>NC_141697.1:656054562-658601228 GCF_964263255.1 Lissotriton vulgaris
ATATATATATATATATTCATTATCTTTCTGGAACCAAGCAATACCTGGCTGATAATCCTTAACTATGGCAGCACCTGTCCTGGGTTACTTGTGTTCCGGTTCAGGGAGGACCTGGCCTGGTAGTTTGGTCTTGTCTATTCCCATTGAAGCTGGGACGAGACTGATTTGCATATGGGTGGGTCCAAACTGAGGTAGCAGGGTGTGAAAAATAATGGAGTGGGATGCAGCCTGTGGAATTACCAGTTGATGCGCACCCCCACCTCCACATAGCGCCTTGTGACCCCTTCAGGTGAGTAGCTTCAGGTATTCCATCCATCACATTTTGTAGACTTTTTTGTGGAGAGTAAAATACAGCCATAATTTGGGCATTCTGGACCCATAACCCCAAAAGGCCACACTCCCACTGCGCTTGCTGCACTATTTATATTTATACCCTTCAGAGGGACCTCTTGCAGAACTGGTCTATGGCTGCAAAGCTCAGGGCAAGGCCCAAAGCTGCAAGCTTCCTCCCGTATGCCTCTTAGCAGTAGACCGTGGCTGGTAGGCCTAGGGGAGGATGGACCTTTCCTGACCTTCGCAGCTCTAGATCATGGCTGTGCGGTGCATGGGAGAAGGGACCAATGGCATAGTAATGGGCCCTGATGCAAGAAAATTACGCTGTCAGTAAAGCACGGCCATAATCTGGGTTCATTGGTTCCAGAACATCCACAATCCCTGGGGCCACTGCACCTGCTGCGCTAGTGATAGCTACACCCCTGAAAGAGGGCCCCCAATGAGCCTCACAGTCAGAGTAACCAACCATGTCTGACTCTAATGCCCATTAGAGGGAAGACCTTTCCCATGTCTCACAGATCTGGAACATGGCTGCACCAGCACCCATAGCACCATTGTTGTGCTACATGTCTCTCTTATATGAGCATCTCAAAGTAAAGGCACCCCCTCACTCTTGCCCACTGGCTGCACAGTAACATAAAGCAATAATTTGGGAAAATTGGGTACTTAATACCCCTGGACCCAGTACCACTGCACCCGCTACACTACTGATGCTGATGCTGCTAGCTGATGACTATGCCAGGGCAGAAAGGGAATAAGTTAGCCCCTCTAATTGCATGCCACGTGAAATCACAGGAAATGGCATCACAGGGCATGGACCTTGACATTGACCTATGCACAGAGCCATGGTACAGAGCTGTGAGACAGTTTTAATGAGGCCTAGGGGAGGGGCCCACACGAGGTGCCCTTCCCCACCTTCTGGGCTTCTCAGACATGGTGTAGCACTGAGAAGATCAGGGGAGAGAGCCCAATAACCCACGAGCCTCACAGCAACATAAGCATTAGAGCAAGGCCCAGGGGAGAGGTGCCCTCTGCATGGCCTGGCAATGCTACAACATGGCTACGGGGCATAGGGTAGGGACCTCCACTCGTCTAGGCCTTGCAACCATGGTCTAGTGCTGCAATGCCCAGAAAAAGGGACCCAGGATAGGGAAACCCTCTACCATTGGTCTCACAACAATAGTGTTTCACAGGGAGGGGTGTTCCCTTCCATGGACCACCTCACCATGACCCACAGCTGTAAGACTCGTGAGAGTGTTTTCCCATTCTCCGTCCTCACAGCTATCATGTAGTGCTGCAAAGCCTCTGGGATGTGGCCCCACTGCCCTGGACTTCACATCCATGGTCTGGTGCTGTAAGACCTAGGGAAGGAGAGTCCCCTTCCCAGGGCCTCACAGCCATGGTCCCCAGTCATCGCTGCAAGAGCCAAGTAGGGACTTCACAGGAGAATGTATGCCTTTGGAGAAACACTGCACATGTGGAGAAACATTTTGTGTGCAGAGACTTCAGAAGATGTTTATTGGGGGGCAGAGGAACTAAGAGTCACCTAGCAGATTCTAGGGGTTTCATTCTAAATACCGCCTCTAAAACAAGTCATGTTAATAGTTAACTCAGCTGGAGATTGAGTTTCTAGAGTGTGATTACTCTTCATGCTATGTTTGAGTTCTAATCCCTTTACCACCAATTGGAGTTGGGCTTGACCGTTCACAATTGCAAATTTAGAGCAACATGTTTAGAAAAGTAACAGTAGTAAATCAGTATCTACCGTGCATACTGTCCAGTAAGTACCCACTGCCACAGGAACTTGTCTAACTAGTACGTTTTAACCCCGGACCAAGGATATTTGGCATCTAATTATCATGTTCTAAAGCTGATCATGGCTGGAAACAGAGTGGCAATTTCCTTGGAGAGGCAGCCCCTTAGCCTATCCATCAGACTTACTGAGATCCCAGTTGTAGTCTAGTGGACTAGTTGGAGAAATGCAACCAGGAGACGCGTTTTTTAATCCTTGCCTCCCATTTGGCCAAATTGTGTGCTCTTGGGCAATAATGTTTCTGAATTTATTGCCAGGGCCACTGGGATTATATGATTGAGTGGTGACTGCATTTTTCTCATAATTATAGATTTATCACCTAATCTATCATCTGCTGCATAATTTTCAGGTTGTAACAAAAACAATAGTTGTTTCTAGCTCAAATGGTTCAAAAGTTCCTATTAACACAACAACACGTGTTGCCTTGCACCAGAAGAGCCTTAGAACAGCTGGACTGGTTACCTTTCTGTTGCTTATTGCTAAATTGAATGTTAAACTGGTACTAATTAAGTGGAACCAATGCCAGGCAGTGTTAAGTTAAAAAATGACCATATATTGAAGTAATAATGTCATAAAATGTACTGAATTACGCAGCATAATATGACTTTTTTGGCGCATAATTTACTCATCCCTTCCACATAATTTGACCCTACTTTACCATATAGTTCCAGTAGCTCTGCTTATTACTCTGTTGCCCCCTTTTTGGGAATATTGGGAGTACTTTTATTCAACGTGAAAACTGGAATTCACTGAGATTTCGAAAAATGTACTGAATAATTCCTGAGAGAAGGGAGGTGCCCAGTGATATGTACTAGTCATCTAAATGCAGTACAGTGGTAAATATATAGACTTTGCAACAAGTAGCAGTGTACTCCTGTCCTGGGTCTACTAATTTAACAAACTGTTTGATACAGGGCAAATAACACTCTCCGTGTCCCTCATTCACTGATCTGACAATACGGCAGCACTTTGAAACAGGCTTGATGTGAGAAATAGCCACCAAAGGCGTACTCCCTGGCTCAGCTTGAGGTCCAGTTAGAACCACAAGTCCATAAAGAGCCAAGCTTTCATGTAGCATCTACCTGCCACCCTCCGTCTAACCAGGATGTTGCATTACAGCTACAGGTGCAGACTTTATACCTGGGCAACCAGCTTCCAGTCTTGGCATCAGCTCAAGATCCTGTGATTCTGGGCAAATCACTTAATCTCCCTCTGCCTAAAACAAGTTAAGCACTCCAATACCCTTGGGTCCCGCTTGTGCTATACAAAATCGCAAAAAATGGGTTTCATCCCTCATTCAAGGCTGTATGCACCTAGGGTTTCCACCTGGCCGCTTTTCTGTCCTGTTCTGTTCTTTTTCATGTCCCGGCTGGTACAAAATCACCTAAAGCTGTTATTTGTAGGCTTTATCAGTACATATTAAAAACTTCAAATATAACATTTAAACCTGTTCTAAAGCTGCACCCATCCCTGAGTAATAATTCACGTAAACAAAAACACAAACGACTTGTTACAAATAATACGTATGCTTTTGTTTAAAGTGGTAGTTAGTATTGTGTTCTGTTCTTTGCATGCTCCTAAAAGAGCAACAAATGGCCTACATTTTTTGCCTGGAACAATGACAACCCTATTTGCATCCCACTATTTGACGGTGATCCTGAACCTGCATGGTGCAGGGCCCCTCCTGTGCAGCAACGCCCCATCTCAGACACTGACCAGCATCTCTTTCACAGCTCATCAAGGCAAGGGCTGAAATAGTGAGAGCTGCTTGTTGGTCCGATGGGCCTTCCCCTGTTCCTGGCAGTGCGCCACATACCTGCGAGGCAGTGCGGACTGGGATCGCAAATCAGCTGCGGCAATTAAGTTCGATCGGCCTCCAGGGGGAGGGGAGGGTGCTGGCGGGAACAGCGCTGCTGGGTGCTCTTTTATTACAGGGGGCTGATTTCGCAGCATGGCTGCAAAACTGGTCCCCACTAACAAAAACGACCCCCACCATTCCGGCCCAATGGGGAATCGCCCGGTGCCCACTACAGCCAATCCGACCTTGCTGTGAGGCCTGGAGACAGGTGACCCTCACCTGGGTCTCACAGCTGGAGCATAGGTGCAAGGACGTGCGAGGCCGTGCGAGACCTCATATTGGTGGAATGAGCTCTGGGTCCTGGGCCGCTGCCCATGACTAGCACCATCCAAGGCGACTAATGCCCGCTTCCACCTTTTTCAATCTCCACAGAAAATGACTTGACACACACAGTGAAGAATTGGGAAGCAAATCATGAGTGTTGCTTGCATGTCTGAGCACAAGTTGAGGGTTGCAGATCAGGAAGGGGCAGTAAGAATGGCTATATTCTTTTGTTTTACAGAAACACCGTTATGTGGTCCTGAGGAGAATCCCCACACTCTAGGGGATTTGAAACACATCAACCTTTTGTTTTAAATAGGCCAGTTGAATATTGTTTCTATCATAATTAAGAAAAAGTTGAAAATGTGTGATGGCCTATGCTAGTGATTAGATCATTTTTTGTCAAAATTAGGTTATACCGAGTCCCCCACTTAATAAAACAGAACAATACGTCTTAGGTGAGGTACACATACACATTCTCACTTCTTTCCAATTTCCTTTTCTCCCTTTTTAAATATTGTTTTTGAGTGAATGCTGTATGTTTTGAGTATGAGTGAGACACAGAATGATTGTTGTTTCATATATGCTGAATAAATAGTTTTTTCTATAAATAATGTTCTATCATCTATCACAAACCCTTTGTAGATAATTACCTTTAGCATTGAAAGATAGGGGCTCCCTCTGTAAATAGATGTTTATAGCGTCAGATTGAAAAAAAAATTCTAAACATGCGACTTTTTGTAAATGAAAAATTCATAAATTAAAGAAATTAGATTTGATGATTAATGCAGGACTGAAATAGTGGTTTGTTCAGGATAATTGTTTAATTCATTATTCTGTTAAACATAAGAAATCATTGTGCTGTATTGGCATTTTGTTTTGTTGATCATTTGAGTAGCACCATCCTGAGCATATGATATTTATCAGCATTTTTTTTAGTATTGTAGCTCTATCACACCTTTTTTTGTATTTATATGGTCAATGACGTTCTGGACAGCCCTAAGCATGGGCTTTGTTTTTAAACATTGGAAAGTTCATTGTCTACTGTTCATGTCCACTTAAACATAGTTTATTACTCAGTGAATATTCAGGGTCCAACCTCGACTTGAACAAACCGTGTAGTCATCACTCACCCTCTACAAATACATCATCTCCTTAAGTTCATACGTTTTTATGCCAAGTTTGTGTCATGGCGGTGCTTTGCGACTGGGAGATACCCCGCCCTTCTTTACAGCTCAGGCCTGCATCCTTTTATTCTGATCCCATTCTGGACTCTTACCTTCGTCCTTGTAATCAGGAAAGTCCTGGCTTGTTCCGGGTGCATCAGCAAAGTCAGTTAGGGTGAGGCCACTGGGACCTTCCATTATAATTGCTCTGAGAGCCCTGGTACTTCACCTTTCCCATCCGGATCTCTCTGCACACTCAAGGTTCTGATGGGACAGTAGTTGCTATGGCCAGGTGTGAGAAGTTGGCCTGAAATATGATGTCTCCAATTCTGGGGGCACCTTGTATCAGTCCAAACAATCCCTTATGGTGGTGGTTGTAAGTCAACCTTATAGACAAGCTATCCTAAGGGTAGCATGGACTAAGCAGCCTTAAAGGCTTAACTCAAGAGTGCATGTGAAGCCAGCTGTTTTACCATATGCAATCCTGTAATACCAAATGAAAGGACACCACACAAGTTATATATTATAAAAATATATGTATTAATTCTCAGAATAATCCTCTGTACTCTTTATGAGTGAAGAGGCACAAGCGTTTAATGTGTAACATATGAAAGTTGCAGAATTATGGATGAGGCCGGGTGACCACTCAAAAGATATATTAAAAAAGTGTTATAAGTATCACTAATCAAACAGTGGTCAGGCCTAGGGCCTGGTGAATCGCTGGGACTACACGGGACTAGCAGTGATAAAGTCGGGAGAAGCCCGCGGGAATCGGGTGCAGCGCTTAAGCACACACATGCACCAATGCAAAGTCAATGGTGCGTAAAAGTTATCGAGTTACAGTTTTAAGAGTCTTCCGACTGGATTAGAAGGACAAAACTTTAGACTTAGACACTAGAGGTGTATACCACTACAGGAGCACGGGCGTTCAAGAGTTACCTCACCCACAGGAAGCGGGTGCACAGGTACAAAAGCGTGTCGGGTCTCGTCGTGTAGATCTATGGAGCCTGGAGATGAAGATGCTGCAGGCGGCCAGAAGAGAAGTGTCCGGTGCGATCCAAGGGTGGATAGAAGATGTAGAGTACCTGAAAGCAGAGGGGACAGAGTCTGGGTCACTCAGCAGTGACCAGGGTGGAACCAGGAAGGAACCAGGCAATGTCGGGCGCAATCAGGTGGTTGTTGAGAAGCTTGTCTCCGCTGCCACGTGGACTCTGGGGCATCGAGGACATCCAGGAGTGGATCACAAGCTGTCCCACAAAGGCTCTCGCTGTCGGCGGTGTCGGCTTCCAGATTGGAGCTAATCGCAACCCACGCAGGATTCGAAGATCGCTTCTTACTCGGACCGGCAAGGTCGGAGCGGGTGCTCCTTTTCAGGAGAGTGAGGGCCAGTCTGGAGCAACCAGACTAGCAGAGCAAATTCAAAGGTTCATCGGTACTGGGGCCACCAGCCAACGGGCAAGCGACCGAACCAACGCGTTGAGCAGGAAAATGCAAAAGGGCCCCACGCAGCACTTGGTGAGTGTAGAGGGGTGAGCTTCGGTGCAAAAACTGCTCAGGGCTGGCGCTTCTCAAACCCCAATGCACAGCATCGAGGGAGCCTCGGGAGCTGGACGGTCAGCACTTCATGGTTTTTCTAAGATGGCCAGCCCCATGCTTCAGGTTGCCTCTACGGGTCTCAGATTCGCTGGAACTGTGGATCGGGCTGTTGGAAAGCAGGAAAGCTGGGTCTTGTCGATCTCTGACGCTCAAGTTCTGGCGGGAACTGCAACAAAGCAAACTATGATGCGCTGGATGGTGCCTGTTTGCACAGAGTGGTCACTCCTTGACCACAAGGGAGATTCTTCGGTCTTCTACGTCGAGTAGGATGTCGAAGGGTCCAGAGTTTCATTTCATAAGTTTCAGTCAGGATACTCTGATGTGCATTGGCACTGCTCCCACCTTTATTCCAATTCTGGGGGCTGGATTACCTGCTAGGTCCCTCCTATGGGTGGGACCCAGGAAAGGGGTGGTTACACCCCTTTCCCTTTGTCAAGGGTCGCGCTGGGACTGGGGCTGGAGAGCCCCAGAACCGGTTTGACTGGATTTTGCCTGGGACACCTTGTGCACCCCAGGCAGTGTCTACTAGTTTCTTTCAGCCCTCCCTGCTCCAATCCACTATCTCCTGTCAGGGGTGGTGTAGCACCTCCCTGCAACAGGAAAGCCTTTGTCCAGGCCTCCTCTGCCTAGTTTCGGTCAGCAGCAGGAGGTCAGACTTGTGTCGGGGCAGCAGCATCCATTTTGTGATGCTGAGGCTCTGGTTAGGATTAACCGCGTTTTCAGTAAAGTAACATGCCTTCTCCCTCTAGAAGGGTGGAATGCTACCCCCGTCGCCAAGGCTGGCGAGGGGGTAGTATTCCAAAGTGTATGACACCAAACACGACATGTTTTGATAAAGCCAAACCATAGTTAGCAAGTAACCGCATGGATTATAATGCACTTAAGAGTAAATGGTATGGCAATATCCCGGAACAGCTATGGGAGTTGGTCCCAACAGCTGCAGACAGGCTCAGCTCGTGCTAGAGCACCATCTCACATAAAACCAAGCACTCTACCTCCAGGATTGTTAAGGCCTGCCATAGGAGTGACTTATAGGGATATATGTGTCCAGATATAGGTTTAGATATAGGTATACTGTATCTAAGCAAGGGGTGATTACACTACCTTGCCCCAGCTGAGTGATCAGCCAGTTGAGTCAATTTGGATAGCCAGCCAGGGGTGGCAAAAGATATGCTGCAGCCCCTGGTAGGCCTTGGATGCACCTATGCCCTGGGTACCTATAGTACACTGTACAGGGGCTGATAAGGTGACCCAAGCCAATTTGGTCATGCACCTTGGGTGCATGGAGTCCATTTTACAGAGAGAGCAGATAGCCTGGGACTCTGATTAGCAGGGTCCCAGGCCAACTAAGTCGAAAACCAGCTAAACACTAGACAAAACATCTGGGGTAACCATAGTCAGGTATCCACCTTCCTACACCAGGGTTCTGAGTTCTGACATCACACATACAAGGCCTCAAGCCCTGGTCACTGTCTAGATTAGAAGCCATGGCTTTTCATGAACATTCTAAGAAAAGCCTTAGCTGGGACAAAATATGAAAACCACAGGACCAGACGATATTGCGCTGTTTCATAAAACTCTTTTAGAGTTTATATGCAACGATGTGCAAACCTTTTTTATTCATGGGGAAAAACTATGCTGAATGTAATTTTTTTTTATCAAAGTGGAGATGCTTTTAGATTCAGCAGTTTGAATTTTTTTTTTTTACAAATAAAGAAAAGTTGAATCTTTTTTCCCCAGAAAAATAACTATTTTAAAATTTCATTTAAGGCCCTATTTAGAGTTTGGCGGATGGCATGCTCCGAAGCAGTTGTGACGGAGTATCCTGCCCACCAACCTCTAAATAAGTTAATTGGGTTTCACATGTATAGCTTTGAAAAAGTAAAATTTCCAGATTTTTTACAGTAAATGAAATATGTAAAAAAAATACGTTTTTCAAACATCAGAAAATGCAAGAGGTTCAGGTTTTTTTTTTACATGTTCTTTTAAGTATAATGACACATATATTTTAGAAATGTCAGAAGAATGGTAGGTGGCTTTTTAACCCATTCCATGCTCATGACAGGTCAGCTCGTCATGAGGCACGGTTGAGCTGTGCTTATGACGAGCTGACCTTGTCATGAAACTATAGTATTCAAGCATTTTCAGCACAGGAGGGGAAAACCCCTAGCAGCCAAGGTGTTAAGGTGGTAATCACTGTAACCCCAAAAAGGATAGGACCGGATTTGCAGAAGCTGGAATTTGAATATACTGCCTTCAAATGTAATTGAGAAAAATTGACATAATATCACTTTTAGTTTAAATAGTGTTTTTAACAATTAGTTGTATATAGGAGGTTATGATCATCCTATGATTGTTATATACATTCAGATTGGTTACTTGCATCTAATAAGTTCACTTTCATTAATATATGGCACTAAAGAAAGAATATATATATATATATATATATATATATATATATATATATATATATATATATATATATATATATATATATATATATATATATAAAGAACATGTATATATATATATATTCACTGAAAAAAACATAGGTTTCACACATGTTATAGTTAGGATTTAGCATTTTAAAAACCTTTGAAATTCACTGAAAAAACCATAGGTTTCACACATGTTATAGTTAGCTGGACATTTCACTCATACAAAACCTTTGAAATTCCTCCGTTATAGTTAGTTCAGCTAAGTATAACTTGCGCGCCCGCAATGCACTGCTGATGACGTCACATATTACATCACTCATGACATGGTCAGAGACATCAATCATGACATCACTGATGACATCTCAAATGACATCACTGATGACATCATCCAGTGAATGTGTGTCTTTCTGAAAAATAAATATTTTTTATATATCTATATCTAAAGATCGATGGAAGAATGCATTGGTAAATAAGTGTCTAAATGGATGTTTTTTTTGTAAAATTGATTGGTTAACTGACTAATTAAGTGTATCGTAGTGAATACATACATTAGCGAGTAATGTTTAAATATTTAAATATATGTATCAGTGTCTCACTTTGTGCATAAGTGGCTGCATGGGTTGGTGAGTAGCTACATGAGTGTGTATATGGGTTATTAGTTGTTTTTTTGAGTATCAGTATGAGTGTCTGTATGGTTTGGAGGGGGGTATTACTTAGCGCATAGATGCATGAATGACTGACTCACTGTTTGTATGTGTTTTGAAGACAGCATGTGTGCAGGACTGTATGGGTGGATGAGTGTGTGTATGGGTGTGTTACTGAGTTAATGACTGTCTCAATAGTATCTTTATGAGTAACTACATATGTTTTAATCTAGTATATGTTAGTATTGATGTATATAAGAGAGTATATGTGAGAGTGAGAGATTGGAATAGTTCCTGTTTAAATAAGTATGTGTTTGTATAAGTGATTGTTTAAGAGAGTAAGTATGTGTAAGTTTCCGTGGAAGTAAGTGTGGTAGTGTGTGTATAGCTGTATATGCAAATAAATGGATGTTTATTTGCATGTGTGAGTATGTGTGTGAGTAACTCTATCGATGACTGTCGGTATGTAACAGGATGTATAGGTGTATCAGTACATATGGCGAGTGAGTAAATGTATGAGTTACTATATAAAACTGTTAGCGAATGAGTGGATGTGTATATAGATGGTGAAATTACTGAATAGATTGTTGTAACTGGTATTGGTATCTCCATTTTTTTGAAAATTTTAGTTTCTATTTTGGAATGTGTGTATCAAAGATTATATTAGGGTGAGAGGAGGTCTGCCACTCTTTCACAAGGATGATGTCATCAGTGATGTTATTTGAGATGTCATCAGTGATGTCATGAGTGATGTCACTGACCATGTCATGAGTGATGTAATATGTGACGTCATCAGCAGTGCATTGCGGGCGCGCGAGTTATAGTTAGCTGAACTAACTATAACGGGGGAGTTTCAAAGGTTTTGTATGAGTGAACTGTCCAGCTAACTATAACATATGTGAAACCTATGGTTTTTTCAGTGAATTTCAAAGGTTTTTAAAATGCTAATTCCTAACTATAACGTGTGTAAAACCTATGGTTTTTTCAGTGAATTTGCAAGGTTTTTTAAATGCTACTTCCTAACTATAACGTGGCTGATACCTATGGTTTTTTCAGTGAATTTCAAAGGTTTTTTAAATGGTAATTCCTAACTATAATGTGGTTGAAACCTATGGTTTTTTCAGTGAATATCAAAGGTTTTGTAAATGATAATTATTAAATGTATTAATTGTTATATTTTTTATACTGATTTACTACATTCTTTTAAATTATTTATTTTTAGATATTTTATTTTTTAAATTGCATTACATATTTGTAATATAAATTGAAAAAATATGTTTGTACACCTCTCTGCAACGCAGCCCCCTGGCGCGTTTGCAGAGGGGGAACTAATTCCCCTTGCATACTGGGGGTCCTGGGGGCCAACTAGCCAACCTGGAACCTCCAGTATGCGCCAGGGGGCTGCATTGCAGAGAGGTGTAATGAGGCCACGCCCCTTTTTACACCTCTCTGCAACGCAGCCCCGGGCGCGTTTGCAGAGGGAAAACTAATTCCCCTTACATACTGGGGGTCCATGGAGGCCAACTAGCCCACCAGGAACCTCCAGTATGCGCTAGGGGACTGCATTGCAGAGCGGTGTAATGAGGCCACACCCCTTTTTACACCTCTCTGCAACGCAGCCCCCTGGCGCGTTTGCAGAGGGGGTACCTATTCCCCTTGGAAACTCCAGTATGCGCCAGTGGGCTGCGTTGCTTTTCCCCGGGGGTGGCGGTTCCCGGAAGTGTGTGGGGGGGGGGGTTGGGGCCCCCAACCCTTCTTTTTCGCTATGCCCCAGGGATTTGGTCCCCCCGGGGGGGGAATTTGAAAAAAAGGAGACCAGGTTTTTTGAAAAATGTATTGGGTCCTTGGGGGTCCGTGTGGGACCCCCTGAGCAGGCCTAGGGGGTCAGGGTGTTTCTACCCTGCCCCCTTTTTGCATTCTACATGTTTGTTTTTCTGCTTTCTTGTGCCTTGGTCTACCGAGCACAAGATGGCTGCCAACACTTCCTGGTTTGGAGTGTTGAAAGCCAATGAGCATGCAGCTCGTGCTTCGAAAGGTTTAGAACTCAAAAAGGGGGCAGGGTAGAAGCACCCTGACCCCCTAGGCCTGCTCAGGGGGTCCCACAAGGCTCCCCAAGGGCCAAAAATGTATTAATTTTTTTTCAATTGCGGGGTACGCATACTGTACGTGTACCGTATGCATATGGTACGCACACCCAGGAATTTTAAAACAAAAATGTTTTGGGGGGGGCCCTTGGGGGTCCTTGTGGGACCCCTGAGCAGGCCTAGGGGGTCAGGGTGTTTCTACCCTGCCCCTTTTTTGAGTTCTAAATGTTTGTTTTTCTGCTTTCTTGTGCCTCAGTCTACCGAGGCACAAGATGGCTGCCAACAATTTCTGGTTAGGAGTGTTGACAGACAGTTGACAGCCAATCAGCATGCAGCTCGTGCACGGGAAGGTACTCGTACTGTACGCGTATGGTGCGATCACGGTGCGCGCTTATAGATATATTTATTTTTTTACTTTTGATTTTCTTAGGAACTACTGGAGGGATTTACGCCATTTGAGCAAAAGCGTGATCTGCGAATCAGACTTTAGCATTTTTTCCAAATATCTTGTAATTCCGTTCAGCCGTTCGGGCTGTAGCTGTGTCTAATCGTCCTATGGAAAATAACATGGGGAAAACATGTTTTGAGACCCCCTTTTTTCTCAGCCCCCACTTGACGAATCCCCCCAAAACTTTCATAGAAGGAGAGGAGCGGAGTGGGCCATCTTCTTTGAGAAATTCGCGAAGATTCATGAACCGGCGCCAAAGTTATTCCCAATAGAATGTTGCGGATTTCTTATGGAAACTAGGTCCTAACTATAACTACCTACTGGCAACCGCCAGTAGGTAATATGTATATGTATATATATATATATCTATATATATCTATATATATATATATATATATATATATATATATATATATATATATATATATATGTCAGAAAGGGCTCCCAGCTATCGTCCTAGCAGGAACCACACAAAGAGACTCGCACTCCAGGGTCTGTGTTTTCAAATGTTTTTAATGGCGACGCGTTTTGACCAAACGGTCTTCTTCCAAAGCCAACCACAAATAAACAAAACCACCATTTTATGCAAAAAGTGTTCCACACAATAACGGAAATTGAGGTAGGACTGCTACATTACTCCAAACTACATTATGAATGAACTACCAGAAAGGTAGAAGACAGACTGTGCCAAAACGGTCTCAAATAAAATTAAAATTAAGGATGACAATTTGTTAAACATGTATAAAGGATACAAATTGAATAGTATATAATAGATCACTATACTATTAATGGTAGCATTACATCATATTGTATACTTGAAAATATGAGCTCCTTATATACAACAAAAACAGTTCATTTTCCACTGCATTTTATAAACATGTCCTTTCAAATTATTTGCTCAACATTTTTCAGACCGCTTAAAAGTATCACAGTTGTCTATTAAATGCACAACATTGTTAAATTTATATCATCACGGCCCAGTGGCCGAATTCACAACAACGTTGAAGGTTAACACATCACGGCCAAGTGGCCAAATCATAATATCCGAAATAATCCAGAATGGTAGTCTTGGTAGCTAATAAGGATTAGAGCAGTCAAACCTTCTCTACCTCTGAGGTAGGATGGGGAAATACCCCCTTATATATAACGGGAGTTTCCAACGCTATATAGGAGTCATTTCAAACAACTAAAAAAGTAAAGAAAATTAAAGGGTGAGGTACTGAAATACTTCTTTCAGCCCTGTGAGCTAAAAAAGTGAACCCTTGTGTTGCCTGAAAAACTTGCCTAGCCAGGCATGTTGAGGACAAGCACAATGGTGTGATTGTGAAAAAATATAAAATCAATGGTATTTGCATAGATACCCTCACTCGGACAGGGAACATTTCATTATACATGATAAATTGTATCATAGTACAAAAACAGACATTTGAGACGGATTTGGCCAAGTATGGTAACTCAGATCCTATTTGGAGTATAGGGGTACTGATGTAATTAACCCACCTGGGTCAGAGAGAGCCCTCTCTGAACAGGTTAGTGAGGGAAGGAGGGGACAAACACAGATACCAACGATGAGGGATCTGGGTAACAGAGGGAGTAAGGACACAGTTTGAACTGGTGCAGAGTAAAGGCAGATCTTACGGCTCAACATAGGGTCTTAGCCAATGTGCAGATACAGTTCTTCATCTTCGTTCAGGCCAAAGGGGTTCATCGAATCCAGGCGGATGATATAGCGGGATTCCAGGACACGTAGTTGTTTAAGACGGTTACCCCCTCTGGGGTTTGCTGGGACCCTGTCGATGCCAAAAAAGGAAAATTGGTTAACATCACTGTTGTGAACGCGAAACCAGTGTCTTGCAGTAGCATAGGACATATCAACATTTCTGATAGC
Organism: Lissotriton vulgaris; assembly: GCF_964263255.1. Taxonomy (NCBI): domain Eukaryota; kingdom Metazoa; phylum Chordata; class Amphibia; order Caudata; family Salamandridae; genus Lissotriton; species Lissotriton vulgaris. The sequence continues at coordinate 656,069,092 of NC_141697.1, forward strand.
TCGCATGTGCTCGAGGATCCTCTTTTTTATAGGGAAGATGGTACTGCCTACATAGAACTTTGAACATGGACACATAATTACATAGACACAGTGATCAGTGTTACAGTTCATGAATTTGCCTATACTTTCAGTTTTTCCCGTAGGGAGTAGATAGGACTTCACATTTCTACTGGTAGCACAGGCTTTGCATTTGCCACATTTATAGAACCCTTTTTGTTCTTTGAGCCAGTGTTTCTTTTTTATGGGGCCCTCAAAGTAACTCCTAACAAGCATGTCTTGTAGAGAACGTGCCTTTCTGTAGCTAACCTGTGGTGAACTATTGATCAATTTGCCAATGGTCGGATCACTTTTCACAATGTGCCAATGTTTCTTGAGAATACCTCGTACACTGCCTGCCTCAACATTGTACGATGTTATCATCCTTACATTGCTAGACCCGGCATTATCGGGATGTTTGCTAACCTTCTTGGTTAGAAGTGATGCCCTGTTTCTTGTTTTCACTTTTTCTTTCGCTGTCATAAGTGTCTGGTCTGAGTAACCCCTGGCTCTGAACCTTTGAATCATGTTGACTTGTGCCTTTTCAAAGTTATCATTGGAGCTACAATTTCTTTTTGCCCTTAAGATTTCACCATATGGGATGCTTTCTTTTAAACTGTTAGGATGATGGCTTCTGGCATGTAAAATGCTATTTCCCGAAGTGGGTTTCCTGTAAAGGTCTGTTATAATTTCCCCTTCAACTACCCTCACTGTAACATCTAAGAAGTCCATCTCCAAGGGATCTATCTTACTGGTGAATCTAAGATTCACATCATTTTTATTGTTGTCAAGGAGGAATTTGTTTAGGTCAGATCTTGAACCATCCCAGATCAGAAAGATGTCGTCTATGTATCTGGTGTAAAACACAATATGACGAGTTGTATCAGCATTGTCTTCAGACCATAGAATCTGTTCCTCCCACCATCCCATTAACATACAGGCAAAACTAGGAGCAAAACAACTCCCCATAGCAGTCCCAACTTGTTGTTTGTACCAGATATTATTTACAGTCGCCAGTAGGTAGTTATAGTTAGGATTTTTTTAATGCAAAATCTCAAAATTCTATAGTGAATAACTGCGGCGCCAGTTGACGAATCTGCCTGAAAATGTCCTCAAATTTGCCTCGCGGAGTTTGGGGGGGATTCGTCAAGCGGGGGCCGAGATAAAAGGGGGGTCCCAAAACGTGTTTTCCCCATGTTAATTTCCATAGGGCGGTCGACCTCACTTTTAGCCCGAACGGCTGAATGGATTTCCACCAAACTTGGCAAAATTGTAGGGACTGGTAGCCCGATGTGCCTTTGCTATGTCTCAAGATATGTGCTCCAGTGGTTTTTGAGTAATTTAGGTTAAAAAAAATATATATATCAATGGCAGCGCCCCGGTACGCTCTCCGGGGAGCGCTCTGGGAGCGCCACGCGATGTGCGCACGGAAAGCTGATTGGCTCTCGGGTGTCTGTAAACATTCGAAACATTCCGGAGCGGCCGCCATCTTGTGTCTCGGTAGGTTAGAGACACAAGAAGTGGGAAAAACAAAGGGGGAAATGACCATAAGGGGGCAGAGTAGACCCCCCCTTGACCCCCTAGGTTTGATGTGGGGGCTATAAAAGGGCCCCATGGGTGAAAAAAAAAAATGTTTTGATTTGCGCGGGGGGAACGCCCGGTACGCGCACCGAGGAGCGGACCGGGGAGCGTGCCATGGGGAAAAATGAATGATAGAGTTTTAAAAAAATGTAGCCTTTTTTTAGAAATTGGAGGTAGTTCTAAAAAGAACGGATTTTTCTTCTTTTTGTTGTTTTATATATTTTTTTAATGTTTATTGAACATTTTTTACTTTTTTTGGCTTTTATGAACTATTTTGTATTGCTTTTTGGTTATTTTTATGGGGAGAAACAAAACACAGGGAATTGAAAATGGCTCAACAGGAGCAAAAAAAAATCAGGAAAAAATTAGGGTTTTTTATGGCAATTGTGGTTGTCACCAGCAAGGAGGATGAGCTTCAGGCTCTGCTCACCATAGGAGATGGTCTTACCACAAAAAATACAGGTGACCCTAAATTCTCCAAATCGTGATTGAATGCAAGGGATTGTCTCCCTTGTCTCTGGTCCCGATGGAGTGTGTTGTTTTCGTTTGGAGGTGCTGGGTGTAGATTGGGGAGGGTTGCTGGCCAGTTCTCTCATTTCTGCGGCAGCATAGTTGTTAGGGTGCTTGGGCTGCATGTGCTTTATCATGGTATTGTTCCCAAATGAATATTTTTTATTTGGGTTACCCCTTGAGAGTTCCATGTCACAGATAAGGCAAGTCACCTTTGCCACATTCACTTTCTTTTTTCCCTCAGGGATGGAAAAAAACTCCCATACAATGTGTGGCTTGGGTTGGTATGGGGTATTGTGTTCTTCCAGCCACCTCCTCCTCGTCCCCTCCTCCTCTTCCTCCTACTCCACTCCTTCTTGACCACCAATGTGATGTTGTGGTGGTCCTCTTGGTGGTGGTGGTGGTGGTGGAGATTTTCCAGCTGATGCTGCAACTGTAGCCATTTCAAAGTACAAAATATACCTAAAAGAATTCAAAACAGGTCTTCCTCAATCAAAGGACAAAGTCAGAATAAGGAAAAAAGGTGGGGTCTTTCATCAATTGGAAAAAAACAAATGTGCTGAACAAATGAGAAGTGTTATTTTCAGGTCACAAGACTAGGGATTTCATCATTATGAAACCAAAACTGTTCTGCACCAATTAAAAGTGTTATTTTCAGGTCACATGACCCGACGCGCTTACGCGACGCGCCCCCGGGCGGGCCCGTAGGTGGGTCGCGTCGCGTAAGCGCATCGGATGTTTACGTTGCGCGATCATATTCGCTCGAGTGCTTCCGGGTGCGCTTACGCTGTGCGTATCACGTGGACACGGCTACGCAATACATCACGATGTTGTTTTCGTTCGCGGCAATAGCGCTAACGGGATGCTCTCCGGAGCGCTCCCTGGGGCGCTTCAAAGACTACGCTTTCCGGGGCGCACACCGGGGTGCGCCCGGGAGCGCTCCAGGGCAAAAAAATAAAACAAAATAAAAAAATATACATTAAAAAAATTGTTTTAAATACAAATATAATGTAGGATTCATTAATTTGCAAAAATATTACAATTCATAGCTATAAACATTTGCTATTAACAAAATTTTGAAATTTACTGAAAAAAACATAGGTTTTGGGCTTTATATATAGTTAGGAATTAACATTTAAAAAACCTATGAAATTCACTGAAAAAAACATAGGTTTCAAACCAGTTATAGTTAGGAATTAGCATTTAAAAAACCTATTAAATTCACTGAAAAAACCATAGGTTTCACACCAGTTATAGTTAGCTGGAAATTTTACTGACATAAAACCATTGAAATTCCCACGTTATAGTTAGTTGGGCTCACTATAACTTGCGTGCCTGCAATGCACTGCTGATGACGTCACATATTACATCACTCATGACGTGGTCAGTGACATCACTCATAACATCACTGATGACACCATCCTTGTGACAGACTGACAGACCTCCTTTGGGTGTAATGTAACCCTTGAAACACATATTCAAAAATAGAAACTAACATTTTCAAAACAATTGAGATACCCATACCAGTTACAACAACAAATTCAGTAATTCCACCATCTATATACACATCCTCTCATTCAGCAACAGTTCTATATAGTCACTTATACATATACTCACTCATCATACGTAGTGATACACATATACATCCTGTTACACACCGACAGTCATCCATAAGTTACTCACACACATACTCACACATGCAAATAAACTATTGCACATCCATTTATTTGCATATACAGCTATACACACACTAGTACATTACTTCTAAGGAAACTTACACATAATTACTCTCTTAAACAATCACTTATAGAAACACATACTTATTTAAACAGGAACTTTTTCAATCTCTCACTCTCACATATACTCACTTATATACATCAATGCTCACATATACTAGATTAAAACATATGTAGTTACTCATAAAAACACTAGTGAGGCAGGCATTCACTCACTAACACACACATATTCACATTCATCCACCCATACAGTCCTGCACATACGCTGTCTTAAAAACACATACAAACAGTGAGTCAGTCACCAACACATGCAGCCACTTATACACAAAGTGAACCACTGGTACATATATTTAAAATATTTAAAAATTACTCGCTAATATATGTATTCACTAAGATACACTTTATAAGCCAGTTAACCAATCAATATTTTATTAAAAATAAACATCCATTTACACACTTATTTAAACATTTATTCGTCCATCGACCTTTACAAATACATATATAAAACATATTTATTTTTCAGAAAGACACACATTCACTGGATGGTGTCATCAGTGATGTCATGAGTGATGTCACTGACCATGTCATGAGTTATGTAATATGTGACGTCATCAGCAGTGCATTGCAGGCGCGCAAATTATAGTGAGTCCAACTAACTATAACGTGGGAATTTCAATGGTTTTATGTCAGTAAAATTTCCAGCTAACTATAACTGGTGTGAAACCTATGGTTTTTTCAGTGAATATATATATACTCCTGACTGGAGGGGTTTTGTGCATATATATATATATATATATATACGAAACAAGGCTCCCAAGTGCAGTTGTGCATGTTCTTAATCCTCTTATCTTCCTAGTCGACTGAGAGTTATATCTCTATATTATAAGTACTAATACTTTCTATATAATCTCTTCAGTCAGCCCTAGGACAGCTGTAAACACCACACATCCACAGGGGAGATAGTGACCAGGGAGCCCCCTGACACTTACTAAAAAATTCATGGCAATGTATTGTCACCTCATACAATCTTAGATGTCAACCTCTTACAATGGTGTTAGATATCTTAGTTAATGTAGGAATAATATTGCATCACAGGCTTTTAATATCCCCTACGTTGCCTCCCAGATGTTATTCATACTAGACACTGAGGTGTTATCATCTCTCACAGAAAGTTATGCAAATCTTCTCCGATATTTAAAGCCATAGGCGTCTTAGTGTCTAGCTCGACGATATACCTGGATTCGAGCTGGCCCAACCTTTTCTCCCTATTACATCCCGTTTACTTTGCGCCACTGCATCAATTACAAAATATTGTAAGCAATTCAAGTTGTTGTTATGAATTGCTTTGAAATGCGTGGCCACCGGGTAGGCTGGGTCGGAGTTCACTATCGCATGTATATGTTGTAAAATACGAACATGCACTTGCAGTTTTGTGCTACCTACGCAGCTTAAATTACAGCTACACTTAACACATAAACTGCATGACTAGTTCTGCAAGTGTAATGTTCTCTGAGTGTGATAGGTCTATCTGAGAAAGGTGTCAAATATGTAGCAGTATTGATTTCAAACTTACAGGCCCTGCATGAACTGCACCTGAAGAAGCCCTTTCTTGGGGACAGACAATTCTTTGTTTTATTTGTTTCCGGGCTATTCCTCACTAGGTCATTACGCATCGAATACGCTGTTCTGTAAGTAACAGTGGGGGTTTCCGGAGGAAACTTTTCAAAGTTTGGTCGGTCAAGACAATAGTCCATTGCTTTTGAATGATGGTTTTTATGCTCTTTGCTTGTCTGCTGTAGCCTGTGATAAGTCTCGGTTCCATATTACCACTGCCCTGGATTTCACTTAGATCTGTTCTTGCTGTTCCTACATGCCTATTGGGGTCAAGTAAGGCTGCTCGATCCTTGACATTTGCCTTCCTCATAGCCACATCCAAATTTGTGGATTTGTACCCCCTGGCTTCGAGTCTTTTTTTGGCCCCCATATGGTGATGTATTCGGGCTTCTGATGTACTACCTGCCCTATGTATACGAAGAAACTCCCCATATGGAATGGTCGATATTGTGTGCTGCGGGTGAAAACTACCCGCATGTAACACAGTGTTGGCCGAAGTGGGCTTCCTATATAGGTAAGTTTCTATTCTGCCCTGAACTACTTGTACAGTGATGTCTAAAAAATTGGCAATTGTCGCATCTATGTTGGCAGTGAAATGTAAATTGTGACTATTGTCATTAATTATTTCTACAAATCTGTTGGCCTGATCTTTTATCCCGTGCCATACAGCATAAATATCATCAATATACCGCCAGTATTTGACACATGCATAGACCACAGTGAGGCATGTTGTGACCTAAGGACATGTTCCTCCCACCAGCCTACATGAAAACATGCGTAATTGGAGGAGAAACATGCCCCCATAGCCACTCCTCTTAGTTGTTGAAATACTGCACTATCAAACATAAACACGTTGTTGTATAAACACCAAGGGATCATTTTGATTAACATTTGTTTATGGCATTACATTTTGATTGGTCTCTTGCCCAAAAAATTTTCCACAGCTCTTAATCCATCTGGATGGGCAATACCTGTATATAAAGCGGTAATATCCATGGTAAGAAAAAGGTACTCATCTGATCACTCTAAGTAACTCAGTTTGAACAAAAAATCGGTGGTGTCTTTAATGTGTGTTGGTAAGGTAATAAAAAACTCTTGGAGGTAAAAGTCAACATATTTGGATGTATTCTCAAAGGTGCTGTTAATCGATGAAACAATAGGTCTTCCTGGCATAGGTAATTCATTTTTATGCACCTTTGGTATAAAATATATGTTAGGTAATACTGAAACTTCCTTGTATGGAAACACAAACTCATCTCTCAAAATGAGGCCTTCTTTTCTTCAAACACTCAGTTCGTCTTTGTAGTTCTTTTGTATTGCTCTTACTTGTGCCATATTTATTTTACTATAGCATGCTCCATCATTGAGATGTCGATATGCCTCTTTTATGCAGTCTTTCTTGTCCCATATCGCAACATTACCCCCTTTGTCCAATTTGTTTATGACAGTGGTATTGTTCTTTTTTAACTTATTCATTAAAACACAGTATATTGTTTCATTTGTTTTTTGGGTGAAATATGTTGTGCCTTGGTTTTACGCTGTAACTTCTTAAACTGTTCTGTGATGCGGTCATGGTGGATGTCAATTAATTCACGAGACATTGTGGGATCATAGGTCGAAACTGGCTTGAATGGACTGTGCCCAGGCTTAGATATGTTAATTCCTTCTGCCTCAGCTCTTTCTTGTGTGTTACTGATGCAGCCCTCCTCCGGAAATAATTTCTAAACCCATGTCACCTTTCCCTGAAGTACAACTTCTAACATATTCACAAACAGTGGGGCCCATAACACTGCAAATCATGCAAGAACACTTACATTCTACTTCATGGATCGGTGAAATTTAAAGGAAGAGCTGCTGTATCATAGTGGAGTATCTAAAAACTAAAATTACATATTTATACTATTTACACCTGCAGTTTAAAATACATTTACCATGGTTTTCATTTAATATGACTTTTCATTCAGACACATCATCATTGAGTTCAATGGATCTGCTAGTAAAAAATTAGGCGTACGAAAACTCAAGACCAGCTTAATCCTCCATTTATCTCATTTTTATTAAGAGCAAATCCAGCATGTCTAAGATTATTTACTTTATTTCTTTATTTTTTTTAAAAAACGACATTTAATATAAGGTTTAAATTCAGGACAGCTAGAATTATTTATTATGAAAACTCAAAGATAGACAGTTTACATTTGTTTTATATAACAAGTATTAGCAAAAGACAGATAGTTCCCAAATAATCATCTATTCTCCGAACACCCCTAACTAAACTCTCTTTTTTTTTCTTTTTTATTGAGAATTCATACGGTGTCAAACAATACAAGTGGTTATACAGTAGTTAATAGTTATACAGGTCAATTCATAAAAAAAAAACAGCTAGTCAAGTTATAAATACAATTCAATATAGTTACATTTAGAGAGCAGAGAAAAGAACCGTACAAAACAAAAATATATAAATATATAAATATGCATCATATAAGTATACCCATCAATATATATATACATAACCAGCTAAGATTTTACCGACAATCAATACATTATGTCAAGGTAGATTTGCAAATATCAAATCACCCGCAGCCCAACCCTGTCTAATTATTTATTTAAAACCTGACCCTCCCTCCACTCTTTCAGGGGTGCCTATAATTTACAGCCAAAATCACGCAGTTTCCTACCCTTGTGCAAATACAGCATAGATTCTATATTATGGATAGCGAGGAGCCTGGCCAGCCACATTGAGAAATTCAGGGCATTTGGGTCTTTCCAGGCAGCTGACAACAGAGTACGTAAGACGGCAACAGCCAGGACGATAAATGCCTCAGTTTCTTCGCTGCTGAAACCCAGCTTACTATCGCTCCCGAGAATCATCACTGTCGGGGATAGACTGATCTTAGAGCCTAGCAACCTCTCCAGGAATTTCTCAATCTCAGTTTTAATCACGGTAAGCTTTTTGCAAAAGAAGAACATATGCAGCAGATCCCCCGGGCCTTTCTCACATCTGGGGCAATTACTATCCGTCCTCATACCCCAATCATATAACTTAGATGGAGTATAGTACAGATTAAAGAGAGTTTTGAAATGCTATGCCTTCAGATTTGAGGACCGAAGTACCTGCGTATCCAGATATAGAGCTTTGTCGAGATCTGCATCTGGATCTTGCATTTTAGCTGCCCAGGCTGCCTCATGCTTCTCGAAATCATCTGGCACCTTTTCGATTAATTCCTGGTATATAACCCAAATCCTATTCCCTCCTTTCAATAGATATTCAAGTGTGGGGCTGCGAGCGCCAAGAGCAGCATCAAAGTCAGCAGCTTTAAGCGTTTGTGTGATCTGGAGATACTTAAAGCTTTGGCCGGTCGGCAAACCGTACTTCTGCTGCATGGTGTCGAGTGTCATAATATTGCCTTTCAGCATTACGTCCCCCACTGTCTGGATACCCTGCTGCTCCCAACATTTCCAGGCCCCGTCCACACTCAGGTTCAGAAAGAAACCTGATTTCCACAGTGGCGTATGCGTGTTAATCCTAGGGATCTGTAATAGTTTCTGCAGTGTTTTCCACAGATCCCAAGCGCCAAGGAGAACCTTGTGCCAGGTTTTCTTGAAGAATCTGCACCAGTTTTTCTCAGCGGTGCGCCTACGGCCTCCTTTCCCATCAAAAGTTCATTTATTGGCCGTAGGTCCCATCCCTAACTGAACTCTCAATCTAAATTGCATCTCCCTGTGGAAAGAATTAAGAGTTATTAGAAATCTTACATATCAGGAAAATCAGCATTCGAGCTGCATCTCTGGAGGAAATCGAAAAAGGAGTTCCTCTTCAGTAAAAACAGCACTTTTTATACCTTTTTCACTAGCTCTATCTATCTAAAAGTGTAACTTTCAATCTGAATTCGAGCCCTCATTGGACAATTTTGGGGTGGATGAACATCATCTCGTCATCACAAATTAATTTTTCCTTCCGTCCGCAGTTTTCTAATGGGTCCATTGTTTAGCCAGAGTCCGGCCTGTTCCCTACTTGTAACTTTAGTATGTATTCCCACGTTCTGTACCATTGTGCTCATCATTTTGGCAGCAATCTGCAATTCCAGGCTAACATGTCCTTGAACCGCAGTCACTCCAGGCACAAGCAGCTCGCATTCAGACTTGCGCATGCGTATTTCTTTTGTGGCCACTATAATCGAGTGACTCCATTTTCTTTTAGGCCTCACGAGTCAAAATGGGAACTATCATAGAAACAAACACAAATAAACATTCATTTTAAGTGATTTAACCCTTCTGTTCACCTCCCCCCTTACTCAGGTTTTCCCTGATAATAGTTACCTAGCAAATAGCCACACTTTAAACGCAATATACTCACTTTAGTCTCGCGTTTTGTCATAAAAACACATAAACAAAAGCACATTTATGCCGCATTCCGTTATCTTAAAGCTGCTCATTAGTTTGGAACATGACAAAATTACATAATTAGTTGATTATGATTGCAACAGAAGCAAAATTAGTTTCCCACATGTATTTGTGTAGGTGCGTTTCTTATTCTATGTTGGTTAGTCACATATAGCATTCCATTAGTACGAATTATAGTTATTGAAGTATGACTTCACAAGTGGTACGCAAAATTTTGCAATTCCACCTCGCTCCATCAACTCCCCCCTTTGGTGATTTATCACCAAATACCTCCCAAAATGTTTGCACATTTTTATTTCAGAACATGTTTCAAATTCTTCAAGTTAGTATGTCTATACTTTAGTATCCTTTTCTATTGTCTCCTTAAAAATCTTTTCTTGAAACTCTTCCATTTCTATATCACCTTTTTCTCTTTCTCTTTCTTGTCTTTCTTGGATCATTTTCTTTAATGATTTTCTAACATTCCTTCTTTTTCTGCATATGCAACATAACCCATGTAGGAGAGTAGGGTCTGCAATCCTATGATCACCCAGATTTTTTTGCTTTTGTTTCACTGGTTTACGACTTTCTCTGGCTGTGGGCCTGCCAATCAGACCCACAGCCTGGCTGTTCTCTCTCTAAATTACGACATGTACCCTAGGTGCATTTACCAATTGGTACTGGGCCACCTTATCAGACCCTGTAACTCAGGGCAAAGATGTACCCAGGGCCTACCAGGGGCTGAAGCATGTATTATGCCACCCCTGGCTGGCCTCCTAAATCTGACACAACTGGCTGCATGACAGCTGGGGCAAAGTCGTGTAATCACCCTTTGCTGTAGATATAGTATACCTATATCTAACCCTAAAAATGGACACACAGATTCCTATCAGTCACTCCTATGGCAGGCCTTAACAATCCTGGAGGCAGAGTGCATGGAATCGTGTGAAATGGTGCTCTGGCATGAGCTGAGCCCGTTTGCAGCTTGCGGAACCAAGTCCTAATAGCTGTTCCATGATAACGCATACCATATACTCTTAAGTGCATTATAATCCTCGCGGTTAAATGCTATCTCTGGTATTGCTTTATCAAAACATGTCTAGTAAGGTGTCATACGAATTGGAATACTAACCCCTCACCAATTCTGGCGACGGGGTTAGCATTCCACCCTTCTAGAGGGACACGACATGTATGTAACTGTGAACCCCGGTTAAAGTTAACTGAAGCCTCAGCTCCACAAAATGGATGCTGCCACCACAGACACGAGTCTGACCTCCTGCTGCTGGGAGTCCTTCCAGCGAGGAGAGCTTGGACAAAGGGTTTCCTGTCCGGGGCGGTGCTAGCACCATCCCAGACAGGGTTTTGTGTATCCTGGGTAGGCAGGGCTTTACAGGAAGGTGACTGCTGAGTGGCACCCCGGTGCTCACTACGCATAGGCCGGCCAGAACCAGTTCCAGGGGCACACCAGCCCCTGGCCTGGGGAAGTCCGGCATGGGAGAGGGATGTAACCACCCCCCTCCTAGTCCCACCCATAGGCAGGACCTAGTCACCGGGTCAGCCCCTTTTCCTAGTATAAAGTTAGGAGCGGGCCCCCTTCCAAATTAGATCATCTTTGGAATCAAGACACGACTTTCTGCGAAAGGACTTCAAGATTTCTTCTTCAAGATTCTCCCTTGTGACTAAGGAGTAGTCACCCTGCATCCGCAGGCACCATCTTAAGAACACTGCGGTCTGCTGCAAGTCCTTCCTCCGGAATCCCACTGCCCAGCTCGACGAGAACCGGCTTCCCTGGCACCTCTGACCTCTACTCACCTCTACAGCAAAGCTGAGAACCGTGAGTGCGACGAGACCTCGAGGGACCGGCCATCTTCAAGACTGCACGACTTCTTTCCAGCACGACCGCCGAGGGATCCTCTGGTGAGTGCTTTGGGGTCCGAGAAGCCCCGACCCTGAGCAGCTCCAGCACCGAAGTTCAGCCTCCCAGCATCTCCACGATCTGCGTGGGGCCCTTCTGCTTTTTGCTGCTCACCGCGTTGTTTGGCTACTAGCCCGCTGGCTTGTGGCCTTCTTAACGACGCCCAACGACATCACTGCTGCTGGTCTGGTTGCTCCAGACTGGCCCTTGCTCCCTTCCAAAAGAGGAGCACCCCGGACCCTCCTGGTCCACTCAAGACGCCATTTTAGGTCCACCGCGTGGGCTTGAATTTGCCAAGGCTTTGTTGCCCAATCCTGGGTCCTGTTCAAGGCAGGGGAAACCCAATAAACCCTTGTAGGCTTGGGCACTGTGTAGTTAAAGTCAGAATCTGCTACAAGGGACTTGTTTGAGGAAGGTTGGAAATCTAATGAGTTGTACTTATGTATCACACTCAAGGGTATCCACAGGATGACCGTCTTAATTCAACATAGCAAATGTATTAGTGGAAGGAGGGAATACATAGAGCACAAAATTGTGTTTGAAAATTTTTTTTACTTCAACAAAAGACCGGAGATCAATACAGACAAATTAATTAGTGCAAGAGGTCATGAACAGAGATAGATTATATTTGCTCTGCAGTTCACAACTAGACACATCAACTCCAAATGATAGATTACACAACCAAAATTAATTAATAAAAAATGGTTGTGAATTGGTGATAAAGCAACTGTGAAGGAGATGATGGAAGGTCGGTCTAAAGGGCTGACGTCTAATAGACCATCATCAGGACGATGTTTTTCTATGCAGAAGAAAACTCCCTAAATAAAATAATGAATATGATATTACAAATACAAATCTTAAAATACATTTTTAAACAAACAACCTCTATGTATCCAACAGTTAAATTATTAACACAGAAGATTACTCCTTCCTAGTAATCACTGTGAGAAACTTTGCTAAAAAATTAAAAATAGGTCAATATGACTCAATAAATGTCAACATATTCTCATGATTCATTTTAGAACAATTCATTGGAATAGAGAAAATCATAATTGACATGTATGCTTTTCATTCTACTGGAGACAGCACTTTTGTGACATAATCAATTATCCTTTTGAGAAAAGCATTGACTAGTTTTATCAAACAGTGTTCAATTAATACAAAGAGATTGAATCTAAACATAATATATGACAAAATTAGATATTATAAAAGGAAAAGCATTACTAATTGTAGACATCCGTTGGTTATCTATTAGTTAAATTTGTACATTTTAGTGAAACACCAAATGGTAAGGTCAGTTTGTCACCTTGAATTTCCATCTGAATGCCAAACAAACACGGGGACAGCAATGACGTGGAGCAAGAAGTCAACCACAGGGCACTTGCTGAAAAGCAAGGGATCGAATAATTTATTAAGAGTGAGTCAATGGATAAACGTGTGGCAGTCGAATTGAATGACAGGATACATACCAGGGATATGTGGAGATTAAACCACTATGGTCAGCATTCTTCCAAATTATTTAAAAATTGAGTAGATAGCATTCGGATGTTCTGAAAGAAATACCAATGTATGTCTAATCAGTGTCGGACAAAAAATAATAAAGCATTGAGCAAGGTAGTTTTTACGTTTATTTAGATGTGACTGAAAAGTGAGTAACCCGCCAGTCTAAGAAGAAATGACCTCGCCGATTATTGAGCAAAGGGAATGACTGGTCGCATTGATGTAAATATATAATTTACCGTCGAAATTTCTATGCAGGTAAGTACTTAATCAATAATAACTCAAATCGGAAAGAAAGAACCAGAGTCCGTGGTGTTAGAGGTCTTAGGGGTTTTATTCCTCAAAAAGGAATGGTCAAGACCATAATATCATGTTCTTCCCACCGCAGGGGTGGAAGAAGGGATAGAGCGCGCTACATTTTATTGACAGTACATAGCTTATATACTTAATTCATGTCATAGAAAACAGTATAGTAGGCGTAACAGCTGAGAGAAGACAAGATAACAGTATGCACATGTTACTAGTACGTAATCAGAAGGCGTGGACTAGGCGTGAACTGGAGGTGTGTGCTAGAAGCGTCACAGAAAGGTGTCACTAGGGGGTGGCACCAAGCAGAAATGTTGCAATGTCAGCAGAAATAGGAAGCTTGGATGCGCGCGCAGCTGCATGACGTGTGATGGACGTGAAACTGGAGGGGTGCAGGGGACTTGACATTTACACTGACGGAAAGAGACAGAAGTCTGGCATGTCAGATCAACTTGTACTTCTATCATATCTGATATCTGATGTTTAGGAACCATATTATCTGGACGGAAAGGTCTCTGGGGCAGAAGCTATTCTATACTGACTGTGAGTGCGTGTTGAAGCGCCTAAGTGTCTGCATGAGAAGCGTGGGGCATGGGGCCTTCCATGGGAGCATGGTAACAGAGGCTGTGAATTACTTGCACGGAGACAGGTCGGCCCTTTGGCCCTGTAACTGAGGGGGATGTTTACTGAAGCTAGTAGGCAGGAATGCATTTTCGAGGAGCGGAACAGATAACTCGAAGGTTATAGTCAGTCTTGGCAGGCAGCAGGCTGAGCTGAGCGCGGTGGGCCGCGCTGGAAGTAAGTCAGAGTTCACGGGTACAGAGACATCCTGGGTTGAGGCTTTCAGAGTCAGAAGCCAGAAAAAGAGGCTCGATGGCAGAAATTCAGGGCCTACCTTGCCAGAGCTGAAAAACATGTAAGGTACACTACAAAAAGACGTTGGCATAACATACTTAGGAACTGACTATTTAATCCATTCAGGGTGGATCTGAAAGAGGACAAGTTAACGTTGGACGCAAATGTATTTGCGTCTTCATAGCTGGCACAGGAGGGAAGTTACATGCACTTTAAGCTGGTACATGGAGACGGTGGGGTACGCGCTAGGGAACACAACTTGACCATAAAATTTATATTTCCTCATTCCCTCCTTGTTCCCTACGGACCCTTCATGATATATCGATCCTCATGAATCGATCAGTTTGTTCTTGTAACATCATTTGCTCTTCTTTCTTTCTTTTGCGTTTTGAAAGAAAACTGGAATGTTCAATACAAGAGGTGGCACACAGTCCACAAATCGCTGGCCCGCACTGCAGGCACAGGCAGCAACTGAATACTAGGATTAGGCCAATGCCTAGGAAGGATAGGATCTTCCATCCCCAAGCGGTTAACGTTGTCCAGAACCAACCGGACCAAGTCCAGGTGCCTGGATTCTGATGTATCTGATTTGCAATTCTATGGAGACGTGTAATAGCTTGATATACAGATGGTGCGTTTTGTGGAATGAAAACACAGCAACTTGACCCGATGACCTTACAGGCTCCACCTCTATCTGCCAAGATGACGTCAATAACAAGACGATTCTGAAGGACAACAACCCGCATGGCGGACTGCTCTTCTGTTAAGTTACCTAGGGCGGAGGCAGTTTCATTCACTACTGCTTCGAGTGTTCTAGTTAATCTGCGTATTAGTTTACTATTTTGAACAGGTCCTAAAAAGAAAAAGAATCCTTTATTAAAATCGGTGTACTGTTCCCATGCCGTTTCTGTGTAGTCGACAAGTGGGATATCTCTTCTGGGTCTATTCTTTACTAGATTTGTATTTCTGTGGTAATCAGGAGGAGCTAGGAAAACAGGTGGCAGAAGGAATGCAATATAACAGGCACCGTCCCAATCTGGAGGTAGGCGTATGTATGCGGTATGACCACAAACAAAATAGGAATGACTGATAGCTTTAAAGGACGATTTACCATGATCACTGAATTCGACCACAGTAGTACATTTACTATGACCTAAGTGTACTGAACCTTTCTTCCTGATGCATAATTCACCGGTGACGGGTAATACTGACATAACCGGTATAACAGGTGCGGCTTCGGATTCAACAGTAAGGATCATAAGGCTAATTGTATAATTACCTAATCCATACACTTCATTTTCTAGATCAGTTCCTATTCTAGTGGGGAGTCCCTCCTTATCAGGGTAACAGACGTCGAGCAGGACCAAGTTCAAGTTTCCCCAAACCCAGCCCCCATCGAAAACAGCAATGTCAGGATCTAAGGAATTAATTATTTTAAACCATGCACCACAGGAGCCATTGTGAGTGAACGGGTACGGAAAGAGGGGCAGAGCTCCCTTGTAATTCTGGTAGGGAGGGAGTCGGCCACATATCCAGCAGTCTGTAGCATTGTTAGTTTGATGGGAATGGTGTAGCATACTAATGAATGTATTGTTGCGCAGCGCAAGTCTGTAGGAGAGTTCATGTGGAGGTAACTCGCTAAAAGTGTGTTCAGCAGAGACATTGTAAGCAGATTGTTCACGCTTGAAAATAGGGTAGTAGATAGGGAGAAGTATACTGGCAACTGTTATCAGAAGACTTAGGAAAAACATTATTAACAATGTCACTATACAGTGACTACGCAGTGATTTACAGTATGTACGTTTCTTGAATTCTCTCTCTCTCTCTCTATCTCGATCTAGGGGATACATGTCAGAAACTATTTAACCGATTCACCTAGGGGAGGACTTAAACAATTAAACTGTCTGACTTGCTAGATCGGAGCTTGAGTCTGTATTCTTCTTGGGGAGTTTTTTCTCGTTCGGAAGGTTTAAAGTCACTGGGCTTGATACAGTCTTTGGAAGGGGTGGATGAGCCTGGGTCGGATTTCAGTTCATTACACAGTTTAACATGGCTCATATGGACCCACCCCTTCCTGCCCTCCACCTTCACCACTGTCCTTGTAGTAAGTAGAACGGTCTTCGGCGATTTCCAGCGGGGCTCCAACGAACTTTTCCGGTCGAAGTTCCTTATCAGTATTAGATCACCTGGACGGACATCATGTGGCTTTACATCAGTATTGTCAGGGAAAGCTGCGGCAACCTGTGAACGACATGATTGGAGTGCAGACATCAAGGAGGCAAGGTAATCTGTCAACATATTGCAATCAACATCAGTAATTCTTTTCGGAATGGGCGTCCCCCACATATTCGGTGGTCTCCCAAAGACCACTTCGTACGGGGATAGTCCTGATCTCGAATGGGCAACCATCCTCATATAGAACAGTGCCACTGGCAGGGCGACTATCCAGTCGACCCCTTTTTCTTTACATATTTTAGCAAGTCGTGTCTTTAATGTCTGATTATGCCTTTCTACAAGGCCTGCGGCTTCGGGATGTCGGACACAATGGAATTTCCACTGGTATCCTAGCAATAAAGAAACTTCTTTCATTAATTCGGATGAGAATGGCTGACCGTTATCTGAGTACACGACACGAGGCAAGCCGTACCGTGGGAAGAATTCACGAACCAACTGCCTGGCAGTGGTCGGAGCAGTGTAATCTGGGACTGGGTATGCTTCGGTCCAACGGGACAGAGCACAAACAACTACGAGAACATATTTAAAACCTCGACAACAGTCCATCTGGATATAATCCATCTGGAGGACTTCAAAAGGGTGATCGGGAGGATTAAATCCACCTTGCTCTACAGGGACGCTTTTACCTGGATTGAACTGACAACAGATCATGCAAGTACGCACTTTCTGTTTTGCTGCTGCTCGTAAGTGTTTATTGTTCCAGAGATTTTGTAAACTGTCTAGCATCGCTTTTTCTCCTAGATGTGCTGGGCTATGTGCTGTATTAATCATGACTTGAACCATAGAGTCAAGGAAGAAACCATGTAGATTTTCCCTTCGTCACCCAACCTTGTTCTGTCTGGATCCCTCCTAGTTCAATCCATTTCTTTATTTCTTCCGGGGTAGCATGTGTCTGAATATCGATAACATCTAGTGTGGGATCTCTGACTGTCATACAATGTGTCGGTCCTATTGTCTTTGTCATGTCAGTTGTCTGAGTGTGAGTCAGTGCTGTATGTTTTGCTGTCTGGTCTGCCAGGTCGTTACCCTGGGAAACAGAATCTGTGACTTTAGTATGTGCTTTACACTTCATGACGGATATTCCTGAAGGCAGATGTATTGCTTCTAACAGTGCTTGAATGAGGGGACCATGTTGGATCTTGGCACCATGAGAGGTCAGAAAACCTCGTTCTTGCCATAACATGCCGAAGTCGTGTACAACTCCGAACGCATAACGGGAATCAGTGTATATGTTGACATTTCTGTTCTTGGCTAGAATACAGGCTCGGGTCAGAGCAATAAGCTCTGCCGCTTGAGCGGACAGTGTGTCGATACGATGTGTTTCTTTAACTTCGGTTTCAGTGGTCACTGCATACGCGGCCACTAATTCTCCTGTACTTGTTCTCATACATGAACCATCCACATAAAGTGTCAGGTCTGGATTTGTCAATGGAACATCTGTTAAGTCTCGTCTGGGCTTTGTTACTGCATTAATGATCTCTATGCAATCATGCGGGGCTGAATCTGTCATAATTGTAGGTAACAGTGTTGCGGGGTTCAGAATGCTGCAGCGTCTTATTTCTATGTGTGGCTGGAATAGCGTTAATTCATAACCTGTCAGTCGTGCTATAGTCAAGTGTTGAGTCTGGGTTCTGTTTAACAGAACCTCTACAGAATGTGGAACTTGTACTGTTAACTGATGGCCTAAAACAATTGAATCGCTCTGTCTTATTGCTAACGCTGTTGCTGCTACTGACTTTAAGCACGCAGGGAGTGCCTGGGCTACTGAGTCCAATGTACTAGAAAAATAAGCGCAAGGCTTATGTGAACCTGCTTGATCTTGAGTGAGGACAGACAATGCTGTACCATCACGTTCTGTAACAAAAAGTGTAAACGGTTTGCTGTAACATGGTGTCGCTAAAACTGGTGCTTGGCATAATGCTTTCTTTAATTCCTCAAAGGCTTGTGTATGTTCCTGAGTCCAAGGGAGGACAGTCGAAGTCGCTGCCTCCTGCGTCGTTAACTGGATGAGTGGTTTAGCTAGAAATGCATATTGAGGAATCCATTGTCTGCAGTACGAGGTGAGGCCTATGAAGGCCCGCACTTCCTTCTGTGTCTGGGGTCGTGGCATATTTACAATTAACTGAATGCGATCGGGAGTGAGCTGTCTCCCCACTTTGGACAGCAAGTGACCCAAGTACACAACTTGCTGAACACAGAATTGTAGCTTCAAAGGAGACACCTTGTGTCCCTTGTCTGCCAGAAAATGTAAAACTGTCAGTGATGCTTGTTCACATTCGGGCTCACTTCGTGCGGTGATCAGCAGATCATCGACGTATTGCAGTAAAGCGGTGTTAACTGGCATTTGAATACAATCTAGTTGTCTTTTCAGTGCTTGACTATAGATGCTGGGGCTTTCTGTGAATCCTTGAGGTGCGCGGGAAAATTTGAAACTTCGTCCATTTAAACTGAATCCGAAGAGATATTGGCTCTCTGGATCAATAGGTACACTGAAGAAAGCGTTCTTGAGATCAATTACAGTAAAGAACGTTGCTTCTGAGTCAATAGCTGTCAATAGGGAAGAGATATCGGGGACCACAGGGTACTGTGGTACAATACATTTGTTCAGTTCTCGAAGATCAATCACCAGCCGATATACTGGCGGTGCATTGGGGTCGGTACGTTTAAGAATTGGAATGATAGGTGAATTACAGATATTGGAGTCAGTCTCTACGACCACTCCTTGTGCTATGAGCTCTTCAATGATTTCCAGTAAAGCCACTACAGCATCGGGTGGTAACTTGTATTGTCTGATTCGTGGTAATACAACTCCTGTCTTGAGTGTAACACGGTATGGTGTGATATGCATACAACCTACATCAGTTGGGCCTTTTGCCCACAGGTGATCTGGTACATTTTTCAATCTGACATCGAATTCTCGCAACACATAATGACCCTTGAAATCCCGTAGAAAGAGTCTAACTCCCTCCGGGGAACAGCATATTATAGCTCCTAGAGCCTTCAATGTTTTAATTCCTAACAGATTTTCTGGGCATGATTTCGTAAGTAACAAGTCTGTAACTCGTGATAATGGACCCACAGCCAAGGGTACTGGTTCTGATACTTCATTTACAATGGGCTGTCCTGAAAAACCAAGGGAAACATTCTGTGAGCCTGAGAGGGGTGCCCCTGGGACTTCATTGTGACTGATTGTGGTGCGACTTGCCCCTGTGTCAATTAAAAACTTTCTGTCTTTTCCCAATACTTGACTGTGTACATAAGGACCTTCTTGATCTACAGGAATTTCAATAAGAGGCAAGCCAAATTCCCTCTCTAGGCTGTTTCATGTGTATCGTTGATACTCAGGGTAAGCAGATTGGGCATACTGGTACATCTGCTGAGAAACTTGCTGAGTTGCGGCAAGAGGCTGTGGCTGTGATACCGCTACTGTCTGTGCTGTATGGGATGAAGCATGCATAGGCTGTGTGTTCTGCATTGGCTGTACATTCTGTGAGGTCTGTTGCTGAACCTGATCTTGTCTAGGTGGATGCGGTCTCTCTTTAGTTTTACCTGTCGCTATGTTATGCTTCAGAACTGGACATTCATGTACGTAGTGACCTGGTTGCTTGCAATAATTGCACGTCCCTTTAACGGGACCTGCGACGTGACCTGTCTGGTTCGTACCCTTTCTGTTTCCGTCAGTATGGACCGACTGGGCTACCAACATTTTCATTTTCGTGTCTTTCATACGTTTCTGTTCCTGATCCTGTTCTTCTCTAATTCTATTCTGATGGTATTGTAACATTTGTAACATCTGGGATGGCGTATTTGCTTGCCATGTACTTTCAACCTTGTATACACGATTCTTGACTGCTAACAGGGAATTCTCAACCAACTTTGATACAAAAAGATGCGGGTACGACTCGCTACTTGGTTTAAGACCACTATTAATAATAAAACATTTCTCGAATCTTGAATAAAAGTCACTAGTATCTTCGTCGGGTTTCTGTTTACATGCTGAGATTGCATCCCAGTCTTCTTTCCTAGTTGCCAATAATCTTGGCAGAACCTGTACTATTAAACCTGGTAATGCTTTAGTTTTGTCCCCAAGGCCTACCCCTGGGACACGTTTATTCTCTTCGTCTTCTATTTCTGCCCATACAATCTTTTTCTCTCCCACCTCCCATTCCTTTTCCTTTAGTTTCTCGTAGATGCCTGTGGGCAGCAGTACCTTTAACATTTTCATGATATCATCATATGTGTAATCCCCCATCAGTAACATGTCTTTAAGCTCTCTGTGAAAACCTGCAGGATCTTTATCATGGCTCGGGACTAGTTTCTTCATTTCTAACAGTTCTAACTTAGTCAGTGGCGTGTGTACATATACACGTTTCAAGAGATTGTCCGCACCCATAACTGGGTGTACTTCTCGTAAGGGGTTCTGACTTTCAATGCCACTCACGCATTGCATGTGATACGTTTTCCTTTCTGGGGGCGGAGCAGGAACATATTCAGAGCTTATGAAAGTGTTATATCTATGTCGTTGTTCTAGAATTATTTGTATTAACTTGGTACTTAAACCTCTCCATCTATCCATGAGTAGTGCTTCTAATGTTTCGTGTAAGGGACCTGGATCAGAATGTTGGTTTCTGTATTTCGTGAGGAGGTGCTGAATCATGTATACACCTGCTAGTTTCTGTTCGTCTGGGGAGAGGTTCAGAAATGTCTGCGCTAATGTATCATCATTATACATATCCGGATTTTCAGCCCATAATATGGCTGACCGGGCTAGTTCTTGTTCATCCATCGAATTGAGTATGTGGTACCCCACTCGGTCTCGGAGTCTTTTATCAGTCTCCTGGAACTGATGTTCCGCAGAATTCGGGTTTGTTAAGGCAGAGAGAAAAACTCTCTTGCTTTCTGGACGGATACCTTTCCTAAGGTAAGTTCCCTTACCTACATACGCTATAGTATCTGTAGTTTTTTCTGGTTCTTCAAGCTCTTCTTCCTCCTCGGAGGAAGCCTTTTCTTTCTCTTTTTGGTGTATTTCTATCACTCTTTTTCTAATTTTCTTATACATACTGGCTATGCAATTTCCTCTATCGTGTTTTCCTTCAGATATATTTTGACCCCACTTGTTTAGTGCATCTAATTCACTCTGATCTGTCCCAGGCCTGTCTCGTTCTCTTATTAGGCAATTTATGAAAAAACGTAGTATCTGTGCTTGAACGTCAACTTTCTGCCGCTCCATGGCCTCCTGAATACTGTCAGGGTCTTTCCCTGTCTGAACAAACTCATATATCCTATCTAGACGGTCCTTCATTCCTGCATAGCACAGCAAGAAATCAGTAGCAGATCTTAACCGTAGTGATGTCAATATCATTAGATCGTCTTTTCCGGGTACTGGATCATATCTGCAAACTGAAAGGTTTTCCTTTAATGCGTCAAGACGGGGTGATTTGAACGTAAAAGGACTCCTAAAGTCCCTGAGCTGTAACCTGTGTGTCAATGGCGGGGTGTGTAGACCCCCTTCCGCACCCCCTGAGGCGTAGGCTTGGGCATCATTTCTCGGCGGAGTCTGTATCTGAACTTGAACTTGTCTTTTAGTAGGATCAGGTAGAAGTGGTTTCGGTAGATCAACTTTAAGTGCGGGAAGTGGTGGAGGTGGCGGAACAGGAGCTTTCTGTTGTGGTACTGGCGGAATTTGATCTTGGGGCGGGTTACCACCCCCGTCCCTGTCGTTAGGCAGGGCACGGACAGGCAGATTGGTGTAAGCGGGTGCTACATCCTCTAGATAGGAATTCAGGAATATGTCTTTAGTAGTCTTATGCATTACTTTAGTTGGAACTAATGGTGGCAGTAGGTTTTTCGGTATTTCAGAAATGGCCTCAGGCGAACCCTCAGCCGCGAGATACATACCGTTCACGAGGTTACTTCGTGCGCGGTCTACTTGCTCTGTTTTTACTCGAATCCCCTCGGTAACTAACTCATTTTCTTGGGCCTTTTCTGATTCTTTAAGTCTGTCTTCTCTACGTAGTACTTTTTCAGCACGCTTATGCGATTCCTTACGCCAAAACTCTATGGCGTCTTTCTGAGATTGTCTGGCTTTCTTTTTCCATAGTACTTCCTCCACCTTCATGATGCACTCAGCATCCCATGTTCCGTTAACAGGCCATCTGTGTCTTTCGTCTAGGTGTTTAGTATAGTCGGCCCATAACTCTAGAAATAATATGGCATCTATGCCATGCTTGTGGTACATGAAGTTTCCTGGAGTGTCCCTAGGGGGGATAGGAATTGCTTCCTCTAGTATCCCCTTCCTAGTTCCTATCTGCTTTAACTTGTCGAAAAACGGCATCTTGTTTACTTAATTACTGAATGCTCAATCCTTACTATTTAATACTGGATACAGCTAGCTATACAAGAACACAATAAGGCACATTTAAAACGGTCACATTCATACCACGACATTAATCACACGAAAAGACATTTTTGAAACATATACGACTACCCCCTATACTAGATGTACTGCTAAACAGCACCGATACACTGGTAAACAGTGCAGAACTTCAGAATGCTAGATATACTGCTAAACAGTACAGATACACTGTCTAAAAACAGTGCAGACCGGACTTGTGTACCCAAACCCGTCTTGATACGTCCCAGAAATGGTACTCACCGGGAAGCACGGAAACAGAAGGCCTCGGAAAACTCGACTGGACTGGACTCGACTCGGCTCGACTTCGGAAAACTTCGGGAAACTTCGGAAAACTGGTGGGCCTCTTGACACCTCGGACCTTGCTTCTTTCGGCTAGGCTCTGGTCGGGATCCTCCGCACTCCTCACCGCCTCGTCTGGGTACTGATCGCAGTCTTCGTCACCTCCGTGGGCCAGAGGGAGATGCAGGAAATCCTGCCGGTACGCGTAGTTTCCTTCTAACTGATGGCAGGGGACAGAGCTTGCAACGCACCAACCGGCGCGTGAGGTGGGGGAGGGGTCCCTGTTCGGGCGCCAA
Organism: Lissotriton vulgaris; assembly: GCF_964263255.1. Taxonomy (NCBI): domain Eukaryota; kingdom Metazoa; phylum Chordata; class Amphibia; order Caudata; family Salamandridae; genus Lissotriton; species Lissotriton vulgaris. The sequence goes on from NC_141697.1 coordinate 656,092,750, forward strand.
AATGATGTAAATATATAATTTACCGTCGAAATTTCTATGCAGGTAAGTACTTAATCAATAATAACTCAAATCGGAAAGAAAGAACCAGAGTCCGTGGTGTTAGAGTTCTTAGGGGTTTTATTCCTCAAAAAGGAATGGTCAAGACCATAATATCATGTTCTTCCCACCGCAGGGGTGGAAGAAGGGATACATTTTATTGACAGTACATAGCTTATATACTTAATTCATGTCATAGAAAACAGTATAGTAGGCGTAACAGCTGAGAGAAGACAAGATAACAGTATGCACGTGTTACTAGTACGTAATCAGAAGGCGTGGACTAGGCGTGGACTAGGCGTGAACTGGAGGTGTGTGCTAGAAGCGTCACAGAAAGGTGTCACTAGGGGGTGGCACCAAGCAGAAATGTTGCAATGTCAGCAGAAATCGGAAGCTTGGATGCGCGCGCAGCTGCATGACGTGTGATGGACGTGAAACTGGAGGGGTGCAGGGGACTTGACATTTACACTGACGGAAAGAGACAGAAGTCTGGCATGTCAGATCAACTTGTACTTCTATCATATCTGATATCTGATGTTTAGGAACCATATTATCTGGACGGAAAGGTCTCTGGGGCAGAAGCTATTCTATACTGACTGTGAGTGCGTGTTGAAGCGCCTAAGTGTCTGCATGAGAAGCGTGGGGCATGGGGCCTTCCATGGGAGCATGGTAACAGAGGCTGTGAATTACTTGCACGGAGACAGGTCGGCCCTTTGGCCCTGTAACTGAGGGGGATGTTTACTGAAGCTAGTAGGCAGGAATGCATTTTCGAGGAGCGGAACAGATAACTCGAAGGTTATAGTCAGTCTTGGCAGGCAGCAGGCTGAGCTGAGCGCGGTGGGCCGCGCTGGAAGTAAGTCAGAGTTCACGGGTACAGAGACATCCTGGGTTGAGGCTTTCAGAGTCAGAAGCCAGAAAAAGAGGCTCGATGGCAGAAATTCAGGGCCTACCTTGCCAGAGCTGAAAAACATGTAAGGTACACTACAAAAAGACGTTGGCATAACATACTTAGGAACGGACTATTTAATCCATTCAGGGTGGATCTGAAAGAGGACAAGTTAACGTTGGACGCAAATGTATTTGCGTCTTCATAGCTGGGACAGGAGGGAAGTTACATGCACTTTAAGCTGGTACATGGAGACGGTGGGGTACGCGCTAGGGAACACAACTTGACCATAAAATTTATATTTCCTCAGCATAATGGCTTGAGCCGTATAGATTGGTGAATGATACAAACGCCGGTCTCAAAAAAGATTGGTCTTAAGCTGCAACATTATTATTAAATGGTCACAGAGCAGCCAGAGACACGCAAGCCTAAAGCGGGCATTGTAAAGAAGGTTGGTCTTAAGCTGCAACATTATTATTACATGGTTGAAGTAAGTAGACCCGCGCAATATATTTATGGAGTCTGTAACCCTTTGTCTTAATGGTTAAACAGTCATAAACTGTCCCGTGTTCTTATAATGCCCGCTTTAGGCTTGCGCGTCTCTCGCTGCTTTTTGACCATTTAATAATAATGTTGCAGCTTAAGACCAACTTTCTTTACAATGCCCGCTTTAGGCTTGCGTGTCTCTGGCTGCTCTGTGACCATTTAATAATAACACCGCCCCGCTTTAGGCTTGCGTGTCTCTCGCTAATCTTTGACCATGTAATAATAATGTTGCAGCTTAAGACCAACCTTCTTTACAATGCCCGCTTTAGGCTTGCGTGTCTCTGGCTGCTCTGTGACCATTTAATAATAATGTTGCAGCTTAAGACCAATCTTTTTTGAGACCGGCGTTTGTATCATTCACCAATCTATACGGCTCAAGCCATTATGCGACCAGTCATTCCCTTTGCTCAATAATCGGCGAGGTCATTTCTTCTTAGACTGGCGGGTTACTCACTTTTCAGTCACATCTAAATAAACGTAAAAACTACCTTGCTCAATGCTTTATTATTTTTTGTCCGACACTGATTAGACATACATTGGTATTTCTTTCAGAACATCCGAATGCTATCTACTCAATTTTTAAATAATTTGGAAGAATGCTGACCATAGTGGTTTAATCTCCACATATCCCTGGTATGTATCCTGTCATTCAATTCGACTGCCACACGTTTATCCATTGACTCACTCTTAATAAATTATTCGATCCCTTGCTTTTCAGCAAGTGCCCTGTGGTTGACTTCTTGCTCCACGTCATTGCTGTCCCCGTGTTTGTTTGGCATTCAGATGGAAATTCAAGGTGACAAACTGACCTTACCATTTGGTGTTTCCCTAAAATGTACAAATTTAACTAATAGATAACCAATGGATGTCTACAATTAGTAATGCTTTTCCTTTTATAATATCTAATTTTGTCATATATTATGTTTAGATTCAATCTCTTTGTATTAATTGAACACTGTTTGATAAAACTAGTCAATGCTTTTCTCAAAAGGATAATTGATTATGTCACAAAAGTGCTGTCTCCAGTAGAATGAAAAGCATACATGTCAATTATGATTTTCTCTATTCCAATGAATTGTTCTAAAATGAATCATGAGAATATGTTGACATTTATTGAGTCATATTGACCTATTTTTAATTTTTTAGCAAAGTTTCTCACAGTGATTACTAGGAAAGAGTAATCTTCTGTGTTAATAATTTAACTGTTGGATACATAGAGGTTGTTTGTTTAAAAATGTATTTTAAGATTTGTATTTGTAATATCATATTCATTATTTTATTTAGGGAGTTTTCTTCTGCATAGAAAAACATCGTCCTGATGATGGTCTATTAGACGTCAGCCCTTTAGACCGAAACGTCGACCTTCCATCCTCTCCTTCACAGTTGCTTTATCACCAATTCACAACCATTTTTTATTAATTAATTTTGGTTGTGTAATCTATCATTTGGAGTTGATGTGTCTAGTTGTGAACTGCAGAGCAAATATAATCTATCTCTGTTCATGACCTCTTGCACTAATTAATTTGTCTGTATTGATCTCCCGTCTTTTGTTGAAGTAAAAAAATTTTTCAAACACAATTTTGTGCTCTATGTATTCCCTCCTTCCACTAATACATTTGCTATGTTGAATTAAGACGGTCATCCTGTGGATACCCTTGAGTGTGATACATAAGTACAACTCATTAGATTTCCAATCCTGGGTCCAGCGACGCCGACAGCTTCATCCATCGTGGGACAGCTCGCTCCTCCATCCTGGTCGCCAACAACGCCTCCTGGTCCGTGAGATCTGCAGAGCCCAGCGTCGCCCACTCACCTAGTCGAGGTGACTACCATCCGGTGCCCTCCTGGTGCCACCTGACTACTGGCTAGTAGTCACGAACTTGGTCCCCTCTGCTTTCAGGTATCGTCCATCTTCAAGATCCAGGCTTGGATCACTTCGAACTCTCTTCACTGGTCGCCTGCCAGCATCTTTCTTCCAGCTCCTGGTCCGTCTACGAGGATTCCCGACGTCTTTTGAGACCTATGCAGCTGCAGCCCCTGGGCTAGGTAACTTCGGCATTTCGGTGCCCCAGCATAGCCTCACTATCCAAGGGTCAGAATCCACTTTCGTTTTCCTCCTACCAGGTCGGGTTCGCCCGAGAACACTAACTTTGCTTTTACTAGCTACCATAAACTTTGTCCCGCATCACGCGTGAGAGTGCACACTCTGCACCCGAGTCCCCTGGGCCTCCTAGAAGTAATCTAAAGATTCTATAGTCAAGTCCTAGCGATTCCAAAGCCTATTAGTACTGTACTTACCTGCTAGTAATTTCGCATTCCACTTTCAGAGTATATGGTTTTCCGTGCCCCTCGGGCATTTGTATATACTGTGCTAACTTAAGTATTTTCGTAAGATTTTTGTGTTGTGCTAAGTACCCTGTCCTTTTATAAAGAGTACAGGGCTGTTGTGATTCTAATAAATACACTGTTTATTTTCATAACACTTGTGTGGTGTCCTTTCACTTGGTGTTCAAGGGGTATATGTGATGGTATAACAGCTGGCTTAACACGCCGTCTCGAGTCTTTAGCCTTAGACTGCTCGTATCCACGCTACTAGGATAGCTGGTCTATAAGGTTGACTTACAACCAATCATCAATAAGGGTTGTCTGGATTGATACATAGTGTTCACTAGAATAGTGAGCACTGCATATCAGGCCAACTTCTCACATTGGTGAGCAGCGGTTGGGATTTGAGCTTGCTGTTGTTTTACCACACGTATCCTAAGAATATTTTGTGAAAGATCACATAAGTACTTCAGGTACATATAACTTAGCTTAGAATACTCTGAGTTCTACTGAACCAGCTGTTGTAGCTCCTCAAGGCTTAGCACACCTTGGCTACAACTCTTAGCAAGGGATCAGTAGGCAAACATATAGTGTAGGTAGGTGCATCACTTACACCACACTAGAATCAGCATGTCAGACAAAGGAGGAAACTCTGAGTCTCCCCTTGTGTCAGTGGACCCTCCACAGGTCACTTCCAGATATGCTGCTCTTAGCTTCCAGGAGATGAGACAAGTGTGTACCTCCAGGAAGTTGAGACAGGGGTCTAACCCCACAATTCCTTTTCTGATTGGTCTATTAGAGACTTATGATGCTAGGAAGGCTGGTAACACAGACCCTTCTCATCCAGATGGGAACATGCCCCCCCTTGAGGGAACCTCAAGTGACCCTGACCTTATCCATCTCTCTGCAGAAGGTGAAGAGGAGGATGAGGATCTAGAGACATCTGGGGACGAGGCAGACAAAGGTCCAGAAGTAGTTAGCCAGCTAACTAGGGACAACTTAAGCAGGCATGAGAATGGTACCAGGAGACCCCTGGGGCCCCTCTCAGGCCAGCTTAACATTGGGAATGGACGAGTTAGGTCTCTATCCAGAGGCTCTAACAGATCCATTCGAACCAATGGCTCTCAGACTTCTGCTCAGAGGAGGATGACATCCCCTCAGAGGAGAGTGTATGAAGCTAAAGAGAGGGAGGTCAATCTGAGGATTGAAAGGGAAGAACTTGCCCTGGCCAAAGAGAGACTTGCCTTTGCTAGAGAGCAACAGTTGAGTGGGGCCAACCCCACTGGTGGCAGCATTATACCTAGCAATAGGGACAGGAGTTTTGATACAAAGCACCTGAATAAGATAGTGCCCCCCTTTAAACAAGGGGATGACATCCACAAATGGATTACTGCTTTGGAGAGGGCCTGCACTGTACAGTGTGTCCCCCAGAGTCAGTGGGCAGCTATCTTGTGGCTCTCCTTTGAAGGTAAAGGTAGAGACAAGCTCCTCACTACTAGAGTGGAGGATGCTAACAATTACCAAGTCCTGAAGAATACACTGATTGATGGGTTTGGCCTAACCACTGAGCAGTACAGGTTGCTGTTCAGGGATACCCAGAAAACTCAGTCTCAGGATTGGTCTGATTTTGTAGATTGTGCCACTAAGGCTTTGGAGGGCTGGTTGCTGGGCAGTAAGGTTACTGATTACACAGGATTGTATAATTTGATCATGAGAGAACAAATTTTAAACAATTGTCAGAACCAGTTGTTGCATCAGCATCTTGTTGACTCAGATCTGACCTCTCCCCAAGAATTGGGAAAGAAGGCAGACAGATGGGTCAGAACAAGAGTTAAGCAGAACCAGGGCCAGAATCAAGGTGGTCAGAAGAAAGCAGACCAGAAGGGTAAAGATTCTAAGGGTGAACAAAATGACCAGAAGTCTTCAACAGGTCCCCAACAACCCAAAGAGGGTGGGGGTCAGGCTCCCCAGAAAAAGAAGAATCAAGAGGGCCAATCAAAAAGGTGGTGCCAATACTGCAAAAGTAAAACTCACTGGTTTAGTGAGTGCACCAAGAAAGGAGGGCAGACTCCTGCTACTGCAGCCCCTAAGGCACCTGTGCCCCCTAGTACAGCCAGCAGTAGTAGTGCACCTCCCAAGGGACTAGTTGGGTTAACCTTGGGTTCTGAGGGGTATGACAACTTAGTTGGCACACTCACTCAGGCTTTCCTTGTCTGTACAGGGGATGTGGACATATCCCCTGATGTCAGTCCCAATACTTTGGGCAAATACAGACAGACACCTTTTATTAATGGAAAAATGGCTCAGGCCTATAGGGACACTTGTGCCAGTGTCACAATGGTGACACCTAACTTTGTGGACCCTGGACAGATCATGCCAGGTACAGATTTCCTGGTGACCAATGCAAGCAATGTCACTACCAGTCATAGTATGGCAATTGTAGCTTTCTCCTGGGGAGGGGTAACTGGCCAAAAGAAGGTTGTAGTTAGTTCAGACCTCCCAGTGGATTGTTTGTTGGGCAATGATTTGGAGTCATCACAATGGTCAGAAGTGGAGCATAGGACTCACATGGAGATGTTAGGCTTGCCAGCACATGTGCTTGCTGTGACCAGGTCACAGGCCAGAAGATGCCCCACTGAACAGGTGCTGGATCCTGGAACAATGGACCAGACACCTTCCAAGAAGAAGAGCAGTAGGGTTAAGGCATTGCCTGGATCAAGTCTCAGAGGAGGCTGACCTACAGGAACTGAGGGAAACTGAGCCTAAAGAGTTTGAACTTGATCAAGTTGAATTCCTGGGCTCAGGGGGACCCTCAAGAGAAGACCTGGGGAAGGAACAATTAGACTTCCCTTCCCTTGAACCCCTCAGACAGCAGGCTGCTGCTGAGGCTGCTGGGAACGCCACAGGTACCCACAAGGTATACTGGGAGGATGGACTCCTGTACACTGAGGCAAGAGACCCCAAGCCTGGCATGACCAGGAGGCTGGTTATCCCCTTGACTCAGAGAGGTTTCCTTCTTACCTTGGCCCATGAGATTCCCTTAGCAGGTCACTTAGGCCAGACAAAGACTTGGGACAGGCTTGTCTCACACTTTCACTGGCCTCACATGAATGAGGATACCAAGGAGTTTTGTCGCTCCTGTGTCACTTGCCAAGCCAGTGGTAAGTCAGGTGGCACAACAAAGGCCCCCTTATACCAATGCCTGTGGTGGGGGTGCCCTTTGAAAGAGTGGGGATTGACATTGTTGGTCCAATGGAACCCCAGACAGCATCAGGGCACAAGTTTATACTGGTGGTAGTGGATCATGCCACCAGGTATCCTGAAGCTATTCCACTTAGGACCACTACAGCACCTGTAGTGGCAAGGGCCGTAGTTGGAGTGTTCTCCAGAGTAGGCTTCCCTAAGGAGGTTGTCTCTGACAGAGGTGCACACTTCATGTCAAGCTACTTAACTGCTATGTGGAAGGAATGTGGTGTCAACTACAAGTTCACCACACCCTATCACCCACAGTGCAATGGGCTTGTTGAAAGGTTCAACAGGACCCTAAAAGGGATGATTCATGGACTACCTGAAAAGCTCAGGCGTAGATGGGATGTCCTGATTCCCTGCCTTCTGTTTGCTTACAGAGAGGTCCCACAGAAGGGGGTTGGCTTCAGCCCTTTTGAACTTTTGTATGGGCATCCTGTAAGAGGACCCCTGTGCTTGGTGAAGGAAGGATGGGAGAGACCTCTCAAAAAGCCTGCAACCAGCATAGTGGACTATGTACTTGGTCTCCGCTCCAGGATGGCTGAGTATATGGAGAAGGCATCTGAAAACCTTAAGGCCAGTCAAGAACTCCAAAAAGCTTGGCATGACCAAAAGGCTGTCCTGACTGTTTATCAGCCTGGACAGAAGGTGTGGGTGTTGGAGCCAGTGGCCCCAGCAGCACTCAAAGACAAATGGTCTGGGCCCCACACAATTCTTGAGCAAAAGGGAGAGGTCACCTACCTGGTGGACCTTGGAACTCCCAGGAGCCCCCACAGGGTGCTCCATGTTAACAGGCTCAAAGCATATGTCGACAGGAAGGACATGAACTTGCTCATGGCCATAGATGAGGGACAGGAGGAAGAGAGTGACCCTCTCCCAGACCTGCTCACTCAGAATCCGGATGATGGGTCAGTAGATGGTGTTGTCTTTTGTGGCAGCCTCTCTGAGCATCAACAGAAAGACTGTAAACAGGTTCTTCAGTCTTTCAGACATATGTTCTCTCTGACACCCAGTCAGACCAATTGGTGTACCCATGAGGTTGACACTGGTGACAGCTTGCCAGTCAAGAGTAAAATCTACAGGCAGCCTGATCATGTTAGAGACTGCATCAAAACTGAAGTGCAGAAAATGTTGGAGTTGGGAGTCATTGAACCCTCAGATCGCCCTTGGGCTAGTCCAGTAGTTCTAGTGCCAAAACCTCACACCCAGGGTGGTAAGAAAGAGATGAGGTTCTGCGTAGACTACAGGGGTCTCAATGCAGTCACTAAGACTGATGCCCACCCAATACCAAGGGCAGATGAACTTATAGATAGATTGGCTTCTGCCAACTACTTAAGTACATTTGACCTGACAGCTGGGTATTGGCAAATCAGGTTAGCTGAGAATGCCAAGCCCAAGACAGCATTTTCAACCCCTGGTGGACATTATCAGTTTGTGGTAATGCCATTTGGTCTGAAAAATGCACCTGCCACCTTCCAAAGGTTGGTGAATCATGTTCTCACTGGGCTGGATGACTTCTGTGCAGCACATCATGATGATATTGCTGTCTTTAGCTCCACCTGGGAGGATCACCTGGTCCACCTGAGGAAAGTGTTAGAGGCTCTGCAAGCAGCAGGTCTCACTATCAAGGCCACCAAGTGCCAGATAGGGCAGACACAGGTTGTGTACCTGGGCCACCTTGTAGGTGGAGGCCAAGTTCAACCACTGGAGAGCAAAATACAGTCAATCAGGGACTGGGCTCCTCCAATCACCCAGACTCAGGTTCGAGCTTTCTTGGGCCTGACTGGTTACTACAGAAAGTTTGTCAGGAACTATGGATCAATTGTGACTCCATTAAATGAACTGACAAGTAAGAAAATGCCAAAAAAGGTTCAGTGGACAGCAGGCTGTCAAAAAGCATTCGATGACATAAAGCAGGCCATGTGCACAGCACCTATCCTCAAGAGTCCAGACTACTCCAAACCATTCATTGTCCAAACAGATGCTTCTGAGTTGGGTGTGGGAGCTGTTCTATCTCAACTGAATTTTGATGGTCAAGACCAGCCCATTGCTTTTATAAGCAGAAGGCTGACCCCCAGAGAGAAGAATTGGTCAGCTATTGAGAGGGAGGCCTTTGCTGTGGTTTGGGCCCTGAAGAAGCTGAGGCCATACTTGTTTGGCACTCACTTCAAGATTCAGACCGACCATAAGCCCCTCTTGTGGCTAAATCAGATGAAGGGTGAAAACCCCAAACTGCTTAGGTGGTCCATTTCCCTACAGGGGATGGACTTTACAGTGGAACATAGACCTGGTACTGATCATGGCAATGCCGATGGGCTCTCCAGATATTTCCACTTAGAACAAGAAGACTCACCTGGTCACGGTTAGCTTATTGTCCCAAAGTTTGGGGGGGTCATGTAGGAGAGTAGGGTCTGCAATCCTATGATCACCCAGATTTTTTTGCTTTTGTTTCACTGGTTTACGACTTTCTCTGGCTGTGGGCCTGCCAATCAGACCCACAGCCTGGCTGTTCTCTCTCTAAATTACGACATGTACCCTAGGTGCATTTACCAATTGGTACTGGGCCACCTTATCAGACCCTGTAACTCAGGGCATAGATGTACCCAGGGCCTACCAGGGGCTGAAGCATGTATTATGCCACCCCTGGCTGGCCTCCTAAATCTGACACAACTGGCTGCATGACAGCTGGGGCAAAGTCGTGTAATCACCCTTTGCTGTAGATATAGTATACCTATATCTAACCCTAAAAATGGACACACACATTCCTATCAGTCACTCCTATGGCAGGCCTTAACAATCCTGAAGGCAGAGTGCATGGAATCGTGTGAAATGGTGCTCTGGCATGAGCTGAGCCCGTTTGCAGCTTGCGGAACCAAGTCCTAATAGCTGTTCCATGATAACGCATACCATATACTCTTAAGTGCATTATAATCCTCGCGGTTAAATGCTATCTCTGGTATTGCTTTATCAAAACATGTCTAGTAAGGTGTCATACGAATTGGAATACTAACCCCTCGCCAATTCTGGCGACGGGGTTAGCATTCCACCCTTCTAGAGGGACACGACATGTATGTAACTGTGAACCCCGGTTAAAGTTAACTGAAGCCTCAGCTCCACAAAATGGATGCTGCCACCACAGACACGAGTCTGACCTCCTGCTGCTGGGAGTCCTTCCAGCGAGGAGAGCTTGGACAAAGGGTTTCCTGTCCGGGGCGGTGCTAGCACCATCCCAGACAGGGTTTTGTGTATCCTGGGTAGGCAGGGCTTTACAGGAAGGTGACTGCTGAGTGGCACCCCGGTGCTCACTACGCATAGGCCGGCCAGAACCAGTTCCAATGGCACACCAGCCCCTGGCCTGGGGAAGTCCGGCATGGGAGAGGGGTGTAACTACCCCCCTCCTAGTCCCACCCATAGGCAGGACCTAGTCACCGGGTCAGCCCCTTTTCCTAGTATAAAGTTAGGAGCGGGCCCCCTTCCAAATTAGATCATCTTTGGAATCAAGACACGACTTTCTGCGAAAGGACTTCAAGATTTCTTCTTCAAGATTCTCCCTTGTGACTAAGGAGTAGTCACCCTGCATCCGCAGGCACCATCTTAAGAACACTGCGGTCTGCTGCAAGTCCTTCCTCCGGAATCCCACTGCCCAGCTCGACGGGAACCGGCTTCCCTGGCACCTCTGACCTCTACTCACCTCTACAGCAAAGCTGAGAACCGTGAGTGCGACGAGACCTCGAGGGACCGGCCATCTTCAAGACTGCACGACTTCTTTCCAGCACGACCGCCGAGGGATCCTCTGGTGAGTGCTTTGGGGTCCGAGAAGCCCCGACCCTGAGCAGCTCCAGCACCGAAGTTCAGCCTCCCAGCATCTCCACGATCTGCGTGGGGCCCTTCTGCTTTTTGCTGCTCACCGCGTTGTTTGGCTACTAGCCCGCTGGCTTGTGGCCTTCTTAACGACGCCCGACGACATCACTGCTGCTGGTCTGGTTGCTCCAGACTGGCCCTTGCTCCCTTCCAAAAGAGGAGCACCCCGGACCCTCCTGGTCCACTCAAGACGCCATTTTAGGTCCACCGCGTGGGCTTGAATTTGCCAAGGCTTTGTTGCCCAATCCTGGGTCCAGCGACGCCGACAGCTTCATCCATCGTGGGACAGCTCGCTCCTCCATCCTGGTCGCCGACAACGCCTCCTGGTCCGTGAGATCTGCAGAGCCCAGCGTCGCCCACTCACCTAGTCGAGGTGACTACCATCCGGTGCCCTCCTGGTGCCACCTGACTACTGGCTAGTAGTCACGAACTTGGCCCCCTCTGCTTTCAGGTATCGTCCATCTTCAAGATCCAGGCTTGGATCACTTCGAACTCTCTTCACTGGTCGCCTGCCAGCATCTTTCTTCCAGGCTCCTGGTCCGTCTACGAGGATTCCCAACGTCTTTTGAGACCTATGCAGCTGCAGCCCCTGGGCTAGGTAACTTCGGCATTTCGGTGCCCCAGCATAGCCTCACTATCCAAGGGTCAGAATCCACTTTCGTTTTCCTCCTACCTGGTCGGGTTCGCCCGAGAACACTAACTTTGCTTTTACTAGCTACCATAGACTTTGTCCCGCATCACGCGTGAGAGTGCACACTCTGCACCTGAGTCCCCTGGGCCTCCTAGAAGTAATCTAAAGATTCTATAGTCAAGTCCTAGCGATTCCAAAGCCTATTAGTACTGTACTTACCTGCTAGTAATTTCGCATTCCACTTTCAGAGTATATGGTTTTCCGTGCCCCTCGGGCATTTGTATATACTGTGCTAACTTAAGTATTTTCGTAAGAGTTTTGTGTTGTGCTAAGTACCCTGTCCTCATAAAGAGTACAGGGCTGTTGTGATTCTAATAAATACACTGTTTATTTTCATAACACTTGTGTGGTGTCCTTTCACTTGGTGTTCAAGGGGTATATGTGATGGTATAACAGCTGGCTTAACACGCCCTCGAGTCTTTAGCCTTAGACTGCTCGTATCCACGCTACTAGGATAGCTGGTCTATAAGGTTGACTTACAACCAATCATCAATAAGGGTTGTCTGGATAGATACATAGTGTTCACTAGAATAGTGAGCACTGCATATCAGGCCAACTTCTCACACAACATAACCTTATAATTAAAATGACTAATACTATCACTGTTACTTGAATTAGTATTTTACCTATAATTGAACTACCTATTTCTTGAAACCAATGTTTAACTGCTGTAAAACTTTTCCCAAGTCGTTCAAGAATACCATCAACCTCCAGTGGTTCAATTTCTCTGTGCAATTCCGTAATATTTGTAATATATTTCTCAATGTTTTGACTTTTATCTGGAATGTATGTACAGCAATGCTGTACCTTCAAAATCCCACAAACTCCTCCCTCTTTTGCCAATATAATATCAAGTGCAAGCCGAATTTGCATTACCATAGTTCTCATAGCAATCATTTCAGTGTTTACCATTTGGAATCCACCTGCTGTGTCTGTTGACAAACGCTCTACTATCGTTGACAATCTTCGAATTCGATTTATATTGAAAGATATTCCCACTGCTGGTATCAGTGCTCCAAAACATCACCTATTATTTCTATGACACTCTCTCTCTTTCTACCACTTAAAGGTTTACCTATCACATGAATTCCATAATTACCTCTATCTACATGAAAAATTTTAGGAAAGACCAAACCCACATATCATGTCCCGTACCAGTGGTCAGGTTATCTATAATACGCCTTGTTCCCACAGATAAAATACACACCTGGAAAACCAGGATCATTTCCCCCTTTAAATCCCCATCCACCTTGGATTTGATAAGTATCTTTACATTGACTTGCTCCCACAAAATAATTGTCATACATGGTATTGTCTCTCCTAATACAAAATTTCCCGAACAATGGAGTGTCGATGTTTATTTCTACATTCACATTTCTTTCATCAATATTTTCATCATTAAATGACCAATATTTTGCTTTCTCAGGTTTCACTTTTTCTTTACGTTTATAAGTAATTTGTCTTTCTTCAACCTGTAACGACCGGATTCTCGGACCAGATGGAATCAGCTCCTAGGAGCCCCTCTAACCCAGTCGGAACGTAATCACCTCCCTCCTTAGAACGTATTTACAATGGGTATGGATATATGTATGTACATCTCGTACCTAAGGATGGGGAAAATAACAATAAACATGCATAGGTTTTCTACAATATCCTATTCATACCAACTAGTCTCACGGCCACTTAGGCCCAGACTAATCTACCCTGGGGCAGGTCTGATTATGTACCCTTACACACTGATCTCCCTCAGTGCTCACTCGGCACGCAATCCGGCGTGTCTACACACTGGGCTGCAGTCCCAGTGCTCTCTCTTCATCTGATCCACAATCCGGCGGATCTACACACCGTATCCCTCCGGTGCTCGCTCACTTACAACATGATCCACAATCCGGCGGATCTATACACCGTCTCCCTCCGGTGCTCACTCACTTACAGCATGATCCACAATCCGGCGGATCTACACACCGTCTATCTCCGGTGCTCTCATTAACGCCGCGTACCAACGACGATCACTTTCCTATGAACACCTGTGGAAGAAATCTCTCATTGTCTACTCTGGATGATACTACAATAATAGGAGTTAGCACGGCTTTCCAAAATAAAATATGTACCTTCTGCTCTTGGCATCAAACGTTCCCTCTCTCCCTCATTATTCAGTCACCTCTTACCTGACCGGGATTCACATCCGTTCATGCAAACAATGTCTGACTAGAAGACCAGGTTACCCTGATTGAACAAGAATACAAGGCACATGTCGGTTCACTAAGAACTGGGGTATTTTATTACAATGATTATAAACACAATACTATACGATAACATATATTCTGCAAAGAAAAGTGAAAGGTTAGAATGTGCACACTATAGGGGAAAGAGTCGGCATCACCTTAGTAATGTGGAGTCTGGGTTCAGCATTCATCTAGGTTCCCGTCTCGTCTGTGCCTTGGCTCATCTCGGAATCACACCTTAGCAGTCACGAGTACACGTCTGCACCGCTATGCTCTGTCTCCTCTGCTTCCCCTCCAAGTCACTGGAACCTTCCTCGTTATTAGCTGCTGTCTCTCTCTCTGTCTCTGATCGCTCTGCGCTACTTCTCCTTCTCCTTCAGTCTTTCTCAGAGAGTCTCAGTTTCATGATCTTTCTCAGACTTCAAAATGGCGACTGTCTGCCTGGAAATAATTAATGGCATTGATGCTAACGGCTAGCTGCCGCCTACAGACTGACTGACTCACTGCCTAACACTTTTGCTAATATGGAAGCCTGTCCTTTCATGGAAAGTTACGGCCAGTAACCTGCCGCCCACCAAATTCTTGTACCTCCCCGTACCAAGGACACGTTCCCAGCCGGCCGGCCTGAAGTTGTGTCTTCGGAGTGGAGAAAAATACAGTCTTTCGATAAGGGCCAGCCTGAACCGGTTCTCTCCAAGCGAACAACACTTCGAAACTAAAACATTACACTTGGCCTAAAAAGCCTCTCAAGCTGCCGGGCAGAAAGCAAGATGGAGTCTCTCCCGTTTGAGGCCTACAAGGCCCGAAATAAGCATAACTCCATAGAAGGTATACTAACACTCTTGCAAAAGGACGGATTATCACTAATACTAATGAATCTATCCCCTAACTTAAGTTTATAAGCCCTGATCTAAGGAAAGGGGTACGAAAATGCACTACTGTGCCTTATGAATAGGTCCTGTTTATAGTTCTAATCCCTGTACTAGGAGGGTAATAGGCTGGAGTCATCTTCCATCATTCCCCCTCCAAAGAGGGCCGAAAAGTCGGTCAGAACACTTCACCCTTGACTCCAGTCTATTAACTATGTTCTATATGGAACTAACATCTGTGGAAGAATAATAGGAGACAAAACTAACTGATCTATTCCTTTTACCAAATCTACAATATTGAAGTAGAGAAGGAATACACTGAATAAAGCAGCAAATGGCTACTAAAATACAAATAGAAATCACAATACCCCCTAATATCTGTTGTAGAGAATGTAAGTCAGGTAACCAATTGAAGAGCCAGTCAAACCAACCCTGATCAATATGTTTTCTAACCTCTGCAGTCAAGTCGTGAAGTTTGTTAATATGGGCTTGGATTGATTTGGAGTGGTCTGACAAATTAAAACAGCAAAGACCCTCAACGTCAGAACAATCGTGTCCATGCTTTAACAGAAGGTAGTCAATGGCAGCACGGTTCTACAGAATTGCTCTGCGTTCACCCTGGGCATCTAATAACATGTCAGATAAAATAGTAGAAGTTTGGTTAATCGACTTCACCATCCAGCAAGCCATTTTCCCAATAGACTTGGCGTTGTAAACTGCCAACGCCGGGACACCAATAATGGAGATAGCTAAACTAAGGTATTCAGATTTGGAATAAAGATGCAGGGAAGAATCACAGTCCTCATGTAACATCATAGAATCACGGACTACACGGGAATAGGTATTGGGATGTGAAGAAAACATTAATAAACTCAGTCTGGTGATGGCACATGGACCTCCGGAAATATTTGCAGGAATATAGGGCCAGGAGGAATTCCCGCAGGAAAATAACCAACCAGAGGGTAACAGCATTGTACGGTAATGGCTATGAGCAACCAATATACGTTTGCAAGTCATGTTATTTTTAACAGAAACACATGAATTCTGGAGTCTTCGTAAACATAGTAAACGTTCATGAGCCGAAAAAGAAGTGGCGGCTTTTAACTTCAATTTTACACATTCAGTAATTGCTTTAGGATCACAAGTCAAGAAAAAGCATAAATCACCCTGCGTGATATTATAGGTGGTAATTTGGGAATGAATTGGGGGAATTGACTCTGAGAGAACAGTACACAATGGGCAAAATTCGTGGGCCGCGAAATCGCCCAGAATAATATTGGGTCGGGCACTCGATATATTGAAAATGTGTTGTAGAGTTTCCGTTGAGGCAGGGACGGCAACCAAGCAGGTCGCTAAGATGTCAGTTACAGAACGCATAGGGGTCAGACAAAAATGCGAGGAATTAGTAACCCGCTTAGCCAGGGTGGTCCAAAAGTTCGACGAGGAATCCCACGCAGCGAAGGAACGTGGAACTCGGGTTCTCCAATCAACCGAAGTCTGTGGGTTCTCTCCTCTCCCGGCGTAGCAGACCAAAAGGAGTCCAACGCCGGCACATCCTGCAGCAACAGTCCAGAGAATGATCTGAAAGAAAATCAAATACAGGCATTATTCATTCTCTTAAATAACATTTGTCAGCCGGGACAGCTTCCCAGCCATCTTTCCCTGGTCTCATCACCAAAATGGTATTGTCATGACCGGTTGCAATAATTTCAACCTGTTCAGCGGGATGTTTAGGCGATTGTACCCATATTTTCGCTCCAGGGTTGTCTGTAGAGCCGAAGCCTTTTTGGCCTCGCACAGTTAGCAAAGTTGGAGCAATGCCTTTCTGAATCTCACCACTGAAAACAGGCATAATTAGCAATTGAGCAATACGGTCAGTTTTTTAAATCGATAAATCAACCTCACTGCTGTTCAGCAGGAGAACCTTAAGCTCTCCCTGATAATCACTGTCAATCACTCCTCCGAGTACTTGAACACCTTTTAAGGCAAGGCCCGATCTAGGGGCAATCAGTCCACAACTTCCAGCTGGTATACAGATACCAACGCCTGTTTCAACAATTATTCGATCTTTGCTTTTAAGAATAGTATCATTCATGGCATGCAGGTCCAAGCCTGCGGAACCTGGGGTTGCTCTGCATGGAGCCAAAGCTCCGGGGGTAATTTCCCAGTACATTACAGTATTGCCAATGGTGTTGGGCTTTGCATCAACATTTGGGGGAAACAAACGCATCAAAGGAGATTCAGCATGCAACAAGGGATGATTATTCAGGATCAACAATGCTTGGAGTAAAAAATCCCTCCAGTTTTTGTAATGTTCATCAGTTAACTTTCGCAGTTGTTCCTTTAGCAAACCATTCATTCTCTCAATCAGGCCTGATGCCTGTGGATAATAAGGAATATGAAACACCCATTCTATATTATTGTCCACACAAAATTCCTGCACCAATCTTCCGCGGAAATGGGATGCGTTGTCAGATTGAATTTGAAATGGAACACCATAATATAATATGATTAATTCCAATGTTTTAATGGTATTGATTTGGGTAGCTTGTTTGCAAGGGAAGGCCACTATAGGTATCGACAGCTGTACAAACATATTGACAATTTTTGCTCATAGGGAGCGGGCCAATATAATCAATTTGCCAAATCTGAGCGGGCAATTTTCCTCGATGTAAATGGCCTTTAACAATGTGCGGTACTTTCCGCTTTCTAGAATGTTGACAGATGGGACAATGCAGAATGATATCTTTAATGTAATTTAAGGGAATATAAATTCCTCGATCGGCAGCCCACCTGCTAGTGGCTCTCTCTCCAAAATGTCCTGCTTTCTGGTGGGCCCATTTCGCCAATCCCGCCAAATCAGAATCTTGCATGTCCACCACTGCCTCAGCAATTTTAGATTTTTCATCTGCAATGTTATGAAAGAATTTGTCAAGGGAGTCTATAGGGGTATGAGCATCCACATGAAAGATTGTCACAGTACTCTGTGGGAGCATTTCCCAAATTTCTTGCCATAATTCTTTTCCCCACAATTCTTTTGAATGCAATTCCCAATTATGAGAATGCCATGTTGGCAACCATACCGCCAGTCCGTTAGCTGTGGACCAGGAATCAGTGAAAATATGACATGTGCCAGGTAGTTCCTGTTTCAAAACTTGGTAAACTGCGTATAATTCAGCATATTGACTACTCTTTCCTTCACCAGTTGTACTCAGTAATTTCTGCGTGATCGGATTATAGGACACTGCCTTCCAATGTCGCTTCTCTCCAATGAACCTCGCTGAACCATCCGTAAACCACACATGTTTTCTGTCCTCCGCGGACAAATCATCAAATGGCCTACCCCACTTGACAGGAGATTCCTGCACTACAGGTACGGAGCAATCACTTCCAGTCTCGTTCGATGGCGCCTGCGCCACTCGCTCATGTAATACTGCCACACCTTTCGGACCCACACGTGCCCTGTCCTGAATGTACCATTTCCATTTAATCACGCTCGCCTCTTGAGCATGTCCAATTCGATGAGTTTTTGGCGAACTCAAAATCCACTGCATGATAGGAATTTCAGGTCTCAAAATCACAGCATGGCCTAAAGTCAATTGCTCGGTATCCACCAGAGCCCAATAACATGCAAGCAACTGTTTTTCAAAAGGTGTATAACGCTCACCAGCCTCAGGTAACTTTTTAGTCCAAAAACCTAATGGCACCTTTTGTCTGCCCTGCTTTTGCCACAGACTCCAATTCGCATACAGACCTTGTACGGACACATTCAAATCCAAATCACCCTCGCCCACAGGCCACAGATCCAAGGCGTACTGAATCGCTTCTTTTGCCAAATTAAATGCATTCTGTTGTGGTTCACCCCATTCAAACACATTCTTTTTGCGAGTGACTCCATATAAGGGAGCCAATATCTGACTCAAATGGGGAATATGTTGACGCCAAAAACCAAACAAGCCAATGAAACTCTGAGCTTCTTTTCTATTCCTCGGAACTGCAAAGTCTAAAATTTTTCGTTTAACCTGTGGGATCACTTCTCTATGGCCTTCATGCCAATTGATGCCTAAAAACCTGACATTTTGGGATGGACCTTGTAATTTATCAGGATTAATTTCCCAACCTTTTTCACGTAAGCAGTCAAGGATCTGATCTAATTGGGTCTGGACCTGATCTTGTGTCTCACCTTGAATTAAAATGTCATCAATGTAATGGCATACTTGAATGTGCGGGTGTACAGTTACTTCAGACAAATGCTCTGCCACCAGCCGGTGACAGATCGTAGGACTATGTACATAACCTTGAGGAAGACTTCTAAACGTCATTTGACGTCCATTCCAGGTAAAACTGAATTGTTCCTGACACTCGGGGGCAATCGGAATTGAAAATAAAGCATTAGCAATATCAATAGACGCATACCATGTACCTGGATGCTTTTGAATTCTTTGAATTAAAGTAACAATGTCTGGTACTGCAACAGTCAAACGGGGTGTGTGTTTGTTTAGTTCTCGATAATCAACGGTCATGCGCCAAGAATTATCACTCTTGCGCACAGGCCAAACGGGATTATTCCAAGCAGAAGTAAACGGAGTTAGAACTCCTGCGTCAACCAAATCCTGTATTGTGGCACTGATTTCTTCATGACCACCTGGAATACGATATTGTTTCTGAGAAACCACTTTTGTAGCCTGGGGAATTTTTATGGAGGGCATCCGTAAACGGCCAACCCGTACGGGCCTGGACGATATGTAATGCTTATTTCCAAATTGATAACAACCATCATCCAAATGCAAAGTCATTCCTTTCAAAATATCAATTCCAATTATATACTCTAAAAGCGGTACAACTAACACAGAATATTCTTTACAGGGACTTCTACCTATTTTCATCTCAAGTGTAGTCTGCACTGCGGGGGTCTCTTTTCCACCTAACCCAGTAATTGTGAAAAATTGTCCTTTAAATTTCTTTGATTTACCATGAATTAAAGTGGCCTCCGCTCCTGTATCTACCAATGCTCGGGCCCTTTGGATATTACGATGTTTCCAAAAAATTTCAATATCTACATAGGGTCTGTTGTCTCTGTGAGCCCACCTGCGTACTGGAGCTTGACCTATTTCCTAGTCATTTTTACTGTGTTCTGTCAACCAAGACAAATCAGGATAAATGCTCTCAGGTGTCCTGGGTATCAGAATGTCCTGTTCATATCCATCTCCATTACGAAATGGATTTTTGTCATTTTCATAGTACTGTGAATTACGGTCAGAAAGCCTGTGACGATCCTCCCTTCTCCTCAACTCAGGGGAATAATCCCTTTCATCTCGATATCTGTTGGAAACACGATCATCTCTCCCCCTTTCTTTTTCCCCCTCTCTCACTCTCACTTTTTCACGACGAGGGGACACATCACGTTCATAGCGCCGATCATCACGGCGATCAGAATCCACACGACGCCTCTCATCACCACTGTCATCAGAATAACCACGGTCACAGTCATTCTTCCGCACACGACGGGCACCCTCCTTCCGATCCAAACCACGCTTACGAAAGATATCCCATAAGCGATTATTAGGCTCACCGTCAATGTCCTCCCTTTTCACACCATCAGCCAATAGTGCAAGAAACATATCACGTCTAGAAAATTTATGCTCACCAGGAGTACGAGCTTCGGGTCTGGACTGTCTCTCAGGTTTAAACCATTCACCCAACTCACCAAGCTGACGAACAGATTCAAGCACCATAGACAAAGGATTGCCAGTCTGATTGATTAACAAAGTCATCATAACCTGCTTATAAGCAACAGGGGAAGAACGGATAATGCGATTGCGCACAGAAGATGTTAATAGACCATCCAACAACCTGTCAGAAGTACTGAGAAAAATCACAGTTTTCATCACTTCCTCTTTTAAACGTTGCGACGCATCGCGCAAAGTGTACCACGGCTTGTCATTGACAGGCCAATCAGATTCAGTAGGGTATTTATGGTTACAGCCATCATTTGCAAGCTGGAGTAGACTAATTAGGCCAGCACCATTATAATTCCGAAAATGATCTTGTACAGTAGAATCGGAACTCAAAGAGCAAAATCGTAAACAATCACCTGCATCCAACATGATACCTGCAGCACCTAATTCATAAAGGCGCACCATGGGGCGTGGCTTGGGCGCCGGTGGCGATGGTCGCCTGAGAGCTCGGCTCCGGGACTGAGCCTGGATTTATCCTGAATATCGGAGGCTGAGGGGCACCCCAGACCCCGCATTCGGTTGAGCGGGGCGACGACACCCGCCCGAGGGCCCTGGTGGAGTTTGGTCGGAGGCGGCTTTGAAGAAATGCCGAAGTTTGCGGAGTGGCGGAGTGCGACCCAATATGGCGCCCGGACCCCTTTGTCCCCTTGATCGGACCTACGGAGTTGAGGAGGTCTCGCGGGTGTCGCCCGGCACCCGGCTTCACCAGCCTCAGGAGTTTTAGACACTAGACATTGGCTGGTTCGGACCCTCTACAGCGGGACCATACTCGATTGGACGTCCGAGCGGGTGCCCACGCACTGGAGGGCGCCGGGCACGGGCGCACTCAGCGCTAGGCAGTGGTCGACACCGCGACTCCGCAACGGGCTGCGGGCTCCTTGCCGCCCCAACTACATGGATGGCGCGACGCTCGAGCGCCACAGGACAACCGGGGGAGCTGGTGGCCCGTGCCCCGGAGCTATAGTGGGTGAACGGGCCTGCCCGACTCGGAGACGGGTATCTCCGCCCCCTTATCGGTGCCCTCGGACGCCGTGGCGGTGGCGTGAGCCGAAGCGGCGGAGTCTCCACAGGCTCTGGAGGAGGAGATCGCCCATTCCGGACTGGAGAGCGGAATCCCGGGGAAAACGTGCTGGACACTTGCACACGGAGGCAACTACTCCGGGTCCTTTGCGGAGAGCCCCTGGCAGCATGGGGAAACCTAGAGGAGCCAAGGGATCCAGCCAGGCCACCTCGGACTCTGAGGCCCAGGACAAGGAAGAACATGGAGATCCTAAAAGACCTGGTGGCGCACCACTCCAGCAACAATTTGACCGTGTACTGGAAGCTATAGAGGCAACTCGGTCGGCCCTACAACAGGACATTGCCCAGGTGGCGACTGGCCTGGGTCTCCTTAGGGCAGACCATGGCAAGCTCTCGGACCGGGTCAAGGAGGTGGAGAGCACGGTGAGGACTATAGAACCGGCGCAGAGAACCCTGGCTGCGACGATGAAGGATGCCATGTCCCGAATCGAGACCCTCGAACGGAGGGCGGAAGATGCGGAAGGCCGAAATAGGAGGAATAACATTCGGGTGGTGGGCCTGCCGGAAAAGGTTGAGGAAGGCGACATGGTGCGCTACCTGGAGACCTGGCTCCGAGACACGGTGGTCCCGGAGGGCCTGTCCTCCTTTTATACTCTAGAACGGGCCCACAGAGTTCCAGCGCGACCCCCGCAACAGGGACGAGCCCCGAGGCCGGTGGTGGCGCGGTTGCTACATTTCCGAGACAGAGACCTGATCCTCAATGCCGCCAGACACAATGGCCCGTTCCAGGTTGCAAACAGCCAGGTGAATATCTTCCCTGACTATACCTACGAGACGCAGCGCAAGCGGTTCTCCTTCCTGGCGGTCAAGCGTGAACTCAGGAGTGAAGGCATCCAATATTCACTCCTATTTCCCGCGAGGCTCCGAGTCATTGTCGACGACAAAACCCAGTTCTTCGACACCCCGGAGGAGGCCTGTGACTGGCTCGAACTGTACCGGACGGGGAAGGATGGTTATAGCGCCTCGACCCATCAGGCGGAGGAGCCGGAACAAAGGAGGCGATCTAAAAGGGACAGGAACCGCCGCGGCCGCACAGGAGGACCCTCGACAGTGGAGACATCATCTGAGCGGAGGGGAGTGTTGGAAGTTCTGTCGGAACTATCGGGAGCAAGGGGCGAAGTCATCGAAGAGGAGGAAGAAAACCCGGGTGCTCGGGGGGCTCCATCGGACTCGGAAGACTCAGTGGCAGACAGTACCCACACACCGGTGATCACACCGAAATCGGTGGAGGACCTTCTGGACGGACAGGGGTAATGGGATCGATTGCCTTGTTTTGGGTGGGGGCCCGGCAGGGGGGAGGCGACTGCCGTCCTTTATTGCTGACAATGGGAGGGGGAGGGTCGGGAGGCTTCCACTCTTGCCCCGAAAGAATCTGATACGGGGGGGCTCATGATAGTCCTAGTAGCCTGGGCGACGAGGGCCCACTGCCTCCGCTCAGCCCACACCTGGCCCATAAGGCCTTCCTACGGTGGCGACCGTAGGGCTAGTGGGGTTTGTGGGGTTTTTGGGGTTGTTCTCCATAGAAGTTTGGATGGGATCTAGATGGTGCAGTTTGGGTCCTGTTCTGGGGTGGTTGGGTGGGGGTTCTGTTGGGTTTTGGGGGGTTTGGTTCTGGTTGGGGAAAATGGCCGCCGACAGCGCTGGGAGGAACGATGTCTTTTCTTTGTGGGGACCCGGACGGGGGGACTGTGCAAGAACACTTTGGGACAATGGCTGATGTTGCTAACTTGAAATGTATTACTTGGAACGTGAGGGGGCTTCACACTATGTCCAGGCGTCACAAGGTCCACGCTTATTTAGTGCGTAGGGGAGTGCAAATGGCGCTGCTGCAGGAAACGCATCTGAACAAGGCGGAAGGGGCGGCGCTTCAGCGTAGGTGGCGAGGGCAGGTCTTCTCCACGGCGTACTCTGCTTATGCCAGGGGGGCGCTAATATGGATCAGGGCAGGAGTCCCCTTTCAAGTCACGAGGACAGTGTTGGACCCGGAGGGGCGCTTTGTGGCCATATCAGGCACGCTGGGAGGGAGGGACTTGAATGTTTGTTGTGTGTATGCCCCTAATATGGATCAGACTGCCTTCCTTTCCGGGTTATCGGGCTCGTTGGCCCACCTTTTCACCGGTCCCCTCCTGCTGGGGGGAGACTTTAACTCCGTGGTAGATGTAGACATGGACCGCTCGCATCCCCCGCTCCCCGACTCCCCGGTCCGGCGGGTGGCAAAGGGCCGTCAAGATTGGCAGACCCGTTGGGGTCTGACGGACATCTGGAGGGCGCATCACCCCGCGTCTAGAGATTATTCGTACTTTTCGAGCCTTCATGAGCTGCATGTTAGACTGGATGGCTTTCTTGGTTCGTCCGAATTAGTCTCGTCGGCGGTCCGATCAGAGTATTTATCGCGGACCATTTCGGACCATAACCCCCTCCTACTGGACATTCGCTGGTTCCCTGGGACGCCAGCGGTACCCACCTGGAAGATGCGCCCCGAGATCCTTGAGGACAGTGTCTTCAAGGCAGACCTCGGGGAGAAAATCGCGGATTATTTTGCATCCAACGGCGATTCCGCGAGTACTAGGGCGCTCGAATGGGACGCTTTCAAGGTGGTGGTGAGGGGGTACTGTATCTCTAAGAGGGTGGGCATGCGGCGTGTTATCCTGGCTGATTTAGACGCAGCGGACCGGACGCTTCGCGAGCTCGAAATTAGCCGACCCGGACACCCGGAATTGCAAACACGAACGGTAGAGGCGAGGGAGAGGGTGGCGGGGGAGGTCGAGCGGCTCCGCTGTTTCGATTACAAGGCCTACACGGTCCGATCTATAGCGGAGGGCGACAGATCGAGCGCTTTACTGGCGTGGTTGGCCAACCCTACGCGCCAGTCCCAAACGACGACTGGGATGCGTGGGGCGGATGGGACCGAGGTGTGCACCCAACCGGAGATTCTTGCTTGCTTCCGGCACTATTACGAATGTTTATATCGCAGTCGCTCCGCACGCGACCCGGACCGGCTTGTTGACTATCTTCGCCCGCTGGAACTCCGCACGGTGGAACAAGAAGTGGCAGACGCCCTGGGATCTGACATAGGCTTGGGGGAGATCCGCGGGGCCATCAAACGGATGGCGAGGAACAAGACCCCGGGCCTGGATGGCCTGCCGGTGGAGTTCTATGCAGCTTATGCTGACCTTCTGGCCCCTCGTTTACTGGTGGTCTACAGAGAGGCGAAGAGGCTGGGTCGCCTCCCCGGCTCGATGTGTGAGGCGTTGGTGGTTCCTCTTCTCAAGCCAGGCCGAGACTCGTCTGACCCGGGGTCCTACCGTCCCCTCTCCATGTTGACGGTGGACTACAAGATATTGAGCAGCATCTTGGCCTCGAGGCTGTTGGGACACATGCGTTCCCTAGTACACGAGGACCAAGCCGGTTTCATCCCACGGCGAAATACGACCATGAACATCCGACGGTTGTTCCGCTTGCTTGGGGAACCGTTTGTGGATGCCCCGTCTCCGGTAGTTTTGTCGGTGGACCTGGAGAAGGCGTTCGATAGCCTAGAATGGGACTATTTGGACGTGGTATTGCGGAGATTCGTCCTTGGGGAGGGATTTGTTAAATGGACGGCAGTTCTTTACGCTTCTGCTTCAGCCAGGGTTAGATCGGGCCCCTTGATTTCATCGCGTTATCCGGTGGAGCGTGGCACGCGGCAAGGGTGTTCCTTATCCCCGCTTCTTTTTGCACTAGCGGTGGAGCCACTAGCGATGCATCTTCGCTCGGGAGCCCACTATACGGGCTTAAGGACAGCGGCGGGCCCGCATTACATTTCGCTCTATGCGGACGACCTGTTGCTCTTCCTGGAGGATCCGATCAACGCATTACGGGGAGCGGAATTAGCGCTAACGGAGTTCGGGGAAGTTTCAGGACTACGAGTGAACTGGTCTAAGACCTGCCTCTTCCCGATGCGTAGGGGTGTCCCCAGTCCGGCGCTAAGTAGAGAGATCAGATGGGAACCCGACTGCTTTAAATACCTTGGGGTATTTGTGTACCACGACCAGCCCGACCTCCTGGACGGAAACATTGCCCGGTGCATGCGAGCACTCCGAGGCAGCATGGATTTTTGGGCCACGCTGCCGCTCTCCGTGGCAGGACGCATTGCCCTGCTCAAAATGGTGGCGCTCCCCCGACTATTGTATTACTTTCGGACTTTGCCGATCTGGGTACCACCGGCTACGTTTCGCCGCTTGCGTTCTATGGTGATCGGGTTCCTTTGGGGCACGGGCCGGCGGCGGGTGGCTCTCAATACCCTGATGAGGCCGAAGGACGAAGGGGGGCTCGCTGTGCCGGACTTTGAGAAGTACTATCTGGCGGCGCAGCTCCAGACATACACCCAGGAGATAGCCAGGGAGTTCAGAGGCCCGGAAGACGATAGGGGGACGGGTATAGCCAGGCACGTCCTATCGTTTATCGCGCTGCGACAGCGTTTAGTCCTTCGGGACCTGTCGATGGAGGAGCGGACTATCCGACTCTGTTGGAATCGGGCTCATAATAGAGGTCACCTGCGGACCCCATATGCACCTGAAATACCATTGGGGATGCTGACGGCCTTCCCCCATGGAGGAGACTGGTCGCGACTGGCGGACTGGGAGGAGTCGGGTTTACAGCTCGTCGGAGACCTGTATGAGGACGGAGTGCTCCTGTCCTTTCAGGATCTCATTGACCGCTTTGGGATCCCCCGGGGCGACTTTCTGCTGCACTCGGCCATTGTGCGAGTAATCCAGGCGTATTGGCAAAACGGACTAGAGGAACCTCAGTTGTCTCAGGTGTGCCAGTATGTAATGATGTCGGCAGGAACAGTGAAGGCGGTCACATGCCTTTACAGCAGGCTGATCGCCGAGGGGTTGGTCCCTCTCACTACACTGAAGTCCCGCTGGGAAGAGGACATCGGTAGGGAGATCCCGGAGACGACCTGGTCCCAGCTGGTGAGGCGAGCATGGAAGGGTACGCGCTGTGCCCGTTTCCAACTGGTCCACTACTATGTTCTCCATAGGGCGTACCTGACCCCGGTTAAGATCAGGCGTTATTTTGCCACAGCCTCGGCGGAATGCCCTAGGTGCCCGGCTCAGGAGGCGGACCTCCTACACATGCTATGGGCCTGTCCCGGTTTGACGGCCTACTGGCAGGAGGTGGCGGCGACCTTAGAAGAGGTGACGGGGAGGCGCTTATCGTTCGACGCGGCGGTAGGGCTACTGCACTGGTTCCCCCATACCCCCCGGAATAAAATCTCCAGTAAATTTATAGACCTGGGGCTCCTACTGGCTAAACGAGAGGTGACCAGGAATTGGAAGGCACGTGCTGGTCCTACGGGCAGCAGATGGCACGGTGAACTTTTGAAATGGGCGGCGGGTGAGAGCGCGCTGCGATATCAGTTGGCTTGGAGGCAAAGCAATGAGAAGGCGCAGGAGGCCGCGTTAGAATGGGAAACGCTGGTGCAAGCCCTCAGGGATTATTGTACCCCCAGCGATTCCGAAAACGAAGAAGCAACTAGACCTGAGTCCCTTTAAACACTAGCATTAACAGCACTATTATCTTCCCCGGGGGTCACACAGTGGATCCTACAGTGATAAACTCCCTGGCGCTGAAGGTGGGGGGGGGGGGGGGAGTTTCATAATGTCTGGTAGTTGAGGGGGGGGGGTTTTCTTCCTTTTGGGGGTTAGGGTTTGTTTAGAAAAGCAGATGACGGACAGTGTGTTATCCGGACCAGCTCTAGCACCCTATTGACCCCAGCTACATTCACCGCCTAACCCCGAGAACACGAGCCGCTTGGCTGCATAGCAATACTATGGAAGGGGATCGGTGGGCTGTGTTGTGTAAAAGTTGGCTATAATATGATGCTGGTCATTACTGTATTGTCGTACTAATTCCTGCAATAAAAATATATTTAATAAAAAATAAAATAAATAAAGGCGCACCATCCACGTAAGCAAAGCCTCACCAGGCCGTTGTCGAAATCGTTGTAAAATGTCACTAACCTCCTGTTGAGTAAAATCTTCAATACTATCCAAATGGATACCATTCGGCATACCAGGAGCCTGTCGCAATTTGCGTCGAAAAACCGGGTGAGCAGAAACCTCCGGAAGAGCCTCCAAAGAAGCCCGATCCTTAGATTCAAAGGAACAATCAGGACGAGATACGTCATCAGAACGGGAAGAGCGACCACGGTCGCTAGAAACATCGTCTTTGTCACAAGAAGCAGATTTACAGTCACGTCCAGAGCGAGAAGACTCGCGCCTGTCACCCTCCTCAGCCGAGGAGCCAGAATCATTTGAATCCCAGATATTACCATCCCACTCATCGGGGTTCCAATCCAGTCCGACTTTCGCCACGACCAGACGCACTTTCCATGTAGAAACACGGCCACGACGGTGTTTGTATTTGTATTTCGCAATGCGCACTGCAGCCCTTTCGGCTATAGTCTGATAAGTCTCAAGTTTGTCGGCAAGCAATTTATTCTGACATCGCAAAAGAGTATGCGCATTCTGCACTTCAACAAACTTTTCTTCCATATCCACAAACCGCTTCTGCAATTTAACAAACTTCTCATGAAGCATTCTGTATGCAGTCAGCACAATCCAACCTCTGCGTCCTAAAATAGGAAGCTCATCACCCTTCACTACTGGAGCTTTTTGCAAGCAAGAAACCACATCAGCAGGCTCCGCCTGCTCCAAACAAGAAGTCCAATTCTCACTCAAACCAGTAGAATCGGCCCCCTCACGGGCCAAGGCCTTGTAAGGCGTTGATTCCCAGCCGGGAATTTCAACAGGCAATTTGAAAGTAGATATCGACTTACGCGAGAACATTTTGACACACAAAAAATATATACACAATTATCAACAAAGAAAATATGTACGAGCCGAGCGCAAACCAACAAGATCAAAACAATACAGCGCACACAGGCTTCGTAAACAGTTTGTGACGCCAGATGTAACGACCGGATTCTCGGACCAGATGGAATCAGCTCCTAGGAGCCCCTCTAACCCAGTCGGAACGTAATCACCTCCCTCCTTAGAACGTATTTACAATGGGTATGGATATATATATGTACATCTCGTACCTAAGGATGGGGAAAATAGCAATAAACATGCATAGGTTTTCTACAATATCCTATTCATACCAACTAGTCTCACGGCCACTTAGGCCCAGACTAATCTACCCTGGGGCAGGTCTGATTATGTACCCTTACACACTGATCTCCCTCAGTGCTCACTCGACACGCAATCCGGCGTTTCTACACACTGGGCTGCAGTCCCAGTGCTCTCTCTTCATCTGATCCACAATCCGGCGGATCTACACACCGTATCCCTCCGGTGCTCGCTCACTTACAACATGATCCACAATCCGGCAGATCTATACACCGTCTCCATCCGGTGCTCACTCACTTACAACATGATCCACAATCCGGCGGATCTACACACCGTCTATCTCCGGTGCTCTCATTAACGCCGCGTACCAACGACTATCACTTTCCTATGAACACCTGTGGAAGAAATCTCTCATTGTCTACTCGGGATGATACTACAATAATAGGAGTTAGCACAGCTTTCCAAATTAAAATATGTACCTTCTGCTCTTGGCATCAAACATTCCCTCTCTCCCTCATTATTCAGTCACCTCTTACCTGACCGGGATTCACATCCGTTCATGCAAACAATGTCTGACTAGAAGACCAGGTTACCCTGATTGAACAAGAATACAAGGCACATGTCGGTTCACTAAGAACTGGGGTATTTTATTACAATGATTATAAACACAATACTATACGATAACATATATTCTGCAAAGAAAAGTGAAAGGTTAGAATGTGCACACTATAGGGGAAAGGGTCGGCATCACCTTAGTAATGTGGAGTCTGGGTTCAGCAGTCATCTAGGTTCCCGTCTCGTCTGTGCCTTGGCTCGTCTCGGAATCACACCTTAGCAGTCACGAGTACACGTCTGCACCGCTATGCTCAGTCTCCTCTGCTTCCCCTCCAAGTCACTGGAACCTTCCTCGTTATTAGCTGCTGTCTCTCTCTCTGTCTCTGATCGCTCTGCGCTACTTCTCCTTCTCCTTCAGTCTTTCTCAGAGAGTCTCAGTTTCATGATCTTTCTCAGACTTCAAAATGGCGACTGTCTGCCTGGAAATAATTAATGTTATGTAAGAAAAGGGTTAACCCAATAAAGTCGCTGGGACCTGGGTAGCTATCGTTAAGAGTAAAGGGGTCCCAGTGAAGGAAAAAACATGTTATTTAAGTTTCATTAGAGTAATTCTAGTCAACAAAAGATACCTCTATAATGTTTTAATCACATTATAGGAAAAGAGCAGTATTGAGCATTCACAAAGCATACACAATTGTAATGGTACAGGTGCCCCTGGGGGTGGAAGGAACGTGATATAGTGAAGGTAAGGTGGGGGGGGGGGGTTTGTGACAGTAAAAACACGATATTGATCAAATAATAATATGAATTCAATGTCCAATAATCAGTAAAATAAACGGTTACTTAATGCCAGTAAGTAACCGTTTATTTATTAATGGCATTGATGCTAACGGCTAGCTGCCGCCTACAGACTGGCTGACTCACTGCCTAACACTTTTGCTAATATGGAAGCCTGTCCTTTCATGGAAAGTTACGGCCAGTAACCTGCCGCCCACCAAATTCTTGTACCTCCCCGTACCAAGGACACGTTCCCAGCCGGCCGGCCTGAAGGTGTGTCTTCGGAGTGGAGAAAAATACAGTCTTTCGATAAGGGCCAGCCTGAACCGGTTCTCTCCAAGCGAACAACACTTCGAAACTAAAACATTACACTTGGCCTAAAAAGCCTCTCAAGCTGCCGGGCAGAAAGCAAGATGGAGTCTCTCCCTTTTGAGGCCTACAAGGCCCGAAATAAGCATAACTCCATAGACGGTATACTAACACTCTTGCAAAAGGACGGATTATCACTAATACTAATGAATCTATCCCCTAACTTAAGTTTATAAGCCCTGATCTAAGGAAAGGGGTACGAAAATGCACTACTGTGCCTTATGAATAGGTCCTGTTTATAGTTCTAATCCCTGTACTAGGAGGGTAATAGGCTGGAGCCATCTTCCATCATTCTCCCTCCAAAGAGGGCCGAAAAGTCGGTCAGAACACAACCATATCTAGGAACTCCTTTTCTTCTACTCTCATTTTATATGTTAAATTATTTTTAAACGCATAGTCATGACTTAACTCATCTACATCTAAGAAATATTCTCCCATAACTGTAGCAGGCTTTTTCTTGTTCAGTGCATTATCTATTTTCAATTTCCCGAACACTTCATCTGAATTGGAATAATGATATTCTAATTTGCCTGTTTGATAAAACAAGCTTGCAATCACACTACGCGTGACTCCATATGTAAGTAGAAGGTGGTGATATGTCACCCCCTCAGAAACAGATGCAGGTAATTTCACACAGACATAACGGTTGCTGGTGTCCATTGTCCTAACATACTCAGTTAACAATGTTGAAAATGTATTTCTCGTAAAATAGCTAATAGAACTATCTTGATGTAATTCTGGCCTACATACATGTTGCTTATTCGGTTTTGACTCCACATCTTTCTCACTTGAACTCACATTATGTTTGAATTTCACTAAATTATCTTGGAAAGGTATAATAATAGCTAAAATTATCCCTATCAATATTAATAACGTAGTACATATTAGGCACATCCTGCACCATTTTCTAAAAATAGAACATTTCGTTTTATGATTGTTAGACACCATTTTTTTTTTTTACACAGCAAGTTTTTCTAACAGATTTTCTTCGACCTTATGTCACCTATAAGCCTCTTCTTTTCTAACTAGTTTTCTTCGACCTAATGTCACTTACAAAATTTTATTTCTACTTAAAATGCCCCTTTTCTTTTTTCCCTACTGAATTTCAGTTTCACTTTCCACTTTGTCCCTCTCGATCAATTACCACTTTTCTTTGTGGCTCAGTTCTTTACTCACTTTTCCCATTTGTCTTTGAGCAATTCAAGTTTTCTTGACTGCTGTTTACTTCTTCAATTGGAGGTAGGACAATGTATGTCCATTCAGGTGATTTGTACTTCTGATTTGGTCTTCTTACTCTTTTTGGCCTTTCCACAACTTCTATTTTCTTTCCCAAGGCCTCCCTTTGACTAGTTATCTAATTGACCTGTTCTTCTTGTTGTCTTTCTTTGTTAACCAGTTTAAATCTCAGTCTATAAGCCAATTATCTCCTTTACAAAAATTCTTTGTCTTAGGCTCCGTGGTGTTATATTCCACTCTCCAATCCCTTTTCCTTGAACTCTTTCTTAATGGAGTTTCATCTGCACTCTCATCAGTCTCACTTTCGGTGTCTTCCACAGTTTCATTGATAATGATTTTTACAGCATCCTTCTCCTTTTCAGAGTCAGTTTTCTCCTTTGACAGTTCTTTCACTCTGTTAGGAACATCTCCATAGCTGATACTTGGAATCTCATCGTCTTCATGAGCTGTTTCCTCCTTTCCAGTCTCAGGATTATCGTTCCTGCTTTCAGAGCTTCCAGTCTGTCTTTCATGATTTTCTTCTTCACCAGTTTTATTTTCTCTTTGCTCAGTGTTCCTTCTGGTGTCAGTCTTTACCAATTCTCGATCTTCAGATTGATCTTCAGAATTTGGTATTTCAGGACTATCTTCTTCTCCTTCAGACTCTGAACTAGTATCTGATACTTCCAGATATCGAGGTTCCTGTCGATCTTCTGTTTCTGGACTTTTCTCTGGCTCACCTTCAGAATCCGAATCAGTTGTGCTTTCACCTTCTTCGTTTAAACTTTCAGGTTCAGGCACATGAATAGTATGGCTTGAATGTACCCATCTCTTTACTCCTGCACATTTGACTGCAGTAGTACTAACCAAAACAACTTGTCTTGGTCTCTGCCAACGTGGTACCAAACAGTTTCTTCTGCAGTGTACCTTTATTCTTACCCAGTCTCCAGGGACTAGATCATGTGCTGGACTTTTCTCTTTTGTGTTTGATTCAGTTCCCACCTGATGGAACACAGAAGTTACTATGTCAGACAGGTTTTTGCAGTAATCCAGTATGATGTCATCATTAATTGTTAAAATTTACTAACTGGTACATATGCTTGTCTCATCACCCTTCCCATCAAGATCTCATGTGGACTCAATCCAGTTTTCCTGTCAGGAATGCTTCTTAGGGTCATCAAAACAAGTGGCAAAGCATCAGGCCACTTTAATCCTGTCGCTAAGCACATCTTTGCAATTCTGTTTTTTATTGTTCCATTAACTTGCTCTACCACTCCTGAAGGCTCAGGTCAGTGAGCACAATGCAGTCTCTGACGAATGTCCAATGCTTCATGTACCATTTATATGAGTTTATTCTGGAAATGAGGGCCACGATCAGTTTCAATCGTCACTGGGAAACCAAACCTAGGTATTATTCCCCTTAAAAGTAGTTTTGCAACAGTTAGCCCATCATTCCTCCTTGTAGGGAAAGCTTCTACCCATCGAGAGAACAAACAGATGATCACCAAAACATATATGAGTCTGTTACATGGCGGCAACTCAATTAAATCCAATTGCATTTGTGTAAATGGACCTCCCTCCCGTCCTATGGTTCCCAAAACTCACAATAGTTCTTCTGTTTGGATTAAATTGTTGACAAACCAAGCATCTCTGACACAGGCTCTCAGCTATCATCCTAAACTTGGGAATATACCACGTCTGTCTAAATAAGGGAAGCATGGCATCTCTTCCAATATGTGCTTGACCATGGTACATTAGGGCCATATTTGAGATCATGCTATCAGGCATTACTGGTCTTTCATATTTGTAAACCCAGATCTCATCTTCCTCTCTTTGTCTACATCCTGCTTTTAACCAGACATTTTTCTCTTCCTCATCAGCTTCTTCCTGCATTTGCCTCACTTCCTGCCAAGTTTCAACTACAGTTGTTAGCATTAAAGGACTTGGAACATGTTCTTTCTCCCTTTCCTTATTGATAGTGGCAAGATTTTTGGCACAGTATTTTGCAATTGAGTCTACATACCTGTCACCTCGGGTGATATAGTCATACCCCTTTTTGTGTGCAGCACATTTTACCACAGCCAATTTGTCTGGCAGTTGGATGGCATCAAGCAACATTCGCACAAATTCAGCATCACGTATGGGTGTTCCTGCAGAAGTCAAATAACCTCTTTGGGACCACAGCTGTCCATAGTCATGAACAACTCCAAAGCCATACTGACTGTCAGTCACTATGGCCACTTTGATTTCTTTTCCCAACTTACATGCTCGAATCAGGGCAATCAACTCTGCTATCTGAGCATAACGAATTCCTTTCAAACAAGAAGCTTCCAGTACATCTGCCACCGTACAGACGGCATACGCTGCGCTCAAGACACCCTCATCTGTTCTCAGACACGAACCGTCTACAAACTTCACATAATCTGATTCAGGCAATGGCTCACCTTTAATGTATGCTCTTGGTTTGGTACAATATTCAAGAACATCTAAGCATTTGTGATCAGCTTCATTTTTCACTTCTGTTTCTATTGTGTCAGGCAACAATGTGGAAAGATTCACATTCACGCATCTAG
Source organism: Lissotriton vulgaris (assembly GCF_964263255.1). Classification (NCBI taxonomy): domain Eukaryota; kingdom Metazoa; phylum Chordata; class Amphibia; order Caudata; family Salamandridae; genus Lissotriton; species Lissotriton vulgaris. The sequence goes on from NC_141697.1 coordinate 656,126,860, forward strand.
AAATTGTTACATTTTCTGCTCCAAGAATTACCTTTTCATATTTGGTCATTCTATTGTTGGTCAAATACTGTGTTTTTGTTCTAGTAAGGAGAATCTCCACAGAGTGAGGTACATACACTCTTATAGGAAATCCCATCACTATTCCTTCACTTTGTTCTAGACTAACGCTTGTGGCTGCTACTGCTTTCAGACAACCTGGAATGCCTTTGCAACAGGGTCCAAAACACCTGAGAAATACGCAATAGGTTTTCTCAGTTTTCCATATCTCTGAATCAGTACTGACAGTGCACATCCTTTTCGTTCACTACAATACAGTTCGAATTCCTTTTCGTAATCGGGCATCCCTAAAGCTGGTGCTGGACATAAACTTGTTGTCAGCTGTTCAAATGCTTCCATTTTGGTATTAGTCAGAATTATAGGGTCTCTGATATCTGCTCTTGTTAATCTCTGTAGTGGCTTCGCAATTAATGAAAATCCACTAATCCATTGTCTGCAATAACCCACCATTCCTAGGAAAATTGTCACTTGTCTTTTGGTTTTCGTGGCTGTATTCCCTGTATCATTTTGATTCTTTCTGTAGTAACTTGTCTAATTCCTTTGGCAATTGTATGTCCTAAGTACTGTACTTCTTTTTGACAAAATTGTAACTTTGACGGAGATACTTTATGTCCCTCTTCAGCCAAATGATTCAACAATGCAATGGTATCTGTTACACATGCATCTTTTGTTTTTGATGCCACAAGGAAATCGTCGATATATTGAACCAATACAGATTCTCCAGGCATGTTTAAACTCTCTAATGATTTCTTTAGCAATTGATTAAAGATAGACGGACTTTCAGTATACCCCTGAGGAATTCGGCACCATGCCAAAATACGGTCTCCAAATCGGAACGCAAAAATTGGCTGGCTTTCTTGGTGCAATGGAACTGTAAAGAACGCATTACACAAATCAATCACAGTGTACCATTCTGCATCATGGGGAATTTGATATAAAATCACTGCTGGATTTGGTACAGTCGGACAACATGGCACAACTATTTTATTAACCTTTCTCAAATCCTGTACTATACTAAAGGTTCCATTTGGCTTTTTCAGTCCCATTATTGGCGAATTACAAGGACTACTCTCTATCTCTCTTAGTATGCCTTGTTCAATCATTTTATCTATCACTGGGGCTATTCCTTCAATTATTTTATTTTATACTGAGGAATATTCGGGTAACTTGCACCTTCCTTTATTGAGACTTTTACAGGATCTACATCTTTCATTAGTCCAATATCTTCACCTGTGAAATCCCACACCTTCTCTGTTACTACCTTTTTCAATTCATCCAGTATCTTTTCTCGATGAAATACAGGAAACAATTTGTTTTATTTCTGCCTCAATCACACGCATGGTCATTTTGTACAGACTATCTTCATCTGGGGTTTGCAATTCTATGCCATCTGGTGAACAGTATATGGCACAGTTCATCTTACACAAAATATCTCGTCCTAACAAATTTACGGGACTACTATCACACACCACAAATCGATGCATGTCTTTGAAATTTCCAATCTCTACTTCAACTGGTTGTGTCAAGGATGTTTTAATCTGTCTATTGGCAACACCTACAACTTGGATGGAGTCTCCTGAGAGAGGAAGATTTTGGACTTCCACTTATCTAACATAGAACGGTTAGCACCAGTGTCCACTAGGAAAGTTATTTCTACATCATTCACCTTTCCGCTTACAAATGGACCAGACTGATCTACCTCAAGAGTGGCTCCAAGCACACACTCTTCTTCCTCTCTCAGGCACCGTCAGAAACTTTCATCCGACTCACTCCCACCTTCTTCTTGCAACCAATAATGAGGACTCACATTCACTCTAGGTGATCTATTTACCTGCTCAATTCCGCTGAATCCTGTTTCTGCACTGTATCTCTGTTGGTTTACACTGTGTGGAAGTGGCGGCTGTGGCACCTGACTTGGCTGATTAACTATCTGCTGCTGTTGCGGTTGCTTTTGAATTACCTAATTCTGCACCTGTGGATTCAATGATGCATTTTCCGGAATAACTATTGGTGGATACTTACACTCTTTCTTCCAATGCCCTATCCTGCCGCAATTATGACACGGAAACTTCTTCTTAAGTTCATCTATATTCCCTACTAATTTTGTTTTTGGGAAATTTCCTTTCGGTTTTCCTTGATTCACATCACTATTTTTATTTTCCATTTGTGCCACTTGGTGTTCTGCTACCTTCACTTGTGCCCACATAGCTTTTTCCTACAGCTTCTTTTGTTTAGCATCGATCTCTTCACTACAACATTTTGCTTTTCTCAAAACTTCGTCTACAGTACCTGATTGCAAACCTATCATATTATGTTGCATCATGTCTCCAATTTCTGGTCTTAATCCATACACAAATCTATAAATAAAATGACTCATGTCCTTTTCATTCAACGCCTCATATCCACTGTATTTTTTGAAAACTAGCAACAGTCTTTCATAAAATTCATTTGGTTCTTGTGTGGTTCTGTCTATTTTTACCTAATCTGTCTCTTTTGGTGGAATTTTATTCTTCAAAAATACAATTACTTGGTCATATTTTCTCATCACATCAGGTGACGGAGCACCAGTCACCTTGTCTCGAGGATATTCCTCGTTCGGCCAATCTACAGTGATTTTACACTCAGTCCATAAATCTGCTGGCACAACTATGTCAAACAATCCATCCAGATCAACCCATAATACTTTTGAAACTTTCACAAATCTATCTACTTGTCGATACCATTCTGCTGGTTTTTCTCTGAATCTAGGGAAATCCTTTGTGAATGATAATATATCCTGTCTACTCCATGGAACATGTACATATCCTCCTCCAGGTATTTTTCTCATAGGGTACTCATTTGCAACTGTCTCCTTTTCCCTAACTGGAAACGCTAATGTTGATTTGTCACTGGTCTCCTCTTTCTTCTTTGCCCATCTCACTCTCCATTTATTCACATCTCCCCATTTTCATAACAAAACAATTAATTCCTTTATTTGGGTTAATCTTCCTGCAGTGTTCATGTTTTCAATGTCCTTTTCTGAAAAGTCTACTCAATAGGATTTCTGCAACGATTTATTCTTTGCAAATTCTATTTCGAATTCATTTGCCAGATTTTCCAGCTGATCATGCACTGATTTCGCTTTCCTTGTTATACTTTTACACATAAACATAAGTTCATCATCTTGGTATGTTTTAATCTATCTGTTTCAATTGTCCCAATGATTAATTCTTCCATATCTACTTTTAATTTCGCTACATCCAATACTTTAGACTCATGCTCTTTTAATTTCAATGTTTTGATCCAATCACTTAATTCCTGCTCTGATGGTCCTACAGATGTTTGCGTTAAGTCTATTTTTTCTATGCTCTTTTCAGGTGTAGCGGAATCAGATTCTGCTCCGGTCGCATATTTATAGAGTAAACTCTGGAAGTCAGTTCAGGTGGATTTGCATTATTGGTTCGTCTAATTTCTGACAAATCAGGATAAATGTTTCCTTTTAATTTCTGTTAACTCTGTTGTAAAGGGATTGTCAAACTTGGCTCTTTTATTCTTTGATTCTCAAATACTGGAATTACAGGTCCTATCATTACGGGAACTGTTACTGCTTCCATGTTTTTCGTAAGTTCCTGTATCTGTTCTGTCAATGCATTTGTATATCTTATATATTCAGAAGTACTGACTTGTTCTTCAACTCGCCTTTCTACACTATTTACATTTCCTCGCTCATTACTTTGCTTGGGGGTACCAGTAAATCTTGGTTCGGTCCTTGAGGTACTTGGATTATATCTCACTTCCACTCTTTCAGGTACATCATTAAAATTAGAAAATTGTTTTGGGGTTTCATTAATTCTCTCATCTACCGTTGGAGCATTAGGTGTAGTCCATAAAGAACCTGGTTGATACGGTGGTGGTCTTCTATTTAATATTTCTTCTAGTACAGCATCCTCCGTTTCACTTTCACCATAGCTTTGATTCCCTGTTTCTATATTCTTTCTCTTTTCTGTACATTTCCGTCATTCATAATCATCCAATAATCTGACTGGATACATGCCATGATACATATTAGCATTTTTCCATCTGCGCATTCTAGTCTCATGTGTTTCTCCCCATAGATTTCTAAATCTACCTCGGGGTCTGATATGTCCTAGCAATCTTTCACTTTCCAACTCATGCATCTCATCCTCCCATTCAGCTAGAGCTTCAAATTGAATCGGTCTAGGTCTCGGGACAAGATTCATCATTTTTTCTCTCAAATTTCTCAAAACTGCAAAATCGAGTGATCCTCCTTCCGGGAAAGCTAATACACCATAAATTTTGGTATACCTTACCCAGTTCTCTAACCAAACAAACATATGGTAACCATATTTCGACAACATATAAGAAGCAGGCGTTTTTAGTGGCGGAAGTATTTTTCCCTCTCTTGTGGTAATTTCTTTATCCTTTACAAACACACGTTTCAACTTCTTAAACCATGAAGGTTTCTTTCTTTCCTCTCCATAATAGTACTCCATTTTCGATAAATTCCCTGTCTTTCAAAAGATCGCGTACTTCCCTGTTGCTATTCTGTAACACCAACCTATCACAGCGTGGTTTACACTAACGGACCAATTAGAACAAGATACGTCTTCTTAGTGCTTAACCAATAATACTGCTGCTTTTTTGTGATGAACCTATCAGCTCCTACTCTGTCTTGGTCACGAGCACCAATCCCAGCGCGACACTTTTGACGTCACCAGCGCTCCGGCTTCTGCAGCGCCGACTGACCCCTCCTTTACAGGATTTTTCGAGAAGCAGTATTTAGAAGATATTTGACAAAATCAGTTAGTAACTTACACTAAAACAACTCCCTTCGTCTGTTTCGCTAAACAAAGTGATAGTTTTCTCAATTATACAAGTATTCTGTATTTCAGGTAGACAGTGCTTACCTCTACTCTACAACAGAATTTTACACTCGCCGATAAAGCAGCGCTTGCCTCTGCCTTTACCCTTCTTACAAGCTTGGGTTAAGCCCCATTACTCTCTCAGCGATAAGTTTTAAACTAGGATACGCAATGATCCCTGTACTTGAAGGCCAAGATTTTATAGACTGTCCTCACTATACATTTATCCTTTCACACGTAGTGTCCCTAAACAGTGATACATGACGATACCACCGCAGTATACGACGATACTACTTTTTTTTAAAACAGACTATCCGATGTGCGACTTCACTTGTCACGCTTCCTCTGCCTGCAGACAGAAGCACCAGCTTCACGCAATACTCAGAAGCCTTTTCAGGACTACATACAACGCAATACGAACTCAACAGGTGTTAGTCATAATTCTGTACATCAAAACTCTTATGTTACACTCTATACATAATCCTAGCTAAATCTATAGCAAAAAATGCTCTGCTACCAAGCTAATAACTGATGCAGCGCTCCTCCGGAAATAATTTCTAAACCCATGTCACCTTTCCCTGAAGTACAACTTCTAACATATTTACGAACAGTGGGGCCCATAACACTGCAAATCATTCAAGAACACTTACACTCTACTTCATGGATCGGTGAAATTCAAAGGAAGAGCTGCTGTATCATAGTGGAGTATCTAAAAACTTAAATTAAATATTTATACTATTTACACCTGCAGTTTAAAATACATTTACCATGTTTTTCATTTAATATGACTTTTTATTTAGACACACCACCATTGAGTTCAATGGATCTGCTAGTAAAAAAATTAGGCGTAGGAAAACTCAAGACCAACTTAATTCTCCATTTGTCTAATTTTAATTAAGAGCAAATTCAGCATGTCTGAGATTATTTACTTTATTTATTTCTTTATTTAAAAAAAAAGACATTTAATATAAGGTTTATATTCAGGACAGCTAGAATCATTTATTTAAGAAAACTCAAAGATAGACAATTTTCAGCAAAAGACAGATAGTTCCCAAATAATCATCTATTCTCCTAACATCCCTAACTAAACTCTCTATCTAAAGTGCATCTCCCTGTGGAAAGAATTAAGAGTTATTGGAAATCTTACATATCAGGAAAATCAGCATTCCAGCAGCATCTCTGGAGGAAATCGAAAAAGGAGTTCCTCTTCAGTAAAAACAGCACTTTTTATACCTATTTCACTAGCTCTATTTATCTAAAAGTGTAACTTTCAATCTGAATTGGAGTCCTGATTGGACAATTTTGGGGTGGATGAACATCATCTCGTCATCCCAAATTAATTTTTCCTTCCGTCCACAGTTTTCTAATGGGTCCATTGTTTAGCCAGAGTCCGGCCTAGTCCTGTTCCCTACTTGTAACTTTAGTCTGTATTCCCACGTTCTCTACCATTGTGCTCATAATTTTGGCAGCCATCTGCATTTCCAGGCTAACATGTCCTTGAACCGCAGTCACTCCAGGCACCAGCAGCTCTCATTCAGACTTGCGCATGCGTGTTTCTTTTGTGGCCACAATAATCGAGTGATTCCATTTTCTTTTAGACCTCATGAGTCAAAATGAAAACTATCATAGAAACAAACACAAATAAACATTAATTTTAAGTGATTTAACCCTTCTGTTTACCTCCCCCCTTACTAAGGTTTTCCCTGGTAATAGTTACCTAGCAAATAACCACACTTTAAACGTGATATACTCACTTTAGTCTCGCGTTTTGTCACAAAAACACATAAACAAAAGCACATTTATGCCGCATTCCGTTATCTTAAAGCTGCTCATTAGTTTGGAACATGACAAAATTACATAATTAGTTGATTATGATTGCAACATAAGCAAAATTAGTTTCCCGTGTGTATTTGTGTAGGTGCATTTCCTATTCTATGTTGGTTAGTCACATATAGCATTCCATTAGTACGAATTATAGTTATTGAAGTATGACTTTGTAGTGTAGTTCCTAGTTTCCCACTAGGCCCTGCGCATTGGAATAACATAAACAGTAGTATCGACGTGGAACTGCTTATATTCCAGGCCTCCACTGACTATGCTAAACTTAATTGGGTTGTGTTACCAACTAGCTCAGAGGTCACTGGAAACTTTCTTCTCTGCATAGGAAGTGATCAGCTTCCTTGGCACAGATAAGAAGGGATTCAGCTTTCCAACAACCGTGCAACATGACAACTTTGCTCCTCAGATCAAGAGTCGATCTCTAGGGTCGTGTGAAACAATAGACATAGATTTCACTCAGTCAGTCTAGTGCAGTTTACTTTCACAGTATGTAGAGAATAGAGAGACGGGCGTGTATCAATAAAGGTTAACATTTATTGAACAGTCTTTCTTCTCGTACAAGAGAAATGTATTGCCACAATTGCAATAACTGTTATTATGAAAAGTACGTACAGTAAGATAAGAATAGCGAAATAGAACTGTAAAAGCATTGATATGGTTTCTTAGCCATACAATGGTTTAAAAGTAATAAAACATATATACAGTCATATATACATTAGGCTAACATACTCAACTGGTGCTTCTAACTAAGCCTACCCCGGTGTGCCTGACCTAAGCCTAACACGTGAGAAGGGGAGTAAGTAAGTAGCTTAAGTTAAGTTGGTTTTGCCAAGGTTTGTTTCAAGAATTCTCGTCTAAGGGTTTAGTCAACACCATACCTCTGAATAGAATGATGGAGGATTGGTATCTCCTTCAGGGGTCTCTCTCGATATCCCAGTCACCTGCGAGGGTAAACTGGAAGCGCCGGGACTGGATTTCTCTGCACGAGAAAGGCAGCGGCTTCTCTCAGCGCGTCTGGAGGAAGGAGGGGTGACAGCGTCCGCGGGCAGCTGGGCTGGATGTCTTCGCAGAGGACGGCTGCACGGCTCCTCAAGCGTACTGCACCATAGGTCGCGCTGTAGCGGCGATAATGGTAATCAGTAGCTTCACCACCACAGGATAGCAGGCTGCAGCGACAGGCAACGCTCAACAGCAGTTAGCTTCGCTCTCACAGCTCACAGCTTCGTATTGCTTAAGGCAACGTTGGTAATATTTATACCTGACAGGTGCCGGGTTTGACGCAAGTTTGCTGGACATAAGACGTCAATTAAAGATGTCACTAGGAAGTGGCAGCTATCAGTTGCTCATTAGAGTTCCATTACTAATCAAAACATAGCAAGCGGGGATTTCCAGGTTTGCTAAGTTTTTATCTTGTTGAAGAACTCAGAGTGTTATCTAGGAATATCAGATAGTGACTGCTGCTCTGTCATTGCACTAATTGGTCGCAAAGGAAGTAGCAGAGAGTCATGCTGGAATGTGGCTCTGTGGCTCTGCTCGTGTGAGGCCAGAGATGACTTTACAGAAAATCGTACTTGAACGGTTATGCCAATATAGGGAACAAAGGGCTTTATAGCCGAATAGGGGCATAGGGTCACAGTATCGATCAGGAACCTAGATAAGCACATGACACCCACTCCACGAATTCATGTCCATCAAAATTACTAAAACTAAGCAATTAGATGCATGTGTAACATGGTGTAACATAGCCCACCCCAAAATACATAAATGCATTCGAAATAGGCGTACTTGTAATACATGGAATTTAGGTACTGTACGTTTTTTAAAGCATAGTAATCATTCAAAAAATTATTGCATGAAATCAATGAACGATTATGCATAAAGAATTACACATGAAGTATCTCTGACAGAAGAAATGCGAGATAAGTCATCACATAAAAATGCATTGTAATAATATGTGTGCTAGAGGCTGGTGTTATGTTGTTATGTCTCTAGATATGTTTAGAAATTAGAAGTGTGAAGCTTCTGTTCTCTAAGAATAGTTTTTACGTTAAGCAAAGAATTGTTCGTGCCAAAAGGAGAGGGTCAATATTCTTAAAAAAAATTGTCCAATTCAAAGAAAAATCAGTTTACCAAAGCTCCTGGCAGTTTTATGTTGATCAAAACTGAAGGCCGAATTCAGAGTTCATGGGAACGCCGTGTGTGGGAAAGCTTCTCAAAAGTTATTGTTTCTCTGTGGGTGAGAACATCGTATCAGACAGGCTCGCAAAGAATTGGTCTACAAAATCAGGTGATAGTTCAACCAAATTAGATAGCGTTGTAACTTGGCAGGTGTGAGAATGATTGCTGTCATCGAAGACAGTACCAGTCCCGCTCACAGAACGTTGTACCTGGATGATGTTGCTTTTGTCACTCGCTCCACTGTTACCACTTGGCTGTAGTACAGGAGACTCCACGAATGCCGTCATCAGGATTGGTAGCCGCTGGGGACAACACAATGCGTGAGCCGTTATTGGACTTAGCAAAGTATCGACGTCCATTGGTACTGCTGATGGAAGTGAAAGACAGATGTCCAACACGCATTCCTCGCCGCAAAGCATACACCGTAGCACAGGTAAAATGCAATTTTGCCATATTGGTCTGAATGAAAGGAACCAGGTCATGTTTAGATCTCTCAGCCTGGCCAATCCGAGGACGTTAGTTATCCTGTCCCTGTAGCGCATTGCTAGGATTGTTTCTTCCATTCCCATGGGAGCTATGTCTGAGCCGAGGCTTGCCATAACGTAGCAGAAGGGTCAAAAATAGAATCCCTGCGATGAGTCCAAAAAATAGTGGAATACCACCAAAGATGGAGTGCACAAAATTAGGAAAGATTCCCAAAATTGCCTGGAAGGGTGTTAGCAGTCCCGTAAAGACTGTCTTAAATATGCCTGGGATGCTTGTAGCACTAGACATGTTAAGGAGTTGGTCGAGTATTTGTACGAAATGCACGGGGCAATTTGTTGATAAAAGGTCATGGACCTCAGTAGTCGTCCTTGCGACTAGAAGATCATACGTCTCTTTAGATGACGTTATAGGCACTGTTGTCTGTAAAAGCACAGATTTCATTTTGCTTAATGTATCAATTCGTATAGAATAGAGATTCAGACGAGGCCAGAGGGGAGTCACTGTGTCTGGAGGCCCGCTCGGGAACAATGCTTGCATACAACATTTGACCATGGACGTTACTTGTACTAGATAACTTTTCCCTGGCGCGAGGCCACAGCACCTGTGATCCGTTCTAAGAATGTAACTCCCGTTAGCGAGTTGCATAAAGAAGGGCTCTATCTGAGTTGCAGGTGTGACTAGCTGGTGGCATGAAAGGTTGTTTGAATTTCCATCACATGCTCCGTGTAAATTAATACCCTGACACAAAAGTATACCGCTTAGTGAGTGTTTACAGTTGTCACCACTAAGAAATACATTTTTGTCACTGTCACTATAGCAAGAATGAGTGTATGGTAATTTCCATTCGGATTTTACATATCCCTTACCCAATTGTTCATATTGGCCAGCAGGTATGTACTCAAGGCATTTATGAAATCGGAAAGTTGTTATCGGAATTGTGATAATTCCGTGTATTATCCATTCAATGACAGGACTCTCTGACATTGTCAATGGTAATCTCTCGAGTTTCTCGATGCTCAAGATTGTATAGTCTGCTCCTTTCTGTGCCAAACTGATCTGTTTATCAGTAAGGTTAAAAATGGAAAATAATGACGTTGTGTTGATTAAACGCCAAGGCACATAGCCTGAACGAAGATTTTGCAGCGTCCAGCCTAGTTCTATAATAGAGCGCAATTGAGACTGGCCATGTTGTAACATTAGCAAATCTCTGTCTATCACATCAAAGGCAGAGGATACAATATTGTCCAAAGAATATATTCTGGAAGACAGAGTCATTAACCCATTGTCTACCACAGAAAGTGATTTTTCCAAATTAATACGATCAATTTCTCGTATCTTTTCAGCAGTTTCAATTTGCTTTACTTTCCAAGCCTCGTTGTAAGCAGCATAGATGCTGGTCGCTATGAAACGCTTTTGACGCTGTTTGCGTGGTCCAAGAATGAAATCGCGCAAATCAGCACCATCTTTTAATAAAGACAAGTGTTGCTTAATTTCAGCCAGTGTGGATGAAGTTAGCCATTCTAGGCAGAGTTTGCCTACACTGTATGTGGTTATAATTCCTGGATGTTGTCTCTGGGAATATCTTGAGTCTAATCTGGTCATTTTTAAACCCTGTGTTTTATTCAGGAATCTATCTTGACAGCTATTTGTGTCTGTAGGCCAGATTAACCACTTTTTCCAATCAGGATGTGTTCTGTTGAAATGTAAAATGTGTAACACGTCTAACTCATTATCTGCAGTTGTATTCTCAGCTATTGGCTTTGGTATAGACGGTGTTTTCATTTCTTTGTTCTTAGCTAGGCCAAGACAAGGTGTTTGGTGTACAGTGTCATTTAGAAATAACATTTGTTCTGGTATCATGCAGGTTCTAAATAGTGCTTCTATGCCTTGCACCTGCCAATCTTTTGTACCCCAAATTGATTTTGTTTCAATATTATTTTTCCAATAATCAAAACCAAATGTCATCATTTTGTCATAAAATACTTCTGAATATATCAATTTAGAATTTGTCAGCATTGTTTTCATGCCTGTTTTATCTAATAGTTTATAATAAAACGTTTCTGCATCACTGGTGTTAAACCCTGAAAAATATTTGAATTTCTCAAAAAATGCTTTAGAACTGCTTTTAGGTGGTGTAGAACAATGTTCCCATTGGTTATACATAAAAACATTTCTAGGCTGTGCAGATTTATGCAAGTAATGATCCCCATAGTGGGTATAACAGAATAACTGCTCATAACTAGATGAACCTTGTAAATAATCATGATCTGTGAATCTAGCTGACATTACTAAATCAGACATCATGTCATTAATACTGTTAAAGTCCCAATTATCAGAGAATGTACTAGGTGTCACAAAGTCACTTAAGGAAACCTTTAATTGATGAGGATACTTCAGGATTTCAACCGGACCATAGATCTCATAGTCTGTTTTCTCCCATACTACCCCACCAGGTATTGGAATTGCCGTGACATTTACTGTTGACAGTTCTCTTTTCTTCACGTGGGATGATCTGTGTGGTTTCAGGACTAGGTTGATGTTCTGACTTGCTGTGTCCATTGTAATATATTTTCCTTCAATGAATTTTCCCAAACACAGTACCATGATGAGCCAAAGCAGGAGGAAAAATACACCTAGACCGAACCAGAACTCTAGCCAAGGGGAAATTAGGTAGATTTCCTTCAGTTGATGAAAGAGTTCCGTTGCTTTTTCTTTAAAAGACTTTTTTGTTTCTGGCATCACTTCCGGGTCATTTAAATCTTCAGAGAAGTTGTCGAAGTTGATGAAATAACCAGAGGCAGTTCTGTCAATTGATGGGATTGTTCTTTCAATCTGTCTCTCGGTAGCACTTTCTGATGCCACATCATTGTAGACTGGTGTTGTTTCTTGACGAACTGTTTCAATCTGTGTTTCAAGAGGCACGAGTTCCATGGCATTATTGCATAGTCCTTCATTGTGCACTGCAGGCTGATCGAATGTGATTAGTCTTTCAGTTTGAACCTCTTGGATTGTTGCAAGTTTGGGTATTCTGTTGTTTCTTGGGAGTCCACTGGGCCTACTGTTGATTATAGGCCACATGCTTGTGGTTTTACCAGGTCGATGGACACGACTCTGTTCTCCTTTTTACCAGCAAGGGGCGGTAGCACAACTGATCTTGTTCCGGTGACTGCTAAGACAGGTACTGCTTTCCTGTAAGAAGGCCCAAATTCCTTCTTAACCGCGATCTTTTCTCTGACTAGATCCCCAATCTTTGGAATCCAGACAGGCCTTGCTGGGGCTGTTGCGGGTGGTGCCTCGTCAGTGGTATTTGGCTGTTGCTTTAACTTTATGTTGCTTAATGATTTTCTTGTTTCATTCAGTTCCTGTAAAACAGCCAAACGGTCTTTTACTTCAAACTGCTTTGTTTCTTCTTGTACCACTGACATCTGACTATCGAGGTCCTGAACTCGCATTCTAATTCCGAACAATAGTTCGTATGGGCTGAAACCTTTTAGAGAATTTCTTGGCATGTTGTTAAGACTAGTCTGGACACTTATTAAATGTTTGACCCACCCAGCGCCTGAACCTAATACCTTCGCTGTTATAGATTGCTTTATGTCCCGGTTTTTTCTTTCTACCACACTTGTGCGATGGACAAGAATACCACAACCCAATTCCCATGCTAGCCATGGCCTCCTTATAGGCTCGAGAGCTGAAAGCAGGACCCTGGTCAGAATGGAACGTGGTAATTGCGTATGTGCCGATATGGACTCGCAAATCTTTTATAACCGTTCTAGCGTCAGCCGAGCGTTGGTGGCCTCATTTTTTTAAGTGTATTTCGTCTTAAACGTTGTACACTGGGACGCGCTTCTCTTCTTTGATTGCGCAGATAGACCGCCTTATGCTGTCTAGAAGGGATCCTGAAACTACACTGGCCTGTTCATTACTGCGATCTCTGTTGCAGTCTTCACACTTTTGAGCAAAACATTGAATATCTATACTCATTCCTGGCCACCAGTACTCTGATTGCAATTCTTTCAGAGAGGCTTTGATTGTTTGGTGTTTCAGACCCAACCCCATGTGTGCTTCCAGTAGGAGGAAGCCCCTCCTGCTCCTGTTTGGAATTACTCTGTCCCCCACTCCAGGGATTCGAGCAAAAGGAACGGAGTTTGCATCGATTATGTATGCATAATTGAGTGGATAGTTTACGGGTAGTGCTGCACAGTCGCCTTTTACGGTCGTTTTTACTGCCAGCATGGTTTCCCCGTCTATATACTTATCTGTACGCTTTTTTGTGGCTACGGAAGCCGGTTTAATCGCTTCCGCGGTGGCTGTATTAGCCAATGAATTCCCTGCAACGTGAACGCCATCACGTTGAAGACTCTGTGCGTGAATCACGTGAGTCTTTTGTAGTTCTTTACTTAAAAGAGCTACCTCGTTCCAGAGCAATTTATGCTTTATTGTGGCACCTGTGTCATCTTTGTAGTCGTTTTTGATCCAACTCTGCAGTTTATTGTTGTAAGAGTTGACGCAAAAATGAGAATCGCACACTATAAGTGTCGGGAATTCACGTTCTGCATTTTCGAGCGCCATCTTTAAAGATCTGATTTCAGTTCTCTGAACCGAACAGTTTCTTACAGATTCAGTTTTTGTTACTTTCGGTCTGAATTTACCGCACAGCCAACGACCTTTAATGATCGCACATGCTGCATTGTAGGATTTTCTCTCTACGTTGAAATGCTGTACAAAGCTATCTGTATAGATTATACAGGCGTATTGTGGGAGAGGCAGAATTTCGATTGGCAGAGGATATTCTTCTTCATATTCTAAATCATTCAGTTCTTCGTATTGCGGGGCGAAATAGTATTTCACATCTTCCGCTCCTAGAGAATCTATGCACTGTATCCATTTCGGATCCAGTGACACTGTAGGCAGGTTTACTGGGCTGAATAGCGCTTCGAAGGCGGATTCTGCTGTAAGGATATTAATCCGTTTGCCGTGTGCTAGTTCTCTTTCATTTGCTAATGCGATTTGCACTGCGTTCACAGTTCTTTCTGTGCGACTGAATGTTTTTTCTGCTTGTGTGTACAAGTGGGATTTAATTGAAATTGGTACCTTTTCTCCCTCATTAGAGGTTAGGTACGTGAATCCGCATCTTCCTGGGATGACTCGGATTACAAGATCGATCGTGTTGTCACGTGTATCTAATTTAGTTTTTGCTAACATGTCTGTTTGCAGTGATCTCAAAATTTCTGTGTGTTTTTGTGTCCAATTGATTTGTTTTAAATCAGGTTTTATTAGTTCGTAGAGAGGTTTAACCCTTTCTGCGTAATTTAGAATGTAAGTTCTTCCGAAATTCAGAAAACCTAGTATTGATTGTAAATTCTTCAGCGTTTTTGGAGCTTGGAGTACAGCGCACTTCTCTAAGAAGTTGTCCGCTAGGCTTTTCCCTTCACTTGATAATTCGTACCCTAAAAATAGTACTGTCAGATGGGCAATTCGGGACTTTTTAAAGTTGAATTTGTAACCCTCTGCTGCGAACCCAAGTATAATGGTGTTTACTCTTTTCAAGTGAGTATCCAAGTCGTCGTCTGTGAGATAAATATCATCTACGTAAGACAATGCTTCATCATCATAGATTTGTAGTAACTCTGTTACCCTAGCTGAGAATAGTCCTGGGCTGTTCTTGAACCCCTGTGGGAGTCGACAGAATTTTTTCTGTGACCCAAATGCGGAGAAAGCGGTCAAGTATCTGCTTTCTGGTGCAATGTTTTGACAAAAGAAACCATTAGAAATGTCTAATGTCGTTTTGTATTTTTTCCTAACTATATTATTCATTAGGGCTGCACTATGCGAGTTTTGTACTGCAAAAGTTTTGCAACATGTATTAAGGTGTCTGTAGTCCAAAACTAGACGATATGAATTGTCTGGCTTGGAGACAGGAAACAAAGGATTGTTCATTTGAGAGGTGCATGTTTCAATCACCCCTTGGTACTCAAGTTGATCCAAGATCTCCCTGACTTGTTTTTTAGCTTCTTGCTTTATGGGATACTGCCGTTGGGCAGTTGGTTCACTTTTTAGTTGGATTTTGTGAGGCGGTGAATCCTCATCCCATCCTACATGATTTTTATACAATGCAGGTGCCTGGGCTACTGCCCATTTCCTTGCATATGTATATTTTTTATGAATCGGAATGTGATTCGAGAAGGCAGGCATAATCACTTCTTCGCCACGAGGGCACTCCCTGACAAACTCCGGGGGCCAATCTTTTTCAGCTAACAGAATATCATAGCCTTTTGAGAGCTTATCCCAAAATAGACCCTTAATTTTCCTAGTCTTATCACCCTCTATACGCAATGTTATTTCGTATATTTTATGGGGCTCGCTAAGTCTGGCGTCGGCAGTTTCAACCTGAATGTATTCATTCGTGTCCACTGTCTCCAGATGACTCATCAAGATCTTGCGCGCTATACTGATCTCTGCTGCACTGTCCAACATTGTCAATGCCCACTCCCCGTTTTTCAACTGTGTCCTCAGTATTCTCGGCATTGTTGATTACTCTAATACTGGCTACCTTCTTTTTCTGAAATTGAGATTTCTTATTTTGAGCAGGTTCCTTGTCTTTGGACTTGGTGTGCTCTCCTGGGTCTGACCGTCCTCTTCTTTCCGAATTCTGTGGAAAAGATCGAGAGGGACGTGTATCAATACTTTGATATCTATCAGGTTTTTTTATATTATCCCTATTTCTAAGGTTATATCTTTTCTCAGAGGGCTCCCGTTGGGGAGACTGGCGTTCTCGAGTCGGAGTTCTTTCCCTCCGTCGAGGAGACCTTCCTCTGGACTGGAAAACTTTTTCCTTGGGAGTGGATTGTTTATTTCCATCCCAGCTCTTTTTAGGAGTGTTTGAATTATTTTTAATAAATAATTTTTCAGGATTTTCGAGAAGTTGGGGCTTAACTGGTTTCCCACCCAAGCTGTCTCTACCTAATTCTTCATAGCATTTTTCTATGATTTTTGCAAGCTCAACAGGATCTTTTATATCTGTTTCCCTCAACTTCTGGCGAATCGCCACAGATGCTGCTTCTCCCTTTACATTGGCTAATAATATAGCCGTGACCTGCTTGAAGTCTTTCAGTAATTTCATACCTAGATTTAAAGCGGGTTCTGGACCGAATTCATTTTGAATCTGTTTTAGCACGTCTGGTATTACCGCCATAGACGGAACACCGTGTGTTTTTGTGTAAATGGAAGCAAAGACTGTACCCCAAGTGTCGCAGTCCTCCACGTGTGGTGCGATTCCCATAGGAAGGCAGATGGTCAAGATTCTGTGTTTCTCAATAGGGGTAGTATCAGGAAATACTGCCTCTATTTGAGTGATTTTCTGGGCTAACCAGAAAGGAATTTGTTCCCGTTTTACGGGTGTTTTACCAAGACATGACTGTATGTTCTGTGGTGTAATTTTATTTGTGTTCCCCTGATGAGGGGTCAGCTGTGGTGTATTAACAGCTGGCTGGACTGTAGCAGTCCGTATTACATATTGGACTAATTGCCTATGTATTTTTATTAATGTGTTTAGCTGTGCTAACAGCTCTTCTCTAGACATTCTTATAATGTCAGGATGTGGTGTGTAGCTGGCTAGAACCGGCCACGTGGCTCCTGGTCTACCTAGTGGACCGAGCCTGGTTATGTGATCATTGTGTTTTAGGGCGCCATTAAACCAGAGCAGGTGCTCTTGAAATTTAAGTGGAATTTCAACCTCCTCGAAAGGAGCGTACTCTTCCGGAGGTTCCTCTATTTTGTAATAGTGAAACTCTTGTGTTATAGCGTTTACCGCTGGAAAGTTTATCCATGAATAGAATACCTCTGTCTGCCGATACTCGTGAGCCTCTATCACGAAAATTACTGTACCACCTTGAGGTGGCAGTCCGTTTTCTATAAGTTTTAAAGTTATAGATCTTCTTAACTGGACCGGGATGATAATAGCATCCGGGTCTGTGTATTCGGGACCTTGCTGAGTCGCATCTACTGCGGCCCCAGTGGTGCCGTTGTTTTCTACTGACATTGTATAAATGCAGTTTTTGCAGAGTGGGTCTCCAAGGAGACAAAGATTAGATGCACAATATTTTGGAACACTGTATCCTTCAACGTTGAATTAACCAGAGCTTTACATAGGAATCTCTTCCTACTAAGGTCGGGCGGATTTTAACCTTTCACCCACTCCAGACGTCTATTGGAGTATTTACGGGAGAAAGGGTGTGAAATATGCACGACTGAGTTACTCTACAAGTCTTGCGTTAGTTTATCGCCTTACCAAACGTTAGGGCGCCATGTAGTGTAGTTCCTAGTTTCCCACTAGGCCCTGCGCATTGGAATAACATAAACAGTAGTATCGACGTGGAACTGCTTATATTCCAGGCCTCCACTGACTATGCTAAACTTAATTGGGTTGTGTTACCAACTAGCTCAGAGGTCACTGGAAACTTTCTTCTCTGCATAGGAAGTGATCAGCTTCCTTGGCACAGATAAGAAGGGATTCAGCTTTCCAACAACCGTGCAACATGACAACTTTGCTCCTCAGATCAAGAGTCGATCTCTAGGGTCGTGTGAAACAATAGACATAGATTTCACTCAGTCAGTCTAGTGCAGTTTACTTTCACAGTATGTAGAGAATAGAGAGACGGGCGTGTATCAATAAAGGTTAACATTTATTGAACAGTCTTTCTTCTCGTACAAGAGAAATGTATTGCCACAATTGCAATAACTGTTATTATGAAAAGTACGTACAGTAAGATAAGAATAGCGAAATAGAACTGTAAAAGCATTGATATGGTTTCTTAGCCATACAATGGTTTAAAAGTAATAAAACATATATACAGTCATATATACATTAGGCTAACATACTCAACTGGTGCTTCTAACTAAGCCTACCCCGGTGTGCCTGACCTAAGCCTAACACGTGAGAAGGGGAGTAAGTAAGTAGCTTAAGTTAAGTTGGTTTTGCCAAGGTTTGTTTCAAGAATTCTCGTCTAAGGGTTTAGTCAACACCATACCTCTGAATAGAATGATGGAGGATTGGTATCTCCTTCAGGGGTCTCTCTCGATATCCCAGTCACCTGCGAGGGTAAACTGGAAGCGCCGGGACTGGATTTCTCTGCACGAGAAAGGCAGCGGCTTCTCTCAGCGCGTCTGGAGGAAGGAGGGGTGACAGCGTCCGCGGGCAGCTGGGCTGGATGTCTTCGCAGAGGACGGCTGCACGGCTCCTCAAGCGTACTGCACCATAGGTCGCGCTGTAGCGGCGATAATGGTAATCAGTAGCTTCACCACCACAGGATAGCAGGCTGCAGCGACAGGCAACGCTCAACAGCAGTTAGCTTCGCTCTCACAGCTCACAGCTTCGTATTGCTTAAGGCAACGTTGGTAATATTTATACCTGACAGGTGCCGGGTTTGACGCAAGTTTGCTGGACATAAGACGTCAATTAAAGATGTCACTAGGAAGTGGCAGCTATCAGTTGCTCATTAGAGTTCCATTACTAATCAAAACATAGCAAGCGGGGATTTCCAGGTTTGCTAAGTTTTTATCTTGTTGAAGAACTCAGAGTGTTATCTAGGAATATCAGATAGTGACTGCTGCTCTGTCATTGCACTAATTGGTCGCAAAGGAAGTAGCAGAGAGTCATGCTGGAATGTGGCTCTGTGGCTCTGCTCGTGTGAGGCCAGAGATGACTTTACAGAAAATCGTACTTGAACGGTTATGCCAATATAGGGAACAAAGGGCTTTATAGCCGAATAGGGGCATAGGGTCACAGTATCGATCAGGAACCTAGATAAGCACATGACAACTTCACAAGGGGTACGCAAAATTTTGCAATTCCACCTTGCTCCATCATTACCAATCTGGATGTGCTCAACACTAAGGGCATGTAGGGTTTGAACAGGTTACATTGGCCCAAATCCCCTGGCTCTGAACTTGGGTTACTGTCATCAGACTCTGCTTCACTTGGGGCAAGACTAACATCCAAAGTAGATATATTGGATTCGCTTGCTGCAAGGTCAGTTCTTCTTGCATTTGCCGCTGCTTTGTTGGTAAACCCTTTTGCTTTGGCAAATTGTCGAACTTCCGAGCAAATGTAAAAATTTGCCCCAGTTCGTAGTCTTTTTATCACTGGCAAATGTAAATGCTTTCCTGGTTTTTATAACTTCCTCCTTTTTTTTTGGGCGGTCTTTCATATCTTTAATGCTCTTGTCGGTGTAATCCTAACTACTCTGATGTTCCGGTTTGCTCAATTCGTTGTTGATCCTTATTATTTCCTCCATATTTTTGTCTCGATCTATTTTTGCATAATTTACCAACAGACCTACCATGCGCATTGAAGCTTCCAAATTGCTTTCAGTCCACTCCTTCAATAAGAGGGGATGTGGGCTATCGAAACTTGGAGCTAACATTATCCTTAGGCCTCTGGGAATCCTTCCCACTTTGTGGTATCTCGCGAGAATTATATATATATATATATATATATATATATATATATATATATATATATATATATATATATATATATATATATATATATATATATCTATATTTCTTTTTCAATTACTAGGTCAAATTTTTTTTGTTCTCAACATTTCCCAAACAATGTTGAATTCTATAAAAAAAAGGCACTGATGTTTCACAATAAAACATTTCACATCAATACACGGTGCAAAAACATACATGTAATAACCTGCATAGTAATATTAGTGAAAAAATAGAAGGAACTTACTCGGCAGTAAAAAAATTAGATTACCACATTCGTAGTCCTTATTTTCTCCAGGAGCCCATCATTATCCAGGCAGACCTTATATATGATGCTACATCGAAATAGATGACAGGCCGGTCAATGCTGTTGCAAAGTGTAAGTGCTCGAGGCTGTGGACATTCTGTGCGTATAACAAGAGGGAGAGAGAGGACTAGGTAGTTAGTCCGAGTCACCTAGGGTTTATATGTGATTAAACAAAAAGGACTAGCTTAAGTTCACCAAAGTGTTACAGTACTCAAATTAGTTCTGTCACGGGCACCTTGTTGGTGTATTCATGAAGCCCTCACCCACCAACCTAGTTGGTGGCATGCTTCATCATCAGGCCCACCCAGTGACACCTAGTATGTCCCGGGTGTGCTACGATGCCTGATTACAGCGGAGCCGGTATATTGCTGAGAGTGCAGTGAGGTTGGGTGAGTTGTGATTTAAAACGGCTTGGTGGTGGTCCCAGTACCCGAGGGTAAATTAAATTTTAATAACTGGGCCGTCACCAGCGGTTAAAAGTAAGGCTACAGGACGCGTAAGGGTGGCGAGTTACTGCCCTCTGCGTCCTTCAGATGGTCGACATGTTTCAGCCAGTGCCTTAGAGTATTCTGGCTTTCCTCAGGACCGATTTTTAAAAAGGTGTGGTGAAATAAACTAGTGTTGTGGTACAGTCTATGTGATACACACACTAAGGCGTTTTTCTATATGTGAGAGGGGGATTCCCTTCTCATGCATACCTGTACAAACAAACATTAAGAACAAGGACAAAACTTTTACAGAGAGAGTCAGTAGTCAATTTAGACATATGGTCAACAATGCTTTGGTGGCCGGATCTATAGTGCAAGGTGAGAGGACTATAGTCGGCTCGTGTGATGGTACTGGTGGTGCCATCAGAGTGAAAATACGCGACGAATTAGGAGCGTGGTGTGGCTAAAACACGGAAATCACACTGAAAGGAGTTGACTTAGTGTGGCAGGGCGCAAGAAAATTGTTCTTACGCTTTGGGTTATTAGCCAAGGCTTCCTGGAGGGAAGCGGTAAGGGGATGACCTTGTGGGAGAAAAAGAGATAGGCTGGAGGGGTTAGGGACCTGTGAGGAAAGAAGCGCTTACCCAGTTTGTTGTTTGGAGGCTTGTCAGGTTTGTCATACTCACAGTCTTTCTGGTCAGTGCCTGCCTTGTACCTGTTGTCCCGCCGTCGTCCTCTGGTAGAATGAGCCTGTCGGCGTGTGGGCTTTTTATACTATGGTTAACAAGGTAATGATGAGCACCTGTGGGAATAGTAAGGGTGGAAAGACTAACCCTTTGTGTTGTTGCTGTTCATGCTCGTGGTTTGCACACTAGTCTCTCGTGCATGCTCAGTATGTCAGCGCGATTGCTATGTTATTACTCATGTTAGTGATTTGCACACTAGTTTCTCGCACATGCTCAGTATGAATGCGTGATTATAATGTTACTGCTCATGCAGGTGATTTGTACTCTAGTCTTTTGCATTTGCTCAGTATGATGGTGCGATTGCAATCTGTGTCATAAAGTATTTAGGTACATGTAGCAACAAAAATATGCCGCCGTTGGTACGGGGAAAGGGGCAACACCCGTGTTAGGTGTGGCGTGGTCTTATCTGCGCAGGCGCGAAGGGATCAGCGTAGGCTATGTTTGCGCTATTATTAGGGAAACATGCCTGTGGGACGCGCCATGTCCTAGAGTGGTTCGGCCCGTTAATCACTGCTTAATGCGCATGCGCTGTTAGGCGCTGCGCGCTAAAGTTGACATGGCAATATTAAGGGGGTTAAAGCATGTGCCCATGATTATGGCAGCCTAGTGGTACACACATGGCAGAGCATGATCTATGTCTATGTACAGAGGGACTATGGCACAGGGGACAGACCACAGTACACAGGCGAGGTAATTGTGACTAGTGTAGGTCTAGGGTGTAACTGAATTCCACGGTATGGCGTCGTTGAGGCCATTGGTTTGGGTGGATAGGCGATATATCCAACGTTGTTCCTTGCTGAGTAATTTCTTCTCATTATCCACTGCCAGTTCCGGTAGTTGTTCGATGATGGTCCAGGTCAGATCATTGGGAGTGTGTCCCTGGGTGATGAAGTGACTGGTCAGTTTACTAATGTTCTTCTTGCACCTGATTGTGCTCCTGTGTTTTGTGACTCTAGTTCTTTTTTTGCGGGCGGTCATTCCGATGTATCGGAGGCCGCAGCTGCAGGTAAGTAGGTAGATCACGTTACGTGAATTACAGTTTGTGTGGCTGCGTTGAGTCCACACTTTGTCTTGTTCTAGTATCAATGTTTTCGTATGGCTGGTAAGATGGCACACGCTACAGTCATTGCATGGATAATGTCCAGAGATTTTAGGCAGGCCCCACGCATTCAGGATAGTGTTGGGTTCTCTATTGGTCAGGGGTCTGGGGCGGGTGCTCACAAGTTGGTCTTTCAGGTTGTTGCACCTTTTGTAGGCAAACCTAGGGGTTTCCCATTGTCGTTGTCCAGAATTTAGGATTTTCCAGTTTCTGCGTATGAGTTTCGCCACCTCATTGGAGGCTGTGTTGAATGTGGTGACACACGTGATGGGTTGGTCACTCTTGTCCATGGGTACAGTTTCCAGAAGGGCCTCCCTATTTTCGTTCCTGGCTCTTTTCTTAGTTTTGTTAATGATGGCCCGGGGGTAGCCTCGTTCCTCTAGTTTCTTAGACAGGTCTGCCGACTGATTTTTGTAGTCGGTTACTTGAGTGCAGTTTCTGCGTATACGCAGAAATTGTCCAAATGGTAAATTTTCCCTTAAAGGGCGGGGATGGAAACTTGTGTAGTAGAGGAGTGAGTTCCTTGAGGTAGGCTTGTAATAGGTGGTAGTGATCAGTTGGCCATCTTTGGCCCATATGTTCAGATCAAGGGATGCCAAGTGGCTTACACTCCAGGTGCTTGTGAATTTCAGGTATGGGTCTCTTTCATTGAGCCAAGTGAGGGTGAGTTGTAGAGTTATTTCTGATCCCTGCCAGATCATAAGGATGTCGTCTATACATTGACGCCATGTGAGAATATTCCCGGTATAGGGATTGGTGTTGTGGTTGATGTGGGTCTGTTCAAAGAGGTGGACATAGAGTCCTGCCACGCTGGGGGCGAAGACGCTGCCCATTGAAGTTCCGTTGGTTTGGAGGTACAGGCTTCCCTCGGACATTCTGTGTAATTTCCGGACCTATTTCCTAACCTTCGGGACCTGCTAAAGTGAAGCCGCATGGACCTTCCTCCTCTCACCTTCACCCTTCCCTGCTGAATCAGGGACGCTGATTCAGGGCTTTAACCGGGCGTGCTTCGGGACTGCGAGGACCAGGGGGCCAAGAAACACCTTCACCGGCCGCACCTGGGTCCTCTTCCCCCCCCCCCGCGACCACGCCTACCGCCGGAGAAGTATAATATCAGTCTTCCACCCCCGCACCGCGGAACTCACGCTGGCGGGTGCCGGGCGAAGCCCGGGCCAAGGGTGGGCCCATTTGAGCCTGTTCGAGCACGGGTGAGACCGGACCGGGAAAGCCCCCTTGGTTCAATTTTTACATTTCCAGCAAACCACTTATCCCGGACAAAGGGACCATGACTACAAGAGAAACCAGGAGTAAATCTACGCTGGGAGGAACCCAAAATATAGGTACTTTGGACAAATATTTTGTGAAAGCTGGCTCCCTCCTAATTGACGAAATTACTATACTGGAGAGGCGAATTTCCCAAGAAATTGATTTAACGCATGCTTCTAGCATGCGTTAAAGTTCACTGGGAACTTTAACGCATGCTAGAAGCCCTGCCAAAAGTCTGGACATTAATGAGTCGGATTCACGGGACTGTGATGTGAGGGTTTCGCCTAACTCACCTATTGCTTTTTCTCATTGTGGGAGTAATGGTGTCCCAGGTCCTGGTCAACAGCTACTGTCCCCACCCTCGGTCAAAACACAATGCAGCCCTCCCTCCCTATCTTTAATTCATCCCAGTAGCGAAACCCCTTGCACCAGAGATACCCGTCAAAAACAAGGAGCTAGAGAAGGAGCAGTACCCAAAAGGAAAAGAGGGGCTCAGAAAGCAGGGGAACGCAAGGCCAAAATACCAAAGCACAACACACTAGTGGAGGCCAAAAAATTTGTAATTAGTTCAACTCCACCCGGACCCCCGATTGTTCCATTTATAGCATCCCCAGCGATTCCACCAGCCCGAAACTCGAAACAGGCTGAAGTTTGCCCTTTAGCAACGGATGGAGGTGCTATTATTCTGGCTAAAATCGGTGCACTTGTGAGCTTATTGCTTAGTCCCTTAGAAGCCCACTTAGAGAAAATAGAAGCTACTTTGTTACGCGTAGAAAAAACCCAGGCGCAATCAAATAATGGCTCTAAAGTGGACAAAAAAGGCAGCGGGGGAGGGGTGCAATCCAATATTAGCAAGAGGGGTGACAAGCCACCGATCACTAATGAAACAAGAACAGTTCCAATCACTACACCATTGCAGCGATCTATTACCCCCCCTGCAATTCTGTGTCCCAACCAAGGGGTGGTTGTCAACACCATTGACTCTAATACCATTTGTAATCAGGGAGTGGTAGACAAACCAGTAAAGATTCTGCCAGCACATCTCCCCCCCGAGGCTAGCCCCTATGTAGTCATCCTAACGGGCATACCAGAGTTAAATCTGCAAAGTAAGGAATTTGTAGCCTCATTAAAAAACAAGGTGGTTGATTGGCTTACACGAAACAGACCCCTTCCTGTGGGAATAGTGAGCGAGGTTATTATGGTCAGAAGAGTGCCATGGATAGGCCCAACAAGAAAATCAATTAATGGTGATTGTGTCTTGATCAATTTTAGGGATTCCAGGACTGCTGCCCATATATGCGGGTGGACGTATCAAGATCAAGGGACATCCATTCAGTCCCTACCATTATCCTTTTTCTACCCGCCTAGGCGTATTAGCCAGGAAGAGGAGGGATGGGATAGAGTGCCCAGGCGAGGGAGAGGCTGGGGAAGGAGGGGGAGAGGAGTCGCCCATTGTTCCAATGATTATCATCCTATGTACCTCACGACTCATAATATGTTTAGTGGGCTGGATATGAATGACTGACATCACCATTCGATAGGGGGGGGGGTCCCCACCGGCCCAGGGGCGAGCAAGCTGAACCCACCGCTCCAGTAGGCCGTGGCATTGCAGACATACCCGGGATAAAACCATGTATAGGGCTCGAAAGTGGAAAAGAGTCCCAGCAGGACATAGTTGGACTCCCACTTAGGAATACAACCACTCCAGGTTTACACAGAGTTTCGAAACCCAACACTCCATTGTCAGATAACCCAACAGACCAGGGGGCTATATTAAGTACTGTCTCTAAATCTTACACAGCCTCACTAAAGATCTTATCTTGGAACGTGGCTGGTCTGGGCAATACGCTTGACTGCCCAGACTGGTCCTCCTTTATAGATTCTAAAGAAATCTGTATGTTCTAGGAGACTTGGGCGAGAGAGGAGTTTACCCGCCCAGGTTTTGCTACATTTTCAATCGCTGCTCGATGGGGGGGGCAAAGGGCACCCACCGGGAGGCTTGGCGATCTGGGTGGCATCCACCTGGGCTGCAAAGCTACATCT
The DNA here is from genome assembly GCF_964263255.1 of Lissotriton vulgaris. Lineage (NCBI taxonomy): Eukaryota > Metazoa > Chordata > Amphibia > Caudata > Salamandridae > Lissotriton > Lissotriton vulgaris. The sequence goes on from NC_141697.1 coordinate 656,152,668, forward strand.
CAAAACACAGAATCCCAGGACGTCCAATGTGTCCTCTTGGAATGGCCTAACTCGACCAAACTGGCATTGGTAAACGTATATTCCAGGCCAGTAAATATAACTAGGGAATCAAATACCATCGACAAACTCTCCTCCTTCCTTGAAGTGTTTGATAAATGCACACCCTTTGTGGTTGGGGGTGACCTGAACTGCCATTTTGAGCCACTCACAGGACTCCTGGATGAGGCAACAACTGATGAGGATGTGATGTGGTTGGTACCCTCTACGGTGGTTCCTCCTCCCAGAGCCTGGACTCCACTGGGAGTGCAGATCACAGCTTTAACTCTCAACCTCGCTATTAGGGCGTGCAATGGCCATTCAAATTCTGATATTCCCCCTAAGTTTACATTTAATATACAGGGGAGGGAGTCTAGATTGGACTATATACTAGTCCAAATGTCCTCTTGGTCCAACATCAAGGACTTTAGGGTGATAGACAGGGTTGACAGCGACCACAATGCGTTGGAACTGGAATACCTTTTGCCGGTTTCGGATACTAAAAAAGGGGCTGGTACAGACGTAGCAGGTTCAGGGTTGACCCTAGCTAACAATAGACGAAGAGTGAGGTGGGAGAAACTAGTCAATAATCCTGATCTGATCTCAAAGCTATATCACTGTGTTATCCCCACATTCGAAAAGGTTAGAGCATTAATGGAGCAACACGAGGCCGCCAACATTCACATCAAACTTGGTCCTATCCACAAGGATCTAATTAAGACTATGGCTGAAGTTTTATTCACTTCAGGGAAAGCCAGGGCCACAACGAGACACCGCCCATCTTGGTTCAATGCTGCCTGCCGAAAGGCTAAAGCAGAGCTATTTAAATCCATAAAGCAAGGCAAAGGTAGTGCCATCACTCAAACAAGGAGAAGGGACTACAAACAGCTGATAACCCACGCGAAGAGGGAATGGGAACAGGATAAATGGGAGAGCCTTGGTACCGGACTGGCAGTTAGGGACACCCGTAAATTTTGGAAGATTGTAAACTCGGGCTCTGATGAGCCGCTCCCGGCCATAGAACCAAACATCTCACCTGAGGTCTGGGAAGAGCACTTCCAGTCGCTTTATTCGGGGGCCACTCTGGACAAGAGCGGGGAACCATCTGATCCATTCCCAATAATGGCCACACAGCTAGAAGTGGTCCTCTTCACTGAGGAAGAGGTGTGGGTTGCAATCTCTGGACTGTCATCGGGCAAGGCACCAGGACTGGATGGCCTACCAGGCGATCTCTTCAAGCAAGAGCCTGATGTGTGGGCCATGTACCTTTTGACGATCTTCAACGCCGTCCTGGTGGGCATGGAGGTTCCTTGTACTTGGCTGGGAGCAGAGATTGTCCCCATATTTAAGAAGGGCTCACCTCTGCTTCCAGCCAACTACAGGCCAATCAGCCTCATAGATGTGGCCAAAAAGCTATTAGGGAGGCTGATATTAGATCGTCTTCAGGATTGGGTCGAGGAGTTCTCCATTCTGAGCCCTTACCTGGCGGGTTTCAGAAAGAAGATCTCAACTAGTCCTGGGCGTAGCACTTCGCTACGCCCACGGATTGGACGTAGTGTTGCCTACTTCGCCATTTGCGAAGTAGGCGTAGCAGGCAACACTACGCCCACCCCGCAGGCGTACCGAAGTTGCCTGCCAGTTGCCCGCCACCCGCCTCCCTCCCGCCCTCCCTAAATACTTAAATTATATTTTAGAAAATAATTAAAAACCACTTACTTTGTCCGCCGCATCCCCGGGGCTCCCTTTCGTCATCCCGCGATTCGCGCCGCTGCATTGAATAGTAATGCGCTGCAGCGTGAAGCCTACCCTTGCTGTTTTCTTCTTGGGGGAGTAACGCCCAGGCTTAGGGACGGACTCAAAGTCCCAGGAGACTCACCACCTGTATCCACCTGTGCTGGGGCTTGAGCACCACCCACCACCGCTTAAGAGACCTCGCCGCACCCGCTTCGCGGGTGCCGCAGCGTAAAGCCTACCCTTGCTGTTTTATTGTTGGGGGAGTAACGCCCAGGCTAAGGGACGGACTCAAAGTCCCATTATACTCACCACCTGTATCCACCTGTGCTGGGGCCTTAGCAAAGCCCACCACCGCTTAAGAGACTTCACCGAACCCGCTTCGCGGGTGCCGTAGCGTGAAGCCTAACCTTGCTGATTTGTTGTTGGGGGAGTAACGGCGAGGCTTAGGGATGGACTCAAAGTCCCAGGAGACTCACCACCTGTATCCACCTGTGCTGGGGCCTGAGCACCGCCCACCACCGCTTAAGAGACCTCGCCACACCCGCTTCGCGGGTGCCGCAGCGTGAAGCCTACCCTTGCTGTTTTGATGTTGGGGGAGTAACGCCGAGGCTTAGGGACTCAAAGTCCCAGGAGACTCACCACCTGTGTCCACCTGTGCTGGGGCCTGAGCACCGCCCACCACCGCTTAAGAGACTTTGCCGCACCCGCTTCACGGGTGCTGCAGCATGAAGCCTACCCTTGCTGTTTTGTTGTTGGGGGAGTAACGCCGAGGCTCAGGGACGGACTCAAAGTCCCAGGAAACTCACCACCGGTTGCAAAGGATATAGCGGGGGGAGCGGGCTGGTGATATTATTCATAAGGGACAAGGAAAGACCAGTGGCGATAAAGAGAAGACTATTTTCCCACGTATTGATCTGCCACCACAGTCTGCGCTATATACTGTGGTGCTGACTGGGGTGCCAGAATTGAAAAACCATAGAGGGGAATCCTATTCACAACCTAAGAATAAGGTTTTTTTTTGGCTGAATACCAATAGACCCTCCTAGGGCATTTACACGCAGAAATCTTATACGTTCGCAGAGTGGGTTGGGTTGGACATAGATTAAAAGATCTTCCTGGGGACTGTATAATAGTCAATGTTAGAGACAGACGCTGTAAGGTATATCTGTGATTAGAATAATCATAGAACAAATTGTAGGATCCAAAGCTTTGACCTGACTAACTTCTACCCGTCTATACATTCTGGCATGACCACAGCAAGTTTATGGCAGCAAGGGGAGTTTAGGGATAGAAATGGTGTGAGGTTTAACATACCAATCTCTAATCCCTATGACATGTTGCAAGGGTTGGAGGATATTGATTACTTGCCTCAGATATTCCTTTTGTTAACTCCATTCCATCTATGAGATCTTGTAGCCTAAAGCTAATGATAATCTGGGTCTGAATGAGATCAAGGCAAAGGATGGGGTAGGTTTTGGGGAATCTGATAGTAACGGGGCAGACTCATTGAATGAGAGTACTGCAGATGGAAACCTTTCACCAGAGGACAACCTGGAGCCTAAGTGTACCACAGACATGTTGGTTAGTCAGACCAAGAAGGGGACGTGGTCAATTCTGAGTTGGAATATGGCAGGCTTAAGGTCAAAACTGGGTAATGAAAATTGGGTTAACCTAGTGAACAACTATGAGATAGTGAGCCTTCAAGATACAGGGACTACGACACCTCATCATGTCTGCGGTTTTAAAACTTTTTTCTCCCCAGCCATTAGTTCTGTGCACGGTAGGGCCAAAGGGGGTTTATGCACATACGTGTCCAATATGTTACAATGCACTAAGGTAGAGATTGTTTTTAATAACATGCATTATCATATTATCAGGATTGTCATAGATAAAGTGTTTTCCTTGGTATTGGTAAATTTTTATAATAATGTCCCGGCACAGGACGTGGACAATATTTTTAAGTCCTTAGGCGACAATATAAAATCTATGGTGGAAGAAAGCCGAAAGATGACTGTGTTATATGGGCAGGGGATTTTAACTGTTCTTTATGTGAGAGAGGAGAGAGAGGAACCTGTGGTGTCATGTTGGATAACGATACCAGTCTGAGCCATTTTGAGCACACCAAGTGTGGGGACCACCTAAATGAAACCATCTTTGGGTGTGACATGGGATTTGCGAATAGATTGGCTAGCCCTGAGATTCCCTTTTGCCCCACCTTTAATGGTAGAGGGGCAAATTCAACAATTGATTACATAGTTATGACGGCTAGACATGGGGGCATGATTCAGGCATTTAACACACTGGATAATCCACTGAGTGATCACTTTCCCCTTAGTTTAGTTATTCGGGGTAGACTTAAAGAACAACGCGGAAACGATATTCTTAAACCACACTGTGCTAATCATATGCTTAAAGACTTTGATAGAAAAGCAGACATTTGAGGTGAGCAGATCTAGAGTGTTGTGGTGTCGAGCGTGCTCTATACAGGGGCTGCTTTCCACCTAAACTTGAGAACTACCCAGAGTTCTCTGCTTCTTTTTTGCATAATATATGCATCACTCTATGCCTGAAAGGGTATTGTTTTGATATATACATATATAAATATGTACACACACCCCAACCCAACCCAACCCAACCCCCATCCCCCACCCTCATAAAAAAAAACAGGACAGGCCAGACATAGAAGTAATAATAACAGCCTCAAATTCTTGTCACCCTACACTTAAAGCACTCTCTGAGAACTTGTACCGTGTTGGAAGGCTGCTTATTGGAGTGAATATATAAATATGAGAATTTGGGAGAGTTCAGAGTGGTGTTGATTTTTAACTGTGGTATATGTGTGCCCTCTAGCTATGAGTTTTAAAATTGTAACGTAAGTGATTTTTCCTGCTATTGCTTTTGGTTTTAGTGTGGTAGGGTTGTTTGTTTCTCTAAACATCAGCAGGCCTCCCACAACTTGACGAATGTGACGCCGGCTTCGAATATGTCTCAGGCAACCAATACGAGGTGCATGCCTGTTGCTTCACCTGCAGCGGGATGATAGATGGTACATACCGGTGGGTAAATGATTGTGAAGTCGTGTGTTCTTATGGGATGGAAGTTAATTGACGTTCCTTAGAATCTTTTGCCCAGAAATCACGTTGTGTTTCCATAGAACTTTTGTAAACAAATGTCTATTTTAAGCAGGTAGGTTTTCCTGTGTGTTCCAGTTTTGATGGGTTTAATTTGTTAAAAAGTGAAGGTTTGCCAAATTGTTCCTCGGAGGTGGCGGCCGACTTGCACCTCTTACCTCTGCCACTGTCAGTAAATGACCAAAGTAGGACTGCTGGTACTGAGAAGAGGGGTCCCAGCAATTCGAAAACGAAAAGATACTCAAAATAAATAGTGATAGTATAGAGCAAAGTAAGAGAGCAATCAATTGACGTACATTGTTATTTATTCACAATGTAGGTATGTATTGTATATCACAAAAGTAGCATGATAATGCATTCCAAAGATATTCAAAAAGTGCCCCTTGGAGGGAAGGGAGTGGAGTAGTGAAGGGTAGTGCAGGTAGGATAGTGACATAAAAAAACGGCCAAACGGCCTCACTGTACTATGTATTTTCAGTCAAACATAGACATAACGACCATCAATGTAGAGATTCACTACGTAGAAAAACATGCTCCACATAATACATTCAATGTCATATTTATGGGGTGAAGCTGAAGAAACACACGAAGCTGTCTGTGGAACATGAAAGGTTTACTACTTGAGTGGGGTCTGAGGAGTGCTACTGCAGCCTGTGTAAGGTGGTTTATGCACCCCTTACTTAGATATAGGTTCCCTATATCTACCTTATATCACTACACATATAAACCTATCAGTCACCCCTATGGCAGGCCTTATCAATCCTGAAGGCAGGATGCTGGGTTTTGTGTGAGAAAGTGCCCATGCTTGATCAGGGCCCCTCTGCAGCCTTCGGAATCTTTTCTCTGGGGTTGTTCTGTGATGCCGCCAAACCATATACTCTTAAGTGCATTATAACCTCACGGTACATGCTTACCTTGGAATGGCTGCAAGTAAACATGTTGTGTTTGGTGTCAAACACTTTAGAATCATACCCTCCCCCCCCCCCGCCAATCCTGGCAGCTGGGGTATGATTCCACCCTTCTAGCCTTCTAGAGGGAGAGACATGTACACACCAATACACCTGCCACCAGTTTAAGAGAACCCTGGCATCACAAAATGATTGGAAATTCGGGCTGGACTGTTCCCATGGGGCACAGGGTCAAGACTGATTTGCATATGGCTGGGCTCAAACTGGAATGACATGGTGAGCAAAAAAAAGATGGATTTAAGCCCATATCTCTGTACTGGGGTGAATGTATGACATTGTTCTGCATTCTGTCCATCAACTGTTGTTTGCATTTGTCACCCGAGTGGGACGGGTATGCTCAGACGTGAGTCCCGTGCTCTCCATGCCACTGGAATCAAGCTATCCTGGCTGTTGAGGGCTGAAAGCCCGAAACCGGTCCTAGGATGCTTGTTTCCAGTCCAGGGAGGACCTGGCTTGGCAGTTTGTGCTAGACTGTTCCCATGGGGCGCAGGGTCAAGACTGATTTGTATATGGCTGGGCTCAAACTGGAATGACATGGTGAGCAAAAAAACATTGGATTTAGGCCCATATCTCTGTACTGGGGTGAATGTATGACATTGTTCTGCATTCTGTCCATCAACTGTTGTTTGCATTTGTCACCCCGAGTGGGACGGGTATGCTCAGACGTGAGTCCCGTGCTCTCCATGCCATTGGAATTAAGCTATTCTGGCTGATGAGGGCTTAAAGCCCGAAACCGGTCCAAGGCTGCTTGTTTCCAGTCTAGGGAGGATCTGGCTTGGCAGTTCAAGCTGGACTGTTCCCATGGGACACAGGGTCAAGACTGATTTACATATGGCTGGGTTAAAACTGGAATGGCATGGTGAGAAAAAAAACGATGGATTTAGGCCAAGATCTCTGTACTGGGGTGAATGTATGACATTGTTCTGCATTCTGTCCATCAACTGTTGTTTGGATCACACAATGGATGCCACATCCACAGACACAAGTCTGGCCTCCTGCTGCTGGATGAAACTCCAGCAGGTGAGGAATGGACAATAGGTTTCCTGTCACAGGGAGGTGTCACCACCTCCCAGACAGGCTTTAATGTATTGGGCTGAGTGGGTGCACTCCAAGAGTGCTTTGAAGTCAGCATTGGAGGCACATTTGGTGTCCCTGTGCATAGCCCAGTTCAAACTGGTTGCAGGGGCTACCAGCCCCTGCTCTGGCGTGAAACTGGACAAAGGAAATGGGTGCAGCCACCCCTCTTTCCAAACCCTTCCATAGGTGGGTCCCCAGAGTTTGTTCCACCCCTTCCTTGGGTATAAGATAGGAACCCCTGGCAACAGGACTTTAGATTACACCTGGATGAAACTCTGATACTGAATCCTGGAACTTCAATGATCTGTATGACGCTGGATGACTGAAGAATTCCCCTTGGAGTACAGAAGTTACTCCCCTGCGTGGCAGGCACCAAAGATGCATCTGACTGGTTTGCATCTCCGAAGCTCATGCCGGACTCCGAAGTAATTGCAACACAAGAGGTGGATTTCCAGACTTCCCAGAGGCTGACCCAAGTTTCCAGCAATGCTGAGACCGTAGCCCTTGTGGGTACCATGGAAAGGAACCCATGGACACTGTGCACATTTGCAAGTGCATATGCTTCTTGGCAATCCTTGAGGCTGTGCTTTGGGTTACTTGTTGCCCAGCCCTAGAGCAGCATTTCCACTGTAGATTGTTGGCCTCCACTCCACGAGTGTTCCATGAGCCGACTTCTTGTGATTTCTCTCGAGGTACCTTTGCAATCACTGGTCCGTTGGTCTGTGGGTTCCTGAGAAGTCAACTGTAACTTTCCTTGGGCTTCCCTGGTTGCTCCAGAAGTGCCCTGACATTTCACAACTTGGTGAGTCCCCCGGACCTTGCTGGTCCGTACTGAAGCATCTTTTCTCTTCCTGTGTGGGTTGCTGTTGCCAAGGTTTGTTGGGTCCAATCAGGGCACCAATACCGAAGCACTGGACATCCTTTGTGTGGAAGCTCGGATCCAGCTACTGGTTGTCGTTGATGCCTCCTGGTCGCACCTGAATCACCCGACATCGGTGAGCATTCGTCTATCGTGCCCCTGGACACTGGCAAGTGACCCAGACTCTGCCCCCTCTGCTTTCAGGTTCCTCATATCTTTGATCCAGTCTTGGATCACACCGGACACTTTTCTCCTCCACTGCAGCAGGACTTTGCAGCAGATTTCCATTGAAATCAACGACAATTCCCAACACCAAAAGACACCTATGCACCCGCATTCCGTGGGTCAGGTAACACAAGTACTACGGTACTCCCATGGGTGTTCGTCCCAGAAACACTTAAGTCTAAAGGGGTTTGCTCAAAGTCCGCTCCTAAGTGTCCTTAATCTTTCAATTTCCGACCGCAACTTTCCCCATAGAAGCTAACGGCGATTTGCAGCTGTGTTCTCACACTGCACGTGGGTCCCCTGTGTCACTACATTGGGTGGTTCCTTGGGGTCCCAGCGACTCTACAGGCTCAGGCCTTGTGTCTAGTCAAGTTGTGGTTCTTATAACACTTTCTTAATATATGGTTTGTTTCCCCCCTGGGGCCCATGTATATTGTGCTCTTTACTGAAGTTCTATTGCATTTGTAATGTGCACTTTGCTCTGCAATCTCATAAAGAGATTACTAGAGAGTATTTAGAAATGAATACATATATTTTATATATATACCTTGTGTGGTTTTCTTTTCATTTAGACATTCAAGTGGTTATAATCTGGTAAACCCAGCTGCTTTACACTCCTTCAAGAATTAGCCTGAAGGCTGCTCTCCATAGTTACCAGTAGGATAGCTTTCCAAAAAGGTTGTCTTAAACCTCTCATCGATAAGGGTTGTTTGGACTGGTGCAAGGTGCCCACTAGAATAGTGGACATCATATGCCAGGCCAACTTCTCACAGGGATGAGTAAGCAGAGTCTGTTATTATGGGAACAGAAGTTTCCATGCTTAGCCTGCTCCTTTTGTCTCTCCCTGAATACTGCTTTAGTAAAGCTGTTGACAGCCATAGCAAATGTTTCACTGCTTGGAACCAGCATCCTCATTAAATGCAGCGAGAGCCTCTATATAAACTGCCAGAACTTTAAGTTGAAAAGGAAGCACCCCAAACTTGTACCTTGGCTTTAAACAGTAAATTGATATCCCTGTATGGAAAATCTAAATAAATGTGGGGCCAAATCATCCCACTTTATTTGATTCCCAAGTTCTTCTTGACTAAGGAAGGGAGTTCTCCAAATAGTACTCAAAGAGCTACTGTTATCAAGGATTGGTGTCTGTCCGACAGTTAGTCTCCCAAGGTTGAGGGGACAACACCTGAAGTCTGTGCAATTTGCTGTAGAGCAGTAGGTCTTCCTAGTACCTAGAGGCCTCACACCTACTCGGAGTGGGAAGGAATGTGCCTTCCACTGCAGGAGGAGAGACTATCCATGAGGAGAAGTCTATCTGGCATGTCTTCCTGGACTTTTTGGCACCCAGAATATCGGACTTATGGTAGTGTAACTAGCATCAACCTGTGCTAGACGGCATCTGCGCTAGATGGCGAGATTATACTGTTTGGGAAAGCAGAACAGATATGGACCAATGAGGGGAGGCCAGAGGAATTGGGAGAAGCTCCAAACCCAAAAAATTGGGTAAGAAATCTGGGTGTAATAATCGATTCCAAATTATCTATGGATGAGCATGTGAAAATTCTAGCTGGAAAATGCTTTGGACTAATTTGCATGCTAAAAAAGATCTTCCCATGGATCCCTCTTTCCTCCAGAAAAGTTCTGTTACAGGCACTTCTGGTTAGTAGGCTTGATTATGGGAATGCCTTGCTGGTAAGAATGAGGGAAGAACTATTCTCTAAACTGCAAGTCGTGCAAAAGACGGCAGCCCGTCTTGCTCTTAAGAAACCACCACGCACACCTATGGCCGGGATGCCCGCCACCCCCTCCCAACACAAGCCCCAAGGATGGGAGAAGTAGGACACAGGTTGAACTTTTGGAAGGCGGGAGGGAGTCACCCTCCCGGCCGTATTTATTAAAATATGAAACAAAATTTAAAACATTAAATAAAAGTTTCATAATCAGGTACAATTTTACATTTATTACATTTCGATGAAGACATGTTCTTTGGCTAACCTTAACAGATCTCTAATACAAAGGTTTCCTAGCCGAGTCTAACATCCTGCAAATGCATACATTCTAAATTAAAATTGTACATCCTAGCATTAAGGGCCAACGGCAAAGTCTTAACCGGTGTCAGATCCCTACTACCAAAACTCTCGCCCTCACGGTGTGAGTGGCGCATGCGCAGAGGACTCTACCCTCGTTTTCAACTGTAACTTCCCTTGTCGTGGTGGGGGCCCCCTTTCCACTCCACGCCATCTTAAAGGTCGTCCGAGTTCCCGTGTGAGGTATCTGTAGGAAGGACAGCGTGGACTCCCCCCCCATCCCCACACTCTCTATCCGCCGTCGCGGATATCCGGCCCCCGGGAAATTAGTAGGAGGGGCATCTAGCTGCCTCCCCCCCTGGGAGGGGCCTATGGCCGTCTCCCCCTAGGCGACCCATCCTTAGTGGGTGCCGCCTCCCCGTGGGAGGGGCCAATGGCCGCCTCCCCCCAGGCACTTCCATCCATTCTGGGTGGCGCCCCCCTCTAGGGACCTTGAAATTACTGCTCACCGATCATGACCTTACCGCCACAGGCCGGATAGTTGACCGACTATCCGGCCCCCCCTACTCCTCCTAAAGGTCATGCTTCCTCAAACCCCTTAGCCATGCTATGAAGTCTCCTGAGTCCTATGAGTAAATCATTCCCCTCCCTGGACAGGTGAACCCCATCATTCAGATACATGAGATCACCCCGAATCCACCCGTGAGGAATGCTATGCAACTGCGAAGAGCGAAACAATTTACCAACTTTATTGTTAACCCTTTTCACCGAATGGTTCAGTGCTGACACCGAAAGGCCCCCCCCGCCATACCTTCTTGGGAATCATGTGGGACCATGCAATCGTGCACCCCGGGATTCTTTTAGCCAACCAGCTAACAGCAGACAAAATTTGTTCAAACAACACTCGTCTACCCAGTGTCACCAAGTCATTGCCCCCCAGGTGTACTATGACTACAGATGGCGGTGACCTTTGCCGCCCTAAGAGACCCTCAAAAAATGATTCGAATTGGTCAAAACAGAGCCCGCCCTTCCCATGGAAGGCCACTCTGTACCCGTATTCCCCAGCTGCGTGAGTCGCGTCATCTGCTTTGAATACGTCGCCGGCGCGCCTCACATATGAGTGGCCAACGACCCATACCACTCTCACTCCAGACGGTGGTCCTTGACCGCTGGTCTCCTGGTGCTGGGTGGACTGCAAATTCCGCCCCGCGTGACAGGCTCGCGAAACTGTAATTCAAACAAAAGACAAGAAGCGTGAGTGTATGTCAATTGATCTTTACAACATGTGCAATCGCACATACCTTCTGAAGCAATTCGAGGACCATCGTCCCAACTGCTTCACTTCCTCCGCACTCTGACCCCTGGCTGTAGCCTCAGTAGCAGCCCTTATCCTAAAGGAGTGGGTCCCAAAATTGCACGGGTCCATGCCCGCAGCAGCGATTGTCAGTGCTAGCACCCTCTGGAACTGAAACCTCGTCAGTGGGGTGCCATCCTTGTGCCTCAACAAACTCCCCCCCATGTAGCCGCCCTTAGTGCCAAGTATTCCTCTATACACTTTATCGGGCAGGAGGGGGACCCTCGCGCGCGCTGCACGACAACACTATTTTCCATGGCCCCCTGGTCGGTCTTGGACCTGGCTATCGAGACCACCATCGAATAACCCCTAATTTGGACGTGATCCCTGCACAAACATCCCTCAACGTCTTTCTTATTCCTTGCGACCAGTTCGCTCACCCGCATAGCCCCATGGAATGCTAATGCGAAAGCTGCCCGGAACAGAACTGCTTCGAAGTGGGAGGAGCACGTCTCGTCTAGTTTCACTACAAGTAGAGACAACCTGTCTAAGCCAATCGGGCGCCTCGCATCTTGATTGCGACCCTAGAGGCGCTGCCAGCCGCGAAGGGCCTTCTTAACCAAAAAAGAACCCGTTGGGTCTTTTATGCCATGCACCTGCGCCATGAATGAAATGGCCGCCCTATGCCGACTGGCCGTTGCCGCTGATCGGCCTTCTCTGTGCAGCGCTACCAGGAACCAAAGGAAGGATTCCTCCTGACCCCAGGTCTGACTCCCTGTTGGACCCAAAAATGTGCAATAGGAACGAAACGCTCCTTCATATGCCTTCCTTGTCCTGGGGGCTAAGCTTGCTGCCATGAGGTCTTGTAATCCGGGGCACCGATTAACCATAGTGCTTCGGGGAATGATGCCGCCACTAGGTCCGCTGTAGGTAGATAACCCCTGAACGCCTGCATATGTGAACGAGAGAGTGCATCAGCTGCATGATTCAGTACGCCTGGCACATGTTTCGCCCTGAACTGTACATTCAGTCTCATGCAAAGCAGCACAACTTCTTTCAACAATCTCAAGATCCATTTGCAGCGTGCTGCCTGTTGGTTAATGCATTCGACAACAGTCACATTATCAGACCAAAACACCACTGAGCGGTCCCTGAAGTCGTCTGGCCATGCCATCAGAGCAACCCAAATGGGGAATAACTCCAAGAACCCAATGTTACCTGTGAGACCGCTGGAGTGTCACCACGTCGGCCATGTTTGCGCCGACCATCGATTACCAAAGATGGCGCCAAATCCCACGCTCCCCGCTGAGTCAGTCCACAGACCTAGTTCATCTGAAGACGCTGGCGGCTTGTTCCACACGACTCAACCGTTGAAGTTCGCCAGAAATGCCAACCAAATGCGCATATCCTGGCGAACCTCTGCCGACAGTCTCGTACGGTGGTGTCCCTCTTTGAGACCAACCATAGCTTGTGCAATAGAGCGTGAGAAGGGCCGGGCCATTGGTATCACCCTCAAGGCAAAGTTAAGCTGACCCACTGTTTGTTGTAACTGGTGCAGGGTCACTTTCTCCTTGCCCAGGCATTGCGTCAAGGAAGCCCTAAACTTGGCCACTTTTTCCATCGGTAAACGGAAACATCCCTCCACCGAATCGAGCTCAATTCCCAGAAACTCCAGTGAAGTAGATGGTCCAACCGTCTTACCTGGTGCCAATGGGACTCCAAACTCCCTCATGAGGATGCAGAAGTCATGCAGCGCCTGCGCACATTTCGTATCGCCGGCTACTCCCAAGAACAGGAAGTCATCAAGATAGTGCATAACATGCCTATGCCCTGTGGCCTCGGTGAATGCCCACTCTAAAAAACAGCTGAACATTTCAAAATAGGCACAAGAAATGGAGCAACCCATAGGCATGCATTTATCCATGTAATAAATCCCTTGAAAGGCAAAACCTAGCAAGCGCTGATCCTGTGGGTGTACCGGGAGCAACCGGAACGCCGATTCGATATCTGATTTCGCCATCAGCGCCCCGGGGCCCAGGCGATTTAACATGGCCTTGGCATCATCGAACGATGCGTACCGCACTGAACAAACTTCTGGGTCAATGGCCTCGTTCAATGAGGAACCCCTTGGAGCAGACAGGTTATGAATAAGTCTAAACTCCCCTGGGTCTTTCTTCGGGACAACCCCTAACGGGGAACAGATGAACTCCGCCACCGGCGGGCGATGAAAAGGCCCTGCCACTCGCCCTAAGCTGACTTCTTTTGCAATTTTTCTCTCTGCCACGCTTGGGTTGTGCTGTAGCGATAACTGGTTTTTACAAAAGGAGTCCCCCCGAAAATCCCCCGCCGGGATGTGGAAGCCGTGTAAGAATCCCTTCCTCAACACCCCAGCGGATACATGATCAGGGTATTTGTTCAACCAAGGAGTCATAGCCATGAGATCAACGGGTGTAGGCAATCGGTCACAACGTTCTACCTCACTCCTGCTTGGACCCTCCTTTTCCTCCCGTCCCGCTATTTTTAGATCTACATGAACTTTCCGGGTGTGAGGAATTCCCACAGCCCGCACACACATGTTTGAACCTACATGTTCCCTGTGGTCTGTTACAGTTGCCTCGATTGAAGCCCCTACAGACCCCACGCTTGCCGCCATTACCGCCGGTTTTAGGCTGGTAATCCCCACCGGCACCCGCTCGAAAGGGCACCGTGGGCTTTTGGCGGACGACCCCTGACCCACTCCCGCCTGGCGAGGATGTACCTGCCGCCCCTGGCAGGAGCTGCTTGTGCCATGACACCGAGTCCAGGCAATCCCACGTCAAAGTAGCATCATATTCTTTCGCTTTCCGGAATTTCATGTCGTAACCTTTCCATTCCTCCCCCTCATACATTGCATAAAAATCCGTAATACGATTTTGATAGCAAGACAATTCAGTCAACACCTCGGGTTTACGTTCCCCCATAACTGCAGTAAATATAGAAAAGGCCTTAACCCAGTTCGTTACTGTCTCATCCACCCTGAATTCCGCCATCTTGGCGCGCCAGACGCTCGGGAGCCACAAATCCTTCTGGGTTTTAGCATATTCCATCTCGCGATGGTCAGTTAATAATGAACACATGTTAACATACTTGTCTCCCCATATTAACTCTTTCGTGGCCATAGGGATATGCTGTGCCACCTTTTCCCGCCTCAAGGGTATTGAACCCTCCCCCGCCATTGGCAAAGCGAGCTTACCCGGTTCGGCCATTGTTCCCGCCGTCTTCTCGTGACCAACTGCAGGTCCTACCGGTGCCACCTGTGGGCAAACAAGAGGAACATTCGCCTTTGCGACATCTCTCGACTGCCGCAATTGCTCGATTAGTAGTCTGGCCTCTTCGGCCGGGTCTCCAGGGGCCACTGCGCCCCCTGCCTTTTTCTTGAGCCATGCTGCCAACTGGATGGCCAATTCGGGAGGCATTTCCTCATCATTAGCGGGAGTAATCACAACCGGGATCGGCTGACCCGCATCTGGGTTTGGTACCGGGTTGTCTGCCGGCGTGAGAGGGGCGACTGGGGGTACCTCTGGAACCAGGACCTCCCCCGAAACTGCCCTCTTCTTGACCCGTTTCCCTCTACCCTCGGGGACGACTCCAGGCAAGGCCGGGCCTATTACCTTCTTAGGATGACCCGGGTTTCTCAGTGCAGCCAGCTGTTTTTTGACCTCCGCCAAACCTCTACCGATCGATTGGACTTGTCCGAGTTTTCGGTCCATGCAAACCATCCGGTTCGACAATAGGCGTAACACCTTATCCGTCTCGGAACCCTTTCCTGCTTTCTTGCCAGCCATGGTTTCGAGTATTCTGCTCCCAGTCGATCAACGAGGTCCTGGACTCTTCGAACTCCAAATAACTGAAAGAGAAACAACAAAATTACAAGTTCCCAAAATTGCTGCTTGTTCTGTCGAGGGCTCACGAGCAACGAGTGGGTGCAGCCTTCAGAGCACAGGAACAAGAGGACGCTTCTTCGGATTCCCGCTCTATTTATTCTTCTGCGGGAGGGCGTGTACCCTCCTCCGGTACGCCTACTGGGGGTGGTCTTCGGTGTAGGTGTCTAGGACAACCCCTCTTGGGCGGGAAAAGGCGCGCCCCGGCTACGCCGCTTCGGGCATACCAGCCGAGCCACGCCCCCGCCCAAAATGGTTTCCCGGGGGGATCGGGGCACCCAACCATACGTTCGGGGGGACCGAGTGGTCGCCCCTTTCCATTCTCTTCCCTTATTGAATGAATTACATTGGTTGCCAATAAGGAAAAGAACGATCTTTAAGCTCCTCTGCTTAGTTTTCAAAGCCTTGTTTGGAAGGGGACTGGAATACTTAACGAAGAAATTATTCTGGTATACCCCGGACTCGGCATCTACGATCGAGGGGACCTAAGCTTCTCCAAATTCCTAGAATTAAGAAGTCCAGGATGGGGGGACGTGCGTTCTCCCATGTTGCCCCAAGACACTGGAATGCATTACCTGAAGAGGTCCGGAGTTGTTCCACATATACAGTAGGGGTGGGCGGCCAGCTACGCTCCGTGCACGGAGTGTGCGTAGTGCCGTCTCCTACGCATTTTGCGTAGCGGGCGTAGCCAGGCGGCACTACGCACGCTCCGCAGACACTCACGAGAAATGCGCGGGCGCCCGCGCATGCGCATTAGTATTCGAAATGACGGCGCGAATCCAGGGACGGCGAGAGGGAGCCCCGGGGACGCGGCGGACAAGGTAAGTGTTTTTAAAAGCTTTCTAGCCATTTATTGCAGTATTTAGGGAGGGCGGGAGGGAGGCGGGCGTTGCGTAGTGGGGCTACGCGGAGTGCGCGGGTGGGCGTAGTTTTGTGCCCACTTCGCGTAGCTCCGTGTAGCCCCACTCCGCACACTACGCCCAGGGTTAATATACAGCCTTTAAAAAGAAGTTAAAAACCTGGCTGTTCTGAGCACTCTGACTTAGTATATGTCAGTCTGCATCCTTGTCGCCGAGAGATCCCTCTGGGGATGATTCGTGCACCAGATACAAATAATAAATAAATAAATAAATAAATAAATCTTCCAGCCTCCCTGTATGGGATATGTGGCAAATTAGGTAAAGCATCACCCCCCCCCCCAGGAATTCCGTGCTATCCGACATCACCCCGACATAACCACAAAGAAGTGTCCTGCTTCTGCCCTCAACTTCTGCTAGTACTACAAGGCCCAATGTAGCAGTGGACCCCCCAAGGACTCCACAGCAGAAGCTGAGTGACTGTTGCAGCCTGAATCAAGACCTGAGAGGTAGGGCCACTTACGGCGATCCGGTGCTCATTGGCTGAGGCACTCAGAAGTGACGGCGAAGGGTGCACCTCCAACCCCTCCACCAGACCTCATCGAAGTGAACAGGTAATACTAGGTTGAGCATAGAAACTGAGAGACTTACTCTTGAACTCAGAAAGATAATTCTGCACATTCCAGAGATCTACACTTTCAATTGTGAACTCCTCTTTATTCAAAATATGAAATGAACGAACCTTGAAGTTACACAGTAGCAGCTGGCAGGGAACAAGAGTGGGGGGGGGGGCACAAAATACAAACAAAAAAATAAACACTTCCCTCCTTGCCGCTGTACTCTCCTGAGTCGTCCCTCGCTATTGCACCTGCCGGTACAAGGAATCGTACAGGCTCCCTTCCCTAAGCCAATCACAGCGCTGCAATGCAGCTTTGTGATTGGTCTGAGTGAGGTGGCTTGGGGGTCAGACGGGGAATGGGAGGCTGGGCATGTTCCCCACCAGGTTGTGCAATCCAGCCTGGTGGGGAATAAGTAAAGTGTTCATGACTGTTTGGCCAGCCAGAGAGGGCCGACCAAGCAGTCATGCACACTTTGGAGTGCATCACCCACTCCTCCTCCTGGACATCATCGGAGCCCTGGCTGACACTAGAAATAAAATGATAATACCAGAAATACCTTCTGTTATTATCATTTTCTTTTTTTCATTTACACTGCTCCAAGAGCATTGGGGCGATGCTCCTCCGCCTTAGCAGATGAGCCGCCACTGAAGTTACAGAAGGGTACCAGTGCTCACAAAGCCCAATTGTGAGCCTTTACCTTAGCCTGATTGTTTACAATGTTGTTTTTCATTGCTGGCAGAATTCTAAACAGTGGTGTGAGTTTCCTGTAGAACTTTGCCAGGGCCCTGTAGTTGTGTTTTGTAGAACCTGTAGCTAAACCCCCATTGATGTGTGCATTATTTCATTTTGCTGTGATATTAAAGTTTTTAAATAATAGGGCAGGCATTCGACTGGACAATGACGTATTGCGTCTGTTGTGTAACTGCTTGAGTGAGGAGTCTCTATTCTCCACATTGTCTCCTTTAAAGCCTATGGCTGCTCCCTCTTGCTTCCCTGAGTCAAGTGCAGAAGAGGTGTACTTGGACTAGTTTGCAGAGCCATAGTAGGACAGACCTCATCATACCAGAACTACCCCAGTTGTGGAACAGTAGCGGCTGCCTGATGAGTGGCCAAAGAATGCAGTGTGAAAACTGTCATGGCAAATAGTTTATGCTACTTAAGGACACTGTTGATAGATTTTGGCAGCCACTTTCTTGGTACAGAGCAAAGAATATACCAGTGATTTTAAAGGCTTTAAAGACCATGCAATTGTATGTATTGATCACTTTGAGTGTCTGAGCAAACTTTGGTAAATCTACCTCAAAAGTTTACCAGATGAATCCAGGACAACGAGACGCCAATTTTCTAGATCCAGATTTTCAATTTAGAAATCGTTGTTTTCAGTTGTTTTAGTTCATTTCAACTGGATTAAGACTAAAGCTCCCATTATACACTCATTTGCTAAATTAAAGCCCAGCACTGTAAAATGGTGCCCCATTGATCCGTGTATCAGGAAGCAATATGTTATCGTCATTGTTGTGAATAAATGGCTTCAGGTGCATAACCATTATATGGGGCACTGTATCCTCCCCATAAAGCGCGCCAGAAAGCATCTAGGCATTTGTAACAAAATATTAGAGGGGACTAGTTATTCCCAGCACTTCGCTGTGCATGAACAGAGCTCTCGTGAGCCTTTTCTCAGCAACAAAGTGCAGTGAATCGCAGTCAGTAGTGGTACTTAATATGTGCTAGTGGTTGTAGGTGGTGGGCATGGGCACAGGGGCTAATCAGATCATGACCCTGGGCAAGAGAAATAAAGGGGAAGAAAGGAGAAAAGGCAGAAAAGTAAAACTGTGACAAAGGGAGAAAGCAAAGATGAAAAATAATCTACAAGAGTAAGATAAAGAGACAGCAGGTGTGGGGTGGTGGAAGTAAAAGGTATAAGAAGGAATCCAGACATGGCAGTTTGGAATACAGGAATCTCAGCATTCAAAGGCACTGAGCTCCACAGGAAACGTTTGATTCCTAAACCAATGTGTTTGGCATACTGATCACTAATCGGTTTGCCTTGTACACAGGGCTCCCTTTGTGTGCATTGTTTGCAGGCTGCAAATAGAATACAAGACGAAACAGACTTTCAATGAAAATGGAGGTGAACCTGGGGCACTGCTCAGAAGTTACACTGTTCAGTGAGGTAAAGTGTGAGGCAAAACCTGCAAGGCAGGAACCAAGTGCTCTTCTGGTTTCCGGAGGTATTGGCTGTGCTCTAACAAACAGACACAAAACAATGCAGAAAATGCTGCTTCATTGTGATGTGACTGTGTTTATAATAAACAGCTGCACCCGCAGCCACCACTTTACAAAACTATCCCATACAACTGAGTAATACCTACAATTCTACCACTGACTCCCCTAAATGAACCACCGATCTAGGCTGTAAAGTCCTGGGCCCTAGACCCACAGACTAACTAAATGAAGACACGGTGTGTTGTCACTAAACTGGCCACGGGTTTATATGCCCAGGCCTTTTTAGTGACAGGGTCACCTGACTGGTGACGCCTGTGATGATAGGTGTGGTGTGGGTGTGAGGGAAGCTTCAGGGGAGGGTCTACTTCACTATGTGTCCAGCAGGGTACTACATTCCTCCCTAAATCCGTATGAAAAGACAACGAATCCAAACTGTGGAAACAAAAACAAAACAAACTGGATACCACATAGCCCATCAGTCTCGATAGTCAATCAGCAGGACAGAAGTGAATACACGGAGTGATAACGCAGGCTGCCACAGGATATCTCCGCTCGCAGTCAGTTTCATAAGCTTTTATTCGATTTGAGGGTACAAATCATACAAGCGACATTAAAAATAACACCATATATATACAATTAATACTCAATATTCACATTAATGTTACAAAAAAAGGCTAAGATAAAAGAAGCATATACATCAATCGTTGGGCAGCAGCTAAATTTTTTTTTTTTTTTTAAAAAGGAAGCGATATAGGGATATATACAAATATGTACAGACAGGAAATCAGTAGATTTAACACACAGGTGGAGTTTCCTGGCAGCTGTACGTTAAAATAAACCAAGTCCAAACCGTTCTAGTAACATAAAAAGGGCAAATGTTTGAGGTGTAAAAAAAAAAAAAAAAAAAAAAAGGACCTTACAATGCATACTATGGGCATAAAACACAAGTGACCGTTCCAAAAGTCTTAGCTAATAAAATTTTTATGTACAGACAGGGATGCATAAAATAGTAACAACACTATACATTTCCTGGCAGCTGTACATCTCAAAGAATTACAGACAGGTAAGTATAAAGATAAGTATAAAAGGTTACAATACTATACTTTTCCTGGCAGCTGTACATTTCAAAATATAGGTGGCCATAAAAAAACAAATATCCACATTCTCCATTGAGGATAATAGTGTTAATGCGGCCTTTGTGGTTCGAGTATTGTATTTTATAAAAATAGGCTTAAGGTATTTTAACCTAGGAAAGTAATAAAATTTACAAAAAAGTAAAAAATGGCAACAACTCTGGCGTGAAATGTTATCACACGGACAGGGAGTCTCTGATCTGACTTTCTGAGTTGGAAACGCAACAAGGTGGTGGACGATTCCCAATCTGACCCGGGTTAAAACAAATTGGTGGGATGGGCGAGTCACAAATACAAGGTAAGATTGTAGCCCCGGAGTTAAATTCAGGTCTTTATAAAACTTCACGGTGGCTAATTTACCATGCTCCTGGTCCCGCTCCCCTTTTTTAAAGTTTAAGAATGTTAACTTAATTTCTTTTTTGGGGATGGCCACAGCCTGCTCTGGATCAAGCAGAACATCGATGTCAAATAGAAGGTTATACCAGAAATGAATATATCGCATCCACTGTATGCGTAATGAATGGTCAAGACCTATACAATCAAGAATAACCTCTTGAGTGAATCGGGTCTCTGCCTTAGCCCAAATAGAACGCCACAATAAGAGTGGCTGAACAGCTGCTAAGTCAGATATAAACTCGATCCCTACCTCGTCATGGATCAATTGTACTGAGGCGGAGGGAGGAACACATAACAATCTCTTTAGGAATTTGTTTTCATCAGCTTGGAGCGAAGGACCTACACTGTGGCCCCATACACCTGCCCCATACAGTGCAGAAGATACACAGCGAGCGTTATAAATATTAATCATATCTGGTATACTTCTAGAACCAAGTTTAGAGGCAAATCGGAATATGCTGCTGGTGGACCGCAACATTTTCAATCTTATGTTGTCAAATTCAGAGATCCAGGACCCACTGTTGTTATAGGTAATACCCAGGTAACAGAAAGTTTTGACATGTGTCATTTTATCTTTATCCAGAAAGAAGCTATGCTTGGTCTTATTTACAGCCTGCCCGCATGCCATGACATACGTCTTAGATTTGTTCACACAGAGTCTCCTATTTTGAATGAACAGCATAAAACTATCAATTAGGCGCTGAAGGCCGATCTGTGTGCGGGATAAAAGAACAGCGTCGTCCGCATAAAGTAAAAGTGGGATAGGTTTTCCTCCTATCAATGGGGCATCTGCAGGGATATCAACCAGGTTGCGGTCAACACCATTAATAAAAAGTGAAAATAAAAGAGGGGCCAAAACGCATCCCTGGCGAATTCCCCGTGAAACTTTGAAGAATGGAGTACATTCGCCTAGGGTGCCGTAACGGACCTTACATGAAAGCTTTTCATAAAGCCTGGCTAAGAAATGGACTATTTCCTTTGGTGCCCCAGATTCAATTAAAACCTCCCAAAGAATAGCATGGTTAACTAAATCAAACGCGCTGCTCAAATCAGCAAAACATAAAAAGAGGTTGCCTTTTTTGGCCACAGTATATTTGTTGATAATAAGGTCCAAGTTAACACATTGTTCCAGGGTGCCCATACCTTTACGGAACCCATATTGTACTTTAGTTAAAATATTCGAATCGGTTGCCCAGGTTTCTAGCCTTTTAAGCAGGATACGACTCATAACCTTAACCGAAGCATCCAGCACAGAGATTGGACGGTAGTTGGATGCCTCGGATTTACTGCCTTTTTTAAATAGGGGGATTATAACTGATTGGCCCCAAGAAGGGGGGAAATTATCTACTGCCGCACAATTAAAGATCCGCACCAGGATGGGGGCCCACAAGTGAGGTTCGGCTTTTAACAAGTCGATTGGGACCCCATCCGGGCCCGGGGCTTTTCCTCCTTTGCTATTAGAGAGCCCATCATAGACTTCCTCCAGTGATACTCCCAAAGGTAAGGGTGTCCAAGATGTAACCTCGATGGTCAGTACCTCGAGCGGTATCCCATCGGGGTTAAAGATGTTGGTAAAATGGGTTATCCAGTCATTGCATGCGATATAGGAAGTTAGTTCCGGGATATCGTCTTTATTAAGAAAAGGGCTATTAATTGTTTCCCAGTATAATTTGCAGTTTTTGGTTTCTGCTGCTTCCTTTAACTTATCCCATGCCTCACACTGCATAAACTTTTTCCTGTTGGTGATGGCCGTTTTATAGTTGACCCTGAGGAGTTTTACACTGTCCCTGTCTCGTGGTTTGGTACCCAATGCCCTCTTCAATTCCCGGAGTGCAACCATGCAAGGTTTGTCAAACCAACCCTGCTTTGCCCCTCGGGCTGATGAGGGTGCCCTAGTAAAGATACTTTCGATGATAGAATTGATGTTAATGAAATTTGACAGTAGGGACTTGCGAATAACTGCATCGCTTAGACAATAGCTAATTTGGGTTTTACAGCTAATTATTATCTCCTTCTGTTTAGCCTTTGAATTTGTACCAGACCATCTGATCCTTGGACCATTAGGTCTGATGGGTGCTAGGTCAGTAGAGCACTTTTCTCCTGACTCTGATGATGGTATACCATGACCCAGAAGTGTAATACAAATACTATTGTGGTCACTGAGACTTTCTACTTTAATATATAAGTTGGTGAAGTCTCCAGTGCTGGACAGCAAGATGTGATCTATAAATGTCCCAGCATCCCTTCCTGTAAAAGTAGGACATATAACTGCCTGTGCATTTCTATTACAGTTTAACAGGTAAAGGTCTAGCTTATTTGACATTTTATTGAGCAGTGAGCCGTAATGGCAATGTGGGAAATGGGGGAATTCCTCCCTCTCTCCCAGACCCCCCCATTGATCAGACATTACTACTCCTAGACCACAGGAGTTCCCATTGGACAAATGACATGGCTGTAGGTTAAAATTGCCTGCCCAAAGGATCTCAGCCTTTCTATTCGAGATGCCCATGACCCTTTCAATCTCTTTTTCAAGGGGGTATAGAATGTTCCCTCTAGTGGCATCGAAGATATTGTTATAAAAATTAACAATAATCAAATCGATCCCCTTACTGCACTTAACCCTCACTACCTGGCTGTGAGTTCCCACAGTCGTACTGCTTCTAACTACCCAGTTATTCAACCTGTTAGACAGGAGTAGCAGGAGGCCCCCCTTAGCCCTACCTGAACTGGATTTGGTAGCTTTGTGGCAATGGGATGAGTACCCTTCGATGTTAATTTGTTCCTGGCACCAGGTTTCCTGGAGGAGGATTATATCGTAACCTTCCCCAATAAACCTGGTCCAAAAGGGTGAATCTAGTTTCGCTGCAATGCCAGCGATGTTCCAGGAGATAAGGGTAACACCAGCTAGCTTGGTGGAATCCTGGGTGGCAGCTCCAGGCTGTGTAACACAGGATATAGTTGAGATAGTTTCCGAAGGGCTGGCAACTAGACCTATTGTGGGGACGTCAATTGATGTGTTCACATCGGGACTAATACAATGGGTACCCTTAAAGGGAGGAGTGTTTAGGTCATTACTAGAAACAGTGTGTGCTGTAGGTTGTACATTGGGACTACCCTCGTTTACCGTATTGAATCGTCTGCTCACCCGTGCAACAGCGGGTACGCAGTCCGACCTGCGGGATGTCATAACTTTAGCATAGACTGATACCTTAGTGGCAAGCTCGCTAGAGGGTGTTGGGGCACTACGTCAATCGACCATCTCCAGACAATCGAATCTGTTGCTAGTATGGATACCTTGCCAACCGTTCCCCATATGTTGGCCTTTATTGGGGTACCAGGGACGTGATAACCAATCCTTGTTTCTGCTTTTTTGCGTTACCCAGGAGCCTCCAAAATTCCATGGTTGATCTTGGGGAATAACCCAATTAGGGGCTGGTATAGGAGCATGAAAATTAAATACAGGTGGGTAGAAAAAGGAGAGCCGCTGAGTATCGATTCCCCCTTTCTTCTCCAACTCAGGCCAAGAACAAATATGATTCACAGAGGATGCGTCTTCGCAAGTAACAATGATACAATCCCCCTGAATGCTCTTTGGAGTCGCCCCCACCCATGGAACCCTACGAACAGAAGAAATTCTACAAGTATTAGTAGGCTGTAGTGGCCTGTTGATACTAAGCCATTGAAGGATTTTGTTCAAAAGGGACCAGGAAGGTTCATCAGTACCCACTGGAAGTTCCGGAACTCCTGTTAGGATAACCGTGAAGGGTGTAACCTCTGGTGGAAGGTGAACTGGGCGTTTAGACCTCGGCCCCCTCTTGGCATCTGTATGATATGGTTTTTGAGTGGCTGGGGCTTTATCTTGGGACGGCTGCAGTGACCCCTGTGCAGCGGTGTTATTAGCAACAGGGGGGAAAACTGCAGGGGATTGTTGGGTAATGTTTTGTTGACTGATGGGGTGTGGCTGCAATGCTGGTTGTGACTCAGGTTTGGCGTTATTTTTGGCGGATACACTCTTATTTGGAGCAGTTACAGAGGTAGTTGGAGGCTCTTTGTTTTTGCCCTGAACTTTAGGCGTAACCGGCGGCCTAGCTGGGTTGGTTGGTATGGTCCCTGGGTTGTTGGTAATGAGTCCCCCTCCGGTTTTGGTAATACCCGCCCTGGTCTGGTTAGGTAGTTTGGTGAGGAGTGTGGCAAGCTGTTTTTCTATTACCATAATACTCTTCTCCAGGGGTTGGAGGTGGGTTTTTAATATGTCCCTGAAGGCAGCAAGAAGTTGTGATGTGTCGCAGTCTGGCGAACTATGGCCGCCTTCTTGGACCTTGCCCAATTCACGACATTGTGAGGTGGAAGGATCTGGAGTAACAGAAGTTTTACTGGGAGAAGTATTCTTGGATGGGGCAGTAGTTGGCCCTTTCTTTTTACTGGTAGTAAGGGGGTTTGGCTTAGTATTTCTCTTTTTGTGTTGTATAGGCAGCTTTGGGACTGCGCCTTCCCTGGCCCCCCTAAGGTTGTTAGTTAGTACAGGGTCCTGAACCGGATCTACTGAGAGAATATGCTCAAGGTCAGGGGTGATCTCGAGATTCTCAGCCGAATCCAAATCTAAGTCCAATGACAAATTAGTTGCTGACAAATCCACCGCACTGGGGATGGAGTGGACTTGTACTGTAGTGTCAGATTGTATTAGGATAGGAATTGGGGTTACTGAAGGTAATGGGGTTAGGGCAGTTGCTAAGGGACCCAATGAAGATCTCCGGGCGATTGCAAGGTCCTGTGAGACCCTGCGTTCTAGGACAGCAATATTCTGATTGATAGCCTCAGTTGTTTTAGAAATAAATAGGTCAATGGGACCTGTAAATGAGGCAGCTTTGAGGGCTGTTTTGCTTCTTAAACCCCTAGTCATAGTTATAATACTTTGAGGAGTTCACAGTAAATTAAACAAGTGTCCAATGTCAGTGTTTGGATAATCAGTACCTTTAGGCGGTGTCCATATAGAGATGTCGAAGGCAAGGGGGGTGGCCCAGCCCAGCCTGGAGCAGTCTGGAACGGGCTGAAACGGGCCCGCCCTTGGCCCGGGCTTCCCCCGGCGTCCCGCGAGAGGGAACGGGGATGCCCTTTATGCGCCTCCTGGCGCGTCGTGAAGGGGGTGTGTCTGGAGACCTCGAGGGCTGCCGGGACTTGTAGGCAGCCCCTCGCCTCGCTCCACTCGGCGGCCCCGCTGTCAGGTGGAAACAGACTGCAGGACGGCGGGAGGGAGGCGGTGGGGGTCTCGACAGCACAGGGACCCGGTGAGCTGGCAAAATCTTCCTCTCTCGTGGCGTTGCGCAGGTCAGAGTTTACTGCGGGGCAGATGTGGCTTAACAGCGTGACACTACTTCCTGTAGCGGGGACGCCCTTTATGCGCCTCCTGGCGCGTCGTGAAGGGGGTGTGTCTGGAGACCTCGAGGGCTGCCGGGACTTGTAGGCAGCCCCTCGCCTCGCTCCACTCGGCGGCCCCGCTGTCAGGTGGAAACAGACTGCAGGACGGCGGGAGGGAGGCGGTGGGGGTCTCGACAGCACAGGGACCCGGTGAGCTGGCAAAATCTTCCTCTCTCGTGGCGTTGCGCAGGTCAGAGTTTACTGCGGGGCAGATGTGGCTTAACAGCGTGACACTACTTCCTGTAGCGGGGACGCCCTTTATGCGCCTCCTGGCGCGTCGTGAAGGGGGTGTGTCTGGAGACCTCGAGGGCTGCCGGGACTTGTAGGCAGCCCCTCGCCTCGCTCCACTCGGCGGCCCCGCTGTCAGGTGGAAACAGACTGCAGGACGGCGGGAGGGAGGCGGTGGGGGTCTCGACAGCACAGGGACCCGGTGAGCTGGCAAAATCTTCCTCTCTCGTGGCGTTGCGCAGGTCAGAGTTTACTGCGGGGCAGATGTGGCTTAACAGCGTGACACTACCTCCTGTAGCGGGGACGCCCTTTATGCGCCTCCTGGCGCGTCGTGAAGGGGGTGTGTCTGGAGACCTCGAGGGCTGCCGGGACTTGTAGGCAGCCCCTCGCCTCGCTCCACTCGGCGGCCCCGCTGTCAGGTGGAAACAGACTGCAGGACGGCGGGAGGGAGGCGGTGGGGGTCTCAACAGCACAGGGACCCGGTGGGCTGGCAAAATCTTCCTCTCTCGTGGCGTTGCGCAGGTCAGAGTTTACTGCGGGGCAGATGTGGCTTAACAGCGTGACACTACCTCCTGTAGCGGGGACGCCCTTTATGCGCCTCCTGGCGCGTCGTGAAGGGGGTGTGTCTGGAGACCTCGAGGGCTGCCGGGACTTGTAGGCAGCCCCTCGCCTCGCTCCACTCGGCGGCCCCGCTGTCAGGTGGAAACAGACTGCAGGACGGCGGGAGGGAGGCGGTGGGGGTCTCGACAGCACAGGGACCCGGTGAGCTGGCAAAATCTTCCTCTCTCGTGGCGTTGCGCAGGTCAGAGTTTACTGCGGGGCAGATGTGGCTTAACAGCGTGACACTACCTCCTGTAGCGGGGACGCCCTTTATGCGCCTCCTGGCGCGTCGTGAAGGGGGTGTGTCTGGAGACCTCGAGGGCTGCCGGGACTTGTAGGCAGCCCCTCGCCTCGCTCCACTCGGCGGCCCCGCTGTCAGGTGGAAACAGACTGCAGGACGGCGGGAGGGAGGCGGTGGGGGTCTCGACAGCACAGGGACCCGGTGAGCTGGCAAAATCTTCCTCTCTCGTGGCGTTGCGCAGGTCAGAGTTTACTGCGGGGCAGATGTGGCTTAACAGCGTGACACTACCTCCTGTAGCGGGGACGCCCTTTATGCGCCTCCTGGCGCGTCGTGAAGGGGGTGTGTCTGGAGACCTCGAGGGCTGCCGGGACTTGTAGGCAGCCCCTCGCCTCGCTCCACTCGGCGGCCCCGCTGTCAGGTGGAAACAGACTGCAGGACGGCAGGAGGGAGGCGGTGGGGGTCTCGACAGCACAGGGACCCGGTGAGCTGGCAAAATCTTCCTCTCTCGTGGCGTTGCGCAGGTCAGAGTTTACTGCGGGGCAGATGTGGCTTAACAGCGTGACACTACCTCCTGTAGCGGGGACGCCCTTTATGCGCCTCCTGGCGCGTCGTGAAGGGGGTGTGTCTGGAGACCTCGAGGGCTGCCGGGACTTGTAGGCAGCCCCTCGCCTCGCTCCACTCGGCGGCCCCGCTGTCAGGTGGAAACAGACTGCAGGACGGCGGGAGGGAGGCGGTGGGGGTCTCGACAGCACAGGGACCCGGTGAGCTGGCAAAATCTTCCTCTCTCGTGGCGTTGCGCAGGTCAGAGTTTACTGCGGGGCAGATGTGGCTTAACAGCGTGACAGTACCTCCTGTAGCGGGGACGCCCTTTATGCGCCTCCTGGCGCGTCGTGAAGGGGGTGTGTCTGGAGACCTCGAGGGCTGCCGGGACTTGTAGGCAGCCCCTCGCCTCGCTCCACTCGGCGGCCCCGCTGTCAGGTGGAAACAGACTGCAGGACGGCGGGAGGGAGGCGGTGGGGGTCTCGACAGCACAGGGACCCGGTGAGCTGGCAAAATCTTC
Source organism: Lissotriton vulgaris (assembly GCF_964263255.1). Classification (NCBI taxonomy): domain Eukaryota; kingdom Metazoa; phylum Chordata; class Amphibia; order Caudata; family Salamandridae; genus Lissotriton; species Lissotriton vulgaris. The sequence continues at coordinate 656,180,712 of NC_141697.1, forward strand.
CTCTCTCGTGGCGTTGCGCAGGTCAGAGTTTACTGCGGGGCAGATGTGGCTTAACAGCGTGACACTACCTCCTGTAGCGGGGACGCCCTTTATGCGCCTCCTGGCGCGTCGTGAAGGGGGTGTGTCTGGAGACCTCGAGGGCTGCCGGGACTTGTAGGCAGCCCCTCGCCTCGCTCCACTCGGCGGCCCCGCTGTCAGGTGGAAACAGACTGCAGGACGGCGGGAGGGAGGCGGTGGGGGTCTCGACAGCACAGGGACCCGGTGAGCTGGCAAAATCTTCCTCTCTCGTGGCGTTGCGCAGGTCAGAGTTTACTGCGGGGCAGATGTGGCTTAACAGCGTGACCCTACCTCCTGTAGCGGGGACGCCCTTTATGCGCCTCCTGGCGCGTCGTGAAGGGGGTGTGTCTGGAGACCTCGAGGGCTGCCGGGACTTGTAGGCAGCCCCTCGCCTCGCTCCACTCGGCGGCCCCGCTGTCAGGTAGAAACAGACTGCAGGACGGCGGGAGGGAGGCGGTGGGGGTCTCGACAGCACAGGGACCCGGTGAGCTTGCAAAATCTTCCTCTCTCGTGGCGTTGCGCAGGTCAGAGTTTACTGCGGGGCAGATGTGGCTTAACAGCGTGACACTACCTCCTGTAGCGGGGACGCCCTTTATGCGCCTCCTGGCGCGTCGTGAAGGGGGTGTGTCTGGAGACCTCGAGGGCTGCCGGGACTTGTAGGCAGCCCCTCGCCTCGCTCCACTCGGCGGCCCCGCTGTCAGGTGGAAACAGACTGCAGGACGGCGGGAGGGAGGCGGTGGGGGTCTCGACAGCACAGGGACCCGGTGAGCTGGCAAAATCTTCCTCTCTCGTGGCGTTGCGCAGGTCAGAGTTTACTGCGGGGCAGATGTGGCTTAACAGCGTGACACTACTTCCTGTAGCGGGGACGCCCTTTATGCGCCTCCTGGCGCGTCGTGAAGGGGGTGTGTCTGGAGACCTCGAGGGCTGCCGGGACTTGTAGGCAGCCCCTCGCCTCGCTCCACTCGGCGGCCCCGCTGTCAGGTGGAAACAGACTGCAGGACGGCGGGAGGGAGGCGGTGGGGGTCTCGACAGCACAGGGACCCGGTGAGCTGGCAAAATCTTCCTCTCTCGTGGCGTTGCGCAGGTCAGAGTTTACTGCGGGGCAGATGTGGCTTAACAGCGTGACACTACCTCCTGTAGCGGGGATGCCCTTTATGCGCCTCCTGGCGCGTCGTGAAGGGGGTGTGTCTGGAGACCTCGAGGGCTGCCGGGACTTGTAGGCAGCCCCTCGCCTCGCTCCACTCGGCGGCCCCGCTGTCAGGTGGAAACAGACTGCAGGACGGCGGGAGGGAGGCGGTGGGGGTCTCAACAGCACAGGGACCCGGTGAGCTGGCAAAATCTTCCTCTCTCGTGGCGTTGCGCAGGTCAGAGTTTACTGCGGGGCAGATGTGGCTTAACAGCGTGACACTACCTCCTGTAGCGGGGACGCCCTTTATGCGCCTCCTGGCGCGTCATGAAGGGGGTGTGTCTGGAGACCTCGAGGGCTGCCGGGACTTGTAGGCAGCCCCTCGCCTCGCTCCACTCGGCGGCCCCGCTGTCAGGTGGAAACAGACTGCAGGACGGCGGGAGGGAGGCGGTGGGGGTCTCGACAGCACAGGGACCCGGTGAGCTGGCAAAATCTTCCTCTCTCGTGGCGTTGCGCAGGTCAGAGTTTACTGCGGGGCAGATGTGGCTTAACAGCGTGACACTACCTCCTGTAGCGGGGACGCCCTTTATGCGCCTCCTGGCGCGTCGTGAAGGGGGTGTGTCTGGAGACCTCGAGGGCTGCCGGGACTTGTAGGCAGCCCCTCGCCTCGCTCCACTCGGCGGCCCCGCTGTCAGGTGGAAACAGACTGCAGGACGGCGGGAGGGAGGCGGTGGGGGTCTCGACAGCACAGGGACCCGGTGAGCTGGCAAAATCTTCCTCTCTCGTGGCGTTGCGCAGGTCAGAGTTTACTGCGGGGCAGATGTGGCTTAACAGCGTGACACTACCTCCTGTAGCGGGGACGCCCTTTATGCGCCTCCTGGCGCGTCGTGAAGGGGGTGTGTCTGGAGACCTCGAGGGCTGCCGGGACTTGTAGGCAGCCCCTCGCCTCGCTCCACTCGGCGGCCCCGCTGTCAGGTGGAAACAGACTGCAGGACGGCGGGAGGGAGGCGGTGGGGGTCTCGACAGCACAGGGACCCGGTGAGCTGGCAAAATCTTCCTCTCTCGTGGCGTTGCGCAGGTCAGAGTTTACTGCGGGGCAGATGTGGCTTAACAGCGTGACACTACCTCCTGTAGCGGGGACGCCCTTTATGCGCCTCCTGGCGCGTCGTGAAGGGGGTGTGTCTGGAGACCTCGAGGGCTGCCGGGACTTGTAGGCAGCCCCTCGCCTCGCTCCACTCGGCGGCCCCGCTGTCAGGTGGAAACAGACTGCAGGACGGCGGGAGGGAGGCGGTGGGGGTCTCGACAGCACAGGGACCCGGTGAGCTGGCAAAATCTTCCTCTCTCGTGGCGTTGCGCAGGTCAGAGTTTACTGCGGGGCAGATGTGGCTTAACAGCGTGACACTACCTCCTGTAGCGGGGACGCCCTTTATGCGCCTCCTGGCGCGTCGTGAAGGGGGTGTGTCTGGAGACCTCGAGGGCTGCCGGGACTTGTAGGCAGCCCCTCGCCTCGCTCCACTCGGCGGCCCCGCTGTCAGGTGGAAACAGACTGCAGGACGGCGGGAGGGAGGCGGTGGGGGTCTCGACAGCACAGGGACCCGGTGAGCTGGCAAAATCTTCCTCTCTCGTGGCGTTGCGCAGGTCAGAGTTTACTGCGGGGCAGATGTGGCTTAACAGCGTGACACTCGCAGTCATAGTGTGAGTCGGACACGGACATCAGTCCAAAGAAGGATGGGCCCTTCTGTAGGCATGCCAGGCGGAGCGATGGTCCTAGTCTGTGGTTGGTCCACGCTGCTGCTAGACTGCAGAGGAGCCCCTGCCTAGCCTCAAGATGGGTCCTGGTCAAGATCTGCTCTCGCCTTGGGGGTCAGCAAACAGGCAGGGTGAGTAGGTGGTCGCTGGTTGACTGATTCTTCAGGCTGTCATTGGTGCTTCTTGCCTTGGTGTTCCCCTGAGCGTGGACTGCTTGCCTTGATTTTGAAGGCATTTCTTGCCCCTCGGCGCCATCTAGTGGGCAGCTTCTGATATTGCGCTGCTCCTTTACATGTGTTTCTATGTGCACGGTTTTCTTTGTACAGTGCAGCAAGCAGGCAGGCAGCCCAATACCACAGCCTGCCTCTTCCTTGGGTCCTAAGCCTGCCAGCCAAGTTTACAGCCACACTCAGGGGACGGGAGAAACAGCAGGGGTTTATCAATGAGATGGCTGCTCAGTGTTTTAGGCTCCGCTCTGTCCCTCAGATGTTCGCTCCCTCCTGCCTGCTTGGTGCCTCTTCTTATTCCGCCGTTGGCTCTCTCGGGTGCGCGGTATGGCAGGCAGGGCACAAGTCCTAAACAAGCATTTGCAATGCAATAGGTCTCGCATTAGGACATTTTGAGCTATTGGTATTGTAAATGGCAATTATTTTTATTTCTGTGTTGGTTTTGAAAATAGCTAAATTACTAGCTTTGTCATTTAAAATGCCAATAGTTGTAACTTTCGCAAATGTGACATCTATAGCATTTGTAATGCAATATGTGTTGTATTTATGTGACTTGGATGTATTGCTATTACAAATAACAATGGATTTTAATTTTTTTATAATTAATACTTAAATAAAAGTTATTGTAATTTATAATAGCAATAGCTTAAACTTTTGTAAATAACGTTTGTGAAGATTGTGTTCAGTGTATTTTATTGTGACGAAAATCCAAGAACAGAAGTGAAATTTTAACATCTTTCTGTGACATTTGTAATAAAGCTTGAACCATTGAGAGAACATATTTGAACCAGTTGTTGTTGAATGGTTGCACAGATTGATGCTGTGATGGCGCAGAGTGATGTGGTGGTGACAAGTGATGCTGTGGCGTTCAGTGATGCTGTGGTAGGGCATAGTGATGTTGTGGGCCCCTGAGTGATGCTGTGGTGGTGCTGAGTGGTGCTGAGTGATGCTGTGGTGGTGCTGAGTGGTGCTGTGATGGTGCTGAGTGGTGCTGTGGTGGTGCTGTGGTGCTGAGTGGTGCTGAGTGATAATGTGGTGGTGCTGAGTGATAATGTGGTGGTGCTGAGTGGTGCTGTGGTGGTGCTGAGTGACGCTGTGGTGGTGCTGAGTGGTGCTGTGGTGGTGCTGAGTGATAATGTGGTGGTGCTGAGTGATAATGTGGTGGTGCTGAGTGAAAATGTGGTGGTGCTTAGTGATGCTGGGGCAGTGCTGAGTGATAATGTGGTGGTGCTGAGTGACAATGTTTGTACGGAGCAACAACTATAAGGTAGTGAGAGAGACAAGAAAAATACTAGCTATTTACAGTGAAAAGTACAGACCTAGTAGATTAATAAGCAGAGTAAGCAGGAGGTACTGCAGCACATGTCTGTGAGCGACGAGCAGCGGCGTACACCAAGAAATTTTAAATTGCGCTTACATGTAATTTTTGAACATACTATAGTGTAACATTTATGACATCTTTGTTATCACCGAAAATGTCCCTTACCTGAGTCACCAGCAATGAACAGTCGCTTTTGTAAAACCAACCTCATCCAACGGTAAAAAAAAGGAAATATTTTGCTTTAGTAGTATGCAGGTTTAAAGAGGAACCGGAGTCGAAAATTCCCAAAAGATTAAACACAAAGTCGGCAATTAAATAGAGTCACTAGCAATGAACTGGCGCTTTTGTAAATCCTACGGTTAGAACAAGACTCAGAGATTGAGTTGTTTTTTTGATGGAGTGGGATGAAGCCAATCCAAAGTCAATGGATAAAATTGGAAGGAAGAGTCATCAGGACCCCGGAGAAGGATCTCAATTAGAAGCAGGGCCTTGGAATAGGACCTCTTTCTTTGTACCACTGAACCAGGGCTAATTAAGCAATGTCCATCTTATAGCTTAGGTGTGGTATTGTGCAATCTACTAGTTGCCTCCCGTACCAGGGCTTTGTCTCTGGAACCCTCCCTAAAAGCCTCAGAGCCCGAGGCAGATTGACCCAAGACTGGTTAAGAATATGACAAACATGAGGCTGAAGAATGGCTGAAGCGGAATTCATTGGTACTGTTGGGGTACTGAAGAGGATGATTGTTGTGAGAAATACAATTAATTTGCTGCATATTTTGGAAGGGATCGCTAGTGTCAGAGATGCAGGACTGAGTGTAAGCATACAGCAACTGCAGTGGCTGAGGTAATTTGTGTTTTTTACACCATCCAAACTGCTTTATTTCCAGTATTGCCACTGAGATCGTTCTGTAAGTTGCAATTTTTAATGACCTATTTTTGAGAGTATTGGACAATTTGACCTTCTGTATCATTAAATGAACAATGTGGGCAATGCTGCGTGTGTACCATTTTATATTTGGTCTAGGAGATGCAAAGGTGTGCACTTGGGATGTGGTGAAATTTAAGGCTGGAGATGTTTTGCATAAGAGCATCAGCATTGATGGTATTTTCCTCTTGGCCCACAGTGAGGCGGGCCTCACAGAGTTAGGGTTGGCCTCATTGCCGCGTGCACCATGAATGTTGAAAACGAGGACATGGACAGACCATGCGAAGAGCTGCCAGTCCCAGAGGCGTAGATTGGGTATCTTGAATTCTGAGATGTCAGGGCCCTTCCACTTCACTGGTGAACGTATTGACCACTTGAGTAAATCTAAAGGTGCTGTCATATCTTTGTTTGCCTTTTGTGTGTCAGGTCAGGTGATGAGTTTGCTGAGCAGGGACAGCAGAATGAGATCATCTGCTTGGCTGCCAGGGTTAGAAGTAAAAGGTTAATGCGTTTTCGTTGAAGGATTATAGACTGACTTACAGGTGACAGATTTTACCAGAAGGTGTCATGTAAACTGTGCATCATCTTTCAGCCGAACTGGGTAAGATTAAGCTTTTTTTCTATATCTTTTTAGGAGGATATTCTAGTTAAAAAGTGGTAGCGCTGAGAGTATAGAAACAGATGGGGTTAGCCAGGAGTCCCTGAGGAGTAAATAGCTAAAGCTGCTATCATGGTTAAGGTTGTGAATCCTTGTGACATGTTGGCAATACCCATACAGTGAAGAGTCCACCTCTGATGAAAAGCCCAGAATTGCATATGATAAGCGCTGTCAATGGTAGATTCAGCAAACATTGAGCAGAAGCATGTGAGAGTGTGGGTCGAAAAAATGAGGCTTCTGCTGGGATTGTTGTGCCTACTCCAAGCTATGTGACCACTTGTGGAAATAGGAGCGCAATTTCCCTCTCATGGTAAATAGGTCACAACCCTTTTGATTAGGCACTTGTCAGGTTTTCTTGTGCTATCTACTGGTAAAGAGTGAGACGTATGAGTGTATGGGGGAAGGGAGGTGCGCGTGGCTGCAGCGAGAATATGCCATGGGCGCATAGTATTGAGCAGGTGTGATTTGATATTGAGATGCTTAGTGGGACAGGCAATGGTGATTTCTGGACTTTTTTGCATGACTGTCCATACCTGGAATTGGAAACTACGTCTCTTGTTTTGGTTGGTTACTTGATGTTTGTGAAGTGGAGATGCGCTCCCCTGGGTTTGCAGAGTTTAAGAGAAGGTTTGAAGTTGATGGTGACCTGCAGAAACTCAGCCTCACACTCCTTGTACTACACAGGGTTCAACAAAGTACACAGGGTTCCCCATAATGCTTGGTGATAATAATAAACAAATGCAGCAAGGTCACTGCCCCGCCTGAGAACAGTTGTAATTCAAGGCGCGTGAACTCGCGTTCCGTGGCTGCCTTACACGGTGCGCGCTCTCTGTGAGGGTGCCAACGTTCAACTGGCACGTGCGGTAAAGCCGCGTGCTCGCGTCAGAGCCGGCGGGGCAGGCGGATGGAACGCTGCTGCTGGTGGATCCCATTGAGAGGCAGCGGCTGGAGGCGGTGCCCGTGCGAAAAGCGGCATAGTCCAGTATCCCCGCACAGTATCACAACCCGCCGCTCGCACCCTAAAGGCCAAGGGATAGCCACCGCTGCCTCGAACTGGGCTATACCAGTGCCCCACTATCAGGGGCTACCGTTCCTAGAGGCTGTGCTTGGCGGTCCAGTATGAGCGTAGGGGCGACAGGCAGCCCGTCAGAGACGCCACACAGTGGGAGCCCAGCGTCCTGAGCAGAGCTCCCACCGGGGGAGGGCGGAGGCAGCGGTGCTCAGTATGTCTTCGTCCTAGGGGGCCCCCTGGTTCAGAGCCCACGCCCGGCCCCCGAGATCCCTGACCTGAGCCACCTGACCAAGGAGGAGCACAGCATCATCATGGCAGTCATGGACCGGCAGAAGCAGGAGGAGGAGAAAGAAGAGGCCATGCTCAGGTAAGCGCCCCGAGCACCTGTGTGTGTGCGTGTGAACAGGGGAATTCTTGTAGGGAAGGTGGAAGCTATCGGAGTGCCTTTTGGGGATGCTTTGGGGGCGCCATATCGATGGAGAATAGAGGGTACAGAGTGGACCGAACCACCGCGAGACACTGAGCGAGAGAGCAGCGGCGCGCACACTCGTAGGCAGCCCCCACCGCGTGGGCAGCAGCGGTGCGCGCACAGAAAAGAACCCAACGCCAGGAGGGGCGGAGCGCACGCACCCATGCGGTGCCCAGCGCCGAGGTAGGACATAGGAAAAATCCTATTTCTTGGCTCTTTTTCAGGACCAAGTTAAACTATTGCACTGCTTCACCCTGAGGAAGACAACCAATTCTTGGGACTTGAAGGGGGTATAGAAGGGAACTTTTGAAGTGAGGTGAGGTAAGGAGCGGAGTGTGTGCGTATGTGTGTGCATGCGTGAGTGTGGCTGCACGCGTGATTGAGAGAGGCGAGAGGCGCTGTGTGAATGTGGGACAAGAGATGTGCACGGCACCGGGCCTGACGTGCGCGTCCACAAACCCGAATCGCTGCGCGTGCCCCAGTTTGTCTCCCTTGAGAGGCATCTCGGCAACAATAGGTCTCGACAATAGGTCTCGAAACAATAGGTCTCGGCAACAATAGGTCAATAGGGCGAGACCTACAAAAACAGCCCAGAGAACCAGCACCAGAGAGTGAGCTACAGGTGGGAAACCGGGCGGCGTGTAAGAGCAAGAAAGAAGCAGCATGACCGCGCAACAAAACCGGATAGTACTGGTGTGGTGCCCCAGAGGATGAACTCCACGGAGAAACAACAGCTGCGCAGACAGCAGGGCGCCTCAAGCACTGGTAAGTGCGATGTGCGCTCAAGGCGCTTTGCATGGTGATACTATTGGGTGTAAGACGCTGCTGCCACGCGCACAACTTAGCGGCGGAAAGCAGCTCTTCATAGCATCAGTTCAAGGCGCTCATCTCTACCTCACTGTGATTTCGAGCAGTGGCCCGGAACATCAGAATTATGTGGTTCTGCAGCCGATGCATTTTTCGCGTAATTATGAATTTTCCACATTTCCCATTGCCACAGAATCCATTATCTGCTACATCATCTACAGATTTTAACAAAAAAAATTGTTTCCAAATCAAACAGATAACAAAGGAGTCCGAGGCGAGGGGAAACAAGCAAATGGTGAGCAATTTCGCACTGGCCTAGGCAAGGTGGTGTGACGGGAAACAAGGACTGGGCGAGTGGGGAGGGGGAATGCCAGCAGGAAAGGAGGAGGTGGCAAAGCAGCTGGGGTGTTGCTTGTGAACAACAAGCTCTGGCATGCGCGGAGGGGGGCAGGGGAGCGGATTCCTTTTAAGTGTAAACCAGCATGGTGTGCGATGTGCATGCGCTCGCACGCATGCACTGAAGGCAATCTGCCTAGAAAAGCCTTTGGGTGCATTTTTTAAAGCCTCTACATAATATCTCACCAACAAGCATTGCTAAAGCAATGCCTTAGGCTCGACCTAAAGAGAGCATGGCAACTATGATGAATATCCTTAAAGCCCAACAGACATACTGAATCTCTATAATAAATCCTTTACATTACAATAGGTGTAGATTGAGGTCCAGCAGCTGAGAGTGTGGCACACACACGCACCGTGCTTTCATTGGTTGGTGACTGCGTTATAAATAATGCGCACGTAAGGTCTGCAGGGGCAGGACAGGATTATGGTAAAGACCAGGCTTTGGACGCCATTATCTATACATTGCCAGTGTTTCTGCCGAGCCTACCGACCCCTGCCCTCTGGGTATTATTTTTGCGAATATTAACATAGCAGGCTTATTAAGAGAGAGGTGAGAGATGGCACGCCTGGGGCGTGGGTGTCCTGTATAGGCCACTGTATACGTCAGTAGGAAGGTGCCCGGGTGTTACTGGCTATTCAGAGAAGTGAGCGTCACCTATATCACGTTTATATTTATGATTTGTTTCGGAGGTTTGTATTTCACGGAGCGCGTTGGAGTCCAAGAGAAAGCGCTTTCCAGTGATGCGGGCAGAATCACAAGTCACAATAGTGCAAAATATGAGCAGGTCAATTTACAGGAACAATAAATGTGCTTGTTTCGAAATGATGTGACTAGCGGTGTGGTAATAACATGGTTAGACATGGAATCGCGCTCTAGCATTTTCATAGCGCTATTCAACAGCACGAAAGTGACAACAAAACCTGCCTGCTGACTTTGTAATGGTGACGTTAAGAGGTCAGTGGCCTATAAAGAAACCCATGGGCCTAGATGTAAGCAAGGAAATGGGTCCCCAAAGTCTACTGTAAAAAAAACATTTGCAATGCAATAGGACTCGCATTTACGCGAGTTTGAGCTATTGACATTAAAATAACAATACCTTTTATTTTATTTTCGTTTTTAAAACATTAATAAAAGGCATTGTCATTTACAATGCCAATAGCCTAAACTCGTGTAAATGCGAGACCTATTGCATTGCAAATGCTTGTTTTAAAAATAGGGAGACTCACTTTCAGCAAGGCGTGGCGTCAAGACAAGCAATCGCAAAAGCAACAAAAACAAGAGACTTTCACTACATCTCAGAGCCAGGAAATCAGGCGTTGCGGTATGCTGGTAAGATAACTGAGAGGGTTGGGCGCCTGCTGCCAAGATCTGCCTAGGCTCCAGGTTGGAGGGCCGAGTTAGCCTTTCAGCCTTGCAAGGATGATAAAGTGAACACCACCCAGCAGGGTTATAGCAGTCCCTGATGTTTAAGTACCAAGAAACTTCAATCTGTGGCGCACACTTTGCATATTGTCATTATTATTAGCACTATTGTGGTCAGACATATGTGCAACGGTGAAAGTTGTGCAAAACCAAACCAACATATTTGAAAACTATCAGAAGTACTTACTGAGAGCCTTTATACAGCCTGCGTCAGTCAGTAACTCTGATTGTGGTTCCATGAGACTTGTATCTGATTTATGTGGAGAGAGAAGCGAGCGTTGCCACATCTCGCAACCACCGCATCCTGCTTCCCGGCCTGCTAGCGCTCAAGTTACACTTCCCTCGTCCAAGGTGGGAGTGGAAGAGGCAGCCTTTAAAGATGGGTGATAGGCACACATGTGGCATGAAGACTGGGATTTTTGGGGGTGGAAAGCAGCGCATGTTGTGTTTGCATAATTTCTTGGCACAGTAAGGAAGGAAGGCGATGGACACCCCCAGCTTTCGCCAGTGGCATAACTAAGGCCCCTGCAGCCCCCAGGGGCGGCTCTAGGCTCATGGCGGCCCTGGGCAGGGAGCCTAGGTAGGGGGCCCCGGAAGAGGGGGTCCGGGTGGGGCAGAGCGCGGAGGCCAGTGAAGAGGGGGGGTCAGGGTGTTTGGAAGTGGAACAGAGCTGGAGGCTGCCAAATCCCTGCCAGGGGCCGCCATGCAAATATGTATCCATCCTCAGAGGATTATTATATTAAGGATATATACTGGCGTGGTGGCCCCTGGGGTTTCGTGGCCCTGTGCAGGTGCACAGCTTGCACTTGCCTAAGGCCGCCCCTGAGGAACCTGAGCCCCAAAGGGCTCCGGAGTGAGTCTGGGGGGAGGCCATCTATGTACTGCTCTCAAGTTTCGTTACGCCACTGGCTTTCGCGGGAGAGACTGCCCCTCTACGTTTTGCCAACTGCTGAGTTCTTGAAAATAAGTGGAGACTCCAGCGCTTCATTTGTAAACAAACACACAAATAAATAAATGAAACCAGCCAGCACTGCAGATTACCGGAGCTGCCAAACGCCAAGGCTGCTTAGTTTCCTTCCATCTGATGCCTCTTTCTTCTACTACCACACTTCCCTTCCTATGTATTTATTTCCCCCTTGCAGGTTCTTTTTGTGCTGTTTTCTCCCACAGTATAGGGTTTCCTACCTTGTTTTTCCGTTTCTGCCTCTCGCTCAAAGTGCTTTGAAACACAACTCATGGTTTCCAAATGTGAGCGCCGGTGCCCGCCAGCTGAATCAACCACCGGCATAAATTAAGCACTGCAAACTACATATAATTGTATGGATTCTAGAAGTGACTATCGATCCTTTAGTTTGGAGAGAAGAAGACTCTACTGCGAGCGTTTTTTCAGACTCTTAATTGCAATTTGCATAAAATTGAATAAAATAAGATAATAGCACATAAAATAAGTACGTTTTAGGGGTCTATTCCCCTAAACCTAAACATGAACAAGTACCTAGAAATCGCTTGAGTTCCTGGCAAGCTGCCAGCCCGATCTGGCGCGAAATCCGGAAATCCAGCAGCGTCATGCTTGTTGTGGGGTGGGACATCCGCCATAAGCCCGTGCCCACGAAGTGACTCGCCGAGATGAAAGTGGTGACACGGGGCTCCCATGCCGGAGGGGAAGCCCGGCGGTGGCGGCAGGAAAGTGGCGACTTAGGCTGCGGATGCAAGTGCGGGGCTCCCATCAGTGAGGGAAGCCCCGTGTGTGCCACGTCAATGGAGGCGGAGGAGATGACACCCGGTGAGTGGAACTTGGTTACGCCGTGGGGGCTCGTGCACTGGCTCGGGGCGGCTGGTGCGTGTGTTGGCGGCTAGCGGCGGCTGGTGCATGTGTGCGCAGCCAGGGGCGGCTGGTGTGTGTGTGGGCAACTGGTGCGTGTGTGCGCGGCTGGTGCGTTTGTGGGCGGCTGGTGCTTGTGTGGGCGGCTGGTGCATGTGTGGGCAGCTGGTGCATGTGGGGGCGGCTGGTGCGTGTTCACAGTTTCTGGGAAGCGCGTCTGAGAAGCGCGTTCACAGACCAGAATCTGCGCGTTCACAGACCAGAATCGCTGTGCGTGCCCCGGTCTGTCTCCCTTGAGAGGCATCTCGACGACAATAGGTCTCGAGGGCGAGACCTAAAAAGGAAGAGGGGGGACGCGGTCACCGGAAGTGACGTCACGACATGGGTATTCATATGCCTTTAGATGAGACTGCAACCTGCCGCACCCAACACCATGCCTGAGGCCTGGTGCCAAGGTGAAACGCAGGGCAGAGCAGCTGAAAAACCGTCACAAACAATTACACAAAAACTGATTACCGCTGTTTGGAAGAGGCTGCCGGTTTGTTTCCTAATACAAAGCCTCACCTGTAATTACGCATCAGCGGATTTCGGTGTTGCACCGTTACAACGCAACTTTTACAACGCACTACTATTACATCGCAACTTTTACAACGCAGGATCCATTACAATGCATGCCTTTACAACGCATGCCATTACATAGCAGATGCTATTACAACGTATGCCATTACAACGTAAGTATAGGTAAGTATATAATTTTATTTTATATTTTATTTAACATTATTTAATTAATTTAATTAATTTTTAAATTAAATAAATATATTAAGTTATGTATTTAAAAAAAAAATTTAATATATTTATTTAAGTAATTTTAAAAAATAAGTATGTGTATAGGAGTATATGTTTTGGGGTACTGAGGTATATGTTTTGGGGAGTTTGGGTATTTTTAGGGTTCAGGGCTAGGTTTGGGTTATGGGGTACAGGGGTATTTTTAGGGTTCAGGGCTAGGTTTGGGTTATGTGGTACAGGAGTATTTTTAGGGTTCAGGGCTAGGTTTGGGTTTGGGTTTTGGGGTACAGGGGTATTTTTAGGGTTCAGGGCTAGGTTTGGGTTATGGGGTACAGGGGTATTTTTAGGGTTCAGGGCTCAGTTTGGGTTTTGGGGTACAGGGGTATTTTTAGGGTTCAGGGCTAGGTTTGGGTTTTGGAGTACAGGGGTATTTTTAGGGTTTAGGGCTAGGTTTGGGTTATGGGGTACAGGGGTATTTTTAGGGTTCAGGGCTAGGTTTGGGTTTGGGGTACAGGGGTATTTTTAGGGTTCAGGGCTAGGTTTGGGTTATGGGGTACAGGGGTATTTTTAGGGTTCAGGGCTAGGTTTGGGTTTTGGGGTACAGGGGTATTTTTAGGGTTCACTGCTAGGTTTGGGTTTTGGGGTACAGGGGTATTTTTAGGGTTCAGGGCTATGTTTGGGTTTTGGGGTACAGGGGTATTTTTAGGGTTCAGGGCTAGGTTTGGGTTAAGGGGTACAGGGGTATTTTTAGGGTTCAGTTTTAAAAAAAACACTTTAAATAAATTAAATTAATTAAATTTAATTAAATTAATTAAATTATATTAATTACAATTTTTAAATTAATTAAATTAAATTAATTAAATTAAATTAATTAAATTAAATTAATTACAATTTTATAATCAATTAAATTTAATCAAATTAAATTAATTATATTAAATTAAATTAATTAAATTATATTATTACAATTTTTAAATTAATTAAATTAAATTAATTAAATTAAAATAATTAAATTAAATTAATTACAATTTTATAATAAATTAAATGTAATTAAATTAAATTAATTACATTTAATTAATTACATTTTTAAAATTAATTAAATTAAATTTAAATTTAAAATTAATTAAATTAAATTAATTAAATTAAAATAATTACATTAAATTAATTACATTTTTTTAAAAAAGATATACTTACCTATACTTACGTTGTAATGGCATGCGTTGTAATAGCATCTGCTATGTAATGACATGCGTTGTAAAGGCATGCATTGTAATGGATCCTGCGTTGTAAAAATCGCGTTGTAATGGTATGCGATGTAATATTATGCGTTGTAACGCCATACATCCGCGGATTTCGCGGCTCGGCGCTCTAATTGCCAGGCTGTCGAGCTGCCAGAGAGACCATATGGTGAAGTCCAGCTTTTGGGCAGGGGGGACGGCGTCCACCTGGTAAAAAAAGTGGGGGATGCCGTCCACCCGCGTGGTACCCTGACTCGAGCCCTGATGGCAAGGTCACATGCTTGCCACCGCAGAAACAGTCTCGGCCCATGCCATCTTTCTCGGCATGCAGACTCTGCCGGGGAGCTCCTATCACCACGCTGGAGAAGCAGTTCCCTGTTTGCCGTGGACTGGTGAGTGATGATGGGCCTGACAGGGGTAGACTCTCCTGGCTTTCGCTATCGGCCCGGGGCAGAGGCGTAGGAGACACTAAGAGGCATGTTATCAAGAACAGCATTAACAAATATCGCCGGTTTAGCGGCAGAAAACTGCCACTAAAACAGCGATAATGGGTGTGGTAATGTCTTTCTTTTCTGTCTATTGTAGTTTTAGTATAACGTAAGTCACAGGTATTTTACTAGTGTTAGAATTATTGTACATCATTTAGAATGTCAATATGTAATGTAGAATGTATTTTGTGTAGAGCTGAGGTTCGAAGACCAGAGAAGCAGTTGCAGCTGATCTAGCAAGACGCTTTAGCTGGAATACCTGTGGGTCATATCTTACTCTAAAATAAATAAGAAAATTACCTTAAACTTTGCCTCCTCCGCGCTTTACAATGGGCTTGATAATATACCCTTGAGAATTCCCATAGAAGCCCAGGTTCAGGTGTCAACTTGGGCTTCTATTGGATTTCTCCAGGGCAGATTATCAAGCCCATTATCGCCGTTTTAGCAGCAGTTTTCTGCCACTAAACCGGCGATAATTGTAACGCCGTTTTTGATAATATGCCCCTAAATTTCTGGGGGGGACAGGGACAACCTCTTAGACTTTCCAATGTCCCGATACAAATCGCCCATTGTGTGGGAACCGTACACTAGGTTAAAAGAATACAATTGCATAGTTTTGTAGTGAAGCATTGATAAAGGCAGGCATGTAGTCACAGTTTTGAAGAATGTTTCGATTGTTATTCACATTCACAAAGTAATTAGACCAAATGTGAAAAAACATGTTTTTGAATCTTACATATTCTTGCACCATGCCCCAAGCAAACAAATGTGGGACGAAAAAGGAAGAATAAACTGAATGCTCTTTCCGACATGTGCATGATTGTGAGGGACTGTGCAATTTACTTGTGAGGACGCACATCTTTTTTTTGATTTTTAATATTTTCAAATGAGAGAAAAACAACTGACAACCACAACACATAAAGCCAGCGTGATGTTACAGCAGCACAAGTAATATATCAGTCAAGCTCAGAGTAGTTCCAAAGACAATGAATGGCATTGAGTGACCCGCATATTCATCACTGCAGAGGACGTGGAGTTACACAACTTCAGGCATCATCTTTGACATTTAAGACAATATTGCTGTACAGTGTATAGAGGGTGTATAACCTAAAGGGTACAAACAGGCCTAGCATTTGGACATTAGAAGTGCAAGATAATATAAATAGCATAGGAAGGCAAAGGCAAAATAAAGGCTCATATGGCACCTCATCATCCGCGGTGTGTGCAAACGTAGAAGACTCCGGCCGGCCTTGGGCCCAGGTTAAGATTGGTTCCCATATGTTACGGGGCCTCGAAGTCGGGGGCATAAGTTCCCAAAACGTACTCAGCTGAGTGTGTCCATATGTGACATCATTCATCCACTCTTTAATTGAGGGTACCTTCTTCCTTCCCCAGTGAATTGCAACTTGTCTTTTAGCACAAAGTAGGAGGAGTGCGTGTAACTTACGTTGCTTAGGTGGCGTGTCTTTGACATACACTAGTAGGCCCAGGGCTAGGGAAGAAACGTCTGTTCTACCAATGATTTGGTTCACAGCTACAAAAATTTCACACCAGAATGCCGCTATCTGTGGGCATTCCCAAACCACATGTAAAAAAGAAGCCGGAGTGTATCCACAGCGCCAGCAACTCTCGTCTTCCCTGAGCTTCATATGACACAGACCCACAGGCACCCTATAATATCTGTGCAAGTATTTAAAGTGGATCAACCGTAGACTATAGTTTGGAGAGAGTTCAGTGAGCTGCCCGCAGCAAAAATCCCACTGGGCCTCAGTTAGTGGATAGAGTGCTCGCTGTTCCAGCATTGAAGGGGCTTGGGCTTTACCATCGGGTTTGTGTTTTGCATTTGGGTATATAAGCGTGTGATAAGTTTGCGGGGAGAAGAACATTTCAAAACATTCTCCAATGCAGGCAACGATGGGGGAGCTGCAGGAAATCCGTCCCATAGGGCACAGCATGCTGCACGCAGTTTGTGATGTAGGAAGATCTCGGCAAAAGGTATCATCTGATCTGCACCCACCTCGGGGTGAGGCCTGAACCTGTCCTCAGGATATAGATCAGCAAAAGTGTGTAGGCTCATATCTTGAGTTAGGGTCTTACTGACCCCATCCTGGATACATGGCAGCATGGCATTCCGTGCCAGAAGGACGGAAGGAGTGTAAAGCAACGGGACGCCAGTCCTTCTCCTCAGCTCACCCCATGCCCACCGCAGAGTCCCGGCAGTGTCTACGTATCCTCGGGGGTGTCATGAAGCCTGGTAAAGCGCTACCTTTAGTGGAACAGGGGCTACAACATCAATTTCAACTGCCACATGGGGCTGATAGGGCATCGGATGGACCCAAAAGTGTAAAAATTGGGCCTGAGCACATAGAGCATATAAATGCATGTCTGGAGCACCTAAGCCCCCTGTCGTAATGGGAGAGTCAGCAGATCCCAGGAGACTCTGGCTTGACCCCACAGACCAGGGAAATCAGCTGTGATATAAGGGTGTTAAAAAAATGTTGCGTGAGAGGGATTGGAATATTGACAAATAAATATAGAAACTTAGCCACACGCCCAAATATTTAACTGCCTCTGCTTCCCATCGCAAGGGGAACTCAGATGTCATCTGGGGTGTACCATCCGTCAGAGGGAACACCATCGATTTTGCATCCCCTCTGGGCATGTTTGCTGGTTAGCAGTGTAGAGATGAGAATAAAACGCAGAAAAGGCATCTACAATTTCCGCCTGTCCCCTGGTAACGTCTCCTTGTGTGTTGTGAATTTTGTGTATAAACGTAGCAGACCTAGGTGGACTGATCATACCAGCCAGCATGCGGCCCGGCATTTCACCCTCGCCATACCTCTGCGCCTCAGCATATTTACCCAGGAACTTGACCTGGCGTTGGGATTCCTCAGCAAAATACAACAATTTAGCTTGCAAGAGGGCAGTGGTATCAGGCTCATTTGTGGAATAAAATGGTTTTCAGAGCTTTTATCTGTGTTTCTAATGAAGCAATCGTACCTATAATGGCCTTCAATACACCTGCCTGTCTGGCAATACACTGTCCCCTGATAACAACTTTGAATGCCTCCCACAGTGAGGCCTCAGTATCAACTGTGCCTGCATTAAGGGTAAAGTAATCAGAAATGTCTGAGCGAATTTCTTCTTTGAAAGCCTCATCAAGGAGGGCATGTGGGGGAAGGCGCCAAGCAAAGGCACGGGGCGCACAGGGAATTTGCAACCTCAGGAGGCAGAGGGCATGGTCTGATAGAGAGCATGCCAAGTGCAAGACCTCTGAGGTCCAGGTTGCTATATCACGTGAGACCAATCAGTAATCCAACTGAGACCAGGCACTACAGTGGCTAGAAATGCAAGTTCCCTCCTTGATTAATGGATGGCGACTCCGCCATATATCAAGTAAATCCCCCTCAGACATAATAGCTTGTAAGGCGGCACTGGCATTTGAGTGTAGGAACGAGCCGTACCAAACCTGTCCATTACATCATCTAAAGTAGCATTAAAATCCCCACCCAATAGAATCGTGCTGCAACCGGTCGCTCTGATCTTAGACCAAATATTACGAAAAAACTCTGGTGAATCCACATTCGGGCCGTAAACTGCTACCATGACTAAAGATACGCCACCCAGACTACTATGAAGCCTCCCCACTGGATCAATGTAGGTATAACCCTCCCGCCAGTCCAATCCCCTCTTAATCAGCACTGCTACTCTGTGAGCATAGTTGGAATAAATAAATGAAAACACATTACTCCACCTATTATGTCGAAGTCTCTGTGATAGTGAGACATTTACATGCATTTCCTGCAATAGATATATGTCAACATTGTGCCTGGACAAATTTGCATGTACCAATCTAGCCTTCCTGTTGTCATTCAACCCTCTAATTTTCCATGTGAGAAAGTTTATGGTGTTAGTGTGCAGACGTGCATAGTATACTCAAATACACAATACAAGCAGAAGCAACATGTCTACACCCAATAGCAGTCTCTTAACCTGACCTACAATGCGCAAGCATACTGGCTGTGAACAATCGAACATCCCCTACCCACCACCCACCTCCCACTCCAACCCCTCAATCAGGTTGCAGAGTACCCACCCCAAACCTTAAAACCACAAGGCAGTAGAGGGATATTTCCCATGAGGGCGCGATAGCACCAGCAAACTTCCCTGTTTGCACAGGGTGGCCGGGAGTACTGCAGAAAAGCTTGCAGTTAATATTTCCAATAGCAAGCCACACAAAAAAAGCCTCAGGCAGCGGGGCTCCCAGGACACGTCACATCCAATATAAGGACAGGTGAAGAAACAAAAAGAAAACATGAAATTATGTTGGACCCCATCTCGCCCCACCGCAGTCTATTAGTAAAAATGAGCAGAAATGAGGAATCCAGGTTAGTCATTGTCACTAAGATGACCCGTTTGAGACCCCTCAGCAGCACGGGAGTCTGTTACTTTCTTCCCACCAACATGCTTGGCAAACTTTAAGGCGGATTTCTCATCTGTGAAATAGTGAGCATATCCATCATGTGAAACCTTCAACTTAGTGGGATACAGCAGGGAGTAAGGTGTCTGTGCCTGCATGAGAATGCGCTTGGCAGGGAGGAATTCTCGACACACCGCCTGCACTGCTGGGGTGAAGTCGGGATAAAGGGAAATGCTGTTGCCTTTGTGGGAGATTTGCCCTTTTTCCCTAGCCAAGTGCAAAATGAGATCCCTGTCCTGATAGTTCAACAACTTTGCCAGGATTGGTCTGGAAGTCAGGCCAATAGGAGGTTTCGGCCCCAGAGATCTATGTGCTCTCTCCACCACAAACACTGATGACAAATGAGGATCAAACAGTTCATGCAGTAGGTCCGTAACAAAGCTCTCCCTTTTGTAGATGGCGGAGGTTTCTGGGATACCTGTAATGCGGAGATTATTCCTTCTAGACCTTGCCTCCAAATCATCATTCTTAGCCCTGATGGCTCTCAGCAGTTTATCCATATGTAACAATTGCTCTTTCGTGTCCACCTGAAATTCATGGAATTCCGTTTGCCGATTCTCAAGGGCATCCAGTCGGGTCTCATGTGTCGCCACTTGTGTCTTGACAGAATCCAGCTGCGGAGTTAAAGTGTCCAATTTGGTGTCTATGTTACGCAGACTGGAGCGCATCTCCAACATAAGGGTCCACAGATCTTCCCCATGATCTTCCGTCAAACGTTCATGTGGACCATCCCCCTGAGCATCCGAGTCGGGTTCCGTGTGTCTCGTGGAGTGTTTGTTCTCAAAGGTCAATTTAGGCTGCTTGGCTTCTTGCTTGCCCATTTTGACAGCTGCTGATAAGTTCACCAAAGCAAGGCTACAGTCTCACTCTGGTCAATCCAACACTGCGAATCACAGCTGGATGTGGTGCTACGAAATTGACCAAGGACACCGGGCCAAGCCTCACAGCAGCCAGCTGAGGTGAAATGCAAAATGCGCAGTGGCCAGGGCAGGGATCTAAGCTCCTATGAAGCGCAATTCACTGGGAGCGCCCCTCTGTGTCTCCATACCGGGCTCATCCCACCTCTCCAGCTTCGCGCACTGGCGCACTTTAGTACAGCAGCTCCTCAGTATACGTGCAAACTGCAACAATGACATGCGCGTCTTCCAAGCCACAGTAATGTCAGTCGCACCCAAGCCCCGGCTGCCAAGATCGTGGTTCCAAAATGGCGGATGGGCACAGCAGTGGGGGCAGTCAGCACAAAGGGCCTCCGTGAAATCGAACGGTACACCACGCAGGGTACCCCCTCATTTGAATGCTTCCCACAGTTTTACACTCACCCACAGGTCCACTACATCCCCGCAAGCAGCAGCGGGAGCAACACGACACAGATGCCCTGACCGTCCACCCACACACAACCTCCGGCTGCCGATATTCCGATCACAAGATGGCGGCCGTGGCTTTTGGGATAGTGCACCCTGGGTCCCTGCACACACCGCCCCACAACCCTCGGGCACACCGCAGCTCACCGCATCGAAGTATGCTCCAGCAATGCCTCGAATCCGCTGTAGAAATGTTGCCAGGAATATCACAGCAAGACAGCCAGAATATGGCCCGAGGCCGAACAGCAGCCACGGGCTCGATTTCTAGAGTAGCCCGGCCACAGTAGGAGGGTAGGAACGTCAGACCTCCAGCAGCTCTGCAGATTACCGCACAGCTTGGTCCTAACGCACGCCCAAGCCGCAGGAGAACCAGCAATTAGGTCCTGTGAAGCTCCGCCACCTGAGGAGCATTAGTAGGTGCTGCAGCAGCTCTCGGTTTCCAGGATTGTTGAAGGATTTCGTC
Source organism: Lissotriton vulgaris (assembly GCF_964263255.1). Lineage (NCBI taxonomy): Eukaryota > Metazoa > Chordata > Amphibia > Caudata > Salamandridae > Lissotriton > Lissotriton vulgaris. Next base: position 656,201,520 of record NC_141697.1, read on the forward strand.
CTGGCCTGCGGAGCTCGCTCACAGAGCGGCAATTCCGCAGCACGGCAAACCAAGCCCAGGAAGCACATCTTTAACAACTGTCAAAATCAGCAACTGCACCTGTAGGAGGGGCAGTATGCAGTCAGCCAGGGCCGACTTTAGGGCAGTGCGACCGGTGCCACTGCACCGGACACCAAGCTCAGGGGGTGTCATTTGCCTCTAACCAAAATGCATGCACTGTCCTCTTCCATTTCCACAACATCGTGAAAATAGAAGATGGACAAATGCGCTTGTGCGGTTGAGGATGGATGTACTTGGACAATAAGTATGACCGTCTGAGGATGCCTTCTCTGCCCCTGCACATGCAGCAAGCGCTGCTGCTGGGCCCCAAGTCCATCACTGTATCAGTGCCTGTGCTGTGCAACAACAGCTTGTCTAAGCAACCGTGCACCCTCGGGCTTCTGACAACAAGACCGAGGGCTCTCTCAGGAGCAACCCTCAGATACAGGAGAGAAACAGCACTGGCCTTCTCCCGAGCTGCCATCATGGGAAATTGACTGTGGCTGAAAACACAGCTCCTGTCTTTTGGCATGTACAAGCCTTCCTTGTCTAGCCATTTTTCATGCATTTACGTTTTATTGTGAACAGTCTGCTTCTCTATGTTTTTACTTTACAGCCTGCCCCCTTTACACTGCTGTCCTGATCCATACTGTCTTACTTTATAGTGGTGGACAGTCTGCCTGTGCCTATTTACACTGCTCTCCTGCTACCAGAGGCCTATCAGTGTGTCATGGACCCCAGTGCAAGAAAGAAAATTGGCCCTTCAGGCCAGTGGGTCCTAGCGACCCTGTGTGCTGTGTACAGTATGCCCTCAACTCTCTTTACGCTACTCTTCTGGTGTACAGCCTACGTGTGTGCCTAAACTGCTATCCCTTATATGCATTCAATTTGTTGACCCTCTTTACACTGCTGTGGCTTGTCTTCATTTAGACTGCTGCTCTGGTGTGTACAGTCTGCCCCGTACCAGTTTTCCTCTTCTGTCATGGTGTGTACAGTCTGGTATGGACTTTTTTTAACGCTGCTCTCCATGCATATACAGTCTGCCATCCGACGATTTCACGTAGCCAGGATACGAGATGTGGCCTAACGCAGAGAGCTCCTGACTTTGCAACTGGGCACTCAGGTTAAAGTCCCGGCGTTGGCTCACTATGCTGTGACTCTGGGAAAAGCATTTCATTTCCCCATACCTGGAAAAAAACATGAATCTGACATTGTGTACTATAATCTAGTGATCACATGAAGCACTGTGATATCCTTCGGCCAAATATGTGCAATATGAAAACTACAAAAGTGGGTAAAATGGCGAGTGGACACCCTGGGACATGCCTGAGTGCCCAGACTTCCCCTCACAAGCCAGGACCTCTGTTTTACAATCTAGACTTTCTAGCCACCAGTACCTGGCCTGCCACTCAGGTGTCGTCTATGAAGGCAGACTGTTAGGCTATTAGGCAAAATGTTACTGCTAAGTAATCATAGGAACTGAACATATCCTCCCACTGAAGAAGCTACTCTCCATTCATATCATCTCTGGGCATCTGCGCTCCTTTTCTTCATGAAGGTCTGATACACAAGGGCCTAACCTGCTAATACTTTGTCTTCGTGTCTTATAGAGCATCACATGTCACTTTTTTGCATTTCATTCTAGAAGTCTCATTGGTTTAAGCACTGTGCACTAACTGTGCCTCACGTAGCCTTGCACCTGTCACTGTGTGTGCCGCACAGTGCCTTGCAGCTGTGTGCGTCCATTGCATTCTGGGCACCTCTTTCTATTTCTTTACTTTGTTTGCCTCTAGTCCAAATACCTTTCTTGTTTTCAGGAATTCAGTAAATAGCACTTTTTACATCTCATGTGTTCAGAGCGCCATACATCTGAGTCCCTTAACAAGCATGACATCAGCATTGTTTTCCCGCATGAACTCAAAATAAAAGAGTTTGTTGGGGCGCCCACCGAGATGGTCATACTGGGGCACCACCAACTCTAAAGCTGGCCCTGCATTCAGCAATCAACAAACTACAGGGCTTATTTGCAAGCCCCTTGCACCACTTTTACATCACTTTCAATTAAGAAAAGTGATGCAAAAGTGGCGCAAGGGGCTTGTAAATCTGCCCCTACCTCTCTTCTTCCTTTGTGCTGGAAGTGCAGACTGCAGACAGTGGTGGCATCGAGGGCGAGGTGTGAAAACATTCCTGGAGCTTTTGCAGCACAGCAAAAGAGGGAAGGTCACAGGTCAAGTACAGGGCCATTAGCACGTCAAAGCATTTGCGCTTTGACATACCAATGACCCTGCGACAGACAGAAGAGAGAGGGGAAATTCTTTCATCCCCTCGTCCCCCCACCCTTGTCCCCTGCGTCCCCCCTACTACAGAATATGGGGGGTAAATGTCCCCAGCGTCCCCACACTTCTTACGCCCACGGCCGGGGGTAGTTTCCCCATTTGCATCAGTTTGATCTGGGTTTACAGTCTCGCTGTTGAACAGCATGACTTGCGGGCATACTCTTTCCTGATTTCACCCACCGCTGCCTCCCGTTCCTCCTTCCAGGGACATGGATGCGGGGGCTCTGCCGGCTCTCATTTATGCTGGGTGTCTCCTTATTATGTGGTGGCTCACCTTGGTGGCCAACGACACCCTCTGCTCCCGCTTCATCCAGCCTTGGCACTTCACCGCTCCACAGGGCTAATATGCTGCACTTTGTCCCGTTTTGCCTACCACCCCCCCCCCCCCCCACCCCCCCTTCCCCCACCCCCATTGAGTGGCCTGCAGACACCCACCAGGTGGGTATCCCTCAGCTGGTAGCACTGGAGCGGATGGACGGACGGGATCTGGCTAACAGCTTGGTACAATCCTCATCACCAATGTAAAGCTATGGGCCCTAGACCCACATACTAACTAAATGATGACACAGACACTAAGTTTGTGATTAATAAAACTGGCCACGAGCCCGTGTGCCCAGGCCTTTTGATTGACAGTGTCATCTGACCTGTGACGCCTGTGATGGATGGGTGTGTGGTGAGTGTTAGGGCAACATCAGCTAAGGGGCTGCTTCACTACGTGTCCAGCAGGACACTACATAGGCAATGGACCCATTGCATCTTTCTAATTCTAACATTACTTTAGTCCAGTTCAAGTTTTCCACCCCAAAGGCTCTCTGTTCCCTAACATGTAGGGCTTTCATAAGATCGGATTTGCTTTTCTTCATGACCTCCAGGATGGTCCACCTGAGGTCCGTATTGTTATGGTTTTCCTCCATGAAGTGAGGTGTCAGTTTAGTATTCGTCTTCTTACACCTAATGGTGCTTCGGTGTTCGTCACGTCACTTCATGGAGGAAAACCATAATGATACGGACCTCAGGTGGACCATCCTGGAGGTCATGAAGAAAAGCAAATCCAATCTTACAAAAGCCCTACATGTTGGGGAACAAAGATGGGTCTACCGCCTGAGGTCCAGGGAGAAGGGCCTTAATGATGAAATTCCATGGCTACAGATGGGACGCTGAAAAATGATGATATCACTACTACATACCCAACTCGACCCTGCCCCTTAAAACTTTTAAATTGATAGCAGGACCAACCTCTCAGACCAGTTACCCCTTTGTGTTCACCCACCATGTGTGATCACCATATTCATCACATCAAAGTGATATAATGATTGGGATATTAATTGATTCCCATTCGGAAGGGGTAGGGACAGGTTCATCATTTTCCCCTTATTATACTTGTCTTACGCATGCAAACCAGCAGCATGGCGATGCCAACTTCATCAGCATTTCTCTTAAACGACATGACACATACATCACTGTGCACGTCAAATAGTTAATGTTTCCCATGCACGCAGCGTTTGCCAGCAGCATGGCAATTTACATTTAACCCATAATTATCTAAGCAATATTAACATAGTTCGTTGGAGCCTGCATGCACCCCAGAGTCTATGTCATATTTGTTCAAAACAGCGCCTATTTATTCACACACGCTGCCCCCGTGATTGATCATCCACAACATTGCACATTGGACGCTTCACCATGGCGACAACGAGCGCTTCCGCGCTTTCCTCACACGCACATCTACGCTAGACTACAATTGCGCCCACACTGGGGCAGTATTTGACTTCATCTTGCATAAAAACCCATGCGCAAGCCTAGAGCCACTGAAGGAGGGCGTTTACACAACTATGCCTCCAATCTGCCACTTCACCCCTCCCCGGACACTCCCTTACAAGGGCATAGGACGAACGAGGAAGCCTTTCCTGAGACAGTAAGAGTGTGTTTGAGCAGCGAATGTCTGTTTTTCCGCTTATAAGCCTTTTAAATGCATGATTGTGTTGGGGGGTTTCCCTCTAACTTTAACACCCGTTCATGCAGAATGTGGTCTGTATTTTTCCTTTCAGGGCTGACAACAGGAGCCTTCCCTCCCCTTCTCCCATGGGGCAAGTAGTTGTTGCCTTTACTAATTTTCTGTAACTGTGTACACATATAGAGTGTCACATGTCACATGACTGGTCACTCACTTTTAATTGAACAGACGCATGCATTGTTTAAAAAATATATATATATTCTTCTGACCCGAGTTGTGTATATAATTGATATTTTTGTAAAAAATGTTTTATTAAAAAGCGTGAAAGCATACAGAAACTAAACACAGAGAAAAAGAGAAAGCAAAAACAAAAACAAACAGCTACATCATGGCGATATAATACAACTGTCACGAATAATATCATATAATTTAAAAACATAATATCAAAGTATAATATAACACAAATCAGGAAATTCAAGAAAATGAAAATAATCATTCAACCATTGCCTAAATGGTGCCCATATTTTCAAGCCCCTCTCACGTCTCCTCCTGCCACTTCTCAGAAACACTGCTGATTCCAAGTTGTGAATAGCCAGTATCTTTGCTCTCCAATTCGGAAAGTTAGGAAGGACTAGATTAATCCACTCAGAGGTTATACAAAACCGCAATAATGCCATTGCAATAGAGACAAAGGCGGATTTATAGGCTGATCTAACACTGTGCGTTTCAGAACCCATTATTACCAGCTCCGCTGTGAGTACAACCGAAATTTTTAAAGAATTATTGATGAACGACTGTACATCTTGAATAAATTCATTCAAATTGACACATGAAAAGAACATATGTACGTCGTTAACAGCTGGCAAGGCACTCCTTGGACAGCACTGAATCCCACCGTCTCCCCATTTAGATATTTTATTGGGGGTATAATATAAATCAAATAGTGCCATATAGCTTTGGGAGCGAAGGCTTCCTGATATTAAGGCTGAGTTTGAAAGCTCCAGAGCCTGACCAATGTCTGTACAGCTGTTCCAAATTTCAAATCCAATTTCAAATTCTGGGAGGAAAGATCATCAGGGAGACCCAACAACAGATTTTGATAAAGGGCCCCAATACGGGCCTTCCTTAAGATCAAATTCCTGAGTGAATTTCTCACTAATGCGGTTGAAGAATTTTGAAGGAGATTGCCTATATAACTGCGCAGTTGTAAGTATTTAAAAAATTCATGCGTGCCCGAACCAAACTTGTCTTTCAAGAAGGAAAAAGAAGCCACATTCCATCATAAGCTAAATCCCCCAGCGTAAGGATACCATGGGATCTCCACCTAATTATAACTGAGTCCTGAAAAATAGGGGGCAACAACCTGGCGGCAGCAAGAGGTGTAAAGAAATTAATTTTAGGGATCAGCCATCTCTGTCACACCTTCTTCCAAACTGAGTATAATGCTTTAACTACCTTGAACTTAGTCTTTTTGTAGTAACTGGGCTCTAAAACTGAAGAGAGAATCCCCTTAGCCTCCTCCCCTAACTCAATTCCAAATATAGAGAGACTAAGTGCCGGTGGAAGTGGGGAGCGTAGACTAAAGAGAGGCTGGGCAAGATGTTGCACAAACGCAGCCCAATTATACAACAAAAGAGTGGGAACTGCCCACCCGCCCCTTTCCAATGGCAGACACATCCATTTAGCAGCCCTTCGAGGAAGGCGGTAGCTCCATAAGAACCTGTTACAGCATCTTTCTGCGCTGTTGAGGTTGGTCTGGGCAAATTCCAACGGAATAGTCCTGAAGATATACAGGAATTTTGGCAGAATCAGCATTTTTAAAACATTCCTCCTGCCAAATAATGACAGGTGCAAATTGTCCAACCTGCGGAGAGTAGAATTAGCAGTCCCTATTATAGGTAAGATGTTCATCTCCGGTATCTGCTCTACTGCAGCCGTGATTTTAACACCCAGATAGGTTGTAGTTTGGACAATTGGTGCGTCAGAAGGACCCTTGGTGGTTGACTGAATCACCTGTGTTTTCTGGACATTAAGAGGCCTATTAGGATGGTGGACGGAAACGTGTTCCTTCCGCCATGGTCGCGGCAAAAATACTCCCGACCGCTCCATGGATAATCCGCGGTAGCGATTAGGATATTTCTGACATCAAACACCGACCGTGGCGGACGGATCACATTAAACACCGACCGCGGCGGGCGGATCACATTAAACACCGACCGCGGCGGACGGTACCACAGAAACACCCTCCGCCGTGGACTCATTCACCCCAGAAACAGGCCCAACCGCCGCAAGACCTGCGGAGGGTCCGGCCGCACGATTAGGATAACTCCGCCATCCCAATGGAAATCACCACCTCCCTCGACCGCCGCGGGAAAGAAAATCGACAAACGGAGCATGACTGCGGAAGGACCAAACGAACATCACCCCTGCCGTCAAACCGATTCAAAAATGGCGGACGGAAGTAAATAGAAAACACACAAAACAGGATACACACCCACCTGAAACACCCACCCCCAACAACTACACGCCCCAATGACACCCCCCCAGCACAAACAAGAGCACCCAAGTCACCAAACCCACAGAACGCCTGACTGGCAACAACCATTGGGACACAACAACCACACAGAGTATAAAATGAATCCCTCCCATTACCACAATCCTTTGCATCACAGCACAGCTGGAAGAAAGAGCCAGCATAGCACAAACAGCAGACACACACAAACACACATACAACCTGCACACCAACACACCCACCACACAACTCCCAACAGGACCCCATGTCTACAATGAGGGTGGGGGTGGGTGGGGGGGTGGGTGAGAGACCAGCATTACAACTCCCAACAGGCCCACATGTCTACAGGGAGGGTGGGGTGGGTGAGGGGGTGGGTGAGAGTCCAGCACTACAACTCCCAACAGGCCCCCATGTCTACAGGGAGGGTGGGGGTGGGTCCAGCACTACAACTCCCAACAGGCCCCCATGTCTACAGGGAGGGTGGGGGTGGGTCCAGCACTACAACTCCCAACAGGCCCACATGTCCCATCCCAGAGCAAGATGGAGTCCGTCCACCATTTGCTGACCAGTGCATCTCCTCCTTCAAACCTACAGGTAGGTAGCCATCTTCACAGGGGCACCATCCAATAGCAGGACCAGAATACACGTATCCAAGTATTGTCTCCCCACCTCCACACCACCATAATGCCCAGTACTGTCTACCACACCAACATGATGACACCAACAAACATGTCCTGATTCCATAGTAATTTGTAATGTAACAACAAGAAACCTGTCATGTCCACAGCATTGATTGTTAAATTCTTGTCCCTCAGGTGATCGCAACTTGACAGGCGAAACCAGCAACCGCCAGTAACGGTCGCCACCCTCACAGCCAGGACTCTCCGATGAAGATTCCATGGACACCTCGGGTGCAGAGGACGATGCTGGCCAAAGCACACTCCCAGGGCCATCAGACTCCCAGGACATCCCTGCCTCCACCACCTTGGCCAGTGTCACAACACCAACACCTGCCATTGTGAGCTGTGCACCTACCACCACCACCACCACCACCACTCCTGCCTATGCCACCCTGCCTGACCCATCGTACGATGATGGGCCATCGACATCTCAGGCTAGCAGGGAGAGTGGACGGGGCCACTGGTCACAAACAGGAGTGCTGGTGCAAGGCGAGGTTGGGATGCCATTGCCAGAGTGGAAGCCTCCTATGAGCGGTCGCAGGCACAGGCTGATCAAGCACACCAAGACTCGCTACAGATCTGCCAGCTGTTGCGGTTCATGGACACCCGAATGGGACAAATTGTTGACCTCATGGGGCAGCAAACAGCTCTTTGGAGGGAGTGGTTATCCCGCGCCACACCACCTCCCCCTAACCCAAGTGGCCAGCGGGACAGGGCACCAACACCACCTCACCCTCCCCCAAGTGGCCAGCGGGACAGGGCACCAACACCACCGCCACCATCACCTGAGGCCACAGGCAGGGATGTCGTCACTGAACAACCTGCCCCCACAGCTGGTCCCACTCTGGCTCCAAGGTGGAGGGGCCGTCCGAGGCTGGATCCAGCTGAGAGCAGTGGCAATGCACCATCGACTAGCTTGAAGAGGGGCCGCCACTGACTTCACCCTTCTTTGAGCCTGGCATTCACTCTGTGAACTATCTTGCCGCACAATGCCAAGCATTGGCACACGTCTGTTGGACTAGGTGTACATCACACAATGTGGTGTCCCCACGGTGTTTTCATCTGACATGACCTTCAATTCTCACTTCCCCCAACACCTATTTGTAAATATGCACAAACAGTAATCCACACCCTGTAAATAAACACCACGGAAACATTCAATGCTGTGTGACCTCCATGTTTTAAACACAGGGTTGTCTTAGAAGTTGTCATTACCAGGTGCAGGGATCAATGTTCTTGAGAATCATGCCTCTGTGGGAGTGACCTAGGGATAATGAGAGAACAACAAGCACAGGTCAGGAAACTGAATCACACCCATCACACCACACTGTACTGCAACATCCCACATCCCACACTCATCACTAATTAAGCGGATCACAGGACACACATTAGGTAACATTGCATGTACACCATCTCCCACACCCATTTGCAAACAGAACATACCAGAACATGCAGCATTCACACACCTCATCCACACATCACCAGCAAACATACATCACGCTTTGAACACCAGCACAAAAGGTAGTTACTCACATTCAAGGAAAGTAGCGAGCAATGAGCTAACGCCTCTGGTCTACACGTTCTTCCTCCCACTCTCCTCATCACTGGACATTGGTGGTATGGGAGGCGGAGCAACCTGTTGGTCTGCAGGGTCCATGATCAGTGCAATATTATTACGTAAGGCCAGGTTGTGGAGCATGCAGCAGGCAATCATGATTTTGCATACTTTGCCAGGTGAGTATGGCAGGGCGCCTCCGGTTTTATCCAGGCAGCGAAACCTAGACTTCAGCAGTCCAAATGTACGTTCCACCACCCGACGTGTCCTCCCATGGGCCTCATTATAGCACATTTCACCTGGGGTAGTAGGATTCCGTAGGGGGCTCAGCAGCCATGGTCGGTTTGGGTACGCAGAGTCGCCTAGGTGGGAGAATGACAGACACATACATCATTACCAGGATTGGTGGGAACAGCGTGGCACACATACAACACAGTAGTCATCACAGCACACTCACCTACAAGCCACGCACGTTCTTGACGCAGATTAGCCATCAGTTGGGGGACAATGCTGCTCCGCAGGATGTGGGAGTCATGTGCAGACCCAGGAAATCTTGCACACACATGGGAGATGATGTTGTCAGCCAGGCACACCACTTGCACATTGATAGAATGGTAGTGCTTCCAATTGCAATACACGGGTTCACGTGCCTGGGGTGGAATCAGACCAATATGTGTGCCATCAATGGAACCCACTACGTGTGGGATCTGGCCCAGGGCATAGAAGTCACCTTTCATTGCAGCCAGCTCTGCCGGACGTAGAAAAATGGATGTAATCAGCCTTGTAACGCATCATGGCATCCAGCACATCCCGCAGTACCATGCTGAACATGGATTGGGACAACCCCCGGCATGACCAACTGTGTACTGGAAAGTGCCTGTTGCAAAGAAGTGAAGTGCCGCCATCACCTCTGCTTTGGGTGTAATAGCTCCTGGATATGGCCTGCATGGTTGCAGATGAAGTGACAATTGGGCTACAAGGTCCTGCAATCTCCGTCTGTCAAGCCGGGATTTGCGGATTACCTCCTCTTCAACCATGTCCTCCAGCACAGTGTATGGTCGAGGCACATTTGCAGCCCTCCTGTGTGGGAGTAGATGGGAGCAGATGTCAATTGGCCCACAACGCACAGCTGTGCCACACTATCACATCTTGATCAACACAATACTAAAAATACATGTTGCAGACACTGATTGTAGATGTGTGACGTGACCGAAATATAAGGCACTACAGCTGACTACACACACAATGCTCACCCACAAACAACATCCTGTGTGCAAACATGTCCAATGTTACGTACACACACATTGCTGTGTCACAATTGCGGGAACTGCAATTCTATCATCAAAGGCAATATTATTACTCACCCACTATACGGGACAGAAATCAAACTCAATACCAATGGAACGTGTGACAGCATGAATTTGGAATATATGTTAAAATGCCTGTGTGGTCTCACATACATGGGAAAAACAGCAAGAAAAATAAAAACACGAATAGTCGAACACAAAAGCAACATTCGCTTAAAATCAACGAAATCTACAGTGGCTATCCACTTCAATGAACATAATCACAACCCTAGCCAACTACAATACTGTATCTTAGAAATGGTACCAATATTACCTGAAAGAGACAATGCTCAGTACCTACTCAGAAGAGAACTTTTCTGGATACACCGGTTGTCATCGGTACAGCCTAAAGGACTTAATGAGCGTTTGGAATTTAGTTGCCACCTATGAATGAACTCTGATTTTGTTCCTATCAAATTGTTATCAAATCGTGCTTATGATGACACTTATTCATTTTATTGCTCCTTTCACTATATTCTTTTTTCATTCCATTGTGTTCGCACTTCTGTGCACTACCTTTATTGTTTTCCAAAGATTTCTAGTCTCATCTAACTGCCATTTCAAAATCGATAAAGTTCTCATTTTCACAATAACATTACCTCGGTTCACTTCACTGTAGCAACACACCACCTGACCTCTTTTCCGCCTATCGGAAAGCATTATGCATCACATCTGTCACATGACCGCACTACGATCCTATCGGCATATACCTCACCGGCCGGAGATAAGTACAATACAGCAATGGCCACTTGACATCTTGATACCACACAATCCTGCGGAGAGGATCTCACGTCACACCATTTAGAACGCGCGGTAAGCACTAGAGCCGTTTTTCACGCTTTTTAACAACTGACCTCTAATCATCTTAATCGCACTAGTCTTATTACTTTTTTATATTGTTACAGATGGTAGTCACGTCTTTTTACGGCACTGAAAGTATCCTACGCACCAGATACAGGTCAGACTTAACATTGTCTAAGTTTGCCTCATTCGCCCGAAATCATGAGTTACACGTCACGGTCGCGGTTAACTACCTCGCTCACGATTTTTGACATATACTACTGCTCACGATTTTTGGCATATATTACTACACCCTGTTTGGATACCGACGTTTTTTTCTTTCCTATCACTTAATAGACCACTCTCCCTTCCATCAATCACTTCCTCCTACTTCACCCCCTCCTCACTTCCCGTTTTCCTCCAGAAGTTCATTTCACTCTAATTCAGCTCGATATTCGTTCTTTGCATGATAACACTTACAAACCTCATATGATGTAAAGTAACAATTTTCAGCATCTGTATGTCACATGATACATATTGAATGCACGCTATACTTGATTGCTTTCAGAATCAAGACCCCTGACGAAGGGTGAATGCCCGAAATGCATTGGGCATAAAAGAAAAAGAAAAATTACATTATGAATGAATAATGTGGAACAAGAAACATTGAAAAAGAATAAAGAATACGCAAGAAACAATTCCTAGCAATCTTTATTAATGTAAACAATAGAACGCTTTCTCCCTGAGTGCATTGAAGGGACGCTGCTCCCACGGGATACAGCGCTCACTACTCATTTCTCCAACCCTTAGCATAGGGGGTTTTACTTCCATGCACCACCCCACTTCAAAGTAGATGTTTATCCTCATCCAAAAAAACGAGTGGAATTTCCACACGCCAAATATTGGATTTCATTTTACACGTGTACACGGGCCATTAACATGACATAATGATTCTTGACGCATTACGGACATGTCCTGACACACATGTACAACTGTGAACATTACATGAGTGCGGTGACATGCAGTGTGTGTACACACCCAACCGGGTACGCCTTCCCCCAACACAGAAGATGATCCTTGATACTGCAATAGTGCAAAACATTTGCTGCATGGTCAAGGACCATCACGGTCACACCCCGCAAACCGCATGTGCACACTACCGCGACAGTGCATCTTTTGAAAATCATCACTCACTGGCATTGCAATGGCGGAGCACGCATTCCGCCTGGGCGGGGCAGGCTAACACATGCATTTGAATGTACAAGTTGAAAAGACAGTTGTTATCCCCTCTTTCGGTCACATAGCTGCACCTACAGCAGACCGCCGTGTGCGGGCGGTCACCCACCGCGGGCGGTGGGTGACCACCGGGTGCGTGCGGTGGGTGACCGCCCTGTGTATTGATGTAACCCTGGCATGGATGGCCCTGGCGTTTCACCCACTGCTGTACCTGGCCAGTTATCCACTGCCGGGTGCATGCGGTAGGTGACCGCCCTGTATATTGATGTTACCCTGGCATGAATGGCCCTGGCCGGTCACCCACCGCCATGCCTGGCCGGTCACCCACCGCCAGGTGCGAGCGGTGGGTGACCGCCCTGTGTATTGATGTTACCCTGGCATGGATGTCCCTGGCCGTTCACCCACCACTGTGCCTGGCCGGTCACCCACCGCCGTGCCTGGACGATCACCCATCGCTGTGCCTGGCCGGTCACCCGCCGCTGGGTGCGGGCGGTCAGTGACCGTCCTGTGTATTGATGTTACCCTGGCATGGATGGCCCTGGCCGGTCACCCACCGCCGTGCCTGGCTGGACACCCACCGCCGTGCCTGGCCGGTCACCCACCGCCCGCACCCGGCGGTGGGTGACCGGCCAGGGCCATCCATGCCTGGGTAACATCAATACACAGGGCGGTCACCCACCGCCCGCACCCGGCGGTGGGTGACCGGCCAGGGCCATCCATGCCAGGGTAACATCAATACACAGGGCGGTCACCCACCACCCGCACCCGCCAGTGGGTGACCGGCCAGGAACGGCGGCGGGTGACCGACCAGGGCCATCCATTCCAGGGTAACATCAATACACAGGGCGATCACCCACCGCACGCACCTGGCGGTGGGTGACTGGCCAGGGCCGTGGTGGGTGACCGGCCAGGCCCGGCGGTCTGTGGTGGGTGCTGCAATGTGACTGAAAGGGGGGGTACCAACTGCCATTTCCACTTGCACAATCAAATGTATGTGTTAGCCTGACCCGCCCCCGCGGAATGCGTGCTCTGCCATTGCGACGCCAGTGAGTGTAGAATTTCAAATGATGCACCATCGCGGTAGCGCGCACATGCGGTTGCCGGTGTGTGACCGTGACAGTCCTTGCACATGTAGCCAATGGAAACAGGTAACGTGGGGCGCCTAAGCGATTTCAAAAATAGTGGAAGCCGTGCACCGCCACAGCAGGGCCAGTCATTGGCTCATTTTGAATGAGGCAGCCCGGGAATACCAATTACTGCAGATGTGTGCCACTGATATCAGCTCAGGGCCCTATAAATGTGTGAATTTCTGCAGCACACATCCACTGCTTCCAGCCACTGCTGCCTGCACCCATCACCTCTACCTGCTGCTGCTGAGCAATCCACCAACTGCTGCCTGCACCCATCACCTCTAGCTGCTGCTGCTGAGCAATCCACCAACTGCTGCCTGCACCCATCGCCTCTACCTGCTGCTGCTGAGCAATCCACCATCTGCTTCCTGCACCAATCACCTCTACCTGCTGCTGCTGAGCAATCCACCAACTGCTGCTGTTGTGCCACAGTCCTGGACTTTGCCATGCAGAGAGTGCGAGAGATCCGGTCTCGTCCCTTCACCGCAGCGGAGCTGGATGTCCTTGTGGACGGTGTGCTCCGCCACTATGAACGGCTCTACGGTGCCCCCGGGCAGGTGGTAAGTGCAGTGGGGGACATGTTGGTGTGCATTAGGTGGTCACTGACTCCTGGCTTCTGCAATCTTGGCGGTGTGCTGTGGGACCTTGACATGTGCTGTACTGTGCATGGCTGCTGAAAGATACGTGTTGCTCCTATCTGTGTGAATGGTCAAATGTCCACTGACTTTCCCCTCTTGTCTCCCATCATCTTAGGTCAAGATGCACCTTCACAAGGCCGTGTGGAGGACCATAGCACATGATGTACGGGCAGTGGCGGTGTGCAATAGTCGACACACACACTGCCACAAGCGCTGGGACGACATCTCCAGGCTCAGCAAGAATGTGGCCGAGATGACACTGGGGCTGATTCCAAGATCATCCCGGCTTGCACGACGCACCATGACCCCTCTAATGTTCTGTATCATTGCTGTGACGCATCCTGACCTGTCCGACCGGTTGAGAAGGGAGCAGCAGCAAACTAGCGGTAAGCACAACCGAATGTGTTTGTGACTTGTGTGTGCATGCATGTATTGCTGCTCAGACACAGTAGTGACATCCGTGGTGTGTATGTTGTGCTGCAGTTGCATGTTGGTGCCATTAGCGGAGTGAGCGTTAGCATCCATGTCAGACAGGTGGGCATACCAGTTGCATTGTAGTGCAGGGTCCCAGGACATGCTGTTGAGGTCTGTGGTCCCATGGCATCACATGTGTGGTGGGCTGCATGCACTTGCCCTGTATGTTTGATGTACATGTTTCACAGGCACCCCTGGTTCTTTGACATGAGGATGTGTGGTAGGGGTGGTTCGTGTGTAGGATGGGTGCTACATGCTGGTCAGCAGTCAAGGAAGTTTTGATTTTGTAACTTAGAGTACGTGAGTGTGGCACTTTGGTATACCTCTTTTCTCTCTCTTTCAGCTTTGGCCGAGGGCACTGACCCACAAATGACAGAGCTCAGTGGTGGCAATACATCCGGATCCGAGTTCACACACATGCAGACTGAGACTGAAGAGAGCAGCCCCGGAGAGGGGGACAGAACTGTCCCTGAGGACTCACATGTGGAGACACCATCGTCCTCATCTTCAGACAGTGGTGGTGAGTCAGCACTGTTGGTAGACACAAGGAGTGGGCAATCTACACCTTCAGTCGGTACACAGCACACAGGGCCCACACTGCCACCAAATGCAACAAGTACTGCTCGTGCTCGCCAGAGTAGGGGGAGCAGAGTGGCCTTCGGTGCAGGCACCGCTGCCCCTGCCCCTGTGACACAAAGTGCCCTTTGTGCTGAGGCGGTTGATCTGCTGCGACAGCTGTGTGTAGGGCAGACCAACATGATCAATGCATTCCTAGACCACGATAGGAAGTTGGGGCAGGTGGTAGCATTCATGGAGGGGATGCATGGCGATGTTGCTGGTCTCCACAGAACAGTTCAGTCATTATCCAACACAGTGTCTGCAGCCATTCAACAGTCGCATGGACAAGGTTCTACTTCAGTTCCCCCATCCACACCACTTGATGTCTCAGCGGAGAGTGACATTTCTGAGCAGGCCTCATTTTCGGGGTATTGCTCTAGAAGCAGCCACAGGCAGCAAGGCAGGGCACGGAGGGCACAGGCACCATCCCCTAGGACAGGGAAATCTTTCACAGAACACAACATCAGCTACCCTGGAGTTGACACACAGGATCCTCAAAGGGTGTTGGGGGACAGGGATTCACATGTAACACAGGCATCCCCCTCAAAAGGTACTCCCAAGGCAAGGGCACCTCCCAAGGCCAGGGACACTCCCAAGGACAAGGACACTACAAAGGAAAGGGCACCTCCCAAGGCCAGGGACACTCCCAAGGACAAGGACACTACAAAGGAAAGGGCACCTCCCAAGGCCAGGGACACTCCCAAGGACAGGGACACTACAAAGGAAAGGGCACCTCCCAAGGCCAGGGACACTACCAAGGACAAGGACACAACAAAGGAAAGGGCACCTCCCAAGGCCGGGAACACTCCCAAGGACAGGGACACTGCAAAGGAAAGGGCACCTCCCAAGGCCAGGGACACTCCCAAGGACAAGGACACTGCAAAGGAAAGGGCACCTCCCAAGGCCAGGGACACTCCCAAGGACAAGGACACTGCAAAGGAAAGGGCACCTCCCAAGGCCAGGGACAATTCCAAGGACAAGGACACTACAAAGGAAAGGGCACCTCCCATGGCCAGGGACACTTCCAAGGACAGGGACACTGCAAAGGAAAGGGCACCTCCCAAGGCCAGGGACACTCCCAAGGACAAGGACACTGCAAAGGAAAGGGCACCTCCCAAGGTCAGGGACACTCCCAAGGACAAGGACAATACAAAGTAAAGGGCACCTCCCAAGGCCAGGGACACTCCCAAGGACAAGGACACTACAAAGGAAAGGGACACTACAATGGACAGGGACACTACAAAGGACAAGCCAACTCCCAGGGACAGGGCACCATCCACGGATCAGGCACATTCCAGAGACACGACACCTCCTATGGCCAAGGCACCTCCCAGGGCCAAGGGTTCTCCCATGGACACGAGCCCCACCAAGGACAGGCATACATCACCCCTGCGTGCCCTGAGGCTGATGTTGGTGAAGGAACGTAAAACACATGTGTCAGCGGTGGAGTCCCCCCATATCACTACTCCCATCCACACCCCGCTGAAGCAGAGGAAGGAGTACACTGTTGTGGCATCCCCCATTACACATGATGCAGAGGGCAGGGCTACAGCAAACGTCAAGCAGGGTCCAGCACGTCCCCAGAGAGCAGACCCCCACCAGCACATGATCCACCTTTGATGGGTGATGTTTCTGATGAGGCCACACCACTTACCAGTCCAGCCATGTCCAGTGTGCCCTTACATATCCCAAAGAAACGGAGACACACACCGGTGACACCTGACCACCCCAATGTCGCTCCAGTACAGCTGTCCCCAGCTCCCAGAGCCACCCTGCCTCCTGGACCATACAGCCCTGTGGCTCATCATTTCAGTGGTCCTAGTGGGTCAGCTGCAGTTCACTCTCATGTGTCAGATAGTGGCACTGTGTCTGTTGTTCGCTGTCATGCCTCATGTAGTAGCACTGTGTCAGTTGTGCCCTCGCCTGTTTCAGGTACTGCTAATGTGTGTGTCCGCCACTCTCATGTCTCAGATGCTGGCATGATATTTGTTGGTCACTGTACAGGGACATGTCCTGGCAGTGTATCTGGGTCTATGGCTCATGTGTCAGTCACTAGGGCTGTGGCTGTGTCTCACACTCCTGTATGTGGGTCTATGGCTCATGTGTCAGTCACTAGAGCTGTTGCTGTGTCTCACACTCCTGTATCTGGTGCTCGCAGTGTGTCTGGGTCTATGGCTCATGTGTCAGTCACCACATCTGTGGCTGTGTCTCACATCCTGTTTCTGGTGCAGGCAGTGTGTCTGGGTCTATGGCTCATGTGTCAGTCACTAGAGCTGTGGCTGAATCTCTGTTAGACCTGTCTGCTTCTGAGAGTCCCCTCACACTATGATTTATTTTGTTCCCCCGTGCCTCCTAAAATTTGTCGCTTTTTCTTTGTCTACCAGGACCTTTTTGTGTGTTGTCCCATGGGGCTAGATGCTCCTTGATGCCCAGTTGCTCACCAAGTTCCTGGCACCTATGTACAAGGCGCCTGACGGAACCGGTGGCATAACAAACTGGGGTTGTCAACCCTAAAATGGTGGACACCATTGTCCCCTATGAGAGTGACTCCCCTTGGAGCCCCTCTGACCTCTGACCCTTTGGAGGTTTTGGCGCACTTTGTGTAACCTTGCAAACCTGACAGGAATCCCCTCAGGAGTTACAAGTACACAAAATGGCTGCCTTAGGAAGCCCAGTACGGTGGCTCCTAATGACCAAAAAGATTCCTTGAAAGGGCCATGTCATTGACATAGCCAGGGAAGGTTCTAGAACCTTCTGGCTCGTGCTGGCATCCTAGGGCACTGGCTATAAAAGGCCCAGTCCCTGGCGGCCATTTTATGAATGATCAAAGAACACCAGAAGAAGAGGACTTGACCCCAGATTGACACCTGCCCTGTTAACCCCCTGAGGCAGCTGATAGCGCAGGCAGAAGAGGTTGCTGGCGTGGACCCTGACTGGCGTTCCAGTCAGAAGCGTGAGCAGTGACCTCTCGCCTTCAGCGCCTGGTCAGCGAGTGCCCAATTGCCCCTCAGAGACTTTGGCCATAGTTAGACCCTCCCCGCCCCCCAGTGGTGAGATCGCGACTGCAACTCTTAAAAGTGCCCCCTTCAACTTAAGTGCCTCCTGGCGGGCGTTCGGACGTCTCCGAACCCACCGCCGTCGACGCGCTGTTTGTGGATAGAAGGTGAGGTGCTGTGCTGGGGCGGAGAAAGGCTGGCCTTCATTTGGGCGAGATTACTGTCTCTGCCCTGCCCGAGTGACTTGGGAGCTGGTGTGTGGGCGGGACCCCCCCCCCGCGAGTGAGCCCGGAGGGAGAATCGCGGAGCCCCTGGAACCCCCCCTTCGCCCTTGGGAGAAGTGCCATACTGACTGGAGCGCTTACCGGCGCCGCCGAAGTGAGGTGGGCCGTCTCTTCCCCTGAAGTTGCCGCGTTGTTGTGGAACTGTGATGCGGCCTCATTTTGAACTGTGCGCGCAGGTGTTTTGGCCCCTCCGGCAGCCCGTTCGACGGTCCCAAGACTCGTGAACTGGAGCCGCCTTCGGAAACCCCGCCTGCATTGACAGAAGCGCACAGACTCCTCCGGCAGCAGTAGTATTGAACCGGCTGGCCGCGGAGTGTAATTGCCGTAGTCATTTTATGCCTTTATCTTCCAGATGTACGCGCAATGAGTTGTGAGTGCAACTAAGGGATTATCACGCGTATCTTGTGCCCAGAGAGCCCGACCCCGTGAACACTTCAAAAAACTGTAAGAGCGCGCATTCCGCATTGAATGACAAACGTAATGTGTTTACCCTGAAAGTGATTAATTGGTGGCAGCGATACCAGAATGACCCTGTGATATTTATGTGAAACAATCAGTATCTAACCTGCTAGGAAACTGTGCTGCATCGCTGATATTTATTCCAGTCAGTGTTGATATTTATTCCAGTCATTGCTGATGTTTATTCCAGTCATTGCTGATATTTATTCCAGTCATTGCTGATATTTATTCTAATGTATTGAATCCTGATATTTATCCAGTATATTTATTTATTAGAGTCCAACTATTTATTCCTGAGAAACCAGTACACAGCTAATCAAACCCATGTAAGAAATGTGAATGTGATTACCTAAGTGAACTTCCTTCAAACCCAGAGAACTTTTACATAAACGAAACATATTTTTCTATAACAGTGGTGTGGTGTCCTTCTTTTTGTGTGGTGTGCAGGGAGTTATTATTTGGTCATAGCCGGCTTAACACAACAGCCTTCTACCGCCTTGTCACTCAAGCCAAGCTACCCCCCTTTGTGCTGGGCTTGCCCATCGCAGGTCCAACAGTCTCACACTCCTGTTTCTGGTGCTGGCAGTGTGTCAGGGTCTATCGCTCATGTGTCAGTCACTAGAGCTGTGGCTGTGTCTCACATTCCTGTTTCTGGTGCTGGCAGTGTGTCTGGGTCTATGGCTCATGTGTCAGTCACTAGAGCTGTGGCTGTGTCTCATACTCCTGTTTCAGGTGCTGGCAGTGTGTCTGGGTCTATGGCTCTTGTGTCAGTCACTATGGCTGTATCTCCCAATCCGGTATCAGATCCTGCCACTGTGTCCGAGGCTACTAGGTAAGCAGTCCACCAGATTCTGTGCTGTGAGGTGTAGTTCCCATCACTCACATGTCATTGTACTTGGTGTGTAGATAGTCCATTGTAACCACCCTTACATTATTAATGTCCATGGGACGGGGCGCTTGACACACGTCCTTGTGTTGCCTCAGATGTACCTGTTCTGTGCCATAGACTGTTGTTGCACTTGCTGTGTCATTTCCGCCATCGTGATTTGGAGGACGGTCGGAGAAGTCATTCTGTACGGCGGTGTCTCAGGATTGGTTACGTCCGCCGAGGGGTCGGGTGTATTTCCGCTGCGGTGCATGTTCTTCCGCGGCGTACGGAAATTTGACAGTGCTTCCCATCCTAACATGGCGGACGGACTGTCTGCGGCTGGCGGACTGTAATAAGGCATTTTCCGCCTACTCAAGGCCGGCGGTCATCCTTCTGTCCGCCATCCTAATCGACCCCTATGTTTGTACCCCGATATGCGACCGAAGGATTCAGCCTGTTTCCTAATATCTGAGAAAGTCGATGAAACATTACTAGTTAAGACAATAAGATCATCTGCATATGCCAGAACTTTAAATTCGACCAGGTTTACCCTTACCGGAATAATATTAAGGGAAAGCTCCAATTTATTAATAAACAAATCAATATAGAGAGGAAAAAAAAGAGGCGAGCAGGGACAACCCTGGCGGGTGCCCCTATTGATGTCAAACGGCCTTGATTGCAAGCCAGAAATAGACAAAATTGCTTGCGGGGCAATATAGAGCGATTGTAAAGCAAAAATAAAACTATGGCAGAACCCCTTCGAACACAGAACCTTCCATAGAAATCCCCACGCAACCCTGTCAAACACCTTCTCGGCGTCTAACAGGATTGCGCCAAGGGGAGATCGCGTAGCTTGAGCCCAGTCCAGAAGAGCTATAACACGGCGGACATGATCCGCCAAGTCTCTTCCAGGGATAAAACCGTGTTGCCGGATAGAAACTATAGGGGATATCACTTTTTCCAATCTAGCCACTAATATCTTAGAAAAGAGCTTGCTGTTCCTGCTCCGGCTTATCCATTTTTTTCAGCAAAATGATCGTTGTTAACCGCCAGGAGTCTGGAGTCCTGCCCTGCTGCGCATCTCTCAGAGTTATTAAAAGATCATCCCTGAGCTCCATCCAAAATATGCTATAGAACTCTAATGGAATAGAGTCAGGGCCAGCTGCCTTGCCGCTAGATAATGAATTTAGAGCTGCCTCTACTTCTTCCCACTCAATGGGTGCTGCAAGTATCACATTTTGATGATCCAAGATTCTTAAAGTACTGAGTTCCTCAGTAAAAGAACCGAACTCCGATTCTATCACTTGCGCACTGACTTCCTCAGTATATAGGGAATGATAAAATTCTGAAAAAACTGTCAAAACACCCTCTGGGGTATCTTGAATAACTCCCTGCACATCCTGGATCTTATCAATACGATTAGACAGGCCTCGCTGATGAAGCCGCTTGGCCAGTACCCTGCCAGATCTTTCGCCGTGCTCAAACATCGTCGATCTATACTGTAGATATTTATCAGCAAGGTCCTGGCCGAGGAACTCAAGCAGAGAGGCTTTAATGCATGCAACCTGTATCTGCGGCTGAGATATATCCAAGCCCCCTGTAATAGCAGCCGTAAGCTGAACCTCTGCCTGACGTAGTTCATCCATGCGTAGCTTAATCGTTTCCTTGATTTGCTTCTGACGAAAAAGTGAAACGCTTTTAGTTTTGCCGCGGACAGCAGCCTTCAACGAGTTCCAGAGTATGTTGCTAGGGGCTGAGCCTCTGTTAATATTCATAAATTCAATAACCCCGGGCCTCATATGGTCTAAATACGGTGCTTCCAGCAACAACTTCCTCTCGAAGGTCCACGGTCTAGGAATTCTAGCAGAGCCTGTCAAAAAGCAATTAATGGTCAATAAGTTATGGTCCGAGATAACTCTAGGGGACATAGAAATTGATGTGGTATCTGCCAGTTGATTTGAAATAAAAAAGTAATTGAGTCGCACCATTTTTTGTGAGGGGCAGAGAAATATGTGGTGCCATCTATATCCTTGCAGTGGTAAAACCAAAGATCAGTCATAAGATGTTCTTGAACTAGGGCCTGTAAAGCTCTATATACTCTGGGTTTCTGTCCCACATAACTCTGCCCCCCCCCCCACATTGAAGTTTGCAGGTAAATTGATATTAAAGTCCCCACACAGGCATACGGGCTAGGGCCATAAAGCCAATTCAACATTTAAATGCTCTAATACTGCAGGATCATCGAGGTTGGAACAATACACTGTACAAAGCGTCAGGGGTGAGCCATTAACCCATAGCTCAGCTATTGCCCATCTCCCCCCGGAGTCTTGACTAGATCTTACACAAGAGCCCAACCCATGTTTCATCAAAATTGCAACACCTCGTATCCTAGAGGACTGCTGCGAACATACTATTAAATCAAACCCAGGAATTTTAAGACATTCCCTCTTATTCCAGGGAACATGGGTTTCCTACAGATACAACACTTCTAAATGCAGCACTTGGATTACCCGTGCAAACAAAGCACGCTTTTTCCCGTTATTTAAACCACATACATTCCATGAGGCTATATTTACCTTAAATGACGCCATAAAAAAACTTTAAAGAAAACAACCAAATTAGAATTCTTCTATGATTTAATCCATCATTGCCATGACTACTGTGATAAAGAAAAACATTTTTCAATCTTTTTATTTTTAATTGTGCCCCGACCCCAAACCCTCCCCTCCCACTCCGCCCCCCCACTGACGGCCACCCGCCTCCCCTCCCTTACCCCTACCGCCACCCACGCTAGGCAGGAACCGAAGTTCCAGTGATGATGAGACTGGTATAAGTGGAGTCCCCCCCCCAAGGAATGCTGCTACCTGTGCTCACTCAAAATCAAACCAGCAGGAGAGCTACTCTCTGACGGGGGGCACCTAAACTTGCCAAAAAAGAATTTTCGAGAGAATACTATTCAACCCCGTGAGAACTATAGTCCTACTAATAGTTTAAAGAGAAAAGAGATTTAAAAAAAGCTACATTTACAGTCCAAACCAGACCAACTAATCTATTTCAATACATCCAAAAATGCTTTGGCCTGGATCTCAGATTCAAAATATTTTGTCTGACCTTGATGGATGATTTTAAGCTTAGATGGGAAAAGCAAATAAACCTGCGCCCCCTTAGATTGGAAGGGTGTGAGCAACTGACGGAGCTGCAACCTCCGTTCTACCGTGGCTGGACAAAAGTCCGGCCTCACAAAAAACTGACAACCTTTTCCCGACCTTTGCCTATCAGGCCTGGCTAAGTCATAAATCCTTTCTCTTGCTAAGAAATTCTGCATACAAATCATGATAGAGTAAGGTCTGTTCTCTGCTTGACCCGGGCGATGCTTCAGTTTGAAAGGGAAGCGATGGGCGCGTTGGATCTACAATCGCCAACCCCAATCCTTCACTTCAGGGAAGGCTTCTGAAAACAAATCAACAATGAACTGGCGAGTGTCTGACCCTTCCAACCCCTCAGGAACCCCCAGAATTCTTAAGTTGTTCCTCCGTGCACGATTCTGAATGTCAATGAGTTTTGCTTGAATGTCCACCCTCTGCAGCTAAATTTCATCCACCGTGCTTTTTTGTGCCACCAAGTCATCTTCTAATGTAGAAATCCTTGTTTATGCCTCCGTGACCCTGGAGGCTATGTCCGTGCAAGTCTTCATAACCCTGCGCAAGGAATTTTGAACTCTGCGGCAGGCCCCCTGTGCTTGGGCGCTCTATTGACGCGTTTCTTCTCGATGGGCCATTATAATTTGATAGATTACGGCCAGCGATATATCAGCAGGAGGCGAACCGATGCTAGGATCCAAAACATAAGGCATTTGATCATGAGCTATGCCTTGTAACACTGGCTGATTAGAGAATGAGTAGTCCCAAGCAAGAGAGCCCACAGCCATAACAGAATCCAGAGGCGCCTTACGAATTGTAGATAGGCCATTCAATACCTCATTGGTGCGCCAATCGCCCAGATCGCTGCCCTCCTCATCATCTGTCCATTTTTTGTCCAACCCATTGTCTTCACCTGATGACCCTGTATGTTGCTGAACATAGAACAAGAAACGTAACCCCGCCAAATGATGTGGTGGTCCTAACAATAGGATCCCAATATATATGGGGTGATAAACCTAGGAGTAGCACTGCACATAACAAAATTAAGTCAATCCAATTATACTCAAGAGAGAGGTTTTAGCAAATATATATGTATTTTTTTTTTTTATATACTCTTAGACTTGATGTAGAAAAAACTTACATACATAAATAACATTTTGAATCCACATAATTTTCTTTAGAATATCAAACAGCATACATAAGAAAAAGAAAGAGGATAAGAATAACAGAAATTCATCCTACTTTAAAGCCTACCCAGTAACAATTCTCACTTCAGTCATACTCTCATACTCTCAAATTTCCAAATAAATCTACCTAAAATTCTATCATTCCACTTTCATTCTTCCATACATTCATATCGTTCTGGTGTATGCAACACATAGATGGTAAGTATGTTGCAGAGATCAGAGTATTGTTCCAGATAGACAATCTTAATACGGCTCCTAATTAATATAGCACAATATGCCGTATTTCTGGAGACACAAGCCAACGCGCGTTTTGGTGACAGGCCGGGTGGGCCACACCTTCGTCAGGGCTGGGGGTTGTTGACTGGGAGGGGAGGAGATAATGATCTGGAAATAAAACACAATGTCTTAGTTTTTTCGTTCTATATAACAATTAAAAAAGTCAAAACATATATTTTTTCACTGTCTGATGCATTTTTAACAGAGATAAACAATGATTATTATTATTAGTCTGATGTTTATATGGTTGACATTTTGAGACTGTGCAGTACCAAGCTACCCAGAGACACTCCCTAAGACAGACTCCCGGTTAGGTGAGATCTGTAAGAGGCACAAAGATAACCTAGACTAAGTAATCAATCGAGAAAACAATATCACATCTTTCATATATCACATTATTACATACATTCATTCTGGGGCACATATTAACCAGGTGCAGAAAAGTTATTGCACATCATATTAACAGCCCGGGGCTGAGATGTCAGAGAGCCCAACCTTCAGGTGAAGTCATTTATTCTCAGATATAGCAGGAGGATGGTTGGGCATAATATTGGAATGGATTTTTAGTTGTTAATAGACTTTGAAAGACAACAGGGGTGTGCGCAATAT
This sequence comes from Lissotriton vulgaris, assembly GCF_964263255.1. Lineage (NCBI taxonomy): Eukaryota > Metazoa > Chordata > Amphibia > Caudata > Salamandridae > Lissotriton > Lissotriton vulgaris. The sequence continues at coordinate 656,226,637 of NC_141697.1, forward strand.
ATATTAGGTCAGATTGTAGTAGTACTTAATAGTATCCTGTTTATTTATACCAAACAGTGTTAAGCCAAAGATACAAGGTGTTGAGTCAAGTTTTACCTATTATGGATTTCTAGTCAGTAGTGACATAGAAGCTCAAAACCAGATGTCCTGCATGTGTTGGAGGATGTTTTCTATTTTCATTCACGCCGAGTACTACGATGGAGAACCTATAATTCAAATGAAGTTTTTATACCAGCACTCGATTTGACAAGATTGAGATTGAGAATCAATATTTGGCTGGCAGTATCATTCGATATCTTTTTCGATTTATAATGTTTATTAAGACAATCCTGTGTTAAGACAGTATATAGCTTAGGTTTACCTGATATGGTCTTAGGACGGTTCTTCAGACGTAATGCGCAATTAATTTATTTTCAAGGAACAGAAATCCTGGTAAGTAAAAGGGAACACTAATTACGGGTCGTCCTAATTAGTTGATTATAACCCTAACAGTGGATAAAGCATATTGTTCCATTACCTGAATATGAGGCTATCGTGAAGCCGGTTTATCAAAGAATAGGTTCCACCACGAAGGAGTTAGCGGCGGAGGGTTAAATATGGGTCCGCTGTACTTTAGGATGTTTGGGACGGCAGGTATCAAGAAAATATCCCTAAAGGAGGATAATAAGGTAAGTATACACTATAACTCCTATCCTCTAGATAATGCAAAGTCAGGTTACCTGTCATATATACACACCGTAAGGGGTTGGAGACTTTAAAGCGGTGGATAGGATAGGGTATAGGTCCACCGTTCTTTAGCATGTGTAGGACAGCAGGTATCAGGAAGAGTCCCTAATGGAGGATAGAATGGTAAGTATACAATATAAAAGATATCCTCTAGACAGTATAGCGTCAGGGTGTCTATCACATATACACACCGTTGGAGGTTGATGTACGTGGCCGCTACGTTTTTCAGCTGTGGAAACGGTGCGTAGCTGCAGATGGAGCTGCCTAATGAAAGGTATAGGATAGAGGAGGGACAGTAATAAGTAAGCGGCTTAACGCGTTCTGTTGGGGTAGTAGGGTATCGGTCAGTGACACTTACCTTAGGCAATTGAGGCGCAGTCCGTAGATGGGGTTCCGTCGATGCGCCGCATCGACCTATCACAACGGGAGACAGGACTCGCACAGGTACAGAGCCTATTGGCGTTTAAATAGCCGATTTTTCGCGCTACAAAAGAAACTAGTCAGCTGCTTGAGGGTAGTGAAAATCGATGACGGACTTAATTTTACTGATAGATCAGTGGCGGCCATCTTAGAGAGGACATTCTGGGGCTGAAGAGAAGGAGAAAGAGTCTAGATAGCTTATTAGTCTCCATCTTAGAGGAGGTTTTTTTTGGTTCATTTAACTAATGGACATATCGAAGTATGTCCTGAGCAAGACTCTAACTAGATTACGATGCATTAAGCTTTTCCTCAAAAATTAGCCCGTTTCTCGAGCAACAGATGAAATATATCGGCGGCGTGGATATAGTGGACATCAACGACGGACTTCATGTTACTAATCAACATATCGCGGCCATCTTGGGAAGGCTACTCGAGGGCTATAGATATAGATAATGGACTTGATTCCTAGAACTGCTTAGTAACCACCATCTAGGAGGGATTATTTCTGCTGTCATTAAACTAGAAAGTATATCATAGGAATATTTTGAATTTCCTTTATATGCGCCTATTTAAACGTACCCCCTTGAGGAGTTCAAAGTACATCCATTTCAAGAATTGTTGCCAAATACAGAGATGTTACCTCCTGATTTTGTTATCTATTTCTTAAGTATAGTGGTCAGGCATTATTGTCACGAAGCTCATATTTACAAAAATGCCTGATGCCAAGGACATTCTTCATTGAGTCCTTTGTCCACAGTATCCAAGAAAAAGATCCAGAACACCTCCCGTTTTTTTCGTAGACATACGGGATCAGTCCAAGGGTTCGCTTTTATTTTTTCCAGGATGAACCAACGAAGTTCCAGTTCTTTATGTTCTTTCTCCAGCCAATGGGCTACAATAGGGGCTGTAGTTTTGGATTGACTTAATTTTGTTATGTGCAGTGCTACTCCTAGGTTTATCACCCCATATATATTGGGATCCTATTGTTAGGACCACCACATCATTTGGCGGGGTTACGTTTCTTGTTCTATGTTCAGTTTTCTTCCCCTCACGGCCTGCCTACATCCCTAAAAGCCCACTGGGGAACCCCCTTCTTTCACTATGACCCTGTATGTTGCGACAACGAAAAAGAATTGTCACCATCTATGTCTCCATCCGCGCTTGCGGAAGATGCTGGAGTCTTTAATACGGAACTTTGGGAAACTATAATCTGTGGATGCAATGTTGGGCTCTGTAGGACTACATCCCCCAGAACCCCCTTTGGCAGTGCCTCCAAGCCCAATACAGAGTCAGTACTTGAGGGTGCCCCTGGAAAGTTATCCGCAGCCTGCACACTGCCACTTTGCGCAATTAAAGTTCCAGGGTTTCCCCCAACTTCCTTTGCGCATGCTGCCACAGGGGAGGGAAACAAAGTGCCGGCATCTGTCTTACCGGTTTCAGCTGTAGCTGCAGGCACTGCTGGAGCCGTGAGGGAGACTGCTGAATTAGGAGCACCTTTTCCTGCCAAGCTCCCCCGTGGTTTAAACATCGCTGGTACTGGAGTTGCCGCCTTTGCAGTTTTGCTGGTCCCTGTCTGTGCTTTTTTCGAGATGTCTCTTTGCAGGGCAGTGCGGGATGGCGCTGCTGCTGAAGCGGACGCTGATGTCGATGTTCCTGCTGCTGAGATGGCAGTTTTCACAATGGCCAGCGGGAGGGACTTCAGCTGTTTCTTTGGAGGCATCCTGTCATTAGAGGGCCGGGAAAGGCGATCCGATCGTGTGTACTGATCCCAGTAGTGCACAAAGAAAGCACCGCCTGAAAAACAACGCGCAAAAATCCGCCTCAAGGAATTACGACGGAAGGCTGAAAACTGCCACAGCATCCTCCGTAGTCGAGTACTAGCAAGGTAAGGGTCCGACGCCGTTAAAGCCTCGCATTACAGCATACTTTTGAGAGGCAGCTCCTGGAAGGGGAGTGACGCGAGTACCAGCTCACTCGGCCAGAGGACTGGCCGCCATCTTGCCTAAGATCTCAAGTCTCGTGTATATAATTGATTGCACTTTTTAATCTAGGCTTGACATTTGGCAGCCATTTCGGAAGTGGTGAGCGGCACAAACCACACCCGCACAGTGGTATCTTCTTGCCACCAGTTGGTAAGAATGGAGCCCTCTTCTTTATACTTAGGTCCTGATGAATGCCCTGGACCCACTTGGGCCAACACGGCAGAAACAAGTTGACCACTTACACGAAGTTTAGGGTACAATAAATTCCCCACGTATCGTCCACTGATTTTAATATCATATAGTTATTAGCCACATTAAAATTATTTAAAATAACTATAATGATTTTTATCTTCACTCACATTCTTATGGGCCCCCACTTAGTTTAGAAGTGCATCCCTGTCGTCAAGTGTATGCCCGCCCTCTATCAAACCAAGGTTTTAGAGGGCGAGGACTGGTCAATGATGAAGCATGACACAAGGTGGTGTGTGAGACCCCACCGTCACATTTTGTGAGATGCCCTAACTCACAATGCAGTCGTAACCTCAATAGGGTCACTACACTAGGAGCAGTTCTTTTTGAGGTAAACTGCCACTAGGAATCACCTATTTTCAATGCAACGACTTTTTTTTAAGACCTCTTAGCTGTGGCATGGTTGCCTGGCTCTGGGGTAACCAGGGGTCTGCAACACATTTTTTTTAAACTGCTTTGTTTTCATTTTCATTTATTAACAACATTACACAACTGTGTCACAGGCAGTTTGGTTCTTCTTTTAAATCTCCGAGTTCATGATTATATATCTTTTACCAACTGTTTGACCCTAGGGTACCCACTTCTCCTCCTCTCTATCTCCTATGGAAACCTCTTCCTCTGCTTTCCTGTTGTCCTGTAGGGGTCAGCCTGTAAACTGGTTCATTTTTCTGTCCCCAGCTACTGTTCCTCACCAACCCCATGTGTGCCCTCGAAGGCCTGTGTACTTTCTAGAGCTTCCTTGGACATCCTCTGCCTTGATATATCACTTTTTCCCACTTCCATGCAGCTATCTATTCCTAATTTCCATTGCTCCAGGCTAGGGGTCGTTTGGTTTCTCTAGTGTCTCATAATGTCACAATTAGCCACCATAAACTCCAGGCAGCAAAATATTATAGCCAGGCAATAAAGGCCCGCTCCAGTGATAAAGGCCTGAGCCAAAGGTGAGGGCCTTAGACACAGGAGCGTGCTTTTAATGAGCGGTAGAGCCCGCTAAAGAGAGCTCTAAGGCTATTAGAACATTCCGTCCCTTAAAGGCACAATTATCTAATTTGTAAAACAAAGGCCTCACAGAGCACGAGGGGGTTGAAATCCCCTCGGGCTCCGCAAGTGCTTTGTTAAACATTGGAATGTTGCCGCTCCGGGCTTCCACCGGCCATTAGAAGGAGCGCTCAACATTCCAATGTTCTAATATACAATCATTTGCTAGGCCTTTCTCTTCTGGAAACCCTAGCATGGCGTGTTTAGGTACCATTTGTATCTTCTTGCCCATTACCTAGACCCAAATACTTTTGCACCCTCAAAGATCACCTTTCGCATGTTCCCTGCTGCCCTTCTGTTCAGAAGACGTTATGTTCACTGAACTGTAACCCCAGCAAGGAAGGGGTAATCCAGCAGAAGAACCTCATCCTCCAAATATCTGATATGTGATTTCAGCCAAGGAAGTTCCTTCTGAGGACAGCTTCAAAATGCCCCACAGGCGGATAGTGTCTTCCATCAATTAGTCTTCCACTCGCTTCAGTTGTGCTTCGAGTAGCACCAGTAATGTTATAGTAGCATCTTTAAGCTCACAATAAGCCACACTTCAGCCTTCAGAACCCCAATGTGGTGTCCATATTCCCAACACTCAAAACTTTACCTGCAGATTCCCCTCTGCCTTAGTCAGGTACATCTCTAGTGCAGATATGGATTTGTCTAGGGAGGGTGTCTGGTTTTTCTTTGCTGCTCATTGTACACTGTTGGTTGCTTTTACATGTTTGCTGAGAACTTGCCAGGCATTACAAGTGTTGAAGAGAAGAAAGTGCACTCTTTGATGGTCAGCCAGCATGTTACTGGATGCCACACTTGACATGTAGTTATGCAGCTTCTCCACCTAGACCGTACTAGTGTTTCTGTGCTCACAGTCACTTGGAGGGTCATTCTGCCAGTTGCGTTGAACATTTGGAGCAGATCCAGGATTAAGGAGGCAGTAACGGTTGAAGGATCAAGCTTGGGTTTCTTCATGAGACCGACTGACCCCAGGAAAAGGGCATGTGGAAGCCCTATAAAGCGCCCATTCCAAGACGGGGGTGTATCAAGGGAATTCTATCTGAGGTTTCAAATCAAAGATAGAGAAGAGCCTTTACGGCGATGTCAATGTCTCTTTGAATCATGTATAAGGAGGCATTAACGAGTGATAGATGTGTTGTAATACACGTGTTCCCATATTTTCCATCTTGTTCTTCATCACATTGCTACTACATTTGGCCTTGATTTTTGCTTGTTGAGGTTGGAACTTCTACTAGATCCAAGTCTGGATAAAAAGAAAGGACCACGAAGACAGGATCATGTTCAAATCCATTCTTAGATGCTACTGCCAAATGATCCGGACCACCAAATGTGACGCTCGAGCAGACCACATTGATGCCAGTACTAACAAAAGCAAATAAATCTTGAAAATTGTGAAATATTTCCCCTCACCATCAGCCGCCTCCAACTCGATCACTCCCAAATTCTGGACTGGACTTAAATAACTTCAGGATAAAGGGTCAAAATTCAGGACAAAGGGACAAAGGGTCAAAATTCAGGACAAAAACTCAAGACAACAAGTCAATTTTACAGACACGTCCAAGGAGATGTTAAACTCCACTATTTTATTAGTGCCTTTATTTCCCAATTTCTACATAGCACTATATATTCACTATGGTCTTTTTTTGATTGCCTCTAGGTATGCTACAAACAAGTTGCACATTATGTCCATTCAATACTAAGTTAATGCCTTTGAGCACCATGTCAAGTACATTATAGCTATCCTGATTTACAGAATCTTTCTTGGAGAGAAAGCTATTGCAACGTTTTATTATGTTTATAAACATTTTAAAACCTATAGCCAACAGTTTGGGAAACATTAAGGTAAGTGACCATCTGCTAGGTTAGACAAGTTGAACAAAAACATGTGGCTCACCTCAACCTCCAGTCAGAGTCAAACAAAAAAATTAATGAGGCAGAGCAGATAGTGTGGGCGACAGTCTCATATCTAATGCCAGGGTGTGAGGTACCCACAAATTGTCTGTAATCTCACAGCATTAGTGTGTGAATCCATAATTCTACATTTAGCTCAGAACTGGGAGCCCAGACCAGCAGACAAATAGAACTAAAGAGCAAAATGAAATCAATATTAGATGGGAGATCCACAGCAACTGATTTAGAGGATTCATGCTAATAACTGGAGGCATAAGGAAGAGAAAACCAAGTGGGACAATTCCTAAATTCAGCCAAGAAGGGCCCACCATGAGTATTGGAAAGTATTGTGTACCTGGGAATTTGTATCTTCAGAGACAAGAGAAACAGCAAAGGCATTGTCAAGTGGTTGAAAAACGCAACACTCACCCACCCTGGCAAGCTCAGCCGCTGCAATAAGCTGATGATTGTGCTTGTGAAAGGTGAGAAGGCTCAGACCGTGTGGAAGGTTGTGCTGGGCGATTGGCCACTCTTCAATTTCTTAAAATAGTTCTGCAGTCAGTCAAGGTCAAACCAGCGAGCTGGCTCATCCTTAACTGCCAAAGTACATGTAGAATCTGCAAAAGATTTTGGATGGAAATTTCACAAGCAAGATTTCAGAACATGATAAAGATTTTATATTTTAAGAAGTGTTTCTTTAGCATATGGTAGTGTTTTCTCCTTTCTATACACTTAGACCCCAGATTGAATGGGGAATCGGTTACCTTTTAATACCTAGCCCAGTTTGCTTTTTGATCTTCTCTTCCACTTTCAGTAATGAGCCAAGTGGCACTAGTGAAGATGGCGGGACTACCCCAATAATTGTAATATTTTGAAAACATTCACCGGCTCATACCTTGTTCCTTTTTCAGACATCTCGACATGTCCAACATCTGATTTGGGTACCAGGGAGGCGCCGGGTAGCACTTACCACTCTAAAGCTACGTGTGACTGATGGTGGATTATCCCTTTGGGACTGAGAATGCTATTATTTAGCATCCCAGCTTCTTTGGTGGCTCACTGGCTGTCTGACCGCCCCCTGCATGAGACATGGTTTACCCATAAAGACTTTAAGAAGGGCTTACTGGACTTCTCATTGTTCCTACTGACCATTCTAACCAACGCCACCCAGGGTTATCCCGCACAGCTTTCTCTTGCCTTACTAGAACCATTAAACGCACTAATGAGAAACTTTACGCTCTGATAATACCTTTGCTAGGCCTCCCCACTTGCACAGGATGGCTTCACTCAGGGCAACTCCGTCAGTTGCAAGCTACAGGCCTCTCAAAATTGGGTTATTTTTTTGTTGGCAGTGATCTACTAGATTTCAAAATCCATATGGCAGACTAGAATCTTCATGCAGGTCAATTTCTTTCTTATGAACACCTTAAACAATCAATAAATGCCCTATTTCATGTCCACCCCTATCCCACCCCTACATGAGGTGTCCCATTTGCTCTACACCATAGGAACGGGCCGTAAACTGAGAAGATGGGTATACAGAGCTTTCCTGCAACATGGGAACCACTCCAGGTCTTTTCTCTGTACTAACTGGGAGACTGACATGGCTAAACTGCTGCACGATATGGACCGGGTTAAAATATTGCAGTATCCCCACATAGTATCCCACAGACCCCATGTTAAGTACATTCAATTAAATATTCTGAACTGAGCCTAACTTACACCTGCCCGAATTAACAAAATACACCTGTGAGTCAAAGCTTCATGCCCTCATTGAATGCAATTCGGTGCCAGTTTGGTAACCCCACGCTCAGTTCATACTGGCAGGGAGTTATGAAGGTGCTGTCGACAACAATGGCCTGTGTACTAACAAATTCCCTAGAATCAGTTCTATTGGGCGTTTTCCTCCGTATTAAATTCGAGAAACCCTTGACCAAGGCTCTTCCGCTTGCAAAACGCCATATTACACTGCTATGGAAGGATTCACTTCCTCTTGTTATCTTAAGGTGAACCAAGGTCTTGCTCTATTGGTTTCCGATCTGAGGGCTCGCTGTTACACAGGGAAGAATGAGCAAGTCTGAATAAATATTTTACTGCTCAGGCGTGAGACGTTTTTGTGGGGGGCTTTAAAGACTGCACCAAGGATGATACTTTCCACCCTTAATCCATGCCCCAACACATGCACTCTCTGTTTCTACTTTGTAGTTGTTCTTTCCACATCAAGGCAACTACTCAAGGCAGTGGGTTAAGGGCGCATATCTCCGACACTATGTCGTGATTTCCCCTCTAGAATACTTTCTTCTAACCCCACAGTGTTCATTGCTCTGCTTCCCTATGCAAATAGTTAAACCAGCAGCAACTGGGCAGGTGGGTGGGGATGGGCAGTTTATTATGAGTCAGTTTCTTCCAAAGGAAAAATTAAAAATTGTGTGCTAACTCTTCATAAATAGCCCAGAACTGTTCTAAGCAACTATAAATAGATAGCCCATAACTGTTCTTCTGTAATTGTATGATAGAATCTATTGCTACATACCTGGCTACTATCATGCTATGTGCCTTTTTTGACATACAACAACATAATCTTTTGAAAAAAACATATGGTAGGGTTTTAGTTTAATGCATTAGATTACAACATTGAATTAGCATTTATCTGAAATTAAAGTTTTTAAACATGAACATTAAAACATTCATTAACCATCACTCTTGACTACACCAGGAGTGAACAAAGTGAATCAATTATCTAGTGACCCTTACATCATGACCAATATTATTGTTATCGATGGTGGAACATTCCAGGCTAATAAAATACACAACTGATTTTTTTGTACACAATCCATCTCAAACTGAATTATTTGAAAATGCTCTCAAATGTTGTCAGCAAGTACAGCCTTGAGTTAGTAGACAGAAAGAATCGTCTCAATATGACAATTTCTACATAGCACAGACGTTTGTTTGCACCAGGTACTAACCTTTGTACGTGTGCTTCTTTTACTTCAGAAGACGGGCTATCAGTAACGTTTTCATGACAGTCCGAAGGCTGCAGGTAGTATAATCTTTAGCATCTTCAGACATTGGTTATATTAAAATCATGGGCTCATTTTTTACAAGGGGTGCATAGAGTGTATGCTGTTCTTGGTAGATGCTTTTTAATAATCTGTGATGTCTTTCTAATGAGAGATTCACTCGCCTTAAACAGTGTGGTACAGAGTAAACACTGTTTACAATACTCACTTTTCTACTTATATCAACTTCAGTTTGCAGTAGGTTTGGTGACTGTGTGGGGTTTGATGCAGATAAAAGCTGTCCTTTGTAGGGCATTACTTTTCGATTAGATGTTGAGTATCTTTAGGAGCTTGGCTTTCTCTGTCCATTTTTATTCATATCGAACACCTTGTGCAATGAGTTTGTCCCATATATCTGTGTCGGATAGTTAATGTTAACTAGGCTACCCATGAGGTGTATGGTATAGGGTCAATATTGCCCATTATACATGGTTGCTACACCTAAGGGAGTTGTATATGTGATGGCTTTAAAAATGCTTCGTATTATTCTGAGCTATTTTGTACTTTTTTTAAGGCCTCATGTTGCAGGGTAGCTTAAAAACAAAGACAAAGATAGACTCCTCTGGGCAATGTAAAAACAGGTCTTTACTGTCACGGCAGAGAGAGCGACCATGCCCACACAGGTAACCAGCTAGTCCTAATTTGGCATCTGACTAGAGTGGATATCAGCTTCCTTGGAGGTAAGAAGCGGTATTGTGGACTGTCTGCTGGGGGTAACTTGAGGCCATTGAAGGCGTATAGCCAGATGATGCAACGGGCGCATGAGACTGTTGGTGATCTCCACTTATGGATGCGGGGAGCTTATCCAATTTCTTGATACCCCTGGTGGGCCTCCAGATGGCGGTATCTACTCTGGACTAACATTGGTATCCTGCTCCATTCTTGTGGTTCCCACCCACTTCTTTTTAAGTTCAACAAAGTCTTTATTGTCGTGGTTCAGGCACAGTGGACACAGCCTTAGGCCTACAACCCTGGGGCCGGCCGCGTTCTGTAAGATCGTAGTATCAATAAACAACACAGCCTTACAACTGGCAACCCGAGGGTCCAGCGGCGTATCTGTAGCAATACAGTAGGTATGTATCGTATGTGTGCGGTGCCAGCTGACTGCTACTTTACATGCAACTTCATTTTTGGGGGTGTTGAGCCCCTTTTTGTAGAACAGTCAAAAACAGTGAACCTAGGAACCCCTGGGCAATTCTACACTCCAACACTTTCCGTGTGTAGCATGGTGAATGTGCGATAAAAACAGGTCTAAATCATTGAGCAGTGTAGATAACATACTAGATCAGTTGTTTTAAGGGCAAGTCACATTAGGCAATACAAATCTAGTCCTCCATTTCTTCTCCCTCTAGGGTCATTAGAAAGTCTGTCAAATAACACCAAAAATTCTTTGGTCGCGACCTTCTGGGCAATTCCTCTTCGTACGTGAGCAGCATGTCCCTACAATATGTCAGATCCGTCAGCCACGCTTTAACATTCGGGACTTTTTTTCCTTCCCAGCACATGGAGACCTGCCTTTTAGCAATCAAGAATGAACAAAAAGGTTGCCAGTACTGTGCTATAATTTGTACTTTTTACAAGGTGTTGAGCAGTGGTTTACTCAACCCAAAGACCACTAGTTCAGTCTGAATTTTTTGAAAGATAATTTATTCCATTAGGTTAATTACTTTTGTAGTTTAATTTATTCTCTTTTAACTTATTTTTTGGACAAAAATGGTATTCAATTGAAACAAAGAATTAATTTGGATGGATATTAACAAAAACTCATCTAATATTCAACATGTGGAACACTTGTTTCAAATATTTCAATCCACAAAAAAATCAAAACCAACAAGGTATCAATACAACATGAAAGAAGACACTTATCAGACAACACTCAGACAATAGACAACAAATAAAGATTAATGAGGCTGGTGAAAAACCTCTATTTTCAATTCAAACTAATTCAACTAAGGCCTATTGCAGAATCTCTGCTCTAGTCATTGATAGGCCTATGCATACAAATGAGAACATGCCTGTATAAATATATCTTTTTTGCATATACGACCACACACTTAATTTTTGTTTACAAAGTCTAGGGGGCTGTTGGTCGCAAAACAGAATAAATCAAATTAGCGGAGAAGGGGGGGTCGACGCGTTTCGAATCCCTGTTTAATTCCAGGGATTCTCTTCAGGACCGACAGACACAATCTGAAAAACATAAGTAAACAGACACTCAGTCAGAATCACACATGAGAAACCCTCAACTCACATACTGATCAGCACGGTCTGTATCATACCTGTGTGTTCAGTGTTCAAGTCATGGAGTCTAAAAACAAAAAAAGAGCAGTCCTCAGTCAATTGTAATGCTTATGGGGGTATTTCGTACTTACAGTGTGTACTAAATTAGAATTTAAAAGCAACTTACGTTATTGCTTGTGTAAATAATCCCAAATGTCAAAATTAGAAGAATCAGGATTTTGTGGTCCAACTTTCCAGTCAATTTGTAGGTGAATCCTAGAGAAGACAAACGAGTGAGTGATTTGTATGGCGTATAACCATGTCAACTAGAAGACAGAACCCAGTGTTCTTTTTTTAAACAGGACGGATACTCTCACATGGTCGGAAAAATGGCTACCGGCGGCCGACATGTGTGAAAGAATTCAAAGCGGGTCGCGTTCGTGAAAGGCATCATGCAATGGGGCGTTTGGCTAAAGCCTCGTTATTTTACCTGCAGTGAAAAGTGCTCAATCCTCCTTCTTCTGCTACTCGCTCGCTCGGGCGGAAGACGCCGTATACTCGGGCATAGTCAGTTTCGTGAAGGACCGGAAGCGGATATAAAATGAACGCGGTGTTCATGGGAACTGTAGTCTCCGGTGATTCCGAAAGTCGCTCCAGTGCGGGTGTATAGCGCAATTGCATATTTAAAATGCAATGAGTTGGAGAATGTACCATGTACAAGTCTGGTGTCCAATATTTAGTTAATTTGGCAAAAAAGAATATATATTGACCAAGATTGGTGAAATATAACCATCAATTGCTTCATGGGAGTTGTGGGTCTAGCGCTAAAAGCGCATTCTGTATGTCCTTTGTTGACAGCAGGGACTCGTTTAAAATATGAATTGCTTTTAAAAAAAGGAGGGGGGGGGGTTTTAGGGGGTGCTAGGATACCACTCTGGAGGGATAATTTATATTAGTCAAAAGGTGGAGTTGCATACTGTCTGCTCAATTGGTCAGGGACTGAGGACTAATTGACTTATGAACGGGTGTGCAGATCGACTCACAGATGATACAGTTCAGACATCTCGTTCAAGCCTGTAATGGTAGTGTTGAACTTCAGAATCAACATAGCTTCTCTCTGTTTTAACTTAGCCTCTAGATCGCCACCTCGTGGATCTGGCTCTATTTTTGATATAATTGTCCATTTGAAATCCTCATCCCCATGAGATTCCTCAATCCAATGTTGGACAAGTGGGGCTGTTACTACTTTCTTTTTTATACGAGATTTATGTTGTGACATTCTATGTCTGGCTTCTTGATTGGTTTTCCCAATGTATAGCTTGTTGCACTTACAGGTGATGGCATAGACAATGTTCCGTGTTTTGCAGTTCGTGAACTGGTCATGTTTCCATGACACGCCCTTATGTTGAAATAGGTCACCTTCAATGGTTGAATTGCAACATAAACAAGTGCCACATTTGTGATGGCCTGTGATGGGGGGTTTGTGTTTCAACCTTTTGTCCTGCATCTAACTTTTTGAAAAAAACAATTCATCAAAATTGGCATCTAGTAAAAGAAATCAATGAACAACTAAAAGAAGTGCCACTTTTTGCCTTCAAAAAAGACACAAGTATAGCCAATCAGATCGTGAGAGCAGCCGTACCTAAACCTAAGACATTGACTCTACGAGACTATGTAAGCCTACCCCCCATCACAGGCCATCACAAATGTGGCACTTGTTTATGTTGCAATTCAACCATTGAAGGTGACCTATTTCAACATAAGGGCGTGTCATGGAAACATGACCAGTTCACGAACTGCAAAACACGGAACATTGTCTATGCCATCACCTGTAAGTGCAACAAGCTATACATTGGGAAAACCAATCAAGAAGCCAGACATAGAATGTCACAACATAAATCTCGTATAAAAAAGAAAGTAGTAACAGCCCCACTTGTCCAACATTGGATTGATGAATCTCATGGGGATGAGGATTTCAAATGGACAATTATATCAAAAATAGAGCCAGATCCACGAGGTGGCGATCTAGAGGCTAAGTTAAAACAGAGAGAAGCTATGTTGATTCTGAAGTTCAACACTACCATTACAGGCTTGAACGAGATGTCTGAACTGTATCATCTGTGAGTCGATCTGCACACCCGTTCATAAGTCAATTAGTCCTCAGTCCCTGACCAATTGAGCAGACAGTATGCAACTCCACCTTTTGACTAATATAAATTATCCCTCCAGAGTGGTATCCTAGCACCCCCTAAACCCCCCCCCTCCTTTTTTTAAAAGCAATTCATATTTTAAACGAGTCCCTGCTGTCAACAAAGGACATACAGAATGCGCTTTTAGCGCTAGACCCACAACTCCCATGAAGCAATTGATGGTTATATTTCACCAATCTTGGTCAATATATATTCTTTTTTGCCAAATTAACTAAATATTGGACACCAGACGTGTACATGGTACATTCTCCAACTCATTGCATTTTAAATATGCAATTGCGCTATACACCCGCACTGGAGCGACTTTCGGAATCACCGGAGACTACAGTTCCCATGAACACCGCGTTCATTTTATATCCGCTTCCGGTCCTTCACGAAACTGACTATGCCCGAGTATACGGCGTCTTCCGCCCGAGCGAGCGAGTAGCAGAAGAAGGAGGATTGAGCACTTTTCACTGCAGGTAAAATAACGAGGCTTTAGCCAAACGCCCCATTGCATGATGCCTTTCACGAACGCGACCCGCTTTGAATTCTTTCACACATGTCGGCCGCCGGTAGCCATTTTTCCGACCATGTGAGAGTATCCGTCCTGTTTAAAAAAAGAACACTGGGTTCTGTCTTCTAGTTGACATGGTTATACGCCATACAAATCACTCACTCGTTTGTCTTCTCTAGGATTCACCTACAAATTGACTGGAAAGTTGGACCACAAAATCCTGATTCTTCTAATTTTGACATTTGGGATTATTTACACAAGCAATAACGTAAGTTGCTTTTAAATTCTAATTTAGTACACACTGTAAGTACGAAATACCCCCATAAGCATTACAATTGACTGAGGACTGCTCATTTTTTGTTTTTAGACTCCATGACTTGAACACTGAACACACAGGTATGATACAGACCGTGCTGATCAGTATGTGAGTTGAGGGTTTCTCATGTGTGATTCTGACTGAGTGTCTGTTTACTTATGTTTTTCAGATTGTGTCTGTCGGTCCTGAAGAGAATCCCTGGAATTAAACAGGGATTCGAAACGCGTCGACCCCCCCTTCTCCGCTAATTTGATTTATTCTGTTTTGCGACCAACAGCCCCCTAGACTTTGTAAACAAAAATTAAGTGTGTGGTCGTATATGCAAAAAAGATATATTTATACAGGCATGCTCTCATTTGTATGCATAGGCCTATCAATGACTAGAGCAGAGATTCTGCAATAGGCCTTAGTTGAATTAGTTTGATTTGAAAATAGAGGTTTTTCACCAGCCTCATTAATCTTTATTTGTTGTCTATTGTCTGAGTGTTGTCTGATAAGTGTCTTCTTTCATGTTGTATTGATACCTTGTTGGTTTTGATTTTTTTGTGGATTGAAATATTTGAAACAAGTGTTCCACATGTTGAATATTAGATGAGTTTTTGTTAATATCCATCCAAATTAATTCTTTGTTTCAATTGAATACCATTTTTGTCCAAAAAATAAGTTAAAAGAGAATAAATTAAACTACAAAAGTAATTAACCTAATGGAATAAATTATCTTTCAAAAAATTCAGACTGAACTAGTGGTCTTTGGGTTGAGTAAACCACTGCTCAACACCTTGTAAAAAGTACAAATTATAGCACAGTACTGGCAACCTTTTTGTTCATTCTGTATCTGGCACAGCCTTACTGTGCGTTTGCCAAAACCCCCTTGTATTTTAGCAATCAAGAGCGCAATAGCACAAAACTTCTGTTTCCCCGCTTTAACATTTGGTACCAGCCCCAATAGACAGTTCTTTATAGTACACTCCACCTCGATCCCCACCATTTTACTCAGAGTGGTTGTTATCGTGTCCCAGTATGCGTTTATCTTTTGGCAATACCAAGCTAAATGAACGAAATCCGCCCCGTCACATCCGCAACGTCTGCACCTGGCATCTTCCCGTAACCCATAATCATGCAACCTATGCGGTGTATGGTATGTTTGGTGTAGGTATTTAAGGTGTGTAATGCGCAGGTTTCCATTTGGAGTGAGGAGTTTTAGGAGCGTGCAGGCAATAGACCATTCACGCTCTGTTAGTGCTTCCGGTAGCGAGTCGTTCCATCTTTGCAGGGCCCTATTAGTGTTGTGTGGGATTTCGCTTTGTGCCATCCTGTATAGTTTAGAGACCAAATGGGAGGTATTCGATGAGGTGATTATAAATTGCAGTAATTGCAAGGTTGGCGGCTCTTCTGGGTAGTTTGGATATAGTTCCTGGATTGCCCTCTGTAGTCTAAAGTGTGTGAATCTGAAAAGTAAGGTTGGGTTGCTGACATAGGTCAGATCGTCTGTTTTGCGAAATGCCCCCTCGTGGTATAGATCCCCAAATGAGTCCAGTCCTATGTTTTTCAGTATGTCCAATCCAACTTTCTCATTGGTCACCGATATGTTTGGGTGGAAATGTAGTGGGAGCGCCGGGGCGTACAGCGGAAGTTTGTGAGTCATCCTGCCAAGTGTTCTCCATGCGTGAGCCGTGGTATCAATCGTGTTAATATCTTTTGAGTGCAGCGGCGGTCGCTTATACGTCACTATTGCATTCAGTGGAATCGGCGCTGCGTCACCCTCCTCCACCGCTGCGAGTGTGAGATATGGAGTGGGATGATACCAATGTGCCGCGTATTGGGCCTGTGCGCACAGATAGTAGAGCCGAAAGTCTGGTACACAAAGCCCACCTTTTTCATAGGGCAATGTTAATGTACGCAGGTCCATGCGCGCCTGTTTGCCTGCCCATATAAGTTTAAGCACCAGGGATGTTATGTGGGTGAAGACTGCTTTAGGCGGTGTGATTGATATATTATTGAATAAATACGAAAACTTCGGTAGGACATTCATCTTAACTATCGCAATTCTGTCCGCCAAGGACAGCGGCAGCTGTATCCATCTCTCTACTTTACCCTCCAATTCTGTGAGCACCCTCCCGTAGTTTGTCCTGATCACTTCTTCAGGGTCCCGGCTGTACCATATGCCCAGGTAGCGCGAGGGGTCAGACTGCCAGTCCAGGGGGAAGTCAGGTGAATATGAAGTGGTGGAATCAGTGAGTGGGAGGATTAATGACTTCTCCCAGTTAATTTGTAACCCAGAATGGCGACCAAATTTCACATATTCACGTAATAATGGGCTAAGATTCTGTTCGGGTTCCCGCACGTAGAGAAGCATGTCATCCGCGTACAGCGAAATATGTAGGGGCCTCCCGGGAAAATGTAGGGCTGAGTGGTTATGTGTCTGCCTGATTATGCACGCAAGTGGTTCCAGGGCCAGGGCGAATATTAAAGGCGATAACGGACACCCCTGTCTAGTCCCTCTAGCAATATTAAAAGGTGCCGATATGTATCCATTTACCCGTACTCTAGCTATCGGCCT
Organism: Lissotriton vulgaris; assembly: GCF_964263255.1. Taxonomy (NCBI): domain Eukaryota; kingdom Metazoa; phylum Chordata; class Amphibia; order Caudata; family Salamandridae; genus Lissotriton; species Lissotriton vulgaris. The sequence continues at coordinate 656,243,815 of NC_141697.1, forward strand.
CGTGTATAGCAGAGACACCCAGGAAATATACCGTGCCGGGAACCCCATTCTCTGCATTATTGTATGTATGTAAGACCATTCAATGGAGTTGAAAGCTTTGGCTGCGTCAAGCATGACGGCCGCCGCTTTGGTCTGGGGGTGGAGGTAGTTCTCGTTCTCGTATTATGGGAAGTGGCTCACATAGGGATGAACCTTGCCTGATCCGGGAGTACTAGGTTCGTCATCAGGGGCTGTAAGCGTTCAGCTAAGAGTTTCGCTAACATTTTAGAGTCCACATTCAAAAGGGATAGGGGACGGTACGATTCGCAGTGTTCTGGCTGTTTACCAGGCTTCAGGAGAGCTATGAACACCGCCTCGCGCAGCGATGGCGGTAGCGTCTTCTTATCAAAGGCCGCACCATACATCTCGACCATGCGGGGGGCAAGTATATCAACAAAGGCTTTATAGAATTCACAGGTATAGCCATCCGGCCCCGGGGCTTTCCCGTTTGGCAATGCGTGTATAATGGCAGTCACCTCTTCTACTGTAATCGGTTGTGCCAGGTATTCTCGCTGGTTGTCTGACAACCACGCTATTGCTATGTCCTCAAGGTAGTCGCGCGTTTCCTGCGGCGGAGCAGGTTGACGGGAAGTGTACAAGTCGGCATAATTACGGACAAAGCTATCAAGTATTCCCGCAGGAGTTGTACATAATTTGCCGTCTCTGTCATGCACTTGTGTGATTAGTTGCGGCTCTCGCCCCTTACATATTTTCTTCGCCAACAGCCTGCCTGGCCTCCCACCCTCTCCGAACCGCCTAGCTAGTGGTCGTTTGTTCACATATTTCAGTTCGTCTTCCGCAAATGTTTGATGTTCTATTAGGACAAGCTTAATTTTCCCCAATAGTTCCACATTACCTGTGTGTGCATACTCCCTCTCTAGGACAGTCACCTCACGCTCAAGCCTTGTTATTTGCGTCCGTATGTCTTTGAGTATCCCAGCTGTCGTGCTAATGCAAGTGCCCCTGAGCGTCGCCTTGAATGCCTCCCAAAGAATGCATGGGTCGTCAACTGAGTCTTCATTCAACTGGAAGTACTCCTTTATTGCTTTCGTTATGGTAGTTACGTACAGGGGGTCTAATAGTGCCTGTGCGCGGAATCGCCAGCTGAATGGAGGGGGAGTGTAGTGTGGGACCTGCAGAGTAAGTTCTACTGGATTGTGATCGGATAATGTACGCGGGTGATTTACTATCTGTGTAGTCCATAACACCCCATTATCTGTCCCCAGCCAATAGTCTATCCTCGACCAGTTACCGTGAGCCATGTTTACATGTGTCGCACCCGGTGTTGACGGGTGCTTGATCCTCCAGACATCTTTGAGTGCAAGTTCTACTAGTATATCGCCCAGCTTTTCCCTGGCTTTCTTTGTGGTTCTATGGAAGCAGCGGATCGATCCACGGCGTCCTGTAATGCTACATTAAAGTCCCCTCCCCAGAATATAGTCGTGTCAGCAAATTCCAGCAGGTGATCCCATAAGTCCTGAAAAAAACCTGGAGAGTCAACATTCGGACCATACACATTTACTATCGTCACCTCCTGGCCACGCAACACTCCTGACACAATAATATACCGGCCATTTGTGGCGACAATTGTACGTGCTATTCTATAATTAGTGCCCTTTTTGACCAATGTCATCACCCCTCTGGAATAGGATGAGTATGCCGGTTTGATTCCGCCCAGCGTGTACCAATTGGTCTATGTGATTTGGGGTCCATGTGAGTCTCCTGAAGCAATGCTATGTCTATGTGGTTCCTGTCAAGACATGCAAAAATGTGTCTGACCTTTTTAGGATTGGTGAGGCCTCTCACATTCCAAGTTCGTAATTTCAGGCTATTCGTACTCATATTAACAGCATCACATTCTGGCTGTACCACATGTAACCCATCCTCTTCCCAAGTGTTAGCTCAACCTTGCACAGTAACAGTGTTTTGGTTGTCAACCTGTTTACAATCATCCCACTTTGGTGTGCAGCAGTGCATCTCAATCGCCCAGGTAATTCAAAAATCAACAAACCCCAACTTCCCAAATACCCACCCACTCCAGCAACCCAATTCTGCTGAAGCCATTGTACCCACAGAACTGTGTTTGTCAACATAACTTGTCAGGGACTGCCCTAGTGGAGGTCCGCCAAAGACGCATTACTCCATCCTAGTGAAAGGATGTGGGCGAATCTACGATCTGTGTATAGAGCGCCCAGGCTTTGAAGCAACACCAATCTCATTTTACATTATTGAAGTCATATGCTTTCAGGACAGTCTTACAGTGTTTGACAGCAAGCATGTTATCTTTCCCTCATGTACACATAAGTGGTACATTGCGGCAGCATAATCAAGTTCATGCTTTGATAGTTTGTTATGTTCAGCTGCCATGTCAACCACATCGCATTGCTCCCCAAGTAACCAAGCCGCGCTTCTCTCTGACGCGACACCCATACCCAACATTTTCTCATTATACATGATATCCTGTACCTAAAAGAGTCACAGGTTGGGAGCCGTAGTACGTGCGGAGCCCAGCTTTACCCTCCTACACCCGTGGGTCCGACAGTTGTGCAAACACAGCGCAGCGTTCATCAGTAGGTCTTACCTTTCAATCTGACTCAGCGTGTCTGTCTCTGCGATGGGACCGTTTACCTTTGGCAACCGTTGTTTTGATGAAATCCATTGCAGCTTTTGGGGTCGAGAAGAAAATTGGCCTGTCCTCCCAAGTAATCCGCAGGCGAGCTGGGTATAACATGGCATACGGGATCTGCAGATCTCGGAGCTTGGTTTTAGCCTCATTGAACTCTTTGCATGCCTGTTGTACAGCGAACGTGAAGCCTGGAAAAAATTCAAGTTGGTTTCCCTGATGCTGAATCTCACCTTTTTCCCTCGCCAGCCTGAGCACAGTGTCCCTGTCGCGGTAATTTAGTACTCTTGCCAAAATTGGTCTAGGCGTGGCTCCCGGTTTGGGTTTTGGCGCGAACGGTGCGCTCGTTCAATAATGAATATTGAGGATAGATTTTCAGGGCCAAACAGGTCTTTGCACAGTTGTTCCACATAGGTCTCCATTCGGCCAGTGTTGGTCGATTCTGGTAGACCCGAAATGCGTATGTTATTACGTCTCGACCTGGATTCCAACTCCTCGGCTTTGGCTTTGATCACCTCCAGTACTTTCTCCATTCCTGCACATTTGGCCGTCGTGGTGCGCGATTCGTCTTCCACCATCGAGATCCTGGTTTCCGCCGTATCCAAGCGTTCGCCCTGTTTGTCGTGCTTGGCCGCCATGCTGTCCACTCGGCCCGTCAAGTGATCAAGTTTGCTATTGATATCCTGCAGGTTTGTTTGTATGGATTTCAATATGGTTTCCATGACACCACCATCTTGAGGGTCAGTTTCCGGGTCGTCCTCGGCAGCAGCAGTCTGACTCTTGGGTGCTTTACGCGCCTCAAATGTTAGTTTCGGCTGCTGTTTATCTGGTTTGCCCATGTTGCTGGTGTTGAATTAGCTATCTCTGGGATCGTTTGCTTTTGCGGCGTGCCGTGTTGCGCCTAGATCTGTAAGGTGGGAATGCGGCACTTATTCTCCAGCCACCTCAAGTGATGCACAGAACAGACCCCACAGCCAGAATGTGCCCCGTGGTCAAGCGGTAGTGATGTTTCCGTGTTACTCCAAGACGTCATTGACTGACACTAGATAGTCGCCAGTGATTGCTGGTGCGGACATGCAATGTACACCCCCCCACATTTTCACAGGTTGTGTCAGCAATGCTTTTTGCCGTTTTTACACCCGTTGAGAGAGCACCCGGCATCTGCAGTAGGGACCTCTCTGTTGTGCTGGTGAGATAATGTCGTTGTCAGCCTCCAGCGAGGGAGCCCAGCGCAGGGCGCACATCCACGTAGAACTCTCACTTCTCACTTCTATGCAGGCAGAAAAAGGACGATTTTATTCCCTCGTTGTGTGGCTGGTGGCAAGGCAGCAATCAGCCCGCCCCCCGGTGTGCTAGAGAACCTCGATCCTACTTGTGCAGGGGTGCCGCCATTGTGCTTCCCGCCGATTCACGGCCGTTAGGAACAGTTCGGGGGGGAGGTGGGAGGGGGAAACTCTGTCACCGATGGCATTGGTGTAATTTTACGTGATTCCTTGCTTTTTCCCAGAAATCACAAAAATAATGCAGTCCCGATCCTCCCCCGCTGCTTACAGCTCCTGTCCAGGCACAGCGCGGAGCGCGTCACCCCTGCCAGAGCCAGCCAAGCATACATGAACGCTTGACCGCTGACTCTCCCTCACAGGGTCGCGCAGGTCTCACCAGCAATCTGCCGCGGGCGGCATCCGCTCTGAGCATTTACCCCTGTTTTGTAGGCAATCTTCTGATGCGGGTTCACTCACTTGATGGCGCCGGCGCGGTCAGTCGCCGAGAGTCTTCAGCCGATCGCCGTCCGCCATGCTGGGATGCCGAGTCCGTTGGGGTTCACGCTGGTGTCGCATCTCTAGCGCGGCAGGGTGTAACCTTCGGGGGTCCTCGCATGCACCACACTTTCCCCAGTTGAATGGTGTGCCGGTTGGCCTGTGGCGCTCCGATTTAGCGCATATTACCGGCGCTTTTTAGATTCGCCCGGCGGAGATGCACAGCTAGGCAACCATTCCGCTGTGCGCCCCCTAGCGCCTCCCCGTGGTTCCCACCCACTTACTACAGTAATTTTCTCACCCAATTGCTGGTGCCTGGCCATATAGTTGTGCTGTGTGCGGGCCGCCCTGGATGGGGACACTACCTGGATTTCTTCTCGCTGGTGTAGAGGGTCGTGTTGATACACCATTGATGTCACTCCCTGGGGCCTAAGCGTGAGTAACACTATGATTGCTGACAGATTATTGGGGTAGGGACTAAGCCTACATACCTGTAACTGGACTGCATTCTGCTGTGGCCCCCATGCAATATATGCCAATCGGCACCCTGCAGTAGGACCTGACCAGAACCCCCCACTGCAGGTCATGTTTGAGTCTGTGAATGTGACTGCGCAGAACAAACATGGAATACACATCTGCAATTGCCTCTTTTAACACAGAATTTGGCCATAGATCTGGCCCTCCAATGGTTACTAATCCTATAAAAAGCTGCAGACTCTGCCTCACTCTTAGTCATCTGTCCTGTAAGTGTGGCCGGGGGATGAACTCTTGCACACCTAAGTTACTTCGCTCCTACTACTATATCATGGACAGCGAGGTGCCTTCACAAGCAGCCTGGGACTTTGCAGACTGTCAAACTCACCTCCATTGATACTGCATAGCACAGTATATAGCTGTTGCTTACTGCCATGGGCCAAGCTCAGAACAGAGGGGAAAAGTCAGCTACACATTCCCACTCTCAGCCACCCCTTCTGAACATTCATTAGCCTCGTCACCCAATGACGTTGTGCCCCCCAATTTAATGCCATCCCAAATGGATAAACTTACATGTCATACTCCAGGAAATAGATATTTAATAAAGAAATGTAGCTTAATTTTAGGAGCGGGATGTAGAGTTTATAGGGGATAAGGGTGGGTAGTGTTTTAAAAAAGTATAGTGTAATTATAGAATAATAAATTTCTAAAATTAAATAAATTTTCAAAATTTCGAACATTGTAATAAATATTTGTAAAAGGCGAAATTGTATGGAAATGTATGGATTATTGTTAAATTTTTTGTAGTTTGCATTTGTGTATGTATAAAAAAGTATTGTAAATATATATTTCTTATTTAATATTTAATAAAGAAATCCATAATTATTTTTGAAACGGGATGTAGAGTTTATAGAGGATAAGGGTGGGTAGTATTTTTAAAAAGTATAGTGTAATTATAGAATAATAACATTCAATTTTAAATCTAAAATTCAAATAATCGAAATTTTTACCAATTATTAGTAATTAGCGAAATTGTATAGCAATTTATGGATTATGGTTTAATGTTTTAATTAAATGGTGATTGGAGTTGGAATAGTCATTTATTAAGGTTTACTGTCCAGCACTTACCCTAATTAAATGGTGATTGGAGTTGGAATAGTAATTTAAATAGGTTCTATGTCCAGCACTTACCCTAATTAAATGGTGATTGGAGTTGGAATAGTATATAATTAAGGTTCTGTGTCCAGCACTTACCCTAATTAAATGGTGATTGGAGTTGGAATAGTAAATTAAATAGGTTCTGTGTCCAGCACTTACCCTAATTAAATGGTGATTGGAGTAGGAATAGTAAATTAAATAGGTTCTGTGTCCAGCACTTACCCTAATTAAATGGTTATTGGAGTTGGAATATTAAATTACATAGGTTCTGTGTCCAGCAATTATCCTAATTAAATGGTGATTGGAGTAGGAATAGTAATTTATTATGATTTAATGTCCAGCACTTACCCTAATTAAATGTTGATTGGAGTTGGAATAGTAAATTAAATAGGTTCTGTGTCCAGCACTTACCCTAATTAAATGGTGATTGGAGTTGGAATAGTAAATTAAATAGGTTCTGTGTCCAGCACTTACCCTAATTAAATGGTGATTGGAGTTGGAATAGTATATAATTAAGGTTCTGTGTCCAGCACTTACCCTAATTAAATGGTGATTGGAGTAGGAATAGTAAATTAAATAGGTTCTGTGTCCAGCACTTACCCTAATTAAATGGTTATTGGAGTTGGAATATTAAATTACATAGGTTCTGTGTCCAGCAATTATCCTAATTAAATGGTGATTGGAGTAGGAATAGTAATTTATTATGATTTAATGTCCAGCACTTACCCTAATTAAATGTTGATTGGAGTTGGAATAGTAAATTAAATAGGTTCTGTGTCCAGCACTTACCCTAATTAAATGGTGATTGGAGTTAGAATAGTAAATTAAATAGGTTCTGTGTCCAGCACTTACCCTAATTAAATGGTGATTGGAGTTGGAATAGTATATAATTAAGGTTCTGTGTCCAGCACTTACCCTAATTAAATGGTGATTGGAGTTGGAATAGTAAATTAAATAGGTTCTGTGTCCAGCACTTACCCTAATTAAATGGTGATTGGAGTAGTAATAGTAAATTAAATAGGTTCTGTGTCCAGCACTTACCCTAATTAAATGGTGATTGGAGTTGGAATAGTATATAATTAAGGTTCTGTGTCCAGCACTTACCCTAATTAAATGGTGATTGGAGTTGGAATAGTAAATTAAATAGGTTCTGTGTCCAGCACTTACCCTAATTAAATGGAGATTGGAGTTGGAATAGTAAATAAATAGGTTCTGTGTCCAGCACTTACCCTAATTAAATGGTGATTGGAGTTGGAATAGTAAATTAAATAGGTTCTGTGTCCAGCACTTACCCTAATTAAATGGTGATTGGAATTGGAATAGTAATTTATTAAGATTTAATGTCGAACACTTACCCTAATTAAATGGTGATTGGAGTTGGAATAGTAAATTAAATAGGTTATGTGTCCAGCACTTACCCTAATTAAATGGTGATTGGAGTTTCAATAGTAAATTAAATAGGTTCTGTGTCCAGCACTTACCCTAATTAAATGGTGATTGGAGTAGGAATAGTAAATTAAATAGGTTCTGTGTCCAGCATTTACCCTAATTAAATGGTTATTGGAGTTGGAATATTAAATTACATAGGTTCTGTGTCCAGCAATTATCCTAATTAAATGGTGATTGGAGTAGGAATAGTAATTTATTATGATTTAATGTCCAGCACTTACCCTAATTAAATGTTGGGTGGAGTTGGAATAGTAAATTAAATAGGTTCTGTGTCCAGCACTTACCCTAATTAAATGGTGATTGGAGTTGGAATAGTAAATTAAATAGGTTCTGTGTCCAGCACTTACCCTAATTAAATGGTGATTGGAGTTGGAATAGTAAATTAAATAGGTTCTGTGTCCAGCACTTACCCTAATTAAATGGTGATTGGAGTTGGAATAGTAAATTAAATAGGTTCTGTGTTCAGCACTTACCCTAATTAAATGGAGATTGGAGTTGGAATAGTAAATTAAATAGGTTCTGTGTTCAGCACTTACCCTAATTAAATGGTGATTGGAGTTGGAATAGTAAATTAAATAGGTTCTGTGTCCAGCACTTACCCTAATTAAATGGTGATTGGAGTAGTAATAGTAAATTAAATAGGTTCTGTGTCCAGCACTTACCCTAATTAAATGGTGATTGGAGTTGGAATAGTATATAATTAAGGTTCTGTGTCCAGCACTTACCCTAATTAAATGGTGATTGGAGTTGGAATAGTAAATTAAATAGGTTCTGTGTCCAGCACTTACCCTAATTAAATGGTGATTGGAGTTGGAATAGTAAATTAAATAGGTTCTGTGTCCAGCACTTACCCTAATTAAATGGTGATTGGAGTTGGAATAGTAAATTAAATAGGTTCTGTGTTCAGCACTTACCCTAATTAAATGGAGATTGGAGTTGGAATAGTAAATTAAATATGTTCTGTGTGCAGCACTTACCCTAATTAAATGGTGATTGGAGTTGGAATAGTAAATTAAATAGGTTCTGTGTCCAGCACTTACCCTAATTAAATGGTGATTGGAGTTGGAATAGTAAATTAAATAGGTTCTGTGTCCAGCACTTACCCTAATTAAATGGTTATTGGAGTTGGAATAGTAATTTATTAAGATTTAATGTCCAACAGTTACCCTAGTTAAATGGTGTTTGGAGTTGGAATAGTAAATTAAATAGGTTCTGTGTCCAGCACTTACCCTAATTAAATGGTGATTGGAGTTGGAATAGTAAATTAAATAGGTTCGGTGTCCAGCACTTACCCTAATTAAATGGTGATTGGAGTTGGAATAGTAATTTATTAAGATTTAATGTCCAGCACTTACCCTAATTAAATGGTGATTGGAGTTGGAATAGTAAATTATATAGGTTCTGTGTCCAGCACTTACCCTAACTAAATGGTGATTGGAGTTGGAATAGTAAATTAAATAGGTTTTGTGTCCAGCACTTACCCTAATTAAATGGAGATTGGAGTTGGAATAGTAAATTAAATAGGTTCTGTGTCCAGCACTTACCCTAATTAAATGGTGGTTGGAGTTGGAATAGTAAATTAAATAGGTTCTGTGTCCAGCACTTACCCTAATTAAATGGTGATTGGAGTTGGAATAGTAAATTAAATAGGTTCTGTGTCCAGCACTTACCCTAATTAAATGGTGATTGGAATTGGAATAGTAATTTATTAAGATTTAATGTCCAACACTTATCCTAATTAAATGGTGATTGGAGTTGGAATAGTAAATTAAATAGGTTATGTGTCCAGCACTTACCCTAATTAAATGGTGATTGGAGTTTCAATAGTAAATTAAATAGGTTCTGTGTCCAGCACTTACCCTAATTAAATGGTGATTGGAGTAGGAATAGTAAATTAAATAGGTTCTGTGTCCAGCATTTACCCTAATTAAATGGTTATTGGAGTTGGAATATTAAATTACATAGGTTCTGTGTCCAGCAATTATCCTAATTAAATGGTGATTGGAGTAGGAATAGTAATTTATTATGATTTAATGTCCAACACTTACCCTAATTAAATGTTGAGTGGAGTTGGAATAGTAAATTAAATAGGTTCTGTGTCCAGCACTTACCCTAATTAAATGGTGATTGGAGTTGGAATAGTAAATTAAATAGGTTCTGTGTCCAGCAATTACCCTAATTAAATGGTGATTGGAGTTGGAATAGTATATAATTAAGGTTCTGTGTCCAGCACTTACCCTAATTAAATTGTGATTGGAGTTGGAATAGTAAATTAAATAGGTTCTGTGTCCAGCACTTACCCTAATTAAATGGTGATTGGAGTTGGAATAGTAAATTAAATAGGTTCTGTGTCCAGCACTTACCCTAATTAAATGGTGATTGGAGTTGGAATAGTAAATTAAATAGGTTCTGTGTTCAGCACTTACCCTAATTAAATGGAGATTGGAGTTGGAATAGTAAATTAAATATGTTCTGTGTGCAGCACTTAGCCTAATTAAATGGTGATTGGAGTTGGAATAGTAAATTAAATAGGTTCTGTGTCCAGTACTTACCCTAATTAAATGGTGATTGGAGTTGGAATAGTAAATTAAATAGGTTCTGTGTCCAGCACTTACCCTAATTAATTGGTGATTGGAGTTGGAATAGTAATTTATTAAGATTTAATGTCCAGCACTTACCCTAATTAAATGGTGATTGGAGTTGGAATAGTAAATTATATAGGTTCTGTGTCCAGCACTTACCCTATCTAAATGGTGATTGGAGTTGGAATAGTAAATTAAATACGTTTTGTGTCCAGCACTTACCCTAATTAAATGGTGATTGGAGTTGGAATAGTAATTTATTAAGATTTAATGTCCAGCACTTACCCTAATTAAATGGTGATTGGAGTTGGAATAGTAAATTAAATAGGTTCTGTGTCCAGCACTTACCCTAATTAAATGGTGATTGGAGTTGGAATAGTATATAATTAAGGTTCTGTGTCCAGCACTTACCCTAAATAAATGGTGATTGGAGTTGGAATAGTAAATTAAATAGGTTCTGTGTCCAGCACTTACCCTAATTAAATGGTGATTGGAGTTGGAATAGTAAATTAAATAGGTTCTGTGTCCAGCACGTACCCTAATTAAATGGTGATTGGAGTTGGAATAGTAAATTAAATAGGTTCTGTGTTCAGCACTTACCCTAATTAAATGGAGATTGGAGTTGGAATAGTAAATTAAATATGTTCTGTGTGCAGCACTTAGCCTAATTAAATGGTGATTGGAGTTGGAATAGTAAATTAAATAGGTTCTGTGTCCAGCACTTACCCTAATTAAATGGTGATTGGAGTTGGAATAGTAAATTAAATAGGTTCTGTGTCCAGCACTTACCCTAATTAAATGGTTATTGGAGTTGGAATAGTAATTTATTAAGATTTAATGTCCAGAAGTTACCCTAGTTAAATGGTGATTGGAGTTGGAATAGTAAATTAAATAGGTTCTGTGTCCAGCACTTAGCCTAATTAAATGGTGATTGGAGTTGGAATAGTAAATTAAATAGGTTCTGTGTCCAGCACTTACCCTAATTAAATGGTGATTGGAGTTGGAATAGTAATTTATTAAGATTTAATGTCCAGCACTTACCCTAATTAAATGGTGATTGGAGTTGGAATAGTAAATTATATAGGATCTGTGTCCAGCACTTACCCTAACTAAATGGTGATTGGAGTTGGAATAGTAAATTAAATAGGTTTTGTGTCCAGCACTTACCCTAATTAAATGGAGATTGGAGTTGGAATAGTAAATTAAATAGGTTCTGTGTCCAGCACTTACCCTAATTAAATGGTGATTGGAGTTGGAATAGTAAATTAAATAGGTTCTGTGTCCAGCACTTACCCTAATTAAATGGTGATTGGAATTGGAATAGTAATTTATTAAGATTTAATGTCCAACACTTACCCTAATTAAATGGTGATTGGAGTTGGAATAGTAAATTAAATAGGTTATGTGTCCAGCACTTACCCTAATTAAATGTTGATTGGAGTTTCAATAGTAAATTAAATAGGTTCTGTTTCCAGCACTTACCCTAATTAAATGGTGATTGGAGTTGGAATAGTAATTTATTAAGAATTAATGTCCAGCACTTACCCTAATTAAATGGTGATTGGAGTTGGAATAGTAAATTATATAGGTTCTGTGTCCAGCACTTACCCTAATTAAATGGTGATTGGAGTTGGAATAGTAAATTAAATAGGTTTTGTGTCCAGCACTTACCCTAATTAAATGGAGATTGGAGTTGGAATAGTAAATTAAATAGGTTCTGTGTCCAGCACTTACCCTAATTAAATGGTGATTGGAGTTGGAATAGTAAATTAAATAGGTTCTGTGTCCAGCACTTACCCTAATTAAATGGTGTTTGGAGTTGGAATAGTAAATTAAATAGGTTCTGTGTCCAGCACTTACCCTAATTAAATGGTGATTGGAGTTGGAATAGTAATTTATTAAGATTTAATGTCCAGCACTTACCCTAATTAAATGGTGATTGGAGTTGGAATAGTAAATTAAATAGGTTATGTGTCCAGCACTTACCCTAATTAAATGGTGATTGGAGTTGGAATAGTAAATTAAAAAGGTTCTGTGTCCAGCACTTACCCTAATTAAATGGTGATTGGAGTTGTAATAGTAAATTATTAAAGTTTTTTGTCAAGCAATTACCTAAAGTAAATGGTGATTGGAGTAGGAATATTAAAATAATTAATTCTGTGTCCTTCAACTATTTATATTATATGTATATGGGTGTATGAATAATAACTTTTATAGGTTCAGTGTATAGTATGTACTCTAATTACATTTGGTATATAGAAATAGATAGAACATTACATTTATAATACATTTGAAAAAGACATAAAAATGATTTTGCAATAGGTAATAGAAAATAATTACACAATTTTTGTTGAAAACAATTTTATTTATTCAACAATTGAAAAATACGATCAGATATACATTTTATAAAGCTATGTTTGGTATAAATATTAAAAAATAGAAGGACAATGTTCTTTGAATAATCACATTTTTGAGTAGTTTTCTTGAAAAGTACTTTTAATTTATAGAGAAAAAATGGTTAGTTAACATTATGCAATGTATGATACTATACATACATCATAAAAATTTTGTTTCTTAATAAAACATAAAACATGTGTAATGAAAAACATAAATCACAAATTTAAATAAAATATAATGTTATACAGATGATGATATTAACATATGAACATTTTTAAAAGTATAATATAATATTAAGATCTTGATTAGAACATTTTGATCATAATCAATGATTTTTTTAAGAATACAATATTGTTATGTATAATTATTATTATTAATAAATAAGTTTTAATAATAATAATTTTCACATATTAGTCATATTGTAAAAAAGTTAATCACAAAAACAAATACAATATTACACATTTAGCGATATACTAATTTTAATAAATATTACATTAAATATTTCAATATTTTTATACTTAATGTAATAAATATTAAAAGTATTTAAAATATAAATAATATATAGAAAAATAAGATTTTTATCTCACAATGTAGTATACAATTTTTAGTACATTATACATAATTTCTAACCACATATATAACAATAATGGACATTTATAGTAGTACTTTTCATAGTTAGACATAATTCAGTTCTTTCATTTTGTAACCACTCTTTGTCTTTTTGCGTTATTTTGGGAAAGGGAAAGTCGCTGTTGGAAGCAGGTTCACGTTTGAGTAGGTACGATTCTAGTTTTATCTTTTTAAAGTATTGTAACTAAAAATTAAAGGTAGTCCTTTGTTATTTAGGGGTTGTGTCAAGACTTCAATCACTATAGCTAGCATTAGGTCAGTGCAAGCAAAAACTCAGCGGTCACTAAAGCAGGTCTCTAAATATCCACGTTGGAGGAGGCAGCACAGAGTGACCACTTTATTCCTGCAGCGCTGTGTCCTGAATCTTGGAAGGCAAGTACCCCAACATGGCCGCCGAGGAGGATGTCGAACAGTGTTGAGTGAGCGTTCTAGTCTTCGAGAGCGCGCGAGCAGCTGTGGAGATGAAGCGCACGGCTGCTCTGGAATCTGCGCACTTCAACTGACCTCTTCACCGGAGTCATAGCGCAGCTCTCGTGTGAAGTTCTTGTTCCGAAAATTCCTGTCAGCGCTTCTTGTTCTTGGTTGTTTCTTATCGCATGCGCAACGTGGGATTCTGGCAAGTGACTTTTATGAAGGATGTTGCAGTATTGCATTTTAGTTAGTGCCACTTCATAGGATTCTAGTTAGATATTTCGGAGAACCAGAGTAGAGTTATTCCCTCACCTTAGATTAGCATACCGTTTTCTAGGACAGTATTTTAGCTTACTTATAGCAAGGTTTAGCTTGTTATCTAGTCAATTCAGTATCGTCTTCAGCGGACATTTCTTGAGTCTTTTCATTCAATCATCCCCATTTATCCAAGAGACTCTTCAAGCCAATTCCCAATTAGTTCTTCGTTTTTGGGCCACAAGAAGGATCAGTGAAGAACTCGTCAGCTACCACATAGAGAGGCCAGACCAGCTCATACTGAGGGTAAGAGACTTCACCTGTTATTCCAAGTAAAAACACATGAAATGTTTAGAGTATAAACACATAAGTCATTCCTTTCAGGGGTGGTGGGCATAGGAACCTGCGTCGACTCCAGTGATACTTGAAACTTCTGACAGATTGAAGTGCCAACTTTTCACTCGAGTCGACATGGCTGAGGGATTTGATATGAATTCCTTGGCGGGAATCTTAGAAGGGTTACAGGCCCAGCTTACACGCTCCACAGAAGAGAATAGAGTCCTTAGGGATGAGGTAAAAAGGTCCCAACAAGAAACTCGTCACGTTCAACAGAAATTAGAGGAACTCATAGCGGGAACAACTCCTTTACCTAGTTTCAATTCCTCTCACAACTCAGGTGCAGAAGTGGCCACGCAAGTGATTCATTCAGTGGCTCCTATTGTTCCTTTAGCCAACCCTGAACGCTTTAGCGGGGATCCCCATAAGGCCCAAATTTTCCTCACGCAATGTTCCTTGCATTTCTTGTGCAGATCAGTGGTTTTCAAAGAGGATCAAGCCAAGGTCGCATTCATGTTGTCTTATTTGAGCGGAGACGCCGCTGCCTGGTCTATGCCGTTGGTCACTCGAAATGACGCAGCATTATATGATTTTAACCGTTTCAAGAAAGAATTTTTACGAATATTCGATAGAAGAACGGCCAACCAAGCTACAGACAATGAACTCCTAGATCTCAAGCAAGGCAATCGAGAATTGGTAGCATATATAGCACAGTTCAACAAACTAATCGTCGAAACAGATTGGCCCGACAGTAAACGTGCGGCGATATTCTATCGAGGTCTTAAAGATGAAATAAAAGATGCCTTAGCACAGATCCCTAAACGTCCTCAGGAGATATCAGAACTGATAGATTTAGTTCTTCAAATTGAACATCGATTGTTTGAAAGAAGGTCAGAAAAGAAGCGAGATTACAAGTCATTTGTGCCACGCCTAGACCGTATGAGATCTGAACCCTCAAAACCCGATATTGGTACCGGAGAGGAACCAATGAAAATAGGTTCCATCAGAGGACCTCTCTCACAGGAAGAAAAAGACAAGAGGCGAGCAAATCAGTGGTGCCTGTATTGTGGAACCTCGGGACATTTTGTGAGAGAGTGTCCGAAGAGAAACAAAAATAGCCAGGGGTTAAAAGACCGATCCCACCAGTAAAGGGAGTTGCCCTGGTGGGATGTTCCGAACAGTCAACTCATGAACCTCAGCAACTGATTAACACGTTACAGTCAGCGGCCCCTCACCTTACTGTGTTTTTTACAGTCAAATTCGGACCCCAGAAGTTGGAAGAAGTTTCAGTCATGATTGATTCGGGGGCCACAGGGAACTTCTGCGACCTGAAATATGCGCAAGAGATGGGCATAAAGGCGATTAAGAAGAAGAACCTCGAAGTAGGAAAAGCGGTCGACGGTTCCAATTTGACTTCAGGACCCATAGTAGAAGAAACGGAGACCTTGGAATTGGAGGGGTTACAGGGTCATCGAGAATTTATCAGATTTAACCTCATGGATGCACTTCAGTTCCAGCTGATCTTGGGATTGCCATGGTTGACAGCTCATAATCCGATTATTGATTGGGAGAGGAGGACGGTCAAGATGAACTCGGAATTTTGTCAGAAGAATTGTTTTGCTAAAAGGCCGGAAGAGTGCGAGGGATCGGCGGCTACTGAGTTGGCTCAATTGTCCCTTCACATTTGCGCTGTTAGCGCTGAAGAAATACCAAAAGAATACCAAGATTTGGCAAGTGTGTTCGACAAAAGGAATGCAGAGAAACTACCGCCACACAGGAGCTACGATTGTAAGATTGAGTTGGAGGCCGGTGCCAACCTGCTCTGTAGTCGAGTTTATGCGCTCACGGAAAAGGAAAACATCTATCTGAAAGAATATTTGGAAGAGTACACTAAAATGGGATTCATAAGGCCATCACAATCTCCAGTTTCGTCTCCGCTTTTCTTTCGGCCCAAGAAGGATGGGACCCTTCGCACGTGTATTGATTATAGAGCCTTGAATCAAGTCACAGTAAAAAACCGGTACCCATTACCTCTCATCAATCAGCTATTGGACCAAGTCAAAGGAGCAAAAATTTACACCAAGCTTGATCTGCGTGGATCTTACCATTTGGTGAGAGTTGCCGAGGGTGATGAATGGAAAACAGCTTTCCGGACCAAGCATATATTGTTTGAGTATCAAGTGATGCCTTATGGGCTGAGCAATGCCCCAGCAGCATTTCAAAACTTCGTAAACGATGTTCTGCGGGAATTCTTGGATCGAGTGGCTGTAGTGTATATTGATGACATATTGATTTTTTCCGACAAGATGGAAGATCACGTCAAGCATGTGCGAGCCATTCTCCAGAAGCTTTTGGATAACCACTTGTATGTGAAGTTGGAAAAGTGTTCATTCCATGCCGAGAAGGTGGAGTTCTTGGGATTCATGTTGTCCGCAGCTGGGGTCGAGATGGATAATTCAAAGGTCCGTACCATTCAGGAGTGGTCATCACCAGGGAGTGTGAAGGAAATCCAAAGTTTTATTGGTTTTGCCAATTTTTACCGGAGGTTCATTCCTAATTTCTCGTCTAAAGTCACTCCCATCACTCACCTGCTAAAGAAGGGGCAAAAATTTGAATGGACCGCAACTGCAGAACAAGCCTTCCAAGACTTGAAGACTGCCTTCATTAGCGCCCCTATTCTAATGCATCCCGACCCGGAACAAGCATTTTTAGTTGAAACAGATGCATCAGACTTTGCAACCAGAGGAATTTTATCGCAGAGAAACAAAACGACGGGACAACTGCATCCGGTGGCCTACCGGTCCAGGAAACTGTCTGACACGGAGCGTAATTACTCCATCGCCGACAAGGAATTGTTGGCTGTTCGAGAAGCATTCCAAGACTGGCGACACTACCTACTGGGGGCCAAGCATACTGTCACAGTATTTACAGGCCATCGTAACCTCCAATTTCTCAAGTCTGAAAAAAAACACTTTCGCCACGTCAATTGAGATGGTCTCTGTATTTCTCAGAATTTGACTTCGTGATCACGTACAAACCAGGTGCGAAAAATGGGAAGGCCGATGCCCTTTCACGCATGAACCCAACAGCCGAAGAAAAACCTTCAGTCGAAGAACCGATAGTTCCGTTGAAACAAATTATCGGGGCCATGCAATTGAAGGAATTCGATGAACAAATTCAGCAAGCTTGCTCAGAGGAGGATCTCCATAAGTGGGCAGAGTCGGATGGGAAAAGAACTCTTGTCAATGGACTTCCTTATCATGAAGGCAAACTATATCTTCCGGCCAGAAAACTTTAAGAAGAGGCCTTGAAAGGTTGCCACGATGACCGGTTGGCGGGTCACAAAGGAGTTAAGAAGACTGAAGAACTGGTCAGACGACACTTCTGGTGGCCAGATTTGGCAGCCCAAGTAAGACAATATGTTTCGACCTGTGAGATCTGCATCAAGGGGAAGCCTAGTCGACAGGCCCCACAAGGGTTACTGCAACCCTTACCCAACGCACCTTACCCATGGCACACAGTAACACTAGATCTGATAGTGGATCTGCCCTCTAGTCAAGGCAACACGGTGATCTTGGTGGTGGTGGACTCATTTACTAAAATGGGACATTTCATTCCTTTCAAGACAGTACCCACAGCTTCACAATTAGTGCAGACCTTTAACCAACACATAATTCGGGCACACGGGATTCCACAAGTAATCATATCAGATAGGGGATCACAGTTCATGTCGAGATTTTGGAAGACCTTTATGCACAGTTCAGGCATTGATACACGTTATTCGACTAGTTATCATCCTGAAACAGACGGTCAGACCGAGAGGTTGAACCAAGATCTAGAGCAGTATTTACGCCTCTATCTGTTAGAGCAGGATGTTGAATATCCTGAATTACTGTGGACAGCAGAATTCGCATACAATAACGCAACTCATGACTCCACAGGGTTTACTCCATTTTACTTGAATACAGGCAGACACCCGACAATCACACTAGGAAAACAGATTGGAGAGGTCCCCGCCGTTACTAGTGTAATGGAAGAGCTACAGGATTCTTACAAAAGAGCATTGAGAAACTTAAAAAAGGCCAAACAATCCTATAAGAAACAGGCAGATAAAAAGAGAAGACAAGGTCCCCAGTTTGAAGTAGGCGATCAGGTGTGGCTATCCACAAAACATTTGAGATTGAAGGGTAATCGGAAGTTTCAGCCTAGATTCATAGGGCCATTTAAAATCCAGAAGATCATCAATCCTGTAGTGGTGAAATTACAATTACCAAAGTCATTGAAAATTCATTCGACCTTCCACATTTCCCTTCTGAAGAAAAGTCCAGATAAGGTCAGGTTAAAAGACTGCCCACCCACTATTGTGGTAGAAACTAGCGAGGAGTACGAGGTCAGCAGGATCTTAGATTCCAAGGTCACTAAGAATAAACTGTTTTACTTGATAGAGTGGAAAGGGTACGGACCTGAAGAGCGGTCGTGGGAACCATCAGTCAATGTGAATGCCCCACGACTAGTTGAAGCCTTTCATAAAGCGCACCCCAACAAACCCACTTTGGAAGGACCATTATTGAAAGGGGGTACTGTCAAGACTTCAAGCACTATAGCTAGCATTAGGTCAGTGCAAGCAAAAACTCAGCGGTCACTAAAGCAGGTCTCTAAATATCCACGTTGGAGGAGGCAGCACAGAGTGACCACTTTATTCCTGCAGCGCTGTGTCCTGAATCTTGGAAGGCAAGTACCCCAACATGGCCGCCGAGGAGGATGTCGAACAGTGTTGAGTGAGCGTTCTAGTCTTCGAGAGCGCGCGAGCAGCTGTGGAGATGAAGCGCATGGCTGCTCTGGAATCTGCGCACTTCAACTGACCTCTTCACCGGAGTCATAGCGCAGCTCTCGTGTGAAGTTCTTGTTCCAAAAATTCCTGTCAGCGCTTCTTGTTCTTGGTTGTTTCTTATCGCATGCGCAACGTGGGATTCTGGCAAGTGACTTTTATTAAGGATGTTGCAGTATTGCATTTTAGTTAGTGCCACTTCATAGGATTCTAGTTAGATATTTCGTAGAACCAGAGTAGAGTTATTCCCTCACCTTAGATTAGCATACCGTTTTCTAGGACAGTATTTTAGCTTACTTATAGCAAGGTTTAGCTCGTTATCTAGTCAATTCAGTATCGTCTTCAGCGGACATTTCTTGAGTCTTTTCATTCAATCATCCCCATTTATCCAAGAGACTCTTCAAGCCAATTCCCAATTAGTTCTTCGTTTTTGGGCCACAAGAAGGATCAGTGAAGAACTCGTCAGCTACCACATAGAGAGGCCAGACCAGCTCATACTGAGGGTAAGAGACTTCACCTGTTATTCCAAGTAAAAACACATGAAATGTTTAGAGTATAAACACATAAGTCATTCCTTTCAGGGGTGGTGGGCATAGGAACCTGCGTCGACTCCAGTGATACTTGAAACTTCTGACAGGTTGGTAATTAAAGTATGACTATTTACATATAATGGAGTGGACTCAATACGAATTTCCGTTATCGAGTTTTTGTGGCATTTGAAGTAGTTGGAGTTAGTGAGTCTGTTGTATGATTTAATTTAAAATTTAAAAAGTAGGGATGTTATGTTTATATATTATGCTATATTCGTTAGTGTTATGTCGGTGGGATTGTTTTGAATTTTTTTTCTCGTATTTTGAAACAGCTATTTCCGTTTCCGATTACTCATTTTTTTTGAGAAAGGAAGTGTGTTTAAGTTGTTAGAACGGAGATGTATAACATTCTCCCTTTATTTTTTGAGTTCACTGAAATCTTTATCACAGTTTAATATTATAGTCGTCATTTTCAATGGCATTTCAAGAGTCGTTTTATTTGGATGATGGATACTTTTAGCACAGTTAATTGCAAAATATTTAATGATTTGTTGTATTAGGTCTTTGAGATTTACACACTTTATTGTCGGTAAAGGATTAATCGTTATGATGTTGTATTTAAAGGTAAGTTATTCATTTATATTATTTTATTTGGATGGAAACAGTATTCAAACAAAAATATTTTGATATAATGACATATTTATTTAGTCTATTTATAATAGTGTTAAAAAATAAATTAGACTAAATAAATATTGAATTGTTATATTATAATATGTGTGATATCATATTAAGGATATTGTTTGATGTTTATCCATTTATTTACTTATTACAATTAGTTTAATGTTTTGGCTATCATTTTTAGATACTCCAGTCCTCTTGTTGTAGGATAGAGTTGGACTTGCTGTTGAAGATATAGATACATTTGAGCAGTTTGTCTAGAGAGTTTTGGTTTTAGTTGTATGACAGATTGCTCCATACGTAGTTCCTGAAAGCTTTGCTCTTTTTGTATAGCTGTGAGTAGCTTGTGTAATGTGGGTGTTGTACGTCCAGTAGAAGAGAGGAAGGCATTGTGCCAACCTTCAACAGCATTGTTCGTTTTAGCCTCTTGGTTCAGCGTTGGTAGATATACATTCCACCAGGGAATTAAAAATTTAGGCTGGCGTCTGTGGCCTGACCTATGTAGTCTCCCTACCCAGTTGTCCTCAAAGTAATCTAAAAGTGGGGCAAGTCTTTGCTCATTTTGGGTGTAGAAAGGACTTTCAATTAATAGATTGTAATGTTCTGCCACGTCAGTTACTGGTACATATGCCAGAGCAATGAGATGTTTAATTTGGTATGCAAAAGTTATATTTGTTGCATACTCAACACTAAGGGCAGATTTTTGTAAATGTCTCCAGAGACATTGATTGAAATGAAAATAACATCCTTGAATGGATGTGTGTGGGTGAGTTTTCAAAATAGAATTAATCATAGCTTGTTCGAAGTCTATGATTATTTTCATTGGGAAGTAGTCAGAAGTTTGTTCTTTTATTTTTTACAAAATTTCTGTATAAGTTGTGGCTTGTTTGTTCGGTAATAAACAGTATATGAATGGGATACAGGTTTTATGATATTGCCCATGAATTGTGTATAATTGGTAGAAAGGTTTTGGGCATATAGAAAAAGTTCCATCCATCATCCAAGTAGCACTTTCTTGCAATTTTTTAATGTTGTTATTCGTTGCAAACATGATTATTCTTTTGTCTTTGCTATGATTATCATAAAAGATAAATGGTTCGTCATTATGAGTGATTACAAGGTCAGGTGGAATTATGACTTCCTCAAAAGTTCTAGGAATTGGTATATTGGGTCTACTTGCTTTCTTTGTCCTTGCTATTGTTCTTTTAATGGAAGCAATAGATGGTAACTGACCTCTTGCTTCTCTGGGAACTTTAGGTAGTAATTCTTTCAGAATTACGCTGCTAGGTAGGTCTGATGTGCTACTTAAATCTTTGATATTCTCGAGAGTGGATCTCACTTCGATTTCTGAAATGTTTGGTGGGTGATTATGTTCAGTAGTATTAATAACACTTGTTTCCCTGGTTGTATCTCGCCCATAGCATTTATTGGAGTAATATTTCGTACATTTCCAATTCACTTTAAGGTCTTTTTGTTTCTCCTGAGTATAAGTGTAGCCCATATAGCATAATAAAAATTTGCCTTTCTGAGATGTAATAAATCTTGCATCATCAGTCATTCTTGAGTTCTGGTATCTAGAAAAGTTAATATAAAAATATTATGAAAATGTGTAATTTAAAAAACATTATAAATTAAGCAGGTACTATTTCTAGTATCTTACTTACCAGCAGCAAAGTTGTATGTATAGAAAGTAGGTGTAGTTTCAGTCAGATGTTGTAGTCCTATTGCCACGGTCTGTTGAAAAAAAGTGAAGTATGTTATAGGATATGTTTACATGTGTTTTTTGGTTACAGTTTTGGTAGTTTCTAACGTTACTAAAAATACTTTACTTTATTTGGATTTTAAAAGAGACATTTGCAAAATAATAGTAACAGAAGCATAAAAAGAGTCATTTTATGTTAGAGTATATTCTATAGAGTTTATAAAGACTTGTTATGTTTGATTTGTGTACTTACCAAGATATTTAGAGTTGTAGCAGAATGTTTGTTCTTTGATGTGAATTATCTGTTTTCAGTTGCTTTGAGGTCTGTTTAGAGAGAAAGTTTCAGAAAATTACCAAAGAGTTTATATGTTGCATAAAGCATAGACACTTGTTATAAAGCATTGTTACTTATTTGGTGAAAAGAACCTGGGATGACACATGTATTATGAGTTAAAGTAGAAGAAACATATTTAAGAACATGAATAGATAATTTTTTATAAAGCATTGTAACTTATTTCGTCCTAAAAAACCTGGGATCACAATATGTATTATGAGTTACAGCAGAAGAAACACATTAGAGAGCATGATTTTAGGACACTACTTGTCTAATTACTTTAAGTAAATAATTAAAATATGTAGATACCTTTTTTATAGTCAAAGTGTTGAATATCTTGAAGTAGAAGTAGAATTAGATTTTTTGTAGAGTCTGTTTTAAGGAAAAGTACATAGAGAAACAACATTTTAGTATAAAAATGTTGGTATATAAGTAATAGTTAATAAAACATTAGAAATTATTAACAGAGCTATATGATTACTTACTTGTAGTATTAGGACGAAATTTCTGGCACAGAAGAATATAGATGTTGCTCCCAAAACTGGCAGTATGTGGTCACGAAGAATATTCCCTGCAGCTTGTATGGCTGTTTGTGACTGGTTTATATAGGGTATGTGTAATTAGGTTTGCTATCTGATTGGTCACATATGTTAAGACGAGTTACTATTGGTTAGTTTGAATTTTTTTAAGTAAAAAAATTAAGATATATCTGATTATATTGTTTATATAGAGGAAGAGAAATGATGTATTTATGTTATAAAAAAACCTTGTAATAAATATAGTATATTTATAATGAGTACAATCTATAAACAAATGTATGTTTACAATGAGTGTATATAAAAATATCGTTAGCGAGAGAAAAAAAAAGTTATTAAAAGTAAATGTTACTTAATAATAGTAAAAAAAATTAGTGAAGTATTTTCAAATGTGTGTATTACTAAGAGAATAGACGTATTGGTGTTATATATCAAAAAAAGAGTATTTTTAAGCTATCGATATTTTTATGTAGACGAAAATAGTGCTATCGATATTTTAGTATTCGATATTTTTGTAGTGTGCTATATGTAGTATTGAGTGTCGATATTATGGTAGTCGAAAATAATGATTACGATATTTGTGTAGTCAATATTTTTGTGCATCGATATTGTTTGATCGATAATTTTGTAGTTATCATGTTAAGTATAGGGTGTCGATATTAGTGATATCGATGTTTGAGACTCGATGTTATAGTAGGTCGATTTTTGTGAAATCGAAATTCTGTCAGTGATTCGTCAAAATGAAGTTGAGTTTGGCCGGCCTCAAATATCCCTTACTGTTTTCTGGTTAGGCTTAAGGTTATTCATAAACAAAACACCATTTTTTTACACCCCATATAAAGTATGGGATTGGCTGGAATCACATTTCCCTATTTCGCATCTCTGAGGTAGTGCCCTCCCCACACACAGGCAAGGGAGGGGCAACAGGCTCCAATCAGTTCAGCGTCCTCCTTAAGACATAATTGGAAATCCATCAGTCCCAGTTCTTCACAGGGCAGCATCTTTGACTCTGCTTCAGCTAGTAGCATGGCTCTGTATCCATCAATAATGGCACAGATGACGCATGATGTTTTGAGTTAATGATTCAGACCTATGTGTATACATTGATGATTTTTAATTTTCAGGATCCCCCCCAATCCCCCCACCCCCCCCCCCGGCATCTGTGGTGCCCTACTCCCTTGGTCCATGGTAAGTTGAGCATTGCTATCAGTGGACGGTGTCTATGTTCATCATGTTAACTGTCTTATTACTGCTTTCATACCTGACAGTCACATTGTTTATGTCACTGCCGTTACAAGATACCCTTGCTACTAAGTGTGTTTTATAGCCCTAAATATTAGGCCCAGGTCTGAAAGACCTTTAATAGTAGTGATGGCCGCCTTTTTTTTTTCTTTGCTTTCCCTCAGGAAATGTCAATGTTTAAGCCCCTTGTGCAAATGCAACAGTTTTTTTGTAATTATTATGTTCTTCTTGATTACTCAGTTAGGTCCTGTGGTGTGCAATTACAGACAGAGTATTTGTGGTTGGGAGTTTATTGCTTAGAATTGTCGCCTGTTCCATCACTTGGAGTGTTTGGGGCGGGCGAGGTATGGGGGGCTATTTGGGGGAGGCAGGGTTTTCTTGTTTAACAGATGCCAGTTACAATTAATCCGTATAATATTTTTACCTGGAATGTACATGGATTAGGTGCGGTACACAAGAGACACAAGGTCATGGTGCATTTGAACAGGTGCCAAGCGCACATAACATTTCTGCAGGAAAGTCACCTCACCAATTATGAGGCCCTGAAAATGCACAGAAAATGGAGAAGTCAACTCATTTCCGCTTCATATTTTGCTTTTTGTTGCTGGTTTAGTGTCTCTGCGCTCTTTCTCACTGCTGTTCAGTGTTAAAGTGAAGAACTCCTGTTGTAAATTGTGTTATGGATTGGTGTTTCCATGATTGGCATATTTGAATTACTAATAAGTCCCCAGTAAAGTTCACTGGGAGTGCTAGGGCCTGTAAATCAAATGCTGCTGGTGCACCTGCAGCACTGGTTGTCCACCCACCCAAGAGCCCTGAAACGGGGTCTCAGGCCTGCCACTGCAGTGTCTGTATGCAGTTTGTAACTGTTATGTCGACCTGGCAAGTGCACCCACTTGCCGGCCTTAACCTTTCCTTTTCTTACATTTAAGTCACCCTAAGGTAGACCCAAGGTACACCTGTGGGCAGGGTGCTGTGTATGTTAGAGGTAGGACATGTACTGGTGTGCAGGACGTGTCCTGGTAGTAAATTACTGTGTATTTCGTTTTTCACTATGGTAAGACTATCTGTCTCATAGGATGGGATGGGCGTTTGTTTATAACATCTTATAGATGTAACTTTTCATTGGAGAACAACAATTGACGGTGATGCCCACGAGAGTATGTGTGCACCAGATCAAAAATACCCACTGTCGGGGGGGAGCTTGGCGGGCATCTAAGATGGTCGCTTGAGCACAGAGCTCCCCGGACCCTCGCAGCTCCTCACAATTTATCCTGAGTCTATCCTGATTTCTTGGACAGCTCTTCGAAGATGACCCTCTGCTGAGTCCATAACTCTTCTCAGAATTGAAATCGGACATTGGCGGCCGAAGTTATGGTACTTTGATATTCTCTGGCCCACCCGGAGGCTGTGCCGGGGTCTTAGCCACTTGCGGATCTGGGACGGAGTTGAACAACAATGGCAGTGGGCCTCCCTGAGAGACCGCATCTCTACTTTCGGTTTTGTTCCCGGATCCCCGCACCGTCTAATTGAGAGACCGCTTCGCCCGGTTGGGGACCAGTCCAGCCTCCACTTAGCCTCTGAACACTTTTCTAATTTCAACTCTTTTGTACTACATTGTGCCTTTTCTTGGTCCTACGAGCCAGCTCTCGTGGTCACGTTGGCGCCCGGACTGTTGGCGGCCATTTTCACAAGGTCGTGTGGGCCCCCCCGGAGAACAGTTTCCAGTATGGCGGGAAGGGGAGATGCCGAGAGGAGGAGGACAAAACCATCTCAATGTGGTGTGCCGGTCCAGACCAACGTTATGGATCGGTACACCCAAGCTAAAGGCTCCCCTGGGCTTTCCAGCCGAACCCCGGAGGACGCCCGAGACGACTCTTCTGCTCCTGCCGAGTTCTCCTTGCAAGACATTATGGGCGCCATCACCGGTATGAGGGAAA
Source organism: Lissotriton vulgaris (assembly GCF_964263255.1). Classification (NCBI taxonomy): domain Eukaryota; kingdom Metazoa; phylum Chordata; class Amphibia; order Caudata; family Salamandridae; genus Lissotriton; species Lissotriton vulgaris. The sequence goes on from NC_141697.1 coordinate 656,269,716, forward strand.
CCATCGGCCAGCAATACGAAGCCCTGGCTAGTAAAATTGACACGGTTGCGGTGGATGTCACCCTGATCCGGGCTGACTTGTCCAAAACGAACGAAAAGGTTAAGTCGCTCGATTTGAAGAGCTCCAGCCTCACGGCAAATGTGGTGGAACTCCAAACGGAACTTGGGAATTTGAAGTTGGTGCATGACCAAATGTCCCATCGGCTGGAGGACTATGAAAACAGGGCAAGACGCAATAATATCCGCGTCATTGGGGTCCCGGAAAACCCTGAGTCTCACTCTGTGGACCTCCTGGTCGAGGATCTGATCCTCACCCATCTTGCTCCCAATGGCCTGAGTAAATTCTTTGCGGTGGAGCGTGCACACAGAGTTCCGGGCGAACAACCCAAGCCGGGCGCCCCTCCGAGGCCCATTATTGCAAGACTTTCTCACTTTAGAGACCGCGATGCAATTTTGCAGGCATCGAGAGTGCATGGCCCAGTGAAATTTGAGAACTCCTCGATTAACTTTTTCCCGGACTTTACACAACCTGTGTAACGACAACGGATGGGTTTTCTCGGTGTGAAGCGACGTCTCCGGGACCTGGGCCTAAAGTACGCCATGCTTTTCCCTACCAGGCTTTGTGTGGAATATCAGGAACGGACCTACTTTTTTGATCAACCAGACAGTGTGAGCGACTGGTTGGATTCCCTGCCGGGGCGAGGCGAACGTACGGAGCACCCTGGCGGTGCCGAGGGTGGTGAGCCTTCTCATAAGTGACTCTTCGGTCCTTGATCTCTGAACATTGGACTTTGCTCAGCTGGGTACTATCTTTCTATTTCTGTTGCCTTGTAGTAGTCCACATTTGGGTGGTGGGTGGGAACGGGCCTTTTTACTTCTCCGGGGTTGTTGAACTTGGCCCTTAAGGCAGGTTCACCCCTAATCTTTTTGCTTTAGATCTGTGATCTGTATGGATGGTTTTCTGGTTTGTGCGCACTTTTTCCCTGTGTCCCAGAGTAAAGTGCGTGCATGTAGTTAGGCTGGCCTGCTCTCCCATAGGGATGCATGGGGAATGTCTGTGTCCTAGTAGTTCCTGATGCGTGGGGAGTGCAAGCTCGAATTTGGTATGTGCGAGCTCGTGGGAATGAATGCTTTGCAATGGTGTATGTGGCATGTGTGTGTCATGTGTAGAAATGCCACTTCTAGGACTTGGCATATTAATGTAAAATATGCCTGCAGTGTGATTGGCTGGAGCTGGCTGGTGAGCCTGGCTCCAGGAAGGCTGGATGGATCTGCCCAGTGGTGAGTGTGAGATTAGCATGTTGATGGCTTGGGAGGAGTGCACCTGGTCCCTGATGGGCCTGGACTTTCCCCAGACAATGCTGGCTCCAACCCCTGTAGTGCGACTGATGTCCCTAGCCCTGCCAGTGAATAGAGAGGGTGGTTGAGGTAAACAGAGTACTTCAAAACCAGCTGCGACTGGTTTTCCCCCACACTGCACCCTGAGACAAAGGGAATTTACTGTATAAGAAGGGGCTGTGTCCCCATACAATGTGTCTTTGGTTCTCTTCCAGGATTCTGCCAGAGGGGGCTGTTGCTGCTGCTGGGGTCAAGAGGACCGCCACTTGGCTGCCTCCCTGCCTGGAGACCCAGTGTGCTGGCTCTGGCCCTGCCTTGCCCCTCTGCCTGCCTCCAGACCTTGCTGGAGCTTTGCTGTGCCTGGAAGCGCTCTTATTTTGATTTATAGCGCTAGGCGCGCTTTATTTCCTTTGAGTGCTGAGCGCGCTTCCCTTGGCGCTTGAGAGTGCTGTGCCTTGTCCCCGAGCGCTGGGGAGCGCTCGTTGTACAGCCGGTGCCCACCCGGCATCTGCCCGTTGTTGTTTTGCCGATTTTCGTTCGAGCGAGTGCCCACCTCGCTTTATATTTAATTTCAAGGCCGGAGCCCACCCGGCATTTCCCCGTGGTTGTGACTTCATTATCGAGGGAGCCCACCCCACGTTTGCCCAGGAGATCACCGCCACAGCCCCGGGACCGAGAGAGTGCAGCCGCTGACGTCACCCGGAGAGCCGCGCTGTGATTGGTGACAGCTGCCGGAGGCTCGCCGGGTGACTCGCGCCGTGATTGGCTGTCCGCCTGAGAAGCAGGAAGCAGCCTGCCGCGTCCTCGGAGGCTCCCGAGTGAGGAGAGGAGCCCCGCGCTGCTGCCGCCGTGAGACACCCGGTGAGTGCCGAGGAGGGAGAGGGGCCGCGGGACACATTGCCGGTGTCCGCCCCTCCCCCGTAGCGCGATCTCGCGCGCGCTGCTGTGTGGAGCCTCAATAGGCTCCTGGGGGCAATTCTAGATTCTGAGTCCATAGAGAGGGGACTCCACCGACGGCCATAGTTGTTTAGAGCCACGAGGCTCTGGGGGCATTTTCCTTGGATGCCGAGTCCCCCGTGAGGGACTCCAACGCCCCCCCATTTGTTCTGTGGAAGCCACAAGGCTTCCAGGTGCCAGTTCGCTTGTTGCAGAGCCCTGAGAGAGGCTCTAGGGGCATTTCATTTGTGTAGAGCGCTGAAGCTCTTAGGTGCCAGTCACCTGTGTTCTTGAGCCCACCTGGCTCCAACATTTGCCCAGTTCTGATTTACAACTGTCCAGCACTTAGTGGACAGTTGCTACGTTTAGGCTTTGTGTTTGTGCTGCCTGCACAGACCCCCTGACACTGAAACTCAGGGCATTCCGCCCCTTTCGAGGCCAGTTGGCCTGAGGGACAAGTTCGAGTGTTGTGCTAAGTGCACCCCGCGCATTGTGATTTCTTTGCTATGTGATTCTTGCGCAAATGTTCTAAACCTGCACCTCTGAATGTGTTTAATACCTCATGTGCAATTGTTGATGTCCCACTTTATGTTTATCCCCCTTTGCTGACCTGCATAGAGGGTTGTTGATGTCCCATTTTATGTTTAGGTTTCCTTCCCTTTGCTAAGAGTGAACTGCTTAGGTGTTGGTATTCCTTCCTTAGGTCCTGATGATAAGGTCCTAGTTCCCTGCGTGATTTCCTACAGTGTTTTAGGGTTGCGTAGGAGGTATTTACTCTTTTCCAGTGATTACTGGTTGTGTGCTACATGTACTATTTTGGTGCTAATCATTCTATGTGTATGTGCTAAGTGTATACCTACAAGTATTATTTTCTAACAAGTGCCTACCCCTGACAGTGGTCCATGTGGCCCTGTCCTGTACATAATTCCCTTGTAAATTCTGCCCGTGCCTCTGGCACATTGTAAAGTTTGTGTGTGTTATCTAATGTGTTTTTATTATAATACAAAGACTATTTTTTATATAACCTTGTGTGGAGTTTCCTTTGTGGTGGGCCTTGGGTGTTGTTGCTGGGGTGCGTGCGCAAATACTTAACTCATACCGCCTCCAAGTTTAGCCTTGCTGCTCGCGCCACGTTACCTAGAGGGTGAGCAGGGGTTATCTTGGCGTGTAACTCCCTTGCCCTGACTTAGAAGTGGTGATCCCTGACTGACCTTGGCGTGAGCCTTGGCCAGCCAGGGTCCCGTTTCTAACATTGGTGGCAGCGGTGGGATAAGGATTTGTGTTTGCATTGTACCACAGTGGCGACAGGCCACACTTCAAAGCTCTACATTTTTATATAACAGCATTTTGGGGATTATTGTTTTTAGGTGAAGATCAGTATTGCTTCTCCTGAAAGGTGTAATTTTGTATTTTGTCCAGTACCTTGTTCCCCGCCCTGCTCCCAGAGTTTGGTACCTGTGTCGCTTGTGGTCAGGTTGATAAAATCAGGGGTGGTAGAAACTGCCTTACCAGTCTGAGGGGAGGGTTGTGTGTGAATGAGTGTGTGTTTACCTGGACAGTGGAGTGCAAGTTTCCTGATGGGAATCTTGCTGAATTGTGTTAATTGTATTCTCCTATTTAGCTCAGACCCCCAGGTTCCCTGTGTCAAACTTTTCTTGAGAACGTCCGCCAAAATGGAGCCAGTTTTTGATCTCTGTGGTCTTTTTAGGTACAGTAGATTAGAGCTGGTCAGATTCTGTGAAAAGGGAGGCATAGAGGTGAGTGAGTTGGATACTCAGTCCCAGCTTAGGGACAGCCTGATCCTGTGGCAAAAGGATCAGTGGGATCTTGAGCACAGTGAGAGAGATAGGGCCCGGGCCGCACGCCATGAGGGTGGTGAGTCTGTGAGGAGCCCTGAAGATTCTGATGAAGAATGTGAGTTGTATGAGGATGACAGTGGATGGATGTCAGCAGATAGTGATGACCCCATAGATAGGGAGTCCCTTGCTGGGTCCAGTGTCAGTACCAGCGCCCCATCCCTTTCCCTGTCCCCAGAGGAGTGGTTGGATAGGAAGGAAGAAAGGGAGCATCAGCTAGCGATGGAACAGCTCAGGTTGGAGCTTGCCAAGCTAGAGGCTGAGAGGGCCTTGTTCAGGGAGAAGGTAGCCCAAGAGAGTAGGTTATCCCCTGAGTGCATTTGTAATTGTCTGGATTCCCCAGGGAGGGTGGAGTCCGGTGGTGGCAGCTTTTTAAGTGTTAGTGTAAACAGTCCCACTCCCAGTTCCCAGAGTATGGTTCCTGTTTCCCCAGAGGAGGAGAATAGGTTGAGGTTTAGGAACCTTAAGAAACCGTCTCACCAGAAATGGAAGCATTTTGTGGATGACTGTTCAGATGCAATGTGGGACTGGCTGAAGGCTAACTCGGACAATGAGGTGGACGGTGTGGTGAATATGTTCCTCAAAGAGCAGTTGCTCAGTGTTGTTTCTCCAGAGTTGTGCCAGCACCTGCTGAAGTTGAAGTGTTTTTGTCCTTGGGGCCTTGCAGATGAAGCAGAGCGCTGGGAGAGTGCAAGAGGTTCCTTAGCGCCACTAGTGAGTGATTCCAATAATAGTGGGTCAGTTTTTCTCCAACCCAGCATGGTGGAGGAGGGTGAGAGTAGCCCAGCTAGGTCTCAGTATAGTGAGGAGGGTGTAGGGGCTTGCTGTCTGTCTCAGTGGAGCGGAAGTGAGTGTGAGACCGAGAGTCCCCAGATGCCCGAAGCCCTGCCTCAGAGCCTGGATGGTTTCTTTAGGGAGCACCAGGGTGAGGACCTATGCTTACCTGTTAGTCCACTTCAGGGAGATCTCCTAGTGTGTGAAGGACCTGGAGCATCTGTGAGCGGAGCTTCTATAGTTGTGGAGTCTGGCAGTACTGCTCCAGTAGGGAGAGTACAGAAGTACAGTGAAAAGAGTGATTGGGGGTGAGGATGTGAGTCCCCAGAAGTCCTGGAGTGCCAGGCAGTGATTCCACCAAAGGTTCTAGACCGGAGGATGGAGGTCCAGGTTCAGGGTTTGCCTGACCTGAAGGGTGGGAACACTGTAATCAGTGTCCTGACCAGTTCTTTTTCCAGAGGTACCGCCCCGGTTGGGAGGGAGCAGGACTCTGGAAGGGGGTGCAGAGGGTGGGAGAGCCCACCTCTGACCCCGGTACCACCTGAGGGGTTAAACCCTAGGTTGGGAGAATGGTGTTTAGAGGGTACACCTCGCAGGAGGAGGAGGAACCCTAGGAGAAGAGGTAAGGGGAGGAGAGCCTTCCCTGAGACTCCTGGTCCACCTAAGGTTGTAGACCCTAGGCTAGAGAACCAGTGGCAGTCTAGCCCTGTCTTGCAGACAGGAAGAGTGGAAAATGGCTGTTATGTGCCAGGGGTTACTACCCCCCACTTTGTGAGTAGGCAGGATCCAGTGGCACCTGGGTGGCCTAGGGCCTGGTCCTGGCCGGGGGCAGCTGGAGAGTACCAGTGGGGTAGTCCAGTTAGTCCCTACCATAGTTTTAGAAAGAACCCCAGGGGTTCACCGCGGCGTAAAACAGGAGGGTGTCCCTGCAGTTGCGGGCCCGCGTCCGTATTTTATCGCCCCAAGCAGGGAAGCCCATCACGGTGGTGATTGGTCTGCCCTGCGTTTTGGCTGGAAGGGGGTTGTGTTGGACTTGGCCCTTAAGGCAGATTCACCCCTAATCTTTTTGCTTTAGATCTGTGATCTGTATGGATGGTTTTCTGGTCTGTGCGCACTTTTTCCCTGTGTCCCAGAGTAAAGTGCGTGCATGTAGTTAGGCTGGCCTGCTCTCCCATAGGGATGCATGGGGAATGTCTGTGTCCCTAGTAGTTCCTGATGCGTGGGCAGTGCAAGCTCGAATTTGGTATGTGCGAGCTCGTGGGAATGAATTCTTCGCAATGGTGTATGTGGCATGTGTGTGTCATGTGTAGAAATGCCACTTCTAGGACTTGGCATATTAATGTAAAATATGCCTGCAGTGTGATTGGCAGGAGCTGGCTGGTGAGCCTGGCTCCAGGAAGGCTGGATGGGTCTGCCCGGTGGTGAGTGTGAGATTAGCATGTTGATGGCTTGGGAGGAGTGCACCTGGTCCCTGATGGGCCTGGACTTTCCCCAGACACAGCTGGCTCCACCCCCTGTAGTGCGACTGATGTCCCTAGCCCTGCCAGTGAATAGAGAGGGTGGTTGAGGTAAACAGAGTACTTCAAAACCAGCTGCGACTGGTTTTCCCCCACCCTGCACCCTGAGACAAAGGGAATTTACTGTATAAGAAGGGGCTGTGTCCCCATACAATTTGTCTTTGGTTCTCTTCCAGGATCCTGCCAGAGGGGGCTGTTGCTGCTGCTGGGGCCAAGAGGACTGCCACTTGGCTGTCTCCCTGCCTGGAGACACAGTGTGCTGGCTCTGGCCCTGCCTTGCCCCTCTGCCTGCCTCCAGACCTTGCTGGAGCTTTGCTGTGCCTGGAAGCGCTCTTATTTTGATTTATAGTGCTAGGCGCGCTTTATTTCCTTTGAGCGCTGAGCGCGCTTCCCTTGGCGCTTGAGAGCGCTGTGCCTTGTCCCCGAGCGCTGTGGAGCGCTCGTTGTACAGCCGGTGCCCACCCGGCATCTGTCCTTTGTTGTTTTGCCGATTTTCGTTCGAGCGAGTGCCCACCTCGCTTTATATTTAATTTCGAGGCCGGAGCCCACCCGGCATTTACCCGTGGTCATGACTTCATTATCGAGGGAGCCCACCCCTCGTTTACCCAGGAGATCACCGCCACACCCCGGGACCGGGAGAGTGCAGCCGCTGACGTCACCCGGAGAGCCGCGCTGTGATTGGTGACGGCTGCCGGAGGCTCGCCGGGTGACTCGCGCCGTGATTGGCTGTCCGCCTGAGAAGCAGGAAGCAGCCTGCCACGTCCTCGGAGGCTCCCGAGTGAGGAGAGGAGCCCCGCGCTGCTGCCGCCGTGAGACACCCCCGGTGAGTGCCGAGGAGGGAGAGGGGCCGCGGAACACATTGCCGGTGTCTGCCCCTCCCCCGTAGCGCGATCTCGCGCGCTCTGATGTGTGGAGCCTCGATAGGCTCCTGGGGGCAATTCCAGATTCTGAGTCCATAGAGAGGGGACTCCACCGACGGACATAGTTGTTTAGAGCCACGAGGCTCTGGGGGCATTTTCCTTGGATGCCGAGTCCCCCGTGAGGGACTCCAACGCCCCCCCATTTGTTCTGTGGAAGCCACAAGGCTTCCAGGTGCCAGTTCGCTTGTTGCAGAGCCCTGAGAGGCTCAAGGGGCGCATCTTGATTTAGAGCCCTAAGAGAGGCTCTAGGGGCATTTCATTTGTGTAGAGCGCTGAAGCTCTTAGGTGCCAGTCACCTGTGTTCTTGAGCCCACCTGGCTCCAACGTTTGCCCAGTTCTGATTTACAACTGTCCAGCACTTAGTGGACAGTTGCTACGTTTAGGCTTTGTGTTTGTGCTGCCTGCACAGACCCCCTGACACTGAGACTCAGGGCATTCCGCCCCTTTCGAGGCCAGTTGGCCTGAGGGACAAGTTCGAGTGTTGTGCTACGTGCACCCTGCGCATTGTGATTTCTTTGCTATGTGATTCTTGCACAAATGTCCTAAACCTGCACCTCTGAATGTGTTTAATACCTCATGTCCAATATTGATGTCCCACTTTATGTTTATCCCCCTTTGCTGACCTGCATAGAGGGTTGTTGATGTCCCATTTTATGTTTAGGTTTCCTTCCCTTTGCTAAGAGTGAACTGCTTAGGTGTTGGTATTCCTTCCTTAGGTCCTGATGATAAGGTCCTAGTTCCCTGCGTGATTTCCTACAGTGTTTTAGGGTTGCGTAGGAGGTATTTACTCTTTTCCAGTGATTACTGGTTGTGTGCTACATGTACTATTTTGGTGCTAATCATTCTATGTGTATGTGCTAAGTGTATACCTACAAGTATTATTTTCTAACAAGTGCCTACCCCTGACAGTGGTCCATGTGGCCCTGTCCTGTACATAATTCCCTTGTAAATTCTGCCCGTGCCTCTGGCACATTGTAAAGTTTGTGTGTGTTATCTAATGTGTTTTTATTATAATACAAAGGCTATTTTTTATATAACCTTGTGTGGAGCTTCCTTTGTGGTGGGCCTTGGGTGTTGTTGCTGGGGTGCGTGCGCAAATACTTAACTCATACCGCCTCCAAGTTTAGCCTTGCTGCTCGTGCCACGTTACCTAGAGGGTGAGCAGGGGTTATCTTGGCGTGTAACTCCCTTGCCCTGACTTAGAAGTGGTGATCCCTAACTGACCTTGGCGTGAGCCTTGGCCAGCCAGGGTCCCGTTTCTAACAGGGGTCTTTCTATAGAATGGTGTTGTTAGGGCGGCAGGCACACTGCATTTTGGGGTGGTTTCTTGTTCTTTTGCAGGGGTGCAGGGAGGGGGGTGTTGAAACGGGTTCCAGTTGGGGGTGGGAGGGGGGTGTTTCTGTTTGTGTTTTCCTTGCTCAAGGCGGCGTATTGATTCTATCTCTGATCCTGATGTCCTGCTCTTCATGGGGACCCCAATGTAACATGTTTGGGAATGGGGGGTAGTGGGCTGAAGATTATATCGTGGAATGTCAATGGTCTGGGTGATCGTATAAAACGGGGTGTTGTTTTGCAATATTTCTGATGTTTGTCCCCCGATGTGGTACTCCTGCAAGAGACTCACTGTTGGAACTGGCCCTTCTTGCAGGGTCATCCCCAAACTTTTTGCTTCTTCCTCCCTTATTTTTCCTGACCCGTGGCTGTTGGCAATAGGACTCTGCGCACTTTACCACTGCTGATCAGTGCTAAAGTGCATATGCTCTCTTTGTAAATTGTTATTCTGATTGGATATACATGTTTGGCATATTTGTATCACCATGAATTCCCTAGTAAAGTGCACTGGGTGTGCCAGGGCTGGTAATGACAAATGCTACTAGTGGGCCTGCAGCACTGATTGTGCTACTCACAGGAGTAGCTCTAAAAATGGTGTCTCAGGCCTGCCACTGCAGCGCCTATGGGCAGTTTAGAACTGCCATGTCCTCCTGGTCAGTGTCCCCACTGGCCAGGCCTAACCCTTCCCTTTTCGTGCACATCAGTCACCCCTATGGAAGGCCCAAGGTACCCCCCTGGGCAGGGTGCAGTGTATGGGAAAGGTAGAGCATGTGCTAGTGCAGGTGACATGCTCTGGTAGTGAATTACAGCCCTTTTCGTTTTTCACTATTGTAAGGCTATCTTGCTCCATAGGTTAACATGGGGATGCTGGCTACAGTGGTTAACAGCATTTCTTCCCGTAGGAACAAGATAGGACATAAGTATCCAGTATCCCTGAACTCAGAATTTAATAATACATCTTTTAGGAAAGGTGGTTTTTAAATCCTGTGTTTGAGAACAGCACTTTTAGAAAGTTGCTGTTCCCTTGTCTGACCCTTCTGTGTGCCTGGGCCTGTTTGTGTATTGACTGTCTGGTTTGTGAGTGACAGGGGCTGGGGAATTCCCCCAGAGACTGGATGAGTCAGCACTAGGCTGAATGAATGCAATTGCAACCTGAGTGGTGGGAGGAGTTAGCACCTGGGCTGAATAGGGCTGTGCCTGCCTGCCACAATGCTGGCTCCACCTCCTGCTGGGCGGCTGAGGACCCTGCCCCTCACTCTGAAAGGAAAGATGCAGCCAGCAAAACAAAGTGCTCAGGATCCACCCAGAACTGGTTCAGACCGGGCTCAGGGCCCACATGCACAGAGAGAACAAAGACTTTAGGGGTATAAGTACAGGACCCCTGACAACAGAAAATTAGATCATCCTGGAATCAAGAAGGAACCTCTGCCAAGGAGAAAGCTGAAACTGAAGAAGGAAGACTGTCCTGCTGTTGCTCTGCTGGACTGACCTGCTGTTGCTTTGCTGCCAAGGAGAGGGGAAGGACTTTGCTGGGTGCTGTGTCCCCTGTCTTGAAGGAATCTCCAAGGGCCTGAGAAGAGCTGGCTCCCTGTTTTTGAAGTCCCAGGAACAAAAGGACTTCACCCCCAGTTTCCCTGAACACTGCTGAGAGAGTTCTGTCCTTCCTAGAGTGCTTGATCCAGTTGTGGGGCCTCTGGAAGTTGAACCTGAGCTGGGAAGCTTCAGACTAAGCTTGAGAGACTTTTGAAGCTGAAAAGTGTCGCATTGCTCGCTTGCGGAGCGCATCCTCGACAGTGCGAGAAGTTTCCCGCCGCTACGAAGGTCGAGATCGGCGCAGCGCCTGACGCCGCTGCCGGAGCCGTCACATCCTTCGTTTGCGGGACGCACCAGACCGGTGTGAGAGAATCGAACATCGCTGCGAGTGTCGTCGCAGAGCCTGTCGTCGCTGGGTGAGATCACCGCACCGCTTGCTTGCGGACCGCATCACGTCGCTGCGAGCATCGTCGCAGAACCATCGCATCGAGGAGCTGCGAGACAGAGGATCACCGCTGGACCGCGCATCGTCGCCCCGTAGATCGTCGCAGCCCCTATGAGATCATCGCATCGTGCCTTTGCGGAAACAGACTTCCTACGGAACCTACGCACAGGAATGCACGCAAGCGGCCTTCCTCCCCTTACAGACCGGATTCGTTGCAACACGCCTGCTGCTGCAGCGGGGCTGTCGCATCGCCTCCCCAGGGTCTCAGGAGTAACACATCGCTTGTTTCCACCGCACCAGCTTCCTGCTTGTGGAACTTTGTTGCATCTAAAAGGCACTGTGAGTAAACGTGACGCAACTGTGAACTTTTCACGCATCTGTGGATTATTTTAACGCAACTTAAAGAACTTTGATTACAACCTGAAGAACTCTTTTGAAACCATATTCGTGAACTGTGTATGTTGGATTTTTGCCGTTTTGGTCTTGTGTAGTTTAGAATAAATATCTTTATTTTCCTAAACTGTTGTGGAATCAGTTTGTGGTGTTTTCACTGTGTTACTGTGAGTGTTGGTACAAATACTTTACGCATTGCCTCTGGTTAGCCTAGACTGCTCAGGCCAAGCTACCTAGAGGGCGAGCAGGGGTTATCTAAGAGGGTTATCTCCTTGCCCTGACTAGAAGCAAGGGTCCCTATTTGGACAGTGGTACCTACCTCTGCCAACTAGAGACCCCCAGTTCTAACATTGGTGGTCAGGCAGTGGGATTTGAACTTGTATTTGTACTTCACCCACAGTAATTGGTGTACATCACTAGTGAGTGCAGACCACTACGCCACCTCATACTACGGTTAAGTTTTTTATTTTGTTCTATTTTTGATCGTAACCCTGAAAGAATCCAAGCATCATGTCTCTGAATGGTAAACCAGCAAGTGATGTTGCAGAACAGGAGTTTGATATTGAAATGTTAAGTGATTACAAAGTAGATCAACTCAGGCTGTTCTGCAGGAACTTTGGATGCCCCATGAAGCGCCACTCCAAGAAGGAGGAGCTACAGGAGGCCTTAAGGGCCTGGTGGGAGACCAAAAAGGCTGGGGAGACAGATGATGCAGAAGTGGATGAGGATGCACAAAGGGATGGTTTCAGGCCACAGGATCTGCCTGTGTCCAGAGCAGCCTCAAGGGCTGGCAGCAATCATTCAGCTGAAAGTTTCTCCCCAGAGGAGTTGGAGGAAAACCAAAGGGCTAGAGATCATAAATTAGAAATGTTGAGGCTTGAAATGAAGATGAAGCAAATGGAAAAAGAAAGGGCGGCGGAGGAGAGCAAACATGCCCTTGCCCTGGAGGAATTGAAATTGACCTTGGCCCATGAATTAAGAATGAGGAAGCTTGAGATGGACATCAAGAGGCGTGAGGCCATGAGGGTCTCAGCTGAAGAGGAAACATGGGTAGCTCAAGAGAGGAGCTTTGCTGAGTTGGAGGTGGAGTCCAGCTCAGATGGTGGCAGCATGGTTATGATATCTAGTGCTGAGAGAAAGGTACAAACAACCAGAGATGTGGCGCCTGACTTGAGGGAGGGGGTCAACATACACCAGGGGGTTCAGGTTTATGATGTAGTTCCAGTGGAGTGCAGTGTCCCTGAAGTATATTGGGGGACTGGCACAGGGGACCATATTCCCAGTGGTGGGAGGGACACTCTACTGACTCTAGATGAGAGGTACAGGGACAGGGGTTCCCCCGTGGTAGAAACCTTGGTGTGTGTGAGTGAAGACCAGCCAGAAGAGTGTGGGTTGTGTGACAGAGACAGTCAGATACTGTCTTGCCAGTCTCAGGAGAGTGGTGTGGGGTACTTGTGTGAGGCACTGGAGGGTGAGGCAAAGGGTAGCTTGGTTAACAACTGTGGGGGGCTGTGGGATTCATTTGATGGAGAGCATATTTTAAGTCCCTGTTTTCCAGAGCTATGCCAACACCCGGTGGAGTGTGAGTTCTCTGACCACAGAGAGCTTGCGTTGGAGGCAGACCTCTTGGTGAATTCCAGAGAGTCTGAGGAGGCATTGGGGAGTGATCCCAAAAGGAGTGGCTTAGATATCTTCCAGACCTGTGAGGTGGAAGAGGTTCAGTGTAGCCCGGTTAGGTCCCAGTGTAGTGGGAGGGGTGTAGGGGCTCATGTCCGGTCTCAGTGGAGAAGGAATGAGTGTGGGACGGTGTGTCTCACGGTGCCCGAAACCCAGTCTCAGGGCCTGGAGAGCTCCTTAAGGGAACACCAGGTTGGGGACCTAGACTGTACTTGTAGGCCATTTGAGGAGGATCTCCCAGTGTCTGTTGAACGGGGAGTGCCTGTAACCAGGCCTCCATCAGTTCTGGTGTTTGGCAGTGCCACTCCATTTGGGAGGGTACAGAAGTCCAGATTGAGGGGTGAGAGGGGGAAGGAGTCCCCAGTGGGAGAACCAGCGGGTCAGGGACCAGTCAGAAGGGCTGAGTCTCCCAGGAGTGACCATGGTGACACCACTTCTGTCCTGGGGGATCTTCCCGCACTGTCAGGTGGACAGGGGTCGGGAGATCTGCGCCAGGCAGACTGTCACAGGACACATGAGTTGTGTGTCACCCTCAAGGGGGTAGTATGTGAGTCCCCAGAAGTCCTGGTGTGCCAGGCGAATGCACAACCGCAGGTTTTGGTCCCTGGGTTGGGAGACCAGGTTCAGGATCTGCCTGACCTGGAAGGAAGGACATCTGTAACCAGGGTCCTGTCCAATATGGTTCCCAGGGGTACCCCTCCAGTAGGGAGGGTGCAGCGCTCTGGAAGGGGGTGCAGAGGGAGGGAGCACTCGCCTCTGACCCCGATGCAACCTGAGGGGTTAAACCCTAGGTTGGGAGACCAGTTGCTGGAGGGAGGTCCTGAACTGGTAGGAAAGTTGTGTTCTTGGTTGTCTTGGTGGACGGATACAGGTCCGGGACTGGTGGGTCAGTGCCAGAGTGTCAGACCGGAACTGACAAGAGAGAGAGTGGACAAAGGGTGCCAAGCACCTGGGGCTACTGCCCCCCACCCTCTGATACCACAGGGGTTTGAGAGCCATGAGAGGCATGAGGCCTGGGTCTCATCCCTGATCACTGTTGGTGGTCACTGTGGCTTGCTGTTGGTCTGTTGGGACACACCTGTGAGGAAATTAAGGTTAGGTGCTGCACAGGTGGTGTCCACAGGTGAGGTGAAGGGTTCCATAAGGATTGGCATGGTGGACCCTGAGAGTATGGATAGAGTGATACAACTAGGTTCAGGAAGGCTTAGAACAGGAATAGTGCCCTGCCGTTTGGGCCAGGTTCCGTGTTCTATCGCCTTAAGCAGGGAATCCCATTGAGGTATCGTTTGGTCTACCCTGGCTTTAGGCTGGAAGGGGGTTGTGTTGGAACGGGCCCTTCTTGCAGGGTCATCCCCAAACTTTTTGCTTCTTCCTCCCTTATTTTTCCTGACCCGTGGCTGTTGGCAATAGGACTCTGCGCACTTTACCACTGCTGATCAGTGCTAAAGTGCATATGTTCTCTTTGTAAATTGTTATTCTGATTGGATATACATGTTTGGCATATTTTTATCACCATGAAGTCCCTAGTAAAGTGCACTGGGTGTGCCAGGGCTGGTAATGACAAATGCTACTAGTGGGCCTGCAGCACTGATTGTGCCACTCACAGGAGTAGCTCTAAAAATGGTGTCTCAGGCCTGCCATTGCAGCGCCTATGGGCAGTTTAGAACTGCCATGTCCTCCTGGTCAGTGTCCCCACTGGCCAGGCCTAACCCTTCCCTTTTCGTGCACATCAGTCACCCCTATGGAAGGCCCAAGGTACCCCCCTGGGCAGGGTGCAGTGTATGGGAAAGGTAGAGCATGTGCTAGTGCAGGTGACATGCTCTGGTAGTGAATTACAGCCCTTTTCGTTTTTCACTATTGTAAGGCTATCTTGCTCCGTAGGTTAACATGGGGGATGCTGGCTACAGTGGTTAACAGCATTTCTTCCCGTAGGAACAAGATAGGACATAAGTATCTAGTATCCCTGAACTCAGAATTTAATAATACATCTTTTAGGAAAGGTGTTTTTTAAATCCTGTGTTTGAGAACAGCACTTTTAGAAAGTTGCTGTTCTCTTGTCTGACCCTTCTGTGTGCCTGGGCCTGTTTGTGTATTGACTGTCTGGTTTGTGAGTGACAGGGGCTGGGGAATTCCCCCAGAGACTGGATGAGTCAGCACTAGGCTGAATGAATGCAATTGCAACCTGAGTGGTGGGAGGAGTTAGCACCTGGGCTGAATAGGGCTGTGCCTGCCTGCCACAATGCTGGCTCCACCTCCTGCTGGGCGGCTGAGGACCCTGCCCCTCACTCTGAAAGGAAAGATGCAGCCAGCAAAACAAAGTGCTCAGGATCCACCCAGAACTGGTTCAGACCGGGCTCAGGGCCCACATGCACAGAGAGAGCAAAGACTTTAGGGGTATAAGTACAGGACCCCTGACAACAGAAAATTAGATCATCCTGGAATCAAGAAGGAACCTCTGCCAAGGAGAAAGCTGAAACTGAAGAAGGAAGACTGTCCTGCTGTTGCTCTGCTGGACTGACCTGCTGTTGCTTTGCTGCCAAGGAGAGGGGAAGGACTTTGCTGTGTGCTGTGTCCCCTGTCTTGAAGGAATCTCCAAGGGCCTGAGAAGAGCTGGCTCCCTGTTTTTGAAGTCCCAGGAACAAAAGGACTTCACCCCCAGTTTCCCTGAACTCTGTTGAGAGAGTTGTGTCCTTCCTAGAGTGCTTGATCCAGTTGTGGGGCCTCTGGAAGTAGAACCTGAGCTGGGAAGCTTGAGACTAAGCTTGAGAGACTTTTGAAGCTGAAAAGTGTCGCATCGCTCGCTTGCGGAGCGCATCCTCGACAGTGCGAGAAGTTTCCCGCCGCTACGAAGGTCGAGATCGGTGCAGCGCCTGACGCCGCTGCCGGAGCCGTAGCATCCTTCGTTTGCGGGACGCACCAGACCGGTGCGGGAGAATCAAACATCGCTGCGAGTGTCGTCGCAGAGCCTGTCGTCGCTGGGTGAGATCACCGCACCGCTTGCTTGCGGACCGCATCACGTCGCTGCGAGCATCGTCGCAGAACCATCGCATCGAGGAGCTGCGAGACAGAGGATCACCGCTGGACCGCGCATCGTCGCCCCGTAGATCGTCGCAGCCCCTATGAGATCATCGCATCGTGCCTTTGCGGAAACAGACTTCCTACGGAACCTACGCACCGGAATCCACGCAAGCGGCCTTCCTCCCCTTACAGGCCGGATTCGTTGCAACACGCCTGCTGCTGCAGCGGAGCTGTCGCATCGCCTCCCCAGGGTCTCAGGAGTAACACATCGCTTGTTTCCACCGCACCAGCTTACCGCTTGTGGAACTTTGTTGCATCTAAAAGGTACTGTGAGTAAACGTGACGCAACTGTGAACTTTTCACGCATCTGTGGAATATTTTAACGCAACTTAAAGAACTTTGATTACAACCTGAAGAACTCTTTTGAAACCATATTCGTGAACTGTGTATGTTGGATTTTTGCCGTTTTGGTCTTGGCTAGTTTAGAATAAATATCTTTATTTTCCTAAACTGTTGTGGAATCAGTTTGTGGTGTTTTCACTGTGTTACTGTGAGTGTTGGTACAAATACTTTACGCATTGCCTCTGGTTAGCCTAGACTGCTCAGGCCAAGCTACCTAGAGGGCGAGCAGGGGTTATCTAAGAGGGTTATCTCCTTGCCCTGACTAGAAGCAAGGGTCCCTATTTGGACAGTGGTACCTACCTCTGCCAACTAGAGACCCCCAGTTCTAACACTCACCTAGCTGGCAATGTGTGTCATGCGATGAATGGATGAGGTTACAAACTGGTAGCACATTCTGGGTTTACCACTGGTTCTAGGGGCGTGGGTATTTTGATTGGGTCTTCCCTCCCTCTTGAGATCGATAACGTTACTCCTGATGACAGGGGGCGCTATATCGCCCTCACTGGTAGGTGGGCGGGTAAGACTCTTTCTTTGGTTTCTGTTTATGTGCCCCCGGGCCTCCAGGCCTCTACCTTTTCTGATGTGGGTTGGTTGCTGCTGGGACTCCCTGATGGTCTTCTCCTTGTGGGTGGGGACTTCAATTCGGTACTTTCCGGCGACATGGACCGTCACCCCCCCAGGGACCTTCCCGCGTCTCAATCGTGGTTGGGCGGGTTCTTGGACACCTTTGCTCAGGTGGATGCCTGGAGGCTGATGCATCCGACCCTACGTCACTATACCTTTCACTCTGGTGCTGACGGGATTCTCTCCAGGCTAGAATACTTTCTAATGCCCGCTGCCCAGTCCTCACACATCGGGGAAATCAGCCACTTGGCCAGGGGTATCTCAGATCACTCTCCTGTTTTGCTTCTTTTTGACATGGGTTTACATACTGCGGGACGGGTTGCCCCTATTAACCCTTGGCACCTGCGAAACCCTAAGACTCGCGCCAGCCTCGCTAAGTCACTTGATCACTATTTCCTTGAGAATGAGGGGTCTGTCTCCTCCTCGGTGTCCTTATGGGAGGCCTTTAAAACTGTTATTCGCGGACACGTCCTATCGTTAATAGCAGAGACCAAGAAAGCGAGGGACGGGGAGGTCGAGAGCCTGGAGGCTGAAATATTGGGCCTAGAAGACGACCTGGATATGGATGTCACCCGGGATAGACTCCACGCCCTTAGCTTGAAACAGTTTGATTACAAATACCTTGTGACAGAGGCTGCCAAATCAATGTACAGAGAACAACAAGGTAGAGTGTATGACGTTGGTGACAAGGCGGGTAAGCTGATTGCCTGGCTTGATAAGAAGGAGAGAGCGAATCGTGTGGTCCCTATGATTCAAAATTCCGATGGTGTGGAGGTGACTGACCCTGGTGAGATTGTGGAATGTTTTGCTGACTATTTTCGAGTGGTCTACTCCC
Source organism: Lissotriton vulgaris (assembly GCF_964263255.1). NCBI lineage: Eukaryota > Metazoa > Chordata > Amphibia > Caudata > Salamandridae > Lissotriton > Lissotriton vulgaris. The sequence goes on from NC_141697.1 coordinate 656,287,315, forward strand.
CGGTGTCCGCAGGGACGAGGATGACTCTCGGCTTTTGCTGAGGGATATCATGCTACCCTGCCTGTCCAAAGAGGACCGGGAGAGTATGGAGGTATCGTTGTCAGTCGATGAGATAGAAATTGCCATTCATTCCCTCCATTCTGGTAAAGCCATGGGGCCAAATGGCCTGCCCATCGAATTGTATAAACTTCGCCCAGACAGGGTCGCACCGTACCTCCGTGACATGTTCGCGGAGGTGCGTGACCTTGGCTACCTTCCCGTTGATCAGCGCCTCGCCACCATAGTGGTGATTCCCAAAGAGGGCAAACCTCGTGACCGTTGTGCCTCATACCGGCCTATCTCTCTACTAAACGAAGAGCCTAAAATTCTCGCGAAGGTTCTTGCCAACCGCCTCCTCACTGTTATTTGTGACCTGGTCCATCCGGATCAATCCGGCTTTATCCCGCACCGGAACACGGCTCTAAACCTGCGTCGCCTTCATTGCGTTCTCGCAAGGGCGGAGATTCTGTCTGAACCGGACATTTTGGCTTCATTAGACGCCACGATGGCCTTTGATACAATAGGGTGGCCGTATCTTTGGGCCACACTTGAGAAGTTTGGGTTTGGTGCAGGATTCATTAGTTGGGTGAGAGGCTGTATGCGGACCCTCTGGCCCGGGTGGTTGTTAACGGTAGAGGTTCCCAGTCTTTTGCTCTTGGGAGGGGAACTAGACAGGGGTGTCCACTGTCCCCCCTGCTCTTTGCCCTTGTCCTGGAACCGCCTGCTGCCTGGCTTCGATGGGAACCCTCGATAAAGGGTATTTGTTGGACCCCTGACTTTGAAGACCGGGTGTCGTTATACGCAGATGATATTCTCCTGTACCTTACCTCCCCCCGTAAGTCACTTAATGTCCTCTTTGATGTCCTAACTTCCTTTGGCAAGAACTCCGGGTTGATTATCAACTGGTCCAAGTCCTGCGTATATGTTATCTCTGGTGGTCTTCCTCCCCTACCGACAAGGTTTCCCATTCAGGTCTCCCACTCTGGCTTTAAATATCTAGGGGTTCATATATCGTTGGACTCGGCTGCCCGTTACGAACATAATCTCCTTCCTCCTTTCCGGCGCTTAAGGCTCGAAGTGGATCGTTGGCGCAGATTGCCGCTGTCCCGACTTGGTCGAGCGGCGCTGTTTAAAATGATGTCCCTACCCCGATTTCTCTATGCACTCCAGAACTCCTTTGATATCATTCCTGCTCGCTACTTTCGGGAGGTTGAGGGACTCCAGAGGAGACTTGTTTGGGATGGCCGAGCGCGCATTGCTCTCTTGAAACTGACCCTCCCCTGGTACGATGGGGGTATTGCTCTCCCGGACATCAGGAGGTACTATTGGGCCTCCCAGTTGTCCGTCATTAACCATGCCACATACGCTCACGGGCCAAATCTTGCCTACGCTATGGACAAATACTTGTTGCCCAGTGGCAACTTTAACAGAGCACTCTACTCTCGGACGGCGGGGAGGAACCTTACGGGACCCACTAAAATTGCAGTGCGTGTGTGGAACGATGCAAATGTGGCTCTGGGATGGAATGATCGATTGACGCAGGCGACCCATTTGTTTGCTTCGGAACGGTTGGGGTGCCTCTGGAAGACGAAAGGTTTTGAGAACTGGGATATGATTGGACTTAGCAGAGTGGGTGATCTTTGGGTGAAGGGTGCGGTGAAAACATTCGCGGAGCTTCGGAGTGAGTATGAATTGAGTGAGCGGGAGTTCTTCAGATACGCACAGGTGCGTCATGCTTTACTATCAGTCTTCACGGCCGGTACTGTGCTCCCTGAATCTTCCCCACTTGAGGATCGTATACTTGACGGTCATCTGCCCGATAGTACGATTTCCTTGATCTATAAAAAGTTGATCAACAATCGGGCAGATCTCCTCGTGCGCCTCAGGGAGACCTGGGCTAGAGACGGGTTGGAATTGGACGACGAAGACTGGCAGTCTGCTCTATCCTCCCCCAAAGAGGTTGCCATTCCGGCCCGTCTCCGCCTTGTTCAGCTTAAAATTCTTCACCGCGTGTATGTAACTGGTCCTCGTTTGGTTGCCATGGGGTTCTCGTCGGATGGGTTATGTAGGCGAGGCTGTGGAATGAGTGCCACCTTTCTTCACATCCTCTGGAAGTGCCATGAGGTCCCTACGTATTGGCGCCGTGTGCATGCTGTGATGGAGTGCGTCACTGGGGTCGCCCTGTTGCCTGAGGCTCGAAGATGTTTGTTGAATGTGTGGGAGCCGAATGATTACAATGTTGCCCAGACCCGGTGGGTGGCTCTTGGGAACATGATTGCCAAAAGGGACATCGCACAGCTCTGGGGATCCCAACAGCCTCCCACCGTGTCGAAGTGGATGGAGAACATGGACTGGTGCATGTTCAGGGAGAAGATGGTGTATTTGGCTAGGGGTAGGCCTGGGGCGTGGAGTAAAATTTGGGGCCAATGGAATGCGTACCGAGAAGGCATTTGCACTCCCCCCTTCGCGGATATCCCTGATGTTTCCCTGTCCCCCTGACCTCCGAGGTTCCTCGATACCATATTCCTTGATTAAATGTCCTGATCTCCCTACTGTTTCCCCCCCATTGGTTCTTCAATGTCCTCCTGATTCCCTATCCGTTATGGTAGGTCCCCAGAGTCGGAGCTCGACTTCATTTACCATGCTTCACGCCTTGAGTTGTTTGACTCTTTGTTTTTCATTGTTCCTTTCATAAAATAAAAAATTGCGTATCCTGCATGCTTCCTTGTTGCCGATTGTGTATCCTGTACTTTTGTTGGACCTACCCGAGACCTGCTGCTGTTTCACTGACTGCCTATTTATTTGATGATCACTAGCGGCCGGCCTCTGGGTTGTAGGCCCATACTTGTAATTCTTCTGTTTGCACCATAAAGTTTTTCAACAAAAAAAAAACAAAAATACCCACTGTCAAGGTGTGGTCCTCAACTGGACTGTACAATGTTCAACATAAAAAGCAATCAGTGTAACACTATGTATCAATTCCATAAAATACAAGATCTGTATCCAATGTTGTGTTCTTCGAATTCTCCTTTTATTTTGACTCACAAATTATTCTAGTGTGACATACAACATGTAGAATGGATCAGCCTACGCTTTTAATCCATTACAAATGGATTTCTTCATGGTATTCGCGGAGCCCAGAAATGCAATGGGCCGCTGTATCTAAGATAGGACGTAATTTGTCAGCAGCGTCCTTCCCACTTCGTACACGGACTAGGAGGATCGTTTTTTGACTTAGTTGTCCAGCATGTATCAAGGTGCTGAGTGGACGTGATTGTCCTCCCTGGGCCGCCTTTAATTGTGTGGAACCTATTGTATTGATAATGTTAGTTGTGTCACACACCAACCCTATGGTCACTAGAAAGATTAAGGTGGGTACATTTGCCCGAAAGAGTCTCATTTGTTCCGGCGCTTAGTCGCATATCGCTGCTGACAAATCACTCCTGCTGGAAAGCTGGGCCAGAGAGGACCAAACTGACTTGGACTAAGCATAGACACTCACGGCCTGACAGAACAAAGGAATTTTGAGTGTAAATATTAGGGCCCAGAACTTTAGAACTCACTTCAGTCAAGGAACCTGCCAAGAAAAGCTGGAAGAGCTGCCAGAAGGAGTACTGCCCAGTTGTTGTGTTGTTTCTTTGTTGGGTGGGCCTGCAGTTTCTGCCTCTGTCTTGGGAGGTGAAAGGAGTAGACTGAACTTTCCATAACTTGTTTCTGTGTATCACCAAAGGCTTGTAACCGAGCTTGCCTCCTGTTCACGAAGTCTCAGGGACAGCAAAGACTTCACTCACCTCTGGGCACCATCTATGGAACCGTGGGTTTCAATTACTGCAGAGGGAGAAAAGCATCCGACTCTGTCACCGACTCCATCGTGGGCTCCATGTCCTGAAGTCATCGCAGAGGGCACTGCCGCTTCTCGCACTGCAAACCTGGTCTCACCGACAATGATGGCCGACACCATTACCACTGAGCTACTGCTTGCACCGTGACCTGTGGAGACTGCACTCCGCACCGCCTCGTTTCACCTCGCCGCCCTGGTCTCACCGACGGCGTTGCTGCTCTTCAACCGGCTCTGTTGCCTGCAACACAATCTGTCAGCACCGCATCGAGCACTGACCCGCTTCGCACCACAGCCCTAGTCTCACCAACGCCTCTGGATGACCGTTACTGAGCAGCTGCCTGCACCTCTACCTGAGGACACCGCATTGTGAAAAGCTATGCTACGCCACGCAACTGTAATGGTTGCCACATCCAGTTGCATCAGCTGCAAGGAAAGAGGTTATGTTTATGAGTCTGTCGACCCTACCACTGACCCACTCCGAGGCGGTCAGCAGGAACTGTTGGATTCTGTTGTTTTCAGTATTGCGATAGCACCGGATGGTGCAACCGACTTCAAGGAACTGCATTTTTCATTTTATTCTTGCAAAGTGCATATTTTTAAGTACTGTATGTTGGATTTTTGTCTCTTTGATCCTGTTTTGGATTTATAAAAATATTGGATAGTTTTCTAAACTGGTGTGATGTCCTTTTGTTTTGTTTTCACTTTATTACTGTTGGTTATGTGCAAATGCTTTACATACTGCCTCTGAGATAAGCCTGACTGCTCATGCCAAGGTACCAAGGGGGTGAGCAGGCATTATTTTAGGAGTGCAACTCCCTTACCCTGACTAGGAAGAAGGGTCCCTACTTGGACAAAGATACCTACCACTGCCAACTAGAGACGCCCATTTCTAACAAGGGGCAATTAAAGACCTGGCCGGGAATAAAACACCGGGATCGGATAGGCTCCCGACCAAACTTTATGTAACATACATTACAAAATTAGTACCACAACTAAAAAAGTTATATAATGCTTCCATGGAGGAAGGCGCACTTCTCCTGCCCACTAGAGAAGCATGGGTGACCTCCCTTTTAAAGCCTAGAAAACCATCCAAAGAACTCACCACGTACAGGCCCATATCTTCTTAATACCAAATTCAAGATAAACTTTTAGCGGGTAGACTTCTCCCATTAATTCCCAAATTGCTTCATATGGACCAATGTGGGTTTGTGCCTGGGTGTACACTTCACTGAATATTCGCCACCTGTTCCATATCATCGATGCGGCCCATGACCATTACCTATATGCCGGCTGCATCTCACCGGATGTTCATCAAGCAGATTAAATACATAAATAAAATTTGGCACCCTGGGGTGGGACTTTATGTTGGCGGTGCTTGCCTACTATGCGATTCCCCACACATATATATCAAATGGATCACCCTTCTTTACACAAAACCAACAGCCAGGGCAAAGACTAACCCTGGGGGGTGAACTACACTCCGCTCGCAGAGTTTGTGGAGTTTACCACACTCAGCGCCACGCGGAGCTTGCAGAGTTCCGAAAAACTCTGCTTCACGTAAATCAACCTCCTGGTGAGATTTTTCCTCGTTCGCGATCGTCAACATCAAGTTGGTGAGCCCTAGTGTGGAAAACAAACATCCCAGCGAGATTTCTCAATGCGGGGTGGTCAGGTTCCTGATTGCGAGTGGACGCGTATGCTCGCGACCGCTAACGATGAGAAACTGCTTGTTCGCGTTGATAAAGCTGCCGCTCAAGTAAAAATCTACGCGAGCAGCAGAAAAGTGAAAGAAGGGACCACTTGCGCTGTGCAAGGTGCTGTTCACGATGATTGCACAGTGCGAACATTATCGCAAACTGCATTTGTCTCTGGAGCTCAGCCTCCTGCGGACATCCGTATAGCGCAGCAGTTTTTTGCCACTTCGCGCAGTTGCGTGCAACTCTGTGAACTCCGCCCAGGCTTAGCAAAGACCGGCATACATATCTCAGATGTCTACCTGGTGGCAAGAGGAACACGACAGAGATGCCCCTTGTCACCACTCCAATTTATACTGGCGTTAGAACACCTTGCCCAATCCATTCGGCTAGACTCCATATCCCAGCGGACACCGAGTGGCAATACGATGTACTCAGTGTCACCGTACACAGATGACATGGTCCTCTACATCAAGGATCTCTGGATGGATTGCAAAACTCTGCCCAATTACTGTCCTCCTTTGATAAACTCTCAGGGCTCCGCATTAATGTAAAAAATTCCAGATATTCTGCTACCTGGGTTTCTAGGTGCATAGGAATACGAAGAATATCCTTGAAGGAAACCTAGTAAAATCGATTAATTCTCTCAAATCACACATCGCTTTCTGGGTCACCTTGCCTCTATCGGTGGCAAGCCGCCTAGCATTAGCAAAAATGGTCATGTTGCCTCGACACGTGTACTATTTTGCACATCTCCCCATAGTGGTGTCGGAATAGGTATTTAAGTTACTAAATACTTTGTTGACCAAACTTGCTTTGGGGCCTGGGTGACGCAGAGAGAGCCTCGCCAAGTTGCATCTCCCAACGGGAAGTGGGGGCCTCAGAGCACCATAATGCTTCATTGGGCAGCTGCAATGGCTGTCCTTTTGGCTGGTAGGACACAATGATCAGAAATAGGATATACAACTCAATAAATGGCAAGTGGCTAACTCTATAGACTCGATAGTTTGCCCTGGAGTTCCCATTGCTATCTGGACCCTTGCTACTGCAAGTGGCTCTGGTTTACTAGAGAATAGCACTGAAATATATGGAAATCTCTCACCCATTTGCATCCAATATCCCACTACTGGGTCTCCTAGTGTCTTCAGGCACATTGACAACTCACCAGGTAGACCCCTGGGAATAGGAAGGAAAACAACTGTTGGGTCACCATTCCAGGGCGGCACACTAATGACCCTCAGAGATTTCTTGAACATGCACGGTCTCCCTGAAAGACTATTCTTGGCACTTGCAAGCATTCTTAAGTATGTATGACTATATTGGTCCCCTGATGGACAGGAACCCACACACACACATGCTGTTGCAGACAGTTCATATTATGGGACATGGTAGGCACCTCATACGTTGGCTATACTGAGTGATTAAGACACACCTGGGCACTGCACTCCCCCCTTAAACTTTCCTGGGAAACAGGCTTCATCCAAGAACTGTCTGCCACTGACTGGACATGTATGCTTGAATACCCCAAAAGGGTGCCCTGTAATACCAGATTCAAATTCATCCCATTCTCCATACTGCAAAAAGCCTACTTAACTCAGCATAGAATTGCCAGTCTATTTCCCTCTGCCTCATCTTCTTGCCCTTGCTGCAGAGCCTCAGATGCCGATTTCTTACACGTTATGGACATGCCCACACCTCTCCACATATTGGCAGGGCATCTCACTGTCACTGTCTGATCTTACCGTACTCAATCAATCAGTGGAGCACTGTGGCACAATGTCTACTTGGCCCCCACCCACATCCCAGAGGCGACAAGATAACTCTATGCTTGCTGATTTAGCATTGCTATTAGTGAAAAGGCTCATTATGAGGCAGTGGAAATCCAGATCATCTCCACGGCTAGAGGGTTGGAGGAAGGTAGTGGCACATCTGAGCTGGCGTAGAGGGTAGCCCGCCATCATGAACAATACAGAGGTCTTCAAAAGAAGCCCATATCTGTGGAATGTGACATCTTGGTAGAAGTTTTTAAAGTGCAAGATATGGCACCAGACTGACCACTGGTTCTGTATTCATCCTGAATGCATGCCATGGCATGGGTTATCCATGTGGTACAATCTATGGTATCCAAGCCCTTGATGCAGCCGCATCTAATGTGACATTCCTATCTGTATTGTCTGCTAGGGGTAAACCCTCAAGCACACACACCTCAATAACACTCATAATGTCACCATGCCCAACCCCCAGGCACTCCCCGTATGGCTCTCCCGTTCTCCCGTCCCAGAACTTAGTCCATTACATATTTAATACTTTACACAGGTGACACAATTAATTAGTTGTTGGGTGGACGGGTATTGTTGAGTGTTTATTCTTACCTTTTTTGTATTCCGACACAGATGAATAGATATTTCTTTTTCTCCTATGATATGAGCAAACTGTTGACTGTAATGATACTTTATATGCCATGCATCAATTGTCATTTAATTGTATGATATTGCTGCATACTTATTTTTGACAATGCAATAAAATATGTGTAAAAACAAAAACAATGCTTAAAAAACTAAGTATTCTTTTACTTTTTAATGCATGTGTATTTGTGTGTGCACTTTATCATTGTGCCCCTAAGACCTCTTATCAGATTCTGTGTGTTCTTGGCTTATTCAATCTCCCACTCCTATTGTCTAATCATGTTTCAATCTATTGAAAACACAGAATACGCGCTAGCTTGCCTGTGTGCTAAGGCCATAAATTCCTTCAAGCTAGCCAAATACAAATGTTCTTTAACTACGACCTTACAGGTCATGCACGGTGTTCTCAAGTAAACTCTTCACCTCTTTCTCATCTGCAAACATTTTTGGGTCTGCACTTCTCTTTCACCGTGTATAGCTGTGTGACGCTTTCTGCTGTTGTCTGCTGATGCGCTGTGTTTTCATATTACATTCCTACCATAACATTCCCCCCTAAAGTTGATATTTCAACTACTGGTTCTAAATCTTCATATACACTTGGAACTAAGTGATATGTGTTGTCCTGAGCATCTACTATACCTTTTGATGTCCTAACTGGAAACATCTATCCCAAAACAGAGGTGTACAAGGTGAGCAAGGTGCGGAGGCTTGCCCATTTTGGTGGTAGCTGGGTACACAGTAGTTCTCCACAATGCCACATTAATCTTTATTCGGTTTAGAAAGAAACCATAAAGATACATGTAGGACTTGGCCTTTTTGGCTAAAGTTCCCTAAACCTTTTGCTTTCCCCCTAGACCGTTTCCCTGACATAGAATAGCCAATTTAGATGAGTTGGGTACTTTGACACTGCTGATCAGTGTCAAAGTACAAGAGGTCCCTGTTTAAAATGTAATGGTGTTTGGTTGGCCATGATTGGTATGTTTGCTTTACTAGTAAAGTCCCTAGTGATGTGCACTGTGTGTACCAGGGCTAGTAATGCAAGGGCCCGCAGAGAAGTGAACTTAGGCCTTCAGTGTAGGGCCTGTGCTCAGAATGCTAAGTTAGCATGTAGTCCTGACAAGTGCAACCACTTGCCAAGCCTGACTTTCCCTTTTACAAACACATGGGGCACACATGTGGTGGATCCCAGGTAACCTCTGGGCAGGGTGCAGTGTAGGTAAAAGGCAGAACATATACTGAGGCGTGTGCTATGTTCTGACAGTGAAAAACTCTCCATTTCGTTTTTCACTGCTGAAAGGCCATCCTGCCCATAGGACAGAATGGGGGAGGCTAGGTGTTGTGTTTGTTAGCCTAGTTTCCTGTCAGTGTATAATGGAGAGGTGAAGTTTAGTATGTATGAGCTCACAGTGTTCATAAACCACTCTTATAGAAAGTGGCTGAGTTTTGTGCTTCAAGCGTTTCTGTGTGTCTCTGAAATGTGGATTGTCTGTCTGGAACTGAAAGGTGAGAAGAGCTGAGAGAGGTCTTGACCCACAGAGGTGTTGATATTGTAGCAGGCTGCCCCGAATCTGGAGAGTAGGGGGGAGGAGAAGCCTGGGAGGTGAAAAGGCCTGGGCTGGTGCTATAAACCAATGGACCCATCTCGTGCTGAGTGATTAAGGATCCAGACCCTCAGTATCACAGGGCGAGAGGTGACACTGGGAGGGAGACACCCAGAACTGATTTAGGGAGGGGTCAGGGACCCCTGAGCACAGCCAAACTTTAAAGATATTAAGGGAAACCCATCAAAGGGAGAATGAAACATATATGGATTGAGATGGCCATGGCTTGGACACATTCTGTGGTCAAGAGGATCCTCTGCTAAAGAAGGAGCAACTGAAGAGACTGCTGTGGACACACTAATTCTTGCTTCGTGATCTGGGGCTGGTATGAAGTTTGCTGTTCTAACTAAGGGAGAGGCTGTTGGGACTGTGCTTGGAGGCGCTGGGTCCCCCTGCTTGAAGAAGACTGTGCTTTATGTTGTGCCTCGTAACCCCCAAGGGCCCGAGATGAGCTGGCTCCCTGTTTGGAAATACAGGATCCTAAAAGTTTCCAGAGAAGTCCCAAGCAACGCTGTGTGCATGTGCTTTTGCAGCTTGAGACCCTCAGAAGTTGTGCCATGTGATCGTGGGCACGCAGGAGTAAGCTAAGTCTCGTTTGCGCTAGGTGCATGTTGAAGTGCAGGCCAAGGCATTGGTGAGGAGCGCCTGGTCGTGGTGTGCATGGGGAGATAAGGTGTGGCTCGGATGTGCTGTGTGCGTGTCGTGTTGCAGCCTGGGTGTTGGTGAGGAGCGCCTGGGCCTTGTGTGCACCAATGGAAGAAGCGAGACTTAGACACACTGGGTGCGTGTCGGGATGCAGCCAGGGTGCTGGTGAAGAATTTCGGGGAATCGTGTGCACCAACAGAAGAAATGAATCTCAGACGCACCAGGTGCGTGTTGTGGTGCAGCCGGGATGTTGGTGAAGAATGCCTGGGCCTTGTAGGCACCAACAGAAGGTGTGAGTCTCGGACATGCTGAGTGCATGTGGTGGTGCATCCAGGGCATTGGTGAGAAGCGCCTGGACATTGTGTGCACTGGAAGAAGAGGTGAGACTCAGACGCGCAGAGTGCATGTGGTGGTGCAGCCAGGGCGTGGTGAAGAGCGCCTGGACATAGTGGGCACCGGGAAAAAAAGAGACACTCGAACACCAGGGTTCGCATTGAGGTGCAAGCGGAGCGTTCGTGAAGAGCGACGGATTGTCGTGAGCACTAGCGAAGAGGCGAGTCTCGGACGCACGGTGTGCGTGTAGAAGTGCAACCTGAGGCACTGGTGAGGAGTGCCTGAGTAGGGGGTGCACCGAATTGGAAGTAAAGTCTCCACATTGCTGAGGGAGGATCTCGGTGTGGACTGAGACCGCCGGAAGGACAGCCACATCATTGGGCCCTCAGAGCCACTCGCAGTGGCCCGGACCTGCAGCCACGGAAGAGGTGAGCTGGCGGCCCGAGTCTGCTGCACCCCATGACGGAGTTCTGAATCATGGCCCAAGTCGCTGACGTCAGGGAGGAGAGTGGGTTCGCGCCCCCAGGTAAGGTGGATCAACACCTGGGGTGGGGTGAGGCCCTGGACGGACACTCTTTCAGCCTCCCATTTCAGTCAGCTGCAAAAGCCATTGCTTCGGCTCAGATTCCGGCCCGTTTGACTCAAGGAGGGGCAGTGCTGGGGCCAGAGTGGGAAGCAGTACTTTTGTGTCATCATTTGATCCATAACCGGTGCACTGGTAATGGAGCATGTAAAACTGTTGTATTACACTATGCATTATTGCTGTTAACAAACTATCGAATTGTCATATGACGCCTGACCTCATTTGGGCCTGACGAACTACATGCTTGGTGTGCTACGCACTGGGTTATTTTTCCCTGGCATATTAACTGATTGTAATGTGGCGCATTGCATTATTTCTTCAGTGCACAGTATCTGAGTATAACGTGGTTCAATGTATTATTTTGTCATTGCACTGTACAGAATTGTAGCTTGACGCATTACTTTGTTTCTTCCTGGTACAGGGCATGCTGGTGGTGATACGCATTGCATTATTTCTTTAATTGCAAAGTACATGACTGTGGCGCTAGGTATGGCATTGTTTATCTGTTGCACAGTAGAAGAGAATATTGTTATGCATTGTAGTATTTGTTTCCTTTTGCAAAGTGTGTGATTCTAGCAATACGACTGGAATACCCTTTTGTAAACGGTTAGAAGAGAGCTTAACTGTTGGTTAGGATTGGTGGTTTGGATTAGAAACTACCAACCCACCGGAAAGATTACTACCCATTCTTTTAAGTTGATTTTGTAGTGTGTGGTTGTATCGTATAATTGCTTATTTAAAGATTAGCAAGAAATCAAAACAGTCCCTATCTTTAACTTAAAAAAGGGTAATCCTATCCATAGTGTACCACCATAACTCAAGAGATCCTTACAACTAAAACCACTTTATCAAAGTATATACACAATGAAAAAAACAATTTTTGTAAAATTTGAACAATTTATTGCAAAAATGTACAGTATCAAATATTAATTACAGTGCCACAATATAAAATAGTTAAAAGAGTGTCAGCACCCTTCCAATGGTTCAGTGGTGCAAATGTTTTAAACACACAAAATCAGGATTAAAAAAGCAAATGGCTATTAAAAACAAGTTGTCGACGCAGCGTTTCGGTTTTTATGATGACACCTTCATCAGGACAGGGTTTTTAAAAACGAACTCTCATTACATTAGAGATGTTTTCCTCTGTAGTCAATTCGAGGAAAGATTCCATAAATCATCACAGGACACCATTTAGTAATATTGGTGTAAATGGTCCTCACACATCTTTGTGTCTTCACTTTTTCGTGGAGTTTTCTTTATTAGAAGGAAAAAGGAGCCACCGTTATAAGGGACTTTTTGGAGTTCTCCTTAAGTACAGGGGATCAGCCTAAAGTGTAGCACGTGACTGGATGACGTCAAGCTCTTTATTTTTTTGCGTGCTGCCTTTTCTGTTTACTTTATTCGGAAGGTTTATTTTCAATTTACCGCCCTTGCGTTCAGTATTCGGCCTCCCTGCTCCTTTTTCACTCCTTTTCGTCAGGTTGCAGTTATAAAGAGCTTGACGTCATCCAGTCACGTGCTACACTTTAGGCTGATCCCCTGTACTTAAGGAGAACTCCAAAAAGTCCCTTATAATGGTGGCTCCTTTTTCCTTCTAATAAAGAAAACTCCACGAAAAAGTGAAGACACAAAGATGTGTGTGGACCATTTACACCAATATTAATAAATGGTGTCCTGTGATGATTTATGGAATCTTTCCTCGAATTGACTACAGAGGAAAACATCTCTAATGTAATGAGAGTTCGTTTTTAAAAACCCTGTCCTGATGAAGGTGTCATCATAAAAACCGAAACGCTGCGTCGACAACTTGTTTTTAATAGCCATTTGCTTTTTTAATCCTGATTTTGTGTGTTTAAAACATTTGCACCACTGAACCATTGGAAGGGTGCTGACACTCTTTTAACTATTTTATATTGTGGCACTGTAATTATTATTTGATACTGTACATTTTTGCAATAAATTGTTCAAATTTTACAAAAATATTTTTTTTCATTGTGTATATACTTTGATAAAGTGGTTTTAGTTGTAAGGATCTCTTGAGTTATGGTGGTACACTATGGATAGGATTACCCTTTTTTAAGTTAAAGATAGGGACTGTGTTGATTTCTTGCTTGTCTTTCACTCCTCGTCCCGACACTGGAATTGTGAGGAGACCTCCCTTTCTTTTTTTGATTATTTAAAGATTATACTCATTTTATCAAAACTCTTGTGGAGTCTATTTGTGGTGACATCATGGGTTTACTGTGAGGGTGGTTGCACATATTGAACACTCGTGCCTTGGAGATAAGCCTGGCTGCTCATGCTTAGCTATTAAGGGGTGAGCAGGATACTATCCCAGACGGTGTCCTTACTTAGCCTACCTTTTAAGCGAGGGGTTGGGAATCCCACCTACAGCATTTGGTTGCGGCGGTAAGCGATAAGGACCCCCACTTCCAACACTACACGTATACATTTTACAAAGTTGAAACATTATGAGTAAATATTTTACTAAAATTATTACATTGCGAATTTAAAATGCAATTGCGTAACAAGAAATTTGACATTTTGCAACTAATTGTTCATTAAAAAAAGAGCAATTTTGACAAATGTTATACAATACAAATACATAAGAAATTACAGTGCAGTTGGTGCAATAATCAGCTTCTAGTTTAGCAGATAGGGCACACAAACTCTTTTATATTTGTCAAATAATTGTACAACCAGGGGTAGTCCTATGGTATCAAGGCTTAATAAAATATATGATGACTGCTGACGATATTAGAGTGCAAATATAGCAACATATATCCAGGAGGAGAATACATCCAAAAAAGAACAGCCATCAGAGTTCCAAACGCTTTCACTTGGGGGTAAAGTTTACTGCAGATAAACATCTGCTTAAACTAAAAACTATTGTCTGAGATGTGTATACTTTTAAAATTCTCAGAGCTTCTAAATGTGTTCTAAATCCCATATTCCGGCACAATGGTATAATCCACTTTTCTCTAGAAGTAGTTCTCCACAATGCCAATAATAGCCCATGAGACTGGAGGTGACCCCCTGCCTTTCAGAGTTATCTATTGTGACGTTACAGTTCATATTATGTGTTATTCTTTAACAGTGCCATTTCCTCTGAAACACAAAGAAACAGATGTTAGTCTCATGACTAAGCATGAGCGAATTTTGCGAATCTGGCGTTCGCGAATTTTGCGAATTTGCGAACTCACAATCCGCAAAATCTGCGAATTCTCGCGAATTTGCAGATGTTTTTTTTTGGTGTTCGCAAGGATTTCTGCCAGTTCGCGAGGGTTTTGTACCAGTTCGCAATTGCGAACTTACATGTCGGCTCGCAACGGTCGCGATTATGTTGTTTCTACGTCTGGTTCATCATCACAGGTTCCCAGCACCCTCTGTTTCACCCCTGCCACCCTCTGGTACATCAATGCCACCCTTTGGTTCATCATCGCTGTAGATTATGGGGGGAAAAAGCAAGCACACCAGCCCTGCTTCAACTGATATGAATTAATTTGGGGTTGATTTATTAATGTGTCACTGTTTTAAAATACCAGTCTGGCACCTGCTTCCTTATCTGTAATTTGCTTTCTGTTGCAGTGCAATTTTTTTTTCCAGGACCTTTTATGGCCTACTTGTAGCTATTCTATGAGCCTGCTGTGAGGGTCAGAGCAGGGTCATACAATTGTTGCAACTAGCAACTGAACTCTGGAGGGGCCCCAGTCAGGAAGCACGACAGGGAATGGTTATTAATGATGAGTTTGAACTTTTGAACCTGCTGAATGCTTTCACTTTTGCAAAACTCGTTTTTCTGCAGAACAGCATTACAGCAACTGTAATGCCCCAAACAAGCTTACTTGTGAAAGTTGATTTCTAATGCAGGAACACTAGATCTGGTAAAAGAGGAGAACAAATTTATTCGGAGGGTTGTAGGACTCCCCCCCAGTATACCTCTTGTTCCTCTAAGGCTGGACCTAGGGTTGCGACCACTAGATGAAGAACTGGCTTTTCGTCCTCTGCCTTACTGGCGCAGGCTGTGGGCAACTCCAGAATTGACCAGCTACAGACAGGGATTACAGGAGGTGCTCGCTATGCCCAATGCTGGGAAAATTAAGTGGCTCAAATTTATCAAATCAGAACTGGAGGATCTGGGACTCTCAAAGATGTGGTCTGATCCTCTAACCACCTGCCCATTTTTTCCCCAAAAGAAATTAGCTAAGGCATATCATGACAGTAAACTAATGGAACTCTTAAACCACCAAAAACCTGGCTCATTGACTGACTCTTTTCTTTGCATTAAGGATACCTACAGTTTTGCACCAATTCTAGATAAACTGTATCCTCCCTTGCTTAGGAAACACGTAAGTGGAGTGAACAATCAGTCAGCATGTGTCCAGCATGTAGAATGTCCGATGAGTCTGAACTCCATATACTCTTTTTTTGCCCGGTCTACCGTGAAATTCTCAAGAAATGGATAGTTCCCCTATGTAGAAACTTGGGATTTGTAGAGTGTTTGGCTGCCTTCAAAGTTCTGAAATCAAATCTGTCGGACTATATTGTTTTTGCAGTAGCCAAATATTTGGGTGCCATTTGGTTTCTGAGAAGAAAATGCCTCAGGGCTGGCCACTGACCTTAATGTACCAAGGACATGATATTGTACTAAGAAACTCTGTTTTTGATGACAACGGTTGATTTTATAAAGTACAAATCCCTATTTTTAGTAATTTTATGAATGTTATTAATGTCTTTTATGGTGAAAAATTTTACCGAAATAAAGATTTATGAAATGAATGAAATGATTTCTAATCCAAAAGTGATCCAAAGAAAGTCAAAAGGCCTCAAATCCAAAAAAGTGCAGGCAAATGTCAACCTGAGGAGTTATTCTGATAAAAATCATCATTTTCAGAAGGTCTATGCTGCTTGCTAGTGGATTTCTTGTGCAGAATTGCAATGTTTGGAATTTCGCGAGTGCGAGTTTGTTGCTGCCTACATGTTCGCAATTGCGAACTTACACCGCACGCCGCAAAATTGTATCACCAAGAAAAAAAAATCCGCTGCGTGCGAATTGGCGGTTTTTCGGTAAATTCGCGAGCGTTCGCGGATTGCGAATTTACCGAAAATCCGCAAAATTCGCGAGCGGAAAGGATTTTCCACCCATGCTTACTCATGACTGTCTGAGGACTCACTGTACTATCTATCCAAGTGTAAAGCACAACATTATTATCCCATATCCTTGTACACTTTCTTACTGCGAACTTACTAACACTAGTACCATTCCATAAAGACATGATCCTACAGGAAAATTTGATATTCAGAATGCCATTGATCTTAGGCAAAAACGGATCCAGTAACTCTAAATCCTGGCTTACAAACACAAACCGGGGGTAAAAGATTTACTAAATAGCTATTACACTCAGTGGGACGATGTGGTACTCCGAAAAACCCTAAAACTAAGACCATTTGCATTCATTCTGCAGTAGTAGGATGACCTGTTTTCTTCATGCGTGCTATGCCCTGTCTGTAAGGATATATAAATGTTTTGCTGAAGCGTTATGGTTTGTTGAATTAACTAGAAAACATGCTACTTTGACATGTGTTAGTTGCATTTGCAATCCTACACAAGTAGAGATGCAAAATACATAGAGGGTTGTATGACGCGATATCGTGGACATCGATATCGCGCGCATCTACATCGCGGCTTTTAAATCGCAACGGCGATGACATCGGCAATTTAAACATCGCGCGTTGTTGCGCCGCAAATGCGGCCTTTTAATTGGATCACTTGTTACAGTGATAGGCAAAACAATCACTTCTTATGCAACGTGGCACATAGCTTGCTGATCTGATTCTTAAGCAGGCTGTTTAGGTGCTTAACAATTCCATTTCTTTGGGGATGGCAAACAAAGGACAGTTTATGTTTATCCCTATCATTGTCATAAGATATATGAAGATTGCATTAACAAAGTATGTGCAGTTATCAGATCTTATCCCTTCTGGAATTACCAAGCGTGGAAGCACCTCACAAATCAGAAAGGTAGCAGCTGACTTAGCATCACAGAGGACGCATGGTCCAGCTTCAATCCATTGGAAAAATGGACAAACTACAACTATAGGATATCGATAGTTGTAGCACCTTTCTAGCATGTGTACAAAGTCAATATGGTGAGCTTTAAAAGGACATTGTTAATGTGGAATGGTAGAAGTTATCACTTTTAATTAAGGGGTTGGGGCAGAATAGTTCGCAGATCGTACTATTATGAAGGTATATTGTAAGCACATCATGCAAATTGGGGATTAACTAGTCTTGTTTTATTTGCATAGACAAATGATCTCTTGAAATGTGTGCTGGTAAATGCAACTGATCAAGGGTTATCATAAGTGAAGCCTGAGGCATCACTGGTTTACCTGTAGATATTTGTCTATATATTAAATCATCTCCTGACTGGGAGCATCCTCTCGAATTCCAATAACTGATTCTTGTGTGTTGGATCAGCCTCCTGCAACTCTTGAAGATGTAAACAGCATGACATTATCTGCTACGGTTAGATTCAGATAAAGACCACGAGGCAGTCTCAGACATCAAAACAGGCGCATTTTATTAACCCGATGGCACAGACAGGGGTTTGCGCCTAGCCGCATCTTTAGCTGCCCAATATGCTAGTGTATTACCCTGAGGCACAAAATCCTGTCCATTTGTATGTGCTCCACATTTCACAGCTTCCACTGCCTTTGGTAATGCAAGTGCTTCTGCTAAAGCCTCTAGAAGATTCCTATGCATAACAGAGTTATTGTCAGACTTAAGGAAACTCTCTTACTCCATCTCATATTGTTGGAATGTACAGTGGTAGTCACATAAGCTGAATCTGAATAGATCATGATGACTTTTCCTGTTCCTTGCTTGAGAGCAGCTATCAAGGTTATCAATTCTGCTGCTTGTGCAGGATAATCTGCTTGTAGTGTTAACTGCTCTACTATGTGACTTGTATCTGAAGAGTCCTTCCGTTGTGTTCTAACTACTGCAGGACCAGCGTATCTTAATCCTGTATCCTGGTCAATAGTAGAAGAACCATCAACAAATTAGACAATGTTACTTGGGTGTGGGTCCTCTGTTGCTTGACTAGAATCATTAGGAAGGTAAGCTGTACTGTCATGCGTGTCCTCCTCAGACTCTAATATAGGATGAGCAAACAATGTCACAGGATTTACTGTATGACACTTCACAACCTTCAAAGATGGCAGTGACAGTATCACCTCATATCCTGACACTCTCTGTGCAGTCAGAGTAGACTTACAGCCAGATTCATCATTGAAAATTGCGCTCTGAGAATCTGGCCCTTTGCGAGCGCAATTTTTGCATTTGGGATTCATCATCCCAAATGCAAAAATCGCTAATAGCAAAATCGCAAAATTGCGAGGAATTGCATTTAAGGAATCTCTATTTGAGATTCCTTAAATGCAATTCATTAACCATCTTTAATTTGCAAATTCGCAATTTTTGGCCGCTATTTACCGCGAAGTCTGACTTCGTGGTAAATAGCGAAAACTTAGAAAAATGTACTTTAGTGCATTTTTCTAAGTTGTATGTTACACACACACATGTCCTTTGGACATGTGTGTGCGCATCATCAGTCTACGTTTTCATTTCAGGGGTGCTACAGGGTGTCCTTTGGACACCCCTCGCACCCTGGAAATCGCATCCTTATTTGCAATTAGCAAATTGCTAATCGCAAATAAGGAAGCTGTAGGAATCGCAATTTACTTTGCGATTCCTACATGAATCCCGTTTTGCAAGTCCTTAATAGCGATTCCTTAATAATCGTTATTAAGGACTCGCAAAACGGGACAATGATGAATCTGGCTGTTAGTCTTCTGAATTATAGCAAACTCTGCATGCTCTACATAGAGCGTGAATTGTGCCATAACAATGGGGGTGCTCTTCTGCCCTGCAAAGGCGGAAGTGGTGAGAGCTTGCTCGCAATGCTAATATCCTCTCATTACTGAATCAAACAGTCCACTAAAAAATGTTATGGGCTTGTGTCCTAAAGGATAGTTCTGCGTAAGGAAAGCTGTCATCATTTGACCATTAAAATGACAAAAGAGATAAAAGTCCTTGGTATAATCAGAAGTTCCCAAAACTGGATCATTTGTTATCTCAGCCTTCAACTTATGGAACATTTCCTTCATCCCTGGTATCCACATTATCTTGTCATTATTATTACAAAATACCAGGTTACAGATAATTTTTCACCACTCTGTTGAAAATGCTAGGGGACTCACAATACCAGAGGGGTAACTGAGAATACAAACCCTGAGTCCCGCGATAGAAGAACAGTGTCAAATAATGGCTGTCTGGATGGAGAGGGATGCTGAAAAAGGCATTCTTTAGATCTACAACAGAGTAATATTAAAAATTCTGAGTAATATATGTCAGAATGGTGGAGGGGTCAGGAACAAGTAGAAATTCTGGTACCACTACATCATTCAGGTGGAGCAGGTCTTGAACCATACGCAAAGTATTACCCTTAGACTTCTTAACCACGTAAATCGGGTGTTACAAGGAGATACTTCATGGTAAATCACTGCTTCCTCTAGCATTGCCCGTACAGAGGGGAAACACCTCATCTGCTTCTTTAGAAAGAGGATACTATCTCACTCTAGGTAAGATAGCACCTTCCTTTAATGTAATTCTAAATGGTGTAGTAGTACAAATAAGGCCTACATCAGGGGGGGCCTTAGTCCACAAGCAGTCTAGAACATGAGAAAGGTCTGCTTCTCCAACAAAATCAAAAGCTCTACCTGGTAAGGGTGTCCTTACTTCTAATACTGTCCTTAACTGTTTTCCTGAAATCGTCATAAAACAGTTGATCATCCAATATTTCCCTAACCATTTTACCTGGCTCAATGAATAGAACACGTGCCAATAAAATATGGTTATGATCACTGGCTATCAAATCACCATAGACTGATGTTATCTCTAAGGCCTCTATTTGCAATATTAACTCAGTGTCAGGCATCCAAGAATCTTGTGCTTGTTACTGGAAAAGGAATTCTTTGGGTAACTAGACCTCTTTTCCGAGTAACTTTGGTGTCTCTGTATTGATTGTATACACTGCTGTGGTAAATGCTTCCATATCAGCAGGCCATGCTCTGATTTGACCTCCATTAGGGGAATATACTGTTGCCACCATAATTGTGGAAGGTTAAACTCCAGGGGTAGAACAATATATTGTAACATGAGATTCAAAATGAATAGTAACATTTAACTTGGCCATAAGATCTCTCCCTAACAGATTAGCAGAAACAGTGGAGAACATATCCATCAATGTACCGCCCTCCCATTACCCTCTCTACTGGAACCCTCATTACTTCCCCAGTGAATCCTGGTGTGTCCACTGACCTAGTAGAGATTGGAAAGTCTCCCTCACTAATCAAAACCAGGTTACTCCTATATCTACGAGGAATGCATACCTCTTGTTGTTGATAGCTACCATCACAGTGGGTTCCTTATCTTGCCTGTGCATTACTGACACTACTAGGCACATGGAAATACTCTGTGGGTACCTTCATTGCATGTACCCTTCCACATAATTTATCTGCAGAGGATTTCCTCATTTCACAATCACACACCCCCGTCCACTTTGAGGTGGAATCCCCATTGGGGCTGCTTGGTATCTTTGCTGTGGCAGCACTTGTTCTGCTTTAGGCATTACTGATTGATGCACATTTTGTGACGGTGTCTGAGGTGCATATATAATTAGTGGGATTGACTGTGGCTGCACTATTGAGATATAAAATCATATATAATCATGATTGTCCCACTTTGCACCATATAACCACATATACGTATTCATAATCGTGAAGAAACGAATATTGTATATGAACTTAATGGTAGGTTATGAAGGTCCTTCAGACCTATTGATACAGTCAGGGCCATCTTGTCTCGTCTCATTTAATTCATGTACTATGTCCCAGAAGTTACATGGTATAGCGCAGGATACGAAACCAGGCTATATTGCTCAGTCCGCTTCTCCTCTCTTTCGAACATGGCTCAGGGAAACCCAAGGTCACACTTGCACTTCTTGTGGGATGCGCACATTCTAGCAGGGCCCGTTTCCGTACTCCCCGGGTCTAAGATAGACAAGAAGGGCACCTTTCTGACCTACCCTTGGAATAGCTTTTAGCTGAGCCACTGACAAATTGTACGAACCTTAAATGGGTTTTCCTGTTGACTAACGGACAACTCGTGTTTTTCCTTTTTCGGTGTTAACTAGAATATGTAAAACGTATATATACTTTGTATCATGTGTGTTTCGTTAGTCTCCTCTGCGCACCTCAATGGGTTGTGTAGACCGAGGCTCCCCTGTCAGGGCTTGTATTTTGATTCAATAAACGATTCGACCTTCTCCATTGCCGACTGCCTTATTATTCTGTGTTTATAGATATATTCCTTGGACTATTGGTAAGTATAGTCCGGCCTTAAGAAATTTGGATCCTTCAGTTGGCGACTCCGCCGGGACTCCGCGTTAGGGTCGTCCCCTCCTGTAATCAGGAGCAGAAGGGACAGGGGGGAGTTCTGGCCGAGTGGGTGGACAAGAAGTATTTATTTAAAGACCCCGTTAGTGGAGAGTCCGCCCTCTAACCCAGTATCCCTCCCCGGCTGCTGAAGACCCTACGCCGGAGTCCTTCGGGCTTAACCCGAGAGAACACAGACTGTGTTGGTCTGTCTAGAAATCGGCAGTGGAGAAGTCGGGATCGGCCTGAGTACACCAGGTGAGTGAATCTTTTGATTAAGATTGGAAATGGATACTTGAAGGAAGTGTTCATTTGGAAATTTTACTTTTTTTTTGTCGGTGGCCGGGGAAGGCGGACCACGAGGGAATCAGGAAAAGGGTCTGGCGTTGCGGCGCAGGGGCTGCACGAGCAGACACCTTTTGGGATTTGTCTGATTTTGCTAATTGCACTTGGTGCCTTGCAGAGCACGGGGTGCTCGCTCGGCCTAACTCACTCAGGAGAAGCCCTGGGAGCAGCTGTGTAAGCTAGGGTTCTGGAGCTCTATGCCTCGAAGCACCGGTCCAACCAGAACACGACCAGGGGATATCTAAGAAGTGGGTTTGTGGTCTTCCTACCGAGTGGCTTATCTGTGGTTGAATTTCGGATTGGTCTGGAATTCTTTTGAATTTGATTCCCCGAACGGGAGTTGATGGGCTCCGCTCGTATTAAAAGACATGTCATTTGTATTTGATTTTGTATAAGAGCTCATTTCTGAAACCCTGATGCAGTTTTTGCGGCATTTTGTATAAGAACAAAATGGAAGAGTATAAGAGAGTGAATGGTGAAGAGGGCGCGCCCGTATGAAAGGAACAATTGAAAATTTATAAAACTTGTGATATTATTGTCATGCCTTGTTTCAGTAAAATATGTTTTGGGTGCGGCTGTCGGAGAGATGCTCGGCTGGAAGAAAGACAGCCCGCCCCTCCCGAGAGAAGCCCCAGTTATGATATGTATGTTAAGCATGGTCTTACACCAATTTTATTTAATACATTATGGCACAGATATACCAGAGATAATGCTGAATTGCAATGGCCCCTAACAGGGTCATTTGATGAAAACAAGATAACGTATTTACAGAATAAGATGTTTATGAAGAAAAGTCACCAGTCCATGTTTGACTCCATGAACCTATGGTTGAAGGAGGCTAAACGACGGCGAATAAGGGAAGAGAAATTGGGAAGGATTAAATTTGGACAGACTATAACTCAAAAGGCTATAGCTTATGACAAAGGAAAAATGGAGGAGAATATTGCCCAAATGGATAGGCAGTTTTGTTTAGAAACAGACAAAAGTTATGTGGCTCGACCCGATACTGGCGATGAATTAGACGGGTTGTTAGAAGCTCGTCCACCTCCTCCTTATGCCCCACAGGGTTTATACCCAGCGGTGCCATTGGCCCATTTGAATCACCAAGATCCTGCGCCTGCGCCCACGCCTGCGCCTCCGGCTGCGCCTCCGCTTCTACCAGCGCCTCCCACACGGGATCTTGTAGGAGCAATGGCTACAGCCCCTCTAGACGTGTCTCTACAGAGTGCGCTGCTTCCCTCTCCTTCGCTCTGACCATCTACTTCACCCCTGGTTTCATTACAACCAGATTCAGTTGTTCCGTCTGCATCAAGTGCAATATTTCTCTCCCCTCCGGCTCGAAGCATTATAGATCCTTGAGCTTTGGCTACCCTGGACACAACCCCTAAACGTTTGGGGTCGGATCTGAGTGGCCCACGGGTTTATACCAGATCTTCGCTGGGTATGGAAGAACGGAAAACTATAGTAAACCAGGCGTCCCAATGGATGCGGAATGCTATTTACACAATGGTGGATATTTGGAGCACCATGAAAGATTACCAGCCTGTTGCGCAACAACTAGCTTTAAAAAATATGGCGATTCGTTTGATTTCGCTATGGGAACAGTGTTTTGAGGAGGGATTAGCCCCACAAATTTTAAAAGATATAAGAGACAGAGCCCACAAATTCCACCTGCAGGCCAATGAAGTATATCAGAATGTGGCAACTCTCTTGCAGTATCGAGAGCGAATGCATCGGAGATGTGCCGATTGGGGAACACAGAATCCTATGAGAGAAGTACATCCTCTTTTCTTTCCAGAATTACCTGAACTTAGGGATGCCGGGGGCAATGTAACTAGACCTAGGGAGGACGCAAGGCTTCAGGAACAATGGGTTTATACCCCTTGGAATCGAAGCGAGGTCCTTACATTAAAAGCTCAGCTCCCCGACCCTCGTAAGAATCCCACTGCTTATTACAAAGAATTGGGCGAAGCTGCCAACTCTGCGATCATGACCATACCCGATATCGAGTTATTCTTTGGCCTCACGATCGATATCTGGAGACAGATACATGATACGGATCATATTCCCGAGTTAGGTGGAACGTGGGTTCAATTAAAAAATTGGGATAAGGAACGGAAGCCTGGGGAAAAACCACGAGATGAAATTTTAGCAGTACCAGATAGAATTATTGCATACATGCAAACCCTCCTGCCACCTAAGAAAATAGATTGGGATAAGTTAGCTGCTTTTAAACAAAAGAAGGATGAGAGTGTCTCGGATTTCTTCACTAAATTTGAGAAAACATTTATAGATTTTAGTGGGCAGGATTTATCCACGGATGGGGGGATACGATTGTTTATAAATAGATTTGTGACGAATCTGTTATCAGAGATCATGGCACGCCTTCAGGCGGCCGAGAGTACATGGACTACGTCCACCCCATCTGTGATCCTTAGTATGGCTCAGTATTATGAGCACCGAGAAAATGAAAATAAGGAAAGGACGGAGAAGAAAACTAAAGATTTAAAGACTAGAGTCTTGATGCAACAAGTTAGTACAGGACAGAATTCAGGACGAAGTGGGCGCAGTTCCTTCCAAAGAAGGACTGGCAGAGGACGAGGGGGTCCCTCGAATGTTGGTTTGAATCAATGCTCGTATTGTAAACAAGAGGGGCATTGGAGAGCGGACTGCCCATTGTTAATGGCCAGAAATGTTCCCAGTAGTGGACGAGGCCGAGGAAATATTGATCGAAATAGCATGCGGAGAGAAAATGAGGATTCCCGGAAAAATTATGTTGATAATCCACAGAACAGGCAGTACTATAAGGAGAATTTCGTGGATGTTGAATACGATGAACAAGATTATGTATGAGACAGCCAAGGACAGAGAGGGGGCCACATTACAGTACCAATTGACCAAGAGGGACCTTATGTACAAGGGGAACTGTTGGGTGCATCAGGTAACATCCTAGTGGATACTGGAGCAATGAATAGTTCAGTTGCTCATACCATGGTCCCAGGGGCGGCTCTGTCTAGCCACAAAAATGTATCAGTAGGGTTCTCTGGAATACCAGTGGTAAGCCCCATTTCCAGCTGTCCTGCTATTGGCATTGACGTGGGAGGGGTAGGTGCCTAGATGCCTGCTACCAGCGACTCTTGAGGAACTCCTCACTTGTTGCTGGCCCCACCTGGACAGCTTGTGGGACCTACAAACGGGATTAACGGTTCCCA
The DNA here is from genome assembly GCF_964263255.1 of Lissotriton vulgaris. Lineage (NCBI taxonomy): Eukaryota > Metazoa > Chordata > Amphibia > Caudata > Salamandridae > Lissotriton > Lissotriton vulgaris. The sequence goes on from NC_141697.1 coordinate 656,312,513, forward strand.
GGAGGTCCATAAAAGGAAACAGTCATTGTGCGACACTGTACAGGTCGTATATCCGAGTCCTCTCACTTAAGAGGATTCCAAGCAATTATATGAGCACCGAAGGTCCTGATGAATTGCCCTTATGGCAAGAAACATGTCGACCAAACTCACACTAAGGGTTGAATAAGGATTGATCACATTGCCCATCACTCCTTAATACCCCTTAATTTCCTTTTAATAAAGCAGTGAGCCAGACTATTAAAATAATTTTTAATGGACTCTACTGACTTTTTTTAGAATACACTCACGCTCACTATTGCACTTTTTTTAGGCCCCTCACACGCACACACCCGTTGGCTCGGAATAAAAGAACTCCGCCAAAGTGCAGCCCCCCATGCTGCCCGACGGGCATTGCACCGCCAGCCTGCCGTAGGAGCAGGATACCAATGATGACGCTGGACGGCCATCGGATGGGATGACAGTAGTCGTCCAACCGGTAACCTGTGTGAGGTATCCTCAAATTCCGAAAAGGGTTCACATCATGCACTTGCCTTGTCATAACTAGTGAGAGAAAGGCTAGCTTGAGCCAATTTATTGGCTCCCACTGGGGAACTCTGTGCAACCTCTTTGCTTACTAAGCCCCATTTCCAAGCCTCTGCCCTTAACCATAGGACCTATTTCTATACAGTCGCCCTTTTTGGTAACATCTAACTGTGGGGAGAACCTTTTGGGTTTAAATATCTTTAAAAAATGACATGCTCGGATTTACTGTTCACCGGATGGTGTATATTTGACAATGCAGAAACCTTCTTTGCAGGATGCTGAATATTTAGCGAAAAATAAGCATCTACCCCCAGAATTCTATACAATTCCTCAGACTTTGTGGGCAACAGGAGACACTGATGTTGGGTTGTTAAACATAGCCCCCGTATCCATTACTCTGAAACCTAATGCACAGCTGCCTCGCATTCCACAATATAAAATTTCACCTGAAGGTGAACGGCCTATGTTAAACATTATTCGGGACCTTATTCAAAAGGGGGTGGTAGAAGAAACAGCAGCTAATATTTGTAACAGCCCGATTTTACCAATCCTGAAGAAGACACCAGTTGATGGTGCTCCAGATTATAAGAACACCTACCGTTTTGTGATTGACCTTCGAGCAGTTAATAAAATAGTGGTTCCACAATATCCAGTGGTACCTGATATAACTGCTATTTTAACCATGATTCCTCCCACGGCCAAAAACCTTTCGGTAATTGACTTGAAGAATGCCTTCTTTAGCATCCCAATTCATCCAGATAGTAGGCATATCTTCGGATTCTCATTGGCTGGCCGAAGTTTCAGATTTACACGCGCTCCTCAAGGCTATACTGAAAGTCCCAGTATTTATAGTCAGGCATTAAAAGCAGCCCTTGATGAATTGATTCTGCCTGCCGGAAATTCCATTATCCAGTATGTAGGTGATATACTAGTGGCTTCCGATACTAAGGAGGGATGCAAGGAGGCTACGGTAAAATTGTTACACCATTTGGCTAAGAAAGGAAATAAAGTATCCCTGTCTAAATTTCAATATTGGCGACAGGAAGTGACCTACTTAGGTCATTTTCTGTCGAAAGTGGGGGGACGACTGACTCCAGAGCGAATATCTGTAATAACTAACATGTCTGTCCCTCGTACACAACGTGATGTTCGTGCTTTTCTTGGCATAACCTCTTACTGTCGCCAGTGGATTCCTAACTATTCACTTCTCTCTAAACGTTTGTTGCAATTGACAACCAAAGATGTGCATGAACCCCTACCCTGGGCGGATGAATGTCAAGAAGCCTTTTAATCTTTAAAGTCTGCTCTTTGTTCTGCACCTGTGTTGGGAACCCCAGATTACCGGAAACCTTTTTCACTTTATGTGCATGAGGTAGACGGTATTCATTTTCAGTGTTAACACAGACTTTTCAGGAGAAACAGAGACCTTGTGCATATTTCTCTTCGGTTTTGGATATTGTAGCACGAGCCCTCCCAAGCTGTCTGAGGGCCACTGCTGCAGAAGCACTGGCCATCCGACAGTCAGAAGGAATAGTCCTTAACACTGATCTCACAGTCATGGTACCGCATGCTGTGGATATTCTTTTAAACAGGACCAAAACGCAACACCTCACGAGTGCTAGATTGACAGGATATGAAATTATATTGTTTGCCCCTCACATTGCTATTAAGAGATGCACTACTTTGAATCCCGCCATGTTATTTCCTCTCCCTGAGAAAGATGAAAGAGTTGATGTCCATGATTGTGTGTTTAGAACAGAAGAAGAAACAAAATGGCGTGTGGATTTAACTGACACCCCTTTACTTGAACCAGATGGAGAATTATATGTGGACGGCTCTTGCTTTAAGTTGTCAGATGGCACTGCGACAGCTGCGTATGCTATTACCACTCTGAAGACTGTAGTGGAAACCGCAAGGATTCCACATCACTCAGCTCAGGCAGCTGAACTAATAGCCTTGTTAAGAGCCTGTGAAATGAGTGAAGGTCTAGAAGTAAATATTTTCACAGACAGCCAGTACGCCTTTGGCGTCGCCCATAGTTTCGGAAGGCTGTGGAGGGAGCGGGGTTTCTTTACTACTTATGGCCAGAAAATACAGCATGGTCCCTTGATTGATCGATTATTATTTGCCTTAACCTTACCAAAGAAGTTAGCCATCATTAAGTGTAGTGCACATAAGAAGGTTGTAGACTGTATTTGAAAAGGGAATGTCTTTGCTGATTCAGTAGCAAAAGAGACAGCTCTGACTAAAGGAAGTCCTATGTATTGTAGTGCATCTACCCGATGGCCCACTGAAACATCGCTATTTGATAATACCCTTGAAAGTGTGAAACAATTACAGAAGGAAGCAACTGCTGAAGAAATACAGAAGTGGGAACAGGAAACTGGGAAATTAGATGAGAAAGGGTGCCTAATGCAATGGTATATGCAGTAGTTATGATAGCACATGGACCGGCCAATATCAGTACTAAAGGTATCAGCACAGTACTAGATCCCGTGTGGAATAACACTAATATTTCTAAAACAGCAGCCCACATTGTAAAATATTGTCCGGTGTGTTTACAACATACATACAACATAATTCTGGAGGTAGAGAATCTGTTTTGAGTGGCAATTTTGCCCCGCCATCCTTACCCTTCGAAGTTTTACAGATAGATTTCATACAAATGGAACGTGTAAATACTTTAAAGTATGTATTGGTGGTGGTGTGTGCTTTCAGTAAATGGGTTGAGGCCTACCCCACCAAAGATGCTACTGCAATCACCACTGCCAAAGTTCTGATTAAGGAATTCTTTCCCAGATTTTGTTTGCCCCGAATTATCTGGTCGGACAACGGCCCCCACTTTAATGCTACACTTGTACAATGTGTTTGTGATGGCCTGAAAATCAGACAAAAGTTTCATGCCGCTAGGCACCCACAATCTGCGGGGCTGGTTGAAAAATATAACGGCATACTAAAGCTGAAGATGGCCAAAATCCGTGCAGACACTAGACTAAAGTGGCCTGATGCCCTCCCAATAGCTTTGCTATCTCTTAGAACGATTCCTCATTCAAGGACTGGCCTGTCCCCTTATGAAATCACATTTGGCTGTCCTGCAAACGTGTGGGGAGTCCCTAGACCTAGATCCATCAGAGATATTGATTATTCACTGATGACAGATTACCTTTTTGCGATCTGCGTTCTATTCAGGTATCGGACACATTGCAGCCACTACCGGAGGGTCCTGGACATCGATTGGAGTCTGGCCAGTGGATACTGGTGAAAAATTATCAGCGAACATCGAGTTTGGAGCCCAGATGGTCTGGTCCCTACCAGATTCTGGTGGTGACGAGGACGGCGGTGAAGGTGCATGGCCGCAAACACTGGATACATGCGAGTCACGTCAAGCGCCTCCCGCTACCGCTGCCTTCTGATCAACAGGACAAGGACGGAGTGCCGAATCAGTAAGGAGAACTGATTCGGAGCTTTGTGCCCTTTTCGGATGCTCGAGAAAAAGGGCGATCGAGTGCAGTGTTGCCTGAAGGGGAAGGTGAAATAGCTCAATCAGAAGCAACTGCCAATCCTGAGGCAGCACGAGAGGTGACCAGGCCTGTTACCCATGCCACTGAATTATTTTCTGACCAGGAGCAACCTGGCCGTTGTCGATATGATCTGCGGCCCCGAAAACAGTGCGGTACGCAACTCACTAATGAAGGAAAATAGAATGAGACTTTGTGATAAAAAACATCAAGCAGAGTGATTGGGGTGCTGAGCGAGACACTAGACTGAACTCGCAGAGAGCTGGGAACATTGTGTAAAAAGCTCTGTTCAGAAAGAAAGACTGAAAAAAGGGCCGCGATTGTGCTTTTGGAATTGGAAAGTTTGCTTTTTCCTTGGATGAGAAATAAGGGTCTGCCTGTGAGGCTCTAAAAAGGGACACAGGGAGAAGATCCCTTGGTGGGAAGAAGAAACCCTCTGGTGGTTGGCGTGCTTTGTGGATATAAAGATTAGTTTTGGACTTTTAGCAAGGGACCGAGATAGATTTGGACTTTTAGAGAGCATGTTTCCCTTTGTTCGAATTATGATGGAGGATGAAAGACCACTGGCCCCTCTGCGCCGGATTAATGATATGCAATTGTTTTCTGGATGGCCCACCTGAGTGAAGGTGGCATTCGCTGTTTTAATTGCCGTAATTACTGTAATTATGATGTGTGTGTTTGTATACTTAGAATTTCAATATCCAGTTTGTAAATTGTTGAAAACTACTCCTGCCCCTGAGGAACATCAATTCTATTCTCTGCCCCAGCATAAGGCTAGGCATAGGGAGACTTATTCAAAAAACGTATTCATAGAGATGTTGCAACAGAATCACAGCACCACAAACAAAACAAACTGCTGGGTTTGTGGTTTGTTGCCATCAGATATGCATCAACATGAATTATTTATATCTCTCCCTCTATCGTATTTAGCTAGTTGCGAGGCATGGTGGCAATTGTTATCATTGATGTATTCCCACTATGTTGTAAATCCCAAAATATATTCTGAAAGAGATTATGAAGCTATTTTAAAATATATAGAGAGACACCAAGAATTTGACGCTGAAGGAAATAAAGGTCAGGGTTCTTTAGACCCAAATGCTTGCATGAATGTATATACAGACTCTAAAAATGATACCTTGTTACAAGAAGAGATGCAGGACTTTGAGCATTTTTTTTGGGGGGGAAAACCTTTATTGTGCAAGTAGAAGCATACAAATAAGGGCCTACAACCAATCAGGCTGGCCACGACACATTATGAGCGCACAAAGTCAGCATTGAAATTCCCCAGCAGTTTCTCAGCAGTATATAAACAAGCAATCAACATTAAATGGCTGAGTATAACCGCTAGGAGCAGGATTAAAGAAGGTTAATTTTATAATATAATAGGAAGTATAGCAGGATCAGTTGCAACTTTTGACATCTGAATGCCTATGGCGGGCAGTTGGTAAAGCATCAATACAAAGGAGCAGTGAGAAGCGGAAGTAATAGCAGCAATTGGCAAAAGTCAACGTATAGTCGCCCCGTTTCAAATTAGTTCCCACCGCTGCCCACCATCCGCCCGTCACCACCTGAATGTGTGCAGGTACAAATCAAATGAATCAGAACAGCAACGCAAAGATAGCCATCCACTATACTAACCCAAATAAAGGGAAAAGGAGGGGAAGGGTAGAAAAAGGAATATTAAAAAACAGGAAAGAAAGAACGCAGCGCCGCTGTACGCGTCCCATGGCGAATAAAGCACACAGGACTAGAGACCCACAATCGGGGTCGAGGCGAGTAAGACATGATACATGTGCTATCATTATCATGGATGTGAGGAAGTCATACCCTACGCTGCCGGCTAGCCCTCCATGGAGGGCGCGCGCGGACACAGCGTCCCGGTAAAGGGATACAAAAGAGCCATAGAACTAAGAAAAAACAAACAATATAAAGACCCCATCCCTCCCACACCACCCTGCACCCCTGCAGAAGGCTACGGCCTACCCCCCCAGCAGCGTGCCTGTCGCCCTAAGTAGAACCCGAAATATAGAAGAATCAGAAAGTGAGAAAAGAACACAACAGACAAATAGAGGAAGGAAGGGGGAAAGAAAACCAGTGGGAGAGGAGATCTGCAATCGAACCTTCAGCTCCTACCCCCCGCCTTAACACAGCTGAAACCCACATCGAAACGAGATCGACACAACCTCAAATATCAGGAACATGAAGAGAAATCGGTCATATTGTTACAGCTGCGAGCAGTCCTCATCTCCATACATTAATTAGCAGTCCACCGAGGCAATTCTGTCTCACCCCTGTCCTCTCCTGATCATAACTTTAGTACACAATAAAGTAGAATACAGCAAGCAGTTCGGCATGGAGTGTACACAGGATCGAATCAAGGCAGGCCAAGTGTGCAAAACAGGGGATCCCAGTCTCGAGCAGCAAAGCAAACAATGGCGGCAGCAGACCAAACTGTCAAAAAGCAACATCAGGAGCAGCAAACAGTCTGGGTGCGGTCCCGCTGCCCAAAGGGGCGAGGTATCCCCCACGGGGCAGCCGTGGGACCCCACAAAAGCAGTTCGAGTCAAACAGCCGCCGAGCTCCCCAGCCAGACTGACCTGGACGGGCCCCGACATGAGGCCCTCACCCATGTCTGCCACAATCAAAACTTCCTGGAGGTTCGGGGTCGCAGGCATATGGTCTCCCAGATGAACGGCGGCAGCACTCTCTGCAACAGCCGAGGGAGGCAAAGCAGCACACTCCTTCAGTCGGGCCGCGCCCATGGGGGACGGCCCAACAGGCATGGCGGCAGAACCGGTATCTTGCACAGCTGCGTCAAAGGCCATGGCTGCACGCCAAGAACATAGGGCGGCGAAGACATCGCCAATCGTGGGCTCACTCCCACAAGCCTCAGCCATCGTGCATTTCGACAGACCAGATTCGCCGCCCCACACAGGTCCGAGACCCAGGGCGCCGGCCGCCATCTTGTCAGTGCAGCAGGGACACTCCGCTCCTCAACCCCCGGACCGGGCCGTCAAATAAGGCCCACCAAAGTCCTGTCGAGCCCCGGTAATGGCAATCTTGGTGCAGAAAGATGGGCCACCAAAAAACAAGGGGTCGCCGGCGCCACCGTCTCACGGCGCAGCCCGCCGATTCCGGGCGAAGGGCTTCAAGATGGCCGGACAGGACAACAAAGGGGGGACAAGCCTCCTGTACGGTCTACCCCCGTCCGAGGTGGGCCGCCCCTCGCAACAGAGCCCCTGGGCCACCGGGCCCCGTGCTGGCTTACGGCTTTTGCTTTCATACCGTTACAGCCACGTCTTTAAAAGTCATGGACCCACTCCCGATCGGTAAGTGTGGTCTTTCCTCCCTTATATTTTTATCAGTGGAGAATGCTCGTACGGCGTCTTCTCAGCACGCTAAACACAGTATTGCTGGCAGTGGCTTTTCATAAACTTTTGCCCTGAAGAAATTGCCTGAATCTTTACCAAGGCAATGAAACATGTCGGCAGCGAGCTGAAAGCGAATCGATAGGTAGTATTCGCTTCTCTCCTTTTTATGTATATATGTTTACTGTTGGCAGACAAGAGAATATAAATAAAAAGGTTCTTATTCTTGTATGCACAGTAGTTGTTGTGTTATATGTTGAACGTTGTTAGTCCTTGTCACATATAAGTTTGTGTACACTGCACCATTCACTGTCTTTTTACTTTTGGGAGTCGGACACGTTTACGTTAAGCTAGTTGACACCGATGATGAGAACAGGGCTACCCTGGTGAGTACCAACCAGGGGCCCCATTGGTGGTGCGCCCGTGAGGTGTCTTCTAGCTATTCACACTTTTTTTCAAATGTCGTCTTTCTAGTGAATGTTTGTACTGTGTTGTCTAGTGTTAGACTTATCAGAGATTGGCTACTTTTATTACTTTTTGGCAACTACCTTGAGCACGACACCTATTTCTGCATTCAGGGGTGTGATTGGAATGATCTTTTGACAAATCCATATATGCCCATAGATTTATAAAAATTATTGCCCTTTGGACTAGGTTTTTGTGATTTTTGATTGAATGAGTGGAGGGCGACCTAGTCCTATAAATCCCTCTTAACTCCTAGTATATGAACGTTAGTAACATCTCGCCTGGACTATGGTAATGTCCTCTACCTCTGTGCCGACGCTTCTACCATTAACAAACTCCAGGTTGTTCAAAATTCGTCGGCCCGCCTTCTCTATAACATCCCGAGGAGATCATTGGCCTCACAGGCTCTTCGCGATCTACACTGGCTCAGGGTCTCTAGCCGTATTAAATTCAAAGCCCTGTGTTATCTTTTTAAAATCAAGCAGGGTTTGGCCCCTAAATACTTGCAGAGTCTTGTCCAACCCTACAAGCCTAGTCGCACATTAAGATCTTCTGCCAACTGCGACTTCGTTGTTCCAAGATTCAAACTTGTAAGGATGGGGGGTCGGGCCTTCTCCCATCTAGGCCCCAAATACTGGAACGCGCTACCCATCGCTTTGAAATCCGAGACTAACCTATTCTGTTTCCGGAAAAAAATGAAAACTATACTCTTTCAATGATTTTCATGCCGCTTTGATTGATTTATGGTGCTGTTGATGTGTCTGTTTTCTTCTTCAGTCTATCCCTTGCGCTAGGAAACTCACTGCGGGTAGCTGTTGCGCATTATAAATTCAAATATAAATAAAAATAAAATAAAAATAAAAATGGTTCAAATGGAAGTAGCAGATCTTATGCAGATCGATGAAGGGGTATTTGTAGAGTAGAATAGTGTAGTTATATTGGCCATAGTGGGCCAGAAGGGCCGTCTGTTGAGATATAAAATCATATATAATCATGATTGTCCCACTATGCACCATATAACCACATATATGTATTCATAATCGTGAAGAAACGAATATTGTATATGAACTTAATGGTAGGTTATGAAGGTCCTTCAGACCTATTGATACAGTCAGGGCCATCTTGTCTCGTCTCATTTAATTCATGTACTATGTCCCAGAAGTTACATGGTATAGCGCAGGATACGAAACCAGGCTATATTGCTCAGTCCGCTTCTCCTCTCTTTCGAACATGGCTCAGGGAAACCCAAGGTCACACTTGCACTTCTTGTGGGATGCGCACATTCTAGCAGGGCCCGTATCTGTACTCCCCGGGTCTAAGATAGACAAGAAGGGCCCCTTTCTGACCTACCCTTGGAATAGCTTTTAGCTGAGCCACTGACAAATGGTACGAACCTTAAATGGGTTTTCCTGTTAACTAATGGACAACTTATGTTTTTCCTTTTTGGGTGTTAACCAGAATATGTAAAATGTATATATACTTTGTATCATGTGTGTTTCGTTAGTCTCCTCTGCGCACCTCCATGGGTCGTTTAGACCGAGGCTCCCCTGTCAGGGCTTGTATTTTGATTCAATAAACGATTCGACCTTCTCCATTGCTGACTGCCTTATTATTCTGTGATTATAGATATATTTCTTGGACTATTGGTAAGTATAGTCCGGCCTTAAGAAATTTGGATCCTTCAGCACTACTGTATTTCCTGGTTGATTGTAAACTCCTGTGCTTCCACTTTGTTCTTCCTCTCTCTCTTAGTTCTGCAGTGTCTAACAAAATGTTTATATCTGTGACAGTTATGCCATACTATGGGGACCTAATCTGCCTATTCCTATGTCTCATTGTCCTCCTCTGCTACTTACTTGTGCCCCTTTCCATCCTGCAGTTGGGGTTCCTGTTGTTGGGGAGTCCCTGGGACCCATCCCACAAGACATTGCAGTCATCTGAGTAGTGGCTGCAACTACAGCTCCGTCCACTGCTCCTTTCTTTGCCAACCTTTGCTGCACTAACTTGGCTGCTGCTTTCTCTGTCACTTCCTGCTTGTTTCTGCCTTTCTCCTGCTTCTTCTTAGAAAAATGAATTATATGTGCCTGCAACTCTGCCCAAGGCTTGGCTTCCAATGCCACTATATTATCAAGATTATCCTGTACAGCAGAGGCTAAGCCTTTCTTTATTACATTGTAAAATAACACAGAATTTCCTCCTGTTACTTCCCAATCCTGATCTACTTCTTGGATCCACTTTTCTTTAATTCTGCTGAGAAACTGAGTGGGATCCTCATATGGCTGCATTAACTGAGATATGAGAGACCCAATGTCTGGCCTTCCTGGATACATTTTCCTCAGCTGATCATATACTACTGTCCTAACTAAATTAAATGTAGAACCATCATATCTAGTCTCCGTGAGAGCAACATTTCTCACTCCAGCTTTCTGGAAAAGTGTCTGTTTCATCTCCTATAAGAGAGCTAAGCAAACTCTTTATGTCTCCTACTGCCAAGGTAATGCCTGCAGTCTACGTTTCAAAAGTTCTAATCCATTTCCCTGCTCCCTCTGTAAGGACTTCAATACCTGGCTCGACTGAACCACAGTGCCTTCGAAGGACCAGCAGCTCAAACTCCCTCCAGCACCTTGAGATCCTTTACAAAACACCTGATGATTGATTGATAAGCGATGGTAAAAATGTCTTGAGATTCTACTTGGCCAAGAAATATAATGAGGTGCCCCAGGTTGCTTGCCTATAAGGGGAATCTGTTATAATAAAAAATTGGCAGACTGCTGGGGATTGTGCAGTCGAGCATATTTTTGCCACACACATGAACATTTCCGCATTAGGGATAATCCCAATCTGGATCTCCCTCACCATAAAGAATGCAATCCCTAGCACTTGCCATATCACGTGGATCAAAGGACCATTCTCGTGACCATGGACTCATCTGTGGAGCTAACCCTTCAGTCCATTCTTCTAAATTATCCAAGTGTGACAAAACACTGTACCAACTATTGTCTCCTTCAGCAACTATCTCACTAGGGGAGAGATCCATTCTGCTTAAAACTGATAGAAAACTCATCTGCTGCACTGCTCTAACCTGTATGTCAGTCCTCCCATAGCCTCACAAGATCCTATCCTGGCGTCTGGTTGGCCATGTGTTCCCTGAAACCACTACCTCTCAAGCTCTGTTGCTCAGGTTTCCTAGCTTTAGAGAACAGATCCTGATTTCCTTCTCTAGTATCAATGCAATTCGGCACTCCCCTTGCACCCTTTGTATGATCAGAATCGATATGCGCCTTTCTTGAGTTCTAATATCAAAAGTGGAGTGCCTAGCCTTTGAGGATCCAAGTTTTTCACCCATACTGTCTACACACCTATGTATGGACTCTATTCTATTTGACATCCTCCCAAAACTTTCCTGAACGTTTATCATGATATCTTTCTCTCCTCACTTCTCTCGCATCTCTCCGATCCTCACTTCGTGATAACCATTCATGAACATTCTCGGGTGAAACTATTACGTTATCTTTCTTCTTTTGCCAGGGTGGTAGATTATATTCAGTCCTATCTCTTTCTTAAGATACTGGTCATCGAGCCATACCAGCAGACGGATGTATGACATTACAACGCATGCTTTTACCACGCATGCTTTTACATCGCAACTTTTACAACGCATGCCTTTACAACGCATAGTGTTGAGGGGTGCTGGATAGTGAATAGTTTAATTTACTATCCCAACTCCAGTCCCCGTGGATAGTAGGGAAGGTGTTGGATAGTAAATTAAATCTATTCCCTATCCTAGAGCGCCCCCAAGCGCAATGCGTTGTAATGGTTTGCGTTGTAAAAGTTGCGATATAAAAGCACTGCGTGGTAAAAGTTGCGCTGTAAAGGATGTTTCCCCAGCAGACCTATCCAGATAGTCACAGAAATCTAGCATCATCTGCACCTCTTCCCTATGGGGTAGACATTCACTCCCTAAGTACCCTTCCTGTTGTGTCTCTTTTTTGTAACAACTGTGATGTGGCTAATAAAATATGTGAGTGATCATCACTGTCTCCTGGACACTGCTCTTCGCCCTATCCTCCTAGAGAGAATCTGAACCTAAATGCAATGTGAACTGCGCTGCTAGTTGACCTGAAAACTGAGAGTCACCCATCCTCACTTGCTGTCTGGGTGTGCTCGTGTATCTAGGCTTTGACATTCGTGAGGTGACATTAGGTAGTCCTTTTGGGGATTGTAAAGGTGTCTCAACTTCAGGGTTCTCATGTCCCACTGCGGCTTCTTGAAACTGCAACAGTAGATATATACCAGATAACTTGGGAGAAGTACTCATACCAATATGATTATATGGAGGTGGGGAGCGGAAAGGGTTCCAGGGGTATCAACTTTTGAGGAGTCTTTAGACTAGCCACGAAAGACTCGCCATAAAGCTACAGTGACTTCTTGCTTCTGCAATTTGGCTCTGGAATATTAACTTCTAACATGCGTAACGATATGCACTAATATATTTTCCCCAAATGTATCTGACTCTGGCCAGGGATACGCGTATTTCTGAGTAGCTTTAAAAATTATTGACAGTATTTTTGTAACTTCCTCTGATCACCTGGAAAGACCTTTTTTATGTGCGCTAGGGGAGTCTCCATAATCCCTGTATTTCTAACAACTCTTGCAATGTAACTTTTATGTGTCTGGTCAGTATTACTTTTTCTTTAATATTTTCACACTAGTCCTCATAAACGAGAAAATCTGTCAATTTTGTAAAAACAATCATTTATCAAACATAATGTATCACAACAACATAATGCAACATTATACAACAACATCACACTGTGGCCATGTTTCCATTCACCTGCATATACACATATTCACCATCAACATATTTAAAATATGAAAACTTCAACTACTTCTAAATGTGAATCACCACTGTTCCAAATATAAATGGTAAATAGTCAGGAAACATTTGCCACTTCTGTTCACGCCTAAAGAAGAAAACCCTCAAACAATGCATTTCATAGACCGTGGAATGACTTCTCGGCATTAGGTCCAGGTGGCAATTTCAGTGTTCAGATCATACCTAGAGTTAAAATTTAGCAACACCAGCCTTTTTGGCTGTCCTTCTATGTCAAATATTGGAAAATATATTTTAAACCCAACTACAAATCACCCACATGACCACTTCCAACTTTATATTGGAAAAAACAGGTTAACTGACTATGCAGCACCATGAACTTAATATTGTGCAACACATATACACAATCTTGCATGCAATAAGCTTATATCTCTTATATCCCTATATCTATGTCTGTGTTTACCATTTCCAAAAGAGACAAGTCATACAAACATACAGAAACATGGAACAAAGTCTGCATTGCCCTCACCTTAAAGAAGGCAATATCCGGGTCCTACCCGATCAGCAGGAATAGGCAGAATTTAAGACAGCACAGTGTCTGTTCACCTAATCAAAAATGCGCATTGATCTATACAGTGAGTGTAGGCGGTATTCCGAGGTGGTATTCCCTGGCAGCAGTATCCTCTTGGCAATTTAAAAACAGCTTTTTACTGTTGCTGCAGGGAGGGAGACCGTTCTCACATAGGTAACCAGCAAGTCTCAATTTGCTGCTTCACATGCAGCTATTTTTATACACAGACTATGCTTGGTACAAAGGTTTATCTCAAAAAAAGAGAAAGGCCCCCCTACTCCAAGAGGCAGTGTTCCATAAGTGACATTAACAGCAACAATAAAATCTCTTGGAGAAATCAATTCATTCACCTCTTATATACTGCACTTCTTAAAACCCATGCATTCCTTTGCGCCCGTCTTGAAAGAGACCCACAAGACAATTCTTAGCAATCAGGTTTTAATATATCAAACCATATAAAACAATTTGTACAATAACATAAAATTAATCAATTTAAAAACAGTCTAAAAATCAATAATAACAAAGAGTTACATAAAATATCACAAATACATTGTAACAAGAAAAACAACACATGAGACATATACATTTGTCATTAAAAGTTTGTTAATTTGAAGAAATCATTAAAATAGTTATGTTATCAGAGATATTTTCAAGATATAACATATTTAACGGAGATGGGCGTCAACGCATTTCGGTGGATTGGTAAAGTACAACCGCCTTCTTCAAGACAACAACAAATATTGGTATCCCTCCTACCGAATATGCAGTATTTGCCTGCACAGAAAAAAGTACACATATCGGATACAATCTCATGATCTCTCTCACAGTTACTTACTCACCCATACAGCATTCATAAATCCATTCACTCACTCATTCACACATTCACTTACCCATGCAGCCACTAACATAGCCACTCACTCACCCATACACCCATTTTCACACCAAATCATGCACCTGTACAGCCCTTCATGCACCCTGTCTCTCACCCAAACAGACACTTATGTACCTCACCAGCCACCCATTCATCGGTTTATTTTGTTACATGTAATTCACATTCTATAAATCTGACGTTTCATTAGTAAATTTTCACTGTATCTTTTTTACTCTATTCTCTTAATCCGTGGCTATAAATAAAGAAGGGATGGGATTTCTTTCAGTTTACCTAGAATGCCTTTATGTAATGACCAGTTTGGGTCATGCAGTGGAAGCAGAAGGGTATATCAGGCCCCTGCAGTGTTCGACTTAATTTGGTTGTGGGCCTGCTAATAGACCCACAGCCCTGCTGTTCTCTCTCTAAATTCACAACTATAAACTATAGGTACATCACCAATTGGGATTGGGTCACCTTATGAGCCCCTGTACAGAGTACTATAGGTACAGAGGGCATAGGTGTATCCAAGGCCTACCAGGAGCTGCAGCGTATCTTTTGCCACCCCTGGCTGGCCATCCAAACTGACACAACTGGCTGATCACTCAGCTGTGGCAAGGTTGTGTAATCACTCCTTGCTTAGATATAGTATACCTATGTCTAAACCTATATCTGGACACATATACACCTATGAGTCACTCCTATGGCAGGCCCTAATAATCCTGGAGGCAGAGTTCTTGGTTTATGTGAGATGGTGCTCTAGCATGAGCTGAGCCTGTCTGCAGCTTTCGGAACCATGTCCTTATAGCTGTTCTGGGATATTGCCATACCATATACTCTTAAGTGCATTATGAACCTCGCGGTTGAATGTTAACTATGGTTTGGCTTTATCAAAACATGTTGTGTAAGGTGTCATACGCTTTGGAATACTACCCCCTCGCCAGTCCTGGCGATGGGGGTAGAATTTCACCCTTCTAGAGGGAGAAGACATGTTACTTTCCTTAAACGCAGTTAAAATTAACCAGAGCCTCAGCATCACAAAATGGTTGCTGCTGCCACAGACACAAGTCTGGCCTCCTGCTGCTGACCGAAACTCGATCAGGGTAGGCCTGGACAAAAGGTTTTCTGTCACAGGGAGGTGTTACACCACCCCAGACAGGAGACAGTGGATTGGGGCAGGGAGGGCTGAATGAAACTAGACACGCCTGGGGCACAAAAGGTGTCCCAAGCATAGCCCAGTTCAAACCGGTGCTGGGGCACTCCAGTCTCAGCTCTGGCACGAAACTGAACAAAGGGGAAGAGGTGCAACCACCCCCTTCCTGGGTCCCACCCATAGGAGTAACCTAGCAGGAGATCCAGCCATTTGATTTGGAATAAAGGTAGGAGCTGTGCCCTTAGACATTAGATCATCCTGACCGAAACTTTGAAATGAAACTCTGGACCCTTCGACATCCTACTCGACGTAGAAGACTGAAGAATCTCCCTTGTGGTCAAGGAGGGACCACCCTGCACCAGCACGCACCATCAGCGCTCAAAGTTTTTTTTTGTTGTTGCTCCTGCCAGAGCTCGAACAACAGAGACTGACAAGAACTGGACGTCCAGACTTCCAACAGCCCGATCCACAGTCCCAGCAAAGCTGAGACCCATGGAGGCGACGAGAGACGTGGGACCGGCCATCTTGGAAAGCCAGCAAAGTTCTTCCTGTGCAGCTCCCGAAGCACCCTCGAAGTTGTGCATTGGGGATTGAGAAGCCCCAGCCCCGAGCAGCTTTTGCACCAAAGATCACTTCTCCACACTCACCGAGTGCTGTGTAGGGCCCTTTTGCATTTTCCTGCTAGACGCCTTGTCCGGTCACTTGCCAGTTGGCTAGTGGGCTCTGTGATGATGAACCTACAAATTTTCACTGCTGGTCTTGTTGCTCCAGACTGGCCCTTGCTCCCCTGAAAAGGAGCAGCCCATCAGACCTTCCCGGTCTGATCCAGAAGCCATCTTTGATTCCTGCTTGGGTTGCATTTGCCAAGGTCTATAAACTCCGATTCGAGAACCGACACTGCCGACAGCTAGAGCCTTTGTGGGACAGCCCGAGTCCACCTTCTGGTTGTCCTCGATCCTTCCTGGTCCACGTGGCAGTGGAGACAAACTTCATGACATCACCTGATCGCAACACAACATTGTCTGGTTCCTTCCTTGTTCCTTCCTGGTCACTGGCTAGTGACCCAGACTCTGTCCCCTCTGCTTTCAGGTACTCTACATCTTCGATCCACCCTTGGATCCAACTGGACTCTTCTCTCCTGGTCGCCTGCAGCATCTTTACCTCCAGGCTCCATAGAACTCCACGACGAAACCCGACGCACTTTGACACCTAAGCACCCGCTTCCTGTGGGTGAAGTAACAAGAGTACTCTGGTGCTCCTGTAGTGGTTTAACCCTTTAGTGTCCTAGTTTTAAGTTGTTACGTTCTAGTCCACTCGGAAGACTCCCAAAACAGCAACTTTCTAACTTTTACGCACCATTGACTTCTATTGGTAAACGCGAGTGCCTATAGACACTTCACCCGCATCCTGTGGGCCTCCTACGTACTAACTGCTGTTAGTCCAGTGTAGCCCCAGCGATTCTCAAGGCCCTATGCCTTAGCACTGTTCGTGACATGGTTCTTATACCACTATTTTAGTATATGGTTTTAGGGGCCACCCGGGCCTATCCATATTTGTGCAACTTTTGTATGTTATATGAAGTTCTTTGTTTAACGCTTGTGCTTCTGTGCTCATAAAGAGTATAGGGGATTATTCTAGTAATAAATACATATATTTTATAATATATAACTTGTGTGGTGTTGTTTCATTTGGTATTTAAAGGATTGCATATGGTAAAACAGCTGGCTTCACATGCCCTCTTGAGTTTAGCCTAAGAGTGCTTTTGTCCATGCTACCATTAGGATAGCTGGTTTATAAGGTTGACTTACAACCAATCACCATAGGGGTCGTTGGGACTGGTGCAAGGTGTTCACTAGAATAGTGGCCATCATATACCAGGCCAACTTCTCACATTGGTGTGCAGCGGTTGGGATTTGAGCTTGCTGTTGTTTTACCAATTGTAATCTTTGACAATATCATTTGAAAGATCACATCAAGTACCTTAGGTACATATAAACAAAGCTTTAAATACTTAAAATCTACTGAACTTAGTAGTTGTAGACCAACGGGCTTAGCACTCCCTGACTACAACTCCTAGAGAGGTTCAAGTAGGTAAATACATTGTGTAGGTAGGTGCACACACCTCCACCTCACTAGTCATGGCTGGCACAGGTGAAATACCCATTTCTCTATTTGTGGCAAGTGACCCTCACAAGGCACCCTCCAGCTATGAAAAACTCAGCTTCAGAGAATTGAGGGCCTTGTGTGCCTCAGAGAAGTTGAAAAAGGGTCATAACCCTACCATCCCAATCCTGATACATATCCTAGAGGTAGCTGAGCTTGAGAAGGCCTCTGCAGGCCCCTCAGGTACTACAGGAGAGGGAGCCCCAATAGATGATGAAACCATCACTCCAGAAGTTGAGGAAGTAGATGGGGATGAGTCAGATGTTCGGGGGGATAGTCAGGTTCAGGTCAGGAGCCATACCCAGGCTAACCTAAGCTTACATGGGAATGGAGTAGGGTTTCACCCCTCCAGACCTAATAGTAGACTTCTCCCAGGCAATAGAAGGGACAGATCTCCTTCCAGGGAATCTAACCACTCTAATGCCTCAAGGGGTTCTCAAAGCGGAATGACTTCCCCCCCAGAGAAAACAACAAGAGTCTAGGATGAGAGCTGTCCAACTTCACATAGCGAAAGGAAACAGCCCTGGCCCAAGCTAAACTTGCTTTAGCAAGGGAGCAAAGATTAAGTGGATATAATTCCACTGGTGGCAGCAGTATCCCTAAGGATAAAGACAGGTCCTATGATCATAGAAACCTGACTAAGATTGTGCCCTACTACAAAGATATGGATGACTGCTCTGGAGAGAGCCTGCATGGTACAGCAGGTTCCACAAGATCAGTGGGCAGCAATCTTGTGGCTCTCCTTCTCAGAGAAAGGAAGAGACAAACTCCTCACAGTTAGCCCTGAGGATACTAAAAACTACACTGTCCTGAAGAGTGCTCTTATTGATGAGTTTGGCCTAACCACTGAGCAATACAGGTTGTTGTTCAGAGATACTCAAAAAGCTCAGACTCAGGCCTGGACTGGTTTTGTTGATTGTGCCACTAAGGCTCTGGAAGGTTGGTTGCTAGGTAGTAAAGTTAAGGACTATACAGTCCCAGAACCAGTTGTTGCATCAACACCTGATTGACTCAGATCTGACCTCTCCCCAAGAATTGGGAAAGAAGGCAGACAAATGGGTCAGAACCAGGGTTAAGCAGAAACCCCAGAACCATGGAGGTGATCAGAAAAAGCAGACCAGAAGGGTGGAGATCAAAAACAAAAAGACCAGAAGTCTTCTTCAGGCCTCCAAAATACTTCTAATGAGGGGGGGTCCCAAACTGGAAAGAAAAAGAAGAAGAATGATGGACCAAAGAAACCGTGGTGTAATTACTGTAAGTCAGTTTCTCACTGGTTTAGTGAGTGCACTAAGAAAGGTACAGCCCCTGCCACTGCAGCCCCTAAGGCAACTGCACTCCCTAGTACAGCCAGCAGTGGCAGCCCCCAAACTAAAGCTATAGTGGGGTTAACCATGGGTACTGAGATGGAGTCTGGCTTAGTCAGGATTCCAGCTCAGGTAGTCTTGATCTGTGATGTGGACATGGCTATGTCCACTACTGTGAGCCCCAATACTTTGGGCAAGAACAGGCAGACGCCTTTGATTAATGATAACGTGGCTCAGGCCTACAGGGACACATGTGCCAGTGTCACTATGGTGACACCTAACTTTGTGGACTCTGGACAAATTGTACTGGGTGATAATTACCTAGTGACCAATGCTAGCAATGTCACTACTCCTCATAGTGTGGCAGTTGTTAATTTTTCCTGGGGAGGGGTAACTGGCCTAAAAAGAGTTGTGGTGAGTGCAGACCTCCCAGTTGAATGTCTTTTGGGCAATGATCTAGAGCACTCAGTATGGTCAGAAGTGGAGTACAGGACTCATGCAGAGATGGTAGGTATTTCAGCACATGTCCTTGCTGTGACCAGGTCACGGGCCAAAAAGTACTTACCTGAACCTGTGCTGGATCTTGAAACTATAGACCAGACACAACCCAAGAGAAAGAGCAAGAGGGTTAAGGCAGTGCCGTCCCCCTTGCCCCAGGTTGAGGATCAGCCCTCTCAGGAGGATGGTTCTGTGATCGAAGATGAGACTGTCCTGGAAGAGCTTGAACCTGATCAGGTTGAGTTTCTGGGGACAGGGGGACCCTCAAGGGCAGATCTGGGGCAGGCTCAGTTAGCTTGTCCTTCTCTTGAACCCCTCAGACAGCAGGCTGCTGCTGAGGCTGCTGGGAATGCTCAAGGTACCCATAAGGTGTATTGGGATGATGGGCTCCTTTATTCAGAGGCTAGAGACCCCAAGCCTGGTGCTTCCAGGATGTTGGTCATACCTCTGCAATTTAGGGGCTTCCTTCTAACCTTGGCCCATGATATTCCTCTAGCAGGACACTTAGGCCAGAACAAGACTTGGGACAGGCTTGTCCCTCACTTTCAATGGCCTCACATGTCAGAAGATACCAAGGAGTTTTGTCGCTCGTGTGTTACCTGCCAAGCCAGTGCCAAATCAGGTGGCACAACAAAGGCCCCCCTCATACCACTACCTTTGGTTGGGGTACCCTTTGAGAGAGTGGGGATAGACAGTGTTGGACCAATGGACCCCCAAACAGCATCTGGGCACATATTTATACTGGTGGTAGTAGATCATGCCACCAGGTATCCAGAAGCTATTCCCCTGAGGACCACAGCAGCTCCTGTTGTGGCAAGGGCCCTACTTGGGGTTTTCTCCAGAGTGGGCTTTCCAAGGGAGGTACTTTCAGACAGAGGTACCAACTTCATGTCTGGATATCTGAAAGCAATGCGGAAAGAGTATGGTGTTAACTATAAGTTCACTACACCCTACCATCCGCAGTGCAATGGGCTTGTTGAAAGATTCAACAAGACCCTAAAAGGGATGATAAAAGGGTTACCTGAAAAGCTTAGGCGAAGATGGGACATCCTTTAACCCTGCCTTCTGTTTGCTTACAGAGAGGTCCCACAAAAGGGGGTTGGCTACAGCCCGTTTGAGCTTTTGTTTGGACATCCTGTAAGGGGTCTCGTGGCTTGAGCAGCCAAGGCTATTCTTCAGGCGTTATTAGTTAAGGACTTGTAGCAGCACACACAGTAAAATGTACCAATCCCCCCACAAATGGACACCACGCAGGTATTATATCAAAATACGGTCCTTTATGTAAAAATATATATATATGTGCAGACAAGACTTATCACAAGACCAAATATAACATTTTTTAGATTAGGCCACAGATTGTTAATAGACAAGCTTTACTTCTTGGTTCTAGTTCACAAAAGGTTTCTTGTCAATTCACTTCCAACACAGTTCTCTCAGTTCCAGTTACTTTAAAAGAAAGGATAATGCCCCAGTTCTTTGTTGGCAAGGTTGGCAGCCCGTTAAAAATACTTCTTGGGCAGTTTCTAGGACTTCAGGCCAGTCTTAGGCCTTCTGGGTGCTTCTTAGCGCTTCTGTGCGCTCTAAACGGGAGAAATCACGGCACCCTACTAAGTCTCAGGCATCTCGCGTGAGGAGCGTACACCGGGACCCTACCAACACTCACGCATCTCGCGTGAGACGGGGTACGCGACGTACAGCTTTACAGTGGAGATCGAAGCGTTTACAGCTAGCTCTGGCCCTACGATGTGCACAGCGGTGTGAAATACAGTTCCAGTCTAGAGGGGCGATGTGAACAGTACGCCAGGTCCTACAATGTGCACACAGTTCCAAAAGCACTATGTACCTGTCTAGATGCGAAGGTACGGTTCCCACAAGCAGCTTGGCAGAAGGGTGCGCACAGGTTTCTTTACACCAGACGGAGCATACAGCGCAGCCTGATGGACATACGATGCGCACAGTTCACTTTCCCAGATACGGCGGACACCTCAGCTTTCAGACAGGTGTACGCAGTGTACAACGGCAGCGCACAGTTTCTCTGGTGAGGTACGGGATGCCCAGGCACTTGCAATCAGGATCGCACAATCACTGGCTGGCAATGCGACTCACACTCACTTCCTGGCAATACTATGCTCACAGGCGCTGCTCTCTCGTTGAAGTAGGGGAAATAAAACACGGCGGGCCCCGAGCCCGGTGTGGACGAGACATACCTTTAGGATGTCGATCTTGGTGAAGGCGGGTGCGGGCACACAGCGGCTCCTCAGCGAAGGGCAGCACGGCGTCCGGGGCTCCCGAACTTCGATGGGTCTGTTCTCTGGGTCTGGTGCAGACGACAGGCGGGAGCGTGGGGGGTGGCCAGCGAGCCTCCAACGGCGGTGATGCAGCGATCTCCCTCAGCGGGGGGAGAGCGGCTCGACGGAGCAGGGCTCTCCCTCGGCGGGGACGAGGGGGACACAGTAGATCACGGCCTCGAGGAGGGGCTGAGGGCACAACGAAGGTTCGGGTAGCGAGCCTCCCAGGTGAGGTGACTCAGTGATTTCCCTCGGCGGGGGGAGAGCGGCTCGACGGTGCGGGGCTCTTCTTCGGCGGGGACGGGGAAACACGGTTGAGTCACGGCCTCAGGGAGGGGCTGGGGACACCAAAGGTCACAGCTCCGGCGGGGTAGAAGTCTTTGCAAATGAGCAGAGAGCAGGTTGAGCCAGATGGTCCTGTGGCTCAGGTCAGGGGGCAAGCTCAGTCAAGCCCTTGGAGACAGTTTCAGCACAAATCAGCAAAGTCTTTTCAAAAGTCTTCTCCTCTCCTTCCTCAGCAAGGCAAGCAGCAGGCCAGTCCTTTCAGCGTCTTCTTCTCCTCTAGTTGGGCAGAGGTTCTTTGTGGGAAACAGGATTCTGATTTACAAGGAGCAGGGCTCCTACTTTTATACACCATTTCCTTTGTCTTCCCAGGCCAGGGGGGCCTTTGCATACCTTCTTTCAGCCTTTGAGCACTTTGTGGGGTGTAATCTGGCTTCTGCTTTCAGTGTGAGGGGCAGGCACATCAGACGCTCCACAGGAGGTGGAGCCAGCATTGTGTGGACAGGGGCAGCCAGGAGTACCTTGATGACAGTGCTTCGCCCTTCCTGGGCCAGGTGCAGGCTGAGTCAACAGTCGCTCCCCAGGGGGGCGGAGCTAACATTGTGGTGGCAGAGCACAGCCTGCTTAAGAGTCCAGGGGCACTCCTACCTCCCACTAAGGTGTAATCCTTGCATTCACCACCTGTCATCCCCAGCCCTGTCACTCACACAACCCAGACAGTCAGATACACATCCAAGCAGAGGCGGGCTGAAATGGTTAGGCAAGAAAATGCTAACTTTCTAAAGGTAGCATTTGCAAATACAGGATAATAAAATAAACTTTACTAAAATATGTATTTTATTATTCTGAGTTCAGGCATACTAAACATGACTCTCTACCATGTTCCCTGAGCCTGCTGGGATTATAGAGTGTAATAATTCCAGCAGCTCATCTGGCCTAAAGGGAGCAGGTAGCCTTACAATAGTGAAAAAAGAATTTGGCGGTAATTCACTATTAGGACATGCCACACACATCAGGGCTTGTCCTACCTTACACTTGCAATGCACCCTGCCCTAGGGCCTACCATAGGGGTGACTAATATGAAGTTAAGGGAAGGTTTAGAGGCTGGCAAGTAGGTGCACTTGCCCAGCCAGCATGACAGTACCAGACTGCACGCAGGTTCTGCAATGGCAGACCCTAGACACATTTTTAAAAGGCTGCTTCTGTGGGTGGCGCAACCAGCGCTGCAGGCCCGCTAGCAGTATTGGCATCTACAAGCCCTGGCACTCCTGGTGCACTTTACTGGGGACTGACAGTAAATCCAATGAACCAATCAGGAACATCAATCACAGTTACATTTTACATAGGGAGCACTTGCACTGCGGCACGGATTGGCTGTGGCGCAGTGCCCTGAGCGGCGGACACCAGCAAAACAGCAAAAACATCTGAGGCACATCAGCAAAAAGTGGAAGGGAAACTCACGCCAAGGTGCCAGGTCTAACAGGTCCCCTGTGTCTTGCGAAGGATGGATGGGAGTTACCTCTCAAAAAGCCTAAACTTGACATAGT
This sequence comes from Lissotriton vulgaris, assembly GCF_964263255.1. NCBI lineage: Eukaryota > Metazoa > Chordata > Amphibia > Caudata > Salamandridae > Lissotriton > Lissotriton vulgaris. Next base: position 656,335,894 of record NC_141697.1, read on the forward strand.
GGACTATGTACTTGGTCTCCACTCCAGGATGTCTGAATACATGGAGAAGGCTTTCAAAAACCTTGAGGCCAGCCAAGAACTTCAAAAAGCTTGGCATGACCAAAAGGCTGTGCTGACTGAGTGCCAGCCAGGGCAGAAGGTGTGGGTGTTGGAGCCGGTTGCCCCAGCAGCCCTCCCAGATAAATGGTCTGGACCCCACACCATAATTGAGAAAAATGGAAAGATCACCTACTTGGTGGACCTTGGCACCCCTAGGAGCCCCCACAGGGTGCTCCATGTCAACAGATTGAAGGTATATGTGGACAGGGCAGACATGAGCTTGCTCATGGCTACAGATGGGGAACAGGAGGAAGAGAGTGACCCTCTCCCAGACCTGTTGTCCCAAAACCCTGATGATGGTTCAGTGGATGTAGTAGCCTTGGCAGGCAGCCTCACTGACCAACAGCAATGGGACTTCAGATAAGTTCTACGGGCTCATAGACATATGTTTTCACTAACACCTAGTCAGACTAACTGGTGCACCCATGAGGTGGACACAGGTGACAGTCTGCCTGTGAAGAGTAAGATCTACAGGCAACCTGACCATGTCAGGGATTGTGTAAAGACTGAGGTGCAGAAAATGCTTGAGCTTGGAGTAATTGAGCCATCAGAGAGCCCCTGGGCCAGCCCAGTGGTCCTTGTGCTAAACCCTCACACCCAAGATGGTAAGAGAGAGATGAGTTTCTGTGTGGACTATAGAGGTCTCAATGCTGTCACTAGGACAGATGCTCATTCCATTCCAAGAGCAGATGAGCTCATTGATAGATTGGCTTCTGCCAAGTTTCTGAGCACATTTGATTTGACAGCTGGCTATTGGCAAATCAGGTTAGCTGAGGAGTCCAAGGCCAAAACAGCTTTCTCAACCCCTGGAGGTCATTATCAATTTGTTGTGATGCCCTTTGGCTTGAAGAATGCACCTGCCACTTTCCAAACGTTGATGAACCAAGTCCTTTCTGGGTTGGATAACTTTTGTGCAGCTTATCTTGATGATATTGCTGTCTTCAGTTCCACCTGGGAGGATCACCTGATCCACCTGAAGAAGGTTTTAGAGTCCCTGCAAAAGGCATGCCTTACTATCAAGGCCACAAAGTGCCAGATAGGACAGAGTAAGGTTGTGTACCTGGGCTACCTTGTAGGTGGGGGTCAGGTTCAACCACTGGAGAGCAAGATCCAGGCCATACAGGACTGGGCTCCTCCAACCACCGAGACACAGGTCAGAGCTTTCTTGGGCCTGTCTGGGTATTACAGAAAATTTGTCAAGAATTATGGGTCCATTGTGACACCACTCAATGATCTGACATCCAAGAAGATGCCAAAAAAGGTTTAGTGGACAGTTAGCTGTCAAAAGGTATTTGATGACCTGAAGAAGGCCATGTGCTCTGCACCTATCTTAAAAAGTCCTGACTACTCCAAAGAGTTCATTGTCCAAACAGATGCTTCTGAGTTGGGGGTGGGAGCTATGCTTTCACAACTTAATGTAGATGGTCAAGACCAGCCCATTGCTTTCATTAGCAGAAGGCTGACCCCTAGAGAGAAACGTTGGTCGGCCATTGAGAGGGAGGCCTTTGCTGTGATTTGGGCCCTTAAGAAGTTGAGACCATACTTGTTTGGCACTAACTTCAGAATTCAGACAGACCATAAGCCCCTGTTGCGGCTAAATCAGATGAAGGGTGAAAATCCCAAACTGCTCAGGTGGTCCATTTCCCTACAGGGGATGGACTTTACAATGGAGCACAGACCAGGGACTGACCATGGCAATGCAGATGGTCTCTCCAGGTATTTCCACTTAGAACATGAAGACTTATCTGGTCAAGGTTAAGTTTAATGTCTCTGCGTTTGGGGGGTGGGGGCTTATGTAGGAGAGTAGGGTCTGCTTTCCTATGGTCACCCCACTTTTTTCTTTTTGCTTCACTGGTTTTCGAATTAATGTAGCTGTCGGCCTGCTAATCAGACGCACAGCCCTGCTGTTCTCTCTCTACATTCACAACCATGTACTTTAGGTACATCACCAATTGGGATTGGGTCACCTTATGAGCCCCTGTACAGAGTACTATAGGTACCCAGGGCATAGGTGTATCCAAGGCCTACCAGGGGCTGCAGCATATCTTTTGCCACCCCTGGCTGGCCCTCCAAACTGACACAACTGGCTGATCACTCAGCTGGGGCAAGGTCGTGTAAACACTCCTTGCTTAGATATAGTATACCTATGTCTAAACCTATATCTGGACACATATACACCTATAAGTCACTCATATGGCAGGCCTTAACAATCCTGGAGGCAGAGTGCTTGGTTTTATGTGAGATGGTGCTCTAGCATGAGCTGAGCCTGTCTCCAGCTTTCGGAACCATGTCCATATAGCTGTTCTGGGATATTGCCATACCATATACTCTTAAGTGCATTATGAACCTCGCGGTTGAATGCTAACTATGGTTTGGCTTTATCAAAACATGTTGTGTAAGGTGTCATACGCTTTGGAATACTACCCCCTCAACAGTCCTGGCGACGGGGGTAGCATTCCACCCTTCTAGAGGGAGAAGACATGTTACTTTCCTTAAACGCAGTTAAAACTAACCAGAGCCTCAGTATCACAAAATGGATGATGCTGCCACAGACACAAGTCTGGCCTCCTGCTGCTGACCTGGACAAAAGGTTTCCTGTCACAGGGAGGTGTTACACCACCCCAGACAGGAGATAGTAGATTGGGGCAGGGAGGGCTGACTGAAACTAGACACGCCTGGGGCACACAAGGTGTCCCATGCATAGCCCAGTGCAAACCGGTGCTGGTGCACTCCAGCCCCAGCTCTGGCACGAAACTGGACAAAGGGAAAGGGGTGTAACCACCCCCTTCCTGGGTCCCACCCATAGGAGGGACCTAGCAGGAGATCCAGCCCCTTGATTTGGAATAAAAGTAGGAGGTGTGCCCTTAGATATTAGATCATCCTGACTGAAACTTTGAAATGAAACTCTGGATCCTTCGATATCCTACTCGACGTAGAAGACTGAAGAATCTCTCTTGTGGTCAAGGAGTGACCACCCTGCACCAGCACGCACCATCATCGCTCAAAGGTTTTCTTTGTTGTTGCTCCCGCCAGAGCTCAAATGACAGAGACTGACAAGAGCTGGACTTCCATACTTCCAACAGCCCGATCCACAGTCCCAGCAAAGCTGAGACCCGTGGAGGCGACGAGAGACGTGGGACCAGCCATCTTGGAAAGCCAGCGAAGTGCTTCCTGTGCAGCTCCCGAGGCACCCTTGAAGCTGTGCATTGGGGATTGAGAAGCCCCAGCCCCGAACAGCTTTTGCACCAAAGATCACCACTCCACACTCACTGAGTGCTGCGTGGGGCCCTTTGCATTTTCCTGCTTGGCGCGTTGTCCGGTCACTTGCCCGTTGGCTAGTGGCCTCTGTGATGATGAACTTACACATTTTCACTGCTGGTCTGGTTGCTCCAAACTGGCCCTTGCTCCCCTGAAAAGGAGCAGCCCATCAGACCTTCCCGGTCTGATCCAGAAGCCATCTTTGATTCCTGTGTGGGTTGCATTTGCCAAGGCCTGTTGACTCTGATTCAAAAACCGACACCGCCGACAGGTAGAGCCTATGTGGGACAGCCCGTGTCCACCTCCTGGTTGTCCTCGATCCTTCCTGGTCCACATGGCAGTAAAGACAAACTTCACAACATCACCTGATCGCAACACGACATCGCCTGGTTCCTTCCTGGTCACTGGCTAGTGACCAGACTCTGTCCCCTCTGCTTTCAGGTACTCTACATCTTCGATCCACCCTTGGATCCAACCGGACTCTTCTCTCCTGGTCGCCTGCAGAATCTTTACCTCCAGGCTCCATAGAACTCCACGACGAAACCCGACGCACTTTGACACCTATGCACCCGCTTCCTGTGGGTGAGGGAACGAGAGTACTCTGGTGGTACTGTAGTGGTTTACACCTCTAGTGTCCTAGTATTAAGTGGTTAAGTTCTAGTCCAGTCGGAAGACTCCCAAAACAGTAACTTTCTAACTTTTACGCACCATTGACTTCTATTGGTAAACCCAAGTGCCTATAGACACTGCACCCGCATCCTCTGGGCCTCCTATGTCCAAACTGCTGTTAGTCCAGTGTAGCTCCAGCGATTCTCAAGGCCCTAGGCCTTACCACTGTTCGTGACGTGGTTCTTATACCACTATTTTAGTATATGGTTTTAGGGGCCACCTGGGCCTATCCATATTTGTGCAACTTTTGTATGTTATATGAAGTTCTTTGTTTAACGCTTGTGCTTCTGTGCTCATAAAGAGTATAGGGGATTATTCTAGTAATAAATACATATATTTTATAATATATAACTTGTGTGGTGTCATTTCATTTGGTATTAATGGGATTGCATATGGTAAAACAGCTGGCTGTACATGCCCTCTTGAGTTTAGCCTAAGAGTGCTTTTGTCCATGCAACCATTAGGATAGCTGTTCTATAAGGTTGACTTACAACCAATCACCATAGGGGTCGTTGGGACTGGTGCAAGGTGTTCACTAGAATAGTGACCATCATATACCAGGCCAACTTCTCACATTGGTGTGCAGCGGTTGGGATTTGAGCTTGCTGTTGTTTTACCAATTGTAATCTTTGACAATATCATTTGAAAGATCACATCAAGTACCTTAGGTACATATAAACAAAGCTTTAAATACTTCAGTTCTACTGAACTTAGTAGTTGTAGACCAAAGGGCTTAGCACACCCTGACTAAAACTCCTAGAGAGGTTCAAGTAGGTAAATACATAGTGTAGGTAGGTGCACACACCTCCATGGCTGGCATAGGTGAACTACCCAGTTCTCTACTTGTGGAAAGGGACCCTCACAAGGCACCCTCCAGCTATGAAAAACTCAGCTTCAGAGAATTGAGTGCCTTGTGTGCCTCAAAGAAGTTGAAAAGGGGTCATAACCCTACCATCCCAATCCTGATACATATCCTAGAGGTAGCTGATCTTGAGAAGGCCTCTGCAGGCCCCTCAGGTACTACAGGAGAGGGAGCCCCCATAGATGATGAAGCCATCACTCCAGAAGTTGAGGAAATAGATTGGGATGAGTCAGATGATCAGGGGGACAGTCAGGTTCAGGTCAGGAGCCTTAGCCAGGCTAACCTAAGCTTACATGGGAATGGAGAAGGGTTTCACCCCTCCAGACCCAATAGTAGGCTTCTCCCACGCAATAGAAGGGACAGATCTCCTTCCAGGGAATCGAACCACTCTAATGCCTCAAGGGGTTCTCAAAGGGGAATGACTTCCCCCCAGAGAAAAGAGCATGAGGCTAGGATGAGAGCTGTCTAACTTCAGATAGAGAAAGAGGAAACAGCCCTCGGCCAAGCTAAACTTGCTTTAGCAAGGGAGCAAAGATTAAGTGGATTAGATTCCACTGGTGGCAGCAGTATCCCTAAGGATAAAGACAGTCCTATGATTATAGAAACCTGAGTAAGATTGTGCCCCCCTACAAATGAATGACTGCTCTGGAGAGAGCCTGCATGGCACAACAGGTTCCCCAAGATCATTGGGCAGCAATCTTGTGGCTCTCCTTCTCAGAGAAAGGAAGAGACAAACTCCTCACAGTTAGCCCTGAGGATGCTAAAAACTACATTGTCCTGAAGAGTGCTCTTATTGATGAGTTTGGCCTAACCACGGAGCAATACAGGTTGTTGTTCAGAGATACCCAAAAAGCTCAGACACTGGACTGGACTGATTTTGTTGATTGTGCCACTAAGGCTCTGGAAGGTTGGATGCTAGGTAGTAAAGTTAAGGACTATACAGGATTGTATAATTTGATCATGAGAGAACATATCCTTAATAACTGTCAGAACCAGTTGTTGCATCAACACCTGATTGACTCAGATCTGACCTCTCCCCACGAATTTGGAAAGAAGGCAGACAAATGGGTAGGAACCAGGGTTAAGCAGAAACCCCAGAACCATGGAGGTGATCAGAAAAAGGCAGACCAGAAGGGTGGAGATCAAAAATAAAAAGACCAGAAGTCTTCTTCAGGCCCCCAAAATACTTCTAATGAGGGGGGGTCTCAAACTGGAAAGAAAAAGAAGAAGAATGATGGCCCAAAGAAACCTTGGTGTAATTACTGTAAGTCAGTTTCTCACTGGTTTAGTGAGTGCACTAAGAAAGGTACAGCCCCTGCTACTGCAGCCCCTAAGGCAACTGCACCCCCTAGTACAGCCAGCAGTGTCAGCCCTCAAAATAAAGCTAGAGTGGGGTTAACCATGGGTACTGAGATGGAGTCTGGCTTAGTCAGGATTCCAACTCAGGCAGCCTTGATCTGTGATGTGGACATGGCTATATCCACTACTGTGAGTCCCAATACTTTGGGCAAGTACAGGCAGACGCCTTTGATTAATGATAACGTGGCTCATGCCTACAGGCACACATGTGCCAGTGTCACTATGCTGACACCTAACTTTGTGGACCCTGGACAAATTGTACTGGTTATAATTACCTAGTGACCAATGCTAGCAATGTCACTACTCCCAATTTCTCCTGGGGAGGGGTAACTGTCCTCAAAAGAGTTGTGGTGAGTGCAGACCTCCCAATTTAATGTCTTTTGGGCAATGATCTAGAGGACTCAGTATGGTCAGAAGTGGAGTACAGTACTCATGCAGAGATGCTAGGTATTTCAGCACATGTCCTTGCTGTGACCGGATGATTCAGAAAAGGGGGTGGTGATGGACAGAGTTTCTGAATTAAGCAGAATACTCCTACCCAGTCAAGAGACCAGGCCTTGATCCATCACCGTTTTTAGCTCACTGCACCATCCCAGCTCAGAACCTGGCTACATGCAAATTAATCTGTCCCTGTCCCAGTGCATCATGGGAACAGGGCAAACCAAACTACCAAGCCAATTCTTGTACTGGGAAGGAAACAAGCTTCCGGGGACCGGTTTCTGGCATTACAGCCGTCATCGGCCCGGCTTGCTTGAATCCTGATGGTGCAATGAGCAAGGGACTCACATCTGAGTATACTCTTTCACGCTTATGGTGGACAAAACGATTCAGAAAAGGGGGTGGTGATGGACAGAGTTTCTGAATTAAGCAGACTACTCCTACCCAGTCAAGAGATCAGGGCTTCAATCCATCACCGTTTTTTAGCTCACTGCACCATCCCAGCTCAGAACCTGGCTACATGCAAATTAGTCTGTCCCTGTCCCAGTGCATCATGGGAACAGGGCAAACCAAACTACCAAGCCTATTCACAGGCCAAAAAGTGCTTAGCTGAACCTGTGCTGGATCTTCAAACTATAGACCAGACACAACCCAAGAGAAAGAGCAAGAGGGTTAAGGCAGTGCCTTCCCCCTTGCCTCAGGTTGAGGATCAGCCCTCTCAGGAGGATGGTTCTGTGATCGAAGAGGAGACTGTCCTGGAAGAGCTTGTACCTGATCAGGTTGAGTTTCTGGGGACAGGGGGACTCTCAAGGGCAGATCTGGGGCAGGCTCAGTTAACTTGGCCTTCTCTTGAACCCCTCAGACAGCAGGCTGATGCTGAGGCTGCTGGGAATGCTCAAGGTACCCATAAGGTGTATTGGGATGATGGGCTCCTTTATTCAGAGGCTAGAGACCCCAAGCCTGGTGCTTCCAGGAGGTTGGTCATACCTCTGCAATTTAGGGGCTTCCTTCTAACCTTGGCCATTTATATTCCTCTAGCAGGACACTTAGGACAGAACAAGATTTGGGACAGGCTTGTCCCTCACTTTCACTGGCCTCACATGTCAGAAGATACCAAGGAGTTGTTTCGCTCCTGTGTTACCTGCCAAGCCAGTGGCAAATCAGGTGGCACAACAAAGCCCCCTCATACCACTACCTGTGGTGGTGGTACCCTTTGAGAGAGTGGGGATAGACATTGTTGGACCAATGGACCCCCAAACAGCACCTGGGCACAGATTTATACTGGTGGTAGTGGATCATGCCACCAGGTATCCAGAAGCTATTCCCCTGAGGACCACAGCAGCTCCTGTTGTGGCAAGGGCCCTACTTGGGGTTTTCTCCAGAGTGGGCTTTCCAAGGGATGTACTTTCAGACAGAGATACCAACTTCATGTCTGGATATCAAAAAGCAATGCGGAAAGAGTGTGGTGTTAACTATAAGTTCACCACACCCTACCATCCACAGTGCAATGGACGTGTTGAAAGATTCAACAAGACCCTAAAAGGGATGATAAAAGGGTTACCTGAGAAGCTTAGGCGAAGATGGGACATCCTTTTACCCTGCCTTCTGTTTGCTTAAATAGAGGTCCCACAAAAGGGGGTTGGCTACAGCCCTTTTGAGCTTTTGTTTGGACATCCTGTAAGAGGTCCCCTGTGTCTTGTGAAGGAAGGATGGGAGTTACCTCTCAAAAAGCCTAAACTTAACATAGTGGACTATGTACTTGGTCTCCGCTCCAGGATGGCTGAATACATGGCTGGCCTCAAGGTTTTTGGAAGCCTGCTCCAAGAACTTCAAAAAGCTTGGCAAGACCAAAATGCTGTGCTGACTGAGTACCAGCCAGGGCAGAAGGTGTTGGTGTTGGAGCCAGTAGCCCCAGCAGCCCTCCAAGACAAATGGTCTGGACCCCACACCATAATTGAAAAAAAGGGAGATGTCACCTACTTGGTGGACCTTGGCACCCCTAGGAGCCCCCACAGGGTGCTCCATGTCAACAGATTGAAGGCATATGTGAACAGGCAGACATGAGCTTGCTCATGGCTACAGATGGGGAACAGGAGGAAGAGAGTGACCCTCTCCCAGACCTGTTGTCCCAAAACCCTGATGATGGTTCAGTGGATGGAGTGCCTTGGCAGGCTGCCTCAGTGACCAGCAGCAATCGGACTGCAGACAAGTTCTACAGGCTCATAGACATATGTTTTCACTAACACCTAGTCAGACTAACTGGTGCACCCATGAGGTAGACACTGGTGACAGTCTGCCTGTGAAGAGTAAGATCTACAGGCAACCTGACCATGTCAGAGACTGTATAAAGAGGTACAGAGAATGCTTGAGCTTGGAGTACTTGAGCCATCAGAGAGCCCCTGGCCCAGCCCAGTTGTCCTTGTGCCAAAACCTCACACCCAAGATGGTAAGAGAGAGATGAGGTTCTGTGTGGACTATAGAGGTCTTAATGCTGTCACTAGGACAGATGCTCATCCCATTCCAAGAGCAGATGAGCTCATTGATAGATTGGCTTCTGCCAAGTTTCTGAGCACATTTGATTTGACAGCTGGCTATTGGCAAATCAGATTAGCTGAGGAGTCCAAGGCCAAAACAGCTTTCTCAACCCCTGGAGGTCATTATCAATTTGTGGTGATGCCCTTTGGCTTGAAGAATGCACCTGCCACTTTCCAAAGGTTGGTGAACCAAGTCCTTTCTGGCTTGGATGACTTTTGTGCAGCTTATCTTAATGATATTGCTGTCTTCGGCTCCACCTCGGAGGATCACCTGATCCACCGAAGGTTTTAGAGGCCCTGCAAAAGGCAGGCCTAACTATCAAGGCCACAAAGTGCCAGATAGGGCAGAGTAAGGTTGTGTACCTGGGCTACCTTGTAGGTGGGGGTCAGGTTCAACCACTGTAGAGCAATATCCAGGCCATACAGGACTGGGCTCCTCCAACCACCCAGACACAGGTCAGAGCTTCCTTGGGCCTGTCTGGGTACTACAGAAAATTTGTCAAAAATGATGGGTCCATCGTGACACCACTCAATGATCTGACATCCAAGAAGAGGCCAAAAAAGGTTCAGTGGACAGTTAGCTGTCAAAAGGCATTTGATGACCTGAAGAAGGCCATGTGCTCTGCACCTATCTTAAAAAGTCCTGACTACTCCAAAGCGTTCATTGTCCAAACAGATGCTTCTGAGTTGGGGGTGGAAGCTGTGCTTTCACTCACAACTTAATGTAGATGGTCAAGACCAGCCCATTGCTTTCATTAGCAGAAGGCTGACCCCTAGAGAGAAATGTTGGTCAGCCATTGAGAGGGAGGCCTTTGCTGTGATTTGGGCCCTGAAGATGTTGAGACTATACTTCTTTGGCACTCACTTCAGAATTCAGACAGACCATAAGCCCCTCTTGTGGCTAAATCAGATGAAGGGGGAAAATCCCAAACTGCTCAGGTGGTCCATTTCCCTACAGGGGATGGATTTTACAATGGAGCACAGACCAGGGACTGACCATGGCAATGCAGATGGTCTCTCCAGGTATTCCCACTTAGAACATGAAGACTTATCTGGTCAAGGCTAAGTTTAATGTCCCTGCGTTTGGGGGGGGGGGGGGTTATGTAGGAGAGTAGGGTCCGCTTTCCTATGGTCACCCCACTTTTTGCTTTTTGCTGCACTGGTTTTCGAATTAATGTGGCTGTGGGCTTGCTAATCAGACCCACAGCCCTGCTGTTCTCTCTCTAAATTCACAACCATGTACTTTAGGTACATTACTAATTGGGATTGGGTCACCTTATGAGCCCCTGTACAGAGTACTATAGGTACCCAGGGCATAGGTGTATCCAAGACCTACCAGGGGCTGCAGCATATCTTTTGCCACCCCTGGCTGGCCATCCAAACTGACACAACTGGCTGATCACTGAGCTGGGGCAAGGTTGTGTAATCACTCCTTGCTTAGATATAGTATACCTATGTCTAAACCTATATCTGGACACATATACACCTATAAGTCACTCCTATGGCAGGCCTTAACAATCCTGGAGGCAGAGTGCTTGGTTTTATGTGAGATGGTGCTCTAGCATGAGCTGAGCCTGTCTGCAGCTTTCGGAACCATGTCCTTATAGCCGTTCTGGGATATTGCCATACCATATACTCTTAAGTGCCTTATGAACCTCGCGGTTGAATGCTAACTATGGTTTGGCTTTATCAAAACATGTTGTGTAAGGTGTCATACGCTTTGGAATACTACCCCCTCACCAGTCCTGGCGACAGGGGTAGCATTTCATCCTTCTAGAGGGAGAAGACATGTTACTTTCCTTAAACGCGGTTAAAACTAACCAGAGCCTCAGCTTCACAAAATGGATGCTGCTGCCACAGACACACGTCTGGCCTCCTGCTGCTGACCAAAACTCCGGCAGGGAAGGCCTGGACAAAAGGTTTCCTGTCACAGGGAGGTGTTGAACCACCCCTGACAGGAGATAGTGGATTGGGGCAGGGAGGGCTGAATGAAACTAGACATGCCAGGGGCACATAAGGTGTCCCATGCATAGCCCAGTTCAACCGGTGCTGAGGCATTCCAGCCCCAGCTCTGGCGCGAAACTAGACAAAGGGAAAGGGGTGTAACCACCCCCTTCCTGAGTCCCACGCATAGGAGGGACCTAGCAAGAGATCCAGCCCCTTGATTTGGAATAAAGGTAGGAGCTGGGACCTTAGACATTAGATGATCCTGACTGAAACTTTGAAATGAAACTCTGGACCCTTCGACATCCTACTCGACGTAGAAGACTGAAGAATCTCTCTTGTGGTCAAGGAGTGATCACCCTGCACAAGCAGGCACCATCAGCGCTCAAAGGTTTTATTTGTTGTTGCTCTCGCCGGAGCTCGAACAACAGAGACCAACAAGAACTGGACTTCCAGACTTCCAACAGTCCGATCCACAGTCCCAGCAAAGCTGAGACCCGTGGAGGCGACGAGAGACGTGGGACCGGCCATCTTGGAAAGCCAGCGAAGTGTTTTCTGTGCAGCTCCCGAGGCGCCCTCGAAGCTGTGCATTGGGGATTGAGAAGCCCCAACCCCGAGTAGCTTTTGCACCAAAGATCACCTCTCCACACTCACCGAGTGCTGCGTGGGACCCTTTTGCATTTTCCTGCTCGAGTCATTGTCTGGTCACTTGCCCGTTGGCTAGTGGCCTCTGTGACGAAGAACCTACAATTTTTCACTGCTGGTCTGGTTGCTCCAGACTGGCCCTTGCTCCCCTGAAAAGGAACAGCCCATCAGACTTTCCTGGTCGATTCCTGCGTGGGTTGCATTTGCCAAGGCCTGTTGACTCCAATTCGAGAACCGACAGCTAGAGCCTTTGTGAGACAGCCCGTGTCCACCTCCTGGTTGTTCTCGATCTTTCAAGGTCCACGTGGCATCGGAGACAAACTTCATGACATCACCTGATCGCAACCCGACATCGCCTGGTTCCTTCCTGGTTCCTCCCTGGTCAGTGGCTAGTGACCCAGACTCTGTCCCCTCTGCTTTCAGGTACTCTACATCTTCGATCCACCCTTGGATCCAACCGGACTCTTCTCGCCTGGTCGCCTGCAGCATCTTTACCTCCAGGCTCCATAGAACTCCACGACGAAACCCGAGGCACTTTGACACCTATGCACCCGCTTCCTGTGGGTGAGGTAACGAGAGTACTCCAGCGCTCCTGTAGTGGTTTACACCTCGAGTGTCCTAGTTTTAAGTGGTTAAGTTCTAGTCCAGTCGGAAGACTCCCAAAACAGTAACTTTCTAACTTTTACGCACTATTGACTTCTATTGGTAAATGCAAGTGCCTATAGACACTGCACCTGCATCCTGTGGGCCTCGTATGTCCTAACTGCTGTTAGTCCAGTGTAGCCCCAGTGATTCTCTAGACCCTAGGCCTTACCATTGTTCGTGACGTGGTTCTTATACCACTATTTTAGTATATGGTTTTAGGGGCCACCCGGGCCTATCCATATTTGTGCAACTTTTGTATGTTATATGAAGTTCTTTGTTTAACGCTTGTGCTTCTGTGCTCATAAAAAGTATAGGGGATTATTCTAGTAATAAATACATATATTTTATAATATATAACTTGTGTGGTGTTCTTTCATTTGGTATTAAAGGGATTGCATATGGTAAAACATCTGGCTGTACATGCCCTCTTGAGTTTAGCCTAAGACTGCTTTTGTCCATGCTACCATTAGGATACCTGGTCTATAAGGTTGACTTTCAACCAATCACCATAATGGTCGTTGGGACTGGTGCAAGGTGTTCACTAGAATAGTAACCATCATATGCCACGCCAACTTCTCACAGGGGCACTTATATATGGGGCAGAGCGTCAGTGCCCAAAAGGGGTCCCAAAATATGTCGGTGTCTTAAAGCTTTATGATGATTCTGCACTTCTGTAGTCATTAATAAGGTTTATGTCATAGTCTCATCCCTTCAGGAATGAAAATTAGAATTTTCAATTATTCACAACAAAATCAGTGTTGTTACTAATTTTTTGATACTGCTACTAACCATGGCAAATCCATAAGTCTGGTTTGCTTTGTGTTATGTTATGTTATATTGATTTGTACAACGCACTAATCACCCAAGAGGATATCCAGGCACTTGGGCAAGGGTGTGTGTGTGTGGTTATCAAGGTGCTTATAAGAAGAGCCAAATCTTCAGCTTCTTGTGGAACTCAAGTAGTGAGGAGCAGACTGATGTGTTGAGGGAAGTCGCTCCATATCTTGGATGTGATGTAGGATAATGAGCGACCCCCAGTTTTACCTTTGCAGATGCGGATAATGTGTATGAATGGGAGTGAGGTAGAGTGTAGGTGTCTGATGGGATGGTGAAAGTGTATGTGGCTGTTCAGATATTCTGGTCCTGTGTTGTGTTAGACTATGTATGTGTGCATGAGAAGTTGCATTTTTCTGCGCTTGTGAATGGGGAGGTAGTGAAGCTTCTTGAGATGTGGTGTGGGTGCAGCGAGGTGTGACAAGTCTAAGTCTTGCTGCAGTGTTCTGGATGATATGGAGTCTGTGTAGGAGTTGTATGGAGTGTCTGGTGTGAGAGTGTTGATGTAGTCCAACATGCTTGCATGACATCCCGTCTGGTTTTCTGAGGCAATCATTTGAAGCTCTTTCGTAGCATGCGTACAATGTAAAAGTGCAATATACGCACTGGATTGACTTGAGCCGTCATGTTGAGCTTGTCATCTAGGATGATCCCTAGATTGCTTGCATGATCTGTGGGTGTGGGTGTTGGTCCTAGCTCCGACGTCCCCCAGGTGGAGTCCCATGAGGAGGTCTTGCTGCTGAAGACCAGCACTTCTGCCTTGTCAGAGTTGAGGTGTAGGTAGTTGGTTCGCATCCATAGTCATGCAGCTGGGGAAGTTGGTTCTGGTGGTGATTGTCTTGTCCTTCAAGAAGAGGATGATTTGGTTGTTATCGGCATAGGTGATGATGGTGATATCTTGTGATTGAATTATGCTGGGGAGCGGTGTCATGTATACATTGAAAAGGGTGTGGGTAAGGGAAGATCCCTGTGGTACTTATCAATTTCTTGGTCTTCGATGCGAAGGGCGGCAGCCTGACCCTTTGAGTTCTTCCCACAATGATGGAACAGATCCATTTGAAAGCAGATACTTGTATGTCAATCTCATGGAGAATTGAGATGAGGTTGTTATGGCAGACAGTGTTAAAGGATGCAGAGAGGTTAAGCATGCGTTTTTCCCCAGTCCAGGAAGTTTCAAACGACATTGGTTGCCACGATGACTACTCTTTCTGTGCTGTGGTTCTTTTTTCTTAATCCTGATTGGGTGTTGTTTAGAAGATGGTGAAGTTCAAGGTGGATTGTGAGTTGCTTGTTAGTGTTCTTCTCTCTTAGGAAATATCTGTGTGCAATAAGAGAAAAGTAACAAAGGCACACAAAACTGGGCATGTGGCATGCTGTGTGAATCAAAGAATTTCAGTTAACATGTTTGAAGCCATGACTCTTGGAAAAGATTGCTAGTTACGTTTTCTTGTCCGCACCACTGCAAGCGATCAACCCCACACACACACACCTATATTATTACACTTAATTAGGGTAGGGTGACCAGATGTGCCGTTTTCCCCTGGACTGTCCTGGTTTTGAGGCGACGGTCCCTGTATCCCGACACATATTTTCATTTTGAATAAATGTCTCGATTTTTAGGACAAAAGCCAGGGAATTCCAATTGGAAGGAGAATTGGAAGGCATTCTTTCTCTACTTACAGGAGCGCTTCAAATTATTAAAAAGATTAAGCAATTTATTATGATTTTGTCAGGCAGCACAGGAGGAGTTTGGCTACATGCTCTTAGCGGAGGGTAGACAAAGTGGGGAGAAGGATAGGGGCATAGGGTGTGGAGATCCTGGTAAAATGTTAAGTTAAACAAGCATTAGAAATGCAATAGGTCTCGCATTAGAAAAGTTGGAGCTATTGGTCTTGTAAATGACAAATATTTTATTTATTTGTTGGTTTTTAAAATAGCTAAATTGATAGCTTTGTCATTTACAACGCCAATAGTTATAACTTTCGCGAATGTGACACCTATAGCATTTGGAATGCAACATGTTTTGTATTTACGTGACATAGATGGCAGCTCTGGTCGTTAGGCCACATCTCTAAAGAGCAGGAGAGTGCAGCAGGGGAGAGAAGCACAGAAATGCAATAGGTTTCGCATTAGGAAAGTTTGAGCTATTGGTATTGTAAAGGACACATTTTTCATTAATGTGCTTGTTTTGAAAATTGCGAAATTAATAGCTTTGTTATTTACAATGCCAATAGTTTTATCTTTCGCAAATGTGACACCTATTGCAACACAATATGTGTTGTAGCACTGAGTGGTGTGAGGGTGAGTGGGTGTGTGAGGGTGTGAGGGTGAGTGAGGGTGAGGGTGTGTGACGGTGAGGGTGAGTGAGGGTGTTTGAGGGTGTGTGAGGGTGAGTGAGGGTGTGTGAGGTGGTGAGGGTGAGTGTTAGGGGGTGTGAGGGTGAGGGTGAGAGGGTGACTGAGTGTGTGTGAGGGTGAGGAGATGAGGGTAAGGGTGTGTGAGGGAGAGGGGGTGATGGTGAGCGGTGCGAGGGTGAGGGTGGGTGAGGGTGTGTGAGGGTGAGGGGGTGTGAGGCTGAGTGAGGGTGAGAGGGTTGTGAGGGGGTGTGAGGGTGAGTGAGGGTGTGTGAGGATGAGGGGGTGAGGATGAGTGAGGGTGTGTGAGTGTGGGTGAGGGTGTGTGGGATTGAGGAGGTGTGAGGGTGAGGAGGTGTGAGGGTGATGGGGTGAGGGTGTGAGAGGGTGTGAGGGTGAGTGAGGGTGAGATGGTCTGAGGGTGAGACGGTGTGAGGGTGAGGGTGTGTGTGAGGGTGAGGGGCTGTAGAAGCAAACATGCAATAATCAACTATGGCTAGAAAGATATAAGGCCTCCTTGCATGGCATATATTATTTTTCCCCTTTACATAAGTTGGTTTGACACAAGGTAACAAATTTGTTTAAATGTAGCTCATGTTCCATCTTCAGGAGGGTATACTGATGGGGATTTTCTCTCTCTCCCTTTTGGTAAACATATATAGTGCCCTCTAGCACTTTATGATACTAGAATAGTGTGCCCCCTTTTTGACTTGCAACTGATTTTTATTTATATAGTGTGAGAGTACCTCTAAAAGTTAAGTCTCCTGTGATCATACCGTGGAATGGTCATTAGCATATTGTGTTTAGCTGTAAGAGGCAAGGGTTAGGTACAGACAAACACTCAGGATGGCTCCCCGAACCCATGGGTCCCTTACCTGCTCTGGACACGGCGCTTTGGGTGACTGCTCTGATCATCAATGGCAGTTGCTACAGATAACAGCTCCGTCCAAGCCTTCTGCTTCTGCTTTCGGGTGACTGCTGTGCCCTTTGATGGCGAGGGCAGAGGAGAGCAGCTCCGCCCGAGCCTCCCACTTCTATTGCTGCTTTCAGGTCCAAAGCATCTTCACCGAAAGGAGCCCATTAACAGCTTGCAGAAGCTATGGGCTATGCTGGGACCCTGATATATATCGCGCTGTAGCACCGGGCCTCGCAAACTTCTAACCTAAAACAGCTGTACAATGAGAAGTGCATCTTAAACTTGAAGGCTATAATACAAGTGACAGCTGAGCCAGACAAGTGAACAAAGGCTAGTGTTACCAAAAATCTACTACAAATCCCAGCGTCCTCTGCTCTGCGGGTCAAGGTGTCTTCACCCAGAAGGCTCGCAGCCGAACCCACCCCTGCTAAGCAGTCATTGGTTGAAGCATACTGCATTCGCCGCTCATCTAGCCCGCGCGTCAATCAAATCAACTCGCTCCACCATCAATAAACAGCGGCCATTAGAGTTAGGTTGACATGGCAAAAAAAAAAAGGGGGGATAGGGTGGTGGCTAACAGCCTGGCTGCGCAGTTTAAGCGGGCCAAGCTATAAGACGCTAGCACCAGCGATCTGTAGAGGACGAGACAAAAGTGAAATGTTAAACGCTCGAACATCTAGGTACAAATAGTACCCTAAGTCTCAGCGTAAAGCGTGCCATTAGACTTTTCACAATATGATCATGTACACTTAAAATCTAGAAGAAGATTCCTGCAGGACTAATCTCAGCAAAGAAAGAAAAATCGGAGGAACGGCTCCATCATAACAACATACGATAACACTTCCATGGAGATACCTTGCTACCGCCCCGTTTACCCGCGTGACACGGGGTTCTCGCGAGGACGCCTGGTGGTTTTTTTTTTATTCCTACGTAATGTGCTGTGCTGCTTATGGCGGCGCTGGTGATAGTGCTGTAAGCTGTTGGGGTGAGTAAGACTCGTAATTACAGTTTTCGGGGTTCTTTTAATTTTAAAATCGTTGCGAAACGTCTCCGAAACTCACCTCAGGGAGATGGCGGGTTCAAAGGCTTGTAGTAGGAGGAATGTGAATCTTTGTAAATAATTTAGGCACAGGAAGAGAGAGGGGTAGAACTATTGAGCAAAAGAACAAGACGGACGGAGGAGAGGGGAGGGGGGAGGAGTAATGCGACACGGCGGGAAGGGGAGGGGGCAGAGCGGGTACGGCGCTGGTGATAGTGCTGTAAGCTGTTGGGGTGAGTAAGACTCGTAATTACAGTTTTCGGGGTTCTTTTAATTTTAAAATCGTTGCGAAACGTCTCCGAAACTCACCTCAGGGAGATGGCGGGTTCAAAGGCTTGTAGTAGGAGGAATGTGAGTCTTTGTAAATAATTTAGGCACAGGAAGAGAGAGGGGTAGAACTATTGAGCAAAAGAACAAGACGGACGGAGGGGAGGGGGGAGGAGAAATGCGACACGGCGGGAAGGGGAGGGGGCGGAGCGGGTAAACAAAGACGGACGTGCACGCGCTTTTAAGCTCAATGCGCATGCGCATTGAGCTTAAAAGTCACGGGCACTGCAAGGAATCGCCACGATTCCTTGCAGTGTGGATAAAGAGTGGATAAGCCCCCATAGTCTCGCTTGCTCGATGCGCATGCGCATCGACAGGCGAGACCTAAAAAGAATATATATATATATATATATATATATATATATATATATATATGAGATACCAATGACTCGCTGCACACGCCTTGATATTAGTTGCAGTTTCTTTATCTCAAAACGTGACAAACACCTTCGCGTTTCGAACCGTAGTTCCTGTTCACGGTAGCTTGCATGTGTGGTCCCTTCATTATTTCTATACATTTCAGCCTCTAAGCACGCCCCTGATTGGTTGAGGCATGCTGGGACATGTAGTTTTGACTGATATTTATGCCATTGTGTTTATATTGATGTCGCGGGTTTTTGCAGCATTGGGGCGGTGTTTGGCGTTACTGCATGTGAAAGCGTGTCCCCAGTTAACTAGGACTGTAGCGCTTTTTGACGCTCGTGATTACACGTGCGTATATAATCAGCTCTCTGTTTACCTGAGAGTTGATTGCAATGCGTAACTGTATGGACTGCCGTCCACTGTACAATAAGGGGCTGAGTGCCCTACGTCCCCAATGCTTACAGCTGCTCACGACATCTTTATTTTAACATAAGATAATTGGCAACATTTAATTGTCAAAAGAAATATAACGATATGCAACTCAGTTGTCGTAACTGTGATTAGCAACAAGAAACTTGATTTGCAAGTTATTGGATTGTTTCATTCATGAGAGTATGTCAAAAGAGGAGTATACTAAGATGCTTGTATGATGCTGGGTGCAATTCAGTCTGTATCATAGTTCTCATAGGTGCACATAAAGTTCTTCATCGCTGTTGAGGCCAGCAGGCTGTTTAGTTTTGAACCTCATGATTAGTTTTGATTCAAGCCTTCTCAATTTTTGAATACGATTGCCTCCTCTTTCATGCTGTGGTACAGTTGCGAGTCCGAAATATCTCACATCCAGCCACGTTTTGTTCTCATGATTGGCCAGATGTTTCGCAATTGCATAGGAGTGATCATTGTTCTGAATGGCTCGAATATGTTGGAGTATGCGTGTTTTTATAGAACATGTTGTGCTGCCAATGTAGGATTTGCCACAATAACATTGGATCATATACACCACAAAGGACGAGTCACAGTTGATGTTACTTTTAATTGCAAAGTTTTTTCCAGCCGCATCTTTAAGATTTTTGATATTGCGTCCTATCTTGCACGCTTTGCAGATTGCACATTTGTTAAATCCTTGTTTTCTGATATCAAGCCAAGATTCTGTTTTTTTGATTTCAAAATGACTTTGAGTTAGCTGATCCGCAAGATTAGGTGCCCTCCTATAGGAGACAAGGGGATGGTCTCCTATTGTTGTTCCAGTGTCTGGGTCTTTGCGTAGTACATGCCAGTACTTCATCATCGCTTTTTGTATCCTGTAGCTTTCTTTACTGAAAGTCATTACCATCCAGGGTTGATCAGATGTTTTGTTAGCTTCAACTTCTTGTGTGGCAGCAGAGATTTTCTTGTTGATGAGAGTGTCTTCTCTTGATTTGCATCTTGCTCTTATTTCACATGCATTCAGATCTGTTGATTTGTAACCTCTCTGTTTGAAGCGTTTTGTTTCTTTAAACTTCAATTCCATTTCTTTTTCCTCAGAGCAATTCCTTTTCATCCGTAGGAGCTCACCATACGGAATGATTTTTTTCAGTTTCTGTGGGTGAAAACTCAAACCGTGAAGAATACTGTTGGTTGCTGTTTCTTTTCTGTGAACGGTTGTTTGAATTTTACCCTCTGCTATGTACACCTTTGTGTCTAGGAATACAATTTCTTTGGCACTGATGGTGTATGTGAACTTTAGCCCCACTGAGTTCTGGTTGAGGATATTAAAAAATGTAAGGAATTCTGTCTCGGTGCCTTTCCACAGGAGGAACAGATCGTCTATGAAGCGTAGCCAAAGGGCTACCTTGGCCATGTGATGGTCGTTTTCCTCTCTCCAAGCTATGCTCTTCTCCCACCACCCCATGGTGAGATTCGCGTAGCTTGGAGAGAAAGAAACTCCCATGGCTGTGCCACAGCATTGTTTATAGATGGTTTTATTGAAAAGAAAAATGTTGTTGAATAGACACAATGTTATCATTTCCATGATCATTTTCGAATGTTCTCTCTGGGTGATCCGTTGTTGGTCCAAAAAATATTTGATTGCTGTTAGTCCAATATCATGGTTTATTGATGTGTACAACGATACCACATCGATGGTCACTAACAAGTAATCTGTCTGCCATTCAGTTTCCATTAAGGTACGAAGGAAATCGCCCGTGTCCTTTATGTAGGAGCTGAGGGTTGGTACTAGTGGTGCTATAAAGTAATCCACATAGCTGGATACGTTTTCATAGAGGCCCCCACAACTAGAAATTATGGGCCTTCCAGGAGGCTTGTTGAGGGTCTTATTTTCGACCATTAAGAATTTTCTTTCCGTATCAGTGATTAGGCCATTTTCGTGCCAGCCATTCAACTTTGTTTCAAGTTCATATTTCATAATTTCGGTTGGATGTTTAGTTAGTACTGTATAGTTGTTGATGTTTTTTAGTTGTTGCATAGCTTCCTCTACATATAGTTCTTTTTCCATGATCACAATATTCCCGCCCTTGTCCGCAGGTTTTATTTCTATTTTGACGTTATTTTTCAGGCTGGATATTGCTTGGCGTTTGCCTATGGTTAGATTTTCTTTTCTCTTTTTGTTATAGTTCTTGGGCATTTCTTCGATCTCATTTATAACCAGTTCATAAAAGGTGTCGATTTTATTGCCTGGATAGAGGATCGGACAAAATTTCGATTTTGGTTTGAAGTCTGTTGGTTGTCGTTTATTAGATTTGATGTTCATGTCATCTAATACTTGGGTGTCTGTGATTTCAGATTGTTCCATTTCATTTGCCAGTTCATAGGCAACTCTTAACTGTGGAACTTCCGAGGTACGATATTCTAAGTTCATGTTAGTTGAAGCGTTATCTTCTTGCAATTTAGTTTTGTTTGTAGGTTTCTTGGCAAAGAATTTTTTCAATTTCGGTTCAAAAACCTGCGACATCAATATAAACGCAATGGCATAAATATCAGTCAAAACTACATGTCCCAGCATGCCTCAACCAATCAGGGGGGTGCTTAGAGGCTGAAATGTATAGAAATAATGAAGGGACCACACATGCAAGCTACCGTGAACAGGAACTACGGTTCGAAACGCGTAGGTGTTTGTCACGTTTTGAAATAAAGAAACTGCAACTAATATCAAGGCGTGTGCAGCGAGTCATTGGTATCTCATGAATCGTGACACTGCCCTGGTCCCTTCGCTGGCACCGGCTGACAAGCGCTCCCGCTGCGACAGGACAATTTGTATGCGATATATATATATATATATATATATATATATATATATATATATATATATATATATATATATATATATATATATGTGTGTGTGTGTGTGTGTGGGTGTGTTGGTGTCTTTGTATGTGTGTGTGTACGCACATATGTTTAAAAGCCTACCATATATTTGCCATCACCATGTATATACAAAACCAGAATGAGAAACCCCCGGAGTGCTGGTTTATTGCTACTGGAAAGAAGAAGTTTGTAATACACACACACACACACACACGCACACACACACACACACACACACATGTTTGTGCGATGTTTCCTGTGCCTGCCAGTGACACAGAACGGAAAGCCCCACTGCACCAAGAGCTTCGGAGATAAAGCTGGCAATCGGCTGCTTGCAGCCTTGAACTTCATCGAGGGATCGATATTCTCCTGGAGCCGCCAGAGGACCTGGATGTATTTGCTGGGACAAAAGAAGTATTTTACTTCGAGGGACGTTACAGTCCGGATTGACTGCCCGGACCCAGCTAATTGCCTTGGTACACTGGTAGCGGAGGTTATGAGGGGACACAGGACAGCGGCCGTGGACATTCCTGCTTCGTGAGGCATTTCACCTTTCACTGCCTTCCTGTGACCAGCAAAACCTACAGTTTGCCTTACTTCCCCACGCCATCCACCCAGCTGAGCCGACACAGTGCCTCCTGGGAGTTGAAGTCCCAAATTCAAACGGACACCGACAGGATGGGCCGACTGCATGAGGGGGAGGAGCGCTATGTGCTGGAACGACTTAAAGCAGGAAGGAGCATTAGTGAAAGGACATGCTGCAATGACTGGGCGCTGAAGAAGGCGAGAGTCGCCGAAATGCATTCGCCGCCATTGCTGTAGCAGAAATAAAACGTGCCTACCTGACCTGTATTCCCCTTGGCTTTCCGCGTTCTTCTTTCTGGAGGGATGTTTGTGCGATGTTTCCTGTGCCTGCCAGTGACACAGAACGGAAAGCCCCACTGCACCAAGAGCTTCGGAGATAAAGCTGGCAATCGGCTGCTTGCAGCCTTGAACTTCATCGAGGGATCGATATTCTCCTGGAGCCGCCAGAGGACCTGGATGTATTTGCTGGGACAAAAGAAGTATTTTACTTCGAGGGACGTTACAGTCCGGATTGACTGCCCGGACCCAGCTAATTGCCTTGGTACACTGGTAGCGGAGGTTATGAGGGGACACAGGACAGCGGCCGTGGACATTCCTGCTTCGTGAGGCATTTCACCTTTCACTGCCTTCCTGTGACCAGCAAAACCTACAGTTTGCCTTACTTCCCCACGCCATCCACCCAGCTGAGCCGACACAGTGCCTCCTGGGAGTTGAAGTCCCAAATTCAAACGGACACCGACAGGATGGGCCGACTGCATGAGGGGGAGGAGCGCTATGTGCTGGAACGACTTAAAGCAGGAAGGAGCATTAGTGAAAGGACATGCTGCAATGACTGGGCGCTGAAGAAGGCGAGAGTCGCCGAAATGCATTCGCCGCCATTGCTGTAGCAGAAATAAAACGTGCCTACCTGACCTGTATTCCCCTTGGCTTTCCGCGTTCTTCTTTCTGGAGGGATGTTTGTGCGATGTTTCCTGTGCCTGCCAGTGACACAGAACGGAAAGCCCCACTGCACCAAGAGCTTCGGAGATAAAGCTGGCAATCGGCTGCTTGCAGCCTTGAACTTCATCGAGGGATCGATATTCTCCTGGAGCCGCCAGAGGACCTGGATGTATTTGCTGGGACAAAAGAAGTATTTTACTTCGAGGGACGTTACAGTCCGGATTGACTGCCCGGACCCAGCTAATTGCCTTGGTACACTGGTAGCGGAGGTTATGAGGGGACACAGGACAGCGGCCGTGGACATTCCTGCTTCGTGAGGCATTTCACCTTTCACTGCCTTCCTGTGACCAGCAAAACCTACAGTTTGCCTTACTTCCCCACGCCATCCACCCAGCTGAGCCGACACAGTGCCTCCTGGGAGTTGAAGTCCCAAATTCAAACGGACACCGACAGGATGGGCCGACTGCATGAGGGGGAGGAGCGCTATGTGCTGGAACGACTTAAAGCAGGAAGGAGCATTAGTGAAAGGACATGCTGCAATGACTGGGCGCTGAAGAAGGCGAGAGTCGCCGAAATGCATTCGCCGCCATTGCTGTAGCAGAAATAAAACGTGCCTACCTGACCTGTATTCCCCTTGGCTTTCCGCGTTCTTCTTTCTGGAGGGATGTTTGTGCGATATATATATATATATATATATATATATATATATATATATATATATATATATATATATATATATATTCACTGAAAAAAACATAGGTTTCAGGCCTTATATAGTTAGGAATTACCATTTAAAAAACCTTTAAAATTCACTCAAAAAACTATAAGTTTTAGGGGTATTAGAGTTAGCTGGACATTTTACTCATACAAAACCATTGAAATTGCTCCTATATAGTTAGTTGTACTAACTATATTTCGCGCACCCGCAATCCACTGCTGATGATGTCACATATTACATCATTCATGACATGGTCAGTGACATCACTGAAGACATCTCAAATGACATCACTGATGACCTCACTGATGACATCATCCAGTGAATGTGGTTTGCTTCGTTATTTATATATGCATTATATATATAGCAATTTGCATTGAAGAATGAGTGGATATATAAAAATAAATATTTAATGGAGGATTTAGTAGCAGTGTAATTGACTGTTTACTTGACCAATTTATAGTGTCTCACTAAATATAGTGGATAGTGACTAAACTGTTTGAATATCTGTATCACTTTGTCATTTGTTGTGTAAACTGGTTCTCCAGTTGGTTACTAGCTATGTGAAAGTCTATATTAGTTATTGATTAGTTAACTGAGTATTTGTATGGGAGAGTGAATGTGTGTGTGGTTCGGTGGGGGGTGTTTAACTGCCCAAAGATGTGTGAATAGTTGATTCACTAGATATATGAAGGTAAAACTTCATGTTCTAACAGTTGTTTGGGTGAGTGAATATCTTTATGGGTGTGGTGATGAGCAAATATATTTCTCAATGGTACATGTCGAACAAACTAGAAAAATAAAAGGCAGTGTATGTGTCAGTTGTTGTATATAAATACGTATACATAAGACTCAATGATTGTGTGAGTGACTGTATGGATTACTTTATACTTGTAATAATGATTTTATAATTCACTAAGTATGACTTACTATCTAAATGAATAGATGAAGTTGTGTTTGTATAAGTGTGTAGCTAAGTAAATATGTAAGTATGATCCAATGTTTGCATAAGTGAGTAGGATGACTTCATATGTGAATAGGATGTGTGCTGGTGTGTAATGTCAATTTAGGTGTTTAAGTATTTTTGATAGTGTTCTATTGTTCATTGACAGCATGTATGAGTGAATCTACAGGTAAGTGATTAGATGTGTGTATACATCTATGAATCACTGAGTGGGTTTTTAGATACTTGTATTGCTGTAACAATGGATTCAAATATGATACTCTGTTTTTTACAAAGAGCGATGAAAGATTTTACTAGTGTACGAAAAGGTGTATGTGATTGTCACGTGGATGATGTCATCAGTGATGTCATCAGTGAGGTCACTGACCATGTCATGAATGATGTAATGTGACATCATCAGCAGTGGATTGCGGGTGCGCGAAATATAGTTAGTACAACTAACTATATAGGCGCAATTTCAATGGTTTTGTATGAGTGAAATGTCCAGCTAACTCTAATACCCCTAAAACTTATAGTTTTTTGAGTGAATTTTAAAGGTTTTTTAAATGGAAATTCCTAAATATATAAGGCCAGAAACCTATGCTTTTTTCAGTGAATTTCAAAGGTTTTTTAAATGCTAAATATTAACTATATAAGGCCTGAAACCTATGGTTTTTTCAGTGAATTTGCAAGGTTTTTTAAATGCTAATTCCTAACTATATAAGGCCTGAAACCTATGTTTTTTTCAGTGAATTTCAAAGGTTTTTTAATGCTAATTCCTAACTATATAAGACCTGAAAGCCCACCAGGAATCTCCAGTATGCGTCAGGGGACTGCATTGCAGAGAGGCTTAATGAAGCCATGCCCCTTTTTACACCTCTCTGCAACGCAGCCTCGTGCATGTTTGAAGAGGGGCTACTAATTCCCCTTGCATACTGGGGGCCCCTGGGGGCCAACTAGCCCACCTGCACCCTCCAGTATGCGCCAGGTGGCTACATTGCAGAGGTGTAATGAGGCTATGCTCCTTGTAACACCTCTCTGCAACGCAGCCCCCTGGCGCGTTTGCAGAGGGGAACTAATTCCCTTGCATACTGGGGGTCCCTGGGGGCCAACTAGCCCACCAGGAGCCTTCAGTATGCGCCAGGGGGCTGCATTGCAGAGAGGTGTAATGAGGCCACACCCTTTTTACACCTCTCTGCAATACAGCCCCCGTGCATGTTTGAAGAGCGGGAACTAATTCCCCTTGCATACTAGGGGTATCTGGGGGCCAAGTAGCCCACCTGGAACCTTCAGTATGTGGCAGGGGGCTGCATTGCACAGAGGTGTAATGAGGCTATGCCCCTTTTTTGCAAGACTGACTTTGAGATTGCTATAAATTACTCAAGTCTGCCCGAATTGTGTGGGTAAAATTGATACCTAGTCACTTTGAATAAGAATGTACTTACGTCTCGTCTAACATTTGGAAGAAATATCTATTTATATGACAACAGGATACCGACATAACTTGAAGGAAATAAGAACGCCCTGAAGAAGTTCTGTTGTACAGAACGAAACGCGTCGGCTGGCTGTGGTACATAAACTTAAGGAAAATAAAAGCATTTGAATATACACCAAGATTCAGCACTTCAATAAGGACTCTAAGTGATATGATTTGATTGGACTTATTGTGCAAGTGGTGCTGTGCCAAACTTTGGAATATTCTCCACTACTCTCTACTACTTAATCTCTACTACTCCACTACTCTCTAATACTCACTCTCTACTACTCTACTACTCTCTACTACTCTCTCTCTACTACTCACTCCCTACTACTCACTATCAACTACTCTCTACTACTCACTCTCTACTACTCTCTACTCTCTACTACTCACTCTCTACTACTCTCTCTACTACTCACTCTTTACTACTCACTCTCTACTACTCTCTACTACTCACTCTCTACTTCTCACTCTCAACTACTCTCTCTCTACTTCTATCTCTACTACTCTCTACTACTCACTCTCTACTACTGTCTACTACTCACTCATTACTACTCTCTCTCTACTACTCTCTACTATTCACTCTCTACTACTCACTACTATTCTCTCTCTCTGCTACCCACTCTCTACTACTCTCTACTACTCACTCTCTACTAATCACTCTCTACCACTCCCTACTACTCACTCTTTACTACTCTCTACTACACACTCTCTACTGCTCTCTACTACTCACTCTACTACTTACTCTCTACTACTCTCTACTAATCACTCTCTACTACTCACTCTCTACTACTCTCTACTCCTCACTCTACTATTCACTCTACTAATCTCTACTACTCACTCTCTGCTACTCTCTCTACTGCTCTCTACTACTCTCTACTACTCACTCTCAACTCTCTATTACTCACTCTCTACTCTACCTCTCCACCTCTCTCTACTTCTCTCTCTACTAGTCTCTACCTCTCTATCTCTACCTCTCTACCTCTCTCTATACGCACACATATACTCATATATATATATGCATATATATGCATATGCATTTATATATATATATGTATGTGTATATATATATATATCCATACATATATAAACATATATAATCTGCATATCTATATAAATACAAATATAAATGCATGCATACATATACATATATTTATACATATGCATGTTATTTACATGAAAGTTTTAAAAACACTAATAAAAGCAAAGCTAAAAAGCCACCTCATTATAAACAGAATGGCTTTAACTTAAACGAGGGTGAGATCTATTGCATTTTCAATGCTTGTTTACTTCGGTTCCATTCAGATGTGTCACACATTTACCATAAATTCTGAATGTTAGCACTCTAGTTGCTCATTAGATCACTGTAGTAAAGCTACTGCTCACCAGGGAAGTCTGCTGCTGGTATTCAAAGTGCATGTTTCAGTCTGCATGTCAGAATTTTTTAATGAAATTGAAGAGGATTTGAGAAGTCACTCAAAATGTGCCCTAATTTTTCTTTCTGACGCACTAATCATACTTTCTATGGCAAAATATACCACCTCATGTTGTTCCTTTTTAAATTAAATGTTTTAAGAGTTGCCACTTTATTCCAATCAAGATGGCTTCAGGTGTGCCATACCGTTGTAATAAGTAGGACTGTTAGCGCTCTAGTTGTTCTTTAGAACACTCTGGGACATTCTGTCATTGGGCTATACTTGGGCTACATCTGGGTGATATTTGGGCTACATTTGGGATCTTTTGTCTCTTGTGGCCATCTTGGGAGACTGCATGTCAGAATTTTTTAATGAAATAGAAGAGGATTTGAGAAGTCACTCAAAATGTGCCCTAATTTTTCTTTCTGAAGCACTAATCATACTATACTTTCTATGGCAAAATGAACCACCTCATTTTGTTCCTTTTTAAATTAAATGTTTTCAGACTTACCACTTCATTCCAATCAAGATGGCTTCTGGTGTGCCATACGTTTGTCATAAGTAAGACTGTTAGCGCTCTAGTTGTTCTTTAGAACACTCTGGGACATTCTGTCATTGGACTATACTTGGGCTACATCTGGGTGATATTTGGGCTACATTTGGGCTCTTTTGTCTCTGGTGGCCATCTTGGGAGACTGCATTTCAGATTGTTTTAATGAAATAGAAGAGGATTTGAGAAATCACTCAAAATGTGCCCTCATTTTTCTTTCTGCAGCACTAATCATACTGTCTATGGCAAAATATACCCCCTCATTTTGTTCCTTTTTAAATTAAATGTTTACAGAGTTACCACTTTATTCCAATCAAGATGGCTTCAGGTGTGTCATACCTTTGTAATAAGTAGGACTGTTAGCGGTCTAGTTGTTCTTTAGAACACTCTAGGAGGCTGCAGTAGAACACAAAGGAATCAACTGACAGTCTCTGTCCTTGTTGGATGTACATGTTTTACTGAGAATGTCAGACTTCATTCTCACATGACTGAGAAAGATAATGTGAATTTACAGAAAATATACTTTCAGTTTAGCTTATAGATCCCCTTCGAAACCACTGTGGGAAAAGCATGAGATAATAGTTTTCTTTCAAACATGATTCATGATATCCCAACAGAATGCTTTTTCACATGGTAAAATCACCTTAGAACACACCACAATTCCAAAAATGAGTATGGTACCATCAACAAATGATTTATAATGTAACTAACGTCCTAAAACCTTCTATTAACTGCAATGCTTTTTAATGAGGTGCTATCATGTATATTGATCAAAAGATGGCTGCCAATACTTCTTGGATGAAGTGCTGACAGCCAATCAGATCTCACGATGAGATGTGTGGTTAGGCTCTGCCCAGATATATAAATTGTTTTCCTTTTGATTTTCTCAGGACCTACTGGAGGGATTTACACCATTTAAGCAAAAGGGTGATCTGTGAACCGAACTCTACCTCTCTGCTAAATTTGGTGTAATTCCGTTCAGCCGTTCGGGCTGTTATGTTATGTTATGTTATTTTATTTTATAAAGCGCAACGGATGCCGCAGCCAAGAGGCGTCCCGGCGCTTAGGAGAAGGTGAAAAACACAACACGGAAACTAATAACCAGAGAAGAAGACTAAACAGTGGAAAATAAAAAGGTCTTCAAGGCTTTTCTGAACGGGAGCAGATCAGGGATGGAGCGAAGAGAGGCAGGCAGGGAATTCCAGAGAGCTGCTGCCATCACAGAGAAAGAGCGTCCGCCCATCCTTGCTTTTTTAAAACGTGGCACTACAGCAAGGTTTGTCCCTGAGGATTGGAGGACTCTAGATGGCTCATAATGACAAATTAATTGTGACAAAATGGGGGGAGAAGCCAGCTTCAAGATTTTAAAAGTTAAACAAAGGGTTTTAAATTTGATTCTTTGCCCCACGGGCAGCCAGTGAAGATCCTGAATAGTACGGCGCACAGAAACAAACTTCGGAAGACCAACCAACATCCTGGCGGCCGCATTTTGCACCCGCTGGAGACAAACTAGTTCTGCTTGATTAACGCCTAAGAACAGAGAACTGGTGTAATCTAATCTAGCCAAGACTGTGGCCTGGACAATGATCTGTCTCGTGTCAGCATCAAAAAACTTAAAAATGGGTCGCAAACACCGCAGGGCACCAAAACAAGTTCCGGCAACCCGTTTAGTGTGGGCGGTGAATGTAAGTTTATCATCCAACCACACCCCAAGGTTCCTAACTTCAGCCACTGGGGTGGGAGCAGGGCCCAATTCAAGTGGCCACCACTGATCGCCCCAAAGCTCGCTTTCCCTACCAAAAATAATAACCTCGGTTTTAGAGGCATTCAGTTGGAGGCGATTGTTCGCCATCCAGCCCGCCACAGCTTTTAACGCGGACTGAAAAGTGGCAGCATCCATGTAGGTCTCTGTAGCCGTGTCTAATCGTCCTATGGAAAATAACATGGGGAAAACACGTTTTGGGACTCGCCTTTTTTCTCAGCCCCCACTTGACGAATCCCCCCAAAACTTTCAGGGAAAGAGCAGGCCATCGTCTTTGAGAAATTTGCGAAGATTCATCAACCGGCGCCAAACTTATTCCCAATAGAATGTTGCGGATTTCCTATGGAAACTAGGTCCTAACTATATATACCTACTGGTGACCGCCAGTAGGTAATATATATATATATATATATATATATATATATATATATATATATATATATATATATATATATATATATATATATATATATATATATATATATATATATATATATATATATATATATATACAAACAAACCTCCGAATAAGGAGCCTCCAACCCTTCAGGGCGGCCTCTTCAAGCAGGCACGGAGCAGCCTGTCACTTCATCACACCAATGAAAACAACACAGAGGCCCGTTTCTGGGGACAGCAGCTTTATTCAGAGATATGCTGCACAGAAAGGCTTCCATTACTCCAACATGTTTCAGCGAGTAGCCATGGTCACTGACAGGAAGCTGAACACCAAGTGCATGTGTGCATGCATTTTAAAAGTGTCTTACATCAAGTGACTGTTTGAAAAATGCAGCTCCCATAATGCATCCAGGACACATGAATGAATGCTGGTAATCCAAGGAACAGTTTGCATTGTTCTGGCAGTTAATAACTTGCTCTTTGCATTGTGCCTGTGCATTTGATGTCAATAAAAAACCAAATGGTGCTTAGTCACGGAAATTGCATTTTTTAAGCATAATGCCAGGTATTTTCACTCTCTGTCAAAAGCTCACATCCCCAGAATGATTGATGCAGGAAATCCTCCTCATCAAAACCCTTCCAACGCTGTCAGTTGATTTGCATATTAGCATTACCTCTCGTAGGTCCAAACTGCAGCGAGTGGGTCATGCTCCTTTATTCAATCCAAACAAACAAACCTCCGAATAAGGAGCCTCCAACCCTTCAGGACAGCCTCTTCAAGCAGGCACGGAGCAGCCTGCCACACCAATAAAAACAACACAGAGGCCCGTTTCTGGGGACAGCAGCTTTATTCAGAGATATGCTGCACAGAAAGGTTTCCATTACTCCAACATGTTTCGGCGAGTAGCCTTGGTCACGGACAGGAAGCGGAACACCAAGTGCATGCGTGCACGCATTTTAAAAGTGTCTTACATCACGTGACTGTTTGAAAAATACAGCTCCCATAATGCATCCAGGACACATAAATGAATGCTTGTAATCCAAGGAACAGTTTGCATTGTTCTGGCAGTTAATAACTTGCTCTTTGCCTTGTGCCTGTGCATTTGATGTCAACTGCCAACACTTCTTGGGTGAAGTGCTGACAGCCAATCAGATCTCACGATGAGATGTGTGGTTAGGCTCCACCCAGATATATAAATTGTTTTCCTTTTGATTTTCTCAGGACCTACTGGAGGGATTTACACTATTTAAGCAAAAGGGTGATCTGCGAACCGAACTCTACCTCTCTGCCAAATTTGGTGAAATTCCGTTCAGCCTTTCGGGCTGTAGCCGTGTCTAATCGTCCTATGGAAAATAACATGGGAAAAACATGTTTTGGGACCCGCCTTTTTTCTCAGCCCCCTCTTGACGAATCCCTCCAAAACTTTCCGGGAAGGAGCGGAGCGGAGCGGGCCATCTTCTTTGTGAAATTCGCGAAGATTCATCAACCGGCGCCAAAGTTATTCCCAATAGAAAGTTGCGGATTTCCTATGGAAACTAGGTCCAAATTGTATATATCTAGTAGGTAGTATATATATATATATATATATATATATATATATATATATATATATATATATATATATATATATATATATATATATATATATATATATATATATATCACAAGAAATCTTCAGACCTCCACTTGCGCGGCGAAAGAAGAGGCGGACCCCACGATATCCAGGCAAGTTAATTTTATTCACAAGCCTTCAAAATGCAACGTTTCGAGTACCACATTTGTATTTTTGATTTTCTTTTATGTTGTTGGTGCTGATCCCACCTATGGGCCACACCTCCCACACGTGCATCACATGATCCAACCTGCCGCTCACACGTGTGATCAAGACACCTTGGTGTGTCGAAACGCGTAGCGATATCCGGTGATTAAATACTTCACAACTGAATTCCTTGAGTGCGCGACTTCTTGCTTCATTGCAAAACTTTGGAATTGTTAATATATATATATATATATATATATATATATATATATATATATATATATATATATATATATATATATATATATATATATTCACTGAAAAAACCATAGGTTTCACACCAGTTATAGTTAGGAATTAGCATTTAAAAAACCTTTGAAATTCACTGAAAAAACCATAGGTTTCACACCAGTTATAGTTCGGAATTAGCATTTAAAAAACATATTACATTCACTGACAAAACCATAGGTTTCACACCAGTTATAGTTAGCAGGAAATTTTACTGACATAAAACCATTGAAATTCCCACGTTATAGTTAGTTGGACTCACTATAACTTGCGCGCCTGCAATGCACTGCTGATGACATCACATATTACATCACTCATGACATGGTCAGTGACATCACTCATGACATCACTGATGACACCATCCAGTGAATGTGTGTCTTTCTGAAAAATACATTTGTTTTATATATGTATTTGTAAAGGTCGATGGAAGAATAAATGTTTAAATAAGTATGTAAATGGATGATTTTTAAA
Organism: Lissotriton vulgaris; assembly: GCF_964263255.1. Classification (NCBI taxonomy): domain Eukaryota; kingdom Metazoa; phylum Chordata; class Amphibia; order Caudata; family Salamandridae; genus Lissotriton; species Lissotriton vulgaris. Next base: position 656,368,784 of record NC_141697.1, read on the forward strand.
AAAAAAATTGGTTGGTTAACTGGCTTATTAAGTGTATCTTAGTGAATACATATATTAGCGAGTATTGTTTAAATATTTAAATGTTTGTATCAGTGTTTCTCTTTGTGTATAAGTGGCTGCAGGGGTTGGTGACTGACTCACTGTTTGTATGTGTTTTGAAGACAGCATATGTGCAGGACTGTATGGGTGGATGAGTGTGTATATGTGTGTGTTAGTGAGTGAATGACTGTCTCACTAGTGTCTTCATTAGTAACGACATATGTTTTAATCTAGTATATGTGAGTATTGATGTATATAAGTGAGTATAGTATATATAGTGAGAGATTGTAGGAGTTCCTGTTTAAATAAGTATGTGTTTCTATAAGTGATTGTTTAAGAGAGTAAGTATGTGTAAGTTTCCTTAGAAGTAAGGTGGTAGTGTGTGTATAAATGTATATGCAAATAAATGGATATTCAATAGTTTATTTGCATGTGTGAGTATGTATGTGAGTAACTTTTGGATGACTGCTGATGTGTAACAGGATGTATAGGTGTATCACTACATATGATGAGTGAGTATATATATGAGTGACTATATAGAACTGTTGGTGAATGAGTGGATGTGTATATAGATGATGGAATTACTGAATTGGTTGTTGTTACTGGTTTGGGTACCTCCATTTTTTTGAAAATGTTTGTTTCTATTTATGAATATGTGTTTCAAGCATTACATTACACTGAAATTAGGTCTGTCACTCTGTCACAAGGATGGTGTCATCAGTGATGTCATGAGTGATGTCACTGACCATGTCATGAGTGATGTAATATGTGATGTCATCAGCAGTGCATTGCAGGCGCGCAAGTTATAGTGAGTCCAACTAACTATAACGTGGGAATTTCAATGGTTTTATGTCAGTAAAATTTCCTGCTAACTATAACTGGTGTGAAACCTATGGTTTTGTCAGTGAATTTAATAGGTTTTTTAAATGCTAATTCCGAACTATAACTGGTGTGAAACCTATGGTTTTTTCAGTGAATTTCAAAGGTTTTTTAAATGCTAATTCCTAACTATAACTGGTGTGAAACCTATGGTTTTTTCAGTGAATTTCAAAGGTTTTTTTAATGCTAATTCCGAACTATAACTGGTGTGAAACCTATGGTTTTTTCAGTGAATTTCAAAGGTTTTTTAAATGCTAATTCCTAACTATAACTGGTGTGAAACCTATGGTTTTTTCAGTGAATTTCAAAGGTTTTTTTAATGCTAATTCCTAACTATATAAGACCTGAAAGCCCACCAGGAATCTCCAGTATGCGCCAGGGGACTGCATTGCAGAGAGGTGTAATGAAGCCACAACCCTTTTTACACCTCTCTGCAACGCAACCCCCGTGCATGTTTAAAGAGGGGGAACTAATTCCCCTTGCATACTGGGGGCCCCTGGGGGCCAATTAGCCCACCTGGAACCTCCAGTATGCGCCAGGGGCTGCATTGCAGAGGTGTAATGAGACTATGCCCCTTGTTACACCTCTCTGCAACGCAGCCCACTGCCGCGTTTGCAGAGGGGGAACTAATTCCCCTTGCATACTGGGGGTCCCTGGGGTCAACTAGTCCACCAGGAGCCTCCAGTATGCGCGAGGGAGCTGCATTGCAGAGAAGTGTAATGAGGCCACACCCTTGTTGCACCTCTCTGCAATGCAGGCCACTGGCGCGTTTGCTGAGGGGGGACTAATTCCCCTTGCATACTGGGGGTCCCTGGATCATATCTGCCCAAACACCGATATTCCGAACGATTGTAAATGACTTTTCTTGAGAAACATTTGGATTTGGATTATCATGTCCTATACTTTGGAATTTTTGAAAGACTGACTTTGAGGATGCTATAAATTACTCAAGTCTGCCCGAATTGTGTGGGTAAAATTGATACCTAGTCACTTTGAATAAGAATATACTTATGTCTCGTCTAACATTTGGAAGAAATATTTAGTTATATGACAACTGGATACCGACATAACTTGAAGGAAATAAGAACGCCCTGAAGAAGTTCTGTTGTACAGAACGAAACCTTTCGGCTGGCTGTGGTACATAAACTTAAGGAAAATAAAAGCATTTGAATATACACCAAGATTCAGCGCTTCAATAAGGACTCTAAGTGATATGATTTGATTGGACTCATTGTGAAAGTGGTGCTGTGCCAAACTTTGGAATATTCTCCACTACTCTCTACTACTTACTCTCTCCGACTCCACTACTCTCAAATACTCACTGTCTACTACTCATTCTCTACTACTCTACTACTCTCTACTACTCTCTCTCTACTACTCACTCCCTACTACTCGCTACTCGCTACTCCCTACTACTCACTATCTACTACTCTCTACTACTCACTCTCTACTACTCTCTCCCTACTACTCACTCTTTACTACTCACTACTACTCTCTACTACTCACTCTCTACTTCTCACTCTCTACTACTCTCTACTACTCACTCTCTACTACTCTCTCTCTACTAGTCTCTACTACTCACTCTACTACTCACTCTCTACTACTCACTACTATTCTCTCTGCTACTCATTCTCTACTACTCTCTACTACTCACTCTCTACTACTCACTCTCTACTACTCACTCTTTACTACTCTCTACTACTCACTTTCTACTGCTCTCTACTACTCACTCTACTACTTACTCTCTACTACTCTCTACTACTCACTCTCTACTACTCACTCTCTACTACTCTCTACTACTCACTCTACTATTCACTCTACTACTCTCTACTACTCACTCTCTGCTACTCTCTCTACTGCTCTCTACTACTCTCTACTACTCACTCTCTACTCTCTATTACTCACTCTCTACTCTCTACCTCTCTACCTCTCTCTTCTTCTCTCTCTACTAATCTCTACCTCTCTACCGCTACCTCTCTACCTCTCTACCTCTACACCTCTACCTCTCTACCTCTCTCTACACGCACACATATACACATATATGCATATATATATGCATATGCATTTATATATGTATGTGTATGTATAAAAAAACAACAAAACATTTTTTTTTAAACAGCTACTTATAAAACTGTCATTCTTTTTCCCCATGGTACACTCCCCGGTACGCGCACCGGTGCGCGCACCGGTGCGCGTACCGGGCGCTCCCCCCGCGAAAATCAAAAAATTATTTATTTTTTTTTGCCCCGCGGGGCCCTTTTATGGCCCCCACATCAAACCTAGGGGGTCAAAGGGGGGTCTACTCTGCCCCCTTATGGTCATTTCCCTCTTTGTTTTGGCCACCTCTTGTGTCTCGATTTTACCGAGACACAAGATGGCGGCCGCTCCGGACTGTTTAGAATGTTTACAGACACCCGAGAGCCAATCAGCTTTCCTCACGCAAGTCGCGTGGCGCGCACGGTACGCGCACCGGTGCGCGTACCGGTGCGCTGCTATAGATATATATATTTTTTTGAACCTAAATTACTCAAAATCCAGTGGAGCACATATCTTGAGACATAGCAAAGGCACATCGGGCTACCAGTCCCTACAATTTTGCCAAGTTTGGTGGAAATCCATTCAGCCGTTCGGGCTAAAAGTGAAATCGACCGCCCTATGGAAATTAACATGGGGAAAACGCGTTTTGGGACCCCCCTTTTATCTTGGCCCCCGCTTGACGAATCCCCCCCAAACTTTCAGGGAAGGACCGGGGCGCCGCGAGGCCATTTTCAGGAAATTTTCAGGCAGATTCGTCAACCGGTGCCAAAGTTATTCCAAATAGAATTTTGAGATTTAACATTGAAAAAAATCCTAACTATAACTACCTACTGGCGACCGCCAGTAGGTAATATATATATATATATATATATATATATATATATATATATATATATATATATATATATATATATATATATATATATATATATATATATATAGATAGATATATATACATACACACACATATATATATTCACTGAAAAAAACATAAAATTCCCCCGTTATAGTTAGTTCAGCTAACTATAACTCACACCCTCACAATGCACTGCTGATGTCATCACATATTACATCATTCATGACATGGTCAATTACATCACTGATGATATCACTAATGACATCTCAAATGGTGGATACAGGGGCCCTACGTTGCTTTGTGGATATGCATCCACGAAGTGTGAGGAAGTTTAATAGGGCTGACTATGAGACTTCAGACTCTCGCAGTTGTTAGTTGGAAGGTACCAGAGGCCAACAGGTGCTGCACAGCCAGCAGCTTTGTCTGCAGAAGGATGTTGATTGTCTGCTGTGTTGGTTCCGCCAGCCTGTGGACAATATGGTAGTGTGCACCAACTTGAGAATACTTTCGCCACTTTTGCTGCGCTAATGTGCTGATAACTCTGCGATAAGTCCCCACTGTTGTGTTATAGGGTGACTCTAAAACAAGCTCTTGTGTTTATTAGTACTTTGTTGTAGCTACATGCGAATCACAAGAAAAAAACAAGAAAAGTGGGCAGGGTACAAACACCCTGACTCCCAAGGCCTGCTTAGGGGATCCCACAAAACCCCCCAGGGCCACAAAATTATTACTATTTTTTTTAAAGCGACTGGGTGCAAGAATCCAGACGAAAAACGTAAAAAAACTATGGGGTGTAATCTCAAGGACTTATCGCTGAGTTATCAGCACTTTAGCGCAGCAAAATTGGCGAAATAATTATCATCCCATACTCAACCTGGTCAAAACTGCCAATATCCCCAGTGTTCCAGCAATTGTTTCTGCAAAAAACATTGCCACGAATGAGAGCGACAACGAACGCTAAATATATGCAGAGTAGGCGTTCCTGTGCAAAAAGACACGAAAACACCACTTCCCAATATTTTCAACGACCAGCCAAATCTGCGATGCGATCCAAGAACAGGCGATAAGCTACGTTAGCAGTAGGAATTTAACATCTGCCTTTTACTGGTGTAAAGCAGGATGACCCTACAGTATGAAAGGTAGCCCAGCCCCAGCCCATAGCTACATCTGAAGACCAACATATGTCATAGAGCTACTGATCATGCAGCTCCGACACCCAAGAAGGCCACAACACCCACCGCCACCACCCCCAGGACCTCCCCCCATACCGCCCCCTACTACCACCAAGGCAGAGCAGAACAGGACCGTGGACCTTCCCAAAATGGTATGCCCCCTCAGCCACACAATAGCTGAATGTTGGGAGAGGTGGGACCCTAGTATGTGTGAAGGAGGCAAGTCACCCATCAATAGCAATGCACACAATGGCAAGTATAGGGGCGATGTGCTTGACAGATCTCACTATGCAGAGCACAGACCTCTCCATGTGTACATATACTGCTGGTGCTTGTAGTGTTGTGGACAGTGGTCGCAACCATGTTACCTCAGGCAGTGGGGAAGATCTCGGTCATGTGGCTCTGTTGTCCCCCCCTGTAAGTGGAAGCAGAGTGGGCTGGTCCAACGTACGCCACTCCAGCATAGGAGTGTGTATAAACAGGCTGGGTCTCTGGGCGTGGTTCACTTCTAGGAATGCCAACACTTCTGCCAGAGCGTCCACCCTCACCATGCCACGGGGCCATCGCCATGACAGCCAGCCTCCTCGACACAGGCCCCCTGCGAACCCAGTGGCACAGCACCGCAGAGTTATGTCTGTACAGTTTACTGCCTTTGATATAAATTGAGGACAGCAGGGCCCACAATTCATATCGAGTCGCGATTGCAGATGATGCAGTCCAGTAGGCAACAGACATTGCTACCAGTGCGGCCCGCTTGGACCACGAATCATTGCAGGCTGCGCACACGCTGAATGCTTCTGGTGCCACTAACTGTGCAACTCAAGTGAACCCCATATGTCTGTTGGCCCTTGCTGACCACTGCCTCTGGCCTACACTGCAGTAAGCAGGGCTGACAATTCAGACAGAGTCACGATTGCAGATGATGCAGTCCAGTAGGCAACAGACATTGCAACCTGTGTGGCCCACACGGACCATGCATCATCGCTGGCTGCCCACACGCTGAGCGCTTCAGGTACCACTAACTCTGTGCAGCTCAAGTCAACGCCACGTGGCTGTGGGCCCTTGCTGACCACTGCCTCTGGCCTACACTGTGATCCGTAGGGCTCACAATGCAAGATTAGTGCTGATGCAAATTGTGTAAGAGAGTATAATTGGTTAAGAAGACCAAATGCTCCCAATCTGTGCAGCTCAAGTCAATATCACATGGCTGTGGGCCCTTGCTGACCACTGTCTCCGGCCTACACTTCGGTCAGCAGGGCTCACAATTCAAATTCAGTCTTGATTCATTAATTTCAGAGACCAGTAGGCAACTAACTATAACGTCCCTGAAACCTACATATTTCGACAATGTATTTCATATATATTTCATCTTTTGTTCCATATGCCTACACTGCAGTCAGCAGGGCTCTCAATTTGAATTAAGACTTGATTTATTAATTGCTGAGTTAATTGTACTCTATGTCCTCGGATTTTGTCAAGAGGAAGTGACAAAAAGCATTACTAGATATCTGTGCTGACTGCCTTCCATCTACACTGCGGACAGCGGGGGTCACAATTCAGAATGAGTCGTGATTGCAGATGACACAGTCCAGTAGGCAACAGACATTGCTACCAGTTCCGCCCACCGCACAACACATCATCACTTGCTGCGCACAGGCTGAATGCTTCTGATGCCACTAACTCAGTGCACAACAAGTCACCGCCATGTGGCCTTATTGAGGCAGAATTCATTAGGCAAAATACATTTCTCCCAGTGCGGCCCGCCCAAACCACATATCATCGCTGGCTGCGCACATGCTGAGCGCCACTGTTGCCTCTAACTCAGTGCACCACAAGTCAAGACCACATGGTTGTGGGCCCTTGCTGACCGCTGCCTCCGGCCTGCACTGCGGTCAGCAGGTCTCACACATATCCAATCCAATCCTGTCCTTCAAGAACATGCCATCTTTGCTGGCTGCGCACACCCTGAGCTCTTCAGTTGCCAATAACTCTGTGCATCACAACTCATGGACCCTTTATGATTGACTTTCATGCTGTAGACACCGGACGCAACAATGTCACCTCAGGCAGCAGGAATATCCAGAAGGTACATTAACAATTTCTTCTCATGAGCACGTTCATCTCTGGTGCCCCTACCTCAGGGCACCACAAGTCATGGACCCTTTAAGATACAATCTTTTGTGTGTGATTTAAGATCTGGTGCCCCTACCCTAGTGCACCTCAAGTCATGGACCCTTTATGATTGAATCTCTGTGTGTGCTCCTATGATCACTGTTGTAGTTGTTGCCAGCACCAACCATTCTCTGAGGGCTGGTTTACACTCACCCCACATGCATCCAGCACAGACATCACTGGACTTGTGACCCTGGTAATAAAAAGGGGCCGAGCTCACAAGCCCTTAGCCAGTTCCACTATCTATCTACCTGTGTCCGTATGTTCATTATGTATGCATGATGGCCCTGGGCTCTACCACATTACATTGTGCTGTTGTACCTCTGGCAGTGAGGAAGACCTCGGTTATATAACTTTTTCTGGGCTATTCTTACTGCAAGGAGAGTGTATGGTGAATTTATAAGGGATTGTAGATTGGCGGAGTAATTGGATAAATACATATGTTGGTGTAGCCTAAACCCAGAGCACGAGCATGGCTTTAATTGGCTGCCAACCAGTGGCAACCCCGGTGGAGCATCAGAATTGCAAACCAAGCCTCGGGAGAGCTGACGCTATGCGCGGAGCGTGAGTAGGCACCGCGCCCGTTCCTAAGGCACCCGCCTTCTTTGCTACGGGACCCCAAAGCCTTTGCTCTAGTACCTTGGGTTCCCGCCCCCTAAAATCTGGCCACTGGCTAGTGGGAATACCGCATGGATGCCTGGATACCGAGTCCAGGAGCTTGGAATTCTCATTGCGGTATACTGCATTCTCATTCAGTGGCTACCCTCCCAGGTTGTTAATCTCTGGATTAAGGAATTCTGACTGTTGGATCCCAGGAGTCCCTTCCACTGGATCCTCTAAAGCGAGATGATGGGCCCGTGGAGCACTGGTAATAAAAGGCCCAGAATTCTGTCTGCAAGATATTCCCAGCCCCACAACTGACTCATTGCTAGTTGAGTGTGAGTGTTTGATTGGTTCAGAGGCTCTGTCCATCACCACCCCCTTTTGTACAGCTTTGTTTGTCATAAGTTGGCAGGGTATGCTCAGACGCGAGTCCCTTGCTCACTTTGCCACTGGATTCAAGCAAGCCTGGCTGAAGACGGCTGAAATGCCAGAAACCAGTCCTAGGAAGCTTGTTTCCGGTCCAGGGAAGGCATGCCTTGGCAGTTCGGGCTGTACTGTTCCCATGAGGCACAGGGTCAGACTGGTTTGCATATGGCTATGTCTGAACTGGGGTGGCAGAGTGGGCTAAAGAACAGTGATGGATTAAACCCAGATCTTTTGACTGGGTGTGAGTGTTTGATTGGTTCAAATGCTCTGTCCATCACCACCCCCTTTTGTACCGCTTTGTTCGCCATAAGTTGGCAGGGTATGCTCAGACGTGAGTCCCTTGCTCACTGTGCCACTGGATTCAAGCAAGCCTGGCTGAAGAATGCTGAAATCCCAGAAACCGGTCCTAGGAAGCTTGTTACCAGTCCAGGGAAGGCATGGCTTGGCAGTTCGGGCGGGACTGTTCCCATGAGGCACAGGGTCAGACTGATTTGCATATGGCCATGTCTGAACTGGGGTGTCAGAGTGGGCTAAAGAACGGTGATGGATTAAACCCAGATCTGTTGACTGGGTGTGAGTGTTTGATTGGTTCAGATGGTCCGTCCATCACCACCCCCTTTTGTACCTCATTGCTATACGGCGCATCGAATCCAATGAATTCTGTAAGCAGAGTGTGCAGAGCCGGCATATGCCAGTCAGGGGTGCAGCTAGAGCCAATTTTTGGGGGAGGCTGATAAAAATTTTGGGGGGGGGGGGCTAATTCTTCCAGTCATAGGCGTGGAGATGCAGGAGCTCTAAAAAGGGGTGAAAACACAACAAAGCCTCATTTACAGGTAATTGGTCTTTTAAAGACCTGTGAAGTACTCGGGTGCCGCGCTGAGAGGCGCACACCCAGCGCATTCACACCAGGGGGTCGCGCTGAGTGCCGCGTGCCCAGCGCTTTCACACTAGAGGGCCGCACTGAGCACCGTGTTAGGATGGCCACTCCAAACTTAAAAAAAAAAAATGGTCCACTTCCATTCATTTAGATTTGCCCCAAGGACCCCATCCCCCGGGGCATGCTCAATTCTTGAGTGTTTTTATTAGTCATTAGGAAGAGGGGCTGTGTGGTCCCCCTTCCCTTGTCCACTTCTGGCCCCGGGGACCCCTTTTACCAGGGCCTGGCCTCTTCGTTGGGGCCCATGGGGGGAGCCCCAATGCCCCCATGGTCCCGCCAGCACCCCACTTCCTGTAGGAACAGGCATTGCTTTTGGGCAAGGGGAGATGCTGACATACAGCTCCACTTGCCCAAAAGCTATCCTGCTTTTCTTCATTAAAGCGAGAGCAGGTTTTCCTGCTCTCTCTTCAATGAGGCAAAGCAGGGTTTGCTATGACAGGGCGGGAGTCATGCAAACAGCAATGTCCCGGGGGTGGGTGCCGTGGGACATTGCGAGTGCCGGCCCTGGAGGTGGGCGGTTCCCAGGGACATCAAGGGCTCTAGGAGGGGGGCCATGCCCCAGGGAGGTGGTGGTCCCCGGGACTTCGAGGGGCCCACAAGACCCCTCCTGCCTGGGTGTAGCGGCCCCCAGGGCTTATGAGGGCCTCAGAGGCCCCCACTAATTACAAAACAAGCCCCTGGGAGGTGGCGGTCCCTAGGACTGCAGAAGGGCCGTGCACCCTCCTGCACCTAATTTACATAGCCCCAGGAGTTTTTCACAAAGCGTTGTAATCTAGTGCTACTCTCAGTTTAGGGTTAGACCCAAGTGACTTGCAAACAGCTATAAGACCACTATTGTGGGGACCAGTTCCGACAGTAAGCCAGTCACAGAGACTAATAAGGTCCAACAGAACAGTATGCTCGTAAGGAAAGAATCTTCCAGCTCAGTTCCAAACTCTATGGGCAAACTGCCATAGGAATCAATGTAGTGGTCCGGATGCAAGGGATGCATGATGCTGAAGATACTCAAGGATGGTGAGCTGGTGTGGGGGACCTTCCAGTGGCCACCTCTCAGTCTATGGAGGGGTAGCTTTGGCCTCAGGGGTCTATGTTCTATGAACTTGAGCATAAAACCAGTTGGCACTGGTCTCCAACTACAGCAAAAGCAGAGGTTCCCTTTAAATTCCTGTAACATCCATGCTGTGCGTGCACTGCGATGACTCCACCAGGTCCTGCAGACTTGGGTGCTATTTTTGAGGGCCAGGACTTGGTACCCCGGGCTGAACCTTGGTGTCCAGTGGCAGTGAGGCTTCTTGCCGCTGAAATCTGAGGAGCAGACTTCTCACTTTTATGGCTTGTTACTATAACAGGGAGTCAGCCAACTAAATCTTGGACCCCCTTCCCTTTCTAGGACTTGGGTACAATGTTTCCTTGAGTGGAACACCACAGGTACAATCCTATCTTTGCTAGAACAAGGTGTCCAGGAAAGTACCTCTTTTTGCCACTGGTACTGATGATTTTCAACTGATGTGCACTGGTTCCTGCTAACCAGGCCCCAGTGCGAGTGCTCTTTCCCTAAACACAAGGTAAAATGGTCTAATTGTAGCTCAAGTGGCACACACGTTAGCACCCCTGTAGTTCCCTAGGAAGTGGTATCCCCGTTACATTGGGCATGGTACTAAAGAGGGCCCCTAAGGGCTGCAGCATGTTTTATGACACCCTAAGGGACCCCCATACAAATTGCATGCAGCCTGCCAATTCAGACTGTGTGTCATGGTGCAAACCATGAGTGAAAACACAACCTGGCACACTGACTGTGTGCCAGGCCAAAGTCACTGCATGTAATATATGTAAGTCACCCCTACAGCAGTCCTTGTAGCCCAAATGCAGGGTGCATTATATTACATGTGAGGGTAAATCTGCATGAGCAGATGTGCACCTGTGCAGTCCTGTTTTAAATGTTTTTACTAGCATTTGAACATCCAGAGGGTATTTTCAATACATATATTGAAACATTTGAACAGTAATCATACATTTTTAGTATCTTATGGGAGGATCATCAGACCATAAGCAAACCTTTTGCCTATTCCAGGCATATGCAACATAACATTCTTAGAAAATATCCTCGTGTCAACAGTCTCTTAACTCCCCTATATGCCCGCATCCATCCTCCGTGTCTGAATGTCTACTTCCCTCTCGTTTTGATTCCTGTTTGCAGCTCATCTTATGTCCTACTCATGGCTCATCAGGCTGTTGTTAGTCACTACTCTATTCTCTATGGAGTGTTCCCAGTACCAGGCAAAGGCGCTTCAGATAGTTGTGTTTCCTTTATATATCTTTGATCATTGACTCCCAGGCCCGTACATCATCTTCCATTTTCATATTGTATCTTATTTGTTTCAATCGAACTGCCTCTGTAGTTGCCGATTCATAAAAATCCTTCACCACATTGCTATTCTTGGTGGGCGTGACTCATCCAGGATATGCGGTACAAAATGGGGTGGTGATGGACGGAGAATCTGAACCAATCAAACACTCACACCCAGTCAACAGATCTGGGTTTAATCCATCACCGTTCTTTAGCCCACTCTGCCACCCCAGTTCAGACATGGCCATATGCAAATCAGTCTGACCCTGTGCCTCATGGGAACAGTCCAGCCCGAACTGCCAAGCCATGCCTTCCCTGGACCGGAATGATTCAGAAAAGGGGGTGGCGATGAACAGAGTGTCTGAATTAAGCAGACCACTCTTACCCAGTCCAAAGATCAGGGCTTGATCCATCACCGTTTTTTAGCTCACTGCACCATCCCAGCTCAGAACTTGGCTATATGCAAATTAGTCTGACCCTGGCCCAGTGCATCATGGGAACAGGGCAGACCAAACTACCAAGCCAATTCTTATACTGGGAAGGAAACAAGCTACTGGGGACCGGTTTCTGGCATTTCAGCCGTCTTCGGCCCGGCTTGCTTGAATCCTGATGGTGAAATGAGCTAGGGACTCACATCTGAGTATACCCTTCCACGCTTATGGTGGACAAAAATGATTCAGAAAAGGGGGTGGTGATGAACAGAGTGTCTGAATTAAGCAGACCACTCTTACCCAGTCCAAAGATCAGGGCTTGATCCATCACCGTTTTTTAGCTCACTGCACCATCCCAGCTCAGAACTTGGCTATATGCAAATTAGTCTGACCCTGGCCCAGTGCATCATGGGAACAGGGCAGACCAAACTACCAAGCCAATTCTTATACTGGGAAGGAAACAAGCTAACGGGGACCGGTTTCTGGCATTTCAGCCGTCTTCGGCCCGGCTTGCTTGAATCCTGATGGTGCAATGAGCTAGGGACTCACATCTGAGTATACCCTTCCACGCTTATGGTGGACAAAAATGATTCAGAAAAGGGGGTGGTGATGAACAGAGTGTCTGAATTAAGCAGACCACTCTTACCCAGTCCAAAGATCAGGGCTTGATTCATCACCGTTTTTTAGCTCACTGCACCATCCCAGCTCAGAACTTGGCTATATGCAAATTAGTCTGACCCTGGCCCAGTGCATCATGGGAACAGGGCAGACCAAACTACCAAGCCAATTCTTATACTGGGAAGGAAACAAGCTACCGGGGACCGGTTTCTGGCATTTCAGCCGTCTTCGGCCCGGCTTGCTTGAATCCTGATGGTGCAATGAGCTAGGGACTCACATCTGAGTATACCCTTCCACGCTTATGGTGGACAAAAATGATTCAGAAAAGGGGGTGGTGATGAACAGAGTGTCTGAATTAAGCAGACCACTCTTACCCAGTCCAAAGATCAGGGCTTGATCCATCACCGTTTTTTAGCTCACTGCACCATCCCAGCTCAGAACTTGGCTATATGCAAATTAGTCTGACCCTGGCACAGTGCATCATGGGAACAGGGCAGACCAAACTACCAAGCCAATTCTTATACTGGGAAGGAAACAAGCTACCGGGGAACGGTTTCTGGCATTTCAGCCGTCTTCGGCCCGGCTTGCTTGAATCCTGATGGTACAATGAGCTAGGGACTCACATCTGAGTATACCCTTCCACGCTTATGGTGGACAAAAATGATTCAGAAAAGGGGGTGGTGATGAACAGAGTGTCTGAATTAAGCAGACCTCTCTTACCCAGTCCAAAGATCAGGGCTTGATCCATCACCGTTTTTTAGCTCACTGCACCATCCCAGCTCAGAACTTGGCTATATGCAAATTAGTCTGACCCTGGCCCAGTGCATCATGGGAACAGGGCAGACCAAACTACCAAGCCAATTCTTATACTGGGAAGGAAACAAGCTACCGGGGAACGGTTTCTGGCATTTCAGCCGTCTTTGGCCCGGCTTGCTTGAATCCTGATGGTGCAATGAGCTAGGGACTCACATCTGAGTATACCCTTCCACGCTTATGGTGGACAAAAATGATTCAGAAAAGGGGGTGGTGATGAACAGAGTGTCTGAATTAAGCAGACCACTCTTACCCAGTCCAAAGATCAGGGCTTGATCCATCACCGTTTTTTAGCTCACTGCACCATCCCAGCTCAGAACTTGGCTATATGCAAATTAGTCTGACCCTGGCCCAGTGCATCATGGGAACAGGGCAGACCAAACTACCAAGCCTATTCTTATACTGGGAAGGAAACAAGCTACCGGGGACCGGTTTCTGGCATTTCAGCCGTCTTCGGCCCGGCTTGCTTGAATCCTGATGGTGCAATGAGCTAGGGACTCACATCTGAGTATACCCTTCCACGCTTATGGTGGACAAAAATGATTCAGAAAAGGGGGTGGTGATGAACAGAGTGTCTGAATTAAGCAGACCACTTTTACCCAGTCCAAAGATCAGGGCTTGATCCATCACCGTTTTTTAGCTCACTGCACCATCCCAGCTCAGAACTTGGCTATATGCAAATTAGTCTGTCCCTGGCCCAGTGCATCATGGGAACAGGGCAGACCAAACTACCAAGCCAATTCTTATACTGGGAAGGAAACAAGCTACCGGGGACCGGTTTCTGGCATTTCAGCCATCTTCGGCCCGGCTTGCTTGAATCCTGATGGTGCAATGAGCTAGGGACTCACATCTGAGTATACCCTTCCACGCTTATGGTGGACAAAAATGATTCAGAAAAGGGGGTGGTGATGAACAGAGTGTCTGAATTAAGCAGACCACTCTTACCCAGTCCAAAGATCAGGGCTTGATCCATCATCGTTTTTTAGCTCACTGCACCATCCCAGCTCAGAACTTGGCTATATGCAAATTAGTCTGACCCTGGCCCAGTGCATCATGGGAACAGGGCAGACCAAACTACCAAGCCAATTCTTATACTGGGAAGGAAACAACCACCCCCTTTTCTGAATCGTTCCCTGGACCGGAAACAAGCTTCTTAGGACTGGTTTCTGGCATTTCAGCCGTCTTCAGCCAGGCTTGCTTGAATCCAGTCCAGGATATGGCTACACGGTGCTTTGCAAGTACAAGCTAACATCACAAATGTCCTACTAAGGATTTTGTACTTAGGATCAGGAAGTAATTCCAGCAGGACCATACCGATCTCCCTAGGGATCACCCATCCTGTGGCTTCCTTTAGTTTGACTAAAATTTCGGTCCGAGAAGGGTCTAAAGTTGAGCAAGCCCATGTCTAATGTGCAAAAGCTGCATTCCTTTCACAGCAATGGGGACATTGCCCTGACTTATCTGGGTATATTTTATTTTGTGTTTTGGGAGTAAGGTAGGTGTTTGATGCTCAAAATTGTATTGGATCAGTTTAAACTGTGTATTCAAACTCACTCATTTAACCCCCTCGAGTATTTTAATCCAATATATTTCTGTTAAAGGAGAGTCCACTACTGTTGCCCATTTTGTCTGAATGGAGAGTACACAGATCATCTTATCCTCCCTGATCGCCCTGTATAGGTGCGAGATCAGATGACATTTACCACAAAACATTTTCCCCGCATGGAATTACAATGCAGTTGTTACAACGACTGTGTTGTAACAATGCATGCTATTACTCCGCAAGTCGGAACAACGACTTGCAGAGGGGGCAGAAGGTGTTGGATTTAAAATATCAACACCTTCCCTACTGTTGCACATACTGGAGTTGGACTAGTAAATTACTCTATTCCACCATCCAGCTCCCCCCTAGAGCAAGTCGTTGTTACGATTTGTGGGGTAATGGTATGAGGTGTTACAATGCAGTCATTACACCGTTATGTTGTTATGTTAGTGCATATTTATAAAGCGCACGGCTACTCCCTGGAGTGTCCTGGTGCTGAGAGCTGAGCATACGTCACCTAACATCGAGCACTCCGACCACGATCGAAGGGCTTATTGCTGAAAAATCCACGTGGTGTTGGAATGACCGCGTTGTAATTGCAAGTGGGGAAAAAGCATGCAGAATAAAGTGGCATATTCCCCTGAGTCATATATAACATTAATTGCAGTACATTTGTGACAGGGTGTTCTTCCGGGAATGAAGGGCATAGTTCTCGGGCTACTTGGGATTTCTTCCTATATTGCAGGAACTGTCCCCACCCAAGGTCACAAGCAGTCTCTGCGCTTTCTCACGTGATGAATTGTTTATTTTCAAAGAGGTCACCCACTGTTAGGGATCCAGCCTCCTTCCATCTAACGACAGACATAGAATCTGCAATTTTAAAGAAGGGCTGTATCACTCAAAGTGACATCTCTGGGGCATATGGTACATTACCCAGCACCTTCCTAATCATATGTTCGCCCCTGTGCAGTCTAGTTCAATTACTAGATGGTGCAAGTGAACATGGAAGCCCTCTTGAGTATATGCACTGGGCACTGGTCTTTACGAGTTACCCAGCTACCTGGTGGCCTTACTGAAAGCTGTGAAGTTTGGTATCAAACACCATGTCTTAATAATTCTGTACTGTTGCCAATACAAGATTTATTATGACATGATCCCAGAAGACAGCTCAGAGGTGTCTCCTGAAAAACCTACGAGTGTGCAGGCTTACTGGGTTTGACCAGCCTGCTAACATAGACAAGTTTTTGACCCCCTGGATGTGAGAGCCCATGCTCTCTGAGGCCAGGGACAATGCCTGCTCTGGAGGGAGGTGTTCACACCCCCTTCAGCAGAATAGCTAGTGATTTCCCATGTGAAGGCCAGAGGCTTCCAAGCCCCTGCTCCATTTGATGTGTGACCCCGGCTTCCTCCACACCCAGCCCTGCTATGCAGTAGGCATGTTGCACCACCAGACTAGTCAAACCCATAAAGTGGGCTACCTGATATGCTCCAGCAAAGGATTCCCCCCATCTTGTTTTTCGTGGAATTCGGAACTCCAGGACAGGGTTATCCCCATTCCCCACTGGAAGTCGTCATATAGTGGGTGTAGTGACCCCAAGGTTTGTAGCCCATTGGCTACTACCCTTCACCCTCCTCAATGCCCTTAAATTCAATATTTAGGTGTCCCTCTGACACCAGGAACTCATATTCACCTGACTAAAGAAGGAGGACAAAGAAGGTCTGAAGAACGCAAGAACAGTGGACTAGCTGTCGACTTGGCACAAAATCCTGCTTGCCTGCTCTTGTCCCGGCAATTGCAAAGACATACTTGTCATGCAGCTGTGCATCCTCCAAAAGTCTCAGAGTGCTGCCAGCAATTCACCAACCAGCCATCATCTCCCTTGAAGTGGAGGAGATACTTCCCTGCAGCCTGCAGGCACTGACCACACAGTTCAGTTCACCGATCTGCTGACCACTGAGTCCACCGATGCAGCAGCAGCCCTGGAGGAGGTCACTGAGTGCCCTGGAGGTCATCTCCATTGATATATCCCGTCTTTGAGACATTGATCCACACTGAATGCTCCTTGCACCAATACCAGGGGTACCAGAGCCTGTTGCAAGCACCAAGGCTTGTTTGTGTTCAGCCTGAACACCACTGCCACCAAATCCGACCTGCATGTTGAAGGACTAAAACAGAGGCCAGCTCCACACAGAAAGTCATCTTGCTGTGTTTCTTTTCCCTCTTCTGCAGGTGCACAAGAACTAAAGAGACCCTCAAACTTACCGACCCTCCAGACAAAACATCTATGCACCGAGCACCCCAGCTTGAATTTATTGAAACCGATGGGGTGTTTGTGGTCCTGGGACCCCCAAGAGCTGAGTCCCCCTTTGGTTTTTGCTGAACTGGTCCCCCAGTCCCCACTTTCATCCTTTCTTTGCAGGTACTGCTCCCCATTGACTTCAACCTGTAGCGTTCGAGGCTACCATCACGAAAAGCACCTCTGGACCGAACACCCCAGTGCAGGTAAGTTTGAACTCTTGGTGCTTTCTTGGACCTTGGCTCCTACTTACCTTAAGTCCAGAAGAACAGCCCTGAAAAGCATTGGCAAGTGACTCTATTCAGTGTATGTTTCTCTCATAGGATAACGTTACTGCGTTCAAGGCTAATGCCTCAAATCTGTCAGGTGTATTTTCTACGTTTCTGCAAATTGCTAGCTTGAAAAGTACTTATCTGATCTAGAAGATCTTCATGTCCAAATTAGTATAAACATATGTGTCATTTTTATAAATTGGTGTTGGATTTTCTTTCTGAGTGTGTGTCTCATTTATTGACTATGAGTGTGCAACAAATGCCTAAAACTCCCCTCTGATAAAGCTGCTCAACACACTACTACAAATAGAGCACCTTGGGCTTGTTCGAGCAAGCCCCTGTACACTAGTAAGGGACACCTGGACTCTCTACACAGTGCACCTCATTTTGTAACCTCCATAAAGAGCCAGCTTCCTTCAAGGTGCAGCTGCTGCAGCCCAGTTATTGGTGCACCCCTTCTTTGCTGCGCCCAGGGAACAGCAGGACAGTCCTTCTCTCCAGTACAGATATGATCTGAGGTTTTGGTGCCAGGGGTGCCTATTCTATCGCCGTGGGGGTGGAGAGATGCACGCTGTAGGTGATCGGACGGAAATTGTTCCTCTTATCACATAGTGTGACTACGCGGACTTTCTGAAAACTCCCCCCCCCCTCCCATGGGGCAAGTCATCCTTTTTGAAGGGTTAATGGACCCAACCAGTGGAGAGTGATGAGTGATAACACCCACACAGTGGTACTGCCAACAACGTTTGGTAAGATTGGAGCCCCTTTTTATTCTGGTCCTGACGAAAGCCACGTACCCACAGGGACAACTGGCAGAAACATGTTGACCTACCTCTTAAAATAATTCCACAGCGGTGACGGGATGATAGGATCCTTACTCACCGTTCTCTCCATTTTAATCCCACACAGGGTCCCTTTTGAATAAAGGATCTATGGGTGTACTGTGATGGCCTTTTAATTTTCACTTTTTGGGCCCCCACTCACTTAGAAGTGCATCCCTGTCTCCAGGTGCATGCCCGCCCTCCACCAAACGCCGTTTCTGGAGGGCAAGGACTGGCAGATGATGAAGCATGACACCTGGTGGTGTGTGATGCCAGTCTATCACTTTTTGTGAGATGCATCATTATCACTAAGCACCTCACTGTAAATTTAATGTGGTCTATAGCTGGGAGCGGTCTCTATTGTGTTTACTACTGCCTATTCTATCTCCATATCTTGCACACTGGGATGTGGAAACTACTAGTCTAAGGGATATCAGGTGCCCTCGCGCCTGGTGATAACTTTCTGCAAAGTGTGGCATTTAGACAGGACAGAATGCACCATTCTGCCCACTCCCAAAATGGCAGTACCCTTCTATTGATGTCTGGGGCTCCCTGGCCCAACCCAGAAGTGTGGCTACCTAGACACCCACAGAAAAAACGGGTTTTCAACAGCTTCTTTCTCCTCTATCTGATATGCCAGCCTTTCTCTTAACACAAACGAGGAGCCCCTTTCATGTGTAACTATGATTTACCATTCAAAGGCATCTTCTCCTTTGAAGCTTGCCTTTTGGGCTCACACCCTGTTTTGCCATCCTATCAGGAAAAGGTCACACCTCTTTCCTCGGTAGAACCTTTGTGTTCCTTCCTGAGAGTTATTCATACCTCTCCCCTGGCGGGCAAAAAGCAACCTTGAGGACAGCAGATCGTATAAACGGTCACTGGACACTTTGGGCAACAAGGTGGCAACTTTCTTCAGTTCCCATTTGTGCACAACTTACATTAAATTTGACTTGAGAAATAAGTCGGGTTTAATGCAAAAGTTGTTTTGATACTTCAAAGTATCATATTTGGTAGTCCCATTCAGAATAGTAGTACTGCTGAGTTGTCAGTGTGTAACTCTGAATTCGCCAACGGACTAGCGGCCTTTCCACTGTAAAAGTGACAATGCAGGGTTTTTACTGTCAGGACATGTAAAGTTACTAAAACAGTTATCCATCTTTTTGATATAATGCACACTGCCTTTAGGGCTCACTAGGCCTGCCTTAGTGGTGACTTATAAATATTAGAAAGAAAGATTTGGGCTTTGCCATTACTTTAAAAAGCGAAGTCGAGTTAGCAATTTAAAAATGCTCTGCAGTGGGCAACGGTGGGCTGGTAGCTGTGCTTTGCTTTTTTATCTTTGTGGTGGCACAATAAGTGAAGAACAACTTAACTTACAGGTCCTAGGTAACTTTAGTGCCATATACAAGGGACTTATAAGTAAGTTAATGTATGCCAATTGTGTGTGGGCCAATTAGACATACACTTTTTAAAGGGTGAGAGCACCTCAATGAGATCTCTTTGACAGGACAGTGCATATACAGAGTCGACAAAACAGCAACTCTAGTGCAAAAACTTGAGGTGATCATGTAAAAAGAGCCCTTTCTTTACACTCACAATACCTCTGCAACACAAACGCATACTGACATGTTTTGTTTTGTTACTGAAAGCATATGCCTTCTGTGTTTAGATGGCAGCATGTTTTCTTTTTTCCACTTGTAATCTTTTAGGTGATCTTGCATATGTAGCATGAGTTTGTGTGTATTTTATTGTGGTTGTGTCTGATAGGAAAGCAAAAATGAATGAATGTATGGATGAAGAGATGCATGAGTGTAAAGATGAGCCATTAGTGTTTGCCATGACGGAATACCACAACCAGATCAGAGCCACCAAGCCACTTCATCCACAACAAATTCCTGGCCAACTCTACCAACTCCAAGGAACTTTTAAGTGTCTTTCAACAATTCACCAACCCACACAGCGAAGCCATAGACATAATCATCCCAAGACCTCTGCAACAAGCTTGGAACCTATTTCCACCTCAAGATCAAAAACCTCTATGACAAATTCATCGACCTTCCACCAGGTGCCACAGATGGCCCCGCCGCCCAGAAACACCAGCCAGCCCACCATTTCCAACTGGACACCAATCACAGCTGAAGATACTGCCTCAACCATGAAAAGCATCCACTCGGGGGCCCCAACGACCCCTGTCCCCCTCACATCTACCAAAGAGCTGTGGCAGTCATTGCACCCAATCTACAATGCAACAGCAACACCACCTTCTAAACAGGCACCTTCCAAGATGAATGGAAGTGCGCAGAAGCCAGGCCCCTGCTCAAGAAGCCCACAGCTGACCCCACCGACCTCAAGAACTATCGGCCCATTTTGCTCCTCCCCTTCACAGCCAAAGTTGCAGAGAAAACTGTCAACAGGAAACCGACCCGATTAATTGAAGAGAATGCTGTCCTCGACCCATCCCACTCCGTATTCCGAAGCAACCCCAGCACAGAGACCGCCCTACTCGCCGCCACAGATGACATCCGCACCCTTCTGGACCAAGGCCACTCCACAGCCCTCATCCCCCTCGACCTATCAGCGACCTTCGACACCGTCTCCCACCGCACACTAGTCACCAGACTACACGACGCAGGCATACAATGAACAGCCCTGGACTGGATCCGATCATTCCTCACCGGAAGAAGCCAAAGGATCAGACTCCCACCATTCCTCTCTGACCCCACAAAAGTCACCTGCGGAGACCCACATGGTTCATCACTGAGCCCCACCCTCTTCAACATCTACATGGCCCCCCTTGCAGCCATCGTCCGACAACATGGCCTCAACATTGTATCCTACGCCGACGACACCCAGCTCATCCTCATCCTCACCAAAGACCCTACCACTGCCAAACTCAACTTCCAGAAAGTAACGCAAGATGTCACCGTCTGGATAACCAACATCTGCCTGAAGCTCAACGCCAATAAGACAGAAGTCTTTGTCGTTGGTACTACCCCTTCTGCATGGGACAGCACCTGGTGCCTGACTGCCCTCGGAAGCCCACCTCTCCCCCCAGACCAAGCCAAGAACCTCAGCATCGAACTCGACTCATCACTCACCATGAACCGACAGGTCAACGCCGCCACCTTCATCTGCTTCAACACCCACCGCATCCTCCGCAAGACCTTCAAGCGGATCCCCCTGAGTCAAGGAAGACTGTCACCCACATAGTCATCACCTGCAAACTGGACCAGACTCATCCTCAGCATCCCTGACATGAACACATCAGCAAACACCCATGAAGTCTCCACTGGTTCCCCGTGGAGAAAATAATCACTTTCAAAATCCTCACTCACACCTACAAATGCCTACACAATAAAGGACCCAAATTCCTCAACAACAGAATCAACTTCCACATACCCAAAAGAAACCTCTGATCTTCCAACCTCGCACTGGTCGAAACCCTGCGCATCCACAGATCCAGAGACGGCGGAAGATCCTTTTCTCACATTGCAGACAAGACCTGGACAAACTAACAGCAGACATCAGACGTGCCCCCTCCCTGAGCACCTTTAGGAAGTCCTTCAAGACCTGGCTCTTCGCCTAAGCAGATCTGCAGACCCCCCCCCCCCCTCAGCGCCTTGAGACCCTCATGGGTAAGTAGCGTACTTACAATTCCCAGACTGATTGATTGCTTGATTATCATGTATTATTGAGTGCCTAAACCTATTAATTGCCCATAAGGCTCTTTCATTTATTAGCCAGACCTACTGGCATTACCATTGCATGTTAGATCAGGAAACAATAGCAGAGCACCTCCTTGTGGTGCAACGCTGCTTATGTTTCTGATCTGTATATATCAGTCGAGACTAGCTGGTGAAGCACGGTGGCTGTCCCCAGCAGCCCTATTAGTAATATTTCAGGGGGATATTACTAGTCCCCATATTTTTTGGATGTAGTGGACAGTCATATGATTTTTGGGCACAAAAGTTCCGGTACGACAGGCCAATCCTATGCACCTGTTGCACACGTTACTTCCTGTGGCAGGCGCTATGATTCCCATTACAGATGAGTTCATTAAACAAAAGTGCACCTACTTGAATGCCAACCAATGTGGGGTGCGGACAAGCCTATTCCGCCAAGAGAGGCAAATACCCTGAGTGAGAGTACCTGTTGATATTCATTCTCCCCCTCTTGGGTCTAGCAGCTGGTTCCTTGGTGCCTCCCTGAGATGCGTTGTAATTAGGTTCCTTAAAAATTAACTACAAGACTTGTAGTTTGGACCTGTTGAATTGAAACAATTTTACTTTCCCCCAGTTCTAGTTTTGCCAACAACAAGGTGCAATGGCCTTATTCTAGTCGGGTCACTCACGACGCCCCTGTATTTTTATAAGGAATATGTTAAGCACTGTGTGTTGCCCTATTGGTTCATCTGAGAATTTTGTTAAGCACTATGAAAGGTCAGGGTTTATGGGTAGGGAGTCAAATGGAATTAAGGTTAAGGTTGAGGCTTGGTTAAGCGTAAGCATTCGGGTTGGGTAAGCGTGCACGATTGAAACTTGAAGAAATATAATTTGTGTTTCCGTTCAGATAGATGAAGCATCTTCCTAAAACGGCAAACAAATGAGTTTAAGCATTTCTCATCCTAAAATGAATATTAAAATTATGCCTCAGTGAGCATTATTTTTGTAAAAGTACAACCAAAATCTTTATGAGAAATCATTTTTTGTCCTGAATGCGAACTGCCTTTAGCCACTGGATGGAAGTAGCATCATTTACAAAGACAATAGAGTCTGTATTAGTCTTATATGTGTGCCGCTTACCTCTATCATTTTTAGGGCGAAGCTGCTGCCTGGTTTGCTAAGTACTACTTGTGGGCATTCTGAAAGCGTTTAATCACAAATAAGCAACTGCTGTCGCTTGAGTTCCCTACCAGGTCTCAAGCATTCCCTAAAAGCAATCAAGATAATGTGCCCGGTCCTTAAGTAATTTTTTAGTTGCCCCTTATCAGACCTCAGGGTAACGGGGTATCCAGAGATATTGGATTAGACGCCTCACTCACTTGTTGTGACATGCTTCATCATAGGCGTCTATCCACACCCGGGTAAGGGGGTACTACCCGGGCAGACTCAACCAGAGGTGTAATGGGAGTTCTTATAAAAAGCAAAAGTGATCAGGCAGGGAACCAGAACATGATCATAAAAATACCTGCAGGTATACCCAAACACTGTTTATGAAAGGGGTACCTGAGGTACAGATAAAAATTTGCAAAGTTCGTGGTTATACTGACTATAATCCATTCAGTTGTACCCCATTAAAAAGTGCCAACATGTTTAGGCCCGCGCTCTGAGCCCACATGGGTCTGGGGCCTTCGTCAGGGCTATGTTTTGTTTAAATGTCCCTGACGTATGGGAGGTGCACAAATTACATGCCCTACCGTGAGCCCTCATGCGCTCACCTGTCTTCTCTATGTCCTCCTGTAGTTTTTCTAAATCGGAGACAAAAAAATATATATTCAGGATTATTTGACCTAACCAGTTCCAAACTCTAGGCTGATAACACTGTGATACCTCCCCTGACTATATACTGGACCGTATTGACTATATTTTAGCAACTACTGTGTGGTGTGTTCCTGTGCACACTCAACCCTTGTTAAAACTGCATTGTGCTCGTACTGGGCATGCACTATTTAGAATTGTTGTCATAAGTAAACTACATAGTGCTCGTAGTGGCCATGTACTATTTAGAATTGTTGTCATGAGTGATCTTCGACAACCTCTCCATGGACTGGGTGCTAGGTTTACCTCTGTTCTGTGATATTATCATCATGTGGTGCTACATACAGTCCAGTAGGAAAGGCTAAGTGCAATGGTGAACAATGTTATTTGTACCTTAACATTACGTGTCTTTGTAGCAGCACAACTCTTATGCTTACCTACTGGGGGCTTCTAATTTTTGCTCTATGCGGATCAAGTGATTGGTGCCGTCTTGTAGTGACACTCTGTTATAAAAAGCGGGGTGTGTCATGTGTACCACATTATCCGCGACCTATTTCTTTCATTGGTTCGTTATACACACACTGTTGTTACTTTTATTCACCATGGTATTCTCAAAGCATGAGCTCTTTGCAATCATGAACAATCACACATCCATCGTGAGGCATGGTCAGTTTCTTACATTGCGTTTAGACATTATTCACACCCAAATCATAAGCTCTATGTACTCTTGATCAATCATATATCCATTGTGTGATATGGTCAGATTTATCTATATCGGGTTCAGACTTTGCTCATGCCTTTCTTACATATTGCATTCTCAGGATATTATGTTCTGTATTAGTCTTATATGTTTGCCGCCCACGCTATCATTTTTAAGGCGAAGCTGCTGTCCGGTTTGCCAAGTACTTCTTTTGGGCATTCTGAAAGCTTCCCTGGATATGCATTCTACCCGTTGATGACCATTGGCTTTGTGGTTTGTAACTCACAATTGCTTGCTTTCTAATTGGTGACTTTATTTGCTTTAGGCTGCCAAGCATGCCTTTGTCCGTCTGATAGAGAAATTGTTGTTTACTGTATCCATCCAAGTACTCGTTTTCAGTAAACAGCACTTTAAATCGTGTTCTTATCTTGTAACATTTGCTGTGTCACAGTGACGTAGCTGGGGGTTGCGAGGGCGGTCCGCTCCATGCGCCACTATTTTTGGGGGAGGCGGGAGTCGTGTCTGTCGACTATCACTACCCCCCCCCCGGCCTCAAGAACAAGTCATTTGTTGCCCCCCTCTTGATCCCCGGGAACAAGTCCTAAGTCGTCTGTCAGCCGCCCCTCCTCCTCTTACCAGCACCCAGGCGGCAACAAATAAGGGCCGCCCCATAATGCAGTACATATAGCTACGCCACTGCTGTCCCTTCAAAGACACAGGTCAAATGTCAGGATCTGTCTTCCAGGGATCCTGGTGTTTATTTTTCTTTCTCTGACCTTCAAAGTAAGAGAATTTATGTGACAATCTTGCTGTGAAATGGAAAGGATTTTTTTCTAAAACACAACAAATGAACAGTGAAGATATTTAAAAATATATCTGAATTGTGAAAGTACAATTTAAGTGTATCAAAAGGGGGGTGGGGTCGCACACCACTCACTCACCAGCGGGATCGCCCCTAAGGACTATGGTCAGTGTAGTTTAGTATTCCGCGATGTATCCATCTTCGCCATCCCTGGACACGTATTTCGGGGTATTTACCCCTCATCAGCAGGGAATAGGCCATCTTCTTATCTTCTGGGGTTGCCGGTGGCTGCCAAATATTGCCAGGTCTAGTACCACACGGGCGCGCGGGTGCGGGGTCCCAGGCTCGTCAGCCTGCTTAAACATTTCAAAAGGGGGGTGGGGTCGCACACCACTCACTCACCAGCGGGATCGCCCCTAAGGACTATGGTCAGTGTAGTTTAGTATTCCGCGATGTATCCATCTCCGCCATCCCTGGACACGTGTTTCGGGGTATTTACCCCTCATCAGCAGGGAATAGGCCATCTTCTTATCTTCTGGGGTTGCCGGTGGCTGCCAAATATTGCCAGGTCTAGTACCACACGGGCGCGCGGGTGCGGGGTTCCCAGGCTCGTCAGCCTGCTTAAACATTTCAAAAGGGGGGTGGGGTCGCACACCACTCACTCACCAGCGGGATCGCCCCTAAGGACTATGGTCAGTGTAGTTTAGTATTCCGCGATGTATCCATCTTCGCCATCCCTGGACACGTGTTTCGGGGTATTTACCCCTCATCAGCAGGGAATAGGCCATCTTCTTATCTTCTGGGGTTGCCGGTGGCTGCCAAATATTGCCAGGTCTAGTACCACACGGGCGCGCGGGTGCGGGGTCCAAGGCTCGTCAGCCTGCTTAAACATTTCAAAAGGGGGGTGGGGTCGCACACCACTCCCTCACCAGCGGGATCGCCCCTAAGGACTATGGTCAGTGTAGTTTAGTATTCCGCGATGTATCCATCTTCGCCATCCCTGGACACGTGTTTCGGGGTATTTACCACTCATCAGCAGGGAATAGGCCATCTTCTTATCTTCCGGGGTTGCCGGTGGCTGCCAAATATTGCCAGGTCTAGTACCAGACGGGCGCGCGGGTGCGGGGTCCCAGGCTCGTCAGCCTGCTTAAACATTTCAAAAGGGGGGTGGGGTCGTACACCACTCACTCACCAGCGGGATCGCCCCTAAGGACTATGGTCAGTGTAGTTTAGTATTCCGCGATGTATCCATCTTCGCCATCCCTGGACACGTGTTTCGGGGTATTTACCCCTCATCAGCAGGGAATAGGCCATCTTCTTATCTTCTGGGGTTGCCGGTGGCTGCCAAATATTGCCAGGTCTAGTACCACACGGGCGCGCGGGTGCGGGGTCCCAGGCTCGTCAGCCTGCTTAAACATTTCAAAAGGGGGGTGGGGTCGCACACCACTCACTCACCAGCGGGATCGCCCCTAAGGACTATGGTCAGTGTAGTTTAGTATTCCGCGATGTATCCATCTTCGCCATCCCTGGACACGTGTTTCGGGGTATTTACCCCTCATCAGCAGGGAATAGGCCATCTTCTTATCTTCTGGGGTTGCCGGTGGCTGCCAAATATTGCCAGGTCTAGTACCACACGGGCGCGCGGTTGCGGGGTCCCAGGCTCGTCAGCCTGCTTAAACATTTCAAAAGGGGGGTGGGGTCGCACACCACTCACTCACCAGCGGGATCGCCCCTAAGGACTATGGTCAGTGTAGTTTAGTATTCCGCGATGTATCCATCTTCGCCATCCCTGGACACGTGTTTTGGGGTATTTACCCCTCATCAGCAGGGAATAGGCCATCTTCTTATCTTCTGGGGTTGCCGGTGGCTGCCAAATATTGCCAGGTCTAGTACCACACGGGCGTGCGGGTGCGGGGTCCCAGGCTCATCAGCCTGCTTAAACATTTCAAAAGGGGGGTGGGGTCGCACACCACTCACTCACCAGTGGGATCGCCCCTAAGGACTATGGTCAGTGTAGTTTAGTATTCCGCGATGTATCCATCTTCGCCATCCCTGGACACGTGTTTCGGGGTATTTACCCCTCATCAGCAGGGAATAGGCCATCTTCTTATCTTCTGGGGTTGCCGGTGGCTGCCAAATATTGCCAGGTCTAGTACCACACGGGCGCGCGGGTGCGGGGTCCCAGGCTCGTCAGCCTGCTTAAACATTTCAAAAGGGGGGTGGGGTCGCACACCACTCACTCACCAGCGGGATCGCCCCTAAGGACTATGGTCAGTGTAGTTTAGTATTCCGCGATGTATCCATCTTCGCCATCCCTGGACACGTGTTTCGGGGTATTTACCCCTCATCAGCAGGGAATAGGCCATCTTCTTATCTTCTGGGGTTGCCGGTGGCTGCCAAATATTGCCAGGTCTAGTACCACACGGGCGCGCGGGTGCGAGGTCCCAGGCTCGTCAGCCTGCTTAAACATTTCAAAGCTCCCTTGAGCAGCGGGCTGACGAGCCTGGGATCCCGCACCTACGCGCCGGAGTGGTACTATACCTGGCAGATATTGGCAGCCATCGGCGACCCCAGAACAAAACCCGAAACACGTGTCCAGGGATGGCGAAGACAGCGAAGATAGCAAGATCGAAAGATGATGCATCGCGAACACTCTACTACAATGACCAGAGTACTTAGGGGCAACTTCCGCCGGTGTGTAAGTAGTGTGCGACCCCACCCCTCTTTACAATTTAAGTGTATTCATATTTTTGTATTTCTGAAGTGTGGTAGGAACAAATATTTGAAAAGGATCAAAACACTCCAATACACTAGGTGAAGACATTTCCACACATAGTTTGTGTGCTGTAAAACTGCAGGTCTGTGCAAATTTATTGGTCATTTCAATTGAAAAGTGTTGTCTGTAATATCAATGTAAAAACCAAAGGAAATTATGGACGGAGCGTTGACAATACAAGCATTAACCCCCAGTCAACTGATCTGGGTTTAATCCATCACCGTTCTTTAGCCCACTCTGCCACCCAGGTTCAGACATGGCCATATGGAAATCAGTCTCACCCTGTGCCTCATGGGAACAGTCCAGCCTGAACTGCCAAGCCATGCCTTCCCTGGACCGGAAACAAGCTACCGAGGTACTGTAGGTGCTCCCATGCTCTCTACCTTAATGTACCACTTTCATAGTCAGCACAAGCACTTTCACCAGTACCAAAACCCACTAGGCACCATATCCGTGCTTCCATACATTCATAGCCCCTCTCCACCCCAACAACCACTTCCAACCAATGAAGCAACTGGTGGGCTCCCACTCACTGTGTTCAGTCAGGAAACTGATCATGCATGTGAACCTGAGATGTACTGTGCGCACAGTAGTGGGTTACACGAAAAATGACCGTACAGTACCAGTACCCACAGGCCGCGCATGCGGGGCTCTTGACACAACCTTCTAACCTCTTACAAAGTACCATTGCAGTGTGCCTCCTCCCCTCAAGCAGCTCTGCAAGCTTGATTCCCGGCGCTGCCACTCATCCTTTTGGGAAAGTGCGCATGAGAGGTTTGGGCTGCCCCTGAGGACCGACCAAACAGTCATTGCGCACTTAGGAGAGGGCAAACCACTCCTCCCCTACCCTGCTCCGTGAGCAGAGCAGCCCCGCCCACCCGCAAAGCAGCAGGACACGTCACAAAGCATGGATTGATAATACCTTAAAGTTATTATCATTTTATGTTTCCCTTGTTTCCACTGGTTAAAAGCAGTGGGGCAACGCTCCTCCGCCATACCTGAGGAGCCCCCCTTGGCTGCACATCACATCAAAGGTGCTTAAGTTAAATCCCTGCCTATCACCTGGGTGGCAGCCCATCTCAAAGAAAATAAAAGGTGGGGGCAGGAGGGTTGCTGAAACCTTTTTTGAGGCTGCCTCTGGGCCCTCGGAAGTGGTCATTAAAATCACATTCTCAGATGCTGAAGCATCCGATAATAAAAACTCTATCCCAGGTGGAGCTTTAATAGAAATGAAACTGGGGAAGAAAGGTTTGCATACTTTCATTATTTTAGTGCATGTAAATCAGGAAAGTGTGTCATACTGTCATCTGCACCTTGGCAATCCGGGCGGAAGACAACAACGAGGGGGTTGCTGAAGCCCATTTAGCCAAATGGGCGTTGCACGCCAGATTGAACCTTTAGGGATGCGCTAAATGTA
Source organism: Lissotriton vulgaris (assembly GCF_964263255.1). Lineage (NCBI taxonomy): Eukaryota > Metazoa > Chordata > Amphibia > Caudata > Salamandridae > Lissotriton > Lissotriton vulgaris. Next base: position 656,398,219 of record NC_141697.1, read on the forward strand.
CATGCTGCCCTGGGGTGCAAAAGGATCGCACGCCTCATGGCCATCCGAGAGGGCCAACAGTGAAAGCAGCGATTATTGGTCCCTAATCCCCTGGTGAGGGCTGCAGACTGTCGGGCCTCTTGCCAGGGACAGCCATCGTCCGGGGGCCATGGACCTCATACAATTGAAGTCAGAAGCTCCTGCTCCCGTTGACTACACTCGGTTCAGCAGCAGCTAAACAGGCCAGAATGGATGGACTGCCCTACAATGTTGACCGCCTTCTTGGAGCCCCACTAGTCAGTCAGTCAGTCAAAACACTTTATTTCGATTATTTAAAATCATAAAAAGACAAACATAATCAAATGTACATATATATACATCATTTTTTACAAAATAAATTCAATCATTAGATATATGTACAAGAGATAAAAAGTAGATGTAATCACAATACATTCAAGTATCAAAATGTCGTGAGAATAAAAAAACTATTTCATAAGATTTCAAGATATATATACAATAAATATAATTAAAAAAACAATTTTAACGGGGTACAGATTTCATAGTATAATATACATAGTGACCCATACTCAGCAAAAAGTGCAAAGTGTAATAGAAAACATCGGAGAGGTTTAACCAGCTTTATCTAACTTATCTAACTTATTCTTCCTCCTGACTGCGGCCACCAAAAAACTAGCGACACTAAACATGTCGCGGGGGCAGCTTAACCTCTGTAAATACAAAAGGGATGGTCTTACTTGCGTAAAGCCAGCCTCCTTCAGGATGGGTAACAGAAATGAGTAATAAAGGGCCTCTTACGTATCAATACTGTCCTATTGGTAATGGACTAATGAGTTAGTAATGTGCTAAACCTAAATGAGTATGAACATTTCCTTAATAATTCTAAATTGTTGGCTAAAAGTATGTGCTTATTAGTTGATCAATTGCCTCTTGTGGTCTGCTCTAGTGCTCATCTAGAATGACTCTCTGCTAGAACGTTGCCTTTTTAGGGGTGGGCAATGACAAACATAATCTTGCCGCTTCCTCTTCCGGCTGCAACTGCAGCAGCTGCTGCTGTTGCTTTCGCTGTTGCAGCTCAAGTTCCCCTGGACGCTCCTCCCACAGCAAGAACATACTGTACGTGGGAGAGAAATGAGACCTTCTCTCTTTCTCTTCAGACGATCGCGCCTCTCTGTGGCAGAATCCAGTCTGTTGCTCACCATTCGCAGCCTTCTTTTCATCAGTTTCCACCTCTGGAAGTATACAAGGCAGCTGAAGTCCCCCCTGACTCCGTTGATCACGTGAGAGAACAGCATGTCCGCTGACGCAAAGGCCTGCCAGCAAGCAGCACACCCATTTGGGAAAAGCATTAAAGATTCCACAAATTCCTTGGTAATGGGGATACCAGGAGGGAAGTCCGAGATTGGTGGCTGAAGAGGACCAACTTTCACATTACCACTTGACTCACACTGAATGTCTGAGCTATTTGTCATCCTACGGCTGTTGTTCTTATCTCTTTGGCATGTACACATGAATGGCTTGAATATGAAGAAAGGTTTAGTAGTAACCTCATTTTGCTCCTCTGCTGTTTCTGTAGTGTCAGACCCTATTATAATAACCTGATCTTCATTTTGCACAAATTCATTGGTAATGGGGATACCAGGAGGGAAGTCTGAGATTGGTGGATGAAGAGGAACAACTTCCACATTACCACTTGGCTCACACTGAATGTCTGAGCTATTTGTCATCCTACAGCTGTTGTTCTTTTCTCTTTGGCATGTACACATGAATGGCTTGATTATTGAGATAGGTTTTGTAGTAACCTCAATTTGCTCCTCTGCTGTTTCTGTAGTGTCAGTCCCTATTACAATAACCTGATCTTCATTTTGCACAAATTCATTGGTAATGGGGATACCAGGAAGGAAGTCTGAGATTAGTGGATGAAGAGGAACAACTTCCACATTACCACTTGGCTCACACTGAATGTCTGAGCTATTTGTCATCCTACAGCTGTTGTTCTTTACTCTTTGCCATGTATACATGAATGGCTTGACTATTGAGATAGGTTTAGTAGTAACCTCATTTTGCTCTTCTGCTGTTTCTGTAGTGTCAGACCCTATTACAATAACGTGATCTTCATTTTCATACCAAACACAGTCAGTGGAATCAGAAGTGATTTCAGGCTCAGCAACAACCACTTCATTTCCTACATCCTTCTCAGATTCAGTGTTCTCTGGGGATGTTTCTTCTGCATGGATTGGGTTTTCAAAGGAATCTGATGATCTAAGTTGCAGAGCTGGCATCTCCTCAAGTGTAGTGACTAGGAGAAGAAGAAGCGGGCATGTTATGCATGTTTTTGGAATAGAGGCTAAGCACTTACTAAGTTTACTAAAACATACATTGAGTTATCAAATACATTCTGGCGAGTTAAAAAACAATTCAAATCGAAGAAATGGCTGCAAACAAACGGTCACCCTTCACTGCAGTAACTCTGCATGAATATTCCCCTTAATCTGTTGGGTCATGGTAGGAAAACATTTAGCGTGAGTGATATCAATGTGCATGCCTATTGCCTTCATAAGGGCCACAGTAGTGTTCTAACTAACCAGAATCCATAACCTCAAGAGAGTCTAAAAAATGAAGGAATGAGAAGTCACATAACATAACATTCACATTGCGTTCACCGCGAAGGGTATCTTGGTGCTTAATAACAGATGTTTATTGTTACCCAACTTAATGGTACTCTTTTTATCGATATCAGAAGGACGAAAGGCTAAGTGGCCCCACTGGGATTTGAACCTGTGACCATAAGGTCAAACACAGTCCCCACCATGGACGCATTAGCCCACTAAGCACCAGACCCAGCAACGAAAGAGTGAATGAAGCCAAAAATGACAGGTAGAAACAACACCAAGGATCGCTAAATAGAAAGCAAGCGAAACATACATTATTATTGGGGAGAGGCACTTCTTTCAGCCCCTTCAATAATTATCTACAAAATACATAGCTCTATCGTCATTATTACCTCAGCTCAGTACTTTAACGAGATAATAAGTGCTGACCAGAACTGAATAAAAGATGGCACCACTGCATGTATGTAGTGCCCATTGCCTTTCTGTTCTGCCTCCATTAGTGTCAATTTTGCACTTTTAGACTCAAGCTACTCTAATGTCTTGAGTCTTCAATCCCAACCTAACAGACCCATACATTTGTACTAGTGAAATTATATAATACTTGGTCTCAAATGAAAGGCTACCATAATCAAAGACCAGCATTTGCTTTTAAGATGTAATTGGATTTTGAAGGCAGAATATACCTTAGGACTAATGGGCTGCTACACCCTTAAGGGTCTCATCAGAATGTGTTAATATAACTGAATTCCACAACAGACTGCGGAAATTTTGTAAATGTGTACCCAATAAATAGAAAATGTGTATCATTTGCACAAGGAGTATCTCAGAGCCTAATTGGTTGGGGTGTAAATATCGAGTAGTAAAGCTTCAAAAGGATAGCTGTGAATTAAATATCGCCCCCACCACCAGTTGTGTTGTTTTTAAGAAGAGGTTTCAGATGTCCAATTGTGAGTGAAAAACACACAGGAAGTGAATAAGGGCTCAGAGAGGGCATTCTATCCATTAACTTTTGGTTTGGAATCGTCATTTATTTGTATTCTTCTGGATACTGAAGAACACATCCAGTATGAGCTCGTGGGACAATACGGCCCTCTCAGTGGAAGACTAGCTTCAATGATGGAAAAAAATGCTTTTATTTTGTCTTGCTCCACTCTGAAGTTAATATATAAAATGTGCATCACGTCTGGAACAAGCAGTGGCACAGACGCCCCACCACAGAGTCACGAAAAGCAGGTACCCTTTGCTGGGACTTAGAAATAATCAAGAATAAAACAAAATCTGCGCGGGTACTGGATACATTATAACAAACCCTTCTTTGGTGATTCAGGTTCACTCATTCCTAAGTGATCCTGTGACACTCTTAGTCAGGGACACTACTTCTTGAGCAGGGTCACTAACCATGAGGTTCACAAGAGTCTATCTTATGTTAAGAGTGTATTCACAGGAGGCAGCCGAAACATGGGTTGCCAACCATCTCGGAAGCTGAGAGAGCATACCGTGATGTAGAACATTTAATTTTTGCTCAGAAAATTAAAAAAGATCTCTCACCTTCTTCAGCATCAGTCACATTCTCTGGGGAGAAAGCCTGGCATTTGGAAACATCAGGAGATGTAGGCCATTCTGGAAAACAAAATTGTATCAAGAGAAGGTCATATGAAAGGCAAGGTGTGGAGACTCAGACTGTACTGATCATTAGATAACTCCATAGTCATAGGCTGAATCACCCAGGGAAGTCCTAACTCTCGGAGGAGTGCAATATGACACACTTTATGAGAGAGGTCTTGAAAGGAAAACGATTGAGAAACTCATCCCCGGAGCTTCAGAGTTGCTGAGAGTAGGTAGGACAGGAATGCTTGGTAAGTAAATAGCCTTTCTTCTGTTTCCTTTTGTCTACACGGAAAGGGTGGATTTATAATGATCACAACCTACTAACCCCTTCTACCAGGAGATTGAAGGAACGAGAGAGATATCTGGGCTGTCTACGTGTGCGCAGCCTCTGCAGGTAAGAGCAGTGGGGCCAAGTGAGGGGAGATTTTGAGAGAGGACCAAAAGGGAAAACCAAATAAATAATTAATTTCCCTGTGTGGTCGTCTCTCTAAATTCCCCCTCACCTGGCCCCACCGCTTCTACCTGCAGCGGCCGTGGCTGGGTGTGCGTCCTCCTAAGTTAGAATCCACATCACAAAAAGTGAACAAAACAAAAAGGATAAAGTCAACGCCTAGGAACAGTCACATTCTGTAAGGCCCTTGAGACCTGTGTGACTACAAGGCTCCCCTCGTCATACTCCCATGAGATCTTCCCAATTTAAGATTAGGGACCTAATGTTTGGTGTTGTGTGTATGCCAGCTTGTATTGATTGTGTATGTGCTAACAACATAGGATAAGAAGGATCCCCAATCCTCACAAAAGCGGCAGACTTTGGATAGGGCCACTGGTTGAATTCAGGTTAAGATGCTGAATGCGAGAACAATAATTGTTCCTATGCATCCCCTCAGTTTTAAACCATCTCGCTGCCTTCTCAAAAAAATAATCATTATGAGGAGGCAACCATGACTTTTATTCTGTCCTTTTCAGATCCAATTCCTATTGGATTTGGCTCTCTCCACAGGGTCATACACAAACCGTTTGCCTTCAGCCCCTGTTTTTGAACCAGTTTTTTGGGCGTTTTTAAATAGTTTACAATCAGTTGTTTACAACAAAATTAAATGACTTTACCACTGAAATCACAGAAGTTGATACCAACTATATCCATTGCCATTTTAAAAGGTAGTCTTCTATTTTTTAAGCCAGCTTCCGAAATGTACTTTTGATGTACAAAATTGCATTCATATCCATATTACTAAAATGAATAGATACTCCTTAGTCTTGAGGATACATAAACAGTGCCCTATTTTTCAAATCTTATGATTCTTTGTGCACTTAAGCAAGCAAAGAAGCCAAACACCCTCTATAAAGTTAATTACCTAAAGCACTGCCTCATCACTTAATTATATACATCAGTTCTGGGTCAGTAAGTGAGGGTCCCTGCATAGCGTAATATTCTCCGAAAGGCATCTCGGAGATAAAACTGGTGGTCAAAGGGGAATACACTAAATCTAGGACTAACAGGCCAAGACCATATCTATCAAAATAGATGGTATTTCAGGGCCTTGTGGAAAGGTCCATGATAGAAAATGTGTTAAAGTGCTGGAGATAGGTTGTTCCAAACCAATTATAGAAATACCCCTACAACCAAGGCAGGCTCACTAGGCAAAACATAATCACTTGTATTGTGGCTGATAATTCTTCATTAAATATTGAAAAATATTTTTAATGATTATGATTATGATCAGCCAGGAAGGCTGTAAAGATCTAAAAACTACTCACATCCTCATTTCTGATATGTTTTGATGTAGCTACTTTGAAAATACCGGATGCAGAGTATGTTAAATATAGTCTGCCACACCAAAGCGAAGACTTTATGAATAATATAAATTTTATGTCAGATCTTGGCCATCCATGGAGTTTACAAGAGTGGAGTAGCAAGGGGGAGGATTCCACCCCAGGCAGAACAAGTTTAGTGGGCGGTGGTGGCCCACCCCGCTCTTACCTGAGGCCTCTGGGGGTGGCAAATGCAGGGGCCTCTATGAGCGGCCTAAGGCCTAGCTACGCCACTGGTTTACAGTAGCAATGGGTAACTCATTTTGAGCAAGGAGAAAGAAAAGATTTTTGTTTGCCTTTTTACCACCCACAATACATACTTCAGACAGACCTTTTCCATGATCCTCTGCATACACACTGCAGTAGATATTCTCACGTTCACAGAAGCCAACACATACCCAAACTTCTGTAAGGGAAACATTATCAGAAAATGATAAAATATTGGGAAAAATATAAGTTTTACAGCATGCTACAATCATATAGAGGGACCGCTCCCACTTCCACTCAAACTTCCTACACAGAGATGGGTAAACATTCAAGCACTTCTCGATGATTAGCAAATACAGGAGAACATCTATGGAGCTTAACGAGGCGGGGAAGACTTTTAGGACTTTAAATCTTTTATATTGCTTTTAGCGTCACCTGTTTGTATAAGTGAAACAATTATTAAGACTATCGTTTTAGAAAAATGTACAATAAAAGGAAATACATTTAGACTCAAAAAAGGAAGAACTGGATATTTATGGATATCCAGCCTCATCAAGAAGCCCTTGCTATGTTTTTATGATTTTGGGTCTCACACACACTACTTGAGCATCTCTATGCTCTATTGCACAATGCCTATGGTGGGACTGCAATGTACATTTTTCTCAGTCAAAGAGCAGGTACGAAATAAACATCATGAGTACAAGTACCCTATGGAAATAATCATTTACAGCATAGATATAACCATTGCAAGCTTCTCTCACTCACAGAGTATATGTAGCTTGGCAATCAGTAATGTATGATTCCCTCTTCCACAGAACAGGCACAATTCAACATCAAGCATCAAACAGAGAACATGTCCAGCACAACAGGATCAAAGCAAGCTTCCTTCCCAAATAGAACATGATCGAGCAGGCCCTATTATGGGTGTCAACATATCCAGATTTACAAGGAAAGCAACAGTGCAAGCTTGCCTCATTATCATATGAGTCACAGTGTGGATACCTACAGTGTAGTCCACACTGAATCAAGGAGCAAGTCTAGCATGGTCATCATCAGTGCAAACATCTCCCTTTCAAAGTATAAGCACAGCACAGGCATGACACCTTCAAGCTTCCTTTGATGAGGGAACATGCACATGATTGACATCACCAATGCGAGCTTCATTCACCCACATAACATGCATAGAATTAGCACCAGAAGAGCAAGTTGCCCTCCTTCACAGAAGAGTGGAGCACAGGCATCAGCACTGCACGCTTTGCCATGGAGATAAGGGGTGCACACGTTTCTCCCTCTCTGACCATGTTTCACACCATCCCACGCTAAGCACCTCATGGGCATCAACTGAGGAAGACTCCCTCTCTATAACAAAAGGTACACACTGGTCATCAACATTGCAGTGTTCAGCTCAGGATAGTGTAGGCCCAGCATGTCCATCAGAAATGTGTGTTTCACTCTGCTAAAGACCAGGTGTGACATTAGCGTCACCAGTGCAGACTTCCTCTGATAACAGAACATAAGCTGCATGGAAATCACCAATGCAAGCTTCCCTCCCTCACAGACTATGTATAGCATGGTCTTCAAAAGTGCAAGTTGTCAGGCATAACAAATGAGTAAAAGTTAAAGATTTACCCCCACACACAGAGCAGATGCAATATGGGCATCAGTAATGCAAGCTTGCCTAACACAAAGAACATGTTCTTCTTGGACGTCAGAAGAGCAAGCTTTACTTCCTTACATAAGATGTTTTGCACGGACACCAATAGTGCAAGCTTCCCACACCAACACAAAAGGTATATCATAAACATTAACAGGGTAAGATTCCCTCTCCTAAGAGAACTAGAATGGACATCTGCATTGCAAGCTTCCTTTTCTCACAGAACAGGATTCTTATAGACATCAGAAGTGCACATTTTCTCCTTCTCAGATAAGTACAGTATGGCAGCAGGAGTGGCAGCGACATTCCCTCACAGAACAGGTGCAGCATTGACATTAGAAATATAAGGTTCCTCCATTACCACTGGACATTAGTAGTGAGCACTTCCCTCTCTCTCTGGACCACTAGGGCAACAGCAGTTTCGGCTTTTATCTTTCTTAGAAAAGGTACAGATTGGAAACCAGCAGTGCAAGCTTCCCTCACTAGCACAAGACACACTGAATGGGAATCTGTAGTGCAATCATACCTCCATCCAACAGACACAGCATAGGCACAGTAAAGAAAGATTCACTCACCCGCAAAACACATACCTTTGTGTATCAGCAGTAGACGCTTTCTTGATTATTCAAACATGTACAGAATGGACATCAGCAATGCAATCTACCCTCACTCTCTGAACACGCACAGTATCTGCACTGATTTAGGATCCATGTGTGATTCAAGAGGCACCAGCAAAGAAACTTCACTCACACCCAGAACTAATACCTCATGTTTATCAGCAGTAGAAGCTTTTTTGGTAAACAAAAGGTTTACAGAATGAACGTCAGCAGTGCAAGCTTCCCTCACTCTCTAAACATGCACATAATCTGCACTGTTCCAGTGTCCATGTGTGATGCCAGGGGCACCAGCAAAGAATATTCCACTCACTCACAAAACTGATACCTCGTGGATCAGCAGTAGAGACTTTATTAGTTAACAAACCATTTACAGCATGGCCTTCAGCAATGCAGGCTTCCTTCACTCTCTGAAGAGGTACGGTATCTGCACTGTTCCAGGGTCTAGGTGTAATGTCTGGGGAGATAACAATATTACTCCCGGTTAAAGCCAGCCATGTTTATGGCATTCTGATGGTTCAAGTACCATTGCAAGAAGGTTAAAGCAGCAGTTTCCATAACGGGGTACTACAAATATTGGAAGATTTACCATCCAGACTATGAAATGAAAGCAGTCTTTTACAGTGTACTAATATGTGCTAGACACCATTCAATTTGTAAAGAATCCACAGTCCAATAATCACCATTTCTCCACAAATATGTTTCAATAGATTCCGTCGAGGCCGAAACCTAAATATATTTTCTGCTAATCCAGCATGTTGATTTTGCACAGTGGATTTAAGCATTAATTTTAATCTCTTCTTACCATTATCATGTGTTTTATTTACAGAGATTGCTGTTCCTGTTTCTAACATAGCTAGTAGAATTTAGTGTGAAGTGTAGTAAGACATTTAAACATATAGAATGTGAGCTTAAGAGCAGAGCTTGCTGCTGTAAAGCACGTTTGGCATGGCTTAATGCAGCTTGCTCCTCGTTCTGTATGTAACCCTGCAGTTTGAATATTGCAAGTAAGTTATAAAAGAAAATTATATATATATATATATATATATATATATATATATATATATATATATATATATATATATATATATATATATATATATATATATATATATATATATAGACATACATACACACACAAACTGTGTAGAGAAAATGAAGACAATGTGGCCTGTGTAACATACAAGCATTACATTTTGTTGCTGGCCAATGGCTCCACAGTACTTAGAAAGAGGAAATTAAAAAAATTGAGATGCTGTTTGTGCATTCTTCGATATGTAAGTGCAAAGTCTTTGAGCCAACTTTAGTCCCTGTGCTGGCTCTGAGCCCCTCTTGAAGCCATTCACTTCTGCAAGGCAGGAGCAGGACTGGTCCTAAGACTTCTGGGGCCACGGGTGGAAAGGCAATGTGTGAGCCCCTCCCAATTTGCATTCATTATGAAATCACAGAAAATAACATCATAGGAAGCGCCATCAATTGTCTATTGGTGAGCGACTTTAGAAGAACCAACTTTCTTAGTGCGCATATCAGTAAAACAAAAACATAAATATTAACACTTATAAAATAAGCACATAGTTTAGATTTCAATTAAATGGAATACATTATATTAGTTACACTGGAAGGAAGGGTTTGGTGTGTTCTCTACAAATCTTGTAAGTTCAATCCAATGTTAGCAATTTGTTTCCAGATTAGTGCACTAGCTGAGCCCAAGGCAGCTGCCTATGCCTAGCGCCAGCCCTGAGCAGATGGTAGTTGTCATAAAAGTTTCTGTACTTTAGCTCTGACACACCTTTATTTTGTATTGTTATGGGCCCGTGTTAAGTTCTAGACAACCCTAAGCATGGGCTTTGTTTTAACATTGGCAGGTTCCTTGTCAACTGTTCATGTCCACTTAAACATAGTTTATTACTCAGTGAACATTCAGGGTCCATCCTCGACTCGAACAAACCGTGTAGCAATCACTCACCCTCTACAAATATATCAACCCTTTTCCTAAGTTCAGAGGTTTTTATGCCAAATTTTTGTCATAGTAAGGCATTGCGCCTGGGAGATACCAGCCCTTCTTTACAGCCCAGGTCTGCATCTTTTTATTTTGACCCAATTCTGGACTCTTACCTTCTTCCTCGTAATCAGGAATGTCCTGGCTGGGTCCGGGTGCATAGGCAAAGTCCGCTGGGGTGAGGCCACTGGGACCCTCCATCGTATTGCCTCTGACAGCCCTGATACTTCACCTTTCCTGTCCAGATCTCTCTGCACACTGAAGGTTCTGATGTGATTGTAGTTGCTATGGCCAGGGTTCTGAGTTCTGACATCACACAGACGAGGCCTCAAGCCCTGGTTGCTGTGTACATTTGAAGCCATGGCTTCTCAGGAAAATTCTGAACATTGGAAGCTAACACCCAGAACTACATATCCACGCTATAAGTGGCAACATTACATTTATATTATAGTGTTACAGCCTTTAAAATTATAAATTGTATTATCATATTAATTATTGCATATTGAGAAATATCAGAGTGCCAAGCTGGGTCAATGGGGATAGTTCCTTTGCTCTCACACCTCGTTTTTAACCAAGCAGTTCAGACAGTAACAGTTAGAGGTGTAAGGTGTAGCATAATGGTGCCTCTGTCTTTATTTACTTATGAAAGGAGAGCAAATCAATCATTCTAGGAAATAAAGGATGGCCGGGTTTCCAAGAGTTACTTGGCGCCCGATTAACTATTTCTTTGTTCTTTTGGGAATGTATGTAGTATTTTGTGCCATGCAGTCCGGCAAATCGCTTGACTTGTTCCCAAAATTCTGAACCATGCATACAAGTTGGCAACAACCTATTGAACATTTTCAGAGAAAATGCTTGATAGTCACATACACTACTTGAGTATTTCTATGCTCTGTAGCAAGATATTTGTGTGGTGGGACCAGGGCCGGACTAACTGTAGCGCGCACCGGGCATTTCCCAGATGGGGGGAGGGGTGGGGGCCGGTTCTATGGCCGTGGGGTCCGCTTTTGCAGCACTGCTGCAATATCGACCCCCTGTAAGAAAAGATAGAGCGGTGCTTCTAGCTAGCCCTCACACCCCAAAAGGGCTGGTCGAGCAGAAACCTACCCGGGATGGTTGCTGTTCCCAGTCCAGCCCTGGGTGGGACTGCAATAAAAATGTTTCTCAGTCAAAGAGCAGGTATGGAATAGACATCATCAGTGCAAGTGGCCTTTGAAAATAACCATATACCGCATGGATATAACCATTGCAAGCTTCTCTCACTCACAGAATATATGGAGCTTGGGCATCAGTAATATGTACTGGCCTCTTCCACAGAACACGCACAATTCAACATCAAGCATCAAACAAAGTACATGTATAGTACAAAAGGATCAGAGCAAGCTTCCTTCTCTAATAGAACATGACAGAACAGGCACACTATGGGTATCAACAGAGCAAGCCTTTATCACACAAAGAATGAATCAGTGGGACAAGCATCTATGGATGACAGAACTGGTAACACAAGGAAAGCAATAGTGCAAGCTTCCCTAATTATTATACAAGGTGCAGCGTGGATACCTACAGTGTTGTCCTCATTGGATCAACGAGCAAGTCCAGCATGGCCATCATCAGTGCACACTTCTCCCTTTCACAGAATAAGCACAGCATGGGCATGACACCTTCAAGCTTCCTTTGATGAGGGAACATGAACAGCATTGACATCACCAATGCAAGCTTCATTCACTCAACTAATATGCATAGAATTAGCACCAGGAGAGGAAGTTGCCCTCCTTCACACAAGGATGGAGAACAGGTGTCAGCACTGCAAGGTTTGCTTGCTACAACTACAGGGAAACCATGGAGATAAGCGTTGCACACGTTCCTCCCTCTCTGACCATGTTTCACACCCTCCCACACTAAGCACCTCATGGGCATCAACTGAGCAAGACTCCCTCACTATAACAAAACGTACACACTGGGCACCAACATTGCAGTGTTCACCTCAGGATAGTGTAGGCCTAGCATGTCCATCAGAAATGAGTGTTTTCCTCTCTTGAAGAACAGGTGTGACATTAGCGTCACCAGGGCAAACTTCCTCTTATAACAGAACATATGCTGCCTGGACTGCAACATTGCAAGCTTCTCTTGATAATTAAACATATGCTGCATGGACATTGCCAGTGCAGCTTCCCTTGATATTGAACATATGCTGAATGGGCCTCTCCAGTGCAAGCTTCCCTTGATAATTAAACATATGCTGCATGGACCTCACCACTGCAAGTTTCCCTTGATAATTGAAAATATGCTGCATGGGCCTCTCCAGTGCACGCTTCCCCTGATAATTGAACAAATGTTGCGTGGGCCTCTCCAGTACAAGCTTCTCCTGATAATTAAACATATGCTGCATAGACATCGCCAGTGCAAGCTTCCCTTGATATTGAACATATGCTAAATGGGCCTCTCCAGTGCAAGCTTTTCTTCATAATTAAATATATGCTGCATGGACATCACAAGTGCAAGCTTCTCTTGATAATTAAAAATATGGTGCATTCACCTCACCAGTGCAAGCTTCCCTTGATAATTAAATATATGCTGCATGGGCCTCTCCAGTGCAAGCTTCCCCCGATAATTAAACATATGCTGCATGGGCCTCTCCAGTGCAAGCTTCCCTTGATAATTGAACATATGCTGCGAAGACATCACCTGTGCAAGCTTCCCTTGATAATTAAACATATGCTGCATTGACATCCCCAGTAAGAGCTTTGCTTGATAATTGAACAAATGCTGCACGGGCATCTCCAGTGCACCCTTCTCTTGATATTTGAATATATGCTGCATGGACCTCTCCAGTGCAAGCTTCCCTTGATAATTGAACATATCTGCATGGACATCACAAGTACCAGCTTCCCTTGATAATTAAAAATATGCTGCATGGGCCTCTCCAGTGCAAGCTTTCCTTGATAATTAAACATATGCTGCATGGACATCGTCAGTGCAAACTACCCTTGATAATAGAACATATGCTGCATGGACCTCTTAAGTGCAAGCTTTCCTTGATAATTAAACATATGCTGCATGGACATCACAAGTGCAAGCTTCCCTTGATAATTGAACATAAGCTGTCTGAACATCGCCTGTCCAAGCTTCCCTTGAAAATTGAATATATGCTGCATGGACCTCACCAGTGCAAGCTTCCCTTGATAATTGAACATATGCTGCATGGCCCACGCCAGTGCAAGCTTCCCTTTATATTTGAACATATGCTGCATGGACATCGCCAGAGCAAGCTTCCCTTGATAATTAAACATATGCTGCATGGACATCACAAGTGCAAGCTTCCCTTGATAATTGAACATATGCTGCATGGCCCACGCCAGTGCAAGCTTCCCTTTATATTTGAACATATGCTGCATGGACATCGCCAGAGCAAGCTTCCCTTGATAATTAAACATATGCTGCATGGACATCGCCAGAGCAAGCTTCCCTTGAAAATTGAATATATGCTGCATTGACCTCACCAGTGCAAGCTTCCCTTGATAATTGAACATATGCTGCGTGGACCACGCCAGTGCAAGCTTCCCTTTATAACTGAACATTTGCTGCATGGACATCGCCAGTGCAAGCTTCCCTTGATAATTAAACATATGCTGCATGGACATCGCCAGTGCTAGCTTCCCTTGATAATTGAACATATGCTGCATGGACATCACCAGTGCAAGCTTCCCTTGATAATTGACAATATGCTGCCTGGACCGCTTGAGTGCAAGCTTCCCTTGATAATTGAACATATGATGCCATGGACATCTCCAGTGCCAGCTTCCCTTGATAATTGAACACATGCTGCATGGACTTCACAAGTGCAACTTCGCTTAATAATTGCAAATATGCTGCATGCGCCTCTCCAGTGCAAGCTTCCCTTCATAATTAAACATATGCTGCATGGACCTCACCTGTGCAAGCTTCCCTTGATAATTAAACATATGCTGCATGGACATCGCCAGTGTAAGCTTCCGTTGATAATTAAACATATGCTGCATGGACCTCACCCGTGCAAGCTTCCCTTGATAATTGAACGTATGCTACATGGGCCTCTCCAGTGCAAGCTTCCCTTTATAATAAACATATGCTGCATGGACATCACAAGTGCAAGCTTCCCTTAATAAATGAACATAAGCTGCAAGGACATTGTCAGGACAAACTGCCCTTGATAATTAAACATATGCTGCTTGGACATCACGAGTGCGAGCTTAGTGTGATAATTGAACAAATGCTGCAAGGGTCTTTCCAGTGCAACCTTCCATTGATAAAGGTACTCATGCTGATGGGCCTCTCCAGTGCAAGCTTCCCTTGATAATTTAAACAAATGCTGCATGGACATCACAAGTGCAAGCTTCCCTTGATAATTAAACACATGCTGCATGGACAGTTTGGGTGCCAAAATGATGGCCAAAATGATGGCCTATGCCGATGACACCCAACTTCTCTTCACCGGGAAAGGTAATGATTTCAGACTGGGAAAGCCCAGCACTGTCTGTCGTCTGTATTTGCCTGGCTGGCCCAGGCCAGCCTGAAATGTAATGAGGAGAAATCCAAAATACTTCTTTACGGACAATTCCCAATAGCCTTTAAAGAATCATTATGGCCCACAGGTTCTCCTTGTCCTACTAGTGACTGTGGGATAGCCAAGAACTTAGGGATTTGGTTTGGGGCTGATATGTGCTTCCGAGAACAGATCAAAAGATTAGCGGGAACATGTTTTGGCACCCTTACAACCCTAAGGTAATTCTTCCCTCTCCTCCCTAGAGCAGCTAAAGAGGCTGTGGGGGGCGTGGCCAAGATGGCGACCTGAACAGACGCAGGTCTTTGAGGCTACCTGCCCCGGCTCCTGCCATTGGCCTTACAAAGCAGTAAATTTGGACCCTGCGACAAGGCTCTGACACCCAAGGGGCCGTGGTCGCAACCCATCTCTCCAGTGCAATTCCGGAGCCGATCCCACCGAGCTCGCAGCGCCAACGACGTAACAGACCCAGACCGCGGAGCGAGGAAATGGCGGACTACGCGGCGCGCGAACCAGCGCTGCTCTGAGGCCGCCCTGCAACTTGCCTTGGACGAGCGCGGATTGGTCCGTGGCAGACACCGGCCCGTGGATCGCTAGTCCCAGCCCTGGGCTGAGAGCTGTGCCTGTGATCCGGACCCGCCGCCTTCCAGCCCGGACCCTGGTGCTCGAGCCTGCCCACCTCCCCGCTGCCAGTCCGGCAGAAGCAAATCCAGGCCCCGGCTCTTTGGGCCTGCGACGCTGCGAGACCCCGCAGGCCCAGGGGTTGGACGCGGCGCCATGCAGCTCCGGACAAGGCAGAGGGATACGGAAGCTCCGTGGTGCCTTGGCTCCCAGCAGACCAGCCGGTGAACCGGACGGGTTGGCGCTCTCTGCGGTGCGGCGATCGGCGGCAGCGAGGACCGAGCGGCTGCCAGCGGCCATGATGGAGAGGTGAGGAGCTTTGGCGGGAGAGAGCAGTGGGAGGCTCGGGTGGCACCATCGAGCCCCCGGTGTGCAGCACAATAGACTTTTGGCGGCCCGTGCTGCAGCTCGCGTGGGTGGTCTGAAAGAAGGCGTGGGGAACCCCAAACCACCAACTCAAAGGCCTGGCTCTCCGGCCTACCACACAGAGAGCCCTGCCGCTGGGTCCTAGGTCAGGGGAGCCGCTGAGATTCGAGACACCCATCACGGCATGACCCCCTGCCAATGCAGTCGGAGAGGGGGGGCAGTCAAGCCGGCAGGGTGGAGCTCACAGGAGGGGTGCCCAGGTACGGCACGGAGGCGCTGAACGCAAGGTCCTGATAGGCCCCGCCATAATGCGTGACAGCAGAGGACACTAGCGGGGGTGGTGAGAGAGAGGCACCGGGCATTCTTGAGCACCTACGCAACGGCGCGTCTGGTCTGAAGACCACGGGCAACACGCTGCTGCAGCTGCTAGGCCCCGAAGAGCGACACGCCCGGCAGAGGTGCAGTGATTGAGTTCTCTGCTACACCACACCACCACAGTGAAGCCAACCACTCCCCCCACCTACCCAGACACAGCGGCGGACAGACCGGACGGCGCAGCCTGCCACCCACAGCGGTGGGTGAGTAGGGAACAGGCCGCTCCCCTGCTAACCCCAGAGTGGACAGCGGGAACCCCGGACAGCTTTGAACCCCAGGGCCCTGGACCCCGGGCCGCGACTCGGCCATGTCATCCACCAACCACCGCACAGGGCCGTACTATCCCGGAAATGCTGGCGAAAGGTTCGACCAAGGGGGATAAGAGTCCTGACAAACCTGCACAGATCACACAGTCCAAACTGGGCGATCGGGGAGACGGTGAAGCGCCAGCCACGAAATCATTCATGGAAACATTATTCGCTTCCCTCAGGGATGACATCCAAACACTGAAGCAGGAAATGGCGGGCGGGTACAAAGAACTGAGGAAAGACATGGATGAACTCGGGGAGCGGGTGGCCGAAGTGGAATCGACGGACGCTGCCAGGGTCGAGGAGGTGCATAACCTGCAGCAGGAGATAATTAGACTCCAGGAGCAGCAAAAAGACTTACAGACCCACACTGAGGACCTAGAGAACCGCTCGAGACGCAATAACATAGCGTCTGGAACGTACCCTCAAAGGCGGAGGGGGAGGATGTGACGGCTTACCTGCAGGGCCTATTCAGGGATATACTGGGGGAGCCGGACGACTTAGAGGTTAGGATTGATAGGGCGCACAGAGTGGGCCTCCCTAGACGGGCGTCCAACCCCCACCGGACATCCTCGCCTACCTCCCAGACTTCCCTCTCAAGGAACGCATCCTGAAGGCTGCCCGACAACACCAACCCAATGTATACCGTGGACAGACGGTGGAACTTTTCCAGGACCTGTGTGCAATCACCCTTCAAAAGAGAAGAGCTTTTAAGACAGTCACTGCCTTCTTGCGGGAGAAAGGGGTTCCATACTCCTGGGGACACCCCTTCCGCATCATTTTTAAGTGGAATGGATCCCTGCAGCAACTTAGATCCCTGAGAGACACCTGCGATCTCCTGGGCATCCCGCATGAGGAAGAGGAGTCAGGAGACGACTCCGGGTTGGCCCCTTCATTGTCAATGCCTCTACCGGGCAACAGACAAGGCTGGCAAAGAGTGCGTCACAAGCGCCAGAAGAAGAAGATTAACAGGCCGGACCCCGAAACAGTAGCCCTGGAACATGCGGCCGCCATTCAAGAGGTGTCCAAAGATACAGCCAGCGGGCCATGAGACATGACAATCAAAGCTTTGTAGAGCATGGCCACTAAATGGCATGGGGGCGGGGGCGGGGGCGGGGAGCCGACAGGTTGCCGTTGCCATTGCCTACCCATCACGGATACACCTTACCACGGGTCCAAATGGACTGCTAGCTGGACCTGGGACTATGTTTGACCAAGACCTTTTCATAGTTGGAACTAAGATATGGGGGGAGGAATGGGAGGGGGGGGTTGCGGAAGTTCGGGTTGGGAGGGAGTTGGGAGGGGGGGAGGGGGCTCTCCTTGTCCAGGGGATTTTGACCTTGCAATTTGGTTCTGCAGACAGACCCGCGCCGGGCGAAGGAGTGTCCTATCACTGGCGCCCGCAACACAGGGGCTGGGCTTAGCTGACTCTGCCATGCGTCCGCCATGACACGCCGCTTGACCGTGCTCTCGCTTAATGTGCGGGGCCTTAACAACCCGGTCAAGCGCAAGGCGATACTGTCCTTCCTGGAACACTCGAAAGCGGACATTTGCCTTCTGCAAGAGACACACCTAGTATCTAAGGACCATCACAGACTTAAGTCACGCTCCTTCCCTTGGCAGTTTTTCTCATCCACTCACAAAAAGGTAGCAGGGGTAGCGATATTGGTAGCCGAATCCTTTGAGGGGAGGGTCTTGCAGAAAGAGGCTGAGATCAAGGGGCAGCTCCTCGTCCACAGCTTTCAGGTTGCGGGCCAAACATTATTAGTGGGCACTGTTTACGCACCGAACGAAGGTCAGGAGAAATTTTTACACACAGCCCCTGAGGCGGCCACGGCCACTACACACCCACACTTACTACTCGGTGGGGATCTCAGTTTAGTGTTTCATAACACAGCAGACCGCTCCGGCCAGAGGTTCGGCCAGGTTGGGGCACTCTCGACATCAGGACATACACACATTTCAGATCTAGGCCTCACGGACCTGTGGAGACACTCTCACCCGCATACGACAGCCTACACTTACTATTCAGCGGCCCACAAGACCTATGCGCGACTGGACTATTTTTTGTGCTCCTCCCAACTGACTGCACAGGCTCAAGACGTAGAGATACTCCCAGCCTCATTATCTGACCATTCGCCGGTGGTGACGACCTTCCAGGTAGCGTCCACGCCGAAACCTCAACGACACTGAAGGTTGCGGGACGGGCTTTTACAGGTCCCGGCCACACAAGAACGACTCAAAGCAGCGATCACTCAATTTTTGACGCACAACGCGAATGGGGACACAACTAAAACCACACAATGGGCGGCACTCAAAGCGGTCCTTCGCGGGGAGATCATATCGATTGCCGCCGCTAATAACAAGGAAAGAGCGCTGAAAAGAGCCGAACTCACTCAATGGGTAGCTGAACTGGAGCAGATGCACCAACGCCAGCTGTGCACCGAAAGGAAGATGCTGGCTGCCCTAGATCAAGATGTATCCAAATACGCTGCCATGCACCTCAAGCACGCATACTATACTGGGGGTGACAGCTGTGGGAAGCTCTTAGAGAGCAGACTACGGGAGCAGAATCAGAGGCAGCAAGTACGCTCCCTCCAATCGGCCCAGGGCACCCTAGTCACGGAGGATGCAGCCATAGCTGCGGCTTTCGGTGATTACTACACCGCCCTCTATGATGCAGACTGCCTCGACCAACAAGTCGGCCTGGACTATCTGCGAGGCGCGGCGCTTCCCTCCCTAAACCAGGCGCAAGCGGACTTCCTGGATCGGCCCATCTGCCTTGAGGAGGTCATTTCGGCGATATCCCGCCTTAAAGTGGGGAAATCCCCAGGGCCGGATGGCTATACAGCGGCCTTTTACAAGACGTTCTGCCCACAAGTTGCCCCTATATTGCGTGACCTTTTCAACACGTTTGATCAGCCCGGCGCCATCCCTCCTGACTTACTTGAGGCGGCCATCTCGGTGATCCCTAAACCTGGGCGCGACCCGACCAATTGCAACTCATACCGGCCTATCTCCTTACTAAACGTAGATCTGAAGCTTTACACCAGCATTCTTGCAAGTCTCCTAGCACCTTATATGCAGCAATAAGTAGAGCCTGATCAGTCGGGCTTTATCCCACAAAGGCAGACTAGCGACAATACCCGGCGGGTCCTCCATCTCATCGAGGCCGGATCACACACGAGCCCGGGCTGTATGCTCCTCACTATCGATGCAGAAAAGGCATTCGATAGAGTGCACTGGCCTTACCTTGACCAGGTGCTACGGCACTTCGGGTTCGGAGAAGCCCTCCGCCACCGTATATTTAATTGCTATCGCCGACCCAATGCAGTGGTGCGAGTTAATGGCCACACTTCCCCACGATTTGACAGTAGCAGAGGAGCCTGGCAGGGTTGCCCACTCTCCCCCCTCCTGTTCGCGCTCTATATGGAGCCGATGGCGCAGAGAGTGCGGCACCACAAACTCATCTCTGGCATTCCCTTTGGCGGAGTCACGCACAAGATTAGTTTGTACGCGGACGATATCCTGTTGTCTCTCACCAATCCGATGCAGTCACTACGGGCGCTCTTTGCGGAACTCCACACCTTCGCACTGGCATCAGGCTTCAAGATAAATGTGGCGAAATCGGAGGCCCTGAATATTTCGTTGCTGCCGGAGACTCTGGAAGAGGTCAAAGCAGAGTTCAATGTGCAGTGGTCCGATGCCTCCATCCCCTAATTGGGTGTCCTTCTGGCCCCGACGGTGCAGGACACCACGGAGACCAACTACACGAAACTCAGTAAGAAACTCCAAGACCAATTACGGCATTGGAAACCCCTCTTTCTGTCCTGGCTTGGCCAGATCGCGGCCATAAAAATGACTCTGCTGCCCCAGATTCTATACTTGTTCCAGACACTTCCCTTGCGGCCGCCGGCCGGGTGGCTTCAGAAAACACAGTCGGAGTTAGCACGGTTTGTCTGGAACGGCCGACGCCCACGGTTTAAACACACTATTGCTGCTTTGCCCCCTGACCATGGTGGTGTTGGCATTCTCGACCTCACATTCTACTTCCAGGCGACACAATTGCGCACGCTAGTGGAATGGCATCAACTAGAGTCCGGCAAACACTGGCTCTTTCAAGATCAGGCGGTAGCCGGCCGCCTACTGCAGGGTGTCCCATTCCTACCACGGTGTCATAGACCCCCCCAACCTGTATGCCTCAAAAGTCACGAGCACGGTCCTCGAGGTGTGGGAAAGGGTGGCCGTGGCTAAAGGACTGACCACCTTTCCCTCGCCGATGACTCCGATATTCGATAACCCAGACTTCACACCGGGCCTGGACGCTAGGGCATATGCGGCATGGAGAGCGACCCACTTCAGGGATGTGGGACACATGTTTGACCTCAAAGGTATCCTCCCTTTCCACAAAGTGTAAGAGGACTACGGCATTGCCGAGACGGATCGCCTACAATACCTGCAGGTGCGCCATTGAGTTCTCCACCCCTCGATGCAGCCCGGAGCTCAACGGCATCTCACACCCTATGAGCGGTGGCTGCTGACCCGCACATCTGACAAAAAATGTATCTCAGACCTCTACCAACAGTTACTGCTCACCAACATTCACACATACAACGCAGGAAGGGCTAGATGGGAGAGGGACCTGGGGCGCCAACTCACGTTGAAGGAATGGGAGAAAGTTTATTACAGGGCCAGACATTCAGCACACCATACGTGTCTCATTGAGACAATGACCAAAGTCGCCACATACTGGTATCAAACACCCGAGAGGCTGCACCGGTGGGATTCCCAAGTCAGCGATCGCTGCTGGAGGGGGTGCGGGGAACTGGGGACGTTAGAACATTTGCTATGGAGCTGTGGTAGACTCCGTCCCTACTGGACCCCCATTCTTGATTTAATAGATTCTCCTCTAGATACGCAGCTGCCTCGATTCCCATCATACATTCTACTGGGCCTTCCTAACGCCCTCATGTACCCCTTGAAATCCTGGAGAGGGAAGCTGATTGCACTTGCTCTGGGGGCAGCGGTTCAGAACATTGTGGCCCACTGGAGAGCTGTCCAGGCTCCGCAACAACTGGGTTGGCTGCATCGTCTCTGGGCGATTCTGGGGATGGAAAAGTTGTCATTGGCCTCAGCGGGGAGGGAGGCGGACTTTGCAGCACTATGTCAACCTTTTCTAACCTTGCTGACCGGGGAATTCAGGGAATTGAGCTGTCCCCGTTATCTGCGGCTGCTACGACTTGCAGACACCCCACTCCCAGAGACTAAGACACACTCACATAGGCGCAGAGACCCAGCACGCGCGGTACCGACTGGCCCGTAGAGAGTCAGTGATGGACTGTTACCCTATGCTCGACTAATGGACAAGGAGAGGGGAGAGAGCGGGAGGGGGGGAAACCACTGGGGTTGTTTATCCTGTGTTGGGGCTTCCTGTTCGTTCCCGCATTTTTATTGGCTCTGCTTGCACCTCCATGGCACCTCTTTTGACGCGGCCGGCCCGAATGGGTTGTAGGCGGCTTGCTGTGTTAACTGTGCTGGCCGTTGAGTCAATTAGTCATGAGTAAGCAGTGACTCTGTCTTAGGCCGCCTCCTATCTGGGTCGGAGTAGATGACTTTGAGAGGTGCATTGCGCTTGTTTACTGCTCAATAAAAAGATTTAATACTAAAGAGGCTGTGGCCAGGGCTCTCATACTCTCGCGATTGGATTATGCCACTGTTTTGTATGTTGGCTCCCCTGCGTTTCTTTTAGGGAAACGGCAGGTGATACAAAATGTGGCGGTTCGGCTCCTTTTTGACATCCCTAGGAGACTAAGTGTCCGCAAACAACTAGGCGAACTTCATTGGCTTCCGGTGACCCAAAGAGTATGTTATAAGGCCTTAGTCCTGACTCACAAAGCTCTCCATGGGCCCTGTCCAGCCTACTTGAGAGCCAGGTTTAAATTCTACCAGCCACCGCACCAATTACGCTCGGCTGCACTTAGAAACCTGGTTGTCCCTAGGTTTCGGAAAACTCGCCTTGGGGGCCAATCCTTGGCGGTCAGAGCGGCCATTATGTGGAACAGCCTGCCAAACCAATTACGGCATACGACGGATTTAGCCATTTTTAAAAAACTACTAAAATCACATCTGTTTGAACAAGCTTTCTAGATTGCTGGTGTATGCTGCCTTTGTTTCCTCTACGTGCCAGGACAGTATCGACTAACAGTGCGCGACACAAATCAGCCTATATCATAACATAACATGGACATCACTAGTGCAAGCTTCCCTTTATAATTAAACATATGCTGCATGAACCTCACCAGTGCAAGCTTCCCTTGATATTTAAACATATGCTGCATAGACATCACAAGTGCAAGGTTCCGTTGATAACTGACCATATGCGGCATGGACATTACAAGTGCAAGCTTCCCTTGATAATTAAACATATGCTGCATGGAGCTCGCCTGTGCAAGCGTCCGTTGATAATTGAATGTATGCTGCATGGGCCACTCCAATGCAAGCTTCCCTTGATAATTAAATATATGCTGCATGGACATCACACGTGCAAACTTCCCTTGATAATTGAACATATGCTGCATGGACATCGCCAGTGAAAGCTTCCCTTGATAATTAAACATATGCTGCATGGACATCACCAGTGAAAGCTTTCCTTGACAATTGAACATATTCTGCATGGACATCACCAGTGCAAGCTTCCCTTGATAATTGAACATATGCTGCATCAACATCGACAGTGCAAGCTTCCCTTGATAATTGAACATATGCTGCACGGAACTCTTGAGTGCAAGTTTCCCTTGATAATTGAACATATGCTGCATGGGCCTCTCCAGTGCAAACTTCCCTTGATAATTAAACATATGCTGCAAGGACATCACAAGTGGAAGCGTCCCTTGATAAATAAACAAATGCTGCAAGGACATCACAAGTGCAACCTTCCCTTGATTATTTAAACAAATGCTGCATGGACATCACAAGTGAAAGCCCCCCTTGAGAATTGAACATATACTTCATGGATATCACAAGTGCAAGTTTCCCTTGATAATTAAAAATATGTGCATGGGCCTCTCCAGTGCAAGCTTTCCTTCATAATTAAACATATGCTGCATGGACATCACAAGTGCAAGCTTCCCTTGATAATTAAACATATGCTGCATGGACATCACAAGTGCAAGCTTCCCTTGATAATTAAACATATGCTGCATGGACCTCTCCAGTGCAAGCTTCGCTTGATAATTGAACATATGCTGCATGGATATCACAAGTGCCATCTTTCCTTGATAATTAAAAATATGTGCATGGGCCTCTCGAGTGCAAGCTTCCTTTGATAATTGAACGTAAGCTGCATGGACATCGCCAATCCAAGCTTCCCTTGATAATTGAACATATGGTGCATGGACATCACAAGTACAAGCTTCCTTGATAAATGAACATATGCTGCATGGACCTCACCAGTGCAAGCTTCCCTTGATAATTGAACATATGCTGCATGGACATCGCCAATGCAAGCTTCCCTTGATAATTGAACATATGGTGCATGGACCTCTCCAGTGCAAGCTTCCCTTGATAATTAAAAATATATGCTCCATGGGCCTCTCCATAGAGAGCTTCATTGATAATTGAACATATGCTGCATGGACATCGCCAGTGCAAGCTTCCCTTGATAATTGAATATATGCTGCATGGGGATCTCCAGTGCATGCTTCCCTTGATAATGAAACAAATGCTGCATGGAAATAACAAGTCCAAGCTTCCCTTGATAATTAAACATATGCTGCATGGACCTCACCAGTGCAAGTTTTCCTTGATAATTAAACATATGATGCATGGACATCACAAGTGCAAGCTTCCTTTGATAATTGAACATATACTGCATGGACATCACAAGTGCAAGCTTCCCTTGATAATTGAATATATACTGCATGGACATCACAAGTGCAAGCTTCCTTTGATAATTGAACATATACTGCATGGACTTCACCAGTGCAAGCTTCCCTTGATAATTGAATATATACTGCATGGACCTCACAAGTATAAGCTTCCCTTGATAATTTGAACATTGTAGGAAGCTGACTCTGTATATACTCTACCAAAGTGAGGTATAGTGTGCACAGACTCCAGTGGAACCCCAAAGGTAGGCAGAGGCAAAATTAGATAGAACTTTTCTCTCTATTTGTGGTAGCGTGGTAAAGCAGCAAGGCTGTATCAGAGGAAAGGCTTAAGCATTTGTTGTAGTCACTCAATCAGCAAATGATTTCCATCACTCAAAGACTGAACTTCAGACCAATTGGTTTTGTATAAAAATATTGTTTTAGGTAATTTATATTCTAGAACCAAGCAA
Source organism: Lissotriton vulgaris (assembly GCF_964263255.1). Taxonomy (NCBI): domain Eukaryota; kingdom Metazoa; phylum Chordata; class Amphibia; order Caudata; family Salamandridae; genus Lissotriton; species Lissotriton vulgaris. The sequence goes on from NC_141697.1 coordinate 656,423,270, forward strand.
GCCTGGCACAGGTAAGTTGATAAACACTTTGCAGTAAATATACAGTTTGAAATTCAATTGTAAATGTACTTTGAAATGCTTAGAGTTTGAATTACTGGTAATTCAATACTGTGAAATGCTGTACATATACTCTGTATCGACTTTGCTATGAAAATTACAGGTAAGTTACTTTTACATTATTTTTGAGATTATTTTTTAGCTAAAAAAAATGACTCAGTGTGATATGTCTAGATATCACACTGGGACATTTCCTAGAGAAAAGGTAAGTAAAATCAGTTTTGCACAATTGTTATTGTTCTGGTTTCTATACAAATCAACTCCACACTTCGAACATTTTTTAGATAAAAACAGTCAATAGATTCCTATGAAGAGAAATGAAGCTAACGGTTACCAGGTAAGCAATCGGTCTTTGAAGTTGAGCTTCTGGGGTTAGAACAAGGGTTCCCCCAGGGTCACGGTTGCACTCTTGTTACATCCTCAGCGGCACTAGGGCAGTCGGGTGCAGAGTGGTGAGGCCCAATGTTTTCGAATGCGGGATAGAGGGCCTTCGGTTGATGGCTGCTGGCAAGCAGGCCACTGGGTTATGGGAGCAAAGCTCCTGGACTTTAGCTCACTGCAAATGGGGAAACAAATTAACATGAAAGGTGCACCCTCAGCGGCACTTGGGCGGCCAGGTGCAAGGTGCTGTTTCGAAGTCGGCCGCCCTGTTGGTTTCAATGGGGAACCTCCGGTTTGCAAAGGCACTAGAGGCTCGGGACGAAGGTCTTCTGGGTGCGACCATCGCTTAGAGAGGTAAATTGGGAAGATAGGGGTTGGTTAGGCACTGTTGGTTTGGGCACACAATGTTGAGGGGCGTCGAGTGCAGGGGTGCCTTTTAGGGTCGGATCTTCTTACCAGCTCCTGGTCGTGGTTAGGGGGGCCTTCTGGATTTAGGCTGCAGGCATCAGCTGGAGGCTTGAGGCAGGTCAGGGGTCACTGGATCTTTGGTCAGGATTGCCGGGGTGACCTCCTCATGGTGTTTGCCCACTCGAGCTCGGGCATGGGCGGCGGGTGCAGAGTGGGGCGGATACACGATGTCCGGCCGGAGCCAGAGGTTGCAGGTGAACAAATCCGGTGTTTACGGGAGACAAAGTATTTGTGCTTGAAGGCAGGCAGGTCTTCCGGGGTTTTCTAGGTTGCTGGCTGCTGGACACACCGGGATTTCACAGGAGCAGGTTCGAGGTGGAGACAGGCCAGTAGGGCTGGGGCCAAATCAATGGGCATCTTCCTCTTGTTAGCTTTGGCCTGGCTGTTCAGTTCTTCTTCTTCTCTTCTTGTTGCAAGTTCTTGTCTGAGGAGGCAAGGTTCAGAGGTGCCCCTAAGTACTAGATTTAGAGGCATTACAGGAGGGTAAAAGACAGGGACCAATGGGTCCCTTCCCTTGGGTGAATACACCCCCTATTATGCCATCCTCCAGTGGAAGGGGGGCATGAGCTTGTCCCTGGTTTGCTGAGTCCCCCATCTTCAAGATGGCGTGGACTGAGAGTTGTGCTTCACCTCGCCTCCCCCATCTGAGGGGTAGAGTTGACAGAGGTGGGCAAAACTCTCAATTCCTTACTTGTCTATTGCGCCAGTTCTTCCGCCCAAAGTGGGGGTCAGAACCTGTGGGGACCAGTTGCTGAGAGCAGCAAGTGGCCTGGGGAAGCTCACAAAGGCAGAAAGACTTTGAAGCTTCCCCTTTGTGAACCCTGCCCATCCTGGGGTAGGAGGCTTGGCATCTCATCCCAGGATGTGCATTGTTTCAGGCCCCAGAGAGCAGTAGGCTCTCGACCCAGGGGTCCCGAAACATGTCTGGTGGTGGCAGCTAAAAGCAGCCACTCAGCCTGGACACTAGTGGTGGGTTAGGTTTAAGGGGGCATCTCTAAGATGCCCTCTGTGTGCATTTTCCATTAAATCCGACACTGGCATCAGTGTGGGTTTAATGTGCTGAGAAGTTTGATACCAAACTTCTCAGTTTTCAGTGTAGCCTTTATGGTGCTGTGGAGTTCATAATGACAGCACCATATACTCTTAATGGCAGCACTGCACTTACAATGTCTAAGAATGGACTTAGACACTGTAGGGTACAGGGCTCATGCACCTGTACCCTCACCACTGGTATAGGGCATCCAGCTAGAGGGGTGACTGATCTATTGGGACACAGAGATGTGTGCCATTTCGAGTCTTCACTTTGTTCTGCACCAAAACACGCAGACTGTAAAGGCAGTGTGTGTGTGCGTGTGTTTGCGTGTATGGGTACAGGACCTCTAAGGGTGGCACAATAAGTGCTGCAGCCTTTAGAGGCCTTCTCTGGTCACAGTGCCCTGGGTACCTATAGTGCCATTTACCAGGGCCTACCTTGTGGCCAGAGATGCCAATTGGGTTTAGGCTTCAATGCAGTTTTAGGGCAAAAACATAGGCCCTGGGTATTTGATTATCAGAAGCCAGGGCTCACTCAGTCAAAGCACATCAGCAATTCAGCAAAACGTGTGGGCAACAATGCAGATAGAGGGCACTTTCTCACAAACATATGCTGCATGGGCATCACCAGTGCAAGCTTCCCTTGATAATTGAACATATGGTGCATGGATCTTTCCAGTGCAAGATTCCCTTTATAATTAAACATATTCTGCATGGACATCACTAGTGCAAGCCTCCCTCTCTTAAAGACTATGTACTGCATGTTCTTCAAAATGCGAGCTGTCCTACCACAGAGAACAGGCACAACAAATGAGTAGAAGTGCATGCTTTACACCCCAAAGAGCAGATGCAAAATGGGCATCAGTAATGCAGGCTTCCCTAACACAAAGAACAGTTTCTTCTTGGAAGTTCAAGCTTTACTCTCTGAATTAACAGGTAATGCATGGAAACCAATAGTGCAAGCTTCCCACACCAACACAAAAGGTATATCACAAACATTAACTGGGTAGGATTCACTCCCTCAGAGAACTAGAATTGACATCTGCAACAGGATTCTTATAGACATCAGAAGTGCACATTTTCTCCTGCTCAGATAAGAACAGTATGGCAGCAGGAGTGGCAAGGACAGTCCCTCACATAACGTGTGCAGTATTGGCATTAGAAATGTAAGGTTCCTCCAGTAGCAAAACAGGTACACCGTGGGCATTAGCAGTGAGCACTTCCCTCTCTCTCTGGGCCACTTTTGCAACAGCAGTTTTGGCTTTTATCTTTTATAGAAAAGGTACAGAATGGAAACCAGCAGTGCAAGCTCCCCTCACTAGCACAAGAGACGCAGAATGGGAATCTGTAGTGCAATCATCCCTCGATCCAACAATCACTGCATAGGCACAGCAAAGAAAGCTTCACTCACCGGCAAAACTCATACCTTATGTGAATTAACAGTAGAAGCTTTCTTGGTTAACCCTTTGCGTGCTGGTGACGGAACAACTCCGTCACCAGCCACAGACGCGCTGTGCTAATGACGGAGTGTTTCTGTCACTGTCCGGCTGCCGCGCCTGCGTGGCATCAATTCTGCGCCTGCGCTGAGCGTTCTATTAAGCAGGTGGGGCCATGACGGAACCACTCCGTCACAAGCACAGCGCGCCCGTTGCTCGTGACCTTGTGGTTCCATCACGAGACTGGCGGCGCCGCGCTGACCCCCCTCCTCCCCAGCTCCGCAGCAGAATTACCGCCGCGGCCAAGAGCTTAAACAAACATACACAGCATGGACATCAGGAATGCAAGCAACCCTCACTGTCTCAACATGCATGATATCTGCACTATTTAAGGGTCCATGTATGAAGCCAAGGCACCATCAAAGAAAGCTTCACTCACCCACAAAACCGATACCTCGTGGATCAGCAGTAGAGACTTTCTTGGTTAACAAAACGGTTACAGCATGGACTTCAGCAGTGCAAGCTTCCTTCCCTCTCTGAAGAGGTACACAGAATCTGCAATGTTCCCCGGTCCATGTGTAATGCCAGGGGTGATAACAATATTTCTTCTGGTCAAATCCAAACATGTTTTTTATGGCATTCTGATGGTTCGACTACCATTGCATGAATGTTAAAGCGGCAGTTTCAATAACAAGTTACTACAAATAATGGATGATTTCCCATCCAGGCAATGAAATTAAAGCAGTCTTTTGCAGTGTACTAATATGTGTCGGACGGTTATCAATTTGTAAAGAATGCGCAGTCTTATATCCACCATTTCTTAACAAATATGCTCCAATGGATTCCGTCTAGCACCACTAGGCCGAAACCTAGATATGTTTGCTACCAATCCATCATGTTATTTTTGGAACATCATCAAATTATTTTGCACAGTGGATTTAAGCACTTATTTTAATCTCTTCTTTCATTATCATGTGTGTTTAATTTATAGATTTTGCTGTTACTGTTTCTAACATAGCTAGTAGAATTTGGTGTGAAGAGTGGTAGGATATATATAGATATATATATATATATATATATATATATATATATATATATATATATATATATATATATATATATATATATATATATATATATATATATATATATATATATATATATATATATATATCCCCAAGAAACTCCTTTCGTCACCGAAACACAGGAGACAGACCACAAGACCAGATGTCAGGTTTCTTTTTTATTTGCTCAAGTTCGTGGAAAAGTGCATAACGCGTTTCGGGCTACTGGAGCCCTTGTTCACATATATATATATATATATTCACTGGGTTACGAGAAACAAACTATACCTGGCTGATGATCTTTAACTATGGCAGCACCTGTCATGAGTTGCTTGTGGTCCGGTTCAGGGAGGACCTGGCCTGGTAGTTTGGTCTTGTCTGTTCCGATTGGAACAGGGATAAAACTGACTTGCAAATGGCTGGGTCCAAACTGAGGTAGCAGGATGTGAAAAATAATGGATTGGGATGCAGCCGGCGTAATTACCAGTTGATGCGCACCCCCACCTCCCCATATCGCCTTGAGACCCCTTCGGGTGAGTAGCTGCACTCTATAAACCCCTGATTGATTGTGAATAATTCAGTTATTCCCTCCGTCACTTTTTGTAGACTTGTTTCTGGAGATTAAAATACAGCCATTATTTGGGCGCATTGGACCCATAACCCCAAAAGGCCACACTCCGACTGCGCTTGCTGCACTATTGATATCTATGCCCTTCAGAGGGACCTCTTGCAACACTGGTCTATGGCTGCAAAGCCCAGGGCAAGGCCTAAAGCTGCAGGCTTCCTCCCTTATGCCTCTCAGCAGTGGCTGGTAGGCAAAGGGGAGGATGGACCTTTCCTGACCTTCGCAGCTTTAGATCATGACTGTGAGGTGCATGGGAGAAGGGATCAGTGGCATAGTAATGGGCCCTGATGCAAGAAGATGATGCTGTCAGTAAAGCGCAGCCATAATCTGGGTGTATTGGTTCCAGAACATCCAGGATCCCTGGTGCCACTGCCCCTTCTGCATTACTGATAGCTACACCCCTGAAAGGGGGCCCTAATGAGCCTCACAGCCATAGTCCTGCTCTGCTAAGCTCATGGACTGGTGCCTCCTCCCCTGAGTGTTGAACTATGGCTGACTCTAATGCCTATTAGAGGGAGGACCTCTCTAATGCCTCACAGATCTGGAACATGACTGCACTAGCGCCCATAGCCCCATTGTTGTGCTACTTGTCTCTCTTATATGGGCATCTCAATGTAAAGGCACCCCCTCACTCTTGCCCACTGTCTGCACAGTAAAATAAAGCAATAATTTGGGAAAATTGAGTACTTAATACACCTGGGCCCAGCACCACTGCACCCGCTACACTACTGATGGCGATGCTGCACGCTGATGGCTATGCCAGGGCAGAAAGGAAATGTTCTAGCCCCTCTAATTCCATGCAACGTGAAATCACAGGAAATGTAATCACCGGACATGGACCTTTGCATTGACCTATGCACAGAGCCATGGTACAGTGCTGTGAGACAGTTTCAATGAGGCCTAAGGGAGGGGCCCACATGAGGTGCCCTTCCCCACCTCCTGGGCTTCTCAGACATGGTGTAGCACTGAGAGGATTAGGGGAGAGAGCCCACTAACCCATGAGCCTCCCAGCAACATGAGCAGGACAGCAAGGCCCAGGGGAAAGGTGCCTTCTGCATGGCCTGGCAATGCTACAACATGGCTATGATTCATAGGATACGGACCTCCACTCTTCTAGGCCTTGCAACCATGGTCTAGTTCTGCGATGCCCAGAAAAAGGGACCCAGGATAGGGGAACCCTCTACCATTGGTCTCACAACAATAGTGTAGCACTGCAAGACCAGGGAGGTGTGTTCATTTCCATATACCACCTCACCATGACCCACAGCTGTGAGACTCATGGGAGTGTTTTCCCATTCTCCGTCCTCACAGCTATCATGTAGTGCTGCCAAGCATCTGGGATGTGGCTCTACTGCCCTGGACTTTAAATCCATGTTCTGGTGCTGCAAGACCTAGGGAAGGAGAGTCTCCTTCCCTGGGCCTCACAGCCATGGTCCCCAGTCATTGCTGCAAGAGCAAAGTAGGGACTTCACAGGAGAATGTATATGCCTTTTGAGAAACACTGCACATGTGGAGAAACATTTTGTGTGCAGAGACTTCCGACGATGTTTAATGGGGCGCAGAGGAACTAAGAGTCACCTTGCAGATTCTAGGGGTTTCATTCTAAATACCGCCTCTAAAACAAGTCATGTTAAAAGTTAACTCAGCTGGAGATTGCGTTTCTAGAGTGTGATTACTCTTCATGCTATGTTTGACTTCTATTCCCTTTACCACCAATTGGAGTTAGGCTTGACTGCTCACAATTGCAAATTTCGAGCAACATGTTTAGAAAAGCAACAGTAGTAAATCAGGATCTACCATGCATACTGTCCAGTAAGTACCCACTGCCACAGGCCCTGGTCTAACTAGTACCTTTTAACCCCCGACCAAGGATATTTGGCATCTAATCATCATGTTCTAAAGCTGATCATGGCCAGAAACAGAGTGGCAATTTCCTTGGAGAGGCAGCCCCTTAGCCTATCCATCAAACTTACTGAGATCCCAGTTGTAGTCTAGTGGACTAGTTGGAGAAATGCAACCAGGAGACAAGTTTTTTAATCCTTGCCTTCCATTTGGCCAAATTGTGTGCTCTTGGGCAATAATGTTTCTGACTTTATTGTCAGGGCCACTGGGATTATGCGATTGAGTGGCTGCTGCATTTTTCTCATATTTATAGATTTATCACCTAATCTATCATCTGCTGCATAATCTGCAGGTTTTAACAAAAACAATTGTTGTTTCTAGCTCAAATGGTTCAAATGTTCCTATTAACACAGCAACATGTGTTGCCTTGCATCAGAAAATCCTTTGAAAAGCTGTACTGGTTACCTTTCTGTTGCTTATTGCTATTTCGAATGTTAAACTGGTACTAATTAATTGGAACCAATGCCAAGCAGTGTTAAGTGCAAAAATGACCATATATGGAAATAATAAAATGTACTGAATTATGCCGCATAATATGCCTTTTTGGTGCATAATTTACTCATCGCTGCCGCATAATTTGACCCTACTCTACCATATAGTTCCAGTGGCTCTGGTAATTACTCTGCTACTCCCTTTTTGGGAAGATTGGGAGTACTTTTATTCAACATGAAAACTGGAATTCACTGAGATTTCTAAAAATGTACTGAAGAATTCCTGAGAGAAGGGAGGTGCCCAGTGATATGTACAAGTCATCTAAATGCAATACAGTGGTAAATATATAGGGTCTCATTTATGAGAAATGACGCATCGCTGCGTGAAAGCAGCAATGCGTACTTCTCAGTGCGCCCTCCTTGCAACACTAATGATGCACCATATTTACAATATGACGCATCATGTCGCAAGGAAGGACAGATAAGTCAGTATAACTGACGTATCTGTCAGCACAAAAAGGGGCAACTCCAGCAAAGTTTCTTTTACATGGGGCAAGCCTCATGTGAAAGGGCCTGCATCACCCTTACGCCTGCCATGAGGCAGGCGTAAGGTTTTGAGGCATTGGCGTCCTAGAAGTGACGCAGCAAAATCTCATAGATTTTGCTGCACCACTCCAACGACCCTTTCTTGCGGTGGTACGCCCGCCCTGCATACATTATACCTGGCACAGGTATAATGTAGCGCAGGTGTTTACTAAGTGACGCATCTACCTAGATGCTTCACTTCATAAATATGGCATCTTTTTTATGCCACTGGTGCGTCACAAAAAGTGACGCACCGGTGGTGCAAAAGTGACTCAGGGGCTCATGAATGAGCCCCATAGTCTTTGCAACAAGTAGCAGTGTACTGCCGTCCTGGGTCCACTAATTTAACAAACTGTTTGATACTGGGCAAATAACACTCTCTGTGGTCCTCATCCACTGATCTGACTATACGGCAGCACTTTGAAACATGCTTGATGTGAGAAATACCCACCAAAGGCGTACTCCCTGACTCTGGCTCAGCTTGATGTCCAGTTAGAACAACAAGTCCATAAAGAGCCAAGCTTTCATGTAGCATCTGCCTGCCACCCTCCGTCTAACCAGGATGTTGCATTACAGCTAGAGGTGCTGACTTTATACATGGGCAACCAGCTTCCAGTCTTGGCATCAGCTCAAGATCCTGTGATTCTGGGCAAATCACTTAATCTCCCTCTGCCTAAAACATGTTAAGCACTCCAATACCTTTGGGTCCTGTTTGTGCTATACAAAATTGCAAAAAATTGGTTTCATCCCTCATTCAAGGTTGTATGCAACTAGGGTTTCCACCTGGCTGGTTTTCTGTCCTGTTCTGTTCTTTTCCATGTCCTGGCTGGTACAAAATCACCTAAAGCTGTTATTTTTAGGCCTTATCAGTACATAATCAAAACTTCAAATATAAACAGAAAACTCATTTAAACCTATTCTAGAGCTGCACCCATTCCTGAGTAATAATTCAGGTAAACAAAGACACAAATGACTTGTTACAAATAATACGTATGCTTTTGTTTAAAGTAGTAGTTAGTATTGTGTACCGGTCTTTGCATGCTCCTAAAACAGCAACAAAGGGCCTGGATTTGTCTCCAGGAATGGTGACAACCCTATTTGCATCCCAATATTTGACGGTGATCCTGAACCTGCATGGTGAGGGCCCCTCCTGTGCAGCAACGCCCCCTCTCAGACACTGACAAGCATCTTTTTCACAGCTCATCAAGGGCTGAAATAGTGAGAGCTGCTTGTCGTTCCGAAGGGTCTTCCCCTGTGCCTGGTAGTGCGCCACATACCTGCGAGGCAGTGTCAGACTGGGATCGCAAATCAGGTGCGGCATTTAAGTTCAACCGGCCTCCAGGGGGAGGGGAGGGTGCGGGCGAAAACACCACTGCTGCGTGCTCTTTTGCTCTTTTGTTACAAAGGGCTGATTTTCGGCCCCCACTATAAAAAACGACCCCCACCATTCCGGCCCTAAGGGGAATGGCCCGGTGCCCCTACAGCCAATCCGACCCTGCTGTGAGGCCTGAAGACAGGTGACCCTCCCCTGGGCCTCCCAGCACTGGAACATAGGTGCGAGGACGTGCAAAGCCACGTGAGACCCCATATTGGTGGACTGAGGTCTGTGTCCTGGGCCGCTGACCAATGCTAGCACCATCCCTGAGCACATTATATTTATCCTAAAATGTTTTAGTATTGTAGCTCTGTCACTCCTTTATTTTGTATTTATATGGTCGAGTATGAAGTTCTAGACAGCCCTAAGCATGGGCTTTGTTTTAACATTGGCAGGTTCCTTGTCCACTGTTCATGTCCACTTAAACATAGTTTATTACTGAGTGAATATTCAGGGTCCAACCTCGACTCGAACAAACCGTGTAGTCATCACTCACCCTCTATAAATACATCATCTCCTTAAGTTCATAAGTTTTTATGCCAAGTTTGTGTCATGGGGTTGCATTGTGCCTGGGAGATACCCCGCCCTTCTTTACAGCTCAGGTCCGCATCCTTTTATTCTGATCCCATTCCGGACTCTTACCTTCGTCCTTGTAATCAGGAAGGTCCTGGCTGGTTCCGGGTGCATCAGCAAAGTTCGTTGGGGTGAGGTCACTGGGACCCTCCATTGTATTGCCTCTGAGGGCCCTGGTACTTCACCTTTCCCGTCCGGATCTCTCTGCACACTAAAGGTTCTGATGTGACAGTAGATGCTATGGCCAGGTTTCTGAGATCTGACATCACACAGACAAGACTTCAAGCCCTGGTCACTGTGTAGATTAGAAGCCATGGCTTCTCGTGAACATTCTGAGGAAAGCCTTAGCTGGGACAGAAAATGAAAACCACAGCACCAGACGATATTGCGCTGTTTCATAAAACTCTTTTAGAGTTTATATGCAGCGATGTGCGAAACTTTTTTATTCATGGGAAAAAAACTACGCTGAATGTAATTTTTTTTATCAAAGTGGAGATGTGTAGTAGCTTTGTAGCTTAAATAAGTGTAACAGAGACACTTATATTCAGAAGAAGAATTCTTTATTGATAAAAATAAATTGAAGAGGTAGAGAAGGAAAGATGCAGCATAAGTGAAGCTCAGGTGAAGAATGATTCATAACAATCTTAAACAGCAAACTGAGTTACCAATATTACATATACAAGATTCTACTCTTACCTAGACAATATTCTTACACCACTTTCTTTAAAGGAATATGCCATTACTACAAATCCATTTCGTTAATGTCATTTAAATGAATAAAGAGTATATAAAACAACAAAGGAAACAAAACAAACACAACATTAAAAACAAACAAAATCCTGAAATTTCTCTGGAGTGACAACTCGCATTCCACCCCTCATGGACTTGTTTAAAACACCCCCTTCTTGAACAACCATACTTTCCTTCAATATAGACTCTTCCACAGGTAGTTGATTATGAGAGTCAACACAATGAAATTCACTACTACTATGGTTGTCACCACCCTTATCACTAGAAGAAGAATCCACAGACCCATCACAAAATAAAGGGTGAGAATCTACTGGGTGAGAATCTGCTGGACCCTCCAAAGAAACCAGATCTTGCCTCTGGAGCCCTAAAGACCCTACTCTCCCCTTTTTCCAAATTTGGTAAAACTTCTAACCACCAATATGCTACCATCAACCAATTCAACAGTATTCCTCATAACTTTGGTAATTACCCTGGGATCAGAAAATTTAGACTGTAACTTCCCTGACTTCCTACTTGATTTGACCCTAACACATTGTCCTCCTTTGACATTGACCTCTTTGGTACCATGCTTAGCGTCAAAATATAATTTATTCTTACATTGAGACTTAATGATGGACTGTTTCACTTGATCAGAATCCCAATCGTACTTTTTACTCCTACCAATCCATCCTGGATTTAACCTAGAGTGAGGAAATCTTCCCCTCATCAAACAAAACTGACTTTATCCAATCGTATCATGTACTGTGACTCTATATGACAAAATCAATTTGTTCAGTTCATCATCCCAATTCTTGTTCCCTCTCTTTGCCAATTGCAAAACATCTTTCAAAGCCCTGTTCATTCTCTCCACCACAGAATTTCCTCTGGGATGATATAAAGCGGTGAATCTTTGTTCAATGCCAGTATTGACCATACATTTTTTCATTAAATCAGACCTAAATTGCACACCATTATCGGTTAAAATGGATGCTGGAAAACCTTCCCGCAAAAAACACTTATCCAAAAAATTAATCACACCCTGTGTATCCCCAACTGTGACTACTTCTACCTCAATCCATCTAGAAAATAAGTCCACAAGAACTAATATGTACTTAGAGATACCATCTTGCCAAACAACTGGACCCATTATATCCAACGCAACGTGTTCCCATGGTAAACTTGGACAACCCAATGACGACATTGGAGGATTAAGAGTCTTCTGTAACTTATCTGCACTCTCACAATGTATGCATCCACGAACATGTCTTTCAATATCTAAGTCAACCCTAGGCCACCAATACAAAACTTTAATATTCCTTTTGGACCGAGAAATAACTGGGTGTCCTTCATGGCCTAAAGCCCCAATATTATCTCTCATGCCAAGTGGCGGTATAATTTTCCCAGCTCTACACACAAACTCAACACTTAACTCATCCCGAACCTCCCAAAAAGACCTCAATTTCGAATCCATTTTACTATCCTTAATCCAACCATGAATGATCCTGTCTCTCACAAGCTGCAAAACATCATCCTTTTTGTTCTCCTCTTCCCAGACATCCTTGGATAAACCTGGGGTTTCAGAAAACACTGCAGCAACACAAACATCATTCCAAGGAATAGGTTCAATTTCCTTAAGGGGTAATGACAGCCTACTGAGAAAATCTGCGATGACATTCTTAGCCCCAGGAACATATTGTACATCGTAAACAAAATCCTGAATTCTCACAGACATTCTTGCAATTCTTGTGGAATCTCTGGACAGACCCTCTGTAGTGAGCAGTTTTGTCAATGGTTTATGGTCAGACCTTAATAAAAATTTCTTTCCCCATATTAATTTTCTAAAATGTTCCATGGCCCATACACATGCTAAGGTCTCGCGCTCTATAACTGAATACTTCGCTTCAGCAGGTGAGAGAGATCGGGATGCAAAAGCAATAACCACCTCATTACCTTTTTCAGTGATCTGAGACAAAACACTTCCTAGACCAGTACCACTGGCGCCAGTTGTAACAATAGAGTCCGCCAGTGGATCAAATCCCTGCAGGGCAGGAGGATGAGCAATGGCTTTCTTAATGCACTCAAACGAATTCTGACACGCGTCACTCCACACAAAAGGAACTTTGTTCTTCATTAATAAACGCATGTCATACGTTTTTTGTGAAAAATTACAAACAAATTTCGAATAAAATTCTGCCAAACCCAAGAAAGAGGGCAATTCATCCTTTGACTTAGGAGCAGGAGCATTGAGTATAGCCTCCACCAATGAACTCTTAGGCTTAATACCACTGCCTCCAATTTCATGGCCTAAATACGTAACAGACCTTTCCGAAAATTTGCATTTGGTACTTTCAGCTACCAAACCATTGTTCTTGAGAATGGACAAAACTTCTCTCAATAAACATCATGTTGTGCCTTGTCCTTCCCCATTATCAAGATATCATCTTGAAAAAATACCACTTCTCTAATGTGGCCAAATAGGTTTGACATGAGCCTCTGAAGCAAGGCAGCGGCCGATGCCAACCCAAAAGGCATGCGTCTAAATCTGTAACACCCAAAAGGCATACAAATCGATGTTAGTTGTCTGCTATTTTTGTCCAGAACTACTTGATGATATGCAGCCGAAAGGTCCAGCATAGAGAACCATTTGGCATTACGCGTCAAAGCAAGCATTTCATCAATTCAGGGAAGGGGAAACTGGTCGACTAGGATGTTGTTGTTAAGGTACCTGAGGTCCACACACAAACGGGCTTTGCAATTGGATTTACGGGCTATGACCAATGGAGAAACCCATTCGGCTGCTTCTACTGGTTCAATTACCTTGTTAGCAAGCATTGTATCCAATTCTCCCTTGACTTCATCCCTGATAATGAAAAGAATATTCCTAGCCTTGTGAACTTTAGGGCACGCTCCCTCCTTCAAGCGAATCTGATGTGCAAAACCTTTTAATTTCCCCATGCGATTCTAAAATACTTCTGGAAATTCTTGTAACACCCACTTCTTAGTGTCTACACTTTCAAAGAGAACAATACTTGCTCTTTACTATTTGGATTTAGAATTATGTTCAACGTCTTCTGGCCCTTCCACCCTAACACAGATGGCCCCTCCTTAGCTATGTACAGTATACCTATACATTGTCTTTCCTTAAAGCGGAAGACTAGAGTTCTAAATCCTTACATGTCCATGTTTTGCCCAGTGTAACTCTCAGCAAGGATGTCATTGGGTTCTAACCATTCTCCTATGCTATTGACAAATTTATTTTTCCACACATCCTGTGAAACAATCGTAAAAGGAGATCCAGAATCAGCCACCAATTGGACTATGATTTCCCCAAACGAAACGTGACATAACAGTTTAGAGGAAGAATCACCAGTGATATTTAATACCACTTTATTCTTTTGTATCAAGTTCACTTGAGTATCAGTATCACTTGAAGATGATGAGGACGTATCCTGGACATAAGCAACCTTTCCCTTCGAGCTCTTTTTTCTTTTGCGATTACAAACCCTAGAAAAATGACCTACCAACCCACATTCCATGCATTTCGCAGACTTAGCAGTGCACTTCTCGTACGTTGCAGCATGTGAATAACTTCCACACCTGTAACAAATTACACTGCTAAACTTTTTCTGTACATCATTACCGTCCATTTTCTTCCTTTCAGGAAAACTCATTTTCCTCTTGTCAAATTTAGCATTCTTGTGGTTTTTATAAACCAATTTCTTTTCAGTAACTTCCCTACAATTTCTTCTGTACCTTTCTTGTCTTGGGAGAGAGTAACTTTGGCACATCTCTCTGAAAGTTCAGCTTTCTTTACCATGGCAATAATGTCCTTAAGACACTTATCACCCTCCACCCACAATTTATCTTGCAAAGTCTTATTTCTAGCATACATGACTACTTGGTTCCGAATTAATTCTTCCTCCAACTGTGCAAACTTACATTTAGTGGCCAATGTTTTCAATGCTGAAACATTCTCTTCCACCGACTTATGTTTCTCTTGTTTTCTGTGAAAGAAAGAATGCCTAGTAACCCCAATACACACTGAAGGAGAAAAGTGATCATCAAGGTTTAACAAAGCAATTTTAAAACATCTAAATCACCTTCAGATCTTTCCTGTGTATGCAAATCATTAAAAATGCGTAACCCTTCAGAACCTAAGGAATACAAAAGCATTCTTTTCTTTCTCTCTGGAGTAACTATTCCATTAACATCTTCTAAATTCGGTATATAATTCAGAAAATACTCTTTCCAGTCTAACCATGACAATACCGGGTCACCAGGAACCGATAAAAACACCTTTGGTGAGTTTATTTGAAGCTTTGGTGCACTATTGTCCCCCGCAGTATTCGATCTTGAGAAATTTGCTTCAGTTGACATGTTTCCTAAATTTCTGAGTCTGAAACTGTCTTGCCGTACAATGAGTGTAAAGACTTGTTAAAATCCCAAATAGTCAAGAAAATGGTGTTGTGAGAAAGCTTAGCCACTTTGAAAACACAACCTCAAGAAATTGATGCTGCATGCATTATGTTTCTTCGAATTGTTAAAAGTACATTTCACTTAATAGCACTGTGAAGACTTCATGCGCTTTTAATCGCTTCGAGGTACACACATGAAAAGGCTGCCCTGTAGTTATGGAAACGCGATACTCTGAGCCTAAAAAATAGCCACTGTACATGACCTTTGAGCGTGATGACGTTTTAAGCGTGATGACGTCTTGTGTCTTGTTGTGCGTGAACTCCGTGCTTGATGACACGCGAAGGATGACGACAGGGGCAGCGCTAGACGCGAACTCCTCTTCGAGCTCAGGATGAATGCGTCCAATGCAGATTCAAAGGTAAGCATCCACCGCTCGCTGGAGCGCTCGCTCACCAACCGCACCCCAATTTTTCAAAGTATCTGCTTTACATTGCACATTCAGTACAAAGTAATGCGCAATCACCAGTGCTGTAACACATTCAGGACTAATTTAGCTTTTCGAGCAGAACTTGCAGTCTAGTTGAAACATGCTTAAATTTGCATCCACAGCCATAGACAGTCTTACAGTGGAAAATGCGATAAAACAGCTTCCAATACTGCATTCAAAGTACTCACAAAAGCGGTGTTGCAGAAATGAAGGTCCTTTAACAGTTACTCCCATAGTCCTCGTTGTGTAGGTTGTGGAGCTTATCCCGACTTCAAGAAAGTTATTGTGAGCTTCCTCGTTGCCAAAAATTGTAGTAGCTTCGCAGCATAAATAAGTGTAACAGAGACACTTATATTCAGAAGAAGAATTCGTTATTGATAAAAATAAATTGAAGAGGTAGCGAAGGAAAGATGCAGCATAAATGAAGCTCAGGTGAAGAATGAATCATAACATTCTTAAACAGCAAACAGAGTTACCAACATTACATATACAAGATTCTCCTCTTACCCAGACAATATTCTTACACCACATTCCTTAAAGGAATATACCATTACTACAAGATGCTTTTAAATTCAGCAGTTTTAATTTTTTTTTTTTTACAAATAAACAAAAGTTTCATCTGTTTCCCCCCAGAAAAATAACTATTTAAAAATAACAATTAAGGCCCTATTTAGAGTTTGGCGGATGGCATGCTCCGAAGCAGTTGTGATGGAGTATCCTGCCCACCAACCTCTAAATAAGTTAAATGGGTTTCACATGTATTGCTTTGAAAAAGTAAAATTTCCAGATGTTTTACAGTAAATGAAATATGTAAACAAATACGTTTTTCAAACATCAGGAAATGCAATAAGCTCAATTTGGTAAAAAAGCATATTTTGTACATGTTCTTTTAAGTATAATGACACATATATTTTAGAAAAGTCAGAAGCATGGTAGGTGGCTTTTTAAGGTGATAATCACTGTAACCCCAAAAAGGATAGGACCGGATTTGCAGAAATTCGAATTTGAATATACTGTCTTCAAATGTAATTGAGAAAAATTGACATAACATCACTTTTAGTTTAAATAATGATTTTAACAATTAGTTGTATATAGGAGGTTGTGATCATCTAATGATTGTTATATACATTCAGAATGGTTACTTGCATCTAATAAGTTCACTTTCATTAATACGTCCCCGGACAAAACTCGTCATGTCTGCTGAAATGGAATAAAGCACAGAATATATTTACTTGCCGTTTGTGGTCCGTTTCCTGATTGGTGCCTGCTGGGAGGAAAGGCGCTGCGCTGTCAGGGATTGTGGATATATATATATATATATATATATTCACTGAAAAAACCATAGGTTTCACACCAGTTATAGTTAGGAATTAGCATTTAAAAAACCTATGAAATTCACTGAAAAAACCATAGGTTTCAGACCGGTTATAGTTAGCTGGAAATTTTACTGATATAAAACCATTGAAATTCCCACGTTATAGTTAGTCGGACTCACTATAACTTGCGCGTGCAATGCACTGCTGATGACATCACATATTACATCACTCATGACATGGTCAGTGGCATCACTCATGACATCACTGATGACATCTTAAATGACATCACTGATGACATCGTCCAGTGAATGTGTATCTTTCTGAAAAATAAATATATTTTATATATGTATATGTTAAGGTCGATGGAAGAATAAATGTTTAAATAAGTGTCTAAATGGATGTTTTAAAAAAAAAAATTGATTGGTTAACTGGCTTATTAAGTGTATCTTAGTGAATACATATATTAGCGAGTAATGTTTAAATATTTAAATATATGTATCAGTGTTTTACTTTGTGTACAAGTGGCTGCATGGGTTGGTGAGCAGCTACATGTGTGTGTATATGGGTTATTAGATTTTTTTTAGTATCAGTATGAGTGTCTGTATGATTTGGTGGGGTGTTACTTACCACATAGATGCATGAATGCAAAACTCATTATTTATATGTGTTTTGAAGACAGCATATGTGCAGGACTGTATGGGTGGATGAGTGTGTATATGTGTGTGTTAGTGAGTGAATGCCTCTCTCACTAGTGTCTTTATGAGTAACTACATATGTTTTAATTTTGTATATATGAGCATTGATGTATATAAATAAGTATATGTGAGAGTGAGAGATTGAAAGAGTTCCTGTTTAAATAAGTATGTGTTTCTGTAAGTCATTGTTTAAGAGAGTAAGTATGTGTAAGTTTCCTTAGAAGTAATGTGCTAATGTGTGTATAGTTGTATATGCAAATAAATGGATGTGTATTAGTTTATTTGCATGTGTGAGTATATGTATGAGTAAGTTTTTGATGACTGTCGGTGTGTAACAGAATGAATAGGGGTATCACTACATATGATGAATGAGTATATGTATGAGTGAATACATAAAACTGTTGGTGAATGTGTGAATTTGTATATAGATGGTGAAATTACTGAATTGGTTGTTGTAACTGGTATGGGTATATGCAATTTTTTGAAAATGTTAGTTTCTATTTTTCAATATGTGTTTCAAAGGTTACTTTACAGTGAGAGGAGGTCTGTCACTGTGTCACAAGGATGGTGTCATCAGTGATGTCATGAGTGATGTCACTGACCATGTCATGAGTGATGTAATATGTGATGTCATCAGCAGTGCATTGCACGCGCAAGTTATAGTGAGTCCGACTAACTATAACGTGGGAATTTCAATGGTTTTATATCAGTAAAATTTCCAGCTAACTATAACTGGTCTGAAACCTATGGTTTTTTCAGTGAATTTCATAGCTTTTTTAAATGCTAATTCCTAACTATAACTGGTGTGAAACCTATGGTTTTTTCAGTGAATTTCATAGGTTTTTTTAATGCTAATTCCTAACTATAAGTCTCACTTTATAAATAAGACTGTTAGCACTCTAGTTGTTCTTTAGAACACTCTGGTACATTCTGTCATTGGGCTACAGTTGGGCTACATCTAGTTGAAATTTGGGCTACATTTACATTTTTTGTTCTCTGGTGGCCATCTTTGGGCTACATTGGGCTACATTGGACTACATTTGGGTTACATTTTGGCATTTTGGCATATATATATATAGCCCAATGTAGCACAATATATATTTTATCAAAGTTAATTTTCGTAAAAACCACTTAAGAATAGGGCTACCAGTCCCTACAATTTTTCCCATTTTTATTTATTTTTTCTTATTTTTTGCTTTGGAGCGCTCCCGGTGCGCTTCCCGGGGAGCGCCCCGAAAAGCGTACTTTTATAAAGCGCCCCCGGGCGCGCTCCGAGGAGCGTCCCGTAAGCACCAATATCGCGAACGAAAACATGATCATGACGTATCGCGTAGCCGCGTCCGCGTGATACGCATGGCGTAAGCGCACCCGGAAGTACTCGAGCGAATACGATCGCGCAACGTAAACATCCGACGCGCTTACGCTACGCGACCCGAAGCGCCCCCGGGCGCGCCCGGGGGTGCGAGGCGTAAGCGCGTCAGGTCATGTGACCTGAAAATAACACTTTTCATTGGTTCATAACAGTTTTAGTTTCATAATGATGAAGCCCCTGGTCTTGTGACCTGAAAATAACACTTCTCATTGGTTCAGGACAGTTTTTTTTCTAAATGATGAAAGACCCCACCTTTTTTCCTTATTCTGACTTTGTCCTTTGACTGAGGAAGACCTGTTTGTACATCTCTGTACCTTTTTGATATTAATAATGGCTTCAGTAGCAGCAGCAGCTGGTGCATCTGCCCCACCACCACCACCACAACCACCAAGAGGACCACCTCAAGATTATATTGGTGGTCAAGAACAGGAGGAGGAGGAAGAGGAAGAGGAGGAGGGGAGGAGAAGATGGCTGCCTGAAGAAAATACCCCATACAAAGCCAAGCCACACATTGTATGGGAGTTTTTTTCAATCCCAGAGGGCAAGAAAAAAGTGAATGCGCCCAAGGTAACTTGCCTAATCTGATATGAGGAACTTTCACGGGGCAACCCAAACAAAAAATATTCATTTGGTAACTATACCATGATTCGTCATATGACCAGAAAGCACCCAAACAACTACTCTCGTGCTGAGTTCAGGGAACTGGCCAGTAACCTCCCCCAGTCGTCAAGGACCACCTCCCAAACAAACCAACCCACTTCATCGGGACCAGAAACATCCGAGATGATGCCTTGCATTCAGCCAAGATTTGCTGATTTTAAAATCACTTGTTCTGCATGTGGCAAGCTTATCGCCTATGGTGAAAAAAGCGTTAAGCTCATCGTCCTTGCAGGTGATAATCACAAGTGCCCCAAAAAGAAGTAATTTTTGGGGTTTTTTATTTTTTTGCTCCAGTTGAGCCAGTTTCAATTCCCTTTTTTTGTTTCTCCCCCTAAAAAAATACAAAAAAAATATAAAACTGTTTTGAAAAGCCAAAAAAAGTTCAAAAAGTTCAAAAAACACAAAAAAAATATAAAACAACAAAAAGAAGAAAAAAAAAAGTTCTTTTTAGAACTACCTCCAATTTCTAAATAAAAACTTCATTTTTTAAAAACTCTGTCATCTTTTTCCCTCATTTTACGCTCCCCGGTGCGCTACCTGGTGCGCGTACCGGGCGCTTCCCCCGCGCAAAACGAAAAAAAAAAAATATTTTAAATGCCCCGCGGGGCCCTCTTCATAGCCCCCTCATCAAACCTAGGGGGTCAAGGGGGGGTCTACCCTGCCCCCTTATGGTCATTTCCCTCTTTGTTTTGCCCACCTCTCGTGTCTCGATCCTACCGAGACACAAGATGGCGGCCGCTCCGGACTGTTTAGAATGTTTACAGACAACTGAGAGCCAATCAGCTTTCTGCGCGCAAGTCGCGTGGCGCGCCTGGAGCGCACTCCGGTGCGCGCACCGGAGAGCGCCTATAGATATATATATTTTTTTGAACCTAAATTACTCAAAATCCACTGCAGCACATATCTTGAGACATAGCAAAGGCACATCGGGCTACCAGACCCTACAATTTTGCCAAGTTTGGTGGAAATCCATTCAGCCGTTCGGGCTAAAAGTGAAATCGACCGCCCTATGGAAATTAACATGGGGAAAACGCGTTTTGGGACCCCCCTTTTATCTCGGCCCCCGCTTGACGTATCCCCCCCAAACTTTCAAGGAAGAACCGGAGCTCGACGAGCCCATTTTCAGGAAATTTTCAGGCAGATTCGTCAACCGGTGCCAAAGTTATTCCAAATAGAATTTTGAGATTTAACATTGAAAAAAATCCTAACTATAACTACCTACTGGCGACCGCCAGTAGGTAATATATATATATATATATATATATATATATATATATATATATATATATATATATATATATATATATATATATATATGTATGTATATGTGTGTATATATCCACAAGCAGGGACGCAGACTCAGTATAAGCTGGTCCCAGATTCATTTACTGCAGTGAATACAAAGGTGCTGTCTCTGACGCTTTTTGGCCACAAGACAGTGTCCTTGATCACATGACAAACAGATATCAAACGGATTTTAAAGAAAAGTGGTGCTTACAATGAGGTAGTCAAAACAACAACACAGGGTCCTGACTCCTAACTCAACAAGGCTGAGCCAAAGTTAACTAGAAAAACAACACGAGAGCCAATGCTGAGACAAAATTTACACAAAAAGGGGGGGAAAAATTGGGGGTTTGAAAAAAGCAAAACCACCTGCTTGATTTCTTTAGCAATGTATCAAGATTTATTCTCTTGGAATTATTTTTTGCTTTGTTTTCTGTTCAATTATTAAGTGCAAGGAGAAGCCAGCAGTTTCATATATACAATAAATACAAAAGTGCAAGAAGAAAAACATGAGTATTTCAGGCATTCAATCATACATGGCCGTCCAGTCATACACAAACATTCACACACAAAACAGCATGATCAATAAACAAAAAAGAAACAAATGGATCCACGTATTGGTCAAAAATAAATTGGAGAGAATCCCTTTGGATGATGCAGTTTTAACAGTCTTTTAGTGTATTTACACCGGGAAAGTCGTTCTCACAAAATTAGCGAAGGTGCTCTGTCTTTGACACAGCAAATAAAGACCAAATACGGGGGTAGAGTGGTCGACGCGTTTCGAACCCCACTTGTTAGGGGGGTTCTCCTCAGGACCAATTGGTTCTGCAAAAATAATAATAAAGGGGTGCTTAGAGAAGAGTATTCAAAAACGATTAAAAAATGAGAGACTCAACAATCCCGTGAGTGCAACATCCTACCTTAGCCAATGAACCAAAGAATCATCAATATTCAAAAAGCAGCGAGTCAAGAAGATAGAGGGTAGAATGCTCACAGTAGCTGTAATCAAAAAAGAAATAATTGTGCTGTCTTTAGTATCATGCACTCACTGTGAATCATTCAAACTCTACTGATGATTCCTGCGCGGGCTCTTACCTGCGCTTCGTCCGGCTGTTAGCTTGCCGGTGTTTCCCTGCTTCTCCTTCGTTCTGGGGGAACGGTCTTCTATTTTCTGGAAAGGAACGAAGGTGGCCGTCAGTGACGGTTAAGGAAAGCGCTAGCGCGGGGGTTAGTAACCAGACTAACGCATTAGGCTGGGGACGTACCGAGAGATAAAAGGCGTCTGTCCTTGTTTCCAACGTGCGAGTTGTGGAAAATCGCTGCTGGTTGGAAATTGAACTTCCTGTTAAATAGCCCCATGTCATTGTGGGACTTGTAGTTTTAGGAGGTCACAGAGAACTACAATTTCGAAGAATGCCAGAGGCATATGGGCTGAGCCATTTTAGCAGATGGATTTAACTGGTATTTTTGTAGATTTCAGCAATCTCATTCAGGCCTTTGGAGGCCGTATTAAATTTCATAATGAGTAAAGCCTCCCGTTGGGATAATTTCGCGTCCACGTCTCCTCCTCTTGGATCTTTCTCAATCTTCGAGAGTACTGTCCATTTCAAATCAGTTTGATCATGTTTCATCCTGGTCCAATGGTTGACCAATGGGGCATTTTCAACTCCTTTCCTGATCCTGGATTTGTGCTGGGTAATCCTGTTTCGGACTTCCTGTGTAGTTTTCCCAATATAAATCAAAGGGCACGGGCAGACAATGGCATAAACTACATTTTTGCTTTTGCAATTTGTAAATGTTTCATGCTTCCAATAGATGTTATTGACACTGAAAACAGATTCTTCGATTGTTTCATTGCAACAAGTGCAAGTCCCGCACTTGTGGTGGCCTTTGGTTGGTGGGAGTCCGAATAGGCTTTGCAAAGTTGGTGCTTTGATTATAGGAAGGGCAGCTCTGATTATGTGATTGGCTATACTCTTTTCTTTTTTGTAAGCGAACAGTGGGGGTACCACGAAATCCTCATGGAGGCCTTTTAGTAAATGCCAGTTAGATAGGATCAGTTTCTTATATGGGTTGGCTGCTGGGCAGAATGTAGTTACGCAGACAAGTCTTTTTAGGTCTTTTTTGACTTTCTTTTCCAATAGAGTTTCTCTGGGAAACATAGAAAAAATACTATGCGTACATTAATCGTTTATACAGAGTTAAACATGCTCAAAATTCATCATGGCTCAAACGTAGTTATTTTATATACAAATAAACAGACTAAACGCACAACCAGCGTGATGTAATTTGATGTTCTTTGTCTTCTAGTCTTGTCTTTTTTTATTATATACTGCTTATGACTATATTCACATGTATTTCCATATTACTTTGTTTCATCACATCGTTGTCTTCTTTAGTGCATAGCCATAGGAATGAAAGTTCAAAATGTGAATTTGAGTTCATCAACTATATACACATTACAATATTAACGATAGATAAAATCAATATATATTTTTTATAAAAATCATATGAATATGAGCAAAGGACGCTAATAGGAAAAATAGCTTTTTTGTATATGTGCAAATATGCTGATTTGTGCAAAAGATGCATTAATCATGTGCAAAAAAGCGATTCGGTGAAACATGTGTCTTTGTACAAATACTGTAGCAGCTCTGTAGTAAAAAGTGCCAGTGCCAATCTAAGTTCTAAAGTGTGTAAAGTGCAAAATTGTGCAATATGTATACCTGTGCAAAGTGTGCAAAAGTTAAAAACCAGGTAATAAGTCGGCAGCTCATACTTTCATAAATGTTCTTAATCCTCTTATCTTCCTAGTCGACTGAGAGTTATATCTCTATAATATAAGTAATAATACTTGCTATATAATCTCTTCAGTCAGCCCTAGGACAGCTGTAAACACCACACGCCTACAGGGGAGATAGTAACCAGGGAGCCCCCTGACACTTACTAAAGAATTAATGGCAATGTATTGTTACCTCATACAATCTTAGATCTTACAATGTTGTTAGATATCTTAGTTAATGTAGGAATAATATTGTGTCACAGCCTTTTAATATCCCCTACGTTGCCTCCCAGATGTTAGTCATACTATACACTGAGGTGTTATCATCTCTCACAGAAAGTTATGCAAATCTTCTCCATAGGGGTCTTAGTGTCCAGCTAGACGATACACCTGGATTCGAGCTGGCGCAACCTTTTTTCCCTATTACCTCCCCGTTTGTTTTGCGCCACTGCATCAATTACAAAATATTGAAAGCAATTCAAGTTGTTGTTATGAATTGCTTTTAAATGCCTGGCCACCGGGTAGGCTGGGTCGAAATTCACTATTGCACATATATGTTGTAAAATACGAACATACACTTGCAGTTTTGTGCTACCTACGCAGCTTAAATTACAGCTACACTTTAACACATAAATTGCTAGATCAGTTCTGCAAGTGTAATGTTCTCTGAGTGTGATAGATCTATCTGACAAAGGTGTCAAATATGTAGCAGTATTGATGTCAAACTTACAGGCCCTGCATGAACTGCACCTGAAGAAGCCCTTTCTTGGGGACAGACAATTCTTTGTTTTATTTGTTTCTGGGCTATTCCTCACTAGGTCATTACGCATCGAATATGCTCTTCTGTAAGTAACAGTGGGGGTTTCGGGAGGACACTTTTCAAAGTTTGGTCGGTCAGGACAATAGTCCATTGCTTTTTAATGATGGTTTTTATGCTCTTTGCCTGTCTGCTGTAGCCTGTGATAAGTCTCAGTTCCATATTATCACTGCCCTGGATTTCACTCAGATCTGTTCTTGCTGTTTCTACATGCCTATTGGGGTCAAGTAAGGCTGCTTGATCCTTGACATTTGCCTTCCTCATAGCCACATCCAAATTTGTGGATTCGTACCCCCTGGCTTCGAGTCTTTTTTTGGCCGCCATATGGGATGTACCCGGGCTTCTGATGTACTACATGCCCTATGTATACGAAGAAACTCCCCATATGGAATGGTCGATATTGTGTTTTGCGGGTGAAAACTACCCGCATGTAACACAGTGTTGGCCGAAGTGGGCTTCCTATATAGGCAATTTTCTATTCTGCCCTGTGCTACTTGTACAGTGATGTCTAAAAAATTGGCAGTTGTCGTATCTATGTTTGCAGTGAAATGTAAATTGAGACTATTGTAATTAATTATTTCTACAAATCTGTTGGCCTGATCTTTTGTCCCGTTCCATACAACAAAAATATCATCAATATACCGCCAGTATTTGACACATGCATAGACCACAGTGAGGCATGTTGTGACCTAAAGACATTTTCCTCCCACCAGCCTACATGAAGACATGCGTAATTGGGGGAGAAACATGCCCCCATAGCCACTCCTCTTAGTTGTTGAAATACTGCACTATCAAACATAAACACGTTTTATAAACACCAATGGATCATTTTGATTAACATTTGTTTATGACAGTACATTTCGATTGGTCTCTTGCCCAAAAAATATTCCACAGCTCTGAATCCATCTGGATGGGAAATACCTGTATATAAAGCGGTAATATCCATGGTAAGAAAAAGGTACTCATCTGACCACTCTAAGTAACTCACTTGGAACAAAAAATCGGTGGTGTCTTTAATGTGTGTTGGTAAGCTAATAAAAAACTCTTGGAGGTAAAAGTCAACATATTTGGATGTATTCTCAAAGGTGCTGTTAATCGATGAGACAATAGGTCTTCCAGGCATAGGTAACTTATTTTTATGCACCTTTGGTATAAAATATATGTTAGGTAATACTGGAACTTACTTGTATGGAAACACAAAACCATCTCTTAAAATGAGGCCTTCTTTTCTTCAAACACTCAGTTCATCTTTGTTGTTCTTTTGTATTGCTCTTACTTGTGCCATATTTATTTTAATATAGCATGCTCCATCATTGAGATGTCGATATACCTCTTTTATGTAGTCTTTCTTGTCCCATAGCACAACATTACCCCCTTTGTCCAATTTGTTTATGACACTGGTATTGTCCTTTTTCAACTTATTCATCAACACAGTATATTGTTTCATTTGTTCTTTGGGTGAAATATGTTGTGCCTTGGTTTTACGCAGTAACTTCTTAAACTCTTCTGTGATGCGGTCATGGTAGATGTCAATTGCATCATGAGACATTGTGGGAACACAGGTCACAACTGGCTTGAATGGACTGTGCCCAGGCTTATATATGTTAATTCCTTCTGCCTCAGCTCTTTCTTGTGTGTTACCGATCTGGATGTGTTCAACACTAAGGGTTTGAACAGGTGACATTTCTTTAACTTGCAGTCCTTGTATACTTGTATTGATGTTACGCTCTAGTTTATTTTTAATATCATGCTCCAAGTTGTTTTTTATCATGAAGTATTTCCTTAATTTGATTTTTCTAATGAATTTATAGACATCTATTCGGGTGTTACAAAATCCAAAGTTGCTTTCTGGGCAGAAATACAAACCCAGTGCCAGAAGTTGTTTCTCTGCTTGGTCTAAATCAGTGTTCGTAAGGTTAACAATGCTATTATCCTCTATTGTTTGTTTTTCTTCAAATATTGATTGTGTTGCCGCCTTCCCCTTGTTCCTGAGGCATTTCCTTAGTTCGCGCCTCCTTGCATTTAGCCTTTGTTTGTTGAGGCGTTTGAATTGCACGGCAGTAATGACTGCTTGCGTTCCATTCTGATGTAGTCCAGCTCCTCCGCCAATGTTAGTTGGCCCAAATCCCCTAGCTCTGAACTTGGGTTACTGTCATCAGACTCTGCTTCACTTGGGGCAAGACTAACATCCAAAGTAGATATATTGGATTTGCTTGCTGCCAGGTCAGTTCTTCTTGCATTTGCCGCTGCTTTGTTGGTAAACCCTTTTGCTTTCGCAGATTGTCGAACTTCCGAGCAAACGTAAAAATTTGCCCCAGTTCGTAGTCTTTTTTATCACTGGCAAATTTAAATGCCTTCCTGGTTTTTATAACTTCCTCCTGTTTTTTTTGGCTGTCTTTCATATCTTTAATGATCTTGTTGATGTAATCCTAACTACTCTGATGTTCCGGTTTGCTCAATTCGTTGTTGATCCTCATTATTTCCTCCATATTTTTGTCTCGATCTATTTTTGCATAATTCACCAACAGACATACCAAGCGCATTAAAGCTTCCAAATTGCTTTCAGCCCACTCCTTCAATAGGAGGGGATGTGGGCTATCGAAACTTGGAGCTAACATTATCCTTAGACCTCTGGGAATCCTTCACACTTCGTGGTATTTCTCGAGAATTTATATATATATATATATATATATATATATATATATATATATATATATATATATATATATATATATATATATATATATATATATATATATATATATATATATATATATATCCAAACGGGTCCTCACCAAGGCACTCAGAGCATCGTTTAGCCACGCTACCTGGAAGAAAAACGGCAGGACCAGGTATTCCGTGAGTTGAAATTTTTATTTGGCAACAAACGGCAGCATAACGTTTCGGCCTCTCACAGGCCTTGATCACATGGTGCTATGCAGTCGAAAGGCAGAATTTAAAGTGCTAGTGCTAAAAACGATAACCAACCAGAGTTGAGTAAAGTGCATAGTGCAATAGACATAGTCAAGATACTATGAAATTTCCTTAATGCAAAAAATTTGCGCACGTAACAATTTCACCAATATACAAGAGTAGTTAAGAGTTTTTTGAAAACAGTGTTGGGATAAATCCCCCTCATAGATCACTGGACAGGTGTTGATCTGTGTATCTAACACGTGTATATGTGCATAAGTTGATTATATAATAGCCGGATCAATCCGTTGGCAAAATCAACCACATTATGATAAACACATGAACTGACAAATACTATATACATTTGTGCAAAGGATTTAAGAAAAACAGCAACAAGAATTGCTGAGCTTTTATCTATATATGGATTAACCCGCAAGTTCTCTATTAAAACAATGTCAATTCAATAGATGCACGTATTTGTCTGTGCCATTGTTAAAGTGCATGCACCGTTAGAACAGGCAACCTCATTTGAGAAACACTTGAATCCAAATGAATCATTGGCTAACTGTAAATTCATACTGGTTGGATAACCGAATTGTAAAAAAATGTGCAAGTGAATGTGATAAAAAATTGCAAACAGATCTCAATTCGATTATAAACATAATCTTAATGTAAGGTGTAATATCATCTGATCTGTCGACTAAAGCAGTAGGATCACTGGACAAAACAATGATGTCATAAAGGTACGGGTATCACTAGACAAACCACTGGTTAAGCTGGAAATACTGAACACAAACCATATTGTGGGATGTCTGAATGGGACACAAAATAGTACCATGAGGAACCAATCAATGGAGATAAACTGTGCAGAAAGCAAAATTATAAACAGGTGTACAAGTCTTCTGATGCATTCAGCCCATTGGGAAATTTACTATCTAGCATGAGAATATAGCGTGTTTCCAATCTTCTCAACGCTGCTTCCCTGTTACCACCCCTTCTCATTGGTGCAATAGTGTCTATGGCATAATATTTCAAGAGAGAGCTATTGCTGTTATGTTTCTCTCTGAAATGCCTAGCAACTGGATATGCTGGGTCGTTGGACTTTATGGCCCGTAGGTGTTGAAGGACCCTTTTATGCACCTGTAATTTTGAACTGCCCACGTAACGAAGACCACATGGGCATTCCAGAATATACACACAGAATTCACTTTTGCATGTGATTTTTTTCTTGATTTTACAAGGGGTGTCCGAAAAGGGGATGTAATACTCAGTCTTGTTCACTCCCTGAATACAAGCTTTGCATGAAGCACATTTTCTGAAGCCTTTACTCCCCGCCAACCAATCTTGTTTAGTCACTAACTCAGGGCTTGATTTCACTAGCGCGTCATGTAAGGAAAAGGCTTTTCTATAGGTAATTGCAGGTTTTGTGGGCATATATTTACCTATAATGGGATCGCATTTGACTAGACCCCAATGCCTATTTACAATTTTTCTAAGCGCACCATACTGGTTGTTAAAGGCCCAAATGAGTCTAGTAGGTTGTTGCGTTGGGGCTGTGGTGGTAGTACGTGTCCCCCTATGTACCAGGGCTTCTGACCGGGGTATTGCATTGGCTTTCCTGATGGCAGCCAGGATCACCTTTTTGTCATACCCTCGGGCCAGAAATCGATGTTTGCACTCATCCTGGGCTTTCTGATTCTGTGCTTCAGTGCTGCATGCTCTTCTGATCCGCAGCATTTCCCCGTAGGGGATGCTGCGGATCAAATGGGGAGGATGATGGCTTTGTGCATGCAACACTGTATTACCAGCCGTAGGCTTTCTGAACAGAGATGTTTGAATTTCTCCATTGATAATATTGATGGCAATGTCCAAAAAGGTGGCATGCGAGCTGCTGATATCAAAAGTGAATGACAAGTTGTAGTTGTTTTTGTTTAACTTGTCGATAAATTCTGTGACCTGTTCGGTGGTTCCTTTCCAGATCATACATACATCATCGATGTATCTGAACCACCGAACAATGTGATTCCTACAAGTTTCAGAGTGTTCGCCAGTGAGGACCTGCCTCTCCCAGTGTGAAGGCAGGCGTAACTGGGAGAAAAACAGGCCCCCATGGCTACACCCCTAACTTGTTGGAAATGCTGTTTATTAAACATAAAATAATTATTGTTCAAACAGAATTTTATCATTGATAACAGCATCTTGTTATGTTCTGCAAAAACAATCGGGCGGAACCCCAAGTAATTGTTGGATCTTTCCACAACCCAGCTCACACCACGGAAGTGAGGATGGCCCCACCCCTCTGCCCTCACTCGAATCGCCACACGCACTATTATACAGCGTGACCGCGAACCGAGCCAAGGGAGAAGGTAGGAAAAATAATAAACCAAAGAAAGAGTAACGTCCAGGCTCTCTCTATGATTCAGCTAGGCAGCCCTGCAAGCAGTGGGTAATGGTCTTTTAACCTGCAGTCAGAAGAGAAAAGAAAACACAGAAAAGAAACAGATCAATACTTCAATGCCCAGTGTTCTCTCATCTGCATCCCTATTCTCAACCCTGAAAAATGCCCAACACACCCCAATTCCCTTCTTACTTGTGTGTCCAGCTGATAATTCCAAAAGAGAGCGAGAGTCCAGCAAATCCAGATATGATTGACTCCAAATAGTCAGACGTTACTCAAATGAAGGGGAAAAAGTCATTCATCTGACACAAAAAACCCCTGACAAAAAACGTGTATTCCAAATAACTACACTATTTCCAAAAAGGCATTCTATCTGTGGCCACAGACTAAAAGCGCATACACAGGGAAACGTTTAGAAGCTATAAAAGCTCCCTAGAAAACACGTCCCAGCGCTTACACAACAACGTACCTCGGGTACTCACTAAACCCGGAAATCCGATTCTCAGTGGCTCCCTCTTAAAAGAGGAAAACCGTCGAGCCCAAAAGTGCAAAAAAACACATTATTGTCACCAGTTCGTGATCGCGCATTATTGCACGAATGCTCCGCTTACGCGTCCCGTGAAGTAGACTCGAACGGGAAGGCGTCTGATGTTGCACCCAGCTGGGCCGCTGATACGAAGCCTCGTCCAGCGAAACGCCGCCTCCAGGAAGGTCGCGTTGAGCAGCAGAGCACCTTTAAATGCGCACACGTGAAAAGACAAATATCCCAATCCAGGCTCCGAACATAGGAAAAACGCCAACCGGGTTAGAAACCAAGCACCGAGACAAGGTGCTGGGGTTTCTTTATCAACTTGAGAGGAAAGGGGGCGGGGCTACCAAAAACAGGGAAACAGAGGGAGGACACCGGGGAATACCAGAGAAACGAAAACAGAGGAAAGGAAAGGAAAGGCTGACTAAACCCTAACAGTACCTCCCCCCAAAGGCCTCCCAACAGGACGGGGTTTAGATGGATGACGGAGATGGAACTGTCTAACCAATCTAGGAGCATGTACCCCAGTAGCTGGTTCCCAAGTGCGTTCTTCCGGAGGATACCCCTTCCAATCAATCAAGTACATCAACCTCCCCCGTCTCCTCCGGGCATCAAGGATAGCGTTGACCTCAAATTCCACTTCGCCCTCAACCATTACAGGAGGGGGAGGAGGTAAAGTCTGATCGGTGTCTCTATAGGGTTTCAACAATGAGGTATGAAACACCGGATGAATGCGATATTCATCAGGCAGCTCCAACCTCATCGCGACAGGATTGATAACCCTAGCTATAGGAAAGGGACCCACGAACCGCGGCTGCAATTTCCTAGGGCCATCCAATCTCAGGTTCTTTGTTGACAACCACACTCGCTCCCCCACTACAAAGGATGGGGCAGGGACCCTATGCTTATCAGCCTGCCGCTTCATGTCCTCCTTGGCCCGCACCAGATGTTCCTGGGCCAACCCCCATATCTTGCTCAAAGCTATTCCCAGAGAATCAACAGCAGGCACATGACCAGAAGGTTGAATAGGGATAGCCCTTGGATGAAATCCCATGGAACAGTAAAAGGGAGACATCCCAACTGCGGAATGAATGCTGTTATTGTACGCAAATTCCGCAAGCGGGAGGGCTACCACCCAATCACAAGTCAAAGTAGTCAGCAAGCAACGTAAGTACTGTTCCATAGTTTGGTTTACCCTCTCTGTCTGACCATCGGACTGAGGGTGATAGGCCGATGAAAGGCAGATCTTCATTTGTAAAGCCTCACATAACTCAGTCCAAAACCGGGACACAAACTGCGAACCCCTATCGGACACAATGGCTGACGGTAACCCATGTAATCGCACTATAGATGATACAAATACCAAAGCCATTTCCCTTGCAGTAGGCAGTTTAGATAAGGGGATGAAATGGCCCATCTTCGTAAAAGAATCAACCACCACAAGAATCACCGTACAACCAGACTTCAAGGGCAGGTCTGTAACAAAGTCCATACTAATTTTATGCCATGGCGCAGGAGGTACCGGTAAAGGAAGTAATAGACCAGACGGACTGGAGTGCGATGACTTACTCACAGCGCATATAGGGCAAGCCGCTACAAACTGTTGAACGTCAGGTGTCACAGACTCCCACCAGAACCAACGTAAACAGAATTCCCTGGTTTTATGGATTCCGGGATGCCCTACTAAAGCAGAGGAATGACACCATTTCAACACTGTGTCCCGTAAAGCAGGTGGTATGAACAGTTGAGTATCATGATACAACAATCCGTCTCTCAATAAAAAGGAAGGCTGGGAAGACCAAGGAGTCAAATCTAGTCCCTGCAACTTATCCTTCACTTCAACCAAAAAACCATCCAGAGACACACTCCCTACAATCTTTTCAGATGGAATAAAAGACCCCGTGTCCCTGTCAGTCCCCCACTCTGTATGATTCACATGTATACGGGACAAGGCATCCGATTTCAATTGCTGAGCTGCAGGTCTGTAGGTGATTATAAAATCCTATTCATTAAAAAATGAAACCCACCTCATCTGCCTAGGAGTTAGGGCACGAGCCGACCTGAAGAACTCGAGATTCTTGTGATCTGTGAAAATAGTAATGGAATGGCGAGCCCCCCACAGGTGATGTCTCCACTCTTCAAATGACAGCTTAATGGCCAACAATTCACGTTCAGCAACGGTGTAATTCCTTTCAGCCGGCAACAGAGTCTTTGAAAAGAAGGCTATGGGATGCATAAACCCCGTCTCGGCATTGCGCTGAGACAAGACCCCCCCCACAGCACCCAAGGGAGCATCCGCTTCAACAAAAAAGGGTAACGATGGATCAGGATGGACCAGAACAGGGGCTGAAGTGAACCGTTCAATGAACTGATCTAACGACATTTGAGCCAAATAGGACCAAACAAAAGGAACACCCTTTCTCAACAACACAGTCATGGGGGCCACTATCTCCGAGAAGTGGGAGATAAACCTCCGATAGAAGTTTGCAAATCCAAGCAACACCTGCACATCTTTCACACATTTTGGCGATGGCCACGAGGTAATAGCCTCAATCTTCCTCGGATCCATTCGGATGCCCTCAGCAGACACAAGAAAACCCAAAAACTCCACTCTTTCAGAATGGAAACTACATTTCTCTGGTCTCACAAACAACTGATGTTCTCTCAAGGTCTGTAAAACCTGGTGAACGTGAGTTTCATGTTCCGCCTCAGTGGTAGAAAAGATCAAAATATCATCAATGTATACTATTACACTCACATCCAGAAATTCCCTCAGCACCTCGTTGATAAAAAACTGAAAAGCAGCCGGAGCGTTACATAGCCCGAAGGGCATAACACCATACTCATACAGACCAAACTTAGTCCGGAAGGCAGTTTTCCACTCGTCGCCTTCACGGACTCGTATGAGATGATACGCCCCTCGGAGATCCAATTTAGTAAACACCGTTGCATGCCTCA
This sequence comes from Lissotriton vulgaris, assembly GCF_964263255.1. Taxonomy (NCBI): domain Eukaryota; kingdom Metazoa; phylum Chordata; class Amphibia; order Caudata; family Salamandridae; genus Lissotriton; species Lissotriton vulgaris. The sequence continues at coordinate 656,456,555 of NC_141697.1, forward strand.
GCTGATCGAGCAAAACGGGAATCAAGGGAAGGGGATACTTGTTCTTAATAGTACCCTTATTGAGTGCCCTATAGTCCACACAGGCGCGGAGACCACCTTCCCGTTTGGGAATAAAAAAGATAGCGGAGGAAGCAGGAGAGGAAGATGGACGAATAAACCCCTTTGTCAACATCTCGTCTATGTATTCCTTCAAATGCTGTTCTTCTGGCCCTGATAAGGCATAGATGCGACAACAGGGAAGAGTGGCCCCTGGAATCAAATCAATTCTACAATCAAAGGAACGATGGGGAGGCAAGTCCCGCGCTCGTCCTTTGTCAAACACCTCGGCAAACTCTACATAAGCCTCTGGTATCTTTTGCACGTCACACCTCAACCCATCACTTGCTGCACAAGATAAGGGAGTAACCCAATCCGTGGCGACTTTGTAACAACTCTGCAGACAATAGACCGAATCAAGGGTCACGGTCCTACGAAACCAATCAATCCGGGGATTGTGAGACTGCAACCAAGGAACCCCCAACACAATACCAAACGAGGGGGCATCAATTAGATCAAACCCAAGGTATTCAGAATGTCCGTTATCACAAATCATACACAAGGGTTCTGTCTGTCTAGTGATAGTACCAGAGGACAACTCTGTTCCATCTATCGCCCTCACAGGTTCGGGTTGGTCCTTCAAAAGCCAGGGCACCTTCAATTGTTCCGCTAACTTAATATCCATGAAATTGCCCGTGGCCCCCGAATCCAATAAAGCTGAAACAGGAGTCCTATGGCTGTTGGAGATTACCAAACAGACAGTAATCATAACATGTTTAGGGACTCTCTTGACCGTACCAGATATCTGATAAGAAAGATTGAGTTTCTCACCCATCAACAACTCTGCAGGAGGCTGCACACAAGCTACCACTTTTCTAGATGTCATGGAAGAAGGTTTAACAGAACAATCTCTGGCATAATGACCTCCCTGCCCACAATAAAAACACAGGTTCTGGGTTCGTCTTCTACTCTTCTCTTCAGCAGTTAGGGGGCCCCGTACCCCTCCTATTTCCATAGGCTCCGGAGTGGCTCGACCCTCACTGGGGTTCTTCACCTCGCCTCTTGCAGGAACCACTCGGGATATCTGAAAGCGGGATCTCTCCCCTTTCCTTTCTAGTAGCCTATGGTTCAGCTTCACCACTAAATCAATGAATTCAACGCAATCTTCAGGAGGATTCACCACCTGTGAGACCACATCCTTCAGGTCTTCTGACAACCCTTGATAGAACAAAGACGTTCGTTTATCCACAGGCCAATGGGTTTCAGATACTAACCGATTGAACGTGGACACATAGGTCAGTAAATCCTGTTTTCCCTGTCTCAGTTTCAATAATTCAGAGTCACTTGCTTGCATAAATGCATGTTTTGCAAAAAGACAACGCATTTGTTCTTTAAAGGCCCCATAATTATATAAAACAGGGTCATCATTGTCCACCAATGGCACCGCCCAAGACGCTGCAGTACCCGCCAAATAGGAAATAACAAACGCCACTTTTGACGAGTCGTTAGGGAATGAAGCAGGACGACACATAAAGTGTAAATGACATTGGTTCATAAACACGCTATATTTACTGGAATCTCCAGTAAATCTCTCAGGTACTGCCAATGGGACAGGGGTGGGAGTGGTAACATTGACCGTCAAAGGGGGATTACTGGCGCTCGCACTTCTATCAAAATGAAAAGTAGCAGGCTGTAGTACAGAGGGCTTACCCATTCCCCACACCGGATCCTTAGCCTTCCCCGCACTCATTTCCTGACGCAACCCCTGATTCTCATGTTGTAACTCCTGTACTTTAATCTGAAGGGCATTAACAGCCCCCATTAGTTCCTGCACTGTAGGGACCCTCTCTTCCCCTTCCTGTCCATCCTCATCCATTCTCGCTCGGGTGGTGATTTTTTCGTGGGCTTGGTTTTCTGTTGGATCTTTCCACAACCCAGCTCACACCACGGAAGCGAGGATGGCCCCACCCCTCTGCCCTCACTCGAATCGCCACACGCACTATTATACAGCGTGACCGCGAACCGAGCCAAGGGAGAAGGTAGGAAAAATAATAAACCAAAGAAAGAGTAACGTCCAGGCTCTCTCTATGATTCAGCTAGGCAGCCCTGCAAGCAGTGGGTAATGGTCTTTTAACCTGCAGTCAGAAGAGAAAAGAAAACACAGAAAAGAAACAGATCAATACTTCAATGCCCAGTGTTCTCTCATCTGCATCCCTATTCTCAACCCTGAAAAATGCCCAACACACCCCAATTCCCTTCTTACTTGTGTGTCCAGCTGATAATTCCAAAAGAGAGCGAGAGTCCAGCAAATCCAGATATGATTGACTCCAAATAGTCAGACGTTACTCAAATGAAGGGGAAAAAGTCATTCATCTGACACAAAAAACCCCTGACAAAAAACGTGTATTCCAAATAACTACACTATTTCCAAAAAGGCATTCTATCTGTGGCCACAGACTAAAAGCGCATACACAGGGAAACGTTTAGAAGCTATAAAAGCTCCCTAGAAAACACGTCCCAGCGCTTACACAACAACGTACCTCGGGTACTCACTAAACCCGGAAATCCGATTCTCAGTGGCTCCCTCTTAAAAGAGGAAAACCGTCGAGCCCAAAAGTGCAAAAAAACACATTATTGTCACCAGTTCGTGATCGCGCATTATTGCACGAATGCTCCGCTTACGCGTCCCGTGAAGTAGACTCGAACAGGAAGGCGTCTGCTGTTGCACCCAGCCGGGCCGCCGATACGAAGCCTCGTCCAGCGAAACGCCGCCTCCAGGAAGGTCGCGTTGAGCAGCAGAGCACCTTTAAATGCGCACACGTGAAAAGACAAATATCCCAATCCAGGCTCCGAACATAGGAAAAACGCCAACCGGGTTAGAAACCAAGCACCGAGACAAGGTGCTGGGGTTTCTTTATCAACTTGAGAGGAAAGGGGGCAGGGCTACCAAAAACAGGGAAACAGAGGGAGGACACCGGGGAATACCAGAGAAACGAAAACAGAGGAAAGGAAAGGAAAGGCTGACTAAACCCTAACAGTAATAGGCCACTGCCCTAAGACCATCCGCATGGATGATGCTAGTATATAGGGCAGAGACATCAAGTGTTACAAGCAGGTATGAAGGATCCCACTGAACAGTGCTTAGCTTTCTTAAAAAGTCACTGGAGTCTTGGACATAAGAGGGTAATCCTAACACATGTTCCTGCAAGAATGAGTCCACGTAGATTGTAGTGTTCTCTAGTAACCCCCCACATGCAGAGATGATTGGTCTTCCGGGGGGTTTCTGCGAGTTCTTGTGGATCTTGGGGATCAGGTAGAGCACGGGCATGATAGGGACATCATTTTTTAGATATTTCAGCTCATCCATGCTAATGAGGCCTGATGAACGCCATCCCATGAGCAATGAATAAAATGTACCTTGGGCATTTTTGATGACCGCCAGATCACAGTGTCTGTAACAGGAGATATCATTCAACTGGGCGGTCGCCTCTTCTAAGTACAAGTCCCTTGCCCACAAAACAATGTTGCCCCCCTTGTCCGATTGACGGACTATCACATTGCCAGCTTTTTGAATCTTTGCCACCAAATCAGTGTATCTTTTGTTACAGTTGTCTCTGTAATTGTTGTTCCTCTGTGTCTGTGAATATAGAGTCTTAATATCTTTCACTACGGCCTCCTGGAAGATATCTAAATTATCGTGCAGCATCTGTGGAGTATATGTAGATTTAGGCTTAAATTTTGTGAGGTTACCCATCGTGTTGCCAGATTGGGAAGCACTGTCAACCTCTGTCTGTTGAGACACAAATTGTTCTTGTCTTAGGCTTTCCATGTCTTGGACGAGTGGCAAATCATGAACAACTAATGGTGTACTATCATCACTGGCACTAACATCCTGATTCCTGGGCTTATTGTTTAAAAAATGTTTCTGCAATTTGAGTTTTCTTGTGAACTTAAATAAGTCAATTCTAGTGTCCGCATAATTAAAATTTCTAGGCGGACAAAAAGATAAGCCCAAAGACAATGTTTTAAGTTCGGAATCTGTGAGTTGTAAGGAGGTTAGATTGATGATATATATATATATTTTTTTTTTTATTTTTTTAATTACTAGGTCAAATTTCTATTGTTCTCAACATTTCCCAAACAATGTCGAATTCTATAAAAAAAAGGCACTTTGGTGTTTCACAATAAAACATTTCACATCAATAAAGGGTGCAAAAACATACACGTAATAACCTGCACAGTAATATTAGTGAAAGAATAGAAGGAACTTACTCGGCAGTAAAAAAATTAGATTACCACATTCGTAGTCCTTATTTTCTCCCGGAGCCCATCATTATCCAGTCAGACCTTATATATGATGCTACATCGAAATAGATGACAGGCTGGTCAATGCTGTAGCAAAGTGTAAGTGCCCCAGCAGGGCATTTAGTTCCAGAGGTTCAGAAAATTGCCATTAGCCACTTTATGCAAATAGAATGGCCTTTGTGCAAATGAACATAAAGAGAGGGACTAACTCCCTGCCACCCAGACTGCATTCACACATCCCATCATTACTTGTGTTCTCATTTCTTTGAGACCTATGGACTCTAGCAGGGAGCCTTCTGAGCCTAAGGGTAAATATAGAGTGTGTTGAGCTTAGACATTGCTTGAAACCAATTTTTTGCACACATAGTGATGTGTGGTTCCCCCTTTCCACTAGGAACTGCACGTATGTTGGGCAACATAAACGTAGGGTTGGTGCAAGACCGATTCTGTGCACCACGCAGGGTATGTCGCCACAGAGACCAGCCAGCCCACATTGCCACTATATGCAACCCTAAACCTAGAGAGGTAGCAAATGGTTTTGACAACCACAAAACATGACAACCCTGAGCCCCACCTCAGGGTTCCAGGCAATGGATCTAGAACCCCTTTGCTCAGTCACTTGTGTTCTCCTTCTCTCAGAGAAATATACAAGGAATACACAGAGGGGCCTTTTTCAATATTTTATGAACCATTGTGATTCTTGTATAGAATATATGTGCAGCAATGATCAATAGACAGAAGCAGATGAAAGTGATTTACAGTATAAGGACAGTGAACAGAATGTTTAGTTCCACCATCTTACTAAACCAATGTATATATGCAGCTATTAAAAACAATATATATGCATATATAGCATACTCCTACTATGCGTTCTCTAACCTAGATGCCTCTGGTGTGTATATGTGTTCTGTCGATTGGATGATCCAACCTCTATTACCTGACACAAAAGAATGTAGGTCCTTGTCCTGGTCACAGGTTGGACATACCTCCTCACCGAGGGATCAACAAGCAGCTGGGCATGAGGTTTCACTGTGCAGTGACCTCACAATGACAGCAAGTGTTCCTGTGCCCCATCCTGGAAATTATTGTTTATTTATAACAAAAAGCATCCTTGCTATCGAGCCGATGGTTGTATGATGGAACAACGCCTTCCATTGCAATGCATGCCTTTACCACGCATGCATTACAACGCAAATGCCTTTACCACGTATAACCTTTACCACGCATGCTTTTACAATGTATTTTGTTTAAAGCATGTATGGTAAAGGCCTATGCATGACATCCCCAGTCTAAAGCCCAAAATCCATTACAAAAGCGATCTCCCTTACCATAACAGGACAACAACGAGGAAACGCTTGTGTGTGAGGCACAGCACAGGTCATCAAGAGGAAGTGGAAAGATCTCTTTACTCCTCTAACAATACCTATAGCCTTGACCATGCTGGTGCCCTTAACACCGTAACCAGCATATGTCCTCACCACGTATGTTGTAAAAAAATGCATGATGAAGGCTACCCGTGGTAACAGTGTATTCATGGTAACGGCTGCGTGGTAAATGCCCTGCTTGTAAACAGCTGCGTTGTAATGGCTGTTTCCCTGAGCCGATACCTTAGTCAGACTGATATTCTTATGATCTATTGATAGCTACCTCACCTCATGGATGAAAACAAATAACTACATTTGCACAATGTGTTGTTGAGGCCGTGTACATGATGTTCAAGGTGTTTTGATAATGTTCTTACTAAGTGGAATTTTTAAGAAAAGTAGTTTCAGAGAAATTAATCGTGCGTTGTCACTCATGCAAATGTGCGTCAAAAGTAATCGTGCGAAAGAGAAGGCGAATTAGGAAATGTTTACATAGTAAAAATGGCAGCATTTCTCCCAGGCCAAATTAAGAGACATGACATGACATGGACATAAGTTGACTAATATGCTATCTAAAAGTGAGAAAGCTACAGTAAATAGTATCACAGTATATGCACATAAAGGTGATTATAAAATCATTCTAAAAATCAGTTTCAAAAAAGCAATCATACAATTTGAAAGCAAAACCACACAGAAAGCAATGATTAAAAAAAATATTTAAAAAAATGTAAAACCTAATAAAAACCAAATTTAAAATCAATTTAAGATATTAAAACCAGGCCATATTTCAAAGCTACCACCAAACGGAATAGCCAATTGTTATGAGTTCCGAGCGGTAGGCAAAACATCTCTGTTTCCAGCAACGACAGATGATGATCCCAAAGGCACAATTCGATGCAGGTTTACAGAGAAAATCTGTTCCCATGCAGCCCCCACAGCAACTGGGAGCGAACACGGCCGATGGAAGTTCACTGAACCAGAGCCAAAATCCAATTAACTAGGAGCAGAAGCATACCAGGAACCCTGTGACAGGAGCAGGAGAGCGGTGACAGCAGGAGAGCAGCAGGAGAGCAGTGGCCACAGTGTGAAGAGAGCAGTGACAGCATCAGCATGAGAGCAGTGACATCAGCAGGAGAGCTGTGACAGCAGCAGGAGAGCAGTGACAGCAGCAGCAAAAGAGCAGTGACATCAGCAGGAGAGTAGTGACAGCAGCAGCAGGAGAGCAGTGACAGCAGCAGCAGCAGCAAGAGAGCAGAGACAGCAGCAGCAGGAGAGCAGTGACAGCAGAGCAAAAAAGCAGTGATAGCAGCAACAGCAGCAAGAGAGCAGCAGCAGCAGGAGAGCAATGACAGCATCAGCAGGAGAGCAGTGACAGTAGCACCAAAAGAGCAGTTACAGCAGCAGGAGAGCTGTGACCGCAGCAGCAGGAGAGCAGGGACAGCAGTGAAGAGCTGTAAGTAGAGCAAAACACGGTGTCAAGGGTTGCTTTTACTCATTTCAGGTTGACTTGGTTGGCATGTTACCAATTCAAAGCTGTAATACTGTGCCTGGAGTGGTAAATGGCTTTTGTCATTCTACAGCTCGGCATGGACAGCACTGTGCTAGCCCTATGCTTAAAGACTTTGCTGTAGAAATGGCAATAGACTTTGTCTTTTTCTATCTCTGCATGGATGGAACAGTGCTAATCCTATGCTTAAAGACTTTGATAGAAAAGCAGAAATTTAAACTGAGGAGATCTAGAGTGTCCCTGGTGTTGAGAGTGCTCTATACAGGAGCTGCTTTCCACCTAAATTTGAGAACTACCCAGAGTTCTCTGCTTCTTTTTTCCATATTTTATGCATCACGCTATGCCTGAAATGGTATTGTTTTGACTTATACTGGGTGCTCCCTTGTGTTTTGACACAGCTATACCTCTCTGAAGAGCTCTAAACAGAGAAAAACACTGTGACGGGGGTTGCTTTTGATCATTTTAGGTTGGCTTGGTTGGTATTTTACCAATTCAAAGCTGTAATACTGTGCCTGGAGTGGTAAATGGCTTTTGTCATTCTACAGCTCGGCATGGACAACACTGTGCTAGTCCTATGCTTAAAGACTTTGGGGCAGATTTACAAGAAAGTGCCGCAGTGCGGCACCGCAGGCCCTTTGTATGCGCTATGCTGCAGCACTTTCAGAGCACAGGAATGCAACATATTTACAATGATATGTCGACTTTGCCAGCTCCCGGGTTTTCCAGAGAGCCTGCAGTTCGCGCTGTGCAGTCGGAGCTGTTGCTGTGGGGAGAGGAGAGGAGCCTGCCGCCCGCCATTCTGCCATTTCGCCGCTTCTGCTGCCGCTTCTGTAGACCCGGTTGCCAGACGGGGGTCGGCGTGCTGCTGAATCGCCCCGGCGGAAAGAGCAGAGGCGGCGGTAGGAGCAAAGGCAGAGGAAAAGCCGCACAGAAAACCGTCAGGAGCCTCTCCTAATCGCTGAATAGGAAAAGTTTGGAACGAGAGGCATCGCGGTGAGTTAGAGAGCAAGACGGGGTAGCAGTAGTCACTGGGGACCCTCCCTCCCTCCCTCTACTTGCAGCCCCTTCCCTGCGGATTGCCCGAGCCTGGCCTGGCCTGGCCTGGCCCTGACCTCTGGGGGAGAGTGGAGGACGGAGCCCGGAGGCACAAGTAGGACCCTGATTTCCGTGCAGTGGAGGGACAGCAGGAGCAAGAGCCCCCCTAAAGTGCGACCAGGACTGACCCCAGTACACAGTGTGACTCTAGGAGTTACTGGGCCATTTTCTTCATCGTGTAGCTGCAAAAAAAAACAAAAAAAAAACATGAGAACAAGAAATTCAAATCTTCTACAACACCCAGAGAAGCCTCGCCCTCACAAGTCAGCAAGACGCCACAAAGAAAAAATGCTTTACCCCTTGGGCAGAGGGGCTCCAAAATGGGGGTTAAGCCATAAAGACAGACTCGTGGAGGTGGATCAAACAGGAGACTTGCCTTCAGACCCACCACTAGCGCCTAAACCTCAATCTAACCCTCAACAAGGACAGGATGCAATTCCCCAGGTGTCTACACCTAACAAGAGCTCACTTAACCGCAGCAATAAAAAAAAAACAATTAGAGCTGACAGTAATAGAGACATAAGGGACTTTTTGCTTCCCACAACGCCAAATTTTGCGGGCTCAGGGGCAGGTCACGTTAACACCACAACTAGCCCAACCACAGTTGTCTCTTTTACACCATCAGGATCCCAATCACCCAGGCACCTGGCCATTCCACTATCGCCAAAAATAATCATGGTGCTGGGCGGCTCAAGAGCACAATCAACTATGGCACCAACTCTGCTTAGCAATAATAACTTTAAAAATAGCCCACCCAATTTAGCAACCCCACGACCATGCGACATGCAAACAGACGGTCTGGCCAACGGAGAGAATGGAGAGACTCGGGCAATTGGGCCGACCGGGACCAAGGGGGTCAGAACAATTAATGCTCAAGCACTAAGTGCAAACACCAAACCATTCGTAGCCACAGTAGCCTACTCTCCAAATCAAAGTAGCACGGCACACGACAATGACAATGTTCCTTTGACTCCTTTGATTCCTGTAGGACGGGGGTGGTAAAGGTAACGGAGCCACAGTTGTCCACACTAGATCATCAATTTGTATTAATTAATGATGTTCTTTCTTCAATGGTAAATCCTGCAATAATGCATGCGGACAAACTGGATGTTCAGATAAGCATTCTACAAACAGTTGCTGGTCTGATCTCAGGAATAGACACCAAACAGGAAGACCTGAATTCTTTGATCCAACAAGCTCAGGAAAATACAACAGCAACACCTAAACAGCAGGACAGTGGTTGCAGTCCTGTGTTGCTTATCTTGGAAAAGCTCCCAGAGATAATGAACACACTGATTGAGGATCTTAAATCAGAAACCAGCAGGCATCGGAATACTGTACACCTCCAGCAGAATAACAAGGATTACGTTCTCATTGAAAACTTGCAGAATTCTCAACTCAACGTCAAAGAACCCCAGCAAGACCTCACAAGGATAGTGGAAGAGCACCCATCCAGGACCCTAGAAACGGCAACAGACTTGAACTGCGCCAATGTTAAAGAACAAGACATTTCAAATATCTCGCACTTAACAAGTCTAGACCCCGCCAACCTTTCCCGGAAAAATAAGAAAAAACTAAAAAAGTTGAATAAACAAAGAAAAAACAACTCCATCTCCAATGGTTCAATTAGGCAGTGGTAATTGCCGGAAAATAAAGAGACTGGGATCCACACCGACAACAACTTTGAGACCAATACTCCTTCAAAGCCTCATATTTTAAATGAAAATACTATTATTTCAACTAACTTGGGTAAAACTAATCTTGAATTAACCCTTGGGAACTGCTCGGATGAGCGCACGGATCAACGGCCAAAAACTAAGGATACAAGTGAAGTAAAAGCCGTCGGTGTGCTCTAACCGCCCACAAGAACAGACACCTTGGGACGGCAGGCATGTCTCGCAAAGAACCCAGGTATCTAATTTAGGGAGCTCTTTTCTGACTAATGCGGTGGATAAAGGTTCATGTGGCACGACCAGAGACACACTAAAAGCAATCAACCAATCACCAGGCCGAAGGGGACCTCAAGGCTCTACCAAGACTGTAACCCATAGAGTGAGGGAAGCTTCATCAACCTCAGCTAAGCCCGACAGGAAAGACCAGTTGACGGCTGTCAACATAACTCAAGCAGAGGGCAAGGTCGACATCTTGGCACTGAAACCATTACATGACACAACTTGTCAAAAATCGCAGGAAGCCATGACACAACACAGCCTGTCTTCCATCCCATACGACGACTTGAAAATATTGCTCCACCCTGAATATGTCTCTCAGGGCAAGTGGGACATCCTTAATCGCAGCAATCTTTTAAAACTTTGCGCCAATATCTCAGGTCTAGAAACCATAAAAACAACAGATATTGAAAGTGTCTCTTTCCTCTCCCCAGGACCAGGTGAGAGCAACGAAATCACAGAATTGCTTTTTTCCAATCTCGATATGGCTCGGGCATTAAAAAGAAATAAGAAACACCTGGAAGATTGGGGCATAAAGATCACGAGTAGGCCTGCGGTGAAATATCCCATGCCCCTGAAACATTGTTATTCGAAGCAACGAAAGGCCTCTCCGGAACCGGACATTAAAAAAAAAGACTCCATTGCTGGAGTTACCCCATCTACTGCCACCAGCACTGTCCATTCTTCACGGGACCAACTGCGGCACAAACTCCTAACTCCAGTTTCTTCGTAAGCAAGAAATTCTTACAGCACCCGCTAACGGATCCTCCAGCCAAGAATAATAATTCGACGATTAGTACTCAGAGTGCAACTATTATGTCCTGGAACGTAGCAGGGATCTTAAAGCTAGTACAAAACCCGGCGACACTGCCATTCCTAGAAGGAGTGGACATAATTTGCATTCAAGAAACGTGGGCCATTAAACCATTATCAATAAGAGAATTCGCAGAATACTGTAAACCAGCCATCAAGGAGAATATATTTGGTAGACCATCTGGAGGTATTTCCATTAACCCTGGGCGAAGTACTTCGCTACGCCCACGGAGTGGACGTAGTGTTGCCTACTTCGCCCTTTGCAAAGTAGGCGTAGCAGGCAACACTACACCCACTCTGTGGGCGTAGCGAAGTTGACTCCCACCCGCCTTGCTCCCGCCCTCCCCTACATACCTAATTTGGGTTACATAGTGTTAGACAAGTAAATAAAAAGCGATTAGAAGAGGGAGCCCCGGGACACGGCGGACAAGGTAAGTGCTTTTTATTTACTTGTCTAACACTATGTAACCCAAATTAGGTATGATGGGGAGGGGAGCAGGCGGCGCGTAGTGGGGCTACACGAAGTGCGTGGGTGGGCGTAGTTTCTCGACCACTTTGCGTAGCTTCGCGTAGCCCCACTACGCATACTACGCCCAGGGTTAATTTCCATATACATCAGGCAATCTCGGAAAATACAATTCACAGAAATAAAAACATCATCAAACATGTTCATGGCAGGCACCCTGAAAGGCTTTTCAACAAACAAGGGCCCACTTACAATACTCTTAATTAATGTTTATTATAATCCTCACAGACCGGGAGCCAAGGACAAGCTGTCTCAGCTAATACGCCATATAGAAAATCTTCTCCTACAATTAGCACATATGGAATCAATAATACTTGGGGATTTTAAAACACACAATATTGGGGCTAGGTCAGCCCAAAGTAATAACTCTTCGGCTACAGAGGCCTTTCTTTAATGCCCTAATGCTCTCTTATCAGCTGTTATCAGCTCACTCTCTACTCATAAGGGACACACCAGGAACCCTTTGCCCGCCAACGTACAATAATCAAACTACCATTGATTATATTCTACTAAGCAGTCAGCTACAGAATCTAATGACAGGCTACAAAGTTGGACAACGGAAGGAAAGTGACCATGCCGCACTAACAATCACGTTAAATTTTACAGCAGATAATCACTATGCGTTACAACACGTTGGGGCAACAAATGGAGCTGAACTGTTTACATTGGTGAGCAGATTAAATGGGGCACTGTGCCAATTAACAAGTTTGAGGAATGGAAAAAAGAATGGGCCGACGGGCAACAAAGCAATAACAACAGGGGTGCAATAGAAGAATGGGATCAGTCCGCTCGCAACTTAGTTACACAACTTCAAGGAGGATCAATAAATGAAATTCATCCACACCACTTGCATAACTTTGGTCCTATCCCTGCAATAAAGAGAGTGCGAAACAATTAAGAACTAAACGAAGGGCTTACCAGAAAACGGGCTCAGCACTGGCTAAAAGGCTACTTCAAGAAACAGCAAAACTCCACTCGAAGACAGTTTGGGCCGCAAAAAGGGGCTGTATTGAGGCGAAATGGCTAAAGATCTTTGACCTACTGAGACCCAGTAAGGCACAAGTGTTTTGGAAATATCTAAATACCTTAAATCAATGAGGTAACCAGAGGGAGAACTCACTTGATGCTGACACCTGGGCAGTCCATGTGAAAAAATTGTACAAAGAGGAAGGCAGCATAGCTCCACAGAATAAAGATCCGGAAGAGGAGGGACACTGAGCCAACATCATCCATCCTATAAAAACTCCGGACCAGCTGGCTCTCCCTGAAAAAAAGGCAGTTAACAAAATCTTAAAAAATATTAGACACAATGGGGCACCAGGACTTAACGGCCTGCCTGGTTCCCTCTTCAGGGAAGACACATATTTTTGGACGGACAAACTGACCACGCTATACGCCGAATGCCAACAGATGGGCGGTGTCCCAGATTCTTGGAGAGGGTCGCTACTGCACCCAATACATCAGAAAGGGCCGAAATCCAACCCTCAAAACTATCGTATGATTGCCCTGCTTGACATCGAGGGCAAGGCCTACGCAAGTACCATTCTGGTGGAACTCTCAAACTGGGTCAGTAATGAAGGCCTTCTGCCCTTTTATCAAACAGGGTTCAGACCCGGATCCTCAACAGTGGATAACATTATAGCACTCTCATACCTAGCGCAGAAGGCTGTGCCATGAAAATGTCTGCCGATTTTTGCTTGCTTCATCGATTACACAGCTGCATTTGATGGCGTTGACCGTTCCATCCTTTGGCAGAAATTGGCAAGCTGGAACATTGATCCCCCTTTATTACAAGCTATTCGATCATTATACTCAAGAACTTGGGTCAGAATTAAACTTTCAAGCACCGCTGCCTCAGAGAAAATCGACACTGATCGCGGCCTGAAGCAATGAATGAATGAATGAAACAGTTCTTGTAGATGCGCGGACTTAGCCCAATGGGCGTCAAGGCGCCTAAATCAAATGCAGAAACTAGAAAACTTACAAAGTCCTATTTACTCATGGGTAGGCCCTCTTAAAAAAGTAGGTTTTTAGAGCCTTTTTGAAAGACTCAATGGTCGGGAGCGTTTTTATTTCTGTGGGAATGGAGTTCCACAGCTGCGGAGCCACCACGGAAAAAGCTCTGGCGCCCCATCTGGCCAGTTTGAAATGAGGAACAACCAGTTGACAGAGTCCCGCAGATCGGAGGTTTCTTGTGGGGACGTAGCGCATAAGAAGAGATCTGATAGCACTAGCAGGACCATCCTTCAGTGCTCTGTGGGTCAGACACAGAATTTTAAAGGCAATTCTGTGTTGCACCGGGAGCCAGTGAAGCTCCTTCCTGGCTAAGGTGGCAGAAGATGCTTTCGGGAGATCCAAAACAAAGCCTGCTGCAGCATTCTGGAGAATCTGCAGACGATGTATCAGGCCTTTATTGGCTTCCATGTACAGGGAGTTGCAGTAATCCAACCTTGAGCCAACCAGGGCGACTGCAACCTGTTTACGGGCCTGGGGGGATAGTTATCCGCGGATTTTATTGAGCGTCCTGATCACACCCCAGCAAGTGGCCACGGTCCTGTTGACTTGCAGGGACATAGAGAGCGAGGTGTCAAATAATACTCCAAGATTTCTGGCGGAAGGGGAGGGAGTGGGGCAGATGCCAAGAGAAGAAGGCCACCACTCACTCGACCACAGATTTTGGCCCTTCCCAAAGATCAAGAAGCAAGGATGTGTCTTAGCTCCGATGTTGTTTAATCTATATACTGCAGACATGGGCCAAGCCCTGACAGGAGACTCATTAGCAACACCAAGGATTGGTCACACCAAGATCCAACTACTGCAATATGCCGACAACTTGGTACTCCTTGACCATACTAAAATTGGCCTACAAAAAGCACTTATGGCCATGGCAAATTACAACGCCAAGAACAAACTGATTGTCAACCCATCAAAATCTAAATTAATAATTTTTGGGCACTATCCGAAAAAAAAACCTGGCAAAATGGAGTATAGGACAGCTGCCTTTGGATTGCACACAACATTACAATTACTTGGGAGTTTGGCTTAGTGAGACAGGGCACCCAGGAGTACACCTCGATAAAATACGTGTAAAAGGTGAGGTTCCGTGACGATTTGAACCCGTGTTTTCAACATTGTCGTAAATACATAATTTTGGTATCAGTGAACCGCAAATGATCCATTTAGCATATCCTGGTGTTTTCGCTATGCTACGAGCAAGAGCACTCCTGTTATGAACACATTTCTGATCCACCCATGGCATCCATCTTAGATCACGGAAGCCATTTTGTGTTTCTTGCCCTCACGTAGACAATGGACATGCAGTGACCCCTTTCACCTAAGGACACGTAAGCTTTAGCCGGAGATTCACCTTGCTAGTGACACGTGCACCTTAGAACAGAACACGCCATGGCTGCATGAAGAAGCTGCCTCCTCTGCCCGAGGCCAGTCCTGCTATACTGGTTCTCGTGTTCGTTGGCCTGATCATGATTAGGCGGCCGAAGCTGGTAGCCTTGCCCATTTACAACCCACAAACATCTCTTATCCTGCCTTTCTATCTCCTGCACCTGGCTCTGCTCCTTTCCTTCTGGGCCTTTATTAGGGGGAGGTAACGAAATTTACGATGAGGCGGTCCGGGTCTTGAATGAAAAGTTGACATGGGATTATGATGGAACAGTGGGAACCCCTCGTTCGTAATGTTTTGACATCAGATATTGTTGACGATTCCTGTGCAACGCCAAATATTTATTGTTTAGGACACAAAGGTTTGGGAATGTACTAACATGTAAAGAATTTGCCTCAAGCCCAATATTTAGTATATAAGGAGCAACCCTCTTTGTACAATTCGAACAGGCTCCTAGATTCTGCCCGTGTGTAGTTTCTGTGACTTCTGTGTCCCTGCAGTAATAAACCTTTGGTCTTTGACGCCACCATCGAGAAGCCCGTGTTTCTGTTTATTTGCGCACCGAGACAGGTAGAACTCCGGGGTCTTCGGGTGTTATCCCTGACACCTCTGGACGGAACCAAAAAGTCCAGAACTCCAATTGGCGCCCAACGTGGGGCGATGTCATTCGGTACCGGTCCAAAAGCCTGAAGAGTTCGAGAAGCTTCGTGTGAAGATTCCTGAGGGAGGCGCCCCACTTCATCGATCCCGGCATATCGCAAAAGTGGCCCGACGTTCTCTTCCACGAGGGTTCCCGTTCAGGACGGCTGCAGTGGTCCGTTGCCTTGACCGTCGCCCTGTCTTGGACCCGAGGTGCAGTCCTTAGTACGGCGAGACGTGACGGGTTTCTCCTTGGTGACGTCTTCAGTGCCTCAGTTAAGTATTAAGTGGTTGCTAGTTGGTTACTTCGTAAGGGTTGTTCCTGTTTGGATAAAATCCTTTTAGTTCTTGGTTTGGTTTGATTTCGTAAGATTATCACTGGTTGTTCTAGTTACGATAATCTAGTGGTTTAGTTTGGGTATCGATACATTCGTTTGCTTTTGGTAGGCCTAAGTTCTTGGTTCGAGTGCACATTTTTGTTTGTGTTTTTGTTCGTTCTGTGTTCCGGGTTATAAAATGGTAAGTCGGAAAAATTGTATGTTGTCGTGTTTTGGTTGCAACAGTGATTCCCGGTTGGAAGACTCATGTCTGGTTCCTCCGATGGGAACTCCTCTTTATGATCTATATTGTAAGTTTGTAGTGGGTCCTATATCTTATAATGAGGTATGGGTCCGATATACAGAGAAAGACGGTGTCCTTAGTTGGCCACTGCATGGTAGTTTTGAACCCCAAGTTATTGATAATTTAGAAACGAAATTGTTCAAGAAGAAAGCCCGGCCGGCAATGTTTGATTCTCTTCGTTATTGGCGAAAAGAATCTAAACAGAGAGAAATTAAAAAGTTGAAGAAAGAACAGAAAGAGCAAGAGTTGACTTTAGAACAGTCTGCTAAGCAGCTGCAAGTCAACGAATCCGAGAAAGCAATGGAGGTGGCCAACAGAGAGCGTAATTTAGCGATAGACAAGTGCTATCCTGCCTTACCATCGAGTACAGCTAAGATAGTAGAGGACCCCGAAAATGATCCTCTGTTGTCTTACTTGTTACGGTCACCCCCACCGTATGCACAAGGTGCTACGGTTCCACCTTTACCGGTTGCTGGACAGCCTGGTATTCCTGCTCCTGCTCCCCAGAATCAAGCTCCTGTACCTCCTGTGGTCAATGTTAATGTTCCTTCGGCACCCCCTCTTCCAGGGTTGCCAGCTTCTTTGCCTATACCTGTATCACTTACACCTGCTAGTTCACAGGCTACTCTGCCTGCTACTCCAACTGTTCCTGTTCTATCTGTCCCAACTGCTACTTTATTCTCTGCTTCTGCTAGTATTATGACTCCACTTTCTGTTCGTCGGAGAATCACTGATTCTGTCTCGAATATTCTATCTCCCTTCTATAAAACTCTGATTAAGATTCCTACTTCTGACTTTGTGCAGAGACGTAGTCAGCTTCCCAGTACTGAAGAAAGGGGAATATTAGATTCCACAGCTCTTAGATGGATTTCGAAGAGTAGGAGATATAGTACTAGAGATGTATTAGATACATTCATGCAATGGAATGAACCAACACAAAGATATGTGTTCGACGAAATGTGCTCCCTTCTACGTGAGGAATTAGAAGAAGATGACTCTGAATCAAATTTAGAAGAATTAATTAGTGTTCAGAAAGAGTTTGCTGCTGGTACGATAGTTGGTCAGAATATAAAAGAAGCGATGGAACTAATTTTAAGTTATAGGAATGATCCATCCCTTCATTCACCTAGAGAGTTAGAGAAACGTAGTACTAAGCAGAATCGCCAATATCCAATGAGGGAGGTTCCTCCAATTTGGCGTGAAGCTGTGCAAGCTAATGCAAACCTTGGTATTGCAGCCGCTCCGGCGCAATTCCAGAGAGTGTGGATACACATTCCGTGGAAGCGAGCTGAAGTATTAGCAGTAAAGCAGGCCTTGCCAGATCCGCGTAAGAATCCAGCCGGATATTATAAGGAGTTAGCACAGACAGTTGAGGCTTGTGTGATGAATCTAGCGGACATTGACATGTTATTTGGGAATGTAGTTCCGCAACCAATCTGGGCTAAAATTCGTAAAGAGAATCATCCAGTTGCTCTAGGTGGTGATTGGGCAGCTATAATTGCGGCAGATGGTCAGCAAACAGGTGGTTCCAAACCCGAACCTCTAATTGCTAATCTACCAGGTAGAATAATTGACTTAATGAAGACTCTGATGCCAGCATTGCGTGTTAACTGGGACAAGTTGTCCGCATGCAGGCAAAAGAAAAACGAAAGTGTTTCCGACTTTTTCACAAGGTTCGAAGAGACTTTCGTAGATCACAGTGGTCAGGATATGAGCACAGAAGGAGGACAGAGACTATTCGTGGATAAATTTGTACACAATTTGTTGCCAGAACTTAGTAATAAATTGAAAGATTCCGAGAGTGCGTGGGCTGTCTCTACGACTGCGCAAATTCTTGCGACTGCCCAGAACTATGAAAATAGGGATAAAGAGGAGAAGGAAAAGTCAGAGAAGAAGACGAAAACTTTAAAAACTAAAGTTCTTTTACAGCAAGCATATCCGCCTCGCACGAATCAGACTAATATACTGCAAGGGCCGTATCAGAGGACAGATTATAGTTCGCCGAGGCCTCAATATCAGTGGAACCAATGTGCGTATTGTAAAAAAGAAGGTCATTATAAGAATGAGTGTCCTGTTTTAGCGCAGAATAACGCTGCAGCAGCTCAAAGAGGTCGTGGTGGTTCCATGCAAAATTCTAGGGGTCGAGGACGAGGTGCTATGCCTCCACAAACGAATGATCGCCCTTCTAATCATTTTGATCAGCGAAATGGACAGTCTACTCAACAAAATAGATCTCAGCAGTATCATGTTGAAGACTATTGTGAAACTGATGAAGGATTTCAGCAAAGTGAGTACTAGGACAGCCATGGACAAAGAGAGGGAGTAGTATCAATTCCAGTAGATCAGAGTGGGCCTTATGTCGCAGTAGCAACATCAGGTGTAGTTGAACCGTTTCTGTTGGATACTGGTGCAGCAAAAAGTTCTATCATACATGAGAAACTCCCTGGCGCACCTTTGTCTGGCTTAACAAATGTTTCTGTAGGTTTTTCAGGCGCCCCTGTTTACAACCCTGTATCTGGTCCTTTGTCTATTTCTGTTGGACCCCGTCAATTGAAAGCACCTTTGATTTTGACGACCGGTTGTAATGAAAATCTTGAATATCTTTATTCGGCAATTTATCACCATAAAAGAATACATATACATGACATTTCAAATACCAATAAAAGATTATAAAATACAGTAGAAGCATGGACACCGCATTCATCAATTTCCTGGCAGTAAAATCGTCCTCAGCTAATGGAACCTCCAAATTGTAGTTTCAGTAAGCAGGAACGTGTCATCCACGCACTTCCCAAAAATTTAGCCACCCCACAGATCATGCTGGCAGATGAAGAATCTGTAGAGAGGACACGTAGTGCCTGGCTATGGCACCTCAGCCCTAATTCCCTACAGACGGGTTTCAACCAGAATTTCCGCGCCCCTTTATAAGCTGGGCAGGCGAAAATCAAGTGAGCCACCGATTCCTTAGGGGCCGCACAGCCCGGGCATGCACGCGAGCGGGCATCTGTATTCAACCATCTCACCGTAAAGTCATGAACCGGGAGCGTCCCATATCGCAATTTTAGGTACAGCGCTCGATCCAATGGTTTGGTTATTAGGTCGAGAAAGGGTTCCAATTTACGCACACACTTAA
The DNA here is from genome assembly GCF_964263255.1 of Lissotriton vulgaris. Classification (NCBI taxonomy): domain Eukaryota; kingdom Metazoa; phylum Chordata; class Amphibia; order Caudata; family Salamandridae; genus Lissotriton; species Lissotriton vulgaris. The sequence continues at coordinate 656,475,943 of NC_141697.1, forward strand.
TTGACAAAAATTGGTCAGTAAGAGTGCCCAAATTCGTAGACCTCGTAGCGTTACTCTGTACCCAGTCCCAGTATAGTTTTTTTATAACATCTTTGGGTTGTGGTGATTGCAACTCCCATGCCTCTTTTAGACCCAAGCTGAAAGCCAATTCCTTCAGTTTATTTAGCCATCCTATTTTTTTACAAGTGTCCAGTAGTAGTAGTTCATCCAGCCCTTCTGCGTACTTTGCGAGCTCCTCGGTTCTTCTTAATCGGGACCAGAATAACAACGGGCGTAGCCACACCAAGTCCTTTACTGTTTTTCTGCCCAGATCTAATCTTAGAGGGATCATTGGGGTGGAAGTGGGAAGAGCTACCACTTTCCTAAAAAAGTTGTTTTCCGCTCTCATCAAGTCAGAAACCCCTTCAAACCCCCACAGTTCGGAGCCATAAAGTGCTGCAGGAAGAATCTGACCCTCATAGATGGTCATAGCTGGGGAGACCGGTTTACTAGTTGATTCACGGATCTCCTTCAGCGTCACCCCGGATACTCTTCGATGGTTTAATAACATTTTGGAAAGATGATCCTTCCAGGACATGCGGCTGTTAATCCGGACACTAAGATAGTCAAAAGACTCGACCAGCTCGAGGGGGGCGTTGTTAAGCACAAAATTCTTTTTAAATCTTTTTGAGGGTGCAAAAGCCATCAATTTGGTTTTCGATGTATTGATAGTTAAGCCTCGGGTAGTGCAGAAGGAGCTAAACCGATTCAAGAGTTTTTGTAAGCCCACCGGGGATTTGGAAATTAATAGGGTGTCGTCAGCGAAGAGAAGTGTGGGGATTCTCTCCCCCGCCAGGGATGGGGCATCCGACTCCTCCCCCTTTAGATGGTCAACCACTCCGTTTACGAATAGGGAGAAGAGGGTCGGAGCCATGACACAGCCCTGACGTACTCCTCTCCGCACTGGGATCCTGTCTGTAAGTTGCCCCTGGGAACCCCATCTAACCCTCGCATAGTTCCCCTCGTGCAGCTTTACGATTAGGCTCAGAAGACCACTGGGGATACCCATCTCTCCTAGAATTTCCCAAAGTTTTGTACGAGGGACCAGGTCGAATGCAGTTTTAAGATCGATGAAGGCCATATACAAACTGCCCTTCATGATAGTAACCGCCTTCCAATAGATGGCAAAGAGACGAAAGACCTGGTCCATTGTACCAACTTTCCTTCTGAACCCCGCCTGTAAGAGGGAGAGGATACTAGCCTCCTCTATCCAGTCGCCAACTCTTGAAATGATGACCCTGCCGACCACTTTCTGGATTATATCTATCAAACTGATGGGTCTGTAGTTCGCAGGGTCATCTCTAGCCCCCTTCTTGTACACAGTAACTACCTCAGCCCCTTTCCAGGAGTCTGGAACCTGGTGTCCCCTTGTGATCAGATTCATTATAATCGCAATTAGTTTAGCCCAGGCCTCTGGCTCCGCCATCAACAGATCCCCAGGGATCCCATCCTGCCCAGCGGCTTTCCTAGGGGTTAGGTGTCTAATTGCCAACAATACTTCTCCTGTTGAAAATAAAAGGACATTATCATCTACGGGATCCCCTTCACCCAGGCTATTCTCCCCAGGACTAGTTGTTTCTTCCGAGTCTCCATATAGGGATGAGAAATGTGTAGACCATTGCTGGCAAGTTATATGATCAGCCAATGGTTGCGATTTTCTCTGCCTAGATCTATTGACCAGTTCCCAAAAAAGGTTTGGGTTCCTACTACTCACAGCATTGGAAAGATCCTGCCAATGCTGTTCCTCCCACTCCCGTTTGGCCAATGATAATGCTTTCAGATAATCCTTCCTGGCCGCTCTAACCAGTGAAGGGTCCCCCGAAAGCAGAGCATTTGTCAATTTTTTCCTTTTGCTCTTACAATGATCATTATACCATGATTTGCTAAGAGTAGAGGGTATAGCAGGAGCCCTATTACTTTTTCCCTTCGAGATAAAAAATTGGCCAACTTGATCTATTGTGGTTTTATAGGCAGAGTCAAGGGAGGGGTGTTGGCGATTGGCGGTCCGATTTTCACCAACCCAGATTTCTAAGTTGGAAGACAAACCCTCAACCATCGCTTTGATACTTCCCATATCGTCCTCATTAAGCTTAGCCTTATCCCATTTCAGTTTACGGTTATTATTAAATGGGATAACTTCTTTAGTTGTTTTTAAGGTGGCAATCGCTCGCCTGTCGTTCAGAACACCCCAATTGAACTTGCAACACAGGGGATTGTGGTCACTATCCTGACTTGGGACGACCTCCATATCAATCAGGTCCGGCCAAAATCCAACATCCATTAGGATGTAATCGATTCGGGACGGCCCTGAGAGTCTATTAAAGGTCAATGCCCCTGACTGATCAGATATAGTCCTACCATTAAGGGCTCTTAATTTATGGTCCCTTGTCAGTGCATTAATTTGTATGGCCCTAGGTGACCACTTCCTAACAGGGGGTAGGGAAAGAGTTGGAATGGACCATTTTGAATCCTCCTCTTCGATTCCTAAGGGGTCGTCTCCGAGAAGGGGTTCAAATGTACAATTGAAATCACCCCCCACAAGAATTTTAGCTGAGCAGGGGCAATTGGCTAAGGCCGAATCCAGGGCTGTTAAGGTCAAAGAGGGAGAGTCACCCTGTGTCCCTCTTGCATAAACATTAAAAAGGTCAAGCCTAACGACATCCTCCCCTCCTTTTGCCGAAAGGTGGAGTATATCGTTACACTCCACAATATGGCTTGTGACCACCCAGTTCAGATCTATTTTTATCCAAACTATGAGACCGCCCGATGGTCTGCCCTTTCCCTTACTTACTGCGGGCACAAAGTGGGTAGTATACCCCGATTTATGTAGCGGAACAAGACTCCATGACTCCTGAAACAGGCAGACATCAAACTGCTCAATGAGTGTGTGCCACTCAGGGATTTCTAACTTCCTCTTTAGCCCGGCAATATTCCAAGAAAGGAGGTTTATTATCCGCCTTCCTCTAGGCATAGAAGTGTAACCCACCTTGGGCAACCTCTCATTAACCACCCTAGTCAAAGGGCTCCCCCCCTCCTGGGCCAATGAAATGGGGGTTGCGAAGCAACCAACCATACTCGTCACGGGCCCAGCTGACCTAGAATCCTCAGTTATGTCATTGATGGTCACCATATGGTCTCTAGATAGACTAACTTCTTCAGTACCAATGCTACCCCAAGGTGGACGAGGAACCTCATCCCCAGGAAGTTCATTATCATTTCCCCCCCCCCCTTGCCCCCAACTTCAATCGCAGTCTTCCAGCCCTGACAGCTGGGAAAACCGATTGTAGGTATCCAACGGGGTAAAGGGTCTCAGGTGGTTCATACTGGAACCCTGGTTCAGCATATGTCTATGGGGGACCATGGACCAGGCAGAGTGTAAATCAGGCACCCTAGTGAACTGATGCCCATACTGGGGATGATTATTGATGTAGGGTGGTATAAAGGGCGGCCTATAAGATTTTGGTCTGTTTGAATATTTGGAGTTGGTAACTTCTGACCTGGGGTAAAAGTATGTTAAAGCCCGTGGGATAACACAGGTTTCCCCATTCCCAGGTGGCCAATTTAGGATGTAATCAGCTGCCCGAGGGTCTCTAAAATTGACCACCACTAGGTCCCCCTCGGTATCTTTAGTTCTACTTCCCAGCCAGTTGATCCGTCTAACATGAACTATGTCCCCATCTATGTTAGGTGCTATCGGCCTGTGCAACCGCAACCAATGGATAATTTTGTTTTTGAGGTCGGCAAATCCCTCCTTCTTATTTTCAGTTAACTGCGGGACCCCCGTTAGAATCACCACGTAGGGCACAGCTTCTGGGGGAATCTCTACTTGTGGGACCCTTTTATGAGGTATTCTACTTTTTCCACCATCCCCGTGTGCACTCTGATTGTTGCTCGTCGAGGCCTTTAAAGATGGTTTGGAGGGGCCCGCTCCCAACTCAGTGGCTGGTGCTTTAGGTTGTTTAGGTTGTTTAGGCGGCGGAGTGTTATGAGTTGGGGGCACGGCTCCACCCGGAGGCTGGCGAGTTTGCTTAGTCAGAGCAGGGGTAGGAGGAATTCTAGATTCCCTTTGTGGTGTGGTAGGAGGGGGTGTGGAATGCACCGCCACACTTCCTTTATTTTTGATATGGGTAGACATACTAGTTATGGCGGCTTCCAATATGGTTAATCTAATTTCCACCTTTTTAATAGACTCATTAATGGGTAGGAGGAGAGATCTTAACAAAAATTCCAGGTTCCCTGACACTGTGGGGGGAAGTAGTGGTGAAGTAATAGGTGGGGTGACTCTAGTGTTGTTATCAGGAGCCTCATCTAGTGTGGTTGCTAAAGATGGACAATGAACCGGTGGAACGGCTACCTGTGGTGTGTGATCCTGCTCTGCTATTGGAGGAGTCTCAGTTGTAATCGGAGTTTTTATCCCTTTACCGAAATCAGCGTGCGATGTTTTGGCTTTACCTAATACCGCCCTTTGTTTCCTCCTTTTTTTACTAGGGGGAGGGCGGTGGGTCTGGGCTACAGGAAAATTATTAACTTTCTGCTTCCTAGATTTAGATGTGTCAGCCACCCGGCTAACACTAGGGGTTGGAGAAACAATTATAATATTATCCGAGGGCAGACAAGGAGTGGCTACAAAGTCACGAAACAGTAGGGGGACTCCATCTTGACTTACGTTATCCTCACTTAGGCCATTCGAATCACCCTCCCGGGTCAATTCAAATAGACTATCAGTGAGGGGTCTGTGTTTCATATTCTCCACAGAACGACGCCGCTCTGCCCTGCGCTCTGCTAGAATGGAATCCTTTTCTCCCTCGCTCTTCTTCGGAAAGTAATTCTCCAGGGATCCATTACGTAATCTGGATTTTTTACCCGGGGTTTCTTCTTCTGTTGCCATATCCATTCTGTAATGAACAATGTCCTCCGGACTACAAAGAAGGAGGTCAGGCCCAGCCCGGCCTCCTTCGGCCCCGGACGGCCACAGACGGTCCCGCCCTTGTCCCGGGCTTCTCCCGGCGCCCTCCCGCGCGCTCCCGCGCAGCTGGGCAGTTGGCTCAGTTAGTACTGACTGTAGGTAAGGGGGAGGAGCCGTTGCAGGTGGGGCTGGGCGGGGCGGTCAGGGAGAGCAGGCCAGCTGGAAACGGCCAAGGCAACCCGGGACTCCTGGGATACTGAGTCCGGGTTGCTGCTCGCAGCCCTGTCACACACTCACCGCCCAGCAGCAGAGGAGAAAGCACAGCCTCGGGATGCCCCTTCCAGCGACGTGGGACCCGCGAAGCGGGTTCCACTAGGTGTAAATGAAGGTCCGTGGGCAGGCAGCAAAGTGGCGTCAGCAGCGAGGAAAACGGCGTCCTTGTGAGTCCCAAGGCAGAGGGAAATCACTGCCGCTTTTGAAGCAGGTGGGGCTGGGCGGGGCGGTCAGGGAGAGCAGGCCAGCTGGAAACGGCCAAGGCAACCCGGGACTCCTGGGATACTGAGTCCGGGTTGCTGCTCGCAGCCCTGTCACACACTCACCGCCCAGCAGCAGAGGAGAAAGCACAGCCTCGGGATGCCCCTTCCAGCGACGTGGGACCCGCGAAGCGGGTTCCACTAGGTGTAATTGAAGGTCCGTGGGCAGGCAGCAAAGTGGCGTCAGCAGCGAGGAAAACGGCGTCCTTGTGAGTCCCAAGGCAGAGGGAAATCACTGCCGCTTTTGAAGCAGGTGGGGCTGGGCGGGGCGGTCAGGGAGAGCAGGCCAGCTGGAAACGGCCAAGGCAACCCGGGACTCCTGGGATACTGAGTCCGGGTTGCTGCTCGCAGCCCTGTCACACACTCACCGCCCAGCAGCAGAGGAGAAAGCACAGCCTCGGGATGCCCCTTCCAGCGACGTGGGACCCGCGAAGCGGGTTCCACTAGGTGTAATTGAAGGTCCGTGGGCAGGCAGCAAAGTGGCGTCAGCAGCGAGGAAAACGGCGTCCTTGTGAGTCCCAAGGCAGAGGGAAATCACTGCCGCTTTTGAAGCAGGTGGGGCTGGGCGGGGCGGTCAGGGAGAGCAGGCCAGCTGGAAACGGCCAAGGCAACCCGGGACTCCTGGGATACTGAGTCCGGGTTGCTGCTCGCAGCCCTGTCACACACTCACCGCCCAGCAGCAGAGGAGAAAGCACAGCCTCGGGATGCCCCTTCCAGCGACGTGGGACCCGCGAAGCGGGTTCCACTAGGTGTAATTGAAGGTCCGTGGGCAGGCAGCAAAGTGGCGTCAGCAGCGAGGAAAACGGTGTCCTTGTGAAAATCTGCTTGGTTTAGACTTGTTAAAACGACTATATGCGACTTTGTACTGTTCTCCGTCAGGAGTACAGCTTACATTGGGTAAAAGAATCACCTCTCCGATGTACTTGTCGATGGATGCACTGCCGCCAGAGCTGCGTTCTCTCCTTGATACTCTTTGGGCGACTGGTCCTAACGATGTAGGCCTTTTAGAAATTCCACCTTATGTAGTCACTTTGAAAGCAAATGTCAAATTTCCACGAATTCCTCAATACAAAATCTCTAGTGAAGGTGAACGTGCACTTTTATTGATTGTGCAAGATTTGATTAAGAAAGGCGTGGTTGAGGAAACTAGAGGAAATGTCTGTAACAGCCCTGTATTGCCAATTCTGAAACGTACTGATCCTTCAAAGCCTCCAGTATATAGGTTTGTAATAGATCTTAGGGAGGTTAACAAGATTGTGATTCCACAGTTTCCTGTGGTTCCAGACATCACTGCATTGTTAACGTTGATTCCTGCAACAGCCACATGGTTTTCAGTTATCGACTTGAAGAATGCCTTTTTCAGCATTCCGATAGCCGAGGAAAGCAGAGATATTTTCGGCTTCACTTTAGGAGGTCGAAGCTTCAGGTTTAAACGTGCTCCACAAGGGTATTGTGAAAGTCCGTCCATTTACAGTCAGGCATTAAAAAGTCAGTTAGATTCCTTTGTACTTCCTTCTGGTTCTGCTTTAGTGCAGTATGTAGATGATCTTCTAGTGGCTGCCGATGACAAGGAAACTTGCAAAGCAGCTACAATTTCGTTATTTCATCATTTGTCTAATTTGAATCACAAGGTGTCACCTTCGAAAATGCAATACTGTTGCCAAGAAGTGACCTACCTAGGTCATCTCTTGTCAAAGGAGGGAAGGAAGTTGACCCCAGAGAGAATAAAAGCAATTACGCAGATGAATGTTCCCCGCACACAGAGAGAAGTACGTGCCTTTTTAGGTATTACCTCATACTGTAGGCAGTGGATCCCAAATTTTTCTCTTTTAGCAAAACCGTTGGTAGCTTTGACTGGGAAAAATGTTCCGAGTCCGGTGCCATGGTCTGCTGAATGTCAGGAGAGTTTTTCTGAGTTACGAAATGCACTATGTTCAGCTCCTGTATTGGGTACACCCGATTACAGTAAACCATTCACGCTCTATGTTCACGAGAGAGAAGGTTGCGCGTTGAGTGTTCTGACACAGAGATTTGGTGATAAACAACGCCCTTGTGAGTATTTTTCATCAACATTAGACCCGGTAGCTAGAGCGTTGCCTAGTTGTTTGAGAGCTACAGCAGCAGCTGCAGCTTCCATTCGACAATCTGCTGGTTTGGTGATGAATAACATGCTAGTGGTCATGGTTCCTCATGCTGTGGACACACTCATGAATCGAACCAAGATGCAACACCTTACCAGTGCTAGATTATCTGGCTACGAGCTGACACTGCTAGCGAGTCATATACAGATCAAAAGATGCAATGTATTGAATCCAGCAACATTGTTGCCGACTAATCAGGAGTCGAGTGATTCTGAACCCCATGATTGTTGTTTCAGAACCTAGGAAGAGACAAAAGGACGAATTTATTTAAAAGACACTCCGTTGTCAGATCCAGATGGCACGTTGTATGTTGATGGGTCTTGCTTTAAATTGGAGAATGGTGATGTGACTGCTGCCTATGCAGTAACGACTTTGAGTACGATTGTGGAGACTGCAAGAGTGAGTCAGAATTCTGCCCAAGCTGCGGAATTGATTGCGCTAACGAGAGCGTGTGTTTTAGCTAAGGGAAAGAGAGTGAATGTGTTCACAGATAGTCAGTACGCGTTCGGCGTGGCCCATAGTTTTGGCCGTTTGTGGAAAGAGAGAGGTTTCATTACGTCCCATGGGACTAAGATTCAACATGGTCAGCTAGTTAACGACTTGTTGGAATCTCTAACCTTGCCGACTGAAGTTGCGATTGTGAAATGCAGTGCTCATAAAGCAATCACGGATGATGTTGGTCGTGTGAATGCTTTTGCTGATGAAACTGCTAAACAGACAGCTAGGAATATGATGAGTAGAATGTATGTTGCTACGTCTGCAAGATGGATTTCTGAGTCTGGAATGTGTGAGGACACAGTGGAAAGCGTGAAAGAAATTCAGAAGGAGGCGACTGAGGAGGAAAAGCTTGCATGGAAAGAGAGTACGGGTAAATTGGACTGGGTGTTGGATTGATTTGTCGGAACAACAGCGTTGGATGTTGCCTGATGCGTATGTGCTTGCAGTAGTAACGATGGCACATGGAGCAGCGCATATTAGTTCTAAAGGGATTTGTAAGATGTTGGCTCCAGTCTGGAAGAATGATGGGATTAGTAAGTGTGCAGAGAGAGTGGTGAAAAATTGCATGGTATGCCTGATGCATAATCCTGGCAAGTGAATCCCCACACCTGCTGGTCACTTCGCTCCTCCTTCTTGCCCCTTTGAAGTGATCCAGTTAGACTTCATTCACATGGATCGTTGCAACAATCTAAAATACGTCCTAGTGGTAGTTTGTGCTTTCTCCAGATGGATCGAAGCATATCCACTGAAGGACAATACTGCCTTGTCCACTGCCAAAATTCTTCTCAAGGAATACTTCCCTAGGTATGGCATGCCACGGATTGTATGGTCAGATAACGGAAGTGAGTTCGTAGCGAAAGTTATGCAGAGTGTGTGTGCTGGTTTAGGGATTAAACAAAAGTTCCACAGTGCGTACCATCCTCAGTCCGCTGGTTTAGTTGAGGGTTACAATGGCACCCTCAAACTAAAACTTGCTAAAATACAGGCATCCACGGGTTTGCCCTGGCCAGATGCACTGCCTTTGGCTCTGTTATCCACAAGAGCGACTGTACATTCTCGAGTAGGGCTTAGTCCTTATGAGATTGTATTTGGTCGTCCTGCCAATGTTTGGGGGGTGCCTAGGCCAAAAGAATTTAGACAGCTGGAATATCCAATGTTAATTGATTACCTTTTCGACTTGACTGCTAAATTGAGTCTTATTCACCAACAGGTTTTCGATGCATTGCCAAAGCCACCGGAGAGTCCAGGTCATCAGCTGAAACCTGGGGATCAAGTCGTCATTAGAAATTTTGCAAGAACGAAAAATCTTCAGCCCAGATTCGTTGGCCCCTTCCAGGTGTTATTGGCGACGAGAACTGCTATTCGTGTGGCCGGACGGAAGAATTGGATACACACGACACACGTCAAACGTGTGCCCCTGCCACTTCCTTACGACAACTGGGTGAAGAAGGGAATTGGTACCTCTGAAGCAGAACAAATACCCAGGTTTCTCCCTTTTAGCGATGCAGAACTAATCACTGATACATCGAACTCTGGCTCTCCTCCTGAAACTACTCCTTTGAACTCTGAACATTTGCCATCTACAACAAAAGAACATTTGCCAACTGCGAACCTGAACATTGCAACGTCTGCTGAAAATACACTGTTTCCAGATCAAACAGCTCCTGCTAAACTGAGATACAATTTACGATCTCGCAATATGGACAAATAAAGCAGAAAACTGCCTATTTTTCACATTTGAATTTGAATACCGTACATTGCCTCCAGCCAGGAAGTTTGCTATTGTTTTGTTGTTTTAAAATTGCCTTGCCGTCTGGGTAGCCGTAGGGTCGTGGCTGTGTGCCTAGTTGAATCTGCGGGGGTCAGACACAAGGTCGATCTTTCTGTTAGTTCTGGGAACTCCCAGGGCTGATAGAGGCATTTTCATCTACGTACACATCATCAGTGGCCGCGAGCGGATTGTAGAAGATGGAGCTTCCTGAGCTGCAACGAGAAAATGTAATTTATGTTCGCAGAAATAGACTGTACAGAATTCTTCACAGCAAATGCTTTCTAATGCAATGTGCAGTTACGTTTTTAATTGTTTTGATAACGTTGGTGGGTGGAATCGTCTTTGGTGTGCATTTGATTTTTATGTCAATAACTACAGTACCTCCCCTTGATCCTGCTACTTCTACTGTTTCTTCTATGCATTCTTTTCACTCGTTTCCTGAACACGAACAAGCTCGACGCTCAGAATTCATTAACAACACATTTGTACAGCTTCTGCACCAACACCAACTGGTAGTTAACACTACAGACTGCTGGGTGTGTGGCTTGATACCCCACACTATGGATAAAGGCATTCCCTATCTAGTCTTGCCTTTTAGCTATAATGGATCATTTCAGGCCTTTCAGACCATTTTTGCCTATGCCCTTGAGACCTATCCTCCGCGTCCACCACGTTCCACTAAATACAACTCTGCCAACAAAGCTTTAGTCCAGGGAATTATTGACATGATTAAGGACGTCAATAATACTCCATCTTACCCTAGAGATGAATTACGGGTATATTTGAGTTGGAATTCTACAGAGTATCGCCTTAGTTTGGGAGAAAGCAAGCGTAAAAGCTCCACTCCAGTCTGGGTCGTGCCTCACCGAGGTCAGGTCTGTTTGCAAGGAAATGGGAGAAATCCGAGAGCTCAGCTAGGGAGGAGTGAGTGCGTTGAGACTTACGTGTTTCCGTCTAACTCTTCCCCTGCCTTTCTTACTGCTAGGGGTACCTACTTCATCTGTCAAGACAGAGCATATACATGGCTGCCTGCTGACTTTTCAGGTTCATGTTATATTGCTCGACTGTTGCCTCCAACGTACACTGCATCCTCAGACTATCACAAAACCAGAGTAGCAAGAGGTGTTTTCAGCAAGGAAGATACCGCTGGTCAGGAAGCTGGAGACTTTTTCAAAGGTTTCCTTCCGTTTTGGGGGCCTATGGCCAATAGTAGAAATATACGTCAGCTAACACGGGTAGTTGAATCTACTATTACCGAAACTGCTGGTGCCCTTAGCAACTTAACAGCTGAGCTTCAGGCGGATCGACTCATAACGTTGCAGAACCGTATGGTTCTAGACGTAATACTTGCAGATCGAGGTGGGGTATGCAGAATGATCCAATCGAGCTGCTGTGTTTTTATTCCCAATAACGCTCCAACTGTCTATGAGGCGATCTCTAAGCTACACAAGATTTCCGACTCTATACACGTAGACAAGGGAAACTGGTCCTTCATGGAGTGGTTTTGGACTCTGATATCAGCGTGGGGATGGAAGGTTCTGATGGTCATTGGTGTCATCCTGGTATTTCTATTCTCATGCTGCCTGATTATCCAGTGTGGTCCCGCTTTGTGTAGTCTCTGTGCTGCAACATGTTTCAGAAAACCACCTGCGTTTGGAGAAAAGGCGCGAGAAAGAATGATGATGCAGCAACATGTCACTGACCTGATGAGCATAGAGATAGACTCGGACATAGAGTAATTGCCTACGTTAGGGCAAAAGGAGGGTATGAGGTTCCGTGACGATTTGAACCCGTGTTTTCAACATTGTCGTAAATACATAATTTTGGTATCAGTGAACCGCAAATGATCCATTTAACATATCCTGGTGTTTTCGCTATGCTACGAGCAAGAGCACTCCTGTTATGAACACATTTCTGATCCACCCATGGCATCCATCTTAGATCACGGAAGCCATTTTGTGTTTCTTGCCCTCACGTAGACAATGGACACGCAGTGACCCCTTTCACCTAAGGACACGTAAGCTTTAGCCGGAGATTCACCTTGCTAGTGACACGTGCACCTTAGAACAGAACACGCCATGGCTGCATGACTCGACAGAAGCTGCCTCCTCTGCCCGAGGCCAGTCCTGCTATACTGGTTCTCGTGTTCGTTGGCCTGATCATGATTAGGCGGCCGAAGCTGGTAGCCTTGCCTATTTACAACCCACAAACATCTCTTATCCTGCCTTTCTATCTTCTGCACCTGGCTCTGCTCCTTTCCTTCTGGGCCTTTATTAGGGGGAGGTAACGAAATTTACGATGAGGCGGTCCGGGTCTTGAATGAAAAGTTGACATGGGATTATGATGGAACAGTGGGAACCCCTCGTTCGTAATGTTTTGACATCAGATATTGTTGACGATTCCTGTGCAACGCAAAATATTTATTGTTTAGGACACAAAGGTTTGGGAATGTACTAACATGTAAAGAATTTGCCTCAAGCCCAATATTTAGTATATAAGGAGCAACCCTCTTTGTACAATTCGAACAGGCTCCTAGATTCTGCCCGTGTGTAGTTTCTGTGACTTCTGTGTCCCTGCAGTAATAAACCTTTGGTCTTTGACGCCACCATCGAGAAGCCCGTGTTTCTGTTTATTTGCGCACCGAGACAGGTAGAACTCCGGGGTCTTCGGGTGTTATCCCTGACACCTCTGGACGGAACCAAAAAGTCCAGAACTCCAAAGGGAAAAGCATTACTTACGCCCTTGGTAAGCTGTATGCTACTTTACACAGCTCCACAACAACAGCAATTCAAAGAGCCCTGAGGGCGAAGTTAATACCATCACTTAACTATGCACAACAGGCCTTCCCAGGAAAATTACCAAGAGTTCTAGAAAAATCGAGGGCGTGGGTGCCGACGAGGTCGGCGATGGTGTCGCTAAACTGTCGCTAAACTGTGGTCGAGGTCCGGGAGGTCTGTAGACGAGTGTTCCTCTGAGGGTGGTGTTGGGGTTGGTGTGGATCTGGAAGTGCATGTGCTCGGTGGAGGTGAGGGTTTCGTCGGTGTTGGTCGAGATTCTGATGGTGTCTTTGTGGATAATGGCGATTCCCCCTCCTACCCCGTTGGTGCGGTCTCTGCGGGAGATCTTGTAGCCCTGTGGGATGGCTATGGCGATGTCCGGTGCTGAGGTGCCGGTCAGCCAGGTCTCCGTCAGGAAGGCGACGTCGGGGCGGTAGAGTCTAGGAGGTCCCAGAGTTCGATGGCGTGTCTGCGAGCAGAGCGAGTGTTGAGGAGGATGCAGCGGAGGTGGTTGTGTTCTCTGGTTGGTGGTTCGGTGGGCTGGATGCTGGTGAATCTGCAGTTCCAGCAGGCGAAGGGTCCTTGGGTGCGCTTCGGGGTGGCTTGGTAGCAGGGGTTGTCTCGTTCAGTGTTGAGTGCGTGGAGGGTGCTGGAGTCGTAGTGCAGTCTGGCATTGCGGGGGGCGCGGGGTCCAGGGCTTCTGGCGCTGGGCACCGTGCAGGCGCGGACGGGCGTAGACGGGTTTGCCTTTGCAGCTGGGAGGCGGGAGCGGGGCGGCCAATGGGCGGGCAGGGGTACAGAAGGAAAAAGGGGGCCGGGCCGCGGGGGAGCAGCGGCGGGAAGCGGAGAGCGGGGGGCACAGAGGAGCAGGGGCGCACAGGGAGCGCCAAGAAACCAAAAATAAACAATAAATACAAAATACAGGAGCAACAACAATGTGCAGTGAGGGAAGGAATACAATGAACAGTGAGGAGAAAAGGAATACAAAACCTGGGGCACACCAGCGGCGAACCCTCGGCAGCACTCGGGTCCCAGAGGAGTCGAGTGACATGGGGAGTGACCTGGGGTCAGGTCACGCTCACCTGCGCCGCGCGACCTCCATAAGAGGCCAAGTGGGAGGGAGGATCAGCTGGGAGGCGTGAGCGGGGCGGCCAATGGGCAGGCAGGGGTACAGAAGGAAAAAGGGGGCGGACTGCGGGGGAGCAGCACCGGGGAGCGGGGTGGGGCACAGAGGAGCAGGGGCGCATAGGAGAGCCAAGAAACCAAAAATAAACAATAAATACAAAATACAGGAGCAACAACAATGTGCAGTGAGGGAAGGAATACAATGAACAGTGAGGAGAAAAGGAATACAAAACCCGGGGCTCACCAGCGGCGAACCCTCGGCAGCACTCGGGTCCCAGAGGAGTCGAGCGGCATGGGGAGTGACCTGGGGTCAGGTCACGCTCACCTGTGCCGCGCGACCTCCATAAGAGGCCAAGTGGGAGGGTGGAGCAGCGGGGCAGCTGGGAGGCCAATGGGCGGGCAGGGGTACGGAAGGAAAAAGGGGGCAAGGCAGCGGGGGAGCAGCGGCGGGAAGCGGGGGCAGGGGGGGCACAGAGGGGCAGTGGCGCACAAGGAGCGCCAAGAAACCAAAAATAAACAATAAATACAAATTACAGGAGCAACAACAATGTGCAGTGAGGAAAGGAATACAATGAACAGTGAGGAGAAAAGGAATACAAAACCCAGGGCACACCAGCGGCGAACCCTCGGCAGCACTCGGGTCCCAGAGGAGTCGAGCGGCGTGGGGAGTGACCTGGGGTCACTCCCTATGCCGCAGGTTTGTTTGTTCCTCTAAACATCAGAGAGGCCTCCCACAACTTGACAAATGTGACGCTGGCTTCGAATATGTCTCAGGCAACCCAATACGGGGTGCATGACGGTTGGTTCCCCTGCAGAGGGATGACAGATGGTACATACCGGTGGGTAAATAAATGATTGTGAAGTCGTGTGTTCCTATGGGATGAAAGTCAACTGACGTTCCTTAGAATTTTTTGCCCAGAAATGACGTTGTGTATCCATAGAACGTTTGTAAACAAATGCAGGTCTCCTATAGGTTTTCCTGTGTGTTCCAGTTTTGAAAGAGTTTAATTTGGTAAAAAGTGAAGGTTTGTAAAATTGTTCCGAGGAGGTGGCGGCCGACTTGCAACTCTTACCTCTGCCACTGTCAGTAAGTGACCAAAGTAGAACTGCAGCAAGTGAGCGAACCAGCCTTCCTAAAGGGACATTCATGGCGGTGTTCTACCCCAGTAATATTTTTTTTTTTAGAAAAGGTGAGTCAAGTAGTGTATTTTTCAGCCACATTTTCTTTTGCATTTGCGAAAAACCCAAAGGTTCTGTCTGAAAGAAAACTCTAATAAGTCCTGAAATATTTTTAGTACATTCATGGTCCGGTTTGTTGGAAGGGCGGGGTCTAGGAAATGTGAATAGTTTGTTTGGTCCATTAAGTCAAATAAAAGATTACACTTACATGTATATTATTGATGGAGCACTATGCGTCGAAAACAATTAAGTCTTAGTAGTATAAAACACACAAGCAATTCATTTTCAGCAATACATAAGGTAAGAAATAGAATTTGATGATCGGTGTATGTTTCAATCCTCCTGCCTATGCATGAATACATCTAAAGTTGCCTAAACTAGTCCTAAACTAAAAAACTAGGGAAACCTTTTTAAATCATGGGAAGCAGGAAGGTGTCAGCATAGTGGAGACTTCAGTAAAAGTTCTCTAAATCAAGGCAAGGCATAGCATAAAGCTACACAATGGAAATATGAACAGAGAGGTCTAAACTTCTCAGAGTCCAAAAAGTATCTGCTCTAAAGACTTAAGTGTGAACACCAATTAAACCCAGAGAACATTAAAGAATTTCATGTCATCAATTCCAATCGTTTTTAACCTTCTAACAGTAGAAATTGGCAACTTCAATTGATTTTCCCATCCCACGGTTTGAAAATCAAGACGACCATGGACGTCTCCCTGCTTCGATTCGACACGAATAGGAGTCTTTTCTTAGTTCGGTAGCACCTCCAGGCCTCACTATCTCTAATACACAATATACCTTTCACTAGCTATGAAATCATATGAACGTACCTGCGCAAGCAAAATATTCATGTTGAAGGTTAAACGTTAGGGATCAGGGGCTTAAAGCCTTTGGTTAAGCTAACTTAATAAAACAGTGAGTGCACACAGTAAATACATGATTATACATGCACCTACAACAGGGGCGGCTCCTCCATTAGGGCGGAGGAGTGTCACCCCACTGCTTTCTCGCAGTGCGAGAAGCAGAAACATAAAATGATATTTTAAATACCATTTTATGTTTCTGCTTCTCGCTGTAAGGAAGCAGAGTGGTATGCCTGGTTGGGGGCGGGTGGGAGAGTATGCCTGGTTGGGGGCTTAGGGGAGCAGTAGCTTGCCCACTGTGTGGGCCCTGAATTGGTTGGTCGGCCCTCTGGGGCCAACCAAAACAGTCAATGCGCACTCTACATTTTCTCAATGTACGCTGCATACACCTACATAGAGAAATTGGCCTCCCTGCAGGCACCCAGCTGGGCGCTGTCCGCACCAATCACAATGCTGACATTGCAGCATTGTGATTGGCGCAGGGGAGGAAAGGGAGGAAGCCTGCTTCCTGTTCTCCTAAAGCAGTAGGAAAACATGGGACCTGGCCAGCAGCGGAGGTGGAGGCGGCGAAGGACCCAGTGAGGTAGGGTTTTTTTTACATTAATCCCCCCGCAGGACCCCCCATCTGCCCCCCACCCACGAGTCATGTGACCCACGACTAACCTACGGTTATAGAATAAATGCTAACATTAATAGATGAGTACATAAGAAATTAGATTTCAGTAAAAGCACTATGGGCCAGATGTAGGTAACACATTTTTACCGACTCTAAAATACCGATTTTTACCGAATCGGTATTTTAGAAAAGTGAAACGAGATGTAGGTCAAAATTCGGTAAAAAATACCGATTCGGTAAAATTCGGTAACCCCGTCTCTGTATTTACCGAATCGGTATTTACCGATACGGCAAATACCGAATCGGTAACTCACATGCAATCCTATGGGCCCGGAGGCCCAATGGAATGCATTGAAACTACCGAATCGGTATTTACCGAATCGGTAAATACCGATTCGGTAAATACCGAGTCGGGGATACAAAATATCAGGCAGTTGAAGTATCAACCAATCACGTGCCTCCATCCCGCCCCTCAGCCAACCAACAGAGCAATAGACCAATCCTGTGCATCAACCCCACCCCACAACCAGGAAGTGGCCACACCCATGCAGGTGCAGTGTACCTGATCACACAGGAGAGCAGACACACAGAGACAGGCTGTTGTGAAGCAGAGCCCTGCAGGAGAAACAAATGGAGCCCCAAGACTCTCAGAGGGAAGGTGCAGAGAGGAAGAGGAAGATAAAGTTTAGCACTGGTGAACTTTAGGTGCTGGTGGAGGAGGTAGTCAAGCACTACCCAAAAATCTTTGGAAAGCAGTCCCTGCAGGTACCAGAGGCTGTCAAGAGGAGCACCTGGCTGGGGATCCAGACCAAAATCAACGCCATAGGAGTGACCAACAGGGAAGTTGACGGCCTAAAAAAGCGATGGTACGATCTAAGGATCATCACTAAGAAGAAACTGGCTGCAAGAAGCAAGGAGGCCAATGCTACAGGTTGAGGGGAGAACAAGGCACCTCCACTCACGGACCTGGAAGAGCTTGTGGAGTCCACACTGGAGCCAGAGTGCGTCCTGGGGATTGGTGATGCAGACAGCTCAGCCCGAGCAGCAGCTAAGAAAGGTAAGGAACATGTCCATCATCCCCCACCCCCTGCCTGTGTTCCACCCCCCCATGTGGCTATGTATAGAGGGAATCCAGTACTGACCTTAGTATGCACCTGCAATGCATTATGGGAGTGGTAGTCATAAGAATACCCATATGAGCAGTCAACATGAAATGTCGTCAGGCATGCCACACAATACAATCAGACACATGGGAGGAGCAGAAAATAGTGATGTGAAAATGTAATTTAATAGTGATGTACACGGTGAAAGCACCAGTAAGATACTGTCCATGTCTGTCCACAGGGGAGACATCACGCAAGTCACAGCAGGTGAGGGAGAAGACACATCCCCAAAGGGATAGCAGTGAGCAAGAAGGCAGGGATGCTGGGCCCAGCAGTGCAAGACCTACAGCACCCTGCACACAAGCAGCAGACATACCAGAGGCCGACGACACCCTGCTACTGGAAGCATCTCCTGTGCTCATTGGCTCACCACTACCTGAGTCAGAACAACCACACACACCAGCAGACACAGAGGTGTCTGAAATCTTCAGGCCTGTGAGGCATGAGGGTCCCCCGCATAGGATCCTACAAACATCCTCGGATGAGGAAGGGGAGTGTGAGGAGTCAATGCAGTCTATGGCAGGAAATGCACCAGGTCACACATCCACTCCTGTCAGGAAAGCTGGTGGAACAAGACGTCGTAGGGTCCGGGAGTCAGGCGCCAGTGGCCGTGATGAGGATGTGTTCCAAGGCCTTGAGACCACAATGGTGAAGGTTCAGCGCCTGCAGGCAAAAGGGATAAGTGCAGTACACAGGCAGATGCGAATTCTGAACACCAACTTCACAGACATGAACAAGGGAATAGCATCAATGGCAGACAGCATGAGGGACATGGCAGATGGAGTCAGGGACATGTCTCAGTGTGTGATGACACTCTGTGAAGAACTTCGTGAGGACCGTGCACAAAGGCGCAGGGAGAGCCATCGTACGCACCAGCAGACAAGCGGCATGCGCCAACTTGCAACTGCAACTTCACTGATGTGTCGCCGTTCAGTTGCGATGCAGGAGGGGCTAGTGCACTGCTGTACTGACCTCACACGGGGGATGGGGAGAGTCACTACAGCGATGGAAGTGTTGCTGACAAACCAGTCAGCCACCACAGGAGCAGAAGGTCTCGGGACACAGATACAGCTAGTAGCAGGGGCAGCACCCCTGTCCCTGAAGTAAGGAGGAGTAGCAGACGCCAGAGTGCCGGCGCTGGCACAGCAGACTTTAAACTCAGCCAACCTCATGCATCACGCTGGGCTGTTCATGGGCGCAAGCAGTGAGTCTGCCATGTTCTGTTGGACATGTGAGGGTGAGGTAACCCCCGTACACACAGTAGTGCCAGGCACACTTGTATGTGACATTTGTGGCTCATGTCTTTTCTACGTAGTGCTAAATAAACTACGTGCATTGACGTAAACACATGCTTTGTCTCGATACTTACTCAGAAGTAGTTGTGTGTGATTTCTGCCCATCTCTGTCTTCCATCTGTGGGTGTTGGTACTCCGACTGTGTTGGCTGCTGGTAGTGCCTGCTCATCGTCATGGTCTTCATAGTCCTTCAATTCCACCTCTGTGCCCCTCTTAGTTGTGAGGTTGTGCAACATTGCACAGGTTGCAATTATCTTACAGCACGTTACAGGTGCGTACTGCCGTGCCCCCCCACTTTTGTGGAGGCAGCGGAACCGGCTCTTCAGGAGGCCAAAGGTGCACTCAATGATATTCCGGGTGGATTTATGTGCCACATTGTAACGTCTCTGGATGAATTAATGAATGAATGAAATTATTTGTAGAGAGCACGATGGCCAAACGGCTTCCTGGCGCTGAGAGCTCTAGGGAACAGAACAGACAGGGCCAGGAGGTTTAGCGGGGGTAGGCCAGGGCAAACAGAAAAGTTTTGAGCGCTTTACGGAAGTGTGAAAAGATAGGGATAGAGCGCATGGAGAGAGGGAGGGAATTCCAAAACCGGGGTGCAAGAACAGAGAATCTAGTTCCACCAGTGCGAGTTTTGTGGAAACGGGGAACAGTGAGGAGGGCAGAGGAAGATGAACGGAGAGTGCGGGCAGGGGTGTGGAGGGAAATCAGAGAATTGATGAAAGCTGGTGCAGAGTGATCAAGGGCCCGATGGGGGTTGTGGGGTTAAGGTAGGGTGTCAGGACGAAGGAACGGAGTGCATATGCACTATCCCCTAATGTGGAAGAAAAAAGATACATTACTCAGATGCACACATTGACATACGTCTGCTTCATCTATCAAGGGAGTGTCACCCATTTCTTTACCTAGCAGGTATCCTTCCCCAAATTCACCCGCTGTCAGGCGGGTATAGATCCCACTGTTTTGGAAGATATATGAATCGTGGGTGCTTCCTGGGTATCTGGCCACTATATCGGTGATGATGTACTTGGCATCACAGATTGCTTGTACATTAATTGTGTGTGTTGACTTCCTTTTCCTGTATATGTGCTCTGTGGCAGCTGGGGGGCAAATGGGGATGTGGGTCCCATCAATGCCGCCAATCACGTGTGGGAAGTTTGTCATGAGGTAAAAGTCTGTCTTGGTCCTGAGCAAGTCCGCATCAGTGTCTGGGAAGTGGATGTAGTGATCCATTCTTTGCATCATGGCATCCAGGAACTTTCTGAAAAAACGCGACAGGCAACTCTGGGACACACCACCTACCGCTGCCACAACACTCTGGTAGCTCCCAGACGCTTGGAGGTGTATGCTAGAGAGCACCTGGACATGGGGTGGGATGGCATGGGCCCTTGGTCTTGGGTGGTCCAGGAGTGGGTGCAGGTCCCTGATCATGTCCATGATGGTTTCAGGGTGCAGTCTGTATCTCTGCAGTATCTCTGGCTCTGTCAATTGGAAGAGTGTAATCCTTTGCCTATATACCTGCTCCTCCCTTCTCCATATCCTCTGACCTGCTGCCTGTAGCCTTAGCCGTCTTGCTATGACGTAAAAAGACGCCATTCTCGTTCCAGTGTTGCATTTTGGGGCCCTTTTTTACAGGCTGCACCTGATTACCACCTGCTTGCAATCCATGTTAAATACCGATTCATAATTACCGAATTTTGGTGCATTTCGGTAATTTAAGGCTCACCTACATCTCGATGGCGTGGTATTTTCCATTTCGTAATTTCCGAATCGGTAATTTTACCGATTCGGAACATTTAACGACTCGGTACATTTTCCGAATCGGTAATTTTACCGATTCGGAACTTTTACCGACTCTGTATTTTTTCCGATTCGGTAATTTTACCGATTCGGAAATATTACCGATTCGGTATCTTTACCGAGCCGGTAATCTACCGATTCGGAATTTTTTCCGGATTTAGGCGACCTACATCTCATTGTCCATATACCGGTCGGTAACAGGCTACCTACATCTGGCCCTATAACTCTAAGTAAACAAGTATAAATGTAAACGATAGCTACAATTTGTAACATTACAATGAAGGTATTCGAGCACACACCTAAGTGGATAACTACTTTCTACAGTGAATACACTCCAGCAGTATGTCTGGTTCTTCTCTTTACACTAATAAGGTAGATATGCTTATGCAAGTAAGTATTACTTCTTTGATGACATATAGGGGTGGAGCTTAAATTATAAGTCTCCTTTACATTACAACCATTTGCAGAGCTGTAAGTTGCTAGTACTGAATATCAGTGTCTACTGCAAGTAGGATTGTGATGAATCACCAGAGCAGTGAGGACCCATGCTGAAGCTCGATTGAGGGCTGTAAATGAGAATTGTCTGAGGTGAACTATGTGGATGACATCCAGCTCGTGTTTTCCTTGGAAGGGAATGATTCCATTTCCCTGGAAAGATTTCATGAGTGTATGACTAGTACCACGAAGTGGCTTATGAAGAACTGGTTACAATTTAACAGCTCTAAAACGGAAGTGATCCTGTGTTCTTCCAGAAGATCTGTTGAGCCTGTTTTACCCATCTTTCAGTTGTCACCTACTGGCGCACCTATTACCTCTTCTAGCACAGTACGCAATCTGGGGGTGATGGTGGATCAAGACCTCCAACTGGATTCTCAGGTTAACAAAACGGTTGGCACTTGCTTCTCGCTAATCTGAGTGCTGAGAAAGATCCTCCCTTTTTTGCCTAACTCTGCTAGAACGCAAGTTGTGAGATGCGTAAATCTCAGCAGACTTGATTACTGAAACTCTCTATATCTGGGTGCGCCTAACACCCTTATCGGGAAGCTGTAGAGAATACAAGCCATTGCAGCGAAACTCGCTTTAAATAGGCAGCGAGGGACCTCAATCACATTAGCCTTGCGAGATTTGCATTGACTGCCGATCCACCAGCGAATTAAATTCAAAGCTCTATGCACTGTCTTTAGGGCAGCTCATGGAATGGGCCCTAAGAACCTGCAAAGAAAATTCAGTTGGTATTCTCCAACTAGAAACCTTCGTTCTGATTCTGCATTTCTGATGAATGTAGTCAGGTTCAGGCGGTCCAGAACAGGTGGCAGATCCTTCTCTGCCGTTGCTTCTCGGCTATGGAAAACTCTCCCTTTGGATCTACGTCAGGTCCAAAGTCTTATGGATTTCAGGAAAAAGTTGAAAATGTTTTTATTCCTAGGCTGGAGTAATTTTTCCTTCTGATATCCTCTCTTTTTCTCCCTTCCTGCATCACACCTCGGCTGCCCCTATTAACTCCTGGTGGGGACTTTCTCTGTTTTTAAGCGCCAGGATACCCGTTGGGTGATAGAGCGCTATATAAGCACCTCATTACATTACATTACAATGAGATCAGAGGACTAAAAAGACAAAAATACAGGACGGGATACAAAAACCATCCATTTGTAAATGTATCAACATACAAATTGGAGAAATGCAATTTCACTACCAATGATCAAAATGCCCAAGTCCTGCCTCTTTCTTGATGGTTCCTTCCTTCACACCCTAGTTTATCACTACCCTTGAATTGGTTTTGGACCTCTCTAGACTTTCTAAAGGGTGGATAGTGAAAAATGCATGGCTGTCTGTATGGCAGTCCAGTGCAGAGCTGGGGGGAGAATCCCGGCAGTTGAGGGCAGAGCCTTGGGTAAGGAGGTAAGTGGTCAGAGATAATTGCAATATATCACCAGAATCCAATTCCAATGGCATCCTCAGGCCCTGCCAGTGTAACCTGCTTCACATTCCATGGAAGGATGTTGCCAAAATACACACACAGTCACTGCCTAAGAAAGTAACAGAAAAGCGTTACTTCTTAAGGAGGAAGCGGACACCTCAACTCCCTGATATTAACTTCCCCTCATTAAAGAGGAGCATCTCATCTGTTTGCCACTGTCTCAAGAAGCAGCGCCTTTCACCTCCATGAAATAGAGAATTGAGTCTTATTCCATTGAGAAACAGGGTTTCTCCTCTTTTTTGACGGTGGGTATGGCCTTTCACTGCTTTGAAAAAGGGGAGCAGAATATCATTTCCCCCTGGATCATCAGCCTTTCACATGCCTCAGAAATAGGAAAGGTCTCTTCCCTGGGGCTGAAGTCACTACTTATCTGATTGTGTAGTCATGGGGCTTCTCCACTCATGAGGAGGAAAACCTTCTCTTATCTTTACCCGGGAAGAAGCATGGAGGCTCTCCTCTTCCTGAGCAAACAGGTCTCAAATCTTCTTGAGGAGCTGGCACTCTGACTGTCATAAGAAACTGGACCTATTACTTTTTGGTGGAGCAGGGTCTTCATCTCGCTTAGCGATTAGGAGGGGAGTTGAGTTTATCCCTTCCGTGAAGCATATAGCATAGCTATAGCACCTCCGAAGGAGGCAGGGTCTTTTGATTCAAAGGCCACTCCTCAGACGCCACTCAAGTAGTAAACCTTTCATGTTCCACAGGAACAGAGCTCTCTGCCTCTCGCGGAGGTCAAGGTTCTCTCACAATTCCCTAGAAGGAGCAACTCCTTTCACCTCTACGAGAAACAGGGCCTCTTTATTCTTATCTCTGAGGATGAGCCAAACCTCATATTGACCAGAGATGCAGTGCTTCACACCACATGACATGAAGGGCATCTAAGCACCTTGACGTGCTTGATGTGGCATGAGAAACCAAGCATTTCAATTAGAAGTGCAGTGAGACAGATTAATAAGAATGACTTCTTTTGGTATTTCTTGTGCTTAATTGTGTAAAAGTTGTAGTGGCAGTCCTATGCCTATGCCCCCTGTCCGAAGCGCAGAGATACCCCTTCCGGGGTCGATTCTGGCACTATATCAATAAATTGATAATGAGGTACTAAAACAGCTTGAAAATCAGTGTATATGGTGTGTTACTAGAATACCAAAGTCAGAATATCGCCTGAGATAAATACAGTTTCCTCAATAAATTTTACAAAAATATCGCCCCATTGGAGTTAATAATAGAAATCGACATCCAACGGAACTATAATTTTGTAAATGACATTTACGTCAGACAATATTTATCCTTGCAATATATATATGTGGTCCGCACATGTAGTTTAATCCCTTGAACGTACTCAAGGTAGAACTTCTGATTTAGTGAAGTCACGCCATGCAAAAGGACAAGTGCAAAGTCATGCTATCAAATTTTTTTAAATTATTATTTCATGTTTTTTAGGAGCTAAAGATTTATTATTCACAATTCTTGCAACATTGACAGCAGGTACAAAAAAGTATGTCACACATTAGTACGTAATGACAAAGTGCATAGTCCCATTCGTAACCATATTTATCAGATTATATAAATCACATAAACAAGTAAATACCACATTCAAGCCACTATACTTTACTGTTCATGTAGTATTAGAAGCAAGCATAGATGATATGAATTATACAAAAATAAAGTGCGTAGTCTCTATTATTACAAAAGTAATTCAGATATGGTCATGCATAACAGTGCAATCAGCTGTGCCTGGAGTGTGAGTAATAATAAAGAGCTAATTCTCAATTAATACCATATTTGCGATTTTCATATGAATTATATCAACTAGTAAATGCCATTTCCTACCCTAGAGAGGGATGGAACAATAGGGAAATAAATTCGGACCCCTTTGCCATACATTCCGTGTAATATTAGAAGCAAATATATATGATGATGTCGTGTTCTAATCTAGGAGCCCGATCTATACTGTGACCTTATGCCCCTATACGGCTATAGACCATTCATACCCCTATAATGGCATAAACGATCAGAGCCATATTTCAGCCACATTTCTGAAACTTGCCTCTGCAGCTCATTACAGTAGATGACACAGCAGAAGCCACTATCTAGATTCCTAGATTACACTCCGAGTTCTTCCACAAGATAAAACTCAGCAACCTGGGAAAGCCCCGCTTGCTATGTTTTGATTAGTAATAGAACTCTAATGAGCACTGAAAGGACGATCACTTCCTAGTGACATCTTTATTGACGTCTTATGTCCAAAAACTTACGTCAAACCAGGCACCTTTCAGGTATAAATATTACCAACGTTGCCTTAAGCAGATGCGATGACATCGATGATAGCGATGGTGTGGTGAGCACAGGAGCAGAACAGCTGTCCCTTGCAGAGCCCAGCAGATGCAAGCAGCCCACGGACGCTGCCCCTCCTCCTCCTTGACGCGCTGAGAAAGACGCTGTCTTTTCTCCTGCCGAGAAAATCCAGCTCCGGCGTTTCCAGCCTACCCTTGCGGGTGACAGGGATATCGAGTACTGAAAGGAGATCAAGACCTCCAACATTCTATTCCAGAGGTATGGTGTTGACTAAACCCTTAGAGAGAATTCATGAAGCAAACCTTGGCAAAACCAACTTAACTTAAACTGCTACTTACTTACTCCCTCCCAAGTATTAGGCTTAGGTGAGGTACACTGGGGTAGGCGTAGTTAGAAGCACCAGTTGAGTACGTTAGCTAAATGTATATATGAATGTATATATTTTATTCATTTTAACCATTGTATGGCTAAGAAACCATATCAATGCTTTTACAGTATTATTTCGCAATCCTCATTTTACTGTACGCACTTTTTATAATAACAAGTCTTGCAATTGTGGCAATTCATTTCTCTTGCATGAGAAGAAAGACTGTTCAATAAATAATACTTTTTATTGAAAACGCCCGTCTCTCTATTCTCTGCATCTTGGTGAAAGTAATCTGCACAACTGACTGAGTAAAATAACTGTCTATTGTTTCACACAACTCTAGAGATTGACTCTTATTCTAAGGAGCAAAGTTGTCATGTTTATGCGGTTGTTGGAAAACTGAATCCCTTCTTGTCTGTGCCAGGGAAGCTGATCACTTCCTATTCAGTCAAGAAAGTTTCCAGTGACCTCTGAGCTAGTTGGTAACAAACCCAATTAAGTTTAGCATAGTCAGTAGAGACCTGGAAGACCGCACTTCTACGTCTACACTGCTGTTTATGTTATTCCAATGCGCAGGGCCTATTGGGAAAATAGGAACTACACTACATGGCGCCCAACGTTTGGTAAGGCGATAAAACTAATGCAAGACGTTAGAGTAACTCAGTCGTGCATTTTTCACGCAAGACCCTTTTCCCCGTAAATACTCCAATAGACGTCTGGAGTGGGTAAAAGGTTAAAATCCGCCCGAACTTAGTAGGAAGAGATTCCTATGTAAAGCTCTGGTTTATTCAACGTTGAAGGATACAGTGTTCCAAAATATTGTGCACCTAATCTTTGTCTCCTTGGAGACCTGCTCTGCAAAACATTTCTGACAATAAAATGTCAGACACTGAAAACGGAACAGTTGATGCTGCAGTAAATGCGACTCAGCAGGGTCCCGATGGAATTAATGAACCGGGTGCGATAATCATCCCGGTCAACATAAGAAAAACTATAACGTTAAAACTTATAGAAAATGGACTGACCACACAAGGTGGCACAGTCGTCTTCATGATAGAGGCACACGAATATCGGCAGACAGAGGTATTCTATTCATGAATAAAATTTCCAGCGGCAAACACTGCAACAAACGAGTTCCACTATTACAAAATTGGGGAACCACCGGATGAGTACGCTCCTTTCGAGGAGATTGAAATCCCATTAAAATACCAAGAGCACCTGCTCTGGTTTAAAGGCGCCCTAAAACATAATGATCATATTACCAGGCTCGGTCCACTAGGTAGACCAGGAGCAACGTGGCCGGTTCTAGCCAGCTACACACCACATCCGGAAATTGCAAAAATGTCAAAAGAAGAGCTGTTAGTACAGCTGAAAACATTAATTAAAATACATAGACAATTAGTCCAATATGTAATGCGGACTGCAACAGTCCAAACAACTGTTAATGTCCCACAGCTGACCCCTCATCAGGGGAACACAAATAAAATTACACCACAAGACATACAATCATGTCTTGGTAAAACACCTATAAAACGGGAACAAATTCCTTTCTGGTTAGCGCAGAAAATTACTCAAATAGAGGCAGTATTTCCGAATACTACCCCTATTGAGAAACACAGAATCTTGACCATCTGCCTTCCAATGGGGGTCGCCCCACACGTGGAGGACTGTGACACTTGGGGTACAGTCTTTGCTTCCATTTACACAAAAACACACAGTGTTCCGTCCATGGCGGTAATACCAGATGTGCTAAAACAGATTCAGAATGAATACGGTCCAGAACCTGCTTTAATTCTTGGTATGAAATTACTGAAAGACTTCAAACTAAGCATGAGCGAATTTTGCGAATTCGCGATCCACGAATTTGCGGATTTGCGAATTCGCAATCCGCAAAATTCACGAATTTGTGCAAATTTGCGGATTTTTGTTTTTTTGCGTGTTCGCTGGGTTTTTTGCGTGTTCGCTGCGTTTTTTGCGTGTTCGCTGGGATTTTTGCGTCTTCGCGAGCCGCTTGCATAGCGAAGTTACCCATGCAGTCGTTTATGGGAGAGGGAGAGAAAGATAGATAGATAGATAGATAGATAGATAGATAGATAGATAGATAGATAGATAGATAGATAGATAGATAGATAGAAAGAGAGAGAAAGAGAGGGAAAGAGAGAGGGAGAGAGAGAACGAGAGAAAGAAAGAGAGGCCGGATCTCTGAAGGGCCAGATTCCTGAGTTGCCCCTACAGAACATACAGCTTTTTATTTTTAGCAAAATGCATATGAAAATTGCGCTGTAAAGGTCTCTTTTAGTTTAACCCCTCCTGACAACTCAAAATGGGTGTATTTGCCATCCTCTCCCTTCTTCCTGTTTTGTATATCTGTAAGTGCTTCTTGATGAGGTTTAATTCCTTGGACAGGTGCCTCGTTGCCTACTTGTAACTATTCTCTGACCCTGCTTCAAGGGTCAGAGCAGGGTCAGAGAATAGTTGCAAGTAGGCAATGAGGCGCCAGGAAGCAATTAGCAGCAGGTGTCCAAGTTTAAGTTAATTTGTTTGTAGCCCTTTTGTAAAAGGTTACAAAGAAATTAGGTTCAACTTTTGCACCTGCTGCTGTAACCCTTGCTTGGCTGAAAGATCGTCCCCGCTGATTCGCGGATTTTACGCCCGCGAAACGGATTTTACGCCCACCCTTACTTCAAACAGGTCTCGCCTATATTACTAGCCAATATAAAAGGAGAAGCAGCATCTGTGGCGATCCGCCAGAAGTTGAAGGAAACAGATATAACAGATCAACCAATTGAGCTTGCCAGAATTATAGAAAAATGTTATGAAGAATTAGGTAGAGATAGCTTGGGTGGGAAACCAGTAAAACCCCAACTACTCGAAAATCCTGAAAAATTATTTATTAAAAATAATTCAAACACTCCTAAAAAGAGCTGGGATGGAAATAAACAATCCACTCCCAAGGAAAAAGTTTTCCAGTCCAGAGGAAGGTCTCCTCGACGGAGGGAAAGAACTCCGACTCGAGAACACCAGTCTCCCCAGAGGGAGCCCTCTGAGAAAAGATATAACCTTAGAAATAGGGATAATTTGAAGAAGCCTGATAGATATCAAATTATTGATACACGTCCCTCTCGATCTTTTTCGCAGAAATCGGAAAGAAGAGGACGGTCAGACCCAGGAGAGCACACCAAGTCCAAAGACAAGGAACCTGCTCAAAGTAAAAAAATCACAATTTCCAAGAAAGAAGGTAGCCAGTATTAGAGTAATCGAACATGCCGAGAATACTGAGGACACAGTTGAAAAACGGGGAGTGGGCACAAACAATGCTAGACAGTGCAGCAGAAATCAGCATAGCTCGCAAGATCCTGATGAGTCATCTGGAGACAGTGGACACGAATGAATACATTCAGGTGGAAACTGCCGACACCAGAGTTAGCGAACCTCATAAGATATACGAAATAACACTGCGTATAGAGGATGATAAGAGTAGGAAAATAAGGGGTCTATTTTGGGATAAACTCTCAAAAGGCTATGACATCCTGTTAGCTGAAAAAGATTGGCCCCCGAAGTTTGTCAGGGAGTGCCCTCATGGCGAAGAAATGATTATGCCTGCCTTCTCGAATCACATTCCGATTCACACTAAATATATATATGCGAGGAAATGGGCAGTAGCCCAGGCACCAGCATTATACAAGAATCATGTAGGATGGGATGAGGACTCTCCTCCTCACAAAATCCAGTTAAAAAGTCAACCGACTGCACAAAGGCAGTATCCAATTAAGCAAGAAGCTAAAAAACAAGTCAGGGAGATTTTAGATCAACTTGAATACCAGGGGGTGATTGAAACATGCACCTCTCAAATGAACAATCCTTTGTTTCCTGTCTCCAAACCAAATGATTCATATCGTCTAGTCTTGGACTACAGACACCTTAACTCATGTTGCAAAACATTTGCAGCACAAAATTCTCATAGTGCTGCACTAATGAATAACATAGTTCGGAAAAAATATAAAACGACATTAGACATATCTAATGGTTTCTTTTGTCAAAACATTGCACCAGAAAGCAGATACTTGACCACTTTCTCAGTAATGGGGTCTCAGAAAAATTTCTGTAGGCTCCCACAGGGATTCAAGAACAGCCCAGGACTATTCTCAGCCAGAGTAACAGAGTTACTCCAAATGTATGATGATGAGGCATTATCTTATGTAGATGATATCTATCTCACAGACGACGACTTGGAGACTCACTTGAAAAGAGTGAACACCATAATACTTGGGTTCGCTGCAGAGGGTTACAAATTCAACTTTAAAAAGTCAAGAATTGCCCATCTGATAGTATTATTTTTAGGATACGAATTATCAAGTGAAGGAAAAAGCCTAGCGGACAACTTCTTAGAGAAGTGCGCTGTACTCCAAGCACCTAAAACACTGAAGAACTTACAATCAATTCTAGGTTTCCTGAATTTCGGTAGAACTTACATTCTAAATTATGCGGAGAGGGTTAAACCTCTCTACGAACTAATTAAACCTGATTTTAAACCAATCAACTGAACTCAAAAACACACAGAAATTTTGAGATCACTGCAAACAGACATGTTAGCAAAAACAAAATTACATACACGTGACAATACACGCAACCTTGTAATCCGAGTCATCCCTGGAAGATGCGGATTCACGTACCTGACCTCTAATGAGGGAGAAACGGTACCAATAGCTTACAAATCTCACTTGTACACACAAGCAGAAAAAACATTCAGTCTCACAGAAAATAGTGTGAAAGCAGTGCAGACTGCTATAGCGAAAGAATGAGAACTAGCACAAGGCAGAAGGATCACTGTTGTCACAGCGGAATCCGCCTTTGAGGCACTATTTAGCCCAGTAAACCTGCCTACAGTGTCACTGGATCCGAAATGGATACAATATGTAAATTCTCTTGCTGCGGAAGACGTGAAATTCTATCACGGCCCGCTCTTGAAAAAACTGAATGATTTAACTTATGAAAAAGAATATCCTCTGCCAATCGAAATTCTTCCTCTACAACAATACTCCTGTGTAATCTACACAGACAGATTCGTACAGCATTACAACGTAGAAAATAAATCCTACGATGCAGCCTGCGCAATTGTTAAAGGTCGCAGGCTGTGGGGTAAATTCAGACCGAAAATAACAAAAACTGAATCAGTGAGAAACTGTTCGGCTCAGAGAGCTGAAATCAGATCTTTAAAGATGGCGCTTAAAAATGCGGAACGTGAATTCCTGACACTAATCGTGTGCGATTCGCATTTTTGCGTCAACTCTTACAATAATAGGTTGCAGAGCTGGATTCAAAACGATTACAAAGATGACACAGGGGCCACAATCAAGCATAAAATGCTTTGGAAACAGGTAGTTCTTTTACAGAAAGAACTACAAAAGACTCACGTGATACACACTCTGAGTCATCAACGTGATGGCGTTCACGTTGCAGGGAATTCATTGGCTAATACAGCCACAGCGGAAGCAACTAAACCGGCTTCCGTAGCCACAAAAAAGCGTTCAGAAAAATACATAGACGGGGAAACCATGCTGGCAGTAAAAACGTCTTTAAAAGGCGACTGTGCAGCACTACCCGTGAACTATCCACTCAATTATGCATACGTAATTGATGCAAACTCCGTACCTTTTGCTCGAATCCCTGGAGTGGGGGATAGGGTAATTCCAAACACGAACAGGAGAAAGTTATTAATAGCAGACGCACAATATGGAGAAGGTCTAAGGCACATAAAGATGAAGGAATCTCTGACTGAATTAAAATCAGAGTACTGGTGGCCAGGAATGAGTCTGCACCACTGTAAATTTGTGAAGAACTGTCCAGACTGCAACAGAGATCGCAGCAATGAGTCAAGCGCAGTAATGCCATGGCCTGATATGTAGGTAGTGTAATGCTGTCTATGTAAAATCCAGCGTCCTATTAATATTTGTAGACTATGTTTCACTTAGAAAATGTGGCCCCAGCGCTCGGCTGACGCCAAAACTGTTGTAAAAGATCTGCGAGTCTTTATCGGCACATACGCAATTGCCATGTTCCATTCTGACCAGGGTCCTGCTTTCAGCTCTCGAGCTTATAGGGAGGCCATGGCCAGTATGGGCGTTGGGTTGCGATACTCTTGTCCATCACACCCCGAAGGGAACAGTGTAGTGGAAAGAAAAAACGGGACATAAAGCAATCTATAACAGCGAAGGTATTAGGTTCGGGTGATGGGTGGGTCAAACATTTAATAAGTGTCCAGCTCAGTCTTAACAATTTGCCAAGAAATTCTCTAAAAGGTTTCAGCCCATACGAACTATTGTTCGGAACTAGAATGCACATTCAGGACTTAGATAGTCAGGTATCAGTGGTAGAAGATAAGAATAAAGACTTTGACATCAAAGATCGTTTGGCTGTTTTACAGGACTTGAATGAAACAAGAAAATCCTTAAGCAACATAAAGTTAAAGCAACAGCCAACTACCACTGAAGAGGCACCACCAGCCCCAGCAAGACCTGTCTGGATTCCAAAGATTGGGGATCTAGTCAGAGAGAAAATAGCGGTGAAGAAGGAATTTGGGCCTTCTTACAGAAAAGCAGTACCTGTCTTGGCAATCAACGGAACAAGATCAGTAGTACTACCGCCTCTTGCTGGTAAAAAGGAGAACCGAGTTGAATCAATCGACCTGGTAAAACCACAATCATGTGGCCTATAATCAACAGTAGGCCCAGTGGACTCCCGAGAAACAACAGAATACCCAAATTTGCAACAATCCAAGAGGTTCAAACTGAAAGACTAATCACATTTGACAAACCTGCAGTGCACAGAGAGGGACTATGCAATAATGCCATGGAACTCATGCCACTTGAAACACAGATTGAATCAGTTCGTCAAGAAACACCAGTCTACAATGATGTGGCATCAGAATGTGCTACCGAAAGACAAATTGAAAGAACAATTCCAACAATTGACAGAACTGCCTCTGGCTACTTCATCAACTTCGATACCTTTTCTGAAGATCAAAACGACCCTGAAGTGACGCCAGAAACAAAGACTTTTAAAGAAAAAGCAACTGAACTCTTTCATCAAATCATAGAAGTATATCTGGATGCACCATTGATTGAACATTGGATAATCTCAGGGGTACTTATACTCCTACTATGCCTAATTTTAGTTTTAATTTTAGGAAAGTTTATTACAGTTCAATGGACACAGCCAGTCAGAACATCAACTTAGTCCTCAAACCACACAGATCATCCCACGTGAAGAAAAGAGAACTATCAACAGTAAATGTCACAGCCATTCCAATACCCGGGGGGGGGTAGTATGGGACAAAACTGACTATGAAATCTATGGTCCGGTCGAAATCTTGAAATATCCTCATCAGTTCAAGGTTTCCTTAAGTGACTTTGTAAAACCAAGTACATTTTCTGATGATTGGGATTTTGAAAGTATTAATAATATGATGTCTGATTTAGTGTTGTCAGCAAGATTTACAGAGCATGATTATTTACAAGGTTTGTCTAATTATGAACAGATGTACTGCTTCTCACATTACGGTGACCATTACTTGCATAAATCTGCACAACCTAGAAATGTTTTTAAATATAACCAATGGGAACATTGTGCTACTCCACCTAAAAGCAGTTCGAAAACATTCTATGAGAAAATCCAGTACTTCTCAGGGTTTAACACAAGTAATGCAGAAACGTTTTATTATAAACTGTTGGATAAAACAGGATTGAAAACAATGCTGACAAACACTAAATTGATATGTTCAGAAGCATTTTATGAAAAAATGATGGCATTTGGTTTTGATTTTTGGAAAAATAACATTGAAACAAAAAACATCTGGGGTACAAAAGATTGGCAGGTACAAGGCCTAGAAGCATTATTTTGAGCCTGCATGATCCCAGAACAAATAATGTTCTTAAATGACACAATTCACCAAACAACCTGTCTTGGCCTAGCTAAGATTAAAGACCTTAACAAACTGTCTATACCAAAACCAATACCTGATAATGCAACTACAGATATTGAGATAGACGTATCTAAAATTTTACATCTAAACAGAACACATCCTGATTGGAAAAAGAGGTTAATCTGGCCTACTGACACGAATAACTGTCAAGATAGATTCCTGAACAAAACACAGGGGTTAACAATGACCAGACCAGACCCTAGATACTCCCAGAGACAACATCCAGGGATAGTAACAACATACAGTGTAGGGAAGCTGTGCCTTGAATGGCTAGAATCATCCACACTGGCAGAAATTAAGCAACATTTATCTTTACTTAAAGATGGTGCTGATTTGCGCGATTTCATTCTGGGACCTCGCAAACGGCGTCAAAAACGTTTCATAGCGACCAGTATATATGTGGCTTACAACGAGGCTTGGAAAGTAACACAAATTGAAACAGCTGAAAAAATACGAGAAATTGATCGTATTAATTTGGAGAAATCACTTTCTGTTGTGGACAATGGGTTAATGACTCTGTCTTCCAGAATATATTCACTGGACAGTATTGTATCATCTGCCATAGATATAATAGACAAAGACTTGCTAATGTTACAGCATGGCCAGTCACATTTGCGTTCTATTGTACAGTTAGGCTGGACGCTGCAAAATCTTCGTTCAGGCTATGTGCCATGGCGTCTAATCAACACAACGTCATTGTTTTCCATCTTTAACCTTACTGATAAACAAATCAGCTTGGCACAGAAAGGAGCAGACTATACAATCGTGAGCATCGAAAAACTTGAGAGATTACCATTGACAATGTCAGAAAGTCCTGTCATTGAATGGATAATACACGGGATTATCACAATTCCGATAACAACTTTCCGATTTAAAAATTGCCTTGAATACATACCGACTGGCCAGTATGAACATTTGGGTAAAGGGTACAT
Organism: Lissotriton vulgaris; assembly: GCF_964263255.1. NCBI lineage: Eukaryota > Metazoa > Chordata > Amphibia > Caudata > Salamandridae > Lissotriton > Lissotriton vulgaris. Next base: position 656,510,204 of record NC_141697.1, read on the forward strand.
TAAGTCAGCATGGAAATTACCATACACACACACATGCTATAGTGACAGCAACAAAAATGTATTTCTTAGTGGTGAAAACTGTAAACATTCACTAAGCAGTATACTTTTGTGCCAGGGTATTAATTTACACGGGGCCTGTGAAGGAAATTCGAACAACCTTTCATGCCACCAACATGTCACACCTGCAACACAGATAGAGCCTTTCTTTAAGCAACTCTCAAACGGGAGTTACATTCTAATAACGGATCACAGCTGTTGTGGCCTTTTGCCAGGGAAAGCCTATCTCGTAAGCGTAACATCCATGGTCAAATGCTGTATGCAAGCATTGTTTCCAAACGGCCCTGGAGACTCCGAGACTCCCATATGGCCTCGTTTGAATGTCTCTTCTATACGAATTGATACTTTAAGCAGAATGAAGTCTGTGCTTTTGCAGACAACAGTGCCCATCACGTCATCAAAAGAGACGTATGATCTCCAAGTTCCAAGGACAGCATCGGAGATTCATGACCTTTTATCAACAAATTGCCCTGTGCATTTCACAGAAATGCTTAGCCAAATTCTAAATATGTCAAATGCCATAGGCATCCCAGGCGTATTTAAGACCATTTTTTCGGGACTGTTAACACCATTCAAAGCAATTCTGGGAATCATTCCCAATTTTGTCCATTCAGTCTTTGGCGGCATACCCCTGATTTTGGGACTTGTAGCAGGCATTTTATTTTTGACCCTCCTGCTCCGATATGGCAAGCCAAAACACAGACATGACTCCGGCAGAGATGGAAGAAACGATCCTAGCAATACGCTACCGGGACCGCAAACCTAGAGTCCTTGGATTGGCCAGGCTGAGAGATCTGAACATGACCTGGTTTCTTTCATTCAGACCTATATGGCAGACCTGCATCTTACCTGTGCTTCGATGTATGCTATGCGGAGATGAATGCGTGTTGGACACCTGTCTTGCACTTCCATCAGCAGTACCAATGGACATCGATACTTTGCTAAGTCCTGTAACGGCTCACGCATTGTGTTGTCCCCAGCGGCTACCAATCCTGATGACGGCATTCGTTGAGACTCCTGTGCTACGACTAGGTGGTGACAGTGGAGCGAGAAATAAAAGCAACATCGCCCAGGTACGACCTTCTGTGAGCATTGCTGATCCAGACTTTGATGATAGCAATCATTCTCACACCTGCCAAGTTACAGCATTATCGAACTTGGTCGAACTGTCACCTGATTTTGTAGACCAATTCTATGAGAGCCTGTCTGATATGATGTTCTCCCCTGAACAGAAACAATGACTTTTTGAAAAGCATTCCAACACACAGCATTCCCATGAACTCTGTATTCGGCCTTCAGTTTTGATCAACAAAAACTACTGAAAAGAGTTAGAACTCTATTCCCCCGTTCACCATGAAAAAGTTTTTTTTTTTTATTTGATCCATTTTTCAAAATCTTTACCTTTTTCTGGCACAAATTCTTTGCTTAAAGTAGAACTATTCATAAAGAACAGAACTTCTATTTTTAGGTAGATCTAGAGACATAATAACTTTACATCAGCCTCTAGCACATGTTACAGCAAATGCATTTATATGTGATGAAATAATCTCGCCCTTCTTTTCTGTATACAGAGATATTTCATGTGTAATTTTTTCGCAAAATCGTTCAACTGATTACATATGCTATAATTTTTGAATGATTTCTATGCTTAAAGACGTACAGTACCTATATTTCCATGTATTTCACAATACGCCATTTCAAATGCAAATATGTATTTTGGGGTGGGTAATGTTCCACATGCATCTTATTGCTTTAGTTTTTAGTAATTTGATGGACATAAATTTGTGGAGTGGGTGTCGTGTTCTAATCTAGGACCCCGATCTATACTGTGACCTTATGCCCCTATACCGCTATAATCCATTCATACCTATATAATGGCATAAACGATCAGAGCCATATTTCAGCCACATTTCTGAAACTCGCCTCTGCAGCTCATTACAGTAGATGACACAGCAGAAGCCACTATCTAGATTCCTAGATTACACTCCGAGTTCTTCCACAAGATAAAACTCAGCAACCTGGGAAAGCCCCGCTTGCTATGTTTTGATTAGTAATAGAACTCTAATGAGCACTGAAAGGACGATCACTTCCTAGTGACATCTTTATTGACGTCTTATGTCCAAAAACTTACGTCAAACCAGGCACCTTTCAGGTATAAATATTACCAACGTTGCCTTAAGCAGATGCGATGACATTGATGATAGCGATGGTGTGGTGAACACAGGAGCAGAACAGCTGTCCCTTGCAGAGCCCAGCAGATGCAAGCAGCCCACGGACGCTGCCCCTCCTCCTCCTTGACACGCTGAGAAAGACGCTGTCTTTTCTCCTGCCGAGAAAATCCAGCTCCGGCGTTTCCAGCCTACCCTTGCGGGTGACTGGGATATCGAGTACTGAAAGGAGATACAAGACCTCCAACATTCTATTCCAGAGGTATGGTGTTGACTAAACCCTTAGAGAGAATTCTTGAAGCAAACCTTGGCAAACCCAACTTAACTGAAACTGCTACTTACTTACTCCCTCCCAAGTATTAGGCTTAGGTCAGGTACACTGGGGTAGGCGTACTTAGAAGCACCAGTTGAGTACGTTAGCTAAATGTATATATGAATGCATATATTTTATTCATTTTAACCATTGTATGGCTAAGAAACCATATCAATGCTTTTACAGTATTATTTCGCAATCCTCATTTTACTGTACGCACTTTTTATAATAACAAGTCTTGCAATTGTGGCAATTCATTTCTCTTGCATGAGAAGAAAGACTGTTCAATAAATAATACCTTTTATTGAAAACGCCCGTCTCTCTATTCTCTGCATCTTGGTGAAAGTAATCTGCACAACTGACTGAGAAAAATAACTGTCTATTGTTTCACACGATTCTAGAGATTGACTCTTATTCTAAGGAGCAAAGTTGTCATGTTTATGCGGTTGTTGGAAAACTGAATCCCTTCTTGTCTGTGCCAGGGAAGCTGATCACTTCCTATTCAGTCAAAAAAGTTTCCAGTGACCTCTGAGCTAGTTGGTAACAAACCCAATTAAGTTTAGCATAGTCAGTAGAGACCTGGAAGACCGCACTTCTACGTCTACACTGCTGTTTATGTTATTCCAATGCGCAGGGCCTATTGGGAAAATAAGAACTACACTACAATGATAAATAAGTAAAACAAAAGAAGATAACCTTAGTCCACTACATCTTACATTTTTATATGTTGTTACCAACAAGAATATTAAGTGTGGCACTTCAAGTTTTAGCATACAGTGAAGTGCATGGGTAACACAGTAAAAAATATAGACCAGGGATGTAAAAACAAGAAAAAAGTGACAGCGGATATAACCATCCACCAGAGTGGGGTAGGGGGGTTAGAGAATCATTAAGATTGGTCTCCTATACCACCAAATTGTCCCCATAACCAATGCCCTCTATCCCATCAGACAGTTGAGACCATATCAGAGCTCCACATTTTTGCACCTTTTGGCTGCTATATTCATACAGACTCCTCCCCATATTATACATTGCTTAAAGATGCGTCCTCCATTCAGGGAAAATTGGGGGGGTCAGAGCTCAGCCACCCTGATGCTATGCAGATGCGGGCCACTGCCATGGCACAAATACAATATATGAATGCCCCTTCTGGTGCCCAGAGCCTTCCTCAAACCCTACCAACCTAAGCTGGGGAGTGAGCTCATTCTGAACCGTTAGGACCACTGTTTTTGTATTGTAGTACTAAACAGATATTTTTTCATGATTCAGATAGAGTGCTGGGTCTACAAGCCCCACTCATGTACACTTCAGCTCATAAGTGGCAAACTAACCCAAGGACTGACATCCCACGTGCATGTCATGTGGGTGTGTGTGACGTGTAGCTGGTAGCAGGAGTTGGTATTGTAAGAGTATGACTGTGAGACCATCAGGATCCACTTTGGATTGGCCCTGCTTTAAATAGCAAAAGATGGAAGTTGGAATACAGAGTACGACAGACAAAGAAGTGTAATTTCAGCATTACAGAAGGTGAGGGCAGGAACAATAGACTCTGAGGTTTCAGAGAGGATGGAGACAGGGCTGGATTTATGTGAACCATTTAGAACGGGGTTACTGATCAGCTCCACCTGAATTCGGCAGATTGGTTAATGGTAGGAATGGGGATGAGCCAGCAGAGTCAGTTATTATGGGAACAGGAGCTTCTAGGCTTAGCCTGCTCCTTTTGTCTCTCTCTGAATACTGCTTTAGCAAAGCTGGTGACAGCAATGTGCAAAGGTTATAGTAAAGCTGGTGACAGCCATGTGCAAAGGTTTCAATGCTTGGTACCAGCATCCTCATTAAACGCAGTGAGAGCCTCTACCTCACAGGAATGCTCTTTATGAACTGCCAGAAAATTAAGTTGAAAAGGAACCACCCCAAACTAGTTCCTGGACTTTAAACAATGCATTGATATCCCTGTATGGAAAATCTAAATAAATGTGGGGACCAAACCATCCCACTTTGTTTGATTTCCAAGTTCTTCTTGACTAAGGAAGGGAGTTCTCCAAAGAGTAGTCAAAGAGCTACTGTTATCAAGGATTGGTGTCTGTCCAACAGTTAGTCTCCTAAGGTTGAGGGGACAACACCTAAAGTCTGTGCAATGTGCTGTAGATCACCAGGTCTTCCTAGTACCTAGAGGCCTCACACCTACTTGGAGAGGGAAGGACTATGTCTTCCACTGCAGGAGGAGAGACTATCCATGAGGAGAAGTCTGTCTGTCTTCCTGGACTTTTTGGCACCCAGAACATCAGACTTATGGTAGTGTAACTGGCATCAACCTGCACTAGTTGGCGTCTTCCAGCCTCCCTGCGTGGGATATGTGGCAAATTAGGTAAAGCATCACCCCCCCCCAACAATTCTGTGCTATCTAATATCACCACGACATGACCACAAAGAAGTGTTCTGCTTCTGCCCTCAACCTCTGCTAGTACTACAAGGCCAAACCACACCGATGTAGCAGGGAACCCCGATGACTCCCCAACAGAAGCTGAGTGACTGTTGTAGCCCGAATCAAGACCTGAGAGGCAGGGCCATGCACAGTGACCAGGTGTTCATTGGCTGAGGCACTAAGGAGTGGCGGCGAAGGGTGCACCTCCAACCCCTCCACCAGACCTCATCGAAGTGAACAGGTAATACTAGGTTGAGCATAGAAACTGAGAGACTTACTCTTGAACTCAGAAAGATAATTCTGCACATTCCAGAGTTCTACAGTTTCAATTGTGAACTCTTCTTTGATCAAAATATGATATGAACGAACCTTGAAGTTACACAGTAGCAGCTGGCAGGGAACACGAGTGGAGGGGCATACAAAATACACACAAAAATTAAACACTTCCCTCCTTGCCGCCGTACACTCCTGAGTCGACCCTAGTCATCGCTCCTGCTGGAACAAGGAAGTGTACAGGCTCCCTCCCCTAAGCCAATCACAATGCTGCAATGCAGCTTTGTGATTGGTCTAAGCGCGGTGGATCGGGGGTCAGACAGGGAATGGGAGGCTGGGCATGTTCCCCACCAGGCTGTGTAATGCAGCCTGGTGGGGAATATGCAAAGAGCTCATGACTGTTTGGCCAGCCAGAAAGGGCCGACCAAGCAGCCATGCACACTTTGGAGTGCATCAACCACTCATCCTCCCAGACATCATGGGAGCAAAGCCCGCCACAAGCAACCTGGCTTTCACTAGAAATAAAATGATAATAACAGAAATAACTTCTGTTATTAACATTTTCTTCTTTTCTTTTACACTGCTCCAAGAGCAGTGAGGCAATGCTCCTCCGCCTTAGAAGACGAGCCGCCACTGAAGTTACAGAAGGGTACCAGTGCTCACAAAGTCCAATTGTGAGCCTGTACCTGTGCCTGATTGTTGACAATGATCTTTTTCATTGCTGGTAGAATTCTAAACAGTGGTGTGAGTTTCCTGTAGAACTTTGATAGGGCCCTGTAGTTGCATTTTGTAGAACCTGTAGCTAAACCCACATTGATGTGTGCACTATTTCATTTTGCTGTGATATTAAAATTTTTAATAATAAGGCAGGCATTCGACTGGACAATGATGTATTGTATCTGTTGTGTAACTGCTCGAGTGATGAGTCTCTATTCTCCACGCTGTCTCCTTTTAAAGCCTATGACTGCTCCCTCTTGCTTCCCTGAGTCAAGTGCAGCCGAGGTGTACTTGGACTAGTTTGCAGAGCCATAGTAGGACAGACCTCATCATACCAGAACTACCCCAGTTGTGGAACAGTAGCGGCTGCCTGATGAGTGGCCAAAGAATGCAGTGTGAAAACTGTCATGGCAAATAATTTATGCTACTTAAGGACAGGGTTGATATATTTTGACAGGCACTTACTTGGTACAGAGCAAAAACATATACTAGCCATTTTAAAGGCTTTAAAGACTGTGCAAAATTGTATTTATTGTGCCTTGTGAGTGCCTGAGCAACCTTTGGTAAATCTACCTCAAAGATTTACCAGATGAATCTAGGTCACTAAGACGCCAATTTTCTAGATCCAGATTTTCAATTTAGAAATTGACCTTTTCAGGTGTTTTAGTTCATTTCAACCGGATTAAGACTACAACTCCCATCATACACTCATTTGCTAAATTAAAGCCCAGCACTGGAAAATGGTGCCCCATTGACCTGTGTATCAGTAAGCAATATTTTATCGTCATTGTTGTGAATAAATGGCTCCAGGTGCATAACTAATATATTACATGGGGTACTGGACCCACCCCATGAAGGCACGCCGGAGAGCATCTAGGCATTTATAACGAAATATTAGAGGGGACTAGTTATTCCCAGCACTTCGCCGTGCATGTACAGAACTCTCTTGAGCCTTTTCTCAGCAACAAAGTGCAGTGAACCACAGTCTGCATTGTTTGGAGGTAGTGGGCATGGACACAGGGGCTAATCAGATCATTACCCTGGGCAAGAGAAATAAAGGTAATGAGAGGCCACCCCCGCGACTCGAGGAGGGGGGCCTTTAGTGGGAATTCCGTGCCCGCCTCGGTGGATAGGTTTCGATTCTGTGTTGGGACGTCATGGGGAGGGTCCCTCCTCCCTAAGGGATAAAGGAGAGCAGCACCCCGGGAGTAGCCCTCTTTGTCTTTCGCCTGGGAACAGGAAGGCCAGCCAAGAAGGAGTTGCGGAGTTGCGTGTCGGGCCTGGTGGCCTTGTTGTTCGAGACACAGGTGAGAGGCCATAGCGTAGCGAGTTGGGGCAGTAGTGGATGGTGCCGGGAGCCTCGGGTTCGGGCCCCGGTGATGAGGATGGTTTTTTAATTTTGTTTCCATTAATATTAAAATTAATAAAATAAATAAAAGGAGAAAGAAACGCATGCGGGCCGGATGAGGAAGCCTGCTTGGTATAATAAGTCTGCAATTATGTAAGCGCATGGGGGTACTGGGCGGCGATATCGCAGGCGGGATATCAGTTAGACGGAGGGAGGGGGATCCCTTTCACCCGCGTGGCGTGCAGCGGTGCGCGTTGGCCTGGGACTCCCTGTTACAGCACGGTTCGAGTCTCTATAGAGATGTGGCGACATGGTCTCAGTGGCAAAATGAAATAAAAAAAATAAAAAAATAAAAGAATAAGGGTTTAAAGTAAGGAGAGAGGACCGCAGCGTTGTGATGGGGCGCGACGCCTAGGTAGAATGCACGTATGGGGAATTACGGGCGCATGGGGAACATGCGGTGAGTAATGTGTCACTGCGAGACACTGGGGTTCGAAGCCGATTAGGGATGGCACATTAGCATTTAGGACAGCAGAGCGCAGATTTGGGGCTGCAGGGTATTACGAAAGGGATGTGGAGGAAATGGGAAGGGGAGCCAGAGCTCGGTGTCAGGTTGATTGATGGGCCAAGGCTCCGGGTTAGTATTCAGGGCTAGGAGATACGTCCTGAAGAAACGGAGGGGCGCAGCTTGATGGCGCTGCATAGACAGGGCGCTAGTTCTCTATGCTTTGCACAACAGATAATTCGACATGGGGTATGTATTTATAAATGGTATTCAGGTTGAAAGAATTTGGGATTAGATTGCAGTGGCTGCTTCTTTCATTTAGATGCAGTGTATTTCAGTCAGGCACGCACAGGTAGTCTGGATATTTCACGGGGATCCCTGCACCTATTTAGCAGCATATTCATTCGGTGCGCCAGAATGCCATGTACAAGCAGGGTTGTGTAAAGGGATTGCGGGGTGGCATTTTTCCAGCTTTTGAATACATTGCCTTGGGTTAAATGCAGAGAATTGCAGCAGCAAAAATTATGTAAAGGACCTTTAGAGGATTGGTGGCGCGCAGGCAATTGGGGGCGAGTATGGTGCATGGGTCCAGAAGGGCAGGGGTGGCGCAGGCTAGGTGGCGCGCCAGTGCAATACCGGATGGAAGGGGCAGGCATGTGTGACTCATTAATGATTATATTTTCTTTCTTAGTAGGCACAATGCCGCCCAAGAGGGCACGGGGGGGCAAGGAGGCCCCTGCATCAACAGAGGAATTTCGTTCGTTGGCGGCATTGTGGGAGGTCGCAAAGAAAGGAGGTATCGATTGGGCTCTGAGGACCCTATCGCAAGATGGGGGTGCGAGTGGGCAGCAGGAGTCCACTTTGGCAAAACGGGTTCGGCGGACGCCCATTCGCTTTATGGACGCGCAGCAGCAGAAGACCAAGCGGGTCTCAGGACAGCGAACGACCGATCCAGGTGAGGCGATGGCAGAGGGCCTGCCCCTGGTGGTCGAGGACACAAGGCGGGTGGCGAGCGTAGGCGCGACGACTGAAGCAACTGAAAGGGGGTTGTCCCCTAGGGAGGGGTCAGCACAGAATGCAGTGGTGGCCAGGGGGACACCGACGGAGGGGGGGGGGGGGCTGTGACTGTTGCGGCAGCACGCACCCTGGTGGAAACAGTTCAGGCCCCGGTGGTGGCAACACAAAATGGTGGGGTGGCTCAGGTATGGGTTCAGCCAGGGGGAGTAGTACAAGCACCAATGGTGATGGCTACCACAGCTCAAGGCACAGTGAACAACGCAATGGCTTTGGGGGCGGGGCCAGTTACGATGTCCCCAACTCCATCTACTGCTACAGTGGCATCATCGCATGCTCCCCTTATGCATAGCCCAGTTTTATACGGCTCAGCATCATTGGCAATGACACCGTCGGCGAGTATAACTTGGCACGTTCCGGCAGATACAAGGGAGAAGATCTTTAAGGGGGAGTATGTGGATGTGTTTGATCTGATTAATGCAGGGGTGGTTCCAGGGAAAACCAGATCAGGTAAAGACGGGGAAATGAAACAGAAGAAGGTCTGGGTGGAATGGTCATTGAAGAACTGGGTGACTGGGTTTGCTATATATGCAGCAATTATGGTGGAACGTTTCCCTGCATTGGCGGCACAGTTGATAAGTTACATGGCATTGATTCATGGGGCGGCTTCAGAATTTCAGGGTACGGCATGGTTGCAATATGACACAAAATTCAGGCAGATGAAGGCGGTGAAACCCGAGATAGCATGGGATCAGCGCGAGATTAATATTTGGCGTGGGCAGTTTTATTCAGCGGTGCCAACTAGCAAACCTACACATTCGTTTTGAGGAGACAAGGGTGCCGGGGAAAAGAAACAAGCATGCTGGCAATACAACAAGAATGAATGTAATAGAGGGATGGCTTGTAAGTTCAGGCACATGTGTTCCTTCTGTGGGATGTTTGGCCACCCAGAGATCAAGTGTTTCAAGAAGGGCGGAAAGCCTAAGGAGCCCCGTCCTCCCCCTGCAGCTCCCGCTCAACTAAAACCTCGCCCCTCTCAGTGAAGCTCCGAAACTGCCCGCGCCCATAAGCATCCCAGTATTAACTCATCTGCTCGCAAGGTATGAGAGGGGGTCGGAAGCAGAATTTTTGTATGAAGGTTTTAAGTACGGTTTTCACATTCCCTCGGCTGCAGTGCCATCTGCAGTTCCTCCCCGCAACCAACGGTCAGTGCTACGGAATCCAGAAGTAACGTGGGAGAAGATTAGGAAGGAGTTGGTTCTGGGGAGGGTGGCAGGTCCTTTTGAGGCAATGCCTAGGCCGGATCTGGTATGCTCCCCCCTAGGGCGAGTTCCCAAAAAAGAGGTTGGAAAATACCGTCTCATTCACAACTTGTCAAGTCCGCCAGGTGGGTCAGTCAATGAGGGTTTGGATCCAGAATTGTGTGCAGTTCGTTACACCACCTTTGACTCTGCCATTCGGAAATTGCAGCTGCTGGGGGGAGGGGCACTGATGGCAAAGGCTGACATTGAGTCGGCCTTTCGCCTATTGCCGGTCCACCCGGAGGACACTAGGTTGCTAGGCTTCACTTTTGAGGGCAATTTCTTTGTGGATCAATGTATGCCGATGGGTTGTTCCATTGCATGTGCAGTATTCGAGACATTCAGTTGCTTCTTGGAATGGGCAGTGCGGGAGGTGATGGGCGCGCGAGAGGTTGTGCATTACTTGGATGATTTCCTGTTTATGGGGACGGCAGGCGGGTCAGATTGTCAGGAGGCTCTGGTGGGTTTTAAGCGACTGGCGGGGGCCTTGGTGGTGCCCCTGGCGGTGGAGAAAACAGAAGGACCAACAACCCAGTTGACGTTCTTGGGTATTGAGATAGACACGGTTGCAGGAGTGTGCAGGCTACCTCAGGAAAAAGTTAAAGCGTTTCAGGGGTCCTTGGATCAATGCTTGAGGGCACGCAAGGTTACTTTGCATCAGCTACAGGTGTTGGTGGGTCAATTGAATTTTGCACTGCGAGTGATACCTATGGGCAGGGTCTTTTCCAGGAATATTGCCGGGGCGATGTCAGGTTTGAAGGAAAAGCACCACCACACTAGGCTGTCAACCGAGATGAAGGATGACTTTGTCACATGGAGGGATTTTTTGGAGGATTTCAATGGGTCAGTGATATGGCAACAACCAGCGCAGGACAATAGAGATTTGGAACTTTACACGGATGCAGCAGGTAGTGTTGGGTTCGGTGCTGTGTTAGGAGCAAGGTGGTGTATGCAGCATTGGCCAGCAGAATGGTTTAAGAGGGGGTTGGTTCGCAACATCACATTTCTGGAGTTATTCCCCATTATTGTGGCTCTTCAGATATGGGGCGATTTGCTGGAGAACAAGAAAATCGTGTTTTGGTCTGACAGTATGTCAGTGGTTTTGGCGGTGAACAACCAAAGGGCCAAATGTCCTTGGGTGCTCCGTTTGCTGAAAGTGCTGGTGCGGGAGTGTCTGCGGCGTAATGTGCATTTCATTGCGAAGCATGTGCCAGGTGTGGTTAACACAGTAGCTGATTCTCTGTCTCGTTTTAAGTTGACAGAATTCAGAGCGCGATGGCCACAATCAGACGCTCAGATGACAGCCTTCCCGGAAAGCCTGTGGAAGCTGGGTGCCCCATTGCTCCCGATCTCATAGCAGCGTCGGTTGCTCCCAAGACTAAGAGTAGGTATGAGAGGGACTGGCAGGTTTACATGGCAGTTTTGCAGAGCGAAAGGGGTGTGGGGGAATTTACACCACAAGGCGTGCTCAGTTTCATAGTTAGTCAGAAGGATGAGGGAAGGTCTCTGGCTCTGGTGCGCAGACAATTATCAGCGATAGCCTTCTTTGCAGGGATAAAAGGGGTGAGGGATCCCACTAAAAACCTTAGAGTTAGAAGGGCTATGAGGGGATGGGAACGTTTGGTTCCAGGGGAAAAGGATACCAGGAGACCGATCGATTCCAAAAGGTTGGTGAATATCTTGGGGGTTTTGCCACAGGTATGTTGGTCGCATTATGAGGTACAATTGCTGCAACTAGCATATTCCTTAGCGTTCTTTGGGGCATTCCGGGTATCAGAGCTGGTGTCAAACTCCAAGAGGGACAGACAGGGTGGAATTGCTGTTGAGGATGTGGTGATTGCAGCAGGTTTGCTGCAGGTCAGGGTACGGCGGTCGAAAACTGAACCAATGGGTAAAGGAGTATGGGTGCAACTGAGGGCAAGTCAGGGGGCAGGCTATTGCCCGGTGATGTTGATGGAGAGGTTCATGCAGATGAGGCCTGGATGTGAGGACAATAGGCTGTTGGTGCATGAGGATGGTACACCGCTGACAAAATTCCAGTTTACGCGTATATGCAAGCGGCTCTGGAATTGTTAGGAGAAGACGTAGTTCATTTTACGTCACATTTGTTCCGTATTGGGGCAGCTACTACAGCTGCGGAATTGGGACTATCACAGGGTGCAATCAAGAGAGTGGGCAGGTGGAAGTCAGCGAGTTTCGAGCGCTATGTGCGACCACAGCTGGTATAGGTAGGGGGTATTCTCAACAGATTGGTATTTACCCACTTCTCTCTTTCTATTTTGTCTTTGGTCTCGCTTGCAGGGGTGGTAAGCCAGAGGATGCAAGTATGCTAGTGGGGAGATTCGGTCATATGCAGAGCAGGGACGTGGTTTGGAGAATCTGGGGTGGACAGGACGCAGAGGGCCTTGGGAAGGGTCCACAACTGGTTAGGGTTGGAGGGTCTGCGGGCTGAAGGCGTTTCAATTCTTTTGAGGAGTGCGCTCAATTCAGGTTTGCCTATTCCAGACATGCTGGTTATTCATGTCGGGGCTGAGAATATGGTCCCGGGGGGCAGACGAGGAGCCAAGGAGGCATTATTCTCTCTTCTTACTTGGAGCAGAAGGGCATTGCCGGACACAGCAAATATTTGGTCAGAGGTTCTCACTCGGAGGGAGTGGGGGGGTGATGTGCCGTCAGCAGCAATGAATACGTCAGTGAGAAAAATGAACAGAGAGGTGGAAAAGTTGTTGAAGGGTTCACAGATACTGGTTATTAGACATACCCTGCTGCAGACATTGACTCCTGATGAGTATCGGTCAGGGGGAGTGCACCGAACCAGGGTGGGTTTGGAGGTGTTTGTGCAAACTATCCTGGGGGCCATTGAGTTACACCCTGGTAGAGTGGCTGGGAGTTAGTATGGGGGGAGGGCAAGAGCACCAGTGGGGCTCCTTGCCCTGTGGCGGGGTCCCTGATAAGAGAAAAGGTTGAGGGACTCCTTTTGGACGGAAAACGGTTAACCCTGGAGCAGGGGAGGCAGTTCTGGCGGCTCTAGGCTGGCGGGGGAGGGGGCCGTCCTGCTGGTGGTCCTGGACTCTCTGGCTCTACCCTAGTAGCTGGTGGCTTGGAAAGGGGTGGTGTTGTGTCCTGCTGGTACAACACTCCTCTAGAGATGCCAATTTGTATATATATGGTAAACTGTGGCGCATATGTATGGGCGCAGCATTTATGTGTGGATTTAATAAATGGTAAATGTGGAAAGTTTCATCCACAACGGAAATGGAATGTGGTATTATAATAAAGCTACGCAGAGGACATCAATCATTTGTAAGTGTCTTACTGGGAGAGGGGTGAGCCTGGTAAAGAGCGAATGGCGCGGATATCCCCACTATGAGAGGCCACCCCCGCGACTAGAGGAGGGGGGCCTTTAGTGGTTTCGATTCTGTGTTGGGACGTCATGGGGAGGGTTCCTCGGGAATACGAGGCGCTTGGTGGGCGTCTGAGGACCCTCCTCCCTAAGGGATAAAGGAGAGCAGCACCCCGGGAGTAGCCCTCTTTGTCTTTCGCCTGGGAACAGGAAGGCCAGCCAAGAAGGAGTTGCCCACCCACCCATCCCTAAGTTCAATTGTGAGGGGCGGGGCGGGGTCCCTGATAAGAGAAAAGGTTGAGGGACTCCTTTTGGATGGAAAACGGTTAACCCTGGAGCAGGGGAGGCAGTTCTGGCGGCTCTAGGCTGGCGAGAGAGGGGGCCGTCCTGCTGGTGGTCCTGGACTCTCTGGCTCTACCCTAGTAGCTGGTGGCTTGGAATGGGGTGGTGTTATGTCCTGCTGGTACAACACTCCTCTAGAGATGCCAATTTGTATATATATGGTAAACTGTGGCGCATATGTATGGGCGCAGCATTTATGTGTGGATTTAATAAATGGTAAATGTGGGAAGTTTCATCCACAACGGAAATGGAATGTGGTATTATAATAAAGCTACGCAGAGGACATCAATCATTTGTAAGTGTCTTACTGGGAGAGGAGTGAGCCTGGTAAAGAGCGAATGGCGCGGATATCCCCACTAAGAAAGGAGAAAGGGCAGAAAAGGAAAACTGTGACAAAGGGAGAAAGCAGAGATGAAAAATATTCTACAAGAGTAAGATAAAGAGCAGGGCCGGACTGAGAACCACAACCGGCCCTGCCAAAGTGCTCGGCCGACCCCCCTCCCTACTCGGGGGGTTGGAGGTGCCGCCGAGGTGCTGGTTTTTGGCCGATTTTGGTTACAGGGCCGATTTTGCAGCTTTGCTGCAAAAACGCCCTGTAACAAAAACGCCCCCCAGGGGCCCAAAACCGGCCCCACCCATGCGGCGCACCGGGGGATTGCCCGGTGCCCGCTATGGCCAGTCCGGCCCTGATAAAGAGACAGCAAGTGTGAGGTGGTGGAAGTAAAAGGTATGAGGTGGAATCAAGACATGGCAGGCCAGTTTGGTATACAGGAATCTCAGAATTCAAAGGCGCTGGGCTCCACAGGAAACGTTTGAGTCCTAAACCAATGTTTTTGGCCTATTGTTGACTTGTACAGAGGGCTCCCTTTGTGTGCATTGTTTGCAGGCTGCAAATAGAATACAGGTTGAAACAGACTTTCAATGAAAATGGAGGTGGACCTGGGGTACTGCTCAGAAGTTACAATGTTCAGTGAGGTAAAGTGTGGGGCAAAACCGGCACGGCAGGTACCAAGTGCTCTTCTGGTTTCCAGAGGCATTGGCTGTGCTCCAACAAACAGACACAAAACAATGCAGAAAATGCTGCTTCATTGTGATGTGACTGTGTTTATAATAAACAGCTGCACGCGCAGCCACCACTTTACAAAACTATGCCATACAACTGAGTAATACACACATTTCTAGCACGGACTCCCCTAAATTAACCACCAATCTAGGCTGTAAAGTCATGGGCCCTAGACCCACAGACTAACTAAATGATGTCACAGGATGTTGTTACTGAACTGGCCACGAGCCTATGTGCCCAGGACTTTTTAGTGACAGGGTCACCTGACTGGTGACACCTGTGATGATAGGTGTGGGGTGGGTGTGAGGGGAGCCTCAGGGGAGGGGATACTTCACTACGTGTCCAGCAGGGTACTACATCCTGCTTTAATCCGTATGAAAAGACAACAGGTCCAAACTGTGTAAACAAAAACAAAACAAACTGGATACTACATCCCATCAGTCTCTAGAGTCAATCAGGCGGACAGTAGTGAATACATGGAGTGATAATGCAGGCTCAGCGACGGCTCGTGGAGGGAGTTACGGTGGGGCAGGAGGGTGGGGAGGGGGAGGGGCAGGGTGGAGGTTGCTAAAAACCGGCATATGGATAATTGCAGGTAAGTAAACAATTTAATTAATAAAACGAATTTCGTAGCTCGCACTGCATTGCATTTTGCGATGCAAGGCGCACTACGAAATTCGTTTTATTAATTAAATTGTTTACTTACCTCCAATTATCCATATGCCGGTTTTTAGCAACCTCCACCCTGCCCCTCCCCCTCCCCACCCTCCTGCCCCACCGTAACTCCCTCCACGAGCCGTCGCTGTGCAGGCTGCCACAGGATATCTCCGCTCGTATTCATAGTGTGAGTCGGACACGAACATCAGTCCAAAGAAGGATGGGCCCTTCTGTAGGCATGCCAGGCGGAGCGATGGTCCTAGTCTGTGGTTGGTCCACGCTGCTGCTAGACTGCAGAGGAGCCCCTGCCTAGGCTCTCATGCAGCTGCTGGAATAGATGGGTCCTAGTCAAGACCTGCTCTCGCCAAGGGGGTCAGCATGCAGGCAGGGTGAGTAGGTGGTCGCTGGTTGACTGATTTTTCAGGTTGCCATTGGTGCTTGTTGCCTTGGTGGCTCCCTGTGTGTGGACTGCTTGCCTTCATTTCATAGGTATTTCTTGACCCATGGCGCCATCTGGTGGACAGCTACTGATGTTGCACTGCTCTTTTACAGGTGTTTCTATTTTCACGGCTCTGGACAGTGCAGCAAGCAGGCAAGCAGCCCATCACAGCCGGCCTCGTCCTTGGGTCCTAAGCCTGCCAGCCAAGTTTACAGCCACACTCCGGGGACGAGAGAAACAGCAGAGGTTTTTCAATGAGATGGATGCTCTGTATTTTAGGTTCCGATCTGTCCCTCGGATGTCCGCTCCATCCTACCTACGTGCTTGGTGCCTATTGTTATTCCGTAGTTGTCATAACATCGCATACTAATATCAGGCGTGCCATTACAACACAGGTATTACTACGCAATGTCAATGACAACGACATGCCATTACATCGCATACTTTTACCACGAGTATGCCTTTACCACGCATGCCATTACAACGCAAAGGCATGCGTGGTAAAGCTATATTTGTGGTTAAAGTTTGCAAGGTAAGTGTCAACCCTACCCCTACACCTACACATTACACTACTCCCACCCCTACACTACCCTAAACTCTAAAACACTACTACACTACAACACTAACCACACTACTCCCACCCCTTTACTATCCTAAACCCTAAAACACTACTACACTACAACACTACCCACACTACTCCCACCCCTACACTACCCTTAACCCTAAAACACTACAACACTACAACACTACCCACACTACTCCTACCCCTACACTACGCTAAACCCTAAAACACTACTACACTACCCTACCATAAACCACTACCCCCACCCCAAGCACAATCAGCCTTACCTCTTTCCTCGTGGTTCCAGCGTCGCAGTCTCTGCTCCCGGTTCCTGATTCCTGCATCGTCAGAGGTGCACGTCGTTGTGAGGAAACAGCCTCAGTTTCCTCACAACAACGTGGATAGCCATTACACCGCATGCATTGTAAAAGTGCATGCAATGTAATGGTATGCGTAGATTTTGCTAAGCGTTGTAACATCGCATGCGTTGTAACATATGTGATGTAAAAGCAACGTGTTGTAAAAGTTGCATTGTAATGGTTGTTCCCCTCGGGTGGGCGGTATGACAGGGTCTCAATGGTTGCCACCGCAGAAACAGTCTCTGCCCATGTCACCTTTCCCGGCATGCAGACTCTGCAGGGAGCTCCTCTCTCCCCAAGCAGGAGAAGCCATTCCCTTCTTTACATGGACTGGTGAGTGATGATGGGCCTGACAGGGGAACACTTTCCTGTCTTTCGCTGTCGGCCCGGGAGTTGTTCCTCCATTTGCCAGGGGCGTAATAAACGCCCCCACAGCCCACGCGGTGCGCGGGCCCCACTCTCTTCAGTAAATGAAGGGGGCCCCTCAGCTGTGAGAGAGGCCTGCTACAGCAAGCCTCTCTCCCTCTAAAGCAGGTGCAGGCTGTCTGCAGCCTGCTCTGAGCCCCCCCCCCCCCCCCCCCCGCCCCCTCCCTCTGACTGAAGAGAAACAAAGTATCAACATACATTGTTTCTCTTCAGTCAGAGCACCAGGCCCGAAAAGAGGATGGAGTGGGGGCCCCAGAGAGCCGAAGGGAGCACAGAGCACTACTCAGGACCCTGACAAGGGTGGGAGTGGGGCCCCCCAGAGAGAGCATTCTCCAGGACAAAGCTCATATGAGAAGGGATGAGGCAGCAAAATGGTGCCCTCAGGTAAGCCCTCTTGTTAGAACGCATCATGTGGGCGTCTGCAGGGGGGGCAAGGGGGGGCTGAGAAGGGTGCAAGGCAGAGGGGAGAAGGGTGCAAGGTAGAGAGGAGATGGGTGCAAGGCAGAGAGGAGAAGGGTGCAAGGCAGATGGGAGAAGGATGCAAGGCAGAGAGGAGAAGGGTGCAAGGCAGAGAGGAGAAGGGTGCAAGGCAGAGAGGAGAAGGACCAAGGTAGAGAGGAGAAGGGTGCAAGGCAGAGGGGAGAATGGTGCAAGGAGGAGGGGAGAAGGGTGCAAGGCAGAGGGGAGAAGGGTGCAAGGCAGAGGGGAGAAGGGTGCAAGGCAGAAGGGAGAAGGGTGCAAGGTAGAGGGCTAGAAGTGGGCAAGGAGGAGGGGAGAAGGGTGCAAGGCAGAGGGGAGAAGGGTGAAAGGAGGAGGGGGGAAGTGTGCAAGGCAGAGAGGAGAAGGGTGCAAGACAGAGGGGAGAAGGGTGCAAAGCAGAGGGGAGTAGGGTGCAAGGAAGAGAGGAGAAGGGTGCAAGGCAGAGAGGAGAAGGGTGTAAGGCAGAGGGGTGAAGGGTGAAAGGTAGAGAGGAGAAGGGTGCAAGGTAGAGAAGGGTGCAAGGGGGAGGGGAGAAGGGTGCAAGAGGGAGGGGAGAAGGGTGCAAGGGGGAGGGGAGAAGGGTGCAAGGCAGAGGGGAGAAGGGTGCAAGGGGATGGCCGAGAAGGGTGCAAGGCAGAGGGGAAAAGAGTGCAATGGGGAGGGGAGATGGGTGCAAGGCAGAGAGGAGATGGGTGCAAGGCGGAGGGAGAAGGGTGCAAGGCGGAGGGGAGAAGGGTGCAAGGCAGAGGGGAGAAGGGTGCAAGGTAGCAAGGAGAATGGTGCAAGGTAGAGAGGAGAAGGGTGCAAGGCAGAGGGGAGAATGGCGCAAGGTAGAAAAGGGTGCAAGACAGAGGGGAGAAGGGTGCAAGTGGAAGGGGGAGAAGGGTGCAACGGGGAGGGTGAGATGGGTGCAAGGGGGAGGGGGAGAAGGGTGCAAGGGGGAGGGTGAGATGGGTGCAAGGCAGAGGGGAGAAGGGTGCAAGGGGGATGGTGATGAAGTAAAAAATGTGCCCCCCCTGGAAACATTTCTACGGACGCCCATAGGAAACGCACACTACTATGTGAGAGAGAGTGGGAGAGAGTGGAGAGGGAGTGGAGTGAGAGAGAGAGTGGAGTGAGAGAGAGAGTGGAGAGAGAGAGAGTGGAGAGAGAGAGTGGAGAGAGAGTGGGGAGAGACAGGGGAGAGAGAGTGGGAGAGAGTAGAGAAAGAGGGTGGAGAGAGACAGTGGAGAGAGAGACAGTGGAGAGAGAGTGGAGAGAGAGAGTGGAGGGAGACAGTGGAGAGAGAGTGGGGAGAGAGACAGTGGAGGGAGAGAAATTAGAGAGAGAGTGGAGAGAGAAAAAGTGGAGAGGTAGCGGAGAGAGAGTAGAGAGAGAGTGGAGAGAGAGAAGGGAGAGAGAGAGTGGAGAGAGACAGTGGAGGGAGACAGTGGAGGGAGACAGTGGAGAGAGAGTGGAGAGTGAAAGAAAGAGAGTGAGAGAGTGGAGAGAGAGAGAAAGTGGAGAGAGAGACAGTGGAGAGACAGTGGAGAGAGAGTGGAGAGAGAGACAGTGGAGATAGAGTGGACAGAGTTGAGAGAGAGAATGGAGAGAGAGAGAGTGGAGAGAGAGTAGACACTGACTGACTCAGAGACTGAATACTGACTGGCCGAGAGACTGACTGGCTGAGAAACTGACTGAGAGAGACTGACTGACTGAGAGAGAGAGACTGACAGAAAGAGAGCGATAGAGAGACCTACAGAGAGAGAGACTAACTGACAGATGTACAGAGAGAGAGAGAGACTGACAGACTGACTGACTGACAGACTGACTGAGAGAGACTGACTAACTGAGAGAGACTGAATTACAGAGCAAGAGAGACTGCCTGTCTGAGAGAGAGAGACTGACTCACTGAGAGAGAGAGAGAGAGAGAGAGAGAGAGAGAGAGAGAGAGAGAGAGAGAGAGAGAGAGAGAGAGAGAGAGAGAGAGAGAGACTGTGATGCAATTGGGGTCACAGTGTGTATGAAGCTATGCAATGCCTCTTAAGATTGCTATTGTCTACTAATAAAAATGTATTATCAAAATTTGCTCTTTGTAGTTACATCCGCTTTTGAAATACTGCATTGAAGCATTGTCTAAAGTTTTGAAATGGAAACGAGAAGGAGCAGTGGATGCACTTTTGTCAAAACTGTAGGATGAGTGGGCCCGATGTTGTATATCATGACAGGAGTCTGCATCAGGAAACCCACCTAAAATTGGGCAAACTTCCCCGGCCTACTGATGGCAGGGACCCTGTAATGAATGGACCACCACCTATGATAGCCTGCTGGCAGACTAAGCCCAACCTTTAACTCCACCATCCAGTGTTACTTATAACTGCTGGATTGGTGACAGTGGCGTAATATTCGCCCCGCATCCCCTGCAGTATTGGGGGTCGCTGGCCTGAGACCTCTAGACTGGCATGGAGGATGGGAGGGGGTCCCCTCCATGTAGTTTGCAGGGGGGGCCCCTCAAGTTTCGTTACGCCACTGCCATTTGCATGAGGCTGATCTGGGTTTACAGTCTCGCTGTTAAACCGCATGACGTGCGGGCACACTCCTTCAGGTTTCACCCAGAGCTGCCCCCATTCCTCCTTCCAGGGACATGGATGCGGGGACTCTGCCAGCTCTCACTTATTCTGGGAGCCTCCCTAATATGTGGTGGCTCACCTTGCCAGCCAGCCATACCCCCTGCTGCCTCTTTCTAAAGCCTTGGTATTTCACCGCTCCACAGCGCCAAAATGCTGCACGTGTCTCGGTTTGCCTACCACCCCCCATAGAGTGGCCTAGCAGACACCCTCCAGGTGGGTATCCCTCAGCTGGTGGCACTGGAGTGGATGGAGGGACGGTGTCTCGCTAAAGCATTCCAACATTGCTCATCACCAATGTAAAGCTGTGGGCCCTAGCTCCACATACTAACTAAATGATGACACAAACACTTAGGATGTGGTTACTAAAACTTGCCATAAGCCCGTGCGCCCAGGCCTTTTTATTGACAGAGTCATCTGACCGGTGACCCCTGTGATGGGTGGGTGTGTGGTGAGTGTTAGGGCAACCTCAACCTCTGCTTCACTACACGTCCAGCAGGACACTACATACTACGGACCCAGTCCGCCTTTCTAATTCTAACATTTCTTTAGTCCAGTTCAAGTTTTCCACCCGAAAGGCTCTCTGTGTATAAGCTGAAAATCTCCCAAGTCAATAAGCCATTCCCAGCTGCGTAGGGTACCAGCCACATAATAGCTTTTCAAATCTAATTTGCATTACCACATTTTCTCACCCCCAAATGCATGCCTCCCTTTCCCAATGGTCCCCCTCAGGTCCCACCCAGATATGAAGTCCATAATTGTCCCCACTATCTTCACCAGTGTTCAAAGGAAATAGCATTTGATCACTTTGCCACACTCACCTCATTGTATCTCTAAATAGAGGCCTGAGGGCCCCACTTTACCGCAGTTAGGTCTGAATATTACTATCTAACCAGGGGACAGGCGGACCAATCGTCCTAGCTTGCATTAGGGTCTGTGGCCAGTGGTTTAAGTGGCATGAAAAGATGGTGAAGTCTCTGTGAGGGAGCACGGTCAAACAAGCATAATCAAGAATCCTTTCAAGATGCATAGACTATGTCATTAAAAGTGTAGCCTAGCACATGTAAACTAGAATCTGGCGCATGGGACATTACACTGCGTAACCAGTAGTTGGCTGTCTCTTTTTAGTTTTCTGTGCATCCAAACATATCACACAACATAAAAACATTATAATCAAAAAACACATAAATATAAAATAAGTATTTTCTTTTCCTTTAGTGCTGTTGATAGTTTGATAGCTGCTTATCTTCTTTGCATACTTTCCCACAGAATTATAATTGCCATATTTTTGACCATACCACTTTGCACTCCTCACAAAGAGTAAGGATTGGATGAGCATGAAATGTGAACTGCTTTGTCTTTGTGTTGTCTGGTTAGCGAGCTGAGATGAGAATGTAATGAGTTACACTATTTATAATAATTTGAAGGTGGTGTATAAATTGTATATGAAAGTTAGAACTATATATAACTTTGGAATTAAAGTTTGTGTAGTTTAAGCTTGGTTTGTATAGGGAATATTTTTTCCTACGTATACGTAATCTTTAACCTTTGCTTTTCACATAAAATGTCAATGTTTTAAAAAAAAGATGAATAAAAATCTGTTACAAATCGTGGAGCCCAGTGTTAGGAGTGAGGTGCTGTAATGTAGAGTATCATACAGAAGAGTGGAAAAAGTGTTGTAAGTTGTAAGTGCGACTTCGTGGCCTGAGGCGTCAAGATGGTGGTCGCACTCTAAGAGTGCTCCGGACCCCCTCCGTCATTCGCCTTGCATCCACCCATATACAGCTGCCATCGGATCCTCTGACATACCTGCTGAG
Organism: Lissotriton vulgaris; assembly: GCF_964263255.1. NCBI lineage: Eukaryota > Metazoa > Chordata > Amphibia > Caudata > Salamandridae > Lissotriton > Lissotriton vulgaris. Next base: position 656,532,419 of record NC_141697.1, read on the forward strand.
GCTCCCTGACCCACCGGCATTGCCCCGATTCATTTTGGGGGCGGATCGGAGCCTCAGCGGCCTCACTTTGTTCCCCTTCCTCCTGAGGCCTCGGATTGTCAAGATGGTGGCCTCCTCGGCGCATCATCCTAGGGCCTGACATCTATGCCCTGGCGGTCCGTCGCCCGGCTCCCCTCAGCCGCTCTGGTACGGTTGTTCCTCCCATTGCCTGTGATTCACCCCTGGGCCGAGCCTTGTGCCAGCGACTGACTGTGACGCCCGCGAGCCCGGGGCCGCGGTGGGGAGCACGCCTCCTGTGTGGACGGAGCCAGAGGACGGCCGGGCGCGGACACGGCCCAGCCGCACTGGCACCTGGATCCTACACCCAGCACTTGTCTGCAGCCTTCGTGGGGGCCCGGCCTGGGATTCCATTGACAATATCTGCTTGGTGAGTGGGGACCGTTAGCTCGGCCACCGCTGTGGGGTGGTGGTGTGGAGGTCGGGGGACGACCCCTGTCCCTGGGCCCAGAGATGTGTGGGCTGTCCTGGTTGGCCCGAGGCTGCCCTTGGCGTTGCGGCCTGCTGGGCCTGTGGGGAGGCTCTGACTTTATTCCCTGACGTTGCCTGGCGGGTCCCGGGCCTGTCCCAACTCGGCCTGGGCCCTCCTGCTTTCCCTGGTTTGTCTCTGTCTCTGGGGTTGCTGACTGTTGGGAGCTCCCTCGTGGCATCCTTCAATGGACCATCGGTGGGGGTTGGGGGCCAGGGATCAGCTGCCGGGTGGCAGTGCGGGGAGGCGATGTTGGTGCTCCCGCCCCCCCCCCCCCCTCACGGACTCGCCTTCCTCTCTCCCCCATTTTCGTACCCGTGCCTACCTGGGGGATCTCCTTACCAGCGCACGCCCTGTGTGGGAGAACCCATGAATTTCGGCTGCTGTTGCTGGGTGGCGGTGTGAGGGGGCGTGCCCCCCTAACTCTTGCCGGAGCGCCAGTGTCTGCCCTGCCTCCTCCTGGGCCTAGAGGCGGGGAGGTCATCCTGGCCTGCTGAGGGTTGCGCTTTGGCCCTGGGACATTGGGGCCCGCTGGAGTCATCAGAGGGCTCATGCTCCCGGCAGCTCCCTGACACCAACCCCTGCTTAGTGGGCGCCTGCTCCAGCCTGGTTTGGACCCTCTTGGCCCCCCTTGGCCCGGTACGGCGCTGTGGCATCCTCTTTGCCCCCAAAGGTTGCTGACTTCTGGGGGTTAGGGGGCTCCCTCATGGTCTTCACCAACGGAGCATCAGTGGGTGGCGTTGGAGGCTGGGGACCGGCTACCGTATCGGGTGGCGAGGTGGAGTGGCGCTACTTGCTCCTGCCCCCGCTCACCTACCTCCTTCGATTACTTCATCTTCTCCCCACGCTGCACATAGCTTATGGGGATGCCCTCTTGAGGGTGACGCTCTGTGCGGATGTTATGTTATGTTATATGTTATGTTATATGCTGTTTTGTAACGCGCACAATTACTACCGGAGTATCCTGGCGCGGTATACCGCTGGGGAACCCATCCTTGCTTTCCCTGTGGGATGGTCCCTACTGGGAGTCCCCAAGGTGGAGCCAGGCATCCCCGGCGTTGATGGGGCCGTTGTGGAGATTAGGCAAGCCTATGCCCAGAGTTGCCGAGTGGGACCCCTGGTTAGAGTAGGCACCGAGGCGAGAATTATCGAGTCCGCTGACCCTGGTCGGGAATTGAACCCTGGTCCCGGGCCAACTCCTGCTTCCGGGTCTGCCGCCTCTAACCAGGGAGCCACACCACTCCAGGATGTGGTGGACCTGTCTGGCCGCTCTGCCCTGTTCCGGACCCCCACCGGCGGTGGGATCATGGCAGTGCAGGCTCCTTCTCTTCTCCCCCTCGGCCTCCTCCACTGGTCCGGCACACTCTTCACAACTGTGTGGTTGCTCTCGGCCATCGTTGTCGGGTGGCGCGGGGCCATCAGGGTGGGCCTCCACCATCACTCCTCGCCCACCTGGACCTGCCTGTACCCTGGTGTTTGTAGCTCGCTATTTGCCCTCAGCTGCCTCCACTGAGCGGAGCCGGCCCTTGCGGACTCGTGCTGGCTGGCCCCTGCGGCTCGGGGGCACCAGGGAGGATTGGCTTTGACGCCCGGGCCCAAGTATTGACGGCCTGGGTGTCGGCTCTCTCCCTCTCTAGGATTGTGGACTACCTACCCCTGCCCATTCAGTAGCGGAGCTCCCATCTTCGATAACGATGGGCAGGGACCGTGGCCCAATGACGACTGCCCCACAGACCCAGACAAAAATGGACAAATACACCACCAACGATCAGGATGATGGAGGGGGTTGTCAAACACCCCTGGCCCTGCCGAGGGGGATCTCTCCACTATCCTCGAGGCAATAGGTTCCTCGCAGACCTCAGTGGAGAATAGATTGGCGAGGTGAGGGTGGACATGGCCCTAAGTCATCAGGACCTGTGCAATGCTACAGCCCAGATCTCCGAGGCGGTGGCGCGCATCTCCACGGCCGAGGATGACATAGGCCAGCTCAAGACTCAGGTGGCCCGTCTTCAAACTCAGACCTCGCAGCTCCATTGATGGGCGGAGGATGCCGAAAACAGGTCAAGGAGGAACAAGTTGCGCCTTATAGGATTTCCCAAAGGGGTCGAACAGGGTACTTCTCTCCGTGGTTCACAGTTGAGCGTGCCCATCACTCCTTGGCTCCCCGCCCCCGCCTGGAACTCCGCCCGGCCCATTATCATGAGGGTCCTTAACTTCCGTGATAGGGATGCTATCCTCAGGGCGGCAAGAGTACACAGTCCAATATCTTACCAAAACAACAAGATCATGCTCTTTCCGGACTATACCAGAGAGGTGCAGGCCCAACGACAAACTTATGATGACGTCAAGCAGAAGCTCCGGAACCTGGGTCTCAAGTACGGTCTCCTCTTCCTGGCCCGGCTCAGAGTTGTTTTTCAAGATAAGACAATTTTCTTTGATACCCCTCAAGCGGCCTGGACCTGGCTTACGGAGGAGCGCCCTCTCCGGACTTGTCCTGACTCTCCCCGTGCGGCGTGAGCCCATGCGGCCTCCGCCAAACCTTCCCAAGCTGCAGCCGCGCCATACTCGGTCCCGCAAGAAGAGTGACTGCCGCAGCAGGGCCTCACATTTACCGGAAGCAGTGTCCCAACCGCCCACCACCTCTGATCTGCCTCGGATTTCTGGGACTCTCAGCCTGACTGGATCCTTGATTGACCTGAGCCAGATCCCAGACCCTTCCAAAACACTGCTGCCCACCATATCTGATTTTGACTTGTCCAGAAGCCCTGCTCTACAGGGATCTGGGGAGGACGACGAGGTCTGACCTCCTGGACTCAGCGGACTGGGATCTATGTATTGCTTCTTAATCTATTTTTCTTGCGGCTGTCAACATTAGCATATCCGTCAACATGGAGGGGTCCATCTCTGCCACAACCATGCTCCGCTATTCGTTTCAGCTTAGCTTTTAGATTTGCCTTTTTGATTTGATGTATTCCTTTTTCAGGGCGACAGATGCTTCAATTTCAGAAGTGTAGGGTAGGGGGTGTTGGGGGAAGGGGTGACTGTTGCCTCCTGCTTGTTTTTTGTTTCTGGCCATGCTCGGCCTCATGGGTTTTGTTCTTCTTGGCGGCTACCTGTGCCCACGGGCCACTATCAATGACATGAGGCATATCACAGTACACAAGCTCTATCCCCACACCAGGGCTGGGAAACGTCACCTCCCCTGGGACTCAGGTATATTCGCACTGATCCACACAAACTGCCCGATCAGATGACCTCCACTCTTAGCCGACCCCTCCACATTCTGTCAAAAATCACAAAATATAGCTACAGTTTGCCTATTTTCTCTCCCCTCTCCAGGGGAATCAACACACCATGGGTACCTTTAGCATTCTCAGGATGTTGGTAAAAAAGGGTGCAAGTTTGGCATGGATACCTTATGTGGAAAAAACATTTATGGAGCCCTAAGAGCAAACTACCCTAAATAGCCAAAAGGAGATAAGCATTTGGAGGGGGTAAGGCCCAACAACTAAGGGGTTAAGATGATGGCTCACTGTAGGAAAGTGCCCATTTTTGCATGTTTGCACCCCACTTTTTGCCTAAATGTTGATGTACTTTGACTAAGTGTACCCTGGGTTCATGCCAACCAGGTACCCAGGGCCTATTTTCTTTCCCTAAAATGTGATGTTGCAAAACCCAATTGACAACTATTTGGCCACATGTAAGTCCCTTGTAAAAGGTACCTTTGGTACCGAGGGCACTGTGACCAGGGAAAGCCCCTAAGGACTGCAGCACTATTTGTGCCAACCTTAGAGGCCCTGTACCTTTACACACACACACGCTGCCATTGCAGACAGAGTGTTTTGGTGCAGGACAAAGTGAAGAGTCGACACAACACACATCCCTGTATGCAATGCCTACAGCCCACTGTCCTGGCATAGGTAAGCCACCTCTCTAGCTGGGTGCACTATACCAGTGGTGAGGGTACAGGTGCATGAGCCCTGTACCCCTACAGTCCCTAAGTCAATTCTTAGACATTGTAAGTGCAGTACTGCCATAAAGAGTATATGGTATGGCAGTTTGTCATTACGAACTCCACAGCACCATAATGGCTTTACTGAAAACTTGATAGTTTAGTACCAAACTTCTCAGCACATTAAACCCATACTGATGCCAGTGAGGGATTTAATTAAAAATGCACTCAGAGGGCATCTTAGAGAGGCACCCTGACAAAACGACCTAACTCTAGTGTCCTGGCTGAGTGGCTTTCCCGCCAGCTGCCACCACCAGACATGTTTCTGGACCCCTGGGTGGAGAGCCTGCCGTTCTCAGGGGCCTGAAACAAAGCACATGCTGGGACAAGGTGCCAGGCCTCTACCCAGGATGGGCATTGTCCACGAAGGGGTAGCTTCAAAGGCTTACCACCTTTGAACTACTCCCAGCCATTTGCTACTCCCAGCAACTGGCCCCCACATGTTCTGACCCCCACTTTGGGCAGGAGAATAATCTGAAAACCAAGTTAGGAGGAGAGGTGTGCCCACCTTTACCAACACCACCCCTCAGGTGGGGGAGGAGAGGTGAAGCACAACTCTAAGGCCCCGCCATCTTGAAGATGGGGGGACCCAGCCAACCAGAGTGAGGCTTATGCCCCCATCCCACTGGAGGGTGGCATAATAGGGGGTGTACCCATCTCAAGGAAGGGACCCATTGGTCCCGACCAGTACATAACTGAAACGCCCCTAAATTTAGTATTTACGGGCACCCACGAACCTTGCCTCCTCAGACCAGAGCCGACAAGAAGAAACATGAAGAAGAAGGGCCGAAGAGCCACACCGAGAGAAGAAGAGGAGGACACCAACTGGCTTGGCCCCAGCCCTACTAGCCATCCTGACCTCAAACTCCTCCAGCAGAACCTCGGTGTGCCCTGCAGCTAGTAGCCCTCAAACACCCAGAGAACCTGCACTGCCTTCGCAACCACAAAGACTTGTGTCTCCGGTGAGCACCGGACTTGCTCAAAACCAACCGACTCTGACTCCGTCCAACTCCTTGAGTCACCACAGCTCAGCTCCCAGCGCCCCGAGCCTGAGCCAAGTTGCCCCATACCTAAAGGAGGTCCCCCAGCAATCCTAGCCTGGATCCCAGTGACTCCTGAACATCTATAAGCTTCTAATCCAAGCCTGCAGCCGTGATCTGGGAGGTCCCCTCCAACTGCGACCGAAGGTGACACCCCAACCGACTCTCTAAACTAAAGCAGTCCAGGAAGACCAATTTGCCCGACTCCGTCTGCGTATAGTGTGGACACCAGACGTCAACTCCCAAAGACCCTATTCGTCTCATCAGCCGATCACTGACTCCTTAGAACACTCGACCGAATATGCAGCATAGACCAAGACCGACGGCCTCCACTGACAAACCTTGGGAATCCCGACGACCCCATCCTATACCCGGACGCCTCTGTGCTGTTGGCGGTGTAGTTCTTGTGTTGACCATTGGGCCCTACAGTGCTGACCTTGACCCAAGGAGCTTTTGTTCAATTAACCTGGTGGCCTGCTGGTCTACAGTTCCAGACCCATGACCTTACTTAGCCCATTGGTAAACGCACGGTCCCTGCTCTCCGCACCTGGTCACCCCTGTGCCACTGCTGGTGCAATTCCAGTGCCCATCTGACCAAACCTTACTCCTGGACACGTATCCCTGTTGCTGTTGTTTGTGGGTAAAAAAGCAAAACTGTAATTATATTGCAAAACGCAATACCTTCTTTTCCTTTCTCTTAGGAAATGTACCAGCGTGGTGTCTAGAGATGCCTCGCTATGTAAGAAAAATAACTGAAAAGTAATTCAAATGGTTTTATAAACAAATGATTTACCTGTAACCGATACAATTGCATCCAACTGCATTCTAATTATATTTCACTGCATTAACCTCACAAAGTATTAATATACTTACCAGTACCAGGCATGGCTTGGTTCTGGAAAATAAAAATACAACTAAATAATTGTTTCATATACAAAAAAATTGGTCAGAGTTCAGTCTTTGAGTGTGTGACATCATTTCTTGCCTGAGTGTGTACAATAAAGGCTTAGCACTACCCTGTGATAAAGCCTTACTGCTCGCCCACACAACCACCAATAGAGAGTAAGGTATTATCTACTTTTACCTGTGTCTACCTTTGCGGTTCCACTGGACTTTTTGCACAGTATACCTTACTTTGGTGTAGTATATACAGAGCCAGCTTCCTACACTCACCAATCAGCATTTAGATATTGAGAGACAGCATTAAACCCAGAGTTAGAGATATTCACTTTACACACCTGAAATGATACCTGATATTTACAAGTGCAAAGGTTTTTGAGGATAGATAGGCATCTTATCATGTTACAGTATACGCAAAACAAACAAATATATCTGTTCTTCCACGGTGGAATAGCTGTAACAACAACTTGAGTTGGTACAAGGTGCCCACACTTCTGAGTAAACGTAACATGGAAATAATTATTTGGAATATTTCACTTTACCTTTTGTAAATTTCACCTGTGTAGCCTAATGGCTTCTCTTCCTCATACCGCAGCAACCACAACCCTTTCCCCTTCCCCTAAAAAAATCTTCCATTTCTAGTTTTAGAGACTGGAATCCCAGACCTTCAGACATCTTACATTACTGCAGCAGGCACTTCTGGTTTCCTCGGCCATGCTGTTTTAAAGAGAACATGTACCTGCAAGGTAAAGAAACGAATTAACCTATTTCACGCCAATGAGGGGATTAACTGCCTGCCCTAACTTACTACTATTGGAAATGGCCACCTTCAGCGTATGCTCTTATATTTTGACATTTATATAAACTTGACCTGCTTATTTACTGGAATAGGAACCCTCAACCTCCAAGTTACACATAAATCTCTGCAGCATGTCCATAACCCTCCAAGCTCCTCCTACTCACAGTGGAGCCAGAATTGCAGACACACCTACGGGTTGTATGTGCACATATCCACAGAAACATTGTCTGACATAAATTTTGCATCACAAACATAGTTCAGAAAAATATTGTCGAAATGTGTCATTCTATTATTAACGTGCATGAGACGATATTTCTGGGAACAATATTTATGTGTAACTATCTTGATGTACATGTCACACACGCAGATCGTTATGCCAGTCTCTCATCTCCCTTAGTTAGTCTCTTTTATGCTGTTGGTGCTGGGCTACCAGGGCATGGTGCAGGTCACTATAAAGCTTCATTGTGCGGAGACCCTTATGGACCTCAGGAGTGGGATAGCGGTGCTTGTTGTAGGGCAGGGTAGGCTATGTGTGCATTGTAACAGCTACGCAAATGTTATGATAATGGTAAAATCGGTGCATTTTGAGAGTCAAACTCAGTGCTTAATTTGTAAAAGAAAGAAGTGCCAGAGCTTTCGTTAGGAGTCCCTGCAGCTTGCACCATACATTGCCCTACCAGCGCTACCAATGGCAGTACCAACACGATTACTAATCATCACATTCATCAAATTGTGACAATTCAGCCTACTCTAGGCCCCCAAAGTTATAAAAAAAAAAGCCCGGGGCGGCAGTCAATAATCATTTTTAACAGCGGCTACATGTGGCAGACTGGTGTTGACAATGAAGTGCCGGCGCTGAGCACAAGGAAACCATCCGACTCAATTTAATTACTGGTCAAACTAAAGCAGAGGTCTCCAACCTTTGCTTTAATAAGAGCTACTTATGTTCAGTAAAAATCACCCGGAGCTACTAGTATTATTAGTCTTGTGGTAGTGACTGCATCAGATGAGAGTCCAATAGAGGCCAGTATTTGCAAGATACGTAATGTTAGCACTGCAACTCATCAGGCATGGTTGCTTGCAGCAATGCAAAACAGGACTTTTCAATGTAGAAGGGCATCTACATGGGTAATACATAGCAGCTATAACTGCAAAGCCCCAGCAACCAAGATTATACTGTTAGTAATAGAGCTCCTTAATGCTGTATGAACTATTACTCAAATGCAGTGGGGGCTGACGCATTTCTTATGTAGTAGGATGGCCATGGGAGGTGGGGGGTTGAAATATTATAAAATAAAAAAAATAAAAAAGACTTACCTGCCACTCCGCTTCTGCCGAGGGCCGCCTTGCTGCTCCTCTCGTCGCCGTTGGGCTGGAAGGGGATGTTCCCTGAGGGCACAGGCTCCACACCCAATCCAGACACTGCTCTCGTGAGAGCAACACCAGGATTGGTCTGGGTGGCCATGTTTGCCGCTCGGACAGTGCACTGGAGCCTGTGCCTTTTCTCCAAACCTGCTGTGTAACACAGCTGGGTTGGAGAAACCTAAGTGAGCATGTGTGTTTGGCTGTTCTAGGACGTCCGGCCAAGCACACATGCGCACTTATGAGTGTACTCTACTCCTCCTCCTTGACATGCCCTGCCCCGACCTATAGTTATTGCGGGGCTCAGACAGACAGCCTAAATAAAAAGACAATAACTGTGTTAGTGTTGTTTTATTTATCATCTGCTAGCGCGGCTGTGGGGCGACGCTCCTCCACCATTACGGAGGAGCAGTCCCCTGCTCAAATATCAGCTTTAAGTATATATTTTTAATTCTGCAACTACTCTCTAAACCTCGGCATAGAAGGTCTGAAAATACATACACCTTCGTCTCAAATACACATTTGGATTTTTTTGTATACATACATTAGTACAACGAAACAAAAGGTTTGAATTTAGTAGGCTTGGTTGATCACAGGAGAGCTACTTATAGGTAGGGAAGAGCCATTGGTAGCTCACAAGCTACTCGTTGGAGAAGCCTGAACTAGAGAGTGGGAGCTCAAAGGAGGTCTCGGTGGGTTGTTGTGCATAGTGCAAATTAATTTAGAGGTGCAGCCCTGTGAATGAGTCTGGACCAGTAATGGGATATGAGTGCATGTTGCAGGTCAGGATAGACACAATTAAAATGCATCACATTTCAACTAGAGACACAATATGAAGACAAACTCCAGACTAAAAGCCCAGCATCCTGCTCACCAAATCACCAAATCACCTTCCCCACCTCAAACTCCATCAAAGGCTGTGAGACCAGGATGAATTTGGTTACCTCTAACAACATTATGGCCAAGTTGCACCTCAGATGGAGGGCTTCATCACAGCGTCAGAAGAGATACTATGGGTTGGTCTGTATTTGTTTGGTTTATTTTCGGTTCTATCCAGGTTCGGAGGTTCCTGTTTGCTGGTGTATCTAACCTTTAGTTTGTTTAAACAACAGACAATCTGCACTACTGCAGGAGACCAGAAAAATAACAACTCCATTGTTGCGCTGAAAAAATGTAGCCATGCAGTGGAAAACTCCATTTAGCAACAGCTCAAACTTACTTCAAATACAGCACCAGTAGGTTGTGTGGAGCAGCAGAGTAAGCATTCTTCAGTGAAAGAACAGGATAAAAAAAATGAACAGTAGTACAACTTCCATCGTTGCAGAAGAGAAATAGCAAAAAAGCAAAGCCAGCTTCCTTGGCACACTTGTCTCACACGTGAACAGGTACAGCATAGACTGAAGCGTAGTAGGCTGTCCTCACCCGAAGAGCCCTTGTGGAGCATGGGCAGCAGCTCAGAATGTTTCCTCCCTCATAGGAGAAGCACAGGCAGCACAAGATTAAGCGCAATCACACACCTAAAGTCGCAGGATGGACAGCAGCAGTGCAAGCTTCCCTTGTGCACAGAACAAGGGAATCATGCCCAGCAGTGGTTCGAGCATTCCTCACACACAGAACAGGAAGAACGCGAGCAGTATTATTTCCATAACAAGCAGAACAACCATTAAAAACACAGCAAGGTTCCCTCATACACCTCTCACTCGATGTATGTGTACGGCATAGAGAGAGGCAGAGAACGCTTTCCTCACACACACACAGAATTAAAGCAGCAAGGGCAGCAGCAGTAAAATTCTCTCCCTCACAGGCAGCTCTTTATTTGAGCAGGTGGATTCTGGTGCTCAGTAACAGCACTTAAATGTCAGCATCGACAATTATGACAGTCTGCCACATGGTGGCGCTGTCTGCCTAATTAGGGATCAACACATCTGTTTTCTAATTGAATATACATTAACAATGACTAATACATGACACCCAAGCTATTTGTATACCTTTGGGGGGCCTGTAATAGTATGAGTTTGAATTGTCACACTTGTTAGAGTGTATTGGCTAGTAGCTGTGTTTTTATTATCATTGGCAGCATAGAAGGGGCAATGTGTGGTGCAAGCTGCACTGGCCTCCTCGCGAGGGCCCTGACACTTAGTTTTTTGTTATATAAATCAAGCAATACTCACAGGGGAAGTGCGGGCAGCACCAGGTAAACAAAGAATTCTAACAGGAGAGGTGCAGCATGAACAGCAGCAGGAAAGACTTCCCTCATACTCAGAACAAGTGAATCATATGCACCAGCGGTGCAAGCTTTCCTCGCACAAACAAGAGCACGAGCAGAAGTCGTGCAACTCCCATCACATGCAGGATAGAAACAACAATGAAACAAATAATCCCTCACACCCAGAACAAGAACAACATGAAAAGCAGAAGAGCAAGCTTCACGCAAATACACAAAGAGCAAGGGAATGGTGTTCAGCTCCAGTGCAAGCATTCCTCAAAGGAAGACTGCAGGCAAAGGAAGTGCGACGTACATCATGCACAGAACACAAAAGGCGATGAAACATCCTTCACACCCAGAGCAGGTGTAGCGTGAATACTATTTCTATATTCTGGAATGGATATGCCCTACGATGTAAACTGAAACTTCTTTGATAGTGGATGTTTTTAACCTCTGATTATCAATAAAAAGAAGTTTAAAAAAAGTGTAACATGAATTGCAGCCCAGCAAGCTTTACTCAGATCAACTCTGTCTCATCTTCCACCTTCCACTCCCTCCGCCTCCTTCATAAGACCTTCAAATGGATCCCCCTCGAACACCGAAAGACAGTCACTCACGCCCTGGTCACCAGCAGACTCGACTACGGCAACGCACTCTACGCCGGAATAAACAAAAACCTCATCCGCAAGCTACAGAACATCCAGAACGCCGCCGCAAGACTGGTCCTCAACCTGCTAAAACACTGCCACATCTCCCAGCACCTGCGCACGCTCCACTGGCTTCATGTCGAGGCGAGAATCACCTTTAAGATGCTCACCCACGCACACAAGGCCCTCCACGGCACCCGACCAGCATACCTGAACAGCCGGCTCAAATTCCACGCACCCCAAAGGACCCTACAATCAGCCCAGCTCTCCTACGCCGAGGTCCCCCGCACCAGAAAGACCAGATCGGGAGGTCGCTCCTTCTCCTTCCTCGCGGCCAAAGCATGGAACGCCCTTCCGCTCCACCTCAGACCGACAACAACGCTCCCCATCTTCGAAGAAACCTCAAAACCTGGCTCTTCGACAGACCCCCTCCTTGATGGAATGGAACCTGCACCCCCCTCACCCCTAGCGCCTTGAGACCCTTATGGGTGAGTAGTTGCGCTTTAACAAACTCCTGATTGATTGATTGACTCACACACAGAGAGAACGGGTGCAACACGAGCAGCATCAGTGCAGGACTCCCCTCCTCACAGAAAGCACCTGGGACACACTTCAGTCATGCGCAGAAGAGGTGCAGCATGGGCAGCAGCAGAGCAAACCTTCCTCATACATACAGAACATGTAAAGGATGGGGGCGCTAGAGGGCGCACGAGCTGAATGGCCGCACCTCCGTGAGGCTCCAGCAGCCTGGCATTAATATCCGTCATTGATCCTATTGTTCCTGCTCCCACCCGCCCGAAAATCCCCACGAAGGGGCAGCAAGCGCCACTGCACACTCGGGGCAAGTTTGGAGGCTCTACCTCCTTTGGTTCCGAAGTTGGCACCGGCTGAGTCAGTGGCCGAGGTGCGTCCTGCCACGGTGGAGCCCGACAGCCGCTCCGGAGACTACGCAAACCCGAGGCTCACCACGAGGCAAGCAGGCCTGCGGAGCTGAGGCGGGCAGCGCTACTCGTCCTGGTATTAGGAGCAGACGTTGACCGACACCCGAGAAACTACCGGTGAGAGACACTGTGCATGAGCTGATTGCAGCGCCTGGGGAGGATATTGAGCGCTGATGACGCTGCTTCGTCCCTGCGGCCTCAAGTCTAGTGTTGCGTCAGGCGCGTTCTCATAGCGCCGTATTAGACTGCTTCTGCCTGCATACAGTGTGCCCCGAGCCCTGGACTGCCTGATTTTCACTTTTTAATGGGCAAAGGCCAAGAAACCTGTTACTGCCATAACTCCGGACCTCATCTGTGACTGCGGGCGCTTCCCCAGGGCCAGTGCTCCTGTGGTGGGCTTCGGGGCACTACATCTTGTCCTGTGCTGGGGCGCCTGAGGCGGCGCAATCGACTCAAGCGCCTGGAGCCTGGTTAAAGGCACTTGCCCAAGTCCACGCTTCACTTCACCGTGGGTCTCCACAGCAGACGCCTACCACACTTTTCCTTCCACCTCGGGGCACGTGCGGAGCGACGAACCTACTGAATAGCGCCACACCGACGGTGGGTGGCCTTCTTCACCTCACGCTGCACCCGCCGAGGTGGTAATAGCGCTGGGACGCGACGATTCTTTCTCCTTGCCGCCATGGGGAAGCCGGACAACCGGCAGCCCAAGCTGCAGTTTGAACCTGCAACGCAGAAGAAGGTGACTCGGCACACGGGCGACAGTGTGCAACCCCGAAGCCCGGCCGCGGAGGTTTCTACGTCGGCCCCCATGGCCCCGGACATCGCCACGATGCTGCAGGAGATGCGCCAGGGCTTTGCCACTGTGGTTGACAAGGTGGACAGGCTATCCGCTAGAATGGACGGCATAGTCCAGAAGATGGATGTGCATGAAGAGCGCATTACAGAAGTGGAGCGCCGAATATCCGAGAATGACGACACCACGGCGGCGCATACCTCGCGACTTTCCAGGATGGACAATGTGTTGCGGGTGATTGCCACCAAAAATGAGGAGTTGGAAGCGAGAAGTCGGCGGAACAACATCCGCGTCACGGGCATTCCAGAATCGACCAACACGGGGAAGATGGAGCTATACATTGAAAAGCTACTTACAGCAGCAGTAGGGGCGGAAGCTCTCTCAAGCCAGTTTATTGTGGAACGTGCTCATCGCTCGCTTGGACCCCAGCCCAAGCCTGGCGCCCCGCCACGACCCATAATTGCACGCCTGCTCAACTATCGAGACCGCGATGCGGCACTACGAGCGGCCCGGGCGAACCAAAACCTCACATACGATGGCGTGTCCTTCTCTATATATCCTGACTTTACCCCGGTGGTTCAAGAGCAGCGGCGGAAGTTCCTTGCTGTTAAGAGGAAGCTTCGAGACTTGAACATTGATTATGCCCTTTTGTACCCGGCCAAATTACGAGTAACCCACCAAGGCACGCAACATTTCTTTCTCAACCCCCAGCAAGTCGAAGACTATATTAAAACTTTGCCATAACGGGGTAGGCGACCTGCGGATGCTGAAGGCCTACATGACTCTGGTTCTGAATAGAAGACCACTGGCTCTGTGTTGTTTTTAACTTCGCAGTCTACTGGATTGTCATCTCTGTCTCACTGCATGGCGGAGGCTATCACTGTGTGCAGTGGTTACGACTGGCTCCTGGGGTGCCGTGGACGGGTGACGGACTGCAGGTGGTAATGTATGCCAGGCCCCCACCCCCCTTACTCCCTCTCCCCTCCGGAAAGAGACGCTAAGGGTGGGCTTGCACGGAGTGGGAGGACTGGGGGTGGTCGAACGTGCACCTCTGATGACCCCTACTGGGTGTACCCCAAGGACCTTGACTCTATCTCTTTTGATGTTCAATTGTTTTGGTTGATATGTGGGTGGGGGGTGGGTCTGGGATGCTGGCGAGTTGGGGAAGCTTCAGTGGGAGGGGGGTGGCGGACGAGAAACTTTGCATGGTAGGAATGCAGCTGGCAGGATGTGGCTCACTCTAATGGAGCCGGGTAGATTAAGCGTACATGGTTGGTTGTTAGATGCTACTGTTCTTTCTGCACGCCTTGTCCTTTTGTTGGGACTCATTGGGGAGAGGTGGGAGGGGGGCCGATTTGGGAGAACTGTTTGGGTTAAGTTCATGACATGTGCATTAGGTATCAAAGAATCGCTTCTATGTCTCTGTGGGGGACAGCTTGATTGTGGCCGGGAGGTGGGTGGGCCAGTTTTGCAGTGTGTGCAATGTCCGTGGCTAGGACATGTTACAGATAATAAGGGTGTTGCCCCTAAGCTGGGACTCCTGTTCCCTCTGGGTACTACCGGGCAGGCGAGACTTGAAAGGGGCCTGCTACTTGCTGATGGTAAATACGCCGTGCTGGATACATTGATCTCTACTTTATATGTACAAGAGCATACATGGGGGACACACGCCTGAATGTGATCACTTGGAACGTGAGAGGGCTGGGTGATCATCGGAAAAGGAGACAAATATTGGGTTACCTTGATCGCCATAAAGTTCATATTGCTTTCCTACAGGAAACGCACTTCGTGCCTCATAGATCGAACTCCTTTGGACAGAGATGGGCCTCACATGCAGTCTTCTCCTCATACTCCTCATATGCACGGGGTACGGCTATTCTGATCAAGAGGAATACACCTTTCCATCTAGCTGGCTCCAAGACTGACCCGCAGGGGAGATATTGCTTAATGTGGGGCAGGTTGGGGCGTATGGCTGTGACGCTTGCCTGCTGTTATGGGCCTAACGTGGACGATCCGCAGTACTTTACTGATTTATGGGCAGCGATAGTGGGGACGGGACCACAACACCTCATATGGGGGGGCGATTTCAATACAACCCTGAATCCCGTCTTGGATAGGTCGCACCCCGCCCCCCACCATTATACTAGTTCGAGGGAGGTCCTTTGGGCGACTATTGATGGTAATAATCTCATAGACGCCTGGCGTTCTCACTGCGGGGCGAGGGGGGAAGGTACGCATTTCACAGCGCAAGCTAGATCATGGGCAAGACTTGATTGCATACTCCTGACTTCACACCTCTACACGTCACTGGTTCACGCGACACACCTCCCCAGAACATATTCCGACCACTCCCCCGTACTTATCACATTGAACGGCTCTGAACTGGGCCCCCCGGTCACGGCATGGCGTATGCAATCCTCAATGCTGCTGGACACGGAATTCCAGGAAGAGCTCCGGGAGGAATGTTTAGAATTCTTTAAACGCAATAAAGATTCTGTCCAGGACGTTGAGACCATATGGGACGCCTTTAAGGCCACACTCCGAGGTCTCTGCATTTCAAAAGGCTCGGGGGTACTCAAGAGCATACTGAATAGATTGAAGTCTCTGGAATCTGACCTCAGAAGCGCAGAGGAGACCCTCAGAGTGAACCCTGGGAACACTACCCTAGCTGAGATACAGGAGAAACTGTCGGAGTACTCTGACGAAGCTTCTCGGGAGGTGAAATTCAGGAACAAACACTGGGTGGCCAGGCGATATGGGGAGGGTGAGAGACCTGGGAAAGCCTTGGCGGCGACGGTTAAACTCATGCGTTCGCCGACTGTTGTACTGGAATTGGAGACTGCTGAAGGGCTGGTACTCAGAGACACTACACAAATCTTGAATGAATTTGTACGGCACTATAGTACGCTGTACTCCTCCACCAGGACAGGCGAACTGACGCTGGATGACTACCTGGCAGATGTGTCCTGGGGTGGCTGAGTGATTCACAAAGGGCCTTTCTGAGTGCCCCGTTCGAACTAGATGAGGTCAGGGAGGCTATCATGCATATGAAATCAGGTAAAGCCACCGGGCTGGATGGTATCCCTATTGAATTTTACAAAACGTTCATAGACTTCATGGCGACAGTACTGCGCGAAGTATATGAAGATGCGCTGGAGGTTGGCCACCTTCCTGCCTCCATGAGAATCGCCCTCATCACGTCTCTACTCAAGCCGGGGAAGCCCGCAACTAACTGCGATTCATATAGACCCCTATCCTTGTTGAATTGCGACGTGAAGATTCTCGCCAAATTAATTGCGGCGCGCATTAGCCTCCTACTGCCCGATCTGGTACTCCCTGACCAGGCCTGATTTGTCCCTGGTAGGGCGACGTCGCACAACCTCCGCACCTTTTTCTCTGTCTATGACTCCGTTTCCGAAGACTTGCCAATGGCAGCCATTTTTTTAGATGCCACCAAGGCGTTTGACTCGCTCGAGTGGGATTATGTGTTCAAGGTACTCGAGCGGATGGGCTTCCCGCTTATTTTTATCTCCTAGATCAGATTGTTATATACGCGCCCAGTGGCCAGAATACTCATCAATGGGAGATTGTCTTCGGAATTCCCTGTCTCCAGGGGAACTAGGCAGGGCTGCCCCCTTTCCCCGCTCCTGTTTGCCATAGCCACAGAACCCCTCGCAGCTAAACTACGTCAACATCATCGAGATAGTGCATTGCGATGTTTTCAGAGGCAGATACTCATTTCCATGTATGCCGATGATATTACCCTCTATGTTCGCCACCCAGGTGAGAACCTGCATCCCATACTTAGAGAATTCATACGATTCGGAGCTCTCTCTGGCGTCCAGATTAACTGGAACAAGTCATGCATTTTCCCACTCACTGCCTCAACACATCAGTTTCCACTGGAATTCCCGCTTGCTTGGTGTGAGGGGGATTTTAAATACCTGGGTATACATGTAGAAAAGGATAGGGAGGCACTGATTCGTGCTAACTATGACACAGTGATGGATAAGATCAGTGACAATATTTCCAGATGGATAACCCTTCCCCTGTCCATGGCTGGGAGGGCTTCGCTAGTCAAGATGGTGATACTCCCTCAGCTTCTGTATCTCTTTCTGAACATACCGTTTCATCCCGGGGCCTATTTTTTTCGGCTGCTGCGCTCGGAGCTACTCAAGCTGGTATGGGGTGGAAAGGCACCTAGACTCAAATGGGAGATCCTTATCAGACCCTACTCGCAAGGTGGTTTTGGGGTTCCAGATTTCGAACTTTATTACCAGGCTGCCCAGGCTCACTATGCCTACTTCTGGATTCGACAACCGAGATACATGCCCCAACTGGCGGCTGAACATTGGTTGGCCCACCCGACACCGATTGAAGGTGCGCTGTACTCCCCGGTAGAAGGCAGGGATAAGAACCCAAACACGGTCCTTAGCACTGTGACTGCGTGGAACCGTATCACTTTGAGACTCGATTTGCAATTCCTATATGCCCCACTATTGCCCTTGACTTACCACCCGCAGCTGCCGCTTTTACAGGAAGCAGGCTTTCAAAAATTGTTGACGAAAATACATGTTCATACATGGGGGGACTTGTACCGTGATGGCACCTTTCGCACCAAAGACCAGCTTTATGAAGGCATACAACCGACACCACTAGACATGTTTTACTATATCAGGCTCCGGCACGGGTTTCAAGCCATTACACCTGACTTCCCACACGAACCTCCTGTACTTCTCCCCCTAAAGAACCTACTGCTACACGATAATCCCAACAAACTGGTGTCCACACTATATAAATCGGTCCGTGCAACCATGACCTACACAGATTTGCCTGCCAGGAAAAAGTGGGAACAGGATTTGGCCATGACCCTTACTGACAGGCAGTGGGAATTCTGCTTACAACAAACTGAGTGCATATCTTCTAGCAGTAGATATAGGATCATTCATTATAAATTCTTACACAGGTTGTATCACACACCGGCGCGTCTGCATAGATTCCAGCTGAGATCTACTGACACTTGTGACAGGTGTGGGGCTCCGGGGGCTGATTTCCTTCACCTTGCATGGGGGTGTGCTGGGGTATGCCGCTATTGGGACCAGGTTTTTCAGGCAATCTCCAAAATGATACACATGACGGTGGACCCGTCCCCGTTGGTGGCACTACTGGGATATGTTGAACCACTCCAAGCGGCCCATCGCAAATATGTGGCACTGGCCATGCTATTAGCCAAGCGCAGAGTGGCCTGTAGGTGGGGGAGGGGAAGGGCACCCAAGTTCAAGGATTGGGTGCAAGACATGGTGTACTGCCAAGAACAATTGCATACGTACTCCAAATTATTGCCGCCCACTTCCAGGCCTACTGACATATGGGCCCCGCTGCACTGTTACTTAACAACGGACCCTCCAGTGGATGCCAGCAATTGATGTCGGGATGCTGGGATGTTGCTGTGTTGTTCCTTGTTCCAGGGGGATAGAATCGAGCTAGACTAGTGTGGTCTCAGGAGCTGCAATCCTTATTTCCCCCCTCTTCCCCCCCCCCCCCCCCCCCCCCTCATCATTACCGGTGACCCACTTATGCTCCAAAAGTGCTACCCCGCCTGCTCACTGCCCTATGCCTCGGATGCGGTACTTCATCTGGTTGCCTCATGTGACGTGACACATTATTCCAGCCTTGGTGTGATTCCCGTTATGTGGCCTGCAAGCATTATACCACCCATTGATGTAGGTCCACCACCTGACTGGCGCACGAGCCCCTCCCACTGGTCATTGGGATACCGCACATGTTACAGTTAACAAAAATGAAAAAAAGCGAGACAAACTGATTTGGTCATGTTGAGAATGTACTTGTCACTATATTGATATGATGTCTGCACAACGATATATGCACTAGCTTTATTATGTCTCTGATCATCCTGTTGATGTGCACCGATAGCGGCCAGCCTCCGGGTTGTTGGCGTGACGCTGTGTAACCTTGACAGTATTCAATAAATGTCTTGCACCAACAAAAAAAAAAGAACATGTAAAGGGTGCAGCAGGGGTGCTCGGCTCATCACACAGTGAAAAGTGGCAACACAGGCAGTACAAGATTCCCTCACTTACAGAACTAGTGCACATAAGGGCCACCATTTCTCACACACAGAACATGTAAAGGGGGCGGCAGCAGTGCAAAGTTCATCACGCTTAGAAAGTGGCAACACTGATACTATAATATTCCCTCACTTACAGAACTAGTGCACATAAGGGCCACCATTTCTCACACACAGAACATGTAAAGGGGGCGGCAGCAGTGCAAAGTTCATCACGCTTAGAAAGTGGCAACACTGATACTGTAAGATTCCCTCACTTACAGAACTAGTGCACACAAGGGCCACCATTTCTCACACACAGAATATGTAAAGGGGGCGGCAGCAGTGCATAGTTCATCACGCACAGAAAGTGGCAACACTGGTCGTGCAAGCTTCTTTTACTTACAGAATTGGTGCAGCAGTAGCAGTGCACACGTTCTGCATAGACAGAACATGTAAAGGGGGCAACAGCAGTGCATAGTTCATCACACTGAGAAAGTGACAGCACAGGTCGTGCAAGCTTCCCTCATTTACAGAAATAGTGCAGAATAAGCAGCAGTAGTGCACACGTTCCTCATTCACAGAATATGAAAAAGGGGTAGCAGCAGTGTAGATTTCACCGAACAGGGCCAACACGAGTAGTGCAAGCTTCTCTCACACGCAGAACAGGTGCACCATGGGCAGCGGAGGAGCAAACATCCCTCATACATACAGAACATGTAATGGGGCAACAGCAGTGCATAGTTCGTCACACAAAGAAAGTGGCAGCACAGGATGTGCATGCTTCCTTCACTTACAGAACTAGTGCACAATAAGCAGCAGCAGTGCACACATTCCTCGTACACAGAACATGTAAAAGGGGTAGCAGCAGTGTAGAATCCATAGAACTGGAGCAACACAGGTAGTCCAAGTGTCCCTCACACGCAGAACAGGTGCAGCATGGGCAGCAGCAGTGTAATCTTACACATGTGCAACAAGGGCAGCAGCCAAGCATGTTTCATTATGCACACATCATTGGGTGAAGCAAGGGAAGCTGCAATGCCATTTTCCCTCATATACAGACCATGAATTGCTCAGATAGAGGCAGTGCAATTTCCCAGCACCTACACAAAATGTACTGCAAAGAGCAGTGAAGCTTTAACACAGAGTAAAGGTAAAGCACAGGCAGCATCCTTACAAACATACTTTATTCACTTAACAGGTGCAGCATGGGTGTCAGCAATACAAACTGTCCTGGCTAATAAAAAAAATGTACAGAACAGCCAGAAACAATGCAAGCTTCACTTCCACAACTCATAGAAACTGCAGATGCAACCATTATCCAAGACTCACTAGAACAGGCAGAGCAAAGGGAGTAAGAGTGCAAGCTTCCTTTTACACGTTCGAACGCCATTTAAAAACAGAACAGCGGTGCAAGCTTCCCTCGCACACAGGGAAAAGGCACAACATGGAAATTAGCAGTGCACGTTTCAAGCACACAGAAATCGGATTTGTGTAAAGTTTCTCCCATAAACAGAAATGGTACAGCGCAGGTAGGAGCAACAGCAATACATGTCCGTCGCGGATATAGAAGACGGGCAGCATGGAGATTGTGAGGCATGCTTACACCACACATACACAGGCCACACTGGCAAGCGCAATGAATGCTTCACTAACATGCACAGCAGGTACAGTAAAGACAAGGGTAACGGCAGCGCCTGCTTCCACCATACACATAATTGTAGGACGGCAGCAGAGATTAATTATTCACCGGCACAGCCTGTAAGAGAACTGCACGCTTCTTACACATGGAACAAGTAGAGGTAATAACTAAGCATTCTTCCTCGTGCACATACACACAGAGCAAATACAAAGCTGGCAGCAACACCACTAGCTTTCCTCAGATGCACCAACAAGTACAGCTCAGGCAGCAAAAGTGCAAAAACTCACAGAGACACACGTACAGCAATAGACACACACACACACACACACACACACACAAAACAGACACATCTCAGAGTTAAGAAGTGAAAAAGAGGTGCAACACTTGCTCCCGATGACCGCCACTTCACCCCCATCATGGGGCATGATGAAATAGATGTGGCCGAAACCGAAAGCCGCCTAGGGTGATTCTCCTTCATGTGTGGACTTCTCAAGTTTTCCAGCTGTGTGAGTGATAAGCTCAAGAAGTCAGCAGCGTATGTTTTCTATTCTGGGACATGTAGTCCTGGTTTTATAATGAAGTGAAGATAACATAATATTCAATGCACCCAAAAACCTCTAGAGTGGCATCACAAGCCACGACTTTACAGGAAGTGTCATCACAGGAAGTGTCATCACAAGAAGTGTCATCAGATACAAAGCCCTCACATATATGTTTAGCAGGTGTGTCATGTGCACGTTTGAGCGCACAGCGAGGATAATGACCTACGGAAGATGATATGTGACTTCTACACCTTGCAACCTTACACTTATGGAATTGTGAAAATTGAGCTGCGTATGGTGCTTTCGTCAGCCTAGGTTAACCCGCCCGGTGTAGGCAGAGGCGTGTAACAGAGGAGGGGGTTCTTAGGAGCAGAAGGGTCGCACGCAAGACAGCGACATTAACATCAGACAAAAGGCTGTCGCTGGCTGCGGCAGCGCTGTTGTCAAGGAGAAGGAGCGAGCGACTCGGATAAAACACGCCCCCCGCTCACGCCGAAAACAAACCGAGCCTCAACAACACTCGGCGCCACCGGCAGAACCAGTGGGGCGAGCGGGCACTCCCCGTCAGCGAGCTGTCACCTGCGGGCGAATTGTCTTGTTGTCGCCTCAGCCGGAACACATCCTTCGGGCGCGGGAATTTCCCTCGAAGCGCGTGTCCGTCCGGTCAGGGCGTCAGTGGGCGGCGGGCACCCGTCAGGGAGTGCACTGTACCCCGCCGAGGCGGACAGACGGCGCCATGGCCTTACGTCAGGGCGGCCCCTGCACCTGCGGCGAGGGGGGGCAGTGCGCCGCGGCGCCGGCCCAGGGGAAGGGTCCGGGCTGCAAGGCCTGGGAGGAGGCCCCGGACGAGGAGCGCGTGGACTCGGGCTTCCTGGACAGCTTCCGCTCCGACTGCTCGCTGGACGGCGAGAAGAGGAGCGGGGAGGCACCGGCCACCCTGCTGCGGGACCCCGGGGCCAACCCCTGGACCTTCCTCACCGACGAAGGCGACACGTAAGGAAACACCTGCTTTTTACATAGCCCTTAATGGTAATACAGCTCATGTATTTTAAAAACAAATATACTGGCTTCAGACGCCAAAGCTACAAAGCACTGAGTGACGCGCTGCACAGGTATTAATTACATTATGCTCCCAGATACTGATAGTCCAGTGCACAACCCAAGGTAACCCTGATCCGGCAAGAACGTTACAGCACCAGATCAGCTGTTGATTACAAAGGGCTGGAGAGGCCCTAGCAGAGTCCTCGCGCACTGGGGTCTGTGCAAGAATACCTCCAGCCTAAAGGTTTTTGCTTTGCATACTGGGGCTAGTGGTCCTCTATTACCCCTTTCAAAATTTCGGACCCCAAAGCTCAGCTGGTGATGCCAAAAGATAGTCTCCCACAAATAAAAAACAAATTTTTCATATCTATCTTAGATAGATATGAAAAATGTGTTTTTTATTTTTGAAATTGGGAGCTTTCCAAAGGCTTTTGTGCAGAATAACCTTGCTCTGTTGTGGGTGGTAGCAACCCAAGTCTGGGCTGTGGCCGTTGATAAGATGGCGGTAAAAGGTGATCAGACCATAAACTTTGGAACAGGTGTCCAGACCTTTTACAGTTAGGCATTGGGGTTGTCAGGGCACAAGTCCTAAAAAAAGAAGTGGGGGGACTAACCTAGTTAGACATTACGGCTCGCGACATCATGGTGCATGACATCACACAAGGCATCTCAGGAATTGACATCATAGAAAGTGGCATCACAAGCCACGACTTTACAGGAAGTGGCATCAGATCTAAAGCCTTCACATATATGTTTAGCAGGTCTGTCATGTGTACGTTTGAGCGCATTTCGAGTATAATAGCACAGTGACCTATGGAAGATGATATGTGACTTCTACACCTTGCAATCCCCCAGTTTTATGTAACACATCAGGTACATTCATTTACAAACTTATATAATGTATTGTACTTGTAATTTGCGCATGTTGATGTAACCCTGCATTGGGATGAATAGGGCTATACAAGAAAAAATAGTGGTACTTTAATTATTTCAACGCCGCCTCAGTTGTTGTAAGTTCTATATGAATGCAATTTGCTGTGTGTAAATATTGGGAAGCACCAACACAGGGCACGAGTCCTAAAAAGAGAAGTGGGGGGACGCTGTCACCGGAAGTGACGTCACGACGGGAAGTGACGTCACGAAAGGTGCGCTCCGATCTCGTCCCAGAGAGGCCAAAGAGTGAAGTCCAGCTGTTTGGCAGGGTGGACGGCGTCCACCCGGTAAAATAAGTGGGGGGACGCCGTCCACCCGCGTGGTACCCTAACTCGAGCCCTGGACCAACACATCTGACATTCTTACAGTGCATGCACATCTCCTAAACAGGAACTGAATAAAGTGAAAACAAAGTGAAAAGCTGCCTTTCTTAAGTGTGTGTGAAGTGCTAACCTTTGTTTCCCCTCCGCTTCATTTGCATCAGGTGTGAGGCCCCTGACTGCTCCCAACCAAGAGACTCACAAAAGGAGGCCGGATGAACCCTCAAATGCGGCCTTTTTTATGGGCCCAGCAGCAGTCTTAAATAAGAAAGCCCCGCCCCCTGCACCTTGTTGCAGATGGAAAGCAGACAATGTGCAGGCGCTGCTGAAAGTGTCCAGGTGTTTGGAAATTACACCGGGACGAGTTCAGCACATTATTCAGAGGGGCCCAAATTCTTGGCAGGGTGGATGGCGTTTCCCCTGTGAAAATAGTGGGTGGACGCTGTCCACCCACGTGTACCCCCGACACATGCCCTGGGGCTTTTACAACATCCTAGCGAAGCAGGGTCATATGTGGTGCTAAGGGGAAGGGGAGAGACCAAGTAAAACTTTGGCCTGTGTTCTGCGGCAGAACACTAGATACAGTCACACCATAGTGCTGTCACATATACGTCTAATGTTAGCCTGGTTACAACCACCAGAGACATAATAAGTGCATTTATCATGTACTTTTGCACTGGATAGTACTTCTCACAGCAGTGGCATAATTCAAAATGACCCCCCCAACAGAATGTGATGAGGGCCCCTTGTGTCCCATATCTCACAGATATAATTTGGCCTTTGGCTGGCTGAATGTGGGCCTCCTGAAGGTTTGTAGAGGCCCAGAAGGGCTGCCGTGCCCTGCATTGCAGGGGGTTGCGTTATTCCCCTACCTCACAGGTAATAAACAGCACCACACAAGTGCATGCTTATTTAGAGCATATAGTGCTATATTTAGCAACAGGTGTCACAAGGAGGTAGCATATCTGCACCAATAGAAGTACTTCTTGAATGAATGCAAATGTATTGCTTTTTAGAATTCATAAACATTGGTATTAGTAATTTTGGAAAGTTGCCCGAGTCTCAAGTTTCCAGGCATACTACTGGCAATACGACATCTGAATGCTTTCAAATTGGCTTACCACTGGCAGTCATTCGGGGCAGCATTCCAAACCATTGTTTCTCGCCCACTGTGCTTCTATAGACTGAAGGCCTGATTAAGGGTTGGGCAGAGGGAGTAAAGGTAGACAGGGCGGCATAAGACTTTATGTATGCCACCCTGCCCTTACTCTGACTGCCAAATTTAGGGATGTCCACCAACTCTGCAAGCTTCTCTATACACTGGCAGGAACCGCCATCATGGCAAGTCCTGTCAATGTAGGAAACGTTTGACAGACTGCTCCGTCAAACATGA
The DNA here is from genome assembly GCF_964263255.1 of Lissotriton vulgaris. Taxonomy (NCBI): domain Eukaryota; kingdom Metazoa; phylum Chordata; class Amphibia; order Caudata; family Salamandridae; genus Lissotriton; species Lissotriton vulgaris. The sequence continues at coordinate 656,557,586 of NC_141697.1, forward strand.
CGGCTGGTCCTCAAACCTTTCCAATTGTTTCTTATTTTTCAAAAACAAACTCCCAAAGCAGGAGTTCATTTTCGAAAAATTAAAAAAACGGATTATCCACACAGCATGGGAGTTTTCTCCGGGTGTCGGGGTCATTTTTCTTTTTTTACTGTCCCTCGACCGACAGAGTAAAAAAAAAAGCCATCTAACAGTCCAGTCTAAGTAGTGCAGCTGGTTGGATGGCTTACCTCCAACTGCGCCTACTCTGTCAGGCCATCAAAGGAAGATATAACGACAGAGTAAATTTTACTCTGTCAGCATAAAACGTGCGGTCCACCTGACTCAAAATTGGCCAGGCAGACTTTTAGTTTGGAAGGCCGGGTACTCCATCACCGTTGCAATGGAGAAACTCTCTTCCAAACTCTAAATTGGCCCAAGAGGCCCACCTAAGGCAAATCAGTAGTCCCCATTGGAACAGTCCATCCCGAACCTTGGTCAGCTCACCCTTTCGCTCTACAGCCCCCCTTTTTTTTAGTTGAGAAATTTGGGATTCACATCCCGAATCTCACTGACTAATCTTCATCCCTGTTTGGAAGAAATAAAAATGTGCCTCCCACTATTTTCAGTCAATCCTTTCTAAAAACTGGAACATGATCCGAATTTGTCAAAATCTGCCCAGACAGATAGGGAAACACCATGACCGTCTTGGCAAATTTGGGACGCCTGGCCATCCTACCTTGCGTGAATCTCTCGTCAAAGAAGAAATAGTGAGCACAGTTGACTGACCAGTGCAAACCCAACGCCTCAAAAGCCTAACAGCTGTTTCAGTAAAGAATATAAGGACATTCAGACCAAGAATATCTTGATTGTCTTTGGGAAAGCACTAAAGATCGTGTGTACTCTCAGAGGAGGCAGCCTTAACAATTCTATTCAAACCTGGTAAAACCTGACAGCTTGCACCTTCTGAAGACTGCTAGCCCTATAAATACATACAATTGAATCCTTGGCAAAATAAATGGCAAATATTGCAAAATAATTGCCACAGATGGGGTAAATTCACATGCAAAGTAGGCCTTCAATTTAGTTTGTTCTCCCTTTCGATTAATACTTAAGAGAAAGGTGTTTTCACCTATCTCTGTCCCATCATTAAAATATATTCTGCCCCATCAGTCATGATCTGGGTCACCTGTTACCAGACAGACCACTTTGCATTCTGCAGGGGGACACCCCAGGGCGGCCCTGTTGCCATGTTATTTACCATTCAGAAAAGGGGGTGGTGATGAACAGAGTGTCTGAATTAAGCAGACCACTCTTACCCAGTCCAAAGATCAGGGCTTGATCCATCACCGTTATTTATCTCACTGCCCCATCCCAGCTCAGAACCTGGCTATATGCAAATCAGTCTGTCCCTGGCCCAGTGCATCATGGGAACAGGGCAGACTAAACTACCAAGTCAATTCTTAACCAGAAAGGAGACAAGCTACCGGGGACCGGTTTCTGGCATTTCAGCCGTCTTCGGCCCGGCTTGTTTGAATCCTGATGGAGCAGTGAGAAAGGGACTCATGTCTGAGTATACCCTGCCACACCTATAGTGGCCAAAAACGATTCAGAAAAGGGGGTGGAAGGGTATACTCAGATGTGAGTCCCTTGCTCATTGCACCATCAGGATTCAAGCAAGCCGGGCCGAAGACAGCTGAAATGCCAGAAACCGGTCCCCGGAAGCTTGTTTCCTTCCCAGTATAAGAATTGGCTTGGTAGTTTGGTCTGCCCTGTTCCCATGATGCACGGGGCCAGGGTCAGACTAATTTGCATATAGCCAATTTCTGAGCTGGGATGGTGCAGTGAGCTAAAAAACGGTGATGGATCAAGCCCTGATCTTTGGACTGGGTAAGAGTGGTCTGCTTAATTCAGACACTCTGTTCATCACCACCCCCTTTTCTGAATCATTTTTGTCCACCATAAGCGTGGAAGGGTATACTCAGATGTGAGTCCCTTGCTCATTGCACCATCAGGATTCAAGCAAGCCGGGCCGAAGACGGCTGAAATGCCAGAAACCGGTCCCCGGTAGCTTGTTTCCTTCCCAGTATAAGAATTGGCTTGGTAGTTTGGTCTGCCCTGTTCCCATGATGCACTGGGCCAGGGTCAGACTAATTTGCATATAGGCAATTTCTGAGCTGGGATGGTGCAGTGAGCTAAAAAACGGTGATGGATCAAGCCCTGATCTTTGGACTGGGTAAGAGTGGTCTGCTTAATTCAGACACTCTGTTCATCACCACCCCCTTTTCTGAATCATTTTTGTCCACCATAAGCGTGGAAGGGTATACTCAGATGTGAGTCCCTTGCTCATTGCACCATCAGGATTCAAGCAAGCCGGGCCGAAGACGGCTGAAATGCCAGAAACCGGTCCCTGGTAGCTTGTTTCCTTCCCAGTATAAGAATTGGCTTGGTAGTTTGGTCTGCCCTGTTCCCATGATGCACTGGGCCAGGGTCAGACTAATTTGCATATAGCCAATTTCTGAGCTGGGATGGTGCAGTGAGCTAAAAAACGGTGATGGATCAAGCCCTGATCTTTGGACTGGGTAAGAGTGGTCTGCTTAATTCAGACACTCTGTTCATCACCACCCCCTTTTCTGAATCATTTTTGTCCACCATAAGCGTGGAAGGGTATACTCAGATGTGAGTCCCTTGCTCATTGCACCATCAGGATTCAAGCAAGCCGGGCCGAAGACGGCTGAAATGCCAGAAACCGGTCCCCGGTAGCTTGTTTCCTTCCCAGTATAAGAATTGGCTTGGTAGTTTGGTCTGCCCTGTTCCCATGATGCACGGGGCCAGGGTCAGACTAATTTGCATATAGCCAATTTCTGAGCTGGGATGGTGCAGTGAGCTAAAAAAACGGTGATGGATCAAGCCCTGATCTTTGGACTGGGTAACAGTGGTCTGCTTAATTCAGACACTCTGTTCATCACCACCCCCTTTTCTGAATCATGTTATTTACCATAGCCATGGAGCGCCTTGTCTGTTGGCTGAGGGAGCCCAGTTCCCACAGAGGCCTTGCATTTCTATCCAGAAAACCCCTGATTTCCCTCTATGCAGAAAGTGTTATGCTCTTTAAAAAAACTTCAACCTACGTGGGATCCTTGAGATTCGGGTCATTCTCTGGCATTCAAATCATCTGTGCTATATCAGAAATGATCCTACTTGCCCTCAACACACGGCAACCCCAGCTGGAGCACCCAATACAATAGCACACAGACTCTGTATACTACCATGACATTCACACTCATCATGACAAAGGCAGATATTGCAAGATAACTAAGGCCGCCATCATGGAACAAACTGGGTTGCTCTGCTTCTGTCTATGGCTGGCAAATTTGCCAGTGTTAAAATGGTGGTGGTCCCCAGATTCTTATACCTATTTAATAACATCCAAGGTCCCAGTAGTAGAACCTTCTTTTGGAACCTGCTGTTGCCGATGTCCAAATTGGTTTGACATGGTGCAGCCTCACTCTCCCATGCAGAGTCTGTTATGCAGCGGCTGGATAAAGGGCAGCAGGTGGACCAGGTATGCGGGTCATCTCTCGTTAGGTACCAAAGTGTGAGCCCTGAGCCTGCTCTTTCGCGGACCTCCATCCACCCCACGGCCTGTTTCGACTTCTCATCTCTTGTTCCTCTCTGGCTCCATCCCACATTCAACTTCGCCCCTGTGTGCTTCCTGTCCATGATCATAGTGTGCTCTGGTCAGCTGCCGCGCCTACCAACAAGGACAATGCCTTTCGACTGGCTCCCATACACAGCAGTGGATCTGTAGTCCTGGACATTGAAAAACACTTACTTTGCTTCAAAACCACAATTTGAAGTATTTTGGTATCCTACCCATCAACTGTTACAGCATGTTATCAGAGAGGAAGCCCAAACTCACGCAGGTACTGGGCAACACCACGCCTGGCAGGCCGGATGTATGGCGTGGTCCTTTCATGCAACATGTATAAAGACGAGCTGGAGGTGACTTACTAACCTCCCTGTTATGCCACTCATAGACAGCCCTGCACCTCCATTGACAGGGCAATGGCTGGTTAGGAAGGTACTATAAGACAGGTCCTTCACTCAACCGGGCCACCTTTTCCTGGACAGTACATTTCTAATCAGGGCCAGTATAACTCTGGTCAGGCTATGGCGAATTTGTAGACTTAGGACAAAGTCATACCGCATGAGAAAGGAACTTGGACACAACTTTGAGCGATAAATGTTGGTGCTCATGCTGTGCTCAAATTGCGATCATCTCTTTAAACTATAGGCATAAACATTTCCAATTCAGATTTCTACTATGAATGCACTACATTTCAGCCCACCTACACAAACATGACCGCAATTATGACTCTGCACGCAAGAGCGTAGGAGACACTACATTTCTGGGAGGGACACGGACAGCAGGGGAAGTGCTAGAGGTATGGTTTGTTACCAAGAGGCACATCACAAACCAAGCCCCCAACTGATGTAAATCAGGCAACAGATGTCATGAAAAAATATGATAAAAACTATAAAATGAAAAATATATGTTTCTACATTTGTCAGTGTGGCGATTAAGTGCCTATCACTGAATTGAGCGGCATGTGTCAATCAGTAAACCAATCAATCAGGATTTATAAAGTGTGGCTGATCACCGTATGTCATTTGTAGTAATTTTTAGTCATTTAAAAAAAAAATGAAACATTCAGACATACCCACATGCACTGACAACGTTGCTACAAGTTACCCAAAATGTCATTTGTCATCTTCTCTATTTATTGTTATTAAATGTTAAGCAAGATTATTTTATATTAACCATATATAAGTGAGATTTTTGCAGAAAACAGACCACTGTACCGAATTACTTCAATGTACTCACAAACTGGATGATTAAGGAAAATGATACATAGTCAAGTAAAGCAATGGGCAGTGGATCACACACTTTGGTCAACAGGGGAAACTAGGATTTGAGCCCCTGACCGCATATTGTACAGCAAGAGACTGTAGGGTTATATTCTTCTTTCTCCCATTTAATGTAAACGGTCAGTGCTTTATGTTCAAGTATTCAATTTATGTTATTGAATTGGTATTAGAATATAGATTAATAAATACACTTATTGCACCTAAATAAAACTGACAGTACATACGTCTACATAGTCGTAAGATTTAAGGGTGTGCTTTTATGCTCCCCAAGCCGGGACATCAGCTGGAGAACCCAAGCTCACACCGGCTGCTGTCCATGATTAATATAGACGCGAAGGTCCTCTCTAAGATTCTCGCCAATAGATTGCGAGGGATTGCTTGTACATAAAGTTTATCCCCCAGAAAAGCACCCTTATGAACATCTGTAAGCTCACGCATGTCATGCATTCTGTGTGTGACTCATAGACTTATATGGTGGTGGTAGAATTAGACATAGAGAAGGTCTTCGACACAGTCAATTGGGGATACCTGAGGATGGTGCTTTCTCATGCCCTGTTGAGGGTGCAAATGCTCACGTGGATATCTCTGCTGTAATCTGCGCGATCAGCGAAGGTCTAATCTAGATAGATGGTCTCTGACAAGATTGAGGTACAGCTGGGAACTAGACAGGGATGCCCCCTTTCCCATCTGCTGTTCGCTCTGGCTATTGAACCATTGGCGCAATATCTGCGGTCTGAGCTTAGGGTCGGGGGGATACAGGTGGGAGATACCGAGCATACAGTGTCCCTATACATAGATCACGCTTTGATGTACCTTTCAAAACCAGACTTAGCGTGAACGTGGGTAAGTCCCTGGTTTCCCCTTTTGTGAGTTGGACTGGGGATCCTAGGGGTCCCCTCCCTGACTTGGGCCTGCGCTGGGAAACCAAATGGTTCCACTACCTCGGTATACAGGTGGCACGTGCTGCCAAGTGACAATATAGATGCAATATGGGCAGATTCCTGGCCGGCCTAGAGACCTCAGTAGCTTGCTGGAGTAAATAACCATTATCAGTCGCTAGTAGGGTGGTGCTTGCCAAAATGGTATTCCTGCCCTGCTGTCTCTTTGTGCTGCAGAACACGCAGTTTCCCGTTGCGTGCTCAACATGGAAGACGTTGGACAGCCCTCTGGGGGCTCTGGTTTGGGCTGGCAAAATCCGTAGGGGAGTGTTCCGGGTCCTTAAATTAAATATGGAAAAAGGGGGGCTTGGACTGCCGGAAATAGAATTATACTACATGGTGTCTCAGTTACAACATGCCACACACTGGTGCGCTGAAGGCCCTAACGAGGAGAAAAGACTACTGACAGGCACAGTGGGAGAAGCTAAACTGCCCCTTTGCCTCATGGCAGGAGCCCAGGCGAATACAAGGCACACATACATAGTACGGCAGATGGCACACACATGGGAGTTGGCGGTCCGTCGAGTCCTACACCTGGTCCCGTTTTCTATGCGCCTACCACTGTGGTGGGTGAGGCCCTTCTTTCAAATTAAGGAGGCCATGTCCATAACGGCGTGTATTGGTGGTGGTTCTGAAACGCAGGGGACCTCTACTCGGGGGAACAGTGTATGGCGTTTGGGGAGGCAAGAGAGGTGCTTGGGGTTGGACCTGGACAATTTGTACATTTTGCTCAACGTACAAAAATAGCCTGAGAAATCTGGCCCGGCTTCCCCGGAGACCCCGCAGCCCGCTCTCACGCTGGAGGTCTTGCTCAATGGCGGAGTCACCCGGAGGCTAATCACATGATTATATGGAGTGCTGCAGTGAGTTCGACCTGCAGTCCAGTTGCTGGCTAGGTGCAGTTGACATTGAAGATCTAGGGGACTCCCTCACAGATAGCACCTGGATGAAGGCGCGTGCCATAGTGAGGGGAATTTATCGTAATACGCAATTCAAGCTGACGCATTTGTATGTCCTACACTGAGCGTACCTTTCGCATAAGAGTTTGAGTGGGACATATAAAACGAGATGAAGTGATTGCCCCTGGTGTGCAGGGGCTGCTGCAGACTTCATGCACATGGCGTGGGGGTATCCAGACCTGTTGGATTACTGGAGCATGGTTGTCCGCCGACTCAGGGAGGTGACCGACATACATATAGACAAGCTGGTGCAGCATTTTATGCTTAATCTGATACCAAGCCTGAATGGGAGCCGGGTTTACTATAATTTACATTGTTGGAGCTTGTGTTAGCTAATAGAAGCATAACTATCTGATGGATGTCCTCTCTGGGACTTACTACTGGCACTGGAGCAGGGATATGGGTAAATGGGCGCTGGCCGAAGAACGCTGGATGTAAAAGGTCAGGACTGATAATAAATTGGAGGGAGACTGTTTTAAATGGGCTGAGATGTTACAGGAAATGTTGATCCCAGTCACAGAGACCGAATCAGATGTAGACCTGATGCAGGTACCGCTGAGCGGCTGCTCTAGAGGAGCCCTGGGCGTGGATGTCCAGCAGTGTGAGAGATCTTTCGGTGTCTTGGTGGTTGGAATTGCTTTGTAGAGAGAGAGGAGTCATGGTGTTTTGTGTCTGCTCCAATATTAGATAAATGGTCTGTTTTCATTTGCTAGAACATAGCTCTATCTGATGTTCATGTGACACTGTTGCATTGTTCTGCATATTATCAATAAAGAAATATTTTTTTAAAAGGTGTGTTTTTCCATGTGGAATGTTTTGACAGACACTAAAGCTCAATCATAGTGACAGAACATGCCTGCCTGCAATCATTCTGCTAGAGCAGACTCCGTAGGGGCACCCGGACCTCTTTGATTTGCTAACTATTTAATAGTGGTCATTGGGGTGTTAAGCCTCTGTTAAAATCATTTTTTCTCCAGTTAGCTGACGCAGAAATAACAGTAACATAAAATATCAGCTCCAGCCTACCCATTTGCTGTCTGTCATGACAAAAAAAATAAAGGGGAGCTTAATGACTGCCATTGAATAATTAGCTAAACAAAGAGGTCTCGGATCCTCCCTCCATCCATGCTCCCACCCCCTGCCCCTCCTCCCCCTGGATAATGCTCCTCAGGTTACAGTGCTTCAAGGAGCCCTAGCTGATATGCAGCTTGGCTTCACAGAGGAAGTGCACATATCTTTCCACTTAAAATCTAGGGCGGATATTGTCCCCTGCATCCACTTCACCTCAAAATGTGCGTGAGAGGGTGTTTTATCCCACCCCCAGCTCCTTCGCTCATGCCTACATGTCAGGAGGAGATGTGACTTGACTGTCAAAACTGTAGTCTTCCCAGTCCCAGCGTTGCCTCAACCTCCTGTGATTCTAGACAAATCACTTAATTTCCCTGTGCTAACCTTACTGTCTATGCGGCTGTTCCCGCCATGAAGGTGTGATAAAAATCTGTCAGCAACCCTAACATCATATGAGACCTTCAGTAAGGTTATCTTTTAAAAACCCAAAACACTTTGCATTCTGAGTTTTGTAGTTTTACTTCAGAATGTTCTAAAAATCAAAGCATGCACAGTGATTTTGCATCTGACATTGGACCACTCTGCAGCTGTGTTCTCTTTTAAAGTGAGTGGGCCCATAGAGGTTGGTAGAGTGTGAGCCTGTGAAATCTGCAGTGCTCCCACTCCGCTGTTGTATTCGTCACTTCAGCCGCACAAGCTGCCTCCCACAGTGCACTCTTTGCATGCAGTGAGGAAATTCTTGCCTGACTTCCAAACTGCAGTAACATAACTCAGAGCTATTGTTTCAGTCACTGGGGCGTGGCCTAGTCAGTTTCATTCGTGTACATTGTTGTGGGCTTATGTCATGCGTTGGAATAGTTTGAATGGAGTCTTTACAATGTTGACTCTAGATTCAATTCAAGTGTTGACAGATGCTGGGAGGACATGGGTTGAGCTGATTGTTGTAACGACCCCTGGTACAATAAACTTGCTTGAATCTGCTACGTGTCAGTGTGCTAAATAACATAACAAGTGGTGACAAGCACACCTGAGGAGGAACCTTTGATTGCGCAGGGAAGATTTGTTCAGGCATTTTTATCAAATGGGCATGGTGCAAGGGGCACTAAATTAAATTAACTTCCATTGGATTATAATCTGCTGATCGCATTGAGGAAGAGGATTATAGGACAATATTGGGTTATTACCTGTGGTCAGGAGAAGATACCTGTCAATCATTGCTATCAAAGTATGACCGTTTGGTCAACGGAATGTGAAGCTTTCAATCAAAGCGCCCTCTTTGCTGCAGGTGGAACTGTGTAGTTTAACTTAGAAACCTCGATTCACACTTCATATAATTAAGGATGCGCGACCCTTCGTCTGCGAGACCTCGCGTGTGCATTCAACCCTTTGCACAGAAAACATTGTTGACAGTATCGCGTGACGTCACGTAACATGCCTTGCATGTCATCCATCTTTGTTTTGGGCAAAGTGATCAGATGACAAGGAAAAGATCACACGGTATTGGCATACTTTGTTGTCAAGATCATTGGCAACTGCATCAATATAATTCTTGCAGTTGGCCATTACAGGATTGTAGTGGCAATGCAATTTTGAATTATAGTTACAGCAATTTTGAATTATAGTTACAGCAGTCAAAACGTGCAAGTTCCTTTTGGATAACGTGGAATTCTATTTCATATTTGTCATTACCTTGGTGTATTACTCTCAGTTTAAATTGTGCAATGCCTACAGTTTTACTCAAAAGAAATTTTGGATATTTTCATCTGCTGTAGAATTTTCTCATATTTCAAAGTAAAGTGCGTGCAATGCCTACAGTTTTACTCAAAAGAAATATTGGATATTTTCCTCTACCGTAGAGTTTTCTCATATTTCAAAGTAGTAAAGTGCGAGCGGGCAGTGAACTAGTCCGGCTTTGTGCTGAAAACTGTACACTGGACAATTCCATCAAGCCACAATATGAGTACACCGTGTTTTAGCATCAGTTCAGTGCATGCATGTTAGCCATCTGGTACAGAGCCCATATTATAAGTGGAGTGGAAAGTGTGTTTTCTGAACTACAAACAAACCAGAGTTTTCGATGGCTATCAGGGTGTACAATTGAAGATTTTTGCAGACTAGTTCTCCAAATACTATTATTAATGAAGAGATGTGTGTGTAGGTCTCAGTTTGTGGAAATGTTATGAGGAATCATCAATAAAATCAGACACACATCCTGAGGATACAGTGGTGAAAGAATAGACCTGTAGGGATTCAGATGGTTCGCATTCAAGTTCAAGAACAGACATTCCTGTGGGAAGTTATACATTGCAAAAAAAGGACCAGCGGTGTTGGGTGGTTCGATCTAATTAAGTTACATATTGTTTTGGATCCCAGTTGTAAGGAGCAGGTGTTGGATGTTGACAATGGGTTAGCAGTTAGAAACCAAATGTTACAAAGATTTCCCACAGAGTTTAGCAGCACACTGGGCAACCTCAAAGCTTTTGAACACAAAATAATGCTTATGGGTAATGCAATAAAAAAAACTACACAAGTTCTGAAAAGTTCCTGTTAAGATCAGAGATAAGGTTTCAAAGGAACTAGAGTAATTAGTACCATTGGATGTAATAGAACCAATTGAAACTAGAAATTGGATTTCTCCATTGGTTGTAGCTCGATGCAGCAAAGGCAAAAAAAGGATTGTGTGTAGATTTACTCCATTTAAAATATAATATGATTATCAACAGATTGTTTCTTCCAACAAAAAAAAAATAAGGTGATACCATGTTTCAATGGTGTAAGGTGTTTTTCAACCATTAAACTGTCATCTGCTTACCACCAAGTCTTTCTGTCCCCAGAGTTTATGAAACTTACATTGTTTATTACCCCTTTCAGCTGGTTTAAGTTTAACCAAATGCTATCAGGCTTTGGCAGATGCTGTTTTCCAGCATCCTATGTTTTCAAAGAAAGCGGTATTACATTTTTTTACAGCGTGACTCTTTGAGGAGAGATATAACTGAGTGTGATTACAGTTTGATGAAAGCTTAAAATATACTGAAGGAGAAAGGACTAATAGTGGAATTTTCTAAATGACATTTGTAGAGAATAATGTTGCTTACCGTGGTTATATTATTGATGAGTTAGACCTAAACCCACCCTGGTGCGTGTGATTGATGATGCAACCAGACCCATTAACAAGGCTGACATTTGGTCATTTTTGGAACTGGCAGGATGTTATGTATATTATATTCCAAATTTAGCAGAGAGAACATACATTATCAGGCAGTTACTTAAAAATAAGAATGCATTTGATTGGTCACCTGATAGCATGAAGGATTTTCAAACTATTTAAAACTGCGATTGCTAATGCTTCTGCTTTAAAAAGTTTTGATCCTGGTGTTGATGGTATCATTAACACTCTTGCAAGCAGCAAATATCTAAGGGCAGTTTCAACTCAGATGGTTAAAATGGGAAAGAACGTGATTGCTTATGTTTCAAGATCATCACTGTCTCCTTCTGAGGAGAAATACCTGATCATTGAGCAAGAGGCCTTAGTTTATAGATGGGTGTTGGATAATTTCAGGTCATTTATATCGGGTAAACCCTGTATCATCCATAAACCACAGGTCAAACGTATATCAACTGAAGGTACACTTAACACCTTATCCAGAATTGAAAACATTTATATGCATATACACAGTTTTGTCTACAAAATAATTGACACACCAGAAAAGGATAATTTGTTAGCTGTTTTTTTTTAAAATCTAGGATGCTGGTCCACGTGGAGTAATGTGAAGATGAAGTGTAGAATGGGTTTTCAGTGGCCTTAACACACAACCGTGGCACATCATCTATAAAGAATGATGAGTTGGAAGTAGAATACAAGAAAGATACAGTGTTACAGAAGGTTAAGTTATTATTATTGATAACTGAACTAATAAAGAGGCATTTATTGGGGTTATTAGATAGAACCTTTGTGAGGTAAGATCAGAGCTAACCATAGATAATGGTATGGTTCTCAGAGGTGGCAGACGTATTCCCGCAGATGGATTAAGTACCATGGTCATAGTATTTTGTCATGAGGGCCGTGTTGGCATAGTTAGAACAAAAGCTGCAGTAAACAAATGTTGTGGTCTGGGGTTGATCTGACAGTTGAAAGGTTTGTAAGAGAGTGCAAGAATTGTTCTATGGTGAATAAGTCACAGCACACTTTAAGACCTCCCATTTCAAAGTATCTATGGGAGTGTGTTACAGTTGATATCATGGGTCCAGTAGATGTCCCCAAAAAATATATTATTGTGCTGATTTATTTGTTTTCAAGATGGCCAGTAGCTAAAGTGGTTCAAACGGATCAGTATTCCATTTTGGAGTTTTCAAATGAAACCTTTGTTTCTTAATGTATTCCAGTGACTATTTTGAGTGGCAATCGGGCACAATTCATGTCTAATAAGGCAAAGTGTTATTTAAAAAAACTAGGAATAAAGCAAAAACCATTCAATCTGCCAATAGTAGCATTGAGGACTGTATTACCCAGATAGGCAGACCAGTTTGTTATGTCACAATTAATGAGGCTACATGTCTAAATCTGTTTGTGACTATCAGAGGGAGTAAACCAAGTTCAAAGTACAATCCTGGTTATTTGTTCTGCGAATGTGTGGAACAGTGGTCCTTGGAAGAGATGAGTGTAAAGTTCCATCCAACTCAAAACACAGTGTCAAGCCTACAAAAATCAAGGATCATGGTTGGGTGTGCATGAGCGTCAATTTTCTGACCCTGAGGAAGCAGTGATCATTTTAGAAAATTCTGTAAGATTGAGAGATGGTATGGTATGAAACCTCAACAGGGTAGCTGTTGGACTAAATGATACTTGGATGAACTATAATAATAAGGGCAACTGAGATTATATCAGATGGTTAAATGATGAAACGGTTGAGGCTGTGGAGTAGGGGTGATCCAGCGGAAGGCCAAGGTTGAACTATTCACCAAACCAAGTATTTCAATGGGGCCCATATCACACTCCCTGGCCAAATCCGCTGGGAATCAAGGTTTTTATAATTCAATTAAGTTCTGATTAGTTAATTCCCTGTAACCAGAATTCAGTTTAAATCAACCCTTCAATGCCTAACTAATCTTCACAAATCAACACTCTTTCCTCTGGTCGATGGACCATTAGTTGAGTTAGTTGATGGTGATATTAACAACTATTTAACTAATCCACAGATCTCAGTGAAATAACCACAGACTCTGGGAAAGATTCATAAGCTTTATATAAGATTTCAGTCATAAATTGATCGCTTACACTACAGATTCACAGTGCAAACTCCATCATTCTTAGCATGGGAGAGAAAAATTCATTTGGCAAGAACATTCATTAACACAGGATTCATTCAACAAAATTAAAGGCAAAAAGAGTGGATAGATGTAGAGACAAAAGGACATATAATGAAATATATTTGCAAAGAATTATGCAAATTTGAGACAGAACGATAATTACCTAATGAAATACTGAAAACCACCCCTCTGGCCAAAGGACTGGTAAGGGTCTCCTGAATTAGGGTCAGGAGACCAGGACTATAGGACAGGATCAGGACAGGACAGATACTTACTAGACTTCTCTATAAACCCGACGCACCAGGGCTCATCCCTCTCTTACATTCTCTCCCTCCTCGATGTTCTTCCAGAATCTTCGGATCTAATCAAGCTGTCATTTGGATCTGCATCTTCCCAGTCTGCTCTCTCTTCTTTGCTTCTGGCAGCTCTCGCCTCTTGCGTTCTCTCAGCATTGATGATGTCTAACTTAAGTCACTCTAGTTATAGTCTTTATTTCTTAACATCCCACCTTCAATAGTTGCAAATATTGATGAAGTACGGAATATGATTAGACGGGGCTTGGGGAGTTTTCATTACACCATGCTGACATATTCTTTTTTATTATTGTTCTTTTTGTTCTGCAAAACCCTCCCTTTAGCTCATTCACTACTTTAACGCCTTAACCGCGGCGGCAATTCCGCCGCAGTGTGGGCGTTCCATTGAGTGGGCGGGGCTGCGCCGGCCTACGGACGCGCACAACATTACAGAGGTAGAGCTTGCAACGGCCTTTGGCCGACGGGCGCACTTAAAGGGTTAATTCTCATACATGTATTGTTGCAATACTTATTACCATTTAATACAGGCTCCAATGAAGAGGGATACATGTCTTACTTTTCTCACGACTTCTGTCCTTGTTCTTTGGCAGTCATTCAACTCTTTCGGTCATCCGGTCACATCATGAATTTACTGAGCAAGCACTGCTCTATTTTATCCTATTTTCATTTCGGTCATGTACGATAGTAGTCCCAAATGCACACTATTAATAAAGGAATCACAAATAGGTATTCATTTCTCAAATATATAGTTTCACTGTTCACCACCCACTTCTACTCTATCCCATGTTATTAATATTCCCTTGAGCAAAAGCATTACCAATAGCAGCTTTCCTTTGAGTTCAAGCAAGCAGATGCCGGGCATGCGGTGCCTCAGACTGCATGTTAGTAACCCTGGGCGTAGTAGCGCTATGCGTAGCTACGCGAACTGCACTTCGCACTATGCGAGCTGCACTTACTGCGTAGTGCACTGTACAAAATGCTGTTTGCACTGATTGCACAGTGCCGGATGCTAGTCTGCACTGTGCAATCAGTGCAAACCGCATCTTGCACAGTGCAAGTGGTCGTTTTCTGCCGCTCGAGTAGATTTCTACTCGAGCGGCAGCTTTCTCAACGCGGACTGGTAGTTTCTCATTGTGAGCGGTTGCGAGCACACGCGACCACTCGCAATGAGAAACCTGACCTCCCCGCTTTGAGAATCTCGCCGGGAGGTTTATTTTCCACGCTCATGATCGGCAACTTGATGTTGCTGATTGTGAACGAGGAAAAAGTCTCGCCGGGATGTCATTTTGCTTGCTCGCAGTCACCAACTTGACGATGAGGACCGCGAGCAAGCAAAAACTTACCGCTACGCATGTTTGCACTGTGCTACGTGCAATTCGCATAGTGCGAACTAACACAAACTTCGCAAACTACGCAAGTGTAGCATAGTACTTCGTCCAGGGTTACATGTTAGTCCTTCTTGCGCATGCGTGCGAGTTTTCCCTCTTAACGCAAGTTAGTCACGTTACTTTTACGTAATTCAGGTTTGCACATGCGCAAATCATTTTTCCAAGTTAAAGCAAGTTTTATTCGCGTTGCAATTATTCTACGTTAATTAAGCATGCGTTAAGCTTTTCTTGTGTCAGTGTCTGGTATATATTCGATTTCGTCTCATTGTACAGCTTTTAATGGTTAGTGAAAAAGAATTGAAGGAATGCTCTAAGCAAGTTTTGTTTTCTTGAATCCTTGCTTAATCAGGGGACAGATGTGAACTGGTTGATATCAATTGGGAAACACAGGGTGCTACAGAGGATGCAACTAATGCTGTGGCAGATTCCTTTAATTGTGAAGGGGATAATGGGCTTGGAACTAGTTGCTCTATAACTAGCAAGATACAACACGCGTGGTAAGGTGATTATATTGTTCATACTAAATAGAATACCTGTCATATTCAGATCGTTTCTCTTTCCATAATTTTCAAATTGTAATTATGATTTTTTTTGTCTATTAAGTGGGAGATTTGTTGTGGGCTTATGTAATGGGTTAGAATAGTTGGAGTGGAATCCTGAGTACGTTGACTTTAGGTTTCATCCACGGGTGGCTAGATGCCTGGAGGACCCAGACTGTGCTGGCTATCATAATTTAATTTATTTGGTGTTTTATATAGCGCGAACATGACCCAAAATAAGGTATCAGAGAGAAACCTTTATGCTATAACACTCATATATGCCAGTCCAAAATGATGGTTAGGGGTCGATGTCTGGTAGCCAGTGTGTGAAAAATAAGGTTATCTGATAATGTCTAGTTTGCTGAAATTATGGAAGGAATTTGCTCATAAAAAAGGATTTTGGCCTTATTTTTTAAAGCAGAAATTGACGGAATTCTTATAATGTTCGGGGGGGAGAGCATTCCAAATTCTTGGTGCTGCACCAGAGAAAGCTTGGTCATAAGTTTTTTTCTTTCGGAAAAGGGCTGGTTTCAGTAATAGATCTCCATGACTCCGGGAAACTCTGTATTCTCCTGCTAGTGTGATTTTCTGGGCTAGGTACATTGGTGTTTAATAGTGTATCGTTTTGTGAGTGAAACGTGCCATTTTTTGTTGTATTCTCTCTTTTTTTTTTTTACTCCTCATCTGCCCGACACACGTTCCTTAGATGCAAAGAAATCAACCCGACCAGCTCACTGCCATTGGGAGCAAGGCCCTGGAAATTGAGCCGCTACACAAGCTAGGCGGAAGTTATTACGAGTTGGTAGGATATACAATGCACCTTATTAACGCTCCTCTAGGCAACTTCATACCTGTAAGGCCAGTATGTGACAACGGAGTCGGGGCAGACCACAAAACTAAGCCATGGAGTAAATGGGCATAATCATCGGATCTTTGGGGGGGGGGGGGGAAACAAAAAAAAAACAAAAAAAAGGCGAAGAAAGCTTCACTTCCAATCTATCAAAAGTTTCCAAAATGCGAGGCTCTGGACTCTACAAGTTCTTTTCAAATCTACCTTAGATGTTTCATAGAGTGAAGTTAGCCAAGCGGAGTGTGTGGGAGGGATGGTATCCGCCCAGTGCATGCATATCTGCCGTCTTGCCAACAGGATAGCATAGAATAAAAAGGACCGCACTGCCCCAGTGATATTCTGATCAAACCCGAAAATGACAAGTGGTAGGGTAAAGGAATGTTGGTCTTGAGAATTGAATCTAAGGTGACTTTAATCTCCTTCCAAAAAACAGATATGTGGGGGCATTCCCAGAACATATGTATATCTGAGGCTGCTGGTAGTTGGCATTTATTACACCATTTCCCGTCCTGATATTTAGATAGACGTAAAGGGGAGAGATACGCCCGATGTAGGGTAAACAGATGATTTCGTCTAAGCCAGGCGGGTTTAACTAGTTTATACAAAAGGGAAAATGATTTTATCCACAAGTCCTCATCTAATGGCACAATTTATTTTCCCCATAGCTCCATTGGGAGATTGAAATCCCCGTCTATCTCTTCCAATATGGGCCAATACCAAAGAGCCACCTCCTTACCTCCTGTCTGTTTTTCTACTAGGTGTTGTTCTAGGGGGCTAAGTCTTCCAATATTAGGATCTTTCCTGATTAATTCTCTGGCCCAACTACTGATTTGTATATACTTAAATCTTGACAGAGTCGGCCCTACTTTCGCCCTAAGCTCCTCCCACTCTATCAAGATGCTTCCAGATATCAATTCACCCCATCTTCAGAGCCCAGCTGTAATTAGGGGGGTTGCCAGAGAGTCTTGCAGGCACACTGGGAGCCCAGGAGAGTCCCATATTTGAGCATAATTAGAAAAGTATGCCAGCCCCACTCTGCGTTTAATTTGCACCCATGTCTTCAATAGTGTTAAAAGAGTCTTGAGCCTCACCTTTTTGAAGAACTTTCGGTCTCCAAACTTAAATAGGGACCCGTCTAGCGGGAGGTTTGCCCCTACCAGCATTGCCTTAAACAGTCTCCCATTTGAAGAGAGATCTGGTGACTTCAGGAGCATTCTTGAGTGGGAGAGCTGGAATGCCCAAGAGTAATATTGCAAGTCTGGGAGGGCCAGCCCACCTTTTTCCCTCCTCCTCCTTAATTTTTTCCAGGCCAACCTGGTAGCTTTATTGCCCCAAATGAAAGAATTAATTTCTTGCTGGCACTTAAGAAGTTGTTTGGAGTCAAAAGCCAAGGGAATAGAGTTGAAATTAAAAGTCAGTTTCGGAAGGATAGACATTTTTACTATGTTGACTTTCCCAAAAATTGATAATCGAAGACCCGCCCAGGATTTCAATAAGGCCCTACATTCTCGGAAGACCAGATCTAAATTAACTTTTACTAGGGTGTCAATGTCTTGCGTAATTTTAACTCTGAGGTAGCGGATTGAGGGTGCCACCCCAACGCCCGGATTAGCAATATTCCACGTCATGAGCTCAGTCTTCTCGGCGTTGATATCATAGCCCGATATATTTCCAAATTCTTTGGCCTTTTCAACCACAATGGGGAAGGCATTTGCTGGATCACTGGTGTATATTACTATATCGTCGGCGTAAAGCCCTACCCTTCTTTCCCAACCACCGAATTCGAATGAGGAGATTCTTGGATCATCCCTGAAGGATTGTGCAAGTAGTTCAATATACATGTTGAAAAGTAGAGGGGACAGGGGGCACCCCTGTCTTGTTCCCCTGCTGATCTGAAAGGGCTTTGTACATGAACCGTTGACCAAAATGCTTGCACTGGGATTGGCATACAACAGACCAATTGATCTCTGAAAGTTTGGCCCAATTGCAAATGTCTTCATGACCTCAGCTAAATATGCCTAATTTACTCGATCAAACGCTTTTGTAGCGTCGAGGGTCATGATGGCCAAAGGAAGGGAGAACGTTGAGGCGATATCCACTGCCCCAATTAGATCATACGTAAGGTCTGAGAGCTGTCTACTCCGTATAAAGCCCTTCTGGTCAGTGTGTATTATTGAGCCAACCTCGCGCCCCAACCTATTCGCCAACACAGCCGCAAAGAGCTTATAATCGCTATTTAAAAGCGAAATTGGCCTGTAAGAGCCACATTTGGCCGGATCTTTCCCGGGTTTCGGGATCAAGACAATAGTTGCCTCCCCCCATGATTTTGGTGGGATAGCACCGTTGGCTAAGATGTCATTAAAAAGTCTTGTAAGCACTGAGACTATTTTGGGTGCCAAGACCCGAAGTAGTTCCCCGGGAAGACCGTCAGGGCCTGCTGCCTTGCCCCGCTTCACCTTTTTAATAGCGTCACTCACTTCTTCCTCAGAAATAGATCTATCAAGCCGGTCACTTTGTTCCAAGGTGAGAGTGGGAAGAGTAATCTTCTCTAACCATCTAAGCTTAGACATCGGGTCATCCGAGATCTCCTCCTTATAAATTTGCTGAAAAAACTCCAGAAATGCTTCTCCGATGTCTCTAATAGAAGATCTTTGGTGAGTCTCCCCCTCTACGCTGATGTGCTTTATGTATTTTTTGGCCTGATCAGATTTAATTTTCCATGCGAGGACCTTACCCGCGGATTCACCATATTCAAAGTTTGAGAGCTTACTTGCTGCCCATCTCAATGCAACCCTCTCTTGAAGAATACTATCTAGCTTCTCCTTTAATTCATTACGTTGTTCCTGTTCTGTATTAGTCCCATTTCCGGAGCCAATACGTTGGTCAAGGAGGGCGATTTCCTTTTCAATATTAGCGATCTTTGCCCTGTATAGTTTCCCTCGATAAGAGGCCCTGTTGGTTATATGGCCTCGCAAATTTGCTTTATAAGCCTCCCATACTATACCTAGCTGAGTAGTATTTATATTGGTGTCCATAAAGAATTTTGTTTCTTGGATGAGAAGGTCAGTTTCCTCTTTCTCTAAAAGAATCTTACGGTCAAATGACCAGGAGGTATGAGAGGATTGCTGAGCTATTTGTAAGGAAAAAGACATGGCAGAATGATCTGATAAGTGTGAGGGCAAGTACACTAAATCCTTCAGGGGGTCTCTTTATGAATAACTAAAAAGAGCGTAATCAATTCTCGACTTATGATTGTATTTATGATTGTGATATGATACGCCTAGTGCATCGCCAGCTCTCTCCCTCCATGGATCTGCCAATCCAAGCGTTGACATGACAGCCCCCAGCGCCTGCCTGGATTTATTATAGGTTAATGCCTTTGAATTGGGGGATTTGTCCAATTTTGGATTAAGTACTAAATTAAAATCTCCCATCCAAATTATTGGATCGTGAGTTGTTAAGAGGTGGTTCTGAATTTTGTTCAAATATGTGGGATCGTCCTGATTAGGTCCATAATAGCCTACCAAATTATATAGTCTGCCCTCTAGATTTACTTTGACATATAACCACCTACCACATAGGCAAGAATCTGTGCTCTAACTTGCCATTTGAAGATGATAAGGATACCCCGGATATTCGCATTATGATTGGTACAAATAAAACAGTCTACCCATCTAATTTTCCTCAACATTTCCCTCACTTCTTGTTGGAGAAGATGTGTTTCCTGAATGACAATGACCTGCGCTGGAGAGTCCCTCAAATATTGTAGTATTCTATACTTCCTACTCTTGATACGCAGGCCATTGACATTCCAGGACAAGAATTTTATTCCCATCTCCTGATATCCTTATTCCTACACCTACTCATTGAGTCGATATAAGGAAAACAACTCCCAAGGCAGGATAAACAAAAATGGGATGTGTTTGATAAGATTTGTAAGTGTAAATCGGTGTCTGACAAATGAGGATATTTTGCAGTTTTACCCCCTCCCTGGAAAACCCCACCTTACTTAACCTGGCCATTAATGCCAGATTTGTCTCTCTGAGGAGTCCCCCCTCACCCAGCCCTGTTACATGTTGTTATTATGAAAAGTAATCCGGCAGTATCAAGATTGATACCCTTAAGGGGAAGACGTCATGAGTGAAACGATACAGAGAGTAATAATCTTAGAGGTGGTAAGCTCTTAGAGGTTTTCTCAGTTTCTCCCTTTTTTTTTCATTTTTTTTTTAAGAACTTCAACCACCACCCCCGATCCGTGTTATTGCTTATTTTTCCCTTATTTTTTTTTTTTAAACACCCTCTGTGTGCATTTCCCTTTCCCCTTTTTATTTTTTATTTATTTATTTATTTATTTTGTTTCCATATCCTTAAATGTGTTTCTACCATGCTAATCTATCAGTAGAGTTAAAGGATGAGGTTGTCCCCATGAGGAGGGAGATATAGGGTGATATAGGGACCTAATTTTTTTTTTTTGTCTCTTTATCTCTGTCTCCTTATCTTCCTGTCTGTAAGATTCTGATATTTAAACGGCTCCCTGTTGATGGTCACTAATGGAGGCCAGGAGTTCATCTGCCTCCAGAGGGGAATGGATGTTGTGCATCTTGTTATTATACATAACCCTCAGGAAGGCAGGAAACCTCATCTGGACAGTAGCTCCCAGAGCCCTGAACTTCTCCATTCTCTGGCCTAATTCCCATTGTCTATCAAGGGTTGTTTTCGACAAGTCAGATCTAATTACATAGGTGAATTCTGAGGCTTTTACAGCTTTAGATTTAAGCGCTAAGTTCAATATCTTCTCCTTGATGGAATAGGTTAGAAAGTTGACTAGGATCTTCCTCGGTTTTGATCTCCCCTGCTTCAAACGGAACGGGTCTCTATGGGCTCGTTGAATATCCCTTTCCAAGTCTTCAACAGATTCCTCCAAGTTCAGGGACTCTTTAAGCAAGGAGGCGATACATTTTTTCATTTCTCCCCCCTCTTTTCCTTCCGGAACCTTCAGAAGTCTGATATTATTCCTCCGTGAGTAATTCTCCAAAGATTCCACTCTTTCTTTTGTCGCATTTCCATCACGTCTTAAGTAAAATATCTTTTCTTGTGCAGATTCCAATTTGGCTTTTAATTCGCCTACTGTGCTTTCGAGAGTTTCTGTCCTTTCAGTAAGCAGGTCTACTCTCTTATCAAGGGCATCAAACGCCGCTTTTATCTCTTGCTGGTTAAGCTTAGATTCATCTAATCCGCTTTTGATCTCATGTAGAAGATCTTCCAATGATATCCTTTCCTGTGTTTCCTGCGTTTCCCGGGTTCCACCCACTGGGGGGCTAGATTCATTATTATTTCCTTCGGCCTGCAGAATTGAAGGTCTAATCTCCTCCGAGATATTATCAACAGGGACACCAGAGTCTGTGACTGGCGAATTTAAAGAGGCAACCCCATGGGTATTGTCTATACCACTCATCTTTATTATTTCTCCTTGGGGTCTATTCTCCCCTGCTCTACAAGAGACTTCTAGGACCTGTGGCAGTACCTTGAAATATGACCTAAGCAAGGGAGTAAGCCTCACAGCGCTACTTTTAATGTTTCTGGTTTTTGGTTTGGTGCCTAACTTTAAATCTTTTAAGTCAGGTATTCGGAGGTAGTAGCAGTTGTAGCAGTAGTGGCAGCATGTTTCCCCGTGAAGAGAAAAATAGAAGACCCTAGGGTAATCTCATTAGCACCACATTCTACATCATTTGCTCCCTCCTTCACTTCGGTAGAACCAGGCCCCTGCTCAATAGTTGTGCCTATGTGGGTGTCATCAATAGCTAGAGCCCTTGTCTCACCTAGCCCATCCGCTGGATTATTCGTATCCTTGGCCCCCCTACACCCCTGCCCAGTCACCTTACTTGAGGTTAATTCTTGATCTGCTGCTTTTTCTGCTCCTTCCTCCTCTGCTGCTGCCTTAGCCTCAGTTTTGATTTTAAGGCGACGTATCCGCTGTTTTATTTTGTCAGTGCGAGGGGGGAGTTCAGCACCCAGTCGCGTTACCTTTAATGTGGCTGGACACTTTTGGGATGATTGCAGGCTACTAGTGCCTCCCAATATCCCTCGAGCCGCCGCTCTGTGGCTCCGTCGCAGCTCCACGGCTGCCTCGGCCCACCAGGGAAGAGAGGCGGAAGGCGGGACCCTGAAGCCACACATCCACTGAGGTAGGCGTTGCTTCCCTACACCGACCCCGAGCACTCCCGCAGAAACCAAAGCTGGAGCCGCCGACCCACCGCACCGCACCACCACCTCGGGAGGAGACCAGCAGATGTCAAAGTCCGAATGTGCACCAGCGGCAAAACAGCGGCAAAACAGCGGCACTTCAGGGCTGACAAAGCCGACCTGCGCCACACAACAGCGCCCGGCGTCCACCGCTCACGAAACCCAGCTCCTCCCCAGGTTCACGCGAAGCAAAGCAAAGGCACTCGGCAGGGCGGAGAAAGCCGCGAACGCATCCAGCACAGCCATGTAGGTCACAGCGATAAAAGGAAACGTGAACCTGCCGGTTCTGGTATGCTTTGCTGGGATTTACAGGGAGCTCCGTTTGAGAGACACGACCAGCCCTAGCTGGCGGCCGCCATGTTTTCCCGGCCGTTGTATTCTCTCTTTGTAAGGCAGCCAGTTGAGCGCTTTCAGGTGAGGGGTGATTTGGTCAAATTTTCTGGAACCAGTTATAAGTCTTGTGGCCGCGTTGAGACAAGCTTTTAGTGGTGCTGTTGAAATCTTGGATAAACTAGCTAGAGTTGTGCAACCGTACTCGATCCTCGATATGATTAATGCCTGGACTGCTGTGTTCAGATCTGAGTTGTTTATGAAAGGTTTAAATTTTCTGAGGTAGCTTAAATGGAAAGGGGCGTTTTTTGCCATCGGGCTAATGTGTTAGCATGTTCAGGTTTTTGTCTAGCATAATTCCAAGGGATTTGGTTGAATCAACAAGCCTCGGAGTACAGTTTAGCTCCGTGATCTACTTGGTCCACTCCAAGATATTCGTAGCGCCTTTCAGGGGGGAAATCATAAGGAATTCAGTTTTATGCAGGTTAAGCTTGAGGTGATTACTAGTTAGCCAATGTACTCCTCAGGTACAATAAATTCACTTGCACCTATTACATGTGAGTATGATTAATAGCGTAACAGACATGCCACCCTGGAATCATAGAGTGCAGTGGTGTCTCCTAACAACCAGGCAGGGGAGTCTTTCTGAAACTGATATCTTTGGACTTCGATAGGCCTGACCTCTCAGGGAAACGAGGAGCCGTGCAACTTCTAAGAAGATCACATCTTGACAGTAATCCAAGCAGTACTCATCTTCAATTTGGCACTAAGGGTGTTCTTATTTTGTTGCTGAGGAGAGATCTCTTTGTTCTCCACACAAAAGTGTCATAGCCGCTTCATTGCTACCACATCATGTGTGACACCTTCAGCCAGTCCCACCACTTTACTAGTATTGGGCAATATAGCAATTATATTCACTACAATGTTGCAAATTTATGCAAATGTTTGCAAAATGCAGTTGCCTGTATCCAGTGTTATAATTGTATGGAATGTTGTACGTCGCATGCAAAAGTCACATGACATACCAGTAGGAAACTAGTTTGCAGAGAAAGAATCTCTATGTGAACCAGTCTCTTACACTCAAACAGTATGTGAAATGTTATGCCTGCCAAATCTCGCAATATTCACACAATGCGAATTTCATATATTTTGTAGCATTAAAACAATCCCCAGCCCTACATTTTACGTGATAGCAGTTCTCTAAGTGGGCCTGGGGCTACCAGGACAGGGCTGGGGCAAATTAAAATAAATTAAAGTTAACAGGGTCGCATAGTCCCTCTATTTTTGTCCTTCATTGGCTGAAGAAAAAAACACTTTCCTGCCTGTCACGTGCTAGTGCTGCAACTCAATGTCACCAGAAGTCCCTTTTATGATTCAGGGACTAAATAACAGTGTATTGCCACTTACTTTTAAACTTACTGTGTTAAGTTGTTTTTATTGCTTCTGACCCTCGAGAAAGATGGTATATACTTTTAAATAAAATACCCTGTTGATTTTGATGCTTTGTCCAATAAGGCCCCTTATGTGAGTGTGTCAAACACAGAATGCTCTTTCACTTGTTAATTACACAGGCCACAACTCGTGTAAAGACTTCTCAAGCCACACCCATTTAGGGTCCTACCACCATTTTCTTCCCACTCAAAGCATCGTCTGAAGGTAATTTTGAGGTTGTGACTTGTGTGTCCTTAACCGTACTGAGCAAACGCCACCCTGCAGAGTGCTGTTGACTCAGTGCTGCTCTCAGGCCCCTCTCATGATACTTCTGGGTTTTTATTAGGATATCTCCAGGCCACTTCTATGATTTGTGCCCATGGCAAAGAAATAGTTCGCCTATCTTAATCCTTATTAGAGCCTGAACAGTAATTGTGTGGAATGGAAACAATGTCTATTTATTGGCTTACTAGACATTTGTTCTGCTCCGAACAGTTGCTAAGTCTCTGGTAACTGCAAGTACTGGTAGGTACCCCAGTAACAAGCAAACCTCCCATTAATTATTGTTTATGTCTCTTGCAGCTTTTTTGTGCCAGGGAAGACATGTGGTAATGATCTGTGGAATCATTGTTTCTTACAGTTATTCCACCAGATTACTGCCTGAATTCAGAATATGGTAGAAAAGGCAGGAGTCTCCTCTGTGCAGGTGCTTGACTTGAGCCTGTGATAGTTGAGAACAGACTAATAAAAAGCCCAGTTAGTGTAGGAAGGGTTTGCATTATATAAGGCACATAACTTAAGGCAGTTCGCATCTCAATGATGTTCCTTAGTCCTATGTCAGGAGGATGGCATTTCTGAAATTTGTAAGAATCCTAGGTTCATGCAGGAGTAGCTGCCCACCCCAGTACAGATTTTGCTTTGTATTCTGGTACTTGTAATTCTTTATATTCAATATAAAATAAACAATATTACAAGTCACGTAAGACACCTGCATAAGTGAAGCACTCTGATGCCTGTCTCCACCAACAATCTCTTCTTAAATTGACCCATACCATCTCCATCCATCAGCCTCATCTATCGACACAGTGCCACTCCCTGTCTTTAGATGATTCTTTACCATATGCCTCCCCCGCTGTATTTACCATTAAGATAACTTGCGGTGCCTGACTCACGGGCCTTTCTTTGTTTCTTTCTCAATTTTCAATGCATGCTGACCAAGCCACCACGTTTGTCCCCTACAGGAGGAAGGGGTGGGGGGCTGGAAATGGGATGAGAGACTTCCTTGCTCGGTTACCTCAAAACCTGTTAGTGGTAGCACTTCTACAGAAGAATGGATCAGGAAGAGAGTAAGATTGTACCTGCTCTTCTAAGAGGCCATCTGTCGCCTATGCCCTACACCCTAGAGTCTGGGCCATTTCAAAGGTCATCAGGAATGCTTTGGAGGAATCCTTCAATTCATAATGCAAGCTAGGAAGTTCACGCCAATCTCAGGCTGACTTATCACTCACACAATGTAAGTATAAAATGGATTCCTGAGAATACTGATGTATTAAGCACTAAGCTTTGCCTTTCTGCATGTGGCTGGGTCCAAACTGAGGTGGCATGCGGTGCAAAATAATGATGGACTGGGATATAGCCCGAGTAATTACCATTGACTGAAATTAATTCAAGCATTCCACCCATTACTTTGTGTATACAGTGCTTCTTTCATTCTAGTCACACCTGTTTCCTTCATTCTTCATCCCAGTCCATGGAAACTATGCTGCGGGCAATGGACAACGCAGCCTCTGTTACTGTGTTAATACGATTCATTCTGAAAATTATATTATTCAACATGCACGATAATAAAAACGCCCTTGATATTCAGAGCAATTTTCATTCCTGGCATATTGCCTGTTCACTAAGCATAATATCTGGTTGACAGTGTGGGAAGATTATCTTTCTGTTAATAGGGGCTGAGGTGGGGAGGCAGAAGGGCACCACAATTATGAAAATGTTTATGAAGACTATAGTTTTAATAATTTTCTTTCTGCTGATGGCGCTTCAGAACACTTGTAGCCCACTTACTGCAAACCAAAGCATGTGCACCTTAATGCATCTAGATATACCTGTACTGACCAACGTGTGCCGTCACCTTGCAGGTACATGGACAGTCCATCCACCTTTTTTAAAAATAGTAGCGGGCCGTGACCCACAAGACTAGAGGGGCAACAGACAAACCCGGGGGTGGGGGTTAAAGGATAATAAAAAAATAATGTACTTACCCGTGTTTGGCTCCGCATTTTCTTCTTTCTTCTGCAGTCAGCTTGAAGGCACACCTCATGGAGCCTCAGGCAACCCCCTTCTGAAAATCCTATTGCTGCTCACATGCTCCAGAGGAGCAGCGTGACAGCAGAGCCAGGATTGGCTGGAGCAGGTTGCTGCAACGCTCCAGCAGGAAAAGGAGGCCTGCTTTTCACCCAGCTGTCTGAGAAAGCTAGGTGGGGCGATTTACACTGTGCAAGTCAGGCTGGCCATCGCAAGACATCCGGCTAAGGTGACTTGCGCAGTGTAAACTGTTGGAGTGAGCACCACTCTCCTGCTTTCAGTCAGTAGCAGCCCCGCCCCCAAACACTGCTCGGGCTGGGAGCAGTGAAAAATAAAATGGTTATTTATTTTATTACGGTTTTATTTTCATTTTTGCCGCACTGCACTAACAGCATGGGGGGGACGCTCCTCTGCCCTAATTGGTGGGCCAGCCGCTATTCAGAAACTCCTGCCAAACTCCAATTAGCTGCTGTCTTGTCTGAGACAGTAAGGTAGGGATTATTAGCCCATCGCATTGACCTGCCTATGCGATTGACCGGTGCAACTAAGCGTGACTGCTGGCATTCAAAATGTCCTAGAAGATGCTTGGCTTTTCTTTAGAAACTTTGTTTCGACACTTAGTGTAGTTCTGTCCCCAAGAACGGTGAACTGTCTATTGAACCTTCAGCTAATTATGGGAGACAGAACAGCTGGATTTCCTTCTTAATATCATATTTGGCTACCTTATCGCAATCACTTTAACGCCCACCAAAACAATGTCTCCATCAATAATCGAACAAACTACTGCACAGTCCATCTTAAACTACAAAGTTCATTATATTGGTTGGTCCACCAACTAGGAAAGCACGTCATGGTCAAAATGAATCGTCTCCCTTTTTTTTGCCCTGATAATGAAATATTCAATTTGTAAATAGGCCATCCTTTTTTGTTAGCCCTTCCAATCGTTCATTCATCTCTTTCGAATTCTCCACTTATTGCTTTTTTCTGGGTGCCTTAAAGTTAATGTGGAAATCCCTCTTGATAGGGATGGGGTTATAAAACATTGCGTGTCCTCAGAGGTATAAGTAGGAATCCTCTTGAAGAGTTGTGGCGTACTTAAAGATGTGGCTAATCAGTGCTTAATTTGAGCTGGTGGTTTCCAGGTTCGGCACCAGCACTTAATTGTCAAGACCGGCACTTATGACAACTGCCACATGGTGGCGATGTTTGTGTAATTTAGAGATAAGCAGAACAACAGTTGTTTATTAATTCAATATACATTCAAAACAACTAAAACCTGCTGCCAAAGTCATTCTTATAGTTTTGGGGAGCTCTAACGATCTGGATGGCCACACTTGTAGAAGTGTGATGGCTAGTGGTTCTGTAAGTACTGTCATTGGCAGTGGTAATGGGTAGCGCAAGTTACGGTGGTCCCCTGACGAGGACCCTGGCACTTATGTTTTTTACAAATGAAGAACTGGGCCTAATACAAGTGTGGTAGAATGCTTTGCTTGCAATATAGTACAACTGGACAAAGAATAATCAAAATCAGCAAAATATGCCCTTAACAAATGTACATTTAAAAGCATGCAACACCAGTACTTTTGCTTTCTATACTCTTGTTTGGTGGAGTGTACACAGGAAATAACTTGTTTATTATTCAGTTGGAATGAAATATTACATTAGACCCTGAGTACCCACCAGGAATACGTCTTTTTTAACAACCTACTGTCACAGGACCCTGGGAAGAGACCTCTGCCTTTAGTCTCTCATCTGGAAGCTTTTAGACTGCTTAGAAACACCCTTAATTTATAGTGGGAGCTCTCTACAAAAAAATTAGGCCCTCAAAAGCGGGCAGCTCACTGAGGTGGGAGGGCAGACCGCATCCCCCTCACCAAAAGATGTGTCACCCCTGAGACCTAATCCTGGCTATACCCAAATATGTTTGTATTTAAAATAGGATTGAAGCCCCCAGTACCGTGGATATTTTGCAGCTCTTGACGTCATGTGAAGCACTGCCTCCGCTCTTGGCCTCTTCCTAAAGCACTGGGAAACCATTTGGCCACTACGACGTTTACTGCATTCTGCATTCTTACTTGAATTGACATAGTCTTTTCCCTCAAGCAGGTGAAGGACTTGTTTCCATCTTGGTGGGGACCAGGGAAAGGATGGTGCTGACTGAGCCCGGTGGCTGCGGGTCTTCGAATGCCATTCATTCCTGCAGAAGGTTCAAACGGAGCTCTCCAATAGCCCCACGGTCATTGCTCTATCTAGTCCAAAACGTTTAATCTTAGTGTAATTGTGTTGGCAAATGGAAGGTAACCTGTCCCTTTCAGATGACATCCATATATGTAAACATTTGGAGCAAAGCCTTCTGGGAAGTGTTCCCAGTACCCCCTGGCATATACCAAAAACCCACAGTCAGTTCTCTGTTGTCATTGCCGTTCTCATGCTTCGTGCTAGCTTCCCTTTTCTGCTCCTCTAAACACACCTCACCCTTCTTTCTATGGCTTAGCAATTTTAAAATGTTCAACTAGTTTAATTTCCCAATTTTTCTTTAGTTGTGGCCGTTTGGTGAGCCCTTAAGGATTTGACGATTCCCGTGTTTTGCTTCTTGCAGTATTTTGCACTCGCCCGCACCACTTGCTCAGCCCTCATTCCCATATCCATTATTTTTTCACATGTTCTTCTGTCTTCTGACCTAGCCTGTATGTCTCAACAGGTTCTGTCTACAGCTCGTGCCTTCACCCTACCTTCAGACTTGTTTGCTGAACTTACTTCTGGTTGTCCCACGATCATGTCTGCACTGCTGCCTGTAGGCAAGATGTTCATAATCGCTCCTACCATGCCCAACTGTGCTCTTGCTTGCTGCATGCCAGCAGAAAGCTTGTCCTTCTTCCAAACCATTTTCTCTTTCCTGTTCCCACT
The DNA here is from genome assembly GCF_964263255.1 of Lissotriton vulgaris. NCBI lineage: Eukaryota > Metazoa > Chordata > Amphibia > Caudata > Salamandridae > Lissotriton > Lissotriton vulgaris. Next base: position 656,587,075 of record NC_141697.1, read on the forward strand.
CGAACTTGTACCCTACTGCCGCTTCCAAAACAGCTACAATTCTATTTTTTTCCATCTCATCACCTTAGATCACTTGGGCCCTCCCCATATCCACTTTAATGGAGCCTGCAGCAGCAAGGTCATTTTTACTATTTCCTTATTGTATTTTTGCTTATTCTTTAGCTCGGCTACCAACACATTCAGAAGGGTCCACGCTGCGCAGTGCGGCAGCTCAGAACCTCCTCAGGGCCATTTGTTTTTGGCTGGAGCCAAAAAACTGCTTAGGTGGGGACATTAGTAGTTTCCTTACTCCTGTGAACCCCACTCACAATGGTTCAAGAGCTCCCATCCCATTCCACATCCCATACCTCAACCCTCCAGACTGTGCTCCTCCACCACTGGTCGCTCAGCCTGTCTTGTCTCTCTCCACAGGTATCTGAGCCTCTGTATCATCCATGAGCAGCAGCGTGTGGCCCTGGATCTCATCCTACAATCCCCGCCGGAGTTTTTGAACTTCCACAACACCCTCCTACAGGTAAAGTTATTGCTGCCATTGTAAAGTCCTGAAAGCTGATATAAAATACTTTGTGGGATTATAAAAAAAAGCATAGGTCTGAGGGGACAGTAACAGAACCTCCAAAGGAGAGTGATAACATAAGGATGTGGGGAGAGACAACCGTTATTTGAAATAACTATCAGTATGTGCATTTGTGTAGGGTAACTCTATGCTATTAAGGGGAAACATCCTTTACAACAAAACCTTTTCCACGCAGTACCTTTACAACGCAGGAATTACAACGCAAGTCGCTACAACGACTTGCGCTGGAGGGCGCTGTAGGATAGGGAATGGTTTAATTTACTATCCAAAACCTTCCCTACTATCCACGGGGACTGGAGTTGGAATAGTAAATTAAACTATTCACTATCCAGAGCCCCCCAACGTGAGTCGTTGTAACGACTTGCGTTGTAAAACCTGCGTTGTAAAGGCATGCGTGGAAAAAGCATGCGTTGTAATGACATACATCCCTATTAAGCACCTCTATCTTGAGAGCATTCCATGTATTAGTGCAGCACAACTGATGCTTGGTGATTTAATCAGGCCTTCATCTACATACAAGCCAGTCCTATGGATTGCTCACAGTTGGTCAGGTACACGTGTAATGGAGGCCATTCAAAGGAGCTTTTCAAATTCGTTTTGGTGGAGGGGGAAGATTTACTGATGTACCACTGCAGGGATCTTCATAAACATGTGAAGCCTGATGGTGACCTGGGACTATGTCCGAATGGAGACCAGGTCTGATGTATCAGGAAGGCAAGGGTAAATGGGAGCCATTTGGAATCGAGCAACATTCACATGACAGTTCAGACATGTAAAGTAGATGCTGAAACACCTGAAATGTTACAACATCGCTGGTGACAAAACAATTAAGAGCTTCTAGGTTAGCAAAGCTACCTTTAGGTTTCTCTTTGGTACCACTGGCACTGCCATGGCTACCAGTAGTCTCCGTGGTCATGAAGTCAGAAGTGGAACAATATGTACAGGGTTTTAAAAATCCAATTAACTTTCTATAATTTTCTTACCCTTCTTCTAACCCCTCAACAGGCAGAAGGAAACAATTGAGGGTTGAACTGGGTGTCAACCCATGATGTCATTCAGGCCAACGGGTGCATTATGTCCCTTTCCACAAGCGCTTGTACTGTGGGGCTTCAACAGACAAGGCTATTTCGAGAAGCTCAATACTGGGCATTGTAATATTACATGTGAATCCATGACAATGACACCATCATCATCAAAACGTTATTTGATTTTTTGCAAAAATCATATAAGTATACAATAAATTAGTGAACCAAAATACATTAAAAGATACAAGTAGTAAAGAGCCACACATAGTTAAAAACAAAACACATTTTAAAATAGCTTAAAATAAGAAAAATCATCAAGTCAAGTATACCAAGGATAAAATACGAAGAACTGGCCCTCAAGACTCCAATCAAAAAGCAGGATGCATACAAACACAGTTTGGGTGTGGATAAAAGCGATACATATAAAAACGCAGGTCCAATCTGTCAAAAACCATGGGCAACAGCAGGGACCTAATATACTTATGGCGGAGAGAAACAAATCTATGGCAGATAAGCACTACATACATGGTATCACAAATAGATACATTATCACATGTACATAGAGGCAAATTAGATCGTTTATGCCAACCCCCACTTCGGAACAGAAGCTGATGGAAAGTGCTAAGTCTAAACAAAGTAAGTTAGAAGCCGCTTGCGAAGATGGGACATTTTCAAAAGTATGTAAGGCTCAATTCCTTTGTACAAATTCGACCATAACATATGATCTCATAGACTGCTTGGTAAAGGCTAAAGCCTCCCGACCTGCATCCGATCTAAGGGAAAAAGCCTGTTTAACACACGCAATATATTTTTTACTAATTCCACCAGGCTCTGATAAAAGGCCCGGTCTTCCAAAATTGTTGAAAGTCAACCTAATATACTGAAGCCATGGAATCTGAAGTGCATAGTCCAGGGATAAACAGTCCCATTTGATTGATCTATTTTGTTCCCACTCCTCCTTGCACCAAACGAACACCAGAGTAACAGCAGGCGTGAACGAATAACATCAGAAATACATTTCATGCCTAATTCATCATGTACAATTTCGTTCGGAGTACTCTGACCAACAGCTATAAGACCCCTCAAGAACCTATATTCCATAACCTGAATATTTTCAATGGAGGCATAGCCCCAAATCTCGCTTCCAAATGTTGCCATGGGGATACATTTGGCCTTGTATACATCCAACATTACTTTTATAGGCCTATGCCCAAGGCAACTGGCAAAGGTATTCATGCCAGAAATAGCTCTTTTGAGGCAGCCTACGTTTTTTAAATTTCATATTGCCACCTGAGACTTTTTAATAAAATCCACAAATAGGAGAAGTTTTCAACACTGCCCAGGGTCTGACCCTAGGCTAAAAGTCTAGTTTTTTTCATTTTCTTAGGTCCAATCACATAAAATGAGATTTTTTAAATGTGTGGGCAGGTCCAAATTGACAATGAAAGAGATGAATAAATCTAAAAGCTGCTGAGGACTTCGAGCTGTACAAGTAATTAAAACAGCATTATCAACCTATAAAGGCATGGGGATGGCCTGCCATTAACTCTGGGGACATCTAAACTGCCATTGGAAAAACACCTCCTCCAAACGATTAATATACATGATGAATAAAAATAGAGCATGGACACATCACTGTCGCACACATCTTTTTAAGTAAAAGGCTGGGTGCAGTCTCCATCAATTCAATATCTGACTACCCCTGTCAGGTCTGCATAGATGTCTCTCATAAAATTAACAAAAGCTGGTTTGAACCCCAAGGACCCCAGCTCTGCCCCAAAGCCTATCACAATTACCCTTATCAAAGGCTGAGCTGAGGTCCATGAAGGCCAGGTGTACACTCCCCTCCTAGCCACTCTCTATTTGGGGATCAATCAATACAAATTCAAGTTTTGCTCCACTGTACCCCTTCTGGGTCTTAACCCATATTAAAGGTGAGATAAATTATTATTCGCATTGGCCCAGCTGATCATTGTCTCCAGGGTGATGCTCCCTATTATTTTAACCTCCACTTCTACAAGAGAAATCGGCCTGTACCAGGCTGGATCAATTCTGTCTCCTTTTTAGGTCTCGTGCCTAGCGTTGCAGTGCGCAGCATTGCTCATGCAGCGCAAGACCTCATGTAGGGGTTTTGAAAGCTGACTACACGCTTGTGTGCTTCAGCTTTCGGCGGCTTCAATTGGCTTTTGCGTGTTTTTTTTTCTAAAAATCCAGCACGCAATTGGGCAAAGGCAGGGGCATGTCCTGCCTTTGCTCCGCCCAGTCCCGTTGGTGTCTGTTACGCCCATCAGCGCGGCACAGACAACATGCTCCCTCGCCCCCGCTCCTTTGTGGTGTGCGGGCACCATTGGTGTTACCTTTCTTGCTAGCCCTTCGGATGCTTTTTCCCCGAGAGGCCGTGCAGAGCCTTCCCATTCTCACCCACCATAAATTCAGAGATGAAGCCGTCCACTATCCAAGTTTCTCCAAAGACCAGGAAGCTTGACGGTGATGTAGTTCATCTTATCTATAGCGCCAATAAATTACTCATTCAGTTCTTCGTGCTTTTAATCAGAATCTAACCAATTCCCATTGAGTCCCACAGATACATAAAAAAATATTTCTCAGGAAAACAACCCAGAAGAAAAGAAGGGGAATTGGTGGTCAACTTCTTATCCTGGCCGTAGTCCCACGCAAGCAGTACATTATATTGGCTAAACTATGATTCCACCCGCATCGTGAGCGCATACATCACACTGAAAGAGATCTTCCGGGTTATTGTTAAATTGGAGTCCTTTCTGACGCATGATCAATTTGAGTAACAATACTACTCACAAGGTGTGTTTTTAAACGTGTGCACCTTTTCCCTTTTCTTGTTATGTATTCAACTTTTTCAGATTCTTTCTTTCTAATAATGTAAGTACCTTGTGGTGTGAGTTTGCAGTCTCTGGTGTTAGAGAGGGAATATCTCAGGCTATCCTGCTATTTATATGTGCTTTGGAGAGGGATATGATAGCATCACCTTAAATCCTTGCTGATTTTACACTGGTCTTTACGTTTTCACAGGCGCCCGAAGAAATACTTGTCACCATGAAAGTTAAGCTTACAGAGGGGCTGTGGCCCATGTGAAGCATTAAAACCCCACAAACAATATTTCCACTTTTGAAAGGGTATTGGGTGGGTCAGGGAGTTTTATTGGGGGGCCTGGCCCTCTTTGCCCCCCTTCTAGAACCGGGCCAGTGCAGGTTCTGCTTTGTTCCTTTCTAACAATTTTCTGTGTTTCTCGCCCTCCTTTCCAACTGCTGTGTGTCTCTTTCTCTTGATCAACGTCTGATGAGGAAAAATAAGAGTGGGTCCGATCTGCAAACACCGGCTCAAATTAAGCAGGTACCCTGGAGATGTTGAATCTGTCAGAGAGGTCGAAGCTCGTTTTCTGCGGATTCAAAATGCTACGAAGAATGAGTTATCGTACATCATGAGAATTCAGTGCTTATTAGAGGCATTCATTTAAGAGGACATCGTCAGTGCCAGGTGGTGCTCATCTGGAAAGTAATACTACAAAAAGTAGCCCAAAGGCAGCGCACGAACTGGAATGGTGTTCATCAAACACACACAATCCTATGGTCCGCGAATCAATACCTGCGCGTATTCGATTTGATATTCAAAAACATGACTTCCCCAACATGTTCGCTATCAATCCAGTAATTAATGTTTTGCCTCATTAGTGTGTGAATCAGGGGTGGAGTTAGTTTTTGTACCCTGCATCCCCTAAAGCAGGATGTTGCAGTCGTCCATCAGTTGGCAGTCTGGAGGTCCCTCTGTGCTTGTGCGTGTGTGTGGGAAGAGGGGTGGAGGTTGGGGGGACATTATTGCTCTGCGTGTGCCTCGTGTTTACTCTGGTCTGTTTTACTGCAGGGCTCCTTGTGCTGTGTGGACACGCACAGGGCATGCTCGCCACACACCTGGCTTTGGGGCGGTGCTGCCAGACAGCCCTGGCTGCTCCGAGTTACACATCTTTCACTTGATGCAGGATGATTAGTTACACATACAACTCCTTTTTTACCACCCACCTGACTATTCATTAGTTTGTCTCTTAGTGTACAACACTCTCCGACCATCTGTCTCTGAAACCAGCTGTCTGCTTTCCTCCTTTGTTCTCTTTCTCTCTAGTATCTGCCACTTTGTCAACAAATCTCTACCCTCTTAAATCATCTGCTCCTTCCATCCATTCATCCATCCATCTTCCTATATTGTTCAGTAGCATAATTCATACATACGCTCTTCATACACCATCCATCCATCCATCCATCATGTTCAGTAGTATCATTAACATTAATACATATGCTCTTCATAGACCATCCATCCATATTATCCAGTAGCATCATTCATACATACGCTCTTCATAGACCATCCATCCATCGTGTTCAGTAGCATCCTTCATACATACACTCTTCCTAGTTTTCTATTGCTGGCAGTTACCTACAAGCATTTGCAATGCAATAGGTCTCGCATTTTCAAAAGTTTAAGCTTTTAGCGTCGCAAATGACAATGCCTTTTATTTATGTTCTGGCTTTTAAAACATAAATAAAAAGCATTGTCATTTACATTGTCAATAGCTCAAACTTGTTAAATGCGAGACCTATTGCATTGCAAATGCTTGTTTTTTATACTGGAACTATTACTGACTGTCGTCAGGCATCTGGTAAGGGTCCCCAAATAGCTGCATTAATGTATATAGTAAGAATAGGAGCCCATATTTCAACTAAAGATTTCAGTAGGCCACCTGGAACCCCACACGCGCCCGGGGCCTTGCCCCGAGGACAGGGATGAAATTGCATCTCTTACTTCTTTCCTTGTGATAGTGAGTCGATCATCCCCTTGAAAACAATGGGACGTGGGCTCAGAGCATACAGTCATAAAGGGCGAGAAAATGATCTACCCATGCCATATTACCTAATAGAGTGCTGCCATGTTACGGCAAAGGTGTAAATAGGATAGAAGTGCAAGGCAACCTTTGGCCAGCAGTACTGCTGCCTCATTCCCAATTACAACCTCAAATGGCCTTGCACACTCATCATTTGCTCAGGAACAGTTATTATAGCATCACGTGCCCAATTGCATCCACATAGGCGCATGGGTGCAGGATTTCCTCCAACTGACAACCAGTCTGCTCATGGGTTAAAAGGCCCTCCGGTCTCACCACTTGATGAATCCAGTGCGTTCTGCCCTTAACAACTATGTATGTGCCCAGGAAATCGTGGTTTGATCGCTGATTTGTGTAACACAGACATACAAAATGTTCCGATAATTATGATAAAGAGGTTTGATATACACTAAATACTATTGGAATGTATATAACACATACCCCCATTAATATTAGTGCAGTTTTATATACACTAATCATGTACATCGTCTACACAGCACACACCACAAACCAAATTGCCGTCTGTTGATTTAATTATAGTATTATGATGAGTGAGCTGTAGATAGTTTGCAATTACGGCTACATACCTTATTACCTAGACAGAATTCAGCCTGCTGAGCTATTCTTCCACCAACAAAGCTCTAGAAATGTTGCCAAAATACGACCGAAAGGGTCAGGCTTAAAAACCGAGTACTCACAGTAATTTCCTAAAGGTCTGCACTGCAGGGCTTCTCGTCTTTTCTTCAGCTTTGCACCTGCCTTGAGGAGCATGATTGATGAAAATCCTTTTCAACGATAGTCAATAGACCGAAAGTAGTGTCAAAACCCATGGATAGGTACATGGAAACATCCATGGTATGCCTCCTTGACATAAAGCAGTGCATAGTGTTACTTCAGGGCTACTTACCAACGCAACTTAGGATTTGTGCTGGAAAGTAAACCTGAAACAACACACGTTTGCAATACTTTTGTGATGCAAACCATTCGCAGAGTGTTAGTAGTTCTGCCCCATAAACTTTGGATGTGAAACATAACACAATGCAATGACTGGGGGTGTCACACTTATACAATTGTATTACATCCCCTTAATTAGCCCTTTTTTAAGAACCTTAGAATAATGAAAGATTGAAGAAAGAAACAATAAGGTTCTAAATCTATGCCTTGTAGGCAGTTTGCATGAAGTGCTTTGATGCAGTTCAAAGCCCACTGAGCTAGCCACATTAAATACAAATTTGAAATCTGCCTGTTACACTTCTGCTTTGTAGTGGGAACATTAACCCTCGCTGCTACTTTTATCATGAGTCACTGGGACTAGAAAAATCATACATCTCTCCCTCAAGTGCATTAAGCACCTGAGTTATCAGGCCATTGTTATTATGCCCTGAAAATGCCAGGCTTCTCTTACCTCTATAAGCCTGTCATGTAAAGGGCACCCCCTTGAGCTTGCCAGTCAGTCGATGGCACATGCTGCACTGTCCTAAAGCTGGCAAAAATGTAAGCAAAGCAAGTCCTAAATGCATACAAAGGAAAGCCATAAATATATCCCTTCATATAACAGAGGGACAGTGAAAAAAAGATTTGGAGGCCCATTAGGATGGCGGGCGGATTGCCCCCACCAGGCTGGCGGGGGCAATCCGCCCGCCATCCTCAGCTAAATGCCCTCCGGCCATATTAGTATGGCGGGGTTGACCGCGGCGGACGGAAAGACCGTCCGCCGCTTTTCCGCCCCGGTCTCCTTGCGACCGGGGCAGACAAGGTCTAACATGGCGGCGGTATCTATTTGACACCGCCAACCATATTAGGATGGCCCAGGATAGATGCCTTTCCGTGGCGGCATCGTTATGCGGTCTTCACTTCGGGGGCCGCCTGCGGGCCCCCAGGGTGAAGGAGAGGTGGGGGGTGCACAGGGGGGGTACCTGTGGTACCCCCTTGCATTTGCATTAACAAAGCGGCAGGCACTGCGCGGTGCCTGCCGCTTTGTTAATGCAAATGCATTCGTGCATGTTTGGCATTGTGGCGGGCGGTGCTGAGAGCCCCGCCCGCCACAATGCTAAACATGCAGGATGCACCCGCCACAGTGGTGGGCGCATCCTAATGCCCCCCACGGGACCCCGCCCTTATGGCGGGCAGTCCCAAAGACCGATAGGATGGCGGGCAGACTAAGTCCGCCCACCATCCTAATGACCCCCTAAGTCTTTATTACGGAATGTAAAGACAAGCTGTACTGCACGTTTTCTTTACGGAAAACAAATATTGCTTACTGAAATCTTTCTGGCTGCTTATGTGAAGCAAGGGGTAGCAGGGGGCACTGCCAGGGGTTGCAGGGAGCAAGACAGGGGTTCCTACTGTGACCACTAAGAGACGTCCAGGTCCATATTCATTGATTATTTTTTTTTGCACTGGAAAGGACATTTTTTGAATTCTTAGATTGCAAGGTTTTGTACTGCGTTTGCATTTATAGTATTTCACATCCTTTCTGCATTTGGTCCAAGACTTGTCTTATTTCATTTCATTTCATAAGCTTTATTTCAATAAAAAATATCTTGAAAGCTATGCAGTCCAGTATAAAAGATATACAAATAGACTATAATACACACATTTTAAAAGGTATACCATGTACAAAAAATCATTCAAATACGATGATTCAATAAAAATGGTCAACGTTGAATAATTAAAAGAGTTGCCTCGGCAATTATGTAAAAGTGCAGGAGAAAAGTGCAAATTATGGGGCACAAGGATCACTTATGGGTTTTAAACTTCAAGAATTAACCTTCAGATTTCTAGCTCTAATGCTCCATGCCCATTTAATATACTTTGCTAGTCCACAGGCATAAAGATCCCGAGTATCAGATCTTAAAATGCGCAATGCGGCTTGGTGGCCACCAGTGCCCAACTCTTTGCATATTGGTTTCAACCAGCGCCTCCTTGGCACTTTGTATGCAGGACAGGCAATCATAAAGTGCGCAATCGACTCAATGGTTGCCTCACAACATGGACAGAAAGCTGAAGTTTGATAAGGGGGCTTCCACTGAGCAGTCAGCTCTCTAATGAGAAGTGTGCCTATCCTGAACTCAAAGTACAGGGCTCTGTCGTGTGGTTTTTGTATGGTATCAAGGTAGGATTCGAAACAAATGGAATGCTTATGCTGCATAAACTCTTCTGTTAGCCTACCTATTTTAGGATGAAGCAGATCGTTTTTAGTAATCCACCGCCAGTACGCCCTCTTGACTTCTGCCTTCGATGGAGAGGTTCTGTTTAACCACGCTTCTTTAAGATCAAGATCGTACTGAAGTTTTTTTGTGCTTTTAAGCCAAAGGACCTTGTGCCACCCGTCCATGTCACAGCAAGAGTGGGCGAAGTCTTGCTGTGTCTCTGAGCGAATGGCACCCTAGATCGTACAGTAGAGGCTTGGTGGGTGTCCTCTGAGGGAGCATCATTAAATATTTTAGGAATTTGTTTTCCGATTTAGAGATTTGGTCTATATTGGAAAAACTCCACAGTTCGGCACCGTAAAGAGCCGAACTTACTGCTTTGGCCTTATAGGTTGTGAGGGCGGGGGCAATTGGCTTGCTCGATGAAGAGTGATGTTCTTTTAGTATTGACCCCACCACCCTTTTTTGGGACAAAAGCATTTTCTGCGTATGTGGTATCTAGTTCATGGTATCGGAAATCCGAATGCCTAGATAGTCAAAGGTAGTGACCCTCTCTAATGAATGGCACACGATTCAACGATGGAGGGCTTCTAAAAGTTCTTATGGATTTAGTGTCAGGAACTTTGCTCTTTGTTTTCAGTGTGTTGATAGTCAGCCCTCTAGTAGTGCAAAACCGTTGAAAGCTCTCCAAAAGGATCTGCAGGCCATTGGGGGTTGAACATATCTGTCTTGCTGAAGCCAGCATATCTTACCCAGTATTGAATGATTGTGAAGTGGCTTCCAACAGCGTCATGTTGTATTCCTTTCCCTCCTCTCCTTCACCTAGGAGAGGGGTGTCCAGTGTTAGTCTATGTATGTATGCATGTGTATGGTATTTCTGTAGCATGAACCATGACAAAAAACAGCAAAGTGCTGTACAGGGTCAACGACAAGCAGAAAGTCAGCAAGTGGTAGGAGAGGTAGGTTGGCTGTGGATAATTAATGCATTGTTATGTAGGTCTGTAAAAAGGTGAATATTCAACACTTTCCTAAATTAGAACAGCCTTTGGGTGTACCTAATGGATACCTGAATGTTATTACAGATCGTGGAAGCATAGATAAGGACAGCTGCTTTGTTTTTCTTTTCTTTATTACTCTTCTGACTCTGATCGTTTCTTGGCTTTGGGTGTGCAGGGAGACACCGGAGATGGTGAGCTTGTGTACAAGATAAATGATGCAGTTGGTGCAGGCTGTCCAGTGGAGCTCAATCAGGTGTGGGGAGGGGGGGTCACATGGCCATATTTCTTTAGGCCACGAGTGAGACCTGCTTTATTCTAGGATATCCTTAAGTGGTACCAGTGTGGGGTCTGCAAAGCCGTGTAACAGGGCGTTACCACTATCCAGATGCAAGAGTACAAGGATTTGAATGGCAGTTTTGAAGTCACTTTCTGAAAGAAACAGTTTCACTTTCTTATTAAAGAGAGGTATTAGGACATCTTTTTTTATTTAATAGTGTGCCACTTGAGGGTCCTAGGTGAGTGCAAGTGTTGTGGCGTAGGGTGCAAGTTGGGATTTTAACACCTTCGACGCTCATGACGAGCTGAGCTCGTCATGAGCCCCGGCGCTCCGGTGCTCATGACAAGCTCAGCTCGTCATGGCCCGTGGAACGCTCAGGTGCGAGGAGAATTCCCCTGCTGTGCTGAGCGTTCCACAGGAGTCAATAAACCTATGACGAGCTGAGCTCGTCATGAGCACCGGAGCGCCGTAGCTCATGACGAGCTGAGCTCGTCATGAGCATGAGGGCGCTGTGCACGCTCCCCTCCCCCCCAGCACAGCGGGGGAATAACCCCTGCAGCGATGGGGTTAGGCCATCAACCTGCATGTCATTGAGACTGGTTTGTACTGTTTTTTTGTTTGTTCTTGGAAAATAACAGGAATTTGGTATGTAGTTTTGATACTTTCTCACTGGGACCCCTCATTCTGTATCATACAGCGCCCAGGTCCCTAGTGACTTTATTGGGTAAACCCCCCCCTTGTTCAAGGTGATGTTAAGAAGGCACAGTGAAGGGTGTGGCCTTTGAATTGTGTTGGTTGTGTGATGTGCTGTACCATGTTGAGTTTTTTTAATGAGGTAGAAGAGGTCTATTGGTTTTTTTTTCTTTTTTATTTGTCATGTCTAGGAGGATGAAGGCACCCCAGAATGTGGTGTGAGAAAATCGGATGGATAATGTGGTGAGGAAATCTGATCAAGGAAGTCTTATTTCTGCTCTGAAGGATGTAGATTGGATATAAGGTGGCAGTCTGAGTTGCACAGGGTGGGAAATGGCATGTCAGCAGCTTCACAAAGTTGAGTGCTACTTGCTTGCCTAGGGTGCAGGACCAGGAGGACGTACGGATGACATCTAGGCCTCCAAGTGTATGTGTGTATTCCACATGATGGATGCTGCAGCCAGTGGGAAGAATGTCTAGTTTGTGCAAGGATGAACTATTTTTCTGTGATCAAGAGGACATTAAGCTTGTGATAGGTGATGCGGTCTGCTATGTCTTGTGTGAGCAGTAGTGCAAAGCAGGCATTCATGAGTTGGAATGCAAGTTCTGTAGTATAAGGGTTTGTGGTAGTTAATGGGATGTGTACTAGGAATTGTATGACAAAATATTGGAAAGAAAAGTATTGCAATATCTATATATCCCAAAAAAATATCAGGAAACTAATTATTATGCCTACATACTTTGGGCCCGATTCCTATCTCGTAAGGAAAGCATCCCAACCGATACGGATCTGGATTGCTTTCTGTACGATTTAGAGTGCTGGAGTCCGACCGAGCAAGTACGATGCAGCTGCATGCTTACGGACTTGGTTCGCTCGGACTCCCATTGAACTCTATGGGAGCCTGTATACTGGACGTTTTAACAGGCTCCAATAGAAAAAAGGGGTGGTTGGTGAAAAACGTCCACCCTGTGGCAAACACTGTGCATGCTTGGATCGGGGGGACCCAAGGGTCCGATTTGGAGGGCTCCAGGTGACGGGGGCCTTCTATGGGCCCCCAAAGGATGATTCCAGCAACCTTTTCGATCCGGACATACCATATCGTGCAGGCTGTCGAATCGTTCATCCTACTTGCTCGCTCGTAAACAGAGACCATAGAGCTGTACGAATCGTCTCCACATGAGTCGTACAGACTGGATCGGGTTCGTAAATGATTCGGTCAAAGAGGATGCAATATTCGCATTGTACTTGGTCGTTCGGAATTGGAGATGATTCGGTCGGGAACAAGGGTTCTGTAACGGTTTAGACAATTCCGTACACGATTCGGACTCCTTCCTTAAGAGATCAGAATCGGGTCCTTTGTATGTAAACTACAAAAATCTAGAACCAAAAATATTGTGGTCCAAAATATTGTTAAAACAAACGTAAGCATGTTGAATTTGTTATATAAAACATTGTATTAAATTAAATGTAGGTGTTAAAGTTTAAAATAATGAAGTGAATAAAAATATTTTTAAAATATGAACCTAACCAATAAAAATATACACTTAAAAAATTAAACGTTAAAAGTAACAATAATAACAATGAGCAGAATTAAAAATATATATCAAACACACATAGCAAATTATATTAAAAAATGCATTCACATTTTTATCCCAAATCACTCAAAAATTATTTTTATATATATAACTTAAAAAATGTAAAATAAAAAAATGTTAAATAAATATTAACAATTGTAAGTGATAGTACGAAAAGTTTTGTACTCCGATTCACTATTTCACTCTAATATTAGCGACTGTAGGGAAAGTATTGAGGTCAGATTTACTATATCTTGTTACTTTCATTTCACGCTGGTGATATGTTACTCTTTAATCAAAATCCCTTTGCCAATCTGACTCCTTTGACCGGACTCCTTTAATATATGAGATATTTGGGGTTGGCGGGTTCTCTGGGCTTACAATCAGTTGGGTTAAAACAGAACTTTTTACACTTAGCCAGTGTACCGTCACACCTAGTCTCTAATATACCTCAAGATGGTGCCCCTTCTTCAATTAAATATTTAGGAATACAGCTACAGCAAGATGAAGACATGCTGGTCTGAGACAAGTATGGTCTAGTACTAGACAAACTGCAATCCCAAATGGAAAAATGGATTTAAATACCATTGCATATGGCTAGAAGGATAGTGATTATAAAATTGTTGCCCTGCCTACATTTTTATGTTTGTTTATAAATATTCCATTCCCAGTGAGCTTGGAGTTATTTAGTAGTCTTCAATCCCTTCTGACTGGACTAATATGGGCCAAGAAAGAGCCAAGAATAACGTGAAACAGTCGTACTAGGGCACTTAACGGGTGCCCATGATTTTGAACAGAACTATCTAGCTGCTCAGGCCATTTTTGCTGTATGCTGGCTATTACATATTCTCATTTGACACATTTAAAAATAGAGAATTATCAGCCACACCCCTAGGTTCTTTTAAAACAGTTTTAATGTTGCAGAGCCAAGGCCCACATCTGAAATCCACAGAGTCCTCTGTACCCATTAGGCATGGTAGTCTTTTACTAATAAATCAGGACATGCTAAGGTATACTCCCCTTTCACTTCAAAGGCAAATAACCCACAGCTTCCACCCACGCTGGAGCCCTCCATGGAGACCTCCCTCTCTCAAAGAAAGAATAGCCAAATGGAACATTTATCAACCAGTGGTGAGTTTTTAATATTAGACGAGTTCAGATCACATACAATGTTCAAACCATTACATAATTGCACGTGCTTCAGGATCTGACATGTAGCACAGGTGGTATTCACACATTCCCTTCAGTGCCACCATAATACAACCCATTAACACATGTGAGATTGTCTGAAAACAGCAGAGAAGGGTTTCTAAACTATACAAACTCTGTTCTGATTCTGATGAGGTTGACCTTGGGAATTGCATCTAGGCATACCCTTAGAGAAGAAGTTCTGGAAACATTGCTGTTCAATCAAATTGACTTCAGTGAATCAATGGCTTAAACTTTTGCACTTAAAATGCGTAAATGTAATGTATCAGACCTCAGTCTCTTTGAATAAATGTAAGTATGCATACAATACAAGCTTTTGGCAATGCACCTCAGATGGGGCAGGATTTATGCATCTGGCCTGGTAATAACCCCCCCTCCATAACCTCCTTTTGGAGCTAGGTAAGAGTAATCATTAAAGGTGTCAAAGGCTTCCACCAGGATTGGACCCCGTTGACTGCACTCTAGAGCACTGCTTCCCAAACATTTTAGAACCCGGAACCATGTTTTTAAATGACAAACTTTCACGACCTACCTAGTTTTAATGGACATGACGCCGGCAATTTTTTAATCTAACAAAAGCATTGTGTGGTAGCATACTGTCATTTACATACAGCACATTTTTCATTGAAATGACCACTACATTTGCACATACGTACAGTTTTACTGTGATAAAACGATTATAATTTGTGTGCACAATGTACAGAAATCTAGCTTCAGTGAATATTTATCATTTGTGCATCATCAAGTAAAGTGTCTTGATTTGGTTTGACCCTACTAAAATCTTTGTTTCCCTCACACCTCAGAATTCCAAAGAAAAGTGCTTCATTTTGAGTACAGATACAGAATCTAATGGCATTTTATTTATTGATTGGAATTTTTGCAACCCACCAGAAATCAGTTCTTAACCCACAAGTGGCTCGCAACCCACAGTTTGGGAAAGACTGCTCTAGGGTATGTTGCAGATTTCCCCATTTCAGGAGGCTAACTGCTATACTATTAGCAGAGTGTAGGGTAGCAATGACTTGGCTAAAGGATCTCTTGCCTAAGACAGAAGCCTGGGTACGAAACACAGTATACTGCAAGGACGCAGCTGATTGCTTTCGTCAGCTGCAACCCATACAAAGTAAACCAGGAGACATTTGGGATCTGCTGTGGGTATATCTAGAATGTAAAATTCTGCCTATCAATTGATGGTTTCTGATTAACAGTCGAGGTATGTTATAAAATTGCTTTGATGCTCTGACTTGCTATTTTCCGGTTTGCATATAGCTCAACGTGATTAAATCAATGTAGTGAAACAGTCTATATATCTCAGGGCGAGTTGAAAAAACTTGATTTTATCTTCTAGTGATAATGGACTCATTTGAATCGTCAGACCTGTGGTCTGCCCCATGTATTTTGAGACCCTCTCTATATCTTTATTGTGTTAGTCCTAAACAAATATAATGTGAGGAATGCTACATGTGGTCCTTTATATGCATCTCACTTCTTTAAAAAAAAATATTGTAGAAAACATGAAAATAAACTTTATAAAAAAGATTTACTATTCCCACTCCAACATAAGCAAAAGTATGGAAACTCTTGGACGTTGAAGGGGTTAGATTTACTATTCCTACACCAGTCTAAGTAACAGAAGGGAATATTATGGGCTTTGAAAGGATCGGATTTAGTATTACAAACAAAAACATTTTTTTAAACACTTCCCCCCCTACTACTCTAAAAAATGAACACCAACAAACTTAAAATTAATTTTAACCCGTTTAGCGCGTCGAACATTCCGCCCCAGTGCGGACGTTCGATCGCGCTAACGGGATTCGGACGTCCAACGGTCGTGCGCAGCACTAGCGAGGTAGTGCACGTGACGACCGTTGGACGTTCGCAGCACTTAAAGGGTTAAAAAAGACATTAGTAATGAAGAATACATTTTAAATTAAACAATTAAATTTACAATTGAGAACAAAATGAATTAACACAATATAATAAAATAAATAGACTATCCAATTAAAAATCATAAATAATATAACAATCAGTTAATTTATAAACGATCAATTAAAACATTAACTTATAAACTGACAACAATAATTTACATTTTTCAAAAACTTTTCACTTGTTTTTATCTCACTTCTTACATTTGGGTGGAACAGGGGTCTTGCCCATTGCCCTTCCTGGCCATAACATGCCCAAACGGCTAATACACTTGTGTGTGTCCACCCTAAATGGGAATGCCAGGGCTATGGGATGCTGTGAAGTAGGGGGAATGCAGGAAGTGATGTCACTTCCTGTGCAGATAGATAATGGGAGATTCAGTGAGTAAAAGTACCTCACATGGCTTAGATGAATGTACGTTTCCAGCCTTTATCTGTGGCAATGCATCACATCGGCAGTCTCACAAAGTTGGAACCAATATCTCTACAAATATTTCTGCCATGTGGTTCTCTGTGTAGTTAACATTACTTCATACAATTGCAAACTGTGTTGGGCTGTACTTAAGACAGTGACGTGGAAAACAACGGTCCTTGACAAGGAAAAATACCAATTGCAATAATTATAGGCCACAATATGCACTATAATGAACAGGAAGTCCAGCCAGACTTCAAAATTTAATTCGATACTTAAGTAAGGTAAATCAAACAGCACAAACAATAAAGCAGTGGGACACAGTCCTGTATCCACAGTACTGAACAAACAATAGACAATACATTCAACTAGGGATTATCAGGCATTTAGGAAGAACAGGAGCAAAGGGGTCATTTAACAATCGATTTGCTTCACATATGCGGAAAACACATGAATTTTAGGCACATAATAGTGAACTTAGTGCTTGAACCACATATTATGTCGACGGCGTTTCGATCCAGTTAAAAATAGTGGATCATCATCAGGACATTCATTGCTTGCCTGAATTAAAAGCCTGTATTGACAGGAAGGAAGGGAACATATAACATATAATTAGCCAGCTGTAATTACTCTTAGAACAATTCCAAAACGTTACCATACCATGCTTGGAAGTGCTGAGGCTCATTCATGTGAGAAGGTGTCAGGCAGCCAGTGACAGGCAGCTTCATGACCTTGTTGTATGGTGATAATAACGTGCCTATAGTCATATTCAGGCGTATCACAACCAAGAAACAATTCTTAACGGTGCCTATAACATGCCAACGAGGTAAGGGATGTGACTGGTGAAGGCGCTAAGCAAGCCAAGCTTGCGTGCAAAGATATAAGGCGTGCAGGAGGCATTCCGTGAATTGAGTGAGCTATTAGTATGAAGTTGCGCCTATGGGAAGGGATAAGTTACCTAGTAGCGGTAACTACCTCAATTGCACCCCACAGATTAGAGAGTGGTCGGGCTTCCAATTGCGGAGCCTGGGAGGGCTGCAGGGCGGCTGGTGGTAGGTATAGTCGTACTGTGCCTATAAGGAAGGACACCACAATGAGCCTGGGCTTGTATTATAATTGGCAGGAAGTCAAGGGGACATAGATTAAGTGCTTACCTCGCGGTGTAACAGGGAGCTACTGAACGGGAGGAATTAATCACAGCGCGTGGGGCTGGCGGTAGAGGCCGTATGTAGCCTATGGGATGTCTGGAAGAAGCAAGGGCTAATGAATGTTGGATTGCCAACCTGCAGTTGGAACTGAAGATTCTGCTTAGGAGGGGGGCTTACCTCACAGATAGTTGCCAGAAATCACGACCGGTAAGGGAACGATGCTGAATTAATAAAAGCAGGGGGCATCGTCCTCGTGATTCAGCGCGGTGGCCTTAATGAAGGCTCCTATGGAGTAAAAGGGCTGCTGTGAGGGATATATATAACGCCATGTAATAGCGATGTAATATAGGAGGAATGAGGGGGTAACGCTTACCTGAAGTTCGCAGTAGAACTTCCAGAGACGTCTCGGTGCACAATCGCGCCGTAGAGCGCCTGAGTCTGGGCGTGCTCAGAACGGTCATAACAATGCATTGTTATGACCGTTCCACATGTATGCCACTAATTGGTGGCTGCCCCGACTACAAGATTGTTCCAAGATGTCTGCCAAATTATGTTGGCTGCCCCCGCCAACATGGCCGCCAAATTGTGTCACCTCCCTTCTCCAATATGGCCGCCGTAATCATTACCTCTGAGCACGCCCAGACTATCACCCCTCGTCTGCGCTAATTCAGCTTCTTCCTCTAGCTGTCGCGGTCCTTGGGTAATTAGGTAAGCTGCCTCCTCTGTCGAGACGGCACACATCGCTGAACCAATTTCCCACTGTGCACGGAGGTTTATGCACACTTATCTCCTTCCTTAGACACCTGTTGGTCTGCATCCCTGACCTCCTGAATCACGAGGACGATGCCCCCTGCTTGTATTAATTCAGCATCGTTCCCTTACCGGTCGTGATTTCTGGCAACTATCTGTGAGGTAAGCCCCCCTCCTAAGCAGAATCTTCAGTTCCAACTGCAGGTTGGCAATCCAACATTCATTAGCCCTTGCTTCTTCCAGACATCCCGTAGGCTACATACGGCCTCTACCGCCAGCCCCACGCACTGTGATTAATTCCTCCTGTTCAGTAGCTCCCTGTTACACCGCAAGGTAAGCACTTAATCTATGTCCCCTTGACTCCCTGCCAATTATAATACAAGCCCAGGCTCATTGTGGTGTCCTTCCTTATAGACACAGTACGACTATACCTACCACCAGCCGCCCTGCAGCCCTCCCAGGCTCCGCAATTGGAAGCCCGACCACTCTCTAATCTGTGGGGTGCAATTGAGGTAGTTACCGCTCCTAGGTAACTAATCCCTTCCCATAGGCGCAACTTCATACTAATAGCTCACTCAATTCACGGAATGCCTCCTGCACGCCTCATATCTTTGCACGCAAGCTTGGCTTGCTTAGCGCCTTCACCAGTCACATCCCTTACCTCGTTGGCATGTTATAGGCACCGTTAAGAATTGTTTCTTGGTTGTGATACGCCTGAATATGACTATAGGCACGTTATTATCACCATAGAACAAGGTCATGAAGCTGCCTGTCACTGGCTGCCTGACACCTTCTCACATGAATGAGCCTCAGCACTTCCAAGCATGGTATGGTAACGTGTTGGAATTGTTCTAAGAGTAATTACAGCTGGCTAATTATATTTTATATGTTCCCTTCCTTCCTGTCAATACAGGCTTTTAATTCAGGCAAGCAATGAATGTCCTGATGATGATCCACTATTTTTAACTGGATCGAAACGCCGTCGACATAATATGTGGTTCAAGCACTAAGTTCACTATTATGTGCCTAAAATTCATGTGTTTTCCGCATATGTGAAGCAAATCGATTGTTAAATGACCCCTTTGCTCCTGTTCTTCCTAAATGCCTGATAATCCCTAGTTGAATGTATTGTCTATTGTTTGTTCAGTACTGTGGATACAGGACTGTGTCCCACTGCTTTATTGTTTGTGCTGTTTGATTTACCTTACTTAAGTATCAAATTACATTTTGAAGTCCGGCTGGACTTCCTGTTCATTATAGTGCATATTGTGGCCTATAATTATTGCAATTGGTATTTTTCCTTGTCAAAGATCGTTGTTTTCCACGTAATTGATACCCCAGGTCCTTGCTTACCTAGAGGGTTCCCTTGTCTTTCATAATAGTACTTAAGACAGTGGCACACCGCCACCCCAATAACCTCTTAATCAGCAAGATTAATCTGAACCATATGATCCATGTTTTTGTAAGCCAGTGTCAATCCATTATTTTCAGAAAGCCTTGGTGAGACTAGTTCTGCCATACAAGAATTACGATTTAACCTAAATATCTCCCTTTCTCCCCTACAGACCCCATTGCACCTGGCCGTGTACCTACACCAAGTGACTGTTGTCCGAGCGCTAGTATTGAAGGGAGCCGACACAGCGCAGCAGGACCGGCATGGCAACACTCCATTTCACCTGGCCTGCCAGCATGGCTTCCTGGACTGCTTGCAAGCGTTAACACTGGCACCCACCCTGCCCGAGACCTCAGTCTTTCCATCGGCCAGCTCTGTGCCTCCGACTCTACTTGCACTGAGCCTCTGGAACTGGAAAGGTATAGGAACGCACTCCTGCCAGGCATTACACATAGGGCATTGCACAAAGATGTTTTGGAACTAATACTAAGTGTTGGCTTTTAGCTAGAGAGCGGGTTAAGGATTACTTGCCATCCTATTCAATTTGAGATAGGTTTCTGCCTTTTGGGTGCAATTTACATTTTAAAGATGATATTTGATATTATATGCTTTATGTAACAAGCTTAGGCAGCCACAGTGAAATTACATGCCGCACCCTCTGATATCTGAGTAACACTATCCTGAACAACTGCTCTGAAACACTTCGATGTGCATCTGAACTCTGAGAAAAACTTTTCGGGAAATATTCAGTATCTAGCCAGAATTCAACAGGTATTTATCAAAGATATAACTATTTAATTAAAAACCCACAAATTATTACTAATTTACAGTTTACAAATGAAATGAGATTTACAGTAGATCCTACACACACACACACACACTTTAAATTCCACA
Source organism: Lissotriton vulgaris (assembly GCF_964263255.1). Classification (NCBI taxonomy): domain Eukaryota; kingdom Metazoa; phylum Chordata; class Amphibia; order Caudata; family Salamandridae; genus Lissotriton; species Lissotriton vulgaris. Next base: position 656,608,006 of record NC_141697.1, read on the forward strand.
GATCGTTTATGAGCAACTGTATCTAGGGAGATATCCTAGCCGTCAGATATGTAATGCAAAGCCAAATGTACTTGGAGCCTCTTTTGCAAAGTTCATGGCTGTAGAACATAATTGATCCTGCCTACCCAAATGTTGGTACAGTTTTAAAAAGAGATGCTCACACACTTGACTATGGTATAAGATACTCTCACTCACAGTGTGAACTCTACCACAAGAGTCCTTGTCCCCACACCATATGGTCCAACGCAGCACCAAGTGTACGACAGACGAAGGAAATTCCAGTACAGGGTAACCCTTTCAGGCCATGGACTCATGATCTTCTCTCCCTCAGTTTATATTTCATCTCTTTAACTTATACTTCCACAATCAAACTTATACAGCATCTGGACACATACTTGGTGCTGCGTTATTACACATTTAAGTATTTGGAAGACTTTTTGCATCATTATATTAATTTCAGGACTGCAGAGAATTCAATACTTATCTGCTAGGCTTGGGAGAGCGAGCCACAAGGATTACATTTTCCTAATTACAGCGTATTATCCGGATTGAATTGTTTTTTGAGCTGGCAACGGAATCAGCCCTGAAGAAGTCACAAGTGTGCTACGACACAAGACGAAACACATGTTGGCTGTAATTGTCTGATTGCACTACCACATCAAGCTGTGTTTTGGAAACTTTGGGGCATATTACCAACAACTAGCGATAATTATCGCTATGTTGGTTTAGCGGCGATATTTTTATCGCCGAGCTTCGGCAATTTTTATCGCTTAGGAACCCTGCTATTATCAAGGTTTATCTCCTAAGCGATAAAAATCGGCCGAAATGCATGAATATCGCTGAAAAGTCAGCGATATTCATGCATTACAGAGCTAATGCTCTTAGCCATGTTATCCACCTACCATTGGATAACATGGCTAAGAACTGCTCAGGGGCAGGTGTTAGCTTTTGGAGATATTCACTCTTAGCGCGAATATCTCCAATAGTTGGTAATAGGAGATAGCGATGTTAGCGACTGTTTCCAGTCGCTAACATCTTGGCATGCCCACTTTGCATGTCATTAGTGATAAATATCACTGACATGCAAAGTGGGGCCCAAGATGGTCGTTATCTCCTACTAGCTGTCGCTAACTGGTGTTAGCGACAGCTAGGTAATAGGGAGATAATTTTATCTCCCCTTTCTTGGCTTTTAAAGCCAAAAAAGCGGAGATAAACCCCCTTGATAATATGCCCCTTTATTCTCCTAAGTATCGGACACGGGATACCTGAATAAAGAACTGGAATTCAGAAAACATGCAAGACTTTCTCATTTCTATTGGACAGAACATTACTCAATTGGAGTGCTTAGGGGTGAATCTTTGTATTGCAGATCGGTAGCAGGAAGGGTTGTGAAACACGCTAACTACAGGTTCAGGCCCCAGCTCAATTAAATTTTACGTGTGTAAAATGCCCAAGATACTATATTGCAACCATGCATGCTATAGGCAAGCTAGAATCAGATAACCCCTAAGTCCTGGTAGGCAAAGCGTACACATAGTGGAGACACACTAAGGGACCAGCGTTCATGTAGGGGGTGTTCTAAACAATGTGGGAATGCCCAAGATGGACCGGGGTCCATGTGGTTTGCCCTTACAGACTCCAAACTAGCATCTACCATTATCTGCATCCCCAGATCCAAACCATGTGTGAATTCTCTACACAGGTGTAGCAGTCAGAACGCCGGTGATTAACGTTCTTCCTGGAGCAGCCCTGCCAAGTATCACACATCAGGTGTGATGCTAACGCATTTCAGTGAGGTGGTCCGCATCACCGCACTGAAATGTGAAGTCACGCATATAAGGGCCTGTGCCTATCAAGCACTGTAAATATAGTGTCAGTGGCACAGGCAGGCAGCCGGCGCTGCACAGGAGACTTCTTGGGGGCTGGGCTCTGCGTTGCCCACTTGATACAATGTAAACTGTATTGATTTGCTGGCCGCGCAGTAGGATAGCAATTTCTTTCACTTTCGCGAGTCCATTGGAAGGAGCTGAACTCAGAATGGCTCCAGGCTGGTCTTGATGAGGTCACATCCGGCGCTGTAATAAATTCCGCAGCCCGCTGCATCACGCGCGCTCGCCCCAGCCTATCCCACCATGGCCCGGGTGGCGGCAGCTGGCAGGGTCACTTAAAACACCTGGGCAAACTGCGGCGACCAGAGTGGTTCGCTGAGGTGAGCCAGCCGGCCCAAACGAGCCTGATGCGGTCGGCCAGACACAACAGGAAGAGGCGAGCTGGGCGGCTGGTATCGCGTGAAATGCAGCTGCTTTTCGCAGGTTGCAATTTCTTGTCAAGTAAGTGTGTGCCTAGCCCTGGTCCGGAGTTAGAGAGGGGCGTAAAATAAGAGTACTTCCTGGCAATACACAGTTTCAAATTATCTGTGCTCCCGGGTTTGCATTCCGACCTCTTCCAAGTTCAACGCGCGGCGCAGGGCTCGTTTATGAATTGTTTGTTGTGCCATCAGCCCCTGGAGATCAGGAGGTGTTTGTGAATTGTTTCAACGAGTTGTCTGTGGCGGAAGAAAGCCATCTATACAAAACGTAAATAGCACTTGAAATGTCCGATTTTTCCACCAAAACGTCATGCGGTGCTGATGGCTCTGAGGATAATATTTTTCACAGAAGCGCGAGCCACGTTTTGCATAACCAGAGAAATGGAAATGAAATCCACCACCACACGCATGGAGAGGTGAATAATGGGGTACATTCTACGAGGATGTGTGTGTGTGTTTTTTTTTAATAGATGTGCACATTAAATATACTGCTCTGTTAAGTACCATTTCAATATTCAACTTCTTAATTTTTCTTGAATGTCTAAATAAGTTTTTAAGCTGTATTAAGGTTTATCGATTTTTTTTTTTAACTTTCACACTGACTTACCCTAGCCTAGTAGGACTGCCTAGGAAATGCTGTTTGCTACTAAATCTGACACTTAAAGGATGATTACAATGACGCCACACACATAAAGGGAACGTCTATGGCAGGCCAGCTACCAGAGGCCAGGCTCTGACGGTCCTGAACCGCAGCTTGTGCCGGTCTCCCGCTCCTCTAGGTTAACAGCCGCTCACACAGCAGGGGCTTTTGGAGACAGAGGGAAAGAGGGGGAGAGAGCTGAGAGGGAAAACAGATCAAAGTGAGAGGGAGGGAGTGTGTGTGTGTGTGTGGCTAGACAGAAACATAAGCGATCAGAGGCAGAAGAGAGAGGGAAGAGTCAGAGAATGGATGGATGGAAAGATAGAGAGCAAAAGAAGGGAAGGGGCAGGGCTGGCTTGGATATTTTTGCCAGCCCTGCTCTGAGTGAGCTTCCAGCTCTATGCAGAGGTTCTGAAGTTTTTTTTTTTTTTATAATTTGTTTATTGGTTTCAATCATATCATACATACATGATTGGACGACATGTTCAAGATAGTCAACATAATAATCGAGCAGACTTTAATTCTCATTGTATATTAAACATTTCTCTCACGTCCCGCTTGTCTATGCATCTCCATTTCAACAGTGGGTGACACACAGGGATCCACTCTATATTTATTCCCATGTGACCACTTCCTATCCCATTTCTTGGGGCACCCCTGAGCCAGAAAAACCTCGTTCTCTGCCAGCATGCATCTATCCATTTCTGTAGCCCACAGGGTGACGAGTGGTGGGCTCACTCCTCCATCCCCTAGCCAGCTCGTGTTTCACCAACGTGTACCCCACTGTTGTAAATTGCTGTTCAACTTCCGTGAGATCAGTTGCCTCCCATATGTTCAACAGTCCCAATTGTGGTTTTAATACTATGTCCTTTCCTAAGGCTGTTTGCATGTGGTCTGAGGCTCCCTCCCATAGGGCACGTATCTTTGGGCAACTCCAAAAGGTATGATAAAATGTAGCCTGTTGTCCACACCCCTTCATACAAAGGTCGTCCGGTCTAGCTCCTATTCTCGCCAAAACTTTCCCTGTGAGGTATGATCAGTGGAGTATCCTAAGCTGAATCAGCCTGAATTTCTGTGTGATCGCCGCCTCTCGAGGGGATATAAAAGCCGGTTGCCAGTCCTCATCATCTATAGGACCTAAGTCTTGCCACCGCTCCCTGAGCTTTGGAAAGTGTCCGGTAGGATATTACTCAACTTCTTATAAGTTAGAGACTTTGCCTTTGAACTGAGGGGCCCTTCTAGTAAACGGTCTTCCAGTGGTGACGATTGTGGTATATCTTTGAGAGATGGGAACGCCGCCTGCACTGCATGTCGAATCCCCAAATACCTGTATATTTCTCAGTGCGCCAGATGATATTGCCTCTGAAGGTCACCGAATGTAAGTATTGCTCCCTTCTTAACCAGGTCTTTCACCACTGAGATTCCAATGAGGGCCCACTTATCAAACCTGGGCTGATAGCACAGCATGTCAAGCTTCTGGGTGAACCACAGCGGTGTAGCCTGCGAGAGGACGCCCATCCACCCCAACCGGGAATTAACTATACGCCAAATTTCTAATGTATGTTGGGTAGGTCCGAAGAACCTCCCCCTATTTTTCATATCAGTAGTGTACAGGGCCCCCAGATATCTGGAGCGGTCAGTTTGGTAACGATTCAGATTATATGCTGGGTCATCCGAAGGGTAATATATCCAGTGGTTAACTGTCACCAATTGTGCGGCCCAGTAGTAGCGCCGTAGGTCAGGGAGTGCTATGCCTCCGTGAAGGACTGGGTTCTTTAAGACCCAGCGGTGCCAGGGGACAACACCTGAAACCTTCGTGGGTAACCTGCTCCGGCGTACGAATGACAGAGACACGGGACACTTCCTTCGGCGTCAAAGATTCAAGGTTTATTTACTGCAGGGAAACACAGAAGTCACAGGAAGTACAACGAGTGTAGTTCGGGGAGACTGCTTCAAATTGGTTCTGTGGATCGCTCCTTTTATACACGATTTTCCCATAGGTTTACATGGTACACAAAGGTTTACGACCCAGTTCCCACAATTATCCCCGAGAGGGGTCGCTTTGGTCACTTTGATACATACAAGGTCCGGAATATAAGTGCGGAAACATTTGGTGGTTCCCAACTGTAAAAACCCATCTTCCCACCATTAATACATTCCAATCAGCAGTAAAACAGATCGAAGAAGGAACAAGAACAGGTGTGGAGGAAGATGGAAACAGTGGGGAGATTGGAAAGGGTGTAAAAGGGGAGGTATCGGGAAACACGAGCTACAGGCATCAAAGGGACGTGCCTAATGAGATGCACGGCTGAGACAATAAACCGGCACGGCGAGATGAGCCTCAAGCGGGGCCATCTGCCTTACAGTATCATCCCCCTCATCATAAAGACACTTACAAAGGACATGTGTCTTCCGCAAATATCTTGGGAGCCCCAGGGTCGCGAAGCGGACAACGTCCGTTCGCTGGCTACTTGAGGGCAAGAGACAAAATGGATGCCGTATCTAAGATGGAACCCGTGGGTACAGATGAAAAACCCACGTAACAAACGAACGGTTTAAGTTAGCACAACGAAACTGCGCACACTTACTAAACTCGTCATTTGCGGTTCGTAGATACCAGACTCGACCATATTCGTGCGAGTCGAAAACACCACTTACAATTGTCACAGAACCTCAGACGCTCCTTTTGCCCTCATGTAGGCAAGCACTAGTCGGAATCATACTCGATATTCATCAGACCATCTAGATGTTGCTGTAGCATAGCTCTGTCCAACCGAGTTCCATTGGTAACAGGCGGCTGTCTCATACACGCTGTAGCACAGAGGCCACATAAGGCAGGACCGCACTGCACACAAAGGCAACACGTGAACAGGAACGCCACAACAACTCCGATAATCATCAGAATCTTCCAACCCCAGGTCGACATCAGGCCCCAAAACCACCCAAGTAGCGTCCAATCCCCTACATCCACGTGTATGGATTCAGAGATCTTATGCAACTTTGAGATGGCTTGATAGACAGTCGGAGCGTTATCAGGAATGAAAATACAGCAGCTCGAATGGATCACCTTACATACCCCACCTCGATCTGCTAAGATCACGTCTAAAACCATACGGTTTTGTAACGTCATAAGTCTATCCGCCTGAAGTTCTGTGGTGAGATTACCAAGGGCACTGGCAGTAATATTAGCTGTCGATTCTACCACTCGAGTCAACTGTCTCAGGTTCCTACTATTAACCATAGGTCCCCAAAACGGGAGGAAACCCTTGAAAAAGTCTCCTGCCTCTTGACCGGCAGTATCCTCTTCGCTAATTACGCCTCTCACAACTCTAGTCTTGTGATAATCTGCATCTACAGTGAACGTCGGAGGCAACAAGTTTGCGATAAAGCATGAGCCCATAAAGTCAGAGGGCAACCATGCATACGCACGATCATGACAGACAAAGTAGGTACCCTTGGCAGCTAGAAACACAGGGGACGAGATCATCGGCAGCATGTAATTTTCAGTGCAAGCACTCTCTCCAAGTCGGGCTTTCGATCTTCGGCCACGACCCATTAAACAAAAATTACCAATGTGGGGTACGACCCATATCGGAGGCGAGCTTTTAAGCTGTTTATCACTCGTGAGCGCACTGTACTCGACCTTACTCAGGACCCTATAGGCTTGTACCTCTTCCACTGGAATGAGCGACGGCTCATAGATATCTCTATCTAAGTCTTCTATCGCTATAGACAAAGGCTTATAGTACGAGCCAGGGCCAAGGTAGGGAGAACGTGGCTCTCGACTGGGGTGAGAATCTAGTGCGCTTCGAAACATTGTTTGAAATGCTCGAGCAGACCCTTGGGAACTATACGGTAACACCAGATATGGAATTCCCTTATCCGTGGTATGTGGCATCAACCCACACACCCAACAATTAGTAGTGTTAACCACTAACTGGTGCTGGTGAAGGAGCTGAATAAAGGAATTGTTGCGGAATTCTGCACGTCTAGCCTGCTCGTGTTCGGGTAAGATATGAAAAGAATGGGGAGATGCAACGGTGGTAAGTTTAGGGTCAGGGGTAGGAGTAGGTATGGCAGGAGATAAGAAACAAGACATCATGTAATACACCCCACCCGCCAATAATGCAGAAACAGTCAAAAGCAATACGAAAATTTGAAACATAAAACATTTGGTACGACTAAGTTGTTGCAACTTGAACCTTTGCGCCTGAGCTTCTTCCAAGTCCATCAGCTTTGAAAATGCCATCCCCTACGACCGTCCGCAACGTTTCTTGACGCACTTCGTTCTGTGTAGCAGTAGTCAATCCCTAGGAGTTCCCAGGAACCGACGGTCTTTAACCTAGTGTTAAGACCTACTAACCAGAAGGAAGTACAAGCGCGGCCCTACGGCCTTTATTCACAATTATGTGTATGCAAAATGTTTCTCAGCTGTGGAAGCAAAAATATGAGGAACGAAACTCAATGTATATATACAAGAATAATTACAATGGTACGGGTGTTCAAAACTGATCGTGGAAAACGGGATAATGCAATTGTCAAGGGACAAAACAGGATCTTTTATTAGTCTTTAGTGCTGGATCGCAAAAAGTATCGGGTTTTCCCAGGACGTGTCTGTTCTTCAAACAAAGGATCCGTTGAAGAGACAGCGTCCTGTTGATCAGTTGAATGTTCTGGTCTTGAGTCTTTAGATGACAAATGTTCAACAGTGTCTTTCTGCTGCACTGAGGATTCTCCGACAGGTTGTGCGTCGCTGAAAGGTACAAACGCCGGCAATCCTTCGGTTTCAGTTGATGCAATGCCTCTCCTCACCCACGAGTCTGCCGGCAACGGAATAGGGACTTTTTTCGTATGGGTGGCATGCACCCAGTTTTTCCGACCCTCTAGACGAACAGCAGTTCTCGTGGCAAGGAGGACCTGGTAGGGTCCAGTGAATCTGGGCTCCAAATTCTTCTTGCGCATAAAATTGGGCGTCACCACCCAGTCTCCGGGCTGGAGCTGGTGGCCTGGACCCTCCGTCTGCGTCGGCAATGCTTCGTAAACCTGTTGGTGAATTAACCTCAGTTTAGCAGTCAAGTCATGAAGATAATCAATCAACATTGGGTACTCAAGATCACAGAACACACCCGGCCTAGGGACCCCCCAAACATTTGCAGGACGACCGAACACTATTTCATAGGGACTGAGCCCTACTCGGGAGTGTACGGTTGCCCTGGTTGACAGTAATGCTAAGGGTAAAGCGTCAGGCCACGAGAGACCAGTCGTAGCCTGAATCTTTGCTAACTTCAGTTTAAGGGTGCCATTGTACCCTTCAACCAAACCAGCTGACTGGGGATGATTGGCGCTGTGGAATTTTTGATTAATTCCAAGGCCCTTACATACACTCTTCATCACACTCCCCACAAACTCACTTCCGTTATCCGACCATACAATCCGAGGCATTCCATACCGAGGAAAATATTCCTTCAGTAGGATTTTCGCAGTGGACAAAGCAGTGTTGTCCTTGAGGGGATAGGCTTCAATCCATCGGGAGAATGCGCAAACCACAACTAAAACGTACTTCAAGTTATTGCATCTCTCCATATGGATGAAGTCTAGTTGGATCACCTCAAAGGGACATGAAGGGGGAGCAAAACTACCAGGAGGAGTTGGGGTTCCCTTACCAGGATTGTACAACATACATACCATACAATTCTTAACCAATCGTTCAGCACATTTCGTGATACCATCATTCTTCCACACAGGAGACAACAACCTACAAATACCTTTCACGCTAATATGTGCTAACCCATGTGCCATTGTCACAACAGCCAGCACATACGCATCCGGTAACATCCATCTCTTATGTTCCGACAAATCAACCCAACAACCATTTGCATCCAACTTTCCCATACTTTCTTTCCACTTCGTCTTTTCAGTCTCAGTGGCCTCATTCTGAATTGCTTTCACACTCTCTATAGTGTCCTCACACATACTCGATTCGGTAGGCCACCTAACCGAACTCGTCACATACATTCGAGTACTAAGGTTCCGGGCAGTCTCCTTAGCAGTCTCATCCGCAAACGCATTACCACGACCAACATCATCCGTCACCTTACGATGCGCACTACATTTAACAATCGCTACTTGCTTAGGCAACGTAAGTGCCTCTAAAAGATCATTCACAAGCTGACCATGCTGAATCTTCGTACCATGCGATGTCATAAAACCTCTTTCTCTCCACAACCGTCCAAAGCTATGGGCGACGCCAAAAGCATATTGGCTGTCGGTAAACACATTCACACGTTTCCCTTTTGCTAACACACACGCTCTAGTGAGGGCGATCAGTTCTGCAGCTTGGGCAGAATTCTGATTTAATCTTGCAGCCTCAACAACAGTATTCAACGTTACAACAGCATACGCAGTAGTCACATCGCCATTTGGCAGTTTAAAACATGAACCATCCACATACAGCGTTCCATCTGGATCTTCCAAAGGAGTGTTTTTAAGGTCCACTCGACCTTTTGTTTCCTCTTCCGTTCTCAAATAACAGTCATGGGCTGCTATTTCATCTGACTCTGAGCTAATTGGTAACAAAGTCGCCGGGTTCAGGACATTACAACGTTTTATCTGAATGTGGCTTGCCAACAGCGTCAATTCGTACCCAGACAATCTCGCACTCGTCAAGTGCTGAGTTTTTGTACGATTCAAAAGAGTGTCGACTGCATGCGGAACCATCACCGTAAGCATATTATCCATGACCAATCCTGCTGATTGTCGGATGGACACCGCAGCTGCCGCTGTTGCTCTCAAACAACTCGGCAATGCTCTAGCTACCGGGTCCAAGGTCGAGGAAAAATATGCACATGGACGTTGCTTACCACCAAAAGGTTGCGTTAAGACACTTAAAGCACAACCTTCCCTCTCGTGAACATATAATGTAAACGGCTTACTGTAGTCAGGAGTACCTAACACAGGAGCCGAACACAATGAATCACGCAATTCAGAAAAACTTTTCTGACATTCTTCCGTCCATGGTAAAGGAGTTGAAACATCCTTGCACGTGAGAGCTACCAATGGTTTCGCTAGCAATGAAAAATTTGGAATCCATTGCCTGCAGTACGACGTGATACCTAGAAAGGCACGCACATCTCTTTGGGTTGTTGGCACAGCCATTCGCTCAATCGCTGCAATTCTCTCTGGGGTCAACCGTCTTCCCTCCTTTGACAATAAGTGACCTAGATAGGTGACTTCTTGACAACAATATTGGAGTTTAGAAGGTGACACCTTGTGATGTAAATCGCAGAGATGTTGCAGCAACGACACCGTAGCAATTTTGCAAATGTCCTGAGTATCTGCAGCTACCAATAAGTCGTCGACATATTGGATTAAGGCCGCACCAGCCGGCAACATGAACGCATCCAGTTGACCCTTCAAGGCTTGACTGTAAATCGATGGACTTTCACAGTAGCCCTGAGGAGCGCGTTTGAACCGGAAGCTGCGTCCACCAAGAGAGAAACCGAAAAGGTCTCTGCTCTCTTCTGCAATGGGAATGCTGAAGAACGCATTCTTCAAATCGATCACCGAAAACCACGATGCAGAAGCTGGAATCAGAGTCAGTAACGCCGTGATGTCAGGCACAACAGGGAATTGAGGAATCACAATTTTATTCACCTCCCGTAAATCGATAACAAAACGATAAACAGGTGGTTTCGAAGGATCAGTACGTTTTAGAATGGGCAGTACAGGACTGTTGCACACGTTTCCCCGTGTTTCTTCAATTACGTCTTTCTCGATCAAATCATAAATGATCGCTAACAATGCTCGTTCACCATCAAGAGAGATACGATACTGGGGAATACGTGGCAACCGTACATTAGATTTCAACTGAACAACATAAGGGGAGATGTCAAGCAGGCCCACGTCATTGGGACCTGTTGCCCACAAAGATGCAGGAAGAGAACTCAATTCCGGTGGAAGCTTATCGAGAGACAAGTACATAGGAGAGACAACCCTCTCTCCTAAAGTAAGCTTTACACCCACAGGAGAACAATACAGGGTTGCATACAAACGTTTTAGCAAATCCAGACCCAAAAGATTTTCACCACAACCCGTAGTCAAAATCAACGGAGCTTCTAGCTCACGAGGCCCAATTGTAAGGGGCAAAGGGCGCGAAACTGGATTGCTAACAGGGGCGCCAGAGAATCCAACGGAAACATTTGTTAAGCCAGACAAAGGTGCGCCAGGGAGTTTCGAATGCATAATGGAACTTTTCGCTGCACCAGTGTCCAACAGAAAAGGCTCAACGACGCCCGATGTAGCAACTGCGACGTAAGGCCCTCTCTGATCAACCGGAACTGATACCACTCCCTCTCCTTGTCTATGGCTGTCCTAGTAATTACTGTCGTCAGTTCCCTGATCGACGTAATAATCGTCTACATTGTACTGAGCAGATCGTCCTTGCGATGATCCACGTTGATCAAAACAATTATCGGAATTTGATGAGTTATCTGAACGGTCTTTCTGAGCACCACGACCCCTACCGCGTGATGTCTGCTGTGAACCACCACGACCTCCTCTAGATGAATTACCGTTATTACGATCGTTTAGAGCAGGACAATTGAATTTTAAATGACCCTCCTGTCTACAATAGGCACATTGATTGTACCCCAACGAAGATCTTTGGGAAGAGGAGTCATTTCGGGATTGTGATCGATTCGATTGTGGCTGCGATCTATTTTGTTGCAAAGCATTCTGATTCGAACGCGGGGGATAGGCCTGCTGTAACAACACTTTAGTTTTAAGTTCTTTCGTCTTCTTATCGGCGCGGTCGTTCTCTTCTTTTTCTCTGTTCTCATAATACTGTGCCGTAGCCAATATCTGAGCCGAGGTAGAAACGGCCCACGCACTTTCAGAGTTTTTCAATTTATTGCTCAAATCAGGCAATAAGTTGGAGACAAATTTGTCCACAAACAACCGTTGACCACCCTCAGTGCTCATATCCTGACCACTATGATCAATGAATGCCTCCTCGAATCTCGTAAAGAAGTCGGAGACACTCTCGTCCTTCTTCTGTCTACAAGCTGACAATTTGTCCCAATTCACCCTCATAGCTGGCATAAGAGTTTTCATTAGCGTAATTATTCTCCGAGGGAGAGCAGTAATGAGCTGTTCAGGCTTAGCCCCACCAACTTGTCGCGTATCGGCCGCAGTAAGAGCAGCCCAATCGCCACCTAATTCGTTCGCGTGATCTTCGTGCCGAATCTTAGCCCATACCGGTTGCGGTACAACATTACCGAACAGCATGTCAATATCGGCTAGATTCATTACCGTAGCGTCTACGAGCTGCGATAATTCTTTATAATACCCTGCAGGATTTTTGCGAGGGTCCGGCAAGGATTGTTTCACCTGCAACACTTCTGATCGTTTCCATGGGAGATGTATCCATACTCTCTGGAAATGCGGCAAGATCGGTGGAGCAGCAGTAGCGTCGCCTGGCATCCACACTGGTGGAACTTCACGCATGGGAAATTGACCAGACTCATCTGGCTGTCTTTCAACATCTTCAACAAACAGGGCTTGAGGTATAGGAGTGGGACGGAAAGATAGCAACCGCTCAACAGCACGTCGAACGTTGGTATCCACTATCAGTCCATTCGAGAATTGAAGCTGTAAATCAGACAAAGCGGTCAGCACCTCGTCAGGTGCATCAGCCGATATCTGATCACGAAGGACCTTACACATTTCTTCGAACACGAATCTTTGTGTCGGTTCATTGAATTGGCAAAACGTATCAAGTACACTACGTGGTGGATTTCTAAGAGGATGTGTCATCCAACCCATCGCCATATTATATAGCGAAGCACGTTCCCTGTTACCAGGAAGCTGGCTACGTCTCTGAGGACCATCTGAACCAGCGGACCCAAGAACAGGTCCGAGAGAATGAAAGAAGCTAGCCGCAAGAGGAGAAGTACGACTACGAGTAGAGGGAGAAGTATAACACACAGGACTAACAAGCGAAGGAGTAGAGACAGAAGCAACAGCAGGAGTTAACAGAGCAGGAGCAGTAGCGGGAGCAGGAGTATGTGGAAGCGGAGGAGCAGTAGGGATAGCAACAGGCAAAGGAGCAGGAACAGTCGGAAGAACGGGTGCAGGTTGAGGAATAGGCGGAGGAAGAATAGGTGGGAGAACAGGTACAGGGGGGCCACAGGAACCGCGGCACCCTGTACATACGGAGGTGGCGACTTCATAAGATAAGACATTAAGGGATCCTGAACTATTTCTTCCTTCTTTTCCGACTCCGTAGGCAAAGCAGGATAGCATTTATCTATAGTCATACGCTGTAGCCTATCAAACACTTCCTTTTCCTTAACCTCCTTGTCACGCTGAAATTGCTCTGCTTTCTTCACAATGGCAGCAACACCATCTCTTTGATTTCGTTTAGTCTGTCTGATTTCTTTCTGTCGGGCTTCTTTACGCCACAACGGAAAGGCGTCAAACATGGCCGGCCTTGACTTTTTCTCGAACAATTTAGCCTCTAGGTTATCTAAGATCGGGGTCTCAAAGCTACCATGAGGTGGCCAACTAAGGACACCGTCCTTCTTAGTATAGCAAATCCAATAATCATTAAAAGTAATCGGGCCTAGCCCGTGTTTGCTGTACAGTTCATAAGTCGGAGTTCCAACCGGAGGTATCGGACACGAGTCCTCCAGTCGGGAATCCGCACCACAACGTCTGAAACAACTAAACAAAGTACTGCGACCAGGCATCTTGCACACTAGCCGAGTTTCACAAACGTCAAGGGTTACGGGATTTACCAAGTCCCTGCAAAAAGCAAAAACCCTCGGTTTTGGCGGCTGCAGTCGTCAAACAACACAACAAAGTACCAAGAACCACAAATGCAATGGAACCATGCAACCACTAAGCAACCACAACCAAGAACTCTGGGAGCGACCCACAAATACTTAACTCAAAGATCGATGGCGTCACCAGGAAGGCCCGTCAATTGTCTCGCTCCACCAAGGTCTACGCCAGGCGCCAAAACAGGTCTACAGTCAGGGCAGCAGTCCGTCGCAGCCGTCAGGAGGCGGGAATCTTCACGGGAAAAGTCTTCGGGCCACTTGTTTCGACAACAGGATCGATGAAGCGGAGTGCACCTTCCCTCGGAGATTTCACACGAAGTTCCTCACGATCGTCGGGCTTGGACCGGTACCACTGATGCAGCCCCACGTTGGGCGCCAACTGAAGGACTGGGTTCTTTAAGACCCAGCGGTGCCAGGGGACAACACCTGAAACCTTCGTGGGTAACCTGCTCCGGCGTACGAATGACAGAGACACGGGACACTTCCTTCGGCGTCAAAGATTCAAGGTTTATTTACTGCAGGGAAACACAGAAGTCACAGGAAGTACAACGAGTGTAGTTCGGGGAGACTGCTTCAAATTGGTTCTGTGGATCGCTCCTTTTATACACGATTTTCCCATAGGTTTACATGGTACACAAAGGTTTACGACCCAGTTCCCACAATTATCCCCGAGAGGGGTCGCTTTGGTCACTTTGATACATACAAGGTCCGGAATATAAGTGCGGAAACATTTGGTGGTTCCCAACTGTAAAAACCCATCTTCCCACCATTAATACATTCCAATCAGCAGTAAAACAGATCGAAGAAGGAACAAGAACAGGTGTGGAGGAAGATGGAAACAGTGGGGAGATTGGAAAGGGTGTAAAAGGGGAGGTATCGGGAAACACGAGCTACAGGCATCAAAGGGACGTGCCTAATGAGATGCACGGCTGAGACAATAAACCGGCACGGCGAGATGAGCCTCAAGCGGGGCCATCTGCCTTACAGTATCATCCCCCTCATCATAAAGACACTTACAAAGGACATGTGTCTTCCGCAAATATCTTGGGAGCCCCAGGGTCGCGAAGCGGACAACGTCCGTTCGCTGGCTACTTGAGGGCAAGAGACAAAATGGATGCTGTATCTAAGATGGAACCCGTGGGTACAGATGAAAAACCCACGTAACAAACGAACGGTTTAAGTTAGCACAACGAAACTGCGCACACTTACTAAACTCGTCATTTGCGGTTCGTAGATACCAGACTCGACCATATTCGTGCGAGTCGAAAACACCACTTACAATTGTCACGGAACCTCATCCGTCGTACCAGCCTTTTGTCAATTTCCCATCCCACAGCAGCGTTCGAATCTCACCTTCAACTTCTCTAAAATAGAAGACTGGGACTCTGTGTGGATAGTTATGTTGTATATAAAGAAAGCGAGGGAGGGCAGGCACCTTAAAGAGTGCTGCGCGCCCCACCAGTGATAAAGGCAGAGACCTCCAGTGCTTCACATCTGCTAGTAACCTGACCAAAGGGGGGCCAGATTGGAGCTCTAAAAACAATCTGGGTCTGATGTGACAAAGATCCCCAAATAGCGAAACCCCTCCGTCGCCACCGCTATAGTGCAGTGTGCCGGAAGTCGGGGGACTTGGCCACTCAACATGAACAGTACGGACTTGTGCCAGTTGATCGCGTATCCAGAATATTTGCCAAAATTCGTGAATATGGCTAGCACTACTCTGATCGATTTGTACGGGAAAGCTAGATACAACAGTATGTCATCTTCATACAAGGATATACGATCTTCCACGCCAGCCGCCCAGCGCAACCCTTGCACCATCACGTCCCTGCGCACCCAGGCCTCAAGAGGCTTCAGCATAAGAGAGAATATCAGTGGGGGAAGCGGGCATCCCTGCCTAGTACCTCTTCGTAACTCGAATGTGCGGGATGTATAGATGTTAACCCTCACCTGTCCCAACACACCAGTACATAGAAGATTTACCCATGCTATGAATTTAGGGCCTAATCTCACCTTTTCTAGGATCTCGAACAGATACTGCCATTCAATGGAATCGAATGCCATTGAGGCGTCGAGAGATAGCACCGCCACGTCCTCTTCAAGATATTTCCTACGAGCCATCACATTGTGCAGTCGCCGTATATTGAGGGCTGTATTCCTACCTGGCATAAATCCAGATAGGTCCGGGTGGACCAGTGATGTAATAACTGTCACCAATCTATTCGCCAGGACTTTTGTCAACACCTTTGCTTCCACGTTAATCAGCGAGATTGGCCTATAGGAACCACAATTATCTGCTGGTTTACCCTGCTTGTGGATGACTACAATGTTGGCTAGTCGCTGATCTACTCGTAGCCTACCCCCTTCTAGGCTCTCTTCATACATGGCTCTCAAGTGTGGCAAATCAGTGAGGCAGTGGCCTTCAGAAACTCTACTGGAAAGCCATTAGGCCCCATCGCCTTCCCAGACTTAATCTGTCCCAAGGCCTTGCTTATTTGTTTGTTCGAAAAGTCTGCCTCCAGGGTCTCCCGTTCCACATCCGAGAGGCCCAGCACGTCACTGTCTCGGAGGAGGTGACGGGAGTCCTCAGCCGTGTAGTGTGTAGAGGGGGAGTACACCTGTTCAAAGTGATCAGCAAACTTCTCCGCTATTTCTTGTGGATGTACCACTGTTTCACCCCCGGTGTAGTCAGTTTCTGGACCCATCTGGATCCCTGCTCTCGTCTTTCTAACCACGCCAGTGTCCTGCCAGCCCTATCCCCTAGTTCATAGAGTCTGTGCTGGGTGGCACGGTATTTAGCCACCATATGTTCCCTGGTTTTTATCCTGTACTCATCTTGCTTCAGTAGAAGTCTATGGCTCGTGTCTGATGAGGGATCTTGGAAATGCTCCCGCTCCAGCTTGAGGAGGTCAGACTCCACCTTGACCAGGAGTTCACGTTTTTTGGTGATATATCCCATCTTTAATGACAGAGCTTGCCCCTTAAGAAACACCTTGTATGCTTCCCAGATTATTTGTGCAGAGTCGACCGAGCCCACATTTTCAGTAAAATAGTTCTCTGTGTGCAAATTTCTTCCCTGATATCCGGTATGTGCAGGAGCCATGGGTTAAGAACAATAGTGGTGCGCGCCTGTCGTTTCCAGTGCGTATATTCCATCCAGACTGGGGAATGGTCCGATATGCCTCTGGGTAGAACTTTATACTGGGCGCAGTTACCTATCGAGGACAGGTGTGTGAGGAAGTAATCAATATGTTATTAACTACGGTGGACATTAGAGAAATACGTGAATAATTTGCCAGTCGGTTGAAGCGCCCAACCTACATCTGTTAAACCCAGTGCCCCAGCAAAATCAGCCATAAGGTCATTAGACCTCTCTAGACTTCGGTGGGTGGCGATCAATAGTGTCATCTAATGTCATGTTGTAGTCTCCCTCCATGTTTAGTGTTCCCTCTTGGAGTCCCGCCAGCCTACGTCCCAGGTCCTCCAGTGCCGCCTTGCCCAGAGCGGGCAGTAAATACACTGAGAGTATGTTGATGTCTCTTCCATCCCACTGGGCCTCTGCCCCTGCGAAGCGCCCCTCGTATCCGCCCATGTCTTATGAACAGTAAGGGGCGTACTTTTCTTTACCAATACGGCCGTCCCCCTTGAGCACGTGGTGTAGTCTGGATGTACTAGAAGTTTGTATCCCCACCTAGTGAGGGCCTTGGATTTCTGGCCCACGAGATGTGTTTCTTGCAGCAAGACCACTTCAGGGTAATGTCTTTTTAGGTACTGTTGCACTATCCCTTGTTTAATGTTATCGCCGACACCATTGACATTCCAGGTCATTATTGAGAGTGTTCGATCCCTATTCCCCCCCCCCCCCCCCCCCCTCCCCCCCAAAGCCATGCTTACACAATTTACCAGTACTCGGATTATCGCAAATTGGGAAAAAGCTTGAACCTGCTCACTGAACATTTGCTGTCCAGTTTTCAATATGGCTATGTTACGCTGTCGAATCACAGTATCACAGTGCCTACCAATAAAACAGTCAGAAAAGAAACATCCCCAAATTTCAGACCCTCTGGCTCCCTACCCTCTCCCTTCACCCCTGTCCATAGAACAATGCACCGTCAAACACCCCTCTACACCTAAACCCGCAACCTCCTCCCCCCTCCCTGCCCCCATGCCCGTGGATTTAGAACTACCAACTCCCAAACATGGCAGAGTGCCTCTCTACGCCCCTGAAATGCTGAAAATGCACGGGTGTTCAACTCCCATCCCTGCCTGCACACCTCACAATTAACTTGTATTTTAGCCATCCACTGTTCGTATTGTCTTGTCCCATTCAGATCACATTATTTAAACCCATAAGTCCTAAACCTTGCATTAAGTTCCCTTTTGTAAGTCTCGCACTGATGGGTATAACAACCCCTAACCCATTTCCCCCCTACTTGCGCTTTCAGTTGGGCGCCGGCTCCAGATAAGTAAAGCCAAGGGTCATCACTCCTGCTCCGTCGAATGACCGTCTTTCTCCGCTGGGCCATTCTGTGCAGTGTCCACACGGATACCTCTGTGTTGGCTAGTCCTTCCAGAGCAATCTCGTCTTTGACTTCCCACTGTGCTCCATCCTTCCATCCAGTCCCAGAATGCCTCTGGTGATTCAAAAAAACACGATTTGCCACCCGACTCCACCCTCAGCCTGGCAGGAAAGAGCACCGGGTACTTCACCTCCCGGTCTCACAGTTCCCTCTACACCGCCTGAAAGCTGCAATGTTTGGCTTGGACCTTGGCCGTGAAATCAGGAAAGAAAGCCACCTCGTAGTTATCTATTTTCAGCGGGGGATTGGATCTCGCTGTCTGCAGGATAATGTCCCTATCTCGATAATTGAACATTCGAGCAATAAGGGGCCTCGGTGGTGCTCCCGGTTTCGGCCTGTCTCCTGGTACTCTGTGGGCTCTTTCAATGGAAAAGTAGCTGGACAGAGTCTTAGGCTTTAGGTGCTTCGTGATGAGGTCCTCTACATATAAGTCTGCAGCCGGCCCCTTCGGTCTTTCCGGAACCCCTAAGATACGGATGTTATTAAGGTGGACCCGGCCTTCATAATCATCGAGCTGCTAAGACATCCTCTCCTGCTGCTTCTGCATTTTGAGCATCTGCGTTTGAAGTTCCGACTTGTCTGTCTGTAGGGCGCCGGTGACTATCTTGAGCTCCTTGACTTTCTCAACCATCTCCTGGAAGTCTGCCCTGATTAGAGAGACCTCCACCGTGGCCGAGTCCACTGAAGCACGTACTCCGTTAATAGCCACCATGACATTGTGTAGGGTTGGTTCCGGTCCTTGTTTAGAGGCAGCAGCTTCTCCATCTTTCTCCGCCTGCTACGAATCACCTTTTTCTCCCGCTTTGGACCATGCAAATTTGTCCAGCTGCTTTTCGGCATTCGCCTTAGGTCCCTTCCCTCCTGACGCCATGGATATGCGCTAGTAAATGACCCACCAGGTGAGCACACGGGGCAGCACAGGAAGATTAGCCGCAAATCATTGGTGAGAGTGGCTAAGTTTGTGTGTATCCCTTCTGGAGTCATCGTCTGACTACCATGGCCCAAAAACACAGATTATCCAGTCTACACTCGTCGCAACTTTCGTCGGTATGGTGTATTGTCCAGCGCCAGCTCTCTTCAGGAGGTGTCTCCACACTTGTTTTGTGTCACTCTATTACAACATCCCCTACAGGCTGGAGCTGTCAGCGCTTCTTTCCGACAGCCCAACCCGGGTTCGGAGCGCCCCTCTGGCCCCCAGTTTCAGCTCCCACAGCACCAACCTGTCCGTGATCAGTTGGGGAAGTTTCAGGAGTCACTGCGCCCCATTTCAAAATCTGTCATACAGTACATGCGTTACCAGTATTGTGACCCCGCAGGAGATAGCAGTGACCCACTGCGCATGTGCAGTACGGTTGTAGGGGGTCGTCAGGGCTAATCACCTCCGGCCTCAGGCGCCCCTCGTTGCCATCAGCTTCCGCCTCTTGTCCGGGCTTTTACTCCCGGCGTCTGCCCCAGAGAGACTGCTGCGTAGCGCTGTTTGCCTACTCCATACGTTAGGTCACTTCTATAAGGCCCACTCAAGTCAGAATAGCTGGGCAGAGGGCCATCCAGTCAGGACCTCAACTGTGCGCTCAGGCCTAGGAATCAGTCATGGATGCCCCTCCTCCACCACTTCAGCTGGCTCACAAGGCCTCGTGCGCGGCAGGGTTGCCGAACTGTGCTCACTTAGGGTCGCCAGCCGGTAGTTCATCACCGGATTCCACTCACCCGTCGTTTCTGGGCGCCCCGTGTTCACTATCACGATAATCGCCTCAACAGTTAGTGCCCCTGCTCTAGCGCCCACGCCAGTATATTTCTCCCGTCTAGGCCGTAAGCCAGGGCCTCAATTTAAGCCTGCTGCAACCAGTCTGGCGCCAGGTGGGCCTCGCCGCTCTTTCTCTCCAGTGGGCCTCCATCCTCGGTCGCGGCAGCCAAGGCGTTCGAGCCGCCTAGTCAGGTCCTCACGATACTTAGGTTCTCGACTGTTGCGGCGCAGCAGGAGTTCCAGGCCCTGAAGCCGGGCCTCTGTTAGTCGCGGCACCCACCAGGAATCTTCGCCACAGGCCTCGGTGTAGGTCGTTGCTTTCCTCAGTCGCTATCGGAGGCTCTGCCGATCCACCCCCAGCGTAAGGGGCCTCCCTCGATTCCCCTCGGAGCGCTCAACTTCCTGCCGGGGAGGCTACCCTGTCCTCCACTCTGCGCTAGGGAGCCGCCATTACCACTCAGGTCGAGGCATCATACAGAACGATACGAGCCAGCCCACACTCCGCTGATGTCTCCGAATTTCTCTAGGGGGGCCGGGAACGAATCACGGCCGTCATAGTGTAGTTTACCTCGTGGATGGCACAGGATAGAGCAGGATAGATGGCTGGAAAGCGGGAGCTTACTCAAGCAGCGGCCATTCTCAACGGCTGCTAGCCATGTCTCCAGGTTCTTAAGTTTTGAAATCCTTTAGGGATTTCTCAGGCTCCCCAGAGCACACGAGGAGCGACTTCAGAAACCTTTTGTGGTTTGACCAAGGTAGGAGTGTCCCACCCAAAGTCCATACATGGCTGCTCAGGCAGTGATGGGGTGAACTTTCCCATCTCTAACCCTGCCCCATCGGAGTCCAGGCCTCATCTCTCGGGCCCACAAACCGAATTGCCCCGTCCAACGGTGGCTTGCGGCCTGAGCCTGCCTGCCTACAGCCAGCCTTGCACACCAAAGTTGCTGCCTGCAATGGAAAACCCAAAAGCGCAAGGCCAGAACTAGTTAGTTATCGGAGCCTAGTCTACCGCCTCTGAAGATGTTCAGGGTTTCATCAGCAGCCAAGTGACATGCATACCTTGATGATGGTAAGACAATACGTTTATAATAAGTTGACAATAATTTGATAATCATGTGACGTGGATAGTTTCAGGTAGAGTCATGATTGGTCATTCACATACTGAAGGATAGCCACTGATGAATAGGACATCAGCACACTTTGTAGCATTGCTGAGTGCAGGCTCGAGGCAGAGGCTCAAACTCTAAATGCTAGGCTATTTTCATGTTGTGCACAGTACTAGCTAATGCACAGGCAGGTAGTAAATGCGCTCCACACCGGGATTGGATACAGTTAACACTTGGTTATTTGTAGCATTTATTCAGTCTAGGTAAACTTGCTGGCGAGTGTCACTCATAGTCGTTGAAATGTCACTCATATTTACACTGAATTTATGAAAGTGTCACACATAGCAATCTGAAACCTTGGCAGCTATGCTGGAGGTAGACCCGAATTTTGAAGGTTGTTTTAGCTCATCGCAGGCAGTGCAGATGGTTACTATGCCCACTGCGAAGGCGAATTGCAAAGATAAATAGGTCAGTGGGCTGTTGTTTTTTCAGGAGGATCCTCGGTGTGTCTCGCAGTTATAGGTTGAAGTCTCAGAGCAGCGATCTTTTACCTGTCGCCAAAGAGCTGAATGCAACTGCATGTATGGTTTAGAGTATTTTGATCTACACAGGCCGTGGCTTAAAATTGCAAAGGAGGGTCAATGTGATAGGATTCATCTCCTATGATCGAGAGAATACCCAACCATGATGCTACGTTTTTAGGCCTCGCTACGAACGCAGCGCATGCGCTGTTTCGCTAGCGAGACTATTGCTGCCGCTTTGGTGCTGGAAGGGAGACAGGAGGTGGCACGTGCGGACAGATGTGCACTCCGTACGCGTGCACATCGGATGTCCGCGCGTGCCTCCTCTGTCTCCCTTCAGCAGAGAAACCGGCGGCACAGTGCGCGCATCGCGCACTTTCACTTTCCCTCCCCCCGTTGGCTACACAGCTCATGGAACATGACACCGCTACTGAAACAAAGTTGGACCAGAGCACAAAAACTTCACAGGTGACTTGGATTCTCAGATCCCCGTCTGTAATGGAAACCCCACGCTTGTATGCTGAAGCATCTCTGAACAGCAGCAGCGCTATGAGGCTCTGTTAATGGCAGATGGTGTGCTCTATAAATATCAACTACATAAAAGATCAGACTGTAAGCCTCAGAGAGAAACTACGAAGATCTAAATACACCTTGGCTGCAGACTATGCCTTGTTTTAACGTGCGATGGTCAGACAAACAGCAGCCTGAAGCGTTAAGGCAGGTGGAGTATTTCACCATGCCCCAACCCCTCCCATGCTTTCCCGCCACCCCGTGCTTGTGTGCCGTTCACACTTTTATAAGCCACACCAGGCTCCTGAGGTGAGCGCGTGGGCCTCACCGAGCTAGTCCTAAGGCCAGGTCTTTTCTTGTGGAAAAGCAGCCCTTCAGCGCGCCCTTGGATTTCATCGCCCTCTTCGCTCTGCTTCTCTGAACGGGCAGCAGGGTCACAGTTCATCATTTAGTGTTGGTGCATACCTCATCTGTACTGCTTAGGCTGCTTGCATCTCTTCCAATATTGGGTCATTCACAGGGTGGTTATTTGTATTTTTACCCCTGGCGACCATATGTAAAGAATTCTGTGCCGTCCATAATGCCGTGTTTGCTCCAAGACACAAATCTATTCCGATCATGCCACACGGAACAATCAAAAAAATCCAGGGCACTATATTTATTATGGGTTTTGTAAAAAAAAATAGAGCTGAAACTGGTATATTTCCAGCCGGACCAGCAGGCGGATGGAGAATAGATTAACTTAACCCACACTGTGTTAAAAGACAGTGCCTCCGCCATAGTCACTTGAGGACAATGTGACACAGAAGTCATTCGGTGATGAAGACAGACCTGTCCAGCTGTTGTGGTTTGCACCGAGAGAGCCACGCACGTGTGGGGCCACCATGCTGCTGATGACAGGGTTTCCACAAGCTGTCCCATACCAGGAGTGAATCCGCATTGCCAGGCAGTACGAACAGAATTCGATGGCTGTGGTGCGGAATACAGAAACATGTGGCCTGCACGGACAGATGCGAAGCGCGCCTTGCACAGGAAATGATCTCTGATGACCTGCATGTGTTCAGACAGTGCTACACTCAATTGTTATGCCAGGGCATTAAGAGCTGGTTTTGGAGGGTGTGATAATGTGTTTCTCAAAGCATTGGTTTCATGCAAATAGTAATAAGAGAACTGAGAATGTACTTACGTAGAGTTCCTTTTAAAATTGTAATTGTGAGATTCCAACGTGTCAGTTGACTTCAGGCAGGTTGTGGATGAGGTTTAATAAAATCCAGCGTGTCTTCTTTATACTGCATCCTATTTATTTTAATGTGGAAAACACCACAGAGGGCTAGACAAACATTTGATTAGACAGTTTTGACCACCCAGCCCTTTGAGTTTCAGCGACAACGGCCTGTGAGTGTGAGAATGAAAGTGCAGAGAGCAGATTGTGAACGACAAGTGCATACAAAGCTCACTTTCCGTGGTTATGACTGATCCCAGTATAGAGTGACCCTTGGCTCAGTCAGACCAATGCTCACCTGGCTATGCCTCACTAAAACTGTGAGGCTTTCCTGGTTCTGGGCCGCTCACTGGCTCCTTCAGGTCAGAGTAGCTTCCTTGTAGGTGTTTGCATGCTTCCTTATTGGCATCTCTGTGTAAAAACATGTTTATAATGTTGATTTTGAAGGGCTTCTTCTGTGCGGCAGCTCCTCCATTCCATTTATAATGTAAAAGAATGCAGACACCTCAGAGGCACCCCTGCATGCTACTAGGGCAGGGCTGCAAGAGGGACATATCACTGGGATGATTGAAGAACCTGCTGTGCCATCGAGGCTCTGCAGACTTTTCCAAAAATGTGTTCAAGGTCTGGGGTTAAAACTGAATGTAGGGCCGCCTTCTGTTTTTCCAGGTGTCACAAGTACATCTTTTCTAAGTATTTAAAAATGTACTCCAGGGAAAGAGAAAACATGGCGTAGTGCATGTACCATTAAGCAGTCTCGCCACGTAAGCTGCAGGCTTACTTGCAATTACATATTAATAACAAGCATTTGCAATGCAATAGGTCTCGTATTTACGTGAGTTTTAGCTATTGGCATTGTAAAGACAATTACTTGTATTTATGTTTTGGTTTTTAAAATGTAAGACATTGTCATTTACAATGCCAATAGCTTAAGTAAATGCGAGACCTATTGCTTTGAAAATGCTTGTTGTTATGAGCTACTGCTTCTTTAGAGCAATTACCCTGAAACTATACTGGCCGGCAGGATGGATGGCTTGTAACTACGATACTTTGGTGTCGCCTGTCTTGGGTAACATTACCTATGCAATGTTTTAAACACAAGTCGATTGTCTCAGGGTAAGAATGTGCGCGGTTTAAGGTGCACGGACACCCTAGACTCATGTGAAGGGAAAGGGCCAGGGCGCTTGCCAAGAGGCCAGCACAGCGTGCACCACCTATAGCCACTGTCAATTGTTGTGCCCACACAGCTACCAACCATCACACCGCTACAAGGTGACATTTAAGATTGGCAACACCCCAGAGCTATAAATAGGGATGGGGCGACATTTAATATCCTGATATATAATCTCTTGGGCTCGTTTTTCTCGCTCCAACCGGTGAAGCTAGCTACCAAACTGAGGGATGCATAGATCAATGATTTAAACTGGCATGACTGGCAGGCATGTCAAATCAAGTTACGGTACCCCAGAGGAACAAGGTTTAAAAAACTAATAAAATAATAGTAACAAGACTAGTAGTGCATCAGTATAACATGCCTGGCATGCGCTGCGCACAGAAGGAGTGAAAGGGGGTGCAGTTTACCAAAATATCATAAATCTCTTATGCAGCATGTCTATTTCAAGGCTGCATCCACTCTGTGTTGGCAAAATGGTGCAAAAACAGACTGGAGCCTCGTCTGTAGCAGCCAAAAGATACCGGACTACAGAGCTTTGGCCTTCCTACATGAACCCTTGCTTCCAATTAATACTATTGACCAATTATGGTGTACCGCTCACAAACCGCAAAGCCCGCAGAGATGATTGTGCATAGTTAGCTGTGGTTGAATTTACGCCCATGGTCTTCGGAAGAGAGGCTAAGGGGGTGCTCAAATCACTAAGCTGCCTTGGTTAGTTACTTCTTTAGTCTCAGCTTCTTTCTTCCCAGTTCCTTGTCCCTGAGAAGGTTAAAGGGATCTCGTATAAGCTATGTGATGACATTTTGTATTGATGCGCAAAACACAGCTGTGTGCTGCGCACAGTGCGCTGAAGTCCAGTAAAAACCAAAAGAATAACCATAACATGTTGGTAAGGCCCATGAATCTTGCTAGGGGATGTGAGGTCAGGTCTTCGATAAGAAATGAAACTTTGGTTAACCCTCAGGTAGCTTGGCACAAAGAAGTTAGGCTTAACTTAGGAGCAATGTGTAAAGTATTTGGCAACACTGCAAGCTGTAAAACAGCAATAACGCCATACAAAAGAGAGCATTTGTTCTTCTAATGTTGCAAAAGGGTTCAGTTGGATATATATTCTTATGGGTAGGAGAACCCCTAACCATGGTGTTACATTTAACCTCTGAGTTAATGTCTTCTGAAACTATACTGCCTATCATCACGGATGGCTTTTGACTACTACCTTGTAGTCATACGTCTTATGTAACGTTACTTATACACTGATAAACGCACGCATATGATTGATTATTGTGGGGCAATTAGGACACAACGCAGTAATTTTACTGTGGGACAGCAATGAAAGGCTGGGGTCGGCTGCAACCCAGGGCCTCGGTTAGGAGTAATGGGCACACTACCAGTACCAGGGATATGTGCAGGGCACCACAAGATGGTGTTGCACAGAGCAGCTTTTGCCCCAGCTTTCGTCCGGGCTCAGAGGATCAGCGAACTGGGGGCTACAGCCAATGGGGACACTGTGTACAGCATGTTTATACACAGAGGACATATATGGAGGAACAGGTACCTGATAGTGTACCTAAGACCGTCAAAGACAGTCCTGGAGGGCAGAGGGAAGCACACAAGGATCGACTGCGTAGAGGACAGGGTGTGCTGCCCACTAAGCCTCATGCAGGAGTATATGTGACAAGGAAACCTCTTGGCCAGTGTTCGCACACAGGGATCGGTCATACCTCAGCTGCTTTAAATCCACAGTGGTAATGAGGAGGGCCTTGGAAAAGGCTGGGCTCCCTCCCTGAGGGTTTGGGTTGCACTCAGGTCGCATAGGGGCGGCAACCACCACAGCCCATTTGGGGCTCAATGCCGAGCAGATTAAGAAACTTGGCCTGTGGGCGTCGGGCTCTTTCAAAGTATACATCCGCCCGCCAGGATCTGAACTATGTCTGTCTCCCAGCGGGTCCAATGGGGGGGTCAGCCCGAGGCGTTGTTCCTGGTACATTCCTACAGCACATGGGCGAAACAGTGGGCGGTGGCGCAGAAAGATTTCAGGGGGATCTCCCTACAGAACACGGTGGTGACACCGTTGGGGTGTTCAGGCAGGAGAGGGGAGTAGTTGCTCCCCGCTGTGCAGGAGACACTGCTACTTGGCAAAGTGCCGGACGCCAAGGTTAGTCACTTAGAGGGAAGCGATCGGGCAAGCATGGGGAGGAGAGAGTTGCTAGGGGCAATGACAGCGGGGCTAGCGGCCCAGCAGAATATAGTCTGAGTTAATAGCCTGCAGGGTATGGAGAGGGGCAGATGACCAGGTGGTAGTCGACAGGTCAAGGCGTAAAATTGAATATCGCAAAAACAACAGTTGATGGACAGAATGCAGAACAATGTCATACATTCACCCCAGTACAGAGATCTGGGCCTAAATCCATCGTTTTTTGCACTCCACACCACCCCAGATCAGACATGGCCATATGCAAATCAGCCTTGACCTTGTGCCTCATGGGAACAGTCCAGCAAAAACTGCCAAGCCATGTCTTTCCTGGACCGGAAACAAGCATCCTAGTACCGGTTTATGGCTATCAGCCATCTTCAGCCAGGATAGCTTGACTCCAGTCTCCAGTCTACAGAGCATGGGACTCACGTCTGAGCATACCCATCCCACTCGGGGTGACAAATGCAAAAACAACAGTTGATGGACAGAATGCAGAACAATGTCATACATTCACCCCAGTACAGAGATCTGGGCCTAAATCCATTGTTTCTTTGAACTCCACACCACCCCAGTTCAGACATGGCCATATGCAAATCAGCCTTGACGCTGTGCTTCATGGGAACAGTCCAGCCCGAACTGCCAAGCCATGTCTTTCCTGGACCGGAATCAAGCATCCTAGGACCAGTTTCTGGCTATCAGCCATCTGTTCCCTTGAGGCACAGGGTCAAGGCTGATTTGCATATGGCCATGTCTGAGCTGGGATGGTGTGGAGTGCAAAAAAAGCGATGGATTTAGGCCCAGATCTCTGTACTGGGGTGAATGTATGACATTGTTCTGCATTCTGTCCATCAACTGTTGTTTTTGTAAAATTGAATATCGCCATGGCAAAGATATGTAGGGCCAACGACTGGGGTTTAATGCAGCATGGGCTGATCAACCTCACATTACCACTTAGAAGATGGGGTACACTTGACGGTGGTGGCCAGCTACATGTTAGTACTTAACAGAGTTGGGGTCCTGGAACAGCTGGGTTTCTTCTGAACAGGCAGAAGGGGGAGCTTTCACTGATCGGTAAACTGATGGCAGGGTGGCAGAGGTGGCAAAAAAGTGGAACCAGAGAAGATAGTAATCTAGGTAGAAGAGCTCCTCAGAGAGTGTCCTTGGGATGCCTCATGGCAGGGAAATGGGGGAGCAGCTGACAGCACACAATGTCAGTCAGAATAGAAGAGCTGCTCAGACATTGTCCTTGGGATGCCACATGGCAGGGACATGGAGAGCAGGCGAGAGGCCAGCAAGGGTCCAGAGAAGTGGAACAGCCCTTGCAGCCCGGGCTGGGTCTGATGGCCGCCAACAAGGTCGGTAGCAGGGTAAACCTAGAACCCACAGAACCCGAGACACCTGCAAAAAAGCCATCATGCAGAGGAGTGCTATCAGCCAGAAATGGAGGTAAAACCAGTGGACGATATTCAGAGGGATAAATGTAATATGTAATGAGCAAACGTGGGTCGCAAATGGCCAACCAGTAAGTTGCAAGATGTATAATCCATGTTTTGTAATAAACTGCTGCCTTTATGCACCACGAACCTTTGTCCCCTGAATGTTTGGCATGAAGGCGACGATGCATTGTATGTCCAAGTAGGACAGGGGAACATGCACGCCTGAGAGGGGTTATGGAAATAACCTGTGAAGAAAGTTACAGAGCCATTCACATGCATGATCTTCAACACCGAGATCCTTGAAACTATATAAAAGAATCAAGGAGTTTACATTATTCTAGGCTGCTGATAGAGCCAGCAACTTCAGTGCTGCAGGAATGTAATTGTGGGCACGTCGGCATAAGTTATCAAGCACAGAGACGGCCACTGTTTCTGTATTACCGCATGGCCCAAAGCCTACTTACACAGGATGCAGTAGTAGGTTGTTGGTTTAAAAAAAAGCCAATAATTAATGAAAAGTTTTTTCCAACAATTTTGTAATATAAGCCAACTGTGAAATTAGGCAGTAATTTGATAGGCTGACAGGATACAACGATGTTTTTTTTTTTTACAGTAGCAGTGTTACAAAAGCACACAACGTTAAGGTGCTCAGGTACCTTTCCATAACATAGAGAAGCATTAGCAACGGGTTCCAACCTATAGCAGATCTTTAAAAACTCTGAGTCAGTAGATTTACTCTCACTCACAAGTTTCAGAAAGTAAGTGCTTGCCAGAAAACAGAACATACTGTTATGCTTAGCTGCTATTATCGGAATGTGTCCCATGTGAATGAGGGTTCTGATAGGAAGGTCCATGTAGGGGCATACAGTCTGTAACAGCACATCTATTGTTAATGAAGTGTTCGATTCAATTCCCTTTATTTGTATGGTTGATAAAAATCATTACTAAAAGTAATTACATTCTCGTAATAAAAATACTGTGACATAGTTTCTATCATATCTATCAGCTAAAACATGAAATCATCGTGACATAATTACTGCCACTTCCACAAAATTCTTTGAGAACACATTATATAAATGTACACAATATTAAGTGACCAACTATTAAGTGACATTTAGCATCTTAGGCCTCTGTAAAATAGATACAGCGGCGAGTCTCTTGATTTTCTAATATTAAAAAAAATACTGCAGACACGTTTGGAACAGAAATAATACACCAAGAATGCAAATGTGTTTTAGTTTTGGGTATTGTTCGCGTGTAAATATAGTTCAGTTTCAGCTGTGCTGATTTAATGATGAGATTTTAAATATATTGCTAACCATGTTCCATGCCGCATAGGTCATGATGATCCCCAAGTCTCCTAGTGTACCAAATACGGACACACAAGGCGTTTTAGCTCTCCTTTAATAGGAGTCCTTGAATACAAAGCAGAGCTAAGCTAGTGGTAATAAACATCCAGCTTGATCAGAGGATCAGCCTCAGTGTCCTCAAATTCAGCAGGGAGATGAAGGTCTGGAGCTTCTGCTGAAGTCACTCCAGGTATGTGGCTTTGGTTGTCAAGTCTGACCAACAATCCATTTATGCTTCGCTTGAAGTCTACGAATAAAAGAAATAAGAAAATGATCCATCTGGGGGATGGGAAGGACAGGAGAGATAAATAAATAAACAAGAACTTAAACAAGTTATATCTAGTACATGCCCCATAAAATGTGAACGTGGGTTGGAGATAATTCTACTCTGGTTTTGAAGAGTCCCAAAGCTCATTAAATATATACCTGAGTGGATGCAATTGACTTTTAAAGTGAATTCAAATCTCTTAGCACGATTATATTAGATGATGTAACGTCGATGTCTAAGAGTAAGGGTGCTAGTAGGTCTATTGCGTCTGGACCTCAATGTGTGTTGAAGGGGCGGATGTTAAGAAACAATTTAGTATATTTAATGTGCTTTTGTAAATAAATGCCAGGTCACTGCCCAATTTCTGTGGTCTGTGAGAAATTTAAAGGTATCATTTCATTTAAAATTTGAGGTAACCCATTGTGAAGCCATGTCTATGTGATGCATAAAATGTAGAAATTCAACTCAACTATCAGATCATGAATGACGACATGGTTTTGCATAGACAAATTCAAGCAGGCATGGATAAAACCTACATGTAAATGAGATTTAAAATAGAGTGGAGTCGGAAATAAGGAAAGGTGTTTCCTTCAGATAAAGTCCTAGCTCGGCTAGATGTTGCCTAGTATCTTGCCCCAAAGCATAAGTGGTGAGAATAAAATATAAACATGCTCACAGCTATAATGAGGAAATGGTTTTACCATGTGTAAAACACAGTGGTGGCCGGCATAGCTCTCGGGTGGCGGGCCGGGGCGTCCCGGTCAAGCAAGAGGGTTATGAATATAAAAATAAAACATTACAACAAAAGTAAACTTACCTTTGCACCAGGTCTCGCGTCCCTGCTCCTGCTCTCCTTGTGGAACTCAAGGAACAGGAAGCAGACCCCACTGAGCAATCACAATGCTGCAATGCAGCGTAGTAATTGGTAAGCACCCAGGCTCACCTGACCAATCACAACGTTGCAGTGCAGTGTTGTGATTGGTTTTGAGCATCCTGGTTTGACGCTAAACCAGGGAATGGGGGCCTGGGCTTGTTCTTCAAGCAGGCTGTAATGAGGCCTGCATAGAGAATGGGGATAGTGAGCATGACTGGTTAAGTTTCTTCTTCGCACTTCTTAAAAGCAATGGGGTCATGCTCTTCCGCCATAGCAGAGGAGCCACCACTGGTTAAACAGGTAACAAGCAGAAAAGCCTGTCCGCAGTCTAGGCTAGAACAGATGCAAACTGGCTTGCCTTCAGTGCTCATGTTGTGCAATGAAACCCTGCTGTGTGATAGAAGTAGGCCCCATAGGCCTGAACCTTGGACCTCTGTATGAAAGCACTAGCTGACCAAAATGGCCACCACTGTAAAGAAATGATAGACATATACTGGATAGTATATATGACTTCTGTCCAGCCGGACAGAGTTTTTTATTTTTCAATTTTTCAGGTTAAGAGTGTAAGTATAATATTTATACAAAAGTGGGCACAACCTGTGACCCACAAAGGACAAGACAAAACATATGACAAAACAATTATGTAAAAGCGCACAAAAGCGGTCTGTACTATTAATCCGTTTTACAGACTGGAATTAAATCATAGCAACCCATTGTTTTACAAAATACGTAAATTCAAACAAATATATGGTGCAATAAGGTCGACGGCGTTTCGATGCAATTCCTAAATACATGCATCATCATCAGGACAAAAACTGGTGTGTCAAGTTTGTCTTGAGAGTTTTTTACAATTTCATTACCCCTTAACTGTGCATAATAGCATTCCTGGGGGTACTCGGACTTTCATGCGTGGTTAATAGCTGTGAGAGCCAAAAGCTATCTGTCAAAATGTACCCGCGTGTGAGAGATTACTCACATCGCCTTCGCCGGGGATCGCTTCCCCGCCAGAACCCACCTGTCCTGCTATCAAGCAATGCCCGAACTATAATCCTGTTATGGATTTTCGAATCGCCGAGAACACGAGCACAGCTCCAATATTTTAATTCCCAGTGTAATCTTACCGGCGAAGGCTTTTACATAATTGTTTTGTCATATGTTTTGTCTTGTCCTTTGTGGGTCACAGGTTGTGCCCACTTTTGTATAAATATTATACTTACACTCTTAACCTGAAAAATTGAAAAATAAAAAACTCTGTCCGGCTGGACAGAAGTCATATATACTATCCAGTATATGTCTATCATTCCTTTGATCTCTAATTACTAGGGTCCTCTGTTCTGTAAAATATACTACTGCCCAAGGACCCTAGTGGCATTCCTTTTGGGTTTCCCTTGTTCTTTGAAAATACCACTGTAAAGAAAGGCTAAGGGCCTGATTACGAGTTTGGCGTATGGGATTCCCCCCAGGCTGCATTTACACTTTAATGTCGGCCGCGCACCTTTCCTCAGACGAGTCGTGTCTAAAGGAAGTGGCGCGGCTGCCATTATAGTGAAAATGATGGATTGATGCTTTGCACCATAGTTTCTAGCAATGTACAGTGACCTCCTGGAGCTTTCCTAGAGGTGATCCTTGGCAGAGTTTATATCAGTGGATGCAGGTTTCTACCAAGGCCTCTGGAATAAAAACCTTTAGTAAGGATGGCTGCCTGCATGTATCGATTCCCACATGCACCACTGCATGCAGATGCGCTTCACAACAATTTAGGGATGAGGAGTATATCATTGATTGGCTTTGAAAATTAGGAAAGTTGACAAAGCATGTCTATGTATTGCTTATCGGGACAATTCGATATGTTCATATCCTCTGCCAGCAATGAAGCACAACATAATTCAGGGTACACGCTGCAGTTTACCTGTAAATACATTGATTGATTTCTTTAGTAGATTATAAATATACTAGCAGCCCGCCCCGACGTTGTCCGGGAGCAATCAGGCTTACAGCGTAGTGCTCCTCCCTGCGCTCCAAAGTTTAACTTTCCTCCCCGCGCTCCACAATCCAAGGGCCCCTAAGCACCTCCTCAGCCCACCGCGGGCGTTCGGTGGCAATGAGGATTAAAGCCCGCTCCAGTCACCGCTGTTCACCTCTCCTCCCCGCTATCCTGTCCACCGCTCCAGTTTACCGCTCCTCCCAGCCCGCTCCAGTCTGCAAAGGCAATGAGGCTTACAGTCCGACAAATTTTACCGGTCCTCCCCCAAAGTTTACCGCTCCTCCGTTTGACGTACCTCAGCCGCTCCAGTCACCGCTGTTCACCGCTCCTCCCCGCTATCCTCCATTTTACCGCTCCTTCCAGCCCGCTCCAGTCTGCAAAACTTCAAGCTGTTCACCACTCCTCCCCGCACTCCTGATGATGTCAGCACATTAGTGCACACGGCCGGCGCTACTTCGAAGGGACTACTTTTTTTTGTAAGTATATTTTTTAAAGAAGGTATATTTTTTTGGGGTATATAGCCTATGTCACTCTGCACACCCTGCCAATTCCAATGATGTATTGGGTGTTTGGATTGGCGCTGTGGTTCCCGAGTTTACCCGCCTCAAAGGTTCCCAGTTCTTACTTTATAATAGTAGTATAGATAATCATAATAGAACAAGCAAAATGAAACATTAAACTGTAGTACACATTTCTTTTTTTTTTTTTTTTACCCCGCCCTCCCCCCCCTCAAACCCCTCCTCCCGGTACAGGTAACAATTTGAAATTTGAAAATTAGCAGTTAAAGAATAAAAAATTATAAAGAAAAATAGGAAAATACAGGCTTCAAAGAATAAGAAGAATATGTAAAAAAAAAAACACATTGTTACATTCCTAAAGAACTCAATACATCTCGGTTACATTATTGATCTATGCTGGGCTCACTAGCCATAATCTAACTGGGTCCCACATTTTTCACCCCTTTATTTTTTTCTTGATACCTTTCCGGCTATAAATGGCAATTTCAAGATTATATGTAGCATCCGCCACTGTTGAAATGTGGGTGGATATTGATCCAGCCATGCGGAAGTCAAACAGATTATTAAGACTGCCATAGCAATATATATGAGTTCCTGCATGGCAATAGGTCTGGTAACTCAATCTACCCCTAACATGATTTCTGCTGTGCTGATCTCTATATTGACTTCAAATATTTCAGATAGGAAGTTGGAGATTTCTCGTTTAATATTATCTAAAGTATGACATGTAGCCAGCATATGTATCAGATCGGCTTTAGGTCTATTGCATCTGGGGCAGAGAGTCCCCTTCCCCTCCCCCCATTTTGAAATTTTTTCGGGTGTATAATAAAGGTCGAAAAAAGTTTTGTATGTTAATGTTATGTTAATGGGGTAACTTATATAGCGCACGGCTACTCCAAGGAGTGTCCCAGCGCTTTCTGACCCGTAGCTGAGAAAGAAAGATGTAAAGAACAGAAACATAACAAATTACTGCTTGTAATAACAAATTACTGATTGTAAAGCCAAGAACTGAACTGTAGAACTGAGCTTGTAGCTTGGTGGACATTAGAATAGAGCTGGATAGTTCGAGTGCTTTGTGGGCTAGATCCTCTGTAATATTGATCCTATTTTGCTAATTATTTGCATGTTTATCACCATCGTCTGGTAGTACAGCAATTAGGTCTTTATAAATGTCTCCAATTTTTACCCTGGCCGAGCTGACCACAGTGTTAACTGTGGGGATTTTCTTAAAGCAACCATTGGGTCCCCCCTTTTTGAGAATAAAGTCTCTTGATTGTAAAAACTTTAAAAAATCATGCGAATTCAGTCCATATTTATTTTTTAACGATTCAAATGAACAAAAACCAGTGGAATCGTAAAATGAGCCGAGTTGCGAGATTTCTAAACTAACCCATCGCCGCATACAGGAATCCAAAAAAATTTCAGGCAGATTGGTATTGTTTTCTATCGGAGTATAAAATGAAAACCTGCCTATCGCCAGATGTTTCCGAACCATGTTCCAAACTGTGTAAATATCCTTGAGTGTTTTAAATCGTTCTTTTTTTAGATGGCATTCATAGGGTAGTTTCCAAAGGTGGTTATTGGCGTTATTACCCAAGATTAGTTCCTGTGGAGTTGGAGCCGGACAAGTGGACGTTGAGTCTTGTTTGGGGATTAACAGTAAACTACTGTATTTGATGGTTGTAGCCCACCAATAGAATTTGAAATTAGGGAGGACTAGGCCACCTCTATCCCTTGAGTGTGTGATATGTTTATAGGCTCTTCGTGTTTTTCCATAGCCCCAAACGAAGCGAGATAGCATATTATCTATTTCATTAAAAAGTGATAGGTCAAAGTTAAGACAGATTGCCCGGAAGAAGTACAAAAATTTGGGCAGAAAAACCATTTTAATGAGATTGCATCTTCCGATTATTGTTAAATGCAGGTTGTGAAGTCTCGATAAGGTTTTATTTGTCTGTTTCACTAAAGGGTCTAGGTTCAGGGTCACTAGTTTATTCAGATCGGATGTAATATTAACGCCGAGATATAATGCATTATCAGTAACTCTTGCATCGTCCACACTGATGTTATTATTTATTACAATCTGGGTTTTAGTTTGATTTAATTTGTATCCCGAAATCTCCCCGAACCTTTTAGCTTCTTCCTCCATTATCCTAGCTGTTGTAATTGGATCAGATGTAACAATCGCAATATCATCTGCGAAGGCTAGAGTTTTAATTTCATCATTCGATGTCTTAATGGGTAGTATGGACGGATTCATTTCTAGCTTTGCGATAAAGGGATCGATGTACATGGCGAAGAGTAGGGGAGAACAAGGACACCCTTGTCTTGTACCTCTAGTCACTTTGATGATGTCCGAGGTGACCCCATTGATCACAACGACCGCTTCGGGAGCGATATACATTTTCTGTACTGCTTGAATAAAATGATCCCCGATCCCACTCTTTGCCATGACCGACCATAAATATTGCCAGGAGACCCTGTCGAATGCTTTTTCAGCATCTAACAAAATTAGACCCATAGGGTCTCCTGCTACCTCGGCAATGTCAAAGAGAGTTATCACCCTCTGGACGTGATCTGTGGTTGATCTTCCAGGGATGAACCCCTGTTGTCTAGCGGATAAAATTTTATGAATTAAAGGTGCCAATCTGCTTGCTAACAGTTTGGAATATATTTTAGAATCGTTGTTAATTAGGGTAATAGGACGGTATGTGCCTAGTTCTGTCGGATCTTTATTTTTTTGTGGGAAAACTATAATTTTTGCACATGCCCAAGAAGCCGGAGGATTTCCATTCATGAAGACCTGGGTAAACAACTGGGTTAGGATGTCTTTGAGTGAGCTACTGAATCTGACATAAAATTCCACAGGAATACCGTCTAGCCCTGATGCCTTGCCAGATGGAAGACTGCATATGGATAGTAAAATTTCTATCCAGTCTGGAGTTTCAGCGAGAATTCCCTCATCTGCCTTGGATAGGCAGGTCCTTATTTCCGAAATGAGATACTCATCGATTTTATCTTGTTTAATATCTGTTTCAGAATAAAGCTCTGCATAATATCTCCTAAAGGCATCCCTAATATCGTTTGTATCATGAGTTAGGCCGAGAACAGGGTCTCTTATAGCTTTGATCATATTTTTAGAATTTTGTTCTCTTACACTAATAGTTAATTGGTGCCCTACCTGTTCACTCCATTCATAGATTTTTTCCCTATTTGCTGTAGCTTTGAGGATTGCTTTACGAGTGAATATTTCAGATATTAAGTTTTTTGCTATCGCTACATCTCTAATTGCCTCTTCAATGTTGTTCCCCCCTTGAAGTAGTCTAATTAGATCTTCTTCTTTCCTGGCCAAATTCTCCTCTAGATCTTTTAAGTTTTGTTTGGCTTTTTTGTTATTTTGGATAGAAAATCTGAGGGTTTCCCCCCTTATCCCTGCCTTTAATGAGTCCCATACCACCTCTAGCGGGGCGCTACCCATGTTGAAACCTAAAAATTCTGGGATCCATTGATCCATATGAGTACAATATTTATCGTTGGCTAGCAGAGCTCTTTCAAAGGTCCAGTTACTGCGATCAGATTTAATAATGTCAATATCAAAACTCATAAGCAGAGGATTATGGTCTGAAAAAACCCTCGGCAGCCTATTTATAGAGCATTTGGATAGAATTACATTGGAGATGAACATATAATCCAATCCAGCCAGTTTGCGATAGGGGTGGGAAAAAAAAGTATATCCATGGTTTTGCGGTGTTTTCATCTCCCAACAATCTACCAGCCGGTGAACATGACAGAGTTCCACCAAGGCCTTATATGTTCTAGGTTTCTGGCCTTAATATTTAAATGTTAGTTCCGAAAGCCAAATTGGTGGGAGATTGATGTTAATATCCCCACACATGATCATAGGAACAGGCCAGTGTGCTAATTTGTTAGATAGGAACTGTAACAGTGTTGGATCATCTGTGACGTTGCCATAGATTGAAGAGACAGTACATTTTTTCCCACTTGTTCATTGACACTCTGTAATAGCCAATCTACCAGATGGATCTGAAGCTGATCTTAAAAAACTCAAACCCCCACCTCGCGGAATCGGTACGACCGATGTAGCTGGTAAGAGGACACAGCACCCTTGATGAAGTAAATTGAAGTGTTTTGAGGTGTATGGAGGGACAGAGACACATTTCCCATATGATAAAACACCTGACAAATCTATTTCTTCCCTTATTTACTTCACAGTGTGCGACAACAGAGGCATATAACTGCCCATGCCTGAAAGATTTTATCTCTATAAACGTAGAGTGAGACATACTTAGAACGAAAGATTATCGCTATTTTATACTTTTTTTAAGTATCTGTGTGCCACCCTCTTTGTTATTTTACAGGCACTGTGTGGTGTGATTGTTTGTTTGTACTGACTGCATTACCTGACTCCTCTTTGTTTGAAAGAGACACAACAAGGTGTTGAAGGTCATTTTTGGAGTGTTGATTACACTAAGCGTGTTTTTATGTGATTTGCAGGCTCTGGCAGGTGCCTGTGTGTTCCATGCTAAGTAATCATTCATGCCTTAAATATAAAAATTCTTCCTAATTCCTATGAGTACACTCGACTAATTGGGATAGGACAGTAAGAAAAGGTTTGGGGTAAACTTTGTCCTAATGAAAGCTGGGTATCCATAGAGGACTCTGGGAAACGGCTGAAACATGTTGACAACAATAAAGATGGATGGCGATTTATACCCAAAAGCATCTTCATATTTACTTTTTAACCATAGCAGGGACACCCAAAATAAAGGGTTATCGGGTAGCCCTTAGTTATTTTTATTTCTAAACGGAGTTCATGAATGATTATCTTTTTCGGCTAATTGATAGCCTGCTGAGCAATTTGTCATGTTTTTGCATGTTCCTGACCCTATGTCTCATGCTAGTGCTCCACACTTACGTGAATATGTAAAAAGACCATAGAGACTCATGGTGACATTGTGCCTCGCAGAGCACATAATATATGGCAATTATTAGGTAAGCATACAAGATCCGAGTTGATTTTGTAACAAAATGTCACATAGTTCTTTACCAAGAAACCTTATTCTAACAGGATTAGGGCTATAGTAGCAGTGCTTTTTGGAAACATTTACATAATTTAGATCTGCAGGACAGCCACATGGAAATCCAAACATGCCTTCTAAAATAGTTTTTCCTTAAATTCTGATCTCCCTGAAAGGAATGCAACCATTTAATGTTTTTTATTAGCTATTAAAATCCTGATTTTTCCTGCTTTCTGTTTGGTTACTGCTTAGTATTCAATTCTAACCATATGACTATAAAAAAGATCCTTTCCTGTAGATGAGGATATTACAAATGTGAGAAAAAAGTACCCAGGCAAATTTCCTGAACCAACTGACACATGAAGAAATAAATCAGTACATATTTAAAGAAAGATACTGCACCATTGCATGTACATATAAAGATACAAATTTAATAACATGATATTGAATAAAATTGATTCTTAATTATACAAAAAAAGATAAAAAAGATTAGTGGCATATAACAATATGCATATCTTCAATCAGATGAATAGTTCATTGGGTATAAAAGACAGATGGTTTCCTGTTTTTTGTCGACGCGTTTCGACACTTATGTGCCTTCCTCAGGACTGTACCATCACACTGTAAAAAGATTTTAAAATTGATTTTACAAATATTGTATTACTATGTACATAGCAATTAGTGCCTAGATTTTTCTAACATGTGCTCATAGTTGGTTTTTTCCATCATTGATAATACCGACTTTTAACATATCCTAAACAATTTAATACATCTGCCCAAAAGACGAGTACAGTGCGTTAAAAAAGGACTCATTATAACAAATGTTATCTAACTAAAGACACCATACTGGTCATTTATATCTATTCATAGTATCGTGTATATAGCCAATGTCACACTCTAAACAGTAAGAACAGATAAAGAAAGAAAGAAAGAAGGAAAACGATGCACAAATGGCATAGATATATGGCTTACTAAGATAGAGAGAGCATGGAAGGTCTAGATATATGGCCCCTTTCAGATATGAAGATAAGGACCTAACTTTAGGTGTTGCACACTATTCTATATAGAGAATGTTATTTCTGACAAGTTGATATATGGTGTAGCAATATATAGCATTGCTATGAGGGTGAGGTTGCACTGTATTTCACCTATTTTCTTATTGCTATTCTATTTTGGACATAGTTGTGGCATTTATAATTTAAGAGAAGAGCTTACCTATTATAAGCAAGCGAACATATTTGATGCGATGAAAACAGTAATCAAAATGCCATCTAGGTCAGTATGCGGATTGATGGAGAACCTGCATAGTAAAAACATTATTGCTTTAATGTGCGTTTTTTGATTGAGCCAGTTTAGGTAGGGGATCTTCTAATTGCAGGAGCATTTACCTGATTATTAACCGGTGCTTAGACTTGATAGAATACTTAGAAAAATAGCTCGAATAATTTCATTCATATACTGGGCTGCTTCTATTCGCCTCGCTGGGACAAACAAAAATGGTCTGATTACTTGCATGGTAATGATATTTTGTTCTAATACGAAGGTGGAATACATAGTAGACGGCAATATTCTTTCATGAAAACAGCCATTTTTTCGCTTCCTGCCCCTCTATTTATGTATATGTTTTTTACCTTGCTGGGACAAACAAGAATGGTCTGATTTTTGGCACAATAATAATGTTTTGTGCCAATAAAAAGGGTGAAGTAAATAGTAGGTAGCAATATTCTTTGATAAAGACAACCATTTTTTGCTTCCCTGCCCTATATTTATATGTTTGCTTATTTAGGTAAGCTATTCTATTCTCTATGCTGCTTATTACTAAATACTTGTAAACATGTGTATCTACATATCGATATCACGCTTATTTTCTCTATTAAATTTGTATCGCTCTGAGTTCTGTATTAGTCTTACCCCGTATTTGCAGGTGGTTCTCATGCGCTTTGATTTCTAAGCCGTGTGTATAATTACACTGTATGTCTGGTTATTGGTCGCGCATCTGTAATGAGTTTGAAGTGAACATTAACCATCGGCTCTTACATATGTAGTGCGCTTTAACATAACGAGCATGACTGTCATATTTACCTATTAGTGGTTCGATATACTTTGCTGGCGACTTCCGATAGTAATGTTAGTTTCAAGTTCTTATAATTGTATGAATTTAAAAAACGAGGCAAATTTAAATTACAAATTGGAATACAATTTAACCAAGGATACAATTATGAAATAAACGGTAAGGTGATACATTGGGCAAGCACAATATATTGACAAAACCAGTAAATATAGGCCCTTTCCCTTTAAAAACGCAGTGGTACGTAAAAAGACCAATAGACTGGCACGGTATAAAGACCAATAGAAATCGGCA
This sequence comes from Lissotriton vulgaris, assembly GCF_964263255.1. Taxonomy (NCBI): domain Eukaryota; kingdom Metazoa; phylum Chordata; class Amphibia; order Caudata; family Salamandridae; genus Lissotriton; species Lissotriton vulgaris. Next base: position 656,648,676 of record NC_141697.1, read on the forward strand.
AAACAAACTCTTTGCCGAAGTGACAGAAAACGTGAAAACGCCGTGGTGCACGGTCCGTGCAAGCGAGTAATAACGCAGGTAAGAGTAAACCTAGCCCCCTTCCTAATGTAGTGCAGATGTCGCCACATGCGCTTGATATTGGAAAATAGACAATAAATAACGCTAGTGTCAACATGTTATGTTTCAGACTGCCCGACCTGTGTGACATCTAGCAGTAATTACCGAAACGGGATTGTGATGGTGAAAACCCTTTTTCTGGTAAATAAATGGTTACGAAAATCTAAATGAAGCCTTTAAAACTATTTAGTTATAACGTTAGAGTAATATCATGATTAACAGGACACATTGAATGCTGTCTTATTTTTGTAGACGATAAGAACCGCCACACTGCTTTAACCTCTGAAACTATTACCTAAACATTACTATCGGAAGTCGCCAGCAAAGTATATCGAACCACTAATAGGTAAATATGACAGTCATGCTCGTTATGTTAAAGCGCACTACATATGTAAGAGCCGATGGTTAATGTTCACTTCAAACTCATTACAGATGCGCGACCAATAACCAGACATACAGTGTAATTATACACACGGCTTAGAAATCAAAGCGCATGAGAACCACCTGCAAATACGGGGTAAGACTAATACAGAACTCAGAGCGATACAAATTTAATAGAGAAAATAAGCGTGATATCGATATGTAGATACACACGTTTACAAGTATTTAGTAATAAGCAGCATAGAGAATAGAATAGCTTACCTAAATAAGCAAACATATAAATATAGGGCAGGGAAGCAAAAAATGGTTGTCTTTATCAAAGAATATTGCTACCTACTATTTACTTCACCCTTTTTATTGGCACAAAACATTATTATTGTGCCAAAAATCAGACCATTCTTGTTTGTCCCAGCTAGGTAAAAAACATATACATAAATAGAGGGGCAGGAAGCGAAAAAATGGCTGTTTTCATGAAAGAATATTGCCGTCTACTATGTATTCCACCTTCGTATTAGAACAAAATATCATTACCATGCAAGTAATCAGACCATTTTTGTTTGTCCCAGCGAGGCGAATAGAAGCAGCCCAGTATATGAATGAAATTATTCGAGCTATTTTTCTAAGTATTCTATCAAGTCTAAGCACCGGTTAATAATCAGGTAAATGCTCCTGCAATTAGAAGATCCCCTACCTAAACTGGCTCAATCAAAAAACGCACATTAAAGCAATAATGTTTTTACTATGCAGGTTCTCCATCAATCCGCATACTGACCTAGATGGCATTTTGAGTACTGTTTTCATCGCATCAAATATGTTCGCTTGCTTATAATAGGTAAGCTCTTCTCTTAAATTATAAATGCCACAACTATGTCCAAAATAGAATAGCAATAAGAAAATAGGTGAAATACAGTGCAACCTCACCCTCATAGCAATGCTATATATTGCTACACCATATATCAACTTGTCAGAAATAACATTCTCTATATAGAATAGTGTGCAACACCTAAAGTTAGGTCCTTATCTTCATATCTGAAAGGGGCCATATATCTAGACCTTCCATGCTCTCTCTATCTTAGTAAGCCATATATCTATGCCATTTGTGCATCGTTTTCCTTCTTTCTTTCTTTATCTGTTCTTGCTGTTTAGAGTGTGACACTGGCTATATACACGATACTATGAATAGATATAAATGACCAGTATGGTGTCTTTAGTTAGATAACATTTGTTATAATGAGTCCTTTTTTAACGCACTGTACTCGTCTTTTGGGCAGATGTATTAAATTGTTTAGGATATGTTAAAAGTCGGTATTATCAATGATGGAAAAAACCAACTATGAGCACATGTTAGAAAAATCTAGGCACTAATTGCTATGTACATAGTAATACAATATTTGTAAAATCAATTTTAAAATCTTTTTACAGTGTGATGGTACAGTCCTGAGGAAGGCACATCAGTGTCGAAACGCGTCGACAAAAAACAGGAAACCATCTGTCTTTTATACCCAATGAACTATTCATCTGATTGAAGATATGCATATTGTTATATGCCACTAATCTTTTTTATCTTTTTTTGTATAATTAAGAATCAATTTTATTCAATATCATGTTATTAAATTTGTATCTTTATATGTACATGCAATGGTGCAGTATCTTTCTTTAACTATGTACTGATTTATTTCTTCATGTGTCAGTTGGTTCAGGAAATTTGCCTGGGTACTTTTTTTTCACATTTGTTCTATGCCCTGACCCAGGAATTCAATCCGTTATCAGGGGGTCCTTTGTTACTTCACACGATGAGGATATTACATACATATAGCAATTATTTTCTACCCAGACACTATTGCTGCCCAACCCACATCGCCAATTCACAGATATCAGTGGGTATTACATTTTTATTTAAATAGTGATTCAGATTCTCTGATTGGCGAACAACTTTATAGAATTCTTCCAACTCTATATAGGATGTTGATTATTATTAAAGAGCATATCTTTGCCACACTGTGAAGACATTTAAAAATATGGTGGAAGTGTGTTCCACTGACCTCCAGGATGGAAGGGAGTGCTCCAGGTTGTGAATCTCAGAAGGGTAGCTGTTACAGACTGGGATATTTCCCTTCTACTCCTCCCCTTAACGCTTATGCCAAGTTTTGATCATTGGTGACTGAGGAGGTTCTAAATAACTTGTTTTGTTTTTCAGGCCTGACATGCTTGCACCAGGCAGTTCTGCACCAGCACTGGGGAATCCTGCAGTACTTGCTCGCCCTGGGGGCTGACATCAACGCCCAGGTGAGACAGGACTTTGTTAGTAAAAAAAAAAGCGGAAGAGACACTAATGGTGTATTTACATGTGATGGCCAGGGCTGAAAGGGGTTCTGAAATAATACGCCCTGTCGATGGCGAGCCACATGCTGCTCTGGCAGCGACATCTGTCGGCCAGTGATTGCTGTGCTACTGTTGCGTGCTTATACAGTGATACCGGGTTACCTAACTAGGAGTACTGCTCTTATAATGATGACTAGTGGCTACAACTGGGTATTCATCTGTTATAGTATGGTAATATTGTTATCACAGTGACATATGCTGTGGGGAGTGATATACTCTTTAAACAACTAGACCTGCTGGATGTAGCTAGGGGTGCTGGTGTTAAAGTGACACCTGCTGAACAAAGCATGTAACGTTGCTGTTACAGTTATGCCTGGTACCGGGGCTGCAGTCAACACTTTTACAGTGACACCTGCTGGTCGGGCTGAGGGAGTTAAGAGTGCTGCTGAAATCATGGTGATTTTGAGAAAAGCAGGGTGTCTATACGTGGGAAAAGTGAACAATGTAAACTGTGAAAGTCTCTTAAGAGTTAATCTCTAAGAGAACAGTGGGGAGTGGCGAGATGTATATGTGTGCTGGGTAGATGCGATTGTTTTTTTGTTGCGAGGATTGAAATAGATGCCATACACAGCAGATGGAGGATGTACGATGTTACAACGCATGCTTTACCACACATGCCTTTACAACGCAGGTTTTTCAACGCAAGTAGTTACAATGACTTGCGTTGGGGGGTGCTGGATAGTGAATAGTTTAATTTACTATTCCAACTCCAGTCCCCGTGGATAGTAGGGAAGGTGTTGCATAGTAAATTAAACTATTACCTACCCTACAGCCCCCCCAGCACAATTCGTTGTAATGACTTGCGTTGAAAAACCTGCGTTGTAAAGGCACTGCGTGGTAAATGTTGCGTCGTACAGGATGTTTCCCGCAGAGGCCTCTCAGTATGTGAGGTAAAAGAGAGTTTTCTCAGGAGAGAGTGGGAAAGAGAAAGGTATATCCAGAAAAGATGGTGATGATGGAGATTTTTTCGAATTGTGATTGGCAGAGTCATATGTATATGTATCAAGGACCCCCTGAATTAATGAATCTTACAATTCCTAGGCCAGGGAAATATACAAGAATGAAAAATAACAACCTAGGACATTTAGCGATGCAGATCACATGTAAATTGGACACGATATAAAAGATCGTGTCCAATTTACATGTGATCTGCATCGCTAAATGTCCTAGGTTGTTATTTTTCATTCCTATTGGCAGAGTCATATCCGGAGAGATTTAAATGATCTGCTTTACAAAGGTTGGTAGGGAGCAGAGAGTAATCTTGCTGATGATGGAAAGGGGAGTAATCAAAGAGGATGATGGGAAGGAGAAAGGTTCAAGGGTTATGGGGAGGTAAAGTGCCTCTTAGTGTTTGATCAGAAGGAGAGCCTCTCCAGGGAGGTTGAGAAGGAGAAAAGGATCTTGAAGTTAATGGGAATATAATGGGCTCCTTCGGGTGATAAGAAGGAAAGGGGCACTATTTTCCCCCCATCTTCTTGCTAACGTCTCTTGTCTTTACCCCAGGACCGAACGTGTGGTCGAACTGCGCTCCACCTGGCTGTAGAAATGGGTGATGCCAACCTGGTCGCCGTTCTCCTGGATCACGGGGCTGAGGTGGACCCCATCATGTACAATGGCTGCACCCCACTGCATCTTGCAGCAGGCAGGCTTAATATAAGCATCTGGAACATGTTGTGCCAGGCTGGGGCAGACCGTCTGTTACCCAACATGGAGGGTGAGACCCCACAGGACCTCGCTGATTCAAGTCGCCTGGTGAGAGGCTTTTGCAAAACTCAAAAATTTGAGTGTCACAAGAAAGGCTGTACAAAGCCCCTCTAATTTGTGGCCACTGGCATCGAGTTATGAATTGTACCAAATCCTTCTTTCTGTGGGCCCTACTATCTGAAGATGGAGAGTGGTAGAGCCTAATTTTGTAATAATGGCGTTAGGCCACTGATAATGTCATACCCTTAATTCTGTGACACTGCCTGGTCCTTTTTACTGTGCCACGTGGTGAGGACAGTGAAAGCAACATTGTTTGCCCGAGTTAATGATTGATGGCCATGCTGTCCCTTTCATTCATTCACCCTCGCATCAGACTGTGGGCAGGGTCAGAGCTTCAATATGCACCCGATCGCCCCTATAGTGTTAGAGAATGGTACCACCAACCCTTCTGCTCTTTTATGGCATGGGCATCATGTTTTCAACTGCTAGAGCATGCAGCGTACTAGCACTCTTTTCATCCTTTGCTCCATGGTATCTGCTAGTTGGAAGTATCTGTTCCATATTTCGTATCCCCCATGGTTTGAGTCTCAGAAGTGCCCACCTCTCCAACCCATGTGTTCTAGCATCTGTGCACGTGAATTGCTGGTGGCGTCTTTCTTTGCTCTCTGACAAAGAATATTCTTTGCCAGACACTTTATTCCGTGCTTTGTGGGAGCAGCGTGGCGATTCCATCACATTTGTTCAGTACTTCCAGATGTCTTTGCATGGGAATGGCAATCCTTTTAATTGCTGCACCTTGTTATCAGAGTATTGTTAGTAACAGACTAATTATCTTAGCCTGATATCAGAGCATGGTAGTGCCTGCCCTTAATTGTCAATTATCTGACATCAGGTCATTTATTTCCCTTTATTGTATGCCCTTGTGCCTAGGCAACCGAAAGAGCCAACCTTTCCACCACATATCAGGGTCGAGCCCATGATTACTGCTTCAGTCCAATCCCCCTAGTAGCGGTGCCTGGCCAGTGCCCCCCCTTCAGACAGTCACTCACTTCCTCCTCTGCCCTCTAGTTGTAGCGTCTGGGCAGTGATCCCTCCTTCAAACAGTCACCTGCTTTATTCTGTACCCACTAGGATTCTAGTGTGGGCAGTGCCCCTACTTCATACGGTCACCCACTTCATTCTTTGCCCTCTAGGATTAGAGTCTGGGCATTGCCCCTCGTTCAGACACTCACCCACTTCATTCTGTGCCCACTAGGAGTAGAGTTTGGACATTCCCCTCTCCTTCAGACACTCACCCACTTCCTTCTTTGCCCTCTAGGATTAGAGTCAGGGCAGTGCCCCTCCTTCAGACAGTCACCCACTTATTTCTGTGCCTTCTAGTAGTAGAGTCTGAACAGTGTACCCTCCTTCAGACACTCGCCCACTTCATTCTGTGCCCTCTAGGATTCGAGTGTGGGCAGTGCCCCTCCTTCATACTGTCACCCACTTCATTATTTGCCCTCTAGGATTAGAGTCTGGGCAGTGCCCCTCGTTCAGACACTCACCCACTTCATTCTGTGCCCACTAGGAGTAGAGTTTGGACATTGCTCTCTCCCTCAGTCACTCACCCACTTCATTCTTTGCCCTCTAGGATTAGCGTCGGGCAGGGCCCCTCCTTCAGACTTCATTCTGTGCCCTCTAGAAGTAGAGTCTGGACAGTGTCCCCTCCTTCAGACACTCGTCCACTTCATTCAGTGCCCTCTAGGAGTAGAGTTTGGGCAGTGCCCCTCCTTCAGACACTCACCCACTTCATTCTTTGCCCTCTAGGATTAGAGTCTGGACAGTGCACCTTCCTTCAGACACTTACCCACTTCATTCTGTGCCCCTTACTATCAGATCCCATGCAGCAGTGCCCCTTCATCTGTACCCGAGCTATCGCATTGCTGTAACTCACCTGCCGTACGCATTTCTCTTGCAGAGCTTTGCCATCTGTCAGTTTGACGACCTCACACTCTGGGGACGGCCGTACATGCCCGGGAAGCTGATCTGAGGGTCTACACCTGGAGCATACGAGTACTGTACCAGAAATCACCCCCACCAGGAAGAGAAAGACAGAGGGGCCTCCTGGATAGCATCAGCCCAGGAGTGACGGTGGCTGGTTGGAGAGCCGCAAGCGTGGACTGGGATCATCAGCCAGTGGTCTCGTGAAGGTGCTAGGACGCTGAGGACTCTGAGGGATTCCAGACAGGACTTTTTAACAGCGGATTTGTAGCTGGGCCCCCTGGAACTTGATAAAGCACTCTGTACTCAAAGGGGTCTAAATAACACCAAGGGAGTGGAGGAACCCGGACATAAGACTGGGTGCGCTCTACTGAAGATCGCCGGGTGTCAAGCAGCCCAGAAAAAAATACTTACTGGCTGTTCAAACTCCCCAGCACCCACAAACACATACCCATAGACACACATCAATGGAAATAGACACACTCACAGGCATAAAGACAAACCAGAGAAACACTTCTACAATAAAAGGAGTACAAACACCAACAAACAAGCATCAGCAAAGCCAAAAAGAGGCAGTAAAGCATGCAAACAGGCATACACAAATAATGTGTTAGTGATGGTGATAATAATTGTGGTAATAGTGGTGATAATAATGGTGATGGCTGTAATGTTGGTAGGGTAAAGCTGGTGGTGGTATTAGTAGTCATGGTAGTAAATGTAGTGGTGGTAATGTCACACACTTGACAAAAACACTAAAACAAGTCTGCTGCAGTTAAAAACAATTAATTGAGGTAAATAATTGAATGGGTGATGGTTGAGAGTATTTTTCGGATGTAAAATAGAACTTCATGTATCTCAATGCAGCACTCTAGAGAGCCAGTAGCACAAGCGTAAGACTAATGGTCATCTGGGTGGAACCAAAACCCAGTCAATGTATACATAATTTATTTTAAAGAAATGGCAGGAATATGTCTTACACACTTTGCTGTTAAACCGGATCTAAAAAAAACTCAGTGACGAGCATATGTGCATACACAAAGCTGTGCGTATACAGGGGAAAATACAGATACTTGTTTTAACAGTAAAAAATACTCTTAAGAAGAAACCTATAGTAACACATGCTTAATACTAAGACAAAGGGCAATAGGATATAATGGGATTAATGTTTTCGGGGGATGGTATATTTGTGACGGAGTAAACCATGTGCTAAGTTATAAATCAGGACCAAAGTCACTAATGCATCCAGAGAAACAAAAACACACTGCAAACGACAGAATTTCACAACACACACTCAATTGCACTCTATGCCAAACCACTCTATATTCCTACCTCTGAACATGCCATAAGAAGCACTCTCTAAGCCACCAGAAAAACACCACAGCCTCACAAACTCCCAACTACAATAAAGTACATTAACTCAAAGACTCACACATGTGAACACTCATAACATTGAAGTCAAAAACACTGATACATAATAATCTAACACAAATAGCTGCAATAGAGGTAAACATACTCACACAAAGGAACTTTAAGTTGAAATTGCACAGACCAACCATTTCCAAGCACATCGAAACATAGGAACACAAGAACTGTCAGTAAGGTTCACTGAGATATTATACAAACAGACACGGATAGAAAATAAAAGGAGATTTAAACGTATGATATTGTTACACTCTCTAGCTGACACTAACTTAAAAACACAAACTTGATTACATTTGGTAAAATTTTTTATAGACCTATCCATTCACAAATTCACTTTTCTAAAGAAAAGATTACTCTGGATAAGTGCACTCACACAAACCCAGTGAGGCAAATGTGACCAGTGTTACCTAGTGACCAGGCCACACAATATTCCTAGATGGAGTATTAGATAATACATATATAACGAAATTGTGCCTCCCGACCATTTTATTTACTCACTCATTTCTTCTATAACACAGTGTGAGCACTTCCATATCCAAGCGTATTATTCACCATTTTTTCATGAAACTAGACAACAGAAAAAACGCAATTTGGAACCATAGGTAGTTATTACATATGAAATTTAAACTACATATCTATAGACTGTATAACTCCCGCTCTGAGTGTGTTCCTATGTGACGGCAGGAAAAACATAGCACCCGTGAGACTGGAGAAGACAAAACTACAGCAGTGGAGTACTGGCTTCCCTGACAACTGTATGATCCCTGATCAGTCTGTGCCATGTTATTGGTACTAGAGACAAGCCTTTGGTCTTCGTCCTGTGGTCCTTGTGTGAGGGCATCCCTTACCTATCTCCTTTGAGGTATAACTCACTGGCGTTTTTTTCTTTTTTTAATCTGTAACAATTTTATTTTTGGGCCTGGCGTTCACCGATACCTTTTTGATTTTAGTAAAATTATATATGTGCAATGTTCTCACTGATAGGTGTTTTCAGCTAGCCCTCTTCATCCTTTGGTCAGCTGTTGTGGCATTTGCATTTTTCTTCCAACTACTACTTTATACAGATAATGGGTCCGTCCACTTCAGTCACTGGTTCACTTCATTGTGAGTGACGACACTTTGCTCTTTTACAAGTAGCGCATTCTCATACAAAGAAATCCTCTTTGGTGCCAGGAACTACTTTCTGGGTTTTGCATTCAAAAAATATTTTTCCTTTTTTTTTTTTTTGATATACTGGCTGGGGCCTTCAGTACCCCAACAATAACATGTTACAAAAACATTACTAAACAAACATTGGTAAAGTAAAAAGGCTGGCAGCCAATGCAAGACCTACTGACTTTGTCTAAGCTTGTTTTATAGAGTGATTCAGCATAGGGGACACACTCACATGCATGCCTGACTCAGGAACACTTTGCTCTGACCCCCCCCCCCCTGCCTTGATGTTGTGATCTGGAGCCACAGCAAGTTACACCACTTGATTTGACCCTGTATCAGGTACAACTCTTAAAATGCATCTGATCTTCTGACATAATTGTTGCAGCTCAATGGGATGTTTTCTGACCCACAATTTCACATCAAGCGGCTGACAGGTCCACTATAAACTAGGTAATAAAACTGCTTTTACCTAACAATATGGTGCAACATATACCAAGGTATAGAAGTGAATAGTCATTGATACATTGCAGACCAGTTTGTTGATTTATCAGCAGACTACGGTGATGTTTGAGTAAGAGCTTGCGTACGCTTTAAAAGTCTAACAACAACCCGGTTTTCGGACTGAATAATAGAAAATACAATATGGTAGCTTGAAGTTAGTATCCCAAAACTGGCTCCAAATTGTATTTAGCCAGGACTTTTAAGATTTGAGCCTGCACCGTGAGCCCATGTGCTGCTACTAAGCCCTTCACGCTGTAGGTCCCTCCCCTCTGCCGTCAGCACCTATGGCTTCTTTCACAGGCACCTACAACGGAACCCAAGAACTCAACCATGGCTTTTTTGAGTATCAATGTTACTCATAAAAACTGTGTTCACAGATATGATGAGAACAGGACATAATAAAATGAAAGTAGCTACATGGCATCCATGGAAGCACAGTTGTAGTTAGAAAAACAAGCACCTCATGTTTTCTTGCAAGTCGCCCAACCACAGACGTGTCCTAGAGATCCTAGAAGAGCGTACAGCTAAGCATACAGATAAACTCATTGATTGAATGACAAGCTCTGGGACACAGACACACCTTGTCAGACTCAAAAGCACACAGTTCCACACAGAGAGATATTACTTGGTGAGTCGCACAACTGGTGCACATAAGTGTAAGTGTGTTTATGTAGTGCAACATGACAAAATAAACAGCCAGAGATCCTTTTGGCACATAGTGAAAACAAAAACAGCACAAACCACTTATCAACACCAGAGGAGAACCACCAAAACTATTAAGGATATAGATGTATACATAGGTTGAGTTACACACTGACATTGATGCCACCTTGCACTCCTGTGAGAAACACTAATGTAACCCTTTATAATAGTGGCACACGGATATACAAAGACACCCTGAGAAAAACTGTCGCAGAGAGCGGTCAGCAGGCATGGAGCCTGAGGCGGACTGTCCTAGATGCAGGGTTCCCCTTGGGTAGTTTGGAACTGAGACATTCACATTTACAGCTGCACCTGCCGTGTGGTTGACGCAATCCCATCACTACCAACCTTCTGGAAGAACTGGATTATTGGGACATCTTCCTATTTCCAGACAACGTAGTCCAACTCCGCACAGCCTGGCAGTAACTCTGCAAACCATGTCTGCCCAAGAATAAAGAGTAATTTCTTTTCAGATATATTCTGTGTTCTCTTTTCTGCCACATTCACAACTTGTGGCTTGTGCATGAGTCTTGGTGAAGATGGCGTGAGCTAAAACCAGCCATGTAAAAAGTGTATATAGTCTCACCTATTGTGTTCACAGTGAGTCTGACCATCTTGAGGAGGTTTTTGTTGGTAGGGGAGCAATTTATATTAATATCTATCCTTAACAAGCATTTTCAATGCAATCGGTCTCACATTTGTTTGTGTTAGAGCATTTGGCATTGCAAATGGCAATGTTTTATTTTTACCCATGTGTTATGGAGTGTATGTATGTGCTGTGGAATTATGTGGGTTGGATTAGTTATTTGTGGAATTGTGTGGCTTGGAATTGCGTGTTGTGGAGTGATAGAAGTGGATTGGATTTGTGTAGTGGAATTATGTGGCATGGTGTGATGTGGAATTATGTGGCTGGTAATTACATGGTATTAATTGTACTGGAATTATGTGGACTGCGATTGTGTGTTATGTAGTGTAATTAAGTGGAATGGTATTTTGTGGAGTGGTATGTAGTGGAGTTCAATTATGTAGTGTGCTGTTTAATTTTGTGGCATGTAGTGGAATTGTGTGTTGTGGATTGGATGTATGTGGTGTGTTGTGACATTGTGTTGTTGAGTTGAATTATCTGGTTTTGTGTTGAATTATGTGGTATGGATTGGAAATGTGTGGTGTTGAAAAGTGTGGCCTGGAACTGTGTGGAAAGCTTTGCCTTTTTGGGGATTACTACTATCGATTCAAGCTCTCAAATGAAGGTTAATGCAAATGAGAAGTTAAACTCATCAAATGTTGGCATCTATGCATAAAGAAAGGGGATTTGCATACCTGGTGGTATGGGCATTAGGCTGGTGCAAAATATGGCTGGGATGGACCATAAACCTGGTATATAACAGTTGCACAGCTCATGGCTGAAGGCAGCTGGTATTTCCTCGTATGTTCTAGTAACTCTTGCTCTGCTTGGGACAGGCTATTGCTTCATGGGCAGCCCGCATCCCTAGACAATTGCAGGATTGGGGGCAGGTGCAGATGGTCGGCCGCAAGTTTCCCACACGTTTCTGATTTCAGCATAGAGGCCCAGTAGAATAGTAGCGGCTCTGTACTCAAGAGGCATTTAAACCACACGCTCTGACATGCCATGTCAACTGAAGGCCGGGGAAGTGAAAGAATACCCATACAGTAGATACAGCATGTCTTGAGAGATTGCGCATGCGCGCTACCTAGGCAAGACCTAAAAAGGTCGAGATCTCCCTGAGCCCACTCCTTTCCTCTGTAATTTGCCTGCAAATGATTTTATTTCCTCCTATTTAACAATAAGGGTTTTCATGATGATCCCAGGAATACAGCCCACCACCCTGCAGCACAAGCTTTTCAAAGCAGAAAAGCACCGAAAAAGCATATTTTCTCTTCTACTCCTTAAAGGTGGCCACTTCAACCAGCAGCAGACATATCAATTAAGCACCAGACGCTGCCAGGACAAATAGAGTTTTATCTGGTCATGCTTTAGTACATCTTCGGTTTTGTCTTTTCCTTCTAATCTGTTGTGTACAGGAAAACTGATAAAACAGGTGCAGGCAAAATCGCTGCTAAAAAACCAGCGGAAGGGGGGGGGGGGAGCGGAGGAGGTATACAGTAAGCTAGATAACGATTAGGTAAATATAAAGAGCTAAATATATGCGTAGGGGTCAGAAGAAAATCGGCCATGAATGAAGTGAGAGGTTTTCTACATGCACACACTTTGTTCTAAGAAACAACATCCTGAGAGTTTGACAGCAGCTAAATTTCAAGAGAACATATCAATGGGTACAAGTGCAGTAGGGTAAATTACTAACGATTACTAAATGAACATACACCAAAAAAACAGCAATTGTGAAGTAAATATACGGTAATTAAAAAATACAATAGAATTACGGTAGGATGACAGCAACATGCAAAATCATACAATAAAAGAACCAATAAAACAGCACATTGTTCGCTGTATTGAAGGTCTGTGTAAACCAGTCTTTTTAAGTGCTTTACCTACATTTACAAAACCAAATCTATTAGTGCAGCCCCATCTTTTGGAAAACCTGGCAAGTAACTAACTATTTAAAACAAGTTTGTGATGCAGTAGCCAAACTAGATGGGCCTGCTGTTCAGTGAAACTGTCATAAACCTCAGATTTCTAGGTTTTCAACTGAGGTGTTATAGATTTCATACTAATTACAGCGAACACATATTCTAAAATTATTAACTCGTTTTGTTAACAATAGTGTGGCACTCTGTAGTACTACAGCACTGGAATAAGTTGTAATTATCCAAAGCAATTATGCTCACATCACCAGCTCCAAAAATTGAAAAGTAGAGTTAGCCCTGATGGAACTTGTATCCTATGAGGGGCATGTAGATCACTTCAAAAAGTGTGTGTATCAACATAGCTATCATAAAATAGTCAAATTCCCCTAAGTACCAAAACATTTAACTCTGCTTTTGTGGGCAGTGGTAAGATTTTCTTGTGTCATGCTCGACAAACATATCTCCTATAACAATAATAAAAAAAATGCCACAGAATATAAAAAACTGCAACTGCTAAATTCCTTTAACTGGTTTTCTTAAGTACTCACACCTGCAAACCCGGTTGACCAGGATCGTCATGCAAACGTGAAAACAATTTACACAATTGTAATACTTTTACCCCGGGTTTACAATGTCATTTCCATCTACCAATAGGTTATATAGTCGTTGTTTCTATAGGACTGATATATGTTGGCTCAGTATCGCCCAGGCGAAACCAACAAAGGGAAGTGGCCTTGAACAAACTGTAATGCAAGATTCAGGCGACCAGTTTTCAGACGCTAAACACGGAAACCAGAATAAAATTCCTCTCTCCACCTCGGGGTCTTCAAGACCTGACCATGAACGCCAAAAACCGCTAGACTTTAAACTTCCTACAGTAATTTCTCTGTGGAGTGTTCCCATGCAAACACTGCTAGGTGGAAGTAGCTGATTGAGAGTTGTGTAGATAGTCATAATATACACACTATATCTACTCGACTTCTCAATACAATGTGTGTTCTCCGTGTTTTTATTCTGTCACTGAGGCAGTTTTTAGAATTGTCAAGAAAACGTACACATTTTACAGTAGTTCAGAAGAACAGTCAGGTGGATTCCTGGCTATTTTCAAACCGTACATTTTTACTCTTCAGTTTACTGACTTTCATTTGCATTATTAGATCACTGGCGCCAAGGCCATTTCTGTAAATGAGTTACTGTTTTATACTTTGCTACCGCTGCTTGCAGATGTGCCTACACATTACCAGTCCTTCATGCATTCTGTTTTGATTCAAAACTAAGTGTGCCTACCACCACCAAAGGACAGGGGCGCTTCAAAAGAGGACATCCGGAGAGGCTACTTACTTGAACATCTGTACTCATCCTCCCGTTTTCTGATCTCTAACTCTACAAAGAGAGGATGGAAATAGGATATATATATAAAAAGAATATATTATTTAGAGTTTAACTACCCAACCTCATGCCCTCTTGAAGAAAGAAGCATGTATATTTAAGCTCCTCCTTTGTCCAGGACTACACTATTTAAAGCTTTTATTAGGCAGCTTCCTTTCGGCTCAATGCTCAGCTTGAACTCCTCATATTTTAAAAGTAAGTAGGGTGTTCACAATAATGTACTCCTAGTGAGTTTAACATGGCTTTCCTCAAAAATCCATAGGTCAAATGCACTACGGAAGGAGCAGCAGCAACAGTCTTTTTTTAATTTATTTTTTTAACTATCAGCAGCTACGTTCAAATGATCACAGAAAGTAAAATAAGGAAATAGGATCAGTCGGACACATCGAGCCTGGCAAATATGCTAATTAATTTGAGTATACTATTTTAATTTTAAATAGAGGCCTTAAGCTTACTGATTTTTTTGCATTACTAGTGTTTCTACTTTTCTATATGGTTTGCAATGTGATTGATATACTACGTTGCATCCACTACTAGCAAGGAACTTATTTACATTTACTAATTTCACTTCTGAATGAAAATAATGCTATATTCCTAATGAAACTCCCAACTCTTTCCCCTTCGGTCAGCGCTGCAGATTCTGCTGGCTCATTCTAGGAGTGCGCTTTTAAAGAACGAGGGATTTCCCTTGGTATCCCCGAAGGGATACAAATGTTAGTAAGGGTTTGCCTTTCCTCGAGTGAATCTATGTTTCTACTGAGGTCTCTCCCCAAAACACTTCTGTTTTACGACTTTCACTATTCTGCTAAAAAAATGTAACTTGAAAGCATATTTTATCAGCAACCTCCATAATAGACAAATTGTCAACTACATACAACACTGAGAAGAAACAGGAAACTAAACCAGTTACACCACCAGACTATACAAAAAACACTTGGCAACAAGCCTGACTAATTCAGTGGCCTATTGGTGGATAATTTCGGGACTTTGTGCTAAACGTTACATTAGAGTAACTCTTATCCTCATGGCAATTATTCACAGCCGAATTCTGCTTTAGTTTGCGATAGCCAAAGTCTTACAATGCTATTCTAAGAATTCTATTTACGTTTAGCATATAAAATAGTCTGTGTTAAGTGAAAAAGTCATGGCTGGGAAAAAATACAAGCTCGAAAGGAGAGAAAATATTCCTCTAATGTTTATTAATAGTTTATTTAAATCAACTATCCTTCTAGAATAATGATTACAATCCTGAACAAGCTCGTTCCTACTGGGGTTGCGGTTGTTACACAGTTCTCGTGAGACTCGATCCACCTCCCTTATTTAGAATGACCCCCCCATGTACATGGAGTTTGCCCGCCTTCAATATACGGACCTTGGCAGGGCCTTGAATCCCAACCTGGGGATCTCAAAACGTCAGCCTCGCCCCCCACCCCCCTCCCACTCCACCCCCGCCCACTCCCACCCCATTGCTTCTCCTTCCCTCCCTTTACCACTGACTAAAGAAACGAGGGGGCTGGTTGAAATTCTGCACTTGAAACGACACGTGAGCGCTCGCGCCGATTCCGCCACAGGCACCAGCATCCTTCCACCCGCTCCGCACCAGGGCCGCCTCACGCTGCACCCACCGCTTGGTGCAGGCTCCCCTATTCCCACGTGCACCCAATTTATATAACCCCACACGTAAGATGCAGCGGGGCCATAGAGTGCCAACCACACAAGCTCCTATGTCAGTATCAAAGTTGGTGCCTGTTGTGTGCACGCTGCCAGTTGTAGGTGGCACAGCGCCTGTGCCCACCCCGCTAGTTTCACGTCTGTACTGACATACAAATAAGCAGATGTGCTGCACTGTAATGGCCTTTAATTTAAGAGCGGTACAGATGGCATTAACTCGGGCTCCCTGGCATTAGGAACGAGCCGGCGTTGCCCAGTGAGGTGTGTTCACTACTGCCCAGTGAACACACCTCACTGGGTAGTTCAGGTGGCATCACCTCCATGTTATGTAAAGTGCCGAATAAAGGGGCAGGGTGGCACCAGCTCTCTCCGCGTCCTGCTCCCAGCGCACTTATCGCACTACTGAGGGGGTTGAAAGGTTCCTTTTAAACCATTTCACAAGCACTGCAATACATACATTGTTGCCCCTAAGGTGCATGTGGTTGTATGCAGTTTACTCGACATTCTCGAATGCAGTATTTTAAAAACCATGCTCAAAAACATGTGTCCTACTTAAGGCGAATACCCGATTCTGCCCCAAACTTGCAGTTATCTACTCAACAGAGAACCATTGTTTACATTAGATCATTTAAGCACACCGCTCAATGCATGCATGGGATACACATCATTTTAACACACAGCACTATACATGCATGGGTTTATACATCATTTGTGCACACAACACTATTCATGCATGGGTTTTTTAGTGTACCACATCCTGCGTAAGCTAAGAAAATGTAATTGTGAATACAGGCACCGAGGATTTGATGAATATTAAATACAGGTCAGCTATCAGCTATAAACTACTTGCACGTTGAGCGTGCACCTCATGAGAACGGAAGTGCAGCATGTATGCCGTAAACGATGGGGTGCACGGACGGTCTTACATGGAAAGGCCCACGCTTCATTTTAATCCGGACACGATATTATGCTATTATTGGCTGATTAGCGCTGGTGCCTGAACTGCATTCCTCATCAGACGGCTACGTTCAACAATGCTCTCTCTCTTTTAGCTCCCCCCCCCCCCTCCGTTACACCCGCACAAAAGATCCACAGAAAATCTAATCTCAGAAATTGCTTATTGCTTACTGCCTCCGAATCTTCAAATCCATGCATGTACAAATTGTCGTAGATGGACGTTTAACAGCCCAAAACACGGCGCAATGCAAAACCAGTTTAAGGCCACAGCTCCGCTGCCAAATGTCTCCACCCCCTCGAAAAAACTCTTCTGGAAGCCTCCTTCCAATTCAACGCACAGCAACAAGCACGCGCGCGTATATTACGAACGCAGGCGGGCTCCGCTTTGATAGGCAGGAAAGTTCTTTTGAACCTGCGAGGTTCCGGGAGATGCCCCGCCTCTGAGCCAGGCTCGCGGTGATGTAGCTCGTCCGGAGCGGGCACCTTGGAGGCAGAGGGGTGTGGGTAGTGGAGAGCCCAGAAGAAAGCAGGGATCCCGGGAGTGCTGGCGTTCCCGGGAGACAGCAGGAGGAGAGAAATCCGGTGATGTGACGGAATGAAGGAGCCAACGACAAAAGAGCCCAGTAAGTGGTGGGGAGTGTGTGTGTGTGTGTGTGTGTGTGTGTGTGTGTGTGTGTGTGTGTGTGTGTGTGTGTGTGTGTGTGTGTGTGTGTGTGTGTGTGTGTGTGTGTGTGTGTGTGTGTGTGTGTGTGTGTGTGTGTGTGTGTGTGTGTGTGTGTGTGTGTGTGTGTGTGTGTGTGTGTGTGTGTGTGTGTGTGTGTGTGTGTGTGTGTGTGTGTGTGTGTGTGTGTGTGTCTGTGTGTGTGTGTGTGTGTGTGTGTGTGTGTGTGTGTGTGTGTGTGTGTGTGTGTGTGTGCCTGCGTGTGTGTGTGCCTGCATGTGTGTGTGGGCGTGTGTGTATGCAGTGTGTGTGTGTGTGTGTGTGCGCGCGCGCGTGATCGCTCGCGTGATTGTGAGAGGCTGTGAATGTGGAGAAAGATGTGAACGGCTGGGGGGGGGCTGGACGTGCGCGTCCACGATGTGCAATCTGCGCTCGTGGCCAGTTCAATGTCCCTTGAGGCCCAACTTCATAGCAATAGGTCTCGAACGAGACCTAAAAAGGGAGTGTGTTCCCCTCAGGGGTGTTTTCCAGGCTGGAATTCTGATAATTCTGTGGTCTGTCCTACCCTCAAAGCATTCCAATGTTCCTCACATAACACAAAGGTTTCCCTGAATGACATATGGCCATTCGAATCCTTAGCAAGAGACTGACCACCAGAGGAGGAGGATCCCTGACAAAGTCCTGTAGTTCCCCAGAAAACAAAGCAAATTCAGTGCAATATGCTATGTGCTAAAAGAGGACCACATAATCTGATTTCCAAGCATAAGGATAGCCGAAGTCCAGAAACGTCAGATGCAATAGTAATGAAAGTCTTCTGAGATCTCTGGCCGGGTTTCATTTAGAGTCCAATGCTTAAACCAAGTAGAAAAACATTCTCTGCTTAGTACATTGGATAGGTCTGCAGCCTAGTACTCAAATGATTGAAGCCTGAGATGTACAACAACTGCCTGGTTGCAAGTTGCCAGGGTTAGACTGACCCACACAAATGTGTAAACTGTTAAGGCATTAAGGTTCTGTCTGTCCAGTAATAAACCACAGCACTACATGCTTTTCTGACAGAAGTTCTCTGCATGGCTTTGGACAGCTATGATGTCCTGCTTTAGTATAATTTCTGGATGCTCTTTGCATTAGCGCCTGACAACAAACTTTACAAACTGGCAGATCCATTGGTGGTACTATGAAGGGGATGTTGGGTTCTTTTTACTATTCTGTGTATCTGAAGTCCATTGGTTTCCACATTTGTGTTCTCCTGAATATGGTGATAGCTATTGCACAGGGCTGGCATTTGTTTTTCTGAACAATATCATGTCCCCTCCCTGGGACTAGATATCCCTGATGCATTTGGTAGGTAGCTAGCACATATCTTACAGTTAGCCCGCCAGACAGAAGCCCTTCCACAGCAACTTGTGCCAGCCAAACCCATTCAGAGCAGCATGCCCACTCCACGGGGATGTCACCCTAGGAACCTGCCCCTCTCAGATTGGTGGCCCAACAAGACATTTGAAAGGTGCAGCCTCCCTGATTGTCCAGTATTTGCCACCTGAGAAGAATAAGTACTACCTCTTCTGCAAGCACTTTGTTCTGTATTTGATTTCTCACAGAGGATGTGTGCACCCATACAGTTGGAAAGATACCACAAAAACCAGGGGTGGAACTCTGGCACATTTTCCCCTCTCTCTGTGGGCTAGGCATAAGGCAAAGACGTCTGCGGAGCTACCTTGCTGCTGAACTCTTACTTGCCTCTGAGAGGAGCTGGACTGTACCTTCTTGGAAAAGTGATTGAATGTGCCTGGAAGATCAAGGCCCAGCTTACTAGATCGTCTGACATTTTGAAGGAGAGAATCTGCCCAGAGCTATAAGGTTGTCCCAGCCTGCTGCACAGGAAAAGAAATACCATCTGATTCTATGTTCAACTATTTTTTATTTTGTATATAAAACACACCATCACATACAACCCTCTGGTCAGCGAGGAGCATGTAATAGAGATACAGATATAAAACAGCACATTTCAATTGTGCCCAACCCCAGCCTACCAATCATTGCCTCTTCCATGATTGTGTTGTCAATAATGCATTGGCTGCTGAGGGTTGCATTTTTGTCATATAGTTTATGAGAGGTAACCTTGTTTGAAAGTCGAAGTCGTGGCACTATGGTGCTTATCTTGGCAATAGCTGGGATAATTCCTCTGGGTTGAATCTAATTGAAAAAGGTATCGGTTCTGGAAAGCTCTTGGAATTCATGGGTTAGGATTTGTACAAATAGCTTTCAATCCACCCCATATGGTTTTAGATTGTTCTCTGTTGCTAAGGCTATCTTCTCCTGTGCCAGAGTGTCCCATAATGTAGCTAACCATGTGGAAAGAGTGGGGATGGATTGTATTCCAGCCACCATCACCATGGCCAGTTGCTTGCCTCTAGTGATTTTGGTGATCTTTTTGAAGGAAACATGCATCCAATAATAGAACACTGGGGTCTCTTGGAAACCTTGTTTAGAATCCTCTATTTAATTCTCCTATGATCTCATCCCAATAT
Organism: Lissotriton vulgaris; assembly: GCF_964263255.1. Classification (NCBI taxonomy): domain Eukaryota; kingdom Metazoa; phylum Chordata; class Amphibia; order Caudata; family Salamandridae; genus Lissotriton; species Lissotriton vulgaris. The sequence continues at coordinate 656,668,776 of NC_141697.1, forward strand.
CTCTCCAGCCTTGGACCATGCCATAGATGTAAGATTCTGTAGGTTCACACCCCCTCCAACATTTGTCACTGGTTGAGGGGCTCCTTTTGACATTTTTTCCCTAGGTGCGATTCGAGCAGGTCAATATCTTATTTATGAAGCAAAAGTGTGGGCTCTGTCAAACAACCTTCTCCATTCCTTGGACATCTTTTCTCACCCAAGTTCTTGTTCCCATCATCTTTGCCCTGGCATTTTAGGTTCATGGGCAGCATCCATGAGAAATCTATATAAGGTAGAGATCAGCGTCTTTTGTAATCCTTAATCCTTTGATTTTATACAATTTTTTCAGTTTGCATTATTAGGAGGCTCGCCTTCTGAAGAAATCTGCTGGCCCTACAGGCTGTCTGCAGCTGCTGGCTGTTCAGTGATAGCATAACTGCCGGCCGACATGTTCTAACTTGAAATGAGCGGAATATATGCAAGAGATAGTAACGTCTCAGGGTTTTGAGGGTTGGGCAAATGCACAGAAGATGAATCAAAGTTTCTTCTGCATGACCACAGAGTCTGCAGAGTGGTGTTGGCCACGTTTGCTTCCATGCAGGGGTCTGGTCTTTTGAGATGTAAGTTCCCAGCCGTACTCGTAGGAGCATCTGTTGTGTAGATGGTGTAATGTGGTTAACTAAGTATGGTTGCGGAGCACACCTCTCATATGTTTCAAATACCATCCAGCCGTGTTTTTTCTTTGCTAGTGCAGCTTTGTCAGTGATCCAGGATTCTAGTTTTGCCGCACCATTGGCTGATTTTTTGAAGGTCGCAAAGGTGTGACCGATGTTCCAGGCCTCTTGCATATTAAGTTTTGACAGACCTTCTTCAAGTTTTGTTATCCATGCGTCTTTTCCTTTTGTTTGTTTATTTGTTTCAGTCCAGCAGAGACCCATCAGCGTGTCCTCTTGAGCTGCTCTTAATTTCCAGCACATTTTTACTATTGCCGCTTGTCTGGCTTGGTGCTGATTTAATAGCCCAAATTCAAGGCGTACTTGCGCTTGTGTGGCGAACTTCGGAATTTGGAAGATGTGTTTGAACAGCACTGACTGTTGGAGATTCAGGAAGTTTGCGTCTTTGCCTCTGAATAGTTCTGAGCCGTACGTGATCGATGGCAAAAATTTTGCTGCGATCACCTTCAACAGATGTAAATTGGAAGGACAATTCAGTTTTGTTTTTAGTAGATTTAAAGCAAAGCGTAGTTTATTGGCCTGAGCTTTTCTGTGCAGTAGTTGATCTTTTAAAGTCCATCTTGCGTCGACCAGTACTCCCAGGTACTTGTAAGAGGGGCTTTGTTCTATCATATTTCCCTCAATGTGCCATTTGAATTTTTGCCGCCCTGGCCGTGATGCAAAGCAGACGATTTTAGTTTTTTTGTAATTAAGTTGCAGCCCGTGCGTACGGGTAAATTCATACAGCCTTGTGATGGAGCGTTGTAATCCCAAGGGGGTCTGGCTGCACAGAACGATATCATTGGCGTACTGCAATACTCCTTATTTTGTGCTGAGCTAGCTTGGGGGGGGGTCGCTTTCAATCTCCGCAATGCTATTGTCCAGATCCGCGGTGAAGATATTAAAGAGGGTAGTTCATTTCGCTGTTTAATTAAGGCTTCCTTTTCTCGTTCGTGTAAAACCCTGTCACTGGAAGTGTCATTTAATACTTGCGGAACTAAAGGAGGATACAGACTCGGGGCAGTTGGGACTGTCATGGCTGATCTTTCCTCACCAAATGGCTTATAATTTGGGACAGTGGTATCAGGTCTACAAAATCCGTCTTTACTAGTTTGCTTATTACCTAGTCCTACTGTATCTGTTTCACTGGCCCTTCTGCTTCTAGGACGTCTGAAGAACGGGTTTTTCGAGCTCAAAGACCTTGAATCCTCATCATAAGGGGGTGGATTTTTCATAAATAAATCCTCCAGGTATTCATCTTCTGAATCACCCATAGCCATTAAGTGTCGGGTTTTCTCTGTTCTTTTTCCTCCTACAGGTTCGTCTACCCCAAATACCGGAAATAGTCCCTCAACCATCATATTCTGTCTCCACTGTTTCATTTTTTTCTCTTTGGCTTCTCGCTGCAATTTTGGGTACCATTTGCTCACTCCTTTATCCATTCTGGGTCTGTCTCGCTCTAAAGCCTCAATCTCCCATTCTTCTAAAGCCTCATATTAAGTCAATCTTGGTCTGGGATGTAAGTCATTCATTCGGGTCCTCAAATTAAACAGAATTCTACTAATAAAGGTACCATCTAGGGGAAATGCTAAGATTCCATCTTACTGGGTATACTTTACCCAATTCTCCAACCATACGCAGGTATGATAACCTTTATCAAACATCATAAATGATGCGGGGGTATTAGGTGGTGGAATGATTACACCTTCTCTAGTTTTAATGGGCTTGTCTTTCTTGAAATAATTTTTGTTTTTGTCAGCAAATGACATTTTCCTCTTGCTCCCGTACATATTGTAAGGTCTGCCTCTTAGCATCTGATCCTTGCGAAAACCTAAATGTTGTGGATCAGGTAAGAATTCAGGATACCACATAGACTGCGTAACCAGAAGTTCTGTGGTTTAACTACGTCTTTTTGTTTACAAATCCCCTTCCAATGCTAGCGCGTCTTATAACTTTTCAATAACCATTCAACACAGGGATTACAAATATTCTCGACCAATGGGTGCGCGGCTTTTTTCGCGAGACGCGGTCTCACGCTCCGGCACTCACCCCTCCTTTACAATACCAGCTTCGTTACACGCCCGCTGTTTCAACCAATACCAGCGCGGCACGGAGTGACATCAGCGCAGCTTCGCGACCGACTCCCTCCTTCACAAGGTAATGGAAACTTTGAATTTTTCTTAAAGTGCAAGTGCTCAATTTAGTTAACAACGTATAACATTCGCCACTGTACTCGAGTGTCTATAAAGAACGCTTTGTTTCACTGCAAGTAAACCTCTTCTGTCTACTTTTCTTACACTACGGATAGACCCTTCTGCCTACCCTTCATACAAGCATTAGAGAACCTGTTACTTCTTTTGACTCATCCACTCTTTCCGGGATATATACTAAGTCTAAAGTTTCACCAGTGAACTCCTTTGCTATCATTCAAGCTCCGATGAACCTATTACTCCTTCCTCGTGTGACCCTTACTAGGTAATATCACACCTGAAGTTTCATTAGCGGACTCGTTGCTACCATTTATTCAACTGTTCATTCAGAAAACCCTAATTAGCGCTTCCAGTTCTGCCTAACCATGCACTAATTTTCCTCACAGCCAGTGACCTCTCTGCGGAGTGGATTCTACTCACCACCCGCTATTCTATCCCCGGGGAATTTCCAGACAACATATAACAATCACTAACAATTTGTTAATAAACATTTAATATAGCAGCATTTCATAAAAACAATTTAAACATTTCATAACATTTCAAACCAATTATTTTGTAGTCGATCGATCTTAAGGGAAAAATTATTTTTAGCAGCACATTTTAAATTTTCACGGTTTATCAACAATTAACCTATCTACCTGTCTCAACTAGTCCTAACCATCATCTTGCTACCAGAAAATTACTGATAGAGCGCGCAGGTCACCCGATCCTTCTTTATCAAATATACACTACTGGGCCCAATACATGTTTATCACTATTTCCATAAATCAGGTAACCTACACACCGGTATCAGTAATTCGGGATTTTCCTTTCTGTATATTTCCGTGTACCTGACTTACCAATCCTCGAAAACAGGTACCTATGATCACAATGGACCAGGAGCTAAGATTGAGATTCAAGCAGATAACTCCAATACCATATACATTTATTTTGTTTATACCGTGTAATAACCACAAACGCAAGAAGTTTTAAAAGCTTTATCTAAATTATCAAAAGTCTTCGTATGCCATGAGAATGAAATTTACACAGATCAAAACATCTATGACCAAGATTAGAAAAATAGTATTACTATGAATTAATGTGAGGATCATCTAACATTCAATAATATAAAGGAGAGGGGAAAAAAAAAGGAACACGCTGATTTAATCTAACAGATTTGTATTACGTTACTAAAGGTTGGGTAAGAACAAGGGAACATTCTACTCAATGCCAATTGAAATATACTGAAAGATTTAGAAAAACGATACTTAATATGCATCCAATTTCTATAGGGAGGGTAACAGTGGAATATACTAAATATGCAAACAATTCAGTGTTTGAGTAAGGGTAAGTGGAAGATAAGGAACAAGCTAAAAAAATACTTTCATTAGAGTTAAAATGTCAGAGATAATTCACATAGGCAAGATTGCTTTATTAAGGAAAATAGGAGAGAAAGATATAGATAAACAAACACCCACATATATTTATATTTACCTAGGACAGAATGAGGACTAACCCTGGCCACGGGTCAGTTAGGAAAGGCGTGAAAGGACCCTCAAGGATTTGGAATGCCAGCAGACGAGCAGGTACAGCTCATGGACAGTCAGGACAGGATCACCCCGGGATATGGATCAGGACTGGGCTCTTCTAAGGGTACGACCAACACCTGCAGCTTCGGATGCAACGCCTGCGCTACGCCCTCTCTGCAAGGAATCTGCCAATAACCCCAATTGGGTTTTCGAATTTCCCAGCAAAGTGCTCCGCCAGCACTTAAAGGTTTCTCCACCCCAGACTAGGTTTGTGGAAATTACGGACAAAGTGCTCCGCAGCTCTCTGTATCAATCACCTATAGAGTTCGTAGGGTCAGTGACAGGTCAGCTACTCGGACAAGTTGGACAATTTCTCTAGCTAAACCTAGGCCAGTTATACTGTTTTCGGGTCAGTAGACCACCCACCAATGTTGCAAGTGAAAGGATCCCCAACTTCGGATTGGACAAGAGAGGTGGTTAGGTCATTGTCACCACCTAGAATTTGGTGTTCCCATAATTAATATTCAATTTCTTAAACCCACCCCTTACATTCCAGTTCCCATGGCATAGGAATACAGAAACAATAGCGTACAGAGTACAAATATTACAATGTTACAAGTGTAGGTATGCATTTGAGTCTTCTCGCTGGGGCGCAGGTCGATTCCCAGGAGCATCTCAGCTTCGGCAGCCAGCTGGCTGAGTTCCACTGCTGCAAGACTCTCTTGTCCCCCATCACGTGATTGGTGACACTTGGGCTTCCAAGATGGAGTAGCACCTCTCTCCCAGGCCCCCGGAGAATGTTACATGAAAAGTAAGCGAAAACAATTTAGAAACACAGGAAAGAATGAATACACTGTATACCATGATTGGCTTCACTACACCCCTTACTTTATAATATCTATATAATATATAACGAAACATCTGAGCAAAAGCAGCGGTGGCAAGCGAAGAGCATGTTAGAACAAAGCGGCCATATTTAGCAGTACTGCGCATGTGCGAAAAATCCCTCCAGAACTACGAGTGCGTCACATCACATGGGTATGACCGACGCATGCGCAGACTGGAATCCCGCATAGCAGCGACCATATTAACGGCAAGCTTAGTTAGGATTAGTAAACACATAGGCAAGCGTCTCTGGGACACCCGCGTGTAGTGTAAAAGTGCAAGATTAATAAACGAAACAAGTTGGTTATTACGTTAAACGTTATGCAAGGGTTTTGAATTCAAGCAAGTCGCGTAACGTGCGCATCCTTGCTCCATCAATGTCACATATTACATCATTCATGACATGGTCAGTGACATCACTGATGACATCTCAAATGACATCGCTGATGACATCATCCACGTGACAATCAAATACACCTTATCACACACCAGTATAATCTTTCATCACTCACTGTAAAATAGAAAGTGCCATATTTGAAACCATTGACACACCAATAGAAATTTCTAAACACCCACTCAGTTATTCATAGAACTATACACACATCTAATCACTTACCTATAGATTCAGTGTTATATGCAGTGAATAATCAACAGAACACTATCAAATATACTTATACCCCTATTTCAACATTACACACCAGCACACACTGTATTCACTTATAAAGACATCCTTCTGACTTATGTAAAAAATTGATTATACTTACATTTACTCACCTACACACTTATACAAACACCACTTCATCTATTTATATAGATAGTAACTCACACTTAGTGTGTTATAAAATCACTATTACAAGTATACAGTTATCCATATAGTGGCTCATACAATCACTAGGTCTTAGGCACACTTAATTAGATATAACTGTCACATACACTACCTTTTTCTCAAGTTTAATGGAGATGTACCATTGAGAGAAATATTTCATCACCACCACACCCATAAACATATACACTCACTGAAACAACTGTTATAACATGTAGTCTTAACCTCATATACCTACTGAATGAACTATTCACACATGTTTTGGCAATCACACCCCCCCACCAAATCACATAGACATTCATTTACCCGTACAAATACTCAGTTAAGAAACCAATAACAAATATAGTCTGTAACATAGCAATTAAGACAAAGCAATAAAGACTTTCACACAGTTTAGCAACTACACAATATATATAGTGAGACTCTACAAATTAGTCAAGGAAACAATCAATGGCACTGTTACTAAATCCACCATCCACACATTTATATTTATATATCCACTAATTCTTCAATGCAAAGTAATGTATTTATAATACATATTTAAATATCAAAGCAAACCACATTCACTGGATGATGTCATCGGTGATGTCATTTGAGATGTCATCAGTGATGTCACTGACCATGTCATGAATGATGTAATATGTGACATCATCAGCAGTGGATTGCGGGCGTGCGAGTTATAGTGAGTACAACTAACTATAATGGGGGAATTTCAATGGTTTTGTGTGAGTAAAATGTCCAGCTAACTATAACTGGTGTGAAACCTATGGTTTTTTCACTGAATTTCAAAGGTTTTTTAAATGCTAATTCCTAACTATAACAAGTGTGAAACCTATGGGGCCTTATTTACGAGCCCCTTGCGCCTCCGGAACGTCACTTTTTGTGACGTTCCCGTGGCGCAGAAGACTGAGTGATATTTATCAGGCAGGACTAAGCCTCTTTTTGTGGTGTAATTCTGCCTGATAAATATAAGTACCCTTTATCGCAGTGTCCTGCGTTAAAGGGGCGTGCAATGGGTGTTGCTAGGGGCGTTCCCAGCAGCATCCATGGACTTGAGTAATTTATAGCATCCTCAAAGTCAGTCTTTAAAAAATTCCAAAGTATAGGACATGATAATCCAAATCCAAATGTTTCTCAAGAAAAGTCATAAACCGTGTTCGTGGGTCATATCTGCCTAAACGCTGATATTCCGAACGATTGAAAATGACTTTTCTTGAGAAACATTTGGATTTGGATTATTATGTCCTATACTTTGGAATTTTTGAAAGACTGACTTTGAGGATGCTATAAATTACTCAAGTCTGCCCGAATTGTGTGGGTAAAATTGATGCCTAGTCACTTTGAATAAGAATGTACTTATGACTCGTCTAACATTTGGAAGAAATATCTAGTTATATGACAACAGGATCCCGACATAACTTGAAGGAAATAATTAAGAACGTCCTGAAGAAGTTCTGTTGTACAGAACGAAACGCGTCGGCTGGCTGTGGTACATAAACTTAAGGAAAATAAAAGCATTTCAATATACACCAAGATTCAGCGCTTCAATAAGGACTCTAAGTGATATGATTTGATTGGACTTGTTGTGCAAGTGGTGTTGTGCCAAACTTTGGAATATTCTCCACCACTCTCTACTACTCACTCTCTACTACTCCACTACTCTCTAATACTCACTCTCTACTACTCATTCTCTATAAATCTCGCTCTACTACTCACTCCCTACTACTCACTATCTACTACTCTCTACTACTCACTCTACTTCTCTCTACTCTCTACTACTCACTCTCTACTACTCACTCTTTACTACTCACTCTACTACTCACTCTCTACTACTCACTCTCTACTACTCTCTACTACTCACTCTCTACTACTCACTCTCTACTATTCTCTCTCTGCCACTCACTCTCTACTACTCACTCTCTACTACTCTCTACTACTCTCTACTACTCACTCTACTACTTACTCTCTACTACTCACTCTTTACTACTCACTCTCTACTACTCACTCTACTATTCACTCTACTACTCACTCTCTACTCTCTATTACCCACTCTACCTCTCTCTACTTCTCTCTCTACTAGTCTCTACCTCTCTACCTCTGCCTCTCTACCTCTCTCTACACGCACACATACACACATATATATGCATATATATGCATATGCATTTATATATATGTATGTGTATATATATATATATATACATACATACATACATAAACATATATAATCTGCATATCGATATAAATACAAATATATATGCATGCATACATATACATATATGCATACATATGCATGTTATTTACATGAAAGTTTGAAAAACACTAATAAAAGCAAAGCTAAAAAGCCACCTCATTACAAACAGAATGGCTTTAACTTAAACGAGGGCGAGATCTATTGCATTTTCAATGCTTGTTTACTTTGGTTCCATCAAGAAGGCATTCAGATGTGCAACACATTTGCCATAAATTCTGAATGTTAGCACTCTAGTTGCTCATTAGATCACTGTAGTAAAGCTACTGCTCACCAGGGAAATCTGCTGCTGGTATTCAAAGTGCATGTTTCTTTCTGAAGCACTAATCATACTTTCTATGGCAAAATGAACCCCCTCATTTGGTTCCTTTTTATATTAAATGTTTTCAGACTTACCACTTCATTCCAATCAAGATGGCTTCTGGTGTGCCATACTTTTGTCATAAGTAAGACTGTTAGCGCTCTAGTTGTTCTTTAGAACACTCTGGGACATTCTGTCATTGGGCTATACTTGGGCTACATCTGGGTGATATTTGCGCTACATTTGGGCTCTTTTGTCTCTGGTGGCCATCTTAGGAGACTGCATGTCAGAATGTTTTAATGAAATAGAAGAGGATTTGAGAAGTCACTCAAAATGTGCCCTAATTTTTCTTTCTGCAGCACTAATCATACTTTCTATGGCAAAATATACCCCCTCATTTTGTTCCTTTTTAAATTAAATGTTTAAGAGTTACCACTTTATTCCAATCAAGATGGCTTCAGGTGTGCCATACCTTTGTAATAAGTAGGGCTGTTAGCGCTCTAGTTGTTCTTTAGAACACTATGGAAAGTTGCAGTAGAACACGAAGGAATCAACTGACAGTCTCTGTCCTTGTTGGATGTACAAGGACCTTAAATCATCCCAGGAACTAACTTCCTGGGATGATTTAAGGTCCTGGCTACAAATGTGTACGATTGATGCATTAATCGACACGGGAAAAAAAAGGTGGACGGTGCTTGATCAGCCGGTATGAGAGGACAGGGCTGATTCAGGTGTCCAAAAAGAGATGTCCAAAATCGGTGCAGTGACCGAGTATTAATACCCTGATGAATCTGCCAAAAGCATTGGGGCAGTGAAACATGTCGGTATCAGGTAGTGGTATGCACTATTAAGCTACCAGCCGTTTTAATTCACCAGTACACACTAATACGAATAATAAAGATATATAGTGAGTGTGTCTGATGATTTTATATCACTCTTATATGTTGGTCACACCATTGAGCTATTGTTGTAAGCTTTCTGTCTAGCACCTCTTTGCACGCATCTTTGCTTTTGTGTTGTACATTTTCTGTGTTTTGTACACTCATTTCTTTTGGAATTTGAATGGCAACCAATGATGAGAAAGGGGCATAGAATTGGTAACATCTGCCAAGTTCCCCGAGGGTTGTTCGCCCGTGAGGTGCCTTCCTTTCCACCACACATTTTTTCATTATTTCATCTGTTTAATTGTGGGTGGATGTACTGTCTGATTGAGGGCAGACATCGTTGGACATGTTGAGTTGATTGCTACCCTGAAACTCTAGGTTTTTAGATACAAACAGTGGTTTGTTGTGGACAGCAAGACATTAGAGAACACACACCTCACTGTGAAGAGAAAGGGTTTTTTTTCTGGCACATTGTAGTAATATTTCCAGAATAGTGTACACTCATGTTGAGTAGATAGACAATACTAACTGTCCTTGGTACAGGGATCTTCCCTATAAAATGGTGACAAAACAAACAATATCCTAACATAACCTAAGAATAACATTGATTGTGTCAGAACTTCATTTAAATCCTCTACTTTAAAAACAAGCGCCCATTTTTTTGCTCAGGTGTGTCTATTTGATCCCCGTCATAAGTTCAAAAGAATAATGTTTTACGAAAAAGATTATTACGAGGAGTTGACGGATGCAACTATAGGACTACCTGTGGCTAGCTAAGATTTTATGGATTTTGGGCAAACAAAGCCACACAGGTATTTGTTTATTGTTATAGACGAGTGCACTGTCATGTCCTGTCTTGTATGCTGTGTATCTTGTGTCTGCCGTCTGTGTCTATAGTGTCTTAGTGTAATGCATGCTGGGGAAGTGCATGGACGTATTTCTAATGCTTTTCTGGGGCTCCCGTGACGTTTGTTCTTACTGTTAAGTCAGTCTAAGCCACTGACTGGTTTCATGTGTATCTTCACCTCATATCCAGTTTTGGATGTGCTGATTTTATACTGCAAGTCTTGAACAGGCTAGTTTTTGGGTTTTTTCATGTCAAACTGAGCAATATGTGGGCAGATTGAGAGTTGCACGCGTCATGTGGTGTTTGTGTATAAATCACAGGTTAGGCTATGGGTAGCAGGTGTCGCATCGTAGGTGTATTTAAGTCATTGGCAAAATGAGGATGCATACATTGCACCATGTGGATGTATGTTGTGTGTAAATCGTGGGCAGGCTGTGGGTTGTAGGTAGTATTTGTTTGGTAGTCTCATGTTGATGTATACTTTGAAAGTCAGTGATTTAAACTCCATCTTTATCCTCTAAAAAGTGTGTAATGTGGGGGGTTAACCGGGACCATTTGTGCAGAAACAACACACTGGACCATGTGAGCATCTTTAAGAGGAAAAGTAAACTATATCAGGCTGCTTTCCACAATGGGGGCCTTGGTATCCTTTTATTCAGGACCAAACATGGGCCCTAGCTTATAGGCCATCATTTTAAGGAATCAGAATTGCAAGCTGTGTGATCATTCTCGCACCCTCACTGTTTCTTCTGACATGTTTTGGCAGGTCAAACCTGCTGAAGTTTATTGTGGTGGAAGGCCCTGGAACTAGGCTAACCATGCAGATTACGATCTGCTACATATCAAACCTTCATGTTATGACTCATTTTCAAGTTGTAAACTTGAAAAAGGAGATGTTTACCACACCCAGTATATGCCTCCGCGCCCCCAGAGGTATTGGTGTTTACTGGATGGGGTAGATACCACACACTGTTCCACACAACCTTTAGAAAGAACCTTAGATTCCTCCCCTTAGTGATATTAGATTTCGAGCCAATGAGTGCACGGCATTCGCACCTGGGAAGAGCTGACTAAAAGGGGCCCCTTTCATGAAAGATCCTGTTGCGATGGTCCCTATGAAGAAGCATCAAAGAGGCTAAAGTGTATTGCAGGCTACAGTAGTGAAGTGACTGGTAGTGCCAACGGACTCCCTTCCGGAGGACTCCAGGGACAGGTTAGAGATACACGCATCTTCCAGTGAGTACTGGGTTGGATGTTTCTATATTTAGGAGGTAGCATAAACATGGACGCATAAACATGTAGATGTTCAGCTGTTGAATATACACAATATTTGGCTAAAAAAACACACTAGAGGTTTTCGCTGTACCCATTGTAGGTTTGCATTACTTTATTATAATTTTTTTTTAAATCGCAACAATAAAGCATTTCCACATGAAATTCTGCACATTGCAGCAGTTACATGGCACAACATGAGTTATAAGTCATGATGAAAACTTACAGAGGAGAAATGTATGTGATTGTTTGGTAATGAATGTTTAACAGACCTGAGAATAGAAACAAATGCCTCGCATATACATATTTACAGTGGTAGAGTTTATGAGAATGAAAGGATTTTGTGTAGTTGATAATTAAGATTCAGCAACCATAATGGACCCTTCAAACTGTCTTGAATGAGGTGAGCAGAGAGGTAGAGTGTATTTCAGTGGAGGATGTAATCGTCTGTGGGATTGTTTTAGCCCATGTTCCTTTCAACAATCCTCTACATTACACACATAGAACCTTTTTTTGTGTTTGCAATTTTATATAGCGTGGACATGGCCCCAAGGCATCAGTGCACTTTATAACAGTAGCATGATAGAAGGTTACATCAAGTTGCAGTTATAATAATTACGTTCAGACATTTGCATCAATAGCTGCGACCAGGACAAATGTAGCTGGTAGACAAGGGTCGTGCTCGGTTCAACCTTGTTTATTTATTTATTTAAAAGGTTTTATATAGCGCTGGCTAGACCCAGGGGTATCTGAGCGATTTACAGAAGTATGAGGAGGTACAATAATCAATACATTTGGTCAAAAGCATTGCAATAAGAGCCAATATAAGGAAGGCAGATAAATATAAATGTTATTTACAAAGGTCAAATAATAAGCTCACGTGGGTGGCGAGTAGTTAGGTTCGGGTGGGTGCGTGGAGGTGGGCAGGGTGAGATAAAGTAGGGGGATAAGGAGAGTGGGAGATTAGAGTGGTGGTAGATTAGGGGAGTGGGGGATGGGAGAGTAGGGGGAAACCGTGCGGTAGGTTAGATGTCATAGGTAAAGGTGGGGGCGAGGAGGGGTTGCTAGGGGGAGGGAAGGCAGTTGTGTGAGGGAGGGTAGTTAGGAGGGAGAGTGAGGGGGTGAGAGAGTTGGATGGCAAGGGGGGAGCCTGGTGGGGCGCAGAGTAGGATACAGTGTCAGAGGAGGGTATTATTGACCCCAGTATTTGTTGAGGAGAAACCATTTGATTTTTTTTTTTTATGTAGGAGGGGTTGCAGCGTGGTTCTTTAGGCAGGGAGTTCCATACGGATGGAGCGTTTCCAGAGAAGGAGCGAACTTGTGTTCATTTCTTTTTTAGCAGAGGGGGATAAGAATGAGGGAGTTGGTGCTCCTTGTTGGTCGAGTGCAGCCCGCTTTGTGGAGCTTGTTTGAGTGGTAACGTGGGGTGTTTTGCTGAAGGGCTTTGTGTGTGAATATTAGGAAAAAAGGCACCCCCTTATAAAAAGAAGGTCTGGGAGCAAGGGGAAAACACAAAACTAAATATAGTCGCAAGGACAATCTCCCACCTGACCTTTATTACTTTACTAGTATACTCTCACTGTTACTTTGAGAGTCGAGGGCTGAAAGCAAAAATTCTCTCAACACATTTCAATTCTTTTGTTCCTTTTTTTATTAATAAAGTTTTATTTATATATATTAGTTACAAAAAAAGAAATACATTTATATCTCTTTCAACATGACATTATTTATATAAATATTTTCAAATACATTATTGCATAGTTATACAGTTCTCAGTAGGTGTAATCAAACCATTCTATCTTGTCATCTCATCCTAATGATTGTTATGTGGGAATCTAGGACCCTAGTGTAACTTTTCCCGATTCATGCCCATATTTAGGTATAAACCATCCAGTCCGTATATAGACATAAAGAATCATTGCCTTATTTAGTTATAGCCGGCGCAGCCCTAATACGGCAAGGCTACTTCCACTAAACTCCGAGAATCCACATTGATTTTGTGGTAAAACCAGCCCTCAGCAGTCAGGAACCTTCCCCTGCTTGAATACTGATTTATCCAAGAAATCCGGGAGGTTTCAAGGAACTAAGGCACTAGTGACGATATTATGTCCAATCTTACGTCAGACTCTGCACCTTCAGGGGTATAAATATGCCTACATTTGCCCAAACACACGGTGGTTCCGGAGCAGATCGACTAACTACTTGCCCGACGCCCTGCTAATGCAAGTGCTGAAGGAAGCCGACCCTCCAACTGACGCACTGAAAAGACGCTGTCTTTTCTCCTGCCGAGAAATCCAGCTCCAGTGTTTCCAGGCTACCCTTGCGGGTTGCTGGGAGATTGAGTCCCGAGAGAGAGATACAAGACCTCTATCATTCTAAAACCAAGGTACGGAGCTGATTAGATCCCTAGAGAATTCTTGAACAGATTCTTGGCAGAGAAATACTAAAACTTATACTACTCCTCACTTACTCCTCCCTCGTACTAGGCTTAGGTTAGGTACACTGTGGTAGGCATACGTTAGAAGCACCAGTTGAGTACTTTTAGCCACTATTTTGATCACTGTATGTATTTTATGCATTCTATGTATTTTATGTATATGGCTCAGAAACCATATAATGATTTTACAGTACTATTTTATAATACTATTCATATTATATGCAGTGTACTTCTTAACTAGCATTTCAATTGTAGCAGTGCATTTCTTATGCTTAAGAAATAAGACTGTTCAATAAATACTTTTATTGAAAATGCCCGTCTCTCTATTTCTAAGCAACATTGGTGAAACGAAGCATGCACATCTGACTGAGTGAAATAGCCGTCTATTGTTTCCGTGACTCTAGAGATACGTTTCATTCTGGGGAAACAAAGTTGTCATGTTATATGGCTGTCAGAAGCTAATCCCTTCTTGTTTATTCGAGAAAGTTTCTAGTGACCTCCGAGCTAGCTGGCACTCACAATTAAGTCTAATATATTCGGCAGAGACCTAGTCAACTTCAGTCCTACGTCTAAGCTGCAGGGTATATTATTCCAATGCGCAGAGCCTATTGGGAATATAGGAACTACACTACATGGCGCCCAATGTTTGGTAAGGCGATAATTTAACGCTAGATACTAGAGTAACTCAGTCGTGCTTTTCACACAGACACCTTTTTCCCGTAAAAACTCCAAAAGACGTCTAGAGTGGGTGAAAGGATAATATCCGCCAGAACTGAGTAGGGCGAGAAATCCTATGTATTAGTTTTTGGGTTGTTCAATGTTGAAGGATGCAGTGTTCCAAAATATTGTGCACCTAATCCTTGTTTCCTTGAAACTTATTCTGCAAACTCTAAGCCGACTAAAATGCCAGCTAGTGATACCGAATTAGAGAGAGCTGCAGCAGCAGCTCAAGCAGCTTTAGATGACGCTGCTATCATAGAAAATGACACGGATGCTATACTGCTCCCGGTAAATGTAGGAAAAAGTATAACTTACATACTCATAAATAATGGAGTATCATCAAAAGGTGGCAGAGTAATCTTTGTCATAGAGGCACATGAATATCGGCAGACAGAGGTATTCTATTCATGGATTCAGTTTCCAGCAGCAAATGCGGGAACACAAGAGTTCCACTACTACAAAGCAGAGAAACCTCCAGAGTGTTAGGTCCTGGTCCCCAGTCCTCCTTTGCTGACCATGCCCAAAACCATCACATGACACACCGGTAGTATAAAAAGGAGTCCTACCCTTATGTCAATGCTTGTTATTGCTACCTGTGGGTTCCTGCATCCTGGCTCCTGTGTTTCCTGTTGACTGCTGCTGTCTTTTCACGGGCTCGTGTAAAGACTTGAAGATTTTCCAGTTTATTTCACTTTATTCCCTTATCCTTGCTTCATTCCTTGTCCTAGTACCTTGTTTGTAGTATTCCCCTTACCTGCCCGCCCCTTTCCTTAGCGAGGTCTCCTTATAGTTAGAAGTCAGTTAGTGTCCTTTAGGTTTAGTTTCCCGCCCCCCTCCCTTTTTCTAGGCTTGGACCGTTTGGTGCAACTACGACAACATTCAGGGGCCCCTGTTTGTTAGTTGCCCGTTTCGCTGCTCTCCCGATTCGGAGACGCGGTGAATTACACGGTTGCGTGAGCGCGGAGACGCGATATTTTGTTGCTAGAGCGCTACCCGTCCGCCTCATTATACGCGGAAGTGACGTTTTCGTCCATTCCGCGAGACAAACCCGGCTGGGTTTGTTTACTCTCGAGTAAGACCGAGCGGATGAGAAAACGCGTCCCCGCCGATTCCTAGCCCCATTTCAAAGTACCCGTTAGACAGGGGTTTTTTACATGCCTGTACAAGTGGTGTGTTTTTTACCCTGCATATCCCTCAATTGACCAAACCATACACCCTTACTGAAACGTACAGTCTATTAAGTAAGACGCCTAAGAGAAGTTATCTTAGGTTAACAGTGACTGACAAACTCCTTGAAGCTAAGCCTGCTCAATCTTCCGGTAAGTGTATGTGACATGATATGCTTGGATAATGGTCTTATGTAGCAGAAGAAGGACTGGGGACTGAATAATTACCGTAGGGTGTACTTTGTGTTCCCCTTTTTGCAGGTGCAGAAGAAGGAGGCGGGTGTTCCTTTTTAAGGCACGTTACAAGGGTGGAAGGTTTGGTTGCCTTTTGATTTCCACCCTCTTTTCTGGGTCAGCAGCTTACTCATGTGTATCATTCAGTGAGTGGCTGGTGAGTCGGGGAAGGGGACTGGACTATTCCTCATTCCTGCAGTGTGTGGGTTGGGCAGGAGTCCAACACAGAGGAATACGTTCCTTTCGAGGACATTGAAATTTCATTAACTTACCAAGAGCATCAGCTCTGGTTTAAAGGCGCCCTAAAACATTAAAATCACACTACCAAGCTCGGTCTACTAGGTAGACCAGGAGCTACATGGCGGGTACTAGCCAGCTATACACCTCATCCAGACATTGAAAGGATGTTAGATGTAGAATTATTAGCTCAGCTAAAACAATTAATTAAAATACATAGACAATTGGTTCAATGTGTCATGCGGACATTAACAGTCCAACCAGCTGTAAGAATTCCACAGCACACCACTCACCAGGGGAACACAAATAAAATCACACCACAGGCTATACAGTCAGTCATTGGTAAACTACCAGCGAAACGAGAACAGATTCCGTTCTGGTTAGCTCAAAAAATTACTCAAATAGAGGCAGTATTTCCTGATAGCACACCTCATGAGAAACACAGGATTCTGACAATCTGTTTACCTATGGGGATTGCACCACACATAGAGGACTGTGACACTTGGGGTACAGTCTTTGCTTCAATCTACACTAAAACACATGGTGTTCCGTCCATGGTGGTAATACCAGACGTTCTAAGACAGATTCAAAATGAATACGGTTCAGAACGGGCCTTAAATCTAGGTATGAAATTACTGAAAGATTTCAAACAGGTCTCGGCTATACTATTAGCCAACATTAGAGGAGAAGCAGCATCCGTGGCAATCCGCCAGAAATTAAAAGAAACAGACATTACTGAACAATCTTATGAGCTTGCCAGACTTATTGAAAAATCCTATGAAGAACTAGGTAGAGATAGTTTGGGTGGGAAACCACTAAAACCACAACTAACAGAGAATCCAGAAAAAACTTTTAGTAAAAATAATCTCACTACTCCTAAAAAGAAGTAGGAGAACACTAAACAGACACCTCCTAAAGAGAAACACTCTCAGTCCAGAGGAAGATCTCAACGAGGAGGTAGATCTCCCCAATGGGAACCCTCTGAAAAAAGATAAAACCTTAGAAATAGGGATACTTTAAGAAAACCTGATAGATATCAAGATAATGACACACGTCCCTCTCGATCTTTTCAGACTTCCTCGCAGAAATCGGAAAGAAGAGGAGGATCAGAAAACAAAGAAGAACGCGTCAAGTCCAAAGACAAAGAACCCGTTCACCAAAGTAAAAAAGCTCAATTTTCGAAAAAGAAGGTAGCAAGCATAAAGGTCAGACATGCCGAGGATTCTGAGGAGACAACTCAAGAACGGGGAATGGGCTCAGACAATGCTAGACAGCGCAGCAGAAGTAACCATAGTTCGCAGGATCCTGAAGGATCATCTGGACGCAGACACCAGGGTTAGTGTACCCCACAAGTTATAAGAAGTAAGACTCCGGATGGAGAGGGACATAACTAGAAAAATAAAAGCTCTCTTCTGGGACAAGCTTTCCAAGGGTTATGACATACTTCTAGCTGAAAAAGACTGGCCACCTGCAGTTGTTAGGGAGTGCCCACACGGCGAAGAGATAATTATGCCAGCCTTCTCAAATCAAATTCCAATTCATAAAAAATATACATATGCCAGGAAATGGGCAGTGGCCCAAGCCCCTGCATTATATAAAAATCATGTAAGATGGGATGTGGACTCTCCTCATCACAAAATCCAGTTAAAAAATCAACCTATTGCTCAAAGGCAGTATCCAGTCAAGCAAGAAGCTAAAAAACAAGTCAGGGAGATCTTAGATCAACTTGAATATCAAGGGGTGATTGAAACATGCACTTCATCTATGAACAATCCTTTGTTCCCTGTCTCCAAACCAGACAATACATATTGTCTAGTTTTGGATTACAGACACCTGAACTCTTGTTGCAAAACATTTGCAGTACAAAATTCACATAGTAAAGCACTAATGAATAACATTGTGCGCAAAAAATATAAAACCACATTAGACATTTCAAATGGGTTTCTCTGTCAAAACATTGCACCAGAAAGCAGGCATTTACCGCTTTCTCAATCTTGGGGTCACAACGGCAATTTTGCCAACTACCCAAGGATTTAAGAATAGTCCGGGGTTATTTTAAGCCAGAGTAGAAGAAATACTACAAATGTATGATGATGAGGCATTATCATATGTCGATGACATCTATCTTACAGATGACGATTTGGACAGGCACTTGAAAAGAGTAAACACCATAATACTTGGGTTTGCTTCTGAAGGGTACTAATTCAATTTTAAGAAATCACGAATTGCCCACCTCAACGTCTTATTCTTGGGATACGAGTTATCAAGTGAAGGCAAAAGCCTGGCAGCAAACTTCCTAGAGAAATGTGCGCTGCTCCAACCTCCAAAAATGCTGAAAAACATACAGTCAATTCTAGGTTTCCTGAATTTTGACAGAACTTATGTTCTAAACTACGCAGAAAGGGTTAAACCACTCTACGAACTAATCAAACCTGATTTCAAACAAACTAATTGGACTCAAACACATACAGAAATTTTACGTTCAGTACAAACAGACATGTTAACTAAAACAAAATTAGATACACGCAATAATGTGCGCAATCTCGTGATCCGGGTCATCGCAGGGAGATGCGGATTCACATACCTGACCTTTAATGAAGGAGAAAAGGTACCAATTGCATTCAAATCACACTTGTACACACAAGCAGAAATGAAGTTCACTTCAACAGAAAAAATTCTGACAACAGTTCAAACTGCAGTAGCAAAAGAAAGAACTCTGGCGCAGGGTAAACGCATATTGATCGTTACACCTGTACCTGCCTTAGAGGCAGTAACAAAGGCAAGCATTCGTAATGCTAAGGCTTTACATCCAAGAAGGATACAATGGGTTAATTCTCTTGCTGCGACAGACGTTGAATATGTTTTTGACCCTAATTTAAAGACACAAGAATTCCTACAATACGAATACGAATGTCCTATGCCAACTGAAATTCTGCCTCTAGAACATTACAGATGTATAATATATACAGACTGATCAGCACAGCCCGCAATTGGGGGTAAACAAGCCTATAGTGCTGCATGCGCGATCGTTAAAGGTCGTTGTCGCGAAGGTAAATTTAGACCTATGTTCACAAAAACTCAATCACTCGGAGACTGTACAGCTCAGCGAGCTGGACTACAGGCTTTCAAGATGGCGCTTGAAAATACTGATCGCGAATTCCCCACACTAATAGTGTGCGATTCATATTACTGCGTTCAATCTTACAATGAGTATCTACAGAACTGAGTTCAAAATGGTCTCAAAGACGCGAAAGGTTGCACAATTAAGCATAAAACGATTTTGTAGTTCTTTTACAGAAAAAACTACAAAAGACTCATGTGATTTATACACTGAGTCATCAGCGTGATGGCGTTCACATTGCAGGGAATTCATTGGCTGATGAAGCCGCAAAGGCAGCTGTGCAAATGGCTTCCGTAGCTGCGATTACTCGGTCAAGAACAAAAATAGACAGCAAAATAATGCAAGCTGTCAGTGCTTCAGTTAAAGACAGTGGTAAGACACTCCCGAAAGGCTTTCCAATAAAGTACTCATATATGACTGATGCGAATAATGTTCCTTTTAGTCGAATCCCTGGAGTGGAGAATAGGGCAATTCCAAACATGGAACATAGGTTAGGACTGATCTTAGCAGCACATGAGGTACTGGCATCTTCACACGCAGGTATTTCCGCCACAGTGTCGTTATTAAAACAAAGATATTGGTGGCCACGCATGAGGAAACGAACTAGAAACTATGTTCTAGAATGTGAAATTTGCCAGAAAATAAAAGTGTCAACAGTGAAACGTCCTGCAGAGACGCCCCTCCTGATTTCAGATAAACCACTAGCGTGTGTTTACCTGGACCACTGCAGTCCCTTACAAAGGTATGGTAGCTATAAATATATCATGGTCGCAGTGGACTCCTGCACAAGATTTATTTGGATGTGGCCCCAGCGCTTGGCTGACGCCAGAACTGTTATAAAGGATTCGCGAGTCTTTATCGGCACATACGCAATTGGCACGCTACATTCTGACCAGGGTCCTGCATTTAGCTCTCAAGCTTACAAGGAGGCCATGGCTAGCTTGGGCATTGCATTGCGGTATTCTAGTCCCTTCCATCCTGAGGGTAATGCGGTAGTGGAAAGAAAAAACCGTGACATAAAGCAATCCATAACAGCTAAGGTATTAGGTTCGGGTGATGGGTGGGTCAAACATCTAACAAGTGTCCAACATAGTCTTAATAATCTGCCAAGAAATTCTCTGGGTGGAGTCACTCCGTATGAATTAATGTTTGGTACTAGAATGATAATCGAAGACCTCAATAGTCAGACTTCAGTGGTGAAACAAAAACCCTTTGATGTCAAAGATCGTTTGACTGTTTTACAGGACTTAAATGAAACAAGAAGAAGTCTGAGTAATACCATACAGAAGCAAACGCCCACGGAAGAAAAAACACCTGTCCCAGCAAGGCCTGTCTGGATTCCAAAGATTGGGGATCTGGTCAGGGAGAAAATTGCGGTGAAGAAGGAATTTGGGCCTTCTTACAGAAAAGCAGTACCTATTTTGGCCGTCCAAGGAACAAGATAAGTAGTACTACTGCCCCTTGCTGGTAAAAGGGAGAACAGAGTTGTATCTATCAACCTGGTCAAACCACAATCATGTGGCCAATAATAAGTAGTAGGCCCAGTGGTCTCCCGAGAAGTAGCAGACGACCAAACCTTGCAACAATCCAAGAGGTTCACACTGAAAGTCTTATCACTTTTGATAAACCAACATTAAAAAAAGAAGGACTGTACAACAAAGCCATGGAACTTGTACCTCTGGAAACCCAAATAACGGTGTGTCAAGAAACACCTCTGAACAATGATGTACCATCTGAGTATACAAATATGACAAAGAAAGAGACAGCTCCAGTGATTTCAAGTAATCCTGATGCAATCCCAACAAATGACAGAACTGCTTCTGGCTACTTTATCAACTTCGATAACTTTTCTGAGGATCCCAGTGAACCTGAAGATGAGCCAGCAAACAAAACTCTCAAGGAAAAAGTAACAGAACTCCTTCATCTACTAGAAAAAACATATCTGGTTTCACCATGGGTGGAATTTTGGATTGGGTTGGGTGTACTTTTCCTCCTGCTCTGGCTCTTGCTGGTATTGAGCTTGGGAAGAATTATTGATGGAAAATACAGTACTATGGACACAGCAAGTAAGAAAATCAACTTGGTCCTGAAACCTTACAAATCATCTCATTGTGAAAAAAGAGGACCGTCAGCAGTGAACATCACAGCTGTTCCAATACCTGGTGGTATAGCATGGGACAGAACTGATTATGGCATCTATGGTCCGGTTGAGCTTCTGAAGCTTCCGCACCCAGTGAATTTTCTGATGATAGGGACTTTGAGACTATTAACAACATGATGAAAAGTTTGGAATTATCAGCTAAATTTACAGAACATGACTACTTAGAAGGGTCATCGGATTATGAACAAGTGTATTGTTTTAATCATTATGGTCATCATTATTTGCACAGATCTGCAGCCCTAGAAATGTGTTTTATTACAATCAATGGGAACATTGTCCAACACCGCCAAAAGGCAGTTCGAGAAATTTTTTGAAAAATTTCCATACTTCACAGGGTTTAATGTTACAAATCCAGAAATGTTTTATTTTAAAAATATAAATAACACAGGTATGAAAACAATGTTGACCAATACTAAACAAATGTATTCTGCAAAATGTTATGCTCAACTGCCTACTTTAGGGTTTGACTACTGGAAAGACAACATAGAGACAAAAACTGTCTGGGGCACGAAAGATTGGCAGGTACAAGGTTTAGAAGCACTATTCAGAGCTTGCATTATACCAGAACAAATTTTGTTTTTGAATGACACTGTTCGACAAACCTCTTGTCTTGGCATAGCTAAGATAAAAGATTTAAATAAACCGTCTTTACCAAAACCTGCACCTGACAGTAATAACGATTCGGATGAGGAGGTAGATGTAACTTATATATTAAAACAGAACAGAACTGATCCTAACTGGAAAAAGTGGCTAATCTGGCAAACAGACACTAATAACTGTCATGAAAGATTCCTGAACAAATCACAAGGATTCAAATGGAATAGGCCAGATCCAAGATATTCCCAGAGATAACTTCCAGGGATGGTAACTACTTATAGTGTAGGGAAGCTTGGCCTTGAATGGCTTCAGAAATCTACACTTCCAGAAATAAAACAACACTTGTCTTTACTTAAAGAAAGCAATGATTTGCAAGATTTCTTAATGGGACCTCACAAGCCATGGCAAAAATGTTTCATATACGCCGGTATATATGCGGCTTACAACGAAGCTTGGAAAGTGACGCGAATAGAAACTGCAGAAAAAATACGGGAAATTGATCGTATTAATTTGGAGAAAGCACTTTCTGTAGTGGACAATGGGTTAACGACTCTGTCCTCCAGAATATATTCTATGGACAGCATTGTGTCATCTGCTATAGACATCATAGAAGAAGACTTACTAAAGTTACAACATGGTCAGTCTCAATTGCATTCTATCATGCTGTTAGGCCGGGCGTTGCAAAATCTGCATTCTGGCTATGTGCCATGGCATCCTATCAATACAACGTCATTGTTTGCTGTATTTAACCTTACAGATAAACAAATCTCTTTGGCACAAAGAGGAGCAGACTATACGGTGCTGAGCATTGAAAAACTCGAAAGATTACAATTAACAGTTTCTGAGAAGCCTGTGATTGAGTGGATAATTCATGGCTCCATTTCAATTTCAGTCACGACATTCCAGTTTCAGTATTGTCTATAGCATATACCAGCGGGCCTGTATGAAAGGTTGGGTAAAGAATACATTAAGTCGACCTGGGTTTTACCATATACACACAAGTGTAGGAATAGGGGACATGAAGTTTTCCTAAATGGCAATAATTGCAAAAAGTCACTAAGTGGTACACTTCTGTGCGATGAAGTTAATTTGCATGGAGCTTGTGATGGTTCTGCAAATAACCTTTCATGCCACCTGCACGCTTCACCCTCTCCTACGATAATACCGGTTTTCAGGCAGATATCCAATGGCAGTTACGTTATGTTGAATGATCACAGCTGTTGTGGCATGTTGCCAGTAAAAAGTGATCTCGTAACTGTGTCGTCCACGGTCACTTGTTGTATGCAAGTATTGTATCCAAAAACAGAGACAGAAAGGGAGACGGCTTTATGGCCTTCACTGAATATTTCTTCTATACAAATTGATACTTTAAGCAGAATGAAAGCCATTCTTTTACAAAAAAATGTGCCACTGTCCTCGTCTAGAGAAACGTATGCTGTGCAAGTAGCAAGGTCTTCTGCAGAGATACATGCATTATTATCAACAAACTGCCCAGTGCATTTCCCAGAAATGTTAAGCCAAATCTTAAACATGTCTGATACCAATGGCATTGCACATTTATTTAAGACAATTTTTTCGGGACTGTTAACATCATTTGAAGCAATCCTCAGCATTTTTCCTAATTTCGTGCACTCTGTGTTCGGCGGCCTGCCTCTCATCTTGGGACTAGTAGCAGGAATTCTATTTTTATTCCTTCTGCTCCGATATGGCAAGTCCAGTCACCAGCAACACCAAAACTACCATGGAACAATGCCTCCTTGCAATGAGATATTGTGAAAGGATTTCACAGATTCTTGGCTTGGCTCGTTTAAGAGATCTGAACCCGACCTGGTTTCTTTCGTTCAGACCAATCTGGCAAGATTGCATCTTACCTGTTCTTCGATGCCTGCTTTGCAGACAGGAATGCGTGTTGGACATTTGTCTTACACTTCCATCAGTACTGCCATCGGATGTCGACGCTTTGCTAGGTCCTGTAACGGCTCATGCATCGTGTTACCCCCAATGGCTGCCTATTCTGATGACGGCATTCATTGAGGTCTCACCAGCAAGTCTAACTGGAGGTGAGATGCGAGGAGTTACAGGCATACAGGTGCCATCTACTACGGACATTGCTAACGCATCAAACTCTGACCGCAATGATCCCCACTTCTGCCCTTTTGATCTGCTGACTGATGTCGTTCCACTTTCACCTAATACAGTGGATGGTTTCTTTGCGAGCCTTGACAATATGATGTTTTCTCCCGACTCTACTGACTCTCCTGAGAATAGTTTTTGATTATTTCATATAGCGTTCCCTGAAATCTGTAATTCGGCCTTCATTTTTTCAAAAGATTCAACTAATTTGAACTTTTTTCAAAATAGAACTTTGGCACAGAGTAATCTGCTTAAAGTAGAACTATTCTTAGAGAACAGGATTTCATGTTTGTACTTCCTAATGAACAATATTTGGCTTCAACCTCGATTACAAAGATAGTTAGACAATTATGCTATGGGATTGATCTCAGGTATCGATTATTGACTGTACTTTCATTTTATATAATGTGAAGATATATGCTCATAGTTTATATTTGATTTCATGATGCCTATGATTTTTACATGATGTATACTCCCTTCATGCAAACAAGCATATTCGCAAATGCATTTTTGTATTTTGGGGTGGGATTGTAAACACTTTGCTTTGAAATATGTTCAGTGCTTATGTATTATTGAACTTAACATTCGTGGAGTGGGTGTTATGTGGGAATCTAGGACCCTAGTGTAACTTTTCCCGATTCATGCCCATATATAGGTATAAACCATCCAGTCCATATATAGGCATAAAGAATCATTGCCTTATTTAGTTATAGCCGGCGCAGCCCTAATCGGGCACGGCTACTTCCACTAAACTCCAAGAATCCACATATATTTCGTGGTAAAACCCGCCCTCTGCAGTCAGGAACCTCCCCCTGCTTGAATACTGATTTATCCAAGAAATCCAGGAGTTTTCAAGGAACTAAGGCACTAGTGACGATATTATGTCCAATCTTACGGCAGACTCGGCACCTTCAGGGGTATAAATATGCCTACATTTGCCCAGTCAAACACACAGTGGTTCTGGAGAAGATCGACTAACTACTTGCCCGACGCCCTGCTGATGCAAGTGCTGAAGAAAGTCGACCCTCTAACTGACACACTGAAAAGACGCTGTCTTTTCTCCTGCCGAGAAATCCAGCTCCAGTGTTTCCAGGCTACCCTTGCGGGTTGCTGGGAGATCGAGTCCCGAGAGAGAGATACAAGACCTCGATCATTCTAAAACCAAGGTACGGAGCTGATTAGATCCCTAGAGAATTTTTGAACAGATTCTTGGCAGAGAAATACTAAAACTTAAGTTACTCCTCACTTACACCTCCCTCGTACTAGGCTTAGGTTAAGTACAGTGGGGTAGGCATACGTTAGAAGCACCAGTTGAGTACGTTTAGCCACTATTTTTTATCACTGTATGTATTTTATGCATTCTATGTATTTTATGTATATGGCTCAGAAACCATATAATGCTTTTACAGTACTATTTTATAATACTATTCGTATTATATGCAGTGTACTTCTTAACTAGCATTTCAATTGTAGCAGTGTATTTCTTATGCTTAAGAAATAAGACTGTTCAATAAATACTTTTATTGAAAACGCCCGTCTCTCTATTTCTAAGCAACTCTGGTGAAACGAGGCATGCACATCTGACTGAGTGAAATAGCCGTCTATTGTTTGCGCGACTCTAGAGATACGTTTCATTATGGTGAAACAAAGTTGTCATGTTATATGGTTGTCAGAAGCTAATCCCTTCTTGTTTATTCGAGAAAGTTTCTAGTGGCCTCTGAGCTAGCTGGCACTCACAATTAAGTCTAATATATTCGGCAGAGACCTAGTCGACTTCAGTCCTACGTCTAAGCTGCAGGGTATATTATTCCAATGCGCAGAGCCTTTTGGGAATATAGGAACTACACTACATGATCATTATTCTTTACATCTATATATAAATGTTTACACTTAGTGAGTCACATACAACAAATGCAATCCTCTTCAAACATGTCCCATTCAATAAAGGTTCCACAGTCATACCACATTCTCACCTCATCAATCAAACAAACCCCCTGAACCACGTATCAGACACAGATGAACAGATCAAGAGGTGGTAATTGCCTTCCTCTTGTACTGTGCTGAATTCTGGGGTTTCAAACACTCTTGGCCGACGTACGTTTCGATGGATCTAATAATTAATATCCATCTTCTTCAGGGCCTCTACTACAGTTAATAATATTGACAAATGCGTGTCGATATGTCACAGATAAATATTGGGAAATCTGAACAATATCTTTGGGCCAGCCTGTGCCATACCTCCCTGGCCTCCAGCTCGCTGCAGCTAGCCTGTATATTCTCTTATCTGCCGGTTCTATCACACCCGATGATGTGGGCTTGTTTATTTCTACCTAAAAAGATGTGGGCACACACCTCTTCTTTCCCAGCTCATGGGAAGATAAGGGTTTTAAGTGCAGGGGAGATGTGGTCGAAATGTTTATAGTCAGAGATAAATCTAGCAGCTAGGTTCAGTACAGATTTGAGTGGTGCAAGATGGACTTTGGGAGTTCCAGCGAGGATAGCACCATAGTCTATTCTTGACAGGACCAGCGATTGGACAACAGTTTTTAAGTCATCTATCGGGATGAAGGTTTTGATTTTTTTCAGTTGACAGAGAGTGAAGAGTGCTCCTTTGGCTGTGGTTTTTATGTAGTCGGTAAAGGAAAGATTATTGTTAATAGTGATGCCTAGAGATTTAACTGAATTGGAGTTGGTGAGAGAGCAGTTGAGGGCATTAAGGTCAGATATTCAGTTTTGTATGGGGAGTGGGTTGTTTTTAGAGGAGAAGAGAATGATTTCCGTTTTTTTAGGGTTGAGTTTGAGATGATTATAGTGGAACCACGATTGCATATTTGTTAGGGTGTCATTGAGGTGTAGCACATCAGAGTGGGATTTAATCTTATAGTAGAGTTGAGCATCGTCAGCATATAGGTGGTAGTTGATTCCAGCTTGTTTGAGAATGAGGGTGAGAGGTTCCATGAATAGGTTAAAGAGAGCAGGGGAGATAATGGATCCCTGTGGGACACCAAGGGGGATAGGAGTGGGGTTAGAAAGGCAGTTCTCGATTTTGATTTGTTGGGTTCTATGTTGGAGAAAGGAGGTGAACTAGCTGAGGACATGGCCATTGAGGCCAGAACGGGCTTTAAGAGTGTTAAGTAATGCAGTGTGGTTAAAAGTATCGAAAGCAGCGTAAAGGTCAAGGAGAATGAGTAGGCAAGCTTCGCCATTGTCAAGTGAGTGATGAATATCGTCCCCTACGTTGAGTATGGCCGATTCTGTGCTGCATCCTTTTCTGAAGCCGGATTGCAGCGGGTCAAATAAGTCAAAAGTGTTTGTGATTATCCAATTGGGTGCATTTTTCAAGGGCTTTGAAGAGAAGAAGGAGGTTAGAGAAAGGACGGAGGTTATTGGGGTCGTTGGGATCTGCGTTGGGGTTTTTGGGTATGGGTGTGATTTGACCCAATTGGGGTGAGGCGGGAACACACCCTGAGGTCAGAGATGATTTTATAATGGTGGTCCAGAGTGGGGCGATGATATGCTTAAGGTCTTGGACAAGTTTAGAAGGCATGCGGTCTTGGGTGTGAGAGGATGGTTTAAGCTTAAAGATGATATTATAGACTTCGTGTTCTGTGACAGGGTGAAAATTATGCCAGGTGGCATTGTTGTTTAGTTGCTGGGGGGTAAAGGAGTTGGGCTCAGGTGGGAGGGAAACGAATGAGGGACGAGAAGGGACCTGGGGAAGATTAAATTCAGGAGAAATGCCATAAGGAAGTAGTGAATTGGTGGAGAAGGGCTTAAGAGGAAGGATTGATCTATTTTAGTGATTTTATCAGAGAAGAAATTAGCAATTTCTTCACATTTCACATTTGTGGCCATCAGCTTTTGAGGGGCAGAGGATGTTTGATTTTTGACGATGCTGAGTATTTCTCTGGGTCTATTTTTGGCCGTATCAAGTTGCATGCGGAAGAAGGAGGCCTTTTCATTGAGGATGTGTTGTTTGTAATTGGACCTAGCGGATCGGAGGAGGGCTAGGTGGGAGGGGGATGGGTACTGCCTCCAGGTCCTTTCAGACTGTCTAAGAGAGTGTCTTTCATTATTGAGATCCGAGTTGAACCAGGATTTGGAAGGTATGTTTCTTTGGGCTTTCATTTTGGGAGGGGCCACTTTATTTAAAGAGTTTTATATAGCGCTGGCTAGACCCGAAGCTATCAGAGCGCTTTACATAAGATTCCACAAAATTACACAGTACATTAAAATCGGGTAACATCAGTTGTTAGAAAAAATTTCAAGAGCATGGATGCGAAGAAGGGTAAGGGGTCAGGGAAGGTGGGGTAGGGAAAGATAGGATAGGGAGACAAAGGAATATCTGCCCGAAGACCGCTGGGTAGGTGACTGCAGAGGGGGAAGTCCAAAGCCCATCTCCTCTTTAGCCATCAGGTAGCTCCACCAAGCAACGGCCAGAACGTTAGGTCTCTGTGGGAAAACAAAAGAGCGAAGCAAACGGGGTAAAAGGAGAGTAGAGGTGGATGGATATGGTCAAGGGGTGGGAGGGAGAGAACAACGGGGAGGCGATGGAGAGTCTGCCCAAAGTCCGGGTGGGTAGGTGAAGGCAGAGGTGAAGTCCGCAGCCCATCTCCTCTACAGCTATCATGTAGCTCCACCGTCTTCGGACAAAAAGTAAGGTCTCCACGGACGTTCGCAGGTTCAGTGACTAGAAGGGTAGGCCAGAAGGAGGCTATGACTCCAGTTTGGTTCGAAGTCCAGATTTAGTCCCCGAGTAGTAGTACAGGTCGAAAGGGACCACTTAGGCAGCCATCTTTGAACTGGGGAGGGGGGGAGAGCAGTAGACGAAGTGAAGGCGTCGCGGGTCATTCCGGGCAGGGTCCGCAGAGGGCAGAATGAGAGGTCGAGTCTGGGGGGGAGGCCCTTGAACTGGCGCCTTATAAGCTCAGCGTGAGGACAAAAAAACGATGCTATGCAGTGTACACAATGAGCGCACTTCATGAAATGCAGGTGATGCTCCCCTCAATACTCGCGCTCTTACGAAGATGCTAAAGCAGATTGAGTAGATAAAGCCAATCGCTTCGTCTAAATTTGCTGCCATTTTAGAGTCAGGCACAGCTCCTTTGGGGGTCTACACGAGTCCACAGCTAACCCCGTTGAAATCCCTTTTCCTCACCCACAACCAACACTTTTTACGCTTGGTCACCACTTTGCTGGCATACAATCGAGGCGCGGGGCTTGTAAAAGAAGCTCAGCGTAATGCGTGTGGCGGCTATTATAGAATCAGGCAGCACTCCCGAAACACGCACCACAAAAGCCCCCAAAAAGATGTGAAATAGGTGCAAGTACCTCGTCGAGTGTGTGGCCAGCCATAAACTCACAAATCCAATCCTCGTCAAAACAATCAGGGGCTCCAACAAGCCACTAGATCCCTCTATTTTTAGAATGACCCACTCAGCCATATCAGGTCGTCGGATCTCGCAACCTGGGAATCCATCGGCGTCGTCATTTCTGCATTCACCATCGGCCCATCAAACTTGATGGCACCCAGAGTGCGCGGACCAAGAGGACAAATCCCAGAGGAGGGTGGCAACCAGAGGGGGAAGAGTCGCCCACTCAAACTCCCCAGTAGTGAGGCTTCACCGCCGAGCCAGCGGCCATGATGGCAAAGGCTCCATGGGCGCTCCCTCTGGACACTCAGAGGCAGTATAACAGGCCAGGCAGAGAACTTTAGGGGGAGAGGAAGGCACTGGAGTGCAGGCACAAGATCCACTGTGGAATAGGAGGTAGGAGAGGGAGAGGGACCCGGGGCAAGTGCCAGAGTCAGTTCCCAGTCGGAGGAGCTCCAGGCAGGAGCTCCTCACCTGGCTTCCATCTTGAGAGCCACTTGGTCTAGGACCTCGGTAACTGATTTGTTGTAATTTTCGGTGGAGGCGTCCACATTTTGAGAGAGGTGGTGAGAAGGAATTGGGCTTTGAATTTTATTTGAAGTTCGCCAGGGGGGACAAGATGAAGATTTCTGGTCAATTTCTTATGTTTGATGGCTTGATGGTGATCGAGAAGAGGTTGAGGTGATGGTCTGACCAGTCGATGGGGACGATGTAGGAGAGGGAGGTTAAATCATTATTTGTTCTGATGGCATTAAGAGAAGTGTGGATTGGAGAGTGACACATTTGTTTAAAGTCACTAATCTCCAGAGGATTCATGAGGAGGTTACTAGCAGGCTCTTTGATATCATTCCAGTGGAGGTTAAAATCTCCAAGGAAGAGTTTTTAGAGTTTGAAAGAGAGCACTGGGTGAGTAGGCCGGAAAGTTCCTCTGCGAAGGGGAGGGATTCACCAGGAGGATGATAGATATTGTGTAGGCGAATGGGTGGCGTGCCCTGGATTTTGAGTTCTGCACTGAGGTATTCAAAGATGGTAGGGTCGGAGTTCTTGACAAGCGAGAGTTGAAGTTCGTTTTTGAAGATGATAGCTAGACCACCTCAAATTCTCTCAGGTGTATCTTTCCTGAGTAAGGAGTAACTGGAAGGGATGAGTAGGTCAAGGATAGGTATAGCTTGGGTCTTGAGTTTCCGTCAGGAAGGCAATGTCAATGTCTTCGCTGAGAATGGTTTCAGCTATTTCCGTTGCATGCTGGGCAGCTGAGCGGCAGTTGACCAGCATGCATGTGAGGGGTTTCGGGTTGTTTATGGGTGGGGGGCACGTATGGATAGTGGTGAGTTGAGTTGGGGTCTAGGGGAGACGGGGGAATAAGGGATTCTGCTTGTCCCCAGGATCACAGGGATGGTAGAGTCGGGGTGGGAGGGTTAATTGGATATTTAGGGAGGTAGGAGTTACAAAGGTCGAGGAGGTCTGAAGGGGAGAGATGGCTTGAGGCACAGGGGGGTCGATGGGAACAGTTCAACAAGGGAAGGTTCTCCATTGCTGAAGATTTGAGGTGCTTTGTGCATCTACATTTGGGGAATCCGCCCGGTTTAGGAGGATTTCAGAGGAGAGAGAGTTAAAATCTTTCCTCAGTTGAGAGAGTTTAGACAACAAGGAAAGATCTTTTCTGAGCTGGGAGAGTTCAGACGATCGGGTCAGAAGATAGCTTTCGATGTTAGATTAGCCTTTGAATTTTCCAGGAAGAGCAGTCTGTGGAGTCTATGGGTTGGGAGGTCTTGGGGGCGATGGGGAGGCCTTCCCAGGTTGTTGGACAAGGGGGAGTCCACATCGTCGGGAGGGGAGGGCATAAAGTTATTGTCCGTGTTCTGAGGTGGTGAGAGATCTTGACGGGCGAGGGGAAATAACATCCTGGCTAATAACATCTTGTCTGGGGGGAATGCAGTTTGAAGAAGGTAAAATTGGTACAGGTGGTTGAATAATAGGAGAGTCGGGAGGAGAGTGCTGGAAGGCGGGAGTGAGGGAGGGGAGTGTGTCTAGTGGTGGGAGGGGGGTCATTAGAGAGAGAAAGGGTTTGGGAGATTGGGCATGCTGGTGAGGTGTACAGATGAGGGGGGTTGCCAGCGAGGGGGGGAGATTGGAGGATTGGATTAGAGAGTCATCACACGTAGTATTGATGCCTATAAGGAGAGAGATTGGAGGCAAGGAAGGGGAGGGTGAGGAGGCGTCAGTCGTTTAGGAGGTTGCAGTGTTAGGAGGTGGGGTGGATAGTAGGTAAGACAATGTGCTGAAGTGTTGCTCAAAGATGGTGAGGTGATTTTCTGAGGCTTGGATTAGGATGTTACCTGATTTGAAGATGGAGATGTCTATTTTGCTGGGGAAAGTATAGGAGGGGGAGGTGGACAATTTAAAGCCATATGGGACTTTACATGATTTAGTGATGGGGAGGTGGTGGAGAATAATGTTCTTCCATTTCGAGGGGCGTTTGGAGTAAAAAAATTAGTTTGTTTTTATTATGGAGGAGAAACTACGGTAGTTATCAACAAATAGGGTTTCATGGTGACCAATAAGCAGTTTGTGTTTGAAGTTTCTTTTAGCGTTTTTGGAGAGATTGGGTGGGTGGAGGATGGACCAAGAGTTCGGGCCATGTCTAGTAATGGATGAGTCCTGTGGATTGATTCTGAATTCTGCTGTAGTGAGGGTGTGTGTGAGGGGTGGCATGGTGGTTGGATTGAGGAGGCTAGGGGTGGGGGAAAAGTGGGAGGGTGTAAGACTTGGTGCAAGGCGTTGGGAGATGTGGGGGTCAGAATAGTGGCAGGGTTAAAGTGAATGAGTAGAGTAGGAACTACAAGGGGGGAGGGGGGCCGCTTTATGGAAAAGGAGTGAGAGGCTAGAGTTGAAAGGAGGAGAAGCCATAAGTAGAGGTCATGTGTTAGGTGGTAAATCAGTCTTTACACATTTTGGAGAACCTGGACGAGTGTAGTAATAGGTAGGAGTAGGGGAAGGAAGAGGGATCAGAGCAAAGAGGGGGAGAAATGGTAAATTCAGAGAGGGACAGAAAGAGACATTGAGGATATAGTGAAAAACTAGTTGGGATGGTGGCCACAAATAGAGAGCAATAGGGGTAAAACCACAATGAGCAACAATACAAAGAGCATGAAGGGCCCAAACCATCATTAGGAAGTCTGTAGCAACACTATGGGAGTGGTTAGGCAGTGATCAGAAGAAATGACAGTATATATTGCAAAGATATTAGCATAGGCTGGTAGTCTTGGTGGCAAGGATGTATCAGCGTTCCTGTTTAGCCCACAGGTCCGGATTATTAGTGGGATTGATGCTGTCTTCAGGTTAGGTTAAATGGCGTGAGTCCAGCCCAGTGAGCTTCCAGTGAAAGGAGGCTTACAGAAAGTTTGGTGGAGGATTGGCGAGGTGGGAGCAGGTGTCAGGTCCCCCAGTGGGCACTATGGCGTCCTTGAGTCTCGATGCACACAGCGAGGGCGGGGGCTCAGAGCCGCATCAGTGGGCCGAGGGTCTGGTCCATTGCCTGGATGTTCAGTCTCACATGAGGGGCCAGTGATCCGCCATTCCAGGTGAGCCTGGCAGGGGGCGCTTAATCGCGAGAAAGCCAAAGGCAGGCACGTTGCATGCAATCTTATGGCGCAACATTGGGCAATACTCTATCCTTCCACTGCCATCTTAGGTCATCTCGCCATCTCGGGAAGCAGGCCCCTCCACAAAATGGCCACAAAGCAGACTGGGGCCAAACGGGACCAGAGGAACCAGCGGACAATCAGGAGGTAGAGACCGCGGGAGGTCCGGTGGAAGCGGTTTTGGTTTCAGATTGCAGCCAGAGAGGTTACCAAGCTTGGCAGATCAGGGGGCCGCAGGGAGGCCCGGCCAAAGATCAGTAGCATCAGTGGGGGTCCTGGGAAGGCGTCGGCTGCGCACCCCAAGCCAGCAGCAGAGGAGGCAGTCAAGGGAGGGGAGTATCGGTTCCCAACGGGAGTTGAGACTGCCGGTCAACCTCACCCAATGTGTTGTGCTGGGGGTGGGCGAGCTCCACAGACGACCTGACAGGCAGGAAGGGCGAAACAGCCACGGGTCCAGGAGGTCACGTTGGGAGGAAGGAGCTTTAGCAGCTGCTCGTAGAGGGAACCCGGAGAGAGACCACAGCTTGGAAACTTAGGCCAGAAGATTCCGCAGGTCTAGCTGGCAGGAGGTCACCTCGGATTCTGGGTTAGAGTGGAGGGGTGAGGACTTCAAGACACTCCAGTCCAGTGTGAGGAACTTGATACCTGGAATATCGGGATGAAGCTGTCCGTAGATCCTGGAGGTACGTCCTTGGTTTCAAAAGGCCGGGGTGGCACCCCGTCACTGTTTGAACGGCCAGTACCAGGAGTGAGGGGGACCGGTCTTAATAGCGGCAATGCAGAAATCTCAAAAGTCAGGAGGTCGCCCCAACCCTAGTTCATTCATAGTCAGGCTTGACTAGTCCAGGAGGGGAGCAGTGAGGCAGGCTCGGCGCTGGTTAGGAGGCGCCAGGACAGGGAATAAGCGTCAGTGTCGCAGAGAACATCCCCACTCCAGTCGGCATGAGAAGGGCCACATCCCCGTTTCACTGGCTCAACCAAGGGTGTCCCGACACTGCTGTTCGAGGCAATAGAAGATCTCAGCATTCTGGAGCTCACCCTAAATCCGGCTCGACGGCACGGCAGTCGGTGAAGATGGGCGAGAAGGACGAGGAGAGGGCACGTTGGATCCTCTGATATCGCCTCTGCAGTAAGGATCTTTTCGGAGATGAGTCTATTGAAAATCCGTTGCTATGTAATGTGATAGGCGTCGGATGGAGGTCAGATGTGCAGGTAAACAGTGGTAAAGTTACCGTTTGGTAAACCCCAACCAGGGAGCTCCTTGATAGGGCTCCTACTCGGCAGCCATATTAGCTCTCAGCCAGTTTGTTGAACTAAACATATGCCTAACTGGAATAGTGTAACCATAGTAATAATGTATGCATTACACAGTCATCATAGAAAGCTACTCACAAAGAGACATAGGTATGTACCATGCAGACCCTATTGTTAAAATAAAATGTATTGTGTTTAATTTGTTAAATAAGTGCGGGCCCGTGTTTTTTCTTCCAAGCTCACAACTGGTGCTACCTGAAGACAGGGATGCAAACTACAAGACTGCCTTGTCTTGATTCCACCTTGTGCCTCTCTTCAACCACCCCACACTTGCATTCCCTCTATCTCTCTCTCTCTTGTCACTCTTACAGGTTCTTTTTCATCTGTGCCTTCCTCCCTTGTCACTGGTTTCCGATCTAGTCTTTAATTATTCTTTCTCCCTTTTCTTCCATTCTCTCTCTGGGTCAACGTCTAATAATGAAACATTAGAATTAGTCCCTAAAAATGAATGCTGGTGCCAACTACCAGCACAAACTGGTATTCTGACAAAATGTCCTGCAAAAAATATTGCAAAACACAAGTATTGTGTCAAAAATATTGTGATGTCAAGAATATCGTGGGGCAGAGGTGTGTCCAAACGTCAGCCAAGATGGCTGCACACTGATCTAGCTCTGCAGCAGCCAGTTACATTATCCCTCACAGTCCATCATAATCCATGATTTACCGGTGGTTGGAGGACCAGCTACGAATATTATACACCCACAAGACCAAATTGGCACCATTCCAGAGATTCTGGGGCCGACGGTGTGAGGAGAACCATCCTTGTCTTTAGGGCTGTGTGGTGAATAGACCACACGCAGAGTTACCTCGGGCCTGAAGACAGGGAGCGTATAGACTGTGGTCCATCTGTGGTGAGATGCAGATGTCCCGCTTCCTTCTAATGATAACCCTACTCTGCTTGCACAGACTATTGACAATTTGAGGCCCATTGACACCGTTCATCCCCTATAGCTTAGCGCTCTCTGATCGGCTACACACAGGTCTGGCCACGTATCCTCCCACTTTCAATGTATCCAACTCTGGGACACCCCCGGACAATACCAGCAACCTTGACACCCCCTCCAACACTCACTGCAGCAATTGCCCACCGGAAGGTCTTCACCTGCTCCCACCCTTACCTACAAGCTCACTGTAACTAATCCATATGATGTCCACTGCAAGCCTAGTGATACAGGCCCCAACCTTAGGTCATCATCACCTAAATTCTCAGCTGATGCACCCCCCTCCAAGGTAAACCTTATGCATCTCACCCAGACTGTCTTCAATCCTTGTCCTAACAGCACAGGTCACCCCCATAGCGTAGCAATCTCTGCTCCCTCTTAAGCAGGACTTGCTGCTTGTCACCCCATTCTCAATGCAGGATGCTCCTATAACACTCTCACACAGATTCTGAACCGAATGGAGCTTAAACTCGACTCTCTTGCAGCTGACTTAGCGCATCTTAGACAGGATCGCTCATATCAGGCCATCCTTACCAGCTCTCTCACTTACAAGAGTCAGAAACTGTCTCCACACACAGGCACACAGGTTCTCTGACAACCTTTCAATGCATCCCCTAGCCCTCCACTTCACTGTGCAAGCTGGCCTACATGCCCCATCATTCTTACTGCCCCTTATCCGCACAGGAAGTGGATGCTCTCAGCGAATCTTACCTCCCCAAGACCCAGACCATGGTTCACAATACTCTCTCCACAATCTCAGTAATAGAGGGCATAAATAGAACCCCTGTAATTATGAATTCACCCAGACCTCCTGCTCAATTCACCATCATTCAGACTCTACAATCTGCTAAGGATAATCCCTGCCCTTTATCTTGCATGCTCGTCAACTGTAGATCGGCTGTACAACACACTACAGATATCGCTGAAACCTTACTCGGTGAGGCAATTGATATCAGAGATGCTTGGCTCAATGACCACTCTCCCACCATACTTGACCTGCTTACACCTCTTGGTTACTCCATCATTAGATATGACAGACTTGAAAGAACAGGTGGAGGTCCAGCCAAAATCCACAAAGCTGAAATTCATCTTTCCATATTAAATAACGCAGAATACTCGACTTTTGAATACCTCAGCGTTGAACTTAAAGATAAAGGCTCCCCGCCTATCAAACTACACACCACCTACCACCATCCTGGTGATCCCACCCTCTTTGCAGAAGAGTTATCTGACCTACTAACTCGGTTCTCCTTAACTGACACAGAGGACATGTTTTTGGGCGACTTTAACATTCATTGGAACAACGCAGAAGACTCCACAGTCAGGCCCCTCATAAACCTTCTTGAAATGAACGACTTAAAACAACTCTGCAATGTACCAACCCACATCAAAGGCGCTGCACTAGACGCGATTATGACCAATAATGAACTGGTCCTCAGTGCCATCTTACCAATTGACTGGTCAGACCACCATCTTATACTGTTCAATATTGATACCATCCTCAAACCAAACTCAGACTTAACAAATAAACCTAAGCAGTGGACCAGAAACCTCAAGCAAGTCCCAATTACGGATCTAGATGCCAAGATTCATGAACAACTACGTCTCCTTCCCACTCATAACGTAAATGATCTCACTGCCCACTTCTACACTGCTGTAACAGAAGTTCTCACCAAGTTGCACTGCTCAAATTAAAACAACTAAAATCAATCCAATCTAAATCTTGGTTTAACTCAGACCTTAACAATGAAAGAAGACACCTCAGTCAAGCAGAAAGGACATGGAGACAAAACCCCTCATCATTACATCTACTCAGAACGGCACGGTTGGCATACAAGAAGGTCATTTTCAGAAAAAAGTCTCCTTCTTTTGCACCCAACTTGACAATGCAAAGAAGAGGCCCAGGGAACTCTATAACATTGTCCAAAGACAAACTACGTCTTCCTCCCCACACGAAATATTAGCCTCTAATGAACAATGTAAAAAAATTGCCAGCTTCTTCATGGACAAAATTGCTAAAACTGAGCACTCCTTCCTTCAAGTCTCAACCCTTCCTCCCCTACTAACTATCCTCTCTGAAGCCCCCCCCCCCACCCCATGGTTGTCCCACCACCTGATCATATCAATGATCAAATGGCCCAAAATGGAAAAAACTGCAACCTTTTTAACACCCAATTGAAAAACAGCGCCAATTGGTTGGACTTCAAACCCATGTCAGAACTAGAATTCTTCAATATTATTGTGAAATTAAAGCCCACTTCTCCCATCAAAGACTCCCTCCCTGCAAAAATAGTACAGAACCTAAACCACATCATTGCCCCATGTTGGAAACAAATCATCAATACTTCTCTTGCCTCAGGTTGTATACCAGATTTCCTCCAACTAGGTCAAATCACACACATTCTCAAAAATCCCAGGGCAAACCCAAATGATCTCAACAACCATAGACCTCTCTCCAACCTCCTGTTCCTAGCCAAAACTGTGGAAAAATGCATCTTACAACTACGCAATCTGCATATAGGGGAATCCAACCTACTTGAATCCTTCCATCAGGGTTCAAGAAAGGCTGTAGCACAGAAGCTGCCATGCTCAATATTGCAGATGACATCAATAGATCCTTAGACGTAGGAGATGCATGCCTACGTATTCTACTTGACTTATCAGTGTCTTTTGATTCTATTAATACCCTGCCTTACTAGAATCACTCATGATCCGATCCGGTATCAATGGCACAGTTTTAAAATGGTTAACATCTTACCTACAACACCAGTCACAATAAATAAGAATCAAGTCTTGTCTCTCGAAACCCACACCTGTCACTCTTGGTGTCCCCCAGGGCTCAGTTCTCTCCCCTTCACTTTTCAATCTCTTCATGGAACCCCTTACTACCATCCTGAAACAAGCAGGGATCAAATATCACCTCTATGCAGAAGACACTCAACTCTACTACAAAATCAAATCACCCACAGACATCCTACATCTCAACGTCACATTGAGTAAGACACTGAGTAAGATACAATCTTGGTTTAACTCCAACCATCTAAAATTAAAACCAATCAAAACAGAAGGTATTCTGTTCTCCACAAAAGTAACCACCTCCCAAGACTGGATCGGTGACCTGAAGGCTCTAAATTGTTCTCTCACTCTATCCATCTCGGCTAAATCCTTAGGCTTCACCCTGGACAAAAAACGTGTCAATGAAGGTTCACATTAAAAACTCAGTCAAAGGAGCGCTTTACACACTAAAACACCTAAAAGAAATCAAATCATTCTTTCCCTCAGATGATTTCAAGTGGGTCGTTCAATCTCTGGTCCTCACCCTCATGCCCTAACCATTTTCAGTGTATATATTTTGTGTATTCCACCTGCATTGCCTAACAATTTTTTCCTGTGTATATATTTTGTGTGTACTTGAATCTAAGATTGTTGCGCGTCACATGCTCAGTGACAGGATTATTGCCTTGCTCTCGATTCTGTATAGTTCTCTGATGCCTTAGGGTCTAGCTAGTGCTCTATAAAACCTATAAAATAAATAAATAGGATGCAACAGTAATAATAAGATTCTCCCCCCGCCCAAAAAAAGAATGTTGTGGGGTAGAATATAAAAGGTAAAAATATAAAGTTGTATCTCATATTTTTTATATGATTGCATATATCAATTAAATTTATTTGATAACTGTTATTTTAGTATTATACATTATTAGTATTGTAATAATTGTGTTTGATATGTTTTACTATATTTTGTAATAGTTTATATAAAATGTAATTTTTTTTCAATTGAATTACACATTTTCATTTAGTTGTGGGTGGTTTGGTTTGTAGTCAAATAGAGGGGAATGGTTTTTAATATGACAAATAGTATTTTTGATGTATAATTCACTTTTTTATCTAATTTAATTATATCATTGAAAATGATGTACATTATTTTAATTTGTTGATTTATTTTTGTTAATTAACTGGTTGATTAATGTAATATTTAATTATAATTCATTGTTATTGCATTTTATTTTTTAATTGTGTTTATTGTATTGTAATAATAATTAAATCATTTACATTTTCCATTACTTTTAATTATTTTTCAGTGTTCATTTTAAGGTACTATGGTGGGAAGTGTTTAATTGAAAATATTGTAAATATGTTTTTCAAGAATGTTTATTTTATTTATTATATAAAAATAATTTGTATTACATTTATATGTTTTAGATTTAATGAATGTATTTATTACTTTAAATATATTTTAAGCATTTTCATTTTTTTCTGAAGTGAAATGTTTTATTTAAGAAATGTAGACATGCCAATAGTAAAGTTGACCCCTACAAAGTCCAGTACTTTCCTCAAGTAGCTAAGACTGAAGTGGAAATAGTAAACCTGACCCTTCCAATATCCTACACTTTCCCTACTGTTGTCAAAATCAGTGGCAATAGTAAACTGGAACCCTCCAACACTCACTCTACTGTTAATTAGGTTGGGGTGGGAGTGGTGGATTTAAACACTCCAAGTAGTATTTTTTATCTGATTTTTTTATTTTTTGTTTTAATTATAAAAGTTAAATGTCATTTTTTATCTCTTTGTAATATTTTTGTTTATTTTTATTTTGTTATTTGTTATTGTTTTGAATATCTTTTTTGTG
This sequence comes from Lissotriton vulgaris, assembly GCF_964263255.1. Lineage (NCBI taxonomy): Eukaryota > Metazoa > Chordata > Amphibia > Caudata > Salamandridae > Lissotriton > Lissotriton vulgaris. The sequence goes on from NC_141697.1 coordinate 656,709,153, forward strand.
TTTGAAAAGTTTTATTCAGAATAATAATGATAACAATGGACATCAGCAAGGTGAACATAAATCATAAAAGTCAAATAAGAGTTACAATATTGCTAATGTCAAGTTAGGGAACTAAAAGCATTTTATGGTATTTTGAAGTGGGGAATGCAGAGAGAAGAGGGAGGGAATAGGGGGAAATATATTGCAACAAAACAACGCTATAAAGGGGAGCGGCAAAGGAAAACATAATACACGTGATAACCAAAAACTGTATGAGATATGTATAACATCATAATAAAGAGAAACTGTAAAACAATATTGAAATACACAAGAAGGAGAGAGTAAAAATATTCAATCTAATCTAGAGGAAGATGCATGAGGGTGTGAGAAAAAGGAATAGTCCAAAGTGTCTGGATGCGTGAGTCTCCAAGAATAATGTATTTGAAGTATAGTATTCAAAATTGCTTGTGGGGTTTGTGGGGGATGAAACGTACAGAGGATTTGCGATCTAGGAAAGGATCTATAATCTGATTGCAATCCCCTCCTAGAAGAAAGAGATCATCCTTGTGTTGCATACACTTGCTTGTGATTAAAGGCCAAAACAAACAATTAGGTTGAGTAGGACCATAGATATTAAATGCAGTTAGAGATACAGAATTATTCAATAACTTAACCAAAATCCATTGTCCATCTGAATCTTTTTCTTCTAATAATACCCTACATTTCAATTTTTTATGTATTAGAATAGCAACTCCATTTCGTTTATTGGAAGAGGGAGAAAATAGGACAGTACCCACCCAACTTCTTTTTAACTTAAGAGATTTAAGATCTTTAAGGTGAGTCTCCTGTAAAAGAACAATATCAGGGGTATAGGAGGATACATGAGAAAGTACTCTCTGCCGCTTAATGGGGTTAACAAAACCTTTTATATTCCACGAGATAACTCTAAATTTGCAAACAAGAAAAATATAATAACATCAAAAAGTGTAATAAAGGATAAACACAGTGTAAAGCCGAAAAGAGAAATGCAAACAACATCAGGAAAAGTAAATGATTGAAGAATAGCAAATGGAGGGTAAAGAACAAGGGGAAAAAAAATTAAGAGAAAGAAAAGACAGTACATATCCAAAGGATGACTGAAGGAAACATACCTGAAGGGGAAAAACAAAAGGAGAGATGGGGTAGTGATGGCACTCATAAAGAGGAGAGGAACCACCCGAAGAACAGAAGTCTAACCGCACCGGGATACAAATAGGGAGTCAAGGGATAGGAGCCGTTCAATGTAAGGGATCAAGTGATACAAACAATGCGTCAGGATATCTGAAGACAAATAAGAAAAAGACCAAAACATCATTAGGAAAAAGCAATACAATAGAAACAGCAAATAGACATATATAACAAAACATTCAAAAATGTCTTATACTAAATTTGATAAGAAACGTTAACAGGACAACTGCGAACAGATAAAAGAAGCAATACAGATGCAAACATCAATCTCGATCAGCCAGTAGGAGGAGTAGAGGTATCCATGCTGCTGTTAGACTGAATATGAATGAAATTCTTAAGCTCGTTTGAATCCAAAAAAGTCCAAGTACGATTCTTATGAGTAACCTTGAAAGTGCATGGGTGAAACAAACCGTATCTGCCGCCAAGCGATCTCAAAGGAGCACGAAGAGTCAAGAATTATTTTCTTTGATTTGCAGTAACATTGGAGACATCCTGAGAAATAAATACTCTCTGACCGTTCCAGGAGATTTGGCGCTTGGTTCTCGCTGCAGAAAGGACAGATAGTAAGTCAGTATATTTCAAGGATAGGATAATGACTCCACGTGGTTTCGATGAAGTAGATGACCGGGAACCAAGTCTGTGAGCTCTTTGGATGCTAAGAGAAGTAGAAGGAGGCATATCCAACTGTTTTGGGAGAAAGGAAGTGAAAAAAGTTACGGGATCATCACTCTCCAGGGATTCAGGTAATCCGTAAATACGAAGATTGTTCCTCCTGTTCCTGTTTTCTAAATCTTCCGTGTGCTGCTGAAGAGAGTGAACAGACTTTTCCTCATGATATTTTTCATAAATCTCTGTCCTTACGCAAAGGCACCTACTGCTGCTCTTCAGTTCTTTTGAACATTTTCCAGTATAAACTATCCCTTGCCTTGTGCTATAAATTGGACATTCAAATAATTTATGGAGGAGCTGCCTCATATATTTGGGAAGCCTCAAGATGAACTGCCCTACAACTATGAACTATTGTACTGTGTTTACTGGTTTTTATATTGGTTTTAGTATTGTGTCGTATTTTATATTGTATAAGTTGCAATGGCTTTTTAAAGTTCTGTACAATAAAGGTCATATTCATATATAATGTGTATATTTTTTCAATCGTAATATTTTGAAAGTTAATACATGTTTAAAGTTATGTAGTCTTTAATATATAACATTTGATATATTTACCTATTTTTTCATTCTATTGCAGTCTTCTCTGTTTTTCTTGTTGATCTTTTTGACTTACAATGCAAAGTATGTTAAGTCGACATTTGTGTACTCAATATTTTTTTGCCCATATTTATGTTGACATTGTTTCATCAGACAATGCACAAATTAAGCAATGAAACCAGTTCAAAAGACCTGGAGGACATCCCTCAGGCAAAATGCTGTTTAAATTATTCTGCATATCCATTGAAAGAGGTGATGCTGGTTCAGATTGATTGAGGAAAGCTGTAATAATGGGGAGACTACTGGTTTGATGAATGTGCTTTAACCCCTTCGGTGCTCATGACGGCTCCCAGCACCGGCGCGGAATTCCAGCCGCAGCTAAGGTGTTAATATAGACCAGACAAAGACCCTGATTATGAGTGGGTCTGGGTTTTCCGACCCCTGCGCTAATTCCTATTTGTACAGGGGTCAGAATTCTGAGTTGGATAGTATTTAAGCATCCCCAGCAGGGCGGCTCCTTCACTATGGCAGAGGAGAGCCCACCCCCCCCCCCCCACCCCACCACCACCCTGCCAGCACTTAAAAAAAAGTCAAAACGATAATAAAGCGGATTTAAAACCTGTTTTATTATCATTTTATTTTTCTTGGGCTGATTCTTGGGGGCGGGCCAGGGTGGTGACAGGCTAGAGGGGGAGTGGTGGGCACTGACTTCACTGAGCATGTGGATTTGGCCGGCCATATGAGGCTGGCCAAACTCACATGCACAGCGACGCTCTCTCCAACCCCAGCTGCATTGATGGGGTTGGAGAGAGAAGGCACAGGCTCCAAGTCTGTCCTGGAGCGCAATTCATTGGCGCTCAGGCCAATCCTGAAACTGCTCTTATGCATGAGATTAGCTCCAGGATTGACTGCAGGGCAGGCTGGGAGCTTGTGCCTGACTAAAGCGGGGGAGCAAAAGAGTGTGATGCAATGCTGGTGGGCGGCAGGTACGTTCTTTTAAAAAATATTTATATTTGTCTCCCGCTCGCCTCTTTTCCCCAACACCAGCTGCTCCTGGCCCCCAGTGATCACTAGGTGTGTTAGATGCCTACCCCTTCATTAAATTTAGATAGGTAAAGCCTGCCGAAATTTAGCAGGGGAAAAGTGTGGGGTGTTTATCGTGCCTCAAAGATTTTGGTTCATAATGTCTTATAACTCACAGAATAGACACTATTTATTGCACCTAATAAATAAAGTGCACTGGTCGGTGGGTAGAAACAAGATAGATATTTTTATTTAGTCCTGTGACCCAACCTAACCACATTCTAAACAGTTCATATATTATCTAACAGAATTCCAAAATTATAGGCCAATTCAGAATTCTTGGGGTATCAAAAAAACATAGCAAATTAAAATATTCTGACATTCCACAAAAGGCTAGCAGTTGTAAGAAAATGTAGGCAAATAGCTGGGAGGGAGGGTTTGTTAGTGGGCAGTAAATTGGACAGAAAATTGCAAAGGCAGAAAACAGACTTTATTTTTAAAAACTTTTTATTATTGTGCTTTTTGCTTATTTTAACAACCAACATTACAGCATACAATAGTACATTGGCATCTTGTGCATGACCCCAGAAGCAAACAGGGCAACGTTTCAGATTGAGCTGTATTATAGTCAACCATGAGAAACACATTATGTACATCACTTTAGTGCACTGTAAATAACAGGGGGCATTCATTACACTTAATCCCCCGAGTCCGCTCCATCTCGGTCTTACCCTCCGTATGATGTTGAATCACTCTGATCACCTTCTTTCCCTCCTGGGTTGAGGGTCGCACCACACAATTGGCGTCACTCCATGAGGTCTGCCTGTAAGTTATCATCTTTGCGAGTTAACTTCATGTGGGTTTCTTTGGCTAGGGCCCATTCCCTAACATCTTGTATCTATGTGGGGATATCCAGGCCTCTTTGTTCCATCCACCAGAACCACCATGAGCTGTAACAGTTTGTACGCTATTTTTCGTTTTTTAGGTTTGCATACAAGGGCAAACAATCATTGGATTGGTTCTTCTCAGATGGGTAGACCCGTGCTCGTTCGTACCCTTTCCACGACCTGCGCCCATAGCTGTATTGAAGGAAGGGACCCTGCCCAAGTGTAAAACTCTCACATGCTTGCTCAAATTTTAAGAACGTCTAATTGGGATATAGACCCTCGAGAACCTCACATGCCGCCCTCCCTCCAGGCCTGAAAAGACATATGAGTGTTCATGTCCCTAAGCGGGGCCAATATCCAGATGGGTAGCTCTCTGTGGAAAGGCGTATGTCTCATATCCTTCTCTACAAATTTCTGCCAAATAGCCGCAGTGTGACGCACCAGGTGCAGTAAATCCCCATCGGCTGCCCTTCCCTTCATCAATGCACCGTTAGGTCATCCGGGTCTACACGTCCAGCTAATAGCCGCTTTTCCCAGTTGTCTCCTTCTCCCATCCAGCGGGCCGTGTGCTGGAGCTGGGCCGCAAAGTAATATAACTTAAAGCGAGGAGCCTCAAGTCCCCCCTCCTCATATCATGTGTGTGTCAGATAAAAAAGAGAGTCATCCGCATATAGAGAGACGATGTGAGTCGTGTTCCCCCCTCAGATACCCCATTGTTCCATCTCAGCTCTAATTCGGCTCGCCAGTGGCTCAATAGCCTAGGCAAAGAGGAGGGGCGAGAGCGGGCACCCCTGATGGGTTCCCCGTCCCAGTGTCCATTCCTCAGAGCATGCCCCTCCCAATCTAACCCGCACCCTGGGCTCTTTGTACAGTATTTTGACCCAATGGCAAAACCGGGCCCGAACCCTACAGTCTGGAGAACCTGAAAAAGATACCCCCAGTCAACGGTATCAAACACCTTAGATAGGTCTATCGATACAAGCACCATCTCCTCATCCCGATGTTTCACTTCCGGCATGACAGGCTTTAAAGAACGCAGGTTCATTGCAGTGTTACGGCCTGGAATGAAGCCGAATTGATCCTCATAGACGAGGCGTGGCATCTGGGGGCCCAAACAGGAAGCAAGGAGCTTACTTAGTATTTTCGCGTCAGTGTTGAGCATGGTGCTAGGGCAATAAGAAGAGGGTTCGGAACTATCCCCGCCCGATATGGAATCATGGCTATTTCATCCTCCCTCATGGTAGGAAGGAGGGCCCCTTTATCAAAGGCCTTCTGACATACTTGTAAGAGTGGCTGAGTTAGCATGCTAGACTAGGCCCTATAAAATTTAGGGGGAAATCCAGCGCCCCCCTGTGTTTTAGAGGTCGGGAGCATATGTAGGGCGGTCTGCATCTCTTCCACTGCAAGGGGAGCCTCAAGTTCTTCCTTGGCTTGTGTGAGGAACAGTGTTAGATGCGTGTTTTGCAAGTATAAAGCATAGGAGTCTGCTTTAATCACTGGATCCGCGGTGCTCACAATCTGCAGATGGCGCTGCAGTTCCTGCAGGATAGCAGCTCTGGAGTGTACCATTTCGCCACTGGGACCTCACAGCGCTGCCATTGGGGCCGGGTGTGTTCTCTACGGAGGATCCAAGCCAGCAGACGTCCCGACTTGTCTCCCTCCCTGTGTAGGCGCTGTGGGTACTGAGTCAGTGTGTATTTGTCAAATCTGTTCCATATGTCGCGAACGCGTTTCCGAAGTTCCCATTCACGTGTCGTGTCATCGGAAGCCCCACGGCTCTAGGTCTGAACCTTGGTTAAGGCCGACCCTCTACCTCTAATTCTCGCTGTAATTGGCGACTGACCCCAGGGGTCAGGCTGAGGCAAGCTCCCTTCACCACTGCATTCTAAGCCTCCCACTTTGTAGCTTTGGTTACATCCGCTCCTTCCCAATTAATTGCCATATACGTCCCCAGTTCCCCCTCTACATGCTGCCTACCAACTGCGTCCTCAAGTATGTCTGACTGCAGTCGCCACACCCTTGGGAGATCCTCAGGAAGTCTCCAATGGACCACACAGGCAACCGGTGAGTGATCGGATAGAAAACGGCCTGATGGGTTACCTCCATATCTAGATCAGAGTCTGGGGTTGGAAGCAGGACTTTATTGAGTCTACTAAATGTGTTGTGTGTTGGGGAGAAACAAGTGTATAGCTTTTGGGTGGGGTGTTTGATTCTCCGTATGTCCTGAGTGCCTAAGTTTCCTATTATCTCCCGGAGTTTCTCCGTCATTCTAGGCTTTGTACCCCAACGTGTAAGGTGTCTATCCAGCTCTGGATCCAGAACACAATTAAAGTCTCCCACCCAAAGGATTGGAATGCGAAATGCTGACGTCAACACCTCCTGAAAGGATTGGTAGAAATCGGGATCATCTATATTAGGCGCTTAAATGTTCAATATGACTATGTCTCGCCCCTCTATCTTAGCTCTAAGCGAAATGTATCTTCCATTAACATCAGCCTCCATGTGGGTCAATGAAAACGGAGTCTTTGATGCCACCCACACAAGCACTCCCCTCGCAAATGTGGAGTATGAGGAATGAAAGATCTGCCCCCTCCATTTCCTGGTCAGGCTCTGTGCACCGGCGTAGTCTAGGTGCATTCCTGGAGGCATGCCACGGATACGCGGTATCTCCTAAGAAATGTGAGAACCCTGTAGCGCTTCGTGCATGTGCCGAGCCCCCTTACATTCCAGTTCATAAACTTAGTCCCCACTGTCATGGTGGTAGTCCGCTGCAGCGCCCCCCAGCCCCCTGCCATGCAGTACCTGGCTAACCATTCAATGCTGTAAAACACATATAGAAATGTACAAAGGAACAAATCCTAACCTCCCCCTCCCACGGGCAAATAACCAGCAACAGTGCATGCGGATAAGCCCTGCCCAAGCTCGTGCCAGGACATGCACAGCCTTCCCTGTAGCTCAAACGGGGCCATGTAACTTTCCCAAAGAAAATGGCATCCCGGCCAGCCCCAACCCATGGTTCAAGACATTCTGGTCTGCAGGTGTTCCATAAATATGAGCCAATCCTCCCAGAGTTTTCAGATCCCTCCCCATGCCCATAATGTTTAGTGTCTCATTATTGGAAAGCAATACCACGTAATTAGAAAACAGACTTTATATATACAGTGAAATGAACAGGGAAATTGCCCAGAATAATCGGGTATCAGAAAGAGGCAGCAACGCATCCGTCAGGGCTGTTAAGCAGCAGTTGGAAGGGTGTTGCATAGAATCACACAGCTCATGACAGAAGACATGGCCTGTTCGAATGTGCAAAGGCATGAGAAGCTGTTCGCTTTTGTGATTTGAGCATCAAACCAGAAATGGACTTGTAATGACTCTAGAATTATTTGTTCCGGGAGGAGAGAAGCATTAACAAGAGGATGTGTAAGTGTTATGAGGCAGGGCAGCTAATAGATCGCCTATGTGAAATAAACAGCAATGACCCATCATATCCCCCTCTGTTAACAATGGTTCATTTCATCATGTTTGGTACTTTTCATACTACATTACCAACACTTCTAAGCATAGCCGCTGCAATTTTGGTGGCCTATTACTAATACTTCTCAATATGGTTTTATTGAGAAATGCTGTACCTAACCCACTAAAAGTATACGGCTGTACTTGACCTACTTGGACACTTTTAAAGCATTCAGACACTCCACGTCCCATATGCCCCGTATCAGACAGGTACCCACCAGATTAATGATTGTTAGAGAAGGTTACTTTTTCATTCTCTTTCCAAAAGCCACATGGTTAAAAGTGGTGCTAAGTTCAAAAAACCAAAATTCCAGGATGGTGAGGAATTGGACATCCAGCTGTCACCTGTGAAATCTGGGCATATATATCACACTTTAGCAAACAGCCCTAGAGTGCAAGAGCCAGGGTGAAGCATAAATTGGGATGTAAGGCAGAGACTTGTGCACAACGCAATGCACTCACAAATTAATATGTTCTGCAATGGGGAACCATTGCTGGCCTCCAACAACGGAGAGACATGGCTAAAATTGTGTGCAATGGCAGGAAACTGTCTGATGCATTCTGGGTCATCTGTAATGCATCATGAAGCAAATTCTTTGAGATGTGAAGTTAATGTCTTTGCCTCAATCTAATCTGTCACCAACAGTGGCCATCACCACTAAGTATTCAAGGGGTACATTTAATAGGGTGAAAAGGGTCACAACTTGAGTCTATCTAGTCAAGAACTGAATCGCTCACTACGCCGCACGGGAAATAATTAACCAAACTGTTCATTGACATGTCTAAAAGAATCAGGTTGGAGACATGGTGGCCATCTGTCACGAGCATAAAATCATCTAATGCAGTAAAGTCAAGAGATCGGCCCCCACGATGGGGTTAAATCTTGCCTTGTCATCTATGCTGCCTCTATTCTTAAAGAAGCCATGTTACTGCCAGACAACCACCGTCTCCATCATATTAGTAGATTCTAGAAGCAGGCAGATCAGGTAAAAGTCGATGGATTGGTGATACTTAGGATTCCCTCATTTAATGCATGAGAAACATCGGAGCTATCAGAACTCTCACCTTCCTGAAAAGATTAGTTATTAATATGTAACAAAGCAGTGCCAAGAATCCAAACCGCGAAACGAGCCAGAATCCAATTAAATAGGCAGGAAAAAAAGACCTAAAGTTATAGAGAGGAAATCACAAAAGTAGGAAGATGGTAAAGCCTGATCCAGTACCTTCGAGTCCACACCATGTGACTGAACTGATACACGAATGTTAGTCATCTTAGACTGAAAGAAATAAGCTTTGGTCGCATAAACTGGGAACTACTGTAGGAAATTATGCATAACAGACAGGAAAAACCTTCAGCCATAGACTGCTCAAAGTTACTAAGAAGCTGACAACAAGGAACTGGAGAAGTTTTGTCAGAAAACTGCTCCCTGCAAAAAATGTTGGCAATTCCGAGCATCCTTAGAGCTACTATATAACGGTTCTACCTGAAGCTCGGCTCAGAAAGGAAAAATGCAGTTAGCTGGATGTGTGTTAGTAAACCGAATTTTCAGTGGGTTGAGGACTACAGACTCAAATGCTTCATCAATTGCTAAATAAAACTGATCAAAAGAAAAAGGCAAACTTGATCCATTGAGAGGAATGACTTGCCCGCCACAACCAAAACTGCTGAATCAGTCTTTTCCCGCTTCCGAGCTGTGCATTTAACACTGTCCTTTGCCCAGAAGCTCTTGTCCAGAGAAGGAATACCAAGATCTTTGAGTGGTCAACCCAAGCCTATGGCCTGCCACATGTATCAGGACAAAGGCCGAATTATAGCTATGTTACAACGCACACATATGTTTTTAGTCCTGCAACTCTTTTCACTATTGCTGCCATACAGGGAATGAACAATAAAATGAATCCGCATCAACGTCCCGCTGACTCACTATATCAGTGTTGGGCAGTACCTGCACTTCTTTGCAGGACTGTCAACATCTTTAAGGGGACAGAGTCCGTTTTTCTCCTCAGGATTATCATAAATGTAGTGGCACAGTAGCAACAATTCTTTCCGTGGCTGCCAGATCAAAAGCATTTCCATCTGTGTCTTCCAGGTGATTATTAGGACAGTTTCAGCAAGCTTGTTTGCCGGCCAGATCATTATTGGGACAGTGTCAGCGGTGCTCTAAGTTTGAACTGTGGCAGCACTTCTCTGTGTGACTGACAGACCATTAATAGGACAACACTGCAATGCAAGACTGCTAAAATATTAATGGAACAGTATCAGCACTTATTTCTATGACTATTGGCCCATTAACGGAACAGTATCAGCAACTCTCTGCTATACTTTAAGTAGAACAGCACCTTCTCAGCAGTGCTGATATCAGTGTAAAGTCTGTATTAGCAGCTCTCAGCAGTGCGATTGAACTTTTTGTGGAACAGTACCAGACGTATTGGTGTAGCTTGGGCGGGGCCACAGGGGCGGTTGTCCTGGGCGCAGAATACTTAGGGGCATTTTTAGGCATGCAAATTTTTAAAAGAAAAGTGGAAGGATACTTGCCTTACCCCGGGCGCTCGCAACTCATGCTACGCCGCAGCGTATTAGCACGGTTGTATTTTTAGTTTCAATGGACCTGTGCAGGACACAGCTATTAAATGTCCAAAGTAATTGGAATGGTCGGTCATGCACGAATTTCCCAAACTATTTCATGTTATTTTTAACTTTAACTGAGATTTATTATATAGCAGTGTATTGACAGCATGGCCTTGCACCACTGTCGGGCTGAATGACCTTGATGGAGGCCCAGGCGTGAACTTGTGAACCAGTGCTGAACAAGCAGTGTCCACTGCAGTGCTGAATCAGATAGGTTTACGGAAGGAGAAGCGGGAATGGAGGCCATTTGTACTTCTCTATACAGACTCTCTGCATGCTTGACACTGCCTCAAGTCACCTACATCCAGAGGAGTCCCCATCCCTCTACAAATAGGGATGTCGATCCTCTCCTTTTCTCCTTGGGATGCAGCACAGACAATCACATAACAGTTCTACATCTCTGCAGTTATTTTGTTTCAGTTCTCATCACATGATAGCCATTGGAGCGTTATGTATTAAAACATATACATTTTCATTCTCTACTTGCGTGCTTTAGCTTTATGCACGCGCGGGGCCTGGGGATCCCATTTTTACCCGGTTCTGTGATTCAGACTTTTATTCTTTTTTTTTAATACATATTTTCAGATTTCAAATTGGTGTGAGCACAGATTTCTTTGACAACCGACTGTTTCCGTGACACTGCTCTACTGTCCTGGCCCTTGGTTGAAAACTCGGAGGCCATTCAAGCCTAAGGGCTGCTGCCAAAATGGCAATCCAGTGCCTTACAGCCCAATGTCAGTGCTTTACCACAGGTTGTATGTGGCACTGAAGCCAAAAAGAAGCCATGCAGCCTGTGCCTCTGGGAACTACAGGAGATGTGTGACCAAGACAAGTGCCATCAAAGCAGCCCTTGGGTCCCCTTATACCTGATATGCCGCTAATGTGAGCATCCAATCAGATGAGGTAGAGGTAAGTGCTGAGTGGCAGGGCTTTCCTGATATAATGTTGCATACAAGCCAAGCCAGATTGAATTACAACAGGAATGCACTAATTCCTTAGAGTATGCATGTGACAAGCTTAGATCCAGATTTACTACGCTTTTTAATGGCCGTCAGTGCTCCAACTGGCTGTTTGCGACCGTTTAAATGCTTTTTCTTATGGATTAATCCCGTTTTTAGGAGTTGGAAAAGTGTTTCCAACTCCTAAAATAGGATTGCAAATGGATACAAATTCGGTATCTGGGGTGTGCTGAAGGCGTCCCTTCCAAATACATGTATCTAACGAAACAAGAACTTTATTGTTACTTTACCAACACCCCAAAGGGGGTTAGGTAGAACTGCATTTGCAAAAGGGAAGGGGTCTCCTAGAGACCCGTTCCCCGTTTTGAATGTAAAAAAAAGAAGTCAGCTTTGCTTTTTAAATGCAGTCCTTTTCCCTACAGTGAAAAGTGGCTGTATTTAAAAAAAACGTTTATCTAATGAAAGGCAATCACAGACACAGTGGTCTGCTGACCACAGCAGGCCACCATCCATGTAATGACCTCCAGTTATAGTCAGTCACAATTTGCGACCTACCTCATTATTAAACTTGAAGCAGGTTTGGTTGTGACCTACTACAAGTTGTCTTTTTAAAAACCAACCTATAAGTACATAGGATAGTTCATAAAAGTCTTTACTGGTCGCAATTTGCGACCAGAATTTTGTGACCAGATAGTCATACATCTAACAGCTAACAAACTGGGGTAATTATAGCACATGTGTGCTTGATCACCATATTTTATTCAGAACTGCCTTTTGGAATTAGTAAGTTTAAAGAGAGCTGGGAACACTCCACACTTTGAAATCTGCTGAGTGTATGATTACAGCCACAAAGCCACCCTGCCTTGCATAGGTCTGAGTTGAAAGGAACCAGAAATAATTACATGTGCTTGTTTTCTGTACACTTCTGGAAAAGGGACATTGTCAGTGTTTCAAAGTATCAAGATCAGAGCTGCATGCTTGTGCCCCCTCCCGTCTCCATTGGGAAGGATTGGAAACTGAAGTATAAAAGAATGCTAGCGCCGATATCCTGCTACAGATCTAACAGCTTCAACAGTTATGCAAAGAAACCGGTATGATTTAGCATAGTAGAATTTAGTTAGTATACCATAATCCACTACAGACAAATAATAATATAGCTAGAAGTATATATATATATATGCAAATTAGGTATGGATTAGACTATCAGAGTAGGGGTGTATGATGAAATATGTTTGGGTCTTTTCTGGCAATTGCTCTGATTTTTGTAATGACTTCTCAAATTATCATAATTATCATCATTGAGATACATATGATTTGTAAATGAAAAATGCCTGATAAATAACCATACATATTCAAATATCTCCTTTTGTATGTGTCTACGGTTTGTGGGAACATGGGTGGGACACTGTAGTCACTATACCTTTCTGCTGATAGGGGATCCTCTGACAGGAAGAACTGACTCCTAACACTCCCTTTCTAAACAAGCATTGGCATAGCCAATAGGTCTCGCCTTTGGGACCTTATAAGCCTTATAGCCGCACAGACATGCGATCAAAAATGATTTGAGAGGTGAACGAACTGGATGCCTACATTCCACTGAGTTCTGGGCAATCAGGAAGAATATGGCAGTACAATGTGTGAAAACAAAAATGCAAACAGGCCTTCTTTTATCCCTACACACAGCACCAACATCAATCTATGAAAACCCATCACATGAATCTGCATGCCCCCTTGCCCCTACACGTAATGTAGCATGAACATATGAACACCCAACATCACAGTAGCCTGTAGCAACGCCCCTATCGACTACATACATAGTTCCATTATCGGCGCAGGATGATCCCCACCCGCACCAACATAGAAAAGGCTTGCATAAATAAATACACCAGACAACTTTTTTGTTTGGAGAAAATATGGCTGTAGGTTTATTACATACAAAAGTATGCAAATTATGGTGGGTTATCTTACGGGCGATCCAAGGGCAGGTAGCCGTACTAACCTATGCTACCCTGCCCGCCTGATAAGCCAAGCACTGTGGAAACCCAATCAGCGCTACCCTTATAGGGGTTATCCCCTTATTGGATCACGTGACACATTGGTCCCCTATTACTCACGCCCCTTTCAGGGAGGAGCGTAGCAAGGCAAGCCCCCGGTTGTTCAGGCCCACATCCGCCCGAAGGACTAACGGGTTGCCAAAGTCATTGTTCCAGGACCCTCGACTGGGGCTCCTGGGATTTGGCTCTGGCACCCTTACTGTGCTCTTGCAGAGGTATCCTTCTGTATCCAGACTGCTTCCAGATCGCCCTGTAACTCCGCCTGCAACAACAAAGAAAACATTACAACATCCTATAACTTCCCTTGCCTGCCCCAAGCCGGGTACGCGGTAGGGTGGGAGACGGCGCGTCGGGCAGCAAAGAGGCCCAACAATGGCGGGGGAGGCCTAAGTACCCCTCCCCATCCCCCGGCGCGCTGGACATGACGTGTCCAGCGCACCCTGTAAGGGGACTCCTGCTGGAGTCCCAGAAGCGAATGGGGAGGTGCCTAAAATGGAACTAAGGGTGGCTGCCCTCTGAGGTGGCCCCCTGAGGGGGCCGCGGGCCGGCGCATAGTTCCATTATCGGCCCAGGATGATCCCCACCCGCACCAACATAGAAAAGGCATTCATAAATAAATACACCACACAAATTTTTTGTTTGGAGAAAATATGGCTGCATGTTTATTACATATAACAGTATGCAAATTATGGTGGGTTATCTTATGGGCGATCCAAGGGGAGGTAGCCGTACTAACCTATGCTACCCTGCCCACCTGATGGAATACCAGAAACTGGTCCTCGGAAGCTTGTTTCCGGTCCAGGGAAGACATGGCTTGGCAGTTCCGGCTGGACTGTTCCCATGACGCACAGGGTCAGACTGATTTGCATATAGCCATGTCTGAACTGGGGTAGAGTGGGCTAAAGAACGGTGATGGATTAAACCCAGATCTTTTGACTGGGTGTGAGTGTTTGATTGATTCAGATGCTCAGTCCATCACCACCCCCCTTTTGTGCCGCTTTTGGCCGCCATAAGTGTGGCAGGGTATGCTCAGAGGTGAGTCCCTTGCTCACTTTGCCACTGGATTCAAGCAAGCCGGGCTGAAGACGGCTGGAATACCAAAAACCGGTCCTCGGAAGCTTGTTTCCGGTCCAGGGAAGACATGGCTTGGCAGTTCGGGCTGGACTGTTCCCATGAGGCACAGGGTCAGACTGATTTGCATATAGCCATGTCTGAACTGGGGTGGCAGAGTGGGCTAAAGAATGGTGATGGATTAAACCCAGATCTTTTGACTGGGTATGAGTGTTTGATTGATTCAGATGCTCAGTCCATCACCACCCCACTTTTGTACCACACCTGATGAGCCAAGCACTGTGGAAACCCAATCAGCGCTACCCTTATAGGGGTGATCCCCTTACTTGATCACGTGACACATTGATCCTTATTACTCACGCCCCTTTCAGGGCGGAGCATAGCAAGGCAAGCCCCCGGTTGTTCAGACCCACAACCGCACGAAGGACTAACGGGGCGCCAACGTCATTGTTCCAGGGCCCTTCCCTGAGGCTCCTGGAATTTGATCTGGCACCCTTATTGTGCTCTTGCAGAGGTATCCTTCTGTACCCAGACTGCTTCCAGATCGCCCTGGAACTCCGCCACAGTTCTGGAGGCGGCACCCGTCGCCTACTGAGCCCCCCACCACCAAACAGCACTTAACTCGCTTGCAACCGGCTTCTTCCAGTCTCTCCTGCATGTCCAAGAGGATCAGGTCCCTTACAACCTGTGACAAGTGAACCTCATCAGCATCAAAATAGCCTCACCTTCATTTGGATCAGCTCATGTCTGATAAACCCAAAACCTCTTAAGTCTGAACTTGCGCATAGCACTATTCACCCTTTTCGAGAATGCTCCACTGCTTCATTAGACTTGGCCCCGTGCCAAGACAGGCGTAGCCCATGCCTGCTGAAGCCAAAGCCCCTTACTCCGCGACATGCGCATGGAGCGGGTTATCCTTCTCTCGGGATGTACCAGTGCCTCACTTGCCCTGCAAGACGGTGATGGCTTCCCAGGAGGGAGCTCTCTTAAACATTGCTATGTCACCCTGCAAGCTGATGTGGCGTCACCCTGCAAGCTGATGTGGCTCCCACCTCCTGCAACCAGTAGTTGCAGCCCTTCTAGCATTTTGAGCTCCCTAACGCTTGTTTCCCCAATTATGGACAGCAGCACACTTGCTAGGAAGACCGCTTCAAAAACCAGCCTATATACTCTGGCTATGAGGACGGGGCATGTCATGCATCACTGCAGCAGCCCGCAACCTGCCCTGGGAGCAGAGTGCACCTACTTTGTTGGGGTTGACCAGACATGTGCACAAACCTTTGCGGTTACTAAACCATGGCGAACAAGCTGTTCGCATAGCGCACGCTACCGTAGACACCGCAACCCTATGGGGTGACAACTTACGCCACCTACCAGGCTTGCTTAACTAAAGCTCGATCACAGAACCCACATACCTTCTAACCAGCCTTGATGCTCCATAGGTCTTGCCCCCCGCTCTACACAGGTTACTGCAATGCACCCTGCCCCTGTATGGGTGGGAAAATACCTGTACCATTGCAAAATCCCACTGCACTCACAATCTCAGGCAGTCTAGTGGGGGGGGGGTCCTTAGCATGTTTCTGCTACATTGCCTGGCCTCCTAGCCCGCAAGCCCCCTCGTCTGACAGCAGACTATCTGCTGTGTCGCCCATACAACGACCGCACCCTGGCGCAAGACGTCCCGTTCTACACCTCTGCTAACAGACTTCCTTCCGTGAGGCTGGATTGAAACAGTTGTATGTTGTGCATCTGACCCTAAGAATTTCCTGTTTACTTAGGCAGGGATCAAATTGTTGCACCTGTCACACTCAAACTAATGCCATGTGCAGTTATTGTGCATTCTACACTTCCGAGTGGGACTACATACCCCACGTGACAACGGAGTTGTGTGTATATTACCAACGAACTAATAGAATCCAATTTTCCCAGTGCCAATTGGTGACTATCCCGCCATGGAATATGGGACTTAAGCAGGGAGTCTTCCTGTACTTGCCATTATCCAATGGGTTTAATACCTTTGACAAACCACTCCTGACTGGCATCTATGCCATCCTTAAACATATTTACTGGTTTTGTCACATGGCACGCTTCAGGTTGGTGGTACGGAACCTCCTACCCAGGATAAGATGACAGTCTTGCGCTGCTGTCACACCACCTGTGTATCTTGAATCACCCTCCTGTGTCACCTAACCTTGGTTCTAGAGTGCCCTTAATCTGCGCCATTGAGCAGACACTTTCACCGACCTCTGTGATTGCTAGACCCTGGTGAACACCTACTGGTGTCAAATCTGGTTTGAAACAATATATGCATATGCCCTCTATTGGAGCCAACTCACCGTTACGTGGAGCGACAGCAACCCAGGTGCCTACACAAGTCACCCAACAGACAAGTTGGCCCTGACTAGGTTTGTGTTCTGGTGCCAGATTTGTAAAGAACCTTGCCTTCACTTGCTGCCCCCTGGGAAACCCAATGTCTGTGCTCTAGCCGAAGCGCGGCAATGCCCTTGTGTAGCATCAAACCTCTATGTCAAATAAGAGTGCCAACTCCAATTAATTAAACCTACACCATGACCACATGTGGAGGCTTTCTCCCCCGAAACTTCTGCTGTTGCAACCCCCGGTCACGCCTCCTGTTCAGATCAATGCAGTAATATATGTCACAACAAACACAAAGGCCTTATACTGGGCTGTGTAAATGCGGCCCAGGGTGACCTTAAACAATCGACTTGGAGTGGATGGATGTTAACATTACCTGGCTGAAGTGCAATCCCTTTTGACTATCCCTCCTGACCAGATGTGCCAATGCAGGTAAAAGAAAGTTATATAGCCCGCCTTTAATTTCTGTCCCAGTTATCTCAGTAAATTATTGAAGGATGCCTGCAACGGCTCTGTTCGGAGCAGCCCACTAGACAATGAATTGAAAAGACTGTGCCAACAGACCTCCAAGCACTTAAGGTGGTACCCCAGAGTAGGGCTATATTCTAACAGCTGCCACTTGCGTCGGATACTGCATCTGGATGTAAGCTACTCAGTGCTAATGATGCCTGGGCGCTTCCTTATCTATAGCCCGCTCACCCTAATACAATCCGCTTGTGGCTGGGACTCAACCGTGCGATGAAAGCGCGAGACCTCCTAGCCTGACCTTAGCTCTTCAAACTACTCTCACACAAGGGCCCGCCACAAACCTAGTGGCCTAAAACATTCGCCCTGTGGGGTGGTTGCAAATGGACTGCAAACAAATCCTAGGCATTCTCTACCAATGTCGTAAATGGAGTTTCAGGTAGGCTAGGGAAAGTGCCTGAGCCTGGCTGACCCCACCTCTCTAGTCAGGAGAAGGGAGTACACACTTAAGCTGAACCCAGCACAACCCTTAGATGGCTAGGCAGAGATTTTGACTTAGCCCCGGGGCAGTGTAACTGCAAAGTGCCACCGCACTCCCACCGTGGCACACTAGAGGGACTCCCTACGAGGGTATTTCAATTACCCTGGATTACATAACTCACTAGGTCAATCGAGTCACAGTCCTACTGCTCCAAGTCCATCCTTGTTCAACATTCCACAAACTTGCAACTTTATCGCTGTGTTGCATGAGTAAGGGCAACCTGTCAAAGTATCCAAACGCAACTAAGAATTCAAACCTTCCCCTGAAAAGTAACCATCACTAGCCCCGGAACGAGCAAACAATCCTAGGCAACTCATCAGCCTCCCTCAAAAAAAATTCTGCTAGATATTTGCCCTAAACACGTTAGCAGTTAATAGCTTATTACCCTGTGTGACCCCTGCTAGCCCTCCTTGCGAGGGGTGGGCCTTAAGGACTTCTTCTCATGCACCTTTTTTGCAGTTGTGCCTATGGACTCAAATATTCAAATCAGGAGTCACAGCCCTTACGCAGGAAACGGACGGGCTCAACCCAAATCTACTGATGCCCAACTGCTTGCTTAGCGTTGACTTTTTAATCTAATATAAACGCCCTGAAAACTTTTGGCTGATTGCCTTGTCACTATCGGCATGAACATTCTACTGAGACATGAATAAGAATGCCAGGCAAAAGCAAGTTTGCCACTCCTTTCTGTCACCCCGCTGCATCGTTCTCAGCCATGCATGGCCTGCCACCAGAAACAGGGCCCCTCAGGGCCCACAATCAGGCAGCATCACCAGACGACCTCAGAACCGGAGCGGTGCCCTTGTACAAGTGTAAGCAGGGTACCAAAAGCTAGGTCTGATGTGCGCCTTTTTAGGTTTTGACTGGCGATGCGCACTACGTGCGCATGCGCCAAAAAACCTTTTGAGTTGTGTGTGTGGGTCGGGTATACGCCCCCTCCTCCCATTGGCTAGCTCCATAAATGGAGGCTAGCCATTGGGAGAGGGCTCCGTCCGTCAATCTCGGACCAGATTCGGGGGCGTTCCCGAGAATTTTTGGCTTTTGGCTACGTCAGCCGAAAGCCTCTTCTCGTCAACGCCCCCGAATCTGGTCCGGGTCTGCAGCCGATGGATCCCCCCCCCTCCCTCCTGAGAATGTTAACTGGCAACTGGCTGCTCTGCCGTTTGGGAAGCGGCAGGGTGAGCGCGAGGAGGCAAGAGAGACGTTAGTCACAAAATAGGGTGTTTTGTTCATGTTGTGAGCAATTTAAAAATGTCGACGTCTGACTGTGTACTGATCCTCGTGCAATATCATGGTACGTGGTTACTGGGAAAACTCTGACACTTTCTCGTAGTATGTATTGTGAGCTCAGCCTGCGCTCGTATGTAGTGATCTACCACTAGCGTGCCTGCACTTTTTCACTTACACCTGAATGATGGCTCGGGACATCTGATTGTGCGCTGACACTTCCTGGTGAAAGGACAGCTCGGTGCACGAGTGAAAAGTAGTGGTTTCTTGTGTGGTTGTCTACTGAGAGCGGAACGATGGTGCACAGGCAGAATATACAGTTGCACGTATGCGCAGATACATTTATGGACCTGCGGGCCGCTGGATGGACGTGATCACATGGATGAATTTCTGGCGCTGTATTTATTTGTGAAGAGTTTTGTAAGGCGCTGCGGGTTGCCCATGGTACTTCGGAGCGCTAATTGCTGAACATGGCACACGCGCATCTCATTTACTACAGGCTAGTCCAGCATTGCACAGAATAATGTCATTTTGCTGCATGGCGGTGGAGGCTGAGTGTGCAAGCGCCGTAACTGCACGCGGTCGGTCATTATGCACTGACACTGGGGCCGAAGTGTGCGTGCACGGATGCCGGTGGATTGGCAACTGATTATCTGCAAGTACTACCCGGGACAGGGACAACCAAAGCTGATTGTGCACTGGTCCTTTATACACGGGCACTGTGACTGGTGCTCGTGCACACAGACCTGCATGCCACCATCGAAATGTGCACTTTTAGAGTTGATGACGCAATGTCCAGACAGCATCACTTATATTTGAATTGTGTGCATTCTGGTGTGCTATTTAAGCATCACTTATGTATAGGACTGCCCCCTATGTACTCAGTGCCAAGTACAGTATTTAAGCATCACTTATGCATAGTTATATTGGCAGGACCATTTTAAGGAGCATACTTGCAGAAATTAGCGACCAGTGGTTTTGTGTTTACGTGCTAAAGGCAAAATCAGATGAACTCTACAAATGTTTTCTTGAAAGTAAAATGCCTATTGGTTCACTGTTTTATTCAATGCACGTATATCGAGCACGCTGGCACGTGCCTGAAAGGGGTTTTTCTCTTGACATGTGTGACATTCCCTGCCGTTTTGATAGACACATGTTTCTAATCAGATAGCGCCTAGAAGCAAAGCAATATATTGTAACCCTTTTAGGAAAACCATAAACAGCTTCTTTGCTCCGTACCCGTGTGTCCGTTCCCGCCCCCGCACCCCCCCCCCTCTCCGTGTGTCCGTTCCCGCCCCCGCACCCCCCCCTCCCGCTCTCCGTGAGCGATCATTTACACTTATAAAGTATTATCAGTTCAGGATAGCCATGTAAAACAACTATACGTACAATATGTGTCTATGGAATGTATTTACATAGGCAGTGGGTATTCTGAATATCTTGAATTGACCAGGCCTTCTTGGACCTACGTTGGATGTACCTGCGTTAGTGGGTTAGAAAACAACTTGATGCATCTCATTGAATGTTGGCTTTAATACTTGCAACTCATTGCTGTCCAGTGTGTTAGTATCTAATCAGAGCGACGGAAGAATGCCATGACTACATCACACAGAATGCACTGGTTTGCCACCATAATTCCAGAACGGAACACAGACTTTCATTATGACATGGAGTTAGGTGGCCATCCTGCGAGTGACTAACATGTGTATCGGGTTAGCTTTGCCCCTGAACTATATATAGGGGCAAACCTTGAGGGTTAACGAATGCAAACGAGTTCGGTGGCGGTTTTGCACTTGTTATGCCCCTACCACTCTATTTTGCAATAATCCAAAATGCTAGTTAAAAAGCAGCATGAGCCCCATCTCGTAATATTCGCAGTTGAAACTGCTTGCGCCAATCTTAACCGTACCACATGGGAACGGATCACCCTGATGTGCAGAGGTGTTATCTCGTGTTTACATGTTCTAGTCGCAGTTATAATGGCAGGACCATTTTAAGGAGCATACTTGCAGAAATAAGCGACCAGTGGTTTTGTGTTTACGTGCTAAAGGCAAAATCAGATGAACTCTACAAATGTTTTCTTGAAAGTAAAATGCCTATTGGTTCACTGTTTTATTCAATGCACGCGTGGTTGTCTACTGAGAGCGGAACGATGGTGCACAGGCAGTATATACAGTTGCACGTATGCGCAGATACATTTATGGGCCTGCGGGCCGCTGGATAGACGTGATCACATGGATGAATTTCTGGCGCTGTATTTATTTGTGAAGAATTTTGTAAGGCGCTGCGGGTTGCCCATGGTACTTCGGAGCGCTAATTGCTGAACATGGCACACGCGCATCTCATTTACTACAGGCTAGTCCAGCATTGCACAGAATAATGTCATTTTGCTGCATGGCGGTGGAGGCTGAGTGTGCAAGCGCCGTAACTGCATGCGGTCGGTCATTATGCACTGACACTGGGGCCGAAGTGTGCGTGCACGGATGCCGGTGGATTGGCAACTGATTATCTGCAAGTACTACCCGGGACAGGGACAACCAAAGCTGATTGTGCACTGGTCCTTTATACACGGGCACTGTGACTGGTGCTCGTGCACACAGACCTGCATGCCACCATCGAAATGTGCACTTTTAGAGTTGATGACGCAATGTCCAGACAGCATCACTTATATTTGAATCGTGTGCATTCTGGTGTGCTATTTAAGCATCACTTATGTATAGGACTGCCCCCTATGTACTCAGTGCCAAGTACAGTATTTAAGCATCACTTATGCATAGTTATATTGGCAGGACCATTTTAAGGAGCATACTTGCAGAAATTAGCGACCAGTGGTTTTGTGTTTACGTGCTAAAGGCAAAATCGGATGAACTCTACAAATGTTTTCTTGAAAGTAAAATGCCTATTGGTTCACTGTTTTATTCAATGCACGTATATCGAGCACGCTGGCACGTGCCTGAAAGGGGTTTTTCTCTTGACATGTGTGACATTCCCTGCTGTTTTGATAGACACATGTTTCTAATCAGATAGCGCCTAGAAGCAAAGCAATATATTGTAACCCTTTTAGGAAAACCATAAACAGCTTCTTTGCTCCGTACCCGTGTGTCCATTCCCGCCCCCGCACCCCCCCCCTCTCCGTGTGTCCGTTCCCGCCCCCGCACCCCCCCTCCCGCTCTCCGTGAGCGATCATTTACACTTATAAAGTATTATCAGTTCAGGATAGCCATGTAAAACAACTATACGTACAATATGTGTCTATGGAATGTGTTTACATAGGCAGTAGGTATTCTGAATATCTTGAATTGACCAGGCCTTCTTGGACCTACATTGGACGTACCTGCGTTAGTGGGTTAGAAAACAACTTGATGCATCTCATTGAATGTTGGCTTTAATACTTGCAACTCATTGCTGTCCAGTGTGTAAGTATCTAATCAGAGCGACGGAAGAATGCCAAGACTACATCACCCAGAATGCACTGGTTTGCTACTATAATTCCAGAACGGAACACAGACTTTCATTATGACATGGAGTTAGGTGGCCATCCTGCGAGTGACTAACATGTGTATCGGGGTAGCTTTGCCCCTGAACTATATATAGGGGCAAACCTTGAGGGTTAACGAATGCAAACAAGTTCGGTGGCGGTTTTGCACTTGTTATGCCCCTACCACTCTATTTTGCAATAATCCAGAATGCTAGTTAAAAAGCAGCATGAGCCCCATCTCGTAATATTCGCAGTTTAAACTGCTCGCGCCAATCTTAACCGTACCACATGGGAACGGATCACCCTGATGTGCAGAGGTGTTATCTCGTGTTTACATGTTCTAGTCGAAGTTATAATGGCAGGACCATTTTAAGGAGCATACTTGCAGAAATAAGCGACCAGTGGTTTTGTGTTTACGTGCTAAAGGCAAAATCAGATGAACTCTACAAATGTTTTCTTGAAAGTAAAATGCCTATTGGTTCACTGTTTTATTCAATGCACGCGTGGTTGTCTACTGAGAGCGGAACGATGGTGCACAGGCAGAATATACAGTTGCACGTATGCGCAGATACATTTATGGGCCTGCGGGCCGCTGGATGGACGTGATCACATGGATGAATTTCTGGCGCTGTATTTATTTGTGAAGAATTTTGTAAGGCGCTGCGGGTTGCCCATGGTACTTCGGAGCGCTAATTGCTGAACATGGCACACGCGCATCTCATTTACTACAGGCTAGTCCAGCATTGCACAGAATAATGTCATTTTGCTGCATGGCGGTGGAGGCTGAGTGTGCAAGCGTCGTAACTGCACGCGGTCGGTCATTATGCACTGACACTGGGCCGAAGTGTGCGTGCA
This sequence comes from Lissotriton vulgaris, assembly GCF_964263255.1. Lineage (NCBI taxonomy): Eukaryota > Metazoa > Chordata > Amphibia > Caudata > Salamandridae > Lissotriton > Lissotriton vulgaris. Next base: position 656,732,643 of record NC_141697.1, read on the forward strand.
CGGATGCTGGTGGATTGGCAACTGATTATCTGCAAGTACTACCCGGGACAGGGACAACCAAAGCTGATTGTGCACTGGTCCTTTATACACGGGCACTGTGACTGGTGCTCGTGCACACAGACCTGCATGCCACCATCGAAATGTGCACTTTTAGAGTTGATGACGCAATGTCCAGACAGCATCACTTATATTTGAATCGTGTGCATTCTGGTGTGCTATTTAAGCATCACTTATGTATAGGACTGCCCCCTATGTACTCAGTGCCAAGTACAGTATTTAAGCATCACTTATGCATGGTTATATTGGCAGGACCATTTTAAGGAGCATACTTGCAGAAATTAGCGACCAGTGGTTTTGTGTTTACGTGCTAAAGGCAAAATCAGATGAACTCTACAAATGTTTTCTTGAAAGTAAAATGCCTATTGGTTCACTGTTTTATTCAATGCACGTATATCGAGCACGCTGGCACGTGCCTGAAAGGGGTTTTTCTCTTGACATGTGTGACATTCCCTGCCGTTTTGATAGACACGTGTTTCTAATCAGACAGCGCCTAGAAGCAAAGCAATATATTGTAACCCTTTTAGGAAAACCATAAACAGCTTCTTTGCTCCGTACCCGTGCGTCCGTTCCCGCCCCCGCACCCCCCCCCCTCTCTGTGTGTCCGTTCCCGCCCCCGCACCCCCCCTCCCGCTCTCCGTGAGCGATCATTTACACTTATAAAGTATTATCAGTTCAGGATAGCCATGTAAAACAACTATACGTACAATATGTGTCTATGGAATGTATTTACATAGGCAGTGGGTATTCTGAATATCTTGAATTGACCAGGCCTTCTTGGACCTACGTTGGATGTACCTGCGTTAGTGGGTTAGAAAACAAATTGATGCATCTCATTGAATGTTGGCTTTAATACTTGCAACTCATTGCTGTCCAGTGTGTTAGTATCTAATCAGAGCGACGGAAGAATGCCAAGACTACATCACCCTGAATGCACTGGTTTGCCACCATAATTCCAGAACGGAACACAGACTTTCATTATGACATGGAGTTAGGTGGCCATCCTGCGAGTGACTAACATGTGTATCGGGGTAGCTTTGCCCCTGAACTATATATAGGGGCAAACCTTGAGGGTTAACGAATGCAAACGAGTTCGGTGGCGGTTTTGCACTTGTTATGCCCCTACCACTCTATTTTGCAATAATCCAAAATGCTAGTTAAAAAGCAGCATGAGCCCCATCTCGTAATATTCGCAGTTGAAACTGCTTGCGCCAATCTTAACCGTACCACATGGGAACGGATCACCCTGATGTGCAGAGGTGTTATCTCGTGTTTACATGTTCTAGTCGAAGTTATAATGGCAGGACCATTTTAAGGAGCATACTTGCAGAAATAAGCGACCAGTGGTTTTGTGTTTACGTGCTAAAGGCAAAATCAGATGAACTCTACAAATGTTTTCTTGAAAGTAAAATGCCTATTGGTTCACTGTTGCCTGAAAGGGGTTTTTCTCTTGACATGTGTGAGATTCCCTGCCGTTTTGATAGACACATGTTTCTAATCAGATAGCGCCTAGAAGCAAATGCATCGCTCTTCCACCTGGGTGGGCATCTAGACCATTTCATTACAGTCTTCTCCACAACAGCTGGACCTATGGGTACTTTTCTTCACAGTTAGACACTTCGGAGGACAAACTACGAATATGACTGTCCCTCTAGTGTCCGGGGTGCGCTGGGATGCGGGGGCTGGGCCAGGGTGTGCCGTCCGCGGCTGCCTGGTGTAGTGCGTCACTCCTCGCCTTATCTCGGACGTGGAGCGCTCAGCGCTGCGTTTCTCTCCCGGAGCAGCAAATGCCAGATCGACTGGCTTTACAAATGATTGTTTTGTAGTGTAATGATTCCAAGTATAAGCTGCTTTGTCTACAGATAAAGAGTGCCACATGGGACTGTCAAATATTTTGCAAGATAGGATAATCAAGACTGATAACTCGAATAAGAAATGGGTCTAATTTGCGGAGAGGCAGTGCACGGTCTGTGGGACTGGGTTAATGCGGTCTGACTGGTGAGCAATTAATGCCATGCTGGCAAGCTGCTGTCTGCAGCTCTATCATGAATGGGCGGGTTTCTAAAGCACCATCGCAATCAACACTCCGGGACAATGAAGCCTGTTCTGCGCTTTGGAAGTTCGAGTGTAGTGTACGTAACTAATATTTGTAAGATCGCCACCTTCCAACCTTTCGTGCAGAGGTCTAGTAAGACAACAAGGAAGTACAAGTACACAGCTTAGGAACGTTGGGGGGACTCGTCAATGTCATGGGTGCCTGTCTAATAACCAAGAATCTATGCCATTCTCTTTACAGCAGCTGACAGATTATGGCCCGGGCATGATTAAGGCCACTTTGGGCAAGTGCCTTACGGCGCTAAAAGGTCTCAAATGAAGTCTTGGTGCTGGGGCTAAGGGCGTTTCTGAACGGCAAAGTATGTTTTTGCCTAGGCTTCGAAAATCACTGCACCAGATCAAAGGACATTGCGATGCCGGGCACACTGCCGACCTTCCATTGCCTCGGCTGAGAGTAGGGAAAGTCAAGCCGGTTGAGGTGTCTATTAAAAATAAATTTGCGTCACTCATTCATCGACCGGCACGCACATAAAACACCGTAGTGACTGGAGGGACTTCGAAGAATTACGCCTACCCCCGCCTGCTCCCCCCCTTCCCCCGTGTTTTCTCTCGTCTGAACTTCAGCAGGAGAGCACCGCCGGCCCTGGAACATAAAGCACGCCGACATATTGGGAGCATCAGTCTTTCGGAACAGAGGGCCCCCGGCGCCTTCCTTGGCTCGGTCAGTGATCCATTCCTCCCACTACAATGAGGGTACTTTGACAGCCGCGTGGACCAAGAAATGCCTGCAGCTCCTTCAGATCTGCTAATGGCGGGAAGCTCCTTCTGATGGAGCAAGTGTTATCATTCTCCCGCCTTCTTCTTTCGTTGCTTCACTCTACCCTTCCCCCTCTTCTCTCCTTACTTTTACCCATCCTCCGGAAGAATTCTTGCTGTGCAGTTTTGAATAACCTGGAGTCTGTTGATTGTGGATTGGGGTGCTCCAAGATATAAGGCATTTCCACAGTCGAGGCGGGAGAGGATCAGTCCTTGAACCACGATTCGTCTCGAGTGGAATGGAAGCAAAGGGAGAATTTTGCGGAGCAGTCTCATCAGGCCAAAACAGGTCGCAGCTAGCTTAGTGGCCTGATGGTTGAAGGACAGAGTGTGGTCAAGCCAGATGCCCAGGCTCTTGATTTGCTCCTTGGGTTGCGGGGGGTTGCCTAAGCAAGAAGGCCAGATGGGGTCGATGGTTTTGGCGATGTTATTACCCAGGAGCATTATCTCAGTTTTTTCCCCGTTAAGCCTAAGACAAGAGCTGGACATCTAGGTGGCGACTGCTTCCAGACATTTGTGTAGGCTGTGTTGAGAGTTTAGGGGGGGTCCAGAGATACCACTAGCTGCGTGTCGTCCGCATAGGAGACGATCTTCACGCCGAATGGGCGGACGACATCAGCTAGGGGGCGCAGGTAGACATTAAAAAGGGTGGGACTCAGGGACGAGCCCTGAGGCACTCCACAATTAAGTGGTCTACTGGCAGAGGTGAAGTCTCTCTCAAAAACCTTGAAGGATCTGTCAGTCAGAAAGGAACTCATCCAACTGAGGGCGGTCCCGGTCACTCCTATTTCTCCAAGACGATGGAGTAGGATGTTATGATTGACAGTGTCGAAGGCGGCACTTAGGTCGAGTAGGACGATGGCCGTAGAACCGCCATCGTCCAGGATCCTTCGTGCCTCCTCCGTCACTGCAATCAATGCCGTCTCCGTTCCGTGACGGGGCCTAAAGCCGGTCTGAGAGGAGTCGAGGATGTTATTGACTTCTAAGAAGTTGGTGAGAACGGAGTTGACATGCTTCTCGAGGAGTTTACTGAGCCATGGCAGGAGGGAGATGGGACGGTAGTTGGCGGGGTTAGATGGGTCGAGATTGTTTTTTTTTAGAAGGGCTTTGACCATTGCTCTTTTCCATAGGGAAGGGACGATCCCAGTACGGAGTGAGGAATTGAGCAGGTCTAGAATAATAGGCGAGATCAAAGGTGTGATCTGTGCGAGGGTACTGGGGGGAGCAGGGTCGGCGGGTGATCCAGATTTGACCTGTCCCATAAGTCTCTCCAAATTAGTGAGTTCTAAAGGAGGAAAGCTGTTCAGATCATGGTGCCCTTGTTCATGTTCAGCATGGTGGCCTTCTGTTGGGTAACCAGCAAAGGTTCATTTTGGAATCGACAGTCCGTTTTCCGTTGTTGCTCTTGTTTGATAAGGACGTAATCTCCTTCATGTAGGGATGAAGACCGCGCTCTCCTCTTGACATCCGCATATGATTTCATCTTGTCTTTATTATGTTTGTCAGTCACTGTTATCTCTTGATGATTGCGAATTGGCGACACGGCTCGCAGGGCCCCCTCCCAGGTTGGGATGCGATTTCTCATCGGATGTCCTTGCATGAGCGTTGTCGGGCACTTTCCGGTGGTCGAGTGGGGAGTTGTCCTATAGGCTCGGAGGACCTCGTTGAGGGCTACCTGCAGGTCCCTTTTCTCAGCCGTGGCCTGCTGAAATGTTTTTTTGATCGTGGCCATAAATCTTTCGATGGTGCCATTTGCCTGAGGCCAGAGAGGCGTGATCCTCCTGTGATTGAAATCCATGTGTTTCGCAAATGCGCTGAACTCCTGCCCATTGAAGGGGGTCCATTGTCCGTTTTCACTTCTCTGGGGACGCCCCATTGCGCAAATACTTCATCAAGCACCTTGAGAGTGCTAGCTGCGCTGGTGGACGGCACGAATTGCGTTATGGGATATCTGGGGTATTCATTAATTATGGCAACCACATACTTGCCAGAGGATAGTGGCCCATAGAAGTCCATGGCGAGTTCTTGCCAAACTCCCTTAGGTAGGTCAGTCATTTGCAGTGGGGCTGGCGGGTCTCCTTTGTTGGTCAGCTGACACAGATGACAGTCTTTCAGGGTGGACTCCACCATTTGGTCGAGGAGAGGAAACCATACACGTTCCCTGAGAGCTCGCTTTGTTGCTACTACCCCTCGATGACCTTCGTGCGCAAGATCGATGACGCCTTGCCGCAATTCTTTGGGGACCACGATCCGTTGGTCTCTTAGTATTATTCCATCTGCGGTGGCAGATAGTTCGTCACAGACATGTCGGAATGCTTGCATTTCTTGTTTGATCGCTAGGTCATTGTCTTCTTCTTGAGGATCATGTCTCCACCGATTGGATTGGATCCTGCGAAGTACTTTCTGCCGGATAGCATCTTGCGCTGTGGCTTCTCGGATAGCTTCCATCGGAATACCGGGTGGCAGTGCTCTGTCAGCCACGAAGGGGATGTACTCCTCGGCAATGGAGGGGCCGGAATCCGATGATGCATGAGGATGACGAGACATATAGTCAGCCGGGTTTTCAGCCTTCCCGGGTTTGTGGACAATGGTAAAAGTATACTCCTGAAGTCTCAGGCCCCACCTTTTGATCCTCTGAGCCATTTTGGATCTGGGGTTGCCATAGGTGGTGACTAGCGCCTGGTGGTCGGTGATCAAAGTAAAGTGTTTGCCGTAAATGAAAACATGGAAATGTTCACATGCCCACACCACAGCTAGACTTTCCTTCTCGGGTTGCGAGTATGCCCTTTCAGGATCGGACAAACTGCGACTGGCATAGGCAACGATGCGCCGCTGGTCAGAGGCATCGTCATATTGTGCTAAAATAGCCCCACGGGGCTAGCATCGACGGTGATTTCCGTCTTCCATCTCGGATTGAAGTACGAGAGATTGTTAGCGGACTCCACTGCATGCTTGATCTCCCTGAACGCCTGTTCACACTGGGGCGTCCAGTCGAACGGCTGACCCTGTTTAGTGAGGATGCGAAGGGGATGACTGATGGTCGCGTAATCCCGGATGTAGCGGGCACAGTAGCTGGCCATCCCTAGGAACGATCTTAGTTCACTGACATCCTGAGGACTCTTGGTGTTATTTAGGGTCGCTATCTTGTCTGGATCAGGCTTCATTCGTGCGCTTGAGAAGATGTGGCCAAAGAATTTTAAAGTGGACTGATGGAACTCACACTTGTCTTTGTTTAATGTCAGGTTTGCGTCTAGCAGGGCGTGGCAGACGCGATCAAGTGCTATATCGTGTTCACGGACGTCAGAGCCATATACAAGAATGTCATCACTGTAATTTAGCGTGTTTGGAATATGTTGAATAATTTGCCGAATCGCCTCCTGAAAAATTTCTGCGGCCGATGACACCCCAAAGCTCAGTCTCTTGTATCTGAAGAGTCCTAGGTGAGTTGCAAACGTTGTAATATAACGGGACTTGATGTCAAACTCCAGCTGATGGTAGCCTTTGTTTAAATACAGTTTTGAGAACACCCTCGCCCCGTTCAAAGCAGAGATCATGTCGCTCAGGTGTGGCCCAGGATGACGTTCTCTCTCGATTGCGGTGTTGGGCAATCGCATGTCCACACACAGTCTCACCTTGCCGGTGGTGCCTTTCTTGGGCACTATGACCACTGGCGAAACCCATGGGCTCGGACCATCCGTCCGTTCAATGATGTCAGCGGACAGGAGGTCATGAAGTTCATCTTCGACGGCTTTTTGGAGATGAAATGGTACACTTCGAGGGTGCTGGGCTACTGGCCTAATCTGTTCGTTAATGTGTAGATGTATTTGACAATCCTTCATCTTCCCTAGCCCTTGAAACAGCCTGGGAAACTTGTTTGACAATGTCTTGATTATCGTTGACTTTGAAGAGGATCTCAACAAGGCGGAGACGCTCTGCAGTTGGTAGGCTGAGTAGACAGTCAGCCTCCGGGCCTTTGATGACGTGTATGACTGCCGGTATGGTGATGGCATCATGTTGTAGTGTCGTTAGGAATTTTCCCAAGCATTGAAGTGGTCTCTTAGACATCCAAGTGAAGACTCGGACTGGTGCATACGTCAGTGGCGGCTTAGGGCTCATCCTCTCATATTCTGTTACTGGGATGTAGTTCAGTGAAGCCCCACTATCTAGCACGAACTTGGTGTCATGATTTCCTGCCTTTATGTCTAAACGTGGATATTTTTTTAGTTGGTCAGGGTCCGCAATCATGTTCACGTATTCAACTGTATATACGGAGTCTCTGGATGAAGATCTAGAGTCCCGGGATGGTGATCTACGTTCCCACCTGGATCTTCGCGATTCTCGGCTTGAGTGAGATGAGCCTGAGGATACGGTGGACTTTCCTTGAACAGCCCTTATGTGATGTTTTCTGGTGTCCGCGCGAGACGACCTGGTCGGTTCACCTCGCCTCTCTTTGTGATAGTCCCCACACATGGCTTCGAAGTGGTTCGTCCGCCCACACTTCCTACATCTATGACCCATGGCAGGGCAGGCATCCGCGTGAGGGTAATCATATCCACATCTGTAGCATTTTCTTGTCTTTTCTGGTCTTCTTTCTCTCTGCCCAGGCTCTCGCCTTTTATGCTCCGAGTGTCTTTGATAAGATGATGGTTGTGACCTCCACTGCTTATCTTTTGAGCTTCTTCGACTACTGCCTTTAGCTTGGACGCGACGCACATGTTCATGGCTCACATGGCACCCTGTTTCAATGGTGGTGGCGTGTTCCTCGGCCTGATCATATATACTCGTCATTTCTTCAATCTCATCTATGTTGTGGGGTTTCCTTAGCAGCCGCCTTCTAAGACACTTCTGAATGACACCCGTCTATGATTTGCGATTTTATGTCAGCATCTGTTGAAAAGGTGTCGAATTCACAATGCCTTGATAGCCGTCGCAGTCGGGTGATGAAGGCGCTCATCGCCTCGTCCTTTCCTTGGCGCACTTGGTGAAACGCATGACGTTCATAGTCCACATTTCTCCTATGGAGAAATTTCTTGTTCAGCGCTTCCCGCACTTTGTCATAGGTGTCGGCATCTGCAAGGGGAAGGTCCTTCATTATTTTGTTTATCTCTCTACCTGCCAGGTTGCGAAGTGCAATTAACTTCTCTTTATCAACAGTCACTTTGGATCCCTCAATGTAATTTTCGAAGTCTTCAAGCCACTCTTGCCACATGGGGCCCATGCCCCCTCCTGTGGTCAATGTCAACGGTTCCAGGGCCCGCAGGTGTGACCCTCCTGCCACGATGGGCTTAGCTTCATTTCGCTGTGGAGATGTATCAGGAGTCACCATCTTGGTGGTGCGCGCTTCCCGCCTTTTTAGGCCTCTGACTGACCTGCCCACTGGTACCTGGGAGTGTCACCCGCGGTCGTTTCTTTTCCAGATTCGTTTGGGTTTGCTCGTGCTTGTTTATTGTTATTATTGCTCCCCTGCGGTCTCTCTGTAACCAGTGCGTGTCGTTTCCAGGTGTTAGTCGCTATGCCTGACCTTAAGATGGCCGCCCCACATTGACTAATGGGTCTGTCTTTGAAACTGCCTGACTTCAAGATGGCCGCCATAGCTGTTTGCATGCACTACTTTTTCTCTGCTCACTCGGCCCAGCTCCTTCACTTGGGACTCAACAGCAGTCGCTTCCAGGGGCAGCACACTCCAGATTTGGCTCCCTTCAGTCTCTGCCACAGTCAGGTGAGGTTGGGGTGGGCTCCCGCCTTACTTTGCAGGGTCCCACGCTTCTTCGGCAACAGCATGCCGAAACTCACGCATCAGGCGTGAGGTTTTCCGACGTCGGATGGCACTCGAGCTGGGACTTCAACGCACTCAGCGGCGCTTGCCAGCAGACCTTCGTGGAGCAACGTCCTCCACACTGGGGCACTTTTCCTTCGCTCTGGGGCTTGGCAGAGTCGGAGTGGGCTCCCAACTTCTGTTCATGCAGCGCTCACCAGATTTGCACGCTTCCTGCGTGAGTCGCGTTTCGGCGCGAACAGGGTCTCTTTCTTCGAGCGGTGCAGCGCTCGGTGCTTCGGCTCCCTCTTGGCTCCCTCTCGGTCTCTGGAGGGGTAGGGTCACCTGCTGCTGGCCTCTCTGCTCAGGCGGCAGCTCCGTTTCACTCGGCAGCTTTCTCCTCGCCTCGAGGCTGCCTGGGACAGGGCGCTCTCGTGGGGTTTTATGAGCAGTGAGCTTGCCTCATCCTACCCTCGTCGCCAGTTGTCATGTCCCTAATGAAATGAGGACAGACACAAGGATTCTTTCAAGAGCTTTATTCCTTACATCTGGTTCTATCCCTGTCCCTACTCTAACTGCCCCTCATCCGGTATGTCTCCTCCTCTTCCCCTCACCCTGCTAGCTCCGCCCATCCCGACTACTAGACTGCTAACTACACTATAGGCGGGAAGCCAGTTCTCTCGTGGCCGGCTTTACATGAGCACCGGTTGTCTGCACATTCAGACACGGAGAAAAGTGTATTGTGTTTAATTTTCCACGTTTCTAAGCGTGTTGGGGAGGGGGGTTTGGGGGGGCTGCCGACCGCAGGGATGTCCCCCCCCCCCCCCGGGCAGTTTGGGAGGTGGGGGGGGGTAGGGGTTTGCAGTGAGCAAGGCGGGTTTTTGGATTTGGGCTTGTTTTCTATAGCCCAAAAGGAGCCCAAGCATAAATGCTTTGAGCTCCTCCTCCCAGCCAATTTTTTCAGGAGAATTTTTGAGGAGTAGTGAGTATAGTTTGGGGAGTTTTTGCTAGTCAATGCTAGTGGTGCAGTTTATAAAATGGCCGCTGAAGATTACTGTGTCCTTGAAGCCATCAGGCTTCTGAGTGAGTCAGCAAGACTCGATTTGGTGTTGGGGTACGCGGCGGGATAGTTGCGCCCCGCGTGACAGGCCTCCGCCGTGGTTGCAGCAGTCGTGGCTGCGTGCATGTCCCCCAAAAGAACCAGGATGGAGGCGGTGAGTGATCAGGCCGCCTGTGCAAAAAGGCGGCCCGAGAGGAAAAGCGCGTCTAGCGTTGGCGGCTGATGCGGGCTAGATTTCCGCTTTACAACAGGAAAGCATTGGAGGTCCCCGGGAGGAGGGTGCAGTTATGAGGGAACCGCCGGAGCTGCTTTCCGCCCGGCGGTTCTCGGCAAGGCAGTATCTGCTCCCACGCAGCGGGGAAAGCGCGGAGGAGGACGGGGCAGCAAGAGGCACTCTGCCTCGCTAACCGCTGCCCCGGTTGTGAGTGCAGCGCTGGGAGGAGGGAGAGAGGAGGGGTTGAGTGCGTCTTCTGCTCGAGAGCAGGAGAAGCACATCGAGCAGCCAAGGGAGGAGCGGTGCCCGGATGGTGTTCCGCCCTCCATTTTGTTATAGAGGAGTGTCCCCGTGTTTCGGGAGGGGGGGTGATTTGGACACGCCAGTGCGGGCCCCCTCTGTAATGGGGCATCAGGAGATGGCTACTTGTGGTAGGGCAGAGCAGGCTGTGTTGTGTTGGGGTCTGAAGTAGGGGGGGATGGTGCCTTTGAGTCCTCTCCTGTTTTCTTCTCAGTACTCCACTAGGGGTGAAGTGGTATCTGTGGCTAGTGGCTCAGTGGGGGAGGGGGAGTGGGCTCAGATGAGTGGGTGGGTTCTTTCTCCCTCGATAGGAGCTGGGCATGATTTGGGGCTGCTAACACCCCCCCCCCCCCCCCCCCATCATCGGTTTTCAGGGGTGCATTTTTCTGGGTCTGCGCTCATTGGGAGAGGGGTGGATACAGCAGGGGTGGGGGAAAGGGTGCAGTAGGTGGGGGGTAGATTCTGGGAGGGGATAGACATATTCCCATAGTAGGCTGAAGGTGTACGGGATGCGGGGGCAGGTGACAGTGGGGCAATTTCAGCTATGCCAAGGCGATTTGCGAGTGTTGAGGTGTTGCCAGGTCATGTGGGGGGCAGGGCGAGGGAGGTTAAAGCGGCAAAGGAGTTTCAGAGTGCAGGTGGCAAAGGTCAAAGGGGCCAAGTTTTTGGTCTGTCGGCTTCGACGGGTCCGGCATTGTTGGACTGGAGTAGTGAAGAGGAGGTGGGGGAATCACCCCCCCCCCCTCTGACGCGCATAGGGTAGGTTGCAAAGGTCTAGTGGCCAGATGTAGGAGCCCTAATACCGGTCGGAAACGGCCGATTTCGGCCGCTTCCGACCGGTATTAGGGTTTTCAGATGTAGGGGGCTGAAAAATACAGAATCTGTATATTTAGTGATTCGGTAAAATTACCGATTCGGTAAATTACCGAATCGGTAAGTATACCGATTCTGTAATTACAAATGTAGGTGGCACAGTTTACAGTGCCACAGGCCCTTAAGAGTCGGTATTTTACCACACAATCCTATTGTGTGGTAAAATACCGAATTCAGGTGTGCATGCACATCTGTGCATGCACACCTGTGCAATGTGACACACAGACATGCCCTTAGGGCATGTTTGTGTGCCACATTGTACACAAGCCTGTACTTGGGGTGCTAGAGGGTGTCAAAGTGACACCCCCTGCACCCTTGCAGGATTCGGTATTTACCGATTCTGTAAATACAGAATCGGTATTTCCCATTGATTCCTATGGGCTTCAAAGCCCATAGGAATTAATGGGAAATACCGATTCTGTATTTACAGAATCAGTAAATACCGAATTTTACAGATTCGGTAATTCAGATTTTAAAATTACCTAAATCTGCCCCCTTCCCATTTACAGACTCTTAAATACCGAATCGGTAAAATTCGGTATTTAAGAGTCTGTAAATGGGAATTACCTCCATCTAGCCCTAGGACAGGTGGTGGTGGGTAGGGGTACTTGGTCAGGTGAGGGTACTTCAAGTGGAAGGGTGGACCAGGGAGTTGTTAGTCGTGAGGTGCCCAGCACATCAGTCTGAACTTTTTCTCCGCAGGGCAGGGAACGTTGCAGAGCAGCGGACTCGGTAGGGCGCAGTGCGGCCCTGGGGCGCCGAGGAGAAGGGAGGGTGCAGCCTGGCGCGGCACATCCTGTACCGTCGGGGGATCCTGGCGCGGCCCGCACAAGAAGGTCCAGCGTGACCTCGTTGGCCCCAACTTTACTTCATTCAGCCACGACGGATTGATTGGACAGCGGACAGTAATGTTAGGTGTGGTCAACGCTTGGGGGAGTACCGGCGTGTACAGTTGGCTCCACCCAATGGGGAACAGAAAGGGGCTGTTAAGGCCGTTACTGGTCATGGAGGGCCCGTTAAGGCCCGTGGTATGGCATTGGTGCATGGCCCTTCGCAGATGGAGGAGCCGTTGGTTTTGGATTATAACGAGGATAGCCCAGAAGAAGGGGAACTGTGTGATAATGAGGATGGGGGGGGCCTTCTCATGCTTCTCATAGTTTTTTGCAGGCACCGGAGGTGGTGCTGCCCAGGAAGGGAGTGGTGTTTAGACCCAGAAGAGAGCACGGCCTCTCGGTGAGGGCTCCTCGGATGGTGGACAACGCAGAACAAGTGGCATAGTGGTTGGCGCCGGGGCGGGCCTCCGTGTTAGAGCCAGGTGAGCTTCTTGAACCACGGGCCAAACCTAAAATGGTGTCTGTGGGGATTGGGGGTGAAGAAGTTGGAGGCGTTGGTGGGGGAAGCTGTACAAAGGCATCTATGTAAATGATCAAGGTGTGGGCACTAGTGAAGGGGAAGGAGCTTTGGGCACAAAGGTGGAGAGTGGAACAAACATGGAGGCAGTCGACTCAGGTAAAGAAACATTACACAGCAAGGAGTTAAAGATTAAGAAGCTCCCTTACAAGGGTGTGACAAAGCCTTTAGGTGCACACTTGATGTTATCAACCAAAGAGGGGATATGGAAAGGGGAGTATGTTGAAATTTTGAAATTATTGCACATGAAGGTACGTTCAAAAGAGGGTTCTAAAGAAGAGGAGGCTGAGTTAGCTAAACGTCCAAAGGTACCTTTAACAATTGAAAATTGGACAGCAGCTTTTCTAATTTATGCCAGCATTTACTGTGAAAGGTTCCCAGAGCGCTCTGTTGCCATTTTGAAATATATGGATGTCATCAGGAAGGCTCAGATCACTGGTGATCATTTTGCGTGGGCTCAATACGACGAGGAGTTCCGGGCCCGTATGGCTTGGGATCCCATGCAAAGTGGAGAGAGCTTGATACTGATTTGTGGCAACACACGATGGGGGCACCAGCTGGGAGTAAGACTATTTTCACGGCTAGTGGTTTGCCGTTGGTTTATCAGCCCTTTCAGGGGAAGCCCACCCGGGGAGGTGTGGGGAGTGCGTCAACAACACAAAGCGGGTCCGAGGCATGCTGGGATTTTTACAAGGGCCTGTGCACAAGAGAATATTGTAGGTTCCGACATGAGTGTTCGCAATGTGGTAAGAAGAACCATCCCTTGGTCAAATGTTGGGGGATTAAGACTACAGGCAGTCAGCAGTGGCAACAGCCGAGTACCAGCTCTTCTGGCTCCTCACAGCAGTTTCAAGGTACCAGAGGGGGTAAAGGTCCACAAGGGGTTGGGCCCAAAGGCTCCTACTCCAGTTACGTTGGTACAATTAGAAGAAGGTTTGAAGGGGTATGGAGATGTGAGGGCGAGAAGGGTGTTACTGGAAGGTTTTCAGTATGGTTTTCGACTTGGTTACAATGGGCCGCGGCTGCAGCGCTGGTCAAAGAATTTGAAATCGGCTGATGAGCAGAAGGCAAATGTACAAATAAAATTGAACAAAGAAGTGCAGGAAGGAGGATGGCAGGGCCATTTGATGATTGGCCTTTGGAGGATTTGATTGTTTCCCCTATTGAGGCAGGTCAGTACAGATTAATCCAACACCTATCATGGCCGGAGGGGTCTTCAGTCAATGATTTTATTGATGAGGAGGCGGACTCTGTTTCATATTCCTCAGTTGACGTTGCTATGTCACTAGTGGTGACCGGGGGTGCAACTGCAAAGATGCCAAAATGCAATATAAAATCTGCATTTAGATTGCTTCCAGTCCAGATGATTGGAATCTTCTAGGGATCCATTTTGATGGTAAATGGTACGTGGACAAAGCATTGCCGATGGGTTGTTCAATGTCCTGTGCCCTGTTTGAATGTTTTAGCACTTTCCTGCAATGGTATTTTACACAACGCACTGGTCATGAGTTAGTAACGCACTATTTGGACGATTTCTTTTTCGTCGGTTCCCCAGGCTCCATGGAGGGCTTGGGGGTGCTGTTGGCACCAGAAAAGACAATGGTTCCTTGCGCGACCATGTCTTTCCTGGGAATTGAGATTTATTCAGTGGCAATGCAGGCTAGCTTGTCAGTCGAAAAGAAAGTTAAAATGTTGGAACTCTTGGAGACAATCTTAACAAAACGGAAAGTGACGGTGAAAGAGGTACAAGTTCTGCGGGGCCATCTTAATTTTGCTTGCAGGGTGGTCAGGGCGGGAGGACCTTTTGTAGGCATTTGGGTCGAGCACTGTCAGGTCATCATTTGCCTCACCACCATGTGCGTTTGTCCGCAGGGGTTAAGGAAGATCTGCGGATGTGGTCTGTCTTTCTACACTCTTTCAATGGGATTCCTTTAGCCCGGATGGAGAATTTTCAATGGGAGGTACAGATCTTCTCGGATGCAGTAGGCAGTGAAGGTTTTGGTCTTTACTGGCAGGGCAGGTGGTGTGCAGAGAAGTGGCCGGCTGAATGGAAGGACGGTGGAAGAAGCATAGCCTTTTTGGAGCTCTTTCAAGTTTTAGTAGCCATGACATTGTAGGGGCAAGATTTGGCACATAAGAAGGTTCTTTTTCGGATTGACAATCTGGCTGTTGTGGACATCATCAATAGACAGTTGGCCAGGGATGAACAGATTCTGAAACTGCTGCGGGTCTTTGTGTTAGGTTGCCTTAGATATGACATCACTTTCAGGGCTTTACACATCCCTGGTGTGGACAATGACATTGCGGATGCTTTGTCTCGTTTGCAGTGGGAGAGATTCCATGGGCTGGCCAAGGAGGCAGACAGGACACCAACCCCCATGCCGGATCACTTGTGGTATGTAGGCAACGTAGGGTCATACAATTGGTGGTAGGGTCATTGTCTGCGTCGACTCGGGCTGCGTATGCGCTTGCTTGGAAGGAATTTTTGGCATCAGGGGCTTGTAAGCGTGAGCCAGGCTGGCGTCGGTCTGAAGATGTTGTTCAGTTTATCCTTGATTTAATGGACAAATGCCTGTCTAGGGTTACTATAGCAGGAAAGCTGGCAGACATTTCATTCATGGGGAAGCTTTTTTGGGGTTACTCTCCTTCCGCAGGGGAGGTGGGGAGGAGAATGTTGGAGAGCTGGGCTAGGGAGCGGGGTGCGGAGCGATCGGTTCGGAGCCCTTTGTCTTGGCAGAATTTAGCCAGGGTGTTAGAAGTTTTGCCTTTAGTTTGCAGGGATAGTTTTGAAGCCTGTCTATTTTCCACTCTCATGGTCTGGATGTTTTTTGGGCTTTTAGAGTTTCAGAGTTGTTAGGTTCTAAGTTAAAGGAGGGCTTAAGATGGCAGGATGTTGTCTGTATGGAAAAGGGGTTCACATTTGGCTGTCAAGTTCTAAGACAGATCAGAGGAGTCGAGGAAAAGCAGTCTGGTTGGGGGCGTCCTCACCGGTTTGGACTTGCCCTTTAAAGTGGGCTCGGCGTTGGTGGGAGTTATCCGATGGGCATGTTGAGGGAGGTGTTTTTAGGCATGCAGATGGGGCCAGGGTCTCTGAATACCAGTTGCGCATGGTGCTTCGTAAGGCTTTGCGGAGTATCGGGTTGGATGGGGTACTGAATGGTACTCATTCTTTTAGAATAGGAGCAGCGACAGAGGCTCACAATAGGGGTTGGACATTATGTGTTTGGGGCTCTGGTCTTCCAACTGCTTTCAGCGCTATGTGAGACATAATGTGGGGGAAGCGCATGCGTCATACGATTTGCCATGAGTCTGCTTTTCTCTTCACAGGTTCAGTGGCTGGACCTCGCTCCACTGAAATGATCATCTGGATTGTGGGGCATTCTTTCATAAAATGGGCTCATGTTCAAGCATGTCGTAGTTACTTTGGATCATTGTTAGGTTTTAATGAGCGTTTGTTTAAAGTGGTGTGGAAAGGTAAAGGGGGGATGCTTTGGAGGGAGTTGATTCCAGCGTTGAATTCTTGGTTTGGTTGGGGGTCGGTGCCCAGATGTGCTATTAATTAATTTGGGTGAAAATGATCTGTGTGGAGTTAAGGGAGTTGTTTTGTTGCGGGCAATCAAAAGAGATTTGGCACTTTTAAAAGAGCAGTGGTCGGGTTGCCATGTTTTATGGACTGAGCTGGTGCCTCGCAGGACGTGGAGGGGTACGCGTAAGCCTAAAGCGATTGACAGGGCGCGCAAGAAGGTGAACTTGGAGATTTCCAGATTTTGTAGAGACCTTGGTTTTGGGGGAGTGACTCACAGAGATATTCATTTTGATGCAGTTGAGTTTTTTAGGAGTGACGGGGTACACTTGTCCAGAATGGGGATGGATCTGTACCTTTTGGAGTTAAGGGAAGTTTTGTCTAGGTGCTTGAAAGTTCAGGATTTTGCTGGCTCGGCCACCCGTTACATAATTGTTTGGCTCAGTTGGGGGGCAGAAAGGGGGGGGTAGTTTCTCTCCCCCCCCCCGGCTTTCTGGGTGGCGGGGGTCAGTGGTGTTTTAGCCGGTTTGGCAGAATTGTTGTGGGTCATTTGCGTATTTGTGTCATTGACAGGAGATTTTGGGCAGGATAAGTTGTTGGGGTGTTTTTCATAGGTTGGTGGAGCAAGATTTGTCAAGGGGCAGGCAGGGGGATTTGTTTAATGGATTGTTTGAATTGTTAAGTTTAGACGATTATGCAGGGATTTGCATTTTTTGTATTTTGTAATAATGTAATGCATGGGTGGGGACGGGCTCAAAGAAATTTTAGGGGCGGGAGTGACGTTCGGGGGTTAAGGAAATGTTTTATTTAGTGAGGTTTAGTTTTGTAAGGCGTTGGCCAAGGTTTTATACTGTTAATGTGCACCTGTTTCAATAAAGCGGCCTTTTTCACACAAAAGCTGGTTTGTGGTCTGCTTCCCCCCCCACCCCTCCCTCCCAAGGGGTGCTTGGGGTCAGCTGACCGCAGGGAGGTTCACCCCCCGGGCGGTTTGGGAGGTGGGGGGAGGGTGGGGGGTTTGCAGTGAGCAAGGCGGGTTTTTGGATTTGGGCTTGTTTTTTATAGGCCAAAAGGAGCCCAAGCATAAATGCTTTGGGCTCCTCCTCCCAGCCACCATTTTAGGCTTGGTGACCTGGTGGCAGGGAGTTTAGTCAAAAAACTTTTTTCCCTCCCTTCCTCCCTTTCCTTTTTTAGGCTTTTTGGTAAGATTTTCTTCTCTGTTTTTGTATTTTTCTCTTTTTTGTTGGTTGTAGTTGTTGGAACCGGTGGACAGGGTTTGTAATTTTGTACTGTCGCTTGGAACAGGTGCTGTGCGGGGGTCAGTGGTGTTTTAGCCGGGTTTGGCAGAATTCTTGTGGGTCATTTGCGTATTTGTGTCATCAACAGGATATTTTGGGCAGGATAAGTTGTTGGGGTGTTTTTCATAGGTTGGGGGAGCAAGATTTGTCATGGGGCAGGCAGGGGGGTTTGTTTAATGGATTGTTTGAAATGTTAAGTTTAGACGATTATGCAGGGATTTGCATTGTTTGTATTTTGTAATAAATTAATGCATGGGTGGGGGCGGGGTCAAAGAAATTTTAGGGCGGGGGTGGCGTTCGGGGATTAAGGAAATGTTTTATTTAGTGAGGTTTAGTTTTGTAAGGCATTTGCCAAGGTTTTATACTGTTAATGTGCACCTGTTTCAATAAAGCGGCCTTTTCATACAAAAGCTGGTTACTGGTCTGCTCCCCCACCCCCTCCCCTCCCTCCCTCCCTCCCAATGAATATTTGGTCAATAAATGGCTTCTGCCGAACCCAGGATAGAACCGGGAACCTCTAGATCTTTAGTCTAACGCTCTCCGAAAGAAGCTATCGCTGGCACTCTAATTAGCTTCCAAATATTGTGTAATTATATAGCACGAGCTCGCCCCGAAGGTCTTGGCGCACTTTACATGAGCACCGGTTGCTTATACCTTAAGGCACGGGGGTATTACGTTATTTAAATTCAGTTAATTCCCTATTTATGACTGTGTTGACCTGACGGCGTACACGCGGTATATTGTAGATAGAAGATAACCCGTCACGTACTCGTGTTAAGAACGGGAACTTTAGAACTCTGGATATTGTCAGCACAAGTACGGAAAATATATATTTATCATACTCATTTCTCGACGAATTTGGAGACTTTCAAATTAATTTATTATTTCTTCACCACTTTGGAGACAATTCCTCTTACATTGAGGGTGTAACTCACGGCTATACCATTGGAGGTCTGAACCACAGGAAGGATATAATTTTTCTTTGCCCTGAAGAAGTTGTAAGGCATGACATTAATGCCCGACGAAACACGTGTTGGCTGTGGCTTTGCTTTTGATTGATGGAAAACAAACTGAAATAAATGACAATGATGCTTTGACAACGGACCCTGGTGTTGTTAATCTGAAGGATACACCGCTTTGGACACAAAGCAGGACACTTACAAGTCTATCAGTGATATATGTATTCCCTAAAAAAAATATTGGACTTGAACATTGACTATAATCTGCTCAGCTAAGAACTCTATAAATGTTTTAACCGGGGTTATCGTTGGTGTTTGTAAGGAAGTAAGGTGACCTTCCTTTTCCTACCTTTGTAGCAGAATTCTTGTACAGAAGATATCTTACAGAAGCCATAATTTTTGTTGAGCGCCTGACTATTACCTGGTCATCGTATTGTGTTTGTAGCATTCAGTAAAGCTTTTTCTTGCGAAGAGTGGGGGCAGAATGCAGTTTGGCTGAGGGAAGTACTCTTAGCAAAGATAATCATGAACAGTTGAAACAACCAGTGCCACGGTAAGCGTGTCACAGAACATGATTTTAAATGCGCCTAGGTAAGGACTCCAGGGGAACATATACCAGTTTAGTACCTGGCGAGCTTGCAGTGAAGTTAGACACTCTCGAGTTTAAAACAGTTGAGTAAGGGGAGTGCTCGTAGCTATATATTTATAAACAATGGTAGCAACTGTTATGTTATGTTATTATGTTATTATAGGTCTTCTATAGCGCGCGGCTACTCCAAAGGAGTGTCCCGGCGCTTTGTGCTCCAGACCTAGGAGAGAGAAACAGACAAAACATAACAGTAAAAAGGTAAAAAAGACAGAAACCTAAGATGGGGCAGAAAATCTCTAACGGGTAAAAAGCCAGGTCTTTAAACTCTTCCTGAAGGCGAGTAAGTTGGACGTGGAACGCAAAGACAAAGGTAAAGAGTTCCACAGCTGAGGGGCCAACAGCCTAAATGACCGTCCTCCGATGCGGGCTTTCTTTATTCGGGGGACAACTGCCAGTGCGAGAGACTCCGATCTTAAAGATCGAGCCGGAATGTAAAAAGCCAGCCTCTTTTGCAAGTAATGGGCTCCCGTAGCCTATAGAGCTTTGTGGGCCAGTGTCAAAGCCTTAAATATTATCCGCTTCCGGATGGGGAGCCAATGTAGAGTTTGCAGTAAACTCGAGGCGCTCGCTCGCCGATGGAGGCCAAAGATGGCTCGAGCGGCCGCATTCTGAGCCACCTGCAGGCGTTGTAAGAGGTATTCCGGGAGGCCAAGATATAGGATGTTGGCATAATCCAGTCTGGATCCAATGAGGGCCTGAACAATTGTTCTCCTATGTTCTTCAGAAAGCAGCGGAAAGAACTTCCGGAGCATCCTGAGGATGCCGAAACATGTTCCTGTGAGAGTCAGCACCTGGGATTTGAGCGTAAGCCCGTTGTCAATTTTAATTCCCAGGTTCTTGGCTGACTCGGATGAATGAGCTGGAGGGAACATGTCGGCAGGCCACCACCCTTGCCATTCCGGTTCCGATGGACATCCGAAAAAAAGTATCTCGGATTTGTCTGAGTTGCACTTGAGGCTGTTCAGTTGGAACCAGTTAAAAACAGCCCCAAGGCACTCATGGATACTTTCGCCATCAAATTCTTCACCCTTCCAGCAGGTAAAGAGAAGCTGGGTGTCATCGGCATAGGAAACGATCTGGGCCCCGTAGGACTCCACCAATGTCGCCAGAGGGGTCATAAAGATGTTAAATAGAGTTGGGCTCAATACTGAGCCCTGAGGAACTCCGACTCCCAAAGGCGACATTTCGGCAGAACCAGGGGAGGCCCAGACCGTTTGTCGGCGGTTGGCTAGAAAGGAACAAAACCAACTGAGCACCGTCCCCCTCAGACCGATGTCATGCAGTCTATGTACAGAGTGAAGAACAGGGAAATATGGCAGATGTTGGTTGGCTTATATATTTTTTCTAAAATGATTGTTTATTTTTTTTTAAATGATGGCCATTCAATTGATTAGGATCAATTCTTCTTTTTTGCACTTTAGAAACCCCCGAAGAAGGGAATATTCCCGAAATGCATTGGGTGATGTGCAATAAAAACGTGGCATAAGGAAACAAGGATTCTATTGCAGGGCAGGAGGCTCCGATTATGCTATCTCATTTCTTTAATGAAATGCCCAGCAGCCATAAAAAACAATAAACTACAATACCCAGAAACACATGGGCAACAACCATAGAGTCAGGGGTATATAATGGCATATAGAAAGTCACTCTTCCTCTTTCTTTGCTGCTCCGCAGCCAGTTAAAGCATACATACTCTCTACTTACAATTTGATGTTTACAGTATATTTGACTTTTGCGCTGCACTCGCGCCTTGTGCCGCGTTCTCTTTCGCGCTTGGTTGCGCTTGTTGTATGTTGATATTCGCGTTATAGCGCTCCGTATTTCATTGCTCTGTTTTTCCTCGGCGGCGCGTTTGGGAGCGTGTGCTCACCTCCTTTGACAGTCGGGCGCACGGCGCCTGCATTGTCCTTCCTGTGGAGTGGTTCTTGGGGTTGTTGAGACTCGCGCTGCCTGCGCGAGCTCTGCATTGCTTCAGGGAGGCAGCCGGTGCCCCGCGCATGCACATTGGAGCATTTCCGGCGCTCCGTGTTTCCAAATACAACCGGAGATTTCTGACAAGACGTCCTTCGTGACTGAAACGCCCACAGCCTCCCTGTTAACCCCTTGAGACGCCAGTTGCTGTGAGAAGCTTCAGGCAAGGAAAATTTGCATAGGCTCTGCCTAGAGTGTGTTTTTTTCTACACGGCAAGCCCTCCCTCCACGTTCTATTGTCTGGTGAAGCAGGTTCTTTACTGCTTCTTGGCTTGCTGTGGGGTGTTTGCACTCCCCCTGATTTTGCCTTTGGCAATTCTTCTTTTGGTCATCTGGTGGGCTAAAATACGTTTCTGCTAAACAATGGCAGACTACTATGCAGATGACAATTATTATGATTAGGAGGCCTCTGATTCACTTGAACAAGGCTTGGTTGAGGCTTTGGATAGGGGTGTCCAACACTCTATGAATAAGGCTTTGGTTCGGGCCATTACTCCTCTCAAATGACATTTGACTAAATATGCGCAGCAACAGGGTTGGGTCCCTGCGTCGCAAAAATATACGACTTCCCCTGGGAATCCACATGCTTCGGATTTTCAACGTTTAGCAAAGTCTATGACCACTTCTGCACCACAAAAACGGGCTGTGGAGGCGGACAGTGATGACCATCTCTCTTCTTCTTCCTCGGAACATCTTTCCCCTCCTCCTAAGAAGAGAAAATGCAAGGAACACTTTGTGGATGCCCCTACTCATCCCCAAGTTCTCTCCTTTGACCCCACTGACATCATCCACCCTAATTCCACGGCTTGGCTTCCGTACCCAGCGGTGGCGGAGTATGTACAACAGCATATTAGGCAATCCTTTGACAAGAAGGTCCGTGCACGACTCCGTTCGGAGTGCCCAAGGCCAGATCTGGCAGACAATTTGGCGGATTCGCCAGAGGTTGATCCCACTATGGTCACCTATTTGCGTATATTCGCAAAGGATCCCAAAAAAGGCCTAGATCGTTCCTGGAGATCCTGTCAAGATAAAGTCTTAGATATGCTAGGCCCACTTACTAAAATTTTAGATCTTGGATTTATGGCTAAGGAGTCTTCAACGTTGGTTGACCAGGACGAACTCATTGAGTGGGCTCAGCGTGCAATTTGCCAACTAGGCAATGCAAACTGCGCACTCTCGAGTGAGAGACGTCGTTCCATTTTATTGAAACTCGATCCGAAGTTGGCGGAGCTCTCCACCTCCGAATCAGGTCCTGCTGCGCAAGGTTTGCTTTTTGGACAACCGTTTCTGAAGGAACTGACACAATTTGTAAATACCTTCAGCGGTTTGGATAAGGCACAGGCGACACTCCGGCGAGCGCTCCATCCGGTTTTTGCCAAGGCCGGACGTGGTAGGGGGCGCTCGTTCGACCGTGGTCAGCAGCAGCAGTCCTCTCAGAGAGGCTATCAATCCAACAGAGGGGGTCATCAGGATTCCAATTACAACCAGCGGTCCAACTTCTACCTCTCTAGAAAGGGTCGAGGCCAATATAAGAAGGGACGCTCCGGCGGTCAAGCCGGTGGATACCACGATTTCGGAACATCAGGTGAGCTTAATTCCTGCATGTAGTGTTGTTCTGGGGGGCAGGATTCGGTTTTTCCTACACAATTGGCAATTGATCTCCAGCGATACATGGGTGCTGGAGACGGTTCAAGGCTTCAAGATAGAGTTTTATCAACCCAAAATTCAAACTCGCCTTCCTTCTCCACTTTCCTTTTCCCAAAGAGATCAAGAGTTCATCACAGAGAAACTCAGGTCGCTTCTCATAAAAGGGGCAATTGTCCCGACCGTGCGTCATCCTCAGGGGTTCGTCAGCACTGTCTTCCTTGTGGAGAAGAAGGGAGGGGGATCGAGGTTAGTTCTCAATCTGAAGGACTTCAACGGGGGAGTGGTCTACCGCCACTTCAAGTTGGAGGGAATCCATCTGTTGAGGGATCTCTTGAGGGACAAGGATTGGATGGTTCATCTGGACCTCAAGGACGCTTACTTGTCTGTCCCGATCTTCCGCCCACATTGTCGTTTTCTCCAGTTTCATTGGTTGGGGACTTGGTACCAATATCAGGTTCTTCCCTTCGGCCTCTCGTCAGCACCTTGGTGCTTCACGAAGCTGTTGCGACCCGTCGTGGAGTCTCTCCGCAGTCGGGGTGTTCGGTTGATCATTTATTTAGGCGACATCCTCCTTCTGGCGGATTGTCCGGTCACACTGATGTCTCATCTGGAATGGACCATCGAGCTTCTGCAGTCCCTCGGCTTTCTGGTGAATGCTCAGAAGTCTGTGTTGCATCCGACTCAGGTGATCGACTTCTTGGGTTTCAAAGTCGATTCTCTCACCTGTCAACTTCTTTTGCCCAATGAAAAGATTCATTATATCAAGAAGGAATTGACTTCCATTATCTCGAAACAGACTGTGTCATTGAGATCGTTAGCACGAGTTGTCGGTCTCTTAGCCTCTTCCCTACAGGCAATCTTCCCGGCTCCGCTGCATTACAGGGCATTGCAGCGTCTGAAGATTTGTCATCTTCAGAACAGCCTCCGTTATTCTGACCACATTCCCCTCTCGGAGGAGGCGAAATCAGAGATGCAATGGTGGCTGGATCATATGGAGGCTTGGAATGGTCGAGCCCTGTTCGGTTCCACGCCAGAGGTGGTGATAGAATCGGATGCCAGCCGCTGGGGCTGGGGAGCCCGGTGCGGTCCAGTCTCGACAGGGGGTCGAAGGTCCCCTCAAGAACTCTCGCTCCACATCAATTGCCTGGAGCTATTAGCGGGGTCCTTCGCAGTTCGTTGTCTCTCTCCCCTTCAGTCCAACTGCTGCATACTTCTTCGTATGGACAACGTGTCGGCAGTCCGGTACATCAACAAACTGGGGGGAACCAGGTCCCGGTTGTTGGCGGAAATTGCCAAGGACTTTTGGCATTATTGTCTGCAACACAGGATCACGGTTATTGCCGAATACCTTCCGGGGTGCAACAATCTTGTGGCGGATTGGAACTTGAGGTATCTGAGGGATTTCAGCGTTTGGAGGCTTCATCCTCGGGTGTTCCGTCTTCTCCTCCGGTCTTGGGGCCCTTGTCAGATCGATCTATTTGCAGCCCGTCTCAACTCCCAACTCCCACGTTTCTTCAGTTGGAGGCCGGATCCGGCAGCCCTAGCCACGGATGCCTTTCTCCAACCGTGGCCGACTGCTCTGTGTTATGCCTTTCCCCCATTCATGATGATTCCGAGGGTTCTGGCTTACACGAAGCGGTATCAGTCGGAATTGATTCTGATCACTCCTCTGTGGAGGGCTCAGGCGTGGTTCCCAGTTCTCCTGGAAATGGCTTGTGCAGTGCCGTTCCTTCTTCCCCAGAAGTGGAATCTCCTGCTAGATCCGCTTCGGAATCCGCATCCCCTGATTCAGTCAGGCTCTCTCCTTCTTCTAGCGTGGCGAATTTCGGGGCACGCTGGTCGGTCTCAGGCCTTTCTGCGGACGCTTCCAAATTCATCAGTGACGCCTGGTCCCCTGGTACCCGCAAACAATACAGGGGATCCTGGAAGCGTTGGAGTGACTGGTGTGTTCAACGGCAAGTTGATCCAACATCGGCTGATGTTTCTGTGATGGTCAATTTTTTGGCCTCGCTGGCTTCCTCTGGCTTAGCGTATCGTACGGTGAACAACTTCCGTTTGGATATTTCTGCAGGTCATCCCCATTTGGACAGTAAACCGGCAGGTGAACATCCTCTGGTTGTCAAGTTACTCAAGGGTATCCGCCTTGCAAATGCCCCTCGTTCTAAATATGTTTCTTTATGTGACGTTTCTATTGTTTTACGTTTTCTGGAGGCTTGGACGATTAATTCTTTACTGTCTCGTAAGCAATTGTCGGCTAAACTTACTATGTTGTTGTGTCTGGTCTCCTGCAAGCGGGTTTCTGATGTTCGGGCTTTGGATCTAGCCGGACGCAGTTTTACTCCTGAAGGGGTCTCGTTTCGTCTCTCCAGACGTACCAAGACGTATACTACGGTTATTTCCTATCCTTCTTTCCCTGCACGTCCAAAACTGTGCGTCGTTCAATGTCTCAAGGATAATGAAGTAAGTACTTCTTCTTTTCGTTCTGATATGCAAGGTCAGTTGTTAATTACGTTGCAGAAGCCCTTTCGCCCCGTTACCCCGGCTACGTTAGCCAGGTGGGTTCGATGGCTCATGGCTGAGGCGGGCATTGATGTATCTGTGTTTGGGGCTCATTCTGCACGTGGTGCTATGGCTTCTAAAGACTTCTCCTTGGGAGTGACTTTGTTTGATATAATGAAGGCCGCGGGCTGGTCCTCTGATTCTGTGTTCAAAACTTTTTACTTTAAGCCTATTGATAATATTGCTTCTGTTGTGGTGGATCAGCTTTAAACAAGCATTATCGGAGCCTCCTGTCCTGAAATAGAATTCGAAATTTGCAAACATTCGTGACAAAAATTTTCAATTCAATTAAGGACAAGGAGGCGAGGATTATCCCACCCATTGTTGTCTGCATTTTTGTTCAGATACATATGTTGCAATTATGCTTCTGATGGTTTGTTTACATGCATCTTGTGATCCCCCCCCCCCTTGCTTTATGCTCATTGTTGCATAGCTTGGATATTACGGCTTTGTGTTCCCTTTCAGGATCTAATCCCAAATGAAGATATTTCCAGCCTTCCTGGTTCCTGCCTTCCTGCTTCTGCGGAGAATTCTGGCTTCAGTCTTCATCAGTCTGTGCCGTTTTGGATGTTCCTTGGACTTCCTAGTTTGGTGATACTACTTTCCTTGTTTGTCCTTCCGGATTGGATATGTTCTGCTTTACTGGATTTGTTGTCACGGAAGAAAGAGGAAGAGTGACTTTCTATATGCCATTATATACCCCTGACTCTATGGTTGTTGCCCATGTGTTTCTGGGTATTGTAGTTTATTGTTTCTATGGCTGCTGGGCATTTCATTAAAGAAATGAGATAGCATAATCCTCGCCTCCTTGTCCTTAATAGAATTGAAAATTCTTTTCACAAATGTTTGCAAATTTTGAATTCTCCTGTGTTTTTTGAACCAGTAAAGAAATCAAGACAATGGATGTAATGGATTGAAAGAAAAAAGAGCAAAGAATGAATGGACAACTTTGGTTAAAATTTAGGAATAATGAAAATGTTGATTACGAATTTAATTCATTAAATTCATTATAATAGGTTGTGCAGCTAGACGGAGACCGAAATGTGTATCATTTGCGTTTTTCACAAGGATGTGTGCCATATCGACCCTTCACTTTTGTCTGCACCAAAACACGCAGTCATCAATGGCAGTGTGTGGGTGTTAAGGTGCAGGACCCTAAGGGTGGCACAATAGGTGCTGTACCCCTTAAAGGCTTCTCTGGTCACAGTGCCGTTGGTACCCAGGGCTCAGGCGTGGTTCCCAGTTCTCCTGGAAATGGCTTGTGCAGTGCCGTTCCTTCTTCCCCAGAAGTGGAATCTCCTGCTAGATCCGCTTCAGAATCCGCATCCCCTGATTCAGTCAGGCTCTCTCCTTCTTCTAGCGTGGCGAATTTCGGGGCACGCTGGTCGGTCCCAGGCCTTTTTGCGGACGCTTCCAAATTCATCAGTGACGCCTGGTCCCCTGGTACCCGCAAACAATACAGGGGATCCTGGAAGCGTTGGAGTGACTGGTGTGTTCAACGGCATGTTGATCCAACATCGGCTGATGTTTCTGTGATGGTCAATTTTTTGGCCTCGCTGGCTTCCTCTGGCTTAGCGTATCGTACGGTGAACAACTTCCGTTTGGATATTTCTGCAGGTCATCCCCATTTGGACAGTAAACCGGCAGGTGAACATCCTCTGGTTGTCAAGTTACTCAAGGGTATCCGCCTTGCAAATCCCCCTCGTTCTAAATATGTTTCTTTATGTGACGTTTCTATTGTTTTACGTTTTCTGGAGGCTTGGCCGATTAATTCTTTACTGTCTCGTAAGCAGTTGTCGGCTAAACTTACTATGTTGTTGTGTCTGGTCTCCTGCAAGCGGGTTTCTGATGTTCGGGCTTTGGATCTAGCCGGACGCAGTTTTACTCCTGAAGGGGTCTCGTTTCGTCTCTCCAGACGTACCAAGACCAATACTACGGTTATTTCCTATCCTTCTTTCCCTGCACGTCCAAAACTGTGCGTCGTTCAATGTCTCAAGGATAATGAAGTAAGTACTTCTTCTTTTCGTTCTGATATGTAAGGTCAGTTGTTAATTACGTTGCAGAAGCCCTTTCGCCCCGTTACCCCGGCTACGTTAGCCAGGTGGGTTCGATGGCTCATGGCTGAGGCGGGCATTGATGTATCTGTGTTTGGGGCTCATTCTGCACGTGGTGCTATGGCTTCTAAAGACTTCTCCTTGGGAGTGACTTTGTTTGATATAATGAAGGCCGCGGGCTGGTCCTCTGATTCTGTGTTCAAAACTTTTTACTTTAAGCCTATTGATAATATTGCTTCTGTTGTGGTGGATCAGCTTTAAACAAGCATAATCGGAGCCTCCTGTCCTGAAATAGAATTCAAAATTTGCAAACATTCGTGACAAAAATTTTCAATTCAATTAAGGACAAGGAGGCGAGGATTATCCCACCCATTGTTGTCTGCATTTTTGTTCAGATACATATATTGCAATTATGCTTCTGAGGGTTCGTTTACATGCATCTTGTGATTCCCCCCCCCCCCTTGCTTTATGCTCATTGTTGCATAGCTTGGATATTACGGCTTTGTGTTCCCTTTCAGGATCTAATCCCAAATGAAGATATTTCCAGCCTGCCTGGTTCCTGCCTTCCTGCTTCTGCGGAGAATTCTGGCTTCAGTCTTCATCAGTCTGTGCCGTTTTGGATGTTCCTTGGACTTCCTAGTTTGGTGATACTACTTTCCTTGTTTGTCCTTCCGGATTGGAAATGTTCTGCTTTACTGGATTTGTTGTCACGGAAGAAAGAGGAAGAGTGACTTTCTATATGCCATTATATACCCCTGACTCTATGGTTGTTGCCCATGTGCTTCTGGGTATTGTAGTTTATTGTTTCTATGGCTGCTGGGCATTTCATTAAAGAAATGAGATAGCATAATCCTCGCCTCCTTGTCCTTAATAGAATTGAAAATTCTTTTCACAAATGTTTGCAAATTTTGAATTCTCCTGTGTTTTTTGAACCAGTAAAGAAATCAAGACAATGGATGTAATGGATTGAAAGAAAAAAGAGCAAAGAATGAATGGACAACATTGTTAAAATTTAGGAATAATGAAAATGTTGATTACGAATTTAATTCATTAGATTCATTATAATAGGTTGTGCAGCTAGACGGAGACCGAAATGTGTATCATTTGCGTTTTTCACAAGGATGTGTGCCATATCGACCCTTCACTTTTGTCTGCACCAAAACACGCAGTCATCAATGGCAGTGTGTGGGTGTTAAGGTGCAGGACCCTAAGGGTGGCACAATAGGTGCTGTACCCCTTAAAGGCTTCTCTGGTCACAGTGCCGTTGGTACCCAGGGTACCTATTACAAGGGGCTTACCTTTAGCCAGTGATGTGCCAATTGTGGGTACAAAGGTACAGTTTTGGGAACAAACATAGGCCCTGGGAACCTGATTGGCAGGAACCCAGGGCACTTCAAGTCAAAGTGCATCAAATGTCAGGCCAAAAGTGGGGGGTAACCAATCAAAAAGGGGCACTTTCCTACAGGCAGCCACACCTGATAAACATGCCTCATGATTGGCCACTGCAGAGCAGCGCATATCTGTTGTGGAGGATAATCTACAGTCACTTACTGCCTTAACAACTCAACATGGACAAAGTATTGGCGATAATCTAAGCCAAGAATGAATACTTACAAGGGCGCTTGCGCCTAAATAATCTTCGCATCACCAGCGTACCAGAATCTACCAATACAGGACGTCTAGAAAATTATGTGTAATTCCTGCTGAAATAAATATTTGGCTGAGAGCAACTATCACCAGTACTCGTTCTTGAGGGAGCTCACAGAACACTTCAGACGAGGCCTGCTCCGGCGGCTACCCTGAGACTGATCATTGCTAACCTATTAAGCTAACGGGACAGTGATATAGTATTACGTCTCTTCAGAGAAAAAGAAACAATTCAATATCAGAGTAATGACATTGACTTTTACCCTGATTTCACCATGGCAGTGCAGTCCAATAGGCAAGAATACTTTCAGGTCAAAAAGAAACTGTAGGCGGTTGGAGTACAAAATGCTATGCTCTACCCTGCCTGCCTTAGAGTGGACCACGATGGTATACAGAAAATTTCAACCTCGCTGAAAGCAGCTATGGATTTTGCTAATTCCCTTTCTCAATCACGACACTCCTCACTAAGATCTGTACAGGACACTGACTACTACCACTAACCTTGCTTTTTTTTCAGTCCGCACTGATGTCATATAGATTCCACATAGGCGCTGTTATTTTGACATTAATGTTATGAATTGCATAAGTTTAGTCCTGCCAGCTGATCTATCTGGGATGCTTGCAGTGTTGTTTCCCCTCAGGTGATGGCCCCTAATTAGTTTACATTTGGATTGACTGCTTTTAGTCAGCTTATTGGCGACTTCCATCCAACTGGAGGGCATCCCGGCCTTTAGCTACCCCATGAGGGTGTACCAGTTTGGATTGTCTGTACAGACACTTTTTGATTATGTTACATTAATTAAATGTTTGTTTTTCTCTTCTCTGATTTGGGATGGCTTTGTCATAGTTCTCATTCTGGGGTGGGTGTGGGGAGGGTTTGATGTTAATTGTTTGAGATTTCATGCACATGTCGCCGTCACGCTGGTCCATGGGTCAATCCCAATGCATGTGTCTGATTATACATGTATCAGTCTATAGTTGCCAAGAATGAAATCGCCCGTCAGGTATGGCAACTCATACTGCCCACAAGGAATGTGCATGGTCTGTATAACACCAAAACAGTTAGGCAGGTAATTGCGTATTTGGACTGCCACCAGATACATGTGGCACTCCTCCAAGAGACGCACCTCATATCCCAATTGGCCAAATATTTGGGAGCTAGATGGTCAGATAGGCGCATATCCTTTTCTTATTCTTCTTATTCCAGAGGTGTTCTTCTCCTAATCAAGAAAGGTACTCCATTTAATATTGCGCACTCCGTGGCAGATGGCCATGGTAGATATGTTATTGCAGAAGGTAAATTTGGTAGCACCGATATAACCTTTATTAATCTACTAGCAGCCCGAAGTTGTCCGGGTATGAATTGCTGCCGGCCAGTAGTATATTGTTTTGTAGGATTTCGTTTTGATAGCATTTCTTATCTGTGACAGGCCTGTGAAACGCTCCGATTCACAGTGCACTGATGATGCACTTAAGAGTGCGCGTTCAGTAGTGTGTGAACTCGAGTTTCCCTACTTTATTTTTCCTTGCAATATTATATAGCGCGAACTTGACAACATGGCATGAGCACAATTTACATTACAGAAGAACACATTCATTTGTGGTAGGCACAGGGAGACAAAGCGATTTGCCTGGAATCACAGGATGTTGAGCTGATGCCGAGATTCAAACGTAGCTCTCCAGCTCTAAAGTTCGCAATTCTAGAACTCGTGGTGGGAGGTGTGTCTAAAAGTGTATGTCGGTGCTGGCCATCAATGAGAGAGACCTGTGCATTTTTCAAATGGGTGGAGAAAAAATATGAGTATGTTGCTGGAGATGTGGGCTGCCGTGTAACCAATGTACTTACCGGGGAAGGGTAAACACCCATTATTCCTCAACTTTTTTTCCGCATACCATCACTCCGCATACTTTCATTACGAAAGTACCATGACTCCGCAATGCCATTATAACACATGGCATTACATTTTAAATGCTTTTACCACGCATACATTTACAACGAAATTCGTTGTAAATGCATGAATGGTAAAAGCATGTTTTTTTAATGTTTGGATAAGGTAAGTATGGGTTTAGGGGTATATGTTTTGGGGTACTGAGGTATATGTTTTGGGGTGTTTGGGTATTTTAAGGGTTCAGATATAGTTTTGGGTTATGGGGTACAGGGGTAGTTTTAGGGTTTAGGGATAGGTATGGGTTTTGGGGTACAGGGGTATTTTTATGGTTCAGGGCTAGGTTTGGGTTTGGGGGTATAGGGGTATTTTTAGGGTTCAGGGGTAGGTTTGGGTTTTGGGGTACAGGGGTATTTTAAGGGTTTAGGGCTAGGTTTGGGTTTTGGGGTACAGGGATATTTTTAGGGTTCAGGGCTAGGTTTGGGTTTTGGGGTACAGGGGTAGGTTTGGGTTTTGAGGTACAGGTTTATTTTTAGGGTTGAGGGCTAGGTTTGGGTTTTTGGGTACAGGGGTATTTTTAGGGTTCAGGGGTAGGTTTGGGTTTTGGGGTACAGGGGTATTTTAAGGGTTCCGGGGTAGGTTTGGGTTTGAGGTACAGGGGTATCTATAGGGCTCAGGGCTAGGTTTGGGTTTTGGGGTGCAGGGGTATTTTAGGGTTCAGGGTAGGTTTGGGTTTTGGGGTACAGTGGTATTTTTAGGGTTCAGGGCTAGGTTTTGGTTTTGGGGTACAGGGGTATTTTTAGGGTTCAGGGGTAGGTTTGGGTTTTGAGGTACAGGGGTATTTATAGGGTTCAGGGCTAGGTTTGGGGTACAGGGGTATTTTTAGGGTTTAGGGATAGGTTTGGGTTTTGGGGTACAGGGTATATTTATAGGGTTAAGATGGGTTAGTGTTTAAGGGTGTGGAGGTATTTTAAGGAGTAAGGGTGCGTTATGATTATTGGGTGCAGGGGTATTTAAAGGGAGCAGGGTGGGATTAGCACACAATATGAGACATGGCACGAAGGGCGGAACGTACCACACGCCCCCAGCGTTTGTCACGCCCCCCAGCACACGCCCACAGCACAACGCAGACACGCCCACAAGGGACTACTTTGCTGGCACGGTTCTTTTACCTTTTAGATGTATATGGTGGGCGTCTGCATAGCCTATGTCCTTCTGCTGCAACTGCTCTTTCCAACGCTGTATTGGGTGTTGTTGTTGGTGCTGTGGTTCCTGAGATTACCCGCGTTAAAGGTTTGGGCTCTTTCTTTATTATATTAGTATAGATATGGGCCAAATAAAGATGACCCTGACTTCTTCACCACCATATTGGACAAACTGCATGACCTGAAGCCCTCTGCAATTCTTTGGGGAGGGGATTTAACCCAGTATTAGATAGATCTGCTACCAAAGATTGCCAAGATAAATACTCTGCTCAAGTACTAAGGGCGGGAACAGAGGTCTATGGCCTTATAGATGTATGGCATGCATGACACCCAGAGGAACGAGAGATCACCTATATATCATCAGTAGATAGTATGTGGTCCAGATTGGATTACTCATTGGTGATGAGGGAGGTGAGCACATGGGTGGTCGATATAAGTCACCTGCCAAGAACACTCTTAGATCACTCTCATGTGCCAATATCAGATGTCCTTTTGACACACACACCCAGGCTATTTCAGTGGAGGCTTCAAGCCTCTGCACTGCAGGATATGGTAGGCCGCAATGGTGTGCGTACAGTGATTATACAATATTTTGAAACCAATAAAGGGTCTGTTAAAGAGGCAGAGACATTATGGGATGCTTTTAAGGTGCCTATCCTTGGGGAATGCCTCTGGCTTCATGCCAAGAGTGCTGTGCTGAAGGCCATACGATCGCACCTTCAATATCTTGAGGCCACCTTGAGTTGCGAGTTACTGGTTCGGTTTTTATGCATTTATTTATTGACAGAGCATTTCATTTTTTTGAAATATCTTGTTAATAATATTTTATGTACTGAACCATCACTCGCCCTCGTGCCAAATCCAACCTGTATGTGTGTGTCTTTGAGGAATAGATAGCCGTGCTTGATTCTTTGTCTTCTGAGTAACTCAGTTATGGTGTATATTATAGCTATAAATAACTTTCTAAATTTAGATATTATTGTCAATTCATGGTAGTATATGGTCATGTCTTTCTGGTGAATTCTATTGTTGTTTTTTGTCCACAATCTCTTGCAAACTTGAAATTGTCTGTCAGAATTTTCATGCGATATTGTCCCCTGAATCGCACGTTCTCCAACTGAAAACTTAATTCATTCAAAACAATTTGGTTTTGCAAGGGGGTTCCCATGAGTTTTTGACCCGGGGCTTTGCGGGCATCTTTGGAAACATCAAACCCAAACAGTTCTGAAAACTAGACACCCGGGGGAGTCCAGGGAGGTATGGCATGCGTGGGTCCCCCAATGTTTTCCTACCCAGAAACCCCTGCAAACCTTAAATTTAGGTTAAAAAACCCACTTTTCCATAAATTTTTCGGTGGGATCTCCCTGTCGGCACAAATGTCCTACCACCCAGCATTCCCCTTTTTCTCCCGAGTAAAATGATACCTCACTTGTGTGGGTGGGCCAAAGGCCTGTGACTAAGGTAGGGGGGCTTAATTTGTCAAACTTAAATACTACTTTATTTTAAATTCATTTTTAGCCTGTTCTGCTTTGGGGCACCCACACAAGTGAGGTATCCTTTTACTCGTGAGAACAAGGGGAGCGCTGGGTGGTAGGACATTTTTGCCGGCACGGAGATCCCACGCAAAAAAGTTTGCAAAAGTGATATTTTTACCTAATTTTAAGGTTTGCAAGGAATTCTGGGTAGGAAAACATTGGGGGACCCACGCATGCCATACCTCCCTGGACTCCCCCGGCTGTCTAGTTTTCAGAACTGTTTGGGTTTGGTAGTTTCCAAAGATGGCCACTGAGTCCCGGGCCAAAAACTCAGGTGCCCCCCCCAAAAAAAATCAAGATAGTTTTGCAATAGGGTATTGTAAATTCACCACCGTACGATTTGAACCGTTTCCTGTAGCAGCCACTATGCCTACCCATGCAAGTGAGGTACCATTTTTTTCAGGAGACCTGGGGGAACGCTGGGTGGGTGGAAATTTGTGGATCCACACAGATTCCAGAACTTTCCACCACAGAAATGTGAGGAAAATGTGTTTTTTTGTCAAATTCGTAGCTTTGCAAGGGATTCTGGGTAACAAAACCTGGTGGTAGGCAGTCGAGTCACCCCATCCTGAATTCCCCTGGGTGTCTACTTTACAAAAATGTTTAGGTTTGCTAGGTTTCCCTAGGTGCTGGCAGAGCTAGGGCTCAAAAACAAAAGGTAGTCTCTTTGTCGAAAAAGCGCAAGATTTCACTGGGAAATTGAGGTGCGACCACGATGCGTTTTGCGCTGTTTCGTGTCGCAGCCACTATGCCTACCCACGCAAGTAAGGTTCCATTTTTTTCGGGAGACCTTGGGGAACGCTGGGTGGGTGGAAATTTGTTGATCCACGCAGATTCCAGAACTTTCCACCACAGAAATGTGAGGAAAATGTGGTTTTTTGGTCAAATTCTTAGCTTTGCAAGGGATTCTGGGTAACAAAACCTGGTGGTAGGCAGTCCAGTCACCCCATCCTGAATTTCCCTGGGTGTCTACTTTTCAAAAATGTATAGTTTGCTAGGTTTACCTAGGTGCCGGCAGAGCTAGGGTGCAAAAACTACAGGTAGGCACTTTGCCATAAAAGGGTCAATTTGTAACTGCAAAATTGAGGTGTGACCATGTTGCATTTTGCGCCGTTTCCTGTCGCAGGCACAAGGCCGACCCACACAAGTGAGGTACCGTTTTTATTGGGAGACTTGGGGTAATTCAGATTTGTAAATCAACTGTTATTACCAATTGAGCTTTCATGCATTTCTCCCTTTCAATGAAAGACATTGTGTCAAAAAAAATCTTTTTGAAAAATGACCAATAATTCTCATGCTAGTATGGGTATTCCCAATTTTGAAAATGTGCAATTATATACTGTTTCTGAACTCTATAATTTGTACCCAATTCAGAAATACATAGGTGTCTTTCATACAGATTTTTCCATATATACATTTTCCAAGACAAAGTGCTCTATACCCAGTAAATGAAAAAATACCATTGCAAGTTGCTGCTCAGTTTTTGGATATGGGTTCGTCGGGTTCTTGGTGAAACTACAAGTCCTATATATCCCCACAACCAGGAAGGTCTAACAAATGTAATGGTGTATTGCTTTCTAAGAGCTGTCGAAATTAGAAAAAGTTATAGGTGAAAACGTTGAGACAAAAGGCTGTTTTTTTCAACAAATTTTCAATTATTCCAATATTTAACTGTTAGTTTCTATAACGAAACCTTCATGGATTTAGACAAATGACCCCTTTCTGAATTCATAATGTTGTCTACTTTCCGAAAATGTACAGCTTTACAGGATTCATTATTGCTTTCAAACTCATTTCTACCATTAACTGGAAGGAGGTGGAAAGCTCTAAAAATAGCAAAAATAGGCTATGTCCCAGAAAAATGCCAAAACTGTGTGAAAAATGTCGGTTCTCTGACAAAAGACTGTCATTCCCTAAAAGCTGAGAAAATGGAGATTTCAGCCCCACAAACCCTTTTTTGATAACATTTTCAGGGAAAAACCCAGAGGCTTTCATTTGCAGCCCGTTTTTCCCATTTTTCTGAAAAAAACAAAAATTTCACTATATTTTGGTTAATTTCTGGGACCCCTCCAAGGGAATCCACAAACCCTAGGCGCCTTTAGAATCCACATGATGTTGGAAGAAAAGGACGCAACTTTGGCGTGGATACCTTATGTGGCCAAAAAGTTACAGAGGCCTAAGCGTGCACTACCCCAAAACGCCAAAAAAAGGCTTAGCACAGGAGGGGAAAAGGCCTAGCAGCGAAGGGGTTAAATCTCTCCAACCAGCCAATCGAAAGTTAGTGGCAGTGGCACTAATGCTTACTAAAAGAAGGGTATCTGTATGCTAGGGGGGAGGGCAGACAGGCTCCTAAGCTTGCGGAGGGGCTAAATAATATGGCATATTGTAAAGCCCAACTAGATTAATATACAGAAAAGCTTCCACTGGCCTAGAGACCCCAAAACTTCTGGGATTCGTATACATCTTATTTGTTGAGAACTTCACTGGCAGCTCGACTTGAATATTGTTTGACATTGCACATGTGTGGGTGGGAGGGAGCTTAGGACATGGCTGTCTTCGAAATATATAATTTATTGTGAATGGCAATTAAATAGAAGCTTTGTTGTAACTGTTCTATCTTGTTATTTTTGAAAATTAAAATAAAATATATGAAAAAACGTTGTTTCAGGAGACATACCACTTGTAATACAGCGTGTGTACTTGGGTGTGCCAAGTATTATTCACATATATACCATATTGCAAGTGGGATCAGCTTCCCACAGCACAGAATTGGAAAATGCTGTTACTGTTGTAATATATACAGCTAAGACAGAACACCCAGCAACACAAAGGCACTGACGAAGTTGGGAATGAACAAACACCTATACAGACATAGGTTACACTCGTTAATCCACATACTATAAAAGCTGTATTGGAACATTGACCAACTTTAAAAATTAGATACCGTTTTGGTTAGGCAGGAAGACTTATCAGATAGAAAAAAGGTTCCCTCATTTGATTCCTCAGAAAATACACAGATTCTAAATATGTGCTTTCTGATGGGGAAGGTGCCAAGTCCACAACAGTGTCAGTAATGGGGAAACATATTTGTTGTCTTGCGATTTTGTCAGATGTTTTAAAACAAATTGAGGAATGGCATTGACCCACATAGTGGTAGATTTAGAAAAAAAGCTCATAAGTAATATAAACACAGCAGCTAAGATTGTTCTTGGTAATATAAAAACCAATGCAACATCGTTGGCCAAATGCCAAAGATCTGCTGCAAATCCACAGGATTGGCAAGAGGTGGACACCACTACTTTGTTGCTTGCCGGGTGCAGAGAACTGCGGACAGCGGACCATACCCACAACTCGCAGCACCCGCTCCGCGGGTGCCGCTTCGTTACCAGCGTCAGTGGGAGCGTTATCTCACCTCACCTGGGTGTGCAGGAGCCGCGGACTGTGGGGCGTTTTCCAACCTCGTGTGGGCTGTGACAGGCGCGAGCAGGGACTCACTATCCCAGGAGTCCCAGCCAGACCCATACTTCCTGGTCCCGCCTTTGCTGCCAGCCCCGCCCACAGGACGCCAAGAGGATTAAACCACCTTGCCTCCCCTACCTTGTGGGACACCACTACTTTGTTGATTGCCGGGTGCAGAGAACTGCGGACAGCGGACCATACCCACAACTCGCAGCACCCGCTCCGCGGGTGCCGCTTCGTTACCAGCCTCAGTGGGAGCGTTATCTCACCTCACCTGGGTGTGCAGGAGCCGCGGACTGTGGGGAGTTTTCCAACCTTCGTGTGGGCTGTGACAGGCGCGAGCAGGGACTCACTATCCCAGGAGTCCCTGCCAGACCCATACTTCCTGGTCCCGGCTTTGCTGCCAGCCCCACCCACATGACGCCGAGAGGATTAAACCACCTTGCCTCCCCTACCTTGTGGGACACCACTACTTTGTTGCTTGCCAGGTGCAGAGAACTGCGGACAGCGGACCATACCCACAACTCGCAGCACCCGCTCCGCGGGTGCCGCTTCGTTACCAGCATCAGTGGGAGCGTTATCTCACCTCACCTGGGTGTGCAGGAGCCGCGGACTGTGGGGCATTTTCCAACCTTTGTGTGGGCTGTGACAGGCGCGAGCAGGGACTCACTATCCCAGGAGTCCCTGCCAGACCCATACTTCCTAGTCCCGCCTTTGCTGCCAGCCCCGCCCACAGGATGCCAAGAGCTCTATATCTTGGACCGGGTCTTCCACTATGCGGGAGCGCACGGGAGCGTCCCGGGAGAAGCCCGGGACAAGGGCGGGGCCATCGGAGGCCATCAGAGACAGTAAGAGACTGAGCTGGGCCACCCCCCTTGAGTTAACTTTATTTATATGTTGCTGTTTTAAATGGTAATCTGTAATTTATATATTTTAATCACTCCTGTTACCTGTATCAACCCTAGTACAAGCTTATACATCCACGGGAGAGAATGGCACTTAGCAACTCAAAAGGCAATAAAACAGGTAACAGGGGAGGGGGAGGGGGACTTACAGGGACTTTAGAAGCTTTTATCACCAGGGATGCTTCTGCTCTGGAGAAGAAGATTGAGTTGACTGTGCGTCGTATATCCCTTGACCCTGTGTTTCAGAGGAGATCGTCATTAGGGAATATAGCACTTGCTGAGTCCCCTGAACTAGCCTGTACACAGAGCATTCTAATATCCCAGACTAATCGGGACTTATCGACCATTCTTGATTTAAGTGGGGTCGACGCTAGTTTGGATTCCTTCATGACTTACCCTAGTGTAGAGCCGGGCGTGAGTAAAAGTGTCCATCAAACTAATGATTTAGTTACCGACCGAAAATCTTTTGAATGTACGCCGGCTCCCGCAATTAAGCATGAACGGGGCGGATACCTACAAAAGGAAGGGCGCATTCAGAAATCTAAAGTTGTATCTCCCAAAGGTAGGGACAAGGTAAATGTTGTTAAGAATAAAGTGTCTACCCCGGGGAACACAATAAGTTTCAAACGAAATAGCCCAGTTGTAGAAATAAATGACCGTATACTAAAAGACACCTCGGGCACAGTTTGCTCGTTAGAAAAAAATCGAACAATTGGTCAAATCTTTAATCCTTCCTTTAGCGGAACGGACCAAAAGGATTTGTAACCAGTTAGATAATCTTCAGAAGATCATTGAGGCAAACTCTGATATGTTAAAGAAGATGGCAGCAGTAACATCCTCGCAAACGAATGTTCCCCGCCGTACTTGAAAATAATCAGAAGCCTGTTTCTAAGCTGAGCAAAGGGTACAGGGAGACATTAAAGCAAGGTGGGGGAAACACTATGGCTAAGACACCCTGGGCAGATAGTTACGCACATAAAGGTAGCCAAGCTAATAGGAATAATACAACTACTAAGGGGCAAGTGGAAACAGCTACAGTGGTAGAACTTGATACAATCAAGGTGTCAAAAAGCATGGGAAATAAGGAGAGAGTTGATCTTCCCCCAGATTCATTTCCCTATGTTATTGTGCTGGCTGGTGTCCCAGTATGGACTCATGATAGGGCAGAAAGTTTTTACGAATTAAAATACAAAGTGATGTTTTGGCTGGGTAAAAACAGGCCCCTTAGATCAGACCTGAATGGGGAAATCTTAAACGTTAGGAGAGCAAGTTGGGTGGGCCATAGAGCAAAGGATGTTGAGGGAGATTGCATTATAGTGAACTTTAGAGATTCACGAGTTGTTCGGTTCATCAGTGGTTTCCCGAACCACGACAATTCAGGGGAAATTTTCTCCTTTGACTTAAGTTATTTTTATCCATCTGCCTTTGCTGTGGCTGGTAGTGGAAGACCATTTAACCCTTCACATGCAAATAACTATTTCCGCCCACTGGTTCCTGTTGCGGCTGGCAGTAGGAGACCATTCAACTCTTTATATGGAAACAGCTACTCTCAATCAGTAAATCACTTCAATGCTCCATCGACTCCTATCCTGTATAGAGGCTCACTTTCTAACCATCCCTATAGCAGTCGCTCAGTAGGGAACCAATTTATTTTCCAACCATCAATCACTTCGAACCGCTGTCTGACCTAGGGTGGGTGGATTGACACACAAGGGATAAAGTAATAGCGACCATCAGTGAAAACCCTTTGTCCCTTTATGTAAGGGCCCACAAAGCAAATTTGGGGGCTTTGAGAATAAAAAGGAACATGCTTCTGTCATCCCGTATACAGTCACTAGCTGTGATCCGCCAGTAATTAATACCTGCCTGTTAGACGGGCTGGCTCAATCACACAGGAGTTCAAGTTTAAAGCTAGTAACTTGGAACATTGCTGGCTTAAAAAACAAAGTAGATGACCCAGCCTGGAGACGACTTATAGGTGGAACCGACATCATTGGGCTGCAAGAAACTTGGGACTTGGGAAATATCTTTAGCTTAGATGGTTACACTACTCACTACATCCCTGCAGTAGCATCTAACATGGGGAGGGCGAAGGGTGGGTTGGTTACACTAATTTCGGCTACCATCCCTGGTACTCACACCAACTTAGATACAGGGTCACCTTATTGTATGGCAGTACAAATTGTTTGTAAAGGGGTGGGAAATATTATAATTATTAATTTTTATAACTCTTATGATGGAGTTACCACGATTGACCATCTGGCAACGTTAAACCTTTTCTTGGAAAACTATAGGGAGGCTAATAACAACCATTTTTTAATCATAGTTCTGGGTGACTTTAATATTCATGGTTGCCCGAATATGTGCCTGTCATTAGATCAACTAAGCCCCTTGGAGCAAGGTGATACCCACTTCGAGCACTCCGTATCAGGAGATTTTCTCGAAAAGATTCTGGCAGACAATGGTTTGATGCTCCCAGCAAGGGAGGATGAGGAGATACCCACCTTCAAAGGGAACGGAAGCCATTCAGTTATCGATTATATATTCATTAGTTTAACACTGGGGGAAAAGATTTGTGGTTATTCGGAGGTCTGGTCACACTATAGTGACCATAATCCTGTGGTTCTTAGTATCACTGACTTATTTCATAAACCTGAGACATGCCACTATAGGACGGACAAGTTCGATATCCGCCCGACAGATCAGGCCCGCAGAATTAGATGGGATAGGGTGGTCCCCGAAGACTTCTCAAATAACCTCCAAACTAAAGAAGGAACTGAGGGCCAGATGTAGGTAAAATAGATTTACCGATTTTTAATTACCGAATTCTACCGATTCGGTAATTAAAAATCGGTAAATCTAAGGGGTGGATATGTAGGTATTCCAGATGTGCTGGAATACCGATTCGGAAGAATTCGGTATTTACCGATTCGGTAAATACCGAATCGGTAATGCCCATTCATTCCTATGGGCTTTGAAGCCCATAGGAATGAATGGGCATTACCGATTCGGTATTTACCGAATCGGTAAATACCGATTTTCACAAGGGTGCAGGGGGTGTCACTTTGACACCCTCTGGCACCCCCAAAACAGGCTCGGGTGCCATGTGGCAGGCATACATGCCCTAAGGGCAGGTCTGCCTGTCACATGGCATAGGTGTGCATGCACACATGTGCATGCACACCGGAATCGGTATTTTACCATCAAATTGGATTTGATGGTAAAATACCGATTCGGTAAGGCCTCAGGGACTCTGAAGAGTCCCACCTACATCTGGGTGCCTCAGAATCGATAAAATTACCGAATTTTTATTTTACCGAATCGGTAAAATTACCGAATCGGTAATTTTACCGATTCGGTAAAATAATGCCCCCTACATACCTGTCACCCATTTACCGATCGGTAACGGCCAAAATCAGCCGTTACCGCTCGGTAAATGGCCTCAAACGGCCACCTACATCTGGCCCTGAGTTGATTACATGTATGAATCACCAAGCGGGGAATGAGGAGGTTCTAGAGGCATACTCAAAAATCTGTACCCAGGTCGCTTTAGATCTTAGACGGCCTGGGAAAGTAAAAGACCCTGCAGGGACGGGTTGGTTTGACCAAAATTGTTCATTAGCAAACCAAAAGTTAAGGGCCGCTCTGAAATGTAAACCAGTTGATAAATCACTTGTGGCTATATTAAGGAAATCCTATAAAAATGTTCTGGATGTCAGGAGACGAGAAATTAGGGATGCGGCCTGGGAAGAATTAACGTCCATAGATGTGCTTAAGAACAGCTTCAAATTCTGGGCCGTCGTAAATAAACCCTTTTTTAATGATTCTTGTAATAACCAGTTGGATTGTGGCATACAGGAACAGGTGTGGTATTCCCATTTTAAGTCAGTCTATGAAGGGGACAACTTAGGGGAAGCGGCGATACTTACCCCTATTTTGGATCCCTATATTTTAGTGGTTAGTGAGACAGAGGTGGCAGACACAATCAGAAAGATGACAAGTAATAAGGCTCCGGGCCCTGACGCCGTCCCAGCCGACCTCTTTAAATCAGACGTCAAGACCTGGTCTAGAGTTTTAACAAATGTTTTTAATAGGGTATGTAAATCAGGTATCCAGGGTACCTGGTCCCAATCAGTCATCATACCAATTTTTAAAAAAGGAAATAGAGGTGAACCTAGTAATTATCGCCCGATCTCTCTTATTGATTCTGCAGTGAAGGTTTTAGGCCGAGTGGTATTATGCAAACTCGCAGATTGGTTGGCTGAAACTAACACCCTCTCATGCTTACAGTTTGGGTTTAGGAAGGGACGGGGCCCTATAGACCAAAGCCTCAACCTCCATTTATTACTTGAGAAGTACACAATTGCCAAAAGGGGCACGTTATACTTAGACTTCATGGACCTTTCCTCGGCATTTGACCATGTGAATAGGTCCAAATTATTGGGGTTGCTTCTTAAGCTTGGCATTGAAGAAAACATTGTGCACTTCCTTGCTCACCTGCATAGGGACCTTTCGGCCACAGTTAGATATGACCGTCTG
This sequence comes from Lissotriton vulgaris, assembly GCF_964263255.1. Classification (NCBI taxonomy): domain Eukaryota; kingdom Metazoa; phylum Chordata; class Amphibia; order Caudata; family Salamandridae; genus Lissotriton; species Lissotriton vulgaris. The sequence goes on from NC_141697.1 coordinate 656,775,016, forward strand.
GGTAACTGCACGGGTAAGATCGGGATTACTAATGGTGTCAGGCAGGGTTGTATTTTAGCCCCCCTATTATTCACCCTGTATATCAACGACCTAGGTGCTGTCTTAAGTGGGGTGTGCAAGGATATACCGAGGGCAGGCAAGTTCTTCATACCGGCATTACTTTATGCCGATGATGCTGCTCTCTTAGCTGCACAGCAGTAGGGTTGCAACGTCTTTTAAATTCATTTGCAGATTTTATGAAAGCTTTGGATCTGAGTGTTAATTTTACGAAATCACATGTAATGATTGTGGGTAGTAAGTGTAAAAAAATAAAGACCTTGCATTGTGAAGGAAATGTCCTGTCAAGGGTCTCCAGATTCCCATACTTAGGGGTCATTTTTGATGACAATTCCACTTGGTTGCCCCAGTTGATGGCGAAACGTAATACCTTTGTGAGATCTATCTTGTCGGTCCTGGGATTCTCCCGCATATTGGGGGTGAAGCCATTGCAGGCTGTGTTGAAAGTATATGACGCCAAATGTGTTTCACTAGCCATGTATGGAGCGGAGTTGTGGGGGTTTAAAAATGTAAAAATGTTGCAGGTGGCAGAGGATAGATTTTTTAAAACTATTTTATCAATTCCCCAGTCAACCCCCGGCTATATTGCTCATCAAGAGTGTGGGGTAGATTACCTAGAAGATCGTATAGCCATAGCACCCCTATTAAAATGGATCTCAGTCTGGCTGAACCCTGAATTGGAGTTGAACCATGAGGTTCTTAGGGACTGCCTAGCACTTGAGCGAGGTAACTCCATTCCCTGGCTGAACTATGTAAAAAAACTATCAGTCACTCTGGGTCGCCCAGAATTGTATGATCAGCCGCTAAAATTATTGAAGGGGGATTTGAAATGGGTAAAAGTCACCTACAAGTTGATGACTGGTTTGGCTATAGAAGACAAGGAATTAAGAAAACCAACAGTAAGGGCTCACCAACTGGTAAAAACCTCAAGCGAAATGGAACCTTACTTAAGAATCGTTAACAACTCCAATCACCGATTTTTATTGACTAAGTTTAGACTGAATAAATTCCACCTCCTTCTTACAGAACGTCCAGGTTGGACTAAGGAGATAGATCTGGAGATTTGTTCTTGTGACGGATTTTCCGTCATGGACACTATGCACTTTATTTTTTTCTGCAAACATCTTCGCCTCATTCGTAAAAGGTTTATCATTCCTCTTATTAAAAATAAAGGGTTTAGACAAGCTAAACCTGCCCTTTTGTATTTGCAATTATTGACTAACACTTGGTAAATTTTTAATGTAGTGAACTTTTTAACTATAGCTATGAGACTAAGGAGGAAAATCAAATGGACCTGTTGTACATAGCAGCAAACCTAGGAAATGTAATAGATCGTTTTGTCTTTTTCTCTAGTTTCTCTTTTTACTTAGAGAAAAAGGGTATAAAAGAGCTTGCGTATAGGAGAGAAGAAGTTGGCTCCACGGATTTTATTTTGCAGCACGACATGCTGTCGGATTGAACAATTTTACTGTGCTAGAGACTTTGAAATATTTTTGGACTTTAACTTTGATGGAGCAGAAAAGATGATCGATTGCAGAGATTTTGTGTCAGAAGGGAGGAATTGAGGAGAATAGAGAGTCAGACAGCTTTGGGAACCAGTCTAATGTGGCTCTGTCATTCGCCTATGACAGATTGGTAATATGATTTTCTAATTTTATTTAACATATACTAAATAAATGTTTAGTTTATGCTTATCTAGAGAAAAATGCTTTATTTTCTTTCCCTTATTGAAACTTAGATAAACTATTGAAAAATGTAAACTCGAGTCTGTTTTTATTCTTATTTATAAAAGTCATGACAACATTTGATGTTAAAGTTATGGGAATACTGTGATTGAGCTGGTCTTAATCGCAATCAACTGACTTTTATTAGTTGGTCCATCGACCAAATAGCGGATTATCTTGATGTATCGTTCTCCTCATAACAGGTTAGATGATGGTTCGTAATGTATATATTGTACAAAGTGTAAATTCGAGGTACCCTGCTATCCAGCAGCTCACCCTGTTTGTCACTGATTCAGGGGCGGTGTGGTGTGTGAATGTGTGACTCGCGGTGTTATGGGCCCCATCGGTGAGTAAAGGATGAATTATTGCTCCTGAGTTAAGTGAGACAAGTTTGAGGGTATATGTTAGAAAGCTCAGCTGCATCAATTGACTGATTTCTTTTATATAATACTTTCCAAACAACACTATCTTCTACAGGTTATAATTGAGGTTTCTTCAGGTATAGAAGCTTTAATGGGAGCTTGTACTTCATTAGTACCCTAATAGTTTAAGGATGGGCATGCCATACAGTTGGTGTTATAACAGTCTTCTGTGCTATACAGATTCAGGTGGGCTGAGATAAGGTGAAATATCACATTTTATTATTCTGAGAGAAGAACCACAGATTCAAATAGAAAATGTCCCCCATGCCCATCAGCAGTGAACACTCTGATATTAATGACCAACATGTAAAAAATATAAAACCACAATACACATAGCCAATGGTTTATTCACTCAAAGCCTACCTCCTGAATCATAATGTTTGACTTTTCTCAATGTAGCTTAACTGAAATAGCCACAGAGGTGTTAGGGTAGCATAGGAGTGTTTTCAGTGTGATTTGGGTCTTTTCGCATACCTTGATGACAAATACCCAATAAATGATGATTTGTATAAACACTTACAGCATGTAAACAGAATAGTTGCAGTGCTTATTGTGGCAGACTATAAATTGTACTTAAGGAAATCCAACATTTTTTTTTTAATCTGAAGTTATTCAGTGAAAGAAAAGGACTTACACCCGGGTTTTTGAAAAAATGTGGGGCATGTAAAGAATTATAAGCAGGCATTAAGGGGATTCCTAAATGTTGGCAAGACATATCTATCACATTATGCAGAAAGGGTGAAGCCCTTATATCAATTGATAACTCCTACATTTGCCAAGAAAGACTGGAAAGATAAGCATACTCACGTTCTTATAGACCAATGGTAGACATGCTTGCAACTACACTTTTACAAAAGTGAGATAAAACACTTCATTTGAAAATAAGGATAGTTCCCAGTCAGGTAGGATACACTTACATCTTATACAATGATGAAAGAACAGCACACATTGCTTATAAATCACCTTTGTACACTGCAGCAGAGAAGTGGTTTGCTCCGATTGAGAAAATTCTCACTGCTGTGCAGTCTGCAATCATTGAATAATGATTCACTGTGTGAGGAAATAAATTAATTGTAGTACCTATTTTGGGAGCGACAACCAACACAAGCATTGTGAATCCTAGTGCATTACACATATGCCACGTGCGCTGGGGGTAATGGGCCAACACAATGTCACTTGACTATCCCCTTAGACTAAAATGGCTCCGCTACATTAGAAACTTCTTCACTGACCTTGGCCTCGAACAATATTACCTCCACCCAGAATCGATAGTCGCTTTCCCAAAAAAGGAACTTAAGGAACTTGCATTACGACATCTGGAAACACTAAGACTGTCAACCGAGTCTGCAAAACCTTCAGTGATTCACGCGAACACAGTCCAGCAAACGTTTGGCATTCAACCGTATCTTACTCTCGATACCAAAACATACGAGAGGATGCTGCTAACCAGGCTCAGATTGAACCTCTTTTTCAGACTGGTTGCTTTTCCCCTAAACAAGGCCTGGGACTTAAACCTGCCTCCGTGTCCCTGCGATGCGAAATCAACTCAATCCAATATCCATGTCATCTTTTTTTGTAAATTTTATCAACCCCACAGAAAATATTGGATACTTCCGCTATGCAGGCGATGGGGCCTCAGACAATGTCGACCGGCCTTCCTTAGACTGCAAACCTTAGAGTCTGAAGAAGTCTGTTACCTGGTCTTAAACTTTTTAAAATGTATTCTGAACCATAGAAAAAACCTTTAGCAAACTGCACTAGGGAAAAAAATAATGATTTAACGATTTGATGATGATCTTTTGAAGCAAAAACTCCTCTTCTTTTTAAACAAATGACATCTGCTTCTTTTTCTCCTTATTGTATAAATGTCCCCATGAAATGTCTTTTTAACTTATGTATGTATGGTCCTTTTATGCTGTTTGCTTCTTTTATGGTTTTCTTTGTGACAAACCGAATAAAGAATTATTATTATTATTATAATGGGTAATGAGTGAGACCACTTTCAGATGTACAATTTGAATTTGACACCTCATTAAATGTGCAGGAATCTTGGCAATACTGACAGGTAATACCTGATACCCATTTATGAGACAGTCACATGAGCATCATGACGTTTTTTGCACTGATGGATCCACGCAGGCTCCTACAGGCAAGAAAGAGTGGTATGCTGCAGCAGGTACAACTGTTCAGGGGAGATCTGAAGATTCAGAATTCAAAATCAAGCACATAAATGGGAAGCCTTAAGTGACTCAACTACGCAATGTGCAGAACTGAATGCACTCTCCTAAGCCTTGTAAAGAGCTGCTAATTCAGTTCCTGCATTAAATGTGTCTAATTCATCGTTTTGTGTACACGAGTAGAACACTGATTTAACACATTGAGAACTCAGTGGTTACAAATGCTCACAGGGAAAGCCGATAAAAGCTAAACAGCTTTGGCTGTTATAGCTGCATTCTAAAGACAGCTTCCAGTTGTGGTGGTCCACCACATTCTGGCACACCAGAGACAGGGAATTCACTCCAAATGCAATTCATACAATAATCAAGCTGCTAAAGCTGCCATGCAAGTGCAGGCATGCAAAGTAGCAGCAATGACCTGATCTCAAATTAAGATCGACACGGACATACACTCTACTCCAATCAGCACACAATAAAAAGCCCCACCTCCTTGCTTCCCAGAGGAATACAACGACATCGTGGGACAAGATGGGCTCCCCACAGTCGGTATTCCCAAGTTGGGGATCGCAGCATACTAAAAAAGTTTAATCAGTCAGTCAAAACTCTTTATTTCGATTAATTAAGATCATAAAAGAAGCAGCAATACATACATACAAAATAGATAAAAGTATATATACAATTAAGATAAGCAGGCATGTGTTTACAGACATTCATATATATACACTATTTATATTACATAGTTCATGAAAAAACAGTTAGTACAAAATGTCTCCAAAATAGCTTAGAAACTACTATTAAAATGCAATAAAATTTATAAAATCATCAGTTCCATGATTGTTGGGCCGGAATTCAATTCATACATATTGTTCTTTTATTCTTTACTCTTGCTGCAGCCACCAAAAAACTTGCTACACTAAAGATGACCCGCACACTGTTCAACAGTTGCAAATGTAACAGTGCAGGCCTCACCTGTAGAAACCCCGCTTCTCGTAATATAGGCAACAAAAATGTATTACGTGCCTCAGAAAAATTTTCACAAAACATAATTAGGTGGAGAGTGTCTTTTGTCGAGAAGTTATTGCATGAACATGGTGGGGAATCAGCTGGTTTGCCCCATTGTTGGTGGTCTCCCAGGACGAAATGAATTCGATTAAATCTGAACCTTATCAACAAGAAGCGATGATACGGCTTTGTAACAATCTTGAGGTAGGGTTCAATATAGGGCGAGGTCTGTAAGACATAAATGCTTCTTACTCCTGATTTTTTTTAGCTCCACCTCCTCCCTATCTGCCTCTGCCATGAACCGGAAATTGTGTTTAATCCATCCCAGATCCTCTTTCTTAATTCCCTCTGGGGGCATACTAAACAAGTTTAATCAATTGAATGTAATTAAAGCCACTCAATGGATTAGGCTCTGCACTTGCTGGAGTGTCTGCTATGGTATGCCTTCTGTGAGAGCGTTACTGCTGGTCTCTAATTTCAAAACAAATGAAACAGCACATTCATTAGTGGAAAATTTGTCAACACATAAAGAATTCTGAAACTATAAAACCATAGTTAGAAAAGCAGCTAATCTCTTCCAAATTAAAAACCAGGACCGTATCGACCCATCTCAGCCAACCATGACATGGTTTGCGCAGTCGCAAAAGACTTGTTAAGTTTTGCAGTGAAAGGTGCACAGTCACATCTAGATTTAAGTTGTAGAGTATTAGCAGAAGCACTTGCTTTATTATCCATTAGTATCCAGTTCTCACACCCCTTTCAAATCAAATGAGGTAGCTGAGAAAGCAAACAGTATGTTAAAACAAGCCTAATGGGACACTTTGTCTGAACCTGCATAGTTTGCACAGAGTTTTGAATAATACACCAAGATGTATTTGTTGAACCGCAATCCCAATGAAATGCTGTTTGGTGTTAAAATGTATGCAGAGGACCATCTAGAAAGTAAGACTCTGCATGATCACTCATGTATTGATCAGTTACGAGTTTTGCAGGTTACCCTGGATAGTCTAGGTCAGACTGCAACTCCAGAGTCATGTCTGGTGACTTGCTGGCTACCGAAAGCCGTTAAACCTGTTGAAGAGTGATTGGGACTGAAGGAAGAGTTTATTCCTGCTTATTGAGACCTACGTTTGCGCTGCAAACAGAAGGGACAAGAACAGTAATCTTATCACCAGGAGAAACAGTATGCGATTTGGTGTCCATTTATACAATAAAGACTGTGCACCATGCCTGACTGTGCATAGCAGACCAGTGGAACTTACGAAACCACAGCTGACTGTACAACTGTCAATGATATAGCGGGACGTGTCCCTGTAGGAAACCCCAAACACATCTACATAGCAACCAGGTTCACGCAGAGATCAACAAGTGGTAAACACTGAACGACTGATAGTAAAATAACTTTGCAAACAGCAGCACCATTAGACGAATCAGACAGTGAACTTGATAAGAACGTGCTACATTCCAGTATGTGTGCCTCACAAAATTCTGATTCTGAATTATCTGAATGTGAGACTATTGCTGTGAATGAAATATTACTTGAAAGTTAAATAATGGATGAGAAATTTACCACAAATATTGGGAATCGTAAATATTTTCCATCTACACGTACCTTACTAGTTGCAGAAGAAGAAGCCAGGCAAGAAGACTTCATTTCCCATCACCCATCTGCACCCATCTGCACAGGAAATGACATCGCTGAATTTCCCACCATCCATCTGCAGAGTACTTGACATAATTGGTTTCCTCCAAACCCGTCTTTAAAAGAAGCCAAGTAAGAAGACTTCATTTCTCAACATCCATCTTCTTTGGTAGTGAAATCACTGTATTTCCCATCATCAATCTGCACAGGAAATGACATCTCTGGTGTCCCACCAAAACCATCTTTAACAGAAAAAGTCAGACACGAGGATTTCATTTCCCGTCATCTGTACTGGAAGTGACATCACTGTATTTCTCATCATGTACCCGCACAGGAAGTAACATTACTGGTTTACCACCAAAACTATCTTTAATAGAAGAAGCCAGACAAGAGGCCTACATTTCACATCATCCATTTGCACAGGAAGTGAGATCACTTCATGTGTTTTCCCAACTTCAACTTTTTAGGCATCCCATAGTATGGTGGACATAGACAAGGGTTTTAGACCAGAACCTGTGTTCCACTGATTTTTAGCAGATATAAAATAACAATGTATCTGCTCCAACACCTTGTACTGTAAATCCCCACATCACATCTAGTCCTACACAACCCAAACACTCACATAGCATTTGCACAATATACAGACCCAATCTCATTTACACCCCACTAACTCGGTTCTTAACCTTTTGCGACACCCGCTTCGCGGGTGCCGCTCATAGACTGCTCCTGCCGCTTACCTTTGGATTGCACTCTGCACTTTTGTTCTGCCGCCTTGAGGAACAGCACGCCTCCCCATTAGAGTGTTTCCGCTGGTGTGAGCGCGTTCTGCAATTGGCAGAACTTGTGACCTCTCCCAGCTGGAAGCCGTGTGGGTCGAGGGCAGCGGGGTTTAAAGGAGAAGGTTACCGACCGGGGGACTGCGAGGACCAGCATTCCTCAGCTAGCGCAGCTGGTGCCTCTTCCCCCGGCGGCCACGCCCACCGCCTGCACGTACATAATTGACGTGATCTCCACCGCAACGCGGGACGCGCGCGGGACGGAGCTCGGGGCGAAGACCGGGCAAAGAGCGGGCCGTTTGAGGCCGTTCGAGTATGGCAGAGTCCGGTCCGGGCTATCCCCCTTGGCCCCATTTTCTGCTGTTGGAAATACTCTTGTCATTGGCGCATGGTGAGGATAAGGCACAATGTCTACACGAGAGTACAGAAGCAAGGCAGCAAAGGAGAAATTGAAAAATGGAACACTAGATGACTTTATCACCAGAACAAACACTGCCATAGATATGGAGATCAGTAAGATGCAGCACAGGGTCTCCATTGAACTTGATGCAGATAGAAGACTATCCCAGGAGCTGGCCATTACCAAGAAATCCTCGTTGGGGCATTTTGCCCTTGCCAAAACACTGGATCGCACAATGGGACCAGCATCGATTCTAACGCAGGCAGTGATCCATCATCCACCAGCCTCACCTCCTCCAGCCCCAGTAGCGAAGGCTGGGTCTCCATGTGCAGCCCCCCCATCCCTAGTTTATCACTGTGCAGGGTGGGAGGGGTAGATGGGCCCCCCTTGATGACACTACCAACTGCCAATCCCAACGTCATGAGTGCGAGGATCTCCCCTAACCCCCTAAAGGGCTCCAACCAGAAACGAAAGCGTAAGACCGCCACTGCCTATTCTAGGAAAAAGGCTAAGGTAGCGAAGACTCAGTTACCCTCTCAAGTACTAGCTCAGCCATCCCACTCACTCCTTCCCGTGGTAAATAGTTGCCCCTTAGTACCAGAACCTAGTTCAGTTAAGTCGATGGGGGAACATGAGAATCTGGTAATTGAAAGTGAGAATGGTGGGGTACCACTTTGTATGATTCAAGGAAAGGATGTGGATTTTTTAACGATTGTGTGGGAAACGCTAAAAAAACTCCTAACCCCTTTGGAAGTCAGACTGTCTCGAATAGAAACCCAGCTCCTCGAGACTGAAAAAAGTATTCTAAATCTGGCCACCCTGACCATACCTGGCAATAAACCAACTAGCCCACTAGCTGCGACCCACATTCCATCAGTAGCTGCTGTCACCTCACCATCCCCTCCGGTGATCAAACCCGTCCCAAAACCCCGGCATAAGGTCTCTGTAAGTACCACCGCCAATAGAGTAGCGGGAATTGCAAACCAGTTGCCGGCCCCTTCTGTATCAGCTCCGAAAGTGCAGGCTGCCCCGAGGGCTAAAAACCGCGACACTTACTACGCCATCCCACAGAGAGACAAATTTACTAAAAACCACTATACGGGTTATGTTGATCTCCCCCCAGACGTAAGACCATACGTAGTAGTCCTCACGGGGGTGCCAGAAATCCCATACCAACAGCAGGAGGATTTTGGGTCATTAAAAAATAAGGTCATCCACTGGCTCAATGCGAACAGGCCATTGCCCAATCACCTGAGAAGTAAAATTCTTATGGTGCGACGGGTCCCTTGGATAGGCACCTCGCACAAATCCATCTCAGGTGATTGTGTTATTGTCTCATTCGAAGATCCCAACACTGCACACTTTATTCACTCATGGAGCAATCATGGTGCTAAGTCGCCCATAGCAACTAGACCATTAACTTATTTCTATCCCCCGCGTTCTCATTCCCACACGGGGGGAAACTGGAATTGGAATACGATTCCGGTACGAAACTTTGTGCAGGGTGGGCCATCTAACTACTGGCAAGACACACATGGAGGGTGGAATGGGGCTCCCACCCACAACAGATTTGGATGCCTTGAGGACGTGGATTGACTTTACCATTGGGCCTCCGATACTTCCTCCCTGACAGACTCACACTGCTCTCTGTCTTACCCCCCACCTTGTTCTGTTTCACCAATATCTCACAGGACTAACGACACACCGGCACCATCACCATATCTCCCTGGAGATTGCAACCAAATCACGGGTGAGATCAAGCACACAGAGGAGCAGGCTGTTGACTATCTCACTGGGGGCATATCTACTGACCATACAAAAGAAGAAGGTGAGATCACCAACCCAGGCCCAGCTGAGATGCTATATGCAACATGTTCACCGGTATTAGAGGGTCTGTCCTCTTCTAACTACTGCCAGGGTAGGATAAGCAGGTGTCCACTGGTTTCTAATTCTATCGAGGAGGGGGGGGCACCAAGAACACTTTCGATACTTTCTTGGAACGTGGCCGGGTTGGCTAATAAATTTGACTCCCCAGAGTGGGTGGAATTCACTGAGGAATATGACATATGTCTGTTCCAGGAAACGTGGGCTAGAGAACAACACTCCCGCGTAGGGTTCGCTACCTTTGAGATCGTGGCAAAATGGGGTGGGAAGGGACGACCGTCCGGTGGTTTGTCAATTTGGGTAGGTTCCCACCTTGGATGCAGGGCGAGAAACATCGTAACCAACTCACCGGACTTTCAGTGTGTTGTTCTAGAGTGGCCATCCGATGTTAGAGTAGCATTAATAAATGTATACTCTAGACCGGTTGGCATTACGGGCACTTCAGGGACAATAGAGGAGTTGGCTGTGTTCCTCGACTGTGTCACCCTCTGCCCATCACTTATAATTGGGGGGGACTTTAACATCCAGTATGAGCCCCTCCCGGATCATTTGGAAGGTGTAAATAATGAAGAGGATGATCTCTGGGAGATACCCACCTTGTCGGGCCCAACGGTAAAATCATGGTCACCCTTAGCCACTCAAATAATATCTTTCACTTTATCCCACTCACTGAGGGCTTGTAATGGGCAGATCAAGGGAGACATCCCACCCCAGCCCACCTTCAATAGACCAGGGCACGAATCACGGATAGACTACATCCTGGTTCGGACAAAGGATTGGGCTAAAGTGAGGGATTTTACGATACTCAGAAGGACCGACAGTGACCATAATGTATTGTCAGTGAGGTTCGCTGTCCAGGGCACGCCAATTGCAAACACAGACAAACATTTTGCATTTCCGGAGGGTCTAGTTGCAACCAGCAACAGACGTAGAATTAGATGGGCAACACTAGTGCAGAACCCAAAAAACACTCAGAGGCTATACGAGGCAGTGGTCCCTGCCCTTGAAAAAGTTCGGGATCTCTTCCCTCAGTCACCCACACCCGATAATTTCAGCGTGCTTGGGGATATCCACTCCGAGCTCTGCACTAACTTAGCAGAAGTACTGAACCCGGTGGCCAGGACGAAAAAGGGAAAGGGAAGAAGAGCCACATGGTTCAATGCTTCTTGTAGAAGAGCAAAGGCTGACCTTCTGGAGTCTCTTAAAATCCGGGATACTCCTAGTAAGATCAGGGATTAGCGGATGGCCTACAAGCTTATCACCCGCAATGCCAAAATAGAATGGGACCAGGACAATTGGTCGGAAATGACTGCTGCCCTAGTACTTCACGATGCCCGTAAATTCTGGCAGATCGTCAAGCATGGTTCAGCTGAACCTATAGCGGCAGTTGATGCAAATATTGCTGCCACTGTGTGGGAGGACCACTTTAAATCCTTGTATAGTGCGCCTGACCCGGGTCAACCAGGGAACCCACTTGATCCACCAATGGTTCAACCCCTAGAAAGCGTATCCAAGTTGGATGGGTTTACCCTGGGAGAACTTGATAGGGCAATCTTGGACCTTGCGGCTTAAAAGGCGCCAGGCCTGGACAAGCTTCCAGGTGACCTTTACAGGCATGAAGTTAAGATCTGGGCCCCTTATTTGAGGGTGCTGTTCAACGCAATTCTGAACGGCATGACGATCCCCCCAACTTGGCTGGGGGCAGAGATAGTCCCTATATTCAAGAAGGGTTCGCCTCTGCTCCCAGCCAACTACAGGCCAATAAGCCTGATAGATGTTTCTCAGAAACTCTTCACTAGGCTACTCCTGGATCGTTTGTCGGAATGGATGTCGGATTATGATATTCTGAGTCCATTCCAGGCGGGATTTAGAAGGAAGATCTCCACCACAGACCAGGTCTTTCGGCTCGCCCTCATTTTCTGGAAAACGGTACAGCTGGAGGGTGGCAGCCTCTACACTGTATTCGTGGACCTGAGGGCGGCCTTTGACCTCGTCCCCCGCAGAAAACTCTGGAAGGTGCTGGCCAAACTGGGGGTCCCCAGGGGCTTGCTGGAGATGATCATCCGTCTCCATACTGCCAACTTTGCTCAGGTGAGGTGTGGTAAGGAGGGGGCGCTGTCAAACCGATTCCCCGTTGACAGGGGGGTAAGGCAGGGTTGCGTGCTCGCACCGACCCTGTTCTGCCTCTACGTCAACGGGGTAATCGCCCACCTCAATGGGGTTGCCAACTCTGACGCTCCCAAGCTGGCAGGCAGCAGGGTGCCGGCGATAATGTTCGCCGACGACACCCTGCTGCTGTCAAAGTCCCCAATGGGGATACAGCGCGTCCTAAATGGCTTTGTGGAGTTTTGTGGGGAACACGGCCTAGAAATTAACACCTTAAAGACCAAATTTATGGTCTTTAATGCCCCACCAAGACTAAGATCCACCCCTACCATCGGCCAGAGCAGACTTGAAAGGGTGCGTACCTTTGAGTATCTTGGGGTCTTGTTAAATGAGAATATGACCTGGTGCACACACCAACAGAAAGCACTACTTAAATTGGCCCAGTACTCGGGAGGGGTTATGAGGCTCATGGGAAATAATAGGTCATCTATTAAACCCGTCGGCCCACCACTCCAGATTTATAAGGCACAGGCAAGGGGGGCCGCCATGTATGGTTGTGAGCTATGGGGCCACGTAGTTTCTCCAGAACTGGTGAAAGAGGAGAATAAGTTCATTAGGCAGGTGGTACGACTTCCGCCCAGCACGCCCCTTGTTCCACTGAGGTTAGATTTAGGGCTGCGACCTTTAAGCGAAGAACTGGCACTGCGTCCCCTGGTTTATTGGCGTAGGCTGTGGGCAGTCCCAGAACTGATCAGTTATAGGCAGGCTTTACAGTATGTCCTAGCTATGCCTAACGCTGGGAAAATTAAATGGCTTAAATTTATTAGAACTGAGCTGGAGGGTCTAGGCCTATCGTCACTGTGGTCTGATCCTCTATTCGCATGCCCATTCATTTCCAAAAAGAGTCTGGCAAAGGCATACTACGACAGTAAATTAGCGGCACTCTGTCGTCAGCAAACTCTGGGGACATTTACGGAGTCATTTTTATCCATCAAGGACAATTACAGTTTTGAACCAACCTTGGACAAAATATATCCTGTTCTTCTTAGGAAACTCTACTTACAATGGAGGCATGGGACCCTTCCCATCCGAGCTCTAACTAGTAAGTGGAGTGAATCAGCAACTAGCTTATGCCCGGCTTGCAGAGTGGCCAATGAATCAGAGCTCCACATAGCCTTTTTCTGTCCGGCTTATAATGTTTCCCGCAAGAAATGGATTGTCCCCATATGTAGGAGCTTGGGGTTTGCGGAGTGCTTGGCCGCGTTTAGAGTACTGAAAACAGATTTGACTGATCACATCGTCTTTGCTGTGGCTAAATATTTAGGTGCAATGTGGTACCTGAGAAGTCAGTGCCTTAAGGCTGGACATTGACCATTGACTGACTGTAGAATAAAATCTGAAACTCTGTATATAGGAAAACTTTTATGTACCCGGATGGATTGTGATGTTTTAATGTTTTATTGTTTTAATAATTATGAAATGAATTATGCATATCTTTTATGGTGATAAAATTACCGAAATAAAAATTTATGAAATGAAATACACTCATAAACTACAAAACACATATGGGTGCCTAGCTAGGAAGAGGGCTGCTTAAGTTGGCGGCTCCATTCCAGTGGTAGTCTCTTTAAGAAATGTGGATGCATTATGATGAACGAAAAGCAGACTTGAGCACTGAAATGAAAGTGGCATATCAGTTCACAATTGTCTAAAACAGGCTCAAAGTGCAATTTTGAATGACCGCTCAAAAAATGAGCACAGACAACATGGCGGATCTCAGATCCCAAAGAAGGTTATGAAGCAGAAGGGGAGCTGGTGCAATCCGAACAGAAGAAACCTGAAGCCTACATCCCACCAAAGTAGGTACGAACTGCACAAAATTCCACTCACTGAAACTCTTTCCTTCTCACGTACCTGCAATATCCACCACCCCTGGCACATAGGTACTTCAGCGTATTCTATGCACGAGTCCTAGTGCATGGTCTCAATATGGTTGCCCACATAGTCTGCCCCGGGTGAATATGCAAATAGGCGTGGCACCATGAATAAACGATCTACACACACAGCAAATTAACAAATGGAGATACACAGCAATATTACATAAGACGTTTGCTGTAGCAGGTGTGTTTCAGGTACCAGGGGTCATTAAAATCAACATCAGTCAGCATGCGCCTCACCAAAATGGCACCCCACGTACCCCAATCCACCTGTAACTGGAAATAACAAATTATATTTTTGCTCAGGGAGCTAACAAGTATCAATTGTTAACCTAAAATCTCTTACAGAGCGGACACTTGCCCATATAGTAAAGCTATGAATGCCTGTCTCTTAATGCATGCTTAGTCTGAACAATAATGCTTTGAAGAAAATTAGACTAGTTATATTTGTATTTCTACTAAAGTCAACTAAGGTCAGGCTGATATAAACTCTGGTGAAGCATAGTGTTCAGGTTACCACAGTGCTGAATTTATGGGACATCCCTATTCTGACACTAAGTTTATGAGTGAAGTGAGACTCTATCCTTGAAAGGTGTAGCTCAACATTCAACTGTTACAGTGATAAATATGAAATGCAGAAGTCTAACGTTTTCTCTTATTTGTCCTGTGTCTCTACTTCTTCACAGCAATCACTATTTTGCCTACATGGAGATACAAGAAATATACATTTTTATCGACTTTAACTTTTGTTTTTTAGCTAAAGAAAAATAAAGTTATATTAATTTAAAGGTGGTGCATAATATAGGGCTCCTGGTTTTGTGGTATTTATGTTTTTAACATTTCTGTCTGTATTTATCCGTATTCATTTTTGGGCCACCTGATTGATATTTAGTGATTTTTATTTTGTGTTTTACGAATGAGTGGAGTGGTAAAATCACATATTTCAACATTTATTTCACTGATTAACATGCACTCACTTTGAAGCATTTCACGTTTTAGCAAATGAAGAAGCCAAATATAACAAAAGACTACATCTGCAGGTTAATATTGCCAATATATACAAATATATGTTAACGTATGCCTGTATTTAAGGAAATCTCATCCTGTTTTTTTAACTCCCTTTGCTGTCGATCTGCTCAGCTGGTGGCCAAGAATTCATGGAAGACAGCATGGTGAGTTACTCACAAGAAGCAAACCTTTCAATATTTTTCCACTTTAAAAAAATAAATGCAGCCAGGAAGCACATTGTTTTCTGTCTGTATTTATATGTAAAGATCAGTCAAAATGGACAACTGAGAGCCTTATGCATAAAGTATAAATTTAAGGTGTAACTATAACTGAAGAATTTCTAGTGTTAGGTTTATGTAGAAGAATAAATAAAGTTTTCCTAACTATAGCAAAGGTTCAATTTTTTTCATTGAATTTCAATATTTTTTATTTTTTTTAAATGAAATCATAGAGATTACTGTCGTTGAGGGGAGTGTTATCAAGTGGACGGTGAAACAGCACAGTGGAGGAGAGTGTTGTAAAGTGTACTTTCAGAGTATAGTATCATACAGTGGAATGTGGTACAGTGAAGTGGTGTACAGTGGAATAGCGTACACTGGAGTGTTGTAGGGTCAAGTGGCGTGGAGTGTTGAAATGTGCAGTACAGTGGAGTGGCATAGAGTGGAGTGTTGTAGAGTGGAATGGCATAGAGTGGAATGGCAACAGTAGAACAGCGTACAGTGGATTGGCGAAGAGTGGAATGGCAGAGTCTAGTGTGGCAGAGTGTAGTAGCATACAGTGTAGCAGCGTACAGTGGAGTGACATACAGTGCAGTGGCATACAGTACAAAACTGTACAGTGGAATGTCATAGAGTGGAGTGTCATAGAGGATAGTGGCATAACGTGGAATAGTGTAAATGGAGTGGCATAGAGTGAAATCATGTAGAATATAGTGGCAGAAGTGGAGTTGCGTAGAGTGGAATAGTGTAGAGTGGAATAGAATAGAGAGGACTAGCAAAGTGTCGTGTGGCATAGAGTGGAGTGGTGTAGAGTCATTTGGGGCAGAGTTGTGTGACGTAGAGTGCAGTGGCAACAGTGGAGAGGTGTACAGTGAAATACATTATATCAGATTTGCGTACAATGGAGTTGCATAAAGTGGAATAGCATTAAGTGGAGTGCCGTATAGTGGAGCTGCGTACAGTAGAATAGCGTACATAGGATTGGCATACAGTGTGGTGGTGTACAGTGTAGTGGCATACAGTGGAGTGTGTTAAACTGGATTAGCGTACAGTGGAACAGTGTACAGTGGAGTGGCATAGAGTAGAGTGGTGTAGTGAAATAAAGTGGGCAGAGTGTAATGGTGTAGAGTGGAGAGGCTGACACTGACATACAGTTTAGTGATGTAGAATGGATTGTTGTACAGTCGAATGTGGTAAAGTGTAGTAGGGTAGAGTGCAGTGGCGGCTGATGACATTTGAAAGTGGTGAGGCATAAACGTTTGGGCTGAATGCCCGCTGGCAAGCAAGTGACCCCCGCTGTCACAAGGAATGTTCAGGAGGGCAACCCCCCCCCCCGGTTGAGAAAATAATGAAAAAAAGTGGGCAAATGGTGCATTTTCAAGCATATTTGAGAAAGCAAGAAGGTTAATAAAGCAATTGTGAAAGTGTAGTCATGACATAAATAAAGAGATTCATATGGTAATGACACAGCTAGCTGCTTTTTTAGTATAACCACAGAACCTCATAAACAGAAATCTACTGAGGGAATACATGTTATTGTTATTTGTTGGACTGGGCACAATGAAACAGCAAGGAATAAACATTAAAAGGCAGTAGGGCATCCTACAATTCACTGCAAGTCTCATTCAGGAGATGAAGAAATACAATTGCATCACTCCCATCCTGATGATGGTCCACTACATCATCAAAACCAACTGCATCATTTACAAATATTGCAAAGAATACAGCTTTTGTTTTTGAAGTAGTGGCCCAGCAAAGCCATTGTAATCTGCTGCAGCACTCATTTTATCTTGACAGGCAGAACACAGTTTAAAAAAAATAAATGGCTATTTTGGATCAAATAGCAATTGCAAAAAAGGCTGTATGAACCCACACAACTTAACTAGAGAGGTGCTGCTAAAACAAATTCATAAAATGACAGACTCTGCAAGATCTCAAATGCTCAGTACTGAATTTCAGAGCAGCCATATGGTAAATGTTAGACAGATTGAAGTCAGGCATACAGCAGTGATTTCAATTACGTCAGTATCTGTACAGCAGATGAGGAACAACTGAGCAGGTCACAAACTACCAGCATTCAAGAAATGTTAGGATTATTACTTAGTTCACTTTTTGTAGACAAAATCAGCACATCTGTCTTTAATAGCTTCAAACTTCTCAATGACTTGAATATTAAAGTATATGATTCTCTTAACAAGGTCTCTCTTGATAAAGAGCATTGCTAATGCATTTGGGGCCAGATGTAGGTAAATATCATTTACCGATTCTAAAATACCGAATTTTACCGATGCAGTATTTTCGAATCGGTAAATGATATGTAGCTAATGATTCGGTAAATTGTACCGAATCAGTAAAAACCGATTTGGTATGCCCCATACATTCCTATGGGCCTGGAGGTCCATAGGAATGAGTGAGAATTACCGATTCGGTAAATACTGAATCGGTAATAGGGGGTAGACTTACAAGGGTGGCAGAGTGTCACATTGACACCCTGTTACACCCCTGTATAGTGCATGGGTGCACATATGGCACCCATACATGCCCTAAGGGCATGTATGTCTGCCACATGGCACAGTTGAAAAAAGCACAAAATTGCTTTTTTTAACTTGTAGTTGGAGGTAAATAACGAATCCTTACAAGTGAAAAGCACTCACTTGAGTGCTTCCTACATTAAGGATTCAGTAATTTACCGAATCGGTATTTAAGAATTCGGTAATTTACCGATTCCTTAAATTACCGCTTCAGTAAATTACCGAATCGTTAAATTAGGCCCCTAAATCTTAAATGCCTAATAACGGTCGGTAACGGCCGAAATTCAGTAATTTCATCCGTTACCGACCGGTATTAGGCTTCCTACATCTGGCCCCTAGTCTTTCTTCAATACTGGTGTTCCACAAGAATGTATTGATTCTTTTTTAAGTTGAAAAACATTGTTAGGACTCAGCTGTTTTCATAGAAGTTTTAATGGCTGCTTTTAGTATAGCCACTATCTCTGTAAGTGATGTTTCTATATTAAGTTTCTGAATTAAAGTAAGCAAAGAAATGGCACCAGTGGCCTGCCGATATGCATGCATTCCATACAGTATAGTTAACTCGGTTCTCACATCATCTTTGTTGAGCGTAGGATACGCTTCCACAGCCTCATTCAGTGCTTGCTCAGAGAAGAAAATATAATAATTTGCAAAGTGATCACTTTGCCGTAATGCGGCACTCACCAAATGCTTTATTAAAGAAAAATAGTCCTTTACATTCACATATATAGTGTCACATATTTCCTTTGCAATTCTGACCACACTGCTGATGTTATTTCTGTGGTTTGAGAAACTAGAATCGCTTGGCTGTATGCTGTTTAATTTATCAACCCTTTCTCTGACTTTGTTAATGCAGGAGACAAACTAAACTGTAGCACTTTGCACAGAGATTGTATCTATTTCGCGTTGTTTTAGCTGGTTGTATAGTGTGTCGACATGAGGCATTATTTCATGAAACAAAAACAGAAAGAATCGAAATTGTCTTCCTGTGTAGGGTTCGAGCAATGTCACGGACCTCATTCCGACTTAAGATTCAAAGTCACTACCGGCTTCTACGGTGTCAAAACATTTGTCTAGATAAACCCTATATGGGTTTATTAGGTTGATTGTGAATATGTGAAAGTTGGAGTTGGGGATCCCTTTGGAAGCCTTATGGCCACAATGTACTGAAGTATTTCCGTTTTTCTGAGGGAACGTGAGCCGAATGCTGCCATGCCTCCTACATCCAAAAAGTAAATTTGTGCCCCTGAAATTTTTATACTGCTTGTTACATATAAGCATGGGCGGAAAATCCGTTTCGCTCGCGGATTTTGCGGATTTTCGGTAAATTCGCAATCCGCGAGATTCGCGAATCTCCCGCAAAATCCGCAAATCCGCGAGCAGCGGATTTTATGGCTTGCTCGCACTGTTCGCGTGAGTTCGCGGCTTCCCAGTACAACTTCGCGCCCCGTGAATAAGCGCAAAATTGCAGAAATACGATCTTAGCAAAACTGAAACTACTTACCAGGTTCAAAAGTTCAGGCTCATCATTAGTAGCCATTTCCTGTAGTGCTTCCTGAGGGGCCCCTCCAGAGTTCAGTTGCCAGTTGCAACTATTATGTGACCCTGCTCTGAACCTCAGAATAGTTACACATATGCCACAAAGGTCCTGAATTACAGCTAAGGGAGACAAGCAGGAGCCAGGCTGGAAGTTCAAATCCATTAATCAGCCCCTAATTCATTATTGTCAGTTGGGGCAGGGCAGGTGTTGTAACTAATTTTGCAACAATGAAAGCACTTAGCAAGTGCAAAAGATCACTAATCAGGAAGCACTAAGGAAGCAGGTGCCAGCTAAAAAAATATTCTGTGACACATTAATCAGCCCCAAATTAATTCAGGTCACTTGAGGCAGGGAAGGTGTGCTTGCTTTGCCACAATAATGTACACTGACTGGACAACCAGAGGGTGCTGTGATCAAACAGAGGGTGGCATGGGTGGGCCAGAGGGTGGCATGAGTAGTCAGAGAGTGGCAGTGGTGACAGAGAGTGGCAGTGATGAAGAAGAGTGTCCCAAACAGGCTGGACACGTAGAAACAACAAGTTCGCGAAACTTGCGACCCGACAGGTAAGTTCGCGTTTTGCGAAATTGTACAAAACCCTCGCGAACTGGCAGAAACCCGCGCAAACACAAAAAAAAAATCCGCAAATTCGCGAGAATTCGCGGATTTTGCGGATTGCGAGTTCGCAAATCCGCAAAATTCGCGAACGCGAGATTCGCAAAATTCGCCCATGCTTAGTTACATAATAATTTGAAGTTGGTGGGCATAACAGTGCATATAATGGGCATTAGGGTACACATCTCTTAAGTTTTTTTCTGTACTCCACCAAAGATTCCCCTCATTACTGAAGCATCATCATAAGTTTGTGCAGTCCGTTTTTGTTTTTTGGAGGCTCTAGAAAAATCAAGTTCAGTTCACAGAGTATAGCTGAAGCAAAGGGTTCTACAGTAGAGTCTCTTAAATATGTGAAACAATAGAACCTCTCCACAACTTTACTGTTATTGTCAAGGTACCGAAAGATTATTACGGACTGTGTTTTAGTGGCCACATCAGTGGTGTAATCAGCCTGAATAACCACAAAGTATGTTTTTCAACTGTTGAACAATCTATCTTCTTCTAATCTCTAGTATACACTCAAGGAGTTCATTTTGTATTGATTTGCATGCTATTAAATCCACAAGGCCTCTGAATATACCAGAATTTGATTAAGTTTCAGATTCATCACACCCTCGTAATGCCAGTTCAAAAGCTCTAGACATGAAAACAATCAATTATTTTTGACAGTATGTATCTATTCCTATCAACTGCTTTAATGTGTTTCTTTATTGCTTTTTCGTACACGCTACTTATGTGGGCTTCAAAGAGTGGGTATTCCAACATTCCCAGTCTTGGTCAGGTTTTCTATATGTATTCTTGAGGGTGCTTGCTTCTTTATTTTATCTGACAAAGGCTTCAAGTCTGTTACTCCTTTCTTTGCATGTGGAATGTCACCACCAAGCATCAAACAGGGGAGGCAGAATAGAGCATTTGTTGACATACTCCCTGAAAGCCAATCAACTTTTGTGCACCAGGAGTATGAGAATCTACGTTTGTAAGTCTTACCTTTGTCTTGGGCAGTTTGTTGTAGTTTTAAGTCTGGGCGGTCAGGTCCTAATTTTTTAACTGTTAGTACGGCTTTGTGGCTCAACCCAAGAAAAGGCTTTGCAGGTATCTGTTCAACTGTATTCATGGTGTCTTACCAATATTAAAGTTACCTGTCAATAATCAAAGTGATATGTATAGGGTTTAGTGCAAAACCAAAACTAATTTTTCTGTAACAAAAAGCATACCTTGTGCATTATAGCTCCAACAGCTCCTCTTTGCACAACATGACTGATAAAGAAAATCTACCTGATGTTTAGAGCCCTGTACGCATTAATTGGTTCGTATAATCTAACAAGCACAAAGGATTGAGACGCTTGGCTCTTCTGCATGCTTTTCTCTCAATTTGTACGAGACAATACACATCAAGGTAGGAGTGCTGTGAGTCTGAGCATACCTGCACACTTACCTTGTTTAACCCTAAATAAAATATATCTTTGATACGCAGCCCAACATTTTTCTTGTCACAGGTCCACAGTTAGGACCTCTCATGAGTATAAACTTTAATAAATGTTATCTCTACTTCTCTGCATCAAGTGAGATACATTATCTCCATAACAGGTAAGAGTCATATATATCTCATATATGGATTAACTCCACACTGACACACAGTATCCTTTATTACACAGGCTGTTCTGAAATTCCTTAGTCCTTAAGAAGGCCCAGTGTGATGTGTAGTATGTACACACTCTTTATCAAGGGTCGAAATGTCGACGATAACCATAGGTATTCCGTTCTAGTGTCCACAAACCCACGTCCAAGAAATAAGGACATATGTTCGAACCTATAAATCAAGGATATACGGATGCACAATTGGATTACCTTTTCTGTGTTTGTTGTTAATGTCAAGTGTCTCATTATATTTTGGGGATTTTGTCCTGCATGGCATATGAACATTAATATATCGTGCCCAGTCTAAGTATTCAGTGTCAGTCTCATTCTTACCGTTTCTGTGGGTATCACTGTTGATTCTACACATGACATTTTTTTTCTGAGGTGAGCAAGAATATTTCATTTTTTACTTTTCAAAGAAGGTACACACTTCTCGGCAGAACCCACTGTTAGCACATACTGTGATAAAAAAATACAGCCTGCTGCTTCAGTGAGCCATACTGGTTTCATAGAGGCCCTGAACCAGAGATATATCTCGAGCCACAGGTGAGGGCCAATAGCACCAAGGTAATGGAGACTTATACCAACAGGTATATCCCAAGGCAGCTGGGCTAAAAGGCTATTATTATATTCCATCAACTGAGGGTAGAATCTGTATAAAGAAAGGGAGAAAGACAAACATTGAAATGTTGAAGCAGACAGCTTATACCAGCCGTTATTATCCCTGAGCCAAGTCGTTGTCTTCGGTGAAACTCCCAACATTACAATCTTTTCGTATTGATTACAAGGTTCCATGTCTTAAAAGGATACTGATGTGAATCCACCACCCCCACCATGTAGACCACTACACATACATAGACCTTAAATACCATGTAAAAATAATATAACATACATTTTCCTACATTAAACAAGGGATTGTGTTGTGGTGGTGCAAGAGCAGAATAGGAGGTTGGGTTCTGAGTACCCTCTGGTTCTTTGTCCAAAATCTTATGTAAAGTCTTCGGGCCTTACCAGATGCTAAAATGAAAAATATTACATACTTAGTAGTGGCAGCCAAACACATAAATTATACGCCAAAGCCAAGTTAATGCATAACTACTCTTTGAAAGAGTTAGGATCTAGTCCACAAAGCTGAGGCATTTTGGCCGGTCTCTGCAATGATTCTCTCTGAGGAAAAAAGATATGACCTATGTAATTTGGTGCATGGCTTAATCAACTAAAGTACGTATCTGTGATTTCTATAGTGTGTCACCTGACTAGTATTTCATTTCTGTCTGAGATTTTAGTTATTGCATTCAGATCTATAACCCAGCAACTGATATACATTTTAAACCAGACAGGACTCTTGGCTTTGTCAATCAATGGTTGTTAGCTGGTTAAGATAAGTGAATAACAATGATTTTGTTGTAAGTAATATGTGAGATTGTGAGACTGTCAATTAAACACTACTGAGGCCTGGGGAAGGGTTATTGATCCTCAGAGTGTCTTAATCATGCCTGTTATGCTCATTCTACAGTAGACACATGCATCCTTTTCTCTCTCGACATCTTGCCCATATGCATATCTTATCTTCAGTAGCCTCCTTTCAATGACTCCTGAATGCACTTCCCCACATCTTCTACACTTCAGCACCCCCAAACACACAATGCACTGCTTCAACTGTAACCACTGTATTTTCATTTACTTTTGCCTTCTCAATATTTTGCCAACTGTCTACCTCCGTCACACACAATTGCACAGAATCACAATTGTAACTGAAATAAATGACCATTGCTCTGTTTGTTCAGCAGAGAGGCCAAGGATTGGATGACCAAGCAAGTATTCTGAATAACTTTTTGACTGACTGACAGGCACTGTGAGAAATTTGGACTGCCTTCAGCCTTTGCTCCAGAGCTCAATGGTGGCACTTCAAGTGATCTATGCATCTTATGAAAACATATCACCATCGTTTTTCCCCAAAGGCTTTTTATTCCAATTGGAAGGTAATACGAATTTAGGCAGTAACGTTGTTTGTGCCCTACTGTAACATTTGGCAGGAATGGTTCATGCTCTACCCCACAGAAGCTCCCATGTGCAAAGACTCACCTCCCAAATCATACCAAAGTCAGTAATTTCTCCTTTGCCTCTGATCAGCATGTTTATCACTTTGGAAGAGCTTCTGAATGAATCATTCAATCGAGCAGTGCTAATCGCCTTCATGTCGGGGGTGCCTCAGAAGCAGGCTCTCCTTCCGAGTCACACCTCCTGCAGTGCAGTGGGTGCTCAACAATAATTGACACACTGCCTAATGGCCAGCAATAACAGCCAAAGACAGGCACATGTGTAACCCAAAGTTGGCAGCAAAGCTCTCTTCTGTTGCAAGGCAAAACAGTACCAACATACACTGCAATTATTAAATCAGACCCAAAGACAGGTTGTGGCTCTCATTCTAATCTGAACAGTTTCGTAAACTGAAGTCTCCGACAGATAAAATGTATATATTATACACAATTCTTTCACACAGAGCTCCATTGGCACATATAGAACACCAAAAAGAGAGCTTGCAGCTGATATGGCCCAACACACTATCCTTGCATGCATGACCCATTAGTTTCCCCATCAGCACTAAGCCCGGCCAGAGTCTACCCTGGTACAGTACCTAGATGCTCTACGGCGATTTTCAAGTAATTTCCAAGTTATACACACAGGGCCGGTTCAAGGATTTTTGGGGCCCTGGGTGAAGGGGAATGTGCGAGGCCCCTATAATTTACATAAGTGGCACTTTCAGGGCTCCGAAAGCTGCTTTGTGCAGACTCCTCCTGGGCCGCAGCTCCCCTCTTTGCCACCTACAAGCATCTCTTTCACAGCTCATATCGGGCTGAAGGTGTGAGAATAGCTTGGGGGTTGAGAGTTAAAACTGTGCAGATGGTAACGTGCTGATAATGGGTGTCCCGCAGTGTCTCTCAAGGGGCAGCCAGGGAGGAGGAGTAATTGCAGGACAAAATGCGTCTCCTTGCAACTGGCACATGATGAAGTGTCCTCCTTCCCTAGGACTCTCCACACCATCCCTGAGACGCCCAGGGAGGCCGCCCCCCCCCCCCCCCCTTGTAAGCTCAATTGCAAGCAGACACTGTTGCACTGGTGCGGACCTCATGCTGGTGGGTTGAGTGCGAGGCCCTGGGCTGCTGCCCACGCTGCCCATACCTACCCCCTGCAAACACTCCGCCAAGCCTCTTGGGGAGAAATCATGCCGCAAAAGTGCTGTGGACTCACGTGGAGCAGCGGGTGCTGTGTGCTTCAGTGCCACTAAGTATCATGCATCATGCTACGGTTTAGGTTTAGGAGTGGCACTTTCTGCTCAAATGAAAATATGGCATATACATTGCATTTTTTTCATTCAGAGGAATCCATTTTTAATAAGTCATCATCATCAAAATTACTTTATTAAGTATACACATATACCATAAAAGTGCAGTAAGATTAAAAAACAACAATGATTAGGGCCTAATTCAAAATACATATACACACAATTCAGAAATATTTAACAAGTATCTATAAAATTAATCTATAGTCTTATATAAATTATCCTCCAAAACAGTGGGCCATCAGAAATGTATAAACAATTACATGTAAAATCTTTCCGGATAGGAGCGCTGGTATATGGTTCAAACATATTAAAGGGGAACCCACCTCCCACATAATTTATTATTTAATCAGCATATGTGCTAGTGCAGGAGAGATAACATCAAGTTCAATCAACCATCACCTTTTGTGTTTCTAAGTCTCTCTACCATCCTTAAAAGAATGACAGTACAAAAAAGTGTTAAAACCTCTGCGGACAATTTTAGAAACAATCGGGCCACCTTTGCCTGTTTGAACCTGGCATTTTTTAGAATGCGTTTTAAAAATAGCTTCCTGGGGTATGCATAGTAGGGGCACAGCAAAACGACGTGAAGCGTGTCATGCGGAGACCATTGGCCGCAGCCGCACGGACCCCTCAACTCTATTGATGTTAAGTAACCCGCGGGATCCCCAGTATATGATGAAGTAGGTTCAACCTGAACCAAGTTGTGGCGCGGCGGCTAGGGCCTTAGCTTGCTTAATCTTCCCGACGGCCCCCAGCACCTAGGGACCCTTACGGGTGAGTGTGCGGATTACAAATGTGGATTATTATTATTATTATTATTAGTCATTAAAAATCTGTCCTGTGCGTTATGAAAATAGGACAGATAAGGTTCCATGCCCATACAAGCTGTAGTCAAAAGGTAGGCTCTCACCAATGGTTTGGGCAGCTCCTTGTCTTCCCTATTGGATGCCATTTTCTTTAAAATTTCCAACTTGATGACGGCTTTATCCCAGGGAAACAATTTTGTTGGGTGATTAAAATAATCGGCATGGCCCAGGCCTGATAGAGTCTCCCTCACATATTTAAGCCAAGGGATGTTCCGCCCACGCTCCCGGGTAATACAGTCCATTATTAGCTGCTGAGTTAATACAGCTTCAGGGTTTGTCCATATTTTAATCCAACAGGTGAGGGGTTTTAATTGGATCCTATCTCTAATATAAGTGAGACCCAATTACTCATGGATGGTATAGGAGGGTGTACTCTGGGGAACTCTAAGCAGCCGCCGCAGGTATTTGTTTTCTTCAGTTTGGATCTTCTGTGGATCAATAAAGCTCCAGACCTCACTCCCATACAGAGTTTTGGCATTACATATGGAGCTATATAGTTGCAGTATATGTTCCGGTGACCAGCGACCCAGTCTATGTGCAAAATTCATAATTGAGTGTGCAGGATGGGAGGAAAGGCAGAAGGCTAGGGAATGGGTTCACAAACAATGCTATCTGAGCCATAGTGTGACTTTGATGAAGAGGCAGTAAAGGGAGGCCTTTCCTCGGGGAGATGGAACAAGTGTTCACAGCTCCGTGCTATGTTCTGCAACCCTTTAATACTGCTCTCATGGCTGAAGGGAGGGTGGTCGGTGGGTTGTGGAGTTGGCGAAATTGGAATTTGTGAACCAATCATGGCTTGAGTCCCAGCATGTGCTGCTGGACATTCTTTGTTTCTAGGTAAATCGCTTAATATCCTGTACCTAAAGTGATAATGACTCTGACCTTATGTAGTGTAACCTAGTGCTCATGTAAGTGCCACAATGTCCTTAAATCGAGTTCGCCCTTATAACATTTAAAAAAAACACATCTTACTGATAGAACAATCATTTGTAATGCATGAAGAAGTCACCCGATGAGGGTCACCCGGGTCACTTGTGACCACCTCTCGGCCTTCCTCACAAACAGTAGAGAATACAAACCAAAGATATTTATTGAGAGTACACTCGAGTGGAGTCCGGTCTGACTAGCCACCTTAGATTGCTGCAGAGGGACTGACTTCTACCAGCAGGACATCGTATAAAGTAAATTTTTAGAATCACTAAAGACATGCCCAGACTGGAAATTTCCAGTAGGTAGCTAGTGAAAAATGGAGATACAGAAGGATGAGTTGTAATCCGGGTGCAATCCGGGTACATGTTATCTCAGAGCCAAGGTTACTCGGCCTGCACCCACCGCTCTGAGAGTGGGAGCAGGCCTATCTAGCGAGAAAGGTATGCAATGACAAAAACAGTCTATTCATTAGCACAGCAACGCTCAACCTTCGAGTAATACAGGAAAAATAAATATTGCAGCTGCTTTCTGTTGAGGCAGACAGAGTGAGACAGAAATTAGTTTCGATCATGGCTAAAATGGCGGATCAACTTAAAATGGTGCTGCAAATGCTAACTTTACACCGAGCAATTTACTAGCAGAATGAATGCATGACACTTACATTTCAACAGACCCTTCTTTTAGCAGGAGTTAACAATTTTAAGGTGAGAGAATGTAGAGTGCAGCATAGCATGTATACAACAAATAAACTTGAAAGTTCAGAGCATTCCATGTATTCAATATCAAAGGAAGAGGAGTCTTCATATATACCCTTGTCTATCTCCATTAAGCTATCTATCTCTTTCTACGTCATAATCACAGCATTAGTATCATGG
Source organism: Lissotriton vulgaris (assembly GCF_964263255.1). NCBI lineage: Eukaryota > Metazoa > Chordata > Amphibia > Caudata > Salamandridae > Lissotriton > Lissotriton vulgaris. Next base: position 656,802,707 of record NC_141697.1, read on the forward strand.
CTGGGCACCTTCTGCTTTGGGGTGAGCAGTGTGATACAATAAGAGCAACAGGCTGGGAGACATTGGATACAGAGGCAACAAGAGAGGAAAATACCAGCGACTATCGCTATAAAAGCAAGGTTCTTAAAACCCCAGGATGCGAATATGCCCTAGAACCACCCAGAGAGTGTCCAGGTACCATTCTCTTGGTGTATATCGGATGAAAGCCTATGTAACTTCTGTATGGCAGCATTTACATTGAGTGAATGTTTGATTAGTGCACAACCTTGTGTTTTTCTAAATTTTTTAAAGTTCATTAACTTATGGGTGCTGCTAAGGTAACGCCTCGCGTCCCGGGCGTTTAGTAAACTAAATCAACAAGTGGTGCCAGCTAGCAGTTGGTCCCATCCCTTAGTGCACACCTTCTTGTACCTGGCTGTGACTCCCAAGAACTCACAAAAAATGTTCATCCAGTTTTTTTTGTTTTTTTTGGTTCCGTAATTTTTATTCGATCAATTCATAGGTTTATATGTTATGTTCACATAATTTTGTTCACTCTTAAGTCTCTGGCATTAATTACTCCTATGCATTTCGGGCATAGTGCCCTTCATCAGGGATCAATACTGAGGAAGAAGATAAATGATATTCGTTTACAATCTATAACATGATAGATATATCTGTATGACATGATTATACTCTTACATGAATCATATTTACTGTACAAGATCATATTGTTCATCATATCAAATATAATATCGATAAAAGTAACATCTTTCTGCTGAAAGAAAGATAGCACATACTGACCACCCCCTTGGAAGCCAAATATAAGCTTGGGATCCACAAACAAAATAGACATTATAAGGTGGGAACAAAGACGGGCTACTAATCATACTTAATGTATATGTGTAATTGTAACTACTCTCCCCCACATTCACCTTCCCTATACCCCAAACACAGAAAGCAGCTGTTGTGCTGACTACTGGTACTGGTATCGCTTTATCCTTAGTAATATTGGGTGTTTGAAAAGATCCGAAATATTTGGTAGCATTGAACCCTTGGAAATCTAACATTTCATTTCAAAGCCATGTTGCATTCTTTACCTGCTCATATACAATCATGCAAGCTGACGGGGAAAATGTACCAGGGGTCTCTTGTTGTCCTAGCTCGGGCAGTATACCCATGATGGAAGCGTATATATTCTAACACAGTGCAGGGGCCAGCAGATGTCATATTCATAGCAGAAAAATTAAAATGATAATGCACCATAGTAAACCGTGTAAACCACCCCTCGCAACTTCTCAGATAGGATAATGACATCAGCAATAAAACATAACTCTTATGTGTAACTTCAGGGAGTAGTCCACAGATCCAACAATTAGTAGCAATGGAAGCATCATGGGCCTGATGCAACATTTGTAAATATACATTGTCTCTGTATGTTTTTCGATGTTCTTCTTTGTAAGGGGCCAAAGTAACAAACATGTGTTTGGGAAGACAGGCGTTGTCCCAATCAAAGAACGTGCAGGATACTTTTCATCCAAAAACCAAGATATCAAATAACACAAATATCAATACAATGGCAACTATGGATGCTCTACCTCAAAAATGGGCAGACAAAATGGATATATTGTGGAGCCAAAGGAAAAAAGGAATGCAGTAAGACTAATGGCAAAGGCAAAAGTTCCCAGTGACCATTAGAGCCTCACTGGTAGACTCCTATTGTTCAGGAAACAAATGTGGGATCACACTGCTTCACCTCCCAGCGGGTTCGCCCCTAAGCATTATGGTGGATGCAGTTCATCAAGCGTGTGTACTTGCACAAAAGTTCTTTCGAGTGATTCACCAGGTTGGTGCAGCTCAATGCTGCCCATCTCTAAACACGTGTTTCTGGATTATTATCTGCCATAAGTAGAGATTAGGCATGAAAATATTTGGGGTTGCTGAGCAGGCTGCCAAAGTCTTCCTGGGTCACAGTACCTCTCCAGGCGTGCAGGTGCCTCTCCATGAGCTCGTCAGCTCAAAGCGGCTCGAGGGAGCCTTTCAAACAGGAAACAAATGTGGGATCACACTGCTTCACCTCCCAGCGGGTTAGCCCCTAAGCATTATGGTGGATGCAGTTCATCAAGAGTGTGTACTTGCACAAAAGTTCTTTCGAGTGTTTCACCAGGTTGGTGCAGATCAATGCTGGCCATCTCTAAACACGTGTTTCTGGATTATTATCCGTCATCAGTAGAGATTAGGCATGAAAATATTTGGGGTTGCTGAGCAGGCTGCCAAAGTCTTCTCAGGTCACAGTACCTCTCCAGGCGTGCAGGTGCCTCTCCATGAGCTCGTCAGCTCAAAGCGGCTCGAGGGAGCCTTTTAAACAGGAAACAAATGTGGGATCACATTGCTTCAGCTCCCAGCGGGTTCACCCCTAAGCATTATGGTGGATGCAGTTCATCAAGCGTGTGTACTTACACAAAAGTTCTTTCGAGTTTTTCACCAGGTTGGTGCAGATCAATGCTGGCCATCTCTTAACACGTGTTTCTGGATTATTATCCGTCATCAGTAGAGATTAGGCATGAAAATATTTGGGGTTGCTGAGCAGGCTGCCAAAGTCTTGTTGGGTCACAGTACCTCTCCAGGCGCGCAGGTGCCTCTCCACAAGCTTGTCAGCTCAAAGCAGCTCGAGGAAGTCTTTTAAACAGGAAACAAATGTAGAATCACACTGCTTCACCTCCCAGCGGGTTCACCCCTAAGCATTTTGGTGGATGCAGTTCATAAAGCATGTGTACTTGCACAAAAGTTCTTTCGAGTGTTTCATCAGGTTGGTGCAGATCAATGCTGGCCATCCCTAAACACATGTTTCTGGATTATTATCCGTCATCAGTAGAGATTAGGCATGAAAATATTTGGGGTTGCTGAGCAGGCTGCCAAAGTCTTCTCGGGAAACAGTACCTCTCCTATTGTTCATCAACATTGGCACTTTTAAGCACCGGCGGTGGAGCTGTCCGATAGCTCTTGATGAAATCCCACGTCGTCCAGGATACCGCACCTCTCTCCAGGGGAGCACGTTCAATCGATCCTGTCCAATGTCCACACAATGCACCAATTTCACCTCTCTCTAATCTACTGTTAGTACCATAGGCAAGGTGCACCCTGACTGGCGCAGTCCATCCTTACTAATCGGACTTCTCTTTTGGTGCACTGATCCTCCATCGAGGGCACAAATTGTACCTAGCTACTCCAGGCACAGAGGGGTCAGTAAAGAGGGGTTCAAACTCAGAGGGGCCAATTGAAGGGGGGTCTGGAATTGCCTTAATCTCCGGGGGCACTGCTGCATTTAGCACCATATTGTTCTCAGCCTCTGTTTGGTCCACATGAGCTTGGCATCTGAAAAGGGAAGAAATTGGGGGACTCGCTTGCTCTCAGAGTCCCTGATTCCCTCACGGACCCACTGATCGTAGGGTAAAGGAAGAGGCACTCTGCTGCAATGCTGGCAGTGTATCCAGTCCCTGATGGCAGTGCGTCTGGAAAGGAGCACCTGGACTGGCCCCTTCCACCTCGGCTCCAGACTCTTCTATCTCTGAAAATTTCGGACTAAGACGAAGTCCCCAGGCCAAATGTTATGGCCTGGCCCCTCTGGTGTTGGTGGGAGGCTGTCCTGGATCTGTTGGTGAATAGAACACAGACTTTTAGTTAACTCATACAAATAGTCCACCAATGGAGGATATTCTATTGTTGAGAAACGACTAGGTCGTGGGACGCCCCCAACATTCGCCGGGTGCCCAAACACGACCTTGTAGGGTGACGGGCCTGTTCTAGAATGGGCTGACGTTCTTGTGGACAAAAGGGCTAATGGTAAAGCATCTGGCCACTGCAACCCTGTGCTCTCTTGAATCTTTGCTAATTTCAGTTTGAAAGTACTGTTGTTCTTCTCAATCAAACCAGCAGGCTGGGGGGGATTCGCAGCACGAAACATTTGTCTGATGTGCAGTCCCTCACATATTAGCTGGATAGCATTCATGTTGAAGTGACTTCCGTTATCACTCCAAATCAAATATGGCAAGCCAAAACGAGGAAAGAACTCCTTGAGGAGTGCTTTTGTAGTCGCTATGGCTGTGTTCTCTTTGGTGGGGTAAGCCTCAACCCATTTACTAAATCCACAACCAGTAACACATACTTCAAATTGTTGACTCAGTCTATTTCTATATAATCGAGCTGGAGGACCCCAAAAGGAAAGGTGGGTTGGTGTAAAATTTCCTTGTGGGGTAAGGGTAGTCTTTCCTGGGTTGTGCATCATACACACCACACAATATTTAACCAAATGAGCAGCAGTCTTCAGAATGTATCATTTTGCCATACAAGGTCTAACAGCTTGCAAATACCTTTAGCACTGATATGAGCCTGCCCATGCGCCATGGTGACTATGGGAAGGACATATGCATCTGGTAACATCCATCTCTGTTTCCCTGCTTATCAGTCCAACACCCACCCTCATCCAAACGTGCGGTGCATTCCTGTCATATCGCTAACTCCTCAATAGTTGCCACACTCTGTATCTCCTTGACGTTTTCCGGTGTATCCTCAAACATGGTGACCTCGGGCACCCACCTAGCGGGACATGCTACAAACATCCTTTTCATTTTTATTTGGGCTGTCTCCTTAGCTGTCTGGTTTTCAAAGGCGTGCCCCTTACCTATATCATCAGTAACTTTTTGTGTGCACTACACTTTTTTATCGCTAATCTCTTGGGGTGTGTCAAAGCTGACAAGAGCCTATGTATAAGGGGGCCGTGCTGGATCCTCAACCCATGGGAAGTGAGAAATCCTCTCTCTGCCCAGAACCGTCCAAAATTATGGGCGACTCCGAAGGTGTACTGACTGTCAGTATAGATATTGATATTGACAGCCTGTCTTTCACTCAACTCACAGGCTCAAATAAGGGAAACGAGCTCTGTAGCTTGGGCCGACTGATAGGGAACTCGTGACGTCTCAAATATCGTGTGCAGTGTTGTGACTGCATATGCAGCTGTTGTACTGCCATCTGGTATTTTGAAACATGAGCCATCATCCCATATCTGTTCCCCTTGGGGGTCAGATATGGGAACATCAGTCATGTTTACCTGTCCTTTAGTATCTTTCTCTGTCCAGAAGATACAATCATGTATATCAATTTCCTCGCTGTCGGAAGGGAGGGAAAGCAACGTGGCTGGGTTCAGAGTGGCACATCTTTCGATCCTGACATCCAGGGCAAAAAGAGTTAGCTCATAACCAGTCAGACACGCACTGGTGAGGTGCAGCGTCTTAGTCTTATTCAAAAGGGTATCCACAGCATGAGGTACCATGACTGTGACATCAGTATCAAGTACGAGCCCAGCCGATTGTCTTGTCGAGACGGACACAGCTGGGACTGCTCTCCGACAGCTCAGGAGGGCTCTTGCGACAGCGTCAAGAAGCGCAGAAAAACAAGCAAAGGCCTCTGTTAAAACAGAAAGCGCACAACCAGCCAACTTGGGTACGTACAGCATGAATGGCTTTGCATAATCTGGCGTACCAAGCACAGGCGCAAAGGAAAGCGCGACTTTTAATTGCTTAAAAGACTGCGGACATTAAGGCATCCAAGGCAAGGATTAATGCACATCTTTAGTGGTTAAGGCTAGCAAAGGCTTTGTTAGTAACGAATAGTTAGGGATCCAGTGTCGACAATATGAAGTAATGCCAATAAAAGTGCGCACGTCCTTTTGAGTTTGAGGGATAGACATTTTAACAATGGAACTGATGCGCTCAGGTATCAATCTCCTACCCTCCTTCGACAGTAGGTGACCTAAGTAGGTGAACTCCTATTGAGAATATTGAAATTTGGAAAGGGACACTTTATGTCCGTGGTGTGCCAGATGCAGCAACAATTTAACCGTACTGTCTTTGCAACCCTGTTCAGTGTCAGAAGCGATGAGGTCATCTACATACTGAATGAATGAATGAATAAATACGCACTTGTATAGCGCATGGCTACCCAAGGGCATCCCAGCGCTTCTGGGATGCCCTTGGGTTGCCTCTTGAAGCAACACATTACCTGAGGGAAGCGTGAGGGAATTCAATGGGGCATTAAAGCTTGACTATATATACTAGGGCTCTCAATATAACTCTGAGGAACGCGACAAAATCTAAAGCTTCTGCCAGCTGGTGTGAAACCGAACAAGTACCTGCTTTCTGGATCAATCAGGATAATAAAGACACAGAAGAATTTAGCAGTAGAAGGAATCATTGTCAAAAGGGCAGTAATATCAGGGACCACCAGGAACTGAGGAACTACTATTTTATTAATTTCGCGCAGGTCAATCACAAAACGATAAACATCTGAATGATCATCAGAGGAGCCTGAAGGGGCCCTCTTAAGAATAGGAAGAATGGGGCTCTTACACACATTTGCAGTTGTCTCTTCGACGACCCCTGAGTGAATCAAATGCTGTATAATTTGAAACAAGGCTCGCTCCCTTGCTTGCAGTATTTTATACTGAGGAACACGAGGCAAAACTGCATGGTCTTTAACTTTGAAAGAAACTGGGGGTATCTGCAAGAGTCCTACGTCCGTGTCACCTATTGCCCACAACGTGGGTGGCACAACCTTAAATTCAGCAGGGAGGGGGGCATCTTTGGACAGACACTGCTCAATGCTGACTACGTTTGGGCCGGTACAAAAGGGGGTGGTGATGGACGGAGTATCTGGACCAATCAAACACACACACCCAGTCAACAGATCTGGGTTTAATCCATCACCGTTCTTTAGCCCACTCTGCCACCCCAGTTCAGACATGGCCATATGCAAATCAGTCTGACCCTGTGTCTCATGGGAACAGTCCAGCCCGAACTGCCAACCCATGCCTTCCCTGGACCGGAAACAAGCTTCCGAGGACAGGTTTCTGGCATTTCAGCCGTCTTCAGCCCGGCTTGCTTGAATCCAGTGGCAAAGTGAGCAAGGGACTCACGTCTGAGCATACCCTGCCAACTTATGGCGAACAAAGCGGTACAAAAGGGGGTGGTGATGGACGGAGCATCTGAACCAATCAAACACTCACACCCAGTCAACAGATCTGGGTTTAATCCCTCACCATTCTTTAGCCCACTCTGCCACCCCAGTTCAGACATGGCCATATGCAAATCAGTCTGACCCTGTGCCTCATGGGAACAGTCCAGCCCGAACTGACAAGCCATGCCTTCCCTGGACCGGAAACAAGCTTCCGAGGACCGGTTTCTGGCATTTCAGCCGTCTTCAGCCCGGCTTACTTGAATCGAGTGGCAAAGTGAGCAAGGGACTCACGTCTGAGCATACCCTGCCAACTTATGGCGAACAAAGCAGTACAGAAGGGGGTGGTGATGGACGGAGCATCTGAACCAATCATACACTCACACCTAGTTAACAGATCTGGGTTTAATCCATCACCGTTCTTTAGCCCACTCTGCCACCCCAGTTCAGACATGGCCATATGCAAATCAGTCTGACCCTGTGCCTCATGGGAACAGTCCAGCCCGAACTGCCAAGCCATGCCTTCCCTGGACCGGAAACAAGCTTCCGAGGACCGGTTTCTGGCATTTCAGCCGTCTTCAGCCCAGCTTGCTTGAATCCAGTGGCAAAGTGAGCAAGGGACTCACGTCTGAGCATACCCTGCCAACTTATGGTGAACAAAGCGGTACAAAAGGGGGTGGTGATGGATGGAGCATCTGAACCAGTGTTTGATTGGCTCGGATGCTCCGTCCATCACCACCCCCTTTTGTACCGTTTGTTCGCCATAAGTTGGCAGCCTGTCCTCTAGAGTGATAATTTTTTCGAGCAACGGAGAAATGATTGATCTAACCAGTTGTTCGATCTGAGACAGAAAAATCAGGTTGAAAGGAGGTACTGGTTGGCCTAATTTTTCCTCTGAATTTGGGGGGGGATTACCTACGGTTGATGGAGGACTAGAGCACAGTTTTTGTAGTTTGGGTTCGTTCCCTATGGGATTAACCCCATCCCTCTTCCTTTTACTGGGTAAGAGCTGGGGAGGTACTATATTTTGCGTAAGTGCATTTCTGGGTGATGAAGTGTGTTCCAGTGGGCTGTCGATTGGGTTGATATGCTGGTTCTTTTAGCGGGGCAAGGTTGGGGGATTTTAAAATCATTTCTATCTTCTACAGTAGCATACCTAGTATTGCAAAGAGAATTTAGCTCGTCCAGTAGTGAAAGGTTTTGCGCTGTACTAATAGTTTGTTCGGGAGAATGCTTAGTGGGTGTACTATCTGAGATCTGACAAGATACATTCGTGTTGGCAGTTGACGGAGGTAACCTTCCATGGTCTTGTGACCCAGGACGTAAGCCTCTTTGGCTGATAGGGTTCTTGGCATCCCCCTTGCGAATCATGATGGAGTTTGTTGGTGTAGGATTTTTATAAGACAACAAAACAATCTGGTGGTATTTGGAGACTTCCGACTAGTGTCCAGTGGGGATTCTCTCTTATTGAGTATGCAAGAAGGGATCAAAAAGTCATTACGTCAGTGATGTGACAAGGTCAAGGGGGGAGGCCTGGCCTGTCCTCCTCCGGCCTCTGAGGGCTGTAGAGGGCCCGCCCTTTGCCCGGGCTTCGCCCGGCGTCCGCGACGCGAAGGAAGCTTCCTCAATTTAGGCACCTCCGGGAGCGCTTTTCCTCGGGATGCATGGGCGATGCAGGATGTTGTCCCAGGGCTTGCTGGGAGCTGTAGTTCCTCCCAACTGCGGCTGTGAAGCTGGAAACAACGGCGGCAGGGGGAACAAGCAGCGTCAGAGCCCCAGCAGCAGGTGAGGGAAAGTGTGTCCGCCTGCTCCCCTCCTCAGCCCGATATGAATTGCAAACAGGTCAATGTGCAGTCAATACAAAAGCCCTAAGGTTAAGCAAAGCCGCTACACCACCAGCAGCGCACAACACTCTCCAGCCCCAATAACAGTACCTGAGAATCGCTGCAGATTTATCCTTAACAGTGCGGTGCTGCCAGGGTTAAAGAAGCTTCTAGCACTTTACCAAGTGAGGTTCCCCATTGATAGCCTTCAGCGTATCAAACACTTACAGGTAGTTACACACCACTCCGGTCCCCCAACCCCACAGCGAAAGTAAGCAGCAACGTCGTCGTGCATCTCCGTCAATTATTATAGCCAGGCGCAGGTAGACCCAATTACACGAATGTCGTCTTCAAAAAAACATCCGATAAATAACTTTTACAAAGTCTTACTGCAAAGTCTTCCTGCATCCGATAAATAACTTTTACAAAGTCTTACAGCAAAAATGGACATCCATCCACCCGTTGGTCCCAGCACCAAAATTCCACTCAGATTTCTCTCCGCGGTAGCAGCCTAAGGTGTGTTAGCACAGCCGGCATAGATTCATACACCAAGCGGCACTCCCCGCGTTAGGCTCGCGGCTCCCAGTTCGGCGTTTCCAGCGGTCAACGGTCAGCGTGCTCCGTAATCCATCAAGCCGTTCCCGCTTTCTCCCACTTCTCCTGTGCTCCTCCACACTCTACCGGCAATCCAAAAGAAAGTTGTGCCAAGAAGCAAGCAGCCAGCAGCTTGAACCGTTCTGCAGGCACAAGCAGCTAACAGTCACACCCGCCAGGCTCCCAGGTGTGCGCCTGTGTCTACCAAAAATTCCTTAGCTGAGCCATGCAAATCTGCAGTAACATAAGGACCACGCCAATCTACAGGTATCTGAACTGGTCCCTCACTCTGTCCCTGGCTGTCCTAGCTGTGAGACAGTCCCATCACCTCGTCCATATCATAGTCATCATGATAATACTGCCCACCCCTAGTGTGGTGAAGTAATTACTACCCGAACGATCCTGTGAGGCTGTGGCATGCTGAGCTCTGTCCTGTCCACCAGCTCTCCAACCCCGTCCACGAGAACCCCGTCCTCTTGGAGCCGCAACCTTCTGCAACAGCACCTGGCACTCACTATGCCACTGTCCCTCCTCTTTACAATACGCACATTGATTCAGTCCTACAGGTATACTATTCCGGCTGGTATGCGGAAGCTGCTTGTCCGAACCACCTCATCCTCTACCATTCCCTCTAGAAGCCTGCTACAACACCTTCGTCTTCAATCCCTTATGCTTTTTCTCCACCTTCTCATTCTCCTCGTCCTACCTGTGCTCATAATACTGCACCATACTCAATATTACAGAAGGGGAGGAAGTAGTCAAGGTACTCTCCGCAGCCTGTAACCTAGTCGCAATCTCAGGTAGCAAGTTCATAACAAATCTATTGACAAACAATCGGACGCCTCCCTATCCGCTAAAATCCCAAAATACTCCTTCAAAACGATTGAAAAAGTCAGACACACTCTCATCCTTCTTCTGATGACATGCTGTTAACTTGTCCCTGTCTACCCTTCTAGGAGGGATAAAAGAGTGCATATAAGTAATAATTCAACCAGGAAAAGCTAGTATCTTGGCCTTAGGCTTCTCACCAGGCTTCCTCTCTTGGTCCCATGTTTTAATCTTATCCCAGGTACCACCCAATTCCAGAACGTGATCCTGTGTATGCGCCTGCCTCCAGATATCAACGGGCACCAGTAAACCAAAGAACATTTCAATGTCCGCAAGCGTCGCCGCTGTTGATGAAGCAGCCTCAATCAATTCTTTATAATATGCAGTAGGGTTTTTTCTAGGGTCAGGTAGCTGAGTCTTAAGGGAAAAACCTCACTCCTTTTCCATGCAGTAAAAACCCATTGTTCTTGAAACCGGGCCTCCACCTGTGGGCTAGTAACATTATCACGCTGATATCGCAGATCAGGTATTTCAGGGTGATATATGGGATGCACTTCCCTCATCGGAAACTGGTAGACCGTCTTCAGACTCTTTTCAAGCAGCCGATTTCAATAAGCGACCAGTGTTGTGACATTACTAAAAACCTCACCAGGTGCCATACCAGAAGCATATACATGATCCCTAATATCATAAATAATTTGGGGCGCTACATCATTAAAACACTGTTCCCACAGTCCAATCAAAGTAGCCAACATGTGCTTAAGGGCATGCTGCTGCACAAACGGCCCATATTCTTTCATCACATTCCACACATCCTCCACACTGTAAATGGAGTTACAAGCCCACTGAGCTGCTTGATTAGCTACCACCTTTATTTCAGCTTCCCCCACATCAGATCGAATGAACCTCAGTCCTAACCGGTCCTTGAATTTCGTCAAGTCTCTATCCTCAGGGTCACGTACTGGTGTCTCAAGATTCTGTAACATCGGGGGATAGAAAAAAATAGTGGGAGTGATACCGGAGTTACTGGGCAATAACATAGCCACTGGCTGGGTCATGGGCGTAGAGCTGGTGAAAAGGATGCCGAAGTAACAGGTGTTGCCGAAGTGTTAACAGCAGTAGTTGCCACAGATGGCGATGACAAAGAAAATACAGAATGTGCAGTGGCCAAGGCAGACGGAGCAACAGTAGCAGAGACAGAGACATCAGAGACAGAAGAACCGGGTAGTTGGGGCTGCGGGGAAGTACGGGGTATACCCTCTGCAGAGCATACGGAGGCGGGAGTCGAGCATCCAACAATTCCTCCACAAAAGTATCATTCTCTTCTCGGGCAACATAAGACTTTTCACATTGCAATCTAAACTTCCTATTGGCACACTCTATTCCCTTTTCTATTTTCTCTCTATCATGTGCTGATCATTCTGAGTCACTGTCTGCATTCTCCCCTTCCGGGCCTCTTTCTCTGCTTTCATTCGTCTCTGTTTAGCTTCCTTTTGCACACGTTCTGAGAGAATCAAACCTCAACTGTCCACTCGCCCGTCAACGGCCACTGCGACACGGCATTGTCCCTCGTATATTTGTGCCATAACGTACTAAACACAATAGGGCCAAGGCCATGTTTTACATACATGTCGAAAGTTGGAGTACCTTCCAGAGGTGCTGGCTGACTTTCTTCCAATCGAGCATCAGCAAAACAACAATGGCAGCCCAAACAAAACACTTTGCTACGGCACAGCATTTTGTAAAAGAAAACAAGTTCAATATTTATGCCGAGCAGTTATTTTCAAATATCTTTATCCAAAATTGGTCCTCAGACCTCATCAAATACAAGTCAAAGTGGTACCATGTTCATAGAGAACTCAAACAAATTCAATCGTTTATCCAAAGACGGTCTTCAAACTGCGTCAAATACAAATCAAAAGGGCGCCATATCCACAAAGACCAAAGCAAACTCACCTGGTGCACACAGGTCAAATTAATCTATTCTCCACTGTCAACTCTTTGGACCAAACGGTCAGATCCAAGGGTTTTGCCGTTCAGGACCCCCGTCGGGATGACCACTTGACGAGGCACTGCCCGGTCAGACAGACGAGGCAGCTGCGAGTAGAAGACTCTCTCGTGCAGGGATCCCGGTCCACCCGTCCAACCCGACGTGGCCCCGACCTCCTCACTTGGGGTGGGACACCCAATGGAGTTCCTGTTCGGGCGCCAACTGAAGGACGCGACCCGATTAGGGTCACCCGGGTCACTCGTGACCACCTCTGGGCCTTCCTCACAAATGAAGAGTCAGTCAGACAGTAGAGAATACAAACCAAAGATATTTATTAAGAGTACACGCAAGTGGAGTCCGGTCAGACCAGCCTCCTTAGATTGCTGCAGAGGAACTGACTTCTACCAGTAGGACAACGTATAAAGTACATTTTCAGAATCACTAAAGACACACCAGACTGGAAATTTCCAGTAGGTAGCTAGTGAACAATGGAGATACAGAAGGATGAGTTGCAATCCCAGGACTGGGGACATGTTATCTCAGAGCCATGGTTACTCGGCCTGCACCCGCCGCTCTGAGAGTGGAAGAAGGCCTATCTAGTGAAAAAGGTAAGCAGTGACAAAAACAGTCTATTCATTAGCACAGCAAAGCTCCACCTTGGAGGAACACAGAAAAAAATATGTAGCAGCTGCTTTCTGTTGACGCAGACAGAGTGAGACAGAAATTAGGTTCGATCATGGCTCCAAATGGCGTCTCAACTTCAAATGGTGCTGCGAATGCTAACTTTACACAGAGCAATGTACTAGCAGAATGAATGCTTGACAGTTACATTTCAACATGCAATAGGTCTCGAATTTGCGAGAGTTTAAGCTATTGGCATTGTAAATGTCAATGCCTTTTATTTATCAGTTTTGATAATTAGCACATAAATAAAAGGCATTGTCATTTACACAGCCAATAGCTGAAACTCTTGTAAATGCGAGACCTATTTCATTTCAAAGAAGGGGCGCCATTGTCCCGGGCTGCTTGGAAAGTGAAAGCGCACATGGTGTGCTGAATGTTGCAGGAAAAGTAAGTTGTGCCTGCAGTAGGAGAAAGTCATTAAAGAAAATAGAGCTTACAGACTAAATAAGACACACTGTGTAACAACAGAGGTAAATGGTCCGTGGAAACAAGTTCGCTAGAGATCCAATCACATGTCCCCCCACCCGCAGTGCACCACCACAGCGCGGTGGAGGGGGCGGCCTGAGCCAAGCAATGGCTCGATACACCTTCCCCCAATGGCAGGCAATCATCTTCGAAAGCCCTGCGTGTTATCGGTCAAGGCCAACAGGGGCTTGCAGCCCCATCTCGGAAACCCAGCCACTTTGAAGCCCGGCCCGGTGACCGCCAGACACCTCCCCAGAATTGGGTGCTGAATTGAGCCGGCTGTGCAACCGTGGGGGGGGGGGAGCGGCATGAACACTGCTACATGATCGCCAACCCTGATGCCCCCTTCTTCGCCCATACCCGGCGCTGCTAGGGCACCACGGAGGGGTCACAGCAGGAAAGAAAAGAAAGGCAGGGGCGTGCACGAGTGAGACCTGCTCCCACACAGAGAAGACGGAACCCAGGGTAGGGGACGGACTCATTGCAGATACCGCTGCACAGAGGCTCCAGACCCTAGCGACCTGCATGATGCGAAGCCCACACGAGGCCTTTCACATATGGACAGCGTGTCCAGCGGGGAACAAAGAGGTTGTCAAGTGGGTGGGGGCAGGTATAAGTACTTGTCCACCACCCCCTGCGCACCAGATATGACACCGCAGAGGCGACGGAGAGGGAGGAGTGGTCCCAGCAAAAGGACACAGGAATGTGCCTAATACGGCACTAAGAGGGTCGCCCTCTTACAGGGCCTACTGCGCGCACCGCGGGCAGTCGCATTAGTAGTGTAACCTGGTGCTCATGTAAGCGCCCCAATGTCCTTAAATCGAGTTCGCCCTTATAACATTTTTAAAAAACACAAATTAAAGAGGAATGGTCATCTTACTGAAGAACAAGCATTTGCAATGACATAGACCTCTAATTTGCAAGAGCTTAAGCTATTGGAATTGTAAATGACAATGCCTTTTATTTATCAGTTTTGATAATTAGCACATAAATGTATTTATTTATTTTACAGATTTATAGAGCGCATGGCTGCCCATGGGCGTCCCAGCGCTGATAGACAAGAACCTGGTGAGAAATGCTTTATGGGAAAAGCCATGTTTTAAGTGCTCTGCGGAATGAAAGAAGGTTAGGTTGGGCTCTAAGGTTTGAGGGAAGCGAGTTCCATAGTTTAGCTGCGTTAAATGAAAACAGTCGGCCGCCTGAGCGGGCTTTTCTGATCCTGGGTACCGAGGCTAAATTGCAGTTAGAAGAGCGGAGCGTTCTTAAGGTGGTGTGGGGTGAGATAAGGTTTTGGAGTATGGGAGGGGCCTTGCCGTGCAGAATCTTATGGGTCGTGCAGAGTGCCTTAATTTGGATTCTCTCTTGAATGGGGAGCCAATGTAGGGCCTTCAAGGAGGGTTTGGCTGAGCATCGGCGATGGGTTCCTGTAAGAATGCGGGCTGCCGCATTTTGAGCCGTTTGAAGTTTTGCTAGAACTTTTTTAGGGGCCCCCAGGTATAAGGCGTTGCCATAGTCCAATCGGGATAGCACAAGGCCGTGGATGAGGAGTTTGCGGAATTGTGCCGGAAGCAAGGGTAGTATTTTCCTTGCTGATCTTAGCAGGCCGTGACAGGTTCCAGCAGTTTTCCGCGCTTGGGCTGAGAAGTTGAGCTCTTCGTCTAACCAGATGCCCAGGCTCTTAATTTCTGGTTTGGACACAGGGGGAGGGCCCATGACTGACGGCCATATGGAAATGGAGCTGTATAGAGATTTGTTGCCTAAAAACATTATCTCGGTTTTTTCGTTGTTTAACTTGAGGTGGGAACTACTCATCCATTTCGTTATTTCGATTAAACAGGTGTGAAGGTTGGGAATGGAGTGGTCTTGCTGGTTAAGGGAGACCACCAGTTGAGTGTCGTCAGCATAGGTCAGTAGTTTGATACCGTACGGGGCGACGACTTTCTCGAGGGGGGACATATAGACATTAAAAAGGGTTGGGCTCAGAGATGAGCCCTGGGGTACCCCGCAGTTGATGGCTGTAGGTCTGGACGTAAAGGTGCCCTCTGTCACCTGGAAGGATCTGTTTTTGAGGAAGGATTCTAACCAGGCCAGAGCCGTTCCTGTGATTCCAAGATGTTTGAGTCTTTGGATCAGGATTGAGTGGTTGACGGTGTCGAATGCAGCGCTGAGATCCAGGAGGATCACTGCCACTGATCCCCCTGAGTCTATGATCTTCCTTGCCTCTTCGACTACCGCCAATATTGCGGTCTCGGTACTCTGGCCTGGCCTGAATCCCGTTTGGGAGGGTTCCAGTAATTTATTAGATTCGAGGTATTGGGAAAGATTTTGGTTGACATGTTTATCAGCTATTTTGCTGATACCTGGGAGTAGGGAGATCGGCCTGTAGTTGCCGAGTTCCAGTGGATCAAGGTGGGGTTTTTTGAGCAATGCTTTCACCATTGCTCTTTTCCAGCTGGGAGGGACGATGCCTAGGGTGAGTGAATTGTTGATGAGTTTTGTCAGATACGGTAGAATAGTAGATCCGACTAGTTTCAAAATATTAAGTGGAGCAGGGTCAGTTGGGCTACCACTTTTATTGGAACTGAGTAAGAGGAGGGTGGTGTCAGTTGTAAGCGGGGTGAAGGCTGACAGCTGAGTGGTGGGCAGGTTGACGTCCGGGGGGGCAATAAGGGCGTCCAGGGGGGTAGGGGGAAGTGATTTGATGATGTTAACAATTTTTGAGTTAAAAAATTCTGCAAGTTCATTGCAGCGGGTAACTGAGGGTTCCACCAAGGGGGGGGGGCTCCGGTATTTTGAGGAGTTTCCTGGCTATTTGATACGTTTCTCGGGCTGAATTGAGGGATGATTTAATTTTCTCCTCAAAGTAGTTGGTTTGTGCGGCTTTGATTGCTTTCTTGTAGGTGAGAAGAGTAGTCTTGTATTCGATTTTCCTGGTGTGGTCAAAGTTTTTCCTCCATTCTCTTTCTGATCTTTTGCAGGTTTTTTTAGGAGTCGCAATTCATCAGTGAACCAGGGGGAGGTGGCTTTGTTCCGTGGATTACAGGAGATTTTTTTGGGGAGAGTTTTGTCTAGGGTGTTGCCTATCCATGCTGTGAATTCTGCATCAGTGCTAATGGGGTTGTTATTGAGTGCAGGCGGGGAGCTCTCTAGATGTTGTTTCCAGATTTCTGCATCTAGTTTAGACCAGGAACGTGAAGGCTTGCTAGGAGGGGCAGTGGGACGAGGAGCGCGAGTGATCTGCCAATTTAAAGGGACGAGGAGATGGTCAGTCCAAGGGACTGGAATGGGGTCAAGGACAATAAGATCGTTAATGTTGGTAAAGACTGGGTCCAACAGATGTCCTAGGGTGTGAGTAGGTAGATGGCCTAGTAGTTTTAATTGAAGGGTTTCGAGGTCTGCTATTAGGTCAGCAGTAGGTTTGACTTCCTTTTTATCAAAATGGATGTTTAGATCACCCAGGATCAAACATGAGGAGTTGGTAGCGGTCAGAGTGTAGGAGTGCTCCGTAAGGGATTCACAGAAATGACCTAGTGGTCCTGGGGGGCGGTAGATGAGGAAGCCTGATATGGATTGGCAAGGGGAGACCAGGATGGCGAACATGACGTTTTCGCAGTCGACGAGGGGACTGCCTTGGAGACGACATGACAGCTGGTCTTTATGAATTATGGCAATGCCCCCACCCTTTCCCTTCGGACGATCCATGCGATGAATGAGGAAGGCGGGGGAAGGGAGTTGACAATGTCAGGGTCCGAGTCCGGTCCTAGCCACGTTTCTGTTAGGAAGAGCACTTCTAAGTTGTAGTTTTCCAGCAGAAGATGGATTTCTGTCGAATGCTTGGGGAGAGATCTGCAGTTAATGAGGGCCATTCGTATCGGGATAGGGGGAGGTAGTTTAGGTACAGTGGGGGTGAGTCTGTAAGGGCAGTGAGAACATCGGGTGGAGGGGTGGTCAGCGGATAGGCCATGTAAGCATGAGTCATGTACCTTTTTATTAAGGTGGAGCAAGTCGTCTCTTTCATATCTCCATGTCTGGTTGCTGGATTTAGTAGTATGGCTTGGCTCTGCGCTCTGCCTAGCGCGGACGAGCGCAGACGAGCTTGCCTTAAGCGCGCCTTTGGCGCGCCATCGTCGCGCCCGCTGCGCTGTCTGAACTTTGACACAAAAAATTGCCGCCCCACTTATTCCATTAGCCCTTAGTATAGGCAACACATCAACTTGGATTAGATATGTTAGGTATTTTATTTACCTTTGTTTTCAATTCTTTTTTAGAAAAAAATCAGAACATCTCATGGCAGAGAAATAACACTGCACGTGTAACATATAAATACATCAACTGTAATACAACATTAATCAAATGAAAAATCACAAAGTGAGACATACAAAACAACTGTACCAATTCCGGACTGTTCAAAAACAGGCAAGTTAAACTTTACAAGCCTCAATGACCAACAATGGACGAATTCTTAAGAACAGTATTAAACAAAATCACATTAGCAGGAGATATCACAGTGCACAAATGACATGAGTGTAAAGCTTTCAATGATCATGAATTGCATCTCCTTTCATGCCGACGCGTTTCGAACTCCAAACAGTAGTTATGGGTTCTCTTCAGGGCTTTGTCATTTTCTGTCTGTGCATATATAAAAGAAAGGTAACAGTGTGTAAGTGTAATTGACTAAGGCCTCCTTATTTTATACTGCTAGTAGTGTACCACATATGAATCCCATAGTACCTTCTTTGTGGCTGAGGTTGTTCTATGGGAGTTTGTGCGTCTTTGAAGCTGTCATCTACAAAGTAATTAAAATCAAATTGTCATTTCCAATTAGCGTTCAGAGCTCGCTCAGCGGTAACCTCCTACCAAATCATTGCAGGACGTACCTTTCACTATTTGTTAGTCCGTATCTGGGCCGTCCCTATGGTGCGGTGAAGTTTTTCAAACCTGGGGGGAAGGCGGAGGTCGGGTTACTATTATTGTGCTTTTAACGCAATCTGTCTGGGTATGAGCGGTTGTACAAACAATCCTACCTTGATCGCGTTCACTGCGAGTTTCGGGAGCCGCCGGCTCCGTTCTCAGCCGTTTGCCCTCGAGTTCTATTTTATTTGGACGGGTCCCGTGTCAAGTCCCGTGTTGTCCTTTCGGGTAGCGCGCTGTTGGCAAAGTAGGGAATTAGGCTTGTGTCCCTGAGGCGGGAAGCGTATGTGTCTACAACCCTCTGTCCCGCTCACCTTGTTAGTTGCGACTTGCTCTCACACTCACTCCGTTCGCTATGGAAGGCGGCAGCCTGGTTGCCTAGTAACTAAAAGCAAACACAGGGCGGTTGGTGTTCTGGGACATGTAGTTCCCTGGGAGTGCACCAATACACAGCGGATTGCGAAAGCATTCTTCTGATATCCCCCTACCCTTCAGTCAAGGGGGTCACAACACCCCCGTGGAGCCCCACACAATTATGGCATTAAAGCCTAGACACTTCAGAGAGAGAGTTTAATCCATTTTGTGTACTATTAAATTTTAGGATGAGGTATGCCTCTTTCCTAAGAAGAGTTTCTTCAATATCAATTGGACCTTTATTGCCACTTGGCGCTATTGTCCAGAGTACAGTCCATTTAAAATCCATTTCGCTGTGGTTTAAATCCAGGAAATGTTGGACCATGGGAGCGCTTACAACTTTTCTCTTGATTCTTGATCTGTGTTGGGTGACCCGGCTGTTGACCTGTTGAGTAGTTTTGCCTATGTAGATCTTCTGGCAATCGCAAATAATCGAGTATACCACATTTCGGGTTTTGCAGTTAGAGAAACTGGCGTGTTTACATTTGACTCCCCTGTGGTCAAACTCGGACCCTTCAATTGTGGAGTCACATGATATGCAGTTACCGCACTTGTGGTGTCCCTCAATTGGCTTAAGCCCCCATATTGATAGTAAATCGCTTTTGGGCTTTGGGATAGATACGTCTGCTCTAATGACGTCCTGGCCAATACTTTTGTTCTTCTTATATGCGAACAATGGTCGCGGGAAGGGGCATTCAAGTCCATCCAGTAGATGCCAGTTCTTCAAGACCATTTGCCTTACTTTGTGTGTGTCTGGTCCGAACGTAGTCACACAGACCAGTCGATCCATGTCTTTCTTAGCCGCTCTCTCAAGTAAGCACTCCCGGGGAGTATATTTTGCCCTTTTCTTAGAATTGTTTAGCAACTTCTTAGGGTAACCCCGATTCTTCATCTCATTGCAGAAACGAGTGGCATGTTTTTCATAATCTGTCATCTCCGAGCAGTTTCTCCGTATCCGAAGCAACTGCCCGTAGGGCAGATTGTCTCTCAAGCTTCTCGGATGTGCACTCCGGTGGTGGAGGATAGTATTTTTGTCCGTCTTCTTACGAAAAAGAGAAGACTTCAGAATTCCATCCTTGCAACTTATCTCTAGGTCTAAAAATGTCATTTTCTCATTGTTGGACTCAAGTGAGAACTTAATGTCGCGATGTCTCCCATTAATCCAAAGGTGGAAGTCCACCAACTCTGCGCGGCTCCCCTGCCACAGGAGCCACACGTCGTCGATGTACCTCAACCATTGTTTAATGTGTTTACTGAAGGGATTGTTGGAGTACACAAATTTATTCTCATACTCCGCCATGTAGAGTATGGCCATCTCCGGCGCATACGGACAGCCCATGGCCGTACCTTTGATCTGCACAAAATATTGGTCATTAAACCTGAAATAGTTCTTTTTGAGTGTTAATTCAGCCAATTTCAGGATGAACGAGGTGGGGACCTGGTGGGGCCTGTCTCTTTTCTCAAGGTATAGTTCCAGCACTTCTAATGCTTCATCCTGGGGAATTTGGGTGTACAACGACGTTACGTCCATTGTCACCATAAATTCCGTCATTGGGTCAAATTGTGTTCCCTCAACTTTTAGTAAAAAATCGGTGGTATCCTTCAGACACGACTTTACATCACCGATAAAGGGCTTCAAAAAGAAGTCGATATATTTCGAGAGGGGTTCCAAACATGACTCACACCCGGAGACAATCGGTCGTCCTGGGGGCTCCTCTGGGTTCTTGTGGATTTTGGGCAAAAAATATAAAATCGGCGTTCTAGGAAATTTCTTTATCAAAAAGTCCCTTTCTTTTGGTCCCACAAATCCATCTTCCACACCACATCTTATTATTTCACATATTTGTCCCTGGATGGCCCGCATCGGGTCCTCTGGGAGTTCTCTGTACCATTCGGGGTTGTTAACCTGTGTCGCACCTTCCTTCAGATATTTATCCTTGGACCAGATCACCACCGCTCCGCCTTTATCAGCGGGTTTGATGATGACCAATGGGTCACATTTCAGATTTTTGATGGCTATGCGTTGGCCTTTAGTGATATTTGGTTTAGTATATTTCTTGTTCTTCTCGAGTTTGCTGATTGCTGAAAGCATTACCTGTTCGAACGCCACCACCTGCTTAGGAATATTTTGGTAAGGGACAAAGGTGGACTTATTCCTCAAGCCTGTTACCTCTGTGTCCGTGCTTGGTGGTTTATTTGCAAAAAAGGCTCGCAGCCGGATCTTCCTACAAAAGGCAATGGTGTCTAGTTTTAGTCTGGTAAAGTCTGTTCTCTGGCTGGGGACAAACTTCAAACCAAGGTTAAGGACAGCTTCCTCGTCTTTGGTAAGTACTTTGGTGGAAAGGTTCACTATTGTGGATGGTGTGGAATCTAGGACTTGTAAAAGTTCCTGCGGGTGCGCATTTCCCATTGTGGCTTGAACCGAGTTTTTGCCTGTGGGCCTTTGTCTAAAAAAGGCCCTTTCTTGTTTGGATTATTCCCTCTCTCCTCAGGTCCTGATGAGTTAGAGGAGGATGATGTATCAGAGAATGTTTTGAATCGGTTTCTTGATCGACCCTGGAAATTGTATAGGGCTCCACGTGACTCTGTTTGGGTATAATAATCCTCCTTGAGGAATGGGTAGGCCCTCTCTAGTGTAAAAGCTTTTGAGTCCCTATCGTATTGTGCAGATTTTGAGTTTATGGTTATGTCTCTGAAAGTTTGAATATCTTTCTCAATTTTTTCGAGCAGTGACTTGGCGTCAGAAACCGCTGGGCTTTCCTGAAGACTTTTAGTGAGGACCTCGATTTCCTCTAACGTGGATACTTCGGAAACTGGTGGGCCTCTTGACACCTCGGACCTTGCTTCTTTCGGCTAGGCTCTGGTCGGGATCCTCCGCACTCCTCACCGCCTCGTCTGGGTGCTGATCGCAGTCTTCGTCACCTCCGTGGGCCAGAGGGAGATACAGGAAATCCTGCCAGTACGCGTAGTTTCCGTCTAACTGATGGCAGGGGACAGAGCTTGCAACGCACCAACCGGCGCGTGGGGTGGGGAAAGCCCAGCGGTTTCTGACGCCAAGTCACTGCTCGAAAAAATTGAGAAAGATATTCAAACTTTCAGAGACATAACCATAAACTCAAAATCTGCACAATACGATAGGGACTCAAAAGCTTTTACACTAGAGAGGGCCTACCCATTCCTCAAGGAGGATTATTATACCCAAACAGAGTCACGTGGAGCCCTATACAATGTCCAGGGTCGATCAAGAAACCGATTCAAAACATTCTCTGATACATCATCCTCCTCTAACTCATCAGGACCTGAGGAGAGAGGGAATAATCCAAACAAGAAAGGGCCTTTTTTAGACAAAGGCCCACAGGCAAAAACTCGGTTCAAGCCACAATGGGAAATGCGCACCCGCAGGAACTTTTACAAGTCCTAGATTCCACACCATCCACAATAGTGAACCTTTCCACCAAAGTACTTACCAAAGACGAGGAAGCTGTCCTTAACCTTGGTTTGAAGTTTGTCCCCAGCCAGAGAACAGACTTTACCAGACTAAAACTAGACACCATTGCCTTTTGTAGGAAGATCCGGCTGCGAGCCTTTTTTGCAAATAAACCACCAAGCACGGACACAGAGGTAACAGGCTTGAGGAATAAGTCCACCTTTGTCCCTTACCAAAATATTCCTAAGCAGGTGGTGGCGTTCGAACAGGTAATGCTTTCAGCAATCAGCAAACTCGAGAAGAACAAGAAATATACTAAACCAAATATCACTAAAGGCCAACGCATAGCCATCAAAAATCTGAAATGTGACCCATTGGTCATCATCAAACCCGCTGATAAAGGCGGAGCGGTGGTGATCTGGTCCAAGGATAAATATCTGAAGGAAGGTGCGACACAGGTTAACAACCCCGAATGGTACAGAGAACTCCCAGAGGACCCGATGCGGGCCATCCAGGGACAAATATGTGAAATAATAAGATGTGGTGTGGAAGATGGATTTGTGGGACCAAAAGAAAGGGACTTTTTGATAAATAAATTTCCTAGAACGCCGATTTTATATTTTTTGCCCAAAATCCACAAGAACCCAGAGGAGCCCCCAGGACGACCGATTGTCTCCGGGTGTGAGTCATGTTTGGAACCCCTCTCGAAATATATCGACTTCTTTTTGAAGCCCTTTATCGGTGATGTAAAGTCGTATCTGAAGGATACCACCGATTTTTTACTAAAAGTTGAGGGAACACAATTTGACCCAATGACGGAATTTATGGTGACAATGGACGTAACGTCGTTGTACACCCAAATTCCCCAGGATGAAGCATTAGAAGTGCTGGAACTATACCTTGAGAAAAGAGACAGGCCCCACCAGGTCCCCACCTCGTTCATCCTGAAATTGGCTGAATTAACACTCAAAAAGAACTATTTCAGGTTTAATGACCAATATTTTGTGCAGATCAAAGGTACGGCCATGGGCTGTCCGTATGCGCCGGAGATGGCCATACTCTACATGGCGGAGTATGAGAATAAATTTGTGTACTCCAACAATCCCTTCAGTAAACACATTAAACAATGGTTGAGGTACATCGACGACGTGTGGCTCCTGTGGCAGGGGAGCCGCGCAGAGTTGGTGGACTTCCACCTTTGGATTAATGGGAGACATCGCGACATTAAGTTCTCACTTGAGTCCAACAATGAGAAAATGACATTTTTAGACCTAGAGATAAGTTGCAAGGATGGAATTCTGAAGTCTTCTCTTTTTCGTAAGAAGACGGACAAAAATACTATCCTCCACCACCGGAGTGCACATCCGAGAAGCTTGAGAGACAATCTGCCCTACGGGCAGTTGCTTCGGATACGGAGAAACTGCTCGGAGATGACAGATTATGAAAAACATGCAACTCGTTTCTGCAATGAGATGAAGAATCGGGGTTACCCTAAGAAGTTGCTAAACAATTCTAAGAAAAGGGCAAAATATACTCCCCGGGAGTGCTTACTTGAGAGAGCGGCTAAGAAAGACATGGATCGACTGGTCTGTGTGACTACGTTCGGACCAGACACACACAAAGTAAGGCAAATGGTCTTGAAGAACTGGCATCTACTGGATGGACTTGAATGCCCCTTCCCGCGACCATTGTTCGCATATAAGAAGAACAAAAGTATTGGCCAGGACGTCATTAGAGCAGACGTATCTATCCCAAAGCCCAAAAGCGATTTACTATCAATATGGGGGCTTAAGCCAATTGAGGGACACCACAAGTGCGGTAACTGCATATCATGTGACTCCACAATTGAAGGGTCCGAGTTTGACCACAGGGGAGTCAAATGTAAACACGCCAGTTTCTCTAACTGCAAAACCCGAAATGTGGTATACGCGATTATTTGCGATTGCCAGAAGATCTACATAGGCAAAACTACTCAACAGGTCAACAGCCGGGTCACCCAACACAGATCAAGAATCAAGAGAAAAGTTGTAAGCGCTCCCATGGTCCAACATTTCCTGGATTTAAACCACAGCGAAATGGATTTTAAATGGACTGTACTCTGGACAATAGCGCCAAGTGGCAATAAAGGTCCAATTGATATTGAAGAAACTCTTCTTAGGAAAGAGGCATACCTCATCCTAAAATTTAATAGTACACAAAATGGATTAAACTCTCTCTCTGAAGTGTCTAGGCTTTAATGCCATAATTGTGTGGGGCTCCACGGGGGTGTTGTGACCCCCTTGACTGAAGGGTAAGGGGATATCAGAAGAATGCTTTCGCAATCCGCTGTGTATTGGTGCACTCCCAGGGAACTACATGTCCCAGAACACCAACCGCCCTGTGTTTGCTTTTAGTTACTAGGCAACCAGGCTGCCGCCTTCCATAGCGAACGGAGTGAGTGTGGGAGCAAGTCGCAACTAACAAGGTGAGCGGGACAGAGGGTTGTAGTCACATACGCTTCCCGCCTCAGGGACACAAGCCTAATTCCCTACTTTGCCAACAGCGCGCTACCCGAAAGGACAACACAGGACTTGACACGGGACCCGTCCAAATAAAATAGAACTCGAGGGCAAACGGCTGAGAACGGAGCCGGCGGCTCCCGAAACTCGCAGTGAACGCGATCAAGGTAGGATTGTTTGTACAACCGCTCATACCCAGACAGATTGCGTTAAAAGCACAATAATAGTAACCCGACCTCCGCCTTCCCCCCAGGTTTGAAAAACTTCACCGCACCATAGGGACGGCCCAGATACGGACTAACAAATAGTGAAAGGTACGTCCTGCAATGATTTGGTAGGAGGTTACCGCTGAGCGAGCTCTGAACGCTAATTGGAAATGACAATTTGATTTTAATTACTTTGTAGATGACAGCTTCAAAGACGCACAAACTCCCATAGAACAACCTCAGCCACAAAGAAGGTACTATGGGATTCATATGTGGTACACTACTAGCAGTATAAAATAAGGAGGCCTTAGTCAATTACACTTACACACTGTTACCTTTCTTTTATATATGCACAGACAGAAAATGACAAAGCCCTGAAGAGAACCCATAACTACTGTTTGGAGTTCGAAACGCGTCGGCATGAAAGGAGATGCAATTCATGATCATTGAAAGCTTTACACTCATGTCATTTGTGCACTGTGATATCTCCTGCTAATGTGATTTTGTTTAATACTGTTCTTAAGAATTCGTCCATTGTTGGTCATTGAGGCTTGTAAAGTTTAACTTGCCTGTTTTTGAACAGTCCGGAATTGGTACAGTTGTTTTGTATGTCTCACTTTGTGATTTTTCATTTGATTAATGTTGTATTACAGTTGATGTATTTATATGTTACACGTGCAGTGTTATTTCTCTGCCATGAGATGTTCTGATTTTTTTCTAAAAAAGAATTGAAAACAAAGGTAAATAAAATACCTAACATATCTAATCCAAGTTGATGTGTTGCCTATACTAAGGGCTAATGGAATAAGTGGGGCGGCAATTTTTTGTGTCAAAGTATCTAATAAGGTCCAGCCTTCCCCACCTCCCAGGGACCTAACTCCTTTTTCTTGCAAGCGCTGTCTGAACTGACACATGGTTTATAGGGGGGGTCGGGGCGTTGGAAGGGTGGGCGTGGCCAACAGGAGTGGGCGTGTCCCGTGGCTCATCGAGGCCGGTGATGGCGGCTTGCGAGCGAATTCTGCCCCTGAACAGCGTTTAAATCGGCTGTTTGGCGAGTTCAAGTGAGTGCTGGGGAGTTGTTTGCAAAGTGATTTAAAAACAATATAACACAGGATTAAAAAGCAGTTTTCAAATTCTAAGGTGCGTGACTCCCGGCTATTCGCCTCAGGAGGTCCAAGTCTAAATGCGGCGCTATCAGTCAGTGCTCGTATTTATGCTTGGTGGAGGGTGGGCGTGGTCAACAGGAGTGGGCGTGTCCCGTGGCTCCTCGAGGCCGGTGATGGCGGCTTGCGAGCAAATTCTGCCCCTGAACAGCGTTTAAATCGGCTGTTTGGCGAGTTCAAGTGAGTGCTGGGGAGTTGTTTGCAAAGTGATTTAAAAACAATATAACACAGGATTAAAAAGCAGTTTTCAAATTCTAAGGTGCGTGACTCCCGGCTATTCGCCTCAGGAGGTCCAAGTCTAAATGCGGCGCTATCAGTCAGTGCTCGTATTTATGCTTGGTGGAGGGTGGGCGTGGCCAACAGGAGTGGGCGTGTCCCGTGGCTCCTCGAGGCCGGTGATTGCGGCTTGCGAGCGAATTCTGCCCCTGAACAGCGTTTAAATCGGCTGTTTGGCGAGTTCAAGTGAGTGCTGGGGAGTTGTTTGCAAAGTGATTTAAAAACAATATAACACAGGATTAAAAAGCAGTTTTCAAATTCTAAGGTGCGTGACTCCCGGCTATTCGCCTCAGGAGGTCCAAGTCTAAATGCGGCGCTATCAGTCAGTGCTCGTATTTATGCTTGGTGGAGGGTGGGCGTGGCCAACAGTAGTGGGCGTGTCCCGTGGCACCTCGAGGCCGGTGATGGCGGCTTGCGAGCGAATTCTGCCCCTGAACAGCGTTTAAATCGGCTGTTTGGCGAGTTCAAGTGAGTGCTGGGGAGTTGTTTGCAAAGTGATTTAAAAACAATATAACACAGGATTAAAAAGCAGTTTTCAAATTCTAAGGTGCGTGATGTTGAAAAAGGTACAGGCAGAAGACCTTTTCCGAAGTTGCCCGGCGTTAGTCGCCTCTATACCCACTCAAATTTACCCAAACAAAGAGGAGACTGGAAGGCAGGAAACAGAAGTTTTATTCCGACGGAGCAGAACACGTCAAATCAGACAACAGGGTATCTTCACGAGGTGCTCTAACCGCATCTCTGAGGCCTGGCCTCTTATACACAAGTTTATTGTTTTATTACGTTAAACACATCTCTGTCATTTACTTTGATGTAAGGAAAGACGTCCTCGGAATCCCCGCTTCAGGCCCGTTCCCACACACATTTACAGTTGAAGTCCCCACCCCGGTCACAACAGGTGATGATTATCGCGCAGCTGGACATTCCGCCGATTCACGGAATGTGTGAGGTTGATCGGATCTCATGGGGTGGGGGCTTTGATCAACTCTTGGATCCTTTGATGAGGGAAACTTCCTACTGTACAGGAGAGGGGGGGCAATAACAGTATCCGCAGGGCCAGGTGGCGGCCTGGGAACGAGGAAGACAAAACGGGTACAGAGGAAAAGGGGTTTTATCAAAGGATCCGGGACCATGAAAGGAATGGTGGGAGGCGTCGCGCTGGGAACAGGATGAGGTTCCGAGGCAGAGCTGTGTGGAAGAGGGGTTTACGATCCAAGGCATGTGAGAGCGGGGGTTGTCAGCGTGCGGGGGGATGCTTTGCGAGGTCAGGGGAGAGAGAGAGAGAGAGAGACGCGCTGGCTATCAACGATGGGCAGAGAGGCCATGGTACTCAAAGTGGCTGCCGTTTACGCGCATGAATGGGCTCGAAAAAAGGGGGCAAGATGGCGCCGATAATGTTGATGCTGCGACCTAAGGTTTAACAGTGACTCCCGGCTATTCGCCCCAGGAGGTCCAAGTCTAAATGCGGCGCTATCAGTCAGTGCTCGTATTTATGCTTGGTGGAGGGTGGGCGTGGCCAACAGGAGTGGGCGTGTCCCGTGGCTCCTCGAGGCCGGTGATGGCGGCTTGCGAGCGAATTCTGCCCCTGAACAGCATTTAAATCGGCTGTTTGGCGAGTTCAAGTGAGTGCTGGGGAGTTGTTTGCAAAGTGATTTAAAAACAATATAACACAGGATTAAAAAGCAGTTTTCAAATTCTAAGGTGCGTGACTCCCGGCTATTCGCCTCAGGAGGTCCAAGTCTAAATGCGGCGCTATCAGTCAGTGCTCGTATTTATGCTTGGTGGAGGGTGGGCGTGGCCAACAGGAGTGGGCGTGTCCCGTGGCTCCTCGAGGCCGGTGATGGCGGCTTGCGAGCGAATTCTGCCCCTGAACAGCGTTTAAATCGGCTGTTTGGCGAGTTCAAGTGAGTGCTGGGGAGTTGTTTGCAAAGTGATTTAAAAACAATATAACACAGGATTAAAAAGCAGTTTTCAAATTCTAAGGTGCGTGACTCCCGGCTATTCGCCTCAGGAGGTCCAAGTCTAAATGCGGCGCTATCAGTCAGTGCTCGTATTTATGCTTGGTGGAGGGTGGGCGTGGCCAACAGGAGTGGGCGTGTCCCGTGGCTCCTCGAGGCCGGTGATGGCGGCTTGCGAGCGAATTCTGCCCCTGAACAGCGTTTAAATCGGCTGTTTGGCGAGTTCAAGTGAGTGCTGGGGAGTTGTTTGCAAAGTGATTTAAAAACAATATAACACAGGATTAAAAAGCAGTTTTCAAATTCTAAGGTGCGTGACTCCCGGCTATTCGCCTCAGGAGGTCCAAGTCTAAATGCGGCGCTATCAGTCAGTGCTCGTATTTATGCTTGGTGGAGGGTGGACGTGGCCAACAGGAGTGGGCGTGTCCCGTGGCTCCTCGAGGCCGGTGATGGCGGCTTGCGAGCGAATTCTGCCCCTGAACAGCTTTTAAATCGGCTGTTTAGCGAGTTCAAGTGAGTGCTGGGGAGTTGTTTGCAAAGTAATTTAAAAACACTATAACACAGGATTAAAAAGCAGTTTTCAAATTCTAAGGTGCGTGACTCCCGGCTATTCGCCTCAGGAGGTCCAAGTCTAAATAAATAAAAGACATTGTCATTTACAATGCCAATAGCTGAAACTCTTCTAATTGCAAGACCTGTTTCATTTCAAAGAAGGGGCCGCCATTGTCTCGAGCTGCTTGGAAAGTGGAAGTGCACATGGCGCGCTGAATGTTTCAGGAAAAGCACGTCGTGCCTGCTGTTGGAGAAACTCATTAAAGAAAATAGTGCATACAGTGTAACAAAAGAGGTAAAAGGGCCATGGCAGGTTAAAAATGAAGATAAAGCGATACAAAGGAGCGACTAATAAGCCTATTAATGAATCAGAAGCCATCATTTACAAAAGAGAATGACACAAGCCAATGAAAAATATGGGCGAAGAGTGGGTGGAACTTCAACTACATACTCAAATACAACATGTCTCGCAGAGCAGCGCATGCGCTGCCCTGGCTCGACCTAAAGAGCGAGGTTCCCAGGCATTAGGTTTGGCTTTTAAATTGGACAAACATACAGACACACAATGTATACACAGATGAGAATGTCGGAGCTCGTCGCCTAGATGTCGGGGGGCCTCACAAGCGGCTGTCCTGCCCAGTCAGACCTATTGAAGGCAGTGCATGCTCGAGGATAATTCACACACACTGCCTAATGGCCTCCGGTAAAAGTCAGAGACATGCAAATGTGTGACAAGGTTGGCAGCAAAAAATTATCTTCTGTTGCCAGGAAAAACAGTACTGGCTCACAGATTGCAACAAGCTTGTTTGCTTGCCCATTATTGTCCACTTCAGTACTAATCCTGGCCAGAGCCTACTCTGGTACAACCCCAATATGCTCCATAGATTTCTGAGTAAATCCCAGTGTTAGACGTAGCATCATTAGCGTGGCTTTCCCCTCTATTTTTGCCTTTGTGCCTTTGCCTCCTGTGTGTTGCTGTGTGGTGGACTTCGTTCTGCTGGTCTAGATGCTTTGGGCACTTTACCACTGCCGTTCAGTGCCAAAGTGCAAGTGCACCCTCTGTAAATTGTTGTTATGGATTGGTGATTCCATGATTGTCATATTTGGTTCACTGTTAAGTCCCTAGTATAGTGCACTGTGTATGCCAAGAGCCTGTAAACCAAATGCTGTTAGTGAGCTTTCACCTCTGATTGTGCTACCCACACAAGCAGCCTTTCAAAGGTAAATCAGACCTGCCACTGCAGTGTCTGTGTGTAGTCTAGTACTGCCATGTCGACCTGGCAAGTGCACCCACTTGCCAGGCCCTAACCTTCCCTTTTGTTACATGTGAGACACCCCTATGGTTGGCCCAAGGTACCCCTGTGGGCAGGATGCAGTGTATGTGAAAGGTAGGGGCGTTCACGAGTGAGACGTGCTTCCACACAGAGAGTAGGTAGGGTAGGAGACAAACTCATTGCAGATACCGCTGCACAGAGGCACCAGACCCGAGCGACCTGCATGATGCGCAGCCCGCACAAAGCCTTTCCCATATGGACAGCGTGTCCAGCGGGGAACAAAGCGGTTGTCCAGTGGGTGGGGGCAGGTATAAGTACTTGTCCACCCCCCACTGTGCACCAGATATGACGCAGCAGAGGCGACTGAGAAGAAGGAACTCAACTGGGAGGGGGTCCCAACGACAGGACACAGGGATGTGCCTAATGCGGCACTAAGGGGGCCACCCTCTTACAGGGCCTACTGCGCGCGCCGCGTGCAGTCGCATTAGTAGTGTAACCTGGTGCTCCTGTAAGCGTGTGGCATGTCCACATAGTGAAATACTGCCTATTTCCTTTTTCACAATTGAAAAGCTATCTGTCACATAGGATAAAATTGGAAGTCTACTTACAACAACTTATAAGTATAACTGCCCATGGGAACAAGACAGGAGAATAGAGTTTAGTATGCCTGAACTGGAGGAGAGGGGGTGTACTGCCCCTTTGCTGTGTGCTGTCTGGGGTTGGCCTGCAGTAGCTGTTTCTGCCAAGGAGAGGAACTATGTGTGTATCCTGCTTAAGAAAGTATCTCCAAGGGCTCCTATAGTGGAGCTTGCCCCCTGTTGAAGAGGTCTTAGGAACAGCAAAGACCTCACCATTCTTCTGGGCACAGTCTCTGGAACCGCTGATTTCAGTAGCTGCAGAAGAAAAGGGTAACCAACTCTGTCCCTGTGTCTATCACAGGATTCCGTGTCCTGAAGGCCCCTGGGAAGGCACTGCCTCACTTTGCACAGCTTCATTAGTCTCACGAAGCTGACTTGACGATGGTCACTGAGCCGCTGCTCGCACCACGTCCTGTGGGCACCACATTCTGCACCGCTTTGCATCACCCTGCCTGGACGTCACCGATACTGTCGCTGCCCGACCTGAACATCGACAGGCTCCGTCGGCTGCACCACGACCTGTCAGCACCGCATCAAGCACTGCCTCACCCTGCACCATAAGCCTTGGCCTCACTGACACCATCTCGACGATTGTCACCAAGCCATTGCCTGCACCGCATTGTGAGGGTATCGCTCTCATTTTGCAAAGCAACTGCGATGGTTGACCCAACCGGCTCGCACCAGCATGTCGGCCGCAACGAGAAGGGTACTGTTTTCGATTCTGTCGATGCTTTAGCTGACCCGTACCGACGCGGTCGGCTGGAATTGTTAGACTCTGTTGTTTTCAGCATCGTGGTAGCCCCGAATGGAGCTACCGAATCAGAGGAACTGTGTTTTTCAGCTATTTCTGCAATTTAAAGGTTATCTTACAAAGTAACTATTTTTATAGTATTGCATGTTGGATTTTTGTTGTTTTTGGTCTTGTTGGTTTAGATAAAGTTTTGCTTATTAGTCTAAATTGGTGTGATGTCCATTTGTAGGGTTTTCACTGTGTTACTTTATGCATGCACAAATGCTTCACACTTTACCTCTGAGATAAGCCTGTCTGCTCATGTCAAGCTACCAAGGGGAAGAGCAGGGTTATTTTGGAAGTGTATTCCCCTTACCCTGACTAGGAAGAAGGGTCCCTACTTGGACAAAGGTGCAAGCCATTGTCAATTAGAGACCCCCATTTCTACCATTGGTGGTCAGCGGTGAGGATCTGGACTTGCATTTGTGCCTTACATACAGTGATTGGTATACACTACTAGTATAGTGCAGACCATTGCCAACCACATACTAGTGGTGAACTTTTCTTGTTGGATTTTCTGCAACTTAAGAACTGCCAATGTTCTCATCATGGCCAAGCCAGCATCTATTGCATCTATTGGCATTGAATTTGAAGAGGATAGGTGGAAACCTACACTGTGTCTCAACTGAAAGCTATCTGTAAGACATTTAAATCTTCAAAAGGTCTGTCTCCAGAGGAATTGGAGGACAGATGAAGGGATAGAGTGCATGAGTTGGAGCTTACAAAGTTTAAGTTAGGAAAGGAGGATAAGGAATTGGAATTAGAAAGGCAGAAATTGGCTCTAGAAGAAAAGGGGATGCTCTTAGAGCATGAAAGAGGATTTAAGGAGCTGGACATAAAGGCCAAAAGTGCAGAGTCCAGTTCCAATGGTGGCAGCTTGTTGCCAGTAGAAGGGAAAGTGTACATCCCCAAGGAAGTGAATAAGGATTTTGTAAAGAGTGAGGACATTGATCAGCGGTTTAAGGCATATGAAGTAGCAATGAGGTCCCACAGAATCTCTGAGAGAGACTGGGGGGCAGG
Organism: Lissotriton vulgaris; assembly: GCF_964263255.1. Classification (NCBI taxonomy): domain Eukaryota; kingdom Metazoa; phylum Chordata; class Amphibia; order Caudata; family Salamandridae; genus Lissotriton; species Lissotriton vulgaris. The sequence continues at coordinate 656,835,202 of NC_141697.1, forward strand.
GTTGTGGAGCCGCTTTGTGACAGAGCAGAGGGAAACTTTGTTAGCCTTTCCAAGCGAGGGGCAAATGTTATATGCCCACATAAGGAAGCCTTGATCAGAAGGTATGGATTGACCCATGAACTCTACAGGCAGAAGTTGAGGGCCTTTAAGAAGCTGGGGTTAGGCACTTGGGTGGAGTGCAGAGCACTGGATGGTTGGGTGAGGGGTAGCCAGCTAAATGATTTTCTGGGGCTCTATGATTTGGTTGCATGGGAGCACTAATCTGGTAGTTGTTTTCCAGAGCTAAGCCAGCACTTGATTGACTTTGAGCTGACTGACCCCAGGAAGTTTGCTGTGGAGGCGGAGCGCTGGGTCAGTACCAGGGTCCACAAAGGTCATGTGGGAGACTCCGCCAAAGGTGGGCAGGGTCCCCAACAGAAGAGGTGGGGGGGCAAGGGTAAAATAAAGGAGTTCCATACAGGGCCTCAAGGTACTTCCTAAGGGAACCAAGGGAACGGTTCCCAGCCCCTCAGTGAGAAGAAGCCAAGGGTCCCTACAGGTAAGCCTGTCCAGAAGGGCCCTCTGGCATGTTATGCTTGTAGTCAGGTGTGCCACTTCATAGGGGATCCTAGGTGTCTCAAAATGACCACCACTACACCCACTGATGCACCACCCGTGGGTTGTCTAGTGTAGCCTTGGGGAAGGAGTTGGAGTCCCGGGGGAGGTGGGAGGCAGCAGAATTGACCCTGGTCTTGTGGAAATATACCTTTTTAGTGGTACACTGGTGCAGGGTCACCCTTTTGTCCACAGGTTCATAAAACAACAAAGTAGAGATCAGCACTGGAGTAGGAATAAATAACAAGTTTATTAATCACTCATGAGTGGGACCACGTCCACACAGCACTCTCAAGTACTGGAGGAGGTAGTACACTGAAGTCACAGAACGCAGGTCTTTTATACAAGATTTGTGCAGTGTAAGCACGTGAACAGAAATAGGAAGAACAAGTTTTAGGAACAGTTATCAGCAAACAAGGGCAGATAAAAACGACATGGTCAGTAAAGTGGGAGGAGGAACAGAAATGCTTATGGCAGCAATAGATGATTGACAGTCAACAGATGTACAGGCAGCTACAACTCTCAGCATGTACATTGCTTTTAGCTAAGTCTGGAAGTTAACTAATATAGATAGCACAAGCAGAGTGAAAAGACGAAAGAATTACGAAGAAAACCTAAATGGACACCACGGCCGTTTTGGCATAAGCTAAGACATTTTCTGATACTTTCAAAGGGGTACAATAAATATCATGTGCATCAACCAGCATCATATTGCTGACTTCTCGGTATATTGCTAAAACATGCATTTACATTTTGGACATTTGTTTTAGATAGTAGACAAGTAGTACAAGAGAAAATATAGCAGGAACACAGCATTGGCCCGCATTGGATACATAAGCGCCTGATTTTCCTGCTATTCAAAGCAGGACCAACAAAGAAAAAGAGTCCCAAATTAAAGTCAACATATTGCTGTAATGCAGTGTCAGTTTGATCCACTTCATCATTATAGTTCTTTTGAATCGGTTCAAGGAAATGTCATTAAACAGTTTTTGATCTTTATGATAAGATGCAGGTGCTAGAAGCACAGGAGGAAGCAAGAAGGACACATAGCAAATTCCTGACCATCCGATTGATAGATGATAGTAGCCTTTACTTCCACAAATGAAATAAGTGTTGTGCGAGGATAAAAAATGCTATTGTTCGTTCCAGTAATGTTCAATACTGTGGTACAGTAACTTTTTCCCACTGGGACACTACCAAAACTGCTCACACAAAGATTTGCCCTGGCTCTAGTAACAGCGATGACAAAAGGCCTGTTACCCTTGGCCGTTCGAGGGTTGGGGAAAACATAACGTGTGGAGGAATTTCCTCTGCGATACTCCTCCATTTCCCATATAGTTCCTTTGGCTTGTCGGTCCCCTTCCTCATCGGAGTAACAAACTTTATTAAACTTTGTATTAAGTTCTCCTACATCAGCTAGAGTGATATTAGCAATTTCAGAGGCCCACAACAGTGCAAACCAGGCTCCACAGGAGCCATTATGCGAGAATGGCAGTGGCGACAACAGGATTCCATTTATGTTCTGATGAGGAGGAATCTTGCCAAAAACCCAACAGTGAGTAGCATTGCTTAGCTGATGTGTCTGATGCAATATTTGAAGAAATGAATTGATTCTCAGATTTTGCCGGTATCCCTGTTCATGTTGCGGCAAATCAAAATGATGGTGCTCTTTTGCAGCAACTGATATAAGAGTAATGTTAGGTAAGGAGGCTGCAGGCATTACTTCCTCCACTACCCACATTGCAGTAGCGATGATGGCAACAGTCAAAGTCATACCAAGTATGCAGATTGTACAGCCATTGCACTTTGTCGCAGCGATCTCCTTCTTCTTCCCCTTTGTAGTCAGTCTTTAACCACCCAGAACAGTGGCTCAAACAGTCTCTTTCAGCGATGAATTGTCTTTCTGGTTCGAAGCAGATATCTAGATGTACCAGGGATCTGTGGTCCGGGAAGACTTCCTCAGGTCCTTCAGGTGACGCAGCTCGCCCTTTCTCGGTAATCAGAATGTCGTGGTGATCTGTCAATGCAGCTGGGCTTACGAGGGCATGCAGCATAGAATCGGCAGGCCGCAGATAGTGGCCTTCACCTTGCGACCTGTCTGGAAGGGCTTCCCGTACCTGCAGAGAAATAGAAGACAAGCTATCAGTTAACTGGGATAAATAGTCACTCATCAACACATGAAGTACATCATGTATAGGGCGAGGCTTAGGGATTCCCCAAATATTCATAGGCCTGCCAAACACAACCTCATATGGCATAAGGCCAGATTGTGTATGTGGTATTGATCAGATAGAAAGTAGTGCTAGGGGCATGGCATCAGGCCATTTCAAAGACGTGGGAGCCTGTATTTTAGCCATTTTCAATTTCAGGGTGGATCTGTAACACTCCACCAGGCCTGCTGACTGTGGGTGAAAAGCGGCATGAAATTTCTGCTTAATTCCCAACCTTTTCATGACATATTCTACAACTTGCCCAATGAAATGAGGTCTGTTGTCCGTTTACAGGACCTCAAAAGATGCAGCTGGTGTAGCAAACCCTCCTGTTGGAGTTTGCGTTTACTTTCCAGGATAATACAGGAGACAGACCAGCCAAGACTGGACTATCTTTTAAGGAGTGCCTGCAATATCAGGTTGATCCCAAACTTGCATAAGTTGTTCTGCCATTGAGGATGCACCAACATGTGCCAGCCCATGTGCCATGTGAATCATGGGGTATAAGTAGGCTGTCCAGTTTTAGGTTTAAACCTATAATCTATATATATAAAAACAAAAGTATATCTGTCTATTTGTCCTTTATGCATTACTACACCATTCATCCGATCGGCATGAAACTTTGGGAAGTTGTTGAGTACATTCCCGCGAAGGTTTCTGGCAAAAAAAATAAAATTAAAATAAATAAATAATAATTTGTTAAAAGTTGTTGAGTACACTCCCCCGAAGGTTTCTGGCAAAAAAAAATAATAATAATAAATTGTTAAATATCGGTCCCCCGGCCCTCATAATCTTTCCAATACTGAACGTTTACAATTTACGGTGCGACTCGCTTTTGCAATGACCATCAAAAAAGCACAAGGACAATTGCTGCAAGTGTGTGGACTACATTTGGAGAATCCGTGCTTCTCACAGGGACAACTGTATGTGGCCAGCTCAGGCGTCCTTCTGATTTATTCGTGTTCGCACCAGACGGAAAAACAAAAAATACTGTGTATCCACAAGCACTGGAATAAATAAACAGAATTAAAACAACACTTTAAAATGTTTTCCATATTAAAATGAATACGTTTCAATAAAAATGACACAATGTAAATTGAATGTTATCATAACAAGTTTCCTTAAATTTCCTTTGTTCTGAGATCGCAGCAACGCGCGACGGGTAAGCTAGTAACTGATAAAACCCCACTGAAAGGGAAGTAGCCCTCACCAGTGTAAATATATAAACACTGAAAAAAACACCTGCATAACCACAAACTAAATGCCATTCAAAGAAAGGAAAAGGAGAGTGAAAGGGTCCTTTTTTTTCTTCCTGAAGGGGCTAATACAATGTAACTTTGTTATGCAAGCTAGCAGCAAGAAAGACTGGGCTACCATCCTTCTGCGTGAGGTTTGTTGTTTGGGGATGTCACTAAAATACTGTTTCTTCTTCCTTTTTGCTTTTTTCAGTTTTGTTGTCTTTGGTCTAAAGATGCAGGGTTTAGAAACTTGTTTTAGGTCTTATTTAATTATTTTACAAAACTGTAGAGAATCAGATAATATCAAAATCATGTTTGATATTTTGGCTGCGTTTGATTCTTTCACTGATAGGTAAAATGGCTGCTTTAAGAGGACTCTTTCCAAATAGGTGCCATCAAATTTACCCACAGAGAATTGGTAAAAACCCTTGACATATCAGCCCCCAGTTTCTAGTGAGTCAGTATTGATAGTAGGTGAATTGCCAACACCTCAGGCTTTAAACATTCAATGCAAGGTGCAGTGACAAGTATATGTGAAAAGAGTGCTATCACCAAGCATCTGTGATAGTGGTAAAAACATGACAGGATGGGACATGGAATGCAGTGTCACTTGGAATGCTGCTGCAAAAGGTTCTTTCCAAGTTCAACAAAGATTGGAGTGATATTGTTTGTATTTGCAGGGATTCAGCTACGTATATGAAAAAGTTGTGTGATGACCTGTCATAATCGATACCTGAGCTGAAGTGCTTCCCTGTAAGAGATCCTTGTTACTATTGGATGGTATGCTGAAAGGATCTTTACAGTCTTCAGAGTTAATGAAGAATACTATTGACTTTTTAGTCCATTCTGGTGCACTGTTTTGTTCTGCAAGGGGACTAAAACGCAAATATTTCTCATTTTGTGCTTTGTGTGACATCAAAGAAAGAGTCATCCCAACTGTGTCACTTAGCTGATGGTTTCTGCCCAATGGGCTGTCAATGCGATATTATCCATGTGGCAACAGTTTACAGAATTTTTGCTGAGGGATGATGCCAAAGGCAAGAAATATGAGGATCTTTGGTCGCATATTTATAGTGATGTGAAAAAAGTACACTCTATTGCATTCTTAGATTTTTACAGGAAAACATAACTGCTGTAGTGGACATGATAAAAAAAACTAGTCTGTAAACACCTTTGTCTGCCAAGTGTTCAGCACAATTGATGTAGATGTGAAATAACTCCTTGAGAGTAGGCTAGGTGACACCTTTAGTGACTTTGGCACTGCAACATGTTCCATGTTAGAGTGCTTCCCACTTGGTGAACAAAGCAACGTTGAAGAACAATTCAGGAACTTTTATTTTTCAATGTTTGAGAAATGGCTTGCAACGATGCATAGAATGTCCTCTGTAGTTTCAAAAGTGCTGCTTCATTTTTGACCGCTTCAATAACTCTGAGGGTATAAGCGCCCAGTTCAATGCAAATGTTCCAGAACCTGCCCAGAGAATCGCAATCTTCAAGTGCACCAGTTTTGGCATGGAAAGCTATGTCAGTGGCCAGAGTTGTGAACTGGCTGTTTTGGAATTGCCCGTCTCAAGTGCCAATGTTGAGAGAGCCTTTTCACAGAAAAAAGTTTATATGGGGGAAGGAAAAAGCGAGCGCACATGACCAAATACTCACTGAAGAAGTATTGTTTGGTGTACTTCAATAGGTTTGATTTGCAAAAATGTATTTGGATCTCATATACACTGTACGTAGACTGTCTATATACCATGCATTATCAGTGTAGAAAGTAAGCAATATTAAAAGCAAAATGTTCCATAAACACCAGAAAAACACTGTTTCTGTTGTATTTAATGGCACGAAAATGTATAACCACTGATAACCACAGTATTTTAAGGTACTGAAATCACTTGAAAACACAGAAAAAACCCCACCAGAATTCCCCAAAAATAGAAACTGAAAACAGGAAAACCTAGGTATAAGTAAGCTGTGGGTAACTTCCATTTGGTCATATCTTTATTCCTCCAACAACCCTCATCATCCAGTATTCCCTCCTTAGACCATTGATCTAGTTAATCAGCAGAGGCAGATTGTTGCATGTGCAGCACTTCCTGCCTGGCATCATGCCAACGTTCTGCTTGTGACTTCACCACATACATGAAGGTGGTACTTTGCTGCATTGTGGTCTCTCAAGAAAATTATGCACTAATTCTCCATGCACTATCTGTGTCCCATGTGCTTTTCTTTCCATAAGCGACCAAAATTATGTGCCACCCCAAATGCGTACTGGCTTTGGGTGAAAATGTTAACAAGTAAGTCTGTACTAAGCTCACATGCTCTTGTTAGTGAGTGTAGTCAGGAGTTCCTAATACTGGTGCAGAACAAAGATCTTGGCGTGACTGTTGGAAGGCAGTCTGACATTCAGTAGTCCATGGAAAGGCATCAGAGTGTTTTTAGTCAAAAGGGCCAACTAAGGCACAATTTGCATGCGTTGCAATCGTGGCACATGTAGAAGCTAGTCGGTTTAGACAGAAAGGTTTTATTAGTTTCTGTCATTTGTCCAAGAATTCTGACTTGCACAGAATTTGAGGTTTCTGGCTCTTCTGAAATCCATTTGACGAAATCTTTCTATTTCATTTGTGATGGATACATTGTTTGTTAGAAGGTACCAGTGTTTCTGAATTGTTTTTCGAATGTGATGGTGGCCATTGTGATAATCGATCAAGAATCTAATTGTGTTTCATTTGATGTCCTTGGATTGGTCTTTGAGTTGTAAAAGTTCAGCATGTGAGAGTTTTCCACTTTCCTCCAATGTTTGTTCTAGTTGGGATCTAGGATAACCACGTAGGGCCAATATCTCGGTCAGGTCTTTAGATTTCTCCTTGTAGATAGCGGTTTCACTGCAATTCCTGTGTATGCATCTAAATTCCCCATTCGGGATGTTTTTATGATCTTGGGTGGGTGGCAACTGTCTGCTCTCAGTATAGAATTGGCCGCTGTTGGTTTGCGGTAAGCTTTTGTCTGTAATTTACCATCCTGCATATCAATGGTGACGTCCAAGAAATCAATTTCCTTTCTAGAGATGCTTGATGTGGTTTTGATGTTCCATCTGTTGGTGTTTATTTTCCGTAGAAAGTTGTTGAGAATTTGGGGGGCGCTAGAGGGCGCACTGCTGCATGGCCGCACTTGCGTGAGGCTCCAGCAGCCTGGCACCAATATCCGTGATTTATCCTTCCTTCCTGCACGCACCCGCCTGAAAATCCCCACGGAGGGGCGGCTGGCCACTTTTCACACTCGGTGAAAATTTGGAGGTTCTACTCCCAGGGACTTCGGAGTTGTGGCATGCGGAGTCCCCCTGGCTGACCTGGACCTGCGGCGACGGTGCCCGCTGTCGGCCCCCTGATCTAGGCAAGCCCGGGGATCACCACGAGGCGGCTAGGCCTCCGGAACATCGTAAACGCCGCGCTTGGGACTGACACTGCAGCGGATGGTGGTCGGAGGCTGAAGGTACGGGCGCCACGACTTAATCAGACTGTGGGGGCTGGGAAGGCAGGACGCTCCCGCTGATCGGCCGAAATCTGCCACTACTGGTTTGGGCAGGTCTTCGTGGCGCTACGACGGACTGGCAGAGGGACACAAGTAGGAAGCCTGAGAAGACCAGCGACCTGCCTTGCAGGCTCACCACACGACCTCGAGGCCTGCCTGATGCCGGTGCCACCGCAAGCGGACGGCTTGTAACACCAGGCGCGTTTGCCGCCAACTTGTAGGCGCTACTTCATTGGGCTGCCCTTCCTGCGCTGTGAGGCCTGTCTGCTACAGCACGGCACTCCCTCTCCCGGGTGACACCCGCGAACGACGGCTAACTTTGCCCAGGGGTCGACGCATCGGCTGCGTGATCGGCTTTGCTGCACAGCGCTACACAGAGTGAGATCGCCTCATCCTCTACCAGCCTCCCGCCAACAGTGGTGCAGACGGCACTTAGGCGCAGTTGATCCATACTCATCTTGCCATCATGGGAAAGCCGGACAGTCGCCAACCCAAATTGCAGTTTGAAACCGCGGCGCAGAAGAAGGCGACAAGAAACACTGGAGACGTGGCGCCACCCCGGAGCCCGGTACCTGAGGCCTCGACGTCGACCCAGCTGACCCCCGATATGACCGCGATCCTGCAAGAAATGCGGCAGGGATTTGCGACGGTGGTCGACAAAGTAGATAGACTCACGTCCAGGATGGACGGCATAGCCCAGAAGATAGACGTCCATGAAGAACGCATATCTGAGGCGGAACGCAGAATATCGGCACATGATGACACAACCGCAGCTCAGGACACTCGCCTGGCCAGGATGGACAACGTCCTGAGGGTAATCGCTGCCAAGAACGAGGAATTGGAAGCGAGGAGCCGACGGAACAACATTCGAGTCACGGGCATTCCGGAATCGACCAACACGGGGAGGATGGAATTATATGTCGAGGCACTGCTGTCAGCAACTGTCGGGGCAGATGCTCTTTCCGCTCACTTTATTGTAGAGCGTGCACATCGCTCTCTCGGGCCACAACCCAAGCCGGGGGCCCCACCGCGACCCATAATTGCTCGCCTCCTAAATTACCGAGATCGCGATGCGGCACTTAGGGCAGCCAGAGCAAATCAAAATCTGACATATAACGGCGTGCCCTTCTCGATATACCCTGACTTTACCCCGGTGGTCCAGGAACAGAGACGGAAATTTCTCGTTGTAAAGCGGAAACTCAGGGATTTGAACATTGACTATGCTCTCTTATACCCGGCCAAGCTTCGGGTCACGCACCAAGGTACGCAGCATTTCTTTCTCAACCCACAACAGGTCGATGACTACATTAAATCCTTGCCCAAAAGACCCAGGCGACCTGCGGACGCTGAGGACTTAAATGAATCTGGCCCTGAGTAGGGGGCGACTGGCACTCTTCGGATACATCCTTTCTGCAAGTGGTGGACTTGACCTCACTCCCCTAGCTGCTGGGGGAAATCCATTCGACTAGGAGATGGCTGCCGCTGCCCCTGGGGCACCATGGACGGGTGCTGCATCGTAGGTGGTAATGTATGCCAGGCCCCACCCCCCCTCGTCCCTCTCTGCTCCACGAGTGACCCTAGGAATGGACATGCACGGAGTGGGATGGCTGGGGGTGGTGGACCGTGCACCTCTGATGACCCCTAATGGGTGTTCCCCAATGACATTGACTTTGTTGCTTGTTTGTTGGTTGCTATCTAGCACTGTTTTGGGTAACGGGTGGGGGGTGGGACAAGGGCACTGGCAAGTTGGGGTGGCTTCAGTGGGTGGGGGGTGGTGGGGAGAATGTCAGGTAAAACGGCCTTACACTGGGCGATGTAGATCTTACACTGGAATTGCTGATCTGCCTCGCTATTTTTGGTTGCATGCTGTGGACCGTTTGCCCCTTTTTCAACTAGGCCTGATGCCTGGAGGTATCCGGGGGGATTTGGGGGGAGGGGACTGCTGGGGTTACTGTTGGGTTTCAAGTTTTGACATGTGCATGTGGTGGTCTGAACTCGTACATTTGCCCTTTGGAGGGCTCCGTGATTGTGGTCGGGGGGTGGGGGGGCGGGATGGGTGGGCTGCGCACTATGTGCGGTGGGGGCGGGACGGAGGACTGGGGGGTGATTCGATTCTACTTCAGTATCTGCTTTCGTTTGAGGATGTAGAACTGGTCCGAAAGTGTAGTGTTTTGCTTGTTGGGGGGATGGGAATGGCAGCCTGCCGTGCTCTGATCCCGCAGTTATGGTATTACGTGTACACATGGATAACACACGGTTGAATGTAATTACTTGGAATGTGAGAGGGCTGGGAGATCATAGGAAGAGGAGACAGGTATTGAGCTACCTGGATCGCCATAATGTTCACATCGCTTTCCTACAGGAGACGCATTTTGCGCCCCACAGATCGCGAGCCTTTGGGAGCAGGTGGGCTTCTCACTCGTTCTTTGCTAACTACTCCTCCTATGCCCGGGGTACGGCCATACTGATTAAGAGATCCACGCCCTTTCGTTTGGCAGGCTCCAAGGTAGATCCACAGGGGAGGTACTGTGTGGTGTGGGGTAGGCTGGGACACATGTCAGTGACACTTGTCTGTTGCTACGGGCCCAACACGGATGACCCCCAATTCTTTACCTCACTGTGGGCGGCGATAGTGGAGACGGGGCCACAACACCTCATATGGGGTGGAGATTTCAACATTACCCTACACCCCCCCCTGGATAGATCACACCCAGCCCCACACCACTATACCAACGGGCGCGAAGTCCTTAGAGCGACCATTGATGGCAACCATCTCATTGACGCCTGGCGATCACACTGCGGGACTAGGGAGGAGGGTACTCACTTTACTGCGCAAGCTAAGTCATGGGCGAGACTTGATTATTTCCTTCTGACCTCACAACTGTACACAGCACTAATACATGCATCGCATCTCCCAAGGACTTACTCTGATCACTCTCCCGTTTTGATCACATTGGCTGGTTCTGAGCTAGGCCCCCCAGTGACGGCGTGGCGCATGCAGCCCGCTATGTTATTAGACACGATATTCCAGGAGGAGCTCCGTGAAGAATGCCTAGACTTCTTCAAACGCAACAAGGACTCCGTCCAGGACGTTGAGACCATATGGGACGCCTTTAAGGCCACGCTCCGAGGCTTATGTATATCGAAGGGCTCGGGAGTGCTTAAGAGCATACTCACTCGATTACGCAGCATAGAAGCTGAATTACGCAGTGCTGAAAGCCGTCTTAGAGCACACCCTGACCAGGAAACCCTCGCTAACATCCGCGATAAATTGACAGAATTCTCGGAAGAGGCTGCCCGTGAGGTAAAGTTTCGGAATAAGTACTGGGTGGCCAGAAGGTATGGAGAGGGGGAGAGGCCTGGGAAAGCTCTAGCGGCAACGGTCAAACTGATGCGGTCACCGACGATAATATTAGAACTTGAGACGGCAGAGGGGCTGGTACTTAGAGACACCACCCAAATCCTTAACGAATTTGTGCGACATTACAGTACATTATACTCCACTAGCAGACGCCATGACCTTACGTTGGATGACTATCTGGCCGATGTCTCCTTGGGGTGGCTGAGTGATGCGCAGAGAAACTTCTTGAATGCCCCTTTTGAGCTGGATGAGGTCAGGGAGGCCATAATGGGCATGAAATCGGGCAAGGCCACTGGTTTAGATGGCGTACCTGTAGAATTCTACAAGACCTTCATTGACTTCATGGCTCCGGTGTTGCGGGAGGTCTTTGAGGACGCATTGGAGGTGGGCCATCTCCCTCCCTCCATGAGAGTCGCCCTCATTACGTCGCTGCTTAAGCCTGGGAAGCCCGCCTCCAGCTGCGACTCTTACAGACCTCTGTCCCTGTTAAACTGCGACGTTAAAATACTTGCGAAACTGATTGCGACGCGCATAAGCCTCCTCCTGCCTGCTCTTATCCTTCCGGACCAGTCTGGATTTGTCCCTGGACGGGCGACGTCGCATAATCTCCGTACCTTTTTTTCGGTATACGACTCCGTCCATGAGGATCTTCCTATGGCAGCCATTTTTTTAGACGCCACTAAGGCGTTTGATTCGCTCGAATGGGACTATGTGTTTAAAGTTCTGGAGCGAATGGGTTTCCCGCCTCTCTTCATTTCCTGGATTAAACTATTGTATACACATCCAACTGCCAGAGTGCTCATCAATGGGAAATTGTCGTCGGAGTTCCCGATCACCAGGGGGACGAGACAGGGGTGCCCCCTGTCCCCCCTTCTATTTGCCATAGCCACTGAACCCCTGGCGGCTAAATTGCGACAGCATCATCAGGACAGGGCAATGCGTTGCTTTCAGAGACAATTACTCGTCTCTATGTATGCTGACGATATCACCCTCTATGTTCGCCACCCGAGTGATAACTTACATCCTATCCTCCGTGAATTCATTCGGTTTGGTGCCCTCTCGGGGGTTCAAATCAACTGGAAGAAATCGTGTATATTCCCCCTTACTGCCTCAACAGTTCCTTTCCCACTGGAATTCCCGCTTGCCTGGAGCACGGGAGATTTTAAATACCTGGGAATACATGTAGAAAAGAGTAGGGAAGAACTGATGCGTGCAAATTATGGCACAGTGATGAACAAATTGAGCGACAATGTGTCTCGGTGGATCGCGCTCCCTCTTTCTATGGCGGGACGTGCCTCATTGGTCAAGATGGTCATCCTCCCTCAACTTCTATATCTATTCTTGAACATACCGTACCACCCAGGGTCCTATTTTTTTCGTCTACTACGTTCAGAACTGCTCCGTCTAGTGTGGGGTGGTAAAACGCCCAGACTCAGATGGGAGGTCCTTGTCCGGCCATTTGCGCAAGGAGGATTTGGCATCCCTGACTTCGAACTTTATTATCGGGCTGCTCAGGCTCATTATGCGTACTTTTGGGTCCGCCAACAAAGATACATGCCTCAACTGGCGGCTGAGCACTGGTTGGCACACCCGATCCCCATTGAAGGAGCGCTCTACTCCCAGGTGGAGGGTAGGGATAGGACCCCTTCCACTGTGTCGAGCACTGTGACGGCATGGCACTCTATTGTGTCCAAGCTGGACTTGCACTTCTTATACGCACCGAAACTGCCGCTGGCCTACCACCCACAGCTGCCGCTCCTGCAGGAGATTGGCTTTCAGAGACTATTGAAAAAGATTGGTGTCACTACGTGGGGGGACTTATACCTGGATGGCGTCTTCCGAACCAGGGAACATTTATATGAGGGCATCCACCCGACCCCTCTGGACTTATTTTACTATGTCAGACTCAGACACGGCCTACAAGCTATCACGCCTGATTTCCCCTGCGAACCCCCGGTGCTACCCCCCTTGCAAAACATGCTACTTCACGATCAGCCTCTTAAACTAGTATCTACACTCTATAAATCCATACGGGCCAACACGACATACACTGCTCTGCCCGCCAGACAGAAGTGGGACCGTGATCTAACCCCGACTCTCACGGACACTCAATGGGAATTTTGCCTGCAGCAAACTGAGCGCATCTCATCTAACAGCCGTTATAGAATAATCCACTATAAATTTCTGCACAGGCTATACCACACTCCAGCGCGTCTGCACAGATTCAAGCTTAGGCCGACGGATGCCTGTGACAGGTGTGGGGCCCCAGGAGCTGACTTCCTTCACCTTGCATGGGGATGTCCTACAGTAAATGAATATTGGGTGCAGGTATTTCAGGCCCTCTCCAAGATGATACACAGGACGATAAATCCATCACCATTGATGGCCCTTTTGGGGTATGTTGCATCTCTTCAGGCGGCTCACCGCAAATATGTGGCACTGGCTATGCTTCTGGCTAAACGCAGGGTGGCCTGTAGATGGGGGAGGGGAAGGGCGCCCAAATTCAAGGATTGGTTGAGTGATATGGTGTACTGCCAGGAACAGTTGCATACTTATGCTGAACTACTGCCGCCTACTTCCAGGCCTACTGACATATGGGCCCCGCTACAATGCTATCTGATAACTGATTCGCCCGAAGATGACAGCGATTGAGGGTGGGCGGTGGAGTTTCTTGAATGATGTGTCCTGATCTCGCAGTATCACAGCTGACTGCTAGACATGGCTTGGTATGTTTGCTGCCTCTCCCCGTTTCCCCCCCCCCCCCCCCTTCTTCCCCCTCCCCATTCCCCCCCCCCCCTCATTCCCCCCCCCCTCCCCTTCTCTGCCCCCCCCTCCCTGCCCCCCCCCCCTTTTTCGAGACCCTATGTGACGAGCCTCATCCTAAGCGACATCCCGGGATGCCTTTATGCCCACCACTTCCGATACTGCGGCTCAGCCGCCCCTCTTCTTCTGTGGTTTTCATGACTCTGCCACTCTGATAACACCGTGCTTACCGAGAGTAGATATGCCCGCCAGGATGCCTGTGTGCGCCCCCCTCCTCTTCCCCGCCCCCCCCCCCCCCCCCCCCACCCGCATCATTTCCGAGTTTGTATGGACACTGCACATGTCAATGGTTATATAAAAATTCACAAAATCGAGACCTATTTATTTGACTGTAAGACGCGGCACTTGTCACTTAGATAGAACTGTTGGCAATACTGTTTTTAACGCACATGCATGTCAAAAGTGATGTACATTTCTATATGCACTGATAGCGGCCGGCCTCCGGGTTGTTGGCGAGACGCTGTGTATTCTTGACAATGCTCAATAAATGTCTTGAACCAAAAAAAAAAAAAAAAAAAAGTTGTTGAGAATTTCCTCTGATATTTGCCATATGCATAGTATGTCATCAATGAAAGGTCCCTAGTACAATATATGTGGGCTTTATTCTTGGACATTTTCATCCCAGATCCAGTATTTTTCAACTTCTCCCATGAAAATACATGCATATGGTGGTGCAGATTTGGCTTCCATGGCACTCCCCTGCAGTTGTAAGTAGTATCTCATGTTAAAGGAAAATATGTTGTTAGAGAGGCAGAAGTGTAGCATGTCCACAATCATTTTGTTTGACCCAACAATGGGCAGGTTTGGTGGCGAGGGCTTTGCGGACAGCTTCCAATCCATCAGTATGTTGGATTGAGGTGTATAGGCTAACAACATCAATTGTGGTCAGTATACAATCCAAGTCCCATAGGATGTTATCCAATTTGAGTAGCAGACCCTTTGTGCTGCATATGTATGACGGTAGGTCTTTCATTAATGGTTGAAGTTGATAATCCACATATTCTCCAATCCTAGAACATATGGAGTTGATTCCAGCTATGATTGGTCTTCCTGGTGGGTTAGTTTTGTTTTCATGTGCCTTTGGTAGGAGGTAGAGGGTTTCCATTATTGGTTGTTCTATGTACAGGTTGTTACTTTCTTCCAAGGTGAGTAGATTACGCCTGTACCATAGGTCCAAAAGATCCTTTAGGTCCTTTTGTATCCTGTTTGTTGGGTTATTGTCTAGTTCTTTGTAACATGTCTTATCACTGAGTTGTGCTCAGCAATGTAATCCTCCGTGCTTCTGCAATGTAATCCTCCGTGCGCAGTATGACCACGTTCCCTCCTTTATCCGCCTCCTTTATCACTACTTCTGGATTCCTGCTGAGATCTTCCACAGCTTTGGTTTCATGGGGTTCCAAATTTCTGGGTAGGTAGCGTTTCTTCTTCTGGTATTTCCTGAATTCAAAGGCCAGGTTTTTACTAATGGCTGTATGGAAGAGATTAATAGTGTTACCTGTAGGTAGGTGGGGTCAAAAGGTGGATTTGGAG
This sequence comes from Lissotriton vulgaris, assembly GCF_964263255.1. Taxonomy (NCBI): domain Eukaryota; kingdom Metazoa; phylum Chordata; class Amphibia; order Caudata; family Salamandridae; genus Lissotriton; species Lissotriton vulgaris. The sequence goes on from NC_141697.1 coordinate 656,850,483, forward strand.
CTAATGATGCTCTCTACAGCGTATGTAATATCAATTCCCAGTTCTTTGGCCACAGTTTGTGTAGATGGTGATTGCTCTTCTTGATCGTCTGCGAGTTTAGTAATCAAGTGCATATTGTCCAGATCCTGCACCGTCAGGGAGCTAGTGATAGGGGGTCTTATATCTCTGCAATTAGGCGGTCTATTATGGAAGAAGGATGTTAATGTAAGTTTGCGAGTAAATTTGAAGAGATCTATTGTGGTTTTAGTGGGATGCCAAAACGCCATAGGACAGAAGGAGAGGCCTCGATTTATGGCCATTTCATGTGATGGTGAGTAGTCCTTTCCAGAGATGTTGATCATTAAGTTGTTTGGTCTTTGGTTCGGTTTCTTGTTTTTTACTGGCTCTTGTTATTACTCCTCCTTTTGGAGTTGATGTTGAGATATGTTGTGCGTTTTCTGTTGTTTCTCTGGTATCTTGTGTAGGTTGATTTCTGACCCCTAGACGATGTCCTAAAACTTGACCCCACCTCACGTTGTTGACGCTTTTATTTTGTTGCCTGAAGATTCTGCTTCTGAGCTTGTGATTGAGTCGTTGCTGTATCTTTTAGCAAAAGTGTATACCCTCCCTACTTGGTAGTGCAGTTGAACCCAACAAAATTTCCTGTTTTTGCGTTGTATTAGGTCTTCCTTGTATTCATCAATGCCTTTGTTAAGGATATCGTAGTTCTTTGTGGGTATGTGCCCCCAATTCGAATCTTCAATGTTTTTTCGTCAGGTCATCCACTTCAGTTTTATATATGTTGTGTTCCTCTTCTGCAATGTCGATGAGGTGTCGGATCATGGTATTCAATGCTTCTCTCAGATTCTCATCCCATTTGGAGATTTGGTCAGGTTTGGTTGTTTCCATTGGGGGGAAATATTAGTATTCTAAGACCCCTTGGTATTCTGTCCGCTTCCAGGTACTTCTTTAGGCTAGCTGCTTCCCACCATTTTGTAGTCTCCTGTTTTAGGGCTCTCTCCAATGTTTGGAAAACAGATTTGTCCGATTGTAAGTTAGTTGTGCTCTGCCTCAATGGGGTTCCTGAGGTCAAGAAGACCTCTTGTATTCAACGTTTTTTATGTTCCCTTCAATTGCTACAGGTTGCCATGAATTCTTGCTGAGAAATGTCAGTTCTTCAAATACTTCAGGTTGGTTGATTCAAATGTATTTATGGGTCATGGTGGCTGTAGGGTTTTCGGACAGGTAGGTATGTTAGTCGTCGGCAAACGGGTGGATCCTATCCGAAAGGCGGCCTCATCAAAGTCAGGACCCAATTTGTGTTTGGCACTTTCTCCTCAAGGAGCTGCACCCATGAGCTCCTGGTTAAATATGCTTGCTAGGATTTTAGAGGGAGAAAGATGCGCTAATAGTTGTAGTGTTAAGAAAGATGTTGTCCAAAATGCATTTCTTGGTTTGTTGTCCTTTTCTTTAGTGTGGGTGATTAGGTTCATAAACCAAGGAAGAAAACAAACAGCTGACACATGTTTCGCCCGTGGCGCCTAATTGTCCGAGGGCTTTCTCAAGGCTGTACATTACAAGTATGTGATTATTCCAAAGTCATATGTGCAGTGGTAATGCATTAAAAAAGGTGAAGAGTATAGGGGGAAAAGAGGTATTATATACTTTGGAGTAATGCAATTTGTAGCAATGACCACTAAATTAATTTTAAAATGCCTTTGATTAATACCTACATTAACTATGCTACCCCTTTCCTCTTCTCTACTTCTTTTCCTTACCTGCACACATAACCATTCTCACCAATTTTGAATGCTTACACCTCTTAACCCCTTGTCCTACCTGCAAACACTCTGTGCTCTGTGTTCCTCTATCATTCTTGTTCTTTGCTCTCTTTTTCTTCCTTTCTCTTTCTTGCCTTTCTGTGTCCCCCTCACACACATGCGACTGTATCACACTTGGTTAATGTGGTTATATACGATTGCCTGTCTTTGCCTGAGTTTTATTTCTCAGTCTGCTGGGTCATCTACATTGCGTCATCTTGGACTGGTGCACATGTTGTATATTGCCATTCCTCTACTCCCTCCTCAGACTATTAGAGTGGGGTTATCTAGGGATACCAGCTGGTTTCAAAAGATGTTTACACATAATCCTATAATTCAAGTACCTAGCTAGGTATTACACATATGTATGTGGAATGAATGACAATACACAATACCCCAGTTGTTGATCGTTTTCATGAAGGCGATAGGTAAATAGTCTTGTTTAAAATAACGCCCACATGATGTGCCCTGAATAGTAGTGCATCCATCAGTCAGTCGTATAAAATTCATTCATTCAGGGAAAATGATGTCACCTGTTCAGAGAATTCCACGGGATGTCGTCATTATGGCCAATCTCATGACTACGAAGTCTATACACACACTTCTGTTCCCTCAGGACAAGCAGTTTTTTAATGTCTCCTGTAGACTTATAAACATTTGGTTTATCCAACACCCTCCAGAAGATGTCATCCACCGAATGGTGTTTTTCCAGGTAGTGTGTGGTAAACTTTGTGTTTGTTTTTGTCATTGTATGTTGCTTCTGTGCTCCATTACGCGTATCTTCACTTTGCGCGTCGTCATACCTATATATTGTTTTTTGCATGGGCATTCAATCAAGTATATGACGTTTTCTGAGTTGAAATTTGTGTGAATCTTTTGGACCCACGGGTCGGTCAGACCCACGTCTATGCTCTTTAAGTCCCTGGTTAAATTGCACACATCACTCGAACCACACCTAGTGTGCCCTGTCACAGGGGTATTTCCCCACGGGCCCTGAACTTTGTTTAGCGCTGTGATGTAAGGTTGTTTTTGCGTCTGTAGGTCTCTCAAGTTGACGCTTCTCCTGTAAGAGAACAAGGGTTTTTCCACATTCAGGCCATTGGAGTTCAAGATGCGCCAGTTTTTAAATATGAGGCGTCTTATGTTGTGCAAAGATGTATTAAAAGCCGTGACACAGACTATATTCGTCATGTTGGGTTTTTCCACTTTATGCAAGAGACTCTCCCTGTCCATGGCTCTTTTCCTAGACCTCTTCACTACTGTCTCTGGATATTGTATTTCACTGAGTTTTCTCGCCAGCAGAGAGGATTCATCTAAGATGTCTGCTTTGTGTGTACAATTTCTCCGTAAATGGAAAACTGTCCTACTGGCAAATTTTCCCTGAAATATGTGGGGTGGAAGCTCTCAAAAGATAGTAGGGCATTCTTGTTGGTTTGTGGTAAACCCGAGTAGACAGGGTTCCTTCTTTGGGTTCGATAACCAGATCCAAAAAGGGCAGTTCCATTTGTGTGATAGTCAAAGTGAAGTGCAGTAATGGGTTTCAACCATTGAGCCAATGTAGAAAATCTTGTGCTGATATTTCATCTCCCCATCAAATCAAAAGGACATCATCAATGAACCTCTGCCATAATCTGATGTGATGGAACCAGGGGCAGTCTTGGTTTAGAAGTACTCCTTCTCAAAATCCCCAAAACACAGACGTGCCAGGTTGGGCACAAAGGTACTACCCATAGAAGTACCATGGGCCTGTACGTAGATGGTTCCTTCTAAATCAAAGTAGCTTCTGGTGAGGGCAATAATCTGCTAGGTTTAAAATGAAGGCTCTAGGTGTTTTATATGCCCATTCCTCTGCATATTGGATATCCTCTACAACCCTCAGGGTTTCTCTTTGTGGGATATCGGATGTAGAGTGATTAGATATCGAAACCCACCAAGTATTCACTGGAGGGGTCAAACTCCATTTCTTTTATTAAGTTTAGTATGTCATGTGTGTCCTGCAAATAGGCTTTCATCTTCTGTACCAAAGCCTTGAAGTAAAAGTCACAAGAATGTGACAATGGTTCGAGTATAGAGCCTATCCCAGAGACAATGGGTCTCCCTAGAGGTGGTCAGGTAGGTTTGTGAATTTTGGGGACTGTATAGAAACACAGGGTCACAGGATGATCATTACAAAGGAAGAGGCCTTCCTGTTGCAAGAACCAACCATTAACTAATCCCTCTTCCACTAAGGTGCCTATCTCCCTTCTTATTTCTGCTGTGGGGTCCTTCTGGAGGATGTTAGTTTCTCTGGTCTGATAGAATCTCAAACATTCATCCGTGTAGGTTTTCTTGTTTTGTATGACTATTGCTCCTCCTTTATCAGCCGGTTTTATAACAAGGTCTGGATTCCTTCTCAATTTTTCCATTATTTCCTTCTCGTCCTTGTTCAGATTCTTAAAGGATTGACATTCTTTCTTGCTGAGCTCCTCAATGTTGTGGATCACAGCCAGTTTAAATGCTGCTACTTCTAAGGGTAAGGTAGAGATGGAATTTTGATTTTGGGTACAGTGTTGTATCCCTTGCAGGTGCTCTATTGTCATCCTTTCCTTCAAAGAACATTTCAATCTAATTTTCCTGAAGAATTCTGCTAATTCTTGCTGTCATTGAAAACTGTTCAAAACATTTGTGGGCACAAAACCTAATCCCTTAATCAGGAGGTTCTCTTGGGGTGTAGTTAGTGGCATGACTGAGAGATTGACCACTAGTGTCCCTCCCTGCTCGTCCCGGGACCCTGGTCCAGTGACATGCTCCTTGTTGTAGGAGAGTAGGGTCTGCTTCCTATGGTCACCCCCACTTTTTGCTGTGATTCTATGGTTTTTCGACTTTAGTGTGGCTGTGGGCCTGCTAATCAGACCCACAGCCCAGCTGTTCTCTCTCTAAATTGATACCATTGACTTTAGGTGCATACCAGATTGGTTACTGGGTCACTCTTGTGAGCCCCTGTATAGTGTACCATAGGTATCCAGGGCATAGGTGTACCCTAGGCCTACCAGGGGCTGCAGCATGTATTGTGCCACCCCTGGTTTGCCTTCCAAACTGACACCACAGGTCTGTTCACACAGCCTGGGTAAGGTGGTGTAATCACCCCTTACTTAGATATAGTATACCTATATCTACCTTTACATATAGAGCCACTCCTATGGTAGGCCTAGACAATCCTGGAGGCAGAGTGCTTGGTTTTATGTGAAAGGGTGCCCTAGCATGAGCTGAGCCCCTCTGCAGATTTCGGAACCATCTCCTTATAGCTGTTCTATGATATAGTCATGCCATATACTCTTAAGTGCATTATAATCCTTGCATTTAATGCTAACTTTGGATTTGCTTTATCAAAACATGTTGTGTAAGGTGTCAAACACTTTGGAATACTACCCCCCCCCCCTGCCAATTCTGGCGGCGGGGTAGCATTCCACCCTTCTAGAGGGAAAAGACATGTAAGTTACTGCTTTACCCGGTTAAAGTTAAAAAGAGCCTCAGCATCACAAAATGGATGCTGCTGCCACAGACACGAGTCTGACCTCCTGTTGCTGGGGGGAAATCCAGCAAGGGCGGCCTGGACAATAGGTTTCCTGTCCAGGGAGGGGCCAGCACCTCCCCTGACAGGGTTTCTGTGTATTGGGGCAGGGAGGGCTGCATTCAGTGAATGCATCTAGACACTGCCTGGGGCACACAAGGTGCTCCATGCATAGCCCGGTTCAAACCAGTTGCTGGGGCACTCCAGCCCCAGCTCTGGCGCAAAACTGGACAAAGGGAAAGGGGTGTAACCACCCCCTTCTCAGGTCCACCCATAGGAGGGACCTAGTCAGGTAATCCAGCCCCCATCCTTAGTATAAGTATAGGAGCTGTGTCCCTGGGACTTTAGATTATCCTGGACGAATCTTTGTAAGACATATCTTGGAACTTTGACATTCCATTCTGACTGGAAGACGGAAAACATCTCCCTTGTGGTCAAGGAGTGACCACCCTGTGCAAACAGGCACCAACAGCAACGTTGCCGTTCTGTAGTTTCAAGGCTCCCGTCAAAACCTGAAGACTCTGCGACTCAAGAGCTGAACTTCCAGACTTTTCTGACCCCGACCCACATCCACAGCAAAGCTGAGACCCGTGGCGGGACACGAGAGACGTGGTACTGGACATCTTAGACATTCTGCATTTTGCTACCTGCACTCCTTTCCTGAAGCCGCAGTAAGTTGTGCATTGGGGTACAAGAATCCCCAGCCCCGAGCATCATTTGAACCGAAGCTCACGCCCCCACACTCCGCGAGTGTCCCGTGGACCCCGCTTTTACATTTGTGCTTGACGCGTCTTCCCGGTTCCTTGCCTGTTGGCTAGTGAGCCCCCTGAAGACTCCATCTTGAATCTAGCGATCTTGGTTGCTCCAGGCTTGCTCCAGCTTCCCTTAACAGGAGAAGCGCCACAGACCTTGCTGGTCTGCAACAGAGCCAATCTTGATATCCTGCGTGGGTTGCCAAGGCTTGTTGGGTCCAATCCGGATACCGATGCTGCAGTCATCTAGATCCATTGTGGGACAGCTCGAACCCAGCTCCTGGTCATCGTCGATGCCTCCTGGACCTCGTGGCTCAAGAGACAAACTCACCTTCTTCACCTTCAACCTTCATGCACCCGACATCGCCTGGTTCCTTCCTGGTAGCTTCCTGGTCACTGGCTAGTGACCCAGACTCTGTCCCCTCTGCTTTCAGGTTCTTCACATCTCCGATCCACCCTTGGATCCACCGGCCACTTTTCCTCTGGTCGCCTGCAGCACTTCTTTGCAGCTCTCCATAGAAAACGATGACGAAACCCGACACGAAAAGGCACCTATGCACCCGGCTTCCCTAGGTGAGGTAACACGAGTACTCCGGTGCTCCCGTGGGTCTTGACTCTCGAAGTGTCCTAATTTAAAAGGGTTTCATCCTAGTCCACCCGGAAGTGTCCTTAAATTGTAACTTTGTAACTTTTACGTACTCCACAGAAAGTTAATGGGAACCCAGGCCTGTGGTTAGACACAGCGATTCTACAGGCCCTAGGCCTGCTTTCTAACTCTCACGTGGTACTTATACCACTTTCTTAGTATATGGTTTGTGAGGCCCCTAGGGCATACCGTATACTGTGCAACTTATCGTATATTAACTGTGTGACTTGTATTGTATTTTTACCCCTGGTCTCATAAAGAGTGCAGAGGGGTTGTGTTTAGATTAAATACATATATATTTGATATATACCTTGTGTGGTGTCCTTTCATTTAGTATTCAAGGGGACCTTTTACCAAACGCCTGTAATCGCTTTCAACTGACGGACTTCAGCAGCGGGAGCCCCTTCCCAGTAGACATCAGAGGCAGCTCCTGCAACTCGCCGGACCCGCTTTGCGGGTCCCGCAGCGCGGCTGCCAAAGAGGGAGCCGCTGCTCTTCAAGGGGCTGGTGTTTTCCGACCGTCAGGGCTGCGAGCACTAGGCAGGGACTCCATGGACCAGGAGTCCCTGCGCGCCCAATCACCACCAGCTGGGCTGCTCTCCCTGCCGGCCACGCCCACCCGCCCACGGATAAAGGAGTGTATTGCCTGCTACCTGGTGGGACCTTTTACCAAACGCCTGTAATCGCTTTCAACTGACGGACTTCAGCAGCGGGAGCCCCTTCCCAGTAGACATCAGAGGCAGCGCCTGCAACTCGCCGGACCCGCTTCGCGGGTCCCGCAGCGCGGCTGCCAGAGAGGGAGCCGCTGTTCTTCAAGGGGCTGGTGTTTTCCGACCGGCAGGGCTGCGAGCACCAGGCAGGGACTCCGTGGACCAGGAGTCCCTGCGCGCCCAATCACCACCAGCTGGGCTGCTCTCCCTGCCGGCCACGCCCACCGGCCAATTACGCCTCTTGTCATAAAAGATCGTTGTGTACCCGCAGCGCGGGAGCGCGCGGGAGCACGCCGGGAGAAGCCCGGGACAAGGGCGGGACCGTCTGTGGCCGTCAGGGGCCAAAGGAGGCCGGGCTGGGCCCCCCCACTGACATTTACCGGACTGGTATTTTGTTCGGTAATTTGTGTTCATATTTTAACTTGCTCCATCTCTCTTAAAGGTGTAGGAGGCCTTATAATATGGCTTCTTCTACAAGTACTCCTACTTTGTTGCCCTCCTTGAACGAGGCAGGGGTTGTCTCCATGGGACCTTTGGACTCCTATTTTAAGCGACTACCCCAAGATATTGATAGAGAAATTGCCCTGGCAGAAAGACGTGCAGGACGTAGACTGTCCATTGAACTTTTAAAAACTCCTGTAGCTAAACGTCCCTCCCAAAGTTTTCCGGCATTGGTTACGCCTCTATCATCTATCACACTGCCTGTTGCACCGGAAACCCACTCATCAGCTGCTTTGCCTTTAGAATTAGAAATCTCTATTCTGCCTGTAACACCTCCTAGTGTCATCATTAATCCATCTACTGAGCAGCTATCCACAGCCCAACCTAGTGCTTTAACACATGTCATAAAATCTAAACCATGTGTTAAAAGGAAGAGGAGTACAGTTCCAAAGAAAAGTTATGTTCCAAAACCCCCGAAAAAAACTAGGAAATTAGGAATATGTACACGACCCCGGGATCTTGTTGGGAGTACTCCTAGTGGGCCACCAGTGGGTAAGGGAGAAATTGTTCCAACTGGTTCAGACCCCATAGTGATAGCATCTCCTGAAATATCATCGCCCACTCCGCCATTGTTCTCGGAACTGGAGAAATTAATACGGTCTCTCCTGACTCCCATCGAGGACCGAGTTAAAAAGCTAGCTGACCAGTTAGACCATCTAGAGCAGGCCAGTTTAGATAACTTTTTTTCAACAAAAACACTAATTAAGTCCTATTTTAAAACGGGTGAGAGTAGGAACCCCCAGCAACTTGCTGGGCGAGAAGTAAGTGCCCCCACGATTGAATTCCATCCTCCCGTGGCTGGTACTGTAACTGGGCCACAGGGAAGGGGACAAAGTCGTAAAACTACCACTGAACTACCAGCTATCCTAAGTAATAACAATGGGGGGGAAACTAAGCTCCCCGATACTGTGGTTAAAGGCAGCAAAGAGTGCCCAAAAAATATCACCTCTTCAAGTAATGTTATCCAACACCTACCAAGTACTCGGATATCCTGTCAGGGTCCTGTAGCTTGTGATAACAGCAATCCTAGCAAAAGTAACGCTGTATCAAATAAGTCCCAGGCTTCTCAAGCCCAAAAAAATGTTGGCCCTGTAACTGGTGGCAATGATAGCTCTAGGAAAAATAATGCCTCCTTGGCTCCACAAAATGTTTCCACATCCTGCCCTGTTGTACCAGAAATAAGTCGACCGATACCCCGTGTGACAAAGCCTCCCTCTAGGATACCCCCCATAAATCTGACCCCGGATTCTTATCCCTATGTGGCTGTCCTTACCAATGTTCCACCTTTATTGGTAGGCCAAAGAGAAACCTTCCAGATGTTAAAAAATAAGGTTATGCACTGGCTAAGGGTCAATAGACCATTGCCCGGTGAAGTGGATGGTTTGATTATCGGGGTAAGAAGGGCTAACTGGATAGGCTGTACTTCAAAAAATTGGGGGGGGGAATGTATTATAATTAATTTTCAAGATCCAAGGGTGGTAGGCTTGATCACGAGGCCGGGTTGGAGCACTAACACTGGTGGGATTGGTATTGTGGATCTCACCTTTTTTTACCCAAGACCAAGTGGGGTTCAATTTGGTGGGATTAGTGATTTAGGCAGTTCCAGTTATTTACCACCGACAGGGAATACCCCTTTTTCTGCGCCTTTGTCACGACCAAATCTTTACTATGGCCGAGGCTATAACTCCTATGATGGGATGAAAAATTTGGGGTGGGGTTGTTGACGAAAGTCTGGTGATTTTTTGAATATTGGGGACAATGTGGAAAGGGGGGATCTATCTGAGAATTTTGTGGCTTCCACCTTGGGCGCAATAGTGTGTTCAAAAGAAGTGACCAGTGATGGGAATAGTGTTAATTGGAGTGGAGACAGTGGGGTGTGTATGCAAAGCTTGGGGGGTGAAGAACTGCCCATATCAAACTCCACTGCTATACAGGGAACTGAATGTAATTCTGTGGATATTGTTGTAGAACTGGATGGGAATCCTGAGAGCCCGATTAACCTTTCACCCATGTCAGTTATTGAGGTGGGAACCAGAGATGGCCCTAGCCCGGGGAAGTTCTTCTCATGTAATATTGCGGGGCTAGGTAGTAGACTATTGTCCCAAAACTGGATAGAATTTGTCAACGGGTTCGAAGTGTGTCTATTCCAGGAGACATGGGCTTGTGATTCCATTTTCCTTCCAGGTTATTTAAATGTTTCCATTCCAGCGAATAGAGGCCCTAGGGGTCGACCTATGGGAGGTTTAACAGTTTGGGTCAAGCAAAGTTTACAAATTAAAATAAAAGTGCTTGACCTGGGTTGCAAGGATATCCAACTGTTAAGAATGGCATCAGATAAGTGGGGTGTGATAGATATATACAATATCTATGCTAGGGGTACCAACACTGGGAACTCCCCCACCCTAGAGGCCCTGTCCACTTTCCTTGAATCACAGTCCCTGGGAAATAGAGTAATAGTGGCTGGTGATCTTAATAGGACCTTCGAACCGTTGGATAATACGGAAAATCCATTAGGACAAGAGGAGGATGTCCAATGGGGTGTCCCGAATCTAAATCTGCCTCCGGTCAAACGGTGGACGAAGGACATATTGCTATTAAATGCAATATGCTTGGAATACGGGTTGAGGGCCCTCAACGGAAGGACAAAGAGTGACCAGGGAGGTGTTTGTACATTTGACAATGGCCATAGTAAAAGTAGAATAGACTATGTTATATGTAGTCTCAATTTATGGCAGGGGATATGTGATATGGAAATAAAGGGTAGACTGGAAAGTGATCACAACCCCCTTTGTGTCACTCACACCTGGTGGACGGCCAAGCCAGGAAAGCCACAACTGTGTGGTGGAGTAGTAATAATAATAATAATAAAGAGCTTATAGAGCGCTCAGTAACGCCATCACGGCGTGTCCCCGCGCTGAAAGCTATCAGTGAACAGCGAGAGAGCCCAGGATCTACGCAGTGTATAGATGTGTTTTAAGCAAGGCCCTAAACCGCGATTCACTGCTCTCCAGTCTCAAAGCAGGGGGAAGTTTGTTCCATTGTTGAGCTGCTTGGAGCGCAAAAGAGCGTCCGTCCATTCTGGCCTTCCTAATCCTGGGGACTGTCAGCAGTCCGGCACCCTCCAAACGGAGGGTCCTAGTTGGTTCATATCGGCTGACTAGATCCTTTAGGTATGCGGGCGACCTGTCCCAGACAATTCGGTGACAGAAGAGGAGGCACTTAAACAGCACACGCTTCTTCACAGGCAGCCAATGAAGCGCGTCCAGCGCCTTTTTCGAGTTAGCTCTCCTGGGTCTTCTTAACACCAGTCTGGCGGCGGAGTTCTGTATGACTTGTAGGCGGCCTATGCTGCCCTCGGTTGCCCCAAGGAACAGAATGTTTCCATAATCTAACCGCGAGGTCACCAGTGCCTGAGTTAGTGTCCTTCTGGCCGCTAAGGGAAGGAGGTCTAAAGTTTTATTTAGGGTCTTTAGTACTCCAAAACATTTGCCCACAAGACGCCTTATGTGGCCATCATATGAAAGAGAGGGGTTCATCCAGATTCCTAAATTCTTAGCCTCCTGACATGGTATGGGGGTAGGGCCCAGACATGAAGGCCACCACTCGGCCGACCAGTTTTCGCTTTTACCCCCTACCACCAGCACCTCTGTTTTAGAGCCATTGAGTTTTAAGCAATGGGCATCCATCCACTCTGCTAGTGCCTGCATACAGGATTTAAAGTTGTTGGGGGTGTTGGAGGTGTTCTGCGATAGGGAGATCAGCAGCTGGGTGTCGTCGGCGTACGACACCAATTCCACCCCAAATGAATGTACAACTTTCGCCAGGGAGGCCATGTATAGATTAAAAAGAGTAGGGCTCAAAGCTGAGCCCTGAGGCACTCCCTGGTCTAGTGACATCTCAACTGAGCGGCATGTCCCTTGCTGTACCTGGAAACATCTTTCCGTAAGAAACGATTGTAGCCAGCACAGCGCAGGACCAACGACCCCGGCTTCGCTCAGACACCGTAGCAAGATAGAATGCGCTACGGTGTCAAAAGCCGCGCTTAGGTCGAGCATGATCAAGGCCATTGTATGACCTGCATCTGCCCCTGCTCTTAAGGTCTCAGTGGGTCGTAGGAGAGCCGTCTCCGTGGAGTAGCCCGCCCTAAAACCTGAATCTGTTATGTCCAATGAAATGCGTGGAGTTAAATGGCCACGTGTGCTGGCGAATGTAGCATCTATGGACTATATAAGTTCAGAGGTGGATACTGCAATCGCCGCCATGGAGATAGCAAATCCCGTTACTCCTGGGTCCATTTTAACCACAGCCATACACGATAAGTTTTTCTCCCTTTTAAAACCACATTTCACGAGAGTGATTAAGGCAAATAGGAAAGCCCCACCCAAAATGGCTAGGTGGTTTAATAAACAGTGCAGGGCAGCCAGACTGGAACTGGGTAGAGCAATTAGGAGCAGGGATAGGGCTATGATTGGTGTAGCCAGGAAACACTATAATGTTAGCATTCGACGGGCTAAGAAAAAGTGGGACGAAGAGTATTGGGATGAACTGTTGGAGGCCTCAGGGGCAAGGGATTCCAGACTTTTCTGGGAAGTTGTGAAGTGGGGCAGAGGTGGTACCCCAAATAAACCAGACAACAACGTCGATGAGGCATCCTGGGTGGAGTATTTTAAACCCCAGTACGCTGAGATTAGGGAGGCCGTGGCTGCAGAATCAATTCCAGTTGTATTTTGTATGGAAAGTATGTTTTCCAACAAAGAAGCGGAATTGGTAATTTGCTCTTTAAAAGGGGGAAGGGCACCGGGTTTAGATGGGATACCCTCTGACATATTCCAAAATGATAAAGTACGGTGGGCCAGGTACGTGACCTTATTGGGAAATGCTATAGCTAAAGGGGCTGTAATCCCGGAAACATGGAAGGGAGCAATAATTATACCCATCTACAAGAAAGGCGATCGGTCGCTCCCGGCCAATTACAGGCCAATAAGTTTGATTGCCACCGTCCAAAAAGTAGTGGGGAAGATGGTGGTAAACAAACTGATGGACTGGGTAGAAGATAACAATGCTCTTTCCCCTTACCAGACTGTAGAACAGTGAAGGTTTTGGATCCAACGTCTGCCCAGCCCGGATCTCGACAACAGGGAAAACAGAACAAGGTGGCTGGACAGGAAAATTAGCAAAACATATTTCTGCCGCGTAGTCAATATGTACCACGTGACCACAGGGTTTGAATCCCAAAGCAAATTTATTTTCTTTTTTGACTCAAGTTATTAAGGATTCAGAGGCACAAACACAAACAAAACGACTGTTACGACAGTGAATTAATGGTAACAATATCTACAAATATACAGATTTTACAAATGTACAATACTTACAACAATGAATCAAGCAAAACGAGTAAGCGAGACACACCAAACACTACAAAATTCAGTGATCAACATGAATTGCAATTATATACAGTGCAAAAAATTAGTGCATAAAGCAAATGTGTGACCAGTTCATCGGACTATGAAACCAAGGGACAGGCGGAGGAGATGGAATAAAACGCCTGCCTGTCAACCAAGCCTGTGGTTAATTATTTGTAGCGGGTTGCACAACTAGGATCCGAAGTAATCAGTAGAATTCTATCCTAGGGGCACCCTTAGCGTTTGCCACAGGGTGGAAGTGTCGACGCGTTTCGAACCAACGTTATTAAAGGTTCTCTTCAGGACAGGGACTGGGGATCGTGAGTCTGTAAAAGATATACAGAGTGGGTGTCAAAAACTGTCTATCGTGGTACTGTCACAAGTTACTCTGGCTCCAGGGAAGCGAAAAAGACATGATTACCTGCACAAGGGCATAGGAATTGCCGTGGTGTCGGTCAATCTCAACGGAAATTGATTTCTGAAACAACAATAATAAGGATGGGCTTAGCGCGGTGGCAAACCGGGAGAAAATGGGATAATAAGAATGATGGTATGAGGCCATAGAAAATTATGGGTCCTACCTGTACTTCACCCAGAGGTAAGCTGGAGATGTAGTGCCCGCCAAGCGGTGCACGGTCAAAGTTGGAAACAGCTCACATATTGCAGCGCCTATGTTAAAAGCTGGGGGAGACCATGAAAGAAGAAACCCGGCGTTAGCATGGCTGTAGCAAGTGTGCGGGCCCACTAATCCCAACCACGGACCCGAGGAGGAAAAGTCCTACCTGGAATCGCAACAGACTGTTGTGGGGAGCCTGATCCAGGAGCCGGATTCAAGCCGGTTAATTACTTTCACTGGGACCTGTTACAAGGAAAGTGAAAGCTTTATTTAATAAAGGACTCGGGCGCTGAACGCTAACGGTACAGGCAAGCGCGTCCCATGTGCGCGAAACACTTACTTAAGAGAGATGGATTAACACATCGTTTCGGGAGGCAGTTCAGTCTGTAGGTGAAGCGCGGCGCTAATTCGGGAAACTAAAAAGCAGCCGGGTCAGGAGGCTAGTGGGTGTGTCTGGGAGCGGGCTCCTAGAGGCTGCTGGTAGATGTAGTTGGTCCAACTAAGCTCATAGTGGAATACGAGGGAGTTGTTATAAAGGTTTGTAAACATGTGACATGTGGCACAAAATGTATGGAGACAGTGCTAGGAACAGTTCAACATCAATACAACAGAACTGGGAATCTTCGGTCTCATTAATGATTACATAATCTGCACATAGACATCAATATTATCATAGATGGTTCGTCTGATAGATATTTGCAGAGCATATTAACAACATCAATCCTGGGCATAGAAATAACCATATTACAAGATTCTGTCATCCCATCCCCGGTTGCCTCGACGCGCCAAAGAAGAAAGATTTACACAGACAAACAAGAGTTTGAAGTTATATGAAATACAGAAAGGAAGTTCAGGGTTGTAACACAGCCAAGCTCAGCCCGAAAAATCAGTTCATAAGCTGGTAGATTCAGACATTTCATTCAAGCCGGAGTTGGATGTGTCAAACTTTAATATGAGGTACGCCTCTTTTTGCGACAGGCGAACGTCTGGGTCACCATTGCCACCCTTAATGACCGCTAGCACTGTCCATCTCAAGTCGTGACTGGAATGTTTTTGTTGTACAAAATGAGAGAACAGGGGGGCCGTCATGGTTTTGTTGTTGATTCTTGAACGGTGTTGTATAATTCTCTGACGGACCTCCTGTGTGGTTTTGCCAATGTATAGCAAGTTGCACGGACATAATATGGCGTACACTGTGCATTTGGTCTTACAGTTTGTATGTTCATTGTGACGCCAACATTTATTCCCATCCGTAAAAAGTGAGCCTTCTATTGTGAGCTCGCATACGGAACATGTCCCGCATTTGCGGTGTCCTATGACTGGACTAGCTCCGAAGATTGTACTTTGAGAAACCTTTTTTGGAGGCGGTCTGGTAGATGTAATCATTTGGCCAATGCTCCTGTTCTTCTTAAGAGCAAAAAGGGGGACACCTATATCTGGGAGGATTTCCTGCACCAAATGCCAGCTTCTCTTGATGATTTTTTGGAGTTGGTTGGTGTGGGGGCCAAAGGTGGAGACACAAACCATCCTCTCAGTCGCCGGCCTGGATCTTTTTTCTAGGAGATGTTCCCTAGGTGTCCATCTCGCTCTCTTCATTGAGTGCTTCAAGAGTTTCTGGGGGTAACCACGTTCTTGTAGCTTCGAGGTGAGACCCTGACCATGCAACTCGAACTGTTCAATGGTAGTACAGTTCCGTCTCACTCGGACGTATTGGCCATAAGGGAGGTTGTCCCTTAGGCTCCGCGGATGGTAGCTCTTGTAATGAAGAGCATTGTTCTTGTCCGTCTTTTTTTGATACAAAGAGCACGACAGCACATTGTCTCTGACTGAAATTTCGACATCCAGAAATGGAAGAGATCTTTCATGGTAGCTCAAACTGAACTTTATATCTGGACTCCTATTGTTCAGCCACACGTGGAATTCTTCCAGTTGTATAGATGTTCCGTTCCACACACACCAAACGTCATCTATATATCGGAACCATTGTCCAATGTGACCTCTGTAGGGATTGTTGTTCAGAACATATTTTTCCTCGAATTGGCCCATATACAAGATAGCCATTTCGGGGGCAAAAGGGCAACCCATTGCTGAGCCTTTGATTTGGAGAAACATTTCATCTTCGAAGGTAAAAAAGTTCTTTTTCAGAGCCACAGTAGCCAAGGAGATTATGAATTCCGTGGGGACTCTGTGAGGGCGTGGTCGGCTGTCCAGATAGAGTTCCATTACATCCAAGCCGTCTTGCTGAGGTATTTGTGTGTATAAAGATGACACATCCATGGAAGCTTGTAGTTGGCTTGCGGGATCAAACGGAAGGCCTTCGACTTTATTTATAAAGTCCATGGTATCCCTCAGGAAGGATGGTACCTGCACCACAAGCGGTTTCAAAAAAACATCAACGAATTTAGAGATGGGCTCAAAAACAGAATCACACCCGGACACAATCGGGCGGCCGGGTGGTAATTTAGGATCTTTATGGACCTAAAGAATCAGAATATCTCATCAAACAACACCCACGGACCCCACATTTGTACTTTACCCCCAAAGTGCATAAAGATCCTAAATTACCACCCGGCCGCCCGATTGTGTCCGGGTGTGATTCTGTTTTTGAGCCCATCTCTAAATTCGTTGATGTTTTTTTGAAACGGCTTGTGGTGCAGGTACCATCCTTCCTGAGGGATACCATGGACTTTATAAATAAAGTCGAAGGCCTTCCGTTTGATCCCGCAAGCCAACTACTAGCTTCCATGGATGTGTCATCTTTATACACACAAATACCTCAGCAAGACGGCTTGGATGTAATGGAACTCTATCTGGACAGCCGACCACGCCCTCACAGAGTCCCCACGGAATTCATAATCTCCTTGGCTACTGTGGCTCTGAAAAAGAACTTTTTTACCTTCGAAGATGAAATGTTTCTCCAAATCAAAGGCTCAGCAATGGGTTGCCCTTTTGCCCCCGAAATGGCTATCTTGTATATGGGCCAATTCGAGGAAAAATATGTTCTGAACAACAATCCCTACAGAGGTCACATTGGACAATGGTTCCGATATATAGATGACGTTTGGTGTGTGTGGAACGGAACATCTATACAACTGGAAGAATTCCACGTGTGGCTGAACAATAGGAGTCCAGATATAAAGTTCAGTTTGAGCTACCATGAAAGATCTCTTCCATTTCTGGATGTCGAAATTTCAGTCAGAGACAATGTGCTGTCGTGCTCTTTGTATCAAAAAAAGACGGACAAGAACAATGCTCTTCATTACAAGAGCTACCATCCGCGGAGCCTAAGGGACAACCTCCCTTATGGCCAATACCTCCGAGTGAGACGGAACTGTACTACCATTGAACAGTTCGAGTTGCATGGTCAGGGTCTCACCTCGAAGCTACAAGAACGTGGTTACCCCCAGAAACTCTTGAAGCACTCGATGAAGAGAGCGAGATGGACACCTAGGGAACATCTCCTAGAAAAAAGATCCAGGCCGGCGACTGAGAGGATGGTTTGTGTCTCCACCTTTGGCCCCCACACCAACCAACTCCAAAAAATCATCAAGAGAAGCTGGCATTTGGTGCAGGAAATCCTCCCAGATATAGGTGTCCCCCTTTTTGCTCTTAAGAAGAACAGGAGCATTGGCCAAATGATTACATCTACCAGACCGCCTCCAAAAAAGGTTTCTCAAAGTACAATCTTCGGAGCTAGTCCAGTCATAGGGCACCGCAAATGCGGGACATGTTCCGTATGCGAGCTCACAATAGAAGGCTCACTTTTTACGGATGGGAATAAATTTTGGCGTCACAATGAACATACAAACTGTAAGACCAAATACACAGTGTACGCCATATTATGTCCGTGCAACTTGCTATACATTGGCAAAACCACACAGGAGGTCCGTCAGAGAATTATACAACACTGTTCAAGAATCAACAACAAAACCATGACGGCCCCCCTGGTCTCTCATTTTGTACAACAAAAACATTCCAGTCACGACTTGAGATGGACAGTGCTAGCGGTCATCAAGGGTGGCAATGGTGACCCAGACGTTCGCCTGTCGCAAAAAGAGGCGTACCTCATATTAAAGTTTGACACATCCAACTCCGGCTTGAATGAAATGTCTGAATCTACCAGCTTATGAACTGATTTTTCGGGCTGAGCTTGGCTGTGTTACAACCCTGAACTTCCTTTCTGTATTTCATATAACTTCAAACTCTTGTTTGTCTGTGTAAATCTTTCTTCTTTGGCGCGTCGAGGCAACCGGGGATGGGATGACAGAATCTTGAAATATGGTTATTTCTATGCCCAGGATTGATGTTGTTAATATGCTCTGCAAATATCTATCAGACGAACCATCTATGATAATATTGATG
Organism: Lissotriton vulgaris; assembly: GCF_964263255.1. Lineage (NCBI taxonomy): Eukaryota > Metazoa > Chordata > Amphibia > Caudata > Salamandridae > Lissotriton > Lissotriton vulgaris. The sequence continues at coordinate 656,868,821 of NC_141697.1, forward strand.
TCTATGTGCAGATTATGTAATCATTAATGAGACCGAAGATTCCCAGTTCTGTTGTATTGATGTTGAACTGTTCCTAGCACTGTCTCCATGCATTTTGTGCCACATGTCACATGTTTACAAACCTTTATAACAACTCCCTCGTATTCCACTATGAGCTTAGTTAGACCAACTACATCTACCAGCAGCCTCTAGGAGCCCGCTCCCAGACACACCCACTAGCCTCCTGACCCGGCGGCTTTTTAGTTTCCCGAATTAGCGCTGCGCTTCACCTACAGACTGAACTGCCTCCCGAAACGATGTGTTAATCCATCTCTCTTAAGTAAGTGTTTCGCGCACATGGGACGCGCTTGCCTGTACCGTTAGCGTTCAGCGCCCGAGTCCTTTATTGAATAAAGCTTTCACTTTCCTTGTAACAGGTCCCAGTGAAAGTAATTAACTGGCTTGAATCCGGCTCCTGGATCAGGCTCCCCACAACAGTCTGTTGGGATTCCAGGTAGGACTTTTCCTCCTCGGGTCCGTGGTTGTGATTAGTGGGCCCGCACACTTGCTACAGCCATGCTAACGCCGGGTTTCTTCTTTCATGGTCTCCCCCAGCTTTTAACATAGGCGCTGCAATATGTGAGCTGTTTCCAACTTTGACCGTGCACCGCTTGGCGGGCACTACATCTCCAGCTTACCTCTGGGTAAAGTACAGGTAGGACCCATAATTTTCTATGGCCTCATACCATCATTCTTATTATCCCATTTTCTCCCGGTTTGCCACCGCGCTAAGCCCATCCTTATTATTGTTGTTTCAGAAATCAATTTCCGTTGAGATTGACCGACACCACGGCAATTCCTATGCCCTTGTGCAGGTAATCATTTCTTTTTCGCTTCCCTGGAGCCAGAGTAACTTGTGACAGTACCACGATAGACAGTTTTTGACACCCACTCTGTATATCTTTTACAGACTCACGATCCCCAGTCCCTGTCCTGAAGAGAACCTTTAATAACGTTGGTTCGAAACACGTCGACACTTCCACCCTGTGGCAAACGCTAAGGGTGCCCCTAGGATAGAATTCTACTGATTACTTCGGATCCTAGTTGTGCAACCCGCTACAAATAATTAACCACAGGCTTGGTTGACAGGCAGGCGTTTTATTCCATCTCCTCCGCCTGTCCCTTGGTTTCATAGTCCGATGGACTGGTCACACATTTGCTTTATGCACTAATTTTTTGCACTGTATATAATTGCAATCCATGTTGATCACTGAATTTTGTAGTGTTTTGGTGTGTCTCGCTTACTCGTTTTGCTTGATTCATTGTTGTAAGTATTGTACATTTGTAAAATCTGTATATTTGTAGATATTGTTACCATGAATTCACTGTCGTAACAGTCGTTTTGTTTGTGTTTGTGCCTCTGAATCCTTAATAACTTGAGTCAAAAAAGAAAATAAATTTGCTTTGGGATTCAAACCCTGTGGTCACGTGGTACATATTGACTACGCGGCAGAAATATGTTTTGCTAATTTTCCTGTCCAGCCACCTTGTTCTGTTTTCCCTTTCCCCTTACCAGGCAGGTTTCAGGCGGGCAACCAGTACGGTAGATCAAATATTTCGTTTTACTATGTTGAGGTGGGGGACGGTGCTCCTTGGCGAGGGCAACCTATATGTCGCTTTTGCCGACTTGCGGGCTGCCTTCCACCTGGTCCCAAGGAGCAAGCTCTGGGCAGTTTTGAATGGGATGGGGGTCCCCCCTGAGTTGCTCACTCTGATAATGAGACTCCACGAGTGCAATTTTGCCAAAGTCCAATGGGGGTTGAATGGGGAATCCACTGTTGACTTTCCGGTCGAACGGGGAGTAAGGCAGGGATGTGCAATGGCACCCCTGCTCTTCTCCCTATACATTAATGGAATTGTGGGCAGAATGTTGGAAGCAAGTGTGGATGCACCTTCGCTAGCGGGCATCAGGGCCCCGATCCTGATGTTCGCTGACGACACCTTAATTGTGTCCAAGACCCCGGCTGGACTGCAGCGTGCTCTAAATATATTTGATACCTTCTGTGGGGAGCATGGCCTCGAAGTCAATGCTGGCAAAAACCAAGCTGATGTTTTTTTTCCAAAGGCGTAGACCCCAACCAAGGTTACCTCTGAACAACATAGAGCTAGAGGTAGTGAATGTTTTTACCTATCTCGGGGTTGAGATATCTAGTAAGCCAGGTTGGGCTCACCATATAGAAAAGGCGGTATTGAGACACCAGCAGATTGCAGGGGTGCTTCGGGTAGAGCAAGTAAAATCAAAAATTAAGCCTATAAAACCGGTCCTTTTGGTCTATGACGCTAAAGCTATGGGGTCAGCCCTGTATGGGGCAGAAGTGTGGGGCTTTGAGAGAATCCCAACTCTACAAACATCAGAGAATAAGTTTCTTAGGGGAATTACGGGCCTCCCCCAGAGTGCACCATTAATCCCGCTTGGCCTTGACCTAGGGAGGAGATCTGTTAGTGATCGAGCTCGATTAAGGCCTATCCTTCATTGGAGACGGCTTTGGACAACCCCAGAGATTCGACACTATGCTGATGGGTTCCTAGCTCTAATTAAATCAGATACCTTCCATAAAATACCTTGGTTGAAGAAACTCAGGGTCGTTCTGGGTGAGCTTGGCCTCCCTAATCTTTGGAATAATCCATCTGGGGAAGTATTCCCAAGTAAAAACACCATTAAGACCATCTATTGGGATTATATAGAAGAAAGACTCTGGAGGAGTAAAAAGGCCGAAACAATGGGGGGTAGATTTTTGGAAATTAAAACAAGCCCTGTATTAGAACAATATTGGGACAGTATTACTGTCCCAATGGACAGGAAGTTATTTTTTCAGCTAAGGTCGGGTTCCCTTCCCTTGAGATCATTGACGGGTAGGTGGCGGAGTTCGAATACCTCATCATGCCCGGTGTGTGGTGCAACCAACGAAAGTGTAGGCCATTTTCTATTTTTGTGTAAAGCCTATGTTATTCCAAGGAGAGTATGGCTGGCCCCGGTTTGTAGAAACCTGGGGGCATCTAGTGGTGTTGAGGGGTTAAGAATCATTTGTACCTCCACTGATATGCCCATTGTCCTGGGAACAGCAAAATACTTGGGGTGGGCATGGTCCATTAGGAGGAGGGCTTTATCCCCAATATGAATTGATATTTTTAAAGTTGTTTTTATTATTCTTTCTTGCTAAAGCTTGCACAACTGTTCCAAATGTATTTATATGTATGAAGTATGGATTTTAAGTAATATGTATTTTTAATTGTATGTTTGTGCTTTTATGAGTAAATAACTCGAAATAAAGCTTTACAACAACAGTATTCAAGGGATTATATATGGTAAAACAACTTGCTTAGCTCGCCTACTGAAGTCTTAGCCTGAAGACTGCTGGTTCATGCTACCACTAGGATAGGTTTCTATAAGGTTGACTTTACAACAACCATCAATAAGGGTCGATTAGACTAGTACAAGGTGCCTACTAGAACTAGTGGACATCATATGCCAGGCTAACTTCTCACATTGGTGTGCAGCGGTTGGGATAAGAGCTTGCAATTTGTTTTACCAAATAATCTTGTAATATCATCTGAAAGATCATATCAGGGTACCTGTAGGTACATATAAATCAAGTCTTATATACATAAATTCTACTGAACTTAGTAGTTGTAGGTGGTAAGGGCCTAGCACACCCTGACTACAACTCCTAGAGAGGTTCTAGTAGGAAATAATTTAGTGTAGGTAGGTGCACACACCACAACTCACTAGAAAATGTAATTGGAAGCAGGCCCTAGTGGGCCTCTTCAAGAAGAAACCCAGAGGGTGCCTTCTAAGTATGACTCATTCACTTTTCATGAACTGAGAAGCCTGTGTGCAGTCAGAAAATTGAGACAAGGACAGAGTCCAACCTTTAACCACCTGGTAGATATCTTAGTGGCTCATGATGTAGAGAATGCATCAGACCCAGGTAACCAAGGGGGTAGACAGGGGGGCCATCTCTCAACAAAGGAAAATACCACTGGAGATGATCCATTGGTCTCTGATGAGAATGATGACCAGGATGCAGTTGATGAAACTGACCTGGGCAACACAGGACTGTCTGGAGGTGGAGAGGGACATGGTAGGCCCCCCTTTAACCTTCCAAATAGGCCTGACAGTGGAAACAGAAGGCCCAGATCACTGTCCAGTGGTTCTGATCCTTCTGATTCCTCAGTAGGGTCCAGTGCCTCTTCTCTGAGGAGGATGCCTTCCCCTCAGAGAAGAGAGCACACAGCTAGGATGAGAGAAGCCAAGCTTAGGATCAAGAGGCAAGAAGTTGCCCTTGCAAAAGAGATCCTAGCTCTAGAGAGAGAGAAGAAATTGTGTGGGCTAGAGCCCACTGGTGGCAGCAAAATTCCTAGAGATAGGGAAAGGTCTCATGACCATAGAAACCTGAACAAGATTGTACCTCCCTATCAGATTGGGGATGACATCCACAAATGGATAACTGGTTTGGAGAGGGCTTGCAAAGTACAGCAGGTACCCCAAAGTCAGTGGGCAGCAATCTCGTGGCTCTCCTTTTCAGATAAAGGCAGAGATAAGCTCCTGGCAGCGAATGAAATGGATGCTGACAATTACTATGTCCTGAAGAGTGCTCTGATAGATGGGTTTGGCCTAACCACTGAGCAGTACAGGTTGCTGTTCAGGGATACCCAAAAGACACAGACTCAGGACTGGACTCATTTTGTAGATTGTGCAACTAAGGCTCTGGAGGGCTGGTTACTGGGCAGTAAGGTCAATGACCATACAGGATTGTATAATTTGATTATGAGAGAACAAATTCTTAACAACTGTTAGAACCAGTTATTGCATCAGCACCTGGTTGACTCTGATCTGGCCTCTCCCCAAGATGTGGGAAAAGAAGGCAGACAAATGGGTCAGAAGGGGGGTGAAGCAGAAGGTACAGAACCAAGGTGGTGATCAGAAGAAGCAAGACCAAAAGGGTGGGGAGAAAGCAAAAGACCAGAAGTCTTCTCAAGGTCCCCAAAAAGCTTCTAATGGTGGGGGTTCCCAACAATCTAAGAAGAAAGAAGGCCCAAAGAAACCTTGGTGCAAGATTTGTAAAATAAATACTCACTGGACCAGTGATTGTGCCAAAAAGGAGACAGCTCCAGCCACCATTGCCCCTAAGGCAACTGTCCCCCCTAGTTCAGCTCCAAGTGGTGGTTCTCAACAGAAGGGTGTAGTAGGGTTAACCCTGGGAACTGAGATGGATTCTGGCCTAGTCAGAATACCAACTCAAGCTGTTTTGATCCGTGATGGGGACATAATTATGTCCTCTACCGTGAGTCCCAATAACTTGGGCAAGTACAGGCAAACTCCTTTAATTAATGACAAAGTGGATCAGGCCTACAGGGACACATGTGCTAGTGTCACAATGGTGACACCTGGCTTTGTGGATCCTGGACTAGGTGAAAATAACCTAGTGACCAATGCTAGCAATGTCACTACCACTCACAATATGGCAATTGTTAATTTTTCCTGAGGAGGAGTAACTTGTCTCAAAAAGGTTGTGGTTAGCTCAGACCTATCTGTAGAATGCTTGATTCGAAATGACCTGGAGACTTCAGCGTGGGCTGAAGTGGAGTATAGGACCCATGCATAAATGTTAGGGATATCAGCACATGTCCTTGCTGTGACTAGGTCACAGGTCAGAAATAGCAACACTGAACTGGCACTGGATTCTGGAACAATGGACCAGTTGCCTACCAGGAGGAGAAGCAGTAGGGTTAAGGCAGTACCTTCCCCCTTGCCTCAGGAAGAGAGTCAGACTTCATAGGAAGCTGATTGTGAGACCCAGGAGGAAACTGTCCTAGAAGAGCTTGAGCCTGATCAGGTTGAGTTTCTTGGGACAGGGGGACCCTCCAGGGCAGATCTGAGGCAGGCACAGTTAGACTGCCCTTCTCTTGAACCCCTCAGACAGCAAGCTGCTGCTGAGGCTGCTGGGAATGCTAGTGGGACCCACAAAGTCTATTGGGATGATGGGCTCCTGTATTCAGAGGCTAGAGACCCCAAGCCTGGAGCTTCCAGGAGGTTGGTCATACCTTTGGCATTCAGGGGCTTCCTTCTCACACTAGCCCATGATATTCCCCTTGCAGGACATCTTGGCCAGAACAAGACTTTGGACAGGCGTGTCCCTCACTTTCACTGGCCTCATATGTCAGAGGATACCAAGGAGTTTTGTCGCTCCTGTGTCACCTGCCAAGCCAGTGGCAAATCAGGTGGCACCACAAAGGCCCCCCTAATACCACTACCTGTGGTGGGGGTTCCCTTTGAACGTTTAGGGATTGACATTGTTGGACCAATGGATCCCCAAACAGCCTCTGGGCACAGGTTTATTCTGGTGGTAGTGGATCATGCAACCAGATACCCAGAAGCTATTCCCCTAAGGAACACAACAGCACCTGTTGTGGCAAGAGCCCTCCTGGGAGTTTTCTCAAGAGTGGGTTTTCCAAAGGAGGTTGTCTCAGACAGAGGTGCAAACTTTATGTCTGGGTATTTGAATGCTATATGGAAGGAGTGTGGAGTGAACTACAAGTTCACCACACCCTATCATCCACAGTGCAATGGTCTAGTTGAGAGATTCAACAAGACCCTAAAGTGCATGATTAAGGGTCTCCCTGAAAAGCTCAGGTAGAGATGGGACATCCTGCTGCCCTGCCTTTTGTTTGCTTACAGAGAGGTCCCACATAAGGGGGTTGGCTACAGCCCTTTTTAACTTCTGTTTGGGCATCCTGTAAGAGGACCCCTGAGTCTGGTGAAGGAGGGATGGGAGTTACCTATCAAACCTCCCAAACAGGACATTGTGGATTATGTACTTGGTCTCCACTCCAGAATGGCTGAGTACATGAAAAAGGCATCCAAAAACCTTGAGGCTAGTCAGGAATTGCAAAAGGCCTGGCATGACCAAAAGGCTGTGCTGACTGTTTACCAGCCAGGACAGAAAGTGTGGGTGTTGGAGCCTGTGGCCCCAGCAGCTCTCCGAGACAAGTGGAGTGGAACTTAAACTATTGTTGAGCAGGAGGGAGAAGTCACCTATTTGGTTGACCTTGGAACTCCCAGGAGCCCCCGCAGGGTGCTTCATGTCAACAGATTGAAACCATATGTTGACAGGGCAGACATGGGCTTGCTCATGGCTACAGATGAGGGACAGGAGGAAGAGAGTGACCCTCTCCCAGACCTGCTTTCTCAGAACCCTGATGATGGTTCAGTTGATGGAGTAGCCTTGGCAGGCAGCCTCACTGACCAACAGACCAGGACTGCAGACAAGTTCTACAGTCCTACAGACAAATGTTTTCTCTGACTCCAAGTCAGACTACCTGGTGCACTCATGAAGTGGACACTGGGGACAGTCTGCCTGTTAAAAGTACAATTTACAGACAGCCTGATCATGTCAGGGACTGTCTCAGGACATAAGTCCAAAAGATGTTGGATTTGGGAGTCATTGAGCCCTCAGAGAGCCCTTGGGCCAGTCCAGTAGTCCTCGTGCCTAAACCTCACACCCAAGATGGTAAGAGAGAGATGAGGTTTTGCGTGGATTACAGAGGCCTCAATGCTGTCACTAGGACAGATGCCCATCCAATACCAAGGGCAGATGAACTCATTGACAGATAGGCATCTGCCAAGTTTTTGAGTACATTTGACTTGACAGCTGGCTACTGGCAGATCAGAATAGCTGATGATGCAAAGCCAAAGACAGCATTTTCAACCCCTGGTGGGCATTATCAATTTGTGGTGATACCCTTTGGTTTGAACAATGTACCTGGCACATTCCAAAGGTTGGTGAACCAAATCCTCTCAGGTCTGGATGACTATTGTGCAGCTTATCTTGATGATATTACTGTATTTAGCTCCACTTGGGAAGATCACCTGATCCACCTAAAGAATGTTTTGGAAGCCTTGCAAAAGGCAGGCCTAACTATCAAGGCTACCAAGTGCCATATAGGGCAGAGTCAGGTTGTATACCTGAGCCACCTTGTAGGTGGAGGCCAGGTTCAACCATTGCAGAGCAAGATCCAGACCATAATGGACTGGACTGCTCCAACCACCCAGACTCAGGTCAGAGCTTTCTTGGGCCTGACTGGGTACTACAGATGGGCAGCCGCGCCTTCAGCTTCACGGCCGCCACATTGTGGAATACTTTACCCCTGGCTTTGAGGAGTAGCCATGATTTGTCTTCATTTAAGAGGGATCTTAAAACCCACCTGTTCCCTAGAGCAATGTAGTCTATTCTATCTGATGATTGGATATGGTATCAGAGCCAGGATACCCTTCTGGGTGTCAGCCGCGCTTAACAAGCATTAAATACATACATACATACAGGAAATTTGTCAAGGGGTATAGTTGCATAGTGACACCCCTTAATGACTTAACTTCCAAGAAAATGCCAAAGAAAGTGCAGTGGAAAATCAGCTGTCAAAAGGAATTTGATGACCTGAAGCAGGCCATGTGCACTGCTCCTATTCTGCAAAATCCAGACTACTCCAAAGAGTTCATTGTTGAAACAGAGGCTTCTGAGTTGGGGGTAGGTGCTGTGCTTTCACAAATGAATAAAGATGGTCAAGACCAGCCAGTAGCTTTTATTAGCAGAAGGCTGACCCCTAGAGAGAAATGTTGGTCAGCTATTGAGAGGGAGGCCTTTGCTGTGGTTTGGGCCCTGAAGAAGCTGAGGCCATACTTGTTTGGTACTCACTACAAGATTCAGTCAGACCATAAGCCCCTCTCGTGGCTAAATCAGATGAAGGGTGACAATCCCAAACTGCTTATGTGGTCCATTTCGCTATAGGGGATGGACTTTACAGTGGAACATAGACCTGGAACTGACCATGCCAATGCAGATGGACTCTCCAGATATTTACACTTAGAACATGAAGACTCAACTGGTCAAGGCTAGTTTACTGTCCCTGCGTTTGGGGGGGGGGGGGGTTGTGTAGGAGAGTAGGATCTGCTTCCTATGGTCACCCCCACTTTTTGCTGTGATTCTCTGGTTTTTCGACTTTAGTGTGGCTGTGGGCCTGCTAATCAGACCCACACCCCAGCTGTTCTCTCTCTAAATTGATACCATGCACTTTAGGTGCATACCAGATTGGTTACTGGGTCACTCTCGTGAGCCCCTGTACAGTATACCATAGGTACCCAGGGCATAGGTGTACCCTAGGCCTACCATGGGCTGCAGCATGTATTGTGCTACCCCTGGTTTGTCCTCCAAACTGACACCACAGGTCTGTTCACACAGCCTGGGTAAGGTGGTGTAATCACCCCTTACTTAGATATAGTATACCTTTATCTACCTTTACATACAGACACATATAACATATACACCTATAAGCCACTCCTATGGTAGGCCTCGACAATCCTGGAGGCAGAGTGCTTGGTTTTATTTGAGCGGGTGCCCTAGCATGAGCTGAGCCCCTCTGCAGCTTTCGGAACCATCTCCTCATTGCTGTTCAATGATACAGCCATACCATATACTCTTAAGTGCATTATAATCCTTGCGGTTAATGCTAACTTTGGTTTGGCTTTATCAAAACATGTTGTGTAAGGTGTCAAACACTTTGGAATACTACCCCCCCCCGTCAATTCTGGCATTGGGGGTAGCATTTCACCCTTCTAGAGGGAAAAGACATGTAAGTTACTGCTTTACCCGGTTAAAGTTAAACAGAGCCTTAGCATCACAAAATGGATGCTGCTGCCACAGACACGAGTCTGACCTCCTGTTGCTGGAGGAAACTCCAGCAAGGGCGGCCTGGACAATAGGTTTCCTGTCCAGGGAGGGGCCAGCACCTCCCCAGACAGGGGTTTTGTGTATTGGGGCAGGGAGGGCTGCATTCAGTGAATGCATCTAGACACTGCCTGGGGCACACAAGGTGCTCCATGCATAGCCTGGTTCAAACCAGTTGCTGGGACACTCCAGCCCCAGCTCTGGCGCGAAACTGGACAAAGGGAAATTGGTGTAACCACCCCCTTCTCAGGTCCACCCATAGGAGGGACCTAGTCAGGTATTCCAGCCCCCATCCTTAGTATAAGTATAGGAGCTGTGTCTCTGGGACTTTAGATTATCCAGGACAAATCTTTGTAAGACATATCTTGGACCTTCGACATTCCATTCTGACTGGAAGACGGAAGACATCTCCCTTGTGGTCAAGGAGTGACCACCCTGTGCAAACAGGCACCAACAGCAACTTTGCCAGTCTGCAGTTTTAAGGCTCCCGTCGGAACCCAAAGACTCTGAGACTCAAGAACTGGACTTCCAGACTTCTCTGACCCCGACCCACATCCACAGCAAAGCTGAGACCCGTGGCGGACACGAGAGACATGGGTCTGGACATCTTGGACATCCTGCATTTTGCTACCTGCACTCCTTTCCTGAAGCCTCAGTAAGTTGTGCATTGGGGTATGAGAAGCCCCAGCCCCGAGCATCATTTTAACCGAAGCTCAGGCCCCCACACTCCGCGAGTGTCCCGTGGGCCCCACCTTCACATTTGTGCTCGACGCGTCTTCCCGGTTCCTTGCCCGTTGGCTAGTGAGCCCCCTGAAGATGCCATCTTGAATCTAACTTGCGAACCTAGTTTCTCCAGGCTAGCTCCAGCTTCCCTAAAAACGAGAAGTGCCACAGACCTTGCTGTTCTGCAACAGAGCCAATTTCAACATCCTGCGTGGGTTGCGGATGCTAAGGCTTTTTGGGTCCAATCCGGATACCGACACTGCAGTCATCTAGATCCATTGTGGGACAGCTTGAATCCAGCTCCTGGTCATCGCCGATGCCTCCTGGACCTTGTGACTGAGGAGACAAACTCACCTTCTTCACCTTCAAGCACCCGACATCGCCTGGTTCCTTCCTGGTACCTTCCTGGTACCTTCCTGGTCACTGGCTAGTGACCCAGACTCTGTCCCCTCTGCTTTCAGGTTCTTCACATCTCAGATCCACCCTTGGATTCACCCGGACACTTTTCCTCTGGTCACCTGCAGCACTTCTTTGCAGCTCTCCATAGAAAACGATAACAAAACCCGACACGAAAAGGCACCTATGCCCCAGGCTTCCCTGGGTGAGGTAACATGAGTACTCCGGTGCTCCTGTGGGTCTTGACTCTTGAAATGTCCTAGTTTAAAAGGGTTCCATCCTAGTCCATCCGGAAGTGTCCTTAAATTGTAACTTTGTAACTTTTACGAACTCCATAGAAAGTCAATGGGAACCCGCGCCTATGTTTAGACACTGCATGCGGCTCCCGTGGGTCTCCAACTTCCTAACCTTTGGTTGTTTAGTGTAGCCCCAGTGATTCTACAGGCTCTAGGCCTGCTTTCTAACTCTCACGTGGTACTTATACCACTTTCTTAGTATATGGTTTGTGAGGCCCCTAGGGCATAATGTATACTGTGCAACTTATCGTATATTAACTGTGACTTGTATTGTATTTTTACCTCTGACCTCATAAAGAGTGCAGAGGGGTTGTTTTCAGATTAAATACATATATATTTGATATATACCTTGCGTGGTGTCCTTTCATTTGGTATTCAAGTGATTATATATGGTAAAGCAACTTGCTTAACTCGCCTACAGAAGTCTTAGCCTGAAGACTGCTGGTTCATGCTACCACTAGGATAGCTTTCTATAAGGTTGACTTTACAACCACCATCAATAAGGGTCGATTAGACTGGTACAAGGTGCCCACTAGAGCTAGTGGACATCATATGCCAGGCTAACTTCTCACACTTTTTACCCACTGGTTTAGGTCCTCCCAGAGTACCCTCTGCTGTCCTTTATGTCCTCCTCTGCCCCTTCCCCTTCCTCTGTCTAAAAAAGGGTTCTGCGGCTGTGGGAATTGGGGGTTCTGGAAGCCTTGCATCTGTTGTAGTGGAGGCAACATCATTGGACACCCATACCCTTGGTTCATATAGCCTTAGAAATGGACAGTGTACATCGGGCATGGTCCATGTTGGAAAACCCGCCCTCTCCCCCTCCTCGGCAGGTTATATACATTGTCGCTGCTGTCACTGTTGCTACTTTGTGTGTCTACCTCTCTCCTTCCTTCCTGGGGACCGCTTTTCATGTCCGCTTGTTTTTGTTGGACATATTCATCTCTTATATAGGGGTAGGCCTTTTCTTTAGAAAAACGTTGTAAATCCTTCTGCAATTTTGGATTGCATCAGGTACTCTTTGTATTCATCAGTTCCCTGTTGATTTCCTCCAATTTCCGTTTATATCTAGCTATTATCACATTTGTCTTCAAACCCTGTTTGTTGGCTTGTATCTGATTGATCAATGTGTCAGCAATCCTTTTTCCAGTGTTAACAATAAGGATTAACGAATCCATCATGCACTTCCAGGCAATAAGGGCCCAGTCTTTAAGGAAGGTAGCATCTTCAAGGAAGATCAAGGGTTCATTTGTTACTAGTAAACGATAAGGTGCTGCGTTTCCCCTCAGATACACTGTCAGGATTACTCCATGTAAGATAGTCTTGACATGTTTTTTTCAATTCTAAAAGTGTGTCCCAGCCTTCTCCCTGAGTGAGGACCTGATTGGTTATTGTGTCACCCAGTAGAGAGGGTCCTGATAAAAGTTCTGCTGCCGCTTACTCATTCATTATACTTTATTTCGACTTTTTCAGTCATAAAAGTGCAGAGATTAAAATACAACGATTTAAATTAATATGTCAATATCTTAAATTGCGGTTATAGCTTTACAGATTAGAATGCATTACAGAGATACCCATGATATTCGGAAATTTTAGACTAAGATTTTCAAATCCCAGTTTTTTTTTTAAAGATAAATTAATATAAAAACGTTAAGAAAGTTATTAAACATTATATCAGGATTGAATAAATGCACTCCATAATGATACTAAAAAAGAGAATTATAATATTAGACATCAATTTCTAGAAGGCGCCCTTGTTTCATCCACATTGCCTGCAGAAATTTAGAAATTGCAATGACAAACAGTGGGTCCATTTTAGATTTTAAAATTCTAAGTGTAACAGAGTAGTCCCTTATGCCCAGGTTCCTGCATAACTGTATGATCCATTTTTTCCTAGCCTGCTTATAGGCGGGCAAAAAAAGACCACGTGAGCTTCAGTTTCTTCCTTCATGTGACAGCCAGGGCAAAGATAACAAGACCCATCTGTCCACTTGTTTGTTGTTGCAAATAATGGAAGGGTACCATATCTGAATTGAAGAAAAAGCCTCCTTATCGACGGAGGATGTATTATATCCAAAGCCTGTTTAAAATAATAGCATGATTTGTGACTCAGAAACACCCCGGTCAAGCTTGTAGTGGTATGCACTTGATTTACAAGCGACAGATTATGATCTTTCAGCTGTTTGGATAAGGTTTTTTTTGGGGTAATTACACATGCTTCCTCTGGTGTTGCCCATAAATCCTCTCTGCCAATTGCCTTAAAAGAATCTCTCACAAAAGACAGCCATGGTATTTTTCCCACCGCTCCTGGTAACTGTAAAAGAGACCTGAGCTCCTCCCTGTAGTGGGTTAACTCAACTCTGCTCCAGAGCCGACACCAGTATAGCAATGGTCGGCTCGAGATAAGATCCGCTACAGGGAGGATACCCAGGTCCATCCTGAGTGGAACCAGTGGGGTGTTAGTTGGCAACGCCGTGATACTTCTGAGGAATTTATTTTCAGTTATTTTTAATGTGTTTGTTTTACTATGCCCCCAAAGTTCTGCCCCGTACAAGGACGCCGAGCGGGCTTGCACTTTATAAATCTCCAACTGGGGACTAATAGTCTTCAGTGAACAACCATTATGAACTTTCCTTAAACCCCCTATTGTCTGAGTAAGCCTCAGATTAGCCTTCTCGATTTAGCGGACCCAGGTCATTTTATCATTCAGGGTCAATCCCAAATATTCAAAAACGTTGACTCGTTCCAGGGGGATATCGTCCATAACTGGGTGGGGATAGGAGGAAGATTTGGCGCTGAACACCATATATTTTGTTTTGGTGATATTAACTTGTAATTTCTTCTTTTTGCAAAAGTCAGTGAATTCCCTTAATACTCTCTGCATCCCCATAGGTGACTTTGAGAGGAGTAGGGTATCATCCGCAAACATCAGTGCAGGGAATTTGCGGGAGCCTATTTTTGGGGAATCAAGATCTTTTGCATGATATAGATTTTCTACTAAGCCGTTAAGGAAAAGTGAAAAGAGAGTTGGTGCCAGTACACAACCCTGGCGAACCCCCTTATCAACCGGAAAGGGGGGCATCAGTTGTGCATCTTTTCCATACCTCACTCTGGCATAAGTGTCCTCGTTGAGGCGTTGCAATTGTAGACAGAGGTAAGGTGGAACCCCCATAGTAGCCAAGATATTCCATAGCTGGTATCGATCAACCATGTCGAAGGCTGACTTTAAGTCAACAAACGTGAGATATAGGCTCCCCTGCTCAAGTATTACGTGCTTCCAGTTGATCAGCTGTAGCCTAAACAGTTGATCCACTGTGGACATCTTGGCCCTAAAGCCTGCTTGTAGTGGGGTTAATATGGCCTGATCTTCTATCCATTCCTGGAGTCTCCCCAGCAGCAACCTCCCATATAGTTTCTGTGGAACATCAATAAGACTAATGGGCCTATAATTTGATTGTTCCAGTGGGGATCCCGCTTACTCACCATATGATAGGCCTTGTTCCTCTGCCATGGTGGCCAGTGGTACTAGCAAAACTCAGAGAGGAATATGTATGTAAATGTAAATGTATAGGCATTTATATAGCGCACTACTTACCCGGAGGGTCCCAAGGCGCTTCGACCGCTGCGAAACCCTTCCTGGCTTCCCTGAGAGATGGTCCCTTAATGGGTATCTCCAGGGTGAGACCAGGCATCCCCGGCGGTCTGGTGGGGCCGTTAGTGAAGATGAGGCAAGCTAATGCCCAGAGTTGCCGAGTGTGATCGCTGATCAGAGTGGGCACCGAGGCGAGAGAATTATCGAGTCCGCTGACCCTGGTCCAGAAACCTGCCGCGCCGGGAATCGAACCCTGGTCCCAGGCCGTCCTCTGCTCTCGGGTCTGCCGCCTCTAACCAGTGAGCCACACTACTTCACTATGGACTCAGTATTAAAGTAGGCTGTTACCTGTGTCTAAATTGCCCACTTGCACTTCCCCTGCGGCTCAGCTGCCACACTGTCTAGTAAATCCACTCAAGAAGGGGTGAGAGGTTACCTTCCTACCCAACGTCCCCAGTCAAAACCCTATCCATACAAAAAAGAGGTAGGAATGTATGGTGTGGTTCAATTCTGTAGTGTATTTGGCGTGTGCTCTGTGCGAAAAGACTAGTCTAGAACTGCTATGTCAACCTGGCAAGTGCACCCACTTGCCAGGCCCTAACCTTCCTTTTCTTACGTGTGAGTCGCCCCTAAGGTAGGCCCAAGGTACCCCTGTCTGCAGGGTACAGTGCATGTAATAGGTAGGACATGCCCTGATTTGTGTGGCAAGTCCTGATAGTGAAAACCCGCCTATTTCGTTTTTCACAATTGAAAGGGCATCTGTCCCATAGGATAGAATGGGGGGTTTACTTATAAGTATAACTGCCCATGGGAACAAGATTGGAGATTAGAGTTTAGTATGCCTGAACTCAGAATGTACAGATGCATCTTTTAGTAAGGATGATTTTTATATTCTGGGTTTGAAAAAAACACTTTTAGAAAGTAGGTATTTTCTTGCTTAGCCATCCAGTGTGCCTCTGCTAGGTCTGTGTATTGACTGTCTTGTTTTGGATTGACAGGGGCTGGGGATGTGCATTCTGTTCAGACAACCACTTTGGGGTGAGGTGTGTCCTACCTTTCCAGGGTGAGTCAGGGCTAGGCTGAATAGACCTGGGCTGCACTTAGAGTAGAGAGAGGAGATTTGTTTCAAACCTGAATGGGCCTCGTCCGCCTTGGACAATGCTGTCTCCACCTCCTGCCAGGAAGCTGCACCAGAGGAGACAGAACCGGTTTTGGCTGAGCACAGATACTCTCTGTCTCCAGAGAACAAAGGATTTTGTACCATAAAAAGTGGCGCCCAGACCCCTGAACATTAGATAACTTTTGGATTTCAAGAGGAACCTCTGCCAAGGAGATGAGCTGGAAGAAACTGGAGGAGGAGTACTGCCCCTTTACTGTGTGTTGTCTGGGGTTGGCCTTCAGTAGCTGTTTCTGCTAAGGAGATGAATTGTGTGTGTTTATGCTTGAGAAAGAATCTCCAAGGCTTGGAAGGGGAGCTTGCCACCTGTTCAAGAAGTCTCAGGAACAGCAAAGACCTCACCATCCGACTGGGGACCATCTCTGGAAACACTGGTTTCAGTAGCTGCAGAAGAAAAGGATAACCAACTCTGTCACTGTGTTCTGAATGACCACAGAAGGCACCGCCGCACTTTGTGGAGAAGTGTGGCTCACTGGTTAGAAGCAGCAGACCCTGAAGCAGAGGTCAGGCCCGGGACCAGGGTTCAATTCCCGACAAGGCAGGGTCTTGGGCTCAATGTCCGCAGACTCGATAATTCTCGCCTCGGTGCCTACTCTAATCATGGGTCCCACTCTGCAACTCTGGGCAATAGCTTGCTTAATCTCCACAACAGCCCCAACAGCGCTGGGATGCCTGGTTTCACCTTGGGGGTACCCAGGAGGGGGCATCTCACAGGGAAAGCCAGGAAGGGTTCCACAGCGGTATACAGCGCAAGGATGCCCAAGGATGGGGCGACAGTGCGCTTTACAAGTATACACACATTTACATTTACCGCTTCCTTGGTCTCATGACGCCATCTTGACGATCATCACCGAGCCACTGCTCGCACCATGTCCTGTGGGCACCAGAATCCTCACTATCTCAGATCACCCTGCCTGGACGTCACCAACATCGTCACTGCCCAACCTGAACTTCAACTAGCTCCGTCGCCTGCAGCGCAACCTGCCAGCACTGCATCTAGCACCGCCTCGCCCTGTACCATAAGCCTTGGCCTCACGACGCCGCCTGGACGACCGTCATGGAGCCACTGCCTGCACTGCTTTGTGAGGGCTCAGCACCCTGCATCATTTCCATTTTGCAATTCAACCACAATGGTTTCCCTGAGCGGTACTGTTTTCGAGTCTGTTGACGCTTTATCTGACCCATACTGACGCTGTTGTGTGGAATTGTTAGACTGTTGTTTTCAGCATTGCGTTGTCCCAAGCCAGAGCGACCGACTCAGAAGAACTGTGTTTTTCAGCTATTTCTGCAATTTAAAGGTTATCTTACAAAATAACTATTTTTACGGTATTGTATGTTGGATTTTTGTAATTTTTGGTCTTGATAGTTTAGACAAAGTTTTGCTTATTCTTCTAAACTGGTGTGGGTTCCATTTGTAGTTTTTAAAATGTGTTACTGTATGCATGCACAAATGCTTTACACACTGCCTCCGAGATAAGGCTGTCTACTGGTGCCAAGATACCAAGGGGGGTGAGCAGGGGTTATTTTGGAAGTGTATCCCCCTGACCCTGACTAGGAAGAAGGGTTCCTACACTTGGACAAAGGTGCAAACCATTGCCAAGTAGAGACCCCCATTTCTAACACCCAGGCACACACACAGTTGCAAACACTCTGCCTGGTCACTTGGGGTGGAAACCATGCAGCAAAAGTGCTGTTTCCACTCAGTGGAACACTGGACTCGTGTGAAGCAGCACATGCCATGTGCGACAAATAGCTGATCAGTTTTGCAAACCGAAGTCGGCATATGCAATTCTTTTCACTTTTACACTGCGCATTTCATTGGTTCTATGTTGTGGCATAAAACCAATGCAGAGCGCTCTGTGAAAGTGAAAGAATTATGTATATCGACGTCTGCTCGCAAAAGTGATCAGCTATTTGTTCAATATTCTTTCAAGAGCCAGATAAGTGGGTTTTGTTATTAAAATCAGATTCCACTGAATAAAAAAAATGTGTTTTTTTCCCTGAGGAATCCGCTTAAATACAATACCACTTATCTGGTGCTTCTAAGAATATCACACAATATAGCAAGAAAGGTCTGAAAATGTTCATGAGTCTGGCTTGACAGATCACCACAGCTCTAAAGGATGGAGTCTCTATATCCATCTCCATATCCTCCCCTAGCTCCTCGTGTGTGGATGCCCCCTCTGTTTCAGTGATTCTGGTTCGCTTAGTGCCCAACACTTGGTCCTCCTCTGAGTCCAAAGTAATCGTTGGTCACACAGAAGCGCCCTGTCTCCGCCACAGCATGTCAGTATAACTCTGCGACCGTCACAAACCCCTCCGCCTGAGTTACTGATTGTCCTTCCACAGCGCAAGAGCAGGAGTCAAGCCCATTCTCCCGGCGTCCTTGCAGTCTGGGGTGCTCCTCCAGTCAGGTCCAGGCCTCCTGTGGTGTCAGGAAGAAGTAGGATTTTCCATGGAGCAAAACTTTAAGCTTGGCCGTAAACATTGACATGTATTGTAGCTGGAGGACTCACAGTCTAGCCTTCATCTCATCAAAGGTGCATCTTTGTTTCTGCACTTCCCTGTTGTAATGAGGAAATGTCAGTATTTTAGAATTGTCATGGCGCACTTTGCCAGTTTACACCCCTCTATTAAGATCATGGCTCTGTTGTGAAAGTTCAGAAATTGAGCAATCATATTCCTGGAGGGTGCCCTATGTGGGCCCCCCTCCACCCCCACAGTGTATGGTGAGCCCTTTCTATGACAAAGCAGGAGGAAAATGTGTCCTTGGGAGGAAGGAGTGTAGCCACTTGTCCAAAAACTGCACCATGTCGGGCCCTCAACCCCTTTGGGAAATCCTACAAAACGTAGATTGTTCTGACGGGTACGCTTTTTGGCACCTTCCAGTCTCCACTACACGTACTTAGTGGTAGCCTGGGATTCAGTGACATCCTTGAGGAGAGTTGTGACAATGTCAGTTCTGATATCCTTGACTCTTTCGGCCACATTACAGAGATCTTGACGTAACAGGGTAACCTCTGAGCATACTTTGCCGACTCTTCCCTCCAGCGCCTCTCGGGAAGACTGTATGGCCAAGAGCAGGGCTGCGTTATTGGGCATGGGTTACGGGGCAGCTTCTGGCAGAGGGGGGAAGTCACTACCCTTGCATATCGGTCAAGCCGCCCTTGCGGGGTAGATTTCAGGTCCCTGTTCTTAGCCATTGATGTCACTGATGTGTATCTCCTGGTGCCGCATCGCAGAGCTGAGCTGTTTGACCACAGGCAGAACGGACTTGCTGGAAAAGGGACTTGAAGTCCCAGGAAGCCAATAACCACTCTCACCTGCGCCTGGAGTGTCCCGCCCACCGCTGCTGCCTCGTAGATCCTCGCCGCACCCGCTTCACGGGTGCCGCATCGCAGAGCTGAGTTGTTTGACCACGGGCAGAACGGACTTGCTGGAAAAGGGACTTGAAGTCCCAGGAGGCCAATAACCACTCTCACCTGCGCCTGGAGTGTCCCACCCACCGCTGCTGCCTCTTAGATCCTCGCTGCACCCGCTCCACGGGTGCCGCATCACAGAGCTGAGCTGTTTGACCACGGGCAGAACGGACTTGCTGGAAAAGGGACTCGAAGTCCCAGGAGGCCAATAACCACTCTCACCTGCACCTGGAGTGTCCCGCCCACCGCTGCTGCCTCTTAGATCCTCGCCGCACCCGCTTTGCGGGTGTCGCATCGCAGAGCTGAGCTGTTTGACCACGGGCAGAACTGACTTGCTTGAAAAGGGACTCGAAGTCCCAGGAGGCCACTAACCACTCTCACCTGCGCCTGGAGTGTCCCACCCACCGCTGCTGCCTCTTAGATCCTCGCCGGACCCGCTTCATGAGACAGGCGCGGGCGCACGCCCCGGGCAAAGCCCGTGCCAAGGGCGGGCCCGTTCGAGTCTGTGAGAGGCTGGGCTGGCCCACATCTCTTGGCCCCAAAAAAACGGGAAAAATCAACATTCATGAGCCTAGTAAGTGGACTTATCTTAAAAATAAATCTTCGCTGGGCAAAAGCACCAAAGTAACACTATTTGGATAAGCTATGGCCACAAGGGAGGGGCGTAGTAGGAGGGCGGTAGGAGGAGGCTCTGTTGTAGGAACACTCGATCAATTTATTACGAGGGCCTCTTCTGTTTTAGTCCATGAGATCGAAATCACAGAGCGAAGACTCTCTATAGATCCTGTATTTGCAAAGAGGTCATCTCTGGGTCAGATTATGAATACCTCCTCACCACCAAGAGCCCTACAATCTCCTACCCCATTACTGCCACAGTTGCCGAACGCGGTCTCTCAATCAAAGGTCTGTCAAGCAAAGGATAAGGCGGTACTTGGTAATGAAGTATTGCAACCTACTTCTAAAAATTTGGTAGTGTGCGAAGTGCTGGTCCACAGCCAGCCTACCACACCGATGAACCATGTACAAGGGGCAATCCCGAAAAGGAAGAGAGGGGGAGGGCAGCAGAAGGGGAGGAACCCTAAAATTCCTAAACTAAGTAAACCGGATGCCAATACATCTGCTGGCCCAGATCCTATTGTGGATAACCCACCAACCGTACAAGGAACAATCACTGAGATTTTGGATGGAAGTGATATCGGTACACTGGTAATGTCGGACGATTATTTGACCAAACTGAGTAACCTGATGAAAATATCGCTGGAACCTATTTTATCAAGACTTACCTCAATTGAAAACAAGTTAGTGGAACTTGAGACCTCTGTGTCTTTTGTTGTAAGTGCCACAAAGAATAGACTGACAACTGGTGGGCCCGATAGTGCCATTGCGAGGGTGGGTGATGGTGGGGGGTCTGTAGTCTCTGTAGCACCAGTAGATCTAAATGCCACTTTAAATGTAGGTGTCGGCGGTGGTCCTACTGTTCAAATCACTGAGAAACCTTGATGAATTGCTCCTCCCACCCGGATAACCACAATGCATCATGGTCCCCAAAGTAATGGCACAACTGACCCCCAAGGCCGGCCCCAGTCTCAGATAATGGACCCTGTCTATATGGGAAACCAGAATGGGAAAGTGTTAGGAAGTACACACCACCACTTAGACCTTCCCTCAGAATGTGCACCTTAAGTGGCTGTTCTGACCGGCATTCCAACACTCAAGCAAGGGCAGATAGAATCCTATGAACAACTGAGGAACAAGACGATGTATTGGTTAAATGTCAATAGACCACTTTCCATAGATATACAGTCCAAGATTCTGTTTGTTAGACGGGTGGATTGGGTGGGACCAAAAAAGAAAATCACCCCAGGGGACTGTATTGTCATCAATTTTAAGGATACAAGGGCAGCAGAACATGCCTGCTGTGGTGTACCGGTAAACCCATACTCCCCCATTCAGGCTAGAGATCTAAGTTATTTTTATATCCCTCCAGATACCATGCCTATCCTAGGGAACGTTGAAAGGGTGGGAGGAAGGAGGAACAATCCCGGTAGGAACACAATTAGTTAAAATGGGAGTCAATACTTTCTATTCCCCTGTATAATAGATTTGCACAACTGGACTCAGTGGATTGACTGACACCGGGTGGTACAAACCAGGTCGTCACTCCAGTTGGACAGATGGTCCCACCTATTGAAGGGCTCTTAGGGAGGATGGAGTGTGAATTTCTAAGTTCTGAAAAAGCAGGGATTAACAATATAGCAGAATTAACCATAGATGACAACAGAGTGGAGGGCCGCACCTCAGAACATACTAAGGTTTTAACTAATACCTCCTGTACACTTACCCTAGTCCCTGAGTTTCCTGCCCATCTTCCCCTCTTCCCTAATGACCATGGGCCTAAGAGAGCTTGTGTCCCGAGGTTCCCGTAGGGAACATCCTGGGAAATCACAGCGGCGGTTTAAAACTACTGTCCTGGAACATAGCTGGCCTTGCGTCCAAACTTGATATACCTGATTGGGGTGATTTTGTTGATTCATATTGGATCTGTCTCCTACAAGAGACTTGGGGCCAGATGTAGGTAGGCTTTTACCGGTCGGTAACGGCCGAATTCGGCCGTTACCGACCGGTAAAAGCCTTTTCCTATGTAGGAGGCTATTTTACCGATTCGGTAAATAACGAATTAGTATTTACCAATTCGGTATTTACCGAATCGATAAATGAGATGTAGGAAGCACTGTAAACAGTGCTTCTGGGCTTTAAGAATTTGTTATTTACCACCAACTATTAGTTGGTGGTAAATACGGAATTCCTATGTAAATGCATAAATGTGCATTTACACATGTGCCATGTGACAGACATACATGCCCTTAGGGCATGTATGTATGCCACATGTGCACACCAGCACTAATCAGGGGTACAACAGGGTGTCAAAGTGACACCCTGCCACCCTTGGATTTTTCCCAAATTTACCGAATCTGTAATTACCGATTCGGTAATTGACATTCATTCTTATGGGCCTCCACGCCCATAGGAATGAATGGCAAATGCCGAATCGGTAATTACCGATTCGGTAAATACCGAATCTTAACGATTTGGTATTTTTTACTGATTAATTACCTACATAGGATTTACCGATTCTAAAATACAGAATCGGTAAAATTCGGTATTTTAGAATCGGTAAAACCTATTTACCTACATCTAGCCCTTGGTCTCTTATCCCCGTCCATAGAGTGGGCTTTGTAACCTACCATGAGCCAGCTATTAAGGGACCCAAAGGTAGACCCTCGGGGGGATTGTGCATTTGGCTGGGTATCCACCGCGGCTAGGAGACTCGACACACATTGCCCCGACATAACCTGCATTCTTTTGACAACTAAGAAAGCAGAAAAACTAGCACTTATAAATATCTATTCCCGTCCAGTATCTCTCGGACCCTAGAAACCCTGAATGGCGCTTTAAAATCCCTCCCAGGTGACATACACCTCATAATTGGTGGGGATTTTAATTGCCATTACGAACCCCTGAATGATATAGCCCAACCAATTACTGCTGATGGGGATGTAACGCAATCAGTGCCCCCCCCAAATACATACCCTGCCAAGGGTTGGTCACCAGCTGTCCTACAAATGACTTCACTTACCCTAACCTATTCATTAAGGGCCTGCAATGGGCGGCTCCGAAAAGATAACCCAGCCCACCCAACGTTTGAATGAGCAGGCCAAAGCTCGGTAATTGATTACCTATTAATCAGTATAGATATCTGGCATAAAATTTTAGATTTTAGTATTGTGCAACACACTGAAAGGGACCACAATCCCTTGGGCACCCTTTTAGATATTAGCTCTAATGATGCAGACCACGGTTCTGCGAAATCACTTAGGGGAGATTACAGAATCGGGGATGGAGGGAGGCGTATTCGCTGGGCCAAAATTACCCAATCCTTAGAAGTGATGGCTAGAATCTACAAAAGCATTATTCCATTGCTGGAGAGGGTATTCATAGTTTTGGAAAACCTTACTAACAGCGTATGCGGAGAGGACTTTGGAGAAATCCACTGGGAAATGGTTGCGGTCCTGGCAGATTTCTTTTCAACCCCAACATTATTAAGTGCAAAAACCATGGAGATATGAATCCATGGTTTAATAAAGGATGTAGGGCAGCAAAACGTACCCTCCTATCCTCTCTTAAAGGGGGAAATCATTCACATATTAAAGTAGCAAGGGCGGCTTTTAAAACAATTATCCTAAATGCTAAAAGAGAATGGGAAGCGGAAAGATGGCACTCTATTAAAACTGCATTAGAGATAAAAGATGGGAGGAACTTCTGGAATCTGGTTCATACCGGGAAGCCAGAGGGTAAGGCTACCATTGAGCCAAATATCTGCGAAGAAGCATGGCGCTTATATTTTAAAGAATTATACTCAAATCACTTAGTAGAAGCGAGTGAGCTACCAGTCTGTCTTTTAAATTCTGATCCCTTATGGGATATACCACCTTGCAACTTGGCCGAGGTACAACTGGCCCTACTTAATTTGCAAGGGAATAAAGCGCCAGGCCTGAACAGGATCCCAGGAGACCTGTATAGGGAGGAACAAACAGTTTGGGCCCCTTACCTACAAGCATTATTTAATGCAATCTTGGGGGGATTACCTGCCCCTGCCACATGGTTGGGGGCAGAGATTATCCCCATTTATAAAAAGAGATCACCAATGGAACCTGCAAATTACAAGCCAATACGCCTTATTGATGTATCCCAAAAAATCTATGCAAGGGTTTTATTACATCGTCTACTAGAATGGATGAGCGATCAAGACATCCTTACACCTTTGCAAGCAGGATTCAGGGCAAAAAACTCCACTATTTTCCAGCTGTTTAGGCTCCAGTTAATTTACTGGAAGCATGTAATATTAGGAGGTGGTAGTTTATACCTAACCTTTGTGGATTTGAAGTCGGCATTCGACATGGTGGACCGTAATCAGCTCAGGAGTATTCTCTTGGATATGGGGGTTCCACCATATCTGTGTTAGCAGTTTACGCTTCTCCACGAAGGGTCCTTCGCAAGAGTAAGGTACAGCAAGTCGGGGCAACTAACTGCCCCTTTCCCCGTAGAAAATGGGGTTAGGCAAGGATGTGTACTCGCACCGACCCTTTTCTCCCTTTTCTTAAAAGGGTTGATCGAAGATCTTCTTGCCATAAAGGACATAGATTGCCCGAAATTGGCATCACGTAGTTTTCCCGCACTTATGTTTGCGGATGACACGCTGCTGCTCTCTAAGTCATCTATGGGCATGCAGCGTGTGTTAAACATGTTTTGCCAATTCTGCCAAAAAAGGAATCTTGTGATTAACATCAATAAAACTAAGTATATGGTTTTTAATGCGAACCCCAGAAATTGTCCCCATCCAATAATGGAGGATAGACCCCTGGAAAGGGTGTCTGTCTTTGATTATTTGGGTCTCACAATAAATGATAAGATGGGGTGGGGTCCGCAGATGGACAAGGCCAATCTGAGATTGATGCAGTCTATGGGGGGAATCCTTAGAGTGCAAAACAACTGTGCCGTAAAAACGTTGGGCCCACCCTACGAAATTTATAAGGTTCAGGCGAGGGAGGCATCACTACACGGGGCAGAACTGTGGGGTCACAGAACTTGTAACTCCCTAGCTCTAACTGATAATAATTTCATCAGACAAATCTTTACTCTCCCAAAATCAACACCCCTAGTGCCTCTCAGGATGGACCTAAATATTCCTCCAATTTCTGATGTAATCGCAACTCGTCCGCTGTTATGTTGGCGGAGGTTGTGGTGCACCTCTGAGTTGGGCAGTTATAGGTAAGAATTGAGAGTGGTAATGAAATTACTCGGAGCAGGTAGTATACCATGGCTAGCTTTTGTCAGGAACTCCCTTAGTGCAATAGGTATGGAAAACCTGTGGACTAATCTGGAGGTTTCATGTTTAGCGACATCAAAAACCACACTGAAAGCTGCAGCTAAGGAGTATAAACTGATGGAAGTTCTAAGGTCAGTCAAAACAACAAGTCTCACATCTGAATTCCTTGACTTTAAATGCCACTATGAATTTGAGCATGTATTAGATTCCATCCAGCCGATACTAGCAAAAAAGCTCTTTCTTCAATTTAGAAATGGTACTCTACCTCTCTTTGCTACAACCAGTAAGTGGGCCAGAGTTCCAAAACGTTTTTGCCCCGGATGCCGAGAAGAGGAGGAATCAGTAGTGCATGTAGTTCTTTTCTGTGGGGCATATAAACTGCCTAGGCGGAAATGGTTAATCCAATTGTGTAGGAACTTGGGAATTAGGAATTACCTTGACTTTTTTTGGATTTTAAGAACCGATTCCAACCCTCTATATGTCGTCGCAATAGCAAAGTTCCTATTTTCCAAGTGGGTAATCCATAGAAATTTATTAAAACAGTATATGTCTTCAGTATGGAATGGCATTGCCTACTGTTAATGGATTTTTCGAGCGCAAATTCCGTATTATGGAGGGAGAAAGAACTAGCATTCTCTTGCTGCACTTATTATGGGACTGGTGACTAAGTTCATGCATTCAGAATTTTAGAGTTGTAAATATATTTTAATTTTAAAAGTCTTCCATATTTATGTATTTTAACTTTTTAATGATATTTTTTTATTTCCATTGATGTATTAAGCCCGAATTGCTTACGTATGTGACAAACATCCTTCTTAAAACCCACCCTGTATCTGTAATCGGAGAATTTGTTTGCACTTTTATGGTTATAAATAACCGCAATAAAGTTTTGAATGAATGTATCTCCTGGTTAGTGTCACAGCGCCATTTGCTTGAAACCAGTAGCAGTACATTGGTGCAGCCATCATAAACTTTAAGCTAGTATTACCTGGCACCGAATTGTGCCTTGAAATTAAGTTTTACTGCAAAGGAGAAGCCAGTGTGACTGAGGCCGCTCTGAAAACCTCCACACAGAGGGCCGGCTAGGCCAGAGAGACCGTACACATCAAAAAAAGCAACACTGACTTCCACAGAATGAGGCATTCAAAGGTAATTCCATCCTTTTTACAGAAGTGTTGGATCCTCATGCTTTTATTAGAAATGCTCGGCGTTATAGGCACTGTTCCTATGCATTTGTGTAGAAGTCCCTCGACCCAAAGGACTAGTAAGCCCCAGAAAGTTCCCGTCCAGCTAAAAATCAGCTTGCCATAGTGAGTCGGCGAGAGGAATTTTTCGAGGCCTGGAGTGTGAGTATATCCACTGTACCAAGTGTACCAGAAGCAGAAGTACTTCATTTTGTATCAGAAGCATCTACTGATTTAACTGCCGCAACTACAGTTACCACTGTTACAGTCATAGAGCCAAAGTCACTCGAAAGAGAACCAGTGCCCAAAGAAATGAACGTATGGCAATTGAAGACAGAATTTGAAGAGATACTGAGGGATATGATTGGCACAGAAAAACTGAATTCATAGAATGAGACTGATTTGAAATATTTGAGCAAGGGATCTGCTAGGCAGTCCTGTGAAGCTTAAAATAAATTGGAAATCCTGGCTGAGGAGCATGAAACCGATTTCAACAGAAATAAAAATGTGTGAAATAATTTCAAGATTGGTGGTGAGTGATGAAAGAAATGATATCACCAAGATTGAGAGTGCCCATAAAAAAATATATATATCCTACAAATGAAAGGAGAGAACTAAAGAAGTTCTAGGATTGATGTGCAAGGAAAAGGAGGGGATACGGTGAAACAGAACAGTCAACAGGTGAAGTTGAGCAAGAGACTAGTGGGAGTGAGTTGGAGACTAGAGTAACTACTGAATTACCTTTGAGAAATGCTTGGAGGAGTGTATGTGCATGGGCCTGTGTCTTGGGAGTCAATCTGATCACCTTTCGTTTTCAAAATACTTCACCAAGCTGAGAGAGAATAACCGGAGGGAAGGCTTGAAGAAACAGAAAGGATTGTGACTGAGTCAAAGTTGCTTTAGGAAGATTTGAGCATGTTGGTTTCAAGTTGTCGTTCCCAGGGATTTGTGGATGGAGTGCAAAGGGGTCTTAAACTGGCCCAAACAAGAAAACCTGAGAACAGCTCAAAATGGTCCTTCTTCCGTTATTATAGCTAAATACAGGGAGGTGATTGAGCATCTAAAACTGAAAGTTCCCCAGAAGGAGGTGAATTCCTCTAAAAGTATGAGGGCTTCACAAGAGTCCAATGAATCGGTACATCCTTATTATGAGAGGTTAATGCAGATTTACAGACAGAACAATGGGATAGAAGACCCAGCTTGTGAAGGCCTTAGTGGATTTGTTTCAGTGCTTGTGCTTGGTTTGCGCCCGGAGCTTAGTTCTCAAAGAAAGCAGAATGGAAAGCTCAGGTAGACAAAATCTGTGGATGAGATCCTGATGATTGTGAAGTATTGTAGTGATATTCAGGAGGCCAAATATTAAAGAAGGGTACATTATGGCACAGACAAAGCTCGCTTGGGGAAGTTGGCAGATGAGCTCTTCCATGACAGATTCTGGTATTGATTCCGTTCAAAGTATGAATATTGGGGTGCAAGGAGTTGGTGTTCGATGTGGTGGTTGGCATCCACTCATAGGGAATGTTGTCACCAAAGACACATAGGTTTTGCTGATAATTTGAGTGTGAATGTGAGCCTTAGCACCTTGAAAAAGATCACCATATGCCATATCTGTATCAAGTTTAGACATTAGGGAAAAATCTGGAGACCCTACAGGTGTCCTGTAATTCAGGGTTGGTCCAATATATAGTCCACCTAATGGTGGTGTCCAAAAGAAAAGAAGGGTGCGGGTTAGGCACAATTGCTTTGTTAAATTCTCATGCAGAGAATGGATACAAGGTGTCTCCCACTAAGCGCCAGCACTGACGAAAAGAGGTCATATATTTGGGACATCACATTGAGAAGAGAGTGAGAAAGTAGACCAAAAGCGCGTCTCCACAATTATAAGAAGAAACCCACCCACAACTCAAAGCTAAGTGCTGTTGTTCCTGGAAATAATGGCTACTGGCAACAGTGGATTCCTAACTTTTCTCCAGTGTCAAAGCCTCTACAGGGGCTTACTCACAATGGTGTGAGTGATCTGGAACCCTGAGATGACAAAGGTGTAAGTGCCTGCCTAGATCTGAGACACACTCTGTAGACACCAGCATTAGGAATCCCAGATTTTATTCTGTCATTAACGTGGCGAGTGATCATTGTCTGTTTTGGCACAGACCCATGCAGAAGTGAAACAGATAGTGGCTTACTTTTCAGCCACACTAGATCCGGTTGGATAAAATAGGTTGCATAAGTCTGTGTGAGGATCCAAGAGAGTGAGGGAAGTGTAATGGATTACACTCCCTTTGTGAGGGTTGCCACTCATTTGAGATTTTGCTGTCTCGTAATTAGCATATGACAAAACAGCGATTTAACCAAATATGAACAAGTAATCTTGGCAACTGAAAACATTTCCTTCATATGAGGCACTGTTCTGAATACCACAATACTTTTGCCATTTCCTGGTCAGAATGTTGAAGAGGAGGAATTTGAACATGACTGCTTGAATGCTACTGGGTTATGCACCAAGCCAAGACCAGACATACTGAATGTACCACTTGAACCAGCTAATTTGACAATCTATTGTAGATGGCTCTTATTTAAGAGCCTTTATGGAATGTTGTGAGCTGTATATATAGTTGTGAACATACTAAAGCACTGCATTTACCTAGAGAAATTTCTGCTTTGAAATGTACTGCACACAAGAGTGGCGAACACCTGGTCACAATGGGCAATCGATATTCTGATGAAGTGGCCAGATACTGTGTTCTTGAGTCCAACTCATTCAATTTGTATGAATCATGAATCATGTAAATCTGACAATGTAACCAGTATGCAAAACTGACAATGTAACCTGTATGGTTTTGACAACAATCCAAACATTTAATGGACTCACAGAACTCCAACGTGAAGCACCTGAAAATGAAAAAGAGAAGTTGGCAAGAGCGGGTTGCACCAAAGATGTAAGTGATACGTGAGTTTCAAATCATGGCAGGCTAATGATATCCTATTCTCTGTTGCCTGCGATGGTCTGACACGTTCATGCTAGCAAGGTAATAAAATATGATAAAGTTCAACGCATCACTAGAGGATTACGAATTCTCCTTAAATCAATCCTATGTAAAAACAGCAACAGGTTCACTGCACACTGGTATGCAATACTGAATAAGTGCTCTTAAGATCTGATATTATTTATAGTAGAGGAACTATCTAAACTACTGGAGGAACTTAACAAGGAAAGTGATTCAACTCAAACAAAACTAACTGAGAAAATGTCAAAAGACAAATGGGAAAAGACACTAACGGACATAAATATTCAACTTGAATAATACGTAAAAGAAATAAATGAAAGAAAAATTAGAGAATTTAAAAGAGATACAATTGATTACAAGTTGGGGGTGATATACAGTTGGGCGGAAATGTATGCACGCAGACAATATCAAAACATTCTCCTTGAGTTTCATCAATGGTAAAACTTCTTCCTCTGATGAATAATAAAATAGAGAGCAACCACAAACAAATAAGGGTTGTCAAAATAACAAGAGAAAGCGACCAACCGGTTTAAAACATTTCCACCATGGGGTACCTTTTTTAGAGCAAAGACAAGACATACCCATCAAACCCGGAGGGATGGGGCACAAAACAAAGAGACCAACCAATAGCAAAATCAACCAGGAGCCCGAAACCATAGTAATCAACAGCTCAAAATACAATTTAACTACATTCCGAACTAGAACATTACAAAAAGTAATGTCATTTGTATCAACGTATCATTGAAATGAACTAGAGATACAGATCATTTTTGACAAGTTTATGAGAAATCTACATTTGAGAAATCTTTTTGAAAACATTTCTGAGCCCACACCAATTTGAAATAAAGGAACCCTACTAGGATTAAGAAACAAGAGCTCATACAAGTCGTTGATTGTACTGTTTGATGTGCTCACCTCGTTTGGAAGAAACTCCGGCCTTGTGATTAATTGGACCAAGTCCTGCGTGTATGTGCTCTTGGGTGATATCCCTCCTTTACCGCGCGGGTTCCCATCCAGGTGACGCAGACGGGATTTAAGTACTTGGGGGTCTTTATAACATTAGACCCCGTGGCTCGTTATGATCGTAATCTGCTTCCTCCTCTTCAAAGGTTAAAATCTGACGTTGTGGGCTGGTGCAGGCTGCCGCTATAAACACTTGGGCGTTCAGCTCTTTTTAAAATGATGTCCTTGCCGCGGTTTTTATACGCGCCCCAGAGTACTTTTGATGTAATTCCGGCGAGCTATTTTCGGGAGGTGGAGAGTTTGCAGAGACGGTTGATATGGGATGGGCGTTTGCGTATTGCCCTCGCCAAGCTAACGCTTCCTTGGTATCCTTGGGGTATCGCACTTCCGGATATCAAGCGATATTATTGGGCCTCTCAGCTGGTAGAGATTAATCATGGAATGTATGGTCCAGCGTCAAATCCTGCGTTCGAGATGGATAAGTGTTTGCTACCGGGTGGGGATTATAACAGGGCGCTTTATTCCAAATTTGCTGGAAGGAAATTATCGGGACCCACTAAGATAGCGGTACGAGTGTGGCACTGCGCGAATGCGGCAATGGGATGGAGGGATCGACTGACCCGGGCGACTCTGCTTTATGCGTCTGAAAGATTGGGTAGCCTGTGGAAGACGAAAGGTTTTGAAAAGTGGGATATGATTGGTATTTGTAGGGTGAGTGATCTTTGGGTCAAGGGCAAAATTAAGACTTTTGAGGCGTTGAAGGTAGAGTATGAGCTGAGTGACAGGGAATTCTTCCGTTATGCACAGAGTCATCTCGCATTGAGTTCGGTTTTTCCTGAGGGTACTGACATCCCCGAATCCTCCCCACTAGAAGATCGGGTGCTTGATGGCTATGTGCCCGACAGCACTATTTCTTTGATATACAAGAAACTGATCAACAATCGAACGGATCTGTTGGTGCAACTCAGGGACCAGTGACGGTTTCGAGTTGGATGACGAGGACTGGCAGTCGGCGATATCCTCACCTAAGGAGGTCGTGATTCCGGCCCGTCTCCGACTCGTCTAGCTTAAGATCCTGCATCGGATTTATGTTACTGGCCCTCGCCTGATTCGTATGGGTTATTCTGTGGATGGGCTGCGTAAGCGTGGTTGTGGTTTAAATGGTACTTTCCTCCACATAATTTGGGAGTGTCCGGAGGTGGTTGTGTTCTGGAATCGTGTGCATGCTGTGATGGAGGGGGTCACGGGTGTGGCGCTGTCACCTGAAGCCAGGCGTTGTCTGTTGAATGTCTGAGAACCGAATGACTATGATGTGGCGCAGACGCAGTGGGCGACCCTTGGGAATATGATTGCCAAGAGAGACATTGCGCAGTTGTGGGGCTCCCAGAGGCCGCCAACAGTCTCAGCATGGAAGGAGAACATGGACTGGTGTATGTTTAGAGAGAAGACGGTGTATGTGGCGCAGGGCAGACCCAAGAAATGGGGTAAAATCTGGGGCCAATGGAACTCCTACCATGGAAATATATGCACACCTCCCCTTGTAGATATTCCAGATGTTCCCCTTTCCCCCTGATCCGCATTCCTAGTATTGTTTAGCTTCTATGTTTACTGATTCTGGTTTCTCACCGGCCCCCCCCCTCGCATTAATGATTGTTTGTATTATACTGTATTGCACTTTCCTTCCTCCTTGAACACATATCCATCTGTATTGTCTTATTGCCTTGTTTATATGTTTTTTTTATTAATAAAGAAAGTTTAAAAATAAAAAATAAAATAAATAAACAAACGGTTCAAGACTTGAGCCCGACAAACTAACAATAAGAGGTGGTATTCAGTACTCGAGATTTATAAGTGTTGTTATGTTTCAAGAAACTTCCCCTGATGAAGGGCACAGCCCGAAATGGATTGGGCTTGTTATTAAAAGTATCTCCTGACGATGGAATATGAGAATTACATAATGTGAATCCAACATTACATATGCTTTGGAGAACTCTAACAAATACATTGAAATTCATATTCACTATGGATAAATGGTCTAATTTTTTTAATTTATGAAGTGAGTGCAGATTGGGGATGTTTTTGCATTGAGGAAAATGCAGCATTAGTAGTAGCACTAAAATAACGTCTCGTGATCAGGAGACGATAACCATTAGCACCTATTAAAAGACAAATTGAAGAAATACCGTATAGGTGGGAGTGCAATTGTCAATAATTTTCTTCTTCTTCAATCAATCAATTAGAACATTTGTAAAGCGCGCTACTCACCGTGAGGCTCTCAAGGCGCTGGGGGGAGGGGTGCTGCTACTGCTCGAAAAGCCAGGTCTTGAGTAGCCTCCTAAAGGTTAGTAGATCCTGGGTCTACCGAAGGAGGATGGGAAGGGTGTTCCAGGTCTTGGCGGCGAGGTGGGAGAACAATATGCCGCCGGTGGTTGTTCTTCGGATGCAGAGGACGATGCCGAGAGCGAGGTCAGCAGAGCGGAGCTGGCGATTTGGGGCGTCTGTTGAGGTATGCCGGTTCGGTGTTGTGGAGTGCTTTGTGTGCATGGGTGAGGAGCTTGAAGGTGATCCTTTCATTGACGGGAAGCCAGTGCAGGTCTCTCAGGTGTGGTGTGATGTGGCTGCGGCAAGGAATGTCGATGATCAAGCTTGCAGAGGCGTTCTGTATGAGTTGTAATTATCTCAGGAGTTTGGCCAATGTTCCTGCATAGAGGGCGTTTCTGTAGTCTAATCTGCTGCTGACGAGGTCCTGGGTGACCGTCCTTCTTGTTACGGTGGGGATCCACATGTAGATTTTGCTGAGCATGCGGAGGGTGTTGGAGCAGGAGGACGAGATGACGTTGACTAGCTTGGTCATGGCGAGTGTAGAGTCGAGGCAGAACCCTAGGTTGCGTGCGTGGTCAGTGGGTGTTGGTGCTGCTCCCAGTGCGGTCGGCCACCAGGAGTCGTCCCAGGCTGAGGGGGTGGAGCTGAGGATGAGGACTTCAGTCTTGTCCGAGTTCAGCTTGAGACGGCTGTTCTTCATCCATTCGGCTACGGCCTTCATTCCTTCGTGGAGGTTTGTTTGGGGGGTGAGGGGGTCCTTGGTGAGGGAGAGGATCAGCTGGGTGTTGTCGGCGTAAGAGATGATGTTGAGGTCGTGCAATCGGGTGACGTGAGTGAGCAGTGCCATGTAGATGTTGAACAATGTCAGGCTGAGGGATGAGTCTTGTGGTACGCTGCAGGTGATCTCGGGAGCTTCAGATCAGAAAGGGGGTAGGCGGACGCTCTGGGTTCTTCTGGAGAGGAAGGAGGTGGTCCATTCCAGTGCCTTGCCTCAGATCCCTGCGTTGTGGAGGTGTGTGCGTAGGGTGCGGTGGCAGACAGTGTCAAAGGCAGCTGACAGGTCCAAGTCTTCACTTTCATGCTCTTACTCATGTTGGGAGAGATAGCATGATTCACACTGTCAAAGAGAGTCATGATTGGGGCCGAGTGCCGCATACCTGGGGGCTTGGCACTTGCCTAAGGAGGATAAAGGGTCCAGCCGTGGCGGGGTTAATAAACTCCTCATGACCTCTCCTCTGCAGGATGAACCGGAAAGCATCAGTGGAGACGACCAATTACGGCTACGATAGGTGGGGAAAAGGGACCTCTCGTGAGAAGACGGGGCGAACACGGAAGTCAGAGGAGACGGAGGAACAGAGGATGCCGAAGCAGAAGACTTCAGGAAGCAGAGACCCTCTTCCGAGCCGGAGAAGGGAATCCCGCGGACAGACCACACCGTCAACTCCGCCACAGAAGAGCAGAAGACGTGGAGCGAGGATTGGTGGACACCCCAGGGAGACACGAGCTTGCCGCCGTAACTCTGGAGAGTTACGGCACTGGCGGTGAGTAGACAATCACCGGGGAACTAAAAAAAAGGGGGAGGAGGGGATGTGCATTCTAGTTGGGGTAGACATCGGTTTGTAACCGAGCAGCCCCGGATGGTTACCGTTGGAGCTTTGATTGAAAAGCTCCATGTGCATGCAATTAAAGTTAGTCTCTCGTTATATGTCTTGGGAACTTTGCGGGGGGATTGCTCTTGCTCCTTTATTTCTTTTTATTTTATGAGAGACTTTGTTAGAGGTGAAGCAGTGTGAGCCGTCAACTCAAGCCTGTTTTTATGTGTTTCTCTCTCTTTTCCGTTACAACACTAACATGCCCTCCTCCCTGATAAGAGCAAAGAAACGCTAATAGTCTAGACTATTTCCCTTTCCTTATATTCCTCAACCTTTTTTCCTCCACCCCTGCACACCCCTCCCTCATGTGTCCTACCGTCATCCTCACTGTACAGCACTGACAACACCAGGAAAGGTGTAGGGTAGTACAGAGAGAGTAATATAGATCGGAATACTTACCACCACTTATTTCTTGTTTTCCCTCTGAGTATCCTGGGGAACCACCACCACCGTTGAGGAATAGTTCAAGACCCAAGGGCAGAGGTTGTCTACTCGCAACGGCGCAACCATTTCCTCATCCTGACGAACTGTACCTAGAGATCAAGACCCCAATAACCTGTTCACCGTTCCTCATTATTCAACTGCCTATACCAAAAACCCTTAAATAAATATCTGGTCACAATTACTCACCCTATACGGTCTCCTAGCTTTCATTTCCGACCCTCCCTCCGACACACACATTTCAGAAATACTGGTTTAATCCCCTCTTCTGACCCATTGCCAAAAGTTTATGTCAGCAATATATTACATGCCAGCAGATAAATGCCGGTAAGACAGACCCCCAGGATTTCGCTGCCTTTGGTGGCAAATTCCACACCCAAAAAAAGCACAATTTGCAGCTTAAAACCTCAAAATGTGCTGCATTTTTGTGGTGGGAAAACATGTGCCCGCCACAAAAATACTGCACCCTTGTGATTTCAAATGGCCTGCAGGGTCCGCAGGGTGAACACAAAGGTGTGAGTGGGGCCTGCAGGCTAATTAATCAGGAGCAGGTGAGATGCATTTCAAAGATAGGCCACAAAGGAATGTATAACCTCTGCTGACTGCCTGTTGCTCACCCTCCCTTTAATGGCTCAGTGGCTGCACAGAGCGGGAAACATCCTTTAGAACGCAACTTTTACCACACAGTGCTTTTACATCGAAATTTTACAACGCAAACCATTACAACGCATTGCGCTGGGGGTGCTCTAGGATAGGGAATAGATTTCATTTACTATCCAACACCTTCCCTACTATCCACGGGGACTGAAGTTGGAATAGTAAGTTAAACTATTCAATATGACGCACCCGAAAGTGCTATGCGTTGTAAAGGCATGCGATTGTAAAAGTTGCGATGTAAAAGCATGCGATGTAAAAGCATGCGTTGTGATGTCATACATCCGCACAGAGCCAGTAAAGAAAGGGTGAACGCAAGTTTTTTTTCTTTCATATTTTGCAGGCACTTTTGTAAATATCGCTGTATTTTTACAAAAGTGCCAATTTCGCAATTTTTTGGCAATACGCAAAATCCTGGGGAGTCTGGTAAAAGGACAGTTCTCAGGTGTCACATAGGAAAGTCTGATGGATCATTTAGTCCCCTGCAGTTGGAGTTTGTTGAGATGTCTGTCTGTAATGGTATGAGATATATTCCAGAGGTAGTCGGTCTTTTTTCCTGATGGGTTGAGGCAAAGGAGATGTGAGAGCCTGGCTGTAGCCAAACGATGATTGCTGGAGTTGATTCCAAGGACTGGCATGCCAGTTTTTTAGAACCGGACCATTGGATCCATTTCAAGAATGAGCTAATGAAGCTACTCTGTACAGCCCTAAAGATTTACCAAATGTTTCACTGTAACTAACAACCAGAAGCATCAGAGTTGCTGAATATGTTTACAGTACAATGAAATCCAAGATTGGAAAAGAGTGCTCCTCCGCATTACCAAAAAGGTCTAACATACTCCCACTTGTTTTGAAGAGCCTCTGAAGTACACCAAACAAAAAAACAAGACTCTCCACTCATGAGGTTCTGATAGGGAGGGCCTTCAAACCCTGCAACTGCACATGTAAACATCACAGATGACATTGGTCTTGAGTACTGCAATGTGGTGCATTCTATTTCTCGTCAGATTGATTAGGAAACACCACCAGCAGGTCAGAGGCAGTGCCACAAACCTCAAACCTGGAATTTGGTGAAAAAGCACTTTTGCAAGACCTGTTGATGTAATGTGTGCATTAAGCTGTGGGCACTAGGACCTCCTCGGCTAAGGAGGCGGGATGAGGGAGGGACAGGGGAAGAGGTGGAGTCATGCCCTGGAAAGGGCAGTTGTAGGCTGGGAGTAAAAAGGAGAAGACGTGAATAAACTAACATAGTGACTCCTGCACCTGAGTCTGTGTCCTTTGGGGTTAGGACACTCCATCTGGCGACGAGTGGTGGCCACGACCCATGCGGTGTGGGTTTATTGCCTTGCAAGCGCTGGAAGCACTGTACGAGTACGTGGAGCGCCTGGTGAGGGTCTGCTTGGCACGGTTCGGGAGCCTACCCCGACCGCGTTCACTGTGGAGCACCGCGATCCGGGTGCCTACCCCAGTTGCATCTGGTCCGCTGAGGAAGAAAGGGTATTGAGAGCCCCCCTGGCGGTGGAGCGGCGCGGGAAGAGTGTGGGGCACCGGTAAACCCCCCGACGTCGAAGTATCAGGGAGGTCCCGCGTTGCTACGTGTGCGGAAGCGATCTGGGAGCCCACCCCAATCGCATGTCACTGAGCCCAATACCTCAATCAATCAATCAATCAATCCATTTGTAGAGCGCGCTACTCACCCGTGAGGGTCTCAAGGCTCTGAAGGGAGGGGGGGTGCTGTTACTGCTCGAAAAGCCAGGTCTTGAGGTGCTTCCTGAAGGTGAGATGGTCCTGGGTCAGTCGTAGATGTGTGGGGAGGGAGTTCCATGTCTTGGCGGCCAGGTAGGAGAACGATCTTCCTCCGGTTGTGGTTCTGCGAATCCGTGGGACGATGGCGAGGGAGAGGTTGGCAGAGCGGAGCTGGCGGGTGGGAGTGTAGAACGACAGGCGGTAGTTGAGGTATTCGGGGCCCATGTCGTGGAGCGCTTTGTGTGCGTGGGTGAGGAGCCTGAACGTGATCATCTTGCTGACGGGGAGCCAGTGCAGGTTTCTCAGGTAGGGTTTATGTGGCTGTGGCGAGGGATGTCGAGGATGAGTCGTGCGGAGGCGTTCTGCATGCGCTGAAGTCGTTTCTGAAGTTTGGCTGTAGTTCCTGCGTATAGGGCGTTCCCGTAGCCAAGTCGGCTGGTGACGAGGGCTTGGGTGACCGTCTTTTTGGTTTCGGTGGGAATCCACCGGATGATCTTTCTGAGCATGCGTAGGGTCTTGAAACATGAAGATGAGATGGCGTTGACTTGTTTGGTCATCGTGAGGGAGGAGTCCAGGATGAATCCCAGGTTGCGTGCGTGGTCCGTGGGTGTCGGTGCGGTGCCCAGCGCTGTGGGCCACCAGGAGTCATCCCAGGCAGATGGGGATTGTCCGAGGATGAGGACCTCCGTTTTGTCTGAGTTGAGCTTCAGACGGCTGAGCTTCATCCATTCCGCGACGTCTCATTCCTTCCTGGAGGTTGGTTTTGGCGGTGGCTGGGTCTTTGGTGACGGAGAGTATCAGCTGGGTGTCGTCGGCGTAGGAGATGATGTTGCGGTTGTGTTTGCGTGCGATGAAGGCGAGGGGGCTCATGTAGATATTGAAGAGGGTTGGGCTGAGCGCAGATGATCTTGGTGGCCGTGGAGCGGAAGGGAGGGAGGTGGACTCTCTTTGTTCTGTGGGAGAGGTACGAGGTGATCCAGTCCAGGGCTTGTCCTTGAATTCCTGTGTTGTGGAGGCAGGTTATTAGGGTACGGTGGCAGACGGTATCAATGGCGACCGAGAGGTCAAGGAGTATGAGAGCGGTTGTTTCCCGTTGTCCATCAGGGTTCAGATGTGGTCGGTGGTTGCGATGTGGTCGGTCTCGGTGCTGTGGTTGGCTCGAAATCCCGATTGGGATGGGTCGAGTGCGTTGTTTGCTTCGAGGAATGTTGTCAGTTGTTTGTTGACGGTCTTCTCGATTACTTTAGCCGGGAAGGGAAGGAGAGAGATGGGGTGGAAGTTCTTGAGGTATTTTGGGTCGGCTGTGGGTTTCTTTAGAAGGGCGTTGATCTCTGCGTGCTTCCAGCTTTCTGGAAAGGTGGCTGACGCGAAGGAGTTGTTTATGATGCTCCGGAGGTGGGGTGCAATGATGGCGTCGGCTTTGTTGAAGATGTGGTGAGGGCATGGGTCCGAGGGAGAGCCAGAGTGGATGGAGTTCATGACGTGGGTGGTGTCTTCAGTGCTGACGGGGGTCCAGGCGCTGAGGGTGGTGGGTGTGATTGTTGGTTCGGTGGCTGGAGGCGGGGTCTGGGTGCTGAAGCTGTTGTGTATGTCTGCGATCTTGTGGTAGAAGAACGTGGCGAGGGAGTTGCAGAGGTCTTGTGACGGGGCGATGTCGTTGTTGCTGGTGCTGGGGTTGGAGAGCTCTTTTACGATGTTGAAGAGTTCCTTGCTGTTGTGGGTGTTGTTGTCCAGCTGTTCTTTGAACAATGTCCTTTTGGTGGTGCTGATCAGCTGGTGGTGTTCACGGGTGGCGTTCTTGAGGGCTGTCATGTTTTCTGTCGTCCGTTCGTGTCGCCATGCTTTTTCGAGGGTTCAGCAGGTTTTCTTTGAGTTTTTGAGAGCGTTGATGAACCATGTGGATTCCTGTTGTTGGTATTGCCTGGGGGGTTCTTGAGAGGAGTGAGTTTGTCGGCGCAGTTGGTGATCAACTGTGTTGGTGTCAGGGGTGTCGACTGGTGGGTTCTGGGTCAGTGATGTGTTTAGCTGGTCTGTGGTGACTTTGCTCCAGCATCTGTGGGGGATCTGTTGCGTGTGGTGGGGGGATGTAGTCTTCTTGAAGGTGAAATGGATGCAGCTGTGGTCTGTCCAGTGTAGTCCGGTGGAGTGGCTGAAGGAGACGTGGTCGCTGGCGGAGAAGAGGGGGTCGAGCGTGAGTCCGGCGTAGTGGGTGGGGGTGTTCACCAGTTGCTTGAGTCCGAGGTTGGCGAGATTGTCGAGCAGGGTGGTGGTGTTGCTGTCTTTGTTGTTCTCCAGGTGGAAGTTCAGGTCCCCTAGGAGGATGTATTCGGGTAAGGCTAGGGCGTGCAGGTTGATGAAGTCGGCGATGGTTTCGCTGAATTGAGTGCATGGGCCCGGGGATCTGTAGATGAGGGCTCCTCTGAGTGTGGTTATGGGGTCGGTGTGGATCTGGAAGTGTAGGTGTTTGGCGGAGGAGAGTGTGTCTTTGGCCTTGGTCGTGAAGTTGATGGTGTTCCTGTAGATGATGGCGATTCCCCCTCCGGTTTAGTTGGTGCAGTCCTTCCGGGTGATCTTGTAGCCGTCCGGGATGGCTATGGCGATGTCGGGGGCCGAGGAGGCCTTCATCCAGGTTTCCGTGAGGAAGGCGACGTCTGGTGCTGTTGTGTGTAGGAGGTCCCAGAGTTCCATGGCATGCTTGTGGATGGAGCGGGTGTTGAGGAGGATGCACTTGAGGTTGCTGTGTTCGGTGGGCGGGGTGCAGGTGCAGGTTCAAAGGCAGGTGAATTTGCAGGTTTGGCAGGTGAAGGGTCCGTGGGTCTGCTTCGGGGTGGCTCGGTAGCAGGTGGGTGTTCGTCCGGTGTTGAGTGCGTTGAGGGGGGCGGTGTCGTATCTCAGTCGTGTGTCCTGGCTCCTGCGGGGGCCAGGGGTTCTGGCGCTGGGCGCGGTCCAGACGCGGACGGGCGTAGACGGGCTTGCCTTTGGTGCGCCTTCAGTGCGACAGCGGCGCGTCCGCTGCGCGGCCTCCATATGAGGGGCTGAGGGAGGGAGGAGCAGCTGGGAGGCGGGGGCAGGGCGGCGAATGGGAACAGCGGGGGCAGGCCGCAGGGACGCAGCTGCGGGAAAGGTGGTACAGAAGGAAAAAATTGGAGAAATGAACACAGTACGGGAGAAAGGGGGCCCAGAAGGAAAAAAGAGGAATGGGGGCACAAAGGGCACAGCGGAAGTCACAAGGGAATACAAAAATACAATAAAAGCAGAATGCAGAAGGCAGCAAGTAAACGAGGGACCAGACCAAAGGGCAGAGGGAACTCACGTAACAAGGGGGCACAAGGGCACAGCAGAAGTCACAAGGGAATACAAAATGCAATAATACAGAATGCAAAAGGCAGCATGTAAACAAGGGATAAGACCGAGGGTGGAGGGGGGTCACGCAACAACAGTCAGTGGCGGGAGCAAGGCGACAGCACAAGGAGGGGCAGCGGCACAGGAGGACCGTGTGGCAGCTGGGGGGCGACCTACCTGAGGAAAGGGTCAGAGGTCACTCTCTTCACCGCTGCGCAGCCTCCATATGAGGGGCTGAGGGAGGGAGGAGCAGCCGGGAGGTGGGAGCTGGGCGGCGGATGGGAACAGCGGGGGCTGGGCCGCAGGGACGCAGCGGCAGGAAAGGTGGTACAGAAGGAAAAAATGGGAGAAATGGACACAGGGCAGTACGGGGGAAAGGGGGCACAGAAGGAAAAAAGAGGAATGGGGTCACAAAGGGCACAGCGGAAGTCACAAGGGAATACAAAAATACAATAAAAACAGAATGCAGAAGGCAGCAAGTAAACGAGGGACCAGACCAAAGGGCAGAGGGGACTCACGTAACAAGGGGGCACAAGGGCACAGCAGAAGTCACAAGGGAATACAAAATGCAATAATACAGAATGCAGAAGGCAGCAAGTAAACAAGGGATAAGACCGAGGGTGGAGGGGGCTCACGCAACAACAGTCAGAGGCGGGAGTAAGGCGACAGCACAAGGCGGGGGCAGCGGCACAGGAGGACCGTGTGGCGGCTGGGGGGGCGCCCCACCTGAGGACAGGGTCAGAGGTCGCTCCTGTAGGTGAGTGTCTTCGTTTCCTTCTCCGGTTGCTGGGGAGGTCCGGTTGTTGAAGGAGCTGCTGCCGGGGTGCAAAAGGCCAAATCTCGAGGGGCGTGATAGTGCGTGGCGGCCATCTTTAAGTCAGGCGGAGTGCCTAACATAGCATCAAGCATTGGTAAATGTAACGAAAAAGTCTGTAATACATCAAGCATTGGCAAATTCAAGTGAAAAATCATCACGCATTGACAAACTCAATTGAAATATCGGAAAATCATCAAGCACTGGCAAACTCAATTGAAATATCGGAAAATAATGGAGCATTGGCAAACTCAA
This sequence comes from Lissotriton vulgaris, assembly GCF_964263255.1. Classification (NCBI taxonomy): domain Eukaryota; kingdom Metazoa; phylum Chordata; class Amphibia; order Caudata; family Salamandridae; genus Lissotriton; species Lissotriton vulgaris. The sequence goes on from NC_141697.1 coordinate 656,910,447, forward strand.
TTGAAATATTGGAAATCAAGCATTGGCAAATTCAATTGACATATTGGGAAATCATCAAGCATTGGCGAATTCAACCGAGAAGTTTGCAAACGCAGCTAGGGTGTGTTCTCCGGTGTGCTGGTTGATTCAAGCCCTTGCGAGTTTAAGTCCGGTACATCCAGCGGGGAGTTGGAGTGCGCTTCATCTGAAGTAACAGAGGGAGCTGTCACCTCAGTTGGTGGGCAGACTTGATAGATGGCCGCCTCATCACCATGTCTGCCTCACCACATCGTCAAGCGCGTCCGGCGCAAGCCAATGCTGAACAGATGGGGGTGTTTGGAGTATCGTTTCTGCGTCCACCGGAACCTTTAGTATGAGGTATGGGTCTTCTTGGAAGGAGTGGCTTGAAGACTTTGAAGATTTCATGAAGGATTCGCACGTGACGGAAGCCGGTCAACAGCTGATAGCACTAAGAAATTTAATAGGAAGAGATGTTGGCCAAGTTATAAAGAAATTAACTGCAGCCGATGCAGCATCTTATGCTGATGTGTGTGAAGCGCTGAACTGAAAATTCTTGCACAAAAGGAACATTGACTAAGAGAGATACAGGTTTAACCTGGCTGCTCAAGAAAAAGAAGAGCCCATGTGCGCCTTCATCACACGTCTCAGACGATTGGCATGCTATTGCGTGTTTGATTCTTTCTCGACTGAGGATGCCCTTTGTCTGAGGGTCATCAAAGGCTGTCAGTCCGAATCACTGTGGCGCAAGCTGTTAACCCCTTCGCTGCTAGGCCTTTTCCCCTCCCGTGCTAAGCTTTTTTTTGGCGATTTGGGGTAGTGCGCGCTTAGGCCCCTGTAACTTTTTGACCACATAAGGTATCGACGCCAAATTTGCGTCCTTTTCTTCCAACATCATGTGGATTCTAAAGGTGCCCAGGGTTTATGGATTCCCATGGAGGGGTCCCAGAAATTAACCAAAATACAGAAAAATGTTTGTTTTTTTCAGAAAAATGTGAAAAAACGGGTTGCAAATGAAAGCCTCTGGGTTTTTCCCTGAAAATGTTATCAAAAAAAGGTTTGTGGGGCTGAAATCAGCATTTTCCCAGCTTTTAGGGAATGGCAGTCTTTTGTCAGAGAACCAACATTTATCACACAGTTTTGGCATTTTCTTTTTTTTAGTGCTTTCAACCTCCTTCCAGTTAATGGTAGAAATGAGTTTGAAAGCAATAATGGTTCCTGGAAAGCTATACATTTTCAGAAAGTAGACAACATTCTGAATGCAGAAAGGAGTCATTTGTCTAAATCCATGAAGGTTTCTTTATAGAAACTAACAGTTATATATTGGAAAAATTGAAAATTTGTTGAAAAAAACAGCCTTTTGTCTCAACGTTTTCACCTGTAACTTCTTGTAATTTTGACAGCTCTTTGAAAGCAATATACCCTTACATCCGTTAGACCTTCCTGGTTGTGGGGATATACTTTTTTTTTAGTTTTGCCAAGAACCCGACGAACCCAGAGCTAAAAACTGAGCAGCAACTTGCAATGGTATTTTATTATGTACCGGGTATAGAGCAATTATTCTGGGAAAATGTATACATGGAAAAATCTGTATGAAAGACACCCATGTATTTTTGGATTGGGTACAAAATATAGAGTTTAGAAACAGTATATATTTCCACATTTTCAAAATTGGGAATACTCATACTAGCATGAGAATTATTGGTCATTTTTCAAAATGATTTTTTTTTTAGACAATGTCTTTCATTTTGAAGGGAGAAATGCGTGAAAACTTAATAGGTAATAACAGTTAATTTACAAATCTGTATTACCCTAATTCTCCCGATACAAACGGTAGCTCACTTGTGTGGGTCGGCCATGTGCCTGCGACAAGAAACGGGCAAAATGCAACGTGGTCATACCTCAATTTCGCAGTTAAAAATTTACCCTTTTTTGGCAAAGTGCCTAGCTGTAGTTTTTGCACCCTAGCTCTGCCGGCACCTAGGGAAACCTAGCAAACCTATACATGTTTGAAAAGTAGAAACCCTGGTAAATCCATGATGGGGTGACTTGACTGCCTCCCACCAGGTTCTGTTACCCAAAATTCCTTGCAAACCTAAACAAGTGTACAAAAAAAACACATTTTCCCTACATTTCTGTGGTGGAAAGTTCTGAAATCTGCGTGCATCCACAAATTTCCTTCCATCAAGCGTTCCCCAAAGTCTTCGGAGAAAAATGGTACCCCACTTGTGTGGGTCGGCCTAGTGCCTGCGACAGGAAATGGCGCAAAACGCAACATGGTCACACCTCAATTTTGCAGGGAAAAATGGCCATGTTTTGGCAAAGTGACTAGCTGTAGTTTTTGAACCCTAGCTCAGCCGGCAGTTAGGGAAACATAGAAAACCTATACATTTTTTAAAAGTAGACAACCGGGGGATTTCAGGATGGGGTGACTCGACTGCCTCCCACCAGGTTCTGTTACCCAGAATCCCTTGTAAACCAAACAAATTAACAAAACAAATGCATTTTCCTCACATTTCTGTGGTGGAAAGTTCTGGAATAAGCGTGGATCAACAAATTTCCACCCACCCCACATTCCCAAAAGTCTTCTGAGAAAAATGGTACCTTGCTTGTGTGGTCCTGCCTAGTGCCTGCGTCAGGAAACGGCACACAACGCAACGTTGTCGCACCTCAATTTCGCTATGAAAAATGGGCCTTTTTTGGCATAGTGCCTACCTGTCGTTTTTTAACCCTAGCTCTGCCGGCATCTAGGGACACCTAGCAAACCTAAACATTTTTGAAAAGTAGACACCCAGGAGAATTCAGGATGAGGTGACTCGACTGCCTCCCACCAGGTTCTGTTACTCAGAAGCCCTTGCAAAGCTAAAACTTTTTCAAATAAAACGCATTTCCCACACATTTTTGTGGTGGAAAGTTCTGGAATCTGCATGGATCAACAAATGTCCACCCACCCCGCGTTCCCCAAAGTCTTCTGAGAAAAATGGTACCTCACTTGAGTGGGTCTGCCTAGTGCCTGCGCCAGGAAAGGGCGCAAACCGCAACGTGGTCGAACCTCAATTTTGCAGTGAAAAATGGGCCTTTTTTGGCAAAGTGCCTACCTGTTGTTTTTTAACCCTACCTCTGCCGGCACCTAGAGAAACCTAGCAAACCTATACATTTTTAAAAACCTAGACAGCCAGGGGAATTCAGCATGGGGTGACTCGACTGCCTCCCACCAGGTTCTGTTACCCAGAACCCCATGCAAATCTAAAAAATTGACAAACAAACAAAAACGCATTTTCCTCACATTTCTGTTGTGGAATGTTCTGGAATCTGTGTGGATCAACAAATTTCCTCCCACCCAGCGTTCCCCTAAGTGTTTTAAGAAAAATGGTACCTCACTTGCGTGGGTCTGCCTAGTGCCTGCATCAGGAAACGGAGCAAAACGCAACGTGGTCGCACCTCAATTTTGCAGTGAAAAATGGGCCTTTTTTGGCAAAGTGCCTACCTGTCGTTTTATAACCCTAGCTCTGCCGGCACCTAGGGAAACCTAGCAAACCTATACATTTTTGAAAACTAGACACCCAGGGCAATTCAGGATGGGGTAACTCGACTTCCTCCCACCAGGTACTGTTACCCAGAATCCCTTGCAAAGCTAAAGAATTGACAAACAAAACGCATTTTACTCACATTTCTGTAGTGGAAAGTTCTGGAATCTGTGTGGATAAACCGATTTCCTCCCACCCAGCGTTCCCCAAAGTTTTCTGAGGAAAATGGTACCTCACTTGCGTGGGTCTGCCCAGTGCCTGCATCCGGAAACGGTGCAAAACGCAACGTGGTCGCACCTCAATTTTGCAGTGAAAAATGGGCCTTTTTTGGCAAAGTGCCTACCTGTCCTTTTTTAACCCTAGCTCTGCCGGCACCTAGGGAAACCTAGCAAACCTATACATTTTTGAAAACTAGACACTCAGGGGAATTCAGGATGGGGTGACTCGACTGCCTCCCACCAGGTTCTGTTACCCAGAATCCCTTGCAAAGATAAACCATTTACAAATAAAACGCATTTTCCTCACATTTTTGTGGTGGAAAGTTCTGGAATCTGCGTGGATAAAAAAATGTCCACCCACCCTGCATTCCCCAAAGTCTTCTGAGAAAAATGGTACCTCACTTGCGTGGGTCTGCCTAGTGCCTGTGTCAGGAAACTGCGCAAAACGCAAGGTGGTCGCACCTCAATTTCACAGTGAAAAATGGGCCTTTTTTGGCAAAGTGCCTACCTGTCGTTTTTGAACCCTAGCTCTGCCGGCACCTAGGGAAACCTAGTGAACCTATACATTTTTGGAAACTAGACACCCAGGGAAATTCAGGATGGGGTGACTCGACGGCCTCCCACCAGGTTCTGTTACCCAGAATCCCTTGCTAAACTAAAGAATTGACAAACAAAACAAATTTTCCTCACATTTCTGTGGTGGAAAGTTCTGGAATCTGTGTGGATAAACCAATTTCCTCCCACCCCGCGTTCCCCAAAGTCTTCTGAGAAAAATGGTACCTCACTTGCGTGGGTCTGCCCAGTGCCTGCATCCGGAAACGGCGCAAAACGCAACGTGGTCGCACCTCAATTTTGCAGTGAAATATGCGCCATTTTTTGGCAAAGTGCCTTCCTGTTGTTTTTTAACCCTAGCTCTGCCGGCACCTAGGGAAACCTAGCAAACCTATACATTTTTTTAAACTAGACTCCCAGGTGAATTCAGGATGGGGTGACTCGACTGCCTCCCACCGGGTTATGTTACCCAGAATCCCTTGCAAAGTAAAAAAATTTGAGAAAAAAACACATTTTCTCACATTTCTGTGGTGGAAAGTATTGGACTCTGTGTGGATCAACAAATGTCCACCCACCCCACGTTCCCCAAAGTCTTCTGAGAAAAATGGTACCTCACTTGCGTGGGTATGCTTAGTGCCTGTGTCAGGAAACGGCGCAAAACGCAACGTGGTCGCACCTCAATTTTGCAGTAAAAAATGGGCCTTTTTTGGCAAAGTGCCTACCTGTCGTTTTTTAACCCTAGCTCTGCCGGCACCTAGGGAAACCTAGCAAACCTATACATTTTTTAAAACTAGACACCCAGCGAAATTTAGAATGGGGTGACTCGACTGCCTCCTACCAGGTTCTGTTACCCAGATTCCCTTGCAAAGCTAAACAATTGACAAAAAAATTAATTTTCCTCACATTTCTGTGGTGGAAAGTTCTGGAATCTACGTGGATCAACAAATGTCCACCCACCCGTGTTCCCCAAAGTCTTCTGAGAAAAATGGTACCTCACTTGCGTGGGTCTGCCTAGTGCCTGTGCCAGGAAACTGCGCAAAACGCAACGTTGTCGCACCTCAATTTCACAGTGAAAAATGGGCCTTTTTTGGCAAAGTGCCTACCTGTCGTTTTTGAACCCTAGCTCTGCCGGCACCTAGGGAAACCTAGTGAACCTATACATTTTTGGAAACTAGACACCCAGGGGAATTCAGGATGGGGTGACTCGACTGCCTCCCACCAGGTTCTGTTACCCAGAATCCCTTGCAAATCTAATGAATTGACAAACAAAACGCATTTTCCTCACATTTCTGTGGTGGAAAGTTCTGGAATCTGTGTGGATAAACCAATTTCCTCCCACCCCGCGTTTCCCAAAGTCTTCTGAGAAAAATGGTACCTCACTTGCGTGGGTCTGCCCAGTGCCTGCATCCGGAAACGGCGCAAAACGCAACGTGGTCGCACCTCAATTTTGCAGTGAAAAAAGCGCCATTTTTTGGCAAAGTGCCTACCTGTCGTTTTTTAACCCTAGCTCTGCCGGCACCTAGGGAAACCTAGCAAACCTATACATTTTTTAAAACTAGACTCCCAGGGGAATTCAGGATGGGGTGACTCGACTGCCTCCCACCGGGTTATGTTACCAAGAATCCCTTGCAAAGTTAAAAAATTGGAGAAAAAAACACATTTTCTCACATTTCTGTGGTGGAAAGTATTGGACTCTGTGTGGATCAACAAATGTCCACCCACCCGTGTTCCCCAAAGTCTTCTGAGAAAAATGGTACCTCACTTGCGTGGGTCTGCCTAGTGCCTGTGTCAGCAAGCTGCGCAAAACGCAACGTGGTCGCACCTCAATTTCACAGTGAAAAATAAGCCTTTTTTGGCAAAGTGCCTACCTGTCGTTTTGGAACCCTAGCTCTGCCGGCACCTAGGGAAACCTAGTGAACCTATACATTTTTGGAAACTAGACACCCAGGGGAATTCAGGATGGGGTGACTCGACTGCCTCCCACCAGGTTCTGTTACCCAGAATCCCTTTCAAAGCTAAAGAATTGACAAACAAAACGCATTTTCCTCCCATTTCTGTTGTGGAAAGTTCTGGAATCTGCGTGGATAAATAAATGTCCACCCACACCACATTCCCCAAAGTCTTCTGAGAAAAATGGTACCTCACTTGCGTGGGTCTGCCTAGTGCCTGTGCCAGGAAACTGCGCAAAACGCAACGTGGTCGCACCTCAATTTCACAGTGAAAAACGTGCCATTTTTTGGCAAAGTGCCTTCCTGTTGTTTTTGAACCCTAGCTCTGCCGGCACCTAGGGAAACCTAGCAAACCAATACATTTTTGAAAACTATACACCCAGGGAAATTCAGGATGGGGTGACTCGACTGCCTCCCACCAGGTTCTGTTACCCAGAATTCCTTGCAAAGCTAAAAAATTGACAAAACAAAACGCAATTTCCTCACATTTCTGTGGTGGAAAGTTCTGGAATCTGCGTGGATCAACACATTTCCTCCCACCCCGCATTCCCCAAAGTCTTCTGAGAGAAATGGTACCTCACTTGCGTGGGTCTGCCTAGTGCCTGCATCAGGAAACGGCGCAAAACGCAACATGGTCGCACCTCAATTTCGCAGTGAAAAATGGGCCTTTTTTGACAAAGTGCCTACCTGTCGCTTTTGAACCCTAGCTCTGCCGGCACCTAGAGAAACCTAGCAAACCTATACATTTTTGAAAACTAGACACCCAGGGGAATTCAGGATGGGGTGACTCGACTGCCTCCCACCAGGTTCTGTTACCCAGAATCCCTTGCAAAGCTAAGAAATTGACAAAACAAAATGCAATTTCCTCACATTTCTGTGGTGGAAAGTTCTGGAATCTGCGTGGATCAACACATTTCCTCCCACCCCGCATTCCCCAAAGTCTTCTGAGAGAAATGGTACCTCACTTGCGTGGGTCTGCCTAGTGCCTGCATCAGGAAACGGCGCAAAACGCAACATGGTCGCACCTCAATTTCGCAGTGAAAAATGGGCCTTTTTTGACAAAGTGCCTACCTGTCGCTTTTGAACCCTAGCTCTGCCGGCACCTAGAGAAACCTAGCAAACCTATACATTTTTGAAAACTAGACACCCAGGGGAATTCAGGATGGGGTGACTCGACTGCCTCCCACCAGGTTCTGTTACCCAGAATCCCTTGCAAATCTAAAACATTGATATTTCTGTGGTGGAAAGTTCTGGAATCTGCATGGATCAACAAATTTCCACCTACCCCGCGTTCCCCAAAGTCTTCTGAGAAAAATGGCACCTCACTTGCATGGGTCTGCCTAGTGCCTGCGCCAGGAAACGGCGCAAAATGCAATGTGGTCGCTCCTCAATTTCGCATTGAAAAATGGGCCTTTTTGGCAAAGTGCCAATCTGTCATTTTTTAACTCTAGCTTTGCCGGCACCTAGGGAAACCTAGCAAACCTATACATTTTTGAAAAGTAGACACCCAGGGGAATTCAGGATGGGGTGACTCGACTGCCTCCCACCAGGTTCTGTTACCAAGAATCCCTTCCAAAGCTAAACAAGTGACAAAAAAATGCATTTTCCTCACATTTCTGTGGTGAAAAGTTCTGGAATCTGCGTGGATCAACAATTTTCCACCCACCCAGCATTCTCCCAGGTCTCCTGATAAACATTTTACCTCACTTGCGTGGGTGGCTCAAGGACCCGCAACAGGCAAGGGCCCAAAACCTAATGAGGCGACATCAAAATTACCTATCACAAAGCAACCTGATTTTGCAAGGGGGTTCCCATGAGTTTTTGGCCCGGGGCTCGGCGGACATCTAGGGAAACCTACGTAGCCCAAACATTTCTGGAAACTAGACACCCGGGGGAGTCCAGCGAGGTATGGCTTGCATGGGTCCCTCATCATTCTCCTACCCAAAATCCACTGCAAAGCTCAAATTTTGCACACAAAAAATCGCTTTTTTCTCACATTTCTGTGTGGTAAAGTTGTGGAATCTGCGTGGATCCTCAAATTACCTCCCAGGCTGCGTTCCCCCAGGTCTCCCGATAAAAAAAACTCAGGTCCCCCCCAAAAAATAAGGGAGTTTTGCTATAGGTAATTTTTAAGTCTCCACTGTACGATTTGGGCCTTTTCCAGTTGCAGCCACTATGCCTACCCACGCAAGTGAGGTACCATTTTTATCGGGAGACCAGGGGGAGTTTCCAGAAATGTGTGGTTAGGTAAGTTTCCCTAGATGGCTACCGAGCCCCGGGCCAAAAACTCATGGGAACCCCCTTGCAAAACCAGGTTGGTTTGTGATAGGTAATTTTGATGTCGCCTCATTAGGTTTTGGGCTCTTGCCTGTTGCGGGTCCTTGAGCCACCCACGCAAGTGAGGTACCTTTTTATCGGGAGACCTGGGGGAACGCTGGGTGGGAGGAAATTTGTGTGAGCCCAGTAATGCCAAGCTTTCCCACACAAAAATGTGTGAAAAACTGATTTTATCAGCTAAAATTGAGGTTTGCAAGGGATTCTGGGTAAAGGAACGTTGGAGGATCCACGCAAACCATACCTCCTTGGAAGCCCCCGGGTGTCAACTTTGCAGAAATGTGTGGGTTTGGTAGGTTTCCCTAGATGGCCTTTTAGCAGGGGCCAAAAACCCAGGTGACCCCCCTTGCAAAAGCTGGTGGTTTTGTCATAGGCTACTTCAAAATTGCCTATCTCAAAACCACCAGCTTTTGCAAGGGGGGTCACCTAGGTTTTTGGCCCCGTGTTAGACGGCCATCTAAGGAAACCTACCAAATTCGCACATTTCTGCAAAGTAGACACCCGGGGGCTTCCAAGGAGGTATGGCTTGCGTTCCTTTACCCAGAATCCCTTGCAAACCTCAATTTTAGCTGAAAAATCTGTTTTTTTCACAACTTTTTGTGTGGGAAAGCGTGACATCACTGGGCTCACTCAAATTTTCTCACACCCCGCGTTCCCCCAGGTCTCCCGATAAAAATGGTACCTCACTTGCGTGGGTGGCTCAAGGACCCGCAACAGGCAAGGGCCCAAAACCTAATGAGGCGACATCAAAATTACCTATCACAAACCAACCTGGTTTTGCAAGGGGGTTCCCATGTGTTTTTGGCCCGGGGCTCGGCGGCCATCTAGGGAAACCTACCTAACCCACACATTTCTGGAAACTAGACACCCGGGGGACTCCAGCGAGGTATGGCTTGCGTGGGTCCCTCATCATTCTCCTACCCATAATCCACTGCAAACCTCAAATTTCGCAAAAGAAAATTGCTTTTTTCACACATTTCTGTGTGGTAAAGTTGCGGAATCTGTGTGGATCCTCAAATGTCCTCCCAACCAGCGTTCCCCCAGGTCTCCCGATAAAAATGGTACCTCACTTGCGTGGGTAGGCATAGTGGCTGCAACTGGAAAAGGCCCAAATCGTACGGTGGAGACTTAAAAATTACCTATAGGAAAACTACCTTATTTCAGGGGGGGGAGCTGAGTTTTTTGCCTCGTGCTCGGCGGCCATCTTGGGAAACTACCAAACCCAAACAGTTCTGAAAACTAGACATCCGGGGGAGTCCAGCGAGGTATGGCATGCGTGGATCGCCCAACGTTTTTCTACCCAGAATTCCCTGCAAACTTTAAAAAAACACTTTTCCATACATTTTTGCGTGGGATCTCCATGCCGGCACAATTTTCCTACCACCCAGCGTTCCCCTTAATCTCCCGAGTAAAATGATACCTCACATGTGTGGGTGGGTCAAAGGCCTGTGACTAGGATGACCCCAAAACAGTAGAATTCTCGGTGCTTTCTTTTAAATACCGAACGCTACAATTTTTTAAAAATACATTTTTAGCCTGTTCTGCTTCGGACACCCACAAAAGTGAGGTATCATTTTTACTCGGGAGAACAAGGGAACGCTGGGTGGTAATTGTGACAGACATTTTCAAGTTTACAGGACATTGTGGATAAAAAAATAACTTAGAATTCACAAGCGAGACATCACCATATACTCCCATGGTTTACCAATAATATCTTCATTTAGTAAGTTATCTATAGCTGTAATGTACACCTTAACAGAGTTACTCAAAAGTCAAACATTGCGGTACAGCTATCTATTCCTCAAACACACACACAAACTGGTTGGATTTGGCTCGAGGGCAAGTGATGGTTCAGTACATAAAATTTTATTAACAAGATATTTCACAGAAATGAAATGCTCTGTCAATAAATAAATGCATAAAAACCGAGCCAGTGACTCGCAACTCGTGAGCTGTAAAGCCAAGACAAGGCACCAACCGTTTTACAGGCCATTCACGCAACTTTCACATCTGATACACACCAGACCATTAACACCATCCGGGAGCAAAAGCAACAAATTACAACATTCACAAAAAGGGACAAGGTACACCCTGCTTCAGAAAGAGAAAAAAATCACATTTTAATGCACAGCCATCTAATCCGCAAGCACACACACATACTGGTTGGATTTGGCACGAGGGTGAGTGATGATTCAGTATATACAATTGAATTAGCAAGTTATTTCACAAAAATGAAATGCACTGTTAATACTTCAAAAGACAAGAAACTGAACCATTGACTCACAGCTCATGAGCTGTAAAGCCACGTAAAGGCACCAACCTCTTTACAGGCCATTCATACACCTTTCATACATACATTCACATCGCCAGCCACGGGCCCATCACATTACAACATTCACATCAGCAGACAGCGCCATTCAAGGGCCCAACACTTTCACACGCCCACTTTCTTGACACAGCAACTACACAAAGTGATGGACTGCATGGAGTGGCACTCAGCTAGCAGTGTGTGTAGTGACCAACAGAAAGTAAATACTCACACACCGCCAGCCGAGCGCCAGTCCACCCACACCACCATCCAAGCACCAGTCCACACACCACGCCAGCCAAGCACCAATCCACGCACACCGCCAGCCAAACACCAATCCTTGCACTCTGCCAGCCAAGCACCAGTCCACGCACACCGCCAGTCAAGTGCCAGTCCACGCACACCATCAGCCAAGCACCAGTCCACGCACACCACCAGCCAAGCGCCAGTCCACGCAGCCCGCCAGCCAAGCGCCACTGCACGCAAACCGCCATCCAAACACCAGTGCACGCACACCGCCAGCCAAGCACCAATCCATACACTCCGCTAGCCAAGCTCCAGTCCACGCACACCACCAGGCAAGCGCCAGTCCATGCAGCCCGCCAGCCAAGCGCAACTGCATGCACACCGCTATCCAAACACCAGTGCACGCACACCGCAAGCCAAGCACCAATCCATACACTCCGCCAGCCAAGCTCCAGACCACGCACACCGCCAGCCAAGCACCAATCCTTGCACTCCACCAGCCAAGCGCCAGTCCACGCACACCGCCAGCCAAGCACCTATCCTTGCACTCCGCCAGCCAAGCAAAAATCGACGCACACCCCCAGCCAAACACCAATCCACGCACTCTGCCAGCCAAGCACCAGTCCACGCACACCACCAGCCAAGCACCAGTCCACGCAGACCGCCATCCAAGCACCAGCCTGCACACACCGCCATCGCATTTAGATTTTTTTTTTAAATAATACAAACAATTGCAAATACCTACAAATCTGCTAACACAAATTCTAAAACTAAATACATTGCACTAATGCCAACCTTGAAACAGACTAAAAAATATTACAGAATACAGACCAGGCAGTTCACATTACCGCTCATGGAAACTCCCAAAACTTCTTATGCGTTGGTACGATTTAAAACAAGCTGACACACACAATCCAGGATTAGAAGGACAGTTGGGGCAGTACATACGAGTCTCCCACTGCACGCCTCTTCGTCAACAGACTCTCCATCTTCTAGTGGGAAAGTCTTTTGAGGATGTGGGAGGAATGTATTCAGGAAAGTGGCGATCTTTCAGTCTAGCCATATCCTCCACCACTCCAACTCTAGGAACACTTGCCTGTTCCACTAGAACAAGGCTGCCTATTATAGACTCCTGAAACTTAACAAAAGGCATCTTTGACTCAGGACAAGAAATCTGGAACACAACAAAAGCATTAAAGGTTGCCAAGTGGAAAAGATGGATAGCCAACTTCTTATACAAAATGTAAGACTTTCGAAGAGCTGCATAAGATTCTACTCTATCAACACCACCCATGTGCCTATTATAGTCTAAAATGCACACAGGTTTGCGCACTTCAGCACCCTGACCCCAAACAGGCACAGGTGCAGGTCTTTCATCATGGATGGTAGTCAGTATGTACACATCTCTCCTGTCTGAAAGCTTCACAGCTAGAAGCTCCTCACATCGCATTGCACTAGACTGTCCCCGCACAAGCCTTTTGCAAACAAGTTCTTTTGGGAAACCTTTACTGTTACAGCGCATTGTGCCACAAGCAGCAGTGCTCACTTTGGCCAATTCCTTGAACAACCGCACAGCAGTGTAGAAGTTATCTACATATAAATGGTGGCCTTTGTTAAATAATCCTCTACCTAGTTCCCACACAATTTTCTCAGTCACTCCAAAAGTGGAAAGACAACCAGGAGGGTTAATGCTGGACTCCTTACCGGTGTACACCCTGAAATTACAGACATATCCAGTCCCACTGTCACACAGCATATACAGTTTAATTCCATAGCGTACCCTCTTACTAGGAATGTATTGCCTAAAAACCAAGCGGCCCTTGAACAATACCAAAGACTCATCCACTGCTATTTCTTTACCAGGAGCAAAGATCTCAGAAAAACGATCAACAAAGTGATCAAGGACAGGCCGAATCTTAAAAAGACGGTCACAATCAGGGTGATCTTGTGGCAACGTTAAACCATTATCAACAAAAAGCATCATCCGAAGCAGAAGCAAATACCGATCATTACTCATGACTGCTGGAAATATAGCTGTTGCCATCAAGGGACTAGTGGACCAATATGAAGACATTGATGGCTTCCTTAGCAAGCCCATCAAAAAAGTTAATTCCAAAAACTTCTTCATCTCTTCAACATTTGTGGGAGTCCACCGGGTAGCTCTAGAATGGGGCTTAAGGCTGGCACTGTTGTCCCTCAAAAAGTGTTCTGCATACAAATTAGTTTGCTCCACAATCTCTGCCAAAGCACATCGTCCATAAACATCTGAATAAAATGTATCGGCAGAAAATTCTCAGTATACACTCTACTCCCTGGAACACCAGTAAAATCTGGCAATGCTAGCTGCACCATGCCACGGGCAACCCAGAGGCCATCCCTATCAACGGGAAGTGCAGCCGCCCCAACCTGCAGCCCAGATGTCTCTTGCCGCACTACACTAACAGAAGCCTAGCAGCCTCAGATACTTCTTGCTGCACAACACCAACTGAAAACCTAGCATTCCCAGAGGCCTCTTGCCGCACTACACCAACGGGAAGCCTAGCAGCCTCAGATGCTTCTTGCTGCACTACACCAACGGGAAACCTAGCAGCCCCAGATGCCTCTTGCCGCACTACACCAATGGGAAGCCTAGCAGCCCCAGATGCCTCTTGCTGCACTACACCAACAGGAAGCCTAGAAGCACCAGATGCCTCTTGCCGCACCACAGCAATGTGAAGCCTTTTGGGCGCAGCCTGCAGCCCAGATGCCTCTTGCAGACGTACACCAAAGGGAAACCTTGCGTCCCTAGGCTGCAGCCCAGATGCCTCTTGGCCCACTACCGCCACATCAATGTCCTCCTCTAACACAGGCACTTCATCAGCACTAGAAGAAGCTTCATCATCCGATGATTCCATGCGAAGAGAAAACTCACTGCCTGAATCTTCTCCACCTACCTCTGGCTCCGAATCGGAGTCAGTCTCTGAACCATGGTCAGAGGAAGACTCAAAAAGCATACCAACAACCTGCTGAGCAGTAATCCTGCGACTAGCCATTATCCTTACAAAGAAAGAAGACTGCACAAACAAGTGAACAACAACAAACGCTGTGCAAAGTAAGTAGTAAACAAGGTAAGGCTTTCACACAAAGATCTATTCACTCCAAAACAATATAACTCTTACCAAAGATAGCTACACTCACCAGCACCTACTCTGCTGAGACCCAGCAAAAAGAAATGATATCCCACTAGAAAGAAAAAAAAGTACACATTAGACAACAAACTACACATCAAGCACTAATGCAAAAAAGATTTTGACAATCAAAACACAGAGCCAAACAAACTGCTATAACTACACCTTTTACAAAAACACATTCATCTAGGGAAAGTAGTACAAAATTCACTTACCAAGCACATGCAACTACACAAGATGCAAAAGCAGCAGTAACAAAACCGCAACCTACAACAATCCAAACAGCAAAAGGCTTGAACTAGAATGAAATAGAGAAAAAAAATACTACTACATTTCACAAACAATATAACAATTACAAATATAACACACAAATTTGCCAACCAAATGGACATTCGGCCAGATGGGCCTTCAAATAGGGCTGAGACCAATGGGGATTAGGTGAGGTTTTCCACCAAGACACTAGTTACATTTTTGGATGTTTTTTTCTGCCTGCCCCCTTTGCTGCCAGACGGTCTTTTTGTCCTTACTGTACCCCCCTCACACGGGGGCAGTAAGGAGAAAAAAAGTCAGACTGGCACCAAGGTGGGCGGGCAGTAAAAAACATCCAAAAATATGACCACCTTTGGAAGCGAGCCTTGCCCAAGGGCTCACTTCCACACACTACAAAACACAATCCCTAGGGCCTAGTGGGCCAGAAAGGCAAATAAACAGCAAGAAATGAGCCAATTCACCCCCAGGGGGGTAGGGGTGGAGCAGAAAAACATTCCTAAAAGATTTCCCCTCTAGGAAGCGACCCTTGCCATTACAAACAAAAACTCCCTGGTGCCTAGTGGCGTTTTTCTGCAGAAAATGTAAATCTACATTTGGCCCCCACCTGGTAGTGACCCTTGCCCAAAGGGTCACTTCCATTGCAATGAAAACAATCCCTGGTGCCTAGTGGCATTTTCTGACCCCCCCCCCCCGGGGGCAAAAAGGGTGAAAAACAGGCCGATTTGCCCCCCAGGGGGGGCAGAAAATGTAAACCAAAATTTAGCCCCACCTGGAAGCGACCCTTGCCCAAGGGGTCGCTTCCTACAATCTAAATTTAAATCCCTGGTGCTAGTGGGGGCATTTCCGTTGCACGATCGCGGCGCTGTGCGCGATCGTGAGGCAGAAATGCCCTGCAAAGAGACATCTGGGGAGAGGACAATCTCTTTCCTCTCCCCTGATGCCTCCTTGCGGCCCCAAACCCACCCCAGACACGCAAACACGAACCTTTTTCCTCGATGCTCAGAAAGCAAATGGCTTCCCGAGCGCCGGGGACTCTCTGATGACAACGCGCGCCTACGTCACGGGATTCCCATGCGGGGGCAGAGGGCAGCGGAAGCTCTTCTGCTGCCATCCCCATACCTGCGGCCACGATCGGACACCCTCGGGGGTCCCCCGAGGGAGGGGCTCATGATGAGCTGGACTCGTCATCAGCACAAGACCAGTGTGTGCCATGACGAGTCCAGCTCGTCATCAGCAGGGAAGGGGTTAAAGAAAAGCTACTCACTGGACGAAATCGAGGAGATGACATGGGTGCATGATCAGGCCGAAGAACATGCCAAGAAGATGGAAGCCGGGAGAAGTGAAAAGCGTGAACAAGCTTTTAGACTTCAATCTCGCACCACACGCCGGTATTCCCCAGCGAAACCGAGGTCATCCCGTTCCAAAACGCAACAGCAACCTGTGAACCGTTGACGTCATAGCTCCAGTCGAAACAACAGGCGGTGTGAGCGTCATCTCAAATGCTACCGCTGTGGCTATGATTTTCCCCACACAGACGGGTGCCCTGTCATGGGTCAAAAATGTAGCAAGTGTAGTAGGGAGAACCACTTCGAGAACGTATGTGGAACTTACAGGAAGATCAAACAGAGAGATCAGGAAAGGTCCTCTCAACCATCGAGCACGTGTCACCATGTAAAAGCAGTACGTGATCACAGAGACTCGTCAACTGGATCATCCCGCTCCAGCTGCCAGTCTCGTCGGAGCTACCGATTCTGACGCACCTCTTCTCAAGAATCAAGGTCACTGTCTCCCATCTCGCAGGACAGTGATGAATATATATGTATGGTTGCGGACCCCGACTGACTGAAAAAATATCCTCGACTCAGCATTCAAATTGGCACGCACTGGACCAAGTTTGTGATGGACAGTGGGGCCTCTCTCAACTACATACCAGTGGCGGAATATCAGAGGATGAAGTCACCACCGCAACTAAGCCCTGCTCATGTGAGAGTTTACACCTGGATGTCCAAAAAGCCACTCCCCTCCTTGGGAACATTTTCAACGCATCTGACGTATCAAGATCGCGCCAATCCTGCCTTCATCCATGTTATTGAAGGGCCAGAGGCTGACTGCCTTCTGAGTCTTCCGACTGCTGAGCGGCTGAGACTAGTGGACATTTTGTACAAGGTGGATGAAGAACATGATGTGGTTCAGAAATTTCCAAAATTATTTGCTGGCCTGGGAAAGATGGCCCATTGTCAGATTCGATTACACATTAACGAACAAATAACTCCAGTGGCCCAACACCATAGACGGATCCCTTTTCATCTCCAACAAGCAGTCGAACAGGACCTACAGGATCTGCTCCAAGCTGACATCATTGAAAGGACGGATGGACCTACACCCTGGGTCTCTCCTGTGGTAGTCGTGCCGAAGAAGGGTGAACCTGATAAAGTTTGTCTGTGTGTTGATATGAGGGCGCCCAACACCGCCATTGAAAGGGAAAGACAACCTGGGCCACATGTCAGTGACATGATTGCATCTCTTAATGGAGCAAAGATATTCTCCAAACTGGATCTTCACAACTTTCTCAACGCGTATTGGTATCTTCAGGTATAAGAGACTCAGCTTTGGTGTGTCCTCTGCCACTGAAATTTCTCAAGAAGCCATTCGGAAAACAATTCATCACATCCCTAATGCCCTAAAATACAGTGATGATATCCTGGTTTATGGGTCCACGACACAAGAACACGACACCGCCCTAGAACGAGTCTGTCATGCATTAATGCAAGCCAACCTCGCGTTAAATAAAGCAAAGTGTGAGTTCCATAAGTCTACGTTGAAGTTCTTTGGCCATATATTCTCACAGGCGGGGATGAGACCGGATCCAGACCAAGTGGCTGCTTTGAATGATACTCCCAGTCCTCGTGATGCGGGAGATGTTCGCTCCTTTTTAGGGATGGCCTCCTACTGTGCCCGGTATATCCAGGACTATGCAACCATCAGCTATCCCCTGAGACAACTCACAAAACAAGGTCACCCGTTCCAATGGTCGGCAGGCTGTGAACAGGCATTCAACGAAATTAAAGCGGTGGTGGAGTCAGCTGACAATATGGCTTATTTTGATCCAAAGATGAAGACAGAAATCACTGTTGACGCCAGTCCCGTGGGGCTGGGAACTATTCTAGCTCAATATGACTCCGAAAATGAACAACGGTATATAATTGCCTATGCCAGCAGAAGCCTGACTGAGACGGAGAAAGCATATTCACAGCCAGAGAAAGAAAGCTTGACTGTTGTGTGGGCTTGTGAGCATTTCCACATTTTTATATATGGAAAACATTTCACACTGATCACCGATCATCAGGCCCTCATTACTATCTTTGGCAACCCTAGAGCTAAGATGCCACCGAGAATAGAACGCTGGGGTCTTCGTCTCAGAGAATACACTTATACGATTGTGCACAAGCCCGGAAAAGCAGAAAACCCTGCTGATTACATGTCAAGGCACCCCAAACAGACAACCAAGTGTAGACCGTCTGTGGCCGAGGAATATGTATGTTTTGTGATAGACCAGGCCCGGCCACCAGCCGTCCCGCTGGAAGCCATCCTGGATGCCACTCTTGAAAATGTCACTCTACAAGACGTCAAGCATCGCATACATAACAATGACTGGAGACACTTAGATGTCAACCCCCCTAACAGTCCAATTGACAGACATGAACTTGCCGCTTTCAAGCACGTGAAAGAGAAACTGTCGGTAGCCACCAATGGCCTGCTCTTACGAGACAATCGAATAGTTATCCCAAGACACTTACGGCAAGGCGTTATTAATCTGGCACATGAAGGCCACAGGGGTATCGTGGCCACCAAGAGAGCACTGAGCAAACGGGTCTGGTTCCCCGTATTAGACCAAATGGTAGAGCTCACGTTGAAGGACTGTCCACAGTGTCAACTGGTCAGTCGACCTGATCCTCCCGCACCACTGCAAATGTCCCGATTGCTGGAGGGTGTGTGGCAGCATGTTGCTGTAGACTTTTTTGGGCCATTTAAATCTGGACAATATATCCTGGTTATCATGGATGAGTATTCACGTTTTCCTATTGCCCAACTCATTGCGTCTACAAAAGCGTCCAGCACAATACCTGTCTGGATGAAGTGTTCGCCACCTGGGGCATTCCCAAAATAGTGAACACAGACAATGGGCCTCCATTCAACAGTCAAGATTTCACGGACTTTGCCAAACATCTCAACTTCAAGCATCGCAAAATTACACCTTTATGGCCTCAGGCCAATTGAATGGTAGAGAGATTTATGTCTACATTAAAGAAAGCCATTCAACAGGCCGAACTGTCGCAGAAAGACACTCAAATGGTGTTAAATGAAGTTTTGCAAGCTTACAGAAACACGCCACCATCCACTACCGGCACGTGCCCCGCGACCTTAATGTTAGGCCGGCCAGTGCACACCAGAATACCCATGATTGACTGGAAGGAAGAAGCAGGGTCACAAGACTCTGATCTAGAGGACATAGCTGTCACTGACCGACTCAAGAAAGAAAAGATGAAGACTTATGCGGATCGCCGTCGGCGAGCGGCACCCTCCCTGATTCAAGAAGGTGACTGGGTATTAGTAAAATAAGAACAGCAAAAGAAAACAGACTGTTGTTATCACGAAACTCCACTAGTAGTCACCAAACAAAATGGAACCATGATCACTGCTGAATCGGATGCGATGAGAATCACCCGGAATGTGGCGCACTTTCAGAAATGCAGTCCTCAAGTTACAGAACTGCTCACTGGCCCTGTCAATGGAGAAATGAAACCTAGTGAGACTGAAACCAGTGACCAGATGTCTAGAGCAGGGGTCTCCAAACCGGTCCTGGAGGGCCGGATCCATGCCAGATTTTTGGGATATCCCCATTGAGATACATGTAGTAATTTTAAAAATCTGGCATGGATCCGGCCCTCCAGGACCGGTTTAGAGACCCCTGGTCTAGAGTGATCTCTGATGGACGAGAATCTGACGGTCTGGATGTCCAAACCCGTCCCCGCTGAGTCATCAAGAGACCGAGTCGTCTGATCGAAGAACTGTAACTATGTGACATTTTTCTTTTAGTTCTATGTTAAAAGAAGCTTGGACTAAGTTCATTTTGTTAAGAAAGAGGGAGATGTAATGTGTGCATTAAGCTGTGGGCACTAGGACCTCCTCGGCTGAGGAGGCGGGATGAGGGCGGGACAGGGGAAGAGGTGGAGTAATGCCTGGAAAGGGCAGTTTGTAGGCTGGGAGTAAAAAGGAGAAGACGTGAATAAACAAACATAGTGACTCCTGCACCTGAGTCTGTGTCCTTTGTGGTTAGGACACTACAGTTTGGAGCCTCACTGTAAGGGACCGCAACAAGTGATTCTTATGGTCAATGCTGCTGTGAAATGTGACGGATTGCCACAGTGGATTCACACGCTGTACGCAAACATATTGAGATGATTCAATGAAGAAGTGGGGAACACAGCCACAGTGTCACCAAATCGATCCCCATCTCAGTGTGTGGGCTCAGAAGTAGAAGCCCAAGTTGAACCTCTACAAAATTAATGCTAGCAGATCCTTTCTGATGAAGCCGTAGAATGCCAGGCCCAAGCTCATAGAGAGGATCCTAAAAAGTCTCTAATGCAGGAAATAAAGAGAGACTGAGATTAAAGATTCACATCTTTCGAACTCCTGGCAAGTGTTAGTCTGCTGTGAGATGTGAAGGTGACCAAACTGAAAACAATCCTCAACCTGTTTAAAATGTAGCAAGGTCACCGGCAGTGGCTGCAAAATGAATCTGAAGATGGAAATGAGCATTGTGAATCAGAATCAGTCATAAGAAGTGGAAAAGTGTTTCGGGAGGAAGAGTGACCAAAAGGAGCAGGAATACATAAATTAATATTTAAAAGGATGCACAGACTCAAAAATTGAAGAGGAAACAGAGCACGTAGAACATTGTGACAGTGATAGTGAACAACCAAAGGTCAAAGAGATTAAGAGTGCCTAATAGACATTATGTATTTCCTCAATGGTCATATCTAGTTGATGTCCAGCAATCATAAAATTCAGAGGAAGAGACCATTGATCCGACAGATCGTAAGTTCATCTTTGAAGAGCTTCCATGAATATGAACTGATAAAATGCTGAAATGATAATCTCTGAATAATTTCCAGTTGGAATACTGAACTGAGATTCGAACCAAAATCTTTAAGTCAGGATATGTTTTGTTTTGTACCTTAGGTATCCAGTCAAAAATGTAGGGTTTTCTTGTAGGTAGGTATTCTGTCAAAGGTTGACTTATGAACTGAATGACATCTGAGTTTCTGAAAAAACGAAAGTTTATTGACTTTTGTACCGCAAAATTTGTAGTTAGTTATTGATTTTATTTTTAGAACTTTTTTTAGAAGAAACATGCCAGACAGCGCGAATTGCTGCAAATTCCTACAATTTATCTTTAATGATTTAATTTTAATATTAATTGTTGGCTTAGTAGAGGAATATAGCACCTCAGTTAGGCACTCCTCATTTAAAATGTAAATAAATCAAACCTTAGCAGATGAATGATTAGATAGCAAACTGTTGCATAGAGATAATTCAGTAGGAACTTTTGGGGATAATGTATATTTAGGTAGTTAGACTAATATTTAAAACTCATGGGAGTACAGGATTGTTATATTTGTACCTTTTCGCCTGCATCTGATGCTGAGTGGGTCACCTTTCATCACCTTCTCTTTACTTATCGTTTATCTTGCAGAGTGTTTATAAATCTATTCTAGCGACAGGAATTTCTTGAAAATATCTTTCCAATCATGATGCTTCTTTAGAAAACGTGCCTACTCTTAGAACCTTGCATTCTTATTATGGAAGCAAAAGCCTGCAGACTATATCTAAGTACATTGCATACATTATGCAAATTAACTGAACTAACAATGCTGTTAATAAATTCAAATACTGATCAAATAGAGATGAGAAGGAGTTTGTGGAAGAGCTCAATGAACGAAAGGTGAGGTTCAGTGGGAAGTTGGAAGAGGAGAAAGAGGTTAAACTGGAAAAGCAAGAAGTGAAAGTCAGAAATTCCAAGGCGCACCCAAGACTCAGTCTTGATCAAGCAAAGAAAGGGCAAATGTGGATACTATGTAAAAAGAACCAGAATAAAACAATAATGTGTTGGAGTAAGTGTGAAGAAAGTTATATGGATTTTGACTGGATGAGAGCCCATTATTAGGAGGATTTATTATCTGTGTGGAAGTATAAATTCTTTTGAACTCCCCGCCCTCAACTGGGTACGTGCTGATACTTAGGTTTAGAGTTTTCCCATATCTATCAAGTGAATTAATTTAATGAGAAGGATGATACAGTTGTGAAAAGGGAGTAACATAGTCCTAATCAGGTGGTAGAAGATTCCTTCTGTTGGTGTAGCCTTGAATGATGTTTTTGTAAAGTACATCAGGGCCCGGTCTCCATTTTAGTTTCACGTTTTAGCCTGACATTGTTTTCTAATGATGACTCTTTACAAGTTATACACTTACATGATAAAGTACTGAGAAGCTGTTCTACGTGCAGTGTGTTTCTTAGTAAATATTACTATCATACAAAAATGGAAACGGAGCGGTGCATCCATAAAAATAATCAATAAGTCTTCAAATATATTCTTTAAGAAAAAAGTCCTTTTTATTTCCATTCACTTGTTTAAAAAAATTGTGAATGGTCCAGAAACCAGCGCATACAGCCAAGGTGTTTTGTTAAGTATACACTGAACTTCCTCAGGGCTTATGTGATTATTATTCTATGATGGAAAATGGGCCTTAAATTAATGTTAGTAATCTGTATCCAATCACATATGGTTTCTTATTTCTCAAGTTTCCATAATGGTTAGTGCCAGTACATATAGGCCCAAGAAATACGATACAAAGTGAACTATGGGCCAAAAACTATGCTCCTACCGATACCAGAATCCGTCTCACAGCACTCCCATAGCATGCCGGCATTCAATCGAAACCGCATTTGGCAGTATGTGCTAGTTGCTGGACCATATACAATTTATTTAAACAAGTGAATGGAAATTAAAAAGGACTTTTTTTCTTAAGAATATATTTGAAGTCTTAGTGATTATTTGTAGAATGCACTGCTCCTTTTCCATTTCTGAATCTTACTCTGCTATGCAGTAATATCACAAAACGATGGAGTGGGAGTGCACCAAACCATGATTTCTTGGAACTGAGTGCAATATAGAGGTCAGCCGTTGGTGTGGTTATTCGATTTCTGTTTAAATATTACTATGTTTCGTTAACCCGATTTGTAAACCACGCAGCTACTCAACGGAGTGTCCCAGTACTCAGGCTAAGGGCAACAGATCAGGGTACCTAGATTAATTGCATAAAAAGCCATGTCTTCGGGGAGGAGCTTCGCGCGCAACCAAAATGGTCGCGTGAACACAGGGCTCCCGAGACCCTCGCCACCTCCCGCATATATCCTGACTACGACGACGGGTTATTGACAACGCAACCCAGCTAATCTAATAGCTGTTTCCAGAAATTGATTCGGACTCCGGGAACCGCAGCTACGATACTCTGAACTTTTGTGGCCTGCTCCGTGGAACTGCCCGGGGCTCGAGTCATCGCGCTACCCAGGTTGTAGCATGTAGCATGTAACATGGCAGGCAAGCCTGATAGCGAGAAACGAAAGACCAAGACCATTCACCGTGGGGGCACTATTCAAACGAACATAATGGAGCGTTATACCCATCCTAGGGGGTCCCCCGGTGGTGCAAGTAGGTCCCTGGAGGAAGCCGGCGACTCCTCAAATGCGGTGGATGATTTGACCCTGCGTGATGTCATGGGCGCCATTGCTAGTATGAATACCTCCATTGGTCAACAATATGAGGCTCTGGCTTTAAAGCTTGACACCGTGGCAATTGATGTCAACCTGATCCTGACTGACCTATCAAAAACCAACGAAAAGGTTAAATCCTTGGACTTGAAGACCTCCAGCCTTACGACTGATGTCTCCGATTTACAGACGGAGGTTCGCAACCTGCGATCCTCCAATGATCTCTTAGCCCGCCGGCTGGAGGATTTTGAAAGTCGGGCCAGACGCAACAACATACGTATCATTGGGGTTCCTGAAAAATCGGAAGAGTTCACCGCGGATCTCCTCGTGGAGGATCTCATTTTAAACCATCTTGCCCCCAAAGGCCTGAGCAACTTCTTTGTGGTGGAACATGCACACAGAGTGCCAGGTGGGAAGCCGAAACTGGGTGCCCCGCCGCGGCCTATAATTGCCAGAATCTTCAATTTTAGAGATAGAGACGCTATCCTGCAGGCCTCGCGAGTGGGTGGCCCCACGAAGTTTGAAAATACTACGGTGAGCTTCTACCCTGACTTCACACAAACAAAGGATGGGATTCCTGGGAGTGAAGCGGCGACTGCGAGACATGGGTATGAAATATGCGATGCTTTTTCCAACTCAGCTACGTGTTGAACACAATGAACGGACGTTCTTCTTCGATCGCCCCGAGACCGTGAGTGACTGGCTTGACACATTGCCTGCACAGCGTTATTGTTCGGAACATTTTGGTGGGACTGAAGGAGCCGAGGGTGGCCCGTCGGAGCAAGAATGAGAAGTGGTAACTGGTTTTCGGACAGTGTACAGAACTGGCAGCTGTGGTTTTATGACTCTTGCGATACTTATGGTACTGTACCCAGAGGTGGCGAGGGAGAATGGGACTCTTCCTCCTCCGGGTTTCTTTTTGTAGACTAGTTTAATAATTGGGCAACAGGCACACTGCAAGTTGGGGAGGCTTTTGAGTCTATTGCTGGGGTGCAGGGTGGAGGGGTGTATTCTCGGGTTTTGTTGGGGGGTGGGGGGGAAGGTTTGGGTTTGTTTTATTTTGTTTCAAGGCAACACATCGTCTTACATCTTGATCTGGGTGTTCTGTTCGCTATGGGGTGGATTCGGCACTGGCTTTGGGGATGGGAGGTAGGGGTTGATGTTATTCTGGTGCTCACGGTAGCCTCTCTAGGCTTGATTATATCTTGATGCCAGCGGCGCAGGCCTCTTTGGTTAGGGAAGTTGGACATCTAGCCAGGGGTATTTCGGATCACTCCCCACTGTGGCTTTTGATGGACATGAAGATGGGTGTTGAGGGTCGAGTGGCTCCGATTAACCCTTGGTATCTCCGTAACCCCAAAACCAGGGCGGAGTTGGTTAAGTCTTTGGATCATTATTTCACTGAGAACATGGGGTCTGTATCCTCTTCTGTTTCATTGTGAGAGGCCTTTAAGACTGTTATCCGTGGACAGGCGCTATCGATAATCGCTGCTGCTAAGAAAAGCAAAAATGAGGCAGTGGTCCGCCTAGAGGCCGAAATAGCTGAGTTGGAAGGGGATTTAGAGGTGGATATTACTCAGGAGAAGGTTCATGTCCTTGGTCTCAAACAACTAGATTATAGAGCCCTGGTAACGGACGCTGCTAGAATTGCTAGTAGAGAGCAGCAGGGACGGCTGTACGATGTGGGAGACAAGGCTGGGAAGCTGATTGCTTGGTTGGACAAAAAGGAGAGGGCGAGTCGGGTAGTTCCTGTGGTTGAGAGAGTTGATGGAGTGCGTGTGACTGACCCGGTTGAGATTGTGGAGTGTTTTGTGGAACATTTTCGAAATGTATACTCCCCAGTCTCCGATAGACCAGAGGAAGACTCCCATCTACTGTTTAGGGACATTGCGTTGCCGCGCCTATCGGACTCAGATAGGGATTTGATGGACGCTGCTTTTTCGGTTGATGAGGTGGCTGCTGCTTTCCGATCCGTCCGCTCGGGAAAAGCTATGGGCCCTAATGGTCTCCCCATCGAGCTTTATAAACTGCGTCCCGACAAAATGGCCCCGCACCTCGTGCTATGTTCTTGGAATCGCAAGACATCGGCTCCCTTCCCCGTGATTAGCGACTTGCGACCATCGTGGTGATTCATAAGGAGGGGAAACCGTGAGATCGCTGCGCATCCTATAGGCCTATATCCATCCTTAACGCGGAGCCCAAGATCCTAGCAAAATTATTGGCAAACCGCTTGATAAAGGTGATCGTGACCTGATCCATCCGGATCAATCTGGTTTCATTCCACATCGCAACACGGCTCTGAACCTGCGACGCCTGCATGGCGTCCTGGCGAGAGCGGCGTCGCTGCGTGAGTCGGCCATCTTGGTTTCTTCAGATGCTACGATGGCCTTTGATACTGTGGAATGGCCATATCTCTGGGCCGCTCTTGCAAAGTTTGGTTTCGGTTCTGGTTTCATGGGCTGGGTAAAACTTGTATATGAGGAACCATTAGCTCAGATTGTGGTAAATGGTCGGGTTTCGAAGTCCTTTGTTCTGGGGAGGGGCACGAGACAGGGGTGCCCGTTGTCCCCACTTCTTTTCGCCCTCGCCTTGGAACCCCTGGCGGCTTGGCTGAGGTGGGAACCATCAATGAAGGGTATTCGGTGGACCCCAGAATTTGAGGATCGGATATCATTATATACAGATGAAATCCTGTTGTATCTCTCGTCACCTTGAAAGTCCTTGATAGTACTGATTGATGTGCTACACTCGTTCGGGAGGAACTCCGGCCTTGTGATCAATTGGACTAAGTCCTGTGTTTACGTACTTTCGGGTGACACTCCATCTTTACCGCGCGGCTGTCCTATACAGGTGGCCCAGACGGGATTTAAGTATTTGGGGGTCTTTATTACACTGGACCCCGTTGTCCGTTATGAACGTAATCTGCTTCCTCCACTCCAATGGTTAAAATCTGATGTGGCGGCCTGGTGTAGACTGCCATTGTCCCCCCTGGGGCGTGCAGCTCTGTTTAAAATGATGTCTTTATTGCGGTTTTTATACGCGCTTCAGAACACGTTCGATGTAATTCCGGCGGGTTATTTCCGTGAGGTGGAGAGTTTGCAGAGGCAGTTGATATGGGGCGGACGCCCGTGTATCGCCCTCGCCAAATTGACGCTTCCCTGGTATGACGGCGGTATCGCACTTCCGGATATCAAGCGATACTACTGGGCCTCCCAGCTGGAAGCGATCAATCATGGAATATACGGTCCGATTTTGAGCCCCGCGTTCGAGATGGATAAGTGGCAGCTACCGGGTGGAGATTATAACAGGGCGCCTTACTCCAAATCTGCTGGAGGAAAACTGTTGGGACCCACTAATATAGCAGTGCGAGTGTGGAAGTGTGCGAACGCGGCAATGGGATGGGCAGACCGATTGACCCGGGCTACTCCGCTTTATGCATCTGATAAATTGGGTAGCTTGTGGAGGGCGAAAGGCTTTGAGAACTGGGATAGGATCGGTATTAGCAAAGTAAGCGACCTCTGGGCCAAAGATAGGATTAAGACCTTCGAGGAGCTGAAGGTAGAATACGAACTTAACGACAAGGAGTTTTTCCGTTATATACAGGTCCGCCACGCGTTGAATTCGGTTTTTCCTGCAGGTGTCGCTATCCCGGAATCGTCCCCACTCGAAGATCGGGTGCTTGACGGATATGTTCCGGACAGCACTATTTCTTTGATATATAAAAAATTGATTAACGACCGTGCTGACCTGTTAGTACACCTTAGAGAGGTCTGGACCAATGACGGTTTAGAATTAGATGATGAGGACTGGCAATCTGCGATATCCTCGCCCAAGGAGGTCGCGATTCCAGCCAGTCTCCGTCTCGTGCAGCTTAAGATCCTGCACCGGATCTACGTGACTGGCCCTTGCTTGATTCATATGGGTTATTCTGTTGATGGATTGTGCAAGCGTGGGTGCGGCTTAATTGGTACTTTCCTCCACATAATTTGGGAATGCCCGGAGATAGCAGTGTTTTGGAATCGAGTGCATGCAGTGATGACGGAGGTCACGGATGTTGCACTGCTACCCGAAGCCAGGCGTTGCTTGCTGAATGTGTGGGAACCCACTGATTATAATGTGGCGCAGACTCAGTGGGCGACCCTAGGGAATATGGTTGCCAAGAGAGACATAGCACAGTTGTGGGGCTCCCAGAGCCTGCCCACGGTATCGACATGGAAGGAGAACATGGACTGGTGTATGTTTCATGAGAAACCGGTGTATGTGGCACGTGGTAGGCCGAGGAAGTGGGGTACAAATTGGGGTCAATGGAATGCATACCGGGGCGATATATGTACACCTCCCCTTACCGAAGTTCTGGATGATCCTCTCTCCCCCTGACCCGACATTCCTAATGCTATCTAGTCCTAATGTAATGTGGTTTTGTTTCCCCCCTGCTTCCCTCCCCCTCCCTTATTTCTCGTACTGATGTTTTGTATTACATTGTGATGCGTTTTCTCCCCTACTTAAACACGTACCCAGCTGTATGCCTATTCATGCCTTGTTTGTTATTGTTCTATTTACAATAAAAAGAGTTTTTTTTTAAAAAGCCACGTCTTCAGTTTCCTCTTGAGGGCAGCGAGATTGCTGATCATGCAGAGGTCTTTCAGGAGTTTGTTCCAGGTGAGCAACCCTAGGTAAGAAAAGGATCTCCCGCCTACTCTAAGTCGGTTGATCTGGGGCACACTTGCAAGGCACGTGGAGGAGAAAACCAGGGTAAGCGCTGGAATGTATTTACTAATACTCTCTCTGGGGTATATCACGCCTACGCCATGCAAGGCCTTATGCATTAAGACCATGGCCTTAAAAAGAATCCTCTTTTTTAAAGGGAGCCAGTGGAGGGCCCTCAGATGAAAGGACATGCGAGACCTAGGTGGGAGTCCGAGTAGCAGTCTGGCCGCCGAATTCTGCACCACCTGGGGTCTACTAAGAAAGAAATCAGGGAGATCAAGGTAGAGGACATTCCCATAATCCAGTCTCATCGTAATCAGAGCCTGAATAACGTTTCAACCTGCTGACTCAGACAGGAGAGGTAGAATTTTTTTAGTATGCGGAGAGTGTTGGAGAAGGAGCTGGTTAGAGCTTGAATCTGTGGTTGTAAAGAGAGGGTGCTTTCAACTGTAATGCCAAGATTCTTCACAGAGATTTGGAGGGGGCCAGACTGGGGCACAGCGCTCGGCCAGCAGGTTCTCACAAGATTGTGGGGGACATCATCGAAGACCACAATCTCAGTCCGGGTTGCACTTCAGTTGGTGCTGATCCAACCACTGAAACACCCTGGCTAGACACTGAGGGATGAGCTCCCCATCCAGCTCCCTTTCCACAGGAGAAGAGGATCTGCGTATCATCAGCATAAGAAATCACTTTGGCACCCTGTGACTCCGCCAGTATAGCCAGGGGTATGAGGTAAATGTTAAACAGGGTGGGGCTAAGGGCAAATCCCTGGGGTGCACCCACAGTCAGGGTTCTGGCTTGAGAGGCATATGGGCTAGCCATACTTCCAGAGTACGGTTACTCAAAAATGATACCAGATAATTCAAGGCCATGTTTCTGATCCCTATCTCATGAAGACGCTCAAGAAGTTTAGAATGGGGCACAGTATCGAAAGCTGCAGTGAGGTCCAAGGGGATCAGAATGGCCTTGCCTCCTTTCTCAAGGGTGTTACGAACATGTTCAACAACTTCCAGAAGTGCTGCCTCAGTGCTGAAATGGGGTCGAAAACCAGATTGGCTGGGGTGTAATATTTTATTATCATCCAAGTAAAGGGAGAGTTGGCAGCTCACTTCCTTCTCCAGAATCTTGAGAAGAGAGATGGGCCTATAGGTAGCCAATTGCTTAGGATTAGCTGCCGTGTTTTTTTAAACAGAGGGAGCACTTTTGCCCTATTCCAGACTAATGGAGCCACTCCTGTAGCCAGCTAGGTGTTAAGTAGGTTGATCACTTTAGGATTAATAGATTGAGCAGCCATAGTTAGCACGTAATTCGGGAAAGGGTCTAGAGGGGAGCCAGACTTCAGGACTTTCAATGCTTAAAGTGACAGTTGAGGAGGTAGAGAGGTGAACTTGTCTATCATGTTGTTTGTATACTTTATCCAAGGCTAAGCACATAGTAGCGATGTCCGGGTTTTACAGTTGGAGACAGATTTAAGGCTCTCACAATTGCATGAGCTCTGCACCTTTGACACTGTGCATTAGAAATGGTGTTTATTATATAAACAGCCTCTGCGCTTCACTTGGCAGAGATGCCCACCTAATCGCGCACTGTTCACTTGGTGCTCCGCACCTTATAATTTTAAGTTTTATACGTACTGTGAATCAACTGTTGAAATTTTGCTTACACAACAGCTATTTCATATGGAAAAACAACTATCATGCTCAACTCAATGGAACTTCGATGGGCTTTGCTGGAGCCCCAGCCTATGCGAATACATTCATGGCCCAATTCGAGGCACAGAACATAATGAGTTTAAATGAATGGCCACATGTGAAATTATATTGTCGATTCATCAACGATATTTTTTTAATTTGGGATGACACTGAGGAATCTCATGGCCCAATTCGAGGCACAGAACATAATGAGTTTAAATGAATGGCCACATGTGAAATTATATTGTCGATTCATCGACGATATTTTTTTAATTTGGGATGACACTGAGGAATCATTGGAGCAGGTAATCATGGGAATCAATTGAGCGGATGAAAGAATTCAATTTACATACAAGATAAATAAGGATGTTATTGATTTCTTGGATGTAAGGATCACAAAAACAGACAGTGGATTCCAAACTGAACTGTACACTAAACCGACAGATCGGAACAATGCACTGATTTACACGAGTTTTCACCCGAAGAGTTTAATCAGCAACTTACCACTATCACAGTTTATCCGTATCAAACGCATTTGCTCAAACGAACTAACTTGTGAAAACACATTGGCAAAACAAGTACAAAAATATGAAGAAAGAGGTTATCCGGCAGAAACATTACAAGAGCAAATACAGAAGGTTGCACAAATGAACAGAGCGGAACTACTAAAACCCCGCAAAAGGACTGAAAAAAACAGGATGGTATTTGTAACTAAATACACAACTCAATCGAATAAGATCAGAAATATCATCAACAAAAGATGGGAACTATTGGCCATGGAGCGGGATTTTAATGGATTATTCAAAGAACCTCCATTACATGCATATACCAGAGGATTGAACTTGAAAGAGAAATTAAAACACAAACATCAACCACCACCGACAGCAACATACAAAGGAACAATTCGGTGTCTCAACTGCACAAATTGCAACAATGTGATACTTGGCAATGTTTGTACGCATCCAACATCAGGAAAACAGATACAATTAAAACATACCAGTGACTGCAACGCGCAGAACGTTGTGTATGGCATCAAATGCCCGTGTGGCAAAATGTATATCGGTAAAACGGAGAGAAAAATAAAAGTTCGGATTACAGAACATAAAAGCCGAATTCGCAATGTAAATTTAACCTCACCGTTAGTACAACACTGGAGCCAAGAGAAACATAGTATCTCGCAACTCAGATTTCTAGTCCTAGAACAAGTGCAAGTAAAGCCAGGGATTAACAACCATCAGAAATTATTACAACGAGAGTTGTTTTGGATTAAATACCTTAATACCATGGTTCCTACAGGCCTTAATGACAAATATGATTTAGCGTGTTACCTTTAGCTAATTGGTCTAATTAACATGTGGAGATCAGATTCATGCACAAAAGCAACAGAAATGTATAAATACTTTTACAGAGCACTGCTAAATAACAATGCACGTGATTCATTGTATAAATGTATCTTCCAAGGTTTTATTGTATTTTAATTGAGATATCTGTAATGTGGAAAGTAATTTTGAAATCATTGTAACACGGAAACAATCCAACCTGGCCACACACATTTGACAAACATCACCCGTAGTCAGAGTAGAACAGGTAGGCACCAAAACACAGGTAGTAGCAACAACAACACACAAATAGTGATAACACGAACATTTTATTATTCGATGTCTCTCGGTAAATCGATCAGACAATGTTAAGGTTACTCTTGTGAAGGATAGTTTTACCATTATAAGATGGCGTCAGTTTTTGAATTACTCGAGATCGTGAATACTAAGTAAGTCCGTTTTTTAGTTTTATTATTCTACTACGCAACTCTCACGGAGTTCGCGGAGTTAATATAACTAGTGAACCCATAGCGGAGGAGACATGAAAGGAGTTGCTTGACGGTGATTGTTCAAGGAGAGAAAGTAGAACTCACAGGTAGGAACAACAATGATATCTAGACGAGCCGTAGCGTATATAACCAAACTAGCCGACGGTTACTTACCATTATTATTTTTATTCCGGTCCTTTAGACGCCAGTTAAACAGAAGATAAGGTATGGAGTGGCGATTTTTTTGATTGCTTTTTGGGTTTACTCATTTAGAGACTTTTGGAGAGCATAGCAGGATTTAAAGTTGTTTACATTTGTTGTTACAGAGTGCAACGGCAAAGATCACGAGGTATGTAGTTAATCTATGAGAGACCGATTAGATGGTAGCCAATAAGGTATTAACGGGCTAAAGCAGTATTTACGTTTCATTTTTTGACAGACTTAGGTCGATAGAGGTGATTCCTCGAACATATACGTCACATAACAGAAACACTCAGGTATGTGAACCTACACACTAGATACAACAGAGAACCCCCATTCAAATTGTAAGATCAGACACTTACACCATGTATTTTTACTTTTTCAGAACTTCCCCTGATGAAGGCGCCACTATGGTGCCGAAATGCATTGGGCTTCATCGTGAAAATTGCTGAAATGTTATTTTGAACTATGTTAAAACCAAGTGGAATTCAAATGTTTATAAATCAAAGATTGAGTTTGAATATATGATGTCATGAATATAATGAATAACAATATGAAATGTTGACAATGAAAAATATGATTAAATGTTAAATTGTTGACACATGAAAAAGAGTTGATTCACAGTACGTATAAAACTTAAAATAAGGTGCGGAGCACCAAGTGAACAGTGCGCGATTAGGTGGGCACCACAACCCATCATAACTTCATACTTACCACGAGGAGTGACTATCCTTAATAATCGCTGCACCATTTGATTACAATTTAAATAAGGTCTAAAACGGAGTGCTCCTCACGAACCCAATTTACAAATCACTTGGCAGAGAAGCACTTCCGCCGGGATTATCCTGCATAGCGGAGTACGGTTACTGAGATGCAGCCCTGCTCACTCTGACCTTTATTCTACAAAGGACGATAGCCTGTACTCCATCAAATAGGCTTTCTGGGACCACAGAGATCTGATTAACTGTTATGTTTCAAATATCATAGCAATATCAGGCATGAGATTACGTTTTTGGAAGAATCAGGTGTCTGGGAAATAGCACATGGTTGGGAGGATGGTACTCAACAGGTTACTTGATTGGGCCGAGGAGAATAATGCTTTGTCTCCTTTCCAGGCGGGTTTTCGGAAGTTCACCAGTACTGTAGATCAGGTCTTCCGCTTCACCCTACTGCAATGGAAGACTGTGCTACTGGGCAAGGGCAGCCTGTACGCGGCTTTTGTCGACCTGCGGGCTGCCTTTGACCTAGTTCCTAGGTCTCAGTTGTGGCTAGTCCTGAAGAACCTGGGCCTGCCTGTAGAACTGTTAACAATGTTGATAAGACTCCATGAAGCAAACTTTGCTAAGATACAGTGGGGAGGGCAGGGAACGGTTACCTCAGAATTCCCAGTGCAGCGTGGTGTCCGCCAAGGGTGCGCGATGGCTCTGACGCTTTTTACGTTGTATATAAATAGTCTTGTTGCCCATATGCTCTCTGCAAATGTTTATGCTCCTTCCTTGGCTGGCATCAAGACACCTATTTTAATGTTTGCAGACGATACTCTGATTTTATCAAAGGCCCCGAGTGGTCTGCAGCATGCCCTATCTCTTTTTGAAAAATGTTGTGGGGACCATGGCTTGGAAGTTAATGTCGCTAAAAACAAGCTCATGGCTTTTAATCCTCATCGTAGTTTTAAAAATAAACTCACCATGAATGGTCGCCCTTTAGAGGTGGTTAATGCCTTTGTGTACCTAGGGATTCATGTGGCAAAGGATCTTAGATGGGCCCAACATATAGACACTGCGGTATTAAGGCATAGGCAAACAGCAGGAGCACTTGGTAATGAACATAGAAAATCTTTAACCAAACCAATAAAATCAGCACTCCAGGTCTATGAGGCTAAAGCCCTCAGCTCGGCGCTGTACGGCGCTGAACTGTGGGGTTTCGAGAAATTACAGCCACTGCAAATTCCAGAAAACAAGTTTTTTCGATCCATTACTGGTCTTCCCATAAGCACTCCCCTGCTGCCACTCAGGTACGATCTCGGCAGGAAGGCTATTGTAGATTTAGCTAGGCTTCGTCCCATCTTACATTGGCGTAGGCTCTGGACTACTCCAGAACTTTCGCACTATGCGGTCGGATTCCTAGACATCATCAAGTCTGACGTTTTCCATAAAGTCAGTTGGTTGAATGAACTTAGAGAAACGTTGGGTTTTCTAGGTCTCCAAATGCTGTGGGAACATCCAGAGACAGCATTATTTTCATCTAAAAAAGTCCTAAAAGATACTTATTGGGAGAAGGTGGCGTACCGAAACTGGGGTGGTACCAGCTCCTCGACTATGGCTGGAGGTTTTTTAGAAGCAAAACTTAACCCTAGCTCAGAGCTTTACTGGGATGCTATAACCATACCAAGGGACAGGAAACTCCTCTTCCAACTTAGAGCAGGTGCCCTACCCCTCAGAGTTCTGACTAGTAGATGGGGCAGTCCTATTCCAGCAATTGTCCGGCATGTGGAGTATACAAAGAAAGAACTGGCCATTTTTTATTTGCCTGTTCAGCCTATGTAATACCAAGACGCATCTGGTTATCTCCACTGTGTAAGTCCTTAGGTACTACTAGCAGTTCCGAAGCCTTAAGAATCATACGCACTAGCACTTTACTCCCTATATCAATGGCTACTGCCAAATATTTAGGATGAGCATGGACTGTTAGACAGAAGTTCCTCGATCACTGAATATGTCTTCTTTGTAAATTATCACTGATCTGGTAAGATAATGTACTAAATGAGTATCTGTATTCTATATGAATTTTATGATGTAGTTACACTATGTTTTTTAAATTATTTGCTTGTATATCAAATTTTAACCAGTTTTATCCTTTCTGTAATATAACTTTTCAAGCTTTTATGAGTGAACCTCGAATAAAGCGAATTTGAGACTTGAGACTTGAAATAGCACCAGTGCTTTAAATGGGCCGGTACTCACCGGTACTGAGTACCAGCACTTCTTCTTTTCCCCCTCAAGAGTACCGGCACTTCTACGTTACTAAAATAGAGTACCGGTACTCACTTTCAGACAGTCATGTGAGCATGCATCGCATTTGTACACTGCGGCGCATGCTCACATATTGGTGATTTAACAAGGATGGCAGTGACGCCATGTCGCCAAAGCAGAGCAACGTGTGGCCCAGGCGTGCAACGCCCATTGTGATCAAAGGGCTTCAGCACCCCCCCCCCCCTTATGCCCCCCCCCCCCCGTCGTGTGTGTCAGCCCGGCCGAGACAGTTCCCGGGCACACACACCGCACCCGAGTACTTCACCACAGGTCTTTGTAAGACCTTTAGCCTGTTAATGAGGTGTTGAAGTGTTTCACCCCTTCTTAGAGCGCCTGCTGCTCCACTCTGCTGTTTGCCTAAAAAATCAGCCCCCCTCCCCCCCCCCCCACCCCCACCCCCACCCTCTGGGCAGGACGGCAGCAGGCTACAGCGGCGAGACAAGAGTGCAGAACACGCCGCAATAAAGGCCCAGCACCCCTCCAAGGCGTGATAACAAAAGCGGGCAGCATATCTGTAGCCTCTCTGGTCTGCTAGGCAGGGAGTCATAAAAGACGGAAAGGATAGCACAGCAGCTGGCGGGTAAGAAATGGGACAACTGAGGAGAGCTTGTAAAAGCACAGTCAGCTAAAGATAACGTGGGTTTATCTGAAGAAAGGGGCAAACAAACAATATTAGAGAATAGACTGCGGGCGCGGGGCAGTGGGTTTAAAACAAAACAGCTGATGGATGAGATGAGGATCATCTGATGAGAGTCGGGGTTGGCAGAATGGTATTTTAAGTGGGGGAGGGGTATCCTAGAAAAAGCAAGATAAGGAATTTGATGAGATGAACGAGGGGACATTTAAGATGAAAGGTACTGTGACCACCTGAAAAAAGAGAAAATGAAAAGAGACACATGGGACATCGGAGGGGACATGGGGCTAATTAGCAAGGGCTAGGGACATCTGAGGGTAGAGGTATCCTGGCATCCAAAAAAGTGTTATCTAAAGCGTGGGCAGCAGCTGAATAGAAAATTATTTTCAGGGGAGGGTGGTAGTGCGTTTGACAAAAAGGGAAACCTGATAGTTACTTTTCAACAGTCTGTCAACTGGTACAACTTAATACATGCAAGGACATCAACAATAAATTGCGGAGGGAAGCAATTTGTCATCATTCGCAACCGAAAAAAATTCTTGCGCCATTCAAATGTTTTTCATTAGACCCACCCTTAGTCCCGCCTCTAGCCCCGCCTCCTTGCCCCGCCCCCAGCTCGATCTGATGAGTACCTGCACTTTTTTTTCCCCATTTAAAGCACTGAATAGCACAGAGTTTATTGAGATCGGACACGGTTCTCAGAAACTGGCGAGTGGTTTGGTAATCCAAAAGGTATCCCTAGTGCTATATTAACACCTATTTGCATTGTTTTGAATCAGTATCGCGTCACAAATGAAATATCCAGTCAGTAAATGCTAGTAAGCCGACATATGCCTCAAAAAACTGCCAACCGCTACCCTATAAAGCACCAGCCACGCCCCCTATGGCTGTCAGCTCGAGTGAGTCCAAAGGTTCGGTATTGTGAGGAAAAACGAGGGCCGTCTGTAAAGTCGAACACAGACTTCGCATCTGTAAAGTCGAACACAGACTTCACAGAACACCCTCCCGTGTCCCGTTTCCCCGCCATTCCAGCCCAGCACTACAAAAAAAGCAGCAACGTAGCCTAGTCTGACAGTGTCACCCCCCGTGTGTACTATCTAACCAATCAGCACTCAGGAATTCCATTCGGCTGCTAGGATTGGCTGCGGTGGCAAAAAACTTCCAATCATGGGGCACCTTGCATAGGAGGAAGGCCCTCCTGTTCGCCAACGAATATGTTCAGCAGCGGCACTGGTTGTTGGGCGACCTGGAAGTACTAAAATTACCGATAGCCTCGAAAAGATTTGCAACGAATGACGGACAGTAGGATGGATTCAGGGACGGTGCGTGTAAGTAATGCCACGTAGCATACCTGTAAACTTTTAAACTTTGAAGTGTAGGTGAACGTGCCTAGAGATTCATTTTATAGACAGTTCCCACATGGAAGTGAGGGGTTTTTCCTAGGAACTAATTCTGCCATTTAGTTTGAAATACTTGATTTTAAAACGGGTTGGGTGAAGAGCTTAGTCGAGGGTTGAGAAGACTTAAAGGTACAGCCTAAGTTGCAGGGGGCAGGTGGTAGCTTCTCAACGTATATATAGAAATTAATTGGGGAATTGTATTATTTAAATCCCGTGGACAGATGCGCATACATCATTCAACATGGGGGTAGAGGCTGAGAGTGTGGGGTTTGAAGGCGGGGGCCATCTCAAAAGGATTTCTGAGGGGGAATATGGTAAAACCTTTTTGAATACTGGGGGGGGGGGGTGATCTAATTTCAAAGGCTATTTCTAATGTGTCACTCATTCAATTTTCACTTAATGTGTATGTATGTGTGTATATATGTATACTGGGCACAAGTCCTAATAAAAAGAAATGGGGGGACAAACCAAGTTAGGTAGGATGCAAGTGAAAGCCATCACAGCACATGGTGTCACGACGTGTGACACTGCATGTGACGTAGCTGGAAGTGACATAACAAGAAGTGACATCAGATATTAAGACCTCAAATATACGTTTATCAGGTATAGCATGAGTACATTTAAGCGCATTATTAGATTTAACAAATTAGATTTTGAATTGGGGCTGTGCCAAAAATTTTGCAATCCTGGCGCAAAATCTGGACCTCAACTAATGCATTTATTTCTTAAACCCTGCCACAAAGATATTGGCAACAAGGAGAAGCATGGCAGCAGATCTATTCTGCTTAATTGGTTGCAAAGTCTGCATTTGGTTAAGCCAAGGCATCTGCTGCACAGGTGCCCACTAAATCTCGCGGAATGGTAGTAATGGTGAGAACTCTGGAGGGTTAATGAATTTGTGAGGGAGATCTGTTGTTTGTGAAATCCCAGATTTTAATCAAAGTAGTATAGAACGTTAATGTCTCCTGCTAAGCACATCGTGTACCATGCAGATGACCAATATTTATTTTATGTAGATGGGTAAGTGGGTTACTGCTTTTAACAGGGATCCTTTTGATACCTGCAGTTCTCTTACACCTTGTAACCCTGTCTCAAGTCCCTCATCTTGTACATTGATTTACACACTTGCATGATTTACTGTCAATGTACAATGTGTATGTTTTGTAAAGAGCTCTGACACCCTGCACTAGGATATGTAGCGTTGTAAAAGAAATAAAACAGTGCTATTGAAATTATTTGTGTAAATACTGTAGCAACCAAATATATATATATATATATATATATATATACTGAACAAAGTCAAAAACATGTTTCTCTAGTACCTGTGAAGAGATAAGAAGCTGTGTGCCTTTGTTTCCCCTCCGTTGCATTTACTCTTAAGTGTGAGGTTCCAGACCGCCTCCAGTCAGCATATTCAAACAAGCCCCCTCACGCCTGCACGTTGCTGCTGGGAATGGAAAGCACACCACTTTCAGACACTGCTGAATGTGTTCATGCGTCTGAAAACTACACCGGGACACGTTCAACATACTTCTGTCTGTTTAACTTTTTGGCAGGGTGGATGGCGTACACCTCCTGAAAATAGAGGATGGACGCAGTGTACCTGTGTGTACCCCCGACTTGTCCCCGGTCTATGTAGATTTCTTAACTTCAGCTCCCGACATGGGTTCTTCCTCAATTAACTGTTGGAGTACCCAAAAGAATCCTGGTGTTGTCTTTATTTTGTTACTTACCATTATGAAAGCTTGGGACACCTGCTTGCTTTTTGTTGGCATATGGATTTGTTAAAAATTTCTTTTGAATTTTGTGATCTAGTCTAAATCAACAGAAGAATCAAATTATAAGGAATACTCTATTATGGTACCCATGCTCGTTCTGCTTTGCTTCAAATCACTGCCGTCCCTCTACTAATTTACCCTCCCTCCACTGCATCTAAAACATTACGTGTGCCTGCCTTGCAAAGTCACAGACATTTTTTGAAAATGGCACAGCGCAGGGCTACGAATTATATACTGAAAGATAATCTTTAACTGTGATATCAGGTTATTGGTAATGTGTTTTAAGAGCGTGTAATGGGAGAACTGTTTCAGATACATCTAATGGTTTTACGTTTTTCAGAAAAGATCGTGGTTCTTTATTAGATTATAACATAATGGACTCCAAATCATGGGGAAGACTGATTGATTTTAAAATTATGCCATGACTGGATAGCGACCACCATGCTCTTGAGCTTGAACTGAAACCATTCATCCCAGGGAGTATGTCTAGCTCCGACAACCCTATAGATTCTAGTTTGGTAATCTCCAATTGTAGGCAGAGAGTACGATGGACTGATTTAAGTCAATCAGTAGATAAATTGAGTACCTTATATGAAGCTTTACTTCCTGTGCTACTGACGGCATCAACCTCAAAAATTTATAATGGAGATGGCATAGACTTAGATACGGTTGAGATGAATCACGCTAGATTAGGTGAAGTTGCATTGAACCATTTTTACCCCCCAAAAAATAATCGACCCAATAGGATCCTCCCCCACCCTTGGTATAAGGATTCTTGCCGTACGGCAAAAAGAACACTAGTAGCTTTTATCAAAGCCAATGATCACCCACAAATAAGAACTGCTAGGAAGGCATATAAAGCGGCTGTTTTAGAAGCCAAAAAGGGTGGCAAATGGATAAATGGAATACATTGAGAAAGGCGCTGGGAGACAGGGACATGAGGACTTTTTGGCGTCTGGTTAACACTGGTAGCTCTGCTCCCAACATATCGGTAGACCCAAACATGGGCGAAGAAGTCTGGCGGGATCACTTCACATCTCTCTACACTGAGGTAGAGATGATGAAGGGAGTCTCGTCTGATGGTAGTTACTCGGGGACTGATGCTCCCCCCTTTCAAGGGGAACTTAACCTCCCTGTGGAAGATGGCTTGAGTACAGGTATAAGTCTAATTGAAATAAAGGGAGCTCTAGCAAAAATAGCCCCAGGTAAAGCTCCAGGCTTGGATAAGATTCCCGGGGATCTCTTTCGAAGTGAGCCAACTGTCTGGGCTCCCTATTTTTGGGTGTTATTCAATGCAATTTTGCAGGGTATGAAGATTCCTGCCAGCTGGGTTGGAGCTGAAATTATTCCGATTTTTAAAAAGGCTCACCGCTCCTCCAAACCAATTATAGACCAATCAGCCTGATGAATATCTCACAAAAACTTTTTGCTCGTATTTTGCTACTCAGGCTACAAACCTGGATGGAAGAAAAGGGGATTCT
Organism: Lissotriton vulgaris; assembly: GCF_964263255.1. Taxonomy (NCBI): domain Eukaryota; kingdom Metazoa; phylum Chordata; class Amphibia; order Caudata; family Salamandridae; genus Lissotriton; species Lissotriton vulgaris. The sequence goes on from NC_141697.1 coordinate 656,950,581, forward strand.
TTCACCCTTACAGGCAGGGTTCAGGGAGAAGTTGTCCACCCTGGACCAAGTACTTAGGTTACAATTGTTGTACTGGAAGACCGTGAGCTTGGAGGGTGGTAGTCTCTATTTAGTTTTTGTAGACCTGAGGTCCGCCTTTGACCTGGTCCCGAGGGATAAATTATGGTCCGTATTGTGCGAGATGGGGACTCCAGTATATTTAAATAATTTGATAAAACGGCTTTATGAGACCAACTTTGCGCAGATCAGGTTTTGTAGGGATGGAAAGTTGACGGCACCAATCCCTATCAGGCGTGGCGTGCGCCAGGGTTGCGTGCTGGCCCCCACACTATTTAGCCTATACATTAACGGCTTGATAGACTCCCTGCTAGCAGAAAAAGACCTTGATGCCCCTAAGTTAACCTCCTGATTAATTCCGGCAATGATGTTTGCCGATGATACTCCATTAATATCCAAATCTCCTATGGGGATACAAAGGGTTCTTAATAAATTTGAAGTTTTTCTGTAGTGAAAGAGGTCTAGAAATTAATCTACAGAAAACCACATTTTATGGCATTTAATTGTCCAAAAAGTACACGTTCTAACCCCTCATTAAACGGTAAACCTCTTGAAAGAGTATCCTCTTTTATTTATCTCGACATCACCATTACTGAATCTATGGATTGGGGTCTCCACATTATTAATTTATCCTTAAAATTGGCACAATCATCAGGTGGCATCATGAGAGTATTCTGTAAGTCTAGTCAGAAACCGGTTAGCCCAGCAATTCAAATATACAGGGCTCAAGCAGGGGGAGGTGCTCTTTACGGTGCTGAATTATGGGGCCACTCCAAACTTGAGCATTTATCGCAGGTCGAGAACCAGTTTCTCAGACAGTTGTTAAGACTCCCACGGAGCACTCCACTAATCCCGCTCCGATTAGATCTGGGTATAATGACGATTGCAGACGTACTGAATCTTAAACCTTTAATGTATTGGCATCGCCTGTGGACCATACCTGATCTTCTATCATATAGGGAGGAACTGCTAGAAGTACTGAACCTGCGGGGGGCTGCTAAGTTGCTGTGGTTAGCTCATATCAAACTTATGCTGACCAGTTCGGGGTTGGGGGATTGTTGGGATGCTCCTGAATCTGCATGTCTATTAATTTCAAAGAAAGAACTGAAGACTCATTTCTCGGAGTATAGGATGGCTCAGCTCCACAGCTGTACTCACATAGGCAAATTAACATCAGCTTTTCTAGAATCAACGACACGTTATGTTTCGAGCAGGCTTTAGATGTTATTAAACCTTCAGCTGCTAGAAAGCTTTATCTACAGTTCAGGCATGGGGCCCTCCCTCTTCCTTGTTTTACATCCAAATGGAAGGGGTCGCAAGTAGCGAATTGCCCGGCATGCGACGGCTCCGAGGAATCTGTACTCCACGTCTTCTTTAGCTGTCCTGGTTACGATCAAGCGAGGAGACGCTGGTTGAAGCAGATTTGTAGGAACCTTGGTAGCAGGCGGTGTTCTGAGGCGTTTAGGATACCGAAGTATGACACCAGTATACCGATTTTGTCTACTCAGTTGCAGGCTTCCTATTTTCTATGTGGTGTACTCGTAGGATTTTTTTATGAAATCAGTTTAAGATCATGAAGTACGCCATAGAGGGGGTATATTATTAATCGTTTTCTAACAGCCGGGAATAACATCACCTGGCGGTTGGCCCTGATATTTTACACAAAACCTTGCTCTGTGTCTGGAATAGAACAAAAATAGTCACTGGTATTGGCTGTCTGGTTACAAGGAAAGGGCAAATTGTTAGTTTATGTCATTAAAACCCATTAACATTTTTGTATAGTGGTTTACAAAAACAAGTATCATGTCCACTGGCCTAGTTTGGCGCTGGCACTGGCAAATGCTGCTCTTAAACGATGTAAAAAAAATACCCTTACCCTCAAGCGCCAAGGATTTTTGTATCAACAAACTTTTATCTCTGCTTGCGGGTGACAGCCTAAGTCTTAGATTGTGCAGGTGACCAGTCCTGAAGGTGGGTGATACCAGGATATTGTTGTGATGTGTTGACAGGTCTGTTTGGTCTCCTTACTGTTGATTTATTTCAGGTCTTGTGTAATTCTGGTTTTAGGGTCCAGACAAAGCATGTTTGCGGTCTAAAATGCTCCAATTCTGCATTTGCCTTCTCTAAAATGCTTGTTTCTATGTACTAATTGCATTTTAAGAATGAAATAAGTTTTTCCAACTCCTATAGTGGGGTTTCCAAATGGATAACTATTAGGTATCTGGAAGGGGCATGCTGTAGGTGTTCCTTCTAAACACTGAATCAATATCTTATGTATCAATGTCTTGTGATTGAAATCTGGTTGTTAAGCATGAAAAACTTATTAACACCTTCAAGGAAGAGTTAATGAATTCGCAAAAGAGAATATAAAAAAATGCCAAAGAATAGGCCGTGTTTTCCATTACGGAAAATAGACTTGGTTTACAGAAAAAAGCTGTACTTAACCCCTTCCATGCGCATGACGAGCTGAGCTCGTCATGCAGTACAGTGCTCCTGTGCTGATGACGAGCTGAGCTCGTCATGAACAATGGGAAAACATGAGACTCCGCACAGGAGGAAAATGTCTCTAGCAGAGATGTGGTTAAAAGCAGTCACAACAGACATGGTGGTCTGCTGACCCCAGCAGGCCTCCATCCCTGTGTTAACCTCGATTAGTAGTGATTTTGATTTGCGATCTACTTCATTAATATTCATGAAGTAGGTCAGAATTTTAAGAACTGACCTATTAGTATATAAGCTGGTCCTTAAAATTCTTTAGTAGTCGTAAAAATACTTGCCACAATTTGTGGCCAAGTATTCATACTTCTGACCCTAGTTCCTTTTTAGGTCTCGGCCTGGTCCAGCGCATGCGCTGATCTCGGCCTAGACATTCAGTAGGTGCTCTGGAAATGCTACTTTGCTGGCGATCAGCTTGCTAGAACGCGCACAAGACCATGCACGTTACAGCAAGTTTATCGCCAGCAAAGTAGCACTTTGCGGTGACGCGCGTGCGAACCACGCGTGTCACCACTTGTGTTTTTTTTTTTTTTTTACCATTTTGCGGCCGCCAATGCTTGTTCACCCATGTGTCTCCCCTTTCCCAGTCTAATTTCGCCTTTCCAGCCCTGTGTATCCACACACGTCTGTCCTACAAGTAGGCGCGCAACGTGCACAGCACCTTTTTCGATGCACATGTGCACAAATCGCGGTTTAAAAAATATATATATTTCGTTGCGGCCCGGCTTGTTTCTTTTACTTCCAGCACTCAATAAGAATGCATATGCTTGCATGTCCTTCTCCTCCTCACTCTCTGTATTGTTGCTTGCCCTCCTCGACCCCGTTCCTCGTGTAGTTTGCCACCTTTCTCCATCCATGGTGCTGCCTGCTCCCTTTCACTTTTGTGTTATTTTTTGTTCCTACCACCGTTCTTCCGTGCTTCCACCACCTCCCTCCCACCCTACGTTTGTGTTTTCTTTTACCCTCCTCTGTCATCCTCCATCTGTATTGACCCCCTAATTCATAGTTGCTGGTAATAAATTATTGCAGGCCACTAGTGACGTCACCATGCTTCGGTAAACAACAAACTGTAAACTGCGTGAGGAGGCTGGTTCGGCAGCCCAGACTGAGTTCGTATGCAGGCAGCAGTTAATAAAAACAAACCTGCTTCCCACAAAGACCCTGTGTATAGAGCGGCATACAAACTTCTTTAATTACCTGTGAAAAGCAGGCTGTCAATAAGCCTTCCCCCTTACTTCCTGGTGGTCGATTTGATCTTATTTGTGCATTATATGGGGCAGAGTAACAGCGTGTGTTGTATATTCGAGTGTGGTTGTAGGCTTCGGTACGTAGGCCGGTGACTGTAGTAGCGCAGAGATTACAATTTACATTGGACCATACATCACAAGAAACACTCCATGCGCCTTGCGTTTACTGGCTCGAGGCTGCAGAAATGAGGTCTCGTGGCCCGGACCGTATCTTTCCCTGTGTCTCTGGCAGGCTCCCAGTTAATGTAGTCTGGCTGCCTTTAACCTCACTCTAACCAGCAAGCATCATTGCAGGAAAGGCTTGGGTAATAAGCACGTTAAGCAAAAAACACTGCTATAAGATTACTGCAAGCGTTTTCTTTTGGAAGAAGAAAACCCCAAGCCAGGTGTTTAAGTAAAAACATGCATTATTTAAATTACAAGCCATGGAATCATATTCGTTGTACAGTGCTTTCATCGTCTGTTTATAGTACTTCGTGGCAATCCCCCATTGTAATTCGATGGTGTCCTTGAATTGCACACACTGTACGTTTGGTTCTATATAATCCGAACAGTGCATACATGCCTGACAGATGCACATCTGAGGTAGTGCCACGTGCTCTTTAATCTGTGCAAGTGCCCTCTTCCGGTTCTCGCTTGCTTCAGTGCGGTGGGATGACGCACAGTGCAAGGTAACTCTGCGGTATGCGCCATCCTGTGATGCGCTGACCGGGCAATATCCCTCTGCGGCCCACACACACGGAAGACATGCACGTTTTTCTTGGCAGGTACATTAAACTCGTTGATGTTTCTTTGGAAGCACATTGTTGAGTTGAAATGATTTCCATCGAAAATGGACTCAAAAACTTGATGGTTGAGATCTGCACGTGCGTTTGACAATTATTCTAGACCAGGCCAAATCGAGTTACGCTTGGGTGCAGACAGGCAAAGAAACCTGCTCGATCTGCTTCATTATACATACACCAACCTCTTTTTTGCATGCCCCTTTAAATTTGTTGCTGTTTCAACTCTTTTTGTTTTGAGATCTATCCGTTGAAATAGCTGTCTCGTCAGACTGTTTTTTAAAGCACTCACACATAATATAAATACACAGAGGGCGTGGACGTCAATTCATTAAAATGTCAGGATTAGTGGGAGTGAGAGCACATGCCATTTGCCCTGTACTTTCACTCAAACACATGCTTACTCATGCACACACATTCACTCATCCATACACTCTCTTACATATGGACTCCTCACCCACAAGCACGCACACAACATAAATTCAAAAGCATTTTTATCTTACCACAGTGCAAAATCGGATCATATTCCACCTAACTGAACTCCATGTTTTTACTACACTAATAGTGAATAAAACATTCACTATTAGTGTAATAAAAAAACAGACTGAAAATATGGAAAGTGCTGCCTCAACCAACATCCGGTAGGACGAGCTGCCCCTGTGTTTCTGGCACTGACTTTGCCACCTCTGAGGTCGCAAAGGCAGACGCCCATGACAGAGGGGCTTTTGGGCAGAGAGGGTCGGTGGGTCACCCACCTTTCTATTTATTCTTTAACACTGTACATAAAATGAAGAAAGTGTTCTGCCACAATGTTAATCACAATCTGCAAGAGCTAAGTCCCTTTCTATCCTCTCAACATCTGAGGATGCTGCTTTGTACCACCCACATGTGGTTTTCCTCAGCTGTTCTGGTGTGTCTTGCTCATGCTATATAAAATTGCAAATGAATACATAAATAACTTCTCAAAGTTCTTGTCCTTTTGTAAAGATCCAACTGTCCTCAAGGATATAGGGATGTTGACCGGATTCTAAAGAGACTGAATTCCTCTGCTATACCTTTTTGTCAGTAGTTGTTACACAAATTAAAATACAATGAACTCCATTTCCAGCAGGAGAAAATGAAGTAAAAGAAACATCTCAATGTATGCACTGCGAAATGTTTTAATCTTGTGTTGGAAATCTGAGAATATAGGCTCACTTCTAGACACTGTGTATACCCCATTTAAAATTGTGAATGGGCATTTTATATTAGCGGTAGCCTAATCCCCATGGTTTAGATCGTTTTAGAACCTTTGGTAGCCTTCTTGCCACTTGTTTTCATGCTTAGCAGAAAAAACTACATCTAGCAATCTCATAGTGTGACCCAGCAGGATACAATGCTTCAGTTTTTTTTTAGGTCGAGGACTATCGGTTCTGCCGTAAGGCAGAAACCGGATGTCGGAGATCTAATGATTCTTAGAGTGCTGCATTTATCCCTCCCTCTTTTTGCTCGTTCTCCATTGGCTGGCTTCCTAAAAGGAGGCCAGCCATTGAAGGAGAGAGCCGTCCATCCAAAGAAGCTCCGTCTTTTTCGGATTCGGGGGCGTGATTTTTTGCATTCTTTAGCCCTGTGACGTCGTCTGTCACTCAGGGCGCAAAAACACGCCCCCGAATCCGAAAATGGCCGTGCGTTTCTCCGAGGCATTGTCTCCTTGCCTCGGAGAGACGTGGTCGTGTTTTCGTAGTTGCTCGCCTCCCTTCCCTGCTGCTTTTAGCAGCTGCTCGAATCCGCTCGCCTCCCCCCTCCCTCTGCCCTCCTCCGTTGTGCTCTCGCCTCTTCCCCCTCCCCCCTCCCTCTGCTGCAGCTCTCGGCCCCCACCCCTTCCTCCCCCCGCTTGTTTGATTTAGTGAGCGGAGACAGCCACATCCTGATGCGCGAAGCCGACCCGGCCTTCCTCGGAGGTCCAGCAGCAACAGGAGCCCGGGTGAACCTGAGGATTGGGCTGTCGAGCCCTGCTGGGCCTGCCACTGCATCACAAATCGCATCAGGTAGGTGGTCCTTGATGTTGTCTGTGTTTTTGGGCTCCTGATCCAGCGCTGCTGAGACCGAACACTGACCAGCCTCGCTTCCGGGGTGGCCTAGCTGAGACTGGGCTGGGTGGCGCCATGGCTTTCCATTAGCGACCGTGCAGCGAGGAGACACAGTGAGGTTTCCCCCCCCGTCAGAGACATCCTTCGCCCTGTAGTAGGGTGCGACGGGGGTTCAAGTTCAGGGCTGCGGGTGAGTTTCTCCATACCTTTAGGAGATCCCAGGCTATATTATCCTGCGGCCTTGGTCGGGCCACCACTTGCTGCCTGTGCGTTGCCGGCAGCTCTAGTGTGCTACCGCCCTAAGACCCCTGCTTCTCTCGGGGGTCTGGATACCCTGCGCTGGGCATTGCTGTTTCCCCTCTGGGGGCGCGGTGGGGGGGGGGGTGAGCCCCCAGCTGTGCTGGAGCGCTTCTAGCCACATCGTACTCGCCACTCTGGGCCCTGCTTATTGGGAGCATACTGGCCCAGCTTCCACACATTAAAACCCCTGCATCACCTGGGAGCCGGACAATAAAACAAACCTCTGCCTACCAGACCCGTCTCCCTGGTCCACGTACCTACATTCCTGAACTGCATTAGAGGCTCCTTGGGGGACAATGCGCCACACGTGCTGGATCACTCCCACTCTAACGCACTTTGCCAGCCAGTGCCTTCGTGGTGCCCCTTTTTTGACCACGATGAACTGCTGTGTGTGGGGCGCTTCAATCCAGTGCCTCGAACTGGGCCTGTACACCTCCTCCTCTGCAAAAGCCTCTGCTAATCATCCCCTATTGCCACCATGGGGAGGGGGGATCCTAAACAATGTAAGCTCCCATTTGAGAGAGACAAACAGTCTGATAAAGCGAAGATCATGTAAGACTCCTAGGAGCAAGTGTCTGATCATGGAGCTGTGAAGCAATTAACAAGGACAAATGCCATCATGGCAGAGTTGCGGGCTGGATTCTACTCAACAGATGCTATTTCAAAACATTAACCAGCCGCCTAGATCGCATGGGAGAAGGAATTGAACATCACAGCACTCACTTTATGGGGCGGAGGAGCGTATCGCAGGCCTGGAGGATAGCACTACCTTCCTTAATAAATGTCTGGATAAGGTGGAATGACTTCTCAAAGCAGTTGCTGCTAAGAACGAAAGTCTGCCTGTTGAACTTTGGGGCCAGAGATACAGTGCTCCGTCTTGCTCACGAGTGGGGCCCATTACAGTATCTGCCAGATCCTTATATCAAGATGTCAAACCTCTCCTGTGCACAAAAGGCTTCAAATATGGTATGTTATACCCTGCTTGGCTCTGGGTGGATGTAGACTTAAAGGATAGGTTCTTTGATTCCCCAGCTGAATAACTTTCCTTCTGTAAGGACCTTCCATCTAGCAGTGCCCGGTCGCCGCTATCCACTCCATATCGTGTCTTGGCAGATTTGCAGGACTTGCAGAGTGTGGGCCTTTTCCCCCTGGCTGAGATGCTTGTACTCCGTTTCTAAATAGTGTTATTCTTGGATGATCATCTGCTGAGCAGTCTCTTACACTCACCTTCACAGTAATGTCTTAGACAGGACAATCACACATATGCCTGTAGCCATATAATGTATCACATCAGATGTTTATTCTTGTGGGCTCCGTTTCGTAGAGTTGTCCACTCTTGTGAATACCATACCATAATTTGTGTGTTTTTTATTTGCTTGTTGGTTTATTCGGGATCTACCTAGCAGTTTGGTATTCATTTTACTTGTAGATTGTTGTTGTCTTTTGTTTTTGCACTTAACAAATGCCTGGAATGAATTACTCTCGCTGTTTTATTATGCAAATCATACATATTCCATTACAACTGTGACTTCAAAAGGGCGATCTTCTTTTGCTGAGATAACATTTCTGGCTTGGAACGTCAGAGGCTTAAATAAACACCGCAAAAGCAAGCAAGTATTGGCTTATCTCAATAGACATCGGTCAAAAATTACTTTCTTGCAGGAGACACAGCTCCCTCCACAGGACTCCCCCGGATTTACAAAAACCTTGGGATCTCACAGATATTTTTCTAGCTACAGTACTTATTCACAGGGGTGAGGGGTGTACATTCATAAAAGCATCCCCTCCAGCCTTATCAATAACTTCATTGATAAGGAGGTCCGTTATGTTGTCCTTGCTGGTCATTTGGCTGACCACTGTGTACTACCAGTGAATGTGTATGTCCCTAATGTGGATACCCCGGATTTCTTTCACACGCTCTCATCCATACTGGGACATTTTGACGCTGCCCCTTTTAGACTGGGAGGACCACAACAGGGTGCAGAGCAGTGAGTGCAGGTGCAGAGTGCTGTGTGCTGTTGAGTGCTGTGTGCTGTTGAGTGCTGTGTGCTGTTGAGTGCAGAGTGCTGTTGAGTGCAGAGTGCTGTGTATTGGCAATGTAAATGACAATGCCATTTATTTGTGATTTAAAGAAAAAAAAAGAAATGTCGTCGTCCTGCTCTGCCCCCCCCTTCCCTCCGCCCGCAGCTCCGTCGTCCTGCTCTGCCCCCCCCCTTCCCTCCGCCCGCAGCTCCGTCGTCCTGCTCTGCCCCCCCTTCCCTCCCCCCGCAGCTCCGTCGTCCTGCTCTGCCCCCCTTCCCTCCGCCCGCAGCTCCGTCGTCCTGCTCTGCCCCCCCTTCCCTCCGCAGCTCTGTCGTCCTGCTCTGCCCCCCCTTGGAGTAATGTCATGCTAGCTGCTCTCAACTAAACACGTTCAAGAAAGTAGTTGCCAACACTGAAGTGATTACACAAATTAAGCACTTGCTATTGACAGTTGTTGGGATTTGCAGATGGCATAATCAACTCGGCCTTTCATCCTTCCAAGGCACATAAATTAACTGCTTTAAATACTTGCGGCAATAGTAAGACGTGTCATTTACAGCTCTTGAAAATGACTCAAAACTGTGAACTAGCGCATTACATAAAAGTAAGGAGATCTTGCAAGATAGGGCAGTGGAACCTACAAAAGTGTTCCGAAGTGAGGTCAAAATATCAATTTTGTTTCATTTGGTTGCAAAAATATAGTCAAAACCAGGTGAGTACAGGGCCGGTGGTAAATTTTCCATCCACGCAAGGTTTACTAAGCTTCAAGCTCAAAATGACAAACCTCACACTCTTGGTTGATGGGTTCGCTGGAGTGCTAGGTAGTTACTGCCGGAACAGGGGAGGGTGCCCAGATCTAATGCCCCTACCTGAAATGTAAATAACCAGGAGACAACACTAAGAGGAGGAATTTTCACTATCTTTGACAACCTAAACCATACCTCATAGCACTATCTCTTAGGTATTTGTGACTTTCTAGAAACACACACGGGTCGTAAGTGGATTAAGGGGCGTGGCTACGTTTTTTTACAAAATCACTTCTCTTGCCAATTGATTAGGCGTCACAAGATCAAGCGGGTCAATAGGTGACAAGCTCATGGTAGGATCTGCCCTTTACGCTTCCAAACATGTATACCTCCCATTGTCACCAGAATTTCTTGATTAGATCCTAAGATTGACATTCCAGCTCTCTTCCATACAGATCCTGCTCTCAAATACTCGGAGTATGCTAACCGTTGTAGGAGACTTCAATAATAAGTTTTCACAGTCCAGCTCTGTCCTTCCCTCCGCACGCAGCTCCGTCCAGCTCTGCCCCCCTCCCCCTCCCCCATCACTCCGCCCGCAGCCCTTCTTCGCCCCGGTCCCGCTCCCCCCCTCCCTCCGCCCGCAGCTCCTTCGTCCTGCTCTGCCCCCCCCCCTCACTCTGCCCGCAGCTCCGTCGTCCTGCTCTGCCCCCCCCTTCCCTCCGCCGGCAGCTCCGTCGTCCTGCTCTGCCCCCCCCCTTCCCTCCGCCCGCAGCTCTGTCGTCCTGCTCTGCCCCCCCCCCTTCCCTCCGCCCGCAGCTCCGTCGTCCTGCTCTGCCCCCCCTTCCCTCCCCCCGCAGCTCCGTCGTCCTGCTCTGCCCCCCTTCCCTCCGCCCGCAGCTCCGTCGTCCTGCTCTGCCCCCCTTCCCTCCGCCCGCAGCTCCGTCGTCCTGCTCTGCCCCCCCTTCCCTCCGCCCGCAGCTCCGTCGTCCTGCTCTGCCCCCCCCCCTTGGAGTAATGTCATGCTAGCTGCTCTCAACTAAACACGTTCAAGAAAGTAGTTGCCAACACTGAGAAGTGATTACACAAATTAAGCACTTGCTATTGACAGTTGTTGGGATTTGCAGATGGCATAATCAACTCGGCCTTTCATCCTTCCAAGGCACATAAATTAAATGCTTTAAATACTTGCGGCAATAGTAAGACGTGTCATTTACAGCTCTTGAAAATGACTCAAAACTGTGAACTAGCGCATTACATAAAAGTAAGGAGATCTTGCAAGATAGGGCAGTGGAACCTACAAAAGTGTTCCGAAGTGAGGTCAAAATATCAATTTTGTGTCATTTGGTTGCAAAAATATAGTCAAAACCAGGTGAGTACAGGGCCGGTGGTAAATTTTCCATCCACGCAAGGTTTACTAAGCTTCAAGCTCAAAATGACAAACCTCACACTCTTGGTTGATGGGTTCGCTGGAGTGCTAGGTAGTTACTGCTGGAACAGGGGAGGGTGCCCAGATCTAATGCCCCTACCTGAAATGTAAATAACCAGGAGACAACACTAAGAGGAGGAATTTTCACTATCTTTGACGACCTAAACCATACCTCATAGCACTATCTCTTAGGTATTTGTGACTTTCTAGAAACACACACGGGTCGTAAGTGGATTAAGGGGCGTGGCTACGTTTTTTTACAAAATCACTTCTCTTGCCAATTGATTAGGCGTCACAAGATCAAGCGGGTCAATAGGTGACAAGCTCATGGTAGGATCTGCCCTTTACGCTTCCAAACATGTATACCTCCCATTGTCACCAGAATTTCTTGATTAGATCCTAAGATTGACATTCCAGCTCTCTTCCATACAGATCCTGCTCTCAAATACTCGGAGTATGCTAACCGTTGTAGGAGACTTCAATAATAAGTTTTCACAAGTCTAATCCTTGGAAGACTAGAGGAAATGTGACCGGTACTTGGGAACCCCACAGAGATAGTACCTTTCTCTGAGCCAGTCGACTTAAAGAATGTGTGAAATGATCACAACTAACGAAATCCTGTTTTGCTGTTGTCCAGACATACACTCTGTGTTTCCAAGGCTTGACCCGTTATTTCTACCAGAAACAAAACACAGGCTAGTCGGTATGCATTTCTGCAGGGAAAATGCATGCTAGTTGGTAAGGCTTATTACTTAAGGGAAAAAGTCTTGGATCATATAGTACTTGTAATGCCTACGACTTAATCGATCCACATGTATGAAAACTTCTAGGTCTTGTGGCAAGAGACGATTTCACCTCCTATGGTGTAGAGTAGACAGAGTATGGAAAGTGGTAATGACCAAGAGGGTAGAAACTGAAGCATTTCTTATAATTAGGAGCACCCTTCTTGTATTGACCACCAGAGACCTGGATGAAAGTCTAATGATTTGGGGGATCTATATATCACTAGAGGGAATTCTCACTGGAATGAAGATTATAGGAACAATTCCCCTGAAACATATGAATATCCAAGCAAGTCCAGGAATCAAATGGCATAGCTGGACAGGCACCAGACTGGCAAGGTTCACAAATGATTGAGAAATCAAATCTATTTTCGCAATATTTTATAAATCTGCATATGTTCAGAGCAGTGTGTTGAGGCATATCATGACTCTAAGAGAATTAACCCCTTATGAAAATCAGATTCCAGGACAAAGACCTAGTCAAAGCTGCAGTTTAATGTACGAAAAATGGTACCAACTATGATATTGGTTGTTTCCCAAAAAGCAGCACTCAGATGATGGTGCCTAACTGATGTTCATGGTACTTAGATAAAATGAAGCTAAGGTACATGCGAGGAAGCTATCAAATGGAATTCTGAGGTTCGTGTCTAAACTTTTTGGATGAGATTAACTGTTAGCTAGATGTTGGGTCAACTGACCCCGAGAATATCCCATTGATTACTGTTCTGATTCCAAAAGATTGGTAATTCATTGATCGTAGTATCCTTGAACTCAGAGATCGCCTCCCACTCCATTGTGTTTGGAATACATGCTGAGAAAATGTGAGCTAGATGTTCAAAACATGTCCAAAATTCCACTTAGCGTTCTAGTCTAAGCATTTCTGTGTGGTGCTCTATCAGCAGGGGGAAGAGGATGCAGTGTAGATGGAAGGCTGCATTCTTTGTTGCATTGTTTACCTGTAGGCAAAATAAACAGAGTCTACGTTTATCCTGGGATTACTAGCCTAACTGGCTGGTGCTCCAGACTATATTGTTAGTGTACATGCTGAGCTTCTTCACCACACCTGGCACGTTTCAATTGCAGGTCACAAGACGACCCCCGCAACAGGCACATCAACACTCGGAGCTGCTTCACGTTGTTTCAAACGTGGTACCAGAGCAAGTCCATTAACGCTGGACATACCTCCCCAGTACAGTGCCCGGAAGCTTACTGCAGCTAGACTAGATCTGTGCAACAGGTCCCTTAACCCTGTCATCTATCTACAAAGCAGTCTGTTGGTGACGAACAAACTGAGCCACGAATGCGTTACTATAAGTTCCCCTTTGTTTTCAGATTATTTCTGCAGAGTTTATATAAAGTCAGACAATCAGGCGGCAATACTGTGGCTCATATAGGAATGCATTACAACCACTGCATTACAACCAGGGCTGCTTTATCCCTCCCTCTTTTTGGCTCACAACTACCTCACAACTTTACTCTCTATCTCACTCTCTCTCTATCTCACTAGCTCACTCTATTTCTATCTCAATCTCACTCTCACTACCTCAGTATATCACGACTCACTCCCTCAAAAATTCAATACATCACTCCCTCACTAACTCACTCTATCTCACTACCTCACAACTTCACTCTCTCTCTATCTCACTACCTCACTCTCTCTTTCTATCTCACTAAGTCACTTTCACTCTCTTTCACTACCTCACTCTCTCTCTATCTCACTACCTCACAAACTCACTCCCTGTTTCTATCTCACTACCTCAGAACATCCCTCTACCTCACTCTTTCACTACCTCAGTCTCTGTCTCTCACTACCTCACTCTATCTACCTCTCTCTCATTACATAACTCTCTCTACCTCACTACACCACTCTATCTCACTACCTCACTATCTCACAACTTCTCTCTCTCAAAACATCACTACCTCACTCTTACTACCTCACTCTCTTACTACCTCACCCTCTAGCTCACAACTTCACTCTCTCTCTCTAACTCACTACCTCAATCACTCTCTATCTCACTACCTCACTCTTTCTATCTCACTAACTCGCCATGAAACCCCTGGGTGTCTGTGCGCTTAAAAAGTTTAGAATAACATAACTCACTTTCACTCTCTTTCACTACCTCTCTCTCTCTCACTACATCACTCTATGCTTATACCACTACCTCACAACATCCCTCTCCCTCCCTCACTCTTTCACTCCCTCCCTCTCTATCTACCTCACTCTCTCTCACTACCTCACTCTCTCTCTATTTCAATACCTCACTCTCTCTCTCACTACCTCACTCTCTCTCTGCTAATGCAATAGGTATCACATATGCAAAAAAAGCTAATGCCGATAGAAATGACAATGCCATTTATTTAGGGATACAAAAAAGATAAAAAAAATAATGAGCAATACCAATAGCTCTACCTATAATATTGCCGAGACCATTGCATTGTAAATGCTTGTCTTAGGTTTTGAAAGTCAGATTGTTTTTACTCAGAAAATCTATGATGACGTCGCACCTCCTGCCGTTGCTTCATACTTGGTACACTGCTTCAGTAGTTTTTTAGGTCTAGGTTTTGACAGTGTAGCTGTCAAACAGCTGTAGCCAAACGTATACTTTGAGTAGACTTTTGAACTGCTCTTTTCAATTATTTGACTTTTTTTATCCGTCTCTTTCAGCCATTTGGCTTAAGATTTTGTCAGTCACATCTTAGCTCTGTCATGTGGAGTGTTTATCTCCGCCTTTCTGTTATTGACTATTCGGGAGTATTGTTTCACCTCTATTAAACTGCACAAGGGACTTCTTTATAACGGCAGACATCTCTGTCCATTTCTGCAGGCTTCCACCTTTTGAATCTCGCTCTAATGTGCTAATATTTTTGTGATACGTTAACATATTAAACCTAGACCTTTTAGTTTTGTCAGTGCTAGTTAGGTATGGCTTGACACTGCACCTGTCTGTATGACCTCTTGTTCCAGTATACATAGCATGGGCTTTGGTTCAGCCCACTTCCACTATTGGCTTGTTTGGCTCAATTCTATTCTATTCTATTGGTTTGAAATGTTGTCAGTCGCTTCTTGCCTCTGCCTAGGGGAGTAATCTCTCCCCTCATGCTATTGGCAGTTTGATGAGTCAATGCATTTGAGCGGGATGAAGTGCTTTGTAATTGCAATGAGAGTAGTGCGGCGTAGATGAAAGGTATCCCTCGGGTTTGTCATCTCTTCCCAGGTACACAATTGTAAATCGATACTGGTGAACCTGCAGGAATGATTTTTTTCAATGCTCAACAGCAAATGTAGAGCAGATCCTTGAAACAGAGGCACAAAATATTTTGATCAGTTGCCTCTGTGAATAGGTGTCTTGCAAAGGTAAATGGGACAACCGCAGAGTATATCTATGTTGTCTTCTCGTTTTGTGAGTAACACTGTTCCATTGTTACCAAAGCTCTATTGGCTTATGTCACAACTTACAGCTGTTTGTTTTTGTTGGCTTTAAATGGGAGAACCCCAGTACACATGGACCTTATGCCCTTTGTCAGTTTCACCTCTTAAGGATTAAAATTGGTCAGACTAAAAGGTGCACTTGTTTATTATGAGATTTGGGAAAATATGAGAGCATGCAGGAGGCGAAAATAGATTAAGTTCAAGAGCCTACAAATAATGGGTAGCTCCACATTTGGCCTCTACAACAGTGTCCTTAACATTACCTGACTTGACCTGGATTTACTACTGTGTAGGATTTATCGTGTTGAGTGTTTGCCCAAAGGAAATGAATGACCTGTCAACCATTATCTGGCGCAGTTTGTTCCAAACACCATCCAGCATATGAGAGAATCGCAGGGCCGTATCAAATCCTTAATTAAATCTGGTTTGCAGAGTTCTGATCAAGGAAATCCTTGAGCGAAGACTTGGAATTTTCCAGCATATTTTGAAATTCTGAATGCCACAGGTCTGGTAAGACATTTGGTTATGTCATAATTTAGTTAATTAAGGCACATGCCCGTTTAAGAAGTATGATGCAATAAAATGAAACTACAGTCATTTTTTCATACGTAGTTTTGGTTTCCAACGGTTCCTTGACATAAAACTCAAGTTCCAATAAAGAACACTTTTAACCACATGCGTGCGGGGGTTATTTTTGCGCTGTGCGGCTTTTTTCTAAAAACCGCGTTACATGACGAGCTCAGCTCGTCATCCGCACATGACCACCGTGGCTGATGACGAGCTGAGCTCGTCAGCAGCGAAGGGGTTAAAGCATGTTTGAAAACATTGCCACCTGCTGTTGCAACCCATGGGGGTTTCACATTAAAGATACAATCAAAAGTTTTAATCATTTTTTAATTCACTTTTATTGTGGATTTTTTGAAATCTTTACAATACCATGTCCGCGTACCCTAAATAACTCCATGCCGTAAGCTGTGTTTCTATTCTTATGGCTTGTATCAGGGTTGACCGAGGTAAGGAGAACAATCTTTGTACACGTTTCACTTCTTAATAATTCCATTCTAAATTACTGCTTAAGTAGTTCTGCTCCGTACTGGAAATGAGGACGGATCAAAGCGCTATAGGCTGACAGAATTGTGCATAAAGAAGGGCCTCCGCACTTATTATTAAACTGATTTAGCCCACGTTATGAGGACAATGCTGTAGATTTTAGCAGTTCAATGTGTTCATTCTGTTTTTTTAACATCTTTTATTTTCTTTCATCCTAGGAAACAGCTCTAATTTGTATTACCTTTTCCCCGTACCTAAACCATTGTCTTGAACGTATTTAGTTAAAGCTCCTTCCTAAGGCAGTATTCATGTAATACTTCAATTCCCTTTGCAGGCCAATTTCTGTCATGTTCATTATCACCCAATCGTCTGCATTTAAAACACATAGGATGTGCAAGACCTTCATTTTGGAACATAAGCCCATGGCTTCTTTTAGCGTTTTAGGCAAATCTGCTAGAAATATGGAAAATGACAGGGGCATCAAAACGCAGCCTTGGTGCAGACAATTATTGATTTTTATGTTCAGAGTAAGCGTACTTTGTATCCACGATCACCTGTGTCCAGTTCTACCTGTCGTTGATGAATTAAAAGAAAATGCTTTCATATTTCAAGATGTAATAGTTTCCCAGAACAAATTGCGGTCTACCAAAATAAATGCGGTACGAAAGTTTACAAGATAACAAATCAGTTTCTCCCTTTGAGCTATAAACTTTCTTGCCATCACCCACAGTATGAAACAGTGCTTTAATGTTGAGTGGCCTTCTTTAAAACCTTCTTGTTGTATGGGTGTTCTACTTACTTTTCACGATCTTATCAATAATTGCAACAGCATTCAAAAAAAAAAATCCCTCTACATCTAATGGACTGATCAGTTTGGTAATTTTTGGGGGCCGTAGCATCCTCCTTTTTATATTTTTATAGATGGGTATTATAATTGCTCCCTTCCAACTGTCTGGGAATAGGCTTGCCGCTAGTACTCTTTGACATATATCGGATAGTAAAAATCTGTGTTTGTTTTAATTATAACCGCTGGTAGGTTGTCTGGACCTCTTTTTGGTGTCTGCACACTTTGTGGGCTCCGCTATTTTTTACGGCATACGGTGCAACTACTTATCATAAGGTACATCTCTTAAACGCTGCCTTACCTCCAAGTATATCTTACTTCTGTGAAAGGTGTCCTAAATAAACAATTGGCACGGTCAGCCGGAATCTCTGCCGTTAAAAATTCATAATATTTGGTACAGCAATCCAGCACTAGTTCATGCTATTACCACCATGCCACCTTACGGTGACCGTTCAAATTTTTCCAGGTAATGCCAACTCATCCTTCTGAGAGTACTTCAGATATACACCACTGCATTTTCAAACACAGCATCTCATAATGTCTAGACTTTCCCTATCTTTTCCAACCTTCCCATACAACACATACAGAATGTAAAAGCTGCCTATAAGCAGCCTGTAGGGACACTCCGCTTACCTCCTCCATTCCTTATGCCTCCACTTTGTTCCGCTGCCGCCACCAGTGTGCTACTCCTTAATGCTAAAGACACACAAATGATGGATGGAATGCTAAACAAATCAAACATTCACCCCCAGTCACAGATCTGGGTTAAATCCACAATTATTTTGCACGCCATTCCAGTGTAGACCAGCCATATGCAAATCGGTCTTTAAGCTACCCCCATGGGAACAGTCCAGCCCAAACTGCCAGGCCAGGTCCTCCCAGGACCGGAAACAAGCATCATGGGACCGGTTTCAGGGTATCCTCACTCATGAACCAGGCTTGGTGGAACTGGTGGTGGTGGCTTGGGACATAAAAGACTATGGGCCAGATGTACGACCTGTTTTTGCATGCGCAAACGGGTTTGCGAACCAGTTTGCGCATGCAAAAACATATTAGGCCATGTACATAGCCTATTTAGCGAGTCACAATTTTGGGCAGCTCGCTAAATAGGTTTTCCGACTCGCTATTTGGAAGGGGCGTTCCCTTCCAAATAGCGAGTCTATAAATAATGTACTAATGTTTGCGACTGCAATTGTGGCCTCAAAACACTCTCAATTACCACCAAGTAGGTGGTAATGCAATTGCAAAGGGGAAGGGGACCCCTTACCCTTTGCAAATGCGTGCAAAATATTTTTTTAAGGGCAGGAAAACGAGCTGCAAAAAGAAGAAAAAAAGCTTCTTTATTAAAAAGCAGTCCCAGTCATGGTGGTCTGCTGAGCCCAGCAGGCCACCTTCCCTGGGAGGGCTGGCATTCACAATGGGCTTGCAAATTGCGAGAAGCTCATTAATATTAATGAGCCTCGTAATTTGCAACCCCATTGGGAATTTCAAAACCGTGTAAACACACTGTTGTACATTTCCTTTAGCGCCTCGCAATTTGCGACTCGCATTGTTTTGCCAATTGCGAGGCGCTAGATGAAAGGGTCGTACATCTGGCCCCAAGTCAGATGGTAAAATTGTTGACCAGGGGAAACCTGGTATGCGCATCTGACCTGCGCTGCATTGTGGGCAGGCTCCAAGCAGTGTGTGTCGAGGCTGTGCTCCTGACAATCCCCATATATTTTTTTCCGCATATCTTTATTAGCATTTATTATCATAATACAAAACATGAGACGAAGACTGCAGAATTCTCCAATACTCCTTGTCAAGTATATAATACTGTATACTCCAATCCCAAGGAAAGGGGTCTTGTCTGTACAGGAGCGAGATCGTGGGGGGTAGACTCAATCACAAATTATCCAAAGAATCCCCATATATTTAACAGAGTTTTGGGATATGTGGAGTAGGACTGTCTTCTGTAGCTGGGCAAAATTGCCCCTGTTAAGTTCTGTAGGTGCGGGTGCTGACTTTTGAATGCTCATTTTAAAACTGAACCTATATTTTTCATTCTTGCTTCAGGGATGGGAGTGAATCCACAGCATCCAAGAGGAAAAGCATCACATTGTCCACAGATTATCAACTTTCTGAAGAGTGTTGGGTAAATTGGTTTATGGTTCGGCATGGCAGACCCTCTTCGGTTTCATTCTGGTAAGTTTGAGATTTTTCTATCGATGTGAATAGATCACTGTGCACCAAAGAATATATTAACATTTGTGTATCCAAAGTTTAAATTGTGCTTCAGAATGTGAACTAAACCACAGTTGAGGCCAAACAGAAGCTTGTTGCTTTACACTTTTTCGTGTATTATGGTTCTCTCCTTTGTTTAGGATCCAAGCATCGGGGGAGAGTCCCACCCCCACAGATGGCTGACCCTAACCAGCTCTTTGATGACACCAGTGGTGCAATCCCACCCCCTCACGCAGCCTATGGCAACCAAGGTATTGACATGGGATTCAACGTCAACAACATCTTCACTGATCCCATGGCCAATGTTGCAATGACCTACGGCTCCTCCATTGCTACGCAGGGCAAGGATATTGTGCACAAAGAGGTAATGGAGCATCCCTTCTATTTGGGGCTTTAGTGCCTGTGTGTTTTAGACATGGTCCAGAATGCTGAGAGTGACATTAGCTTATATTAATCTTATAATGCTAAAAGTATAAAGTATTTTTAGAATGTGAAAGACTTAAGTTCTTTCGTGGTGGTTTTTGATTTTTCTCATTTCAAAAATAGAGCAGAGTATGTTGTGGCTGACAAACCACCAGACACCACATGGTGTGTCCTAAAGACATTCTTGTCCTTTGTGGTGGTGTGTTCCCTAGATTGCAAGACCAATGAGGACCTGAGGGGGTGTTCTAGTAATGTTTTATGGTTCTCTGTTTGAGTTTAATGTGGGTTCTTAGAATGTTTCCTTTAAAGGCACTGAAGTAATTTTCTTGTATTTTGAGTTAACGTATTGTATGCAGCGTTAAACAGACCATTTACCTCCTTCAGTGCTTCTGTATATTGCGTTGCCAGTGATGATGACGTTGGTTCAAGAGGATGTGTTCTTTCCTGGTTAATGGGTTCAGTTAGAAGTTTCAATTGTATTGTGCTTTCTATGCTCTTAATGTCAAGTCATCAAGTCAAGTCATGGAATTTGTATAGCGCACTACATACCCATAGGGTTTCAAGGCGCTTAAATGAGCACCCTTTGTACTAAGCATCGGCTTCTTGATGCTGGTGGGAGCAAGCATATTTTCTGATTTCTAGAGCTCTCACTTCTGAAGCAGTCAACACAAATTCAATAAGTGAAGTCTGTGTCTGGATATAATTGTAGAATGTATCTGTGAGTGTGAGTAATAAAGGTTTAAGCTTGAACAGAATCCTAAACCATTGAAATGTAGTCCATTTTTAGATCTCGTCCTCGAGACCTATTGCTGCCGAGATGCCTCTCAAGGGAGACCGACTGGTGCATGAGCCGCTTAGGCTCATGCACACAGTCACACAGTCACACAGTCACACAGTCACACAGTCACACAGTCACACACAGTCACACACAGTCACACACAGTCACACACAGACACACACAGTCACACACAGACACACAGACACACAGACACACAGACACACAGACACACAGACACACAGACACACAGACACACAGACACACAGACACACAGACACACAGACACACACAGACACACACAGACACACACAGACACACACAGACACACACAGACACACACAGACACACACAGACACACACAGACACACACAGACACACACACAGACACACACAGACACACACAGACACACACACACACACAGACACACACAGACACACACAGACACACACACACACACACAGACACACACACACACAGACACACACACACACAGACACACACACACACACACACACACACACACACACACACACACACACACACACACACACACACACACCCCCCCCCCCCCCCCCCCCCCCCCCCCCCGGCTTGGCCTGATGGCAGCCCTGCCCAACACCAAGGGAATATATTCAAATTAATAATCAATGAAATATGTGTCATCATCATGGCGGCCACGAGTCCGCGCGGCCCTTCTTAGTTTATGCAGACGCAGTACTTACTGGCTGCCAGACAGTTGATTGATGCCTGCTGCTGCACACATGATGAAACTGCGCTGCTGTGGTGGTTATGATGGGCGTGGCAAAGTGAAAAAATGTGCGCGCTACCGCGTGCACAGCCCCTGCCTACCCCTTCAGAACCATCCAGTCCTGCCCCACGGCCCGCCCAAATACATCAGGGTTTTCAGTACTGAGTGTGTCTGTTCCGAACTTTGGCTGCCTGTCCACTGGCAAGTCAAGTGGCAAACAGATAGTCTACAGTACCACATGACAGTACTGACGCTCTGGCAGATTGCGGCCTGGACTGGTAGTACTGTTGCAAGCTGGCAGCACCAGGCTGCCGCGGCCGAATCAATTGTAGTACATTCATACTAATTAAAGCAAAGTCAGTGGCAGTGCAGCCATTCTTTAAAGAGCTCCATAATGCATATAAACTCACTCAAATGGGGGTTTAAATAGTGTGCAGGAGCCTTAGCGCGCAGTATATTTACTTCACTCAGTTGGAAAAACCGCTCTCAATACTACAGGTAACGTGCCGCTCTGAACTGAAATAAACACGCGGAATTCCAGCGTCACCGAGCCCTCTTGGCGCGTTTCTAAACAACTGGGTCCACTACTTTCCCAAATCAACGCAGGGCCCGGCCCGTCTTCAGAAACCCTGTGTGCCGCAAACTCTGGCGAACGCCGCCTGCCTCTCAACACAAACGGAAACAGGTGTGTGCTGGGTAAAGGTGTGTGTCCCTGCCGACCGGCCCCACACGATCGGTAAGATTTTAAGTTAAGCAGTCATTGTAAACTAACTAACTTTAGCACTGGTAGCTAAGCGATGCTAATGCTATGCCGTCACCGACCGTGCCAAAACCAACGCTGTTTTGTTTGGGTAGCGTGATGGCATTGGTCCGATTCTAACTTGGAAGATCACCGGCATGGACAGTGGGACTGGACATCTGCCTAGTCTTTCAGTGGTGGTATGTAAATGTTCGATGTGGCGTGAAGGAGTCGAAGCAGAGCGCTGCCTCCTCACAAGCTCTGCTATACACACACCATCTTTAGGCTCAAGCCTTTCCTTGCATCTCATCACAAACGAACTACCGAGCCAGCATTTTAAGAAACCAACTGATAGCTGTTTTCTTACGCTAGCTTGCCGTTCACTAGGGTTAAATAATTCAAACTGCAGTGATAATTAATGTGGATCTCAAATTAAAACGCTGGCAACGTATGTGTTTCACATGAGTTCTGTTTGCAAACTGTTCATACATATGACATCGATTTGCAATTTGGAATAGACCAACAACACATCTCTTCCAAATTGCAACTCTGCATCCATTTGGAAACCCACTTCAAGCATCAATAAAAGTTTTTGGACTTGTAAATAACTTTTATACACAAAACAAATCTATTTTCGGGTAGCAACATGTATATGGAAATGTTTGGCACCGCTATCTAGACCGTGGTTGTTTTGTGTACACTTTGTTCCTCAGGCAGGGTGCAGCGTCGGGGGTTGCTCAGAGGTACGCAGAGCGCCTTTTTCACGGTGCATTGTCAGCGGTTAATTCACGCCAGGATGAAACCTAGAAGGGGAACCCAACACCCATCCCAGTCCTGGATTTTAATCAAATCGGCTGCGGAAGTGTGTACTGAAAAACACGGCAATGTAAACTGCCTTTTAAATTCTTCATGTTGCCAGACTTTATTATGTACAGTTTAGTGTGTGATGAATACTGAAACTGCCAAAGAAAATATTCTCCAGCGCAACAAATACCATTAGAAGGCTCTTTCGATCTTAAATGTGCAATTTTCTTTCATTTTCTACTCCTATCTTTGAATGGTGTTTTTAACCCTGCATTAGTCTTTCTCCTGGGTCTGCACAGCCTACGATACAGTTTTTTCTAATACTTAAAACGCCTCATATTCCATTGATGCTTACACAGCAAGAGCTGTGCTTGAGCTTTTTTGATGCTTAGTTTTTATGTTAGTGGCATTTGTATAGCACACAAACTGCCATCGGTAAAAGCATCGCAGCGCTTTCTAAATCTGCCTGTGCATCATTATCAAGGTCAGAACCATATATTTAACATTGATCTTATTATTTTTTTTTTGTTGCACAGTATCAAATATCACAGTTCTGCTATTTCTTAGCACTCTAAATAACAGATGTTACTATTACTCAACATATGTTAATCAATGGATCCACCTTGGAGGGATGAAAGGCTGACTCAGCCTTGAAGTGATTCAAACTCTTGTTTTATCTTCCCTTCTCCCTGAAGCAAAGACAAAACAATTGCTCAGTTTAACAAGCATTTGCAATGCAATAGGTATTGCATTTAGGCAAGTTTAGGCTATTAATTGGCATTTTAAATGTCAATGCCTTTTATTATTCTGTTTTCAAAAACAACATATAAATAAAAATGTTGTCATTTACAATGCCAATAGCTCTAACTTTTGCAAAGGCGAGACCGTTGCATTGTACTCTACTACTCAGTTTATAATACATTACTCACACTATACTAATAACTATATCTACAATATACTACTCACTCGCCACACATCAAATACTCTATAATATCCTAATACTCTCTACTACTCAGAATAATTATACTACTAACTTTCTACAATATTAATACCTATTACTCTATAGTACTCACTACTACTCTACTATACACTATATAAAACGTTCTACTACTCACTATTACTCACTCTCTACTACTAACTCTCTAATACTCAGTTTATAATACCCTACTCAAACTATTCTAATAACTATATCTACAAAATACTTCTCATTACTACTCCCTATAATACTCTGAATTATAACTATCTAATACTCTACTACACTTTACGAACTACTCACTCTACTACTACTACTACTACTGTAAGCTACTCACATTTTACTCAAACTCTACTACTCTAATACTCTCAATTCACACTCTACTACTGACTCAGCTAATCACACTAATACACCCTCTAACTACTCTACTACATACAAGTCACGCTCCTCACAACTCACTAAATTACACTATCCACAATTTTATACTCACTCTCTAGTACTCTACTACACTCTAATACTAAAAAATACTAACTACTGCTCTCTAATATATAATCTATTTTAAAAGTAATTCGCTACTCACTCTACTAAATAGATATACTACTCCATATACTATCTATAATTCACTTCACTACATCTATTTCTATCTAGTACTTTTCATTACTCACTACTACTGTCTCTACTACTCACTAACTCCTACACGCTCTCTACACACTATCTACTACTCACTCTATACTACTCCACTAATCTACACTACTCGCTACTATTGCCTACAATTCACTCTTACTTTACTCTATACAAGTATACTCTCTATTAATCAACTAGTCACTCTCTACTAACTATTAATCACTGCTAATACTCTCTACTACTCTCTAATGCTTACCTATTGCCATTGTAAATGACAATACCATATATTTATCGGTTTTAAAAAAAAAAAATGAAAAAAATGACATTTGCAATGCCAATAGATCTAACTTTAACAAAGACGAGACCATTGCATTGTAAATGCTTGTTGATCCCTGTGACCTATCTTAAAGTTGAGTTCTAGACCTTCTGGTAATGTTATGAATCACTTCATCGAGCCAAAACTCGGCCAATTCTTTAGATAACTTTGAAGAAAAATTTTCATAGGATGGATTCTCATAGATATGAGGGTGATGCTAGTCTCTCACTTTTAAACCTGAAAAAATGATGCTGATGACCGTAAGTACTTGATGGTTTAAAGTCGGATCTTCATGTACCTGAAAGCCAAGGTTGCTGACTCTTGATATCAGAGAGGGGCAGGCACTTTGGAAAAAAGGTAAGAAATCTGCTAAACAAGTGTCCTCTTTGACTTTTGTTGCTAGTAACATGAGTCGCTGGGGCATAAACTTGCCTATCACGCCATGTTTTCATCCAAGTCCTGTCTATGGATAAGGCTTTATGTACTCTTTTTAATAGTTAGGAGGTGAACCTTGTGGCTTTGAGAATCTCCTGAAATATTTTTTTGTACAGAAGAGACATG
Source organism: Lissotriton vulgaris (assembly GCF_964263255.1). Classification (NCBI taxonomy): domain Eukaryota; kingdom Metazoa; phylum Chordata; class Amphibia; order Caudata; family Salamandridae; genus Lissotriton; species Lissotriton vulgaris. The sequence continues at coordinate 656,976,025 of NC_141697.1, forward strand.
AGTCTTTAAGTTTGTCTAGACCAGCGGTTCTTAACCTTTTGGCTTCCGTGAACCCCTACTGAAATACTAATGAAAGTTGGGTACCACCACGTAAGAAATTTCTATGATTTTGAACCTCCAAGCAGTACAAAACCATGCAATTTAATTCTGCATGATTCTGCAGAATCCAATTCTGCGAGGTCACCCTTGCCTACATTTTATTTTGGACACTGGACTAATGTCCATAACAGGTATTGCATCCCCACGTGTAGTGGTCAAAGACCACCTAACTTCCCACAGATCGTTGTGCAGCACAATAATAGGCCTAATGGGCACAGATAATGATCAACCCAGTGTATCGCTTGGCAAAAGAGTGGTAGCTCAGTGCTAAGCTGCCCTGAGCAGCCCTGTTGCCCTCCCTTTTCTTTATTAGGAACTGCTTTTCATGGATTTCCAACCTCTGATATCTGGTACAAAGGTGTGTTGACCCTATCCTCTTTCTAGCAGCGGATTAAACAAAGTTGTAAATGGTGATCCCCCAAATCCTATTCTCTTTTAAAATATAATGATCTTTACATTGCCTTATTCATCTCCGCATTTATACTTGGTGGCCGAATGTTCAGTGTCCATAATGTAGGCTGGCATCTACCTCTTGATTTGCGAGCATAGCTTTTTATCGTTATTGTTGTGATTATGGAACAACACTATTGGTATGAATGTTTTCATTGTTTTTTGCACGTTTCCACATGTTTCCTTTTCCTGCCAAGCTTACAGTCCCTTCATGCACTACATGTGTCTCCTTAATTAGCTGACCTCTGCTAACTTGATCCCAATTGTGTCCATGCTTTATCTATGTAATAGTGCTACTGCATCTTTAGTGTAAACTTTGAAACCTCCTGGTTTAGCGTTTCCATTAACCAAGTGTGGGTGCTCTGTGTAGACTGGTTAGGTCTTTTGATTCTCCAGTGGTAGTCGGCTTGGAAACTGTAGTCCACCATTGGGAAATTGAACAGCCTTCTGAGGACAAACACACCAAATTGCCAAACCTTTCCTTAAACTGAGTGGGATTCTCTTGGAATAATTGGGGCAGGAGATAACTTGGATTGCAGATGGCAATTATGCATTCAAAACTTTGAATCTGACATTACTTAAACATTTTAAGGGAGTGTTGATTTATAAATAACAAGATGGAGGGCAGTATGCACCAAGCTGTGTGTAAACTAAGTGGTACCTGGTTACCGCACATGGGTAAGTATTAGACTAGGGACTGTGTCTGGAAACGTCAGAGACTGGCACTGGAAAGTCAACAGGAACCTAGGTATAGCAGTAATAAACCTAGAGGCAACTGGCATTTGATACAGCTGAGTAGAAGAGCAATAGCAGTGGAGCAAAGAATGGTATTTCTGGACCTGAGCATACCAGAGAGGCGAAGGACAGAAAAAAAGAACATGATACAGAAACAACTAGTTAGTAAACAGTTGTTTCCTGCGTTATCTACCTGTTGCGAGCAGACCAATCAAAATTTCACTTTCCATCTCTTGATGTTTACAGAGACATCCAAATTCTTTGTGGAAAAAAGAGCAAATGTAGTCTGCGTGTGTGTGCCACCATATTGCAATACATTAATAAGTCACTGAATTCTGCGATGGGCTCACTTGCACCCTGGACAAAAGGTTAGGCCACAGAAACAGATTAGAAATGTAAGCTACAGACCGGAGAGTAAAGTCCGTTTTTCCTGTATTGGCAGTGAGGGGAATTGGGAGGGGGGTTGCTGGGCTAGGAGAAAAAGAGCTCTAGAAAAGGGCCACAGAAAAGGCTATACTTTGGCATTGGAATAGAGTGGCTCAACCAAAAGAAGTACATTCAGAAAAGAATAAATATTCGGAAGAAAATTGTCGCGAGAAGAGCAGGAACTTGCCGAGCAGAATTAAAACTGGCAGTGGCTGTGTGTATTCCATAATTTACAGTAATGTACATTACTAATCAGAACGCTGATATAGAACACATTGAATTAATCAATAGATTAAAGAATTATACATTTCAGAAAACCAAGGGACACTATGACAGACGCATGATCCTGCTGTAGCTATGAATTTTGGGAGAAGGGATCAGCCCCACACGAGTGAGTTCAAGGTAGCATCAGGCTTGTGTGCAATTTCAAGAAAATCAATGCAAAACAACTGCACACAATTTGGTGTAACACAGTACAGAATATACCAACCAAGCAGGAAACCACCTTGTATGTTTTGTGACTTGGACCCGAGTCTTTTTACAAAAGTACACAGCGTTACAAGGACACGAATATGAAAGTTTGCTTGGTTTATACAAACAGCTTTCAGACAGTCCGTTAGGTTTAGTGACACAAATGCAGATACACGGGGTCTACTTTGTGAACGTGGCTTTTCAATAGTCTAAACAGAAAAGAACCAGAATACATTATTCTGGCTATTTGACAAATGAAATGTGTCCTGGAGAGTTTTCTGGAACTGACCGAAGGTTGGCAGTTCAATCAGTACAATCAATTTTTATTATTTAAGTTTTGGAACTCAACTGAGGTCCATATATAAAATACAGAGATAAATACTTTAAAAAAAATAGTCATTACAGTATAATAAAACATTCCCCCCCAAAAAAGGGTAATCACAAAAGATCTACATGAAAACCATAATAAAGTGTACTATTCTATCCATTCGATATTAGGATACAGAAATACATATGCATATACATCAAAGAGAAATACATATGCATATCCATAAAACTGAATGAATAACACATACATTGCGATACACTCCATAAAAAAATACGAAACCTTAAAATGTGAAAATTACAATACACTCCATATTAAAGTGCTGACTAACTAGAAAGTGCCTATGCGAGAACAATCTATTTGGGACAAATAAAGTGTTAGAACATGTAACTGCAAGGAAGGAATATACGGTTCAGTCCATCCAATTGGTGAATTGCAATAATACAGTTCTATGCTACCAACATAGGTCGAAGCATATGGAGTGCTAATAAAGTGTATAAATGCAAAAGGATTGCAATTCCCTGCACGTAAATTATAAAGTGCGAAGTGCCATTCACATATAAAAATGTAAAACTCATTTAAAAAAGTTGAAAAAAAATGTGTGCAAGTCATTTCAGTTGAGGCTCACCAATGTTTATTTGCGTACCCAACCGCTGAAGTTATATTATGTTTCAGAAAGATCAGTTTCAAAAAGGGGAGATGTGCAGAATGAAGATATGGACCTACAATAATCACACAATTTAAATCTTGAATGTTATTGAGGCAAAGATCACAAAACATCTGATCCTTCGGAATGCCTTACCATATTTCTGTAATAACTCGTAAAGGGAGCATATTTAGACTTTATAGCAAAAAGATTTTCCATGTAGGAGATTCCATAGGAGGTAGGGTTTTTTATTTTTTTTATTTTATTTTTTACAAATACTATTATGATCTTATTCCTCACATGCAGTGAGCTAAGAAAAATATCCCTTTTTCTACTGACTATATACAGTGATGAGTTAAAAAAAAAAAAGGATTATTAAACTTTTTAGAAGGGTTTTAGAAGCGGTAAATCTGCATTCTTAGCAATAGCAAACATTTCCGATGCCTCTGTATAAGAAGAGGAAAGTGCATTTCTTTCTCTCATGATGTGGAAATGTTTGTGCTTTAGGGCTGCTCGAATAGACCCCATTTTGCTTCCCAGCAGACTGTTGCCCCACTCTTAACAGCTGCCATAGCAAGCACCTGTGTAGAGGGTAACTCAAATCTGAGTCTGAGAGCAGGTGGAGAAGCCGAAGAAATCCAATTAAAAATGTGACACCAAGTACGTCCCTCCGCTATCTCAAAAAAGGACCAATGTCGCTTGTCCATCACTTCACAGGCTTAATTCCATGTGGTCAGGATTTTTGCCTTGTAAACCGATAAGATGTGCAAAGTGCCTTCTTCCGCGTCACTTATATAATCTATAAATAGCAGAGACCTGGGACAATGCCTTACTTTTACAATGGTTTATATGACCCTTAATTAAGCAGTTACTTCAAAAGATCCCACTAGGACCAAAATAAAGTAACACTCCCCAAGAACCATTTAAGATGTTTTCTGACTCTAACCCACTTCTTTCTATAAGTCAGAACCTTAATCTTGGGAAGTGTTTATTCTTAAATGATGATCTTCCGCAAATTTTCCAAAGCATGAAGGCGTCTTTGGAGACCTATCAAAGTGAAGTTCAACCAAATACCATCAGCATATAGAAGACAACCAAGTTTAGGGGAAATCCTCCTTTGCCAGACCAACTCTGCGAGGCAAGTCCTAAGTGTGGGGCAAGAAAAGAAGTGGCTGCAGCAGGCACCTCTGCTTTAAACCATTCGGTGTCTCCACCCTTCTCTAAAGTCCTTGATTCCCTCCCATCAAAACCTAAGTCCAAGTGGAAGAATGAAGGGCAATTATTAGTCTCAAAAGGTGAGCAGGAATTCCTAGCAGTGCGTTTTCTCCACAGCTTACCTCGGTCTACTGTGTGTAAATGCCGTAGAGAAACCAATGAATGCAGAATACATGAGCATGCTCCTGAAGTGAGGATACTTTTCTGTAAGAGTTTGTAAGGCCGTAATGTTGTAGAGGTTACCCCAATTCTTAGGAACGTCGGCTTGCTGTGCATGTATGATGATATTACCAAACACCCATTCTTGGAGAAGAAGTAAAATGCTGTTGGCAAATAATTTGCATGTCCTGTCTAGAAGGTTGATTTGTCTATAGATGGCTGGTGAAGTCTTCAGTCATTTTTTAGGTCTCTCCTACGCAGCGCGCATGTGCTGCATAGGAGGACCTTTAGTCGTCGTTCTGCTCTTTTTCGAAGCACATGCCTGTGGCAGCATCCACCTTGTGGGAGCGAGCAGGGGGAGCGCACCAAGCACGAGTATGTGCTTTGAAAAAGAGCAGACTGTGCGCGCACTCCCTATCTGACGTCCCTTCATTGCTTTCACCTGGCATTCATCCCCATTGTATGAGTGCCTGCTGCCCGCCTTTCTGTTATGAGTGATTTATTGCTTTCCCCGAGCTCTCGGCTCTGTCGTGTGCGTGCCTACCTGTCCCTCTTTCTCACTGCTCTCCCCAGGCTCCCAGTCCCGTTGTGTGCGTGCTTGCTGCCTGCCTTTTTTATGAATGGATGTATTGCTAACAAGTGAAATGTTAACTTTAACTTCGCAAGGAAATGTCTTCATGGTGTGGCAAGAAAAGGGGGAAGGCGTCAAGTAATAGTCCATGAATATACTTTGGTAAACTATACTTTGTTCCTGATTTGAGGATGTCACTTCTAAAAGTTTATGCTCCGATTTTGTCCCACGTGTTGGAACATTTTTTTTTTTAAACTTCATTTATTCCATCTCTTCATATTCTCCATTGTGAAACAATGTTAATTAAGTTATTGATGCAGGGTTAGCAGTTAGATGCACTGTGTGCTTCAAGTTTGAACATTGTGCTTTTACCAGTTTATCCCTTAAATACATCGATCGTAACTGGGAGCATAAATTAGCTAAATGAATTACTCATGGACTTTATCAGCCCAGTAAAATATAAATATGTGATATTTCCCTGGGAGTTGAGGTTTCACAAATAAACCTAATCATGCTGTATTATTTGCCCCGAACATATCTTGAGCTCAGTGTACCAAACACACATTTTAAGGACACACACACCGATTTTAAAAATGATGCAAATTGCTGTAAAAACATATCGTCTCAAAGTTACGGTTGATCGTTTTATATCTCAAAACCAAAGTTAACCTTTTTCCTTATTAGAAATACTTTGTTTTATTTAGTTGGATTCTTCTCCAAGCAGACCGTGGTTCAGTATTCCCCCCCAACAGGAAAATTGTTCTCAAGTGAAAATGCTATAAAATCTTTAGCTGTGGGTGACGGCGTTTCTCACTGAAAGTATATTCATCTCACATGCTTCATTCTCAAAAAAGCCACATTTCTTTTATATTGGTCCCTCTCAAGTAAACCCTGTGTTCTCCTATACTACATGTATTTCAAGAACATTGGACAAAAATGTGATAATGTTTGTATAAAATTGCCTTTTTCATTTTATGTAATATGAAGTGACAACCAGACATAAATGAAAGTTTACTTAATTTACGGTCTACAGCCATGCAAATTGATATTAACATTTGGCAAGTTTTGCAGTACAAGCTAAAAGGGTAGTTTTGATAGATCAAAACTGTTGTATATTTTCACTTGTGGTACTCTGACATTATAAGGTGCTTCAAGACTCTGGGATGGATACGGACATACGTTGGGGGAAGGCAACAGCTGTCCTGAATATACTAGAATCATGTCGAGCCAAACTAAAGAAATTGAAAACACCTCGAAGCAGTAAAATCTACCATGATATCTGCAGACTGGCTGTTTTCCATTCTGTTCATCCATGGGGAGCAATTGTGACATCCCTGTTCCTCTAGATATGCAAGTTTCAGACGATTAAGATGCTCACTTGAAAGTTCTGCTAGTTAGGGTCATTTGTGTAGCAGGTATTGAAAAAAAATGACATTTCAAGATTTGTCTATTTTGTGTCTACAAACCGCAATTGTCCAACGCTGACTTTAGAGAATACTGGAATGGAGGTTGGCCGTATAAAGAGTTTCCTTGTCACTGCAGATTCTTGATACTAAAGTGATCAAAGAAAACGTGCGTTTGTGGTGTATTTTTCAAACCATTTCATATTTGGAAGATTTTTTTTTTTACCTTGTGTGATGAACTCAAAGTGTAAGTTGTCAAATGGTACAATACTCTCTTTTGAATACGCCTGTGTTATTATTTCATTGATTGATGTATTGATATATTTCTATTGTAATATTTTTTATATATATGTGTTTTTTTTTTGGGTCCCAGCAATACCCCACTGAAACCTGGGTGGTGTAGGTGGTAAACCTTTTAACAAATAAGTTAATAAAAAACTTCAAAGCCTAGCATTATATTTTTTAAATTAAACCGTATTATGTACTAATTTCTGCTTTCAACCTACAGGAATATTGTTACAAAAAAATGCATTCAGAAATTAGTAGTGTTTTTCACAACTGCCACAGCAAAAATAAAAGATGTGATCGCAAGTGGGTGTAAAGAGAAATAAAAATACATGCTCACAAGTGGGTGTAAAGAGAAATAAAAATACATGCAATATTTATTTTTTATTTTGCCAGCCTAAAACACGTTTCCTTCTGTGCACCCCGCTGTCCACCTTACTGTCCCCTCTGTGTGCTTCTGCAGGGTTGGATTGAGGCCACAATTACATCCGTTTAACCAAAGAAAAATATCCCACATTCGAAGATTGCACCCTTTCGCAATACATTGCTTGGATTGGATCATGGAGCTATATGATATCAAATATATGTGGTAATAGATGTATTTTAAAGCTTATAGAGCCAGTACGTAAATAGGAAATTAACATTCTAATTAAAACAAGCATTTGCAATGCAATAAGTCTAGCATTACTAAAAGTTTGAGCGATTGGCGGTGCATTATTATTTGCAATGCCAATAGCTCAAACATTTAGTAATGCGATATCTATTGCATTGCAAATGCTTGTTGTATATGGGCACTACAATGCTTCCCTTCCAGGAGGATATCACCAGACAGACAGCAGTGCTGAAACAATGGGCAAAAGAAGATGGCCCATAGGGAAGCCTCCTACTTTATTGGTGCTATCGGGAATTCATCAGGGCCCATGGGGCCCAGACGTTTTGCACCTTTGATGGATCCCTCGATCTCCTTACCAGAAGGTGGACCATATTATTCCCTGTAGTCTGCTTCAGCCTTTAAACCGGGCAGGACACTGCTACTTGAGTTACAGGGTTATAATTCAGAAATATACAGAGTCCAAAAATAGTCCGATATCTGGATTGCTTGAACAGTAACTAGAGTCACAATATTGTGCTTTTAAAGCCCAGTATTTTCATGGATTTTTGGAGGTGGCGGCTTCCCTCAAATTAATCAACGTCCTTTCTGCGTTCTGCCACCCTCAGCCTTGTTCTCTTATGCTTCAGGTAATTCATTTCCCCGTCTTGAGATCATAAAGAATTTAAATTGCTTCTTAACAAGGGAATTTATTTCATGATGTACCTTTTTTTTATTTTTTTTTAACTTACAGCCCTGGAGATCCTCATGAATTATGAGGATCTTTTACCTCTATCTTTGCTCCCAAAGGTGTAAAAGGGGGTCAACTGTCTTTCAAACCAGGAGATAGGATGAAGCAGTGACAAATTAGGTGGACCCAAGTTTGCTGTTTTAAGACATTGGCCCAGAGCCTTTATTTACGTTCCTGTTGCAAAGTCCTCCTGTGTCCTGGGCACCCCCCAACTTTTTTGCTGTCTGATACTTGTGGTAATTGACTGACTGACCCAGGGCTCTGCCTAACTAGGCCCAGGGCCAGTGCTATGCTGAAAGAGAAGAATACAGTGAGAACACCTAAATACACTAGGGTACACTATAGGTTAAGGTACCCCTGTGACTGACATGACCTCACCTATAAGGCCCTAGTACATAATAGGGTAGGGGGATTGAAACTACCTTTAAGCACCTCGTATAGAATAGGGCAGGGCAGTTTAGAGGCTAGCAGCCTTTTCTGCACTTGTATGTGTGCACTGCTGGAGCCTGAGGTCAGCTTAAAAGCAGCCCTTTGTTACAGGACTGTTTTTAAAATGTAAATTGTGCCCAAACTCAACTTTGGCGTTTGGGGCATTTAAAAAGTAATCAACTACAATGTTTTGGCATGGTAGGTACCCCCAAGGGTCTCCCCAAGGTGTCCCAGGGGTAGGGGGGTCAGGTACTTCTAAGGAGAATACTTATAAAAAGGTTTTTATATAACCTGGGATTAGTGAAATTTCACATTTCAATTCCTACACTGTAGCAAAGTGCATCCCAAAATCGGTTTTTGTGCTAGGAGCGCTGTGAAATTAGAATCTGCAATATTTTGATATGTTCATAACCCCTAATCTTTCCTAGGTGTTCTAGGGGTGGGGGATCCTATAGGGATAAGTAGGGTCCTTATTAAACCTTTTTTTGATAGTCCCAGATATTGGAGAAATTCACCAGTTCATTTTTCCATTGCAGATCCCCAGCCCTTAGGCTAACAATGGAAGAGGTTATTAGTTAATTACTGGATAAAGAAAAAACGTAAAACTAGGATTAAAGGACTCAGTAGAATGGTAATGCTACATCCAACAATATGGTATTATTGAATTTCTCCTCAAATGTACAGACTAGAAGTTATAAGACTTTCTTGTCTGTAAGCCAAAATTCCACCCTGTAGTGCTCTGCCCTGATTGGTCAGAGATAAGTGGATTAGCCTGGCTGCTTTGAAGAAGTGATAAATGACCCCTGAGGTTAGGAAGCCTTTCGGGGAGGAAGGGTTGCTAGGCATAGGAGTGCCAGAGCCAGGGGGAGTAGTAGTAAATCATGCTCTTCAATGGAAGGAGGAGACCAGCTAAAGACACCAGTTTCATTTACAACTCTCCTCTTTTAACCAAGGCAGATGCTAGGCTTAAGGAAAGAACGAGCAGATGCAAGGGGGAGAGACTATGGAGATTAGCCATCCCGGGGAAGGTGTATAGCCAGCTAATCTCTCCCTGCTAAAAAAAAAAGCGGACATATTGAATTTTGGCAAACTAGTGCTTTCTGAGATATCCTTTTGCTACACTTTGGAGGAAGTGGTCATGCGCTGAGGTTTTCCCTCAACCTCATTGGACAGGAGTGGCCTCCTGCTTGACCCCAGAGAACACTTGATAAGTATCTGCGAGGGGCAGTGCCTCTCAGATCTGCTTTTTGAAACCTAAGAGAACCAGAAGGGTCCACGCTGAGGAGTTTGATGTGCATTCACCAGGCCCTGCACTCTGAAGATTGCACCTATTGCACTATCTGAAACTATATCTCTGTTGATCAAACCTGCTTCAAAAGGACTAAAAATTTTACTCCCTGCAAGTACTGCAAGTACAGGTTAACCGAGCCCACCTGGACCATCACCACAAAGAATCCTAAACCTGGAGTACTGTCAGTGGAATTGTATGTATTTTGTCCAAGTGGATTGTGGAAACTGAAGTCCCAAACGTACAACGGCCCTCTTGGAGATTCCAGACCCTTGGCTTGTGTTTTGGACACTTTGGACCCGCAAGAGGACACTTTGGACCCGCAAGAGAAACTTCAGGAAGGAGTTCCTAACCGGATTGAGCCTGCTGAAGGAGGCTCAATGAGTCTGGTGAGAAATCCTCCAGAACAATTGTGATTTGTCCCTGTCGAAGGCAACCACATGTTCAAAAGTGGCACTGTTGGTTTCTAAGCACTAGAAAGTGACTACTCTTTAAAAATTCCTATTTTTATAAATTGGTGTTGGATTTTTATTGTGTTGTAATTATTTACTGAATTGGTGTTTTTGAATACCTGTCTGTGCAGTTAAGCCTGCCTGCTCGCAGCCAAGCTATCCAGGGTAGAGCATGGGGATAATTTTATAAGACCTATTCTGAACCTCATAGCGTGTTAGTGGCATTAGTGCCAGTGGTGAATGCGTATCTGCTACTACCAATAATCCACTTTTCAACAGCACCCAAAAAGTGATTTATTATAAACATTATCCTTCTTGGAATTCCAAGAGTCAACAGCCTTAAGCTCGAAGTCAACAAACACCAATGGAATACTAGGATCACTTAAATCAGTTCTTCTGGTCTCCAACTGGAAACAAGCACTAAACATTTGAAGGGACACCACCATATAGTCGATTTAAGGCTTGACCACTCTGGGGATGAAAAGTATCGGAAGCAGGAGAAAATTCACGGAATCTGCCATCCCAAAAAACAAATTCATCCAGTCTCTGACTTTCGAGGAAAAATAAGCCCTGCATATCTCGTAACTTTTTCTTGCAGTACCACATCGGGAATACACCAGGCATCCTCCATTTCGGTATTGAAGAAAGTTATACATGCTGAATTTCATACCTTAGAATTAAAATCCCCTACAACTCTAACCAAAGGGCATTCTTCCAAAAAACTGATGTTAGGAGCTAAAGAAAACATGAAGTCAACTAAACTATCCTGGGACTTACCTGGGGGATATACAAATCTACAAGCAATAAAGAGGACATCCCTCCTCGCTCATTTGAACATGGTCGGCTTCAAGCAGCCATACATTTGTAGGATGAAGAAATAATTTTGGATTCCAATTGATGTTATTTTTAAGCAAAATAGCAATTCCTCCACTAGCGTGGCCTTTTATGGAAGATTTTCCTACACAGGAAAAAACAAAGCTATTGCCACATGTAAAATCAGTACAGTCCCACATTTACTGCAAACATGATCAATGGCTTAAGATGCGATCCAAAATTCTATTTCACATTAGAATGGCGTAGGCCAACCATATGCTAGGATACTGATTTGCCCCACGGTTACCTCCTAGCACAGGGGCTTTGCAATGTTGCTGATTCCAATCTGTGTGCCTGCTACCCAACTCCAGTTGGTTAGATCATCTCTGCTGAGGTTCCATTGCAGACAATTCAACCTACTCCGCCACATTTATAACTCGCCTCCCTGTGCCTCTTCCAACAAAGACAGTAATGTCCTTCGGGTTGACAAATCTATAGGTCTTTTTCGCAATCCTCACCTCTGTAGAGAGCTGTCCTCTTGCTGCAGTGCACTATTTATCACAAACCAGCAGGATTATTGAATCCTGGCTTTCTTTCAGGCTGAGCTGCATTTCTTTTATATTGTATTTAAAAAAAAGTTTGTAGATTGTAGGTTTGGTGTTGGAAAGGGTTTCTTCACTTTTATTTTTATTTCTTGAAGGGGGTATATCACAACTGTGTCTGTTATGCCAGCCCGGCATGATTTGTTAGCTGGTTATACTACAGAACAAAGGGCTTGTGCGTATTGCACACTATCATATTGCCATTCTATTTGTAGGAGAAACAAGTGTCTAACATTCCAGAAAATGTATTATTGGCCTTGTATGTGTCTGGTGCTGTATCCTTTAGACACCATGATCACTTCAAATTGTCCCAATCAATTCAGCAGATTTTCTACGGGCTAGCAGCAGTTCCTGCTCTATGGGGGAGAAGTGTCCGCCCCTCAAAAACGTCAGGAAAGGAGAGAAAAAAGTTTTATTCCTCCTTTCCTGCTGAGTCTTAGAGGCGGGGCTTGGGGGGGTGACAGTACTGAGGGGAGTGGTAGTGCACTTCCCAAACCATTATGCGCAGTGAACGTCTCTCCAACCCCAGCTGCAATGCTGAGGTTGGACAGAACAGGCACAGACTCTGTCTGACCTGGAGTTCTGATCGAGGTTGCTAAGCCCAATTCTGAAGCTACTCTTATGTGAGAGCAGCTCCAGGATTGGCTGCAGGGCATTCTGGGAGCCTGTCTGAAGCCGAGGAGAGGGGTGCGGCCGGCTAAAAGTAAGGTTTTTTTTATTTTTTATTATTTATTTTGCTCCCCCCTCCCCCTCCCTTCACAACGCCTATGCACCTCGCCCGGCCATTCGTCCAAGCACGGGCCGCTACTGGAAAGTGCACGAATAGTTATATATCCCCAAAAGCTCTTTCTGTCCACCCTCCATGTCTACATGTTGCCACTGGCTTCTCTGTATGACATGATCTGGACATGCATTTTTTTATGTCCAATTGATTGAACAGGTCTTTTTATATAAAATCAGAAAATGGCCCCTCTTAACTATGAACATTTTGGGTGTTAGAGATTTTCTCTTTTTGTCATCATCCTGCCATCATTTTCTTGCTGGGGCACCTCTCATCTCTTATAAGGAATGGGTGGTCTGCCCCGGCAAATATATTGCTGTCCATGGTGATCTCCCCCAAACACAGAGAGCAAGGAGAAAAAACAGGGGAGCCTGGCAAATATGGCTTAATCATTGGACCCGTTAGTTTGTTTCCAATTTATGTAATGTACCCAGACCCTGTCCAGGCTTTGGGGATCCCTAGCTATCCCCACCTGACTTGTATGCCTCCTATTTTTAACACAGTAAGAAGAAAGTGGGACATTAGCAAATTTCCAAAGCCTAAAAATCTCTTGTCTTGCCAGCAAAACCACATAAAACAAATTTCCTTATAGGAGACCTTGCCTCGAAACCTGTATCCGGATTAAGCCCAAAAAATATAAGTTGAAGGCTTACCTCTATTTGGTATCCTGTCACCTCATAGATAAAGTTGCATACAGAGATAAAAAAATGGGTAATCATTGGGCATTGCATAAACATGTGTATATCATATGTCATTGGGGACTTACAACACTTTGGACATCCAATTTCTCTCCCAGTGATTTTTGAGAGCTTACTTGGTGACCAGTAGACCCTGTGTGGTAAATACATGGTTTCTCTTCAGTGGGGCAGATTTCCCCACCGCATATAATGTGGAAAAAGATGCTTGCCATATCAGTCTTAAGTTTCCATCCACAATTCCCCCCCTTCCCAAATGGCATTCTCTTGTCTTCTGCCTCGAAAGGCCCAAAACCGAATTAACACTTTCTTCTGTAGGAGGCCACTTTCATCATCTGTTCAAGCCATGGTTCCTCCTCCTCCTCTTGTACCCACTCTTTGGTTGCCCACCATGATTGTAGCTGATAGTATTTGAATCTCGTTAGCTGACCGTTAGTACATGCCCTCAACATATCCCACTCCACCAAACCCAAACCTGCCCTGAGATCTGCCTAACACCTTAGACCAGCTGACCTTAAAGGTCAACTTAGCTGATCCACCAGGCAGACTTGAGTGCCCAGGGAATCCTAGATTGGTGCCTAAGACGGATAAAATCATATCCGAAACCTCTTTTTGGAAATATACCCAGGTTCTTAATGCCATTTTCAAAACTTTCAACCTGACTTTTTTAAAGTATTTCGGCTCTCCTTATTTTAACAAAGTGACTCTGCCATAGTCCACCAAGCATTGCCTCCTATAGCCTGCCCATAGAGGATCTATCTGGTTTATTGACCAACATACGAAAGTTCTTAAAATGGATAGCATAACAATACGTCAGATATCAGGAAGAGCCAAACTCCCCGCCCGCAGCTTTCTCCTCCATTTTACCCAAGCGATCCTAGGACCCTTAGCAGCCCAGATAAAACTCCTGATTTTACCCTTCAACTTAGCAATGCCTTCTCCCTGGAAAGTAAGGGGTATAGAATTGAAAAGGAAGGTGATTTTTGGGAGAATAATTATTTTAATCAGTTTGACTCTACCATAGATAAGTGGCAATTAGACCATCTTGCTAGGAGTCTCTCAACCTCTTGGCTCACTTTTTTTCCAATTGACCTGCGGGATGTCTTCCATTTTCTGAGTTATTACAATTCCCAAGTACCTCATTTGGGATTTCGCCCCCTGTCTGATCATTCCCTGGTTCCAATCCTAACTTCAGTTTTATCCATGTTAACCCTGTAATCAGATATTTTACCAAATTGCTCAACCTTCGCCATCAAACTAGGTATTGCAGACTGCTTATTTATTAATATATTACCATATTATCCGCATAGAATGCTAATTCAACCTACAATCCAGCTGACTTGAATGGGGTTATGGTGGTATCTGCCCTAATCTGGTGCGCTAGGGGCTCGATATAAAGATAAAAAAGGAGGGGAGATAGGAGGCAACCCTATCTTGTGCCTCTAGATGTGTGGAACCGATCTCGGAGCTCTCCATTTACCAATACTCTTGCTATGGAGGACCTATACAAATTTTGTATTGAATGTATTATATTTTAGGGAAATCCAAAGCTCTTAAGGGCTTCCCAAAGATACTCCCACTGGATCCTATCAAAAGCTTTAGCTGCATCAACAGCTACTACAGTTAGAGGAGATTTCTGAGCCTCCGCCATGTCTAGAGCCCCCTTCATCAGATGCGTAGGCTTGTTTAGCGGCCACCCTGGGATAAAGCCTCTGTTCGGTATGTGTAGGAAGCTGGCTCTGTATATACTATACCAAAATGAGGTATAGTGTGCACAGAGTCCAGTGGAACCCCAAAGGTAGGCAGAGGTAAAAGTAGATAGCACCTTACTCTCGATTTGTGTTAGTGTGGGCAAGCAGGAAGGCTTTATTAGGGGGTAGTGTTAAGCATTTGTTGTACACACTCGGGCAAGAAATGATGTCACACACTCAGACTGAACTTGGACCAAAATATTTAGTTATTTTATTTCTAGAGTCAAGCCTGGTGCAGGTAAGTGAAATAATACTTTACAAAATCTTATTCGGTGATTTACAGTTGAATGCAGCTTCAAACACGGTTGAATTACAGGTAAGTCAACAGTTTGAATTTACTTCTCAATTACTTTACAGATTACTGTGCACGTTACTTTTTAGATTACTTTTTAAGTTACTTTTGCTAATCAGTGTGATATGCCTAGATATCACACTGACACATTTTGTTTTAGACAAAAGATAAGTAATTCACTTTTAGTACATTTACAGTTTTCCAATGTTTCATACAAACCAACTCCACACTTAGAAATTCTTTCAAGGATAAGCAATCCATGCAATCCTATGGGAGGAAGTGAAGTTAACGATTTGCAGGTAAGTGCTTGTTTGTGGGAGTTGGCATTCTGGGGTTAGAACCAGGGTTCTCCCAGGGTTGAGGATGCACTCTCAAAACACACCCAGAGGCACTAGCGCAGCCGGGTGCAGAGTGCTAAGGCCCTATGTTACCCAGTGGGGGATAGGGTGCCTATGGTTGGTAGCTGCCCCCGAGCAGGCCACAAGGTTGTGGGAGCAAAGCTCCTGGTGTTAGGCTCAGGGCATAGGGGGATCAGAGTTAGCACCCAAAGTGCACCCGCAGCGGCACAGGGGTGGCAGGGTGCTGTTTTGGCGTGGGTTGCCTTTTTGTTTTCAATCGGAGTTGCCGGTTTTGGATTTTGGCTGCAGGCTCGGTCCAGGAAAACCTCCGGGAGGACCAACCGCTGGGCAGGTCAGTTGGAGGACTCGAGGAAGCAGGTGCACCATGGCTTCTCTTCTCAAGGGTGCAAGGCGGCTGGATGCAGGTGTGTCATTTGAGGTCGAATTTCACTTTTCCGGGTCACTTGCAGTTGGGGGGTGGTCTCCATGCAGATGCTGCAGGCGATGTCGGCGGGGGGGTCCCAGAGGGATCAACCCACAGTTGGTTCGGACTCTGGAGCGCTGGGGGACCTTGCTGGGACCGGTGGGCCACTCTGATTCGGACCGTAGGCGTCTGGTGCAGTAGTGGTTGCAGGCATCGGGTTTCTTCGTCCTCAGCAGGCTCAGAGTCTGCCTTGGGAATTTCTTTTGAACAGAGCTGCCGTTCACAGGAGATCCGGTCTTTCTTGAAAGCAGTCAGTCCTCACAGGGATTCCGGAGGTCGCTGGCTGCAGGACAAGGCGACTTTTGGCTCAAGATCTCTGGATACTGCAGACGGGCCGGTAGGGCTGGGGCCAAGTCAGTTCTTTTCTGCAGTCTCCTCTGCTGGGCATCTCCTTTCGTGTTTTTTTTGTAGGTTGCAGGAATCTGGCTTCTTGGTTCAGGGCTTCCCCCTAAATACTGTAGTTAAGGGGCATTTTAGGTTTCTCTGGGTCAGTAGCCAAAGGACTAATAACCTTCGGTTTACTATACCCATGGTCTGCTCACCCCACGTGGGGGCACAGTCTCTAATCCTGATTGGAGAGCGCCTGGCATCTGCAAGATGGCGGGCACTGAAGTCGGGGCTTAACCTCTCCTTCCCCACCTGAGGGGTAGGGTTGGCAGAGGTGGGCACACCTTCTAGGCTGCTCCAATTTTTCCCACCTATCTTCTCGCCGAAAAGGAGGGAAGACAGGTAGGGGGCCTGCTTCTGATAGCAGGAGAGTTTGGGGGTCGCATTACAAAGGCAGCAAGGCCTTTGAAGCTCCCTAGCCACAGATGGTTGTACCTAACCTAGGGAGGTGTGACTACCTCCGTCCAGTAAAGGCTTCGTTTCTGGACTCTGGGAGCGAAGGCTCCCATCCCAGGGGTCCAAAAACATCTCTTGTGTTGGCAGGCTGGTGTGAACAAGTCGGGGATTCCACCAGAGGCTGGTCATTTTTCACGTGGCATCTCGAAGATGCCCTCCGAGTGAATATTTCATTAAATTCCACTCTGGCATCAGTGTGCGTTTAATGTGCTAAGTAGTTTAGTACCAAACTTCACAGTTTTCAGTAAAGCTATATGGTGCTGTTTGTCATGACAAACTCCCAGTACCATATACTCTTAATGGCATTACTGCACTTAAAATGGTCTAGACACCGTAGGGGTACATTACTCATGCACCAGTACCCTCACCACTGTATAGTGCATCCAGCTGGAGTGATGGCTGACCTATGCTAGGGCAGTAGGGTGTAGGCATGGCACACAGGAATGTGTGCCATGTCGACACTTCACTTTGTTCTGCACCAAAACATGCAGCCTGCAATGGTGGCAGTGTGTTTGTTTTAAAGGTAAAGGGAATAGAAGGGTGGCACGATAAGTGCTATAACCCTTGGAGGCCTTCCTTGGCCACAGTGCCCTTGGTACGCATGGTACTGTTTACAAGGGACTGACCTGTGGCCAGAGAGCCGCCAATTGGGGTTACAAGGTACGGTTTGTGGGAAAGAACATGGGCCCTGGTAACCTGATTGGTTAGGGACCCAGGCCACATAAAGTCAAAGTACATCAGTAGTCTGGCACAAAGTGTGGGGGGAGGAGGGGGGGTTACTGCAACAGAAACCCAGTGTCCTGCAGTATCAATAATACCCTTGATTACCCAGCCACCCTCAAGTCAATATCCCAGAAAGATGTTAGAGATTCCTTAGTTATACATTCTGAGGTAGCGATTATTTTTCATGCTTTTAGATTATACTTGAACTAGATTGACGAAATGGGCTCCGGAGGCTAAGGACCGGGGTGGATTTGAAGTGCAGGAGTTAAGGCTTCTTACCGAAGGAAAACGTGAAACAAGAGATCTGTCTTTACAGGTTGCAATTTCAGCTTAACATGGAGTACTTGTCCCTTATATCATTCTTTTTATGTCTGAGAATTTGGTATTTAAAGCAGATTTGTTGTTTATTATACTGATGGTCAATCGCCACAATCGGCTGTTGACCTTCCACTTAAAATGACTGAGGAGGGTGCTTCAATAGTTCTGGGTAGTTTTTGTATTCTAAAATATTTTAAACAGTTATAGGGCATTACTTTTTAGGTCAAGCCTAGAGCCGACATGTATGCACTGATCGGTGAGGCATGCTGTATCCACTCTATTGGCATTGATCCAGCCTCTTGCTTCCCATTGGTTCCTTTGTGTGTTTACACAAAAATATCGTGGACAAGTCCTTAACAGGTTGAGGTCATGGTTTTCGACCTTCACCTTGATAGATGAACGCAGACAACAAGTGGTTGTCTCTGGAAACCCCTCACCCACCTACCTAGTAGGTGGCATGCTTCATCTTCTTGGTCCAGCTGGATTGCCGAGTGCAATCCAGCTGTGCTTCAATGCCTGACTTACAGCGGAGCAGGTTATTTCGTGGAAAGTGAAGTGCTATGAGAAGTGAAAGTAAATGATAAAAATGTCTCCAGGAAATGCCCTTATATATGTGTTAATAGAAGGGTCCTAGGGCATGAGTAAAAAAAAAATGGTCTAGATATGCATGGTGGAGGTGGGAATGTGCCTCAATATCCCTTAAAGTGTGGGTCTACTAATTTCAGCCTGCTGCGATATTCATGAGGCTTTCTTCAGGACCAATGGAGTGTGTGGCTAAAAAAAGGTATTTGAGGCCACTGGTGTATATCAGCGCACACCCTAAAGTGCGCTGTGAGTGTGGTGGGATCTTGTTACTTACAGATCGTGCACAATGAGTATCTGAAAAGGAAAAGTACAATACGACATGTATATTTATAAACAGACATTTAGTATCATGCATGTCTTGCGTATCTACACTCCTTTGGGAACAGGAGGTGGACGGTATGTGCGGGGCACCGCACTTCATGTTTGTTAGGGTATACTTCATAGACTACGCCACAATGACACAACTTTTGCGATTCTTTCCATTTGCATAACTGCATTTTCGGAAAACCGGACTTCTAAAGTACCAGCTTGGTTGAGGGCTAAAAACCTAATCTATGAATGCACTATTTTGCTAAAAAATGTGTTTGTAGAAGTTAGCCATTCAGAAATCACTTCCTTGCTGGGAAATATGCCTAAATCCGGGTTTGTAGTGGTGTATATTATAGCAGGGAACTCCTGTGGAGCTCTGTTTCCTGTAAAAGCCTTCCTTGATTACTGTCTCAGAGCTGAAGACGTCAAAGGCCAATTAGCGAGGGACTATTTGCATAGGCTCCTGGGAGGAAGAGGGAGGGGATGTGGGTGCTAAACTAATTCGCATATTGTCTGCGGGCTGTATTGAGTGTGATCATCATTCACCTGCTCTGGCTCCTTTCAACCCTTGCCGGAAAATGCCAACATATTAACAATTTGAACATTATTCACTACATTCTTTGCCATTTAAGAACATATATGTTAACAGCAGTCGTGGTTTTTAATCTACTGCTGCAGACTTTAAATCTGGTTAAACAGATTCATATCACCGCATCGATTAACATGTGAGCAGTTGAAAATCTACAATGATATGAAAGTTAGCCTACAAGCGTACGTTTGTTTTGCTTGCAATTTCCCTGACACACCACCCACATAGCCACCAAATGCGTAGCAAAACCTGTAAATGTTAAGCACCCAGGATAATGTGGTGCATGGCTAAAAACGTTTAAGGTCCCAAAGGCGAGACCTTTTGCCTATGCCAACCCTTGTTAATGTGGTCTTTTGCCTGTGAAATTGTATTTGTATTTTTTTTGTTTCTGATGTCTTATAGACCTCCCCCACCCCCTCCTCTCTAAACCAGTTTTGAAAAAATATTTAGTGTGCCTACTGGAAAGTGGAGTGGTTTGCAGAAAAGGTGATGTGTTTGTATTCATGTAGTGCAGGCCTTGCTAACTGGCAGATACCCACTGTACTCGAAGGGGTTTGTGAAACATTGCAAGATCATGGAACTCGATCTGGAATGGGATGGTTGAATGTCTTGTGTCCACCCAGACCCAAAACCTTGAGACCCCTGTAAGGCTTTGCCTCTTTTTGTTTGTCTTGCATCTCTCCTGTTTGTAAAACCACCCCAGAGCAGAACTGAACATTTTGGTATGATACTGTGCTTCTTCAATTCTAAATTGAGGAAAATTGTAGACGAGTCTCAGTTTTTTTTTTTTCTTTTGCCTCTTGGAACAGATCAACCGTTTCATGTCCATCAATCGGCTGAAGTATTTTTTTGCTGTTGACACCACATATGTGATGAAGAAGCTGGCCCTTCTGATGTTTCCATACACCCATCAGGTAAAGAACTGTGTCCGTTTGTGACAAGTCATAGAACATTCTATTTGCGGAACTAATTAGTTCTCTATCAGCGTTGCCCTCTATGTGAGATACAGGGGTCACAGAGGATGAAATCGAAAGATGAATCTGGAGGTGATGAAGGAAAGAGATGCCGATTCAAGGATATTTTAGGAACAATACCATTATGGAAAATAGTTAGCAATATTTTTGGTTACTGAAGAAGGGAGCAAAAGTCTTGTGCATGTGGGACAAAAAGGAACAGAGCCCGTGCAGTTTCTGGAAATTGTATTTTTCTCTTTAAAAAAAAAATGCCTCCAAGGATGTTTGCGTTTAGTATTTCCATGCAACTTTTCATAGTTTAGCATTTTTTTCCCTCTTACCTCTAGTCCTTTTTCCTGTATCTGGGACTGAAGCACAGGAAGGGTGTACCAGCATTCCATCTGAAGTTTCTGTTTTGCTAGCAAATGCACTCAAAAATAAAATTAAGACATTTAACTTGCTTGCATACATGTGCATATAATTGCAATCCTTATAAGCATAGGTCAAAGGCTGATCTGCGTTTCATCCTAAATGGCATAAGAACATGAGTGGTACCAAAGTACACTTTACTGATCACATTTTTAAATATTGATCCACTTAATTTTATATTCCTCAAATACTCAATACCTGCGAGACACGGAATTTCAGAGGGGCCTGTGAAACTGTGTGCACCCTGAGCCTCTCGCCAGGTTCTTTGAGTTGAGATTCTATACCAGACTGTTGGGAGTCGTTGAAAAGTGAATCTGATGATGAGGTTTTTGTTTGGTGACCACTTTCTTTAAGGATTCATTTTGTTGGTTCTGTTTTTCTCTTTATGCACTATTTGGCATCTTTTGAGATGGCATAAGTTAATTGTTAGAGGTCCTGATGAATGCAGGCAGTGAGGGCAGAAGCATGTCAACCATAGGATGGTACATCGCCGGGATTTATTTCTTCCTTGCATATTCGTTAATTTTTAATCCTGACCCAGACTACGACAAAGCATAACTTCTGCCTTGGAGTCAGTTTTAAAAGTGTGGTTTACATTTTTCTTTTGACACCACTGCCCTTACTACACTATGCTACCCTCACCACACAACTGACACTAATGGGTTACATCATAACATACTAAAACTTCAAACGGCTCCTCCCAATTCGAGTGGGAATCATAGCCCACACCATGACCTGCTGTTGCAATTTGAGGAGAATCCCGATAATGAAGCCTTTGGTGGGTGTGGGATTTAGTCCCATTAAAGGGATACTTCGCCAACATCTTGGGTTTCAAGTAACCCCTCTTCTCAGACCCGGACATTTTGTTGTGTTTAGAGTTGCACAGAATCCCCATGAACCACTATAGCCTTATAGCCCGCCGTAGAGGGCTATACCGGCTATTAAAGGCCCTCTCCACGGTTAAAGGCCCCGAGCCGAAGGCGAGGGCCTTTAACAAGGGAGAGGGGCTTTAATAGCGGTATAGCCCATCTACGAAGGGCTATAAGGCTATTAGAACATTCGGTCACTAGAGGACAGAATGTTCTAACAAAAAAAACAAAGCCTTTTGGAATCCCCTCAGGTTCCCTGAAGCCTTTGTCCAGAGCTATGAACAAAGAAACATTGGAATGTTGGAGCTCCAGGCTTATAGCCAATAAAGCACGGACCCTTTTTAACACAGTTAAAGAATTAGCCGGAGCAAACTCTATGGCAGCTGCACGTCCCCTTACCCCTCAAAAATGTCAAGATCTTGCCACGTATTTTGTGGAAAAGATCGAGACTATTCTTGCCAACATTAATTCTCCGGTGAGGGATGACAGGGAAGTTTCTCCCCTAGAAAGCCTATCAGGAAATCGGCTTGACTCCTGGCCACCCATCTCCTTGGACACCCTGAAATCCTTAGCCACTTCTATTAAATCGGGCTCTCCATGCGACCCTCTCCCAATTAACATTCTGAGCCAATTGGACGATGGTGCTTTGGGGATTATTGCCGAAACACTAAATGCCTCCATTCATCTGGCAATCGTCCCTGCGTCCTGGAAGCACGCCATGGTCAGCCCTCTGTTGAAAAAGCCGTCAGCTGATCCAGAGGTGCTGGCCAACTATCGCCCGATATCCCTGCTGCCAGCGTTCTCAAAAATCTTGGAGAAGCACATCCATGGTGTACTTTCAACATACACGGAGAATAACAACCTACTCCATTTTTCCCAGTCGGGTTTTAGGGCAGGCCACTCTACCGAATCTGCCCTCCTGGGAGTCACGGAGAAGATCAGGGGACTTTTGGACGACTGGCAAACGGTTGCTCTTGTTCTGCTTGATCTAAGCGCAGCCTTCGACACCATCTCACACAACAGACTGCTTGTCAGGCTGAGTGAGGATGGTGTCGGAGGGACAGCGCTGGACTGGATTAGATCTTACTTGAGCAACCGGACGTTTCAGATCTCGTCCTCACATGCCCAGTCGGACATTTTTCTGTCACCCCACGGCGTGCCTCAGGGCTCAATTTTGAGCCCGCTATTTTTTAACCTGTATCTCCGCCCCCTCGCCGATTTGGCAGAGCGGGTAGGTCTAGAATTTATGACCTATGCGGATGATTCGCAGATTATTTTTTCCCTTACCAACTCAGAGTCTTCATCCCCCTCTGTGCTGAATCTGGGCCTTCAGGAAATCTTCAGCTGGATGTCAACGAACCAGCTGAAGCTCAACGGGGAGAAGACGGAGATTCTTCTCCTGGGGAAAAATAGAGATCTGTGGCAGGACATCCATTGGCCGCCATCTCTGGGTGCCTTCCCCACCCCGGCTAGAAATTTGGGGGTGTGCATCGATGATTCATTATCGATGAAACAGCAGGCTAATAAAGTGGCTGGTATTTGCTTCACGATCCTTAAATGGCTGCGGAAGATTATCTGGATGCTGCCTGTGGATACCCAGAAGACCGTAGTCAATGCACTAATTACATCTAGGCTTGACTACGGTAACATCTTATACCTGGGTTCCAATCTAGCCGTGACCAGGAGACTGCAGCTGGTCCAGAACTCCGCAGCCAGGTTGCTGTGTAAGATTCCTAGGACAGCAAGGATCTCGAAGCACCTGAGGGACCTGCATTGGCTGAGGGTAGAGAACCGAGTTCGGTTCAAAGCCTTGACATACATGTTCAAGATCAGGGCAGGGACCGCACCAAAATACCTGCAAAAATTGGTTAGGCCCCATGTTCCCGCACGCAATCTCCGTTCTTTAAATGGAGCAAATTTCGTGGTTCCCAGGTTCAAACTGGCCCGAGTGGGGGGAAAATCTTTCTCCCATCTGGGACCAGTTCTTTGGAACTCCCTCCCTTTAGCCTTACGGAAGGAGGATAATTTTGCCAGTTTTAAGAAAAACGTTAAAACTTGGCTTTTTAATAAATAATTGTGGTCCTTGACAGTTGCTGCCCTCTGTGTTTTGACCTCTTAGCCCTGGCGCCGGGAAACCCTATGTGGGTATCTGTGGGCATTACAAATAAATAAAATAAATAAATAAATACCAGCCATTATAAGCCCAGAGCACTCCATTGTTATCAATGGAGCTCCCAACATTCCAATGTTCTAATAATTAGTAAAGGATAGCTTAAGTACAAACTTGAGAAAAGCATTCATTAAATTGCAGTGTATTGACGTTCCTCTCTTGGGTAAGTTCCATCAGTATTTTCTCTAATACATAAACCAGATTCAAAGGCACACAATATACATTTTAGGCAAGATAATCTGTATTTTTTTCCTATTTTAACAAATACACTGTGGCCCAAATTATTAATGTAAGTTCTCTTCCCAAAATGTGTTCTAAGTAGAATCCACACCTACAAATGACAGTCTCCCACAGAACAGAAGGTATTTCCCGATATTCCATTTTAAATATCTTCCTACCAGAATGCTGTGACCAAAACACCGACCAGCAAAGATGGTGTAAGTGCACAAGAATTGTTACCTAATTGCTTTGAACTGAATTTACTGGTGTGCCGTTTTGACTGTTGTGGTCTGCCTCTCTGCTCCAGCTTTAGTTTTACTTCGTTTATCATAGCTACAGTCAGAAGCAAAACAATCTTAATTTCTTCAAATAGCACACCTGTGGCACTTGAATTTTATAGACTCCCTCGTAAAAAGCCTCTCTGTTATAGTACTGTGAGCCTGCCACCCCGTACACATCTTCCGTACTGCTTGACCAGGTCTTCCTATCCACAGCCCAGGTTCCTGTCTGTTATTGTGGATGGCTGTAGGTTAGTTAGCTTGGCCTTTTATACATCTCATTCAATTTATTTGGCAATTTAAATAAAGCCTTCAAGTGTCAATAATAAACAATAAATACAAAAACTTGAGGGGCTAAACACTGCTTATAATGTGTCTGATGCTTAGCATATGGATTGAAAAATTTGATCCACGGTGTTCATGATAGACATCTAGCAGCATTACAATCTTTATGAATGCCAGCGTACGCTGACATAGGCCAACGGTTGTTGGTGGCAAGTTAAAATATTCCTTATACACCTCATAATAATATCTGGTAAAAAAGTAGTTGTATTTGTTTCAGTGGTCATGCGTGCAAAAAACAGGGAATTTTTCACCTTTGTTCAGCAGCCTGCTAAGGTAAGAAGCCCAGGCAGATCAACGTATGTCTATAAATATCCTTGTTACTTATTATCCACCCAAAGTAGGCATTTCTCATTGTACCGAGTGGTACATCATTAGCGTAAAATTGTTTCTTTCTGAAGGATAGAACTCGGGACACTCTGGCAAGGGTAATTATGAATCTGTTGACATGTTGTTCACTTACGCTGGATCCCTTTGCTCAGTCAACATGACGTCGCCCTTTGATTTGTATGGCTCCTATCAGTTTTCATTAGACTAGGAGGATATGTTAACAGTAAAAAAAGAAATCATCTAGCAAAGAAAATTGTCCTTCAAGCAATGTGAGCGTTTGATTAACACAGTTCAATATTTCAAGTATATTGGAAGGTGTCTGCGCACGAGGGTTAATCCAATATGCAGCCCATAGGAGTTAATGGACAATATTGATCAAATCCTCAGTACAACATAAGTCTCAACTCTTAGTGTAATGCATAACCCAACACGAGCAAGGTACCCATCGCAACCTGTGAAACAATTTCCTGAACATGAATAGTTTTAGCAGGTGTGCAGCCCCATTAACCACTACGGGAAGTTGTACAACCCACACCTGTAGCTTTGTAACCTTTCATCAGGAATTCTACTGGTCCTGTACATCTCACACTTTCACACCTAAATGATCAAGGGAGAAAATTAGGGGAGCATTACACTCAACACATGTTTGGTTTATCAGTGCACTGTTACACAAAGTGTTTCCTTTAGACTGCATGAGGCACTATTATATGGCAGAAAAGTTATTCAATCCTTTAACTTCTATATCTATTCTTAACTGAAAGCAACCTTTTTTCAATTTTTCCACAGTATTGGCAAAGCCAGGAGGGCAGGAATTAATGTGATAAGCCGCATTTGTGGATGCAACACATGTAAACAACATTTGTGAATGCCTTTCTTAACCTATCTGACTGGGGGTTTGCTATTTAGGTCCAAGGATCCATACAAAAATATACCTTTTAATGCCTTCAGAAATCATGCTTCTGCTATAGTATATCCTGCCTCAGCACACATTATGAAAGGCAGGGATCCTGTTGTAACTACCATTTTAAAAAAATGTTTTCGATTTTAAAAAAAATATTTTCGATACAGTACAACAAACTTTCGTTACAACCAGGTATCTAATGCACTTATACATACATGGGTAATGGCATACATCAAAATCATGTCTAGACATTAGATCGAGGTCAGGGGCAGTGTTGACAACTACATCGTGATACTCATTACAGAAAGCATTACAGCTGTGACTATTTCATGTACAGACATCAAAGGAAACCCAACCGTGTATGAAGTTACTACATTAATGCACTGTTACATATCATACATAGTGGTATCTGCACATCCCTGTATGCTACAATTTTTAAAGGAATATACCTGCCCATCCTGTAAAAGGCACCGTCCGTCATTTTCAGTTGGCCTTATTGCTTGACTTTTCTTCTCACCCGTCTCCTAACTTCTCAAATATTATTGGTAAGGGCACCAGCAATTTCTGGGTCTGATTTGGGGTGGGAGTAGAGCACTATATGTGTCTGCCTGTGTGTTACAGTAAACCATGTCTGCATGCCCGTATTCTGCGGTCGTCACTGGACCCACCTCATCGCCAATAGCTACCAGTTGTCTATTTGTTTTCTCAGTGCTTAGGTCGCATTTTAACAATGCCAATCCTGGGATAGGCTCCAGACCGGTACCAGTTAAAGCCCCCAGTTCTTAGAATATTTTTCGCCAGAACACCTGCATCCCAGAGCATTGCCAGGCATTTAATAAAGACAGTGGTCTGTAGGAAGCACAGAGGTTGGGTTGCTCCTCGGGTTTTAACAATGCGACTATCACAGTCTCCTGCATTGTAGGGGCCATCATGCCCATCCTCACCATTTACTCATATAATGTCATTAAGTGTGGGAGTAATGGATCTAGAAAAGCTTTATTAAATGTGCCAGTTAAGCCATCAGAGCCCAGTGCTTTCCCGAACTGCATCTCTTGAACAGCGATCTTAATTTTGGCGGGCCCTAGTGGCGCCATTAGGTGTTCCCTGTGCTCTTAGGTCCACGAGGGTATCGCTGTATGAGTCAAAAAATAATTTATGGCTTCGCTATCAAGAGGGAGTCTGAGCTGTATAGCACTTCATAATCACCACAGTACCATTATATGATTTCGTCGGCGCCATGTATACCCTGTTCCTCATCGTTTAGTATTTCTAAGATCATGTTGGCAGATCTCTTGGGTCTTAGTGTTCCTGCTTGAACTTCTCCTGGATGGTCTTGCTCCCCATATGAATGTGCTATCGCATTTATTTATTTATTTAGCTTGTAGAGCGTGACAGCTACCCAAAAAGGGTTTCCCGGCGCTAACAAAGACAAGAGCCGCATGACACAGAGAACCAGTAATTTATTGATTAAATAGCCAGGTTTTAATGGCTTTACGGAAACGACCGTAGCAGTTCTCAGAACGGATTTCAATAGGGAGAGAGTTCCAGAGTCTGGGACCTTGAAAGGAAAAGGACCTGCCGCCCATTCTTGAGAGTCTGTATTTGTGCACGCAGAAAAAACCTTGTGAAGAAGAGCGTAGAGGACTTGCAGGAGAGTAGGTTTTTACAAGAGTTTGCAAATAGCTGGGTGCACTTCCAGTCTAAATTTTGTGCATATAACTTAAAGCTTTACATTTTACCAGGCTCTCCACTCTAAGCCATTTGAGATCTCGGAGGCGCCCTGAGATGTGATCGGTTTTCTTGCAGCCGCAGAGTAAACGTGCAGCAGCATTTTGAACCAGTTTGAGGCGCCTCATGACTGCCTTGGGGGCCCCCAGTTAGAGTATGTTTCCATGGTCCAACCGCGAGGCCACCAAGGCGTTAATTATGGACCTCTGGGTGTCCTTAGGCAGCATCCAAAACATTTTCTTTAACCCCTTCGACGCTCCTGACGAGCTGAACCGCGGGATTTAAAAAAAGTCAGCGCACAGCGGGAAAACGCGTAGCGCGCATGGGTTTAACCAGCGCAGAATTGTGAAACAGATGGCAGCCACTTTGTTTACCTGAGCTTGCATTGTCAGCCCTCTATCTATAGTCACTCCCAGGTTGCGCACGTGCTCGGATGGAGATGGAAAGGGGCCCATTTCAGATGGCCAGTGTTTGGAGCTCCAAAGGTCTTGCTTTTGCCTGAGGACCACAACCTCAGTCTTCCCTCCATTCAGTTTAAGTAGGTTAAACCAAGTGGATATTTCCTTGAGTCCTGACTGAAGGAGGGAGGAAGAGGCCTGGTCAGATTGAGATAGGGAAAAAACGATTTGAGAATCGTCAGCGTAGGTGAACAGAGTAAGCCCCGCACGGTCCGCGATGTAAGCCAAGGGAGTGACATATGGATTAGAAAGGAGAGGGCTGCGAATCGAGCCCTGAGGTACTCCATAAGGTGAAGAGTAGGTTTTGGAGGTCGAAGAATGTGAGAAAATCTGAAAGGTCCAGTTGGTCAAAGATGTCAGACATTTTCGGGCTTTGCCACCAATGCCCATAGCAGCAAGGGATCTGAGGAGAATGTTATGAGAAATAGTGTCGAAAGCCGCACTAAGATCGAGTAGGATCAGTACAGCTGTGTCTCCTCTATCTAACATAAGACGAAGATTCTCGGTAACGCCCAAAAGCGTAGTCTCAGTCGAAGCCTGGGCGAAAACCAGACTGGGAAAGTGCAAAAGATTGTTGGTGGCGATGAACTGGGCTGAGTGATGATGAATATGCCTTTCCAAGACTTTAGAAAAGGCAGGCAGCCGCGAAATAGGGCGAAAATTTGAGAGGACTTTAGTATCGGCATCTGGCTTCTTCAGCAGGGGAGTCACCATAGCATGCATCCAGCAAGCTGGGACTGTAACATTTATAGAAAGGTTGAGTGTTGAACAGATCATGGAGAGCTGCGGTGTATCTAATAGTCGAAGAATAGGAATGGGGAGAGGATCGGTGGGTGAGCCTGATTTTACTTTGCACAAAATCTCCATGAGGGTTACAGGATTGAGTTCTGGCCATGAGAGTAGAGGGGGGTGAGTAAGAATGGAAAAATGACTCATGTCACTAAGACTAGTGGCCAGCGTAGGAGAAGTGCTGCCACAATTTTGATAAAGTATGTCCTGATAAATCTTTTCAATTTTCGTGGTAAAGAACCGTGCAAGTTCATCACACTGTTTGCTATTAAGAGGCGGAGGTTTAGCTACGGTGTGAGATCCTTGACTAGACCGAAGAACACTTTGATTTGTTCGTTGCTTCAGTAATAGTTTTAGCGACGTAGTTGGCCCTAGTCTGGGCGCACGTTCTGTGATAACGCTTCAGTTCTTTTTTTATAGGCGAGGCCTGCCATAGGAGAATAGTCCTTTCTCCAGATCCGTTCTAGTTTTTTGCAGTTGGACTAATCAACTTTCAATAGTTCACTGAACCATGGAGTGGGCGTTTTATGGGTGGCCAGTTTCTTATGAGACGAAGGAAGGCAGATGTTGATGGCTTCAGAGAGCCACAAATTAGTTGTAGAGGCCGCTGCTTCCATATCCTCCAGCTTGTACAAGTCAGTGGGGAGATGTAAGTCTAAAATCTTTTTAAAAGCAGCGATATCGAGCTTTTTCCAGTCCCTTTTGATGGTAGTCGCAGAAACTCTAGGATGGAACAGAGTGCCCGTGGATGTACGGGTGAATCTAATGAGAAAGTGGTTGGACCAATGGACAGGTAATGCAGGGAGACACTGTACATGGGGGGAGGTTGGAAAAAATGGGGTCAAGTAAATGACCACCTTTATGTGTGGGGCCACAATTGTGTAATTCAACCTTCATGGCCGAGAGGTCAGCAATTAGGTTTTTGCCAGCACTATTATTCAAGTCTTCCATGTGTATATTTAGGTCACCAAGAATCAGGAAATTACATAGCCACCATACTTTTGAACTCCAGTAATCTGAGAAATTTGATGACCAAGTATTTGCGGAGCCGGGAGGGCGGAAAACCAAAAGTCCTGTAAGGGTATACTTTGGATGGAGAGCAAGTTTGAAATGAGCTGCCTCGCAATCGCTTAAGGTGATAGCGTCAAGCAGACACTGAAAATTTTTCTTAAAAATGATCGCAATGCCTCCTCCAGTTCTGTTAGGCCTAACGATGGCATAGCAGGAGGGCAACGCTTCAGCAATGTCCTGGCCAGAGCTGTCATGAAGCCATGTTTCAGTGAGAAACAAGGCGTCCGGTCACTCTTCAACCGGAAGATCCAAGATCTCACGTTTGTGCTTGGCTAAGGAACGGCAATTAAGACTGAGGAACGTAAAAGTAGTCTTTGAGGAAGGCAAGGTGCGCGGTATACAGCATCGACATGGCTGAGGAGTCTCCACAAAGAATGTGCAGTGCAGGCAGGACCTAGGGACTTCATCTTTCATATCGAGAATGATGCAGCCCTGCTTAATAAAGGTCCTGAGAGCGAGCAATCGATCTGCAGAATATGTAACCCGCATCATAAGATTTTGACCAGGGGGTATGGCCCCTGGGCCCGTTTGGGCGCACCGCTGGCGCGCCCGCTGCGCGGACGGATGACGAATGTCTTTTATACAGGATGAGGGCAGGAGGTTCCAATCAACTGGTCCGCACCCAGAAAGTACCACTAATATGGCGGCTTACCCCCAGTGCATCCCGCGGCAGCGCCTATTCGGCTGCAAGGGACTAGGGTACTAAAGCGGTAAGAAGGCGGAGTGCAAATAGCAGTATTAAAAACAAATTTAAGAACAGGTAAGGTAATCTGTGTCGATCTTTCCTGGCTTCCGCCTCAGGAAAGTACTAGGTTCTCAAAGTCAAATTGCATATTCACCCATGTGTTTTACCTCCGCGTTGACTATCTTTTGAAAGTCTTCTAGTGTTAATTTTATGCCCACTAGGATGTGGGGATCTTTTGTGTTCTGAAATCAATTTTCCATATACTCTATTTCCTTTTCAAACCTGATTAGATGACTCCTTAAGGAACGAAGGACCACTGCATGTTTAGAAAACATGAACACTCAAATATAAACTTTAAAGGATTCCCATAATGTGACGAAGGGATCAACCGATCCCACATTGTGTTAAAAAAAATCCTCTCTAGCCTGTGCTAGCTCGGCCCTAAAATCTGAATCTAGTAAAGTGTGGTGGGAAACGTCAAGTGAAAGCTGGGATCCGCCATCCTCCATATTCTAATACCAGCAACACTGGGGAATGGTCTGAATAATTCCTGTAGAGGGGTTCACCGTCTTGAACCCTGGTCACCAGGATTTTGGAGATCAGCCAGAAGTCTATACTGGTGTGCATGTTGTATACAAGGAATGAGTGTATTCAGCCCCCAAGGCTGAAACTATGTCTCCGTACTTCCATTAGGGTCTTCGTTTCCATCATGTCTAGTATGATGCACGCCACTGCAGAGGGACGCCTGGGGGCACCCTTAGATTGATCTAAATTGGGGTTCAGAATGTAATCAAAATCTCCTCTCCCGAGTTCTGGAAACCCAGGCCATTGGTAGAGAAACGACCCGAGAGAGTCATAAAACTGAAGATCATCATCATAATTTGGGCCATACATATCCACCAGCAGTAAGGCACGATCTTCTTTATTGCAGATGCCAATTGAACTTTAGCTTTGTTCACGACCAGTCAGCTTTGCCCATTATGAAGTCCCTCTGCTGGCTCTGACCCCCACAGGCCGACTCCTGTATAGTGTTTCCCAAAATGTAGAAAAGCAGCCTACAACTGTGCCGATTTGTTCTGCAGGCTCTACCTTCTGCGTGCCGATGTCGTATGCTAGTATAACTGCACCCCTCCAATTCCAGGAATAATAATTCAGGGACGGGGCACACCCATACAATGCTTGTATTTCTGGGCCCTCTCCGACATGTGATCTGTGCCTGCATCTCCTTCGGCGGAGCACCCCAGCACTCAAAAGCGCCCCCAGAGGGTTTTCTTCGGTTCCTCCAAGGCTACACATGCAGATTATTCCTTAGTTTCGGATCCAGTCAGCCTAATCTAATATTATCACAGGCTCCCCCACCAGAGCAGACACCCACCGGCCGCACACTTTATTTGTTTATTCCATTGTATCTTTAAGTGACCGTTTCACCATACTAGTGTCAATGGGGGATTTGAGCCTAAATTGGTAATTACCCACAAAAAGCTGTGTGGTTTCTGCTGGGGCTTGTTCCGCTATATTTTCCTGTTTTATATTTTCTGCAGTGTGTTAATCTTATATATTTCCTACAACACAAGTACCCCTAATCCAAGCCCCACCTGGCAGCTCTCCACACCAACTAGGAGGCAATCGGCAATGGCCTTCACCCAGCACAGCATTCCTCTGCATAACCTTCAGAGTCCGGCCCAGCCTGGTCTTCGCCATATAGGAATTGCTATCAGCAAGGAGTTAGAGGACGGGAGAGACCTAGCTGGTTTGTATAGGATGAATCTGAAAGAGACACGTTAGTGATAGATTCCTTACCTTAGAATATCCCCAGGCGTCAGACTGGATCCGGAAAGTTTTGCGTAGCAGTACCCTTGCGCGTCGGTAGGCGTCGTCTGCGGCTCCGCGTCCGTTGTGGGCGCCGTGATGACGTCGTCGGAGTACTTAGACACCGCCTCCGCGTGCTGACGTCAGTTCTTCTTTTTTCCGCGCCAGTCAGCGCAGATCTGGAAAGAGCAGTTCCCTAGTCACTTTTTGACTAAACTTTTGTGATCTTTTTTGATCCATTTCGAAGTCTTTACGACTCCGACGGTGCCGTTAGGGATGCCCGGCTTCAAGCATTGCGACGAGTGCGACCGTACCATGTCGGTCACGGATCCCCACCGCTTGTGCCTGATGTGTTTGGGCGTCGACCATGACGACGAGGCCTGCCCTGACTGTCGGGCCCTCTCGAGGAAGGCCAGGCGGGAGCGGTCCCGCAGGTGACTCGAGATCCGCCAGTCGGCCCCGCGCCGTGTGAGGTCCCGGTCCCAGTCCCACGGGAGGTCGAGGGACCGGTCGTGGGGACGGAGCCGTCACAGCTCCGGGAGTCGGCGCCACTCCTCCGGGTCCAAGTCGTCAGGTAAGAAGCATAAGAAGTCGAAGAGACATCATCGCTCTTCTGACCCCCCCCCCCCCCCCCCCCGACGCTCGCGCGACGCGGCCGGGGGTTCGGGTGACACCGCCCACGCGGCTCCTCGTGAGTCGCGGGCGCCGCGT
This sequence comes from Lissotriton vulgaris, assembly GCF_964263255.1. Taxonomy (NCBI): domain Eukaryota; kingdom Metazoa; phylum Chordata; class Amphibia; order Caudata; family Salamandridae; genus Lissotriton; species Lissotriton vulgaris. The sequence goes on from NC_141697.1 coordinate 657,009,184, forward strand.
TCGGCCCCATACCCCCCGGTCCCTGGTCTGAACGCGACGCCGGAGGAGATCGAGCGCTTCCTCATGGCCATGAGGTCCCTTTCTCCTCCGACGGGTTCCGCGGCGCCTTCGGGCCCAGTGAACCCGTCTGGGGGCCCTAGTGGGTCGGGGGCTACGACCCCGATGCCGTCGGGTGCTTCGGCCTCTACGCCGCCGGTGCCTTCGGGCCCCGCGCCGCAGAGCTCCACGATCCCGCCGCTGCCCTCGGGCTCGTCGCCGCAGGGTACAGCGGCCCCGGCGTCGTCGGTGCCTTCGGGCCCGGCGCCGCAGGGCACCGCTGGGCCCTCGTCGGGCGATGGATCGTCACCGGTGGACCTTACGACCCCCCCTTCCCCGGCGTCGGTCCGTGTGGTGTCCCCTCCGGCGCCGTCCTCGGGCGGCGCCGTCCCTGATGCCTCCTCTCACTGGGTTCCGACGTCGGGTCGACGCCTGCCGGCGCCACTCTCGATGCCGTTCGGAGAATTTCAATTCTATGAACCCACCCCATTCACTTATGACCCTGAATCTCAGGAGAATTGGGAGGGGTCTGAGGACCCTCTGACCAGGGAGTGTCAGTCTAACATGGACTGGACAGGTGAGCTTGGGGAGGCCAGTGGCCTGGACACCTCTCCAGACACTGGTTTTGTCTCTCCTCCTACCGTGGCTTCGGAGGAGGGTGCAACTTATAGTGTGGTGTTGACGAGGGCAGCCAAGGCCTTGGGCCTTGAGCTCCCCGTCGCGGCCGTGAGGACTAACCTCCTCACTGAGGTCCTTAAGCTGCAGTCATGCTCCATGGAGCCTCTGCTGCCGTTTAATGAGGCCTTGACGGACGTTCTTTTGGGCACTTGGTCCAGGCCCGCTACAGGTTCGCCTGTAGATAGGAACGTGGCCAGACGCCACCGCCCGGCCCTGGGCGACCCATGTTTCCTGTCCACCCACCCCACCCCCGAGAGTCTGGTTATCCAGGCCTCTAACTCCCAGACCGCCTTTCCGACGGCTCCTCCCGATCGGGAATCCAAGAGGTACGAGGCCTATGGCAAAGAGGTGTTCTCGTCCCTTAGCTTGGGACTGCGGTCTTCCAACACCGCATGCCTCTTGGGCCGTTACACCCACTCTCTGTGGGAAACGGTGGCGGAAGTGCTGCCAGAGTGTCCGTTGGAGGTACGGGCCAAACTCGGCCAAGCCCTAGTGGAGGGCCGGGACGCAGCGAAGTACTCCATCAGGTGCGGATTGGATACTACTGACTCGCTGGGCAGAGCGATGGCTACGACGGTGGCGATACGACGCCACGCCTGGCTGAGATCCGCCAACTTCTCGGCAGACGTCCAGAATACACTCATGGACATGCCGTTCGATGGCCGTCGCCTCTTTGGCGACAAGGCAGACCACGCGCTTGAGTGCTTTAAGGACTCCAGGGCTACGGCCAAGTCCTTGGGCCTCTCGGCCCCGCGCCAGCAAGTGGGTGCCTTTCGCTCCTTTTGTGGCCAAGGAAGGGGCGTCACCACACGTGCCGCCAGCCACTCGCCGCAAACTGTCGTCCAGCGCGGCGGCGGCCGTGGAAACCGCTGTGGAGGCGGTCGGGGGAACAAGCGGAGCCAGTCCACACCTGCCCCCGCAGCACCCGCCTCTAAGTCCTCCTAGTCCGTGCTTTTCGGCCCATGTGACGCCGGTGGGAGGCAGGGTTCGCCATCACCCCTCTCACTGGCGCACAGTCACTTCGGACAGGTGGGTGCTGCAGATCGTCCGAAGGGGCTACTCCCTCCCCTTCGAGACGAACCCTCAAGCCATGCCACCGCAACACCACCGCGTATCGGGGGATCACTTGCGGCTCCTGCAGGAGGAAGTTTCGGCCCTCTTGGCCAAGGGGGCCATCGAGCGCGTTCCTGGGCCAGAAGTAGGTCGTGGTTGCTACTCCCACTACTTCCTGGTACCCAAGAAGGGCAAAGGGGGCCTACGCCCTATCTTGGATCTGAGGAACGTCAACGGCTTCCTCCGGAAGGAGAAGTTCAAAATGCTGACATTGGCTCAGGTCTTAGCTGCCCTAGACCCAGGAGACTGGATGGTAGTGTTGGACTTGCAGGACGCATATTTCCACATCCCCGTCCTGCCGGCCCACCGGCGTTACCTGCGGTTCACGGTAGGCCTCGAGCACTTTCAGTTTACCGTGCTCCCCTTCGGCCTTACCAGCGCCCCACGGGTGTTCACGAAGGTGATGGCGGTGGTCGCAGCTCACCTGCGCAGGTTAGGGGTATCAGTCTTTCCCTACCTAGAGGACTGGTTGTTAAGGGCGGCCTCGCCCCAGGCAGTCGTCAGCCACCTCCAGACTACGGCGGATCTCCTGCACCAGCTGGGATTTTCCATCAATGTGCCGAAGTCACACCTGTGCCCCTCTCAGAAGCTCCTTTTCATCGGAGCGGTTCTTGACTCGGCGCAGTTTCGGGTTTACCTGCCCGAACAGCGGGTCCGGGATATACAGGCTCTGATTCCGGTCTTTCGGCCGTTATCCCGGGTTTCGGTCAGGTTGACGCTGCGGCTTCTGGGGCTGATGGCCTCCTGCATCCTTCTGGTGCATCACGCACGGTGGCGGATGCGGGCTCTGCAGTGGGACCTGAAGTTTCAGTGGGCCCAGCACCGGGGCAACCTGTCCGACCATGTCCTGATCTCGGAGGGCACTGCGAGACAGGTGCAGTGGTGGCTCACGGACCGCGATTGGGTCAACGGCAGATCCCTCTCCCTTCCCTATCCGGAGCACGTAGTTGTGACGGACGCGTCCCTCCAGGGCTGGGGAGGCCACTTGGGAGAGGCGGAGATCAGAGGACTCTGGTCTCCGGCGGAGTCCCGGCTCCATATCAATCTGTTGGAGCTGAGGGCGATTCGTCTAGCACTGAAAGCATTCCTCCCGTCTGTCCGAGGGAGTGCAGTGCAGGTGTTCACGGACAACACCACCGCCATGTGGTACTGCAACAAACAGGGCGGAGTGGGGTCGTGGACCCTTTGCCAGGAGGCTCTGCGTCTCTGGCAATGGCTGGAACATCAGGGTGTGACTCTGGTGGTTCAACACCTGGCAGGTTCTCTGAACGCCAGGGCGGACGAACTCAGCCGTCGGTGCTCGATGGATCACGAATGGCGTCTGAACTCGGACGTGGCGCAAGGCCTCTTTCTGCGATGGGGAGAGCCTTGGTTAGATCTACTCGCCACCGAAGAGAACGCGCAATGTCATCAGTTCTGCGCGTTGGAATTTCCAAGGCGGCGCTCGCTCGGAGACGCTTTTCGTCGCGAGTGGAGCTGGGGTCTGTTTTACGCCTTTCCGCCTATACCTCTTCTGCCCAGAGTGCTGAAGATCAAGCGCGACCGGGCCCAAGTCATCCTTGTGGCTCCGGACTGGGCACGAAGGTACTGGTATCCCAAGCTACTCGGCATGTCAGTCGATCCCCTGGTTCGCCTGCCTCTTCAGGAGGACCTTCTGTCGCAGCAGCAGGGGACGGTCCTCCACCCGAACCTGTCCAGTCTCCACCTCCATGCTTGGAGATTGAGCGGCGACAGTTGAGGCCATTTGACTTGCCTCCTGAGGTTTGCAACATCATTCTGGCAGCCAGGCGTCCCTCCACAAAAACGGTATACGCCTGCAGATGGAACAGATTTGTGGCATGGTGCACAGCAAAGGCTGTGGATCCCCTCAATGCCCCTCTCTCTGAGGTTCTTCTATTCCTTCTTTCTCTTGCCCAGCAGGGCTCTGCTCTGGGCACTATCAAGGGCTATCTTTCGGCTCTTTCAGCCTTTCTGAGGCTGCCTGACCAGCCTTCTTTGTTCAAGTCCCCTATCGTAAACAGATTCCTGAAGGGCATCACTCATACCTTTCCTCCTGTTCCTTTCGTGATGCCTCAGTGGGACTTGAACCTGGTTCTAACTTTTCTGATGTGCGCTCCCTTTGAGCCACTTCATAACTGTCCACTTCGCCTTCTTTCTTTGAAGACTGTCTTCCTGGTAGCCATCCCCTCTGCCAGGAGAGTGAGTGAGCTCCAGGCCCTCTTTTGTAAGCCTCCTTTCCTTTCAGTCCATCCGGACAAGGTTGTTTTGAGGACTAGGCCCTCCTTCTTGCCTAAGGTGGTCACGGCCTTCCACATTGCGCAGTCCATCACATTGCCCACCTTCTTTCCGCCTCCGCACCCCTCGAGAGAGGAGGAGAGGCTCCACCGTCTGGACCCAAAACGCGCACTCTCATTCTATCTGGATCGCACACGCCAGTTCCGGGTGGATGATCAACTCTTTGTTGGGTAAGCGGGCGCTAAGAAAGGGAAAGCGGTGCACAAGAGGACCATCTCTCGATGGATTATCATGTGCATCTGAAAGAAACACGTTAGTGTTAGATTCCTTACCTTAGAATATCCCCAGGCGTCAGTCTGGATCCGGAAACTTTTGCGTAGCAGTACCCCTGCGCGTCGGTAGGCGTCGTCTGCAGGCGTCCCCTGCGGCTCCGCGTCCGTCGTCGGCGTCGTGCGCCGTGATGACGTCGCTGGAGTACATAGACGCCGCCTCCGCGCGCTGACGTCAGTTCTTCTTTTTTCCGCGCCAGTGGACGCAGATCTGGAAGAGCAGTACTCCGGTCTTTGACCAAGTTTTTCGACTTTTTTCTCTATTGTGCCTGATAGGATGCCTGGATTTAAGAATTGCGATGACTGTGAGCGCACGATGTCGGTCACAGACCATCACCGCCTCTGCCTCCGGTGTCTGGGCCCCGACCACGACGTGGAATCGTGCCTCGACTGCCGGGCCCTTACCAACAAGGCTAGGCGGGAGCGGTCCCGCAAGCTGCTGGAGCTCCGGGTGTCGGCCCCACGTCGGGACCGGGAGCGGTCCCGGTCCGGCCGGAGGTCGGGGGAGCGTTCGAGGGAGCGGTCGCGGAGCCGCGCTGGGCGCTCCGGAAGTCGACACCACTCGTCAGGCTCGTCAGGTAGGAAGCACAAGAAGTCGGGGCGTCGTCATCGTACCCCCGACTCCCCCCGACGCTCGCGCGATGCGGCCGGGGGCTCGGGTGACCCCAACCCCGCGGCTCCGCGAGAGTCGCCGGCGCGGCCTGCCTCATACCCTCCGGTCCCTGGGCATGGCGCGACGCCTGAGGAGATCGAGGCGTTCCTCATGGCCATGAGGGCGCTCGCTTCTCCGACGGGGCCTACGGCGCCTTCGGGCCCAGTGCTACCGTCTGGGGGCCCTGGCGGTTCGGGTGTCCCTGCCTCGGCGCCGTCGGGTGCTCCGGGCCCGGCGTCGCCGACGGCTCCGACCCCGGCGCCGCAGGGGCCTTCGGGATCGGCGCCGGCTGGTCTTCCGGCCTCCCCGGCGCCGTTGCCATCGGGGTTACCCCCGGCGCCGTCCCCGCGCGGCGCCGGTTCTCCACTGCCGGTTCCGGCCGGCGGTGGGGTTCCGGCGCCGGCTCCGGGCGGCGCCGTCCCCTTACCTTCTCCGACGCCGGACGCGGCGCCGGATGGGCGTCGCACGACGCCGGTCCCGGCGCCGATGGGGCCCATGAACCCCGAGGAGCCGGTCTTCATCATTGACTCCGAATACGGAGAGGATGAGGAGTACGGTGAAGGTTGGGAGGGGTCCGAGGACCCTCTGGCTCGCGAGTGCCAGTATGACCCGGACTGGACGGGTGACTTGGGGGATGCCAGTGGTTTGGACGACTCCCCTAACCCTGGTTTGATCTCTCCTCCAACCGTGGCATCGGTGGAGGGAGCTGCCTATTCTGTGGTGCTGATGAGGGCTGCCAAGGCCTTAAACCTTGAGCTCCCCGTCGCGGCCGTGAGGCCTAACATCCTCACCGAGGTCTTCAAGCCGCAGTCATGCCCTTTGGAGCCTCTGCTGCCGTTTAATGAAGCCTTGTCTGACGTTCTGTTGGGCACGTGGTCCAGGCCCGCTTCAGGTGCGCCTGTTGATCGGAACGTGGCCAGGCGCCACCGTCCTTGTCCGGACGACCCCAAGTACCTGTCTACCCACCCCACTCCTGAGAGTCTGGTGATCCAGGCCTCGACCTCCCAGTCCGCATTCCCGTCGGCCCCGCCCGACCGGGAATCCAAGAGGTATGACCAGTTTGGAAAGAAGGTCTTCTCGTCCATTAGTTTGGGCCTGCGGTCTTGCAACACCGCCTGCCTCTTGGGCCGCTACACCCACTCTGTGTGGGATACGGTCGCGGAGCTGCTGCCAGAATGCCCCATGGAGGTGCGGGCAAAGCTCGGTCAAGCTGTAGCTGAGGGCCGGGATGCAGCGAAATATTCCATTCGGTGTGGTCTTGATACGACCGACTCGCTGGGCAGGGCTATGTCTACGACGGTGGCGATTCGCCGTCACGCCTGGCTGAGATCCGCCAATTTTTCGGCTGATGTCCAAAATACCCTGATGGACATGCCGTTTGATGGCTGTCACCTGTTCGGTGACAAAGCGGACCACGCGCTGGAACGCTTCAAGGACTCCAGGGTCACGGCCAAGTCCTTGGGTCTCTCGACCCAGCGTCAGCAACCGGGTTCGTTTCGTCCCTTTCGTGGCCAAGGAAGGGGCGCCCCCACACGTGCTGCCAGCCACGCGCCGCAACAATCCTTCCAACGCGGTGGCGGCCGTGGAAACCGCCGTGGTGGCGGTCGGGGACAACGGCGGGGTCAGACCACACCTTCCCCCGCAGCATCTACCCCAAAATCCTCCTAGTCCGTGCTTTCGGCCCCATGTGACGCCAGTGGGTGGCAGGGTTCGCCATCACCACGCTCACTGGCGCACGATCACTTCGGACAGGTGGGTGCTGCAAATTGTCCGAAGGGGCTACTCCCTCCCCTTCGAGACCTCTCCTCCAGCCATGCCACCGCAGAACCACCGTGTGTCGGGGGACCACTTGACACTTCTGCAGGAGGAAGTTACGGCCCTCTTGGCCAAGGGGGCCATCGAGCGCGTTCCTGGGCCAGAAGTAGGGCGTGGTTGTTATTCCCACTACTTTCTGGTGCCCAAGAAGGACAAGGGGGGCCTACGTCCTATCTTGGATCTAAGGAACGTCAACGGCTTCCTCCGGAAGGAGAAGTTCAAGATGTTGACGTTAGCTCAGGTCTTGGCTGCTCTAGACCCGCAAGACTGGATGGTAGCGTTGGACTTGCAGGACGCCTATTTTCACATCCCCGTCCTGCCGGCCCACCGGCGTTACCTGCGGTTCACGGTAGGCCAGGAGCACTTTCAGTTTATCGTGCTCCCCTTCGGCCTTACCAGCGCCCCACGGGTGTTCACAAAGGTGATGGCGGTGGTCGCAGCCCATCTGCGCAGGTTAGGGGTTTCAGTCTTCCCCTACCTAGACGACTGGTTGTTGAAGGCGGGCTCGCCCCAGACAGTCGTCCACCACCTTCAGATGACGGCAGACCTCTTGCACGGCCTGGGGTTCTCCATCAACGTGCCGAAATCACACCTGTGTCCCTCTCAAAAGCTCCTTTTCATCGGAGCGGTTCTGGACTCGGCGCAGTTTCGGGTTTATCCTCCGGAACGGCGGGTTCGGGATATTCAGGCTTTGATTCCCATCTTTCAGCCGCTATCCCGAGTCTCGGTCAGGTTGACGCTGCGGCTGCTGGGACTGATGGCTTCCTGCATCCTTCTGGTGCATCACGCCAGGTGGCGGATGCGGGCTCTGCAGTGGGACCTGAAGTTTCAGTGGGCCCAGCATCAGGGCAACTTGTCCGACCACGTCTTGATCTCGGAGGGCACTGCGAGACAACTGCAGTGGTGGCTTACGGACCGCGATTGGGTCAGGGGCAAGTCCCTCTCCCTTCCCCAACCGGAGCACGTTGTCGTGACGGACGCGTCCCTCCAGGGCTGGGGTGGCCACTTGGGAGAGGCAGAGATCAGAGGCATCTGGTCTCCGGCGGAGTCCCGGCTCCATATCAATCTGTTGGAGCTACGGGCGATTCGTCTGGCACTGAAGGCATTCCTCCCCTTTGTCAACGGGAGTGTAGTGCAGGTGTTCACCGACAACACCACCGCCATGTGGTACTGCAACAAACAGGGCGGTGTGGGGTCGTGGACCCTTTGCCAGGAGGCTCTGCGCCTCTGGCAATGGCTGGAACGTCAGGGCGTGACTCTGACGGTTCAACACCTGGCAGGTTCTCTGAACGCCAGGGCGGACGAACTCAGCCGTCGGTGCTCGATGGATCACGAATGGCGTCTGAACTCGGACGTGGCGCAAGGCATCTTTCTGCAGTGGGGAGAGCCTTGGTTAGATCTATTCGCCACAGAAGAGAACGCGCAATGTCATCAGTTCTGCGCGTTGGAGTTTCCAAGACGGCACTCGCACGGCGACGCCTTTCGGCGCGAGTGGAGTTGCGGTCTGTTATACGCCTTTCCGCCTATACCACTTCTGCCCAGAGTGCTGAAGAAGATCAGGCGCGACCGGGCCCAAGTTATCCTTGTGGCTCCGGACTGGGCTCGAAGGTACTGGTATCCCGAGCTACTCAGCATGTCAGTCGGTCCCCCGATCCGCCTGCCCCTTCAGGAGGACCTTCTGTCGCAGCAGCAGGGGACGGTCCTCCACCCGAACCTGTCCAGTCTCCACCTCCATGCTTGGAGATTGAGCGGCGGCAGTTGAGGCCATTTGACTTGCCTCCTGAAGTCTGTGATGTTATTCTGGCAGCCAGGCGTCCCTCCACTAAGTCGGTATACGCCTGTCGGTGGAACAGATTTGTGGCATGGTGCACAGCAAAGGCTGTGGATCCTCTTTCTGCCCCTCTTTCGGAGGTTCTTCTGTTTCTTCTTTCTCTTGCCCAGCAGGGCTCTGCTCTGGGCAGTATCAAGGGCTACCTTTCTGCCCTTTCAGCCTTTTTGAGGCTTCCTGATCAGCCTTCTTTGTTCAAATCCCCGATTGTAACTCGATTCTTGAAGGGCATCACTCACATGTTTCCACCTGTTCCGTTTGTGATGCCTCAGTGGGATTTGAACCTGGTTCTAACTTTCCTGATGTGCGCTCCCTTTGAGCCCCTTCATTCTTGCCCTCTCCGTCTCCTGACTTTAAAGACGGCTTTCCTGGTTGCCATCACCTCTGCCAGGAGGGTGAGTGAGCTCCAGGCTCTTTCTGTCCAACCTCCTTTCCTGTCCATTCATCCTGACAAGGTGGTTCTGAGGACTAGACCTTCTTTCCTGCCCAAGGTTGTTTCGGCCTTTCACATCGGGCAGTCCATCACCCTCCCTTCCTTCTTCCCGCCTCCGCATCCTTCAAAGGATGAAGAGCGGCTCCATCGTCTGGACCCAAAACGTGCGCTTTCATTTTACATGGATCGCACACGCCAGTTCCGGGTGGATGACCAACTGTTTGTTGGCTACGTGGGTGCGAAGAAGGGACGGGCGGTTTGTAAACGAACCATCTCTCGATGGGTCGTCCTCTGCATCAAAGCGTGCTACTCTTTGGCTCGGAAGGAGCCTCCTGTTGGGCTGAGGGCCCATTCCACTCGGGCCACGGCGGCTACTACTGCCCTGGGCCGGGGAGTCCCCTTGCAGGACATTTGCCAGGCGGCTACGTGGGCCTCGCTGCACACCTTTGCGAGGCACTACTGCCTGGACAGTCAAGTCCGGAGGGATGGCTTCTTTGGCCGTTCTGTCCTCCAGGACTTTCTGGTGTAGTTTTGTATTGGTTCGCAGACCCACCACCGGGGTTGGTATTGCTGGGGTATGTATTCTAAGGTAAGGAATCTAACACTAACGTGTTTCTTTCAGATGAACAAGTTACTTACCTTCGGTAACGATATATCTGTAAGAAACATTAGTTAGTGTTAGATTCCTTACCGAACCCACCCATCCTCCCCGTTCTGCGAACTGATACCTAGGGTTAAGGTCATCCCTTTCAGGGCCCTAGTTTGTACATGGCACCAGTGTTGGTTCTCTCATGGCTCTGCGTCTCCTGGCGCGGAAAAGCTGTGTGCAAAGAACTGACGTCAGCGCGCGGAGGCGGCGTCTATGTACTCCAGCGACGTCATCACGGCGCACGACGCCGACGACGGACGCGGAGCCGCAGGGGACGCCTGCAGACGACGCCTACCGACGCGCAGGGGTACTGCTACGCAAAAGTTTCCGGATCCAGACTGACGCCTGGGGATATTCTAAGGTAAGGAATCTAACACTAACTAATGTTTCTTACAGATATATCGTTACCGAAGGTAAGTAACTTGTTCATCCAGGCGTGTAACTCCTTGGCTAAGAAGGAACCCCCCTGTTGGGCTGAGGGCTCATTCCACTCGAGCCACGGCCACTACAACTGCCTTGGGCCGAGGTGTGCCCTTGCAGGACATTTGCCAGGCAGCTACGTGGGCCTCGTTGCTCACGTTTGCTAGGGACGGCTACTTTGGCCGCTCCGTTCTCCAGGACTTTCTGATGTAATTATTGGTTCGCAGACCCGCCACCACGGGGATGGTATTGCTGGGGTATCTATTCTAAGGTAAGGAATCTATCACTAACGTGTCTCTTTCAGATGCACAAGTTACTACTTGTGTAACGATATATCTGTAAGAGACATTAGTTAGTGATAGATTCCTTACCGACCCACCCATCCTCCCCGTTCTGCGAACCGATATCTAGGGTTAAGGTCATCTCCTTTCAGGGCCCTAGTTTCTTGGCACCAGTGTCGGTTTTTGTCATGGCTCTGCGCTTCTGGCGCGGAAAAGCTGTGGCTAAGAACTGACGTCAGCACGCGGAGGCGGCGTCTAAGTACTCCGACGTCATCACGGCGCCTACGACGGACGCGGAGCCGCAGACGACGCCTACCGACGCGCAAGGGTACTGCTACGCAAAACTTTCCGGATCCAGTCTGAAGCCTGGGGATATTCTATGGTAAGGAATCTATCACTAACTAATGTCTCTTACAGATATATTGTTACACAAGTAGTAACTTGTGCCTCTGTTGGACAAGTACTCTGGGCCTTTATCGTAGAAAGCTCTGAGTCCGTACCAGACCTTTAAACCTTGCATATTCTTTGATGGGCAACCAGTGCTGTTCATTTAGGCCCACTTAGATGTTCTCTCTCCTGGAGAGACGTAACAGAAGCCTGGCGGGAGCATTCTACACCAACTGTAATCTCTACAGCAGGAAGACCCCTTTACATTTCGTCGGCATAGTCCAACCCTTAAGTGATCAGGGCCTGGATCAGTTTTTTTGCTGTGGAAGGGAAAGAAAATAGAGCAAACTTGCAAATATTTTTAGCAGGCCAGAGCAGATGCCTACTACCCCCTTCTGGCGGGTGAAAGAAGCAGTGGTATTGAATTTTGCCTTGAAATTGCACGCTACCGTGGTTGGGGAGCATCCTTATGTCAGTGGCCGTTGTCCTAGCTGAGTTTTTAGAGATGTAGGAAATCCACGATGGTTTAGATTTTGGAGGGTTGGTTGCATAGTTTGAGAGAGGTTGTAAAGGCTGAAGCAGGGCTTTGGGTGCGTGAACTTTTTAATGATTTTTAATACCTCCCCTGGTTTGTTTACAGAAATAGTCTTATCTGGCCTGTATAAAAGTTATCTGGGGCTTTCTTGATTTCTGGATGATAAGTATTTAGAGCCTTCTTTAAAGCAATTTGCTAATAGAAATGTATTGATGCCGCCAATCTCTTTCCAATTTGTTAGTGCTTTTTGAACACCTTAAGGTCCTTGTTGAACTAAGGTGCTGACTGTCTTTTTACTGAGGGCTTAAAATCTCGGTTTAATGGGTGCGATCTGGTTGGCCACCTGTATGTGAGGAGTTGACCGATCTGACATCAACTTCCATGTCCCCACTCCTATGCGGGGGATGCTCCGCTGGAGAGGCACTGGCACAATTATGGTGGTTTAGAGAGGAACGTGACCTATATCCACAAGGGCAGTGGTCCAGTGAAATTGAATGAGAGCATGGTTAGATCAGGTCATGGGTTTAATGTCAAGTACCGAGACTTGGTTGTTGGAAAAAATGGTGTCTACAGTGTGACCTGCATTGGAAGTGGGCTGGGTCACAAATTGAGACTATAAATAAGACTACACAAGAAGGGAATGTGTGTCAACTGCCTACGGTATAGGATCAGCGTGAGGCATCTCTCTATAAGCAAACGGATATCTCAAGCAGGGAGCGAAACCATGAATAACACAACACCAGAAGATGTGAAAAATATATGGAGATGTACCCACAAAAACAATAATACAGCTCATAAAGTGTCCCCCCAATCCAAGTGGATCCCCGTAAAATAAATGCCCAAAACTTCATCCTCTCAGTTACACAAAAGCACTCTCCCATAAAATCAGTCATACCACAATCTCATCCATACATCTGTCATGCTGTCAAAGCCAACCAATTAAAAATACATATATTGACAGGAGCCATAGATAAAAATGGTAGTGGTATCATGAGTAAACCTTTATCTAGGTGGAACAGTACAATACTATGTAAAGATGCACAGCCGGGTATTGGCTGTAATACAAGTATTTAGATCTGTTGTGCTAATAATCAAGAATTGCCATATACATATTCTTTATTTAAATAGCCTTGGTTTCATATGATCGTGGAGAGAAGGAATAGTAAATAGGAGATATTTGGATAATTTATATTCCTCTTTCTTTCCATGGACCACAGCGTGGTTCCTGTCATGCAAAGTACTGACGCTCGTTTTGGTGAATGACTTCAGTGCACCCACCACCTTCTTCAGGGCACAATTAAGATGGAAACCAGACGGTGTGCCACGTACATAATTTGGGTAAGGCGGGTGCCAAACAAGAAGTAAAAATCAGGGCTCCATTAACAGCGAATAATGACCCTTGGCATTAATACACGGTCAAAGCCAACGTCCGATGCCAACGTCTGATGCAACTTCAAGCCGAGGAATAGAATTACTTAGAAAAGGAAGAATAAATTCTTCGAGTAGTAGGATGAGAAACTCAGTCTACGCAGGAATGGCAGATCTGTCCAGCTCAGGCCTTGGTGAATACCAAGTCCGGGCAGTCATGGACCCCCAGAGAACCGGGGCCGGGTACAAAACCTCTGTCCAGAAGTGGCGCAGTCCACTAAGGGTTCATCCTGGGGCGATAGCCCCCTCTCGTACGGCTGTAAAGCATAGTGCCCCAAAGAGTCTGAGGTGATCCGGCAGTCAGAGGAAGATGTCGGAGGGGCTCCGTCTGAAATGACCGGCGTCCTGTATCTGCCTGTAAACAAATCGTTAACTGAAAAAAGTTCCAAGATGACATATTTTCCAAAAGAAGTTGGTCATCTGGGTCAGAAGATGAGTCCACATGTATATTGAGGTCCCCTAGTACTGTAAAATTTGAGTATTTTAACATGTTCTTAGAGGAACTGGTCCAGGGTAGGTAAGACATCCTATTAAAGGGGAAGATTGATAAACCGGTAAGAACAATATGACAAGTGGTATAGTGGCAGTGTTACTGACTTGAAACCAGGATTCTAGTTTCAGTACTAGGAATCAAATGTGTATTGTTGAATTACTATCTCCTTACCCACTATATCTGTAAATGAAATGTTGTATATATGTGAAATCTAGGTTAAAACAGATCGCACAAGTCTTTCCCGGCCCTCCGACACTTGCCCCTGATGTAGCACCCAGGGGACTGATCTGAAATACGATGTGACTGCACACCTTTACGCATCCGGCGAACCTCACGGGCATTCTTAATCTTTCCAACTGGGAGGTGGGCACCTTGGGCATTTACTGTGCTACGCAGGGCTGCTGCTAGTTTTATTCACTTGGATCTAATATTGGCTATACTCTGTGGCAGACACTGTTTACCCAATGGGCTGAATCCGAGGCTTTGGCATTGCAAAGGGCAGATGCATTGGGTCTTCGCCGGTGCCCATTAGCCCCTGGCTGGGTGGACCTGCTCTTCAAATTCACTGACCCACAGACTAGATCTTCCTCCGTCTCTGCTGGATCTTTCTCAGCCCCAAAAATCTTTCAGACGTTAAGGGCGCACCTTTTGACCTTTTCCACACCCTCTTATGGCCCATCACACCCTCTTATGACCCATCACCTCAGCCCCTCTCCCCCAGCCCACAGCTGGACCCCTGACTCGTGGTCACCAGGACCCTTCGTCATCAGTCCTTAGAGTCAGTCCTCTGATATGTGTGTGACCTCCCCAACTGTATGCTTTGCATGTTTTGCCATTTCATGTTATATACCTGTTAAAAAAAAAAAAAACCTCAACGAAGACCTGTTTTATATAAAAAAAGAAAAGGTAAACAGTAGCCTTAATAATTAAAGGTAAATGAAGGGCAAAGAAGTCCTTAAAATTAGGAGACCATTTTTTTATTGAGAGTGCAGGTACGTTATCCATCCTCTTGCATGAGGAATATTCATATATGTTGTTTTAGTGTTGGTATGTTAAGAAAAGAAATGGACAATAAGCCATTTGCATGGAGTATGTAAGACAAATTCACACTGCTTTACGTAATGGGGTTTGCAAAGCAAACCTGAACTTGATAATGCAGGAACTAGTTATCTCGCAGCTGCCACTGGCAAACTGGCTCTAAATGTAGCTTAATATATTGCATCTAATGTTGTTACTGGAAGCTATTTTATCATGGTGGTCTGACAAAATGTTTATTTCAGAATTGGGAGGTGCGGTATAACCGCGACTCGCCTTTGACGCCGCGTCATGACGTAAACGCTCCGGACTTGTACATCCCCAGTGAGTATCCAGTGGGTGCTCATTGTTCCACTGTGATGTTTCTCTGAGATCTTTGACTGACATTCTTAATTTTCCTATTTTTGCTTTGCTTTTCCTGGAGTCTCTTATTCTCTATGCAATTTGGCTCTCTGTACCTCTGTTGCCCCGTCTTAAATTTCCTTCCTTATTGATTCATTCCTTGCTTCCCTTTTTTTGCTGTTCCTGCTGCTTCAATCTGAAAGAGACACATTAGTGATAGATTCCTTACTTTAGAATATCCCCAGGCGTCAGACTGGATCCGGAAAGTTTTGCTTAGCAGTACCCCTGCGCATCAGTAGGTGGCGTTGTGCGCCTCCACGTCAGTGGCTTGGGTCGTATGCGCCAAGATGACATCACGGAGACTACTTGGGCGCCACCCATGTGCGCTGACGTCAGTTCTTTCTTTTTCCGCGCAGATCCGGATTAAGCACGTACCTCAGTCAATTTTTGACAACTTTTTTGAGACTTATGTCTCCTGGTGCACGTAGGGATGTCCGGATTTAAGTCTTGTGGCTCGTGCCGCCGTAACATGTCGGTGGCGGACCCCCAAGATGTGTGCCTCTACTGCTTGGAGCCCGACCATGACTCCCGGGGCTGTCGAGACTGTTGAGCCATTGCTCGAAGGCCTTGCGGGAGCGGAGCCAGAAGTTGCTGGAGGTCCGGCACTACTACACCGCCGCTCCGGTACTAGGGAGTGTGTTCGCTCTCCGACGCCCCTTGTCGCTCCGCCCCTGCGATTCCTCGGAGCCGGGGAGTCCCGCGGCCTACCCACTATACCCACATCTGTTGGCGACTCCCAAACAGATGCAAGAGATTATTGCTGCCATGGACTGCCTTTTAAGGCCCAGGGCTCCTGCCGGCATGCCTTCGGGCCCTGCGGTCCCATGTCCAGATCCTGTTGGCCCGGCGGCACCGCCACCTGCGCCAGCCCTGGCGCCACAGGATCCTGCGCCTCTGGCCCCAGCGCTACTAGGTGCAGCGCCGCTGACTCCGGCGCCGCCCTTGCCCCCGGCCCCGGTGCCGCCGCACTGGGTGCCGATTTTATCCCACCCCTGCCCCGGTTCTTCGACCATTTTGTTCCGGGCTGGGATCCGCATTTGGATACGGTGCTGACTCAGCCCCTACCGGCGTGGTTTTCGGCGCTGTTCCCGACGCCGCTTGCTCCCGCTCCGGCCCTGCCTCCGCAGCTGTCTTCCTCTACTCCGTGGCCAGACGAGGACTGGGACGGCTCAGAGGACCCCCTTGCCCATCAGTGTGACTCCGAGCAGGATGAGGTCGACGACGTTCAAGATGCGGTCCAGCTTGATGTGCCTTCTGACCCGGTGTTTGCCTCTCCTTCACCCACTATGGAGGAGGCCGCTTCCTACACCGTGGTGCTGTGACTGGCTGCGGAGGTTCTCCATCTCGATCACTCAACGATGGCCCTTATGACCAACCTCCTTACGGAGGTGCTCTAGACGGCATCTACGTCGTCGGAGCCGCTACTCCCTTTCAATGAGGCTCTCACCGAAGCCTCTTGGGCACTTGGTTGCGGCCGGCCTCTGGGGTACCGGTGGATAAAAACGCCGCTAGGCATCACCGCTCGGCTATCCTGCCTTCTTGGCCACTCACCCCACGCCTGAGAGCCTGGTCATTCAGGCCTCGACATCGCATAGTGCCTTTCCCACGGCTCCGCCGGATAAGGACTCTAAAAGGCTAGACCAATTTGGCAAGAGGTTGTTCTCAGCCAGCTTGGGGTTACGGTCGGGTAACACGGCCTGCTTATTGGGCCGTTACTCCCACGCGATGTGGGATTCGGTAGCCGAGATCATGCCTCCGTATTCTGAGGAGGTCCAGGCTGTCCTTTCCCAAGCGATTGTGGAAGGCAAGGATGCGGCGAAGTTTGCCATCAGGTGCGGTTTGGACACCGCTGACTCATTGGGCAGGGCGATTTCCACGACTGTGGCGTTGTGGCGCCATGCCTGGTTGCGTTCCAGTGGGTTCTCACCCGATGTCCAGGGCTCGCTCATGGACATGCACTTTGATGGCTCCCGCCTTTTTGGCGATCGGCCGACAATGCCCTGGAGCGCTTTAAAGACTATAGGGCCACGGCCAAGTCTTTGGGTCTATACACAAAGAACCCTGCCACGCCTGGACTTAGTTCCTTTTGTGGCCAGAGCAAGGGCGCCCAAGCACGCTCCTCCAACAAGCCTGTGTAGAACCAGCCTCCGCACCGCCGTGGATTCCGCAGGGGCGGGTTTGGAAACAAGCGCGTGGGTCAGTCCACCGCTACCCCCGCTGCTTCCACCTCTAAGCCTTCCTAATCCAAGCTTCAGGGGAGCACCCCACGCCGGTGGGTGACAGGGTCCGCCACCACCTCCACTACTGGCGCAAAATTACTTGGGACAAGTGGGTGCTGCAGATAATCTGCTAAGGTTACTCACTCCAATTTCTGTCCTCCCCTCCAGCCATGCCACCTCGGTACCACTGCATGTCGGGGGATCATTTGTCTCTTCTCCGTCAGAAAGTCATGGCCCTCCTGGCCAAGGGGGCCATTGAGTGCGTTCCCGGTCAGGAAGTAGGGAGTGGTTGTTATTCCCACTACTTTCTGGTCCCCCATCTTGCACCTCGGACGTCAATTGCTTCTTTCTGAAGGAGAAGACCAAGATGCTAACTCTGGCTCAGGTCCTGGCTGCCCTGGACCCTGGAGACTGGATCATAGCGTTGGACTTGCAGGACGCTTATTTTCACATTCCTGTGCTGCTGGCCCATCAGCGCTACCTGTGGTTCACGGTGGGCCGGGAGCATTTTCAGTTTACCGTGCTCCCCTTCTGCCTTACCAGTGCTTCTCGGGTGTTCACGAAGGTGATGGCGGTGGTCGCAGCTCATCTGCGCAGGTCAGGGGCGTCCGTCTTCCCCTACCTCGACGACTGGCTGTTGAAGGCGGGCTCGCCCCAGGTAGTCACCCACCTCCAAACTACGGCCGACCTCCTGCATTTGCTGGAGTTCTCAATCAATGTGCCGAAGTCGCACCGGAGTCCCTCTCAGAAGCTCCCTTTCATCGGAGCGGTTCTGGATTCAACGCTGTTTCATGTTTATCCTCCCGAGCAGCGAGTCCAGGATATTCAGGCTATGATTCAGCTCTTTCAGCCTCTATCCTGGGTTTCAGTCAGGATGACCCTCTGGCTTCTGGGACTGATGGCCTCCTGCATCCTGCTGGTGACGCATGCCAGATGGAATATGCGGGCTCTGCAGTGGGACCTGAAGTTCCAGTGGGCACCGCATCAGGGCAACCTGTCCGATCACGTCCAGATCTCGGAGGGCGCTGCACGACCGTTGCAGTGGGGGCTCATGAATCGCGATTGGGTCAGTGGCAGATCCCTCTCCCTCTCCCTTCCCCAACCGAAACACAGTGGTGACGGATGCGTCCCTCCTGGGCTGGGAAGGCCACATGGGAGAGGCAGAGTTCAGAGGCCTCTGGTCTCCGGCGGAGTTCCGGCTCCATATCAACCTTCTGGAGCTGTGGGCGATCCGGCTTGCACTGAAGGCATTCCTTCCCTCAGTCCGGGGTAGTGTAGTGCAGGTGTTCACGGACAACACCACCACCATGTGGTATTGCAACAAACCTGGCGGGGTGGGGTCGTGTACCCTATGTCAGGAGGCTTTGCACCTCTGGACATGACTGGAACATTAAGGCATTACCTTTGGTGGTTCAACACCTGGCAGGTTCTCTGAACGCCAGGACGGACAAATTCAGCCGCCCGTGCATAGTGGATCACGAACGGCGTCTGAACTCTGAAGTGGCGCAAGGTCCCTTTCTGCAGTGGGGAGAGCCTTGGTTAGATCTATTCACCAGCATTTCCAAGGCGGCACTCGCTCGGACACTTTTCGTCACGAGTGGAGCTGCGGTCTATTGTACGCCTTTCCGCTTATACCACTTCTGCCCAGAGTGCTGAAGAAGATCAGGCGCGACCGGGCCCAAGTCATTCTTGTGGTTCCGGACTTGGATCGTAGAGTATGGTATCCCGAGCTACGCAGTATGAGAGTTGATCCCCCGATCTGTCTGCCTCTTCGGGAGGATCTTCTGTCGCAGCAGCAGGGGACGGTCCTCCACCCGAACCTGTCCAGCCTCCACCTACATGCATGGAGTTTGAGCGCAACAGTTGACACCTTTCGATCTTCCTCCTGAAATCTGTGATGTTGTTCTGGCAGCCATGTGTCCCTCAACCAAAACGGTATACGCCTGCAGGTGGAATAGATTTGTGGCATGTTGCACTGCAAAGACTGTGGATCCCCTTTCTGAGGTTTTTCTGTTCCTTCTGTATTTAGCCCAGCAGGGCTTTGCTCTGGGCACTATCAAAGGTTACCTTTCAGCCCTCTTCGCCTATCTACGGCTTCCAGATCAGCCTTCTCTTTTTAAGTCCCCGGTTGTTAACAGCTTCCTTAAAGGCATTACACATACGTTCCCACCTGTGCCCTTCATAATGCCTCAGTGGGACTTGACTCTTGTCTTGACTTTTTTGATGTGTGCACCTTTTGAGCCCCTTCATAACTGTCCTTTACGTCTTCTCACCTTGAAAACTGCTTTCCTGGTAGCTATCACCTCTGCCAGAAGAGAGAGTGAGCTCCAGGCTCTTTCTTCCAAACCTCCTTTCCTTTCTGTTCATCCGGACAAGGTGGTTTTGAGGACTCGTCCTTCTTTATTGCCAAAGGTTGTCACGCCCTTTCACATCGGGCAGACCATCACTTGAACCACCTTCTTTCCGCCTCCGCATCCTTCCAGGGAAGAGGAGAGGCTCCACCGTCTGGACCCTAAACGTGCATTAGCATTCTATCTGCAGCGTACGCAACAGTTCCGGGTGGATGATCAGCTCTTTGTTGGCTACGTGGGTGCCAAAAAAGGTCTGGCTGTGCACAAACGGACCATCTCCCGGTGGGTTGTTCTGTGCTTCTGTTACTCCTTGGCCAAGAAGGAGCCTCCTGTGGGGCTGCGTGCCCATTCCACCAGGGCAACTGCAGCCACTACTGCCTTGGGACATGGCGTTCCCTTGCAGGACATTTGTCTGACCACTACATCGGCCTCGCTGCTCACGTTGACCAAGCACTACTGCCTTGACAGTCCAGTCCGGAGGGACGGCTTCTTTGGCCGTTCTGTGCTTCGTGAATTCTTGGTGTAAACTTGTTCGCAGACCCACTAACGGGGTTGGTATTGCTGGGGTATCTATTCTAAGGTAAGGAATCTCTTTCAGGTGCACAAGTTACTACTTGTGTAACAATATATCTGTAAGCGACCTTAGTTAGTGATAGATTCCTTACCGCCCCACCCATCCTCCCCGTTCTGCGAACTGATTACTAGGGTTAAGGTCATCCCTTTTAGGGCCCTAGTTTTATGCACCAATGGTCAGTTTCTTGTATGGCTCTGCGTTTCGTCGCGGAAAGTCATGTACAGAACTGACGTCGGCACACGTAAGTGGCACCTATGTAGTCTCCGTGACGTAATCTCGGCATAAACGACGCCAGCGACTGATGCGGAGCTGCACAACGCCACCTACTGAGGCGCAGGGGTAATGCGAAGCAAAACTTTCCGGATCCAGTCTGACACCTCGGGATATTCTAAGGTAAGGAATCTATCCCGAACTAATGTCTCTTACAGATATATCGTTACACAAGTAGTAACTTGTGCCTATTTAATTTTCTAATGTATTTTTTCTCCATATCCTTTACTACCACCTTTCTCCTTCTTAGCGCTCTTTGTGCTCAATTTTTGTTCTGGATTTATAACTTTTTTTATCTTAACTTGGCGCTATGTTATTTAGATACTATTAATCCGCATCAACGTATGCATATAACATTGTTTTTTATCTTTTTGTTTTAAGCAATGGCCTTCATCACCTACATCTTGCTTGCTGGCATGGCTCTGGGGATACAGCAAAGGTTGGTCCTTTGTGAATTGTGATTTGGTACTTAGTCCTTTTGTCTTTATTCAGCCATACCTGCTTAACTGTAGAAAATGTGCGTTGTCTGTGTTGGGGTGGAGGTCCAATGTAATTGTGGAAGTTCTGTGGGTCAGGAATTGTTTCATAAACCTTTGCTCCTCCCAGCTGCAAATAATGTGTGATTTTGGTTGTTTCAGGATTTTGGCAGGAAATCTGTGAGTAAAAGGCAAAATATAAAACATTGGCGCCTGTTACGGTTGAAACTCAGTGGAGTAATTACTATTGTGAGAAATGATTTTACAAGACCATCTACTCCATGGAATTACATAGTTGTACACTCTGTGGAAATCAAATAGGGTGCAGTAATACCACATTGGGTGGTAACCTTGCAGTGCAGTATTACCAGGCCATAGCAAAGTTTGGGCCAGGATTGGGAGAATAACATGCAGGTTGCAGCAATAACCCATTTAGATTCATATGTTCTAGATTAATTGGCCTTTCTGTTCGGTAATATATTCACCCTGCTTTAAGTGGGTCAATATGTGGCACTTGTTGTCATGGTTTGCCCGAAAATGTGAGTTTTCAACTGAAATACGAACACCTTGTGACTTCTAATGGGGCTTGTTTTTTGTAAAACCGGTTTGTTAAACATATTAAGGGATGCACAGTGCGATTGTTCTGATTACCACATTTGAAGAAGGGAAAGGCTGCATCACAAACGTGACTTTGATTGCAAGATGTTTCTTTCTTGGATTTCCACTAGAACAATAACGTGCTTCTGGCTGGTAAAAGACCATTGAGCTCAAATCATCCCATCTATTTATGCCCCATGTACCTCAATACTGTGTTCTATTTGTTGAGTACATGTTTTGCAGTGTGAAGCTTTTCTGGATTCACATGCTGTGCATTAGTATGCCATCTAGTGGTTGGGTCCAGAATTGTTCTATCTTGTTTCTTTGTTCTTTTTCTTTCTTTCGTGTTGCTAGGCATCAACCTACTACCATTTGGTGTCCCCCTGAGACGTCTTAGTGCTTCCTCCGGGGTGCTCGCTCCCACCTTTGGTCGCCATCTTCTGATTCTTTTTTTCCGCCGTTTGGTCTGGATCGATACGGAAGGAGCTCGCAACTTTGGAGAGGAGAAAAGATGAAAATCAGGAAAAAATGTATCAAAATCTACAGTACAGCCATTCAAGGTGCCAAACTTATAGTCAAGATGCCAGAGGGTGCAGAGAGTGGAAAGAATAACCTCATTGATGACCTGAGAACAACGCCTGTGCAGGGGGCTCCCTGTGCGTGGTGATGGACAAAACACCATTCAAGTTTTGCCAGAATTGCCATCACAAGTTCGCCCAGAAGGACCAACATCCAGTCTACAACCTCTGCTTACCAGTAGATCACCGAAGAGAAGATTTAATCGAGTAGTTGGCGTTCAACCTTAAAACTCTTGGGGTAATGGAGAGGCAGAGAAGAGCCAACTATAACATGCAGGGGCAGAGTGCAGCACCATCGCTACAGTCCTGCGTCTCTCCAGTGAGGAGGAGGAACATGTCGCAGACTGTCCAGAAAGCAACACTGACTTGGACATCCAAGTTGTTGAGGTCGAAAAGAAAGCTTTGAGAGAGGCAATCGACCCATCGTTCTTGAAGAAATTAGAAGAGTCTCGAAAAACATTCCAGGGCCCTCTAAGGGAGCCTCGGCGTGAAATCTTTCGACGTCCGGAGCCGCGTCCTGAGAAAAGCATACAGTAGGATCCTTAGACAAGGACTCCGTAAAGGCAAAGACCCTTGAAAAACCAAGACTTCGAGAGACGGTCAAGGAAAGGACGCATCACCTTCGAAACTAGAGCGGTTGAGATCCAAAAAGCATGACCCGCCACCGGCATCGGCCATAAAGGCACCTTCTACCACGAAAAGAAAGGCTGAGAGTCTTTACGCCGCAACACACACGTCAGAGATAGTCAAAATGTTGAGTATTTTACAGTGAAAGAAGGATTTTGATGAAAGCTTGAAACAATTCAAGATATCGCCGAAGACCTCCACGGTGATCTAGAAAAGCATTAAGGATTTAGAGCCTCCCTTGACCCCTGAACCTCTAGGAACAGGAAGACTAGTTCTTTTTCGGAGAAGAAGAGACTTGCATAGGATCAGAAACCTCTGAGGTTTCCCCAGAGGAGGCTGTCGACACCTATCCTTCTTCACCAGACGATATTGGTATTTACAACAAAGTCATTAAGCAAACCGCAGATACCTATGAAGTACAATTTGAGGAAGAAAACACTCAGTCTTGTTTTTGCTGGAACCTTTAATGCCTACAAAATCATTGAACCAATTCCTTCCTATGTTACCAAGTGTGCTAGACAAGGCAAAGGGGGCGTTTACGGAGCCTGCCACATGTAGGGCAGTCACGCCTCCGCTCCTTCAAGGATCCTAATTACACCAAGGGCTTGGTGACTGCTGTCTCCATCTTAACAGCCATGGCCAGGAAGAAAGCAAATGTACGAAGTGCAACTTTGTCACCACCAGATAAGGAAAACAAGAGAATGGACATCATGGGCAGGAAGGTCAAGGTGTGGGGAAGCACAACCAACAGGCATACCAGCACTGGGAGGAGATAGGTGACCTACTGAAGCACCTACCAAAAGAGAGCAAGCCACTTAGTAGAGGATGGGAAGAATATAGCTAATACCCGTTTAAAATCGCCCCTAGATGCCGTAAAAATGTTAAATAGGCAAATAAAGATCAGTTTCACAGAAAGAAGACATGCATGGCTACGAATCTCCTGATTCAAGCCAGAGGGGCAGAACAGCATACTGAATGCACCTTTCAACAGGGAACAGCTCTTAGGAAGCCTGGTGGACGAAATTCTAAACTAATTTAAAAAGGACAAGAAGAAAGCAAGGTCTATGAGGGCTCTACAATTCAGAAGTGGCATGCATATAGGAACCACCCCCCCAAGAAGGCCAGCAGGTAGGGGGAACCATCACTCCACAACCTTGCACCAAACATATCAACAAGCTTACTAATGGGGGAACCGCAACAAGGACAGCAACAAGGTTGGCAGTACCAGCAAGGAAGTCAGTCCTTTTGAGGACACTCCTGGGGAAGACGCCTACCACAGTGTTGGGTGGCCCCCTACAACCAAATGACTGCACTCTGAACAAAATACACACACCAAGAAGATCCTGGAGTGTGCCCCCAAAGAGAGCAAAATGACAAGAGACCAACGCAACCAACCAGCTCCTTCAACATTCTACACCAGTTGGAGGCAGGCTAAAAAAAAATCCTCCACCATTGCAGAGAGATCAATTTAGACAAGTGGATCCTGAACATAATACAGTACTGTTACTGCATAGAACTAATCAAATCCCCTCCAAAAAGAGGCCCAAGGAAGGAAGTACATTCCAAAGGGGAAACTACTCCGCTACTCCAAGAAGTACAAGAACTAAGGAGCGAAGGAAGCTATAGAGCTAGTGCCACACATGAAGTATGTGGAGTAATTTCACTTGTTTATTTCTCGAATTCCAAAGATAGACGGAATGCTGCGTCCTATCTTAGATCTAAGGTTTCTCAACAAATTTATAAACTTAAAGGTTCAAGATGGCAACTCTGAAACAGGTGATACAGCTACAAAAATGGGACTAAATGGCTACAGTAGACCTAAAGGACACCTATTTGCACATCCCCATGAACAACAAGCTCAACAAACTCTTCATTTGTGATCAACAAGACGCACTACCGATTCAAAGTGCTAGCGTTCAGATTAAGAATAAGAGGAGTGGATAGATCTATCCTGAAAGAAAGAAAAAGCTAACTTCCTTAATTATTGACACAGCTATAGATGTCTCAAAAGCAGGCTTTCACCATTTGGCAGGAGAAGACAAGGCTGGTTAAAGTCTACTGTCTTCAATACTAATGTCCAATCTAAGATACTAGTTCTACCTTTTGGTGGCATCTCTTAGTTGGTAAACATGTTGATGAAGTTTTGCGAGATGTTTAAAACGAGTTTACTCTTGACTTGTACCCCTTTTTCCGCCTGGTCCTCAAGTTAGTGGGGGATATCCCTTTTTGCTCCTGCGTGGAAGAACAAAACATCAGATAAATGGGTCATGCAGATTGTCCAGTCAGGCCATTTTCCTGGAGTTCATCCAGAGACCATCCTGTTAGTCCACCCAAAAAGTTCATCATCTTCATTTGTGTCAATCAGCCTGGGCCTGAAATTTTTTGCAGTGTTCTGCTCAAGTGCAGCCAACTTAAGCGGACAGGGACACTACGGGACGGCAAGAGTATTGTGTATGGAGCTTCTTGGCCTACTTTGATGAAAATAAAACACTGCGAATAATTTCAGGACCAGGCTGATTGACATGCCCGGCCTATGGACAGACCGCAAGGGATTTTGACCCTTCTGTGCTGTTTTGTTCTCTCTCGCCTCACTGGAGCCCACACGCCCATTTTTTTCATGCCCAGGCCCACAAAAGCCTTCTCAGGGTAACAACCCCCCCTCCTCCCTTCTCACTACCACTGCCCTGAGGAAGACCCCGGCGTAAGGGACTCACTTACAATTCTATAGGTGTCGAAATGTCGACTTCTTACACATGAGCCAGTTACAACAACAGCGGTGAATCACTGTTATTTGATCATGGCTTTTGGAATTATGAATACTGGTTGAATAACTTGGCTGATTTGTGAGCCTTCCTGTTGTGTAAATATTATACTGTATGAATCACACTTCTGTGTATTCACTTCCTTATCCTCTTCCCCCATCACAACTCCTACCTTCCCTCTCCCCTCCTGGGGCACTGTTTTTTAACACTGTTTACAAATGTATGACTCATTAGGAGTCCAGTGTGATTAAATAACACTGTACACTAAATACAAAAAGTATTTATTGTTCTTTTGATAAGTATTGTTTATTTCTATGTATAAGAAACTATCCACTGGGACCTCCTATTCCAATGGCTATTTGATAACCAGGTCCCAGTGACTACCTTTGGGTTCACCCTTCTATGTAACCATAGAATTTACAAATCTAGGTCGGTAAGAGGGAACTCTGGCCCAGGGGAGAGAAATCTCTCGATCGGGACCAAGAATATTTCATCAAGAAAAAAAATCTATACGTTTTATGGCTAACTCGTGGCAAAATGAACAACATTTCCCTTATATTGATAGACTTCCCTGTTGTTGGGTAAGAAGATAACTACTAAGGTTAAGAATGGATATCAGCCCCTGTTATGCTAACAATGGGGTAAAAAGAGTGAATATTGATGATAAAGGGAAATGTGTTTGTAATCTGGGAACTATGTGCTACATATTACACATTTTATTGGTCTGTCAGAAGGATTTGGATATACGGAAAGGAAAATGCTACTTACCAGTATGCATCTGTTCTTGGCATGTAGAGCTGCAGAGTTACACTATGCATAGATGGCCACCTAGTGTTGGGCCCGGATGTTTGCAGTTTGTTTTGTTGTAGAAAAGTCTTTGGAAGTCACGGGATAGGTGACTCCTCCTTTGGATGATACTGCGCATGGGCATCGGCTCCATCCCCAGATTGTTTTTCGCCATTAGGGAAGTGATGGAGCTGTACAAGAGGTAGTGATGTCCATGTGATTTGTATCTAATTAAGATAATACTGGAACAGATAAAGGTAGCCGGGGAGGCGGGTTGTCGTGTGTAACTCTGCAGCTCAAGTAAATATAAAAGAAAGGGAGGGCTCCTTCTTGATCTAATTTGGGACAAGGAGATATAAAGTGAAAAACTAGAGAGGTCCCAATAGGTTCGACTCTAAAAAACCTTTACGTGTATTACCCTAATAACTCACAATGCCAGCTTACTAGAAGCATATACAAAATTACTCAATTTTTAGCATATATTGAAAAATTGTCATATCAGAAATCATAATACATAAATAATACATGTGTTTGGTTAAAAAGCAATTTATTACAAATCATTAAAATTAATGTCATATAACATCAATAGTGTCGTACATACAAATAAAGATACAATTTGTTAAAAGCAAATTTTGGCCAGTGTTAACAATAACAAAGATAAAAGTGATAAAACGATCACAGTTGTCTAAGGTTGTCGACGCAGCCTTTCGGTGTATAACGATACCACCTTCTTCAGAAGAAACAATTCTATATATAAAAAAAGCATACAATTAGATACATTCACTGGTTTATTAAAAGAACATTTGTTTAAACCTTTGCACAGCACAATTTTGTTTTCACATATGATTCTGTTCGTTTTTTGTTAAACAACATGGATATGTTCCAATTGTTGAGTCATTTTGGCACTTTGAGTTATGTAGGGCTACACAAGTAGGTTCTTTACTATAGTGACTTGACGTCACAATGAGGTAGCTCAAAGAAGAAATTCAAGGTGCATACCTGTGAGTAATAGTTATCCCTCTCTTCTTAATTGGAGGTAGCTTAATAGGTATCTCTCGATTTGGTAGAGGGTCTGGTCTATTCTTTCCAGTGTCACATTTCTTTGTTGGGAGCATAGGATATTATGACTTATCTATTCTTTTAATAGCTAGTGTTAGCATAGTTCTTATCTCAGAATACCCCATTACCATTTGAGGGCATATGAGATTACCCTTCAAATTCAAGGGCTCAAAGGTCGAGAAAGTTAGTGCTGATGGCTCAAAGAATAAAAAATACAAGGTGCATACCTGTGAATAGTCGTTGTTATCCCTCTCTTCTCAGTTTGAGGTAGCTTAATAGGTATCGCTCAAATATTAGAAGGTCTGGTCTAATCTTTCCAGTGTCAAATTTCTTTCTGTTGGAAGCATGAGATTATATAACTTTTCTTGTTCTTTTTATGGCTATTATTAACACCGTTATTATCTCAGAAATCCCTGTTTTTATTTGAGGGCGTATTACATTACCTTTCAAGTTCGAGAACTCTAAGATGGAGAAGGTTAGTGCTGGAAGGGGGCCACTGTATTTAGAAAGTCTCGCTAAAATGAAACCAAATGAAATATTAAGATCTAGCAGGAGGAGCCCAGGCTGTGTCTTTCAACATATCCAAATAGACGACTATTTTACATGTTATTGATTTATATTCATTGGGGGGTTTCTTTTAAATTTCCAACATCTGAGCAAAACTCTATGGTATCATGCCTTAACAGGAGAAATTAGAGAGAAAATGACTCTTTTGGGAACTAATAATAAATATTTCTAGTTTGAAAGAATTAGAGGATTACACGGTGTACTCCCCATAAAATCGAGGTTATATTGCTCTCAGTGCAGCATCATTGTATTCTTTTGACTTTGTTACCAATGCTCAGTATCCTTTTATAATGTCCATTTTCAAATTGGACCTGGGGGGGATTACATTTCATTCGATCATTTTTGTTGCATTTTAATAAAATTTGTTCATTTTCTATGCCACATTCCATGCTTAGCTTGGTGGTGCTAACTTGCTTTAGTTAGATAGACTGGTTATTGAATAAATGGAAGATATTTTAAATAGAAGATATTTTAAATGGCCAGACCGGGAAAACGAATCTTTTTCTTTTATGTAGTGCACTCGTCACTTTGATATGCTTCTCGTTTTGACAAAGCAGTGCACCTCTAAAGAAAAACTCCTGTCATGTCGGTAATTCCGACTCTGCTAAATAAACAGTCCCATAGTTCCCATCTGGTTTAACATTTTTGTTTGGGACCCAACGGGACATACTTATTACTTTCCACTTGGCCTCTGGTTATTTTTAACAAACTGAATTTTAGATTTGTAGTGGCATATCTTAGTGCTCAGAGAATATTGATAGCTCTCATCATCCATACGTTTATCTATTCTTTTTTTAAGATAACACGGGGTTCTATTAACGGAATAGTTGATATGGTACTACACAGAGGTCTCTCGGGTTACCTTATGTTTTTAAATCGGCCTCCCTGCTCCCTTCTCAGCTGCCTCTCGTCCTCAATCCGGAAGTAGTTTAGTCCTTGCCTCGATTAGTTTCCTTTTTAAGCAAGTTCTCGCAGGAGTTTTCTAAATTAACTCTCACGTGATTCCAATCGTCGTATTGGATTGATTGTGCTCGGCGCTTACGTTAAGAACTACATTTGTAGTTCGACGTTTGATGTGGCACCTTGCTCAGATCAAATGTCGCGGTATTTAGGCCCTTACATAGTATCAACGTATGCAGACCTACGAACCGGAACTACAGCTGTGGTTTAGCATTACGTTTAGAACTACATTAGTAGTTCATAGTTCGGTATGGCAACCTGCTCAAGTAAAAAAACGCGACATTTGGGCACTTGTGTAATATCAATAATATGCAACGCTACGAACGAGAACTACTATTGTAGTTTAGCATCATTTTCGATCTTTGGCATTTTTATTAAACAATTTAGTTGGAAAATATTATTCTTCTCACATTGTCCTATTCTTAATTTAGTTCACAGTGACTTTCTCTTTACCCGGGGAAACTTATTTGATATAAAAGTCGGATAATCTTGTTGGATAAAATAGAATAGTTATCGTTTTATACAATATACTCATCTCGTGCCTCCTATTTGAGCTACACGTTTTAATTTCTCGTTTTTGGTAGAGTCTCTCTTCCAGGATTTTTTTGAATTTTAGTGTGCCAATGAGGAAGGGATATTGTAGAAATTAAATACTAATTCTATAGACCATTATATTTATGTTGGAATGAACCACCATAATTCATACGTATGTATAGGATAATAGTGGTTGATACTGGTTCACGTTATTTTTATCTACTTATCTCAAGCTTGAATTTTCATCTTCTAAGTGTAAGCAATATTTGTTATGAATCATATTGACATTTTCTGAGGCTGGTTCTTCTATGTGGGTGGTATCTAACTGTCCTGGAGCCTATAATCAAATATTGGCGTATTTAGAGAATCCTTTCCCAGTCTTCTCTGGTGTTTAGTCCTTCTTTTACAGAGTCGAATCTGGGCATGAAAAATTGTTCACGTCTTTTACGTTTTGTGTTAATGTCACCTCCTCTCATTGTTTGGGTTATTATCTCTAGGCCACACCAGCGCAAGTCATCAATATTGTGACCTGCTGTTGTCCAGTGGTCTGTCAGGGGAGCACCATTCTTCTTACAGCGAATGGCCGATTTGTGCTCGTTTAATCTCAGCCTAATTTCTCGGGATGTTTCGCCAATGTATATGTAATCACATGGACATTTGATTAGATATACCAGATTTTTAGATCTGCAGTTAATGAATGATTTGATATTATGTTTTGTTTTTTTATGTTCCATGAGAGAACCCTTGATGATCTTATCACAGTTTGAACAGTTACTGCATGGGAAAGTCCCAACTGGGAGTGGGTTTTTATCAATAGTCATTTGGGTTTTTTGGCTAACTTCTCTGTATTTATGGACTAAGCTGTTCCTAATGGTCCGGTTACGACGGAAGGCAAACATTGGTTTTGGCACTTGTTCTTTATTCTTTTTTGTTACTAAGTTCCAGTTGCGGTTGATTATGTTCTTAATCTTATTGCTTACTCCACTATAGTTACTCACAAATACTAACCTCTTATTAGTTTCAGAAACCTTTTCTTTTTCTTTAAAAAGGTTCTCTCTGTTGAAGTATCTAGCTCTCTTGAAGGCTTGTTTAACCATTTTTGTCAGGTAACCTCTATCTATTCATTTTGTGGATAATGCATCCGCATGTTTTAAAAAAACTTTATTTTGGGAGCAATTACGTTTTAATCTTAAGAACTGGCCGAATGAGATATTATTTTTCTGACAGGGTGTGTGGTGGCTTTGGTAATGAAGCATCGTATTTCTATCTGTTTTTTTAGTAAACAGTTCAACTTGTAAGATACCGGATTCATGTTTAATCACTATGTCTAGGAATTCACATTTTTGTTGGTCATAGTGGCTAGTAAATCTAAGATTTTTATCTCCTAGATTGAGCCAAGAGATAAATTCTTCTAGATTCTCCACGGATCCTGTCCAGATAAAAAAAAAATATCATCTATATAACGGGACCAAACCGTGATATTTTCAAAGAAAGGGGCAACAGAATTAAAAATGTGCGTTTCTTCAAACTGTGCCACGTACAGGCATGCCAGACTAGGAGCGCAGGTGGCTCCCATGCTGGTACCCTTTGTTTGTAGAGTTATTTATTAAATAAAAAAATATTATTTTTCAAAACCATGGTTATGCAGTCAATGATGAATGATTCATGGGATGTAGGATCACAGTCTTTTTGACAGAGTAGGCTTCTAATCATTTCAATGGTATTATCTTGAGGTATGTTAGTGTATAACTCCTCTATATCTAATGTTACTAAATATTGTGAGTCTGGGTTGAAAGGTAAATTCTATACTTTTTTTTATGATAGCGGCTGTGTCTTTGGTATATGCTTTCTGTTTTACTGCATGTGCTTGTAAGAAGTGATCAGCGTATTTACTCAATGGTTCTGTGAGAGAACCAATGCTTGACACTATAGGTCTCATAGGGGGATCTGTTGGATTTTTATGGATTTTTGGAAGTCCATAAAGTGCTGGTATCGTGGGGTTGGTATGAAGTAAAAATTTATACTCTTCGTCACATATAGTGTCATCCTCTCTTGCAAAATCTAACATTCTTTTTACACTTTTTTCAAGTTCAGACCAATCCCTTCTACTCGACTTTTGATAATGGTCTCTGTTATTAAGCAGTAGTATCATTTTCTCATTGTATTGTGTAGTAGACATAACCACAATACTTCCGCCCTGGTCAGCTGGTTTAATAGTGAGTTCCTGGTTATTTTCTAATTTGATAAGGGCTTCCTTTTCTGTTTTACTGAGGTTAAATTCTACCCAGTTTTTTTGATCTAGTACATCTGAGACGCTTTTGGTAACTGCTATTTCAAAAGCTTCAATCTGTTTGTTAATTTGACCTAGTTGTGGGGTCCAAGTAGATTTGGGTTTGAGGCCTGACTTGTTAAGGGATACTGGTCTTTCTTTATCTTCAAAAAAATGACATTAGTCTCACCTTTCTAAAAAAGTTTTGAAGATCTCTTTCTAAACTGAATTTGTCTACTGGGGATGAGATTGCATATCCTAGACCTTTCTCAAGTAATTTTATTTCTACAGGGGACAGATCAGTGTCGGACAGATTTATAACAGGAGGTTTTTTTAGATGTCCCAGGTCTTCTGGCTTCTAGTGTATGGTCTGTGTTGGTATTGAGGTTGAGGCTGATATTTGTCCCTTCCTCTCCCTCTCTGTTGGACAAAGTTCTGTTTTTGTTCTAAAAAAGGAAGGGATGTCTTGTTGAGGCCTTTTGGTGTTTCATGTTCCTTACTATTAGTTCTGTTATCACTCTGTATTTCTGTCTCGCTATCAGAACTGGTATAAGAAGTGTCAAAGAATCTGACTCTTTTTTTGATAGTTATTTCCCTGGTTTTGTTGCCATGGTTTGCGGTATTGGGGCATTTCTATGGGTCGATCGTAATAGTCCTTTTTTAAATACGGATAAGTAAATTCCGGATTGTACTTGGCCACATCATTTCTTAGCTTATTGCTTTTCTTATTGAATAGATAGTCCCTGTAGCCATCTACATCTTTTTGGATGTCTTCTAGTTTTTTAATTGCATCATCTAGTGCTGTGCTTTCAGTTAGTTTCTTTTCTAGATCTTTAAGTTCTTGTCTCTCAACTATTAATATGTCTGAGGCTGTTTCTATGATCAAGAGCATCCAGTCGCTGCTGCATCTGTTGGCTACTAGGGTCCAACTCTGCAGCTCTACATGCCAAGAACAGATGCATACTGTTAAGTAGCATTTTCCGTTCGAGTCATATGAGCTGCAGATTACACACTATGCATAGATTGTATAGCAGTACCCACACCTAGCGGCGACCACCAATATCTGTTGCAGTTGTTTGACGGTGTTTTTACTACAGCCTGGCCCACAGTGGCTTGTTGTTTAGTTTGCACATCTACACAGTAATGCTTTGTGAATGTGTGCGGTGTAAGCCATGTAGCTGCTTTGCTTATATCATCTAGGGGAATGTTCCCGAAGAATGCCATTGAAGCCCCTATTTTCCTTGTAGAATGGGCTTTTGGAGGAATTGTTAATGTACGTTTGGCTTTGTGGTAACATATTTGTATGCATTTAACAATCCACCTAGCGATCCCTGATTTTGATATGGGGTTGCCTTTATGTGGCGGTGAAACGGACACAAAAAGTTGTTTTGTTTTACGAAAAGTTTGTGTCCTTTCGATATAGTACAGTAATGCTCTTTTGACAACTAAGGTGTGTAGAGCTCTTTCTGCGACTGTTTAAGGCTGCGAGAAAAAATACGGGCAGCTCAACTGATTGATTTAGATGGAGTGGTGAAATGACTTTAGGAAGGAATTTAGGATTAGTACGAAGAACCACTTTGTTATGATGCATTTGCAGAAAGGGTTCTTGAATGGTAAATGCTTGTAGTTCACTAACCCTTCTGAGAGAAGTAAGGGGAAACTCCTGTTGGCGATTAAAACAAACACCAGCAGATGTTAGAATTGCTAAGGAAAATTACAAGAGAGTACAGGTGGCATCAAAGAAGTTGTGGGAGGAGGGCAGTTGGGCTGATATGTTAGAAGCTGCAAAAACAAAGGTCACAATAGGGTATTGGCGGCTAGTCACGAATGGGAACCATGTAGGGAGGGTTGTTAAGGACGTCTAACTCGATGAGATGACGTGGGTTAACCACTTTTCTACCCTATATAAAAAAATATGAGGGGAATCACAGTGAGACTAACGGTGAAGCACTGTGGTATACAGCCCCTATTGACCCTCTGGACTTTACAATTGAAGAAACAGAGATAGCAATAAACTCTGTGAAGAGTGGCAAGGCGCCGGGGTTAGATAAAATACCTGGAGACCTCTGTAAACACGACACAAAGATATGGGCACCCTATATAAATTATTTATGCAACACGCTGTCGCGTAGCAAAGATTTTCCTAATAGCTGACGGGGAGCCGAGATTGTCTTAATTTTTAAAAAAAAGGCGAACCCCTCGAACTATCAACCAATCAGCCTAATGGACATTCTCCAGAAAATTTACTCAAGGCATATCTTCGTGTACATGAGTGGTTAGAAGACAAGATGGTCCTTACAAAGTTCCAGGCCGGATTTACGAGTAAA
Source organism: Lissotriton vulgaris (assembly GCF_964263255.1). Classification (NCBI taxonomy): domain Eukaryota; kingdom Metazoa; phylum Chordata; class Amphibia; order Caudata; family Salamandridae; genus Lissotriton; species Lissotriton vulgaris. The sequence continues at coordinate 657,042,889 of NC_141697.1, forward strand.
GTGAGCACCATCGATCAAGTCTTCAGGCTCTGCTGCCTCTACTGGAAATACGTCCATATTAAAAAGGGCCATTTGTATGTAGCCTTTGTAGATCTTAAGGCGGCATTCGACTTAGTGCCGCGAGAATTGCTTTGGAGGTCCCTTCATAATGCTGGGCTACCTGATTGTTTGTTAACTCAGATAGTCGAGTTGCATGCTAGGAACTTTGCCAAAGTAAGGTGGGGCCCGAATGGTGAACTCACTAAGAATATACCAATTGAGCCGCGGCTGCGTTTTGGCCCCGGCATTATTTTCGCTTTTTATGAATGACATTCCCGAACATTTAGATGGCTGCTTGAATGACTCTCCGAAATTGAATGGACATTCTTACTAAGCATAATTTAAGTACTAGTAAATCGGTTTCACTAGCTGTAGAGCTCTTTAAACACAAAGTACAACCAACAGCTCTTTATGGTGCTGAAATTTGGGGTCCGATGTAAAAGAATGCTTTTGACATTCTGGACAACAAATTTATGCGTAGCATAGTAAGGGCCCCGAAAGGCACACCCTTACTTGGACCTTAAGAGAACCGATCATTATACTATTGTACGACCGCTGATGTTCTGGGTCAGATTATGGCAGACTCCAGAACTGCATGGTTATAGGAATGGGTTAAAAGAGTTACTGTGCTTAGATGTATCCAACTCCAATGCCTGGCTAAAACATATCAGAATGTGGTTTACTAAAATAGGTCTTCCTCAATTTTGGAAAAGCCCTGAAAGGTTGCCTACGAATTCAAAATAAGTGGTACAAAATGCGTTTTGGGGCTTTTATAAACAACCAAGTATTTAACAGCATTAATGGTGGGTCATTGGTTAGCACCTTCTTAACCTTTAAGGATGTACCCCTATTTGAGAGTTTCCTCGATGAAATTGAGCCCCCACTAGCTAAAACCCTTTTCATGAAATTTAGATATGGCAACCTCAAGACTAATTCAACTCTTGCACGTTGGTCAAGGAAAAGTGCATATTGACATTCCAACTACAGGAGACTTATGCACTATGTGCGAGGGCAACCACAAGGAGGACGACATGCATATCCTTTTCTTCTGCCCAGCATATACACTGACCAGAAGAAAGTGGACTAAACCTCTGTGTAATCTTTTAGGAATTAGGTCATGTATGACGGCACTTAGAATAATTAAATCCGATACATCACAAACTATTGTATTCAGTGCCAGCAGATACCTTTTATTCCATCTATTTTGTTCGTTGTAAAAAAGACTTAAAGTTGTAAAAGTCATGGAGTTTTTTATGTATTTTAAGAGTTGGCTGAGCTGAGTGAATTAGACAGTCATGATTGTAATAAGTTTACGATTTTTAATTCACTAATTTTATAAATGACAATTATCACTATTATGACTGTGTGTAAAATGGATTTTAGATTGTTTTAAAATGAAATGATTATTGTTGAAATCTTTTATGGTAAATAATTGCTGAAATAAAGAAAGAGAAGTAATTGCTACTAGGAAAGCTACTTTCCAGGTTGGGAATTGCAATTCACATTTATGTAATGGTTCAAAGGGAGGTCCCATTAATCTTGTGAGAACAATGTTTAAGTTCCACACTGGTGCAGGTGGCGTTCTGGGAGGAATTATTCTTTTGAGTCCTTCCATGAAAGCTTTTATAGCTGGTACTCTAAAAAGAGATAGATGTTGTCTATTTTGTAAGTATGCTGCAATGGCAGCGAGGTGTAGTCTGATAGATGTATAGGCTAAATTGCCTTATTAAGGTGTAATAGATATCCTATGATGTGTTGAATAGACAGGTCTAAAGGATTTATTTGGTTGTTTTGGCAGTATATGACCAACCGTTTCCACTTAGCAGCATGCTCTAGTAGTGGGACGTCTAGCTTCTTTGATAACGTTCATACATTCTGGAGAAGGGTTGAGGTAACCAAACTCTGACCTCAGGAGCAAGATCGCTAGGTTGAGCTGAGCTGGGTCCGGGTGTCTGATCTCTCCATGGTTCTGTGTTAATAGGCGTGGAGATAGGTTTCGTTTTTGGTGTGGTACTACAGACATCTGCAACAGCGTGTTGTACCACAGTTGTCTGGCCCAAGTTGGATCGACTAGAATGAGCATCAAGGAATGTTGTTGTAGTTTGCGTACTACTAACGGAAGTAGTGGGAGAGGAGGAAAAGCGTATGCAAATAGTTTTGACCAGTTCATCCATATCGCGTTGCCTTTGGACAATGGGTGTGGGTATCTGGCGGCATAATTTGGGCATTTTGCGTTTTCGTGGGTGGCAAAGAGGTCTATCTGAGGTTGTCCCCACATTTGAAAGAACGGATGAAGAACTTGCTGATGAAGTTCCCACTCGTGGATCTGCTGTGTTTGTTGACTTAGCTGATCTGGCATTGTGTTTTGTACTCCTGGGACGTGTTGGGCTAAGAGGAAGATCTTTAGTGGTATAGCCAATCTCCATATCTGCTGTGCTAACAGAGCTGCAGAGAGTGTGTTCCCCCTTGTTTGTTTATGTAGTACATAGCTGTCATATTGTCTGTGCGGACTAAGACCGCTTTGCCTGACACTTGAATTTGAAATGCTTTTAGGGCTAGAAACAAAGCGAGCAACTCCAAATGGTTGATGTGGAGTAACTTTGTTGCGGTGTCCACCTGCCTTGCATGGTGTGTTGCGGTAGGTGAGCTCCCCAGCCGGAGAGCAATGCGTCCGCTGTCATGACTATTTGGGGAACTGGCTCTAGGAACGGTCGCCCTTTGAAAAGGTTTTTGGTGTTCCACCATTGCAGAGTACGAGGAGTCCGACCGTCTACCAACACTGGGTCTGTTAAGTTGACCTTGAGCCTGGTTCCATTGGCGTGCTAGGCACTCTTGAAGTGGACACATTTGCAGTCTTGCGTGAGGTAGTACAAATATGCAAGATGCCATCATTCCGAACACTCGAGCTGGTAGCGAGTGTTGCGGTTTGAATTTTGTTAGGAGAGTTTGTACACTTGTTATCCTGGCTGGAGAGGAATAAGCTACTGTTAGTTGGGTGTTTATTGTAGCGCCGAGATACTGTTGTATGTGTGATGGTTGCAGATGCGATTTAGTGCGATTTACTGTGAATCCCAAGTCGTGAAGCAGTTGAATAGTAGCGTGAGTCTTGTACACACTGGCTGTATGAGCTGGCTTTTATGAGCCAGTCGTCTAGATATGGGAAGACATGAATATGTTGTCTTCTTAAGTGTGCTGCTACTAATACCAAAAAGGGTATGGCTCTAATCAGTAAGGCTGAGCCCTATACACTATACAACAAGAAGTGCCAATACTGATACATTATTCAAAGCTGTTTTATCATAAATCGTAGACCACAAGGCAATGCATCTGAGAGCTCATTAGTAGCTTTTTATTCAAATGTGCTAATTTTTAATTTCCAAAAATTCAATGCTTTTTAAAAAAAAAACACAAAACAAACAATGGGATTAATTATGGACACAGGGACTAGTGAAAAATCCAACACACATTCATTCACTCACCAACTCACACTTTCCACAGCAAACCTAACACATTCAACCTACTGGGTGCACACACAACAAGGGAGATTAAATAAACCACTTGAGGAGAACCTGGACTGCCAACATCTACTATTTACCCTGTAAATGTTTCTTATATACACCCTGCAAAAATCTATTTGACTATAAAAATCACAAAAATTAGGTGTAACTGCCAAAATTAATTGGTAAGAAACTATTTGGCAGAACCAATGGTCTACACTTTTCGAATCCCTTTGTTCTTGGGATTCTCCTTCCAAATATGTGGATTGTTTTTTGAAAGAATTCATGACTGAAGTTATCTCCTATCTTCAAGACACCACAGATTTTATTAATAAACTGGATGAAGTGAAGTTTGACAAAGAGACAGATCTAATGGTGACATTGGACGTCTCCTCGCTATACACCCAAATTCCACAGGACGAAGCGGTGGCAGTGCTCTCCTACTATCTCGAGAAAAGGACAAGACCTGTCCAGGTGCCGACACAATTCATAGTCGACCTGGCCTCTTTTGCTCTCAAGAAAAATTATTTTACATTTGGGAATGACTTCTTCTTCCAAGTGAAGGGAGTGGCCATGGGGTGCCCTTTTGCCCCGGAGCTGGCAGTATTATTCATGTCAATGTATGAGGATACATTCATTCATAATAACAATCCATGCTCACAATACATCACAACGTGGCTACGTTTTATTGATTATCTTTTCATTGTGTGGACGGGAGGTGAGGAACAGCTAATATTTTTCTATGACTGGCTCAATGTAAGAACGGCAGATATTAAATTCAGCATCCTACATTCAGCAAATAAAATATCTTTTTTCGACGTAGAGGTTTATCCTGCTGAAGGAGGTTTGGTGACCACTTTATATACAAAACCCACTGACAGGAATAAAGCCCTGTTATTTTCCTGCAATCACCCAAGGAGTCTACGAGAACTTGCCATATGGCCAGTTTTTAAGAATCTGTAGAATTTGTTTCTACAAAGACGAGATTACAATCTGCATGCCAGTTATCTGGAAGACAAATTACGGGAACGAGGGTACCCAAAAAAACTAGTTAAAACTGCGATGAAGCGTGCAAGATGGACTCCAAGAGAGTCTCTCCTTGAAAGAAAGAATAAACCTCCTACACAACAAGTCTGTGTGACTACATTCTGTCCCAATTTGAATAAATTGAAAAAAGTGATTTCTCAAAACTGGCACTTAATTAAGAACTTAGATGTCGGTTTATCGTCTCTACCACTTTTTGCATTTAAGAAAGAAAGCAGTGTATATAATCCTATTGTAGGAGCTGCTATCAAAAAGGACCTCAAACCTTCATTAAGACAACTAATGGGCCTTGCATCCATTTTAGGACATCACAAATGTGGTATGTGTGTATGCTGCGATCTCACAATAGGTTCATTGTTCAAACACCGCGGAATTTTTTGGAAACACGACACTTTCAGTAATTGCAAAACTAAAAACGTAATCTATGGAATAACGTGCCCGTTTGGGATGCTTTATATTGGCAAAACAAATCCGGAAGTACGAAGAATCTCCCAACATAAATCAAGAATTAAAACTAATGTTGAGACGGCTCCACTTGTGAATCATTGGGGAAAGAAGTATCGCAGTGTTAGTGACTTGAGATGGACAGTCCTCTCTAAGGTTGAACGAGATCCACGTCGAGGGGATATAGAACTGAAACTGGCTCAGAGGGAGGCACTTTTGATTGTAAAATTTGACACGGCTGTGTCTGACCTTTTAATAAGATCTCTGAATTATATACACTGTGAGTATTAAGTAGGCATTTCTGCATGGCCTCAATGAGATTCTGAATTCACACGAACCGGGATTATGAAGCATGCTTTCCTGCTTGACTATTAAAAAGTTAGATGTCAGCAGTGATCTGCTTTAATCCAGCTCCAAATGAGCTCTACCTGGTATACTGTCATGCGAGACAGTCTTTTCCATGTCTGTTGAATCACCTTCAAAAGACTCTTGTTTGCATCTTGGCACATCATTATAATTAAACCCTTCCATCAAGTGTAGCCACCAGAGGGCACTATTACATCTGACTGTGGCTAAGAAACATATCATTTTATAACATCATTATCTCTTATGTCCATGAAAGACAATAGTAGTTAACTCAACTTGAGATTTAAGATCTATCTGACCCCCTAGTGGGGGTTAGATTAGGACCCACCTAATACCCTTGAACGGGAAAGCTTAAGGACTCTGTCAGACGGCGCCATTGATTCAGCTAATACATTTAATGGGGCGTTGGGATCAGCTGTACTACAGCTCCCAGGAGTCCACGGGGGCAGCAGGACGCGGGACAATTCATAGTTGTTGATCGCGTGCAATTTAATTAATCTAACGGATCCATCTCATGTATATAATTTAGGGCACACCATAATTGTTGGCCAGCTCAGCTAGCAAACCAACGGGAACTATCCTTGTACTTATCAGGGAGGTGCCTCATTAATGATTCTAAGTCGTCATAATGTGCCCTGTCGTATCTGGCTAATAATGCCTGTGTATTGGCGATTCGCCACATGTTTGCTGCTTGAGATGCCGTTCTTTTCCCTGATGCATCAAGTAGCTTAGACTCTTTATCTGGTGGTGAAGCCTCACCTGATGTTTGTGAGTTTGCTCTCTTGTGTGCATTGGAAACTACAAGTGAGTCTAGTGGTACTGGGCCTTTAATGTATGCTGGGTCTGAGGGGGCAGCTTTATATTTTTTCTCTATACAAGGGTTAATGACCCGAGTTCTGACTGGGTCCTTGAAGACTTCAGGAGCATGCTTAATCACTCCTTTAAGCATTGGTAAAATGGATGAGGACCTTTGTGCATTATCAAAGGTATCCATTAGGAAGTCTTCATCTACAGGGTGTGTATGCATGTCTACCCCATGATATTGCGAAACTCTGGGAATTAATTGATTGAAACCCATAGTGTCTTCTGGTGGGGAAGGTCTTGAGGGGTATATGTCATCCCGAGGGACATTTGGGGTATTATAATCATCCCACGGGTCAGGTGATCCTGTAGGAGTAGCTGGATCAGGTATGTTACCCCCCATACCGTCAGAGCTATCATCCCTGTTGTCATCGTCTGGTATGATAGAGGATGCTGGGGAATGTTGTGGTATGGGAGGATGTGGTGATGGTACAGGCGAAAGAGAAGGGTAAGGCAGTCTTAAGGGAGAAGTAGCCATGTCCTTTTTCTTTGAATACGGAGCTGGAGCTGGTGTGTCCAGTGGTCACTTTTTTGAAGCCAAAATTAGCTGTCCAGTGATTGGATCTTTAGCTAGAGTCTTCTGAGCAGGGTCTGGATAAAGTAAGTCCTCTGCAGGAGGCCGATCTTTTGGTGCGAAAGAAGGTTTCGGCACTGAAGCGGTTTGTTTTGTTTTTTTGGCAATGTCTTTAACCGGAGAAGCAGGAGTCTTTTTCGGCTCCGAAGCTTTTTTTGGATCCATTGGTTTTTTCGGTCCCAGTGGTTTTTTCGAATCCGAAGCGGGTTCGCTTGGTTCCGACTTGGGTTTCGGTGCCGAAGGAGTAGTGGTATGTTTCGGCGCCGATGGTTTGGATGTCGGCGTAGCCGGTGAAGTTGTCTTTTTCGGTGCCCGTAAATGTGCGCCGGCACCGTGCGAAGGCCGACTCGAGCCAGAGTCGCCTGAAGGCTAAATTAGCTTCTCAGCTGGTCCCGAAGGTGGGGCAGTAGAAGCAGTGTGTCGGTGTGCACCTGAGCCTGAGGGCGAGGGTGTGACCGGGGCCTTCTTTGGGTGTGTCGAGGAAGGGTCGGGGTCGACTGTCTTACTTACGTCTCGCAGAGCTGGAGTGATGTCCTCGACTTGGGAGTCTTCTGCCTCGGAATTGCTGTCTACGTCGTGTTCTGGAACGTTGACACCTTCTTCAAAGATGTCATCCGGAATCGAAGCTGAAGATCGAGCCATTGTTCTCCCCGCTCTTTGGTCCCGGATAGTCCTTTTTGGAGTGGAAAGAGTCACAAGCGGAACAGTCTTTGGCCTGGTGCTCCGGGGAAGGGCAAAGGTTACACACTTCATGAAGGTCGGTGTGGGGAAACTTCGACCCACATTGAGGACACTTTTTAAATGGCATCCTTTCCATAAGCTGGAGTCCAGGCCTATTTAGGCCCGAAGGCCGTCGACTAGGCCAGAATCGAAGTCTTCAGTGTTGAAGAGTAGCGTCGACTGGAAAAGCATTCAAAACTTAATTTCTTTAAGTTGCTGAGGATTGCGCGCCAAAGGAAATCGGTTCCAACACGGAGCGCTGGAAACGCATCCGAGCCCGGTGGCAGAAAAAAACAATCTGGGGATGGAGCCAATGCCCATGCGCAGTATCATCCAAAGGAGGAGTCGCCTATCCTGTGACTTCCAAAGACTTTTCTACAACAAAACAATCTGCAAATATTCGGGCCCAACACTAGGTGGCCATCTATGCATAGTGTGTAATCTGCAGCTCATATGCCTCGAACATGTTTTTACGCCCAAAGTATGGTATTAAAAATAGGGTACAAGCAGAAGATCTTCTAACAAATGATTAATTTAGATATAGCTTGTGCTATGGGGAAGTTCATCCAAATATTTTTGTAAATCCTTAAATGTGAATAGAACAAATATGTCTCTTCAAAATAATTATATGGTATATCATATGCTAAATGGAAGGATTAATGAATTTTAAATGTTTGAATTATATGACCGATTTTATCCAAGATATGTGATTTAACGGTTTGTATTTATCGAGTTTTTAAATGTTGAAGGACTAATTAGTCCAAATAAACTTTTGTTTGAAGTGAACTGAAGGTGCGGCACCTTTTAGGTGGTGCATTGTGAGTGCGCCTCTTGAGGGCTTCTTTGCCTCTGTTTCAATGCTGGTAATACAGCGCGATATAAACAACAAAACCAATGCTAATACTGAACTACAATCACTACTCTTTATATCAAGTAATGGTACGAATAAAGCATACCACACTGCTTATTACTTACGTCCGTAATTTATTTTGGTCAATTCGAGTCTCTAGTTGAATTATTTTCATTCTGTTTCATAAGACAATTTTTTTGTGCATATATACATTATATACAGAAAATACAAAACACGATATTTTTACAATTGCATAGTTTTTACAAATTTACAATATAACACATATACATATCACTTTCGCTCTTCAAGCATACATCTTTCAAACCCAAACAAGAAACTTTTAAGTCTTTTGAAATAGATCCCTTTGTCACTGTCTTATTGAATCGTATACAGTCATGAACTATGTTTGTCTAGTCGTTTGAATTTAGATATTGGGAAAAATAAATCAGTCAAGGTATGAATCCCATCTTATCTAGACAACTTTTTTTGAAACATCATAATCGGTGACAGAGAGACCGGAGTGGTCGACGCATTTCGAATCCCTTATTGTGGGATTCTCCTCAGGGCCGAAAGATTCTTATAAATCCTGCAGAGTTAGTCTCAAAAATGAAGGTGTGGACAAAGTCTGGGCGTAATGTTATCCGTGATGAGAGGTTCCGTTCTAGGGTAGTGTTCGCCCCAGGCTGGGGGTCAATGCGAGTCGCGATACTAATGCACACGGAGGGATTAACTAGTGGATTCTCTTAGAGAGTCATAAAAAAACGGCATCTCGGCTCATTCTTCTTCATGTTCCCTAGAGAGTACTGACCCCTGTGGGACTCCTCTAGTAATGGGGAGGGGGTCCGATTCAAAGCTTTTAATTTTGATTATTTGCGTGCGGTTGTTGAGAAAGGAGGCGAACCATTTGAGAACCCTTTTCCAAACCCGCTCTCTTCTGGAGGACATTGAGTAGCAGGGTATGATCCACTGTGTCAAACGCCGCCGAGAGGTCTAAGAGGATGAGAAGGCTACATTGGTTGGAGTCGAGCGACCTGTGTAGATCATCCAGCACATTGAGGATTGCGGTTTCTGTGCTGCAGCCCTTTCTGAACCCTGATTGGTGTGGGTCGAGGATTCGTGTTCTCTAGGTGATGGGTTAGCTGAGACAGCACACATTTTTCTAGAATTTTCGATAAGAGCGGAAGGTTTGAAACTGGTCTGAAGTGGTTCATGACCTTGGGATCAAGGCCGGGTTTTTTTTAGGAGTGGTGTGACTTGACCTAGTGTAAGGCAGTTGGGAATGGAGCCCTCGCTCAGAGAGCTATTGATGATCTTGGCCCAGATAGGGGCTAGAGTGGTCTTCAGGTCTTTGGTCAGTCTCAGGGGAAGCTGATCCAGGGAGTGTGACGAGGGATTACTGGTGTCTATGAGATCGTTTATCGCTTCAATTTGGATAGGTCGGAAGGAAGACCAGCGAGTGGCTGCGTTTGCTTGCCTTAAGTGGGTAGTAGCAGTGGGGAACGACTCTGTGAAGGCGGTGGGCATTTCGCTGAAAGATCGGTCAATTGAGGCAATTTTTTCGTTGAAGAAGCTAGCCATCACATTGGGATTTGGATGCTGCCAAGCTGTCTATCATTGGGATGGAGGTTTGGTTCCTGGTGATATTGAAGAGTTCTTTGGGGCGGTTTTTAGCCTTGTCTAGAGCAGAGCAGAAGAAGGATGACTTTTTGCTCTTGATATGATTAAAGTAGGTTTTGAGAGCTGCCTTGAGTTGGTCCCGGTTGAGGGCGGTGGGATTGTTCCTCCAAGTTCTTTCCATGGATCTTAGGAGTCTTCGCTCTTCGTTGATGTCAGTGGAGAACCAGGACCTGGAGGAGATGCTTCTGGGTTTTTTAGTTTTTTGGGTGCCAGCTGATCCAGGACACGCTCCAGGTTGGAATGATAGGGCGAGGTGACTTCTGTGGTTGAGAGGAGCTCCGTCGAGTTCGGGAGGAGTGAGCTAAGAGCATCTTCCAGCTTGTCAGGGGGGACTCTCTATATGTTTCTGACCCACTTGGGGGAAGTTGAGTGGGTTGGAGGGATAGAGCCGAATGGTTGATATGAAAGAGGATGGCGTGATGGTCTGACCAATCGAGATTGTCTTTTTGTCCACAATGATTGCGTCTAGGATCGCTCCTTTATGGTGGGTTTCCTCTGAACCGTGTTGGATCATATCGTGGTCTTGTAGAAGGGAGGTGAGAGATTGGAAGAGCGGGTTTTTGGTTTCATTCCATCTAAGGTTGAGGTCTCCCTTAATTATTCTGAAGTCTCTGAGAGCGGTTTGAGTGATCAGATCCGTCAGCTGATCGCCAAAATCAATATCGTTGCCTGGAGGGTGATAAAGGAGAAGGCATTGAAGTGGGCTGTGGAAGGGCGAATTGAGGTTGACCGAAAGGCATTCAAAGGAGTTCTAAAGAAAGGAGGGGGATTCAGTGATGGAGAGGTCACTTTTGTGGATAATTGCTATTCCACCTCCTTTGCGTCTGGGCCTTTCTTTGTGGATAAGTGAGAAGCCGGGCGGCACCAGCCGGGCGGCACCAGCGTGTCCAAGATGGGAGGGGATAATGTGTTCAGCCAAGTTTCAGTGATGAAGGCAACATCTAGGTCATGGGAGAGGATGGTTTCGGCTAATTCCGTTGCATGTTTGACGGCGGATCTGCAGTTGATAAGCATGCAGTTAATGGGGGGGGGGGGGGGGGGTTTGCATTCGAGTTCGGGTTGACAGAATTCGCTCTGGGTAAGGAGGAGAGATAGGCTGGGGGTCTGGTGGTTTTTCTGTGGGGCTGGTCTCTCCTCATTCCAGTGATGACTAGTATCGAGGAAAGGGGTGCGGGGGTAGTGCTTGGGTTGGCTGGTTAGGAGGGGGTTTGTAGGATGCGACGAGGGAGCTCACTTCCTGGGGGGTCCGTGGTTTAGTGAGAGGAGGCCCGAAGCCTGGGGGGACAGGACAGGGACCCGATAGGGGGGAGGGAGTCATTCCTGATGGGAGGTTGCTGGAGGTGGGGAGGTGCGCCGTGAGGGGGGGGGGGGGGGTTGGGGGGTGTGGGGGGGGGGGGGGTGGTAACTGGAGTTTCTCTAGGGAGGAAAGGGTTTCCTTCAGTCCGAGGATCAGCGTGGCGATCTGGGTTCTAGAAAGTCCAGGCGTTGTGTTGTCATGAGAGCTGGGGAGGGAGGGTGGAACTGAGAGGGGCAATGGGGCAAGACCTTAATAGTGGGGAGAGTAGAAGTTGGAGGGTCCGGTTCCGGTTTAGAGAGGACTAGAGGGAGAGGGGCATTGAGGCGAGTTGCTGCCAGGGGGATAATAGGGGAGGGAGGGTCTGATTCGGGATTGGAGTTCTTATGGGAGAGGGCTAGAGAGGGGGAGGGGCTTTGTGGTGAGTTGTTGTTCGGGGGGATAACAGGGGAGGGAGGATCAGGTTCGGGTTTCGAGTTTGGGTGGGCGAGGAATCGAGAGGGAGGAGGGTTGCGGCCCCTTTGGAGGAGGTGGATATCTTCATTGAGTGGGATGGTGTGAGCTAGTGGATTGGGGGTTGGTGCAGGGGGCTGCGTCTCAGAGTTGCTGGATGGTCTGGGATCTCTACGGGCAGGAGATTGGGGACCTGGGGTGTTTTGTGCTTGGTGGAGTGTAGGGTTAGGAGTCGGATGGGTAGGAGGGGGGGGGCAGAGTACTGGGAGGTTGGGTGGACGGGGAGGAGGCCGGGGGATGTAAGGTATTGGGGGCTGGGGCTGGGGTAGGCGAATGACTGGTGAAGTGATTGAGTGAGGGGCGATGGGAACGTTGAGGTGATGGAAGCCTGCTCTGCGTCTTAGGGGTTTGAAGGGAGCCACTGGGTGGGGGGTGCGTGACTGGTGAGGGTAGTGAGCAGTAGCCGTCTTTAGAGTGAGGAAGAGGGAGTCGAAGAACTCTAAGTTTTCGTCTTTTGCCTGAATTAGAATGGTGCCATTCAGGAAAATGGTGCTGGTGATGTCTCCGGACAGAGACTGTTGGTTAAGGGGGAGATAGTTAGTTTCCGGTTGTGTTCTGTGAAGGTGGTTTTGGAGACAGGGAGGAGTGAGTTAAAGATGGTAACCCATAAGTCAGGCCTTGAAGTGTGAAAAATGAAGTCCATTTTTCTTTGCCCTCTCGATGAGCAATGGTAGGTGTCCACAATAAGTGTTTCGGGGTGTTGCCTAATTAGATTCTGTTTAAAGCATTTTTTTTAGCTTTGAAGGAGAGTCTGTGTGGGAATGTTATGGTGTAGGTGTTCTGTCCAAGAGGGGAAAGGTGTTTCTGTGACGGGCAGGGCTGCGTGTCTAAACGCATGGCCGGAGGCATCCTGGTACAATTAGGGGGAAGTGGAGTTGTTAATCGACTGGAGTGTCCGGGGTAGTTAGAAGTGGGTGGACATAGCTGCAAAATCCGGAGAAAGGAGCTTAGTCTGAGGCCACCATTCCGAGGGAAAGGAAAATCCGCTTTTGAGATAAAGCTACTCACTTTGAGGCGAGATTGTTAAATTGTGGAAGAAGCGAAGAGATGCTTGAAATTGGGTAGAGTCCGTTCGTTATTCAGGTTGATGAGATGTCCGAGTTGGCGGCCAAATTGGGGGCAGTCAGCCCTTGGCGGGGAAGGAACGGGCTGAGGCTCGCGTGAGGGGCCGAGTAATGTGCCCTTGTTGATCTGAAATTCTGCTTTTAGTGTAAGCTCCTTGCTTAAAGCGTGATTATTAAGTTAAGTTGCGGCAGAGGCGAAGGGCAGCGCAGCAGGGGCCCAAAGGTGTGCTTCCCGTTCGGAATCTCCTTTAAACGGAGGTGATGTCTGAGGGGTACAAAAGGGGGTGGTGATGGACGGAGCATCTGAATCAATCAAACATTCACACCCAGTCAAAAGATCTGGGTTTAATCCAACACCGTTCTTTAGCCCACTATGTCCACCCCAGTTCAGACATGGCCATATGCCACCCCAGTTCAGACATGGCCATATGCAAATCAGTCTGACCCTGTGCCTCATGGGACCCTGTGCCTCATGGGAATAGTCCAGCCCGAACTGCCAAGCCATGTCTTCCCTGGACCGGAAACAAGCTTCCGAGGACCGGTTCTGGCATTCCAGCCGTCTTCAGCCCGGCTTGCTTGAATCCAGTGGCAAGGTGAGCAAGGGACTCACGTCTGAGCATACCCTGCCACACGTATGGCGGCCAAAAGCGGTACAAAAGGGGGTGCTGATAGACGGAGCATCTGAATCAATCAAACACTCACACCCAGTCAAAAGATCTGGGTTTAATCCATCACCGTTCTTTAGCCCACTCTGCCACCCCAGTTCAGACATGGCCATATGCAAATCAGTGTGACCCTGTGCCTCATGGGAACAGCCCGGCTTGCTTGAATCCAGTGACCAAGTGAGCAAGGGACTCATGTCTGAGCATACCCTGCCACACTTATGGCGGCCAAAGCGGTACAAAAGGGGGTGGTGAGGGAGCGGCCATATTGGGGCCAGGCAGCCCTTGGCAGGGGAGAAACGAACTGGAGCTTGTGTGGGGGGCGGGTATGGTGCCTGCAAAAGCGGTTCTTGTGTCCTCTGGTCGTGGCGTCGGGCAGGAGCAGCGGGGGCCCAAATGGTGAGATTCACGATCAGAATCTCTTTCGGACTGCTGTAATGACTGCGTTGTTCGAGGTGGCGGCCATATTGGGGCCAGGCAGCCCTTCGGCAGGGGAGGAACGAGTTGGAGCTTTCCTGGGGGGCCGGGTATGGTGCCTGTGATTCTGTTGGTGAGTCCAGTGGTCGCTACGTCGGGCAGGCGCAGCTGGGGCCCAAAGTGATGAGCTTCACGGGCAGAATCTCATTAGGTCTTTCGTTTTAACAGCGAGCCGCCATCTTGGGAGCAGGCATCGACGAAATGGACCGGAGAGGGGACAACGGCCTCATCGAGATTTTATAGCGGGAGCCAGCATCGCTCCGTTGTATTTCCCTGCATCTCACCCCTCACCTCTTTCTGTACGAAACTCCTTTGCAGCTCCCTTGGCGTCGCCAGCCCGTCCGTGCCGCGAACGAGCGTCACGCCTTCCCCAAAACCCCGGTAAGTGAAGAACTGATTACCGGAGGGGGGTTGCTGCTGAAGGGAAGCGGGGGAGAGCACCGGATCAGGAGCAGGTAGGGCAGGGGACTCCAGCGCATACCTCTAGCCTTTGCAGTCTCGATCCTGGACGAATCCACGGCACACGAAGGCAGACCGTTTCTGGGTTGGCTCACCGGGACACGGTGCTTGTCGAGCCTTCTATATGAGGGGGCATCAGTGGGGTTGCTCTGGTCAGGATTAGCACTGAAAATGATCCTTTGACCGGAGCTCGTCCCAGTCACTCACTTCTCGCGGCCATCTTGGGTCAGACAGGTGGGAGGCCTGATAGCCCTAGGCCGGACAGACCCTACACGGGGCTTGAGAATTAAGTTTGAAAAGGCAGACCGAAACCATATTGTGAGGGAAAAAGAAATGATTGAGAACCCCACCCCACTTTGGATAGTTTAGAACAATTCCAGGCAACATGGAAGAGGGCTAGTGTGACTCAAGGGGGAAGCTAACTGTGTAGGAAGTCAGCAACCCCTCTTTTAATAAGCCTCTCCGACTAAAACTATTATAGCATTTCCAGAAGTAGACCGTTGTCAGTAGAGTATATGCCCAGTAAAGATCAGATTTTTTGTACCATACTGCTATTCTGCGTCGATGTGATAGTCCTACTGAATGTGCTGATCTAAAGGGAACAACATGTAAAGTTGGTATAGGTGATGACTTTGATCCATTCAAATGTCAAATAAGATGTCCCCATTATACACTCCACCTCTCCATAAGACCCACTTCAAGACTATAGGAGATAGGTTAGTAAATCCTCTCTACTGCTTAAAAAGCTCTGCAGCCATGCTGAGTTGGAATGTATTCGGTATAAAATCAAAGTTGGCTGACAAGAATTGGTGAATTTCAATAGATTCTTTTGAAGTTTGTATGTTCCAAGAAATGTGGGCTACTTGCGAGGCATATAGATAAGGCAAAAAATGATCAAATGCTTGCTAAAAACAAAACTGTGGGCCAGCCAGTGGGTGGCCCAAGCACATGGATTAAGACGTCTTTGTCTTGCCCCGTAAAACAAATTCCCACTGAGTCCCCCTACAGGTTAGCCCTAAGGGTTTGCCCCAAAAATCGAACAACCATCCTCCTAATTCATGTATATAATAGAAGTACACCCTATTCTCTGAAGTCAGTAATATTAAACTATATATGCTTCAAGCTTTCATGGTTACTTTTGGAGATAGCCAAGAAAGAAAATGATAACTGGGGTAGCTCGGATTTTTAGCACCCTCAAGAAAGAATCCTTCTCATTTTGATTTGCAATTAGTTGACATTTCCTCATCCTTTGAGGTTTGGGCTTGTTATAGACGTAGCCCTTCAGACATCATGGCGACTCCTAGGTTTAAGAGAGGATCCTATGGAAGTAATATTGATTATATATTGCTTGATATGTCTTTATGGTATTCAATGAAAGACATGAAGGTATTAGCTAGACGCAATAGGGATTATGACACTGGCTTTATACTTAAATTGTTCTCTAATCCCTGATCTACTGTAGGAGAGCAGACAGATAGTAGACCCTTTAGTTGTCTCTAATAACCATAAAAATGTAAAATGGACCAGCATTAGTAGCCACATAACTGCCATGAGCTCTATGTACGAAGTAAATAGGCAGAAGCTGGAAATTGCCAGTGCTAATCTAGACAAACCAGTGGTCTTATTACAAGTATATAAACTACTGTTTTTGGAGCTAAAATAATTATTTGAAAAGAATGCATGGGTTATTAGAGTCTAAAAGGATGACAGTGAATGGTTTAATAAGGGCTATAGTTCCAAGAAAAATCGTGTGGAAGAGATGAAATACGTTTCTGGGGACTTCCTACAAAAATGGACTAGTGACACTAGAGCAAAGAGGGAAACAGAAATTTGGGACGATCTTCTTAAAGCTGCTTTTACTACAAACTCAAAATGTTTCTGGCACATAGTGTCCCATGGGGGTCACAATAGGCTAATGAGACCCTAAATTAATGTTCAGGCAGATGACTGGGTAACCCGCATCTGAGCCCTCTATGGGTACCCCTTGAGCACTGCCAACTATAAACCCTGTCCAGACTCTGCCCGCCATTGTACTGTTATACTAAGTATGCCTAGTACTATTTTCTCCTTAAAGAATGTCAAGAAAGCTCTAGATGCCCAGAAGGTAAGCAAAGCCCCTGGCCCGTATAAAGTTGTGATTAATCTTTTAAAACTGAAGCAGATATATGGGTTCATTATATCAATTCTGTATCTAATGCTATAGCTGCTGGCACTCTCATTCGTGAAACATGGAAAGGAGCAGTGATTGTTCCAGTCCATAGAAAGGGGTTGGGTACCGAGCCTGGAAACTAGTATCCCATTAGTTTAATCGACAGCCTCCAAAATACTTTTTGCAGAATGGTACTAGATAAACTTACAACTTGGCTGGTAGAAAAAAAATCATTCGCCAATTCAAGCTGGGTTTGGAGATGGCATGAATACAATCAGGTCTTCTGATTTCTTCTGATTTCGACATGGTTCCTAGGACCAAGCTGTGGGAAGTGCTCTGAGATTTAGAAGTCCCATCCAAACTGTTGGATGCCCTTAGGCGGTGGTATTCTGAAGAATATACCCAGGTCAGGTGGGGACCTAAGGGTGAACTCACCCCGTTAATTGTGGTGAAGAAACTGGTTTGACGGGGTTTGTTCTGGCCCCTACATTGTTCCTTATTTTCATTTATGTATCTATAAACTTTATATTAAATTGCATGAATTCCTCCCCTCCTCTGGCTGGGAAAAGTATTGATTCTCCTTTTTGCTAATGATACCTGCTGATATCCAAGACACCGGAAAGGCTTGCTATCCTCACTAAAAAGGTTTGTGTTATTTTGTCCCACCCATGGCCTTGAGATAAACACAAACGACACAATTGATGGCATTTAATCCAATTCTGTGGCAAAATAATCTTAAATGGGAGTCCCTTGGAAAAAAGAATAGATTATTCAGACTCTCATCTGTGGTTGGGACAAATAGAAAGAAATACAGCGCAGGCTGTAATCTGTAAGTTTTCTTGGAGAGCCATTAAGCACTCTGTTTTGCCAGCACTAGAGGCTTATAGAGCCCAAGCAGTGAATGCAGCTATCTATGGTGCTGAGATATGGGGGCTATTGAAATGTGTTTTTTTGTTGTTGTCCTCATTCACCTCCGGCTTTTACCCCAACTCTCCAACTTTACTCCCTCATTTTTCGATGTTGCCACATGGAAAGGTAATTTGCTTTCCTTCGGTGAGTATTGAAGAGCAGAATCAAAAATAGGTGTAATCACAGCAGGACACATTTTTTTGATGTCAGCCAAATTAGTTTTCTACCACACTCCCGTTAGTATTAGTGTTCCTACCAACTCATCAGGAACAACCAAAACTTGTACCTTTTAGCAGTCAAGTCTATCGCATCCATTTTCAATATGTATTTCACTGAACTGAGCCATTCATCATAAGTTGATGGAGATGCCATTACCCACTATCTACAGATTTCCATTTGCGCCAAAAGGATCAAACAAAATACCAGTTTTTTTCCTCTTTACTTGCATTCACCAGGTTCTGTATAGTCCTAAAGATAATTAAGGAAAGACTTACCCTGAGGTCTGGTCCCAGAATAACCCTCATAACCTTACCCACATCATCCCAGAAGTTGTGAATCCTGGGGCATTCCAAAAACATATTGATGTCACTGGCCTTCTCCAGCCCACATATTATACACTTAGCTACGCCCCTTTTTTCCATCTTCGATATTTTGCTCGGCGTCCAGTTTGATCTGTGATGGGAAATTAGATAGTTTCTCCTTAGGCTAAAGTGCTCATTGATATTTGCTAGCATTCTTTTAACTGCAATTCGGTGTCCAGCTTTTCAATTGTAAATATTTGAACCTCGATATAGACCCTTCCATCATCACATAGATATCGTTCGATGATAGAAGCTTGCTGTCCTGGATAAATTGACACATCCTCTGAATACCCTCTCCCTTTATAGGAAGTGGCATTCATCCTGAACACATTTCTGGTGAGCCCCAATGAATCCCAGATAGGTGCAAATTTACTATAATACATAAGTCTTGTAATCCTCAGAATTTAACACCAAAGTTCAGCACTTTGCAACACCTTAAGCATGACCTCCTTGTAGTACTTGGGATCTCCAAATTTGTACATAAAAGGAGCCTCCCTGCCCCTGATACCCTTTAGCATTCATAGTGCCTATCTCCAAGCTATCAGCCTATTTAACAACATTCTACCGGTCTTTAATTGGAATGCCCATTCATAATATTGTATATCTGGTAGTGCCAGTCCCCTTTTTTCTCTTCTTTTCCAAAGCTTCCTCCAGGATATCCACACGTCTTTTTAGGCCCAGATAAAGCTGTTGATACTACACTGCAATCTACTTAACCACTCCTTCTAGAAATTTAAGGGATTGTGTTGAACAAAAAAATGAATTTGGACAGAATTGCCATCTCGACCAGAATAGTTCTCGCGGAAAGAGTAAGCAGCGAATGAGACCAACCCTTCATTAATCCACATCACTCTGTCCGAGCTTTAGCAAAATTTACTTCAGGTATTTTCCTTGGATTTTACGTAATCCTTATACCCAGATATTTCATCTCAACTGTGATTAACCCAATGTCTCTCAGCAAGTTCCATACTGCAATTGCAGTTTTAGAAGTGTTAACTGTGCAGCCGGCCACCAGGCCAAAATCCAGTGTTAACTGCTCAATAATCTGTAGGGCAACATATAAATTTAACATATAGACCATAAGATCACCACGTATAGCGAGACCTTCTTTTCCCAGTTGTAAACAGATGGGGGAATGGTGCTCTCGTTCCTAAATTTACATTTCAATGGCTCAATATACAAGTTAAAGAATAAGGGCAAGAGTGGGCATCCTTGTCTCGTACCTTTTGGATATTTTGATATTTTAAACACATATGTAAGTTTAGCATTCACAAGGCTGAAGGATTTTGATAAATCTAGTGTATGACTTTGCAAATTTAGGAGTGAGATCGGTCTAAATGACTCACAGGTGCTGGGATTTTTCCTGGGTTTAGGATTAAGATAACTGTAGCTTCATTCCATGAAGATCTCCCTGAATAAATTAGTCATTACAAGTAATATTATATCACCCAGAGCTTTATATAATTCTGCTGGCCAACCAGCTGGGACATGTTGCCTTTCCTGCTTTTTGCGTGACCTAATTGCCTGTCTGACCTCACTGAGGTCAATATTGCTGTTGAGCTTATTATTGTTGTCCTCACTAAATTTTCCTAGCTCCTCTAAAGCAACCCCTCCTTCACCCCCTCCTTTGTTACCAATAGATTTTCTGTGTAATGTGTAATAGTCTTCAAAAATAAGTTGCAAAAACATTTTCAATCTCATTACTGCTTTTTAATCTCACCCCAAACTTATTATACTTTATTTCCTTGATTGAGTTTCTCACTTGGTCTGATTTTAATTTTCCTGGCCTCCAGTACGGCACCAGTACTATTACTTCATCGGGTCCTAACTTTTGTGATTGCAATTTTACCTCCACATTTTTTAGCTCAGTCTCTAAAACCTAGACATCCTTATTTGAAGCCTTCCTATTAAAATATAATATACTACTGATCTTTCTCCTCCTAAAGGCTTTAAAGAGTCCCACACTGTACATCGGGGTGGTGCCTATATTAATTTGGAAAAACTCTTGTGAACGGAGTACATCTACTGTCTCCTGATCCAGAAATACTATGCATTCTAAAGTCCATCTTGTAAATTTGGCCTTAGTGACCGGCTTAAAATCTAATAATACTGCTGAACGATCCCACATGTGGGGCACTATATGATTTACCCTTGAGTCTCCCCCTTGTTGTCTGATCTATTAAAGAATTAATCCTCGACTAGTAGCCGTATTTTAATTGTGGAAAGTATAACCTCGTCGTGACCCAGTCTTTTTCCCTCTATATATCACAGTCCAATCTGTCTCTTCATACTTCTGATAAAAGATTGCATTTTCAGGGATACAGACCATCTACTTTTAGCCAGCTTATCTAACAAGTTGCCTAGTAATGACAAAGTTTACACTAGCAGCCGGGCCATCACCTAGGCAGGACCGAGACACAGCAGTACAATTGAGAATGGGCCAGATCAGCCAGGACGGAGGACAGAGGGAGGGAGGGAGGGTTGTTGTTACATTTTAGTTAGCTACGTGGTTATTGGATCTTCTTTTGTACTTCATGGAAGCACTACATGTATATTGGATAAAGCTATAATAATGCAAATTTGACCGACAGTTGTTATACAAAAGTAGCTAACAAATGTATGACACTCTGCTCAATTACAAAGTAATGTATAAGCGGATTTCATGAATGCAACATATAAAGAGAAAATTAATAAAGTTTGTTCAAAAAAAAGTTGCCCGGTAATATATTCAAGTCAAATTGGAAAACCTCAACTTAGGGGCTCTATTACATCTATATTTGGGCCATAATATCCCACTATAGTTATGATCATAAACTGTCAATTTAGTAATTATCAGTCTTCCTGATTTTATCTGTGATGCAATCTTTGATGGCTACATCTGGGTGTTTTTTTTAAATCAAAATAGCCACCCCTTCTGTGCTTTTCTGGTTCGTATAAGCCATTAGTTGAACCCATTTATTATAAGAAGCGCTATATAATAAGAAACTTTTTTTCCTCTTCTATCCTTCTGCTATCCTTCAGAATCCACATAACTGACTAACGTATCCACCACATAAAACGTACTTGCATGTTTCACTATACTAATTCAACACTAATCCTCTATGGGCCCCGGAATAGCGTGCTACTCGCCGAAAAGCGTTTTGACGCCTTGTCGGGGATAGTAAGCACTATACAAATGCAATTACAATACAATACAATACAATTAAAAAGGCCCATACACTCTTCCCCAGTCAAATGTGTTCCCTGCAAAATAATATGTGCTGGAGAGTCTCTCAAATATTGTAGCAGGTTTATTTTCTCCATCCTTTTGTGCTGGAGAGTCTCTCAAATATTGTAGCAGGTTTATTTTCTCCTTCTTTTTATGCATAATGCATTTATATTTCAAGATCTGTTTACAAGCGCAGTCTTGCCTATATCTTCCTTGCCCGTATGACATGGGATTGTGCAATTACCTATAGAATCTGATGTAAGAGTAACTGTAGACTTTTTTTCTTTTCCCCCCTTAATTCTCCCCACCATATTCTCTCCTCTCTACCCCCACCCAACACTCCATGCCCTTCCTATCCTTGAGAACTCTACCTACCTTTCTTGTGGCGTATTGCTCTTTTGGGAGCGACCCCCACCGGAGTGCTAAGGAAAGAAAAGCATACACTGGGAGAAAGTTATACTCCAGTCATATCTAGGCCACCATTATACATATTTTTAATCGCCCCTCCTTATTCTTTGGAGCCGCAACTCCTATTAATCATGTCAAACAAATCATCTGCCTCTTTATACCCGCTAAAGTTGTACATTTTATTACATAACTTTAAGGGTGGTGGGTAACTTTAGTGGTTGCCCCTAGCTTTATATGAGCTTTAAACCTCTTCTTCAGCTCCCACTAGTCCATGAAATGTCTGAAAATGAAATATCTGATCTCAAAGGAGACCCCATCATCTTTCAAAGTGCAAGTTAGAATTTGTTCCTTTACAGCGTATGTTTGAAAATTGACTAGGATCTTTCTGGGCTGGCTTCTATTAGGATTCTTTCTAAAGGGGTCTTGATGAACTGTTTGAATGTCTCTACAGTTATACTGATTATTGTCCTCGATTTGGATCCCAGCATTAATCAACTTTATCACATATGCTCTAAAATTATCTCCTTCTGCCTTTTCCGGTACATTTAATAGTCTCAAATGATTTCTTCTAAGATTATTCCTCAGGACCTTTAGTTTCTCCTGGCAATCCCATTCCTTCGCCCCTAAAGAGTCAGATTTCATCCTTCTTCTCCACGGCGTCTTTTAATCTTTCACAGTACCTTCAAGGATAGAGGTCCTAACTGCCAGAGAATCTAACTTCTTTTGAAGATCCTCACAAAATATTTTTTTTTTGATTTGCCTCAGAGACCTCATACCTGTTTCTGATTTCTGTAGTAAGAGCAAGTATCATGGATTCCACTGAGGCAAAACCTCCTTCATAGCCATCGCCGCACCATTTTCTCCCGTTCCAGCCTGTGCATAAGTTTGCAACTTTTCTTTGAGTATCTTACCGCCGGATGACTGGACACACCCCACCTTTGTTGGATCTTGCTGTTCCATCTGATTTTCTCTCATCCCTTCCCCCCCCCCCCCCCCCCTCGCTCCAGCTGCCATGTCTTCTGGCCCTCTGAGCTGAGATGCTGTCTTGGATCTTCAACCACCAATAGTTTCTCCAATGTCTTTCCTGAGGTTACTCTCTCTACTTTTCTAAGCGACTCACTGCCAGTGAGTTTCTTAGGCAAACTTTTAAAATAGGTTCACAATGAGGGGGTAATTTTAACTTTAACTTTTTGTTGATTAGTTGAAGACAAAACCTTCTCTTCCATTAACTGGTTAGGTCTAGATTTACATTTTTTTTGCAGTAGCAGCACAGGTATTTACTTCCGTAGAAGTCTCCCCCTTACTCTCTATCTCTATCTGTATTGTACGCATGGGTGATTTTTTTTTTACTTGTGCAGGACCTCCTTAGAAACATCCTTATAGGCACTCCTTAATGAGTACCTAATCTTCTTGCCCATATCTTTCCCAATATTTCTTTGGTCAACTTTCTAAGTGTCCAGTCCAATATCCACATCAGTACTCTCTCCTTACCCCCGACTCCTCTGCTCCACCTCACCCAGGTACTGAGTCCACATAGATTCCTGCTTCCGAGTACTGGCCGGCACCTGCTCATCTCACCCCCTAACCTCCATCCGAGGGAGGCTCTGTGCTTCCCATGCGCATACTGCCACTGCCTCTGCCTCCTTTCCCTGGAAAAGGAATCTCCGCTTATGCTGCATGCTCTTTTCGTAGCTCTAACGCGGCTCTCGACCAATGTGTTGTGTTGGTCTCCAGGCTTGCTGCGTCTGCCGTGATTGTGCTCAGTTGGGACTTGGGTTGTAGACAGTCTTCCTGATACAAAAGAGCCAAAAAAGCCCCCTCTAGGTTTAATGTTGCCTCAGATGTCTATGAAAGAATATGTGGCCACAACTCTTATGCGCATTGCTTATTGCACTCAAATCCGGGGTTGATGTTCCCATGACCTGCTGCTCGCAGGCCGCCATGTTCTCCCTGTCATGAGGGGCTACTGTAATGTTACTTAGTTACAGAAGGCAGAGAACCTCTTCCTACTATCCCTTTTGGGACTTCCACAGAGTACCCCTTTGTTACCAGTTCAATTGGAATTGGCCCTGAAATCTATAGTAGATTTTGCAAAACTGAAGCAAAATCTTATATTGGTCTAGAGTATGGACAGTTGAAAATCTCTTACCCAGAGGGTAAAGCCTTCTAGTTATAATGGGGAATTTGAGCATGCTACCCTACAGGGAAGGTCTTCTAGATAGAATGGGAAATTTGAGTATACTTAACATACCCTGGCTAAGATATGTAAAGAAGTCAGTAACCAAGATGTGATTTGAAGACTTTTGGCCCAATGCTCAATCCCATACATCCAGTACCAACTGTGTTATCTAGGAATGATTCTAGCGCTGTCTCTCTGAAAGCCATCAGTTCTCATCCTCTATAGGACGATTGACCAATGAAAAATTTAGCATTTTTTAGATTATATTCAACTGTGATTTCTTAGAACTCTCTACATTAAATTTAGATTAGGAACCTTGCAAATAGCTTCTTTTAGTAATACATTACTATCAGTGGATAAACTACTAGCAAATGCCCAGCCTACATGGATCAGGAAGAAACATGGGTCACAAATGTTTCTGTAATGCATATAATAGGCCAAGATCCAAATGGATAAAGTCGCTCTGCAAGTTATATGGGATTAAACATTATTATGTTGCATTAAGAATATGAAAGACCTACATGAATACAGGTCTTGTCTTTGCAGTTTCTAAATTTTTACATTCAGCTTGGATCACACAAAGTGAAGCTTTGAATATGGGCTCATAGAACCTCCTTCCACAATAAGTGTATTAAGCGTTTTATAATGTGAGGTGTAATTTTGCAGATGTTGGGAGTGCTGCTTCTTTTAACCGATTTCACACTTTTTTCTATCATCTTCTTGGTGTGGTTCGGACATTTTTGTTTGCCTTGACTGAGAATAAACCCTGGGCTAGGAAAATAGGAATTATGCCTAAACTAACTTCTTCCAATGAATGTTACCAGCTAATTTTATGTATTTTTAAAGTGTTTATAATTATGTGATTTTACTTATGCAAATATCGATAATGTTTTACTTTTATTTTATTTTCAGTTAGTCTTCAGAGACTAGAACAAGAATGCCTACTTTGCTGCAGTTAAGATGGCACCATGATCCTTTTGCTATGGCGTACATCGTATCACATGACTTGTATACTTTATAGTTTACTGCTTCTACTCTGTGGCTGTATGATCATATATCCTAGTCTTGACCTGTTGTGCACTCGACGTTTTTGACTCTAGCATTGAATTTCACGCACAGTGTGATGCATGAGTACAGAGTTTAAGCAGTGTGGCCTGTTTAAACAATTTGTTTCAAAACCTTCAACGGTGCAGTCTTTTGCAAGGAGGCAACCACTGGGAGGTCTGGACCAGTAAGAGATCAGCACCTCAGCGAGCCAACCCTTTCCCATCTAGCAACATTGTTGCTTTGGATTGATTGTACCGTACCCTAGGATGAGTAAAACAGGCTAGATCAATCTATTTCTTTCTTCGATTTGATGAGTTTCTACCCCCTCACCAATGGGGAAAAGAAAGTTGTGCATAAATAAGTCCTTCAACATTCCTGTACTCCCAGACATCTGCATTGGCTCATCCCCCATGTCTGTCTGCCTTATTCAAAACAAGGGTCAGATGAACCCATTTTGAAAACTCTGCAGGGTGGTAGTGGGAGCAAATGCCCTAATGAACAAGTCGCAGTTGTTGTTCACAGCTAGTGCAGATGTCCAAGATAGAATCCTGCATATGAACCGCGGTTCTAGTCACTCAGTAGTTTGGTTCATGAGTCATAATAAAGTATCTACATTTGTGTGAGGACTTGGAAGTACCAAGCGAGGCACAGAAAATGATACTTCCAGAAATAAAGGATGTTTGTAAAATGGAGTGTACCTAAACGCTATCACTTATAAAGTTACATCACAAAGGAGTGCCAGTACTCGGGTGTCCATTGCAAGTCAAGGAAGACCAGAACCATACCAGATTTTCAGGATAATCGCATATCTGAAATATACATATAGTTAACCACAATGGAAATTATGTACATTTGCATTGCTTATTTTTGAAAAACGGGACCTAGGCTAGGCACCAACTTCTGCATTTAAGCTATGAAGTGCTATATAAAGTCTGTGTATGCCAGGCAGCTTTGAATGTATATAAAAGGAAACGCCAGTTGGTCCTATACTGAGGATTAGAGTTATAAGTGCATTCTTAAAACATTAAAATGAGACCCTCTTCTTTAAAATGGTATTGGATTGTTTAGGTCTTGCCTTCTAGACTCCACATGCACTGTCTGGACCGAGATGTATTGTTAGTTTACAGAGGGCTTAGAGCAAGTCTATGGCTCATCATTGGTTTGCTTCATTGTCATCTTAATTGCTTGTTTCTTAAACGCCAGGGGTTGAGTGCTTTTCTTCCTCTTCTGGTTTGTCCTACCTCTGGAGTATTCACACGTGTGTCCTTACACTACTCTCTTTTTCAGGTTTGTTTAAGCACTCCACAAGAGTGCATGTGTTTTCCTGTCTTCCAGCTGTCTTCCTAGTGTGGCTTCCCTTCCCCGCTGCTCTCACTTGTCTGCAAGGTTTTTCCCTCGCCCCACTGTGATGTGCTCCCTCTCGTGTGATACTCTGACCCATGTTTCTTTCTTGCCCATGTATTTCTCCCCTTCACTCTCCACTGTGCTCTCTTTCAAGCAATCAACCATTTTTTGAGTGCTCATATACATGATATCTTTGTTTCCTTGTTTCCTATAAATCTTTCTCCACCTCACTTCCTTGCCCTCTCTTCCTTCATGTTCCATCCAAAGCTGTTGGAGTTCTTTAGTTTTAAGGTTGCAGATAACCTGTTCTCTCCAGATGTGCTGAAGCGCTTGTCTTTAATCACAGATCGGTCCGCTCTTTCTCTTGCAGGTTCTCCCCAGAGGTGCTAGGGCTGTGTGCCAGTACAGCTCTCGTTTGGGTCATTATTGAAGTGTTTGCCCTCCTCCTCAGCTTGTACCTGGTGACTGTGCAAAGTGACCTCACAACATTTGACCTTCTTGCCTACAGCGGCTACAAATATGTAGGGTGAGTGTATTGAGGTAGTGAATCTGTCCATTATGGCCCTAGTCTTAACAACTACATTATATCTTAAAGTATTTTAATCACTATTTCAATTTCTCTTTTTCACACCCCAAACACCTCATGCCTGCACTGAGTCTTAGAACATTATGTTCTGATCACACATTGATTACCTTAGCATTTTTCACTGATGTATGTCCCATTTGTCATTAAGTATTTCTTCTTGCCTCTTAATTGTCTCCTAGGATGATACTTTCAGTTCTTAGTGGGTTGATCTTCGGCACTGATGGCTATTATGTCACTCTGGCTTGGACCTCCTGTGCCCTCATGTACTTCACAGTGAGTGTGTTTTGTTGTTTCTGTATTTAACTAGTTCCTTTAGGAGGAGACCATGGCTAAGTAATGTAGGTTTGATAACCTGTGTGTACCCGGTGTTGTGTATCCTGTTTACTTGGAAATTTTGCTTCTCCAGTATTAAATCTTTCATAGATTCACATGCTTGAATCATCTCCGTTGTAATGGGAGTCCCATGGTATCCTTATAAGAGCAGTAGATCATACTATAATAGGCTACAATGAAATGAACAGTCACTGCAATAGCCTTCTTTTGTAAAAAAAGAACCAATCCTAAGTAATAGCCAGCCAGACGACTGGCCCCTGTAGAACATGCCCAAGCGAGGCTAAGTTCCTCAGATTTTCTACCGCACGACGTGTGACGGAGTCTCCCTGAGCTCTGCTCAGTTTTGCTTTTTTTCCTCAGAACTACCAGATCTCCTCTTCAAAATGTCAGATTCTTCAAAGAAAGGTCTCTTCAGGTCGTGCGGAACATGTGGTAAGAAGAGGTTGCATTTTGAAGATCCCCATAAACACTGCATGTATTTACTGTCTCTACCCCCAGCATAAAGTAAAGGACTACAAGGTTTGTAGAACTTTCTCTTCCAAAACCCTTAAAGACAAAGAGAGTAGGTTGTTGATTTGGCTGCAGAGACTGAAAAATAAATCGGATGACAAGGAAAGCTCTACCTCAAATACCTCTCTGGAAAGATCTAAAAGGAGAGCGAGTTCTCAAGAGCCTTCTGAAGATAATAAAGCTTCAAAAAAATCCTACAGGGTAGCAGCAGGTCCCTCACAAAAAGGAAAGCATCCATTTCCTACCGAGGAGAAAGGCAATTTGAATTTGACCTCAAAACATGACAAACCCTCTTCAGAGCCATCTATGAAGATTAGTCTGTAAAAAAAATTTTTTTTATTCAAAACTTAGTTGATGGCACCATCCTCTGGGTCCCCGTCGATGCAGAAATCTTTATTGGGGCATGTTTCCCCTGCGTCGTCGCCAGGGATCTTGTCGTCGAAGAAAACCTAGTCGACGAAGGTCTGTGATACGCCATCGACGGTGGCTCCACCGACGATTCCTGTGGTGACTGCGAAGGTACCCTCACCGCAGACCACTTCCTCTTAGACGTCTTCTCAGTCGACAACTACTTCATCGAATATGTTTATTCTGTCGACGACTACAACGACTGTTCCCTCATCGGCGATGATTATTTAGTCATCGGTTCCTATTAAGTCCTCATCGACGACACAGAAACCACTGCCGTCAATGAAGCTGACGACACTGTATGCTACACCTGGCCTAAAGTGACCGTTGACGTTACAACTTATACCATTGTATCAGTAGACCACGTTCTTGTTGACCCAGTCAATGAGGCGTTTTGATTAGAATCCTTCATTGGTTTCGCCTTCTTAAACATTTTTGGAAGAGTCAGATGAAGATGACTTGTTTGGCCCTGCTCACAGTCCCTCTCAGCTTCACGTCAAGTGCCAGGACGATGTCGAAGATGTCTATAAGGGTTATTATTAGCAGGACTTTCACACTCCACATACAAAGGTGCAATACATGGAACCTGTTTAGGAACCCATGGTCCACCTTCCTGTGGCATTAGTCCAAGAATTGCAAGACATGTTACAGGATTATCTTGCTTGTTTTCCTCCATCGACTAGTGCACATCCACCTCCACTGGCAACTCTGCCATGCATGTCTTAGCCTTTGTCTAGAACGTCGCCAGTGACAGATGGTGTTTTACCTTTGCAACAGCATAACTCTGATGATGGGAGTTTGAGGAAGGTGAACTTCAAGGTACAAGACCAGCTGGCAAAGACTGCTTTCCCATCACCTCAGAAAGCGGATTCTTCGCCGGAGGACATTAGCGGCTTTCACGCATTGATGGGAGTGCAGCTTCTTGCTTTGAGTTGTCGAAGACTGTCAAGTAGTCTGATGATGACTGTCAGTCTGACTGCTTTCTTTTTGATATGAAGACTTTTCTCTGCAAACTGTGAGAGCACTACCTATTATAGACCATATTTGGGAGGAATGTGTGAAAGTTATGGAAACACCAGCTACATTTATCGCACCTTTGCCTAGAATAGACAAAAAATACAAGGCTCCTGATGATGCACCAGCTTGTCTACCCGAAACCAGACTCTGTAATAACTCAAGCTGCCCAACGGAGGTCAAGGAATCCTTCGGCACCTGTCACTGCTCCACCTGACAAAGAAGGTAGGTGCCTTCATAATATCGGCAAGAGGTTTACCACCACCTCAGGCACTACTGTGCGTGTGGTCAAGGCGCTATCGACGTTCGTAAGATACAAAGTAAGATCAGACCGCCAAATGTAGTCCGCTATCGCTCCAAATGTAGACCTCCTTCCTAAGGACAAGAGACTAGAGGCGAGAGATTCTTCTAGAAGGCTAAAGACGTGCCTCAGAGATCATTGATGTGTCCATGGGTGTGGCTTCCCTGGCTTTTCATCAGCTCGCTGGCAGCAGCTGTCCTTAGACGGCAAGGCTAGTTGAGGACAACAACATTACACCCTTATGTGCAAAGCAGAATCCTGGATATCCCTTTTGATGGTGATGTGCTATTCGGTAAGCATATTGATGAGGCCTTACAGACAATTAAGACAGACTGCTAAGGCTTTAGGCACAGCCCAATACAGGAAGACACCCTTTCGTGGAGTCTGTGGTAGAGGGACATATTCATTTTGTGGGGTTTACCAAAAATACCAACCCCAGACCTAGAACTCATTTCGCCCTTCCTATCAACATCAGCAGACATATCGTGCACCACCACAGGCTGCATACTCTACTCAGCTCAGACATAAACAACCAGTACAGTCCAAGGATACTGTTAGAAAACAGTGACGATGTCCAGGCACCTGCTGCTCTCTCCCCTATTATCCCAGCAAGAGAAGCCAGCAAATCACGTTATTTCAGTCCATGGCAAAAACATACCTCAGACAAATGGGTCCCGGATCTAATAAAATATGACCAGACCCTGGAGTTTATGACGGTACCACCTCATCATCCACCCCAAAAATTTCTACCATCCCCTCTTTGGTTACTAAAGAAGGAGGCATTAGTCATGCTACAAAAAGGAGCCATAGAAAGAGTACCATGCTCTTAAAGGGGAATGGGCTTCTACTCCCGCTTTTTTCTTGTGAAGAAGAAACTGGGAGAATGGCTTCTCATTATGGACCTCAGAAAGTTCAACAAATATCTGCATAAAAAATCTTTCTGCATGGTAACGCTCCAGTAGATACTGCAACTTCTGAACCATTTGGATTTTCTGGCTAGCCTCGATTTTACAGGATGTGTATTTCCATATTTCTATCCATCCCAAACATCGAAGGTTCCACTGTTTTGACTTTAGCAGTCCAAAGTCCTCCCCTTCAGCCTCCGCTCAGCTCCACAGGTGTTTACCAAATGTCTCGCCCCCGTGGCAGCACACCTACGATTACTAGGCCTGCAGATCTTCCCATATCTCGATGATTGTCTAGTAAAGGCTCCTTCTCTTCACCAGGCCTTGGAGGCGATATCGATCTGCCTACAACAATTTTGTTCTCTAGGGCTTGCAATCAACCACCAGAAATCCGTTCTCACTCCTTCTCAACGGATAACTTTTCTCTGGGCGACATTGGATACCCTCCAAAACAAGGCATTCTTATGCACAGAAAGACAAAACACCATACTATCGTTAGCTCACAGTCGGCAAAAGTGTATGACTCCTCAAATCCTTTCTTGGCATAATGTCCACAGCCATCCTCATGGTTTTCCATCCATGTCTCAGGATGTTGGACAAGTAATGGCTTCAGGTGACTGGTTCATTCGAGGACATTAGTCAGATCACTCTGGTCATGAAAAGAGCACTTCCTTGATGGCAACCCTCCACCAATCTTTCTTTGGGCCTGACCTTCCTCTCTCCACTTCCAAAGGTCGTCCTGACCACAGTTGCTTCATTGTAAAGATGGGGGACCACCTTCAAGAACTTCAAGTAAGCGGTAAATGCAGTCCCTCTTCCTCTCCCTCATGCACATCAACCTCCTGGAATGGAGGTCAATTTTCCTAGCTCCACAGTAGTTTCTCCCAAGAATACGACCATCCTCATTTGTACAAACAATACCCACTGCATGCACTATCTCGACAAGCAGGAAGGAACGGGGTCTCCAATTCTATCCTTGGAAACTCAAAAGATCTGGGAATGTACGCTAATATACCACATAATCATCAAGGTGGAACATCTTCCATATGTGAAAAACAACCTGGGACAAACATTACACGAGTGGGAACTCGATCAGTTGATTCTCGACACCATCTTTCGGAAATGGGGAACACCTAATTTGGACCTCTTCACCAGCAGGTGACCTCAAAGGGGGTCATGGGGAATGTGTTTTCAATAAGATGGTCCAGGATCTTTGCTCGTGCTTTTCCCCCATGCGCTGTCATCTCCGGGGTTCTAATGAAGATGAAAAGAGAACCGTGCCAGCTGATCCTCAATGCTCCACGTTGGCCCCACCAGCATTGGTTCACGGAGCTACTCCTACTCTCGGAGTACTACCCTTGTCGCCTTCCAGTGATAAAATTCTACTGACCATGAACAAAGGCCAAGTTCTGTACCCATATCCAACTTCGCTTCCGTTGCATGCTTGGCACCCAATGTCAATGAATTCAAAGGTTTAGATATTCCCCAGGACTGAAGGGATATTTTGTCCGGGGCTCGAGCTGAGTCTACCAATAAAACATGCAGGTTAAAACTGTAGCATTTTTGTTATTGTTCCTTCGGAACAATATCCACCCTCTTCTTCACCAGAACAAGTCTTGTCTTATCTACTCTCCTTGGCCAAGTAAGGAATGACATGCACATCAATGAGGCTCCACCTCGCTACTATCTCCTGATACAGGTGCACTTTCAATGCTTCTTTTTGTTCCTTTCTCATCATCCAGCAATTCATGAAGGAATTATTTAGGACTTTTACTCCCATTCGGCCTCCTCCGTCAAAATGGCATCACAATGTGGTCCCATCTCAATTAATTCACCATTAGAGCCAGTTCACAAAATTGAGCTTAAATTTCTCACTTGGAAAATCGCATTGCTTCTGGCACTTACCTCTTCAAGGAGAGTAAGTGAAATCCAAGCTTTCACTATAATGGAAACCTATCTTCGATTGACAGAGGATTACGTTTTACTGAGAACAAATCCTAAATTCATACTGAAGGTTCCAAGTCCATTTCACCTGTTGTCCTCCTCACATTTTTCCGAACCACTCCTCTCAGCAGAGAAATTTCTTCACTCCTTCGATGTTAAGCAATGCCTTAAGTTTTATTTGCACAGGACTAAGCAGCTATGCAGAACGGACCAATTGCTGGTCTCAATGGGCCTCAAAGACTTGGTGCTGCTATCACAAAGAGGACTATTGCAAGATGAATTTCTACAACTATAAAGCTCTGCCGTACTAAGGTGCGTAAACCGCTCATGATCCAGGCTAAGGCACATTCTACAAGGGCAGTGTCCTCTTTTGCTGCTCTATTTGCTGGTGTGCTGTTGGACAAGATTAGTTGTGCCGCTACATAGTAGAGTGCACATACTTTCACGCTGCATTATTGTCTGGATCTGGCAAATTACAGCAAGGCAACTGTAGGACAGACGGTCTTACGTCATTTCTTTCAATAAGGTAAGCCTCTACTCTTCAAGTTATTTATATGTTTAAGTATATGCATGTATATTACCCACCGTCCTCTGAGGGAGAGAGAAACTCAGACACGAAGAAAAGGAATGTCCGCGCTCTCGGATAGTGCCGCAGTGGAATTAACACGTTTCGACAGACAGTCTGTCGAAACGCGTTACCTTGTGTAATTAAAATTCCACGGCGGCACTATCGGAGAGCGCAGACATTCCTTTTCTTCGTGTGTGGTACTGTTGACAGCTTGCTCCTCTGCCATTCTGCGCCACATGCCTTGGGCAAAGGATTTTAGCAGGAGCGACTGTTGTCCGATATAGATATAGATATGATATGATGCCCCTAGTTGAGCCGTACTCGGAGGGTGAGTAGATATCAGGAGAAGTCAGGATGTGTCCTTTGCGTCTCAGCCTGTCCTGACGAGTTTCAAACATTCGCTCTTTCTCAAAGGTAGACTGCATATTAAACACCATCATTTAGAGTTCCAGTATCTTCCCTTATATTTCAATTACAATCATCCTACGTGAGGATTTCTAAAAGCATTATGTGACTGGAAGTCCGTTCATTTCGTCACCCCAGTGGCTGCTGGCAGGGTGCAGTGGCACTATATTCAAACGATATGAAGCACAGACCAACGCTTCCCCAGTGTTTACAATACCCTTCTGCTCCGTATTCCGCTTTGAACCATCCAGTGCTGGATCCGCACTCAGCTGCGGTGTCGGCAAATGACATCAGCGGAGCAATATATGCCCCTCCCGGCGCGCTGACGTGCCTTTTCTTCTTTACCGAGCGCGGATCCTGGAAAACCATCAGTTCCTTGGCCTGGTTTTTGGGCCTTCTCGACACACTCGGTGTCGTGGGAACAGTGTGCCATGCCTTCAAGCTTTAAGGCTTGCGAAGCCTGTGTGCGTCAGATGTGTGGCACTGTTCCGTCCTTATCTGTATGTGGTGCCTCTGTGTGCACCACTACTCCGAAGACTGTGACGCCTGTCAGAGGATGAAACCAAAGTCCTTGAGGAAGCGACGCATGAAATTGATGCCCGCATGGATGTCTATTGCGGCTCCCTCCCCTCGACACTCTTCCTTTCGGGATCAGGCCTGTTCCGAGGTCGCTCCTGCGACCGTCGTGCGACACCAGGTAAGCGTAAGCACAGGCGTCGCTTACGAAGATCTTCTTCCAATGTCCGTGCTGCTGCCGCCCGTTCCTCTCGCACTATGCTGGGTAAGAGGGCACGGCAACCTCCTCCTCTATATTCACCCTTTCCGGGTGTTGGGTTAACGCGTGCCCAAATGTAGGCTTATTCTGAAGCACTCCAGGCTTGTTTTGAGTCTCCCTCTCTCCCTGGTGCTCCTTCAGGTCCCACAGAGGTAGCAAGCAGTCATGCCGGGTCTTCGTCTGCAGACGTTTCCCTGACTCCGGCTGTGTGCGCCGACTCTGATTCAGGAGCCGGCGCGACACCCCCAAGCCAATGCCTAGAGCCCAGCCCTCACCGTCAGTCAGCGCTTAGCTCTGTGCGGCTTCCTGCGCGCCGCCGTCGTTGGTACTACACCAGGCTCGACGCCGGGTCCAGCACCTCGTGCTCCCCTAGGAAGTTGGCAGTGGGATAGACGTCAGTCGGCATCCCGGTCAAGTCCTCTGTGGAGGTAGTAGACGTCCAGGCGACTCCCATGCGGTATCGCTGGACACCAGTACAGGCATCAATTCCTATTCCTTCGATGGTTCCTCTGGCGCCGATAAGTCTCCAACGCGTCATCAGTCGACGCCGGTAATACCATTTACTCCTTACTCCTCCTCAATTCCAACCTGATGCTTCCCTGGACTCCCCAGATCAACGAGCCAGAGGGCAAGTACCCTGTGTTGCCTGGCCTTTGGGTCAGTCTCCGGCTCCTCCACTCCTCATGTCTAGTGGCAGGCTTACCCTTTAACCGTCTCCTACAGACGGTTTGTTGTCACCTACACGGATGGAGACTGAATCTAGTACTGCCTTTGCACGTGCTATTAGGGTACGGCCTCCACTGGTGCCTCTACTTTCTGATCCTTTATTGGATCTGCTCCATTTGGAGCCTATCGAAGTAGAACCTTTGCTGCCCTTTGGGTAATCTCTACTTGACGTTCTGCGTGGCACATGGTGAAGACTCTCTCCGCTTGACCCTGTTGATCGTGCTATGGCTCGTAGGCACCACCCTGCTCCGGGTGATCCACTTTGCCTGTCTTTTCACCCAGCAGCTCAAGGCCTAGTTGTTCAGGCGGCTTTTAATTTACAGTCTTAACCCACATTGCCATTTTTACATCCCACCAGGGAGTCTCGGTGGCTGGATGATTGTGGTAGCCGGCTTTTCGCCTCTGCCAGCGCAGGTGTCCGGGCTTTAAATACGACCTGTGAATTTGCACGTGCATCCTCCGCTCTTTATGACTAAGTTGCTAATCTTCTCCCTTCTATTCCGGCAGGGCCACAAACAGAATTGCTTTGCCTTCTGCTGCATGGCAGAAGCATGGCTCACTTCTCTCTTAGGTCTTCCCTTGATGCAACTGACTCTATGGGACGGGGTCCTTGCTCGCGCTGTGGCTTTACACCGCCATGCTTGGCTGCGCGACCGTCTCGTCCCAGATCAGATTCAGGATGCCCTCAGATCTATCGTTCAATGGGGTGGATCTTTTTGAACGCCCCTTGTCCGGCCTGCAGTAAATCTTGGTGCCATATTCTATGCCTCCTTTTACGGCACCCACCCTGATGCACTGTTTTGTTATGGTGCCATTACTATGTTCGTTCAGTACAGCCATTTGGCTGCTTCTCTTGTTATGTAAGTCATCTGATTGTATGCTTAGTCCAAGAGGATAACCCTACCGGCAATTAGCCTTACCCTATGTGGGCTATTTGCTGTCATTAGGTTCTGCCTTCGCTTTGGTACGCTCCTGTGGAGTCTCCTCGCGGGCATCATGCTGGTTTATTCCTACAGTGATCCTTGTATGGTATTGCTTATTGCATGTCTGATTTTGTCTGTCTGTGGTGCATCTGACCCTGGCATAGGTTTCATGCAGTAAAGCGTCTTATTTCGCACACCCGGTGGATACCTTTTTGTCACACTTTTTCACAACTGACACCCTATTGCTGCTGTGCAGCTTACTTATTATTGTTCTTATTGGTGAAACTCGGGTGTACGGCCCCTTCAGGGTTTGTCCTCCAAGGCAGCGGATCAGCAGACGTTCTCTGCTATACGTGGTCTCCTTCTGACCACCTACCACTACCACTACAGCATTTTCCATATCCCCTGCTGTTTCCGTATGGAGGTTTCCATGCTTTACTTGAGTGCATGCTGTGCACTCTCAAAGGGGCGTATTTTCCTTGGAATACTCGCTTCTTGAGGTCCGGGACCTTTACATTTGTCCTCGCCTTTTCCACTGTCGTAACAGGTTCTTTCACCCACTTTGTCTTGCAGGGGACTGTTTCTCTCGGACAGGGGGCATGGGCTACTTACTGTACTGGACATTGCCCTACCCACATGTCTGCAAGTAATCTCACGTTTTTCCCTCCTGCTCTGTATCTGCTCTGTTTTTACCAGGCTAATCCGTGCAGGCTCTTTCCTTCATGCGATGTCCATGGTTCTTGACCCGCTCTGCTTGTTCCACCAGCTCTTATGTGGTCTCTGGCTTGCTGGTGCCCTTTTTGGGCAATTGCCTTCTTGCTGTTGTGCGCCTTTTAGCTGCTCACGCTACCCTTCAGGAGGTATTTGCTTACTTTGTGTGGCTCCAGCGTCCACACGGTATGCTTAAATACCTTCTGGTATGCTTGAGTACCTTCCGGTCTTCCCTCCTTTTTTGTTGACCTTCAACTGCACGTCTACGGCCCTTCACATGTTGCCACAAATCGCCTAGGTCCTGGCGTATCTGCTGCCTTAGTACTACCGGCATCTTGTGGCCGTGGATTGGTATCCTGCCAATGCGGTCACTTGTGTCTTGTTGGTACCGGTTTCAACAGGGTTCCCTTTCCCTTTAGTACATATTGGGCTGTTGTGCGATGTCTGTCATACCAATTGCTGTCTCTCGAGGATTTGCTGCAGTCGACACGCTGCATCCGTCGGATCTCTCAAATCCTCGGTTTAGCTCTTCTTCTTGCGTAGTCATAACCTTCCTTTTTACCCCAGTATATCTAGTATATGGTTTCTTCTCCATGCTGGCATTTGCTGGGTAAGGGTCATCCTCTTGCCACAGCTGACCCACGTGCCTTTGCAGGTATAGGTTCCACAGGGGGGGGTTCTACTGTTTTGCTTGGCTTTTGCTTTCTGTCGCCACCTGATCCTGTGGATCCTTCAAACCCTGGGTTGGTTCATCCCCTTTTTTGAAGTTATGAACTCTCACTTCGCCATGGGTATTCTGGCTCTGTGCTTTCCTTCTCTCAACCCGTTCTACACAAAGGGGTTTGTGTGCTGTGTTTTGGCTGCTTCTGGTGCCTTTGCCTCCCATTCCTTTTTGCTCTCTTAGCGCAATTAACCACCAGACCATGAAGCTCTAACATTCCTGTCCTCGTTGTGGTCCATCCCAAAGGTTGACAGTGCTGTTAAGTCACCTTATGGACGACAGTTATTTCGGGAACTTGGTGGGGTTCAGTCGCATACCCGCCTCCTTCATGGGTATGGCTTTGGTATCTATTCTAAGTTAAGGAATCTGAGGCTAGACGTCTATCAAATGAACAAGTTACTTACCTTCGGTAACAATGTACTGGTAGAGACATAGTCTAGCCGCAGATTCCTTAACACCCGCCCGTCCGCCCCGTTCTGCGTGGACCTTTTCTGGTTAGGGCTTTCTATCCTCACCTCCCTTAGGGTGGCTTGCCATTTTACAAGGTGATATTCTCTCACTTCAACACAGACTGCTTCGTTCTGTTTCTCTGCTCCATCCTGCCCATTCTCTACATTAGGCGGTATGTTAATAGCTCATGTGTTCCTGCCAGCCTTCGGCCTGGATTGTAGGGTGTGAAATCTATTCAAGCTTTTTCCCACCATCCCGTTCTCCCCTCCCTCTGTGGTCTTTGTCACCCCTGCAGCTTTTTCTTTCAGATCTATTGACTCTGTACTTTTATAGGTCTTTTGGTTGGGGTTGCGACGTCTTTCTGGTGACGTCCTGTGGTGTACTCTCCTTAATCTTGTGTTCCGGACGTGTTCCCCTTCACGGTTTCACTTTCTGGATGCGGACATTTTGTCCTGTGCCAGACTGTTTTTTC
The DNA here is from genome assembly GCF_964263255.1 of Lissotriton vulgaris. Lineage (NCBI taxonomy): Eukaryota > Metazoa > Chordata > Amphibia > Caudata > Salamandridae > Lissotriton > Lissotriton vulgaris. Next base: position 657,081,007 of record NC_141697.1, read on the forward strand.
CACATCCTTGTCTCCCTTTTACGTTGATTGAACCTTCGCTCATGCGGGATGGATTTTCAGAGCACCGCTCTCTCGCCTGTCAATTTCTTCAAATTTTTGTAATCGTTTTTGCACACAGTTTCCAAATTCTCTCAGTTTTTTCTTTTGGTCATTGCTCCGCGTTCAGACGCGGAAACGTTTCTCTGACGAAAACTGACGTCAGCGTGCCGGGAGGGGCATATATGGCTCCACTGAAGTCATGTCTGTGGCCGACGTCAGGGCGGAGCCGCCCTCGGACGCGCAGCGATGCTGATGCAGAAAATTTTCCAAATCCTGTCTGACGCCTGGGGATATTCTACGTTAAGGAATCTGCGGCTAGACTATGTCCCTACCAGATACATCGTTACCAAAGTTAAGTAACTCGTTCACCTGTAACTGCGGTTCTACAGTATTGGTATCTTTCATAGATTCACATGCGACCGACCCTCCTCCCCTGAGAGGCTTCCCTTATTTCCACACGGTGTATAGTTTGACATTTGTGCTTGAAAATCTGAGGAACTTAGCTTCTCTTGAGTGTTGTACAGTGTGCTGTCACCTGATTGGCTATTACCTTACAAAACAAGGTAGATAGACTATTGCTGTGACTGTTCATTACATTGTAGCCTATTATAGTATTATCTACTGCTTTTATAAGGATACCGTGGGACTCGCACTACGAAGACTGGGGTGATTAAAGTATGTGAATCTATGAAAGATACCGTACTGGAGAAGCGTTGTTACAGGTAAGTAACTAATTTTCTTTCGTGACAGTTGGAAGTGCTAGCATGCTGATTGGGTGATTTAACTTTAACCGCTATATTGTATGGGACGTGTTTAATCTCTTTACATCTACTTACCTACAATTAACCTTAAGATGTAGTGGTTAGGTCAAAGAAGCTGATGCAGTGTTTTTCTCAGTGCGTATAGTTCATGCAATATAGAGGTGGAACTATGATACACTTTTACACTGTTGCTGCTCATATTGTACAGGTCGGGCAGAAACCTTGCTGTTCTGCCTTTGTGTACCTATTCTAAATAAGGCTGCAAAGTGCTGAAATATGTGAATTAATTTGAACCACTGGTAGTTGAGATGTAGTCTCTACCATTATTTTTTAATTAAATCAAAAGCTCGATACACGTTACACACAGGGACCAACCATATGCAACTCAGCCTTGGCACTGCACAAAGGGAACAGTGCAGGCTTGACTGCAAGTGCACATTTGCTTTGTGCAGCGACCTAAGAAACTGTTGAAGTGTTTTGGCCTTGTGGTGTGAGGGCATCTCACACTGCTGTTCACCATATTTTTTTCTAGTTCATTATTCACCATATTCATTTTTTTTTTTGTCCTTTATTTAAAGGACACTTGCTTACCTGTACATGCTCTCCTTGTTCTGTGTGAGGTCAGCTTGTGGTAGCCACTTTTTTCATGTTTTTTCCTTCTGCCACTGTCGACCTGATTTTCAATGCAATGTCTAAAATGACTGATTATCCACAAAACTTTCGTCCTTTGTCAGGTACGCTCCTTGAGGATGAAGATTCTCTCCACCATGACAGCGGACGGCCTTGGTGCTAGTGGAAGTCACAACTCCAGAAACCGTCTTCGGATGTACATCACCTTGGCCGCGGCTGCCTTCCAACCCTTAATAATCTACTGGCTGACATATCACCTTGTCCGATGAGTCAGGCGAGCTGACAGTGGAGAGGCTATGGGAGCTAGCCTGGCAGCAGAAAGGTTTTTTCAGCTTGGCAATATGGCATATGGTGTTCTCGGACAAAAGTGGAAGTGCCATGGGGAAGGTACAGCCATCCCACCCAAGGGGGCAGAGGACTCCCCTCAAGATGAACTTAAGGCTTTGAGTGCGGGACCTGGTTCTGGATGTCCTGCTTTTCTACTTGTTTTTCATTCTCCTTGTATTAATATTTCATCATTGTGCAATAATACAGACACTCCTTATCCGCACTCTGCTTGTTATATTTCATAATGATTTTTTTAGGTATTCATTCACAAAGACTGTTTGAATCAGGCCACAAGTCCTAAAAAAATAAGTGCGGGCACTAAGCTAGTTAGTATGCAAGTGACTTCAGGGCGAGTGACCTCACGGCACGTAATATCATAGGAAGTGGCACCATAAGAAGTGACGAGATCTTGTACATGTTTACTAGGTCTATAATGCGTACATTGGAGCACATTTCGAATAAACATGCGAACCCTCCTGATTAGGGGAGAAGACTCACACTTTTATAAGCTACACATAAAACAATGTTGCCTTTTGTCAGCGTAAACTTCCTCGACCCATAGTGCTTTACAAGAAAAAATAGTGATATTTAGAATATTAGAACGCCTCCTCAGGGGAAGTAAGCTCTATGTGAATACAATTTTTTGTGTGTAAATACTGGGAAAGACCAACACATCTGACATTCTTACAGTGCATGCATATCTCCTAAACAGAGACTGAACAAAGTCAAAAGCTGCCTCTCCTAAGAATGTGTGAACTGCTAACATGGTGTGAGCCTTTGTTTCCCATCTGCTGCATTTGCATCTAGGTGTGATGCTCCTGACTGCTGCCAGCCAGGAGACTCGAACAGAAGGATGCCTGATGACCCCTCTGCCTTTGTTATGGGCCCAGCAGGAGTCTGCAGTAATAAAGCCCTGTTACACCGGCACATTGTTGCTGATCAAAAGCAGACAAAGTGCAGGCGCTGCTGAATGTCTCCCAGTGTTTGCAAATCACACCAGGAAGAATTCAGCATATTTTTCAGTGGGGTCCAACTTCCTGGCAAGGTGGAAGGCGTCCAACCTGTGAAAATAGTGGGTGGTCGCTATCCACCCACGTGTACCACCCGGCTCGTGCCCTGGTTTGGATCTGGTTTTGGAGCTACTTATTCTTACTTCCCAGATGATTCTCCATGTGTTCAGCTTGCTCATATTCTACCTTTGTGTGTTATGATGCTCAGGAAAGAAAAGGGTCACCCCAGATTCTCTTACTTTGCCCCAGTCTACCTATCTATATTGGGTATTGTTTCCACGGGGATGTGATGTCAGTAACCATGCCTGCCATGATGCAGTGATTCTGGGGTACACAGTCTGGGATTTTTTTCTTCAACAATTCGTTATTTTGTGAGTGGGCAAGTGTCATTTGTACAGCAGTCAGACTTGCAACCTAGCAAATCTAGGTGTATCGCAAACACAACTGTAATAGGAAATAAGAAAAACTTAAAACAGAGGACCTACTCACTGTTGCAAGCAATGACGAAAAAGTATCCACAACTAGATAGTGAAGTCTGGTAAGGTAAGGTAAGGTAGGGGAGGAGAAAGAAATAATGCAGTATGGACTCTTCAGTTGTTCCATTCGTGGGGTGGAGGTGAAGAGATAAGTTGTAAAAAAGGAATCCATATTTGGAGATTTGTGGCACATTCAATTAACAAATATCTTTTTCAGAGGGTAAGACCATTGTAAATACAACTAAAGAACATACGTCCAGTCTGGGAAGGTCCAGTCCGATGTAAAGAATTTATGCCCACTTATAGTTTCTCATAACTGTTGATAACTATAAATCATCTCCTTGTTCTGCAAGCAAAGCGACTAATTTGGTCATATTTATTTTTATTTTATCATTTATAGAGTGCAGCGTATCATCCCTAGGGGGATCTCACGGTGCCTGGGCATGACAGCAGACAGATACCACGAGCAGTGCCGACCCCCTAAAACATCCAGGTTTTGAAGCTTTTTTTTTAAAGTGTGCCAGAGAGGTACAGCGACGAATCTCATTCCAGTGGAATGGGGCCAGATAGGAGAAAGCACGTCCTCACATTCTGGCTTTATGGATTCTGCAAGGTACTAGCAGTTTCTGGTTACTTGACCTGAGGAGGCGACCGGGAACATAAGGCCTTGTCTTCTTCCTCAAGTAAGCTGACCCCAGGTCTCGAGTTGCCTTAAACAACAGAGTGAGGAGTTTAAAGACTGATCTTTTCTCTGCAGGCAGCCAATGTAGAGCTTGCAACAATGGTCGGGAAGGGGAGCGTCTGGGTTTATTCAGGACCATTAGCCTCCTGTTGATCATTGATCCTGTATATGAGCCTTTTGCAGTTAGCAACCCTTGAGAGCTTTGTCAACAATTTTGTCTGGGGATAGGCACTGTCTGTTTTCTCAAGTGATATAAAATAAAGAGCTTGGCAGCAGCTACAGTTGCAAATGTTGCGTTCTCCCTATTGCAGATGCTAGTGAAGGCGCATTGTTTCACTTAGGCCGTGAAACATGGCCAAGTATTTGAATGGTGCACTGGAGTCCAAGAGTGTGGGGCCTCTAGGCCCATATTGTTCACCATAAAGATGCACCCCAGTGCATGCCTAAACATAATCTACAATAGCACACAACCCTCTTGATCACATTTCCTACTTGGAGATGTGTGACATAATACCCATCAGTGCTGAATATCACTTAGAGTGGTTGTGGTGACTCACCTTATATATTTTTACAGGAGACTTTACAGGAGACCTGTACCTGTCATGCACCACTTTCAAGTACAGGAAGTCGAGCTCCGCTTTCCTAACAAACCCACGTGCTCCAGTAGAAGCAACTTCTAATTTTCAAGAGTTTTCTCGCTCTTCAGAAACACTTGCTAGAGTACCTTGGATGCACATTCAGTTGTCTTCGAGAGTGATTTGATAATACTTTTTCAGACTATCGGACAGTATGTGGTATTGTAAAGCACAAGTGTCCTCCCGGGCAAATTCAATTTGGAGCTACCTGAAACCTGAGAGAACAATCCAGACTCAATTTGTCACCTGTAAGTAAGCCAATGTTACTTCAGATGAAACCTGAAAGGTGTAGTAATAGATTTACTTCCAGGATTTGGTAATTGGGTTCACTACTAATAGGGGGACCTTTTTGTGTATGTAGACCTGTAGTATGCCTTCCGGCAACTGAGCAGTGTGTTTGATATCCACCCAAAGAGGAACCGTTGTGGCACAAAGTGGATCCTTATAACAGGTAGCATGAAATTATGTGAGGGACCTAGATCCCACTGGAGGTAGCATTTGTCCAGAGTTTCTGTAGTTTATCAGGTTTGTTTTCCGTCCCATATATAAAGTTTAATATAGGAGTCAGTTTGTGGCAGTGATGTTTTGTAAGTTAATATCTATAACATTCTGTATCTGGGGGCTACTGTGATTGTAACCGCCTGCATCCTACCTCACATCGACATGTTAAAGTTTGACCAGTGCGTAAAGTCGTTTTTGGTATTAGTTATCTGTGGAGTCAGGTTATCTTCAACTATCTGATCAAAGTTCTTTTTAATAGGGATTCCTAAATACTAAGGCCATTAGCCACTCATTTCAAGCTCTACTCGCAAAGTGTAACATTGGTAATTCAGGACTGGGGTAGGACCTACCTCTTCAAATAATTAGAAGAATGAAGACTTCTGAGGAGATATGAAGGTGTTGGGCCTAGTCAGCCTGAGAACGATTTCAACAGCACTAAGAAAAGACTAACTTATCCACCCAGTTTAGTAACACCGCTATGTCTCCGAATATGCAATCGTCAATCTTGTTGCCTGCCCAAAGTAATCTTTTATTGATGGACATTAAACTGCTACAGCTGACATTTGTGGTCCGTGATCTGGGCAGACAGCAGACTTTGGAAATAAAGCTAGAGGGTAGCAAAGTCTTCTATATAGCCTGGAAAGGGTAACCCCATCCCTTGTGGTTTAAGGGCTTTTCCTCATTAAGCAAAAGGCCAGAGCCTTCACCATCCGGTCCTTGGTTTGTCACAGAGGTCATAAGGTGATTGTGGATGTGCAGGTATATATGAACCCAACCTGCGATTCATGTTTAAAGTGTGAACTACCTTGCACCTTCTGTATGGCAACGCTTTGACCAGTATCTGTCACCATTTATCAAAGAGATGGTTGGAAGCTTGAACACTGGATCAGGTCTTTGAAATCCTTCGATAAATGTGGCGACTGCTGAAAATTTAACCCAAGCTGCTAGAGTTCTCTACTTCCTTATGTGCTGCATATAAGGGAACAGGGGCAGCTTGCCCGTCTTATAAAATTTCCCCAGGAATCTGTCCTCACCTGGAGATCGGATATTGCCTCTTGTATTTCCTCTTCTGTGATATCCCCGTCCTCAAGCAGGTACATGCATTGTGGGTTAAGTATGAAAATCTATTGGAATCAAATAGAATCCTACTCTAATCAGCATCTAGTTTGTTTGAATGTTCAAATTCATTCCTCCTAGTGAGAAGCAAACACCTCCGGTATGTCAAAGGGTTATACAAATAAGATTATTATTGCAGTACTCGAGCAGTGCTCTCTGGCAGTTGTGCAGCTGGCTATCAACCACGTTTTCGTTATATTAATAGTGTGTCCGTTTCAATCAATCAGGTTTATAGAGCGAGCTACTCACCCGTGAGGGTCTCAAGGCGCTGGGGTGGGGGTGTGTGGGAGGGAGTATGCAGCTCCGGATCAGTAGTCGAAGAGTCAGGTCTTGACACCCTTCCTGAAGCCTGAAGGTGTGCAGAGTAGGGGAGCTTCTGATGTTGATAAGGAGCTTGTTCCAGGCCTTTGCAGCGATGTAGGAGAAGGCTCTTCCGCCTGCTCTGGTTCTGCAGATGCGTGGGGTCTCTGCTAGGGGTCGGTGTAGCAGAGGTTCCTTTTGGGTACGTGGAAGGATACTCTCTCGTTGAGGTATTTGGGTCTGATGTTGTGGAGTGATTTGTAGGCTTGGGTGAGTAGCTTGAAGGGTTTGATGCATGTGGGCTGCTGAATTCATATCTGTGCATAGATCGCCGCCTAGTGTTGGGTCCGGATGATTGCACATTGTTGTCCTGGAAGAGTCTTCGAAGTATCACGAGATAGGTGGCTCCTCCCCTGGACTACAGTGCGCATGGGCATCGACTCCATCCCCAGATTGCTTTTTTCCGCCATTGGGTTCGGATGTCTTTGGTTCCCTCTTGTCGGAATCGATAAGAATTAACTTGACTTTGAGACCAAAAGGTCTTTAGACTTGCGTCGGTATTGTCTTGCGTTCGGCTTCGTAACTTTTCCTCAGCTCCGAGCCGAGCTCTGTACTTCCGCATGCTTTCGGCGCGGAGGGCCTAGTCGACGCTCCAGACTTATCGACCATCATGGACCGAAGTCCATTCAAAAGATGTCCGTTGTGTTACTCGAAGTACCCACACATCGACGTCCATCCGGTGTGCAACAAGTGCCTGTCGCCGGACCACGACGAGGCCAAGTGTATGGCCTGTTCAAGATTCCGGTCCAAGAAGACGCTCAAGCTCTGTCGAGCTGCGCGCCTGGAGGCCCAGCAATCTGCACCGGCGCCTACGGACATTTTCGATGCTGGGGAGGTCGAGGATGAAGATATCCAGGACATCTCAGAATCTAACCCCGCTTCGGAGGTCGAGGACGACTACGTCGCTGAGGCCGAAGATTTCGGCGAAGTCGTCGAGGAGGTAGGAGACGACGACGGGGCCCTTGGGGCCATGGAGGATAGCTTGGACGAGGAGCTTCCTCAAACTGACTCTGGGGCCGTTCCGATCATAAGGTCCAGGTCGAGGGATCGCCTTCGGGCCTTACCCAAGACCTTGATGTGAGTTCCTCGGCCTCGCCTGCTGGCCCGGCCACGGACATTGGTACCGATTCACTCCAGGTGAAACAGAAACCGAAAGTGCAATCTACGGTCTCGACACCACAGATATCGAAACCGAAAGTGCGCATCGCATTGGTCGGATCGAAGACTTCGGAAACCTAAGATGGCCGTCGAGCCGAAGGGACACGTCAAAATGGCCGACCCGAAGGCTGCTACGTCGAAGCCGAAAGTAAAGGGGTCGGACACGGCCGCATCGGCGCCGAAGGCAGTCGACGCCAGCAAGGGTCGACTCGATCACAAGAAAACGGTTGACGACCCCAAGAGGTCTCTTACCAACCCGATGAAGCGGCCCGACGACCCGAAGGCCCTCTCTGCCCCGCTTCCACAGGACAAGGCCAAGGGGCCTGCGCCAAGTGTGTCGGCTCCGAAGGGGACCTCGAAGGAATCCACTCCGAAACCGACCTCTAAGGAGTCCGTCGAACCGGCACGTCCATCTGCCGCGTTCACGAAGAATGTCACTGAGTCCCTGCAACGCATAAGGGACGGCGCCACAGCAGTCGAGCCGAAGGATCCTCCGCCGGCCAAGCCTCAGGAGAAGCCGGCGAAGGTGCCCACGCCGATCCTTTTTACCTTGCCGCCTAAGACGGCGCCGAAGGCTTTCCCTGCTAAACCTGGGGCCGGTGTGCCCGAGAAGGTCTCTTCGACGCTGAAGGCATCGATGGTGGTCCATGGCCCGCGGCCTCGACAACTTTCAGAAGAGGAGCGTCAAGAACATTTCATCGACGCCGAAACGGGCAGGCTTTCCCTCCTGAAGAGGAAAATCACCCCGGAGCCCCAATTGGAGTCGTACAAGATCCCACTAAAGCGGAAGATGAACTCTGCTGGTACTCCAGCCTTGGTGGAGCCCATTTCACCACAAGCTCACGAAGTCTCGCCCACTCACTCCAATGTAGACGCTGGGGAGGGCGATGACTAAGATGAATTTAGCTATCCAGTCTACACAGACCCAGAGGAAGTGGCAGACCCCTGGTCTGGTGCTGGTGAGCCTTGGGACCCACATTCTGGGCAGGACCCTCAGCTCTTCTCCGCTAAAACTTCGCCCACTGAAGACTCTGCGGCTTTCAATGCCCTCATTGAGCGGGCAGCAGCCAATCACAACGTCCAGCTGCATGCTGACCCTGTGGACGTAGACTTCCTCTTTGACACCTTTTCTGTCTCTGAAAAGACTGTGAAAACTCTGCCAATGCTGAAGGGTGTTTTAAAGCACGCTGCTGAAGTCTTCAAAGAGCCCACCAGGGCGAGAGTCATCAACCCAAGGATCGACAAAAAGTATAAGGCAGCGCCTACAGATCCAACTTCTATTAGGGGACAGTTGCCTCTGGACTCCCTGGTTGTCTCCAATGCCCAGAAGAGGGCCAACTCGCAGACTACGGGTGATGCTCCTCCCCCAGACAAAGAATCGAAGGTCTTTGAAGCTTCAGGGAAGAGAGTAGCAGCGCAGGCAGCCAATATATGGCGCATCTCAAACACACAGGCGCTCCTGGCGCGCTATGACAAGGCACACTACGATATCCTAGAGACCCTTTTGCAACACCTTCCCGATCAATATAAGGAAGGGGCTGAGATGCTAATACAGGAGGGGAAGCTGATCTCCAACGCTTCCATAAAGTGCGCTCTAGACGCGGCTGACACCGCCGCACGCGCCATTAACACTAGCGTTATGCTTCGCAGACATGCCTGGCTAAGAATATCTGGGTTCAAGCCGGACATTCAAACCACCATCTTGAACAAAACGGTCAACCCAGATCACCTGTTTGGCCCTGAGGTTGATACCACCCTTGAGAAAATGAAGAAAGACACCGACACTGCAAAATCCATGGGTGCCTTGCAGTTTCGGAGTGGGTCCTTTCGTCGCTCCCAATACCAGAGGCACCTCAAGGGGTCAACTTTCGCAGTCCGCGCAGTTCTACAAAGGCAACACCCAGACTACTTATCCCAACAAGAGTCGAGGTGGATACCGAGGCAACAGCGCCAAAGGCAGAGGACGTGGCAACAGCTCCAGGTCCTCTACCGCCATCAAACAGTGATGCATTGTCACTGCCCCCCCGACCACACAACACCGGTCGGGGGGAGACTCCAGCAGTTCCTGCCTGTGTGGAAGTCCATGACCACGGACAGGTGGGTCAGAAAGCTTATCCAATTTGGTTATTGTCTGGAGCTCACATCCACTCCACCCAACATACCCCCAAGGAACCTTCCTATGTCAGGCGAGCACTTGCACTTATTGCAGCAGGAGGTCACAGTCATGCTGCAAAAAGGGGCAATAGAGCTCGTGCCCATGCAGGAAAGAGGCACGGGAGTTTACTCCCTGTACTTCCTGATTCCAAAAAAGGACGGATCCCTCAGGCCCATCCTGGATCTCAGGCCCCTCAACTTCTACATCCTGTCCAAGCATTTCCACATGCTAACATTGCAGCAGGTTCTCCCACTGCTACGAATGGGGGACTTTCTGGCAACTTTGGACCTGAAGGATGCGTACTTCCACATTCCGCTACATCCTTCACACAGGAAGTACCTCAGGTTCACCATCCAAGACCAGCACTACCAGTTCAAGGTTTTGCCTTTCGGGGTCACCACGGCACCCAGGGTATTCACAAAGTGCCTGGCGACGGTGGCGGCACATCTGCGACGTCACAACATCCACGTCTATCCCTATCTGGACGACTGGCTCATCCAAGCGAAGTCAGCCCAGCAGTGTGCCGACCACGTGTCCCACACCATTCACCTCCTGCACGATCTGGGATTCTCACTGAATTACCCAAAGTCTCACCTGCAGCCCGCCCATATACGGCAGTATCTGGGTGCGACCGTAGACACAAGAGTGTTCATGCAGTTGATAGGCATGATGGCCTCCTGCATCTCCATTGTCCCGCACGCCAGACTACATATGCGTCCGCTTCAGGAGTGCTTAGCACGTCAGTGGACTCAGGCTCACAACCAGTTGAAAGACCTAGTGTTGGTGAGCGGTCGGGTATACAACTCTCTGCATTGGTGGAATCCACAAAACCTTTGCAAGGGCCCCACCGTTCCAGGAGCCTGTGCCACAGATTATCCTGACAACGGACGCTTCTCTCCAGGGATGGGGAGCGCATGTACTCCAATACACTGTGCAGGGACTATGGACGCAGCAACAGGGGAAGATGCACATCAATGTTCTAGAACTGATGGCGATCTTCATGGCATTGAAAGCATTCAAAGTACATCTATGCAACAAGGTCGTGTTGATTCGGACGGACAACATGACGGCAATGTACTACATTCAAAAGCAGGGAGGCACACACTCTCCGCAGCTGTCTCATCTGGCTCAGAGCATGTGGAAGTGGGCCATTCAGATGAACATCTTCCTCATGGCAGAGCATCTCCCGGGCAAAGACAATCAGATGGCGGACCTGCTTAGCAGGCACAGCCACCAGATGCACGAGTGGGAGATACATCCATCAGTACTCCGGCCGTACTTCCAAAGGTGGGGTCATCCAGAGATAGACCTGTTCGCCACAAGGGAGATCGCAAAATGCCAAAGCTTCGCCTCCAGGTTCCCACACCCACTGTCGCAGGGCAATGCGATATGGATGAACTGGTCAGGCAAATTTGCGTACGCTTTTCCCCCAGCACCTCTGATTCCGCTGGTGGCACGCAAACTCAGGCAGCACTCGATGACTCTCATCCTGGTTGCTCCAATGTGGGCTCGCAAACCATGGTACACCACGTTTCTAGAACTGTCCGTGGTACCGCATCAAAGGCTACATCTCACACCCAGCCTTCTGACGCAGGGCCATGGCGACATTCAGCACCCAGATCCGCAACAGCTCAACCTGGCGATCTGGCTCCTGAAGTCCTAGAGTTTGGCTACCTGCACTTACCTTCCGACTGTATGGACATCATTCAGGAGGCGAGGAAGCCCACTACTAGAGCCTGCTATGCGGCAAAATGGAAGCGGTTTGTCATTTATTGTGTAGACCACAACATTAACCCGCTGGATGCTTCCATTCAGAACATCATCTGTTACCTTTTCCATCTGTACAAGTGTAATCTAGCCTATGCTTCCATTCGCATTCATCTGTCTGCAATGGCCGCTTATCTACAAAATAGGCAGCACCTCTCCCTCTTCGGGGTGCCTGCCATCAAGGCTTTTCTGGAAGGCCTCAAACGAGTCATTCCGCCACGGACTCCACCAGCTCCTGAGTGGAACCTCAATGTGGTCCTTACCAGGCTGATGGGTCCTCCCTTTGAACCACTGCATTCCTGCGAGATTCAGTTCTTAACATGGAAAGTGGCTTTCCTCATAGCCATTACATCGCTACGGAGGGTTAGTGAATTGCAGGCCCTCACAATCCAAGACCATTTATACAAATTCATTCGAACAGGGTGGTGCTTCGCACTAACCCTAAGTTTCTGCCCAAGGTTGTGTCTCAGTTCCACATCAACCAAACAATCGAATTACCTGTTTTCTTTCAAAATCCTGAGTCACTGGCAGAGCGGATGCTCCATACCCTTGACGTTAAACGGGCCCTAATGTATTACATTGATAGGACCAAGGATTTTAGAAAAACTAAACAACTCTTTGTCGCCTTTGCGCCACACCACAAAGGTAACCCTATTTCCAAGGCTTGTATTGCTAGGTGGATCGTTAAATGTATCCAGATCTGCTACGTAAAAGCAAAACGCACTCTTAGCATTCCACCAAGAGCCCACTCCACCAGAAAGTTGGGGGCCTCTATGGCATTCCTTGGAAACATTCCTTTAGAGGACATATGTAGAGCAGCCACATGGTCTACCACACACACATTTACTAAGCATTACTGTGTTGATGTGCACTCCAAACAACAGGCAGCTGTAGGGCAGGCTGTTCTCAAAACACTTTTCCAAACTGCTGCAGCTGGCACGGGCGGCCGCCGCTAATGGAGGGACTGCTATGTATTCTATGCACAGATATGAATTCAGCAGCCCACATGCCTCGAACCGAATATGCTACTTACCAGTATTCATCTGTTCTTGGCATGTAGGGCTGCTGACATTCATATCGCCCGCCCTCCTCCCCGGCGCCTGTAGCAGCTGTAGTATTCACATACATACTCATAGCATGGTCATCATTCACTGAGTTTCACTCCATCTTGGCCACAATGGCTAAAAACAATCTGGGGATGGAGTCGATGCCCATGCGCACTGTAGTCCAGGGGAGGAGCCACCTATCTCGTGATACTTCGAAGACTCTTCCAGGACAACAATGTGCAATCATCCGGACCCAACACTAGGCGGCGATCTATGCACAGATATGAATGTCAGCAGCCCTACATGCCAAGAACAGATGCATACTGGTAAGTAGCATATTCGTTACTCTCTTCTTGATGGGGAGCCGGTGGAGGTCTCGTAGGTGCTGGGTCATATGCTCTTGTCGTGGGGTTCCGAGGATGAGTCTGGCTGTGGTGTTCTGGTTGGTTTGGAGTTTGTGTGGCAGGGTTCTGTTGATTCTGGCGTAGAGGGCATTGCCGTAGTCCAGTCTGCTGGTTATGAGTGCGTGGGTGATAGTCTTTCTGCATTCAGGGGGATCCTCTTGAAGTTCTTGCAGAGGTGTTTAAGCATGGGCATCCTCTCCATCCTCAGATTGTTTTTTTTCCGCCATTGGTGTAGGATGTATATTTGTTAACTCAAGTTCGGAATCGATAGAAAAATTTATATTTGGCCAAAAGGCTCTAGGTATCGTCGGTATTGTCTTTGCGATCGGTGCTGAGTACTCGTTCCAGCTCGATTCCCGAGCCTGACGTCAAGAAGAAGCAGCGTGGCTATTCAGATCCAAAGGCCCGGTCGACGCCAAAGGCCTTATCGACAATGGCACGGAGCCCATTCAAGAGATGTCCCGTTTGCAACTCCAAGTATCCCCACATCGACGTCCACCCGGTGTGCAACAAGTGCCTGTCTCCGGATCACAATGAAGCCAGCTGTATGGCTTGTTCTCGGTTCCGGTCCAAGAAAACACTTCGCCTTTGACGCGCGGCGAGGAAGGAAGCCCAGCAGACTGCGCCTGACCCGGTGAACATCTTCGATGCTGAGGAAGATGAGGGGGCGAGCGGGAAGTTCAAGAGAACCAGTCGGATCCTGCGTCGGAGATTGACTCCAGTTATGTCGCAGAGGATGAACAGATGGTCGAACATGAAGACCTCGTCGACGAGGTAGGAGACTACGATGAGGCCTTTGGGGCCGTAGAAGATGGCTCGACCGAGGAGCTAGGCCCAACCGTTGGTATGGGTGCCGAGACTGAAACACTCTATAAGGCTCAGGTCGAGGGATCGCCACAAGGCCTTACCCAAGATCAAGCGCATAGTTCTACAGCCTCACTTCAAGGCCCGGCTACAGACAATTCTAAAGAGCCATCGGTTGATCGATCGAAATCGAAACAAAAAACATCGGTGACCACAAAACCGAAAGCACCTGAAACAAAAACGAAACCGAAAGTGCAACTTACTTTGATCGGGTCGAAGGCTTCTGAACCATCGGCTCCAAAGAAACAAAAGAGAGCTATCGACCCAGAGAGGTCGCTAAAGGGTGTCTAGTCAAAGGCTGGGGCACCGAAGAAAAAGGTCAAGGACATCGACCCGACGAAGTGGGCGCCGAAGACCATAGACACAAATAAAGGACTCGAAACACAAAACGTTATCGATCCTAAGCGTCGACTCGACAAAGCGAAAGTCAGCAAAGACCTCGAGCACAAAACAAACAGTGGCTGTAAAGATCCCATCGAGTCGACACAACCATCCGCCTCTTTTTCAAAGCAAGTGTCGGACTCGCTGCAGCGCATTAAGGAAAAAGCAATAGCTGTTGGACCGAAGGCCACGCCAACCCTAAAGTCAGTCAGTAAAACTCTGAAGGCATCTGCACCGACTAAGTTTATACTGCTGCCGCCAGTGACACCTAAGTCGTTCGCCCACATACGGGCATTGAAGCGGCCAAGAAGGTGTCCATGGGGCAAAAGCCTACAACTACTGAAGAGGCCACAAAGCATCAACCGCCTTTGCAAGAAGACCAGTCGAGGCAATTCATCGACGCCGAGACTGGTAGACTTTCCATTCACAAGCGAAAGATCGTCCCAGAACAGCCAAAGGAGTTGTATAAAATTCCATTAAAGAAGAGGGATTCAGCAACATCACCTCTTCTTTTTGAACCTCTACAAAACTATGGACGAGAGCCTGCTTCTTCTTCACCCACACATTCAGATGTGGATGTATGGGATGCTGACCATGAGGAATACAGTTATCCTGTCGACACTGATCCAGAAGACCACACTGAACCCTGGACAGACGCTGTTGACCCAGGGGAGCCACAACATGCCCCTGACAGCAATATCTACACTGTTAAACCCTCACCTACAGAAGACACGGCTGCGTTTAACACACTTATTGAGAGGGCAGCAAAAAATCACGATGTCCACCTTCATGCTGACCCTATTGAAGAGGACTTTTTATTTGACACCTTCTCAACCTCAGAGAGAACTGTCAAGACTCTACCCATGCTCGAAGGTGTCCTGAAACACGCGGGAGACATCTTTAAGGAGACCACAAGGGCAAGAGTGGTAAACCCCAGGATTGAAAAGACATACAAACCAGCACCTGTAGACCCTACATATATCAATGGACAGTTGCCATTGGACTCTCTAGTTGTTTGAAATGCTCGTAAAAGAGCGAACTCGCAGACCACGGGTGATGCTCCTCCCCCTGACAAGGAATCTAAAGTGCTAGAAGCCTCAGGGAAAAGGGTGGCAGCTCAAGCGGCCAATGTCTGGCGAATCTCCAACACACAGGCACTCTTTGCCAGATACGACAGGGCTCATTATGATACACTTGAAACCCTGTTACAACACTTGCCAGATGAGTACATGGAGGCAGCAGAAATGCTAATACAAGAAGGGAAACTTATATCCAACGCGTCTATGAAGTGTGCGCTAAACGCAACAGACACTGCTGCCAGGGCTATTAATACAAGCGTTATGTTACGAAGACACGCCTGGCTGAGAATCTCCGGCTTCAAGCCTGAGATACAAACCACCATACTCAATCAGCCAGTTAACCCTGATTACTTATTTGGCCCAGATGTGGACACCACCTTAGAAAAAATTAAAAAGGACAGAGACTGCAAAGTCTATGGGGACTCTACAGTTGCAGCAGTTCAGGAGTGGTTCTTTTCGTTGCTCCAACAATAGAGGAGCTTCCAGAGGCCAGGTGTCCTAGCAGACACAATACAGTAAAGGAGGCACGCAGACCACCTACAACAAGAACAGTAGGGGTGGCTATCGTGGAAACAGCACCAAGGGCAGGGGTTGTGGAAACAACTCCCGATCCTCCGCCACCAACAAACAGTGACGTCTTGTCACTACCCCCTGACCATATAACACTGGTCGGGGGAGACTACAACAGTTCCTGCCAGTCTGGAAAGCCATCAGTACAGACAGGTGGGTGAGGCAGCTTATCCAGTATGGTTATTGTCTGGAGTTAACATCCACTCCACCCAACATACCCGCAAGACACCGTCCTATGAGCATATACAGTTATTACAGCAAGAGGTAGTCAGCATGCTGCAAAAAGGAGCCATAGAGCTCATGCCTGTAGAACAAAGATGTACAGGGGTGTACTCGCTGTACTTCTTGATCCCAAAAAAGGACGGGTCCCTCAGACCCATACTGGACCTCAGGCCACTAAACCAATACATCCTGTCAGAACATTTTCACATGCTCACGTTACAGCAGGTTCTACCGTTACTCAGTCAGGGAGATTTTCTCGCAACACTAGATCTAAAGGATGCATATTTCCATTTACCGGTACACCCGTCACACAGAAAATATCTCAGATTTACCATTCAGGATCAGCATTATCAGTTCAAAGTCCTCCCTTTCAGAGTAACAACAGCACCCAGGGTGTTTACCAAGTGCCTACCGACAGTGGCTGCACATCTACGGAGACAGAATGTTCACGTCTACCCTTATCTGGACGACTGGCTTATCCAAGCAAAGTCGGCCCAGCAATGTGCCACCCACATGTCCCACACCATTCACCTACTTCACAATCTGGGGGTTTCACTGAATTATCCAAAGTCCCACCTTCAACCTGCCCACGTACGGCAGTACTTGGGCGCGACAATAGACACTCTGGCAGCCAAAGCACAGCCAAATTCAGTGAGGATCAACAGCATTCAATTGCTGATACAGAAATTCAAACCACAACACTCGCTTCCAGCACAAGTGTTCATGCAGTTGATAGGCATGATGGCCTCCTGCATCTTCATAGTCCCGCACGCGAGACTACACATGCGTCCGCTTCAGGAGTGCTTAGCACGTCAGTGGAATCAGGCTCACGGACAATTGAAAGACCTGGTGTTGGTGACCAGTCGCGCATACAGCTCTCTGCATTGGTGGAACCCACAAAACCTTTGCAGGGGCCGACCGTTCCAAGAGCCGGTACCACAAATAATACTGACAACGGACGCATCTCTCCAGGGATGGGGAGCTCATGTACTCCACTACACAGTGCAGGGACTATGGACAAGACAGCAGAAAAAGATGCACATCAACCTTCTGGAACTGATGGCAATCTTCATGGCGATGAAAGCAGTCAAAGTACATTTGTGCAACAAAGTAGTGTTGATCTGGACGGACAACATGACTGCCATGTACTACATACAGAAGCAGGGAGGTACACACTCTCCACAGTTGTCTCGTCTGGCTCAGAGCATGTGGAAGTGGGCCATTCAGAGAAACATCTTCCTCATGGCAGAATACCTCCCAGGCAAGGACAATCAGATGGCGGACCTGCTCAGCAGGCACAGCCACCAGATACACGAGTGGGAGATACATCCATCAGTACTCCAACCGTACTTCCAGCAGTGTGGTCATCCAGAGAAAGACCTATTCGCCATAAGGGAAAACGCAAAATGCCAAAGCTTTGCCGCCAGGTTCCCACACCCACAGTCGCAGGGAAATGCGATATGGATGAACTGTTCCGGCATATTTGCGTACGCTTTTCCCCCAGCACCGCTAATACCGCTAGTGGCACGCAAACTGAGGCAACACTCAATGACTCTCATCCTAGTTGCTCCAACGTGGGCACGCCAACCAAGGTACACCACGTTTCTAGAACTCTCTGTGGTACTGCATCAAAGGCTACAACTAACACCCAGACACTTGGCGCAGAACCATGGCGACATTCAGCATCCAGATCCGCAACAGCTCAACCTGGCGATCTGGCTCCTGAGGTCTTAGAATTTGGCTACCTCAACCTGCCTCCCGACTGTATGGATATCATAAAGGAGGCAAGGAGGCCCACAACTAGAGCATGTTATGCGGCCAAATGGAAGCGATTTGTCATTTATTGTGCCAAAAATGACATTAATCCGCTAGATGCATCTACTCCCAACATCATCTGTTATCTATTACATCTATATAAATGCAATCTGGCCTACACTTCCATACGTATACATTTATCTGCAAGAGCAGCTTATCTCCAAAACAGGAGGCATCTCTCACTTTTCAGAGTGCCTGCCATCAAAGTTTTTCTGGAAGGACTCAAACGAGTTATTCCTCCCAGACACCCACCAGCACCTGTATGGAACCTAAATGTGGTCCTTACCAGACTTAAGGGTCCACCTTTTGAGCCTCTCCACTCATGCGAGATACAATTCTTAACGTGGAAAGTGGCTTTCCTAATAGCAATCACATCGCTACGACGAGTTAGTGAACTTCAAGCACTAACTATCCAAGAGCCATTCATTCAGATACACTCCAACAGGGTGGTACTACGCACTAACCCTAAGTTTCTGCCTAAGGTGGTTTCACAGTTCCATATGAATCAAACTATAGAACTGCCAGTGTTTTTCCAGAATCCAGATTCAGTGGCAGAGAGAATGCTCCACACACTAGATGTCAAAAGAGCTCTCATGTACTACATAGATAGGACAAAAGATTTCAGGAAGACAAAACAACTGTTTGTTGCCTTTTCACCACAACACAAAGGCAACCCCATTTCAAAAGCAGGTATAGCCAGATGGATCGTTAAGTGCATACAGATTTGCTATCAAAATGCTAAGCTCACATTAACGATTCCCCCAAGAGCCCACTCAACACGAAAGTTAGGGGAATCCATGGCTTTCCTGGGAAACATTCCCTTAGAGGAAATCTGTAGAGCCGCCACTTGTGTACCATACACACATTTACCAAACACTACTGCGTAGATGTGCACTCCAAACAGCAGGCAGCTGTAGGACAGGCTGTTCTTAACCACATGGCTGCTGG
This sequence comes from Lissotriton vulgaris, assembly GCF_964263255.1. Classification (NCBI taxonomy): domain Eukaryota; kingdom Metazoa; phylum Chordata; class Amphibia; order Caudata; family Salamandridae; genus Lissotriton; species Lissotriton vulgaris. The sequence continues at coordinate 657,099,953 of NC_141697.1, forward strand.
GCGTTCCCCCCCCCCCCCCCCCCCCCCCCCCTGTGCTGGAAAATGCCATTTTAGTGGCACCATGACGAGCTCAGCTCGTCATCAGCACACAACACCCGTGGGTGATGACGAGCTGAGCTCGTCATCAGCATCGAAAGGGTTAAAACACTTTCTCAGACTGCTGCAGCTGGCACAGGCAGCCGCCGCTAATAAGAGGGACTGCTATATATTCTATGCACAGATATCAATTCAGCAGCCCACATGCCTCGAACCGAATATGCTACTTACCAGTATGCATCTGGTCTTGGCATGTACGGCTGCTGACATTCATATCGCCCGCCCTCCTCCGCGGCGCCTGTAGTGGCTGCAGCACTCAGAATTACTCTTAGCATGGTCATCAATTACTGTACTACACTCCATGTCTGCCACAATGGCGAAAAACAATCTGAGGATGGAGAAGATGCCCATGCGCACTGTAGTCCAGGGGAGGAGCCACCTATCTCGTGATACTTCGAAGACTTCCAGGACAACAATGTGCAATCATCCGGACCCAACACTAGGCGGCGATCTATGCACAGATATGAATGTCATCAGCCTTACATGCCAAGATCAGATGCATACTTGTAAGTAGCATATTCAGTTTCGGTCGTGGTATATTGCAATGGGTGGGTTTCTGAGGGCGGAAGGCCTCCAGGTGTTGTCCCAGGCAGTGGGTGACAGTCCAAGTACGAGGACCTTGGTCTTCTCAGAGTTGAGCTTCAGGCAGCTGTTGATCATCTAGGCTGCGACATCCTTCATTCCTTCCTGGAGGCAGAGTCTGGCGTCTTCTGGATTTTTTGGGAGGGAGAGGATGAGCTGGGCGTCGTCATCGTAGGATACTATGCTGAGCCCGTGGTGTCTGATGATGGCGGCAAGGGGGGCCATGTAGATGTTGAAGAGCTTGGGACTGAGCGAGGATCATTGGGGTACTCCACAGTTGATCTCAGTGGGTTTGGAGAAGTAGGGTGGGCTTTCAGCTTGATACATATGTAAAGACGAAATGAGCAGGAGTCTAACTTCGAGTGATTTGGAGGTGGGCAAAGAAGGTGCCTTGTATCATTTACGTTTTTATAGTTCAGTTATGTTTCTTATTTGTTCATCTGCACACATACACCCACTTATATCCGTTGTCCAGTTTGGAATCTTTGAGGAATATTTCTTGTATTTTTGTTTTTCATCTTCAGTTTTATAGAGCTATTCACCTGCCATTCCAAAATAAGACTGCTCCAGATTACAGATCTTTACTTTGTATACTCGACATGGGCTGGATCTGCTGGTTGTCCCATCTTGATATCTCTATATTCATTCTCCTGCTCCGCCAGGTGGCACCATTTTAGAACTTGGATCTCACTGCCTACGAGTCTGCACACTAGGGATCCTTGGACACGTGGATTCTCTGAATTCCTGTGCTAGAACTGATAGATGGGTCCCACACTTCTTCAAACTGGTGTGCACTCTAGTATTTCGCTGATAAAATTTTCTACATGGCATAAGTTCCCAAAGCCTGAGTTACCAATTCCAGTGTTCCAGCAATTTGTTAAACCATAGAGCGCAGTAATATCTGATCTAGTTGAACACAGTGCTAGTGTGCTAGTTTTCCCTCTAGTTGGTCTGTGTATTCGGAAGAGCTAGAATTGTGTGACTGATAATTGTGCAATATTGGTGTCAAAACATTGTGTTAATGCCCTCTAGCATTTCCTACCAGTACTTTTTTTTAACTTGGGACAGAGAGTGCATAGTAGGTGCTGTTAGAGGCCCAAACTGCTGCAGATCCTCCAGCACTGAGGTATTTCAGGTGTGGATTAGTGCACCGTATTAATTCTAGTACAACGTTGCTTTTATCATTGCTCCTTGACCTCTTCCTCTTATATCTAATACACCTGTTCTATTGAAAACACTGGCCTGGTCAATGGTGAGGGCATGGATATGAGATTTTTTGTTATTGCTACATTTTCCCATTCAGTATGGCTATAGTATCTGGGCAGGAATATAGGACCCACTATCTGTGGTTGTTTTGAGTCCAGGCCACTTTCAAGATAGACCTCTGCAAGTTGTGTTGGTTGGTAAAGCACCAATGCTATTCAGATCCTTTCCTGTTCCATTCCACTATGTTCCAAATCTGAGCTTGTAAGTAACCCCCCCCCCTCCCCCGTATTTCAAATTTGTGTTTTTTAGCCCGCTTTTTTTTTTACCCGCACCAAATTAGTTAATTTCACATTTTTTTGGGCAGTTGTAGTTGGAGACTTTGCATCACATATTGAGTCCTGGGCAAGAGTCACTTTAACTGCAGCCCTTAACATTCCTCCCATTTTCCTGGATTGTAATTCTTTCTGCATTAAGGTTAGAAATTGTTCTGAGCTGCTGTTTTATCCAACACCGTAGCAGTCTTAATCCTAAACTATTGTATACATAGTTTGGCCCACGTCATTGGGAAGGCCTGTTGCAGTGTCTTGTGATTCTTTTGATGTGGTTACGTGTAAGATCTCGGATTTCTTCGTATTTATTTTTAAATCGGACGTTTTAACACATGTGTGGTGCTCTGTTAGCAGAGCCAGGATTGACCTCTGTGGGTCAGTAAGTACAGCAATAACCGCCTTTGTGTGTAGTGAGATTTTGTGCTCTTGGAACTTATCTTTAAGTGTTAGATCTCTGGATTGTCTCTAACTATGTAGCACAAAAAAACTGCTGTGACCGCAAAACTCCCCTGCTTAATAACCCTCCCTACTTCAAATGTCTTTATTACCCCATCTTTTTTGTCTGCATCAATTGACTGCTGCAAGGCTGTGTTCTTGGTTTGCTTAGTGTTATCTCATGCCTGTTACACGTTTTGTGTTGGCCGGCATCCCCGCCCTGGTATAAACCTGGTGGGTCTCACTCCTTGCATGTGTGCGCCAGGGCGTCATGCTAAAATTCAGGTTAAAGTTTTTGCATCTGCATTTAATAAGGAGATGGATGTAAGGGATGCACAGCTGTCCGGATTCTTCCCAGGTTTAAGGGTCACTGTTATTCCGGTCTCTTTCACCAAATCCATAGGGAATCCTGATCTGCAAACTAGCTAGAGGCAGGCTATATAACTGCAAAATGCAGTGTAAAACATCGGGGTGAAGTCAGGACTTTGGAGCTTTAGTAACTTGAAGTTTAGGAATTCCCGCGGTCACTTCCTTTTTTAATTTTTTTTATTATTATAAAGGTTTGGAGCAATTGTTTTTATTTATTTCAGACAGGCAGTGATTTCATTTAATCCAAAAATATAAGATACCGAAACAATACAAAGTTTTTCCTGTACATGTTACATATATCATTCCAACCGTCTGGTACCTCATAGAATTTGCCCTACCTATATCTTCACAAAGAACGGGCAGAGAAAAAGAAGAAATTTAAAGAAGAGAGCAAACAAACCAATTAGATCGAAAAAAGAGACTGGAAGGAGTGGAGGCCAAGTTTTTTAATTTTATTTTTTGTTTTCCCATTTTCTTTTTCCTCTTTCCCCTATTGCTTCATCAAGGGCCTCCACACTTGATGACCCTTTTTCTTCGCGCTCTGGCCTTATACAACGCCATCTCTAAATTGAACACATGAAAGAGTCTGGCATACCACGCCTAATATGTCGGAGGGTCCCCTTCCTTCCATTTTGATGCTATCATTATTCCTTCCATTTTGATGCAATCATTATCCGAGATATTTCTATTACCATGAACCAAAAATAAACTTGGGTCAGTTCCATCTTTAATGTCACATCACAGCCAAGTAACATTATAGTTGGGGTTAGGGGGACCGCCCGCCCTATATTTTAGAGCAAAAAAGTTTCAATCCCCTGTTTCATTATATCCAGTTTACTGAAAGCAGAAAACATGTGGTCCATATCTGCCGGGCCCTGTCTACACCTTGGACAGTAATCATTTTCCCTTTTCCCCCAAGCAAACAATTTTTCCGGTGTAAAATATAGCCTAAATACTGTTTTAAAAAGTTGGGATTTTAGATTGGCGTCTAAAAATACCTTTTTAGACAGCTTTAAGGATCTACTTAAATCAACATCCTGATTCTCCAGCTTGTCTGCCCAAATAGTTTCAGACCTGACTTTGTCATGTGGGTTAGCACTTATCAGCACAGATTATAAATCCTTGATACAGGGCTGCCTGTGCACTATACATTCCTTTTATTTATTTTTTATATGTTTTATTGCTGCATGATTTGACAGTCCTATATGCCATCATTTATACATCATTAACAGTTAGCAATTAAACGGAGAAGCAATTAAACGGAGAAGCATTCAACAAACAAAAAAAGAGAAAACAGAAAATAAGAAGATCCTGCACAATTTTGTTTTTATTCCCTGCCACCCACCCTCCCATCCCACCCACCAGGAGTTGGACATGTTCAATTATCTTTTTGGTTTTAGATTAAAAATTAGAAATGAAATGGACTATTGGAGTTTACCCATACTTCTCGCGCCATCTAGACAGCGGTGCCCATATTTTAAGACCTTTAGATCGTGACCGTAATCCTCTTTTTTCATAGGTGGCTTTTTCAAAGTTATGATTTGCCAGTAGCCGAGAAAGCCATTGATGAAATCCAGTGGGGGTTGGATCCTGCCAAGCCGAAGCCAGACATAAGCGAAGTATTGCCATGCCTATAAACACCATTTTTTCTACCGGCTTCCCTTGCAATTCCTGGTCTACCCCAAATCCGATCACAGAGGAAGAAAGAAGATATTCAACCCCTAACACTACTTAAAGTTTTTTTTTTTAATTTCTTGTTTTAGACTATTTAGAGCACCACAGGAGGCAAATGTGATTTAGATCCGCCTGGTATAATGTGCACCTCTTCTTGTGCCCCATTTAGCAATCTTTTTTGGGGTGTAATAAAGTGAAAAACAGGATTAATAATACTGAGCCTGAAGCCGGCCGGAATTACAAACTTTTGTGCTAACTCAGCTGAGTAGAAAAATAAACTTTCCGGAATTCCAATCTCTCCTTTCCATTTTAAGGCTCGTGCCTCCAGGTCATCTGGCATTAATGAATTGAAGAAATTATACACAGCTCCAATAGATAGCAGTCTGTTCTTTCTCAGGTTATCTATGATATAATTATTGATAAAGCCAGATGGGCCACCACCTTTTTTACTAAGACAATCCCGAATTTGAAGATACTTGTAAAAATCTCTCCGATCTAATTCATATCGCTCCTTGAGATTGTCGAAAGAGACTATATCAGTTAGGGAATAAAAATCACTGAGTTTGGACAGTCATTTATCTTGCCATTTTTGTAATGAGAGAATCTTTAAAAATATCTGGCAGATTAAGGATATTACAAATTGGTTTACAATGATTCAGGCGGCCCAGACCTAACATTTTGCGAACTGATATCATAATTCTATGCCCTCCAATCAAAGTTTTAAAACCAACCTTCTTATAGTGATTGTCATTCAGGAATCTCCAGACCCATCCCCATGCGTCTTTGCCCATTATAACTTCTATTGGTTTAACCCAGATAAGAGTTAGATTAAATAAAGTGGTATCCCAATAATATAGTCTTAAATTTGGAAAAGCCAGTCCACCCCTTTCTCTTTGTAAAGATAGATATTTCTATGCTCTACTGGGCTGTTCATATGCCCAGATTTAAACGAGAAAATAGATCGCCATTCTCTTTAAACAATTGGTGAATTCTAACGTCATTGCCCTTAAAAAATTCTAAAACGTAGGGGAAAAAAGCATTTTAATCATATAACCTGTCAATTATTGACCGGTGTAGATTATGCAATCTAACTAGTTTAATTTTAGTTTTAGCAATCAAATGACCTATATTAGCATCAACAATGTTTTCTACATTAGCCTTAATATCCACACCAAGATATGTAGCCTTTTCCACCTGTCTGGTGTCATTACCCATACTAATATTGCAAATAATTTGAGTTTTAGTGCTGTTGAGGGAGTAACCTGACAGCTGCCCAAATCTCCCCGCCTCTGCCTCAATCTCGACTATATCGGTTTCAAGATTAGGGGTTACTACAGCAATATCATCGGCATATGCAAACACTTTAGTTACCCAGCCACAGGATACGATAAGTCTGATATTCATGTTAACGTCAAATTGTCGTAAAAAAGGGTCTATATATAATGCAAACCGGAGCGGCGAGTTTGGGCAACCCTGTTGGGTACCTCTGGTTTTTTTAATGAGTCAGTAAGTGCTCCATTTAAATACAGTCTTGCAGAGCGCTGGAAATACAGCATCTTAAATGCCTGTATAAATCCCTTGCCTATTCCGACCCTTGCCATGGTCTCCCATAAGGAGACCCTGTGAAAGGCCTTTTCAGCTTCCAGCAATATAAGTGCTGTTGGATCCCTAGAAATGTTGGCGGCATCAAAGAGTGAGATGACTCTTCTAATTGATCTGTTGTTCCGCGTCATGGTATAAATCCATGTTGTCTGGGTGAGACTACTTTGTGAATTACTAAAGCTAAGCGAGTGGCTAGAATTTTAGAATAGATCCATGCTATCGGCATTTATCAAAGTTATAGGGCGATCGGAACCTGGTTCCAATGATGTTTTATGTTATGAACACTATACATTCTATCTATATTGGTGAGCTGCGATAGAACAGGTTTAATTGTCTCCCTAATATGTACATATTTAAAGAATGTTCTGGAGTCTACAATTTATCGTTCCTGGAGTTCTCCAAATGACACAACTCCATTCAGATTAATAATATCTTCTAGATTATTAATGACAGCCTGTTCCCAATTCTACCTGTCTTAGAGTGGGGCCTGAAAAACTGATGATCGCCATAATTATAAATATCTCTGGACCTTTGGACTTTCTAAGATCTTACAGACCTTATGCCAAACGTTCTAGGTTGATCTTAGGGGTTCAAAATGTGTTTTCTTATAGTAGCTGCCCTCCAGCTGCCTCAGTATTCTCCCTGTTGCTTCATCACCTATGGCTAGCTCAAATATAGAAGAAGGGTTTTCCCTATCCTGACCTCCTGAAGTTCTTTCTGCCCATATTTTAAGTTTAAACAATATGCTCCTTTACTGCAGGGTTATAGCCCAGTAGTAATATAAGAGGTTGGGAACTGCCAGCCCCCCTCGATCTTGTGGTAAAGTCATTAATTTCAATGGACTCCTGATCTTCTTATAGCCCCATATAAATTGTGAAAAAAAACAGCCTAATTTCTTTAAAGAAAATATTTGATGGTTCCATCGGGATACATTGTAATAGATAGGAAACATTGTCATCTTGAGGACATTGCCTCTTCCTATGATAGATGCAAATTCTCCATTCTTGTTAGAACTCCACTTATCTTCTCTATGAAAGGAGCTAAATTAATATCCCATATAGACCCAACATCCGCTGATATGATTATCCCTAAGTATGTAGCTACCTCCATCCTACGTGGATCATGGCAGGAAGTAGTTTTAGAACAGACAATTGTAATAATGTCAAACAACACTGGAAATGATGAACAAAGCTGAGTCTTTATTAACAGGACCACATCAAAGGAGGACTTCAGCCAACTGACAGTGATAGAATTTCCAGGCTAAACACTCCTGTTCTAACATGGAATCTACGCCACATCACACTTCTTCCTCTTTACAATTTATAACAAAATGAAAGAAAATGATAGAGTAATTATTATAACTATTTAAGTACAGTGACTTATAACTATAAATGCTTTCATAACACATTTTCCCTCCTGAATAACTAAGCAACAAACTAAAATACAAAGTTAATGTCCTACAGAACTACTTTCTAATAAAGTCCTTAAGATACACAGGACTTTTGCAATGTCTTACACTCTTACGAATAGTATCAAGACACTGTTTTTGCTTTGACAATGTACAAGAACTATATCTACTACCTTCAATATTGGATTTTGGTTTTACAAGAACAACTCGGCTACAATTCCAGATGAGACCATCATTAGTTTTCACCCCATTCTTGAAAATCTTTACCACTGTCTTCTCATCAGTGAATTTACACCACTTGAGACACCCAATAGGTGCTTTAACCCCTTCGCTGATGCCGTTGGGCGTCGCGAGCACTACCTCGCTGGTGCTGCGAGCGGCCGACACGGCCCCGCCCACTCTGCGGAACCGCTGCACTGCAGCGAAATAACGGCTGCGGCTAAGGTGTTAATACTGACTTTGTCTTCTTCTTTGAATGAGACCTCCACAGCTGATTTCTGAGTATCAACATATTTCTTTTCTTTTGTAAATTGAGCTCTTTGTTTCTCCACTGACCAATTTCATTATCCTTCATGCCTTTATCCAAAGACATCCACCCTGGGCATATGACGGTATTTGCAGATCTACCTTTGAACAATTCAAATGGAGTCTTTGCTCGAGCTGCTAATCTCGACCTGAATAGTTCCCCAATTTTCCACGAAGAAGACACACGCTCGGGACCGCTACACAGGTAACTGCTTCCGCGATCTCCTTCTGCCAGTCATTTCTTCTTTTTTGTTTTCACCTTTAAAATCACAGATATTTTTCGTTTCTCCTCTTGCTCCTTCTCCAAGTTAGGGTCCTCTCTTTCTTCCTTCTGCACACGAAGGTTGGCAGTGTAATAATGTCAGACAACACTGGAAATGATGAACAAAGCAGAGTCTTTATTAACAGGACGCCATCCAAGGAGTACTTCAGCCAGCTGACAATGATAGAATTTCCAGGCTAAACACTCAATGTTCTAACATGGACTCTACGCCACAATCACAACAATCTTAGTTTTATCAGAATTTAAATTGTAGCCCGAGTGCCTACCGAAATCCAGAGCCTAGGCTTCTATCCCTCCTATTGCTCCTAGTGGGTCAGGGGTGACAACTGCTATATCGTCAGCGCCCAGGAGTGGACACTTCACAGTGAAAAGCCAGGAAGGGTTCCTCAGCGGTATTCGTACAAGCGCCGAGTTGCCTCCGGGTAGTCGTGCGCTATACAAGTACCTCTACATTTACATTTACATAAGCTAACACTTTGGTGTTCAATCCCCTGACCAATGCTAGTTTGATTGACATTGGTCTAATTAAAGGATCTAAATAAAGTGCAAAAAGGATAGGGGAACAGGGAGAAGCCCTGTCTTGTACCACGAGCGATCTTGATCCTTTCCAACTCCCTTCCCATCAACTGTATTTTTGCATAAGATTGTACATAATACATTTCTCTTAAGGCGGGTAATATACGTGGGCCAAAGCCATTAGTTCTTAAATTATTCCACCTGTATGCCCACTCGACCTGGTCAAAGGCTTTTAGTGCATCCAGAAGAATCCGGGACAGCTGTTCTCCTGAGGCTTCCGCTATATCGAATAATGACATTAACCGCCCGACATGATCCATTGCCCCTCTACCTGGGATGAAGCCATGTTGCCATGGGCTCACCAGGGAGGCGATCATTTTTGCTAGTCTGAGTGCAATCATCTTAGAATATAGTTTCGTATCTGTGTTTATCAAAGAGATGGGTCTGTATGAAGCTGGATCCTCTGCAGCCTTTCCCTTCTTCAGGAAGATAACTATGTTAGTCTCCTGCCAAGATTGAGGCGGAATCCCCTTCTGCTGTACAGCCAAAACAGGTCTAATAAAAGGAAGGCTAGCTCTATCTGTAAAGCCTCGTAGACCTCCATCAGAATCCTGTCGGAACCTGCCGCTGTACTACAGGCCATTGCCTGAAGTTACTTGATAACCTTGTTAATTGAGATATTGTCCTCTAGCTCCTGTATAATAGGGGACGTTACATCAATTCTTGTACATGCTGTCGTTGGCGTTTTGTCCCTAGAGCTATACAGGTCTTCATAGAATTCTTCAAATATTTAAAATATATTTTCAGGTTCAGTAGCCATTTTACCATCCTTCCTCTTTAGCCTTAAGATATTGTTTGCCGCTGCCCTTTGTTTTAGGCGGAGTGTCAATTGTTTCCCTGTAGTCTCTCCGTATTCATAATTGTCCCTGACATGGGTTTGGAATGTTTCAGACACTGTTTTATTATAAAACCCATTAAATTTAGCCTTCGTTCTTATGACTTTTAGTTCTAGCGGATTTTGTTGCTCCACCTGCTTTTGAACAATAGCAGCCATATGCTCTCCCTCGTATTTAGACCGCTCCTCCGTAAGTTGATATATTTCCTCTCTCTCTCTTGCTTCCTATGAAACCCCAAATAGCTGAAAATCTCCCCCCCCCCTGCTTTAAATGCATTCCAGACATTTTCTCTAGAGGTGCTAAACCTATTCATATCGAAGAACTGCCGGGGCCTCCCCCTGATGTGTTTTATAAATCCTTCGGTGGCCAAGAGTTTCCTACCAAAGGTCCATTTTGTAAATGATCGTTCATGACCCTGAGCCATAATTTCCAGCATCAGAGGGTTATGATCCGACAGGACCTTAGGCAGTTTCCTGATGTTGTCCCCCTCTATAAGAGAATCGGAGACTAAAAAGTTGTCAAGCCTGACGTACTTCCTATGTGGACACGAGAAGTAGATATAACATGTGTCCCCTGATTTTTTTGAGAGGCCACATATCCTCATGACTGTCCACCAGAGCCTCTAATGCTTTAAAAACTTGTGGCTTCCTCCCCCGATACCCTCCTCTAGAGGGGCCATTTGCATTCAAATGGATATTAAAATCACCACAAATAATAAGGGGGGGCGGTCAGGAGGCCAGTTCAAGTTCTAATTCTTCCAACAATTCAGGAACATCTAAATTTGACCCGTAGATTGTACATAATGTTAAGCCACTTGATATAGAGGCGATTGCCCACCTACCACATTTATCGGAAAATGTACGCTTAATAGGTGGCATCCGATTAGATACATAGACTGCAAAGCCTCTGGTCATGGTAGACGGGGATGAGCAAATTATCTGAGTAGACCCCCATGATAACATTAAGCCTTCTCTTTTGCCAAGGTATATGGGTTTCTTGTTGGCATATAATGATCTGCGCCCAGTGATCGTAGTAACTCACCTCACCTATCCTACCTCTCTTGCTCCCATCATTCAAATCCCCAAGTTTTACAGAGCAAATAGTTAATCTACCCATCCCTAAAGTTTTCTTGGTACCTGAGTTGCCCATTGAACCATTTATTCGTGCTAGCTCCAACCAGCCTCTTTAAATTACACCAGTGTTCCGCTTTTCTGAGTTGTTTGCTTCCCCCCCCCCCCCCCCCCCTCCCCCCTTGCTATGTGAAGCAACAGACCAGCCTTGGTCTGTGGTTGATGAACGGTGGTGCCCTCCCAATGATTATATGTGTAATACTTATATGTGACTTTTATGAAATCCCCAGGTGACTTAGATATCCCCTCACACTTTTGTCTGCTATTGCCTGTCCAAACGTACTAAAAGCCGTGGAAGAAAGAGAGAGGAACAGCAATAGCATAAGAGGACAAACAGCTTAACACTATGCAATAGGAACCCAGTTTAGTCAAGACTTATCCTAAACCAATCGAAGAGTCTCTACACCATAGTCAAAGTCACAAAGTCCTCTCCCCCCCTGCGTTGAAAAACTCCTTTGCCTTAATCTCTGACGTGAAGAATCTAGTCTGATCATTCCAGATTACTTTCATTTGGGCCGGATTTAGAAGAAAGACCTGTGCACCTTTCTCCTGAAAGGGGTTGATCATTTGACGCACACGCCAGCGACTTTCCACTGTAATGTGGCAAAAGTCTGGTGTAGTAAAAAACGAAAACCCATCTGCAGAGCGCTGTGTTTCTGGTCTTGCTTTTTCAAACACATTTTGTCTCAACAGATAGTTTCCAAAGTAGTCTACACACAAAAGCGACCACGAATATCATACGATCCAAGTCTATCTCACAAAATAATAATAAATCCTGAAAAAATATTCAATGCATTTTCGGATTCCCATCACTCACCGTTCCAGGTGACACGCTTCATCATCTGGGTGTTCTTTGAAAGGGCTACAACTCCACCCTATTGATGGAGGAGCCCAAGGATGTTTTAGTACAGATGTGAGCTGATGTATTATAGAGTGTATGGGAAGAAGTGCAGTGCAGTCGTAAATGTGAGTTAAAATTGAAGCGTGGCGAGACCACAATTTTATTCTTGCCTGTCTCGATCCAAATTAAAAAGAAGTCAACAAACAGAAGCTGACATTTTTGGACCTTTTGATTGTAGCCTCTCCAACTGGGTTAGAGACTGAATTGTACACCAAACCCATGGCTAGGAACTCCCTTTTGAGCTATGAGAGCCATCACCCGAAGGCATTTAAAGATAATCTCCTTTATGGCCAGTTCCTGCGGATCCGCAGGAACTGTTCTACCAAGGATAGTTTCCAGAAACATGCTAAGAACCTTACATCACAATTGGTAGAAAGGAAATATTCTCCCAAACTAGTATGACGCTCAGTAAAACGTGCAAGTAACAACAACAGAGAAGCCCTTTTAGAACCATGTGACCCCAAAGGAACAACATCAAGATTGACTTTTGCCAATACTTTCAGTACAGTGACTAATGCAGTTAAGAAAACGGTGCGGAGACACTGGAAAATACTCAACATTAGAGGAGCATGTATACCAGAACCTCTATTTGCTTTTAAAAGAAGCAGAAATTTACGAGATAAGCTTGTACATACCAGACCCTTAAATCCTAGGGTACAGAAAACAGATACCATATGGGGCTTACCAGCGGTGCAGGGTCACTTCCCGTGTGGCTCGTGCAAAGTATGCCCATTAACTAGGAAGTCAAAATCAGTGGAGATTGGCACAGAATGACCGTGGATACAAAAGAGATTCACTAATTGTAATAGCGAAAGGGTGGTATATCTAATAACATGCCCCTGCAAATTAAACTACGTAGGGATGACTACTCGTAAAGTCAAGCTCAGAATTATGGCACACATGCGCACCGTGAGATGCAAAAAACAGTCTACACAACTAACAACCCATTTCTTGGAACAGAACCATTGACCAGACGATTTTGTCTGGACGGTCCTAGAACAGTCGTACGTCCCTAAACATGTGACTGATATATCTAAATTTCTTTTGCTCAGGGAACAAAAATGGGTTTTCAGACTAAAGAGTGACAAAATAGGTCTGAATGACTCTATTCCCTGTACCATGTTATAAAGCACTGGGTGAGAATGTATTGATTACACATGACATCAGGTATGTTTAAATCTATATGCCGATTTCATTACTGTGCTAATTGTAACCTGACTAATTGCAATGGTAAACAGAAGAGTCCATACCCTTTTAAAGTCATCTACCTATGGGGAACAGTTTTTCACAGATTTCTAGAGAGTAAATACCATCAATAGGCACAAATAGACTGTCTGTAGGAGCTTTTAACTTGTTGCCAACTTTTAGACAGTAATTATGGTTGATAATCGAGATATTCCGAATTTTCTTGCGTGTCGAAGCAAAGTCGTGACCGTAATGGTATGTTAGTAAGCCACACTGTCCTGATTATCCATCTAGGGGGAGCTATTTTGCTAGTGAGTTATTACCACCATTAGGCGCACACAGGTTGCCTTCATTTTCTATTCTTTTAATCTGTTGTCATGTAATAGATATTAATTTTGGCTGATTATTTATTCAATTAATGAGTCGAGTAATTCAGATTGTGACCACAGGTTGAGGAACAGTCCAACAACACTCTGCACTCATATTGCATTTTGACTTCGACGTCTGAGGCTATGCGCTGTGACATAGTTTCCCAAGAACATCGCGCTCTCGCTCTATGGGACTACATTTCCCATGAGGCTGAAACGCGATTACGTAATCACGTGCTAGCGTAGTGAGGCGCTGGCATTATGGATCAGGAAGTAAGCAGCTAATATATTCACTAGAAGCTCCTGTAGTCGGTACCTCCCCGACGGCTTGGATGACCGTCAGAGGTACCGATGGATAGGTAAGAGCTAGCGATATTGTTGGGAGTGTCGAGCGAGCGGGAGGAGCCATTTGCTCAAACCTCTTTTGTAATTTAAAATTCGTTTTATTGTCCCTCAAGTTAATTATTGTTGGTGTTGCATGATGCTCATAGCATTTGTTCTCTTTCCAGCACCATTCGGGCTATCACTGATTGCTTAAACTCCCTTTGCAATTTGAAATTCGCTACGTTGTCCCTCGAGTTTTTAGTGTTGCGTGATGTTCATAGCAATTGTTCTCTCTCCAGCATCACTCGGGCTATCATCTATCTTAACCCTTTCGATGCTCATGACGAGCTCAGCTCGTCATGATGCACGGTTGAGCTGTGCTGATGACGAGCTGAGCTCGTCATGATCAATGGACTTGACGATAAGTCAGCATAGGAAGGGAAAACACCTAGCAGCCAAGGTGTTAATGTGCTGTCGGACTATTTTGAGAACAGGACTTAACCCTGGGTGATATTATATGTGTTTGTAGCGATCATTGCATTTTGTGCAATTTACACCTTTTGAGTTGGAGATACCAATTACACATGAATTGAGGTTTCTTGCGTCCAGTGAGTTACCATCACCTCTCTTAGGGGATTTTCATTTTCTGTTTGAATTACCGATTGAGTAAAGTTTTTGGGAAAAAAACCCTCCAAGCAGATTTGGGTGCTTAGTAAATCGAGCACCTGCTTATAAACTATATGGGACCAGCCTATGTCAACAAGAAAGGCTGTTCTTTAAGAATGTGTGTAGTGTTGTATTGGTTCTACTGCATTATGAATAATAGTTGATAAACGTAAGGCAAGGCAGAGCACCATAATTTAAATGTTGGATTGCTCTGTTTTTCCTTTTCAGAGCGGTGCCTCCTTTACCCTGAGCCATTGCCAGGCGGGGTAAGGTATTTCCTCCATACACTTGAGGTAAGAAAAGAGAGGAGTGCCCTATATAAGGGTCAGTCAGCTGGCAAATTTGTTGCTACAATGATTATATATATGGGACACGTGTGTTTACATCCAAGGCTGTTTAATCGCCATGTATTCCTTTTGTTTTTCCTCATAGATTTCCTAAGAGATACGAGAATTGTGAACTGTGAGAAACAGGTGACAAGGTTGTATTGTTTCCCAGTGGGGTACATGCATGGATACATTTTAGATTTAATTATTATTATATTCTTTTCACTTTTGCAGTAGCAAAAATAATGGATAGGTCCTGATGCACAAGGTATAGATTTGCCTAGATGTGCTGAAACATGTTGACCATTTGACTATTAGGGACAGCTATCTGTTGAAACTGTTCTTTTGCACTGTTTTTAATTTGGATCATGACAGACAAGAATAAAATTGTGGTCTCGCCACGCTTCAATTTTAACTCGCATGTACGACTACTGCACTTCTTCCCATACACTCTATAATACATCAGCTCACATCGCTACTAAAACATCATTGGACTCCTCCATCAATTGGGTGGAGTTGTAGCCCTTTCAAAGGAGACCCAGATGATGAAGCATGTCACCTGGAACGGTGAGTGATGGGAATCCGAAAATGTATTGAATATTTTTTCAGGATTTATTATTATTTTGTGAGATAGCCTTGGCTCGGTAAGATATTCGTGGTCCCTTTTGTGTGTAGACTTCGGGATATTGTTGTTTGTATAGTTAAAGTGGGGCTTTTTATCCCGTTGGGTCTTTAAACTCTTTGCCTCTGACCCTACCTAAAGTGTGTTGTATTATAGTTTCCAAAGTAGACCAGGAATGCCCGTGGTTTGGCATTTGGACAAACTGGCTGTCTGAGAGTAAAGAGAACTCTATGCGCCCTTTAAATTTCCTGAGGCCAGTTCCAGCTTTTCCATTCTGGGAAGGAGTTCTGCAATAGCTGAACCATGTACATTCGCGCATCAGACCCCTCCTTTCCATCGGGATGCCCAAAAATCGCAAATTGTTTGTCTCTGACGATTTCCATTCTCTTCTAGCTTCCACTGGAATTCCATTATTTGTGCTTCATGGGCTTCTACTTGCCCCTTCAAGCCTGCTATGTACATCTCCAAAGTAGCTGTTCTTGACTCTAGAGCCGTCATCCGATCGCTGATAGCATTACAGGTTTTTGCGACTTTCCTTACCAGCCCTTGAAGTTTGCGAGCAGCTTTCTGTGTGTGTTTGCTCTCCATGCGGGCTTCTACCAGATAAGATACTAGACACTGCAGAATGTACTACAATGTTGGGGGTATTACAGATGGTTCCTCGCTGGGGGTTTTGTTGCTGTCCCTGACCAATTGGTCCCAGAGGGAATAATCCCGCCTCAGATCCCTTTGCCTCTGGTTGTCAGTTCTGTCCACTCTGGTGTGCATCTTCCGTGTTGTGGTAATAGAGTCCTTGCTGCCAGTGCCAGATAAACTATCCGCCTCACTTGATTGAGTTGGACCCAGTGTCTGACCCCACTTCTGACCATGTGGCATCTGATTGTGAGAAAAAGTAATTAGCCTCCAAATCAATTTCCCTTTCACTGCGAGCGTGTGAGGTTCTGTGGATCCTGAAGAGTCACTCAGGTTTTTGCTTTCCCCTTGGCTCTTCTATAGGTGGATTCCGCTCAGCTACCCCGGGTAGATCAGTCAGTCCCTTATTGCCCCGCCCCCCTCTCCCTCCAAGTCCTTCCTCTTCTTAGTTAAGTCCTCTTTTCTAGGTTGGCAACTGGTTGACTTGTTTCCTCCTGACATTACTCAATGTACCCGGATACCCCTGTGTCTAGCCTTTTTTCACTGCTATCTAGCTTGTCCGGAGACTCTTCATTAAGCGCTGCCAGACCTATTTCCTGAACTCGGTCTCCCCTCTCATGGCTGAGGTTTATTGATGCGGTAGGGGTTCCATTCTGTTGCAGGTTTGGCTATATCGGTTCTTCATTGTCCCACAATACAGGATAATACTAGTAGCAGTCACTTTGCTTGTTACAAAAGATGTGTGACAATAAACACGTTAAGGAGATTAGAAAACTATTAACAACCTACTGCTGTATTTCCCTACGGAGCGGGAATATTTTGCTTTACGTTCTTAAGACACACCCTGAAACTGATGCACGTGTCTCTTGAGAATTTAGAAAAGTAGTTTACTAAAACTAGGGCATGTTGCATTTGTGAAGGCTTTTTCAGAAAGGTATTTTCTCACAAGTTGGAGTACGTAATGCTTGGTGTCTTCAGTTTGCCACAACGCTGTTAAACCATTCCTTTCCACAGACCACGTTTGTCCTTCTCACCCACCAACTCATCAAGCTCATAATCACTTTGTTTTTCAACTTCACAGCAGGGTACATGCGGGAAGAAATAATGTGGAAATAATGTGGCTTGGTGTTCTTCCCAGAACCTGTGCAACCTCAAAACAATGCTCTTGAATGTAACGTGGTTATGCAGAGTGTGGAGCTTAAACCACCACCAGGGGACAGAATTATGAGCCGACGGTTTGTGATTGGTTTGGAGTATGACCTTGTCACCCCTTACAAAGTGCCTTAAACAGTTGGTGGCCCAATAGTAGTCATTTGGCATCCTTGATGCATATCCTACCATACATTCATTGTTACCAAATTACTCTAACAGGACTGCCCCAACCCATAAGCACTTGGGGCTAACTGTGATTACACGGTTTTCTAAGGAAAATCTTTTCAAAGTGGGGGGTCGTGATTATAAGGTTTTCATGGCCCAAAGGCATATTATTGCTTTGGACTCCAAACAAAGTCTACTTTTTGACGTAAAACAGTTTTCTGAGAGGTTCCATGACAGAGTCAAAGTTCTTAACAAATTTAGCGTAGTACTTACAGTGCCCATGAAGTGCATTTGTTATTTGTTGCATGGTGCAAGCACATCACTAGTAGTCTTAATAAGTAATTACTTGGCATTCGGGCACTAAGCACTATAAAAATGATTCATATTGGAATATACAGACCATGTTACACAGGGTTACTCTTCAAAACTAAAGCAATGGTACCAATACTGATTTTGCAGTGATTTGACTTCAGCCGTTGATATGAAGCCCACGTTTCCTAGTCTACCACTGCCCCACCACCTAAAGGAACAGAAGTGTCCACATTTCTTGGAGAACACAACTCTCGTGGTGGTAGGAGTACTGGTAGAAGTTTGTGGTGTCTAGGTACAGTTACTGGAGTTCCACTAGTCTAGTAACGACTGGACTAAGTGAACGAGGGTAGTGGCTGGGTATGGAGTCAGTACACCCTGATACTCCCAGATGACACAATAAGGGGTTGACACATAAAATGATGGGAAAAATGCTTGCATATAGCCCAACCACTAGCAGTCGCATGGAGTACCATTCCAACCCGTTGTTTTTCACTCATAGTGCAACTATGTACAGATCAGTACTGGCCCTCCTGTTCACAGGAACCCTTCATTGTGAACTGCCATGCGAAGCTTCTTTGAGTAGGGAACACAAGGAACATCAGTCTAGATTCAACCTCGCTGGTGCAGTTTAGCTTGGATCCTGTGGCAGTGCGAGCAAGGGACCTACATTTGGACTTATCGCTGGCCACTTTGGTGCCAAATAAAACACACAAAGCAACTGGCAATTGCTCAGGCTAGCGGAAGGGGGGGGGGGGGGGGGGCTGTACATAAGAGCCCACTGTTAACTGTCGAGTTTCTAATATGGGGCCACACATGGGGATGCTACTGGTACAAGATTAGGAAGGAGAAATACTATGCAAGTCATGGGCAGAGATCAAGGGTTCAAATGCTAAGTCCCTAAACCGGCCATTCTTTCCGGTCCACAAGGTCCAATGATAAAGCAGTCTCAGCTTAATAACAGGAAGGAGCTTTCCCTGATTCTCTTATTATTGATGTACAGCAATTTTCCTTACCCTGAGCAGCTGCCAGGAGTATCCTTGTGCTTCAAAGCAGTTGCCCTTCAACAACCACCTCCCACAGCCCTCTCAGATAGCTGGTTCGCTGTTGGGATGCTAGTAAGACGTTGTCCTGGTAAGCTCTTCCTGTCAGACTGGCAATTTTATTTCTGAAACAATCCATCACAGAAACACCTTATCAAGTCAAGTCTCTGTTCACAGGTGAAACGGGGAAAGGCAAAACAGCTCAAAGGTTTCACTCCTGGATCTCTGCTTACTTTGTCTCCTTGTTATGTGGCTTATCAGTAAACGAATATAGAGTACAGCTTTCAAACAACCGTCTTACTGATGAGCTTAGGCTTTTATCATATCCTGATGTGCAGGCTCATCCATTTAGGGGTCTACTACCTTTGAATCCTGGGTTCCACTTCAGTTCTGGGGGGCACATTCCCTGCATGTTGACTGCATGATCATGCAAGGAGAAAGCATCCTGCCCTTCTCCCCTGACTCTAGATAGCTATGTGTTCCACCTCTAGGAGGAATGTTAATATTGAAAAGAATTGCTCGCTAATCCAGCCTCACTCAGAGAGCATACTCCTTCTCCACACACCTAGAGCTTAGCTAGGGTCTCGGTCTATGGTAAGAGTACATATGAAACATAAAATAAAAACCCTAGGCGAACTTGTGATTGTCATGTTAACTGAGCTACAACTCAGAACTCCAAGCCTGATAGCACAGAATTGATGACATTCTAGAACGTGATGAAAGCTTTCATCAGTCCAAAAGGCATTACCTTAAATTGGTATAAGCCAGGGGTCTCCAACCTTTTCTGTAATAAGAGCTACTTACTGTTACTGAAAAGAATCACACGCTACTAATATTAGTGTTGTAATCATGACTGTAAAAAGCACGATTACAATAGTGGCTATTATTTACAAGATTACCAGCAGTGATCACCTCAGTTCATCAGGCACAGTTGGCAGCAGTAATGTTAAAATTGCTTTGTCAATGTGGAATGAATCTGCATGGGTAATACATTGGATGCATAGCTGCAATGCCCCTGGGGGGAGGAGGCTGTAGCCCTTTGAGTTCAATTGGCCTTGTGAGCCTGGAGCTGTGGGTCCCGCCAGTAAAGCACGTGAAAGGTCCCCCCCCCACCCCCTCCGACACGTCCCATAAATCATTGGTTCAAGTCCCACGAGCCCTCATACCTGGCGCCTTTGCGGGGGTAATGTGCCTGAGAGTCTGTTCTTCACTGTGAGATGTTGTTACAGCCTGTCTGCCCCCCGCCCCCAGCAGAGAGGCACAGAGATGCCCTCCCATGAGAGAGGAAGAAGACTCAGAGAGATACTACCCCCCCCCCCCACACACACAAGAGAGAAGCACAGAAAAGGTGGGTGGATGGATGGATGGATGAAAGAGTGGATGGATGAAGGATGGATGGAAGGATGAAAGGGTGGATGAATTAAAGATGGATGTATGGATGGATAAAATGTTGCATGGATGAATGATGGATGTGTGAAAAGGTGGGTGGATGAATGATGGGTGGATGGATGGATGAAAGGGTGGATGGATGAATGAAAGGGTGGATGGATGAATGAAAGGGTGGATGGATGAATGATGGATGAAAGGGTGGATGGATGAAGGATGGATGTATGGATGGAAGGATGAAAGGGTGGGTGGATGAAGGATATATGTATGTATGGATAAAGTTGCATGGATGAAAGATGGATGGATCGATGTGTGAAACGGTGGGTGGATGAATGATAGGTGGATGGATAAAAGTGTGGATGGATGTATGGATGGAAGGATGAAAGGGTGGATGGATGTATGGATGGAAGGATGAAAGGGTGGATGGATGAAGGATGGATGTATGGCTGGATAAAAGGTTGCATGGATGAATGATGGATGAATGTGTGAAAAAGTGGGTGGATGAATGATGGGTGGATGGATGGATGAAAGGGTGGATTAAAGGGTGGGTGGATGAAGGATGGAGGGATGGATGGATGGATGGATGGATGGATGGATGGATGGATGGGTGGGTGGATGGGTGAAGGATGGATGTATGGATGGAAAGATGAAAGGGTAGGTGGATGGATGTGTGAAAGGGTGGGTGGATAAATGATGGATGGATGGATGGAAGGGTGAATGGATGAAGGAATAATGCATGGATTGAAGGATGAAAGGGTGGATGGATGAAGGATGGATATATGGATGGATAAAAGGTTGCATGGATGAAGGATGGATGGATGGGTGTGTGAAAAGGTGGGTGGATGAATGATGGGTGGATAGATGGATGAAAGGGTGGGTGGATGAAGTATGTATGTATGAATGAAAGGATGGATGAAGGATGGATGTATGGATGGAAGTATGAAAGTATGAAAGGGTGGATGGATGGATGAAGGATGGATGGATAAAAGGTTGGATTGATAAAAGGTTGGATGGATGAATGATGGATGGATGGATGGATGGATGGGTGAAGGATGGAAAGATGAAAGGGTGGATGGATGGATGGATGGATGTGTGAAAGGGTGGTTGGATGAATGATGGATGGATGGATGGATGAAAGGGTGGGTGGATGAAGGATGGATTTATGGATGGAAGAATGAAAGGATGGATGTATGGATGGATAAAAGGTTGCATGGATGAATGATGGATGGATGGATGGATTTGTGAAAAGGTGGGTGGATGAATGATGGGTGGATGGATGGATGAAAAGGTGGGTGGAAGAAGGATGTATGTATGTATGGATGAAAGGGTGGATGGATGAAGGATGGGTGGATGTATGGATGGAAGGATGAAAGGTTGGATGCATGAAGGAGGGATGTATGGATGGATAAAAGGTTACATGGATGTATGATGGATGGATGTGTGTAAAGGTGGGTGGATGAATGATGGGTGGATGGATGAATGGAAGGAAGGGGGGATGGGTGAAGGGTGCATGTATGGATGGAAGGATGAAAGGGTGGATGGATGAAGGATGGATGTATGGATGGAAGGGTGAAAGTGTGGAAGGATGGATGGATGGATGGATGAAAGGGTGGATGGTTGAAGGATGGATGTATGGATGGAAGGATAAAAGGGTGGATGGATGAAGGATGGATGTATGGATGGATAAAAGGTTGCATGGATGAATGATGGATGGATGTGTGAAAAGGAGGGTGGATGAATGATGGGTGGATGGGTGAAAGGGTGGATGGATGAAAGGTTGGATGGATGAAGGATTGATGTATGGCTGGAAGGATGAAAGGGTGGATGGCGTGACCCCCATTGGGGTCATGGAGTCCTGGGAAGGGGGTCGCAGATTTCCCACCTTCACTTTTCCCTGCAAAAAGACAGCCCTCCTGCCCTGGAAAGGCTACTTTAGATCATCAGCTGCTTTGTGACGGTCATCCAGCTGCAACGGTGAGACCAGGGCTGAGGTGCACAGTGAAGACGGTGCTCTTTGCTGTGCTGACAGATCATGGTGCAGGTGATAGTGCCAGTTGGGGGGAGCTGGTGCTGGTCGGTCCAGACTGCGGTGTGGGACGAGACGGTGTGTCGAAGACTTGCGAGCTGTACTCCCAAGCCAGGGTACGGTCATGGTTTTTTAAGTCAGGGACGGCGTCGTTGAGACCAGGGCGGCAAAGTGCAGCGAGGTGGTGCAAGCAGCAGATATTCGGCGGTCGTTGTCGTCAGTGAGACCAGGGTTGCCGTGCGAGATGCGGCAGTGCCTTATGCGGTGCCTTCGGGACACAGAGCCAGCGATGATGCAAATGACAGTCGGTTGCTTTCCCCCCTCTGTGGCAACTGAATCCACGGTTCCAGAGGCGGTACCCAGAGGTAGGTGAAGTTTTGCGGTCCCTTTGACTTCAGAACAGGAGGCAAGCTCTACTTCAAGCCCTTGGAGATACTCAGCAACAAGTAAAGAGAGTTTAGTCCAGTTCTTTTACTGTGCAAGACAGAAGCAGCAACTGCAGGCCAACCCAACAAAGCAACAACACAGCAAAGGGGCAGTTCTCCTCTTGGCAATACTTCCAGCTCTTCTTCTTGGCAGGTTCCTTGATTCCAGCGAGTTCTACAGTTCTGGGGTCTGGGCCCCAATATTTATACTCCGTTTCTCTTTGTGCTTTTCGGCAGAGAGTGCATGTGCCAAGCCCAAACCATTTCCATCCTCTCTGGCCCAGCTTCCTGGCAGGAGGTGGTGACAGCATTGTCCAAGGCAGACCAGGCCCATTCAGATGCCAGGATATCTCCTCCCACTACTATAAATACAGCCCAGGTTTATTCAGCACAGCCCGACTTGTCCAGGAAAGGCTGGGCACACCTTGACACCCTCCCCCCCGTGGCGGTCTGATGAAAATGTATCCCCAGCCCCTGTCACTCCAAAGCCAGACGGCCAATCCACAAACCCAGCAGAGACACACAGGCTGGCTAAGAAACAAAATACCTACTTTCTAAAAGTGCTATTTCCAGACACAGAACATAGAAATCATCTTTACTAAAAGATTCATTTTAATATTCTGAGTTCAGGCTTACTAAAACCCATTTCTCTATCTTGTCCCAATGGGAAGATATGCTTGTAAGATGTTATAAGTATACTCCCATTCTATCCTATAGGACAAATAGCCTTTACATAGTGAAAAATGAAACACACTGTAATTCACTGCCAGGACATGTCACACACACCAGTACATGTCCTACCTTTAATATACATGGCACAGGGGTACCTTGGGCCTAACTTAGGGGTGACTTACATGTAAGAAAAGTGAAGAATAGGGCCTGGCAAGTGGGTGCACTTGACAGATCAACATGGCAGTTACAAACTGCACACACACACACACACTGCAGCGGCAGGTCTAAAAACACTTTACAGGGCTACTTTGGTGAATGGCACAATCAGTGCTACAGGCCCACCAGCAGCATTTGATTCACAGGCCCTGGCACCCTCAGTGCACTTTACTAGGGACTTACTAATAAGTCAAACATGCCAATCATGGAAACGCCATTCCATAATACAATTTACAACATTTAACACTGAGCAGCAGTGAGAAAGTGCGCAGAGACACTGAACCAGAAAAAAAGAGTCAAAACTAGGATTTAAGAAAGGAAAAAAACAGGGGAAACATGCCAAAAGATGCCAGGTTTAACAGGCGCATTTATGGTTGTTGATAGTTGTTGATGATGAGGAGTACCAGTTTCTAGAAACTTTTGTCAGAAGGGGGTCCTTACGCCTAAAAAAGTTTGACAAGGGGGTCTCGGCATCAAAATGTTTATAGAGAGTTCCATATTTTGGCTGCCTGAACTGAGAAGGATGGTTTTTTGTTTTTTGTTTCTTGCATGGTGGGATTTTGAGGCGAGGTGCCTAACTAGAGTGGAGGTTCCTTTGTTATTTGTATTTGGTGATTTTTTACCTGATGAAAAGTTGTCCTTCTCCATGTGTGCTTTGTGGGTGATACAAGTTAAGGGCCTTCAAACCCTGTCCACACGTGTTTGCTTTAACTCCTCTACGATCAGGCCTAGAAGGTCGAATTGCCCGTCAAAGTGACAGTTTGTTACCTGGGGCACCAGGGTGGTCAGGAGTCACTGTCTCCAGTCTAATCCATTGGAGTTGTTCACCACTCATGTTCTGGGTCCACGGTACTATTGGATGCTTATGGCCATCTTGGTTTTACATTCTGAAAATCTGGTCATCCTAGTTAAATCAATCTGAAAAACTGGTCACCCTAGTTAAATCACAATAAATCTCCTTTCAGTTACTTGTCCTTATGGTTGTTAGGTCGGTCATACCAGACCGCTTTTAGTTGTCTGTAGACCAAAGCCTCTCTTGGACGTACAAAACACTTCGATGCCGAAAGGGCTTAGAGCCCACCACTACTTGCCATTGATTGGATATGTCGTTACTCTCAATTGCTAGCTTCTTATTCATTGGTTTGCCGCCGCCTTCTCATGTTTATCCCTGCTAAGGAGCATATCCTCTACCATTCTTTTGATAGTCTGATGTATATGTCCACTGCTCAAATTTAGGGCAATACTTTTTTCTTTTGGCACCTCAAAAAAGTGCATGTATTTTTTCCTGTCTCTTTACTCTCTGCACTTGTTCTGTTTTACATTTCCCTGCCTTTCCACTGAGTGTATTGCCCCCGACTTCCTTTGTTACTCTCCCACCCCTCTGTTGCTGTCACCCCCTCCCACTCTGGTTGGCATCTTGCGTCTTTTTTTTCATAGCGTTTCCACTGCTGCTACACCACTCTGCTGCTCTATTGTTTTCACACCCATTGCCCTGTTGCAGCAAACAAATAACTCTAAATGATAACCAGTCACTTCAGAACACAAACGCCTGGTGCATTATAGAACCAAGTGAATACCACTTAAGCCTTTGCTGGTATTTGACAGGGACTCGAATAACACTGCCAGTCATGAAGGAGAGTCCCCTCACCCCCTACTGAGAAATGCCCATGTGCTGCAGACAGGCTGCAAAACCAAACATGACGTTTGTATAGTCTTATACACGAACAAACGCCTCAAGGGTCTGTGAAGTTTTCATTGCTCTGTTTCAGTGATGTATAATTTATCAGCTAAAGCAATGTAAGGCAAAATAAACAAAAATGTAAACAAACTATACTTTGAAGTGCTTAGAATTGCCTCAGCAGTGTCTGCATAATACAGCAGTATATACCAGAATGCAAACAACGAGTGCCGGAGATGGTGTGAGGTATCCACGTGTTCTTAGACCTTGTAGCTCTCCATTAACTAGCTCAGCACAAATGCTGTTTTTATTTTAACGGGTGGGTGGAGCTAAGGCAGGATGTGTTGACATGAAAGCAATGCTTGAATACACTGGCAGATCATAGCTTTGCTACCCCTAGCTCTCAGTGGATATGTGAACAAGTGTGAATCTATAGTACAACGCATGCAACACAGAAACAAATTACTACTCTTTGTGGATGACATTATATCGTAGATTATTGGTTACATAGAGTGGGTTAGTTTATTGGCAATCCAGGTTTCAGCATGAATCAATTGAGCAGCTGGCACCCACCCTCCGAAAGCTAGAACCGGCCTAATGGTGGCATTAACACCAACACTTTTATAGTCTTCAAAGCTCATTCACGTGGGTTGGCACTGTTTACTTTTGCGTCATGCTCCTGACGAGTCAGAGCGAAACCAATACCAGTCTCCAGAATTGCTCAGGATTCCAACTGCCCCCCTGAGGGATTAAGGAGTGCAGTCACGTCATCGCCGGCCATGCCATAATGACTCCTGGTGACCTGAGGAATTCTTATTTTAGCTCAAAGGTCCACTATCTGGAAGCCCATGTAATTGTTTAACGCTTTAGGATTGCACTGTAACCGCCAAGCCTTGGGGTGGCACCTTGTGATAACCAAGGCCCTTCACCACACATTATCTATTATATTCAGGCAGCCCATGCTAAGGCATCCCTGAGATTTTTAGTAAGAACATCTAATTTCTTGAATCAGACAAGTGTATCTCATTCAGTGCAAATTAATGTTCAGATGCCTACTTTGAAGGTTGTGCCTAATGAAGACTGATCCATATCGCTTAGAACATTTTTTTTACAGCCAAGTTTATTCTCTACCTGGACATTTTGCCAGCTGAGCAGCCTCGCTTTTCTTCGTGCCCCTACAAGGTATGATTTCTGGCCTGATTTTCCCAGTGTCCCATTGGGCTGCCATGTTTTTTAGTCTTTCTCAAAGACTGTAAGAAAGAACCCTGTCATGACCCACAAATCTTCTTCCACATATATGAATGTTGCGGGCATCTCCACTGCGGTTACCCGGGCAAGGCTTTCCATATATACATTACAAATATTGTGTTGATTATGGCTGAACAAAACACATAGTCGTTTTGGGCTCAGGGGCTATTCTGGAGGGGCATGAGTTTTTCTGTTTTACTTTCTAAGTTGTAGTTTTCAGTTGGCCTTTATCAAGACTACATTGCCCAGAAGTCTGTGCTGCCTCACAGGCCACGGACTCCTAGGCCGAACAGTTTCCTGCCATTCTTATTGATGACTCATAGGAAGTTACACCATGATTGCCACAGTGATTAATGGCTCATGAGATATTACACTGTGATGTCACAGTGATTGATGACTCATAGGAAGTTACACAGTGATTGCCACTTTGATAGATGATTCACAGGAAGTTCTACCATGATTGCTGTTATTGCTGACTCATTAGTTAATCTATAAATCTGACCGTACCCTATCTTCCTTGCTTGTTACTCTCCAATGTCAGCAGGACCAGTCGAAGCCGTGGAGAACTCGCAAATCCTGAGATAAGCACAAGACCGAGTGAGCAGGGTCCCGTCAGTGCCTTCAAGGAATCACGTAACAAGAACAGCGAGTGATCAGGAAGCTGCAGCATCAGAAGCGGTAGAGAACTTCAACGATGTTCCCAGATTTTACCAAGAACATCAGTTCAGTTGGAGAAGTGGGAGAGTCTTCTCCAGTTGATCCTGCGCAGTACGTGGCAGTTCAAACAGCGACAACCCACGCTGGAACAACAAACAATAGGCAAGCGTGGGTCAGTTTGGAATGTGGGTGGGCTCCGCTTTTGTACAGATCTTGTTGGCAAAAGAGCAGGTCGGATCCGCTAAAGAATTGCTTAGATAATTTGTATTAGTGTAGAGTGAGGAAACTTTGCTTTAATTGAACAAACCTGGAAACTGTGCAAATATCAGTAATATGGAGTGAGTGAACCCCCACTACTAGCATACAGAAATACAAATTAAAACTTGCCTGATAACCTGCCTTTTGTCTCTTAACAGGAAAAGGGAGAGTAAAAGACATTTCTGGTGCCCTTTCAGTGATTAAGAATCAAGGGGGAATCCATCCCATTAAAAGTTCCTAAAACAGGTTCGGATGATTTTTCTTTTCAGATAAGGTGGTATTGAACACCAGTCTGGATGCTAGCAAGTAGTAAAATGGTAATAGCAGGGACTTATACAATGACTTTGTTGTGTCTTTCAGATCTCCCTTCCAGCTGTCCCCTTCCTTTCCTTCTCTCGCTTGATCCTTCCAACTGTCTCTGCTTTAACAGCAAGCATTAGTTGGGAAGATCGGGAGGTGGACCCACTTGAGCATCGCCTTGATCCTGAGGAGTTTGTCTGGCTGACAAACCCATCTCACAGAATGTTAAGTAATTTCCGTTCAGATATATTATCAGTGTGTCTAGCATATGCACTTTTTAAATACTTGGTCAAGGCATGGCCCAGCTCATTCCTGGGCTTCCCATCCAGGACAATTCAACAAACCCTGAAACTGTGACTCCACCTCCCCACTGTGGACCAGTGTTCCACTATGGCCACAAAGGAGTGACCTATCACCCATAATTCCTTGAAAAACAAGAAGCTACACATTACTACACACTTTATGTATAGCTGAAAGCACATCCTACACTGGAGCAGAACAACATTGATTGCACATAAGATGAGATTGCACTATATAATGATGTTGGTTTGAGGGTCGGCATCCACTCAACATTCTGGCCAAATTCTTTAATCTCCCCGTATGCTCATATAAAGGGCTCAAATACAATTGAGTCGAGATCCCGCTATATAGTGATGTGGGTTCAAATTTCTGCATTGGCTCATCTTTCTGGGCAAATCATTTAATCTCCCTGTGCGCTGCTGAAAAGCGATTGAGTACTTTTGGTTCGTGTTTGCGCTATATAAGGATGTTGCCGCGATGGTGACAGACTGTGCATAGCAATGCAAACATTGAAACAAAACAAAGACAGGACTGTCAATTACATCAGGTGGTATGCATAATGAAACAAAGGATAAGTGATTACTTTTCTGATGAAGTTACTGTCAATGCCATTTGTGGATACTTAGTAGATATTTACATTCTTCCGCATTATCATAATTTAAACCTCATGTGATCTTTACAGCAGTATTTTCTAATGAAATATGTTCAATTTCTTGAATTAGCAACATAGTATGTTGGCCATATAATCTGCCTGACCCTAAAATGACTGTTCTCCCAAGCTAATAATTGGGGAGAGGGTGTGGTTTGAGTCTCTTCTTCGGCTCAACATTCTGGGCAAATCATTTAATATACCCGTGCGCACATATAAAGCACTTGAATACCTTGAGGTTGAGATCATGTTATATAATGATGTGGCCGCAAGGATGATGAAAGCAGGTGCAGTGGTAATAAAGCACTGAAAGATCAAGTGCATGTGTGCAGTGCTCTTGAACAAAGGGAAAAGTAGTCCCTTTTACAGTTGCTAAAATAAGAGAAGTGAAAAAGTACAGTTGCTAAAATAAGAGAAGTGAAAGAGTACAAAGAGGAAAGATTAACTACTCAGACGCAAGGATTTTTAAAGGACACTGACAAAAACAAATGAAAAGCAGTGGGCAGGCTGTAAGCCTACAAAGTATATGCAGCATGTCTCGGAGAGGCAGCACAAGTGTGGTCTAGGATCTATGTAAAAAAAAATGACAATGGGGTAAATATTTGTTCACATTGAACCAAAGCACTTCAAAACATTGTGACAATTTGTGCAGCCACTACCCTTATTTATAGTTTAAGGCAGCCTTGTTTCTCCAACTGTGTCTGAGAAGATGCACTATAAACCAATATACTAACAAGCAACAATGTCCACTGGATTGGTAAAGGGCATGATGGAAACCCTCCCCTTGGCCTCCGACCCTGACATACAATCTGTAGCTTTTAGATTGCCATCTACCAATCCAAAAGATTTCCGCTGCTGGTAAGCCCTCCTAAAAAGTGGCAGAAGCTGCCCCATTTCCAAAGGAATGCATTCACACTTTCTTCCATGATATTCCACCTCTGAAAAATGCCCATCTGTGGACAATTTCAAAACTGATGTTGAATTGGTGGCTTACAATCGTGGTGAACTGGCATACACAGGTTGCTAAGGACAGCAAGTTCTGTAGGCCAGAGTCAGCTCTACAGGATAGTACTTAGCGTCTCCCAGTTTTTCTAAATTGCCCCTTTACACTTTTGGTCATAATTAGAATGTCTGTCAGTTCCGCCTCATCTTAACCCATCTTGAAATCTCCCACTTGGTGTCCTGTATGACAGGTCATTCTTTGCCCGGGCCATTAGCGCAGAGGTCTTGGGAGGCCCAAAACCAGGCTAGCAAAAAGATGGTGAAGGATAGTAAATCCTCGAATTTGGTAGAGACATCTAGCCACAGATTTATTACATTTGTACTGCCCTGGCATCAGACTTGATCCATAGGATTTTTCATGAGCAGTACCCCTGCATGCTGATAGGTGGCCTCAGTCGACTCCGCATGACGTCATCCTCTCTGTCATGTTGACGTTCTCCTCGCCTATATAGGTGCCACATCAGCGCGGTGACGACCGTTCTTAACTTTCCGTGCCAGCTAGCACAGATCCTTTGAAAAGAGCTACCCCTGCCATTTTAGACAGACTTAATTTTAAATTTTTTTAACTTTTTTACCTGGATTCAACCAGTGCGGCGCCTGTCACCGCACCATGTCAATCATGGATCCCCACCTCGTGTTTCTTTAGTGATGGAGGCAACCATGACCTGAAACCGTGCTCCTACTGATGGGCCACAGCTCCTAAAGCTGCTTGCAGCCTGGCGTCAGGCGCCTTGGAAGTCTCCTCAGAGGTCTTGTTCCAGGTCTCGGTCGACAGGAAGGTCCGATCACCGCTCTGGGGGCTCCAAGTCTTCATCCTCCCATTCAAAGTCTTTAAAGGGGTCAGGTAAGAAGCACCACAAAAAACACAAGAATTCGACTTTTCCCTGTGTTTCACCCGACGCGTTCAAAGTCCTCATAGAGGTCAGGTAAGAAGCACCATAAAAAACACAAGAATTCAACTTTGTCCTGTCCGTCACCCGATGCAATGGAGCAGTCTCAATGTTC
This sequence comes from Lissotriton vulgaris, assembly GCF_964263255.1. NCBI lineage: Eukaryota > Metazoa > Chordata > Amphibia > Caudata > Salamandridae > Lissotriton > Lissotriton vulgaris. The sequence goes on from NC_141697.1 coordinate 657,130,520, forward strand.
GTGGCCTTGTTCTGTGGAACGTGTGTCTGGGTTGGCTCCATGTTTCCCTCCTTGACTGGGAGTGTCCCCCGCCCCGTTGAAAGAATTTTATGATGCCATATTTGGGTGGCCTGATGCTGCTGGCATGCCTTCGGGCCTCGCGGATTTAGAGGGAGGAGCTCCTTTGGGTTCTGCCCATGACTCCTCATGGATCCATTCCTGGATTTGAACTAGCACCAGTCGCTACTCCTCAACCTTCCCTGGCTCCGCATCAGACAACGCCACTTTTGCCGGCTCCCACCGGCCACGTCAGCCCCATTCTCATCCCTGATGACACGGAGCCAGCCGGGCGTCCAGCGGCACCAGCAGAGCCCTCGTACCCTGTCGCATCTTCAGCCTTATTTGGATGGGATAGAATTGGAGGGGGATTGAGAGGGGACGCAGGACCCCTTAGAAGTCCCGGTTTATTCAGAAAAAATGGACTGGTATGACAAACTGGGTGATGCCAGTAGCTTAGATACCTCTCCAGACTCTGCCATGCTTATTCCTCCTAACATGGCTACGGACGAGGGAGCTTTCTTTGCCATGGTGGTAAGTAGGGCTGCCGAGGTCTTGGACCAGCAGCTTTCTACTTTGGCAGTCGAGACCAATGTCTTGATGGAGATCCAGCAGCCTGGTATCTATACCTTGGTACCCTTGCTGCCATTTAATGAGGCCTCCCGACACTGGATGGTGTTGGGGGTTGAGACAGCGTTGAAATACGTAAAGAAATTAACCCAAGAAATAGCTGACCTCAGGACAAAGCCCTGAGAAACGCTAAAGAAGCTCTGGAACGGGCAGAGAAAGACACAGCCGAGTTGAACAAAAAATAAACGTTGAACAGAAAAATTGAGAAACTGGCTAAAGACATCAAGGCTTACGATAATAAAGTTACGTACCCCTACATCTGTGACGACTACTACACACAAAACTCACTGGGCTACTTCACTAACTTCACTAACCGCAATCGACAAAACACCAGAAGATTTGCCACTTTCTCGAACTCATCCTTCGGCAGCGGAACAGAGAGTGAATCTGAATCTGAAAGATCAAGCACCAGCACCGATCCATGAGAGTACCAGCAAAGTCCCTCTGTCCCTCATACCAACCACAGGGTTTCATTGTACCGAGCCGGTGTACAATACCAAGATACATTTGGTCTCTCTACTTCGTTTTTTTTTTTTTTTGTTTTTTTTTAGGGGATCCCTCCTGGAACAACAGAGACCCCTGTTGGGGGCGACCACCCAGATGGAATCAAGCGAGAGGCAACCACTTAGGCAATACCAGGGTACGGTTCCAATCACAACCACAGCAGAACCACAGCAAAATTCGAACCAGGCGCCAGACCTATCGCTGGTAGCTCCTATTCCGGTTGCCAACCCTGTGAGAATGGATCAACTCGCCGTAGAACCGGCAATGAGATGGCTACTACAAATACGAAAGACCCCATCCTACACATCTCTAACTATACCTTAAGTAAGGCGGAACATGATGTCCTGGCCAAGGAACTATCATTTATACCTACTTCTCCCCCGAACTCCTTCAACATCAAGTTGGAGTTGCAACAGTTCTTCAGAAAAATATGCCTGAAGCATTTCTTTGTAAAGAAGGATGAGTACAACAGAAAACCAGCAGCAACAGAATCCGTCCAGTGTCCACATTTACTCCGGCAACTCATTTCATGAGCAATAAGATCTTAGCATATGACAAAATAGTGATGACTGAAGTCATGAGTCTACTGGGGAACACCAAGTACATCAAACATAATATCACAAAAGATGAGAGACTAGCCCTACAATCGTTAAAGGAGAACAAATAGATTGTGATAAAGACGGCTGACAAAGGGGGAGCAGTTGTGGTCCAGAACATGGAAGAATACGTAGCGGAGATTAACCAACAACTAAACTGTGAAAGCAGCTACACCCGCATACCAAGCGACCCCACTAATGAAATAGCCAAACTGATAAGAGAACTTACAAAGCATGGATTAGAAGAAGGATTTCTTTCAGAACCCGAATTTAAATTCCTCAACAAAACGGACCCCAGGATCTCCACGATTTATACCATCCCAAAAGTCCATAAAAACTTACAAAAGCCCCCTGGAAGACCAATCGTCTCCGGGTGTGGGTCCATCCTGGAAACAGTGAATTAGTACCTAGACAGTTTCTTACAGTCCTTTGCGTTGGAGACAAGATCATTCCTCCGTGATACGATGCACACGATTCAAATTCTCAAAAATCAACCATTCAACAAATCCTCACAACTATTTGTCACACTTGACGTGTGCTCGTTGTACACCAGCATACCACAAGAGGAAGCAATTGAAGTAATTAGTAACATTCTAGACACTCATCCTAGTGCAGAGGAGTAGCGATGGGGGCTGGGTTTGCCCCAAGTCTGGCTAATTTATTCATGGACAATTTTGAAGGTCAGTACATATTCTCAGACCAGAACCCTTACATAGACACTATAACCATATGGAACCGATACATAGATGACATTGTGATGATTTGGACTAGCCCAGAGAAAGAATTTGAGTAATTCCTCACATGGTTGAATGCTTGTTCCCAGAATATCCAATTCATGATGGCCCACAGCAGCGACTAAATACCATTTCTAGATCTTACTCTAGAAGTAGAATATGAAAAGATTGTGATGAATCTGTACAAAAAACCAACAGACCTGAATACGCTCCTACAGTACCACTCACATCACCCGAGGAACCTTAGGGACTAGTTGCCCTACGGACAATTCCTGCAGTTGAGCCAGAATTGCACAAGACGAAAGGACTACTTCAAGGAATCTGATTTACTAATCTCTAAGTTAAGAGACAGGGGTTACCTGAAGGGGCTCCTGAACAGAGCCAGAAAAAGGGCCTGGTACAGACCAATTGAGACGTTGCTGGAAGTGCAACCAAAAGAACAAAAAATGGACAAATTAATATGCGTGACTACTTTCAATACGAGAAGCCATGAAATAAATAAATTCACCAAAAAATACTGGAATCTCGTAGGATCAGAAATCGGCATGCCAGAGGTTCCCATGTTCTCTTTCAAATGCGCAAAGAATATAAAAGACTATGTGGTCTCCTCATTTCTTGAAACACCAACAGCACCTAACATTAGATCACAGCTCTGTCTACCGCCAATAACAGGTCATCAAAGATGTGGTTGCTGTAAGGCGTGCAATTACACCAAAACTGGGAAAACATTCACACACCGAACTAAAACACATGCCCTTACCCAATTTACGAACTGTAACAGTCAAAATGTGATTTACGCTATCAGATGCCCTTGCCAAATGATTTAGGTAGGCCAGACTACACAAAAAGTAAAGAACAGGATCCTACAACATCAGAGCAGACTAAAATGTAAGGTCCAAGGGGCACCCTTAGTGGAACACTACACTAGTACCGGTCACACTCATGAGCACCTAGAGTGGTGGGTATTAGAAAAAGTGGTACTGCACCAAAGAGGGGGGAACATCGCCACCTCGCTTAATTTCAAAGAGTGCCGCTAGATCCACACCCTTGAGTCGGTCATCCATGGGCTGAACGAACATGAGACCTGCATACATATGAGCAGACTGTAGGTCTGTCCTAGTTTGAAGGTGTAGTTCATATGAGTATTGACGTACTGCAGATACGGAATCATGTAGTAGATATCAATCCACATGGGCACTGCTAGACTAATGAACCTTGGCACGTGTTTTTGTATCTAGAGGTACAACATGTACCCATGCCCTTTAATGTGAAAAGATGGAACAACAGTGTACCATTGCATAAAGTCAATCTCTAATTCAGGTGTTTATGTTTGTAAGCTACGAACGTCCTTCAATTTGTAAATATATGTAACTACCATGTGCCACAACATACATCCTATCTCTAACGCATGAGTTTATGTATGTAAAGCTAGCAACTTATAACACTCCAGGCATCCCAATGCTACATCAAGCAGTGTAATGAGCATGAATACAATAGCCCTGATACTTACTATACACCTTGTGTTTAATAATTGTATCCTTGTGTGACTAATAACTGTATACTTGTGGGAAGAATATCACTATATGATCAGATGTATTTATAAAAAGTGTTTATAGTTAAGCGTATGTATAATACACCTTGTCCCCTCAAGTGCGGTTGTTGATAAGTACATCCACGATCAACCATCATGTGGATTTTATTTCAAATGTATATGTATAATACTTTGTCGCCTCATGTGCGGGTGTTCAGAATTACATCCACTGACAACCAATATGGTTATTTTATCTCAAAGTATTCCCGCAATCTGGGACGATGACATGACCAACCTTTGAATTTTCTATATGCAAAAAGTATCCAAGGGCTCACCTAAGTACCGTTTACACTTTCAAGTATAGTTTTTCCTCGCTCTGAGCCACTCCCGTGTTTTACTATTCACTCTGGCCATGTCAAAATGCCAGTACACGTTCTTAGACACGTACACAGCACCAACGTGCACGTCAAATACGGGCCGCTCGCAGGCCCCCGCTCCCTGGAGTGACAGTGCGCTATATAAAAACCACCAAACATCAAACATCATTCGGCGCTGCGCTGAGACGGACACTGACGTCTCTCCTTGCTATCTCCAAGTAAGTTCCTCATGCCCGGCCCGCTTTCTAAACAAAAAGGACAATGCATGTCCTTCGCTTTTTAGAAGTGCCACGCTCACAGAATACGTTTGTTAATAACACGTTCGTAAAACAAACCCCTGACTGCACGCGTCCTGTATTAAAGCATGACTTCTTTACTATCCCCCACCACATGTTAGCGCTACTATAACCACTTTTCGCCCGCGCATTTAGTTTAAAGTAAATGATCACATCCTTTCACAACTTGGGATCGAACGTGGCACAACCAGCTCTTTAAAACGGCACTGAATTACTCCCTGAACAAGCGTGTGCTCCGTTCTGTGTAGAAGCCTCCTGCACACTGATCACTTTGGTAAATAACCCAGTCGCCTAACAGGCCCTTCTCACACTCGTGATTGAATATGCCAAGTCAAGTCAAACAAGCTTTATTCGACGATTGTCATAAAAGCAACATACAAATAAATATAAAACATATAACAGAGTTAACATTTCTAAGTACTTTACATTTAAAATATATATCCATTTCATCATTGTACATTGATTTAAAATTTGAATTTGGCACCATGGGTACATGTTAATCATTTGACAATCTATTTCTAATGGTCCAGGCCCAGCGTAGAAATTTTGCCACAGCTATGTAAACTGGCATGTCAGTGCAGGAGCGGATAATTCTAATTGCCACCGACCCTCTATCGGTGCCCATCAACCTGCACATTGGGCGAAGCCATGTTCTCCGGGAACTGCATACACTGGGCATTCAAATAGCAGATGGCCTATGGTTTCTAAGGGCGCTGAACAAGACGGACATGCTGCTTGGCTGTCTTAGACCAACTGCTAGTAAATGCCCCAACCGGTAGGCTCCCAATTCTCAGTTGAAAATACAATTTTCGATCCAGGGGTTTTAGGATCACATCCCAAAAGGCTTCCAATTTGGGTACGTTTTTAATATCCATAAACAAGCCAGTCAAAGACCCTTGATCGATAGACCTAAAAGACCTGGAATCCACAAACTGCCAGTACAAATTCTTAAGTGCCTTTTTGGGAGGAAACCTACTATTTGTAGGATCGTCCCACAAAACCCGTAAACCCAAATCAAACAATAGGCACCTGATGTGTCTTAACCACTTAATTTTGTGATAGGTGTCACTATTGATTATATCAAGTAAACCCCTAGAGTAGGTTTCGAGTTCCGGGGTGGTCTCCTCCAATACAAAATTGGGTGTAAGGAAGCTATAAGTGCTATTGGGAACATCCCTAAATCATAAAAGAGAGGGTTCAGGGGGGTACTCTTAGGTAATTGTATTAAATTCCTTAAAAAGGAATTTTCTGAGATTGACATCCCCTTAAGATTTTCAATTCCCCACATTTCAACCCCATATAAAGTGGAACTAACCACTTTACCATTATAAACTTGCAATACTGGGGATATTGGTTTAGTAAGGGATTTAGTATGTTCTACACTCAGTGCACCCGATAGCTGTCTATGTTTAAGGGTAGCCAGCTCAATTTGTTGATTCCAGAACAAATTATGCTGGATACAGACACCCAAATAGGTGAAGGATTGGACCCTTTCCAGAGGACGCTTATTCATAAGCACAGTACCCTTGAAAGATTTAGAGGCATTAAAGGTAATACATTTTGATTTTTGGACATTTACCTCTAACCCACGTGCTGTACAAAAGTCTTCAAAAAGACCTAGACCTTTTTGAAGCCCACTTGGAGTTTTTGCAATTAAAAGACAATCGTCAGCAAACATTAGAATGGGCACTTTGGCTCCAGCAATGGTTGGTGCATCAACGTTGGAGTCAATTAAAATTTTAGCCACATCATTAATATATAAAGAAAATAAGGTCGGGGCCAGGACACAGCCCTGTCGTACTCCAGTTTCCACTGGGAACTGTGGGGTAACATTCCCGGGACTCCCCCACCTAATCTGTGCATAGTTCTGTTCATGCAATCTTTTTACCAAAGATAAAAGAGTCCCTGGCATACCCATGCTATTGAGAACATTCCATAATGTAGAGCGAGGAACCAGGTCAAATGCCGCTCTTAAATCTATAAAAGCGGCATATAGGCTTCCATGACCAATTGTCACTATCTTCCAGTAAAGCATTGAAAAATGCAGCACCTGGTCGACAGTGCTAATTGAGTTTCTGAACCCTGCCTGCAAGTGTGATAAGATCTTATTGTCACGTTCCCAGTCAAGGATTTTGTTTAAAACCAGCCTGCCAAATATTTTTTGAGATGTGTCAATCAGGCTAATTGGCCGGTAATTTCCTGGCTGGGACTTATCCCCTTTTTTATAAACGGGTATGATCTTTGCCCCGTTCCAGGAACTTGGTATTGGAGCTCCCCTAGCGATCATGTTTGATAGGAGAAGTAAGTAATAGCCCCAGGAGTTCTTATCTTGCAAAAATAGGTCTGCAGGTATGCCATCGATGCCTGGCGCTCTATCAGGAACCACTAAATCTAGAGCACACTGTACATCTTTCAAGGTGAAGAAGTCTTCCGTTGAGGTTTCCAGAGGTACTTCCACTACTGATTGGGAGTCTTTGCCTTTGGCATACTGTGGCTGGAAATGTTCTACCCATTTTTCTTGGGGGACCCAGTTCTGCGGCTTGTCCGGATTAACATCCACACCCCACTTGTAGACATTCCAGAATCTTCGCGTGTCTTTAGAAGATCCTGCCTCCTTAAGGTCATTCCACCTTTTTTCATCCCAATCGTGCTTGGCACTTGAGACAGTGTTTTTATAAATTAGTCTGGCCGCTCTGATATTCTCAGTTAACTCTGATTTGATTGCTTCTCCCAGACTTAGGCGGGCCTTCCTGCATTCACTGGAGTACCACCGTGATGCCTCTGGAACTCGGGAGGCATTCCGCCGGCAGGGCTTTACAAAAAGGCTCTTTAGTTCCCCAAAAAGAACCTCATGAATCCTGGTCCCTTCACCCAATTTTAAAGAATTATTGACTGGCTCTGATAACATCAATAGATCCAGTTTCGCCTGCTCAAGCTTGCTGCTTATAAAATCCATATTCTCTTTACGAAGTGAAACTTTGGACCACCGGACGTGGCGCATATCGTTAGATATTACAATATCATGGGAGGGGGTAGCTGCCATCATAGCCCCAAGATGATCAGGAGATTCCCAATAAGTAAGACTCATAGACAGGGGATTGTGGTCACTCTCTACCCTATCTATAATTGTCATATCTTTAAGATATTTCCATTGACCCAAATTAATCAGAATGTAGTCTATTCTGCTCTTGCGATTACCACTTATGAATGTAAATGCACCAAACTTATCGCCTGTGGTCCTACCATTAGTTGCTCTTAGACCTTTATTTAAGCAGATAGAATTCATTTGGACCACTATATCTGTCCATTTATTTACCGGGTCAAGATCCAGTTTGGGAATCCCCCACTCCCTATCCTCCTCGTCCGACACATTCCAGCTTCCTTTCAAAAGAGGTTCAAAATTTACATTAAAATCCCCCCTGACAATTACATTTGAGGGCGAGTATCCACTTTCCAACAGGTCTTCCAATAGTAATAGAACCTCAGATTTTCTACCCCCTGTACTTCTCGCATATATGTTACAAACATAGACTAATTTGTCATTTGGGAACTTCAGACTTAGTATCTGAAGATCCCTGTGGTTAGTCGGTATGATTTTTATTGTTACACCCAGATCTTGCCTTATCCAAATCGTAAGCCCTCCGGCTGGTCTCGCCCTCCCTTCCTTCCTTTACTGCAGGGATACTATAGTTCAGATAGTCTGAAAGATACAGTTCTTCCATTGCCCAGGTTTCCTGAAATAAGCATATTTCATGTTCTCTAATAAATAATGCCCACTCCGGTGACTCCAACTTAGACTTTAGGCCAGCTATATTCCAAGAAAGAACAGACCCCGGTCTACCACTATTGAACATGGGACTAGCTTGCACTAAAAGCTCCAAGTTATTGTCTGGGGAAATAACCTCAACATAGGAACAAGCTGGTGAAATTTGTTCCTCTGGTGAGTTTACCACAGTACCATTGGGTTCCTGACCACATATTTCTACATCATTGGGAGATAGTATTAAAGATTGCAATTGGAGTCAATCATTGCAATCCAGTCTCGAACTTTCCCCAAGTACAGTATTATCCAGTTTTTCCCTCACGGGCTTCCAGGATTGTGGGGGGGTAGCTCTCATCTAAATCCTGGAATAATCCGGAGAGCACGATCTAAATTCTAAGTTTAACAATTCTCCGGCTATCCTTGGGTTTTTTAGGATAAGTTCTATGCAATCATAGGCATCGTCCTTAAGGGTAAGCCTACTTGCTCGGAGAATATCTTCCCTGATCACCGACCTACAACCCCTTACGTATCTGATCCAATGAATGGCTTTATTGGTTAGAGTGTCAGGTGATTCACGATCTCTACCAACAGGGAGCTTGGGTATATTAATCAGATATACTGGGGGTGACATAGAACTGTTTAGGCTAGATTTAATGAGCCCAGAATTTTGTTGAATGGGGCCTGTTTTCTGCCAGCTAGATAAAGAATTGCTGCCAACTTGTTTTAGGCTAAAGGGTTGCTTGGCTCCCGATGGACCCAGAATATCACTTGTTGGTATTGTGGCAGTGGGGTGTGATAGCTGTTTTTCTTCAGACACTTGGTTCCCTGTTTTGATCGTCTCACTAGTTCTGCAGTGTCTAGGTGCAACTGCATCTGTTTTAGGCTTTTCACCTATCTTAGGGGGAGTGTTTCCTGTCTGGACTGATACACCACCCCGGCGTGTTCTAGGAGCTTTAGACACTATAGGGGCATTATTATGGTCCACATTTAAATTACTAACAACAGCGGTTAGATCATCAATTTTGACTTGCATCCCATTTATTAGGTCACATAGATGAGTTACAAGTTTAAACAGAGGGTTAGCAGTTCGATCATCTACCTCAGGATCACCCTGTTGAATAGTTGCTACCTGTCTTGGACCAGGATTTATCGTATACGGCTCCTTGTCTGAATGCAGATTTTCAATTTGAGCTAAGATAGCGAATTTATTAGTACAGGGTATATTTAGAACATTTTCAATGCTCTCAGTCACATTCACTATACTTTCATCTGGTTTTTCCAGTAGTGGTGATTTATCCCCTAATTGTGACTTGGACATAAACATTTCAGGTATTACTACTGGTCCCCTTGTGGCAATCTCTCCATCCTTTACAATCCCTGAGCCAGTTACCACATGGTCATCAACCCCTACATTAGAGGAAGTTGTTAGCAAGTCAGTGCAATCGACAAGTAGGTCATCAATTCTGTCCATTACACAGTTCCCCGCTGCATGATGTTGGCGCTTTCTGGCAGGCTTACACTTTTGTCTCTTCGGTTGTTTTCCTCCCTTAATAACCCCCAGCATCAGTAAGTTCCTCAGGATTTTTCCTTTTCCCCATTGTACTGGAAACAGTAAATCAGTGGAGAATGAACAGTACCTTCAGTGGTATGGGAAAGGGGGGGGGGGGGCCCCAGCCCAGCCTCTTCCGGACCCTGACGGCCACAGACGGCCCACCCTTTGCCCAGGCTTCGTCCGGCGTAGGTCCCGCGCTGCGTCAACCTGATGTTGTTTTAAACCCTGGTTGGCAGGTGGGCGTGACTCCGCTGTCACCTGGTCGTGCATGGACTCCTGGGCTATGGAGTCCCGTGCGGTGCTGTTGTGGGTGGTGCAGGGCTCCTCCGGGAGCTGGAACTGCATCCGTGCGGTGATTACTGGTGGCGCTGCGGGACCCGCGCCAGCGGGTCCGGCGAGGTGTTTTAACACCGGAGGGCAGGTGGGCGTGACTCCGCTGTCACCTGGTCGCGCACGGGCTCCTGGGCTATGGAGTCCCGTGCGGTGCTGTTGTGGGTGGTGCTGGGCTCCTCCGGGAGCTGGAACTGCCTCCGTGCGGTGATTTCTGGTGGTTTGAATATGCCATTTAATAGAGCATGACAGCTTAACTGTACGCTTCCGCATGTAAACTCTAATTTAGCTTCTTTTTGCCCGCAGACCTAGTTTAACTAGCACGATCACGCGCTGCATCCAGCCATTTGTACCTTGACCCTTGGGCACTGCATTACACCGAGAGCAATGTTTCTAACTCGGAAGCGTTAATTTCACCGTAGGCTCCCCATACCGCACTCGGGCGGGCTCCTCATTTTTAAACAGCATGCCTCTGGAGAGAATGAATCACTTCCTACCCTGCATGTTAATACCACCGCATATAAGCGTGTATACATTCAGCAGGCCACTTATACATTAGGCTCATTAGTGGTAACTTTGACTTCCCTAGGTGATCGCTACGGCGGCACCCACCCTAAATCATTCCACCGGCTGATGAAGAGGATCCCTATTAATCAGATAAGGATGTGCAACAATAGTACCTATGCTTTTCTGGATTACAATACTCCGTATTGGTGGCAGAGGCCTGATTTGTGCCCTGCTTATTTTACAGATTTGACCACTTCAAGATTACCTTACGAGGGTGTCGGCTGACTTCCCTGCTAATAGGACCCACAGAAGTCATTTATCATGCTTCCCTTGTGTTTTCAGGTGCGCCACCCCTGGGCATGGTGTCCCTCTTTTAAGTAGTTCATCCCTGACATACACACGTTTCTGACCCCCTTTTTTACATTCACAGGCTGTCCAAACCCCCCCTTCCTGATGAAGACCCGACACAGATGCATATGAGTCTGTGCTAATACATAGGGTTGAAACGTCGACGTTACTTATGTCAATCCATCCACGCAAGGTCTCAACACAAATATGGAAATACTTCATCCTTTTGTGAATATTGTTCTCAAAAGTGGACACTTAAGAACAAATGTTTTGTATATATGTATGAATATATGTCATTTGTTTTAGCTTTGTACAGCACTATGTCACCAATCACGACCAGTCACTAAGTGTTTCAAAGTCTATGTGTTTCTCTGTTGCGGACAGCTATATATCTTTTGATTGATTCAGAAAACGTATATACTAAAGATTTACCTTTGGAACTAAAATTCAGTGTTGTGTGTCTCTTTGTATCCTTCATTTGATGTGTTTCATGATATGTATTAAGTACAGCGAAATGAAGTATTTGTGATTCCCGACAGAACCACTGTTTTTGTTTAGATTTAATGAGGCCTTAGCTGATGTTCTCCTGGGCATCTGGTCCAAGCCCAGTACAGGGGCTCCTGTGAATAGAACTCACACCCATCATCATCGCCTTGCGCCAGGTGACCCAACTTTCCTCACATCTCACCCTACCCCCTACTGCTTCGTGATCCAATCCTTTACTTCTTGTGGTGCGTTCCCTTCCGCACCCCCGGATAGGGAATCCATAAGGCTGGATAGCTTCAACAAGAAAATATTTCCTTCCAGCAGCCTAGCATTGCAGTCAGTAAACACAGCATGCCTTTTGGGCCATTACTCCCATTGGTTATGGGAACTGGTTGCGAACGTGCTGCCAAAAGTCCCGGAGGAGGCCTGAGCTGTCTTCTCCCAAGCTGTTGCAGACAGGAGAGATGCAGCAAAGTTTACCATACGCTGTGGCCTTGACACAACAGATTTGCTGGGCAGAGGGATTTCCTCGACGGTGGCCATTAGATGCCACGCTGGCTGAGAACATCTGGCTTCTCAGTGGATGTCCAAGCCAACCTAATGGACATACCCTTCGATGGCTCTCATCTTTTTGGAGATGGGGCAGATGTGGTACTGGAGCACTTCAAGGAATCACAGGCTACGACCAAGTTATTGGGTCTCTCTGTGTCATCTTGTCATGTGTCTTCCTTTTCCTCCTTTCTAGGCCCTATCCTAGTCAGAGGTCCATGCAAGTTCTGCAACTTTTGCATGGCTGTGGGTGCGTCTCGCCCCAACCCCGTGGGTTGGGCGGCCAGAGGCCAGGTCAGGCCACAAACCCCCCTCCCTCCTCCACCTTTAAACCTTCCTAGTCCCACCCTCCCAGATCATGGATGTCCATTTGGTGGTAGGAAAGGCCATCTCCTCCACCACTGGCAGGACATCACCTCAAACAGGTGGGTTCTAAAGATAGTCCAAAGGGGCTACTCCCTCCCCTTTGAGATTACCCCTCCATCCATGCCTCCCTATGCCCCAGATTGCAGTGAACCAAGGACCAGGAGGTGGTAAGAAGGCCGACTAGTGCTATTTCTTTTCTAAAATTTAAAAAGCGATTTCCATACACATGATTGCCTCATTTTCACATGTTTTTGCTTGTGGTTTTTATAGTTTAAAATTTTTAGTTTTTCACCTGTCTGTTATTGCATCATTTTCACCTGTTTTGTTTAGAAATGTGTTGTTTTTACTTGCCCATGACGGTTTCATTTAACCTGTTAAATTGTGGGATTTGTATTCCAAAATCTATTGTTTTTTTTTCTTTCTCACATTGCCCATGACTACCTGTTTTTCCCTCCTAATTTCTAACTTGCTCTGTGCTTGGGCCTGTGTTTTCAGCATTCCACCTCTAGCTCCCATTTTGTGTTAGCAAGTGAGTGTAACCAATTACCCCCCTCCTTCTCCCTTAGCAACAGGGACAGTATACATTATAGAGTGAACAGAGGATGCTCTGCAGCAGCAGTAATTTGCTGTTTAAGCTGTGTTTTTTAGGGATTGTTTTTTGGCTAGGAGAAAGAGTCTTTTTTTTCAAACAGAATTCTTATAGGGCAAAGTTTGTTAGGCCCTTGCCTGCAGAACTCTAAAGTGTGGATTTAGGCCGTCTGTCTCCTAGTAGATTCCGAATTGAGGAGCAGCTTTTCAGCTCCCCCGGGCAGCAGCCTAAGCTTGCCGATCGACTCCCCAGCTCCCAGGAAACCCTTACCCCTCCTCTCACACCTGCCCAGGCCCCTTAAGGGATTTTTGGTTGAACCCCAAAACATTCACCTCAATTTTGTGCGCTGCAGTTTCTCTGTGCCCTAGATTGCAGTGATATAATCAGGAAAGAGGGAAGGAGAAGCATAGGTCCATTCGGCTTCCAAGCGAATATGCACCAAAATCAAAAGAGGGGGGAATGGACCACTTGTCCTGTGTACCAGGGTTGTGTTCGCCGTTCTGTAAAAACAACCTCATTCAGGTACACAAGATGGGGCAGTATATCTTGGTTCTCCGCCTTTGTTTAACGTGACAGCATCATCATAGGGTTTTTTCTGAGAATTTGCTGACCTCCACCTGGAGGAAGACCAACTGGAGTTACAGTAGGGCCCAGAAATAAAGGGTGAGAAGGAGGGATGGTGTCCTTGTGAGGTGAGTTTAAAATTCCCTACACCACCTTCGTGATAGATACTTTAATGAAATAGGTGGTGTGAGAAAGTAAAAAGTAGGTGCGTGCGTGCGAAGACAAAGTTACCAATCTACCGCACTGGTGATGGTCGACATGTTTAAGCCTCGTGTTACATCTAGAGGCTGTTAAAACCTAGACTGCAGTGTCAACATTATCGGCGCCATCTTGCCCCCTTTTCGAGCCCATTCGTGCGCGTAAGCGGCAGCCATTTTAAATACCATGGCCTCTCTGCCCATCGCCGACAGCCAGCGCGTCTTTCTCTCTCACTCCTGACCTCACAGGCATCCCCCGCGCGCTGACAGCCCCCGCTCTCACATGCCTTGGGCCATAAACCCCTCTTCAGCACGACTCTGCCTCGGAACCCCATCCTGTTCCCAGCGCGACACCTCCCTTCATTCCTTTCATGATCCCGGGTCCTTTGATAAAACCCCCTTTCCTCTGTGCCCGTTTGTCTTACTCATTCCCAGGCCACCACCTGGCCCTGCGGATACTGTTTATTGCCCCCTATACAGTAGGAAGCTTCTCCCATCAAAGGATCCACGAGTTGATCAAAGCCCCCACCCCATGAGATCCGATCAACCACATACATTCCGTGAATCGGCGGAATGTCCAGCTGCGCGACAATCATCACCTGTTGTGACCGGGGTGGGGACTTCAACTGTAAATGTGTGTGGGAACGGGCCTGAAGCGGGGATTCCGAGGATGTCCTTTCATACTTCAAAGCATTGCAAGAATGTGCGACATGCAATAAAGATCATAAACCTGTGTATAAGAGGCCAGGCCTCAGAGATGTGGGTAGAGCACCTCGAGAAGATACCCTGTTGTCTGATTTGATGTGTTCTGTTCCGTCGGAATAAAACTGCTGTTTCCTGCCTTCCAGTCTCCAGCGCCTGCCTCTTTGTTTGGTAACTTGAGTGGGTATAGAGGCGGTTAACGCCGGGCAACTCTGAAAAAGGTCATCGGCCCTACCTTTTTCCACAATTGGCGTCCCAAACGTGGGGCCCATCAGCGACTCGTGGATCCAGTGGGAGAGGTCCTGACGACAGAGTGAACGACTGCAACGATCGGGAGAGCTCCTGTCCGATAGACCCTCGTCTGACAGCCGATCATCCGAACTTCACTGGTTCCGAACAGACCTCTCTCGAGTGATCTACGGTCCTGACTGGGAACCATCAGGAGTGCCGCGAAGATCACGAAGAATAGAGGACGATCGGGCGCTGGATTCGGAAGACAAGAAACTGTCCATGCGGTCCGGGTAAGGTTGTGTAAACGCGACAAATTGCGAAATGATTGTTTGATTTGGATAATACTAGTATTACTCTTTTGTTGATTTGTTTGGAGATTCACTGTCTGCAAACGGAGAAACAACAGGCTCTCTCTTTGCAAGCAGTGAAGGATAGGTAACGCAGACTTTTGTCCCCGTTGTAATCCGTCGTGCCTATCTTCCTCCCCCACTGATTGATTGTTTGGCCCGAACTGTTGTTCGCGGATTGTTTTCTGGAGATTCTCTGTCTGCAAACAGGGAAGAACAGGTTCTCTCTTTGCAGGTAGTGAAAGGGTAGGTAACGCAGACTTTTGTCCCCGTTGTAACCCGTCGTGCCTACTTATTCTCCCCATTGATTGTTTGATTGACCGAACATTGACTGTTCGATATTGGTTCTTTTGAGGTATTCACCGCCTGCAAACAACGAAGAATAGAAATATTCTGTCTAGTCTTTGCACGCAGTGATAAGATAGGTAGTGCAGACTTTTGTCCCCGTTGTAATCCGTCATGCCTATCTTCTCCTCACTGATTGGTAGCCTGTTTAGCCCGGACCGCTTATTAGAGATGAACCATCCGGCTCCACTGGAAGGCACCCCTAATAAGGACATGTTCATGAAGCATGGATTGATCGCTATAGCTTATAGCAAGCTGTGGCATAAATATACGAAAAAGGATCGAGAAAGTCAGTGGCCACTGATAGGATCCTTCGACGAGGATAAAATAAGCGCGCTAGAAACAGCCCTTGGGAAACACAAGACAACGCCCACTATGCTTGATAGTCTCGGCATGTGGCGCAAAGAAACCGAACAGCGTAAAAAGAGAAATGAGAGTAGGTTGGGAAAAGAGCTGCGAAAGGCAGCCCACCTAGCTGCTAAGAAATTAGAAGAAGAGATTAAGGAAAGAGAAGAAGCCAAACAGAAACTAGAGGTAGAAACATCAAGCCAGTGTCCGGTTAGAACGCCCTCTACGCTCTATCCTGAATTGCCCTTGAAACAGCGAGCCAACGATGATCTTTTGTTAGGTCCTCCGATCATCTACATGCCCCCTCCATATGCCCCTTCCCAACCCTTAGCACAGCACCCGCTACCCCCAAGCACAGACGAGAGTAGTACCAGAGCTTCAGCCCCCATGGCCTCTGTGCCGGCCGAACCCCTTGTATTAGATACAGCACAAGCGACAGTGTTAGATGACCCTGAGACCCGAAAGGCTGATTCCGCAAGAACAAACAGATTAAGCAAGGATGAGCGAGCAGGGATTGACAAGATAGTGAGGACATTGGTGGAAAGAAAGGAAAGTGAAGAGCACATCACGGATATGTTCAACTCATATGCAGGGAGCCACAGACGACATTTTGCCGTACAACTGTGTTATCATGTCTTGAATGCGTATGAGGACCGATATCGAGACAAAGGTCCCGAGAGCCTAACGACTGTATAGGAAGGTCGATATCGGGGATGAGGGCAAGTGTGATGTGACGGACCTCCTTACGCGTACGCTTGAGGTTTTCCGACACCTCACTGAACAGGAATCGGAAGCTAAACCCACGACACCCGTAGCAACCGAACCACAAACTGAGCGAGCTAGCGCCATGATGCCAATAAGAGAGGCTGCCCCCTACTGGGTTCCTCCACGAGGTCTAGGAACCCACGATGACGTCAACCACCAAGATGCAAGAGGGAGGGTAGTGTACAACTGGGTCTACCAGCCATGGGATCGGCAAGATATTCTGACGTTCCGGAAATCTCTGCCTGATTTACGTAAAAACCCCACTGCCTTCTATACTGAATTAGGTACAGCCCTAGGTTCAACGATTATGACCCTGGCTGACATCGACTTGTTTTTCGGGTTATGTCTACCAGCTGATGTGTGGAAGCAAATCCGGAAAGTCGACCACCTTGAGCTGTTTGGACATACCTGGTCACAACTCGATGGCATAGATAGACAACGAGAACCTGGACAGAAGCCTTTGAAACCCATTTTAGACCTCCCAGATAAAATTGTACAAAAATTGAAAACCCTGATTCCAGAAAAGAAAGTGGACTGGTCGATAGTAACGGCTTGTCGTCAGAAACCCCAGGAAGATGTATCGGACTACTTCTCCCGGTTTGAAACGGTGTTCTCCGATTACAGCGGCCAGGACATGACCACTGCAACCGGACACCATCTGTTTGTCCAGAATTATGTTAAGGGTTTGTCACCGGAGGTCTCCCAGAAACTGCAGGCCAGCGAGAGTAGTTGGGCGGCTTCCAAACCTGCGGCTATCCTTCAGATGGCCCAATATTACGAACACCAGAAAAATGAAAACGACAGAGCAACAGAGAAAAAGAAGAAAGACTTAAAAGAGAGGGTGATGATTGCACAATTGCAAGGGGTGACTATAGGACGAGAGCAATACAAAGGAAACTACCAGACAAATGTCCCTAGGAACGCACCTCCTAAAGACCGCACCTCGACACCCCGCATTGGACGTACAGACATTAGCGAGGACCAGTGTGCCTTCTGTAAAGGATTCGGCCATTGGAAATCCCAGTGCCCGGTCCTGTTGGAGATGATCAGAAATAGGGACCCCAAGGACGTAGCGGGTGGACCAAGAAATAGAGGACAACAACGAGGGCCCGCAAATGACACGACTAACGATAAATCAAACAGACCAAATACATTTGACCGACCCAGACAGAATCAGTACCAACAGTCTGACTGCGACGATGCCCACAACTTCGCATAGGACTGCCAAGGGCAAGGGAGGGATCCAGTCGAGCTCTATGTTGACCAGCAAGGTCCTTATGTCACTGCTAAGGTCCTAGGTACAAAGACTCCATTTCTGGTAGACACTGGCGCAACACGTAGTGCGTTATCTAAACGACTGATTCCAAGGGCACCCTTGTCTGGCTCACTTGTGACATCGATAGGTTTCGATGGAACGCCCTCCACTAACCCTTTGTCCACTCCGATCCCCTTCGACTTAGAAAACAATACCACTGACACAACGTTTTTGCTTTCCGCCAATACTCCTGACGCCATTATGGGACTTGACTTACTGAAGCACTTCCGAGCGACTATTAGATGTTCCCAAGACGGAGTTCGAGTTTTCCTGTACGACAACCCCATTCTGCTTAGACATTGCCCTTCCCGACGCATGTTTTCTATCAATGACGCTGACACGTCCCTGCTTGACACTCTGCCTCCGTATCTGTGGGCCAAGACAGATTCGCACGTAGAACGCATGATGATTGACCCAGTGCACATCACTGTTCGACCGGACGCAATACTCCCAAAACTTCCACAATATCGGATATCGCCCGAGGGCGAGAAGGCATTGGTAAAGATTATTCAGTCACTGATAGACGCAGGAGTGGTAGAGGAAGTGGTTAGCAACGTTTGCAACAGCCCTATCTTGCCCATCATCAAGAAACAAGGAGAGGGAGATGAGAAAGCATACCGCTTCATCATTGACCTTCGAGAGATCAACAAAGTGGTTGTACCCCAGTACCCCGTGGTCTCAGACATCACCACTATCCTGACTCTGATTCCTTCTACTGCCACCACCTTCACTGTCATTGACCTCAAAAACGCATTTTTCTCTATCCCCATCCACCCAGACAGCCGATATCTCTTCGGCTTCACCCTAAAAGCCCGCTCATATAGATTCTGTCGAGCACCCCAGGGCTACACAGAAAGCCCCAGCATCTACAGTCAGGCCCTCAAGAGACAACTGGATGAGGTCCAGTTACCCGATGGAGTGGTGTTGATACAATACGTCGATGACATCCTTTTGGCGGCCGACACCACTCCGCTAGCAGTCACAGCCACCATTGAACTCCTGCACTTCCTTGCGGAAAATGGCCACAAGGTCTCCAAAAAGAAGTTGCAATTCTGCCAACCCCAGGTCACTTACTTAGGCCACCTTCTGTCCAAAGACGGAAGGAAACTTACCCCCGACCGGATCCAAACCATTCTTGAAACCCCTGTCCCTAAGACTCAGAAACAGGTCCGCTCCCTACTAGGCCTCACCTCCTTCTGTCGGCAGTGGTTGCCAAACTTCAGCCTCATTGTGAAACCGCTGCTATCTCTGCTAGCTAAAAATGTCCCCTTCCCCCTCCCTTGGACCCCTGAATGCCAATCCTCCTTCATAGAGCTGCGAGATGCCCTTTGTTCAGCCCCTGTCCTAGGTACCCCTGATTACACGAAGCCCTTCTCCCTCTACACTCACGAAAGGGAGGGGTGTGCTTTATCTGTCTTGACCCAGCCCATTGGCCCAAAGCAACGACCATGCGCCTACTTCTCTGCCACTCTTGAGCCCGTAGACAGAGCCTTACCTGCCTGCCCTCGAGCTGTAGCTGCCGCTGCTATCTCTATCTGACAGAGTGAGGGGATCGTGCTCTCGAATTCCCTCACGGTATTAGTACCCCATGCAGTTGACACCCTCCTAAACCAAACCAAGAAGCAACACCTGACGAGCGCACGACTGACTGGGTACGAACTGACTCTGCTCGCACCCCACATCACCCTGAAAAGATGCACCACACTGAACCCGGCAACTTTGTTACCCCTACCAGAGAACGATCCCAATGTGCCCCCTGTACACGACTGTGTGACCCTCACGGACGAACAGACTAGAAGTAGGGTTGACCTCAGAGACACGGCTTTTCCTGACCCTGACGGAGAGCTGTGGGTGGACGGCTCTTGCATCAAACTCCCCGATGGCACCACTTCAGCTGCCTATTCAGTCACCACGGCCCGAACTGTAGTCGAGACAGCCCGCATCACGCAATGATCTGCACAGGCAGCAGAACTGATTGCCCTGACACAAGCATGCATCCTAGCAGCAGGAACCACAGCGAACATTTACACCGACAGCCAGTATGCCTTCGGGGTGGTTCACCATTTTGGGCTCCTTTGGAAGGAAAGGGGATTCTTGACCTCGCACGGCACCCCCATCTTACATGGAGATTTAGTCTCCGCCCTGATCGAAGCTGTCCTTCTCCCCAAAAGACTTGCGGTTATCAAATGCCAGGCACACAAGAAAGTGACAGACATTATTGGACAGGGAAATGCACTAGCCGACGTCACTGCTCGAACCACCGCTGAAAATAGGACGACACGCATGTACGTGACCAGGTCACAAGCAGAGAAATGGACCAACGCTAGGGACATTCAAATGGCTAGCACACAACACGAATTGACTGAATGGGCACGGGTGGGATTGAAAGACGATGTAGGTTGCTGGCGGACAAAGGACACAAACAAATGGTTGCTACCTGACTCATACCTGATTCCCATACTGACTATGGCACACTCCCCTGCTCACATAGGATCAGCCCCCATGATTGAACTTGTCTCCAGAGTTTGGCACAACGACAAAATCACAGACTCCGCCAAACGTCTGGTCCAACAATGCTTGATATGCCTGCAACATAACCCCGGGAAAGGAACTGTGGTACCCCGGGGAGGGTTTGGGGTTCCCAATCACCCGTTTGAAGTCCTGCAGATGGACTACATCCAATTAGACAGATGCCAAGGCCTGAAATACGTACTTGTCGTGGTGTGCGCATTTAGCAAATGGGTGGAAGCATACTCAACCCGGGTTAACACTGCTATGGCTACTGCAAAAGTACTGTTAAAAGAATTCTTCCCTCGCTACGGCCTTTGTCGAATTTTATGGAGCGACAATGGCCCCCACTTCATAGCCGAAGTCATCCAGCTCATCTTAAAGGGACTGGGTATCAAACAGAAGTTCCACGCAGTCTTCCACCCCCAGTCTGCTGGACTTGTCGAGCGACACAATGCCACACTAAAACTAAAGCTAGCCAAGATAGTGGCTACCACAGGACTGAAATGGCCAGACGCTCTCCCACTGGCATTGCTATCGATGCGTTCCACCCCCACCAAACACCACTTGACACCTTACAAGGTCATCTTTGGCCGACCCATGAGCGTCTGGTCTGCACCAAAACCGACTTCCATTCATGACGTCCCGGACGTCCTAATGTCTGATTACTTGCATAAATTGACTGAAACTCTGTCTGTCATTCACCAACAGGTGCTGCATGCCATCCCTGATGCTTCCAGGGGTCCCGGACACAACCTGCAACCCGGGGATTACATCTTGATCAAGAATTTCCAGCGCGCCAAGAGTCTGGAACCCCGGTGGACGGGCCCCTGGCAAGTCCTACTAGCCACCCGAACAGCTCTTCGAGTGGAAGGAAAGCGGACCTGGGTGCATGCGCACCATTGTAAGAGGATTCCCCCGACTCTGATGACAACCGAAGACGTGACCACCCAGGAAGAGCTCCTGAACAAAGACCGACCATCGCTGAATTGCTACCCAGACACAGAAACACTTGAACTTGCAAAGATTCCTGACCCTACCGTGCCATCCAAAGAAGGGTATAACCTGCGTCGAAAGGAGAGAGTTTCGGCTAAGCAGACCATTGACTAAGTCATAATTCTCAGATCGGTGGCCTAACACAACAAGGGCTGTCAGGAGAGAAAGCCAGACTAGGTCTTTGGTTCTGCCCGCTACCGAGCTCCCTTGAAGGTGATGGAAGCGCACGATAAGAAGGTGATGGAAGCGCCCGATAAGAAGGTGATGGAAGCAACCGGACATCCGAAAATTCGCTACAGAAACCCAAAGACAGACAGAATCCACAGTTCAAAGACAATTGCACTTTTCATCACAATCCTTTTCTGCTTTCTCCTTATGACCACGCTCTGGATTGTGGAAGAAAATGCACCTGCTCATGAAACATTCCTAACCACTGCGCAGCCTACTACCATGAAGGAACATTATTTGATCTCGCTCTCTCCTCAACTCAGAGAAAGGCGAAAGGAGTTTTGGAACAACTCCTTTGTGCAGCTGCTGCACCAGCACAATCTTGCCACCAATGCCACCAACTGCTGGATCTGTGGGTTGCTACCCCACGCCACTGGACATTCGATACCTTTCATCCCTTCACCCTTCTCAATTCACGGCTCCTGTCTTGCTTGGCTGATCCTCTTGCAAGAGAGCTATAAGGACAATGCCACTTCCAGCAAAACCATGACGCATTTCTTTCATGAAGTCTGGCGAAACAAAACAAAGACACATTTCTGCCCGCAAACCTCCAACGACTCTATCCACATGGACATCCCTGCTAAAGAACAAATTGAAATGCAGGTGTTCAACAATCCAACCAGACCCACCTTCTCCTACCTACGGAAACGAACAGCTGCCACTCTGACTGTGGCTCTATCTGTCATCAACGTCACAGGCCATATGTGCATAGAAGGGCTTGGGACACAGCTGGTGGGCCGCAGTGCTTGCCGCTTCACCAGAACTTTGGACTCCACCGATCCACCTTCCTTTGTATCCTCTCCAAACATGTACTTCGTTTGCGGCACAAAGGCTTACACCTGGCTCCCCAAAGGCTGGGGGGGCACTTGTTTTATCTCCTTCATCCTTCCTCCAAAATCAAAAGAGGGGGGAATGGACCACTTGTCCTGTGTACCAGGGTTGTGTTCACCGTTCTGTAAAAACAACCTCATTCAGGTACACAAGATGGGGCAGTATATCTTGGTTCTCCGCCTTTGTTTAACGTGACAGCATCATCATAGGGTTTTTTCTGAGAATTTGCTGACCTCCACCTGGAGGAAGACCAACTGGAGTTACAGTAGGGCCCAGAAATAAAGGGTGAGAAGGAGGGATGGTGTCCTTGTGAGGTGGGTTTAAAATTCCCTACACCACCTTCGTGATAGATACTTTAATGAAATAGGTGGTGTGAGAAAGTAAAAAGTAGGTGCGTGCATGCGAAGACAAAGTTACCAATCTACCGCACTGGTGATGGTCGACATGTTTAAGCCTCGTGTTACATCTAGAGGCTGTTAAAACCTAGACTGCAGTGTCAACATTATCGGCGCCATCTTGCCCCCTTTTCGAGCCCATTCGTGCGCGTAAGCGGCAGCCATTTTAAATACCATGGCCTCTCTGCCCATCGCCGACAGCCAGCGCGTCTTTCTCTCTCACTCCTGACCTCGCAGGCATCCCCCGCGCGCTGACAGCCCCCGCTCTCACATGCCTTGGGCCATAAACCCCTCTTCAGCACAACTCTGCCTCGGAACCCCATCCTGTTCCCAGCACGACACCTCCCTTCATTCCTTTCATGATCCCGGGTCCTTTGATAAAACCCCCTTTCCTCTGTGCCCGTTTGTCTTACTCATTCCCAGGCCACCACCTGGCCCTGCGGATACTGTTTATTGCCCCCTATACAGTAGGAAGCTTCTCCCATCAAAGGATCCACGAGTTGATCAAAGCCCCCACCCCATGAGATCCGATCAACCACATACATTCCGTGAATCAGCGGAATGTCCAGCTGCGCGACAATCATCACCTGTTGTGACCGGGGTGGGGACTTCAACTGTAAATGTGTGTGGGAACGGGCCTGAAGCGGGGATTCCGAGGATGTCCTTTCATACTTCGAAGCATTGCAAGAATGTGCGACATGCAATAAAGATCATAAACCTGTGTATAAGAGGCCAGGCCTCAGAGATGCGGGTAGAGCACCTCGAGAAGATACCCTGTTGTCTGATTTGATGTGTTCTGCTCCGTCGGAATAAAACTGCTGTTTCCTGCCTTCCAGTCTCCAGCGCCTGCCTCTTTGTTTGGTAACTTGAGTGGGTATAGAGGCGGTTAACGCCGGGCAACTCTGAAAAAGGTCATCTGCCCTACCTTTTTCCACAAGGCTTTCTTCAGGACCGGTGAATTCGTAGTGGCGTGTTTTTGCGACTACTGGGTGTGGTTAATTCGCCACTCCATTCATTTATTGAGTCAGGTCAGCAGTACCTGTGACTCTTCCTGTTTCGGGCACCCGAGGTGCCGTGAACAGAGACAGCACAAGTGCGAAAACACATCGGTCTACAGAGCCGCCCGGCCCCTCGAGGAAGCCCGAAACAGGAAGAAAGAGTCACAGGTACTGCTGACCTGACTCAATCAATAAATGGAGTGGTAAGTTAACCACACTGAGTAGTCGCCAAAATGAGCCACTACGAATTGACCGGTCCTGAAGAAAGCCTCTAGATGTAACACAAGGCTGAAATATGTCGACCATCACCAGTGCGGTAGATTGGTAAATTTGTCTACGCATGCACCTAGTTTTTACTTTCTCACACCATCTATTTCATTAAAGTATCCATCACGAAGGTGGTGTAGGGAATTTTAAACTCACTTCACAAGGACACCTTCCCTCCTTCTCACCCTTTATTTCTGGGCCCTACTGTAACACCAGTTGGTCTTCCTCCAAGTGGAGGTCAGCAAATTCTCAGAACAAACCCTATGATGATGCTGTCACGTTAAACAAAGACCGAAAACCAAGATATACCGCCCCATCTTGTGTACGAGAATGAGGTTTTTTTTTACAGATCAGAAAACACAACCCTGGTACGCAGGACAAGTGGTCCATTCCCCCCTCTTTTGATTTCTGTCTAGATTGCAGTGAACCAAGGACCAGGAAGTTGTAAGAAGGCAGACTGGTGCTGTCTCTTAACCTAAAATTTAAAAAGCGATTTTTCCTACCCGTTTTTTGGCTAGGAGAGTGAGTAAAGTTTTGTACAAACAGTATTGTTAGAGGGAAAGGTTTGCTAGGCCCTTATGTGCAGAACTCCAAAGTGTGGATTGAGCCTGTTTGTCTCCTAGGAGATTTTGAATTGAGGAGCAGGTTCCAACTCCCTATTCAGCAAACATTACCTGTGATCGTAGAGACCTTACATAGGCTGCAATTGGATGCTACCTGTGTACACTGATTGGTGGTTGCATCTGGTGTTTCTCTTGGATTAGGGTTAGTATTCTCTTTGATTGGGTATTTAAGGGTACTCATTGGTTTCTGGTTCAGTGATTCTATTGATTTAGGGCTAGTGATCTGATTGGTGGATAGGTTTAGGTTTTCGGATTGGTTCCTTGGGTTGGGCTTTTTATTGGATGTAGGGTTTAGGGTTTTGTGTCTGATTGGTTGCTTGGACTAGGGCTGTGATTGGTTGTAAGGGCTTGGTCTCCTATTGGTCCTAGGGTTTAGGGCTAGTGTTCTGATGGGTTGAGGTTACGGCTAAGGTTCCAATTGGCTGAAGGGGTCACCTGATTAGTAGGGCTATGTGAGACCAAGGCTTAAGCCATATCTGCCCGAGCATCGAGGTTAAGAGCGGAGAGGACAAGTGCCTGTTTGAGCCTGTTAAGGGCAGTGAGGACATGGGCAAGGGCCCGTTTGAGCCTGTTTGAGACTGGTCAGGACTAGGGCCAGAAATGCTGTCCAATTTGACCTACACTTGCACCCACCCTACACCACCCACATCCAGAACCAGTCACATACTCACAACACATTAACTCTACTCATGTACTACAAACTAACCCTATAGAAAATTCTGTCTCTGCACCCTCTACAAAACCCGTAAACCACACTTATACACCCTTCTATCCCAGGTACCAATCATTTATTCCATCACTTACAAATGGTACAGTACACAATTCTATCCTATACCACTAACCAATCCACTCATGACTAACTGTTAGACCTGGCATCTTTTGACGTATTTCCCCAGTCTTTTTGTTTATTGACCTCCTGGTTTTGACTGTTTTTGCTTGTTTAGTATCTGCACATTTTCTCACTGCTGTTCAGTGTTAAAGTGCAAGTGCTCCTACTGTAATTTGTGTTATGGATTGGTGTTTCCATGATTTCTGCACGTTCGGGATCTCCCACAGACCCCAATACCCAAATCTATTCCGAAAGTCATATGTTCCGCTCTAACCCCTTTGATTAACAACATCTTTGCCACTGGAATCTTCCCAAAAGATTGGAAGAAGGCTTCAATTCTTCCTCTCTTAAAAAAACCTACCTTAGATCCCATAGACCCTGGTATCTATTGGGCAATTTTGCGGCTTACTTTGCTCGCAAACATCATAGAAAAGGCCATGAATACTCAGCTTAGCACTTTCTGCCATACCAACAATGTTTTTGATCCTACTCAATACGGTTTTAGAGCTGATCACATAACGGAATTGGCATTAATCAAATCTTTTGAAGAGGAAAGGGAGGCTCTGGATTGTGGTGGGAAGGCTAATCTGATAGTGTTGGATTTGGCAGCAGCCTTCAACACTGTCCATCACAAGGGTCTGATGGACCGGTTGTCTGGGGAGGGGGTATGTGGGGTTGCTTGGAAACTCCTTCAATCCTTCTTATCCGATAGAACACAAACAGTAGACCTGGATAACAACAAATCAAAGCCTTTCAGTCTTCCTTGTAGGGTTCCCCAGGGGTCTTCGTTGAACCCCACCCTTTTTATCATTTACCTGATATCCTTAGTGGCCCTGATCAGATCTTTGGGTTTCCAGTTAACCACGTATGCTAACGACACACAAATTGTGCTGTCACTCAAAAACATGAAAGTCATGAAAAAGAAACTGGAGCACGCTTTCATGACTGCATGAAGGCCATAGCAGGATGGATGTCGAGGAATTGTTTAAAGTTGAATTCAAGCAAGACCGAGGTTATTATATTCGGAAACAATCCTCCTATATGGACCCCGGACTGGTGGCCTGCAGATATGGTGAACCATCCCACTCCTACTCTGAAAGTAAAAAATTCAGGGGTCAAAGTGGACAATAGATTGATCTTCAGCGACGACATAAGCTCACTAGTTTCCTCTTGCTTCCTAATTCTGCGAATATTGAGGAAAATAAAACCCTACCTCTCAGAATTGGACTTTAGGACGGTAGTTACAGTTCTCGTTATGGCACGTCTGGACAATTGTAACAGTATTTACCTGA
Organism: Lissotriton vulgaris; assembly: GCF_964263255.1. Lineage (NCBI taxonomy): Eukaryota > Metazoa > Chordata > Amphibia > Caudata > Salamandridae > Lissotriton > Lissotriton vulgaris. The sequence goes on from NC_141697.1 coordinate 657,157,495, forward strand.
ATGCCCAAAATCAGCATGTCAATAGGCTTAAGATAGCTCAAAATTCAGCTGCCAGGCTATTGACAGGCACACCTAAATTTGTTTCTGTAAAAAGAGAATTAACTTGTTTACACTGGCTTCTGGTAAAACAGAGGGTTCGTTTTAAAGCCCTTTGTTTAGCGTTTAAAGCTCTCAATGGTATTGGCCCTGACCATCTGAGGCAAAGGTTCAAATGGTATGCACCCGCCAGGACCCTGTGGTCCATTGAAGCAAAAAATGTAAAAATTCCTACCTTCAGAAAAACCAGCTGGGGAGGCAGGAGTTTTGTTACCTACACATCCAAGGCGTGGAACGATTTACCGTTCCACCTGAGGAATGCCGCAGACCTCCTTTCTTTCGGAAAGGGTCTGAAGACCTGGCTGTGTACTCATTGAACCTCACTGACTAACGTTTAGGCAGAGCTCAGTGCCAGGACACCTGAGGGTAATCACGCGCTTTTATAAATTTAAATAACATAACATAACATTGGCATATTTGATTTACTTGTAAGTCCCTAGTAAAGTGCACTGAGAGTGCCAGGGTCTGTAAATCAATTGCTGCTAGTGGGCCTGCAGCACTGATTGTGCCACCCACACAAGCAGGCTTTTAAAAGGTTCTCAGCCCTGCCACTGCAGTGTCTGCACACATTTTTTACTGCCATGTCGACTTGGTAAGGGCACCCACTTGCCAAGGTAGGCCCAAAGGACCCCTATGGGCAGCGTGCTGTGTATGAGAAAGGTAGGACATGTCTTGGTGTGTGTGACATGTCCTGATAGTGAAGTACAGTGTATTTTGTTTTTCACTTTTGAATTCCATAGAATACAATGGGAGTTTACTTATAACATTTTCTAAGTATAACTTCCCATTGGGACAAGATAGGAAGTTTGAGTTTAGTATGCTTGAACCCAGAGTATAAAAATGCATCTTTTATTAAAGATGATTTTTATATTGTGTGTTTGAAAATACAACTTTTAGAAAGTAAGTATTTTTTATGCCTAGCCGTCCTATGTGCTTCTGCTGGGTTGTGGATTGGCTGTCTGGCTTTGGAGTGACAGGGGCTGGGGATGTGCATTCTCTTCAGACATTCACGGTGTGTCCTGCTTTTCCTGGAATAGTTAGGGCTGAGCTGAATAGACCTGGGCCGCATTTAGAGTAGAGGGAGGAGATTTCCTTGCACCTGAATTGGCCTGGTCTGCCTTGAACAATGCTGTCGCCACCTCCTACCGAGAAGCTGGGCCAGAGAGGACCAAGCTGGTTTGGACTAAGCACAGACCCTCTCTGACCAAGAGAACAAAGATAAATGCAGTATAAATATTGGGGCCCAGACCCCAGAACTTTAGAACTCCTTTGGGACCAAGAAGACTGCCAAGAAATAGAGCTGGAGAAGCTGTGAGTAAGAACTAACACTTTGCTGTGTGCTTTGCTGTGTTGGCCTGTAGTGGCTGCTTCGGTCTTGGGCAGTGAAAGGACTGGACTGAACTTTCTGCAACTTCTTTGTGTGAGTTTCTCCAAGGGCTCGAGGTAAAGCTTGCCCCTTGTTTAGGAACTCTCAGGAACAGCAAAGACTTCAAGTTCATCTGCTACCAGCACTGGGAACTGTGTGTTTTGTGCTTCCACAAAAGAAAAAGCAACCCAATGCCGTCTACGATGTCGCTGCCAACTCCATGTCCTGAAGGCACCACAGAGGGCACCACTGCATTTTGCACCACAACCATGGTCTCACCGACGACACCACCAAACGCTGCTACCAAACCGCTGCTTGGACAGTGACCTCTGTGCACCGCACTCCGCACCGCCTTGCTTCACACCGCCGCCCTGGTATCACCGCCACCGCTCCATACAGACATTGACCCGCTCCTTGCACCGTGGTTCAAGGGCACTGCTCATAAGTTACATGAAGCACCATCCTCATCCCGCACCGCAGCCTTGGCCTACCGACGTCGGTGCCATTGACTCCAGTTTGTCAGCCGACGACAGTGCTTCAGCAACGACGGTGCCGCTACTTGCAACCCTGACCTCACTGACCCCGCTAGACGACCGTTACCATGCCGCTGCCTGCACCATGACCTGAAAGCACTACACACGCACTTTACACCACAGCCCTTATGCCGGCGCTTCTGACTTCAACCACGAGGAGTTTGATCTGCAACGCGTGTGACTTCAAGGGCCCTACGACTCCTGCACCGATCTCCAGAACCAATGCCTGCGAACGCCGGCGCTGCAGAGCTCAACAAGAGGTTGCCGACGCCCTGCATTTCTAAAGGTACTGTTTTGCAGGTTTGTCTGACACTGTAGCTGGCCTGCGATGCCATGGTCAGCCAGAACTGTGTGGATTTGTTGCTGTGATAGCCCCAAGCTGAGCTATCGACTTCAAGAAACTGTATTTTAAGTCTATTTTAGATTATTGAGATATCTGAGAACTGTATGGTGTATTTTTATTGTTTTTGGTCTTGTTTGCACAGACAAATGTTGGTTATTTTTCTAAAAACTGGTGTGATGTCCTTCTGTAGTGTTTTCACTGTATTACTGCTGGTTATATGCAAATGCTTTACACAGTGCTGCTGAGATAAGCCTGACTGCTCGTGCCAAGCTGCCAAGGGGGTGAGCAGGGGTTATTTCAGTAGTGTACCCCCCTTATCCTGACTAAAAGGAAGGGTCCCTATTTGGACAAAGGTGCAAACCATGGCCAACTAGAGACACCCATTTCTAACACTAACACAGCCCAATTCCACACCATATTTAACTACATCCCATCCGGACACACACTCCCTGCTTTAATTATTCCTTACAGATCCTTTTTTGTCGCTAAAAAACCTATACATAGCCTTTCATAATTTCTCCTTCCAACACCCTCCTCTTCCTTCTTCCACAATAATACAACTGCACAACACTTACAGTCCACTGCACCACACATATTACCTCTTGCTGCAAACAAGTATAAGACAAAAACTCTTAACTCTACTTGATCCCCCTCTTACAGACAACATACACTCTACTTACACACATCGCCACCCCCTTTACCTTACAACTTCCACTTATAATACCATACTAAAAAATCCATCTCATAAAACAAATGCATCAGCAGCTCCTCTCACTACTCATCAAAAACAAAACATCTCACCCACCCCAGCACAACAAAATCTCTGAAGCACAACACCTCATAATACTTACCATCACAAATTACAAACATACACACACCTTTCAAACTATGCAAATGAACAAACTCCAATGCTAAACTTTCTCTCTCCTACCCCACCTACAGCAACACAGGAACTCTCTTAACCGCCTCTCAGCCATTGGACAATTTAGAACCTTATGTGCTGCGCCACTGCCCCTAACTCGTACACCTTCCAACTAAACAGACACAAACAAAATATGCAACGTGCGACACCTCACAACTTCACTTCTCCATGTCTACTGCTCAACAAGGTTACACTAAAAAAAACAACACAGCACACCAATTCGCTCTCAAACACATCTCCACCACCTACACATGCAAACCCATCAAAATGTCTTAGCCTGCTGGACAAAGAACACGATACAGCAAAGCTACACAATTGCAATCCCCATATACCTAATACCAACACTAAAGGCACACCTGCTGCAAGCCCATAAAATACCTCTCACTCCTCTACAAAACAAAGTCTCACTATCACCAAAGCACATTCTCTAAACTGTCTACTAATAAAGGCTTGATTGCTCTCTAAAAAACAAACATCACATCTGCGACCTTCTCACTGATGCCAAACCAGATATACTATTTATAAATGAATCATGGTTGGGAGATGATATGGCTCCAGTCCTGCATTAAGCTGTTCCTCTTGGCTATCAAACAATCATCCAAAATTGTATAGGCAAAAAAGGAGGTGGCCTAGCTGTTGTGTTCAGGCAAACATTACATATCACTAAAGTTGATGAAGTCGCCATAAGAAATTGTGAGGCCATTTTCACTAGATGCAATCCTACACCGTCATCCTCCTGTAAGTTCCTGCTCCTTTACAGACATCTACCTAGCATTACAACATTCCCAGACATGCGTCTAGACACAATTTCAAATCTGATAACACTACACTCCAACCTATGCATTCTGGGTGACCTCAACATATGGTTTGACAAACCCAATATGCCCCAACCCAAAACAATCAACGCTGGCCTAGCCGCACTGAACCTGCATCAGATCGTACACAAACCCACACACATTGCTGGACACATCCTAGATGTCATTTTTGCTAATACAGACCTAGTTGCCTTTCAAACGATGAATCTAGTCGCATGGTCAAACAACCATTTTCCTGCCTTCCAACATAAAACAACACTAAGCGATGCACCTAAAACCACCTTAAGCGCATCCGCTTATCAGCCCTGGAACAAACTCAATTTGGAACACTTACAAACACAACCAACATCCAGCGCAGATCTAGAAACAATACATTTTCTTCAAAAACTACATGAGTGGCTACAGGAAGCTTTTGATATCCTAATACCACTTAAAGCCACACAACAGATCAAAAGAAAACAAGCACCTTGGGAAAATACAGAGATAAAAGAGATAAAACCACAAATAAGAAAGCTGGCTGAAAGCAAACGCCAATCAAGGTAAACTTTGCCCACAGAACATTACCAGATTATACAAGTCAGCTATCAAAAAAGTGAAGAAAAGAAAGATACTATTCAGATAGAATTTAAAATGCTAAATGTGCAAATAAAGAATTCTATAAAATTCTCAATGAATTTGGTAAACCAAATCGCCCAGAAGGAGCTCATCCAGTTACTCGAGATTTCACAGACAAACTGGCGAATCATTACACAGACAAAGCACACACATTGGACTCATACTTAAATCAGACACAAATCATCGGCACTAACCCTTTTACAAAGCAACAATCCAAGAATACTCTAACCCAGCCTCTCCGTTCCTTCCAACACATTTCACACAATGAATTTATGGACCTGGTCAAAGCAAGCAGGACTGCCTGCAACCCTTCTGACCCGTGCCTACCGCAAACCTTCAAGAAAATTCTTCTAACATCCTCTGCTGTCACTCCAGTAAGGAGAGTCATCAACAACTCCTTAACTACCGGAATATTTCCAGAAGATCTCAGTCATACATACATCTATTACTGAAGAAAACACACTTGGACCTGCTGAACCCTTACAACTACTGAGCAAACTGGTGAAAGAACAGCGTTCGCCCAGATGTCACGATTCATTGAAGAGAGTGCCATACTTTCAGACTTCCAAACAGGATTCCGTCCAGAAAGACCCACAGAACCTGCCCTCCTTGCTGTCTGGGATGACCTGAAGAACACAGTTGACCACAACAGGGTTGCTGTGCTACTTCTCTTGGACCTCTCGGCTGCCTTTGACACTTTTGATCATGACACTCTGATACAAAGACTCTACGAAGCTGGAATAGAGGGGATAGCTCCAGACTGGATCACATCCTATGTCAGCCATACCCCACCTTTCTCGTCCATACATGCAGAGTCAGTGCAAAAGAATAGCAGGCGTCTGCTCTGGCTTTTTCAGACCATGGTAAAGCCTCAAGTAAAGTTTACTCAGATAGCATATCTTGTTCTGCAGCCTTAGGACGCGACAATTGCACAAGACACCAAGGCTGTCAATTCTTACCGTTGCCTCATTTGTGTGTTCTTCCCAAAGGTCTATTCATCTCTGGTGCCCCTTGTGTGTGATCTTTTGCCATAAAAACCCATGTAACCATCGTTCGGTGTGCTTCCTCCTAGAGTATGTCTATGGTGCTTGTCAGATGAGCACCCATTCATGAATACTAATAAATGACCCTTGGTTTGTACTTTACTCCAGTGTTGATTCCTTCTTACTTGTTAAGAACCCGAGGACTAAGGGTGACCCTGCACCAGTGGGTTTTCAATAATCTGCTTCCACAAATTGGTGCCCAAACGTGGTGCTCCATCAAAGGCTTGCAGTCGGACTGGGGAAGAAGATTGTGTCTGTAAGATGAACTTCACTGAGGCTAGTTCTCGTATCCAAGGTGATTTTTCAGCTCTCCGACTCTGATCTTCCTGGCGGCTGCTAACCTTGACTGGGGCCCTCGGACGGTCATACTTTTGGATCAGGGATGATCGACAGGTGGGAGTTGAAGAGTACGAATAAGGTAAATCTGTATTGAACCAGTTTCTTTATGTTACTTGGAATTTGTGTGGACTTTGTTTGGAATTTTGTTTCGAATCTGTTTGGAATTTATTTTGAACCTTCTTTGGAACTTGCTATTTAATATTGATTAAAAAGAATTCTTACAGGTAATGTGAGAATATTTTTTAATTTCTCTCCGTTTATAAGTTTTTATATCTTATATAACATTCCTGTATTTAGCACACATTGGAAGTTTTGTTGCTGCTGCGAAAAGCAGATCATTTTGGAAGCAAGTCAGCCAGTGCCACCAGAAGGTACGCCGGATTTTGAGATGTACATTAAATATGGTATTTGTCCCATCATGTATAATGCATTGTGGAACAAATATACAAAGGGGGATCCCCAGTTGCAATGGGCATTAGAGGGGACAATGGACCCTCTCAAACTTGAGTATTTGGAGAAATGATTGTTTTTAAATAAAGTTAGGCCAGCTATGTTTGACAGTTTGCGTATGTGGAGAAAAGAAGTAAAGGAGCGGCAGCTCAAGGCGGAGAAAGCACAAAGGAAACAAGAAAGGAAGACAGAGTATCAGAAGTATAAGGAATTGAAGGATAAAGAAGTTCAGGAGAAGAAGGAAGGTTTAGATTGAGAGCATAGATTGCTAATATCTAAGGAATATGTAGTCAGACAGACAGTAACAGCACAAATCCACCAAGAAGATGGGGATTCAGATATTAATGGATTATTGATTGAACGACCCCCACCCCCATATGTACCTTTAACACTTCTTCCCCCTGGACCACCAAATGTCATTCCCCCTGTACCTCCGGTTCCACCTCCTTTGTCCGCGGTTGTCCAGCTCCCTATTTTCCAATCAGTACCGGTACATCCCTTACTCCTTCCTTCCCAGGCCACTGCACCCCCATCCCAGGCCACTGCATCTGAAATGACTGATGATCCCGTACTTTCTGTATTTGTCTCGACCCCTCAAATTCTTCGTTCTACTGTACTTCAGTTGCGTCAGGACGCAATAAGGTTGATAGTATTAAAATGGTTAAGTAATTTAGAAATGGAGGTAGGAGAAATGATAGATCGGATAGAGGATTTTTCAGAGGGCGAGCTTCTTTGTCTGGTAAATAAGCTTTCTCATCAACTTATAGATCAATGGGAGATGACTACAGAACAGAATGGTCCCGATGAAGTTAGAACTATTAATCGACAATGTCAGATAGGAGCCTTCCCTGTAAGTAGAGTTAACATTGCCATAGCAACAATAATTGAATGTCGTAATGAACTTTCTTCCTCTCCTCGAATAAGACCCATGAGGGAAGCCGTGCCAAAGTTCATTCATGGAAGAGGGAATGCAAATAATGATGACCCTAATAGTCCCAATGCTAGAGCCCATTTTCTGTACAATCGGATATATACGCCCTGGAAAAGGACGGATGTACTCACTTTAAAAGCCTCCTTACCAGACGTACGGAAAAACCCTAGAGGATTTTATGATGATGTACAGGCAGCCATTGATTCCTGTGTCAGGACTTTAGCTGATATTGATATGCTTTTTGGTATGATCCTGCCACCAGATAAGTGGAGATTTACTCGGAAACAGGATCATGGTGCTGATTTAGGAGGAGACTGGACTGCCATCATAGCAGCCGACAGGGATAGGAAACCTGGTCAGAAACCTAGTCAGCTCATACTGGATCTTCCTGGTAACATACTTACTTATATGAAAATGATAGTTCCGGCAAGGAAAATAGATTGGGCACTTCTCACTGCTTGTAAACAAAAACAGGGAGAGGCCGTCCCTGACTTCTTTACTTGCTTTGAGGAAGTGTTCCATGATTTTAATGGGCAAGATACTTCTCCACCTACGGGTGCACATTTATTTGCAGATCGATTTGTGGGAAACTTACTCTCCGAGGTATCAGTGTGCTTAAAAAATTCTGAGGGTATCTGGGCTTTGGTAACCCAAAAATCTCTATTAGATATGGCTCAGTATTATCAGAATCAGGTGACCACAGAGCAAGAATGGAAGGAAGGAAAAATAAAAGAATTGAAAACTAAGGTAATGATGGTCCAGGTCTATGGACTCCAAGGTCAATGTCGTGGTCAAACCTATGGTCAGAATTTCAGACAAACACCTCCAGTAGGGCCACCGCGTAGACAAACTCCACTAGCGCTGGATCAATGTGCTTATTGTAAGGAGAAAGGACATTGGCATTCCGAATGTCCTGTTTTAGCTGCTGGTGGGAGAGGAAGGGGACGAGTGAACAGGAGCCGGGGGACTCCAGGTCCCCGACATTAGCTACAACAAGCTCTAGCTCCAATGAAAAATAGATCAGAAAATTATTTTGATCTACGAAATAATCAATATTTTATGGAGGATTGGGAATCAGAGGAAACTGTGGAAATGCACTTTGCCTAGGACAGCGTAGGACCAGTTGAGATACCTGTAGACCAGTCAGGACCCTATAACCCAGCCAACATACTTGGGCAGAATCCAAAAATGTTTGTGGATACAGGGGCGACAGTGACACGCAGTACAATATCTCAAAAACTGGTCCCTGGGACACCCTTGTCTGGCCAAGTAATTACATCGATAGGGAATGATGGAACACCAACAGTTAGCCCTGTGTCCCAAAAATTACCTTTGAAGGTTGATAATTTTATCGTTTGAGCCCCCATTTTACTTCCCCCACATGCTCCTACCAATATTGTATGACTTGATCTTTTGAAATATTTCCATGCTACTATACATTGTTCCCCGTGTGGAGTACGTGTCATTTTTGGGAAAAAGACATTGCCTAAACAATATAATTTCTCTTTATGTTTGGATCTTGATTCTGTTCGTCCATGTGTTTGGGCTACTGCTGACACAGATGTAGGAAGAATGGACATTTCCCCAGTACATATACAGGTTCGGGAGGGTGTTTCCATACCAAGGGTCCCGCAATATAAAATATCGAAAGGTGAGGATGCGTTAATATGTATTATTGACGACATGATACGTACAGGAGTTGTTGAGGATGTTTCCTCTAATGAATGCAATAGCCCTATTCTCTCTATCCTAAAACAGGGCGATGGAACAGGGGACACGATTTACCGATTTGTGATCGATTTAAGAGAAGTAAACAAAATAGTGATTCCTCAATATCAGGCCATCTCTGATATTACGACCTTGTTGACGTTAATCCCACCCACAGCCACTGTTCTCGACCCCAAGAAGGCTTTTTTCTCTATTCCTATGCATGAGGATAGTAGATAGTTGTTTGAATTCTCATTAAGGGGCCCCTCATTTAGATTTTGTAGAGCTCCACAAGGTTATACAGAAAGTCCTAGCATTTACAGTCAGGCACGACAGTTGGATGAACTTCTTTTGCCACCAGGAGCTACACTTGTGCAATATGTCGATAACATTTTGCTGGCAGCAGACACAGTTGAGCATTGTAAAGAGGCCACTCTTTCCCTATTGCATCATCTTGCTGTTAAGGGACATAAGGTCTTTAAGAATAATTTGCAATATTGTCAGTCTGAGGTCACTTATTTGGGTCACCTCTTGTCTAAGGAAGGCCGCACTCAAGACAGGATTCAAACCATCCTAAAAATTCCCATTCCAAGTACTCAAAAAGAAGTCAGGGCACTTATTGGTATTACTTCCTATTGCAAACAGTGGATCCCCAACTTTTCACTTATCAGCAAACCTTTTTTGTCCCTTGTTACTAAAGACACTCCCTTTCCTCTACCATGGATATCTGAATGTTAACAAGTATATCAGCAGCTTCGTGCATCCTTTTGTTCTGCTCCAGTGTTAGGCACTCCAGACTATGCTAAGCATTTCATATTATATATACACGAGAGAGAAGGATGTGCATTGTCAGTTTTGACACAACCGTATGTTAGTAAGCATCGCCCATGTGCTTATTTTCGGCTGTATTAGACCCAGTGGCCAGAGGACTTCCAGGCTATCTTATAGCGGTTGCTGCCACAGCCATCCCTATACGACAATCTGAGGGGATAGTGTTGAGTAACAAGCTTATGGTTATGGTACCACATTCTGTAGATGCACTCCTTAGTCAGACCAAGACACAACACCAGACTAGCACTAGACTCACAGGATACAAACTTACGCTCTTGGCACCTCATATCACACTCAAGAGATGTTTGACATTAAACCCAGCTACATTGTTACCTTTGCCAGCTGAACAAACTCATGATTTGCACGATTGTATTTTTCTGACAGAAGAACAAACTATGGGAAGAATAGATCTTAAAGATACATCATTGTTAGATCCTGAGGGGAAATTATGGGTGGATGGTTCTTGCTTGAAATTACCCGATGGCACCACCTCTGCATCCTATGCAATAACCACATTACAAACCGAGGTAGAAACAGCCCGTATTCTGTAAAAATCTGCCCAAGCAGCTGAACTCGTTGCGCTTTTAAGAGCCTGTGAACTTAGTGAAGGATTATCAGTGAACATTTACACAGACAGTCAGTATGCATTTACTGTGGCACACAATTGTGGCAAGCTTTGGAAGGAAAGGGGATGCCTAACCTCCCATGGTTCAAAAATACAGCACAGTGAATTGGTAAATAGTCTTCTTACTGCCTTGACATTGCCAAAGAGTGTAGCCATTATCAAATGTAGTGCCCACAAGAGAATCACAGACAAAGTGGGACAAGGAAATGCCTTCGCAGATGAAGTCGCAAGAAATACTGCATGTATACACACGAGTAGGATGTCTGTATTACGATTCCAAGCTGAAAGATGGGAAAATATGTATACAAAGATCAAAGAAATACAGCAGTTAGCTATGGAACAAGAAAAGGCAGAATGGAAAAAGGAAGGAGAATCGGATGTTTAGGGATGTTGAACATCCAAAGATATGCTGAAATGGCAGTTGCCTTATGCTTATTTACTGCTCTTTGTAACCATGGCTCATGGACCAGCGCACGTTAGTGCCAAAAACACTATCTCCCAACTAGAACAGGTTTGGGATAATCAGCACATTCGGAAAACAGCTGAGCATTTGGTTAAACATTGCATGATATGTCTACAGCACAATCCAGAGAAGGGAGTATCAACCCCTACCGGTGGATTTTCTCCAACCCAGGCTCCCTTCGAAGCACTTCAAATGGATTATATTCAGTTAGAGCGCTGTAATAATTTGATGTATGTATTAGTAGTGGTTTGTTCCTTTAGTAAGTGGGTAGAAGCTTATCCAACCAAAGACAACACAGCCTTGACAGCAGCTAAAATTCTGTTAAAGGAGTTCTTCCCCCATTTTGGGGTTTGTAGAGTCCCATGGAGTGACAATGGCCCCCACTTATTGGCCAGATAACAGAGTACCTTATGAAGCGTTTAGGGGTAAACCAAAAGTTTCATGCTGCTAATTACCCCCACGCAGCGAGTCTAGTAGAGAGGTACAATGCCACATTGAAGTTGAAACTAGCGAAGATACAGGCAACAACGGGCCTTAATTGGCCAGATTATTTGCCCCTAGCGTTATCTGTTTGTTTCATCCCACATAGTAAGATTGTACTTTCTCCCCATGAACTAGTTTTTGGCAGGCCTATGAATGTATGGGGACCCCCAAGGCCAAATATGATAAAGAAAATACAGGACCCGATTTTGAGCGATTACCTGAAATATTTGACTGAAAAGTTGTCTCTGATTTACCAGCAGGTGCATGAAGCTATACCAGACAAATCAGAGGGTCCGGCTCATGGTCTCCAACCCAGTAAATTTGTCCTGATAAAGAATTTTCAATGCTCTAAGAATCTGGAACCTCGTTGGAAGAACGCCGAGCAAGTCTGGCTGGCAACCCGAACTGCTGTCTGTGTCACCAACAGACGCAATTGGATCAACCCTGCACACTGTAAATGAATCCCAGCAACTGTTCTCTAACCAGAAGGCAGAAATGATCTGAAAGACATCTTACAAACTCAGAAAAGTGTTGCTCCTCTGAATGAAGATACTTTGTTTCCTGATCAAACCGTGCCTTCAGCAACAAGGTACGATTTACGACCAAGGAAGGGAAGGAGCAGATAGAGATACCGGAGGATCAGTTTAAATTAGTGGAACGGTTCGGCTGTGACACAGTAAGTTCACAGAATCAGCGGAACTAGGTTCAGAGTGGGTTGTGATACGTGTTCAGTGGGGCCTAGGTCTCTCTCCGACCTGTGGTTGTATCGATACCAAGAAGGAGAAATGCAGAAATTGGGATCTAAGTTGCGAAGCAATGACAAGACTCTGTGTATAGTGACTCTGATCATATAATTGATAATATTGGCAGCAGTTATTTTTGGACAATGGAGAAAGTGATACCCGCTCGAAACGTATTGCCCACTACTACTCCTGTCCCCATGGAAAATTATTACTTCACCCCTCCCTACCATGAAAAAAACACAGAATGTCATTCCTCAATAATGGTTGTATGATGTTACAACGCGATCTTTTAGATCGCGGTACATCACAACGCAGATTTTACAATGCAAGTTGTTACCACGACTTGCGCTGTAGGGTGCTGGACTTAGGAATAGTTAGATTTATTATTCCAACACCAGCCTACGTACAGTAGGGAAGGTGTTGGAATAGTAAATCTACTATTCCTTAGTCTAGAGAGCCCTCCAGCGCAAGTCGTGATAACGACTTGCGTTGTAAAAGACGCGTGGTAATGGCAGTGCAAGAGTATCGCTATGGTGCTTGTCGGATGAGCCCCCATTCATGAATGCTAATAAATGACCCTTGGTATGTACTTCACTCCAGTGTCGATTCTTCCTTACTTGTTAAGAACCCGTGGACTAGGGGTGACCCTGCACCAGTGGATTTTCAATAATCTGCTTCCACAGTACTTCCACAGTAAGGCTCTACTATCTCACCCATGCTTTAAAACATCTACATTAAATCATTACCGGCATTGATCAATCAATTTCACCTCACGTGCTATAACTATGCAGAATACACGCAAATACTCCTTCAACTAGAATGCCCCAAAGACATTGGAAACTCACCAATTTTCTGTTGTTTAAGAGCTGTGGATCAATGGATGACATGGAGCCATCTCAAATGGAATGCTTCCAATGGAAATACTCACATGTGGCGAATGGAATGACCATGGACTCCAAGCTATCGATGAATGCCCAAGTGGATAAACTAGCAAGATCAGGTTTTGTTACTATAAAAACTCTGTGACAATTGTTCTCCCATTTGGGATTTCCACACAAGGTCCAGGCTACCATCGCTCTTGTTCTGTCCAAACTTGATTATGCCTATAGCCTTTACCACGGATCACCTTTACCGACCATGAAAAGACTACAACGGATTCAGAACTCTGCTGCCAGACTGCTCTTTCATATAAAACCGCAAGACCACATCCCCCCTGCCTTGAAAGCCTTGCATTGGTTACCGGTTTCCAGAGATCCAAGTTCAATCTGCTTTGTATCACCCACAAAGTAATACATGGAACAAGGCCACTCTTTATCAGGAATAAAATTACCCAAAAAATGTAACAAAGGAACCTCCGCTTGACAGTGGCACCTCGCCTCTAAATCCCAAGACCTAAGTAAAAACCACGGGTGGCACATTATTCTCTGTTCAAGCAGCTACACTATGGAACTCTTTACCCGCCAACATAAGATACACGGCTAAGCACCTGACATTCAGAAACCTACTCAAGAATTGGCTCTTTCCCACTTAACCACCATACGCAAACAGAAATATACAACATATCTCTGTATATAAGCAATTATTGGTCCTATTGATATGTACCTATGTATGTTTATTGCTTTGTATAAACGTGTGGAATAATTGTTTAAAATAAATATATGGATATTCGTTATTAATGCTGAACAAATGTACATATTACTGATAGTTACATTATTCTATGTTTTTAACATGTATATACGTGGCTGCATAAATAAGCAAATCTTTTATCATAACTATTTATCTACAATTGCTCCACTACTAATTTACAAAACAATATATAAACCTAATTAAACTTAATTTAAAATGCAACAACACTTGAAAGCCGGAGTTTATTTGATGCATCTTTAGCCTACATATACTACCTTCCTTTATGCATCTATATACCTTCCATTTACTTATGGATCTCAATATTTATTACTTTTCTTCTGATTCAGCTTATCCAATGCACTACCCTATTGTTCACCCTATACCACTCTCAATATACCCTCTCCCTCAATTCTCGGACTCATCTCGAACCTCTTTCTACTACTCTTTACAATGCATTACTCTATTTCTCATCCTATACCTCTATCAATATATCCTCTACCTCCACTCTCTTAACCACTACTATGATCAGCAAAATAACCCTTTCTAGACTCTTCTCTACTTTACCCCTCCTTGCATCTTCTCATACCTCTTTTACTACCCCCGATCCCTCAAAACAAGCCTTTTTAAATCCTTCCCTCTGACTCTTCCCCCTCCACCTCCCTTTTACTTATCCCAAGCCTTCTCCTACTGCTATGAGCTCCAAAACAGACAAAAATATATATATTTCTAAATCCTTCCCTCTTCTGTCCTGCCACTATCCTTTTAAGTCCAAATAACAGACTAACATTACCACCACTCAAATTCATTTTTATATTTCACTATACCAACTCACCACTAATCCTTTATGGGTTCAGGAGTAGTGTGCTACTTGCCGAAAAAGCACTTCAACACCTCATCAAGGGTAGCAAGCGCTATATAAATGCAAACCTTTTTTCCCCTCTTCGCTATCCTTCTCAATCCAAATAACTGACTAACATATCCACCACTCACATTACATTCATATTTCACTATACTAATTCACCACTAATCCTTTATGGGCTCCCCTGTTGCATACTACGCGCCGAAAACGCACTTTGATGCCTCATCAGGGGTATTAAGCGCTATATAAATGCAATTACAATACAGTACATACATTCGGCTGACGGAGGATCACCTTGCTTTGCTTCGAGAGGAAGTCACAACTCTCTTGGCCAAGGTAGCCATAGAGAGGGTTCCGGTGCCAGAAATAGGCCGTGGGTGCTATTTCCCCTACTTTCTCATCCCCAAAAAGGACAGAGGCCTCCGTCCTATCCTCTACCTCAGAGCACTCTACTACTTCCTCAGAAAAGAGAAGTTAAAGATGCTCACTCTGGCTCAGGTTCTGTCCTCCCTGGACCCGGGAGACTGGATGGTAGCGTTGAACTTGCAGGACACCTATTACCATATACCATCCTGCCTGTCCATAGCTGCTACCTGCGGTTTACAGTGGCCCACAAGCACTTTCAGATTACTGTGCTCCCATTCGGCCTCACCAGTGCCCCTCGGGTGTTCACCAAGGTGATGGCGGTGGTCGCAGCTCATCTGTGGAGATCAGAGATTTCAGACTTTCCCCTATCTCGACTTCTGGCTGTTGAAGGCCGGCTCGCCATAGACAGTCATCTCTGATCTCCAGCCTCCCTTCACTATCAACGTGCCGAAGTCACACCTCACTCTTTTCCAGACGCTCCCTTTCGTCAGAGCTGTTCTGGACACATTCAGTTTTGGACCTTTCCTCCCGAACTGAGAGTGCAGGATATTCAGGCTATGATACCCTTGTTACTGCCTCTATCCTGGATTTTGGTGAGAATGACTCTTAGCCTGCTACGCCTCATGACATCCTGTATCCTGCTATTGAATCATGCCAGATGGCACATGCATGCTCTGCAGTGGGACCTGAAGTTTCAATGGGCACAGCATCAGGGGAATCCCACCGACCTGTTCCAGATCTCGGAGGGAACTGCGCAAAATCTGCAATAGTGGTTGATAAACTGCAAATGGTCACAGGCTGACCTCCTATCCCGTCCCCACCCTGATCTTACAGTGGTGACAGATGCTTCATTCCTGTGATGGGGCGCCCATCTGGGGGAGTTGGAGATCAGAGGACTGTGGTCTCTGGCGGAAGCTGGGGTCCACATCAACCTTGTTGGAACTTTGTGCGATTCGATTGGCCCTAAAAGCCGTCTTACCATCTCTCAAGGGAAGGCTGGTTCCGGTGTTCACGGACAAAACCACCGCCATGTGGTACTGAAACAAACAAGGCAGGGTGGGGTCATGGGCCCTGTGTCAGGAGGCCCTGCGTCTTTGGACTTGGCTTGAACAGCAGGTTATTTCACTGGTGGTTCACCACCTGGCTGGTTCCCTGAACACCAGGAGGAACAAGCTCAGCTGTTAGTGCCTAGCGGATCAGGAATGGCATGTCAATCTGGGCCTGGTGCCAGGACTCTTTCAGCGGTGGGGAGAGCCTTGACTAGATCTGTTCTCCTCTGCCGAAAATGCACAATATCAGCAGTTTTGTGCTTTGGAGTTTC
The DNA here is from genome assembly GCF_964263255.1 of Lissotriton vulgaris. Classification (NCBI taxonomy): domain Eukaryota; kingdom Metazoa; phylum Chordata; class Amphibia; order Caudata; family Salamandridae; genus Lissotriton; species Lissotriton vulgaris. The sequence continues at coordinate 657,173,972 of NC_141697.1, forward strand.
CAAGCGCCACTTACTTGGGGACACTTTTCATCTTCAGTGGAGTTCAGGCCTCCTGAACACCTTTCCACCAATACCACTCATGTCTAGAGTGCTCAAAAAGATCAGGAGCGACCAGGCCCAAGTCATTCATGTGGCTTCCCACTGGGCATGGAGAGTTGGGTATCCCGAGCTTCTGCAGATGAGCATTGATCCTCCGATCAGGCTGCCCCTTCAGGAGGATCTTCTGTTGCAGCAGCAGGGGCAAGTCTTCCACCCGAACCTGTCAACCCTCCGCCTCCTTGCGTGGAGATGGAGTGGCAACAGTTGTTAGCATTTGACCTTCTCCTGAAGCGTGCAAAGTTATTCAGGCAGCCAGGCGCCCCTCCACTAAATTGATATACGCCTGCCGATGGCAAACATTTTGAAAATATTGTTCAGAATGGTCTATTGACCCTCTGACTGCCTCCCTTTCTGACATCCTTCTTTTCATTCTATTTCTTGCCCAGCAGGGCTCTCATCTGGGCCCTCCAAAGGGTTACTACTCAGCCCTTTCTTCCTTTCTATGGTTGCTAGACCAACCATCACTTTTCAAGTCCCCTATTATAAATAGATTTCTGGAGGGGCTTACACATTTGGTCCTCCCCTCACCTTTTATCATGCTCCAGTGGGACCTTAACTTGGTCCTCACGTATCTGATGTGTTTAACTTTTTGAGCCACTGCACAATTGCCCCCTCTGGCTGTTCACCATCATGACATCCTTTTTAGTGGCAATAACGTCTGCCAGGAGGGTGAGTGAGTGCAGGCACTTTCTTAGCAGCCTCCTTACCTGACTGTTTTCCAAGAGAAAGTAGTGCTCTGCACTAGGGATTCATTTTGCCAGAAGTGATGACACCTTTCCATCTAGGGCAGTCTGTCACTTTGTCCACCTTCTATGCTCCTCTGCATCCTTCAAAAGAAGAGGAACGTCTCCATTGTCTGGACCCAAGAAGAGTGTTATCATTCTACCTTAACCCCACTAAAGAGCTCCAGGTGGATGACCAATTCGTTGTGGGGTACACTGGAGAAAAGAAGGCACATGCTCTGTAGAAGAGGACCATCTCTCAATGGGTTATCCTCTGCATTAAAATGTGTTATGGTCTGCCAAAGAAAAACAGCCTCCTGAGGGCCTCACAGCTCCTTCAACCAGAGCTAATACAGCCACTATGGCTATCCAGAGTGGTGTCCCAGTCCTCGACATTTGCTAGACGGCTACATGGGCATCCTTGCACATGTTTGCCAAGCATTATTGCTTAGACAGTCAGGTCCGTAGGGAGGTTTTCTTTGGCCGTTCGGTCATACAGGACTTTCTGGTTTAAACTTTTCCACAGTCCCTCCTCCGGGGATGGTATTGCTTGGGTGTCTGTTCAAAGGTAAGGAACTTACGGCTGGATTTGTCTATCAGATGGACAAGTTACTTACCTTCGGTAATGCCTTATCTGAAGGGACATGATGTAGCCGCAGATTCCTTACCGACCCACCCATCCTCCCCGCATTGCAATCAGTTCCTAATGTCAGGACTTTCGCCTTCAGGGGCCTAGTTGTCAAAACACACCATTGTCAGTCAACTTCATGTCTCTGCGCTTCTGGCGCGAAACATGTCATGAAAAGTATTGAGGTGGGTGCACTGCAAGGTGTCGCCTATATAGTTGACACAGACATCATGATGACTGAGACGATGAAGACTTCACTCAGACTCGACCGATGCCACCTATCGGCACGTAGGGGTACTGCTCAAGAAAAATCTTCTGGATCCAGTCTGACACCTGGGAAGTTAAAAGGTAAGGAATCTGTGGCTAGATCATGTCTCTACCAGATAAGGCGTTACCAAAGGTAAGCAACTCGTCCATCTCGAGTTACAGATGGCATGAAGTGCTCTTATGACCCCCTTTAACATTTCATAATCAATGGGTGTCCTCTGGACCAGTATCTTCACCTCCCGTCTAGTCCATCCTCAAAGGACCACCCATCTTGAGAAGCCCACATTTGGATCCTCCTCCCCTTTTAGTTTCTTAAAGTGTGCCACTCCAGCAAGCCGTCTCCAAACCCAATTATGTGATTTTTCCATTGTCCTTAGTCCAAAGCAAAAACTCATACAACCTTCTTACAGTAGTATGACCCTTTCCTCAATCCTGGGACTGAGCCACTGATGTGAAAGTATGCTAGCATACGCGGTATCGGACTCTTGTCCCCGGGGGTCAGAGATAATTCTCCTAAAGCCCTATTGTTTGCACCACTTCAGTATGTGTCATCATTCTACCTTCAAATGTGTCATCTCCTCCATCACCTGGGGGTAAAGTGCCCAGAATTTCCCCCACTGGAAAAGGAAAAGAGCATGAGGTACTACGTTCTTCATCCTCTGGACAAGGTGCATGTGACATTCAACATCAAACCAACTCCTCACAAACTCTCTCAGCAGCCCAACAAGGAAAGACCAGGTCCCAGACTGGAAATTAATGGCTTGACCAACTGCCATGTTGTCTGAACAGAATGTCATTCTTCTTTGGCTAATGCTTCAGTGAAGAGTTCGAGCTTTTGACTGTTTCACCACAACAGTGCACCATTGAATGCCTACCGAAAGGTCAGTACATTCACAAATCATCCTTTTAGTCCCCTGCTGAATCACAGAGTGATGGGCCTTAAGTCTTTTTGTAGGTGCACTAGCTACCTTTCTAGGAAAGATCCTTTTTAGTGGCACAATCATTGCCACAAAATTAAATCTTTCAAGAAGGCTAATGTTGCCTTGGTCGTGCTCAGGACCTGTAGAAGTTCACCTTTTAGGGCAATCACCTTCTCTTGTGTCAGTCCCTTTATTTTATTACTCTGTAACTGTGTTAATTGTCCTCACTGCTGTTGTAGTAGAGATGTGACTAAGGCACATTCCCATTGAAGGATGCCTTTACACAGCAGTGCAACCCCAGAGTCATTTGTTATTTGTGGCAGTCTCCAAACCCCTTCCTTAGAATCATTTCAACACCTTAAAAGGTCTAAAACTCAGATTGGTCCCAAGTCTTTATTGGTGCCAATGGGGACCTCTAAAGTCTGACCAAGGTCTTATAAAACACAGAGGGTTTCAAGGGACACCGTAATCCCAATACAGTCCCTGATCAGCTCTTCTACAAGAGGAATATGCAAGAGAATCATGGCCTTGTTGCTTGTGGAGATGCATAAAGGGGATAGCATCCTAGTGTTAGTCCCCTGGCTGGTTTTGGATATTCTTTAAGAAGATGGGACAAAATGTATAAGGACATGGATGTCGGTGCTAGTGTACAGTGTGGTGAGGCATGGCTGGTTTGCCCTGCTACCGCTCAATTTATCCATCTTGGTACCTTTGATAAAGTTGGTTGCTGGGTGCCGTCTGACACATTTAAAGCAAGTGTGAGGTAATTTACAAATGGTTCCTGTGATGGGGGGTGTGCTGCGGGCCGGAAAAGCAGGCAAGGAGGCCGTATATAGTGGGCTATACTGGATGTTTATTGTACAAGTTGGCAGAAAGAAACGTCACAACGAAAAGAAAACAAGGAAGGGTCCAGGGTTGCAGTCCGCTCCGGGTCTTGGGTTGTAGTCCTGGTCCTCGGATACTCCAACGACGGCTCCGATGTCGGGGAGGTCCACGGAGGGCAGTAAGAGAGAAAAAACAAAGGACCGTTAGTCTTATCCTGGTTACCAGGCGCTAGATACCGAACACCGTCACCTGGGCAGTGAGGGGGGGGAAGAGAAAAGAGATCGTGAGGAAAGGGAGGTATAGGGAGGTAGGAACACAGGTCGGATGATAGAAAGGGTGGCGAGTCGGGACGTGCGGGGTGGGGAAACGGTCGGCGTTGTGCTGTGAGGGTGCTATACACTTATGTTACAGTGCAGGGTACGTGATGCTACAGAGGGGGGGGGGAATTTACAGGGGCTTTACAAGGACTCCTAGCGAGCAGGGAAAGGAAGGCTTAAGACACTCACCCGGTCCGCCGTAACTCTCCAAATGAGTTACGGCCGCTCTTCAGCCACCTCCTGAGGACTCCACCACTCTTCGGTCCACACCTCTTCGTCACACGTCTGCTCTCCTTCTCCACCTCCAGTCCGAGTGTCCTGCCACAATGCTCCGACGGGGTTCTCTTCTCGAGGCTCGGTCTTATCCTGTGCTGGCGCTGCCCCTGGGGCGGGACTTCCGGGGTCAGAGGGATATGCTTCCTCCGGACTCGTTGCTCTGGTTGGTCCCTGCGGGAGAAAGAAGGGTGGGGATCCGTGGGTTATGGCTGGTTTTCCGAGTCCTGTCTTCGCCATGGGGTTTGGTTTGCGAGGTCGCAGTCCCGGTGGAGTCGAAGGAGGTATGTGCGGGGGAGGGCGGCCTCCGTTGTGGGGCCGCAGGGACGCCACCTCACATCCCCTTCCCCTAGCTGTCCTTCTTGTACTGGATGGAGAATGAGGGTAGCGCGAAAGGAAATCGGCATTGCCCTGGTCCGACCCTTTTCGGTGTATTGTTTTGAAATGGAACGGCTGTAGGGAGAGAAACCAGCGGAGGACCCGGTCATTCTGACCTTTGTTCCGGGCCATCCACTCCAAGGGGGCGTGGTCAGTGTAGAGGACAAAGTCCCTGCCCTCTAGGTAGTATCGCAGGTTGTCGATTGCCCATTTTATGGCTAGGGCTTCCTTTTCCACTACCGCATAATGTTTTTCTCTGGGAAACAGCTTGCGGCTCACATAGAGGATGGGTCTTTCGTTACCTAAGGCATCCTTCTGGGATAGCACTGCCCCTAACCCATGTTCGGAAGCATCCGTTTGTAGAATAAAGGGCAGTGAGTAGTCAGGGGGTACCAAGGCAGGACTTGAGGTCAAGGCGTCTTTTGAGTCCGTGAAGGCCTGCCATGCTTCGGGAGAGGGGTTTCATAGCATCTCATCGGATCGATTTGTCTTCTTCAGTAGATCCGTCAGGGCGGCTGCTCTCTGGGAGAAATTGGGTACGAACCGCCGATAATACCCGAGAAGCCCTAAAAAGGCTCGAAGGTCTTTTTTTGTTTGTGGGAAGGGAAGGGACCGGATAGCCACTGTTTTGCTTTCCTGGGGTCTTATTAGTCCATCCCCCAGAAGATACCCCAGGTATTTGACTGTCTTCACCGCCAGGGTGGTTTTGGCGGGGTTAATGGCGAATCCGAAGGAGCCCAGGGAAGAGACAACACTGCAGAGATGCCTCATATGTTGGGGCCAGCTATCGCTAAAAATGATGATGTCGTCTAGATAGGCGCCTGCGTACTGTGAATGGGGTCTCAGAACGTGGTTCATAGCACGCTGAAATGTGGCTGGCGCACCATGAAGACCAAAGGGCATGACTAGAAACTGGTATAACCCCTCAGGGGTGGAGAAGGCAGTCTTTTTTTTGTCTTGTTCCCTGAGAGGTATCTGCCAATACCCTTTGCAGAGATCCAGGGTGGAAATATACCTCGCTTTCCCTATCCTCTCAATCATTTCATCCACCCGGGGCAAGGGATAGGTGTCAAATGTGGACAGTTTATTGACCTCCCGAAAGTCAATGCAGAAGCGGACCGACCCGTCTGGTTTTGGGACAAGGACGATAGGGGAATTCCAGTCACTAACTGAGGGCTCTATTATTCCCATCTTTTGCATGTCTTCTATCTCCTGCCTTATAACCGCCCGACGGGCCTCTGGTACTCTGTAAGGTCTCAATCGGGCAACTTTTCCTGGTTCGGTTTCGATGGCATGCTCAGTAATACTGGTTCGACCAGGAGAAGAGAAGACACCTTTCAGAGGCCCTAGGGCTTTGCGCAGTTCCTGGGCTTGTACAGGGTTCAGTTCAGGGTCAATACAGGGGTCAAAAGGAAAAGAAAGGGGTTTGCTGGTTCCGGATAGTACCGGACGGGGTCCTTCCCACTTTTTAAGCAGATTCACGTGGAAAATCTGGGAGGTACCCCATGTGGGGTCTAATTCTACCTCATAGGTAACCGGCGTCACCTGCCGGAGCATGGTGTAGGGTCCTTGCCACTGACCCAGGAGTTTCTGGTCGGACGAGGGCATCATGAGGAGGACCAGATCGTTGACAGCAAAGAGCCTGGGACGAGTGCCCTTGTCGTATTGCTTCTTCTGGCTGTTTTGTGCGCTCTCGAGGTTCTGTCGGACTATGTCCCGGATCATGGCTAGGTGGGTTTTCAGGTTTTCCAAGTATTCAGGGAGCGGACGCGTGCGATCCGGCTCTGCTTCCCAGGCCTCCTGTGCCATGTCTAGCAGGGTACGAGGAGGACGCCCGTACAGCAGCTCATATGGGGAGTAGCCTGTGCTGCTCTGAGTCTTACAGCGGATGGCGAATAGGGCCAATGGCAGCATGTCTTCCCACCTTTTTGCTTCCAGGCCCAAGAGTTTTTTTAGAGTCTGTTTTAGTGTGGCGTTGTAACGCTCTACCAATCCGTCCGTTTGCGGATGGTATGCAGATGTTCTGATTTACTTTATCCCCAGCTCGGCACAGACACGTTTCATAAGAGCCGAAACAAAAGGGGTACCCTGATCGGTCAGGATTTCCCGGGGAAACCCTACCCGAGAGAATAGGGTGATCAGGGCTTTCGCTATAGTCTGGGTAGTGGGTTGGCGTAGGGGTATGGCTTCCGGGAAGCGGGTGGCATAGTCGACTATGACCAACACATAGCGACACCCGCTGCGGGAGGGCAGGAGGGGTCCTATGATGTCCATTCCTATTCTGCTGAACGGAATTTCTATGAGAGGGAGGGGTTGTAACGGTACTCTGGGGGGTCTGTGACGGCTGTTTTTCTGACAGACCACGCATTCCCGACAGTAGGTTTTGATCATTTGGTATACCCCCGGCCAATAGAACTTCTCCAAGACTGCTTGACTGGTTTTCTCATCCCCAAAATGACCCCCTAGAAGGTGGCTGTGAGTGAGGAAGAGGACTTTGTCCTGGAAGGGACCGAGGATTATCAACTGTGCGTTCTGTTGTGCCCCCCCTCCCCGGTACAGCAACCCGTTTCTCTTGAAAAAGTAAGGACCTACTTGCAAGGGGTCTTCGTGGTCAAGGGCCCTTCCCCAGGCTTCCTGTAGGGGGGGATCCTCCTGTTGTGCCGCCCTGAACTCCCTGTCGGTCTGCCAGGGGTGGTCTTCAGTTAATGCGGGATACGCGCTGACATACTCTTTCTTTTCTTTTCTCTTCTGGCTTTTGGGTTTATGCGGTTTAGGCACTGTATCCGGGTGGGTCTGTTCCTGATAAGGAGCGTCCTTCCACCACTGGGCCAGGGAGTCAGAGGTGTCCTGGAGTAGCGTAGGTAATCCCGGATAATCGCTCCCTAGAATGGCTTGCTCTGGGAGAGCGGGTACGAGACCTACGGTGAGGCTGGTTCCGGGATCCTTCTGATGTTGGACTCGCACCTGAGTAGTGGGGTAATGCTTGGTGTCACCATGGACACATTGGATGGCTACTACTCCCGTAGGGTTAAGGACCGGATGTGCCAGGTCTTGTGGTATTAGTACACTCTGACGGCACCCGGTGTCGGCAAGGGCCATAAGTCGTTGTCCGTCAATAGACACAGGGCAGTGGAACGGCGGGGGAGGGGTCCCCGGAGGGGTGCACAGATAGTTCCTTACAAGGCCGACCTCCATCGGCTCCTCCTTCTGCGGGCACATCCGGGCGATGTGTCCGAACCCTCCACATGAATAGCACTGGGGTCCGTGGTTGGGTGGCTGGAACATGACCGGAGAGGGAAAAAGGGGAGATGGTTCTGGTTTTCGTACTGGTTGTGGTCGAGGTGGACGAGTGGCCATAGCGTTCGGGGTCCGGTGTGGATGCTCCTCCTTTCCCCGCTGGAGTTCCTGAGCACGGCTATAGGCAGAGGCTATCTCGATGGCCGTCTCAAGGGTGAGTCTGGAGTGTTGCCTCACCCAGCACTGGGTGGCCGGGTGCAAGGAGTTCAGGAATTGTTCCAGATATATTTTTTCAAGGATGTTGTCCTTTGTAGACGTCTCGGGTCGGAGCCATCTGTTGGCGAGATCCCTGATCCGAAAGGAGAGGGCCCTTGGATTCTCCTGGGGCCTCTCTTTTGCTTGTCGTAATTTAACCCTATAGGTATCATCATCAATGCCAAGACGTTCCAATATGCACTGTTTGATGTCCGCATACGGGGTGGTGCCTTGTATGTTGGCCTGTTGATAGGCGGCTTGCAAGTCGCCTGTTAAAAGGGGACCCAAGTATTGACCCCAGCGGTCCACCGGCCAATTGGCAGCTTGGGCTAGCCTTTCAAAGTTAGTGAAGAAGTAGTCCGGATCTTCTCCCGGGGCGTACTTCTGCAGGACGACTGACGGAAAAGAGGTTACAGGCCTTTGTTGTCCCAGGGCAGTTGTTAACTTTTCCATGGTTTGTTCGTGGGCTACCCCCTGACCCTTTAGGACGTCGTGCAGCTCTCCCCTGTCGTCCTCAGCGGTCTTCAGAAACTGCTCCATCAGTTTACCGAACTGCTCCTGGGATTCCGCCATCTTTTTCACTACGGCCTCCATGCTTCTAGCAGATCCCACTTCTGACACCAGATGTGATGGTGGGTGTGCTGCGGGCCGGAAAAGCAGGCGAGGAGGCCGAGGAGGTAGGAACACAGGTCGGATGATAGAAAGGGTGGCGAGTCGGGACGTGCGGGGTGGGGAAACAGTCGGCGTTGTGCTGTGAGGGTGCTATACACTTATGTTACAGTGCAGGGTACGTGATGCTACAGAGGGGGGGGGGAATTTACAGGGGCTTTACAAGGACTCCTAGCGAGCAGGGAAAGGAAGGCTTAAGACACTCACCCGGTCCGCCGTAACTCTCCAAATGAGTTACGGCCGCTCTTCAGCCACCTCCTGAGGACTCCACCACTCTTCGGTCCACACCTCTTCGTCACACGTCTGCTCTCCTTCTCCACCTCCAGTCCGAGTGTCCTGCCACGATGCTCCGACGGGGTTCTCTTCTCGAGGCTCGGTCTTATCCTGTGCTGGCGCTGCCCCTGGGGCGGGACTTCCGGGGTCAGAGGGATATGCTTCCTCCGGACTCGTTGCTCTGGTTGGTCCCTGCGGGAGAAAGAAGGGCGGGGATCCGTGGGTTATGGCTGGTTTTCCGAGTCCTGTCTTCGCCATGGGGTTTGGTTTGCGAGGTCGCAGTCCCAGGGGAGTCGAAGGAGGTATGTGCGGGGGAGGGCGGCCTCCGTTTTGGGGCCGCGGGGACGCCACCTCACAGTTCCCCATGAGTATGACCCATTTATGTTTAACCTACACGAGTTGTTGATCCTATGATTGAATCCAGCTCTCCCCTTCAGTGGTCCCACTGCACAAACGTGTGCTTCTTATAGTATGGTATTGTGTTCTTGTTCTTAACCGAGGGGAAATCCACGTTTGTCTGCCAGTTCCTATATATTGCATTACTTGAATTTGCGATAGCCCCACAACATCTCTGTTACCTTCTCCGTCTTCTGCCTGAACTCCATGTCAATTCAGCAAACCAATGCTCTTGGTTGGCTTATACTCGTTACAAATAATGCAATTAAATTTGCAGAGGCCCGTCCATGCAAAGGGAATTTCTCCATGATCACTGTGGATAACATGGCAAACACTTATAAACCATTGTCTGCTTGGGCTTCACCTTCGTCCCCCGCATCTGTTTATCCTCATGCTTACTCAACATAACCAACCCGGTTATGTCTGAGCCCTCCTGAATACATGTCAGCAATGAGGATTTGTCTATATACATTCCCCATTCCATATTCTCTCCCTCAATTTTAGGGGTACCCTTCATGCTGGGGATGACCAGCTGGTCCGGCCTCACCAAAACACCCGCTGTGATTGCACTGTTGCCCATGCCTGTAGCTGTCATGGCTTTGCTTGCGGCTGGCAAACAGGAAGACTGGCTCAACCAACCCTGATGTGAGCTGTCTACCCTCTCACTCCGTTTTGGTTATGCTTGTTCCGCCTGCATGCTTGACTCACACCTACCTGCTTACGTCTGGGACCTGGATCCTCAGAGCCCAGCCCAACCAACACCTTTGCAGAGTCCATAAAGCTATACACTGTCTCTAATGATCTTACGCAAATCCTTTTTTGCAGAGCCTGCCCTGATGCCCGAGGGATGAGGCTGGCCAAAAAGATGCTCCGTCCTCTCAGCTGACGCCTTACATGGGCCCCTTTTGGCCTCATGCCTCCCTTACTGATGCCATGGGGCAAAGAAATGAGAGGCAGGTAGCCAGCTCCAGCTATGGTGGTCCTTCATGAGCAATAGCCACCCATTTCGCATGGGGGCAACTCTAAGCTGCTGTCCCCTTTATGTCGTCCTACAAGTGACATGGCCACCATTCTCTTGCATGTTCCTTTTGTAGAGCAGCTTATCAGGTGCTTTATTGAGATTAAGGTGTCCCTTGATTTTAACACCTCTGTAACCATGCTACATGTTCTTGTTGCTGTCGAAGTAAAGCTGGAACTAAGGCACCTCCCCATTTGATGAAGCCCTTATACAGCATTGCAACCCCAGAGTCATTCGTTCCTCAGGGCACTATACCGACAAACAATTTAAAGTCTAGAATTTTGATGTCTTTGCCACCATAAACACGATATATCTATGCATTGAAAGAACCACGGACTACAACAGAAAGTTTGACTTGTATTTATCAGCACAATAATTAAATAAAGTGCCAGTTGACACTCCTTTCTTTCACCACACATTTGAGAGTCTTCTTCTCCTTTTTAGGTCGAGCATTCGAGACCTCTTGCATATACTTTAGGATATACTTATATGTGTATGTACTTTGTGGGCTCTGGAGATCAGCCCTAGGACTTGTCTGCTTCCGCTTAGGGATTTTTTTTCTGTTCAACTGCCTATATTTAACTGTCTTGATAGAAAACGACCAGTAGAGGTCAGTAAAATACCAGAATTGCTTTCTGCTGAGGGACTTTATTTTTTTAATGTTTTCTGCCAACTGCCTCTATTTAACTTTTATGATAAAAAACTACCAGCAGAGGTCAGAACAATATCAGAATCGCTTTAGCATTCTCTAGATTCCAGTCCATAGATATTGTCTTCCACGAGCACCCATAGACAACAATATTATTTCAAATCTTGTATTTTCAGTGATATGACTATCGAAGGCCCTGATTTTATATTAAAAACAGAGCTTTGGACTGTACCATTTCATTCTAAAAGGCAATATTTCTCTCCATGTATTCCCATACCTGGCGTGTCACACAGGTTACGGCTTACTTTACCTCCATGTTAAAGAACAGTAGATGTTTCAGGACCCAGGCTAATGTGCTGCATAGCTCAATACATATAAGGTCCCAAAGGCGAGACCGATTGCATTGCAAATGCTTGTTAGAACATGTTATTAAACTAACACTTCCTCTTTGCTGTGTGGAATATCTCCTGTTCCTGTTTGACATACTCTCACTATGGGGTGAGGGGGCAAGAAGGCCTCAATAGGTTTCTCTTTACCCTGACACTGGAATGTGTCTGTGGTCTGCGCCCAGTAAGCCTCACAGGTTGTTTGTGTGGGGGGCCATTGCATTTGTACAGCCGAGGTACTCTTTCTATCTCATCTTCTCTCACTCCCCTCACTCCCTCCCTCTCGCTTTCAAGTAGTTTCGACCTCTCTTTCTCTAGTTTCCCTTTCTGCTCTGTTCCACCAACAACGAATGGAGAGTTTCGCAAGGGACTTCCAATTGGAGGCAATGTGTTGGAGCGCAAGGGCCAGTATAAGGTCAAGAAGACCAAGTGAATGTGAGGGGAGGTTCAAAGAGTCCGAAAGACTCCCCAGAAACACAAGAGAATTGGAGTAAGGAACAGAAAGTGTAAAAATGGGTGAAATGCAAGACCAAACCTGTTTCCAAAAAGCTTGTACAGAAGGACAGAAAAAGAAAAGATGAAGATCAGCCTCAGGTGTGCTGCATGTCCAGCAGTTAGAGTTGGAAGAAGAAAGAAAACGAGAGAGAGAGAGAGGAGAGAGATAAAGTCTATGATAGAAGAAAAATATGGATTGAGTGAGGGATGCGGCGCGAGAAGTCTTCAAGGTTTTAGTCCATAATTTATCCCAAATAGAAACAGACCATGAACAACCAAGATCTTTTTCCCAAGATAGCTCCAATTTAGTCTTGGGGCGTAGAGGATTAGGGGCAGAAAAGAAGCGATAGATAAGAGAAGCTTTAGGAAGAGTAGTAAGAATGGCAAGAAGAGGGGAAGAGGGGAGAGGTGATTCTGAAGATGGAAGAGAATAGTAACGATCGAGGACAATTTCCATAAGGATATAGTATTTCTGGGCAAACGAACGAGGACAGCGAAACTGTGTCTGAAATTGAGGGAAAGAGCAGGGTGACGATCCATCAAAGAGGTGATGAACCTAAATAATGCCTTTCAATCTCCAAGAAGACCAGGCGATAGGTCTATTGTGTAAAAGAATAAGCGAGTTATACCAAATGGGCAAAAGTAGAAAAGATTCTCGAGAAACAGTCAATGGGGAGAGCAAGGGTTTCAAGAGAGAAGAAGTATGCTTAAATAGTGGAGGGACAATATAAGGGGATTTAGAAGTAAAGCGAGGTACATCTTGAAATGAAAAAGGTAACAATAAAGTACGTTCAATATGAAGCCAAAGGGGGTAAAAAGGAGATCGTTCTGGTGATAACCAACAAGAAGCTTGACGAAGAGAGAAAGATTTATGATAAAGGCAAAAATCGGGAAAATTGACCCCTCCATTTGGTTTGGCTTTGCGAAGAGCCGATAGAGATATGAGAACTTTTTTCTGTTTCCAAAGAAATTTGGATAAAACAGAGTCAATGCGATGAAAGTAAAGAGCTGTGATAGGGACAGGGAGCATAGAGAGCAAATAAATCAAGATAGGAGCAATCATCATCTTGACAGAATCAAGACGAACAGATGTTCAATTCTAGAGATAACTGCGTTCATGTTGAATTTGATAGAGGACGAAATAGAGTTAGAAAAAAGAACACCGAGATATTTTATCTTAGTGCTATTCCATGCGAAACCCATGGAGGTGAAGAAATGCGGGAGACAAAATTTAGTTAACGGAAGAATCTCCGTCTTATCAGAATTAATTTTATATCTGGAGACAAGAGAAAACTTCTCAAATTCAGCTAACAAAGAAGGGACAGAGGACACTGGATCTGAGATAAATAAAAGAATATCATCGGCATAAGCAGATAATTTGAGCTGATGTTCTCCGTATGGGAAGCCAGAGGTAGAGGAATTGTTACGAATAGAGGATAGGAAAGGTTCAAGAGCTAAGACAAAAAGAAGAGGGGAGAGAGGACAACCTTGACGAACCCCACGTTGAAGCGTGAAAGAGGAGGTGAGCTGACCATTCACAAAGACTGAAGCTTTGGGCCTGGAATATATCAAAGAGATAAATGAAATAAACTTGGTACCAAAACCATGCCATTTCAAGGAAGCAAGTAGGAAAGACCAATCAACTCGATCAAAAGCTTTTTCAGCATCTACGGAAATAGCTGCCAGGGGAATAGAGAGAGAAGAAGCTTTATTTAAGACATTGAGGAAAAGTCTAGAATTATCCGAGGTAAGGCGACCTTTAACAAATCCGCACTGTTCCTTTCCACTGAGATGTGGCATGAAAGGATCAAGACGTAGTGCTAGCAATTTAGCAAATAGTTTATAGTCAACATTGACGAAAGAAATTGGTCTGTAATTTTGACAAAACTTGGGATTGCGGCCATCTTTGGGAATTAGGCAGATAGTAGCATCTTGAAAAGAACCTTGAGCAAGGCCAGCGGAACAAAACGATTGGAAGAGAAAAATAAGTTTAGGCAAAAGATGGTCAGAAAAATGTAAATAAAATTCAACCGGAAATCCATCAGGACCCGGTGTTTTGCCTTTGCTAAGGGAAGACAATGCAGTGGAAAGTTCATGGAGGGTAAAATCCGTTTCGATGTCCGAGAAATGTAGTTGGGAAGTTGGGACGTATCGGGCTTAGGTAAATTATCAAAGTAGGATTGAAGAAGAGCTGGTGTAGGGGGAGCTTCTGGAGTGTACAAAGATTCATAAAAGGACCGAAATTGATCTAAAATATCTTTATCTGTATGCAAGAGAGTATTTGAGGGGGAATAGATAGAATCAATGAAAGTACGTTTTTTTACAAGATTTGAGGTAATTAGCAAGTAATTTGCCTGATTTGTTACGACCACCATAGTAGCGCTCACTACTACAAAGAAGAAAGGAATAGGCTGAATCACTGGTAAGTTTGTTGAATGCAATTTTGGCTTGAAGAAGCTCAGAGGACATGTGATTGGGGGAAGAGGTATAGAACTGATGTTCCAAGGTTTTGATGTGGGTTAAAGCAACTATTCATTTTTGAAGAAACTGCTTCTTTTTTCTAGAAACGAAATCAATAATGAAACCTCGGGTTGTGGCTTTGGAAGAATCCCAAAGGACATGGGGGGAGATATGAGGGTCAGAGTTGAGATGGAAGAATTCATTAGTGAAAGAGCGGAAAGAAGAGGAGAAGTGAGGGTCAGTTAGTAGGGAGGAGTTAAATCGCCAGTGAGAAGATTTAGGAAGAGGGGGAAGTAGGTCAAAGTCTGTAACAATAGAAGCATGGTCCGAGATTACAATAGGCTCAATAGAGGAAGACAAAAGAGTTTGAGATACGGAAGAGGAGAGAAAAATATAGTCTAGACGGGTAAAAGAGGCATGTGGGGTAGAGAAAAAAGAAAAATCTAAAATGTCTGGATGAGTGAGTCTCCAAGAGTCTACAAGGTGAGCTTGCACAATAGTATCCAAAAACTGTTTATAGGGCTTATGAGGGATAAAGCGGACAGAGGACTTGCGATCTAGGAAGGGATCAACTATCTGATTACAATCGCCTCCTAAAAGGAAACAATCGTCTTTATGTTGAATGCATTTGGTAGTGATTGACGGCCAAAAGGAAGAATCAAAGTTCGTGGGACCATAAACATTAAACACAGTAATTGGAATAGCATTAATAAGTAGTTTAGCTAAAACCCAACGACCCTCATTATCCTTCTCTTCTAGCACAATCTTACATTTGAGTCTTTTGTGAATTAAAATATCAACCCCATTCTTTTTATGAGGAGCCGGAGAAAATAACACAGTACCAACCCAATTCCTTTTCAACTTCAGGGACTAAATTTCAGAGAGGTGGCTTTCTTGGAGAAGGGCAACATCGGGATTATAAGAAGAAAGATGGGAGAGTACTCTCTGCCACTTAATAGGATTAGTAAAACCTTTCACATTCCATGAGACAACTTTAAATATTAAAACAGAGTAAACAAGTCAAATTCGGAAAGTGCAAAACATACTTTAACAGCGATAAACCAAGTATTAAAAGGCCGGAAAAGAGAAAGAATGAAAGAAGAATAAAAAGGGGAAAGGGGGAGAGAAGGGATAAAGGAAAGGAAGTAAACTTAGCGAGAGAAAGGGAAGAAAAAAGCCAGAGAAGACAGTACAAATCCATAAGGAAGACTGCTAAAAACATACCTGAAAGGGAGATACAAAAGGAAGGTGGGAAGTGGTGATGCGTAACAAGACGGGTCAGTCCAGGAGCAGAGGCACAACCGCACCGAGACCTCACAGAACCACAAAAGGGATGATACAAGATGAAGGGAACAAAAAATACAACTCTGGAAGAGGGAAGAAAGAGAACAATTAATGAGAAGATCATGTACAACAAAAGCAACATATAATGCAGAATACAAACAATGCAGAATACAAATTAGAAATATGCATTTACGAAATATTAAAGGAAGATGAATGGAGATACAAACAACAGGAACCAATGAAAAAATACTGGAAGCATATAGAGAGAGAAAGTAAATACAAGGACTGAAAGAACACCCAAAAACAAGAGTCAATAAATCATCAAGAGTGTTCAGCCACTAGTAGAAGGGGAGGACTCCATTCCATCACTGTTTTGCAGAAGGATGAAGTTTCGAAGTTCACCAGGATCCTGAAAAGTCCAAGTCTTGTTTTGGTGGGTCACTCTAAAGGTGCAGGGGTGGAACAAGCCATAACGTGCTCCAAGGGAGCGCAAAGAAGGGCGAAGAGCTAGGAATTCCTTTTGTCTGTAGGCAGTAGCATTAGAGACATCTTGGGTCAGGAACACACGTTGACCTAGCCAGGAAACCTGTCGTTTGGCTCTAGCCGCAGAAAGAATTGAAAGAAGATCTGTGAATTTCAGAAAAAGGATGATAACACCACGAGGTTTTGTAGATGCAGCTGTGCGTGGTCCGAGTCTGTGGGCCCTTTAGATGCTGATGGACGTAGAAGGTGGCATGTCCAAAAGTTTTGGAAGAAAGGAGGTAAAGAAAGTGACTGGGTCATCTCCTTCAAGTGTTTCTGGTTGACCATAAATACGTAGGTTGTTCCTCCTGTTGCGATTTTCCAAGTCCTCCGTATGGTGTTGAAGAGAAAGAACAGTTTTTGCCAAAGAGGCGATGCGTTGTGTATTGGATTGAACATCAGGAATTTGCTGTTCAATTGAGGAGATTCGGACGTCCATGGCTTCCCATTTGTCTTTTAAGAGTTGCATATCTTTACTTGTTACCTCAATGAACGGGCGCAATCCACGGATCTCTTCCAAAATCAAGTCTATGGAGGACGAAGAGGGAGATTTATCTGGTGAGGAAGGATCCTGCTTTAGTCGCTTGGAAGAGGACGCAGGAGGTGAAGATTTATTTGAAGTGGCCTGCACTACAGAAGAACGTTTAGAGGTAAAGGTCGCCATCGTGTTAGTTTGTGAAGAGGCGTGCAGCACAGCAGGAGGACTCACAGAAGTACTCGCAGAGGGAGTAAATGTACATTTTGGCTTGCGTAATCTAACCATGAGAGAAAGACCACTCCAATAATAAAACAAAAACAGAAAGTATAGAAACAGCACTCCATCCAGGAAGAACTATTCAGGTTTAGCCACCTTAAGAACAATGTACAACAAAGGTCCATTCAAAGATATACTTGACCCTATATATGTCCTTTAAGAATTTCAGTGAGAGACAAACTGCATTGTATATCGTTACAGTGTAGAGGGACAAGTCATTGCGCAGCACAAATCAGTAGGCGTAAAATTATGGAAGCATGGTCCGCTATGGGATGAAGAAATCGCAGAAACCACAGAGCTCTGACAAACAGAAACGCTGGAGGCCACTACATAAAGGTATTGATATCCATACCATGAAAAACGTTGTAATATTAACAAAGAGCCATGACTGAGACGAAAATGAGCCTTCATACATTGAAATATAACCTTGAGGCTTTATAATGGACCATATGGAGCATCCAAATGCGGTGGAAGGAAGTCTCTACACTCACTGGTGAGCAGGCACAACGTGGGATGTTGGGAGAGGCAGCTGGTAAAACATTGTCAGGCATATAGATATGAAGAGGCTCACCATGACAGAGTAATCCATTTGGCAAAAGGCAGCAGGTTCCATTCACATCATGCAGCGAGCGGACATCATATGAGAGACACAGAGAGTATCTGCAGTGAAAGGTTTAAGCAATGATGAGGCGCCGACAATCCGGTGAGAAAGCAGCGGCTCTGAAATCAGCCGCGGCGCATCTAAAATGGCGGCCCTTCGATGCGCGACATTTGCGTCACAAATTAATGCCGAAAACAGCACATTAGAAGCTGCAGAAATCACCCTGACGCTCACCGCAGGTTCCGTTGCTCATATCCGGCAAGCCGCAACGAAAACAGTTCCCTTCACATTGGGAAAACTGCAAGGAGGTTCGTTGGTGCGGCGAAGCTCCGCAACTAGCCGGCCATCTTGTGCAGCATCCAAGCCACGCCCCCGTCTGCTTTCGTCTGATTTTCATCCTACAGTGGATAGAAATATCGGTATTAATTAAGGAGGTAAAAATAACACTTAAAAAAGCATCTTTACATAAGATGATTTTTTATTCTGCAAGTAAATGTTTCTGCCAGTTCCTTGGTCTGGAATCTAATTACTGTGTACTTTCGGTATATACCATACAGCCCTTTGGTGGACCTTTTTACACATCTAAAAAATAAAGAGATCCTAATTTCACACGTGCCCTGTTAAAATGAGTACTTTTGTGTAATTCTAAATGAGAAGTCTATAATTTTTCAAAATGAAATATTACCTTCCCTACTTTTTGAACTGGTTTTGAAATTTATTAATTTAGCGCACCATCATCCCCTGAGGAATATCCCGGCGCTAGACCTCAATTACGTGAACACCATACACCACAAACCATTAAAGTGGAAACAGTCAGGTCTTCGACATCTTCCGTAAAGTTAGCAAATCCAAAGTGGTGAAGATTAATAGGCAAGGCATTCCAGTGAGAGGCCCCCAAGTATTAAAAGAGCGACCACCCATTCTTGATTTCTTGTTTCTCCTGCCATGTAACAGAGCCTGATTGGAAGAGCTGGAGGAGAGCGAGCATGCGCTGTTTTTTGAGAAGCAAATCGGTTGCGTAAAATTGCAGGGCAGGGGTCATAGAGCGCTTTATATGTGTAGTGGAGTAGATGGAAATAGCTCCCTTGTGCACAGGAAGTCAGTGGATATAATCCAGACAGGCCGTAGGGATCCCCAGAAATAGACCGCAGCATGCGTAGGAGTTCAAACCAACTCCTGCACACAGCATTGTCCTGATCCTGCATCGAGCGTCATCAGATAGAAAGGCGGCCCTGCTCTAAGGAAAAAGAAGGTCATCAGAAATTTGAGCTCTGATTGAAGGCCACCAGGAGTCCTTCCAAACTCTGCAAGCCCACCAAAGAGCCTGATTTTGGTTTTGTCAGTGTTTGAGTTTCAGTCAATGTGCCTACATCCACTTTGTTACTTCAGAGAGGCAGCCTGTTAGGTTACTTGTGTCTCCTCATGTCTCATCGATGGATATAATAATCTGAGTATCATCGGCGTACATAAGCATCTGAAACTCCCAGACCTTAACAATGTCCACCAGAGATGAAACATGTATGTTAAACAATATGGGGCTCAGTGGAGACGCTTGAGGAACCCCACAGTGTAGGAGGGAAGGTTTAGATTTGAAAGGGGGCAGCTGTACGGAGTGAGCTCTGTTGTTCAGAAATGAGCCAAACCACTGCAAGGTATAAGATTGCAGGTCTATTTCATGCAACCTCTGCAGCAATAGACAATGAGAGACAATGTCGAAAGCAGCGGACAGGTCTAATAGGATACGGATAACAGCTTTAGCCTGACGAACCCCTGACATGATACTGTCCAATATCGCCAGCAGGGTAGATTCAGTACTGTTTTTGGATCTCAACCCACTTTGAGAGTGGTCCAGCAGGTTGCTACTCTCTAAAAAATGAGATAGTTGGATGTTAACTAATCTTTCCAGCACCTTTACCATAAATGGCACAAGCACGATAGGGCGATAATTGGACTAGGTAAAAGTATCAGCTGTCTTTACTAACAGCAAAACTAAGGCATGATTCCAGGCAGAGGAATACTCTGCATTCTTCAATGATTTATTTAAAATCAGTGTGAAATATGGACTTAATATAGGGGCCAAAAGGGAATAGATACAATGTGGGCAAGGACCCAAAGGTCAACCGGATTTCGCCTTTCCATAGCCTTTTCCACCATCTCAACCATTAGTTCAGAAAACTAGCCCCAGTGAGATGACGCCCCTGGACGAGGTCTTGTGTCTCTCAAAGTTTCTCCTCCATCAAGAGTTGTTTTTCAAAGGCCAAGTATGTTGAATCAATTTTCTCATTAAAGAACGCAGTCAGTTCCTCACAATGCATGACTTAATCTTTGATTGCCTGGCTCAAAGTGTTTAGGTGAGCTAGCTCCTTAACTATTTTAGTTTTAAATGTATTTTATTGAGCCAATAAGCATAGTAAAGCATCACATTACAAAGTACTTGTATCAGGCTAACCAATCGAGAATGACAGGCAAGCGTGTTATCAACACGTTGTGCGACAAGGCAAAGAAGATCGCTTCCCGATGAGAGCGCCGTGATGTTCAGAAGGCAATTGGAAAGCAACAGTGGCCAACAAGTTTGAACAAACAATACCCACAAAACCCCGCGACCCTCCCAGTCTACCCCCCACCCACCTCCCTCACCAGTGTGCCGTATGTGGGAGATCCATCGGTCTCCAGTAGGAAAAGAGCTGTCTTGATTACCCCTGAGGTTCCTGAGTTCCAGTGGTTGTGTCGGTAAGGCGCAGCAAGCGAAGGTATCTCGGGCAGGTTATTTCATTGAACTCCTTAGACAGGAGAGATATAAACGGCTGCCAGATCTTTCAAAATGTATCTGTAGTTTGTGTGAGGGTCGCTTGGATACGTTCCATGCCCAGGGTGAACCAGAGTTTGTGTAACCATCCTGTATGTGTGGGTTTGGTCGGCGACCCCCAGAGTGATAAAATATGCTGCGTCGCTGCTTGCATGGCAATGCCCATCTGGCGACCCCGGGTAGATTTCAGGGGAAAGGTAAGTGCGTTTGGGAGGCCCAGGATGGCATACGCAGGAAATCTTGGAATTTCGGTGTCAAAGGTTGCATCTATATCATTCAGAACAGTGTCCCAGTAACTTCGAACCTCTCTACAGTCCCAGAGGATATGTGTCAAAGTGCCCTGTTCCCCGCACCCTCTCCAGCATAAATCGCTCCGTGATGGATTGCCCCTGTGAAGCCGGACCGGTGTAAGGTGCCAGTATGTCGCTAATTTCACGGCCATTTCCCTGCCTGCTGTGTTACGTGTGGTATGAGATGCCCTGTAGTATACCTGGCTCCATTCCTTATGCGTTAGTGTCCTGCCTAGTTCAGCTTCCCATCTCTTCTGACCCGCTGATTTGCTTGGCGCTAAGGGGGGTGTAAGCATGGTATATAAGTCTGATATTAGATGTCGATCAGTGTCCCTAGTCAGGAGCCACTTCTCAAAGGAGGTCAATGGGCGGCCCACCAGGGTGACAATCGCAGGGTCAGTCAGCCAATGACGTAATTGAAAATACTGAAAGAGGTGAGGGTCTGTGATATCATAGCCTTGCTTGATGTCTGAAAGGTTGAGAAAGCCTTGCTTGTCGAAGAGGTCCCCAGTGCACTTGCATGCGGTGCCTCGTCACTGTGTGAAGGCTCGGGGGTGGTTACCCGGTGGAAATTCTGGGTTGTCTAAGATTGGGGTGAATGGAGAGGGAAATGTGGTCAGACCCCGTTTGACTGCTACTGCATCCCAGACTTTAGTGATAGTGCGTGTTATAGGTGAGTTGGTAAGGTAAGTCGGACGGTGTCGTCTAGGTAGAAAGGGGATGTCCCAGAGGGGTCTTTGAGCCATGGCTCTGTCTTGAAAGAGCCACCTTTTCTCTGACTCGGGTCTATACCATTCCACCATGTATCTGAGTTGTGTGGCCTGGAAGTATTGTAGTAGGTTGGGGACCCCCAAGCCCCCATCGTCCAAACCTCTGTGGACCAAAAATGTATGTAGACGCGCCTGTTTGCCCTCCCAGATAAATTGATGTAGCGCCGCCTGGAGATCTGAGATGGTGCCTCTCGGGGGAGTCACTGGGAGGGTCTGGAAGATATACAGGATTTTAGGCAAGGTCGACATTTTCACAGCTGCGACTCTGCCCAGGAGGGATAGAGGTTGTTTGGACCAGCGCGCTAGGTCCGCTCGGATCTGGGTGGTGAGGGATTTATAGTTGAGGGCAATTGTCAATTCCGTCGAAGAGGTAAGGGTAATCCCTAAGTACGGGAGTTCAGTGGTTACTCGAAGGCCGCATCCATAGGTGGGGGCCGGTGCGGAAGGGCGAACGTTTCCCCCAGAGGTAATATGAGGGATTTCCCTCTGTTGATCTTGAAGCCTGCGACCATGCCGAACGTGTCCAACTCCTCCAGGAAAGCGGGCACCGAGTGGTTAGGCCGGTCAAGAGCGACTATGATGTCGTCTGCATACAGGCTTATTGTATGTGGTTCTCCGCCGAAGGTGACACCAACGATGTCGGGGTTATCTCGGATTTTCTGTGCCAAGGGCTCAATGTAGAGGGCAAACAGAAGGGGAGACAGTGGGCAGCCCTGTCTCGTCCCACATTGAATGTCAAAGGGGTCAGAGCGCACCCCGCCCATCCGGACACGAGCTTGGGGATGGTGGTAACAGCTGGCGATCCAGGATCGAAATCGATCGCCCAGTCCGAAGCGTAGCAACACCTGCTGTAAGTATGTCCAATCAACGCGGTCAAACACTTTCTCCGCGTCTATGGCCACTAGCACAGCATCGGAGTCCTGGAAGTGTGTTTTATCTATGAGGTGCAGCATTCTTTTGGTGTTATCGCTGCATTGGCGGTTGGGCACGAAGCCCGATTGGTCAGGTTCCAGAATTCCAGGTAGAAGCGGTCCCAGGCGCGCTGCCAGAACTCCGGTGAAGAGCTTCAGATCTAGGTTCAGCAAGGAGATCGGGCGGAATGCTGAGCATTGTGTCGGCGACTTGCCCGGTTTGGGCAAGACGACCACTTCAGCTGCCAGCATATCGGGGGGAATGGAACCGGGTCCCTCAAAAGAGTTAAAAAGTCAGGTAAGGACAGGAGTCACTAGGTGGCAAAATGTTTTGTAAAACCCCGCTGAAAAGCCATCCGGTCCGGGGGATTTCAGTGGGCGAAGTTTGGATATAGCCGCAGTGACCTCTTCCAGGCGGATGGGAGCGTCTAGCGTGTCCGCGATGGTCTGGGACAACTCCTTTACTGCCGCCGAAGACAGGTATGCGTCAATGCCCCTAGGGGATGGGGCGTCTGTGCCGTATAGTGAGGCATAGTAAGCTTGGAATGCGTTCGCTATCTGGGTTTCCTCGGTGAGGATGTTCCCAGAGCCATCCGGGAGGTCAGTGATTTTCGTGCGTTGGGATTTAGCTTTGAGGGCGCTGGCTAGCAGGCGTCCTGTCTTGTTGCCTCCAACATAATATGTGTGTCGTAGGCGGAGTGCAGTGAATTCCGCCCTATCTGTGTCAAGGGAGGCCAGTTGGGCCCTAGCAGCTTTTAATTGCCGCCATATCCGTGGGGCGCCCGTGCGACTGTGCACTCTCTCCAATTCGGCCACCTGGGTCGTGAGCTCGGACCTCTTTTCTTTCCGATCCTTGGCCTCCTTGGCAGCGATTGCAATCAATTCCCCTCGGACCACCGATTTTAGGGCCCCCCATAAGGCCGACAACGACACCTCTGGTGTGTCGTTAATAGTTAGGTAGTCAACAATGCATTTGTGTAGGCGGTCGCGGTCGTCTGGGCGCTGTAGCATGGTTTCGCAGAGACGCCATGCACCACGGGGGCTGGAAGGAGTAGGGGTATTGATAGTAAGTTCTATTGCATCGTGATCTGAAAGTGCTGCGGGCACGATGTCAATCTCAGCTAAGTTAGAGACCAACTCGGATGAGCCTATGAAGTGATCCAGCCTAGCGTAGGTATGATGGACGTGGGAGTAGAAGGTGAATTGTGTTGCGTTCGGATGCGCGGTGCGCCATAGGTCTACCAGGCCTCTGTCACGTAGCCACTCCGCCCTCGCCTCCGTGATAGCGCCAGCGTCCCCATAGCGGTGTCCCGACCTATCCCTGCTGGTGTCCATGACTAAATTAAGGTCCCCCCCAATGAGTAAAAGTGTGTTGGAAGATCGAAGAGATTTAGAGAGTGCGCCTTTCAAAAAGGCTTCCTGTACTGTGTTGGGAGCGTAAACTGACCCTATTGTAAGGTGCATGTTTCCCAGCTGGAGGGTGTATGTGAGAAGACGGCCCCTGACCTTGCCCGCCTTGACCCCTATCTTCCAGCTGAAGCGTCTAGATACTAGGATAGCTACCCCGGCTTTCTTAGCGGGAAGGGAAGAAAAGAATTGTTGGGGAAAGGCAAGTGAGCGCATCCTGTGCCAGTCTTTGGGCAGGAGGTGGGTCTCCTGGAGCAAACAGATGTCGGCCCCGGAATTTTCTAAATAGATTATCGCCCTTCTTTTAATGGGGTTGTTCAGGCCTTTGACGTTTAGTGTTAAGAACTTCAATTTAGGGCTAACCATTGGTATAAAATAGGGGTCGGGCAGCATCCCATGTCGCAGTGTCACTCAACCCAGCAGTCAGGAAGGGGTTTGTACAGAGCGAGAGGAGCTCCGACCAGGGCGCGCCGCATAGAGAGCGTGTGTGAGTTCTCGGCATGATTGGTCAGGTCAGGTGTGGCACCGATGTATGGATATGCGGCACGACTGTTCTGTTGGTATCAATCCCCCCCGGCACACCGGTTCCCACCCTAACTTCCCCCCCAACTGCAGCCCCAAAACCCCTAAGTACGCATGAACAAACTCCATGAAGTCAACTGTTCCCCCCCATCCCCCCCGTCCCCCTCCCACTCCCCAGGTCCGAACACCCAACTGTGAATAGGTATAGTCCCAATCCTGTTAGTCCACACAGGACCGTGGTAAAAGTCTCCGTCAGTGTCATGTTCTGTGGCAGTCACATCGGCTCCCCTCCCGAGTCCCACCCCTCTCATGGGGATGAGGCAAGCTGTGCGCGATCTCCCTGAGAGTGTAGCCTTCACCCAGAGGAAGAAGTCTCCTTGGCCACCTCAGCCACCGCTGTCGCCCGTTCCTGCGTGATGATGGAGGCATCCGGCTTCAGGTGATGCAGGGGTGATCGTCTGCGGCCCATGGTCTGCCAGTCCCCTTCAGAAGGCCTTTGGGACGAGCTAGGGGTAGGTTCGTCAACGTCGTGCTCAAGGCCTAGGAGGGTGCAGGTGTCTTTGAGCGAGCGCAGTTGGTGTAGTTTCCCGTTCCATTTGAATATTAGTCTGAACGGATGGCCCCAGGAGTACGGAGTTTCATGCTGCCTTAGGAAGTCAGTTGCGCACAGCTGTTTGTTTCAGGGAGCAACCCGGTATAGGGCCAATGCGGAAAGCAGGCAGTGGCGACGTGCACTGGTGGGTATGGCTGCTGGGCCTTGTGGCAATGCTGGGTGGCAAGAGTCTGGTGTCTATGCAGGCGCGCCTTTTCTGGTGTAATGGGGACGCAGTCTGCTGGCCCCGGGAGTCCCCAACGCCGGAGGCTCGGTTTTGCCCCCCGAGTTCTGCAGTGCGGCCCACCTCAGCCCCTCTCACCTGGTTATGGCCGCTCTGTGTGATGATGCAGGGGCTGCCTCTTTTTCCCAGCCTCGGTCTCGCAGTGCCCCGTGGACCAGCTAGGCTGTGGCCGGTCAGCCCCTCAGGCAGGCCCGGTTCCCAGCACCGTGCAGACCGGTGGTGTGCAGCTGTGGTGCCGTTCGTTGGCCTCAGCAGCGCTGGTCAGCTGGCGGGGGTCCCTCGTGTCCCCTCCGGCGATGCTGGCGAAGCCGTCACTCCGCTAGGCGCTGCACGGGCCCGTCTCGGCCCCGCCGGGCCCGTCCGTCGGTCAGCACCAGAAGGCCCAAAGCCGGGGGTCTAGTAGTGCAATGCCCGGCCGGCTCGCACCTCTCTGCCGGCCAGGCCCCGGAAGCGGCGGCGTCCACCAGGCTGAGTCGCCGAGTCAGGGGGTGTATCAGGGCTGTTCAGGCGGGCGCTCCGATTTACCTCTGAGTCCCCCTAAGGCCGGGGACAGTGAGCGCGCTGATCCTTACGGGGCCATTGTGGCCGCCATTGCACGGCCGCCGTCAGCAGTTCTCAGCGCCCCTGGTCCCGCGCCCGGCTCCGATGTTAACAATCGGGGCACCGGAGGTCCGAGCGGGTTGCTGGCTTCAAGTTCCGCGATGATTTAGCCCCAGGGAGATCTGGCTGCGTAATGGGGTGCTATCAGGCGGGATCGGGCAGGGAGCCTCCAGGACCTGCGACTGATCACGCCGCCATCTTGGCCACGCCCCCCTCCTTAACTATTTTAAATATCTTCATAGATGAACCACTACTATTCTCCTCCAATCTTTTTTACAATGTATTATCTATTCTCTTGTCTAAGCTGATTGTGAAAAGTCTTTAGTGTGATTTTGTAGACCTGCGGGTTCACCACACCCTTAGAGTATCAGCATCGACGCTTAAGAGCCTTACATTCCTGCTTTATTTTTCTTTGCTAATTAGAATACCACTTCGCGGATAACGATTGTCTGGTAGAACTCCTCAATCTCAAATGGGTCCCCATGTCACCCAGCAAACCAGTAAAATCTTGGGAGCAAGTACTAAATAGTTCAATTACCCAGGGGATATTTAAAAAGAAGAATGCCTCAGGCTTGCTCAGTGAAACAAAAAATGTAGTTTCAAAATAATCTTTGTATTACTTTTTACAAGTTTAGGGTCATTCCCCCAGATGCATCAAGCCGTGATTCTGCGAATTCTAATTTGCGAAAAATATCGAATCGCAAATTAGAAATCGCAGAATGGGATGCATCAATAAAAGCGATCCAAAAATGTGATTCGCAGTCGGTAGCAATCGCCGAAAGAAAATGTCGCTAAAGCCTTCAAAAATCGCAGAATCGCCTGTTTCCCATGTTGAAATTGCAATTTCGCAATTACCGAAATAGCAAATTGCGATCTCGCAAATTGCGAGATCGCAAAAACGGGAAGTCGCATTTTGAGCACAATGATGACATCACAACCAGGAAGTAGGCAGTTCCCACACTCACTCTGAACACAGAGCCTGAGAGAGGAAGAGGCACAGCACTGAGCTCTATCAGACACACCCTGCAACCCCACAACAGGACATAAATCCAACTCCAGAATGTCCCAGGATGCAGCAGGAAGGAGTGCAACTGGCAGAAAAAGAAAAATTTAATTTTCAGAACAGGAGCTGGAGTTCCTTATTGAGGGAGTCAGCAGGGACCATGAGAGGATTTTTGGGAAGCAATCTAGGAAGGTGCCTGAAGCAGACAAGAGGCGCATTTGGCAGCGCATCAGGGCGAAGGTAAACTCTGTAGGAGTGACCCAGCGCTTAATTGATGAGCTGAAGAAGAGGTGGTACGACCTCAGAGGCCGTGCCAAAGAGCGCATAGCAGAGAGGCTGGGGGAGCAACATGCCACGGGAGGAGGAGACCCCACAGTTGTGGCCAACACACCACTTTAAGACCTGACACCATCAACCCTGCAGCCTGCGTGGGGGTCACTCGGCTGGACACCTCCCGACCCACACAACAATCCTAAGGTAAGAGCCATGCAACTGCGACCCCGTCCCCTGACAATGCCCATGCCCCCAGAGCTAGCCATTTGATAACCCTAGTAATGCAGGCCATGCACATCAGAAACTCCATATTGCATTGCGGGACCTGTAGTGTGATAATAGTTCCCTGATAGCCACACACAGGTCTCTTTTTACCGAGTGCATGATTACGATGCCTCGATGTTAATACTGCTGTTTTAAACGCTGCTGTGCATTTTAAAACTGTGTTACTCTGCGCTTTTGAACAATTCCTTGTTGGCTCGTACCTGTCTCACGCTTTCCTGCCAGCGCCCCGGTTCACCACG
The DNA here is from genome assembly GCF_964263255.1 of Lissotriton vulgaris. Taxonomy (NCBI): domain Eukaryota; kingdom Metazoa; phylum Chordata; class Amphibia; order Caudata; family Salamandridae; genus Lissotriton; species Lissotriton vulgaris. Next base: position 657,201,342 of record NC_141697.1, read on the forward strand.
GGTTTTCTCGATTGCTGTGGAGGGCGCCGGCAAACAGTTGCTGTCCCTGCCCTCATTGGCTTCAGAGGGTCACGTGGGGTGCGACACTCGGGCCCAACCCTATTTTAAGCTCTATGGCTTTCTCCGCGAATAGCGGACGCGCGCAGTGGGCGTGCGCCGAAGTGGCGCCAAAGTCTAGCCCGTCTGCGCCCGTTCGCGCTGAGTTCGCGCCAGGGGCCAGGCAGGCTGGTCCCCGGTTCTCCATACCTCAAGTAAGCACTCTCTATTCCTCTCATACCTTGTTGTCCCTTAAACCTCCCAGGAAACCCTGCAACCACACTTTTTCCCCTGATGCCCTTCCTTATCTACACTGTTGTACTCGTTATCCTGACCACCGCAGGAAATTGATTGTCAGGAGGGTACCTTTGGATACTGGGTTGTCTAAGTCTACCCCCCTGGAGAATTAACTAGGCTTTTTTGTTAATGCAAGATCCCCGATTAAAAATAACATTGCTTTCAGGGATTTCGTATTATTGAGGAAGCCATCCTGGGTATTCATTAACGAAACCTGTATCTCGGAATTCTCCGGTCCTGACCTCATAGAGGCAATTCCTACGGGTTATGCCCAGACTAGGATGGATAGAACAGGACGAAGAGGAGATGGGCTGGGAATACTGCACAAAGGCTCCTCCATATGCCGAATTGAACATCTTTCCACCCCTTCAGACTCTTTCGAGGCCATGTATTTCTCTATTAACTCCACCCCTACAGTCTCATTTTTGGGCATCCTATTCTATAGGCCTCCAGGCCCTAGAACCTCTTTCAGTCAAGATCTGATGAGGTTATTAGAACCTTTGATTGACAGACCTAATCTCACTCTTTTAGGTGATTTCAACTTTCATTTAGAGAACATGACCTCTAGTGACACTCTCTCTCTCTTGTGGCCTGACCTAATACGTGGATAGTCCCACTCATTTAGCAGGTCATACACTTGATGGCATTTTTTCTAATGATCTTAGATTAAAGATCGGCATTCTGATTCCTCTGGCCTGGTCAGATCATATGGCGGTGCCTATTGAGCTTAAAATCCATCACACTGCCCTCTCCCATTCAGATCCCAAGAAATGGGAACTTAGAAGAAACTTCAGGGATATTAACAATGAAGCACTTGCTCCGTTTATGAATAGCCTCAGCCCCCTTGTTAAGAAGGACATCAACTCTGTGGCAGTGGATCTCTTTAACACCATCACTGAGGCTGTAGACATCTTAGCGCCCGCCAAGCAACACTACTCTGCTAGAAAGAGCCCTTCCGTACCTTGGTTTTCTGATAGACTCAGACGGCTGAGGCAGGGCTGTAGAAAGCAGGAGAGGCTCTGGCGTGCCCACCTGGATTCTACTGAAAAAAAACAACAACATAAACATCTCTTAAAAGAATATAAATTAGCAATTATTGAGGAAAAAAAGGCCTATTTTGTTAATCTGACCTCTTCTTTGAATTCTTCCAGGGATCTTTTTAAGATCATTGACTCTCTCTCTGCCCCCCAGACGGTGGATTCCATAGTGGAATCTCAGAAGCTCTGCAATAAAATTTCAACTTTCTTCCACTCTAAAATTGCCGATATTCATAGTTCTTTGGAACTCCTCAACCGGGAGCTAGGTCCTTCTCCTCCCCCTTCCCTGGCCGTATCAGGGTATCAGATTGCTGAACCCGGACCTAGCTTTCTCACTTTCCCTCCTCTCACTCTAGATGAGATTAACAGCCTCCTTGATAACATCAAATCTGGCTCCCCTCTGGACCCCTGTCCGTTGAAAATCCTGAAGACCTGTAGGGAGGTGATTTTTCCTCCCCTTCTAGAGGTGATGAACCTTGCAATTACAGAGGGGTTTTTTCACCTCTCCTGGAAATTGGCGGTCGTTAAACCTCTCTTGAAGAAAGCCTCCCTGGACCCCGGGGTCCTGAAAACTTTTCGACCAATTTCTCTGTTACCAGCCCCCGCTAAAATACTGGAAGTCCATCTCAACCATCATCTTACCACCTTTTTGGATGACCCGAATTTGCTGGACATCTCGCAACATGGCTTTCGAAGAGCCCACAGCATTGAATCTGCCCTTACGGTGGTGATTAATAACATCCGCTCGAAGGTCGACAAGGGCCATACAACTCTCCTGGTCCTACTCGACCTTACAGCAGCCTTCGACACCCTGTCTCCCTCGGTCCTGGTTTCCAGGCTCAGGGAGATAGGTGTTGGAGGACCAGCTCTCAATCTCTTAGCCTCCTTTCTCCATCAAAGGGAACAGAGAGTGAAGCTGGGTGATTTTTTGTCCTCTTCCAAACCGGTGCAGTGTGAGGTCCCCCAGGGATCTTCTTTAAGTCCCACCCTCTTTAATATCTATGTGGCCCCACTTGCCAGGGTAGTGAGATCTTATGGGTTTGAGGTGTTGTCCTATGCCGACGACACACAAATCATGGTCTCCCTTACTCAGTCTGTGAATGATTCTGCCCTCAATTTTAGAACTTGCGTGGAGGCAGTATCCCGCTGGATGATCCAGAACTTCTTAAAACTCAACGGAGAAAAGTCCGAGGTCTTGATCTTCGGGGGTGGTCATGACATTTGGTCAAAAGATTGGTGGCCGGACTCCCTCTGGGACTGCCCTCTCCCCTCCTATTCTGCTAGGAACCTGGGGGTCCTGATAGATACCTCTCTTTCCTTTGACCGGCAGGTCAGCAGGACCGTGTCCACCTGTTGTGGTATCATCAGGATCCTCAGAAAGATTGCATCTTATCTCTCCCCTGATACTAGGAAGCAGGCCACAGTGGCTCTTGTCTCCTCGAGACTTGACTATTAGAACGCACTGTATGTGGGCATGAACAAGAGCCTTGTTCACCGCCTACAGATGGTCCAGAACGCCGCAGCCAGGATGGTCCTCAATCTCCCTAGGCTTCAGTTTCCTTGGCCAGGAAAAACCATTGGCTGCCTGTCCAGACCAGGATTATTATTATTAATATTATGTTTCTTATATAGCGCCAGAATCGACCCCCGAAGGGGTATCTCGCGCTTGCCTTGGGAACCCGTCCTGGCTTTTCCCTGTGAGATAGCCCCTACAGGGCATCCCCAAGGTGAAAACCAGGCATCCCGCCGCGGGGGGCCGTTGTGGAGATTAAGCAACCTTAATGCCCAGAGTTGCAGAGTGTGAACCCATGATTAGGTCAGGCACCGAAGCGAGAATTATCGAGTCCATGGACATTTGAGCTCAAGACCCTGCCGCATCGGGAATTGAACCCTGGTCCCGGGTCTGATCTCTGCTTCAGGGTCTGCCTGCTCTAACCAGTGAGCCACACTTCTCCACTCCTCCATTAAGCTTCTTTGCCTTGCCCACGGGGCTATTTATGGCTCTGGATCAGAGGGCATTAGGTCTCTCCTGGTTCCCTATCTTCCTAGTAGAGACCTCCGGTCTTCCACCAAAAATCTCCTCTTAGTCCCTAGATTTGCAAAAGCAAGATGGGGAGGTAAGGCTTTTTCCACCTTAGTACCTAAGCTCTCGAATTCCCTCCCCCCTGATCTGGTAGGACAACCCTCTTAGGCACGTTTCCGCAAAGAATTGAAAACCTGGCTCTTTGGAGAGGCCTACTCGTAGCCATGGATCTGGTGATCTTAGACCTGTTATTTTGATATCTGTTTTGTTGGGCGCCTTGATGCCCTTGGGCTAAGTTACGCTGTATAAGTCTCCCCTCACTCACTCACTCACTCAGGGAGACCTGTCAAGTGAAACATGTCCCTAAAGCTAGTCAGAGAATGCAAGCCTGCATGCATGTTGCAACATTCCACGTGCAAGATTCATATCATTAATCATGCACCCATTTACATCACAGGTGCTGCAGAACCACAGAGCACAGACAGCGAGGCACTCCAAATTGAGGAGAACCCAGAGGACACCGAGGGAGAGAGCCGTCCTGCCCTACGACTCGGACCGTCACTCACAGCTGCACCAGTACCACAACCTCCACATGCGGACAGAGCCACCCCTGCAGCCACAGGAGGAGAGCAACCACCCCATGCGTCATACATGGCAGTGGAACAGGCCACACCACCACCCAGGAGGCAGACACAGCGCACAGCCACTGTGCGGTCTCAGTCAAGAGGCAGCAGCGCAACGTGGCAACACGAGCTGACAGGGGGCAACATGCCCAAGATCCAGGGCTTGGTATCGAACACAGGATGCTAACTGTCCACCAAAAGCAGGCACGGCAAAGGGCAGCCATGCAGCTGCAGCTTTACAAAACTGCGCGCAATGTGAGCCAGCTCACCGAAAACGTGCAGGTGTTAACAGCTGCAGTGAGGGAGAACAGTCAAATCATGGTGTCACAGCAGGACATCACCCACCGCCGCCGCCACCGCCAGCTGCTGTCCCGGCTATCAGCTTATACCAGGTAAAACCACCTGATCGGGAATGCGACATCCCAACTGTCACGCCAGTCCCTGGCAATGCAGATCCAGATGGTGCAATGCTGCCATGATGTTGCTAGGGCGTTGAAACAGGTCACAACCGCTGTCCAAAACCAGCAGGTGTGTGGCCATGCCCATGCAAGGGATGATGATGCCAGTGAGGGCACATCCAGTCTGAGCAGCCTATCCCTGCCGGTGGTACAAGAACGACGCCGCAGCACCAGTGCAGCATCACGGCCCAATGCGGGCGAGATGGATGTGGAGAGGCGACAGGGCGCGTCCGGCCGGAGGCGCCAGTGATTGACTGACCATTAGCAGCAGTGCCATGCTGAAGTAACAAGCACGCCTGCTTCGCAATCATGGGGCTGTATGACGTAATACAGTTTTCATGTTTTCTGAACACAAAAAGTAAATGAAAGATCCTGTTTACATAATGATAAGAATTTATTTCAAAAGTAAATCCTACTCATGTCATTATTTCATTTGGCATGCATGAGTGCAGTGTTGTGTGAGGGGTATGGGGGCACTAGAAATAATTCAGTGTGATGTTGTTGCGGCGCCTGTGTCCTTCAGCAAGATTCTCCCCGCGTGCATGAAGCACATGTGCGGGTGGGTGGTTGTCCCCCTCCGACTCACTGCCAGAGATCTCCACAGGTATACTCTGCTTGATAGCAATATTGTGGAGTAAGGCACACACGGCCACGATGCGACAACAGACCTCAGGCTGGTATCTGAGGGCCCCATCAGTCTTATGTAGGATGCGGAATCGGCTCTTTAACATCCCAAATGTCTGTTTAATGACATTCCTGGTGTGAATGTGCGCAGCATTGTAAAGCCGTTCCTGTGGTGAGGCAGGGTTGAGGTATGGGGTGAGGAGGTACTCACGGAGGCCATAGGCGCTGTCACCTGAAGGAAAGGAGCAGAGGGTCAGTGCCTGTCATGCGCAGCTACATGGGCTTGACGTACTGTATGTGGGCATGTGTACTTACCTAGGAGGTGTCCTTCGCCAAAGTCACCCCTGGCCAAGCGGGTGTGTATGCCGCTGTGCCTGAATATGAAAGAATGATGCGTGCTCCCCGGGTATTGGGCCACTATGTCGGTGATGATTGTCTTTGCGTTGCAGACCATCTGGATGTTGAGTGAGTGGTAGTACTTGTGGTTCCGGTACATGTATTCTGTCTCAGCGGGTGGGCAGATGTGGATGTGGGTAATGTAATGTAATGTAATAGCTCATTTATACCGCGCAACTATCGCTCCAAGGAGCATCTAGGCGCCCATGAGTGACCAGAAGATGTAAAATGGTCCAGCTGCTTAGTTTTCGCCAGTCCAATTATCACACTAATGCTCTAGCAGTGGTATCTTGTAGCTTAAAAATCCAGGTTTTTAGTTCTTTACGGAATTCTGTTTCTCTCTCTAGGGCCCTTAGGTGGGGTGGGAGAGCTTTCCATGCTTTCGAGCCCAACACTGACAGTGATTTACCCCCTCGTGTCCTAAGTCTGAACCCTGGGACAGCCAACAGATTGGCGTTTGAGGAGCGTAGGGTTCGAGTTGGATGATACCTAGAGAACTTCTTCCGTAGATATGTTTGCCCTAAGTAGTGGACTGCTCTGAAGGTAATAATCAGTATCTTGAAAAGGACCCTTTTGATTATTGGTAGCCAATGTAGGATATTTAATGCGTCCGGTGCTGACGATCTTTTCGGCCATTTCAGCACCAACCTGGCTGCTGCATGTTGCACCATCTGGAGTCTATGAGTGACCCCTTTGTTGGTGACTGCGTATAGACTGTTACAGTAGTCTATCCGTGATGTCACCAGGGCTACTGTAACCGTTTTTCTTGCCTCCAGTGGCAGTAAGTCAAAAAACTTCCTTAGTCCCTTTATGATACCGAAACATGTCCCTGCTACTTTTGATGCCTGTTGCTTAAAAGACAGGGCGAAATCAAAGTTGACCCCCAGGTTACGGGCCGAGTCGGTGGTATGAGGTGGTATTTCTGCTTCCTCTGGCCACCATAATCTGGGGATGAAATTGTTTTTTGGGCCGATTGGCATGATCTCAGTCTTGCCCGTGTTGCATTTAAGATGGTTTCTCAGCATCCAGTCAAATTTAGCCGTCAGGCAACATTTGAGCTTTTCTTCCCAAACCTGATTTCCTTTATCCAGGACCAGGATCAGTTGGGTATCATCGGCATATGCCACCACATCAATGCCAAAAGATGATATCAACCTGATCAGAGGTGCGGTATAGACATTAAACAATGTCGGGCTCAGACTGGACCCTTGAGGTACTCTCGTCGTCAGTGGTTTCTCCTTGGAGCGAAATTCACCCAAGGTGACCACTTGTCTCCTGCCATTCAGAAAGTTCTTGATCCATTCTAGGACTGTACCTGTAATGCCAGATGTTATTAGCCGGTCAATCAAGATGACGTGTGAGACCGCATCGAATGCCGCCGACAGATCTAATAAAATCAGGACGGCCTTCTTACCTTGGTCCAGAGCCAAGCGGATGGTATCAGTAGTGAACAGGAGAGCTGACTCAGTGGAGTGTTGGGCTCTAAAGCCTGCTTGATTGGGGTGCCACGCTTCACTGTCTTCCAGGAACTTGGTGAGCTGTTTGTTAACCAACGACTCTGTGATCTTACACAATACTGGGAGTAATGAGATTGGCCGTAGGTTGGACAAGGTAGTAGGATCGGGGAGTTGTTTTTTTTTGCAACGGCTTGACTGCCGCTAGTTTCCATTCTGGGGGAATGTTGGCTGTCGCCAATGAGGTGTTTACAATTTCATTGATTACAGGATTGGCTACCTCCACAATCAAGTGTAGGAGCCCAGGAGGGCATGGGTCGAATGGTGAACCCGACTTAGTAGCCAATATTATCCGGTGTGTCTTCTCAAAACTAATTGGCTGGAAGATCGCCAGCTGATCTACAACCTGGCCCCCCTTCCTGCTCCCCTCTCCTGACTCTAAAACAGGGACTGTGAAATCCTTCATGAGTCCTTGTACTTTTTCCTCGAAAAAATCTGCGATAGTATCACAGAGAGTCTCCGAGGGCGGTATTTCCTGCACTAAAAATTTGGGCTTATTAAAATTGTTTACGATCTTAAAAATGGCTTTATGCTTGTTATTGGCAGTTTCTATCGCTGCTATATAGAACTTCTTTTTCGCCTGTTTAATCAGTGCATGGTATGTGCTCTTAGCTGATTTATATTTACCACGCTCCACAACGCAGTAGCTTTTCCGCCACCTACGCTCAGCTCTCCGTAGTTCCCCTTGTTTGTCTTTAAGCACTCGGTCGAACCACGGGGCTGATTTCCTCCTTTGGCCAGGCCTATTTTTACTTCTCCCGTGCCCTGCCATGCCTTTCAGTTCAATCATCCATTCCCTAAAAGTATTATTGTCCGTGTCTGGGAGTCCTATCAGATGAGGCCTACAATCCCTGGCCATCCTTGCCAGTTCTGGGTGACCCATCGCAGCTTTCCATTCCTCCTGTCTAGCCTGGTGGCATATTTCCAATTGCTTGCCTTTTCTTATACCTTCTAGGGGTACAGTGAAAGGTACCAACGCATGATCTGTCCAAGTTTGGACTATGGGATGGTTGGTATTGAGTGTAATGAGGTTGGTGGCAATGCAATCGATAGTATGGCCTGCCTCATGAGTGGCCTGTGTGGTGCAAATGGCTAACCCTAACACGTCCATGGTGTCCCTGAAAGAAACTGCTGACGTATCTCTGGGAGACTCTAGGCGGATGTTAACGTCCCCTAACAACATAAAATTTGAGAACCTGAGTGCCAGGGGACTCAGAACCTCCCCAATACTCTCAAGGAAGCCCTTGCAGGGTCCTGGGGGGCGATAAATCAATGCCCCGGCAAAAGTGAAGGTTTCACTGATCTTAATACAAAAGCCCATCCCTTCTGCTTCCTTCAGATCTTGAAGTTCAACCATCGAGCATTTGAGTGAGTCCTTATAAATAATGGCCACTCCTCCCCCCAGTTTTTTTTCTCTGTCCACCCTTTGTATGCAGTATCCCGGTGGCAGAGCGTGCACTACATCAGGGGGGCACCATGGTTTAAGCCATGTTTCTGTCTAAATTATCATCAGTTAATAGGTCATAAATATGCTGAGCGTGTTTGGGCAAGGATCTAGCATTTATTAGCCCTCCCTTTAGGATGATTGTCCCTGCCGCAAGTGCAGCAATTTGTGATCAAGAAAAGGTTTTCCGGCATCCCCGGCAACTCACCGGGCCCTTCCATAGGGAAAGATCAAATTGATGCCTGCAACTGCGAGAATCTAACTGTAATGCCAACAGTTCTTGCCTACTGTATCCCATGATTTCAGCGGTACCGGCAGCCCCTCTGGCCCTAGGCGCGACTAGAGCGAGGACGGGCGCAGACGGGCTTACATTTGGCGCACCTTCGGCGCGCCATTGGTGCGCCCGCTGCACGCGTCCGCTGCGCGTCGTTTCCATAAGTGCTTTAAATACAAGGCTGGGCTCGGTCCTGTCCAGCAACTGGACCGCCAACCTCAGCCAAGATGGCGCCTCTGGTGTGCCCCAGGAAGTGAGGATCTCACTTCCTCTCTGCCGTGCTGTCTTGCTCCACAACAAACTGCACTTGCAGTGGTGGAACGGGGAGCAATGCGGCTATTGGTGATGGTACAAGAACAGGGTATGCACAACCACAATTACCAGGTATTATTTTAAAATAGCGAAGTGAAAATTAAAACAAATACAATTTAATCAAACGTGCAGGCTGCCAGGAATCTTAATCATTCAAGCAGCGCGCTACACTCTATACCCCTGTTACAGCTTACGAAGCCTCTTAATCAGTCAAGCTTGCAACAAAGCAGCAGCGAAACTGGTACAGTCAATGCATCCAATTACATGGGGGAATTGCGCAATGTTATAGAAGTGAAGCTTTGTTTTATTTAAGTCCTGTTGGGTGGTTGGGAAGGTTATGTAATGGTGTATCCGGCTCAGCATGGCGTCCAGGAAACGCCGTAGGCAGCGTGTCAGTGTGCTCTGGGAGATCCCCCCTGCAACTGCAACTATCCCCTGGAAGCTTCCGGAGGCCAGGAGGTGCAGGCAGCACAGGACCTGGACATGGGTGGGCACGGCATTGATCCTCCTTGTTGGGTGCTGCATCAGGGGGTCAAGGTCTCGGATGAGCTTGGTTATCATTGCCCCATTCAGCCTGTATTTGGAGTATATCTCCTCTTCAGTCTGGCCCAGGAGTGTTATCCACAGCCGTACGATGCGCTCCTGGATCCTGCGTTGGTTCCGGGCTGCAGCCTGGAGCCTCCGCCGCCTTGCCACGATGTATAGACCTGGCATTGTGAAAGTCCTCATGCTCCCACTGTGTCTCCTTAAGTCTGTTTGTTTTGCTCCGCCCATTTTTCCGGTTTGACAATTTTTTTCTTCTTTTTTCTGATTGAACTTCATGGTTACCACCTAGTTTGACTTCTCCTTAAATTACGACTCGCATTTAGCAATTTTGTGGTTTTTCGCAATTTGCGATGTTTGATGAATTGGAATTGCGATTATTTTGCGAATTCGCAAATAAATTCGCAGAATTAGTGAAAATTTGCGGTTACCGATTCCCTATGGGGATTCCACATTTATTCTGTAGATTTATTTTTGCGAATTCGCAATTTACTGTAATTTTGCTTGATGAATTGCGGGAGCCGCAATTGCGATCGCAATAGCTGTTTTGCAGCTATTGCGGGCGCAATTTAAGTTGATGAAACTAGGCCATTGCCAGTTTGATGGCAGACGCTTCTTGTTTCACACGGGAGTGGAGATGGACATTTTGGGGGTTTCAGAATTATGTTGGGACAAAATAGGCCTTTTTATCTAGAACTGGTAGATAACTGGCTAGTCATAACGCCAAAGCAATCGTAATAGTAATAATAGCAGAAAAAAGAAAGGCCATGAATATTCATGATACCAATTTTAAACATAACAGCCATACTGGCACTCAGCCTGCTAATTGCCTCTGGCCTCCAGTTCTTGCTTGTTCCTGCCCGGGTTTTCCTGATCACCGTTCTTCTCACCAACAGAAGCCTCACCCACCCCAGGACCTACTTAATGCAGGCCACAATGCAACTGCACAATGGGGGAGTCACTGGCATTAATACGATAAAGAGGGTGTACACGGGAAATATTTATTGACCTGGCATTGCTACGGTCCCTACAAACTATGAAAAAACAAATAATAGCAATGGGTCAAAGACAACTAAAGCTATCTGGAAAACTGTGTATATGTGTTGGGATACAATCTATGAATCCAAGGTATTCAAGGTGAAAAATTGTGTTCCCATCAGATACCCAACCTGTGCCGCCCTACATCATTTGGGATCCTTCACCCGAAGGAAGTGGAAACATGTCCACTATGGATTAGGTAGATTGTAGCCTAATCGTGTAGAAGGATGCAGGGATGTGTTGGAAAAAAGAGTGGTATCAGGGGGTAAAGATAAATAGCAGTGCAAATTAATAAAAGTGCTATGTGCAATGAACAAGTGAATGAATTAATATTGGGTTGCAGGAATGGAAAATGAATTTTAATAGGATCCTACCCACACCCAAGGTTAAAAAACAGTGCAAAGTAGTGTAACAAATAACTACTTAGTTGTAATCGAGGTCGACATGTTTCTGCAGGATAATAGGGTCAAAAGATCCCTGACTGCTTCTTCAGGACCTTAACACAAGTTGCTACTGCCGATGAGTGTAATATAGTGATTTAGAATCATATCACCTGAAATCACCCGTCGAGATGATCAAGATAGTCATGGAATCATCATGGACGGACAAACACCCAAAGAAAGAAAAATACACAGTTAATAACGATAGCTTGTGAGAAGAGACAATTATCTCATGAGAATTATATGATTGCCAGATAATATTGGTCAATCGTTGCCTAATAATCAACATGAGTTTGGTTAAATCAACCTTGATAACACAAAGAATAGCAATATATTCACTCACCCACTCTCTGGGGACTAAACTCTCCACCTCACCCGGCTACAGCTCAGGTACAAATGGAGCCCCGCTCTATTGGGAAGAAAAGCGAAGAAAACACTATAGAAAGAGGAAGAGCTAGCAGGAGTTTAGGCTAGACACACCCTGTCCCTGATACGCATAGATCATGCATTTCTGGATTTACATATGGCGACCATCAAGGGTGCCTGCCTAAAGCAGCTATACGTGTAGGGAAAATGGCTAGTATCAGAAATATTGACAAAAGATGTTTTTGGACTGATGTATCAGTTTTTTTGGATAGTCTTTGTCCAATAAATCTTGTGGCAGGCTCTTCGCATGTGTTTCAAAGGAACATTTATTCGTACAGTTTCTCTGTATGCGCAAAAATTGCCCATAAGGCAAATTGTCCCGTAGGGACTTGGGATGGCAGCTGTGATAGTTAAGCAAGGAGTTGCGGGCCATTAGTTTTTGGTAAAGTTCTGAAATGAGGCCGTTAGGTGTGCCTTTAATCAATTAGTCTAAAAAGGCCAAATGACAGGTGTTATATTCCATGGTGAATTTCAGGTAGCGATTCCTCTGATTGAGCCACTCATGGAACTCCTTGAGTTGGATCTCATTTCCCCGCCACACCACAAAAATATCATCGATGTAGTGTTTTCAGGCTCGCATACACCCAAGGTGGGGGTTGGTGTCTGCGAGCACGTGCTCCTGTTCGAAATGGTGCACGTATAGATTAGCGAGACTAGGGGCAAAAACGCTGCCCATACTAGTCCCGCTAATCTGTAAATATAGGGAGTCTTCGAAGGCAAAAAAGTTTTCTGTCTTGGCCAGTGTCGCCAATGTCATAATGAATCTGACCGGAGTTATAGAGTTCAAATCCCTTGTGAGTAATAACTCCTCTATCACTTGTAATGTCTCTGTTTGAGGTATAGATGCATATAAACTTTCGACATCGAATGACACCAATAGGTCAGTGTTCATGTCGTATTCAATGTCGGGTAACAATCTTAAGACATCTTTCGTGTCCTTCAAAAAGGTCGGCATTTCCTGTACCATCGGTTGAAGGAACACATCGACAAAGGTCGACAACGGTTCCAAAAGTGAACCTATCCCAGATATTATGGGACGACCCGGTGGAGGGCGTTGGGCCTTGTGTATTTTTGGTAGCTGGTAAAAATAGGGAATGACAGGATTGGATACTCGGAGGTGTTGTCCTCTTTGGGTGTAAGCCATCCTTCCGCAAGGGCTTCTTCCACGATGTGACCTATGATGTTTGTAAGTCTAGCTGTAGGATCTTCTTTGAGTTTTTTATAGGATCGTGTATCATTGAGTTGTCACAAGCACTCATTGCGGTAGGTTTCAACATCAAGGATGACCCCCCCTCCCCCCTTGTCTGCTGATTTTATTACAATAAGGGGATTCTCTGTCAATTCTTTGATGGCATTTTGTTAATTTCTGGATAGATTAGAAAAAGTCCTTTGCCTGGATTCAAAGAGTTCCCGTATGTCATGGTTAACAGCCTCTTCAAAGGTAAGAACCTTTGGGGGCTGACCTAACGTGGTGGGATTGAAAGTCGAAGGTTTCTTCAACCCTGTGTTAACATTGAAACTGGTTTGTGTCATCTCGGTTGTCTTATTTGCAAACAAAAAATGGAGTCTGATCTTTCTGTAGAGTTTGCTTATTTCAATTTGTGCTTGGAAAGGATCTGTATGGTTCGTGGAAACGAAACCAAGGCCTTTATTCAGTACTAGTTCTTGAGTCTCTGTTAGTTCTTGTGAGCTCAAGTTGATGACTAGACTGGTCCCGCGGCGGTTGCTGTTTGATCTTGTGGGATCTTCTTCCCATTCCTCAGATCCATGGTCTGGGGTGGTACGTTCCAGCGAACCTGTCCTTGCCTGGGAGTTCTCTGACGGCCCCGGCTTCTCCTGCCCCCGCCTAAAAAAGACTGTTGGTTGTAGTCTCCATAGAATTGAGGCGGACCATAGGGATTCATCATTGGTGGGAAGGGGGGTTGTTGTCCCCACGGTGAGGGCTGCCACCAAGGTGGAAATTGCGGTTGGGAGAAGGCCTGATTATACCCTCTCCACCCTCTCCTGTTGCCACCTCTTCCCCGCTGTTTGAATGGTGACTGGCTAGTGTTCGAACCATCCGAATCGCTGGAGGCACCATCGGAGCTGGAGCTCCCATAGTTAGATCCTCCCTTATGTGCATCCTTTTGGTTTGTAGGGCGAAAGTTGTCGCTGGTGTATGGATAAACCTTGTGCATCGCGAATTTAGCCAGATCTTTTTTAAATTTCTCTAATTTAGTAAATAGTATAGAGTCTCTGAACTCTTTGCTAGATTTATTTCCATCCTCTTGGTGTTTTGTAAACAATTTACTAGATGAAATAGCTGTTTTAATCTGGCCCTCTAAGACTTGAATCTCCACCATTATTTTGTCTGCTGTCTTTTTTGCCGTTCTTATAATCAGACACAGCCAGTCGCGTGTGCACTTCCACGCTATGAGCGACCAATCATGTAGAAAATCTTTGTCGTCTAAAAATAGACGGGGGACATTTCCCACAATGAGGCCGCTAGGGGCACAGTTGTTTCTTAAGTAGTCTGCCATTACTATTCCATGCACACTCACTCTAGCTTGATTCTTTTTTAGAATGAGCACTTTTGCCCAGCCATCCTCAGATGTAGTAGAGGTGGTTGGTACTGTGTTAAACGGTAGGGTGTTAAAATATCGATTACAAAAATATAGCTGACATAAATATAGTTGTAAAAATATCGTTTACAAAAATATCGACACCCTATACTTAAACAGGTAAGCACATAAATATCTACTCAAATATATCGTTGTAATTAATATAGATGTAAAAAATATCTACTTTTTAAATTAATTAAAATGACATTAAATAATAAATAAATATAAGTACTATTAACAAAATACATTACATTACTTTTATTTTTTAACTATTTAAAACAAATTAACTACACTTTTTCATTATAAACTTAATAAATGTGTACATATACATATATTTAACACATTACTTTATATAACAACAATAATACATACATATAATTAAAATATACAATATATTATTAGTGAAAACATTTGATAGCGTAGGTGTAAAAATTACTATTCCCACTCCAGAGGGTGCAACAGTAGGGAAAGCGTTGGATAGCGTAGGGGTACAAATTACTATTCCCACTCCAGAGGGTGCAACAGTAGGGAAAGCGTTGGATAGCGTAGAGGTAAAAATTACTATTCTCACTCCAGGGGGTGCAACAGTATGGAAAGCGTTGGATAGCGTAGGAGTAAAAATTACTATTCCCACTCCAGAGGGTGCAACAGTAGGGAAAGCGTTGGATAGCGTAGGGGTAAAAATTACTATTCCCACTCCAGAGGGTGCAACAGTAGGGAAAGCGTTGGATAGCGTAGGGGTAAAAATTACTATTCCCACTTCAGAGGGTGCAACAGTAGGGAAAGTGTTGGATAGCGTAGGGGTAAAAATTACTATTCTCATTCCAGGGGGTGCAACAGTAGGGAAAGCGTTGGATAGCGTAGGAGTAAAAATTACTATTCCCACTCCAGAGGGTGCAACAGTAGGGAAAGCGTTGGATAGCGTAGGGGTAAAAATTACTAAATGTATTTAGTCATTTATAAAATAACAAATATTTATTTTTATTTATTTAATCATTAATTAAATAATTAATCAATTAAAATGTAATTAATTTACTACATTTTCACTAAAAAATTCCAGTACACACACCTAAAATTAATAAAAAAATTAACATAATTAATCACATAATTATTAATCAATTAACTAATTGAAATTAATTGACTATTATTTATTACACTATTTATATTCATTTAAGACATTAATTAATCTATTATTTTATTATATTTAAATTACTTCCCACCCTACTCCCCCATAAACCCACAACCCGCTGCGGAACTATTAATACTAAATTCAACATAAAATACATTATTAACTAATAAAATACTACAAAAAATACTACTTTGACTACAAATACTCATTAAAAACACTACATTACTTATAATTATTTAAGAAACGATATTTTTGTAAACTATGTTTTTGTAAACGATATTTATTACAACTATATTAATGTTATCGATATTACTTACCTGTCTGTCGATATTCTGGTCAGACTATATTTTTGTCATCGATATTTCTCCCTGTAGATATTTTTGCAGCGATATTTAGGTAAGTCGATATTTTTGCAACGATATTCCCGTTCTGTACCGTGTTAAACATTTCAAGCATGCTGGGATTCTCTGAGAGTAGTGTCTGGATTTCATTTTCATCAAATGCTAAGCCTAAATTTGTGGCCATGGTAGTAGTTTGATGTGTCTAGTGTTATACTCCAATCGCTCCTCTACCCGATCAAGGTTCCTCCCTATCAACACAATTGAGTCGTGGAAACAGAGTATCACCCGCAGTCTTCTGACTGCACTGGAACACTAATACGATAAAGAGGGTGTACACGGGAAATATTTATTGACCTGGCATTGCTACGGTCCCTACAAACTATGAAAAAACAAATAATAGCAATGGGTCAAAGACAACTAAAGCTATCTGGAAAACTGTGTATATGTGTTGGGATACAATCTATGAATCCAAGGTATTCAAGGTGAAAAATTGTGTTCCCATCAGATACCCAACCTGTGCCGCCCTACATCATTTGGGATCCTTCACCCGAAGGAAGTGGAAACATGTCCACTATGGATTAGGTAGATTGTAGCCTAATCGTGTAGAAGGATGCAGGGATGTGTTGGAAAAAAGAGTGGTATCAGGGGGTAAAGATAAATAGCAGTGCAAATTAATAAAAGTGCTATGTGCAATGAACAAGTGAATGAATTAATATTGGGTTGCAGGAATGGAAAATGAATTTTAATTGGATCCTACCCACACCCAAGGTTAAAAAACAGTGCAAAGTAGTGTAACAAATAACTACTTAGTTGTAATCGAGGTCGACATGTTTCTGCAGGATAATAGGGTCAAAAGATCCCTGACTGCTTCTTCAGGACCTTAACACAAGTTGCTACTGCCGATGAGTGTAATATAGTGATTTAGAATCATATCACCTGAAATCACCCGTCGAGATGATCAAGATAGTCATGGAATCATCATGGACGGACAAACACCCAAAGAAAGAAAAATACACAGTTAATAACGATAGCTTGTGAGAAGAGACAATTATCTCATGAGAATTATATGATTGCCAGATAATATTGGTCAATGGTTGCCTAATAATCAACCTGAGTTTGGTTAAATCAACCTTGATAACACAAAGAATAGCAATATATTCACTCACCCACTCTCTGGGTACTAAACTCTCCACCTCACCCGGCTACAGCTCAGGTACAAATGGAGCCCCGCTCTATTGGAAAGAAAAGCGAAGAAAACACTATAGAAAGAGGAAGAGCTAGCAGGAGTTTAGGCTAGACACACCCTGTCCCTGATGCGCATAGATCATGCATTTCTGGATTTACATATGGCGACCATCAAGGGTGCCTGCCTAAAGCAGCTATACGTGTAGGGAAAATGGCTAGTATCAGAAGTATTGACAAAAGATGTCATATCGTTACTAATACATTCTGATCATTTGGTGAACTATAAGCGCTGAAAAAACTGTATTGAGATTGGTTTGTCACAATGACTCATGCAAAAAGCGAAACACCGACTGCTTGTGTTACGAGCGTTCAAGCAGAGTGAGAACTTTTTTGTCACAAGTGCTTTGAATGCGTAACGATACAAACAGACTTTACCGCCACCAAGTACAAGAGCACTGTGTACTCCTGTGAGCCCACTAAGTTAGTCCCCTACTGTCTCGAAAGTGCATACCTGTCCGTCGGTACTCCTGACATCCGTCTAGGCTGTCATGTGGGAGGTATCTAAACGGACAGGAAGCGGATATTTAAACTTTCTTTAACGGGTTACGAAAAAAAGTCACATGACTACATGTTGTTACGCGCTCTAATTCCCCGGGGCTGCTGGGGATCGTAGTTTATCCATGTGGTTGTTACAGACAGATAGATGAAAATAAAAGAAACACTAAGGACGTATGTCTGCCGTGAGTCTTTTATTTTTTATTTTTATTATTTAAACCGGTGTTTATAAACTGGTACAAGCTGAATATCATGATGTTATTAGATTTAATAATGCCTCCAGTAGAACAGAAAACTATGGTCATACTCCTACCGATAGATGTAATTCTGGTTCACGACATATGAACACCCAATCGGCGGGATATCTACAATGACATCCACGGGATGTCTTCATTAAGATCCGTGTTATCAGTTTGTAATTTAAACACCCACCTTTGTTCTCTTCTATGTAGGAAGGTGCTAATGTCAGAGATTTTTTTGGGTATCATAGGTTGTTCTAACACTGTCCAGTGTAAATCTGTGGGAGCATGGTGGGCTGCTAAGAAATGCTTTGTCAATCTCGTAGCCTGCTTGTTACAACGTATTGAGCTCTTGTGCTCTGATATCCTTGTTTTTATTTTTCTGGTGGTTATGCCCACGTACTTTTTATCACAGGGACAACTGATTAAATAGATTAGGTTCGAACTGTTACAATTCGTAAACCTACGTTGTTCCCATGGTCGTTCTGTACCGATGTTGATCTGGGTAGATTTACAAGTTTGAGGGCATGCTGCACATTGTCCACGCGGATGATGTCCGGTAACTGCGGGCATCTCCCAAAGGGTGCCTGTGGTTCTTGAAGGTACCATTTTCGGTCTTGTATGGACCAATTTGTCCTTTAGATTTTGTCCCCTTTTAAAAGCAAAAAGGGGAACAGGCAATTTATCTTTCCCAGTGTTTAAGATGCCCCGTGTTTTTTGATGATTTTAGAGATGTGATTTGACAGTGTGCCGAATGTGGTGACACATGTCATACGTTCAGTTTTCTCTTTGGGGGGCATTATTTCTAGTAGGCTGGCTCTGTTGTTGTTCGCCGCTCGTTTTTTGGACTGATGTATCAGTTTTTTTGGATAGTCTTTGTCCAATAAATCTTGTGTCAGGCTCTTCGCATGTGTTTCAAAGGAACATTTATTCGTACAGTTTCTCTGTATGCGCAAAAATTGCCCATAAGGCAAATTGTCCCGTAGGGACTTGGGATGGCAGCTGTGATAGTTAAGCAAGGAGTTGCGGGCCATTGGTTTTTGGTAAAGTTCTGAAATGAGGCCGTTAGGTGTGCCTTTAATCAATAAGTCTAAAAAGGCCAAATGACAGGTGTTATATTCCATGGTGAATTTCAGGTAGCGATTCCTCTGATTGAGCCACTCATGGAACTCCTTGAGTTGGATCTCATTTCCCCGCCACACCACGAAAATATCATCGATGTAGCGTTTCCAGGCTCGCAGACACCCAAGGTGGGGGTTGGTGTCTGCGAGCACGTGCTCCTGTTCGAAATGGTGCACGTACAGATTAGCGAGACTAGGGGCAAAAACGCTGCTCATACTAGTCCCGCTAATCTGTAAATATAGAGAGTCTTCGAAGGCAAAAAAGTTTTCTGTCATGGCCAGTGTCGCCAATGTCATAATGAATCTGACCGGAGTTATAGAGTTCAAATCCCTTGTGAGTAATAACTCCTCTATCACTTGTAATGTCTCTGTTTGAGGTATAGATGTATATAAACTTTCGACATCGAATGACACCAATAGGTCAGTGTTCATGTCGTATTCAATGTCGGGTAACAATCTTAAGACATCTTTCGTGTCCTTCAAAAAGGTCGGCATTTCCTGTACCATCGGTTGAAGGAACACATCGACAAAGGTCGACAACAGTTCCAAAAGTGAACCTATCCCAGATATTATGGGACGACCCGGTGGAGGGCATTGGGCTTTGTGTATTTTTGGTAGCTGGTAAAAATAGGGAATGACAGGATTGGATACTCGGAGGTATTGTCCCTCTTTGGGTGTAAGCCATCCTTCCGCAAGGGCTTCTTCCACGATATGACCTATGATGTTTGTAAGTCTAGCTGTAGGATCTTCTTTGAGTTTTTTATAGGATCGTGTATCATTGAGTTGTCGCAAGCACTCATTGCGGTAGGTTTCAACATCAAGGATGACCACCCCTCCCCCCTTGTCTGCTGATTTTATTACAATAAGGGGATTCTCTGTCAATTCTTTGATGGCATTTTGTTAATTTCTGGATAGATTAGAAAAAGTCCTTTGCCTGGATTCAAAGAGTTCCCGTATGTCATGGTTAACAGCCTCTTCAAAGGTAAGAACCTTTGGGGGCTGACCTAACGTGGTGGGATTGAAAGTCGAAGATTTCTTCAACCCTGTGTTAACATTGAAACTGGTTTGTGTCATCTCGGTTGTCTTATTTGCAAACAAAAAATGGAGTCTGATCTTTCTGTAGAGTTTGCTTATTTCAATTTGTGCTTGGAAAGGATCTGTGTGGTTCGTGGAAACGAAACCAAGGCCTTTATTCAGTACTAGTTCTTGAGTCTCTGTTAGTTCTTGTGAGCTCAAGTTGATGACTAGACTGGTCCCGCGGCGGTTGCTGTTTGATCTTGCGGGATCTTCTTCCCACTCCTCAGATCCATGGTCTGGGGTGGTGCGTTCCAGCGAACCTGTCCTTGCCTGGGAGTTCTCTGACGGCCCCGGCTTCTCCTGCCCCCGCCTAAAAAAGACTGTTGGTTGTAGTCTCCATAGAATTGAGGCGGACCATAGGGATTCATCATTGGTGGGAAGGGGGGTTGTTGTCCCCACGGTGAGGGCTGCCACCAAGGTAGAAATTGCGGTTGGGAGAAGGCCTGATTATACCCTCTCCACCCTCTCCTGTTGCCACCTCTTCCCCGCTGTTTGAATGGTGACTGGCTAGTGTTCGAACCACCCACGATGGTCGCCATATGTAAATCCAGAAATGCATGATCTATGCGTATCAGGGACAGGGTGTGTCTAGCCTAAACTCCTGCTAGCTCTTCCTCTTTCTATAGTGTTTTCTTCGCTTTTCTTTCCAATAGAGCGGGGCTCCATTTGTACCTGAGCTGTAGCCGGGTGAGGTGGAGAGTTTAGTCCCCAGAGAGTGGGTGAGTGAATATATTGCTATTCTTTGTGTTATCAAGGTTGATTTAACCAAACTCAGGTTGATTATTAGGCAACCATTGACCAATATTATCTGGCAATCATATAATTCTCATGAGATAATTGTCTCTTCTCACAAGCTATCGTTATTAACTGTGTATTTTTCTTTCTTTGGGTGTTTGTCCGTCTTGATCATCTCGACGGGTGATTTCAGGTGATATGATTCTAAATCACTATATTACACTCATCGGCAGTAGCAACTTGTGTTAAGGTCCTGAAGAAGCAGTCAGGGATCTTTTGACCCTATTATCCTGCAGAAACATGTCGACCTCGATTACAACTAAGTAGTTATTTGTTACACTACTTTGCACTGTTTTTTAACCTTGGGTGTGGGTAGGATCCTATTAAAATTCATTTTCCATTCCTGCAACCCAATATTAATTCATTCACTTGTTCATTGCACATAGCACTTTTATTAATTTGCACTGCTATTTATCTTTACCCCCTGATACCACTCTTTTTTCCAACACATCCCTGCATCCTTCTACACGATTAGGCTACAATCTACCTAATCCATAGTGGACATGTTTCCACTTCCTTCGGGTGAAGGATCCCAAATGATGTAGGGCGGCACAGGTTGGGTATCTGATGGGAACACAATTTTTCACCTTGAATACCTTGGATTCATAGATTGTATCCCAACACATATACACAGTTTTCCAGATAGCTTTAGTTGTCTTTGACCCATTGCTATTATTTGTTTTTTCGGAGTCACTGGCATGCCAAAGGTGCCCCAGAAGCAAACCTGTCTGTGCCTGGACCGTGCCCAGTGCCCCAACTGGTATACCATCGCTGAGCTCTACACCCTCAACCTTGGATGCCGCAATAAACACATTCCAACCCACACTCCAAGTTAGGATATTTCACCTGCAACTACTGCCACTTCACCTGCCACAGCATACACATCAGCCCACCGCCCAGTCCAACCACAAGCACACCACAGACACCGCCTAAGCAAAAACACCAACTTGCATGTGCCCTTCTCAACACGTGATCATTATGCAAACACACCACCGAGATTTGGGGCCTCATCTACACCCTCAGACCCAACATCCTCTTCCTCACGGGGACCTAGCTCAACCCCACTTCTGCTCCCGACCTCACCATTGCATTACCCAAAGCATACAAGATCACAACTTCATCAACAAGCCTGGCGGAGGGATCACCACTGTACAAGGAATCAATCCAATGCCCTATCACAAATAAAATCTCCCTTTCCTTTGAACACCACAACGTCTGACTTCAAACAGACAGCAAAAGCCCCATCAAGGGCACCCTGCCTACAATCCTCCAGGACCAGGACCAGCCTTCTGCAACTTCATCGCCCCACCATAGATTCCAGCAACTTAATTTTCCTCGGCAACCTGAATTTCCATCTCAGGGACCACAATGACATCAACACTACCAACCTTCTCAACAGCATGAACAACATCTGACTCACCCAACTCTTCCATGACCCCACGCATAGTGCAGGCCACTTGCTGGACCCCATCTTCACTGCAAGCGACTGCATCAGGTACAGTCACACCACATTCCTCACCTAAACCGACCACTCCATTTTCCACTTCAACATCACCAGCTCACGCCCCTCACCACAGCTGGAGTAAAGTCTCAAAGGACACATGGATTAATGCCCTAACCACCACCCTCTCCACCTCATCCATCAACCTAGACCAGAATTTCAGAAACGTCAACAGTTGGATCATCAAATTCACCAACAGTGTCGCTCTCATCGGCAACAACACCTACAGTAAGTCCACCACCCAGGCTAGCTGGTACACTGAAGACCTCAGAACCGCTAAATGACATTGAAAACAGCTGGAAAGGAGATGGCGCACTAGCAAGGAAACGATCAACAAGACTGTCTTCAAGACAATCTTCAACCTCTACCACTGACAGTTGTAAGAATTGAAGAAAAAGGCCTTGGCTTCATGCATCAAATCAAGTTTCAGTAAAAACAAAGAACTCTTCAACATTGTCAAAGAATTATCCAGCCGCTCAGCTGTAACAAACAACATTATCCCCTCACAGGAACTCTACAACAACCTTGCAGACTTCTTCCATGACCAGATCGCCAACAACTGCAGAAACCTCAAACCCCAGCCCAAGGTCACTGACATATTCAAGCAACACAATGACCCCGCTGCCACCAAAGACATCCAACTTACTGAATGGAGCTAGTTCACCCCACAGGACACCGTCTTCATCATGAACTCGGTCCACTCAGGGGCCTCAACCAACCATGCTGTCACCACATCTTCAACCTAGGCAAAGCCAGAATCAGCCACACACTAATCACCTTATTTAACACCTCAGTTGTCATGGCCACCTTTACCAAGGACTGGGAACATGCAGAAGTCAACGCCCTGCTAAAGAAGTCATCAGCAGACCCCATTGAACTCAACCTCTACCAATCAATCTCCCTGTTCCCAGCCTGGTAAAGTAATAGAAAAAAACACCAATCAAAAAGTCTTTTCATATCTGGAATGAAACTTCCTACTTGGCTCCCAATATGGATTTCACAGCAACTACAGCACCAAGACAGTCCTCATTGCTGCTACCAATGCCATCTGAACCTTACTCGGCCGAAGAGAGACTGCGTCTCTGATTCTCCTAGTCGTCTTTGCAGCCCTCAAGACAGTCTCCCACCACACACTCATCACAACGCTGCACGACATAGGTATTCACTTGAAGAAAGCAAAAATGGCTACCTTCACCTTCGAACCCAAGCAAATCATCTGTAGAGCACCCTAGTATCCATGCTCAGCCCCACCTTCTTCAGCACTGATATGACACCTCTGGCCAGCATCGCCAAAACCCATGGACTCAACATCATATCCTACGCCGACGACACACAGCTCAATCTCTCCTTATCTGAGGACACCACTAACACTAAGGCCAACTTTCGCAACTGCATGACAGACATCGACAACTGGATGGAGGACAACTCCCTAAAGCTCAACACCGACAAGGCAGAGCTTCTGATTTTCGGACACAAGAGCTCCACAAAGGACGCATGCTAGTGGCCCTTAGAACCCGGTCCGACTCCTACCCCCACTGACCATGCATCATTCTTGACAACAAGCTAACCATGACAACTCAGGTCAACTTTATCCCCTCCTCCTGCTTCTTTATCCTTTGCATGCTTCATAAGATTTCAATTAACTATCCCTAAGCTTTAGGCACGCCATAACCATGTCCCTCATCTTCAGCCGACGGTACTAGGACAACGCTCTCTACACAGGGATCTCAGCTCACTTCCTGCTACAGCCAATACAGAACATCTCAGCCAGACTCGTCCTGTATCTCCTTAGATAAACCCACATCACCCCCTACATCAAGGAATTCCACTTGCTCCCTGTACAGAAAAGATGCCAGTTCAAGCTCCTAACTCATGCATACAAGGCTCTACACAACTGTGGACCTGCCACCTTGAACCACCGCCTGAACTTCCATCTCCCCACCAGACACCTCCGCTTTTTTCCCTTTCTCTAACCCTCACCCCGCATTTGACATACAAGATGCAGAGATTGCCCCTTCTACCAAGCAGCGAAGACATGAAACCTCCAAATCTCTTTTAGAGTTCTGAAAGTCCCTGAAGACCTGGCCATTCGCCTAATGAACGGGGCCATGCAGGCGTCTGGATACCCTCACTGGTGACAGAAAATACTCTACAACTCTACTGAATGATTGATTGCTAACAATTACAGCAATACAAAAATGTGCTATCAATACTATTTTTCAACCAACAGTAATATTACTATATGTACAGTAATGCCAATAGTAATCACAATACCACTAGTATTGATACAGTCAGACCTTATTCAGGAATCATGGGGCATGCAGGGTCTACTTGGCCTCAACTTTGGGGAAAGGGGTCAGTTCACTTTGATGTTCCAGGGTGCATCCTAATATATGGCTCTGCACACTGTGACAAGTACAGGATCTGCAGCATGTGACTCTCAGTGGGAGCCAAAGCGAGCTGTTACATGCTTCTCAGGGAAATTAGGGTGGAGGTACAGCAAAGGCAGGACTCCTTAAACACTCAATGGTGCATAACTTGATTAAAATCAGTCAAAACCAAAAGAGTTGCTGTTCCTATTTCAAAGCTGGTTGATTATTATTATATAATCTAAACCCGTCTTCCACCATCTCATATTTTAAAATTATTCGCGCAAGAGCATTCACCCACCCCAAGAGGTAGCATGCTTCATCACTGTTTTAGCGACTCGTAGGGCTGGCGCTGCAATGACCAAAAAGCCACCTGAAATGGGCTCTTTACCCGAGATCCTTTCCAATTATGCCGTATGTGCCCATGATTGCGATTAGATCTCATGAAGTAAATGTAGATTTGTGCATGTAAATGATTAAAATTTACTAGAAATCCCTAAAACTACTTAATTTGAAGGGATCCTGTTAAGGAATAAAAACAAAAGAGGGAAATGTAAAGGGAATAATGTATCCCTTATTCCCCTTTGAGATGGACATATTTCTTGCCCATGACTGTCTACATTGATCAATGGCAATTCTTCAGGACTGAATTGTTACCTATTCTACCTAAAGGGTGCCCTATTTTACAAAAATATAGTGACCCCCAGTCCTTAACTCACCAACACTCTTAATGTACAGTGGTGTATACTAATACCTATCAATTTGTTTGTATTCCCACTCTGTCAAGACTGTCATTCAAACAGCATCGGATAGTTGTGATCAGCATTTTACAGACAATATGCTGAAATTCCATATAAACACCTGATAGGTATTAGTACAACCACAATGCACTAAGAGTGATGGTGTGATAACACCACTATATTTTCACAGAATAGGACACCCTTTAGGAAGTCTAGGTAGCAATTTATTCCTGAATAATTACCATTGATCTATTCAGACAGTCATGGACAAGAAACATGCCTACCTAATTGGGGAATAAGGGGTACATTATTTCTTTGACAGCCCCCTCTTTTTGTATTTGATCCTTAACAGGCTCCCTTTCAATTAAAGTAGTATTAGATTTCTAGTTATTTTTAATCATTATTTATATGCACCAATCTACATTTAACCCCTGAGATCTAATAACAATCCTGGACTCATAGGGCATAATTGGAAAAAATCTCCAGCAAAGAGCCACTTTCAGGGGCTGCGGCATTGCAGCACCGGCCTAATGATCAAGCATGCCAGTTGGGGTTAGTGAGGCTCTTGCTCCAATAATTTAAATATTTCAGGCAGCTGGTAATAGGTTTAGATTATACAATAATAATCAACCTGCTTTGGCATAGGAACAGCACATATTTCGGGTTTGACGGAGTATGCAAGAGGGGGTATATGTGATGGACCTTTAAAGCTCCCGCGTTGCTTCATGTTTCTTTCTGTACTTCTAATATCAGAATCAGAATCAGAAAAAATCTTTATTCGGTTATTTGCACAAAACAACCATAAAAGCACAATTTGATAAAAACATCATCTTAAAAACGAAATATCTAAAATCCTCTTATCCAAAAATATAAACACATTTGATCTAGTGCAAAGATTTACAGAGATTCTAGGCATTTTAACCCTCCATACTGTTTCTAAATTTTAGGGCTAATTTTAAAAAGCTGATTACAAATAAAGTGCATTCATCTTTTAGCAGCTGTAGATAGCAAAGTGCAGGTCTAACCTGGGTAAAATTCAATTTTTTAAGAAGAGGTTTAAGATAAATCCCCTGAGGTGTATCATAAAATGAACAAATAAATAAAAAGTGCACCAAATCCTGTGGAGACACATGGTCGCAGCCGCAGGACGGTAGCACTTGGCCTTGATGGCTACCTTTTGGGACTGCTAGACCCAGACGAAACCTAATTAACAGGAAACGGTCAAAGCTTGACATTGGCCAGGACAAATAGGGTTCCATAGAGAATGTGGTTTGTAAAACAACATATTTTCGAACACTACTTTTGTTTAGTTCCGCCTCCTCACGCTGTAGGTTCTGCATGAGAGAAAAGGTGTTCTTTACGAACTCTAAATCAGCTATGGTGATAGAGTCAGGGTTCAGAAAAAGTTCAGGGTGCCCTAAAGCGAGGAAGCAATTTTTCCAATTCATGGGATTTTTAACATATTGTCCCATTATAAAGATTCTCTCAAAAGCTGGTGGTTTAACGGTAAATCCTTGTTAAGCCAACATTTCAACCAGCATGTTAAAGGTCGTAGTGCTATGATGTCACTTAAATAGGGAGAACCTAGTTCTTTGTGCACTATAAAGTTAGCAGTTCCCCTCGGGACCCCCAACAGCTGTTTCAAGAAATTATTTTCAGCTACCACCAAATCATTAATAGCTATATGCCCCCATAACTCACTTTCATAACAGCCTAACGCCACGCTCTTAGCCTGGTAAATTTTTAGCAGCGCGGCAATTGGCTGTTTGCCCATTTTCCTTGCAAAAAATAAAAATGGCCGCATTAGCCCGGGTTATCTCCCCCTTTTTCCTCTGTATGGCGGGTCCCCATTTCAGTTGGTTGTCAAATAGGACCCCTAGGTATGAGAAGGTTTTTGTTGTAGGGATCTTCTCCCCGTTTACATGAAATGGGAGCGTCCTGTTATGTCCTTTGCCTACATTCATTACAAAGAATTTTGAATTATTAATGGCAAGATCCCGGGTTTTCATAAAACTGAAAAAGGTGTCAAGCAACAATTGGAGGCCTTTTGCGGTCCTAGCCAAAAAAACAGCATCATCCGCATATAGGAGGACCAGTAACCCTCTGCGCCCAACATAATGGTAATCGGCGCCTGTATTTAAAAGATTGTTCTCTAAATTGTTAATATATAAGTTAAAAAGAAACGGGGCCAGGATACAGCCCTGTTTTACACCCCGGTGTACTTCGAATTCCCTGGTTACCTTCAAGTCCTGGGAATATCGACCATTAGCTCGGGTGTCCTGGTGTAAATCCGCCAGAAGGTTGATCAGGTTCTGTTCTACCGCCATATTTCCCATGGCCTCCCATAACTTGGCCCGGTTGACACAATCAAAGGCCGAGGAAAAGTCCATAAAGGCCATATAAATTGTGCCCTGACGTGCCAACGTATATTTTCCCAGTACCATGTACAGGTTAAGGCACTGTGAGATGGTGGAGTGACCTGGTCTAAAACCATACTGAATCAGGGAAATTATATTGTTTTCTTCAGCCCAGGCTGTTAACCTGTTCAAAATTACACCTCCCACTACTTTGACCACCAAATCGATTAGGGATATTGGCCTGTAGCAGGTCGTGCTATTTCGATCCCCTTTTTTAAAAACTGGGACTATCATGGATACCCCCCAAGACTTAGGGCATCCGTGATTTACAACTACGTTAAGTACAGCAGAGAGAACGGGCGCCCATAATGATACCCTTGATTTAAAAAGGTCCGGGGGCAGGCCATCAGGCCCGGGTGCTTTATTACTGGATAGGACCATAATACCGTTTTCCACCTCACAAATAGAAAATAGCAGAGGGTTGTCACCTCGATCACCTCTTTTATATTCTGGCTGTGGCGTTTCACAGTTAAAAATTGAACTAAAATGGGAGACCCACTCTTCTTCTAATATGTGTGTACCTATAGAAGAGTCGCCTGGGGATTCAAACAGGGGTTTATTAATAATTCCCCCAAATTTTGCACTATTTCCAAGTATTGTGGGATCTGACAGCTTTTCCCAGATGGAAGCTTTCACTTCTGCTTTACGTACAGCCAGAACCTTTTTGTAGGTAAGGCGGGCTACCCTGATACTTAGCGGATCCCTCGGTCTGGCTTTTAAAGCCATCTTTAGGTCATGACTTGCCCTCGAGCAAGAGTGATCAAACCATTTAGGGTCACTACATGCCCGACCTGTGGAGGGTATGGTTAGCATTGCCCCAACTTTTGAGACCATGCCATCATAGGCTAAGATAATTTCCTGGGCTGAACGTACTGGAGAGACGCAGGTTGATAACTCGATATTGCACGTATTATTAATCTGTTCGTACAATTGGGCCGAGATCACCTTTACCCACTTTAGGCGTCTTTTGCCATTCGTACATTTTAGGACCCCACCATCTACCCTTTTTTTTGCACATTTAAGATCTTGCCTCCTAGATGAATGCAGACCGGGTTGGGGTCGCTAAGTGAGTTCTCAAGAATATTAAAACCTGACATGGGTGCTGAGAGTACTAGAAAGAAGTATGTGATCAATATAGGACCCCCGTGCTGCCTTTATATGTGGGGACTTCATGAAGAATATGATCGTCCACCTGGGACATGGCAGTGATAAAATCAAATTCATCCATAAAGTTGTTCAGTAAATTGCCCCGGGGGGTATGATCAAAATGAAAACCTTCTAGTCTGTTGCAACCCATTAAACCGGTTACGGTGTTTGCTGGGTTCCCACAGGAGGTACATTAAAATCCCCTGCAATGACAATCTGGGGTGAAAGTCTCTCTGTGTTATCCCTAAGGAAACTGCCTAGTTCAGCAATCTTACAATCCCCTTTTTTGTTAACAGAATTGTAAAAATTAATCAGGGTTATTGAATCTTTCCCGTTTTTGACAGACAGTATTTGGATGTCGTTATCACAGAAGGAAAATCTTATAACAGAACATGTTAATGCTAGATCAATGTACACAGCCAGTCCCCCTCTAGCTCTACCTCTCCTGGACTGCTTGGCTGGCACAAAGAAGCTTTTGTGCCCTTCTATGAATACGTTGTTTCCTACCAGCCATGTTTCTTGTAGGCAGATTGCTGGATGAGATTTTATAAAAGTCACCCACATTGGGTCGTTGATTTTACCCGCTAGTCCAGCAATGTACCATGATATTATGCTGTCCCTTCTTATAGTTGCATCTGTTCGGGCCAGGACTTCATCCCCTGTATCTTTCCCAAGTAAAATCACAAAACTTGACTCAATGATATCCCCTGCATCTATTTCCGAATCAAGGTTGATGATCCGTTCACTTGTTGACGTTTGCATTTGTTCACAAGTCTGTGCGGGCATAGCAACGGCTGACTCATCGTATGTCAGCGGATCGTTGGCTGACATCACGGGTCCTATAAGCTCCTTGATTCTATTTATTTCCACAGATGTAACATTCAGCAGTTGTTTTGAAGCGACCCGTGGTGCTAAATCATGAGCCAGAACATCCTGCGGCTTATCCCTATTTCCAGGTGCGAGAAAAAGTCCTAGGACATCTAAGTGTATGAGTGGGCAATCAGGTCAGACCAGTGATCAAGAAGGAACAATCAAAAAAGGTGTCAAATTTATATAAAAAGTATATTTTTAATCAACATATTTAAAAATCATATTAGGAATGACCAAAGGGCCAAACAATAAGATGGGTATATAAAAAATTATTTTCAAAATTACATACAGTTCCAATAGACAATTAACATAAAACTTATATTCCACACAGTGAAGGATATCGACAGAAACATGGGAATAGTGACATAGATAATGAAAAAAAGCATAAAAACTCGACGCGCGTTTCGGCAGAGGACCGCCTTCTTCAGGAGACACAGTTTAATTCCTGAAATATAGTCATAAAAAATATATATTTGTGTCAGCATATCAACGAAAGTATAACAGAATAGCAAAACACCTTATTTACTGTTACCAACACATTTAGAACATTATTCCTTACTTAATGACTGACCATGACTAGCGATTTGTACACTCAAAGCCAATGATTAGCAGAATAACATCTGGCGATTGTACAGTATCTGACTCGGAGAAAGACCATCATGAATAAGTCATTGAGGACAACCCCCTACATTTATGAAGCACTCAATAGAGCTTCTATACTTCGGCTGAAGTTGGATCACTTCACAGTACATAAAATTGGAAGTTTATCTTTTAAGATGAAGAACATGATAGACATACATTGGTCACGTGACTCTTATTGTTTGTTAGAAGAGGGTCATGATGTAACTTAGCAAAATACTAAATTTACAGCAATATACTTACAACAATGGAGGCTCTATCCATGCAGCAAGAACACTGAAGGTGAACTCTTCATGTAGTAGTTTTGGGTGAATGTATAATTATCGGATGAAAGGGATCCTAATAATGAAATTGACATTAGTAAATAGAGGGAATCTAAAAGATATTCATCTACGAATAAACACAATGGCTCAAACGTTCTGCACAAGACATGTGGATAGCACTGCAGTTTCAGTTAGAATCACTGGAGTAGTGAGCAAGAGATGGATGGAGTACTCAAAGAGATAGAGCCCGCACATCACAACACTGTTGGTTAAAGGTTATGTAGCGGATTCATAATTATACAGAGCCTATGCTTGAACATTTACCTGATATTCGTGTGAATGTTCTAGACGGTTTTGACAATCGAGTAATATAATGATTACACCGCCAGGAGCAGTCTGCTCAATCCTGGTCAAAGTATGCACTTATTAGGATCCCAAGCGAAATCTACCAGCTGCTGGAAGAATGAAGACATGATGAAAAAACGGGAAGGGGGGAAGGATAGGGACTAAATTTACTAGACGATAGAGGAATAATGTATAGTACAGATCTTTAAATCATTAGTGCCATCTCTGTACCTGAAATTTCCAGGTGGGACGTGCGAATTATGATGTATGAGGCTTATTCTTTAGACAGACCTTGATGGCCGTAATGTAGATATCCCATATCTGATAGGTAAAACAATTAGGCTAAAAAATAAAAAGAAGCAGTAAACGGGCTTACTGATCATTGATGGTGGCTTTTGTCACAGCATTGATCTGGAATTTATTCAACTAATAGTAGAAGATTCATTATAGATGTATCAATTACCTTAATTTAAAATAATGTAGCGGTTAATGGTATTCACACTTCAGACAGGTCGACTGATGATGGCGCCTTATTGTGAGGATTAAAATAGGCTCTGAAAATAGAGTCATGATGACGAATTAATATTGTGAAGTCTCAATCTTGGTAAATAGCGAGACAGTCTTAAATATCTTAGCGTCTTAGTGTGCCCAGCATGCCCAACATAGCGAGACAGTTTCGATTACCTTAATTTAAAATAATGTAGCGCTTAATGGTATTTGCGTTTCAAACAGGTCGACTGGTGATGGCGCCTTGTTGTGGGGATTAAAATAACCTCTGAAAATAAAGTCATAGTAACAATTTAGTATTGAGAAGTCTCAATATTGATAAATAGCGAGACAATATTAGATATCTTAGCGTCTCGGTGTGCTCAACGTGCCCAACGTGGCGGGGTTCTTACCGTGAATCGAATAGTCGAAGACGGACAGCAAGATGGTGCTGCTCCGAGAATCGTCGTGTGGGGACCCGTCCTCCACGAAAACAGAAGATAGCCAGCGGGCGGCTAATTCCTTATTTAAAGCAAAGTTTGGCGCGAAAGGTGCCGATCACACTCATAGTGCCGGTGGACTCGAAGTAGGACTAATGGATCGACAACGGTCTGAAAGTATCCCGTTCCAAGATGGCGCATGAAAGTGCGCGAATACGATGAATCCCATAAGACTACCGGCGCATATTATTATACATAGAGTATATGATTTATTCATCAAAGTATTCGTAATAATACCAATTAGCTCAGAAAAAGGGGGGAATTTTTAATATATTGATTTTAAACAATATTGCTATATCGAAAATTGGTCAGTGAAAATTAGATCGATATGTAACATTATCCCTATAAATGTATGTGTGTAAATATACCACATATGCAGAAAGGCTAACGATACGTAATGTGGTATTGGTAATCTACTCAATGATTCATACTATTAGTAGATCTCAAAAATAGAACTGGTTGGATCTCAAGGTTCCAACACCTATCCCATTTAAGTATCGTGGATACAATGGTCAAGTTCTCAAGTTGTTCAAAAATCAAATTAGTCCTTGGAAACATAGTGCACGTTTGTCTTCCTACTCTAGTGGGCATCAAAAGTATTCTTAATCATTGGGCATATGTATGATTAAGTAATTATTTATCGGTACGTTCTAGGTAATATTAATCATTACAGAACACTAGTAATACAATAATTCGGAACATACAATTGTAACTTAGGATGGGGAAATAATCGAAAAAATCGATTAGTAATGATTGTCGATTATGA
Organism: Lissotriton vulgaris; assembly: GCF_964263255.1. NCBI lineage: Eukaryota > Metazoa > Chordata > Amphibia > Caudata > Salamandridae > Lissotriton > Lissotriton vulgaris. The sequence continues at coordinate 657,233,911 of NC_141697.1, forward strand.
TTGTCAAAAACTATATATGTCCAAATGAATATATGGTTAGAGGAACAGCTATGTGAAACAACCTATTCTGCACAAAGAAGTGAATAACTATGTTACTATTCCCATGTTTCTGTCGATATCCTTCACTGTGTGGAATATAAGTTTTATGTTAATTGTCTATTGGAACTGTATGTAATTTTGAAAAGAATTTTTTATATACCCATCATATTGTTTGGCCCTTTGGTCATTCCTAATATGATTTTTAAATATGTTGATTAAAAATATACTTTTTATATAAATTTGACACCTTTTTTGATTGTTCCTTCTTGATCACTGGTCTGACCTGATTGCCCACTCATACACTTAGATGTCCTAGGACTTTTTCTCGCACCTGTTGCTACCCTGCCCTAGGAGTCTATAGATCTTCACTACCCAGGGGGTCCTTGTTATTCTCACCTGCTTATCCCTATTTCCAACAGTATAACGTAAATCTAGGGGGTATCTGTTGTTGATGTTAGAGACTTTTCGTGATGTCAATCTACTCCCTCAAGGCCTTCCTGCTGATGGAAGGCGTCAAAGCGATTGTAAGTGGGTACCCTGTACTGGGTGTCGTGGTAATCATAGTGACCACTTCCAAAGGCATAATTTGGGCGCGTGATATCATTGGCCAGTGAAAAGTTTTCATGATGGGTATAGTACCTAGGTCTGTGTGTGTGCTGGCGATATATGTTTCTTTGGGCCGGGAGGGATGGGGGATAGAAATAGCTGTGATCTACTGTTTGGATCCTGCTTTCTAGGTCACCTTCCTTTCCTCCAACCGCTAATGTGGTTTGCCACCCGCCGGTCTTTAAAGTTTATTACGTTGCAGTAACCTTCATAATTTTTTTCCTCTGTCCTACCCAGTTTAATCTCCGAACATGTAGGATTTGTCCGCTTAGAAAGGGGGGGAATGGGCCTATGTCTGGTAAGCCAATGACTAACCTTGTTTTTTAATTCTAGATGACCTTCAAACTTTCCTGCATCTAGTGTGTGTCCTAGGTTGCACACTTAAAGGGACCGTCTCATCTGTACCCCCACCCGTTATCACAGGAGGAACTATTAGGGGTTCTTTATGCCCCTTGTCTAAGAGTTTTGGTAACTGTGATTGTTTAGCCAATTTACAAGTGCCTGATGTGGCTGCAGGGGTGTTTTTATTGATTGGAGGGCATATCGGCTTGGCTTTGTTTTTATACTGGTTTTGGGTTTGGAAAGTTTTGACATACTTCATCAAAATTTCATTATTTCGCAGATGAACTTCTCCCATCTTTTCTAATTTCTCATCTATCGTGATTACTCTTTGTAATAGAGGGAACATAAGGGACTTCATTAAATGTTATATTTTTGGCATGAGAGTCTCCACAAAAGTGTTGTTATCACTTGACTTGTTGATCGGGTTAGTGTCAGTATCAATGATCTCAAGGACTATACTACTCTCAGAGGCTGTCAGCTGACTTTGGTCTACTGATTTGGGTGTTTGTACTACGGTGTTAGAGTCTCTCTGTGCTGAACTCACAGTTACCCCCCTGGCCAAGCATGTAAGGAGTCAGGGACAACCTGCTTTCCCGAGTGACAAAGTCAGATGGGGGAATTTGAGATGATGGAGTTAACTGCTTGTTCTCTGTGTCAGGGAAGCCTGCAAAAGATTCCATAAGGATAGAGTCTTGAGAATATACCGTGTGGGTAGATGAATTAACCTGCATGTGCAGATCCTGGGTTGGCTGAGTGGAAAGGCACATACTTGGGGTTAATGAGAGGTGCCTCTCCGTGCTCTCTATCGCATTGACGACAACCCCTATAGTCTTTGCGAGCATTCTATTAATCGCGGTAAGGCTTGGGAGAGGTGTAGTAACTTGAGGCCTTTTCCTTGAAGTGGAACGGGTCGACATAGGTGTACTTCTGTTCTTACTCATTATGATGGTAAAATGTCTTGATATAGAATAGTTATACGTAGACCCTCGTACAGAGTACCGCTCAGGGTTTATATACAGACAGAGCGATTAAATTGGAGCAGGTGAAGAAGCACGTGATATAAATACATACACAGGATATATAAAGAGTCACCTTTGTCGATGTCTCAGTAGATCCACGGGGGGTGGCCCAGCCCAGTCTCTGCGGGGGTGACGTGGATTTTATAGCGCCTCCTGGCGTGTATTCCCCGGCAGCAGGGCCGCAAGGGAGCTTGGAAGATGGAGTTTTGTGCTGCCCTCGGTCTCCCCCCTCTGCGGCCGCGCTCAGAGTGGAATGCAGTGGCGGCGGGGAGATGCCGGTGTGCGGTGTCCAGAAAGAGAGATCAGGTGCTGCGTCCAGATAGACTTTACCACAGGCAGCAGGGCAGGATGCAAGGTAGGCACTAGCACTAACGGAAAAATTTAGCCAGATGTACTTCTAATATAAGTCGATTGTCTAGTCCAGTGCTTATCTTTATAAAAAAATTTACTTTAATGCTTTTTATAACATAATTCTACACACTACAAATGTGAGGGTGTCAGAGAATCTGATCCTAAAGGTGAGAATAACTACCCCTCTGTTCCTCCCTCCACATCCCCTCATTCTCCTCTTGCGTTAGGGTAATTCTGGTGTGGGTCTGAAACAGAGGTGAAATGCTCCCCCCATCGCAGGAAGAGTTGTGTGCTCAGTCTCACCAATGCGGGTCTCCCTGGTAGGCTTCTACGTTCTTCAGTTCATGTCCTCCTCTCAAGGATGTGCTACCTGCAAAGGAGCTAACTCAAAGCTCCTAGCCTGGGAGCAGATGTGGGGCTATATTTTGGAGGCGGCAGCAGGTACCAGTGCGGCTGGCTTCGGCTCAAGGGCTATCGTCCCTCATACGGTGAGTCAGCTGAATATTGGAGAGTCAGCAGCTCAGCTTGTCCTGCTTCTGGTGTGCAATCCAGTGATGCAGTCTGCTTTCAGTGTTTGTGGCAATAGTTGGGCTGCTTGTAGGCACTTCACAGCTGGGCAAAATCGGGTTGGGCCTCGGACAGCCTTAAAGTCGTTCAGGCACACAGTGAATGAATGCATCCAGACAGCAACTTCTGGCGTATTCCACTCAGGCTTACTTGGGGCAGGCATCAAGGGTGTGTATGGGAGGGCTTTCCTTATAATACATACATGTTAAATAAAAATCAGGCCTCATTGTATGTCAACCATGAGATGCGCTAACTCTTTGCAATGTGTGAGCTTGAGGCTTTTGGCCTAGAGAACTAGTACTTTGGATGGTGATGATAGCTAAGAAATAGTTTCTTACCTGTAATCCTAGTTCTCCTTCTGAGGAATCTCAACTGAAGTAATAAGCACTTAATAGTCCTGCCCACATGTGGAGATCCCTGAGCAGTTTTTCCAAAGTAATATTTTGTGTAGTATCTTCCCCTTACTTTGGAAAGCAGGTTAGTTCATGTGACACAAAATTATAATTTAGCAGCCTACAACGGACTATTTTTTGAATTCCATTAATTTACTTTAAAAGCTGAAAGAAAATACATTCCCACCTCCATACTGGGTAATGGAAAGGGGTAAGTGGGAAATCATTGTTTTCGACTAGTGGCCATTTTAGTGGCTGAGGAAGTCTTTTGGTGACATTTATTGCCTCCAGATTGACGTCTCTGTTGTTGATGCCTCTGCCATTTTTTTTAACTAATTATATTGGGTTTCATGTCAATTGCCTAGTACAAACACAGTTGTCATTTCTGTCACAATGCATTGTGCAAATCACACAATGCAGTTTCGCAAACATACCATTGTTAACCCAAACAACATTTTGAATGCCCCCCCCCCATAGTTACATCAAAGGGTGGTACTGAATGCCCTAATGAGAAATACAGTTCACATGAAAAATTCCATTGTCTCATACATTGTATGCGTTTATAGGGTATATAGATTTATTGGGCACTTTATGCCTAGGCCTTGAGCTTTAATGAGTGGCAGGTGCAGGCTATCCCATGGGTGATGCTTTTGGTGATGTGCGTTCTGGGTCCTTGAGGCTATCCACCAGTGCCTCCAAATCTCAGGCCATATCTAGGGTGCCTATCCCCCTCCTTGCTTCTCTCACCATCACTCCTCCCTTCCATCTCTAGAGTTCCCCGCACCATATGGTCACTCTGGGTCCCCCTGGGGTCTTCCAGCTCCCGGTGATTTCTCACTTTGCTAGTATAAAAGCCAGATCCTGAAATCTACTTGTGACATTAGTTTTGGAGGTATGTGGGAACCAGCTCTGTAAGCAATGGCCAGGAGAGAAAGGGACCTCCTTCTCTATAACTTCAACAACTATTCTCATAATCTCCTCCCAGAAATTATGTAGCGAGGGACATGACCACATCATATGTAGAAGCTCGACTCCCACACCCCACATCTCAGACGTGCAGCATCGGTCATGTGGAAGTATTTGTTAATGCATCCTGGAGTGAGGTATGCTCTGCAGAGGACATTATAATTGATCAATATGATTCGGACATTCCTAGATACCTTAGGGACTCTGTCTAGGACAGACTTCCAGTCATTTTTTTGACATGGGAATACCTAGATCTTCCTCCCAGCATGCCCACAAAGTCTCCAGGGTCCGGAGCATATCCTCCGATTTCGCCCTTTACAGACATGTGACCACTTTGAAGGTGCCTGAAGAGAGGACAATATATAGGCAGCCTTTATGAGGCTGTGGTTCTGATGTACTAGTGTTCCAATGTTGAATGCTGCTGCTACCACTCTATGGAGCAAGAAGTGGCCATGTGGGAGATTGAATTCCAAGGGAAATTCCTCGAATGGAAGGACCACTACCATTCTGAACAGGTCTCCCACTTTCGTTGCTCTGGCGGAGGCCCAGTCCTTTAATCCGGCCCAGCATCCACATGAGGTAGCACCACCAACATAGTGATGGGCAGGTCAGGTGAGTATGAGATCTTCCTTTGTGTTTTATGTAAACATTTGTTCTAGCACCTAGATATCACTTAGAATTCTTGGGTGTCATTGACTGAAGGGTGTCCCACTCTCAGCAGTGCCCTATTTAGGCTGGGAAGCCCTAGGAAAAACCGTCCTATGACACTATCTGGGGTCTGTCTGCCTGCCAACCATTGTATGAACCATTGGAGTTGAGATGATATACCTCGAAGTCGGGGACTGCCAGTTCTCCTCCTGTTGTCGGGTATTGCAGTGCAGATAGCACCACTCTTCTTCAGTTCAACCCTCATATAAATGCAGCAATCAAGTAGTCTAGCGCTTGAAACATTGCTCGAGGGAACTAAACTGGCAGCGTCACAAAAAGGTATTGCAGCCATGGGAGTGCCACTATCATTTTCTAAAATCAGAGCACCTGAGTCTTTCCATCTGATTTGTCACTTTCTCCTTGGTGTCTACTAGGGTCTGCTGTAACTCTGGGTACCCAGGTGTGTGCAGTTCCACTTCACGCAAGTCTTGTTCTACTACCATCAATTCAGCTATGCACTGACCCCTAGTCACCACCTTGAAGGTGTCCCACTCCATTTGGGGAGAGGAGGCTGTGCAGCTATTTTCTGTGAAATACCACCCTATCTTGCCTGTAATCACCTCCTGGAACATCTGATCTTCCAAAGATTTGGGTTTCGACCTCTAGTCAGAGCTGCACTCTCTAGGTCATTCCCATCTCGGTTATAGGAGGACAGGGTATGGTCCGATATTGTGCGGGCCAGATACACTGTTATCTATGGATATCAGGGGTGCATAGGAATGCATCTAGGCATATGTGGAGTTCGTTTAAGCTCTAGAAAAAGGAGTAATCTCACTACTGTGAGTGTGTCAGCCTGCAGGAGTCTATTAGCCCCCATCCAGTTTGCCAGTCTGCAAAGATTCAGGCCATCCTGAATGGCTGTGAGTCCTTAATGGAGGGTATGAGCGATCCGCCTCAGGAGCTGTTATGCAGCTAAAGTCCCCACCCATGATGGTTGATTGGACACGATAAGGGGCTAGAGGATCCAATATACTGTCAGGAAGACGCCCCGCTCACTGTACCACTGGAATCAAGCTATCCTGGTTGAAGAGGGGTGAAACCCCGAAACCGGTCCAAGGATGCTTGTTTCCGGTCCAGGGAGGACCTGGCTTGGCAGTTCGGGCTGGACTGTTCCCATGAGGCATAGGGTCAAGACTGATTTGCATATGGCCAGGTCTAAACTGGGGTGGCATGGTCAGCAAAAGAATGGTGGATTTAACCCAGATCTTTTGACTGGGGGTGGATATTTTGATTTGTTCTGCATTCCGTCCATTAATTGTGTGTCATCGCTCTAATAGGAGGCATATACATACACCAATACTATGTCCCGGCCTAACACGTGGCACTTCACTACCACAAACCTGCCCTCTGGATGTATTAGATATCTTGTGTGCTGGAAAGGTACCCCCACTCGGATCCAAACCAGTGCACCCCTGGCATAAGCAGAATAAGTTGTGCAATATGCCTGACCTCTCCATTTGTGCTGCAGCTCTGCTCCTTCTTTAACTGGTAGGTGCTTTTCTTGTAGGAGTGTGATATGAATGCCGCTTCTGTTTAAATAAGAAAACACTTAATAATGTTTCAACATTGTGTGTATACCTCTGATGTTCCAAGAAAGGAACTTGTAAGTCATGGGGGCAGCAATATGTCTGTTGGATGGACCCTCTGCACCCCCATCGTCTAGTAGCAACATAACCACTACACACTGGTCCACCAGAAGAGATCATGGACAAATAATTCAAAAGGTTACAACTCATGGGTCCCCAAATACCGAAGAATCATCACAACTCCCACTCCTCAGGACAAGTAGGCAATGCCCCCATCTAAACTGTCAATCAGACCACAATTACTCTTGGGAGTACCCATGTGCCACACTACTGAAGGGGTTAAGCCAATCCACCGGGTCCATCAACACAAAAGTCTTTAAGAGAAGCAATGCCCCCTGGCAGAGTGGAAGTAAGTGTTCTCCATGTTTTTAATTGCACAATTACTCAAAACAAGCATTCCTGAGGTTTCTAACTTGTCGGCTGCATCATAGGATTTCATTCACTGCTCCAGGGGTCACCATAGGCAACTCAAAGCTCGAGCCCCTAGAGATACTGGAACTATGGCCGTAGACAGAGTCTCCTGCACCCCCATCAACTGCTGGTGATGGGGGTCCCCTTCCCCTGCCGCTCATTGATGCTACTGCTGCCATTACTTTCTGTCTCTCTTGTTCTACTTTGGCCTTGGACTGAGTGGCTGAGTTGTGGGACCTGGTCCTGCACCAAAATCTGGCCTGTTCAGGGAGTTCTGGTTGGAACCTGGCTGAGGATGTCGGTCAATTCAACGCCAGGGGCCTCATTTATGAGAAATGACGCATCGCTGCATGAAAGCAGTGATGCATCACTTCTCAGTGCGCACTCCTTGCGACATACCTGGTGCGTCATATTTAATGTATGACGCATCATGTAGCAAGGAGTTACAGATACGTCAGTATTTCTGACGTATCTGTAAGCGCAAAAGTGACGCATTGCTGGAGTGTGTCGCAAAAGTGACGCAACTCCAGCAATGTGTCTTTTCACATGGGGCAAGCCCCATGTGAAACGGCCTGCGTCAGTCTTACGCCTGCTGTGAGGCAGGCGCAAGATTTTGACGCAACGGCGTCCTAGAAGTGATGCAGTGAAATCTCATAGATTTCCCTGCGTCACTTCTATGAGGCTTTTTGAGGGGGAACACCCCCCCTGCATACATTATACCAGACGCAGGTATAATGTAGCGCAGGGGTTTACAAAGTGACGCCTCTGCTAAGATGCGTCACTTTGTAAGTAGTGCGCAACAGGAGGCATGTTTTACGCCGCCGATGCGTCACAAAAATGGACGCATCACAAGCGCAAAACTGACGCAAGGCCTCATAAATGAGGTCCCAGGCCTCTTCTGGGGTCTGGAAGAATTTGGTGCCTTTGGAAGTCACCACTCTGAGCTAGGCCGGGAACCTCATTGGATATGGGATTCTCAGCTGTCTGAGTTTTTTCTTTGCTTCTAAGGAAGCAGATTGTTGCTGTCGCACCTCCCTCAAAACCTGGAAAGATTTTCACTTCGCCGTTTTCCACTGAGAGTTCTCCCTTATGCCTGACCTCGGCCGATTGCAGTTTTCATAATAGAGCAACCTGGCCACAACAGGACACGGTTGGGACCCTGGCAGCGGAGGTCTCAATGGCTCCTTGTGCGCTCATTCCAGAGCAAAAAATACAGCAGCGCTGGGAAACTCTTAGCTGAGTGCCTTATAAAATTAAATAACATAACATAAGGTAACTCATTCACAGATGTTAAAGCTGGGGGCATTTCAGCGAATTCTCTCTCGGCCATGGTAACTCGCTCTGCTAAACCCTGTTGGTCATCCATCAAGAGCCCCAGGGTGTCTATCTTGGTTTTTAATCCCTCCAGAGAAGTTGTTATTGCCTGTAGAATGTCCTGGAGTGTGGGGCCTCCAGTAGATTCGGGCTGCTGAGCTTGGTTTTCATTTTCTCTTGGGGATTCAGTAGTTTCCCCCATCGGTGAACCACCAGCCTCCTGATCCTTCTTTTGTGTGACCTTACCCATAATTACAGAAGGTTAAGTGAGGCCTACAGCTGTGCATGATGTGCACCTTGTTCCTATGGAGCCATTGGAACCAGCTTGTCTTGTAGGAATGCAAAACCTGATTTCTCTGAGCTTCACCACTGCCCAGCTTTCCCCTATCCATGTAGCAATCAATGCATTAGAGTCCCCAGCCTCTGGCTGCTTCTGTCTGCCACCCGGGACAAGGACAGGGTGGTGAGCTTCTGGAGGAGATGGAGGGGGTAGTGTGTCTTCCTCCTGCCAACTGCTTTAAGTGTAAGTATTGTGTGATTTCAGCAGTCCCAAAGGGTTGCTTGGCATGTTGTCTTAGCAGGGGCCTCTTTATGGAATTTCCAGTCTGGTCTTCACTATCTTTTGCACTGTGGCAAAAGCGCTTCAAATTCTGCTATTATCAGAGGGACTCAGGGGCATATTATCAAGGCGGGCGATATGCGATTATCTCCGCTTTAGAGGCCGTTTTCGGGCACAAAGCGGCAATAATTTTATCGCCCTATTAGCAAGCTGTCGCTAACAGCAGTTAGCGACAGTTTGTAGGCGATAGCGAGCGGTTTGGGGCCCGCTTTGCATGTCAGCGATATTTATCGCTAATGACATGGAAAGTGGGCGTACCCAACCTGTTAGCGACTGAAAGCAGTCGCTAACATCGCTATCGCCTATTATCAACGCAGTCGTAGCGATGAAAAAATTCACGCTAAGCACGAATATTGCCAAAACCTAACGCCTGCTCGGACCACTTCTTAGCCTGTATATTTAATGGGAGGTGGATATTCAGGTTAAGACCCGATTAGCGACAATGCCTGAATATTGCTGGATTTCCAGCGATATTCCCGCATTTCGCCGCTATCGCCGGATATTTTATCGCATTGGAGATAAACGTTGCTAATAGCACGTTATCTCTGCGATAAAATCCGGCGATGCGCTGCGATAAAAAAAATGTTGCTAAGCTTATTTAGCGATAAATATCGCTAGTTGTTGATACTATGCCCCTCGGTTCCCTTAATGTTCCCGTAGGTTTGGCTGCAGGGATATATTTATCATCGCTGATCATGCATACAGCTCCTCCATTACACTCCCACCCTGTAGTGAAGTTAGGCATCTCTTACTCATGCCTTATGGAGTGTTAACTTCCCACACTGAGGCCTACAGTGTCTGTGCCCCTCACTGGAGACCATTTTCTGAGTCGGTTGATGTCTAGCCCAAATTGAGCTCACAGGGGTGTCCCATGCTCTGGACTTCTCCCCTGGGGGTCCCTAGTCCAGACCAGTCCCTCAGCCTCTGAAGCAGGGTGGTAGCTCTTCAGCCATTACTCCTGCCTGTCCCGCCAGTCCTCTTTCTGGGAGGCCAGCACTGCCTTGACAGTCCCAGAAATAGCAGCTCTGCCAAGTGCAGGTGCCCAATTGCTCATTTTTACCCAGGGGTACCTCCAGCTCACTTCACCACCCTGGGCTGGCTGCGCTGCTGGCAATTACTTGCTGATGGTAGCACCGGCCTGCTACTACTCACTAAATGCGGCCACAGCTTGGGGTCTGCTGCTATTACCACTCGGTCCAGCTCTCTGCTGTCTTATCTCCAACGCAGGGCCCCCTTTCCATCTGCTCTGTGACACTTATGGGGGTCCCAGGGACTCGACCGTTAGTGCAAATTGGCAACTCTCCTGCTATCACCCCTGTCAGGCTGGCACCATGGCCGGTTGAGCAATTGTTTGCCTGCCAGGGCAAGCCCAGTTGCCTGCAGTCCTGTAATTGTTCATTCAGTTATCGGCAAAATTCCCACTAACCGCGAGGAAATTCCACTTTGGATCGCCCAAAATAATTAGACCACATTGAAGCTGTGTTTCCCCCTACAGGCCCAGGGGGCTATAACCACACCAACATCCACACAGATGGGCAGCTGTGCTGAGTATGGGTACCCTACTGCCGATTACGGCCCGGGCACCATTGGCTCAATTTGCCATGCCGGGTGGGCTATGCTGCTGGCAGTCACTTAGAGATGGTAGTGCCCCTTACAGTTCCACTCACTATTTGGCAAGCCGATTCAGGGCAGCTTCAATCTTTGCTGCTGTCCACTCTCTGCCTACACAATTCTCTCCCTCCCTTGAGCCTATTTAGCTCTACGTCCTTGGCCCGCCGACTCAGGCCCATGGCACACCTAGGTTCTGGTCTGTGGCTCTCAGGGAGTGTCAGCTCATTCCTCCATGTCCAGCAGTACAATACAGCCCAAATACCTTCAGTGGCAATCGCCTCAATTGGCCCCAGGAATTGTGTCTGGTTAAGCTTTGTCTGGGGCCCGTCTCCAGCCTCTCGTTAAATCATGCCTCCATCTTGGAGCCATGGTCGTGCAGCTCTGCTGCGATTTAACTGCGGCTGCTAGTCACCACTTAATTCTTTCATCCATCGTTCCGACTTACATCTCGGGCCTCAGGGACTTCTTTGTATTATGCTGGTGTACTCTGAGTTGGATTTCTGTATCAGGATGATGCTGTATAGGGCTTCACCGCAGACGCACTGCTGCATGCTGCCTCCTCCAATGGTGCGACCCCACCTCTGCTGCTGTTGTTGTCAAACTTTATGCCGATGAGAGGGTTTGACCCTCTGAGGTAAAAACCAGTGGTTACAGGGTTTAAAGTTATGTTTTTCGTATTCTTTTTTACTTCCTGAATCTGACTGCCCGCAGAGTGTCTAGTTCGGTTTTAATGAGACACATCTCGTCATCAGCATGAGATCCAAACAATGTGTTACCTAAAAACAGGATATTCCAAATCCTGTGTGTGCCTCTGGTTTAAGTCCTGCAAGTTTGAGCCAAGAGAAGCAACATAAGGTTAAACCGTGACAGTATCCATTGGCTGCTAGAAGGGACTTATCTGCTGTAGCACTTATGACTTGGTCAGAAACCACCATTCTTTCATTAATGATCCCTACAACCTAACTGTAGGTTGTAGGCCACTTTTGCTTTGCACACAAAGTAACACATTTGTTTTTGTGACACAATATTATTTTAGAAATAGGCTGCACATGTTTTTGTTATTCAGTGTTTCTTCCAGGGACTCAGTCTGTACATTTTGTAGAAGGGCGAACAATATTGTGCCCTGTTTTTCTCTGTGATCAGTCACAAACTCCTTCTAACACACTGACATAACAGAGAAATCCAGCTGCTGCAAAATGGGCTGGCGTAGTGGGCAAAACAACAATGGATTTAACCCACATCTTTTGACTGGGGGACAATGTTTGCATTGTCAGCATTCCGTCTATCATTTGCATGTAACACTTTTCGCCCTAAGTGGGATGGTTATTCCCAAACGTTGGTCCCTTGCTCACTGTGCCACTGGATTCAAGCTGGCCTGGCTGAAGAAGGGTGACATACCCTGAAATCGGTCCCAGGATGCTTGTTTCCAGTCCAGGGAGGACCTGGCCTGGCAGCTTGGTCTGGACTGTTCCCATTGGGTACAGGGTCACGACTGATTTGCATATGGCTGGGTCCAAACTGGGGTGGGGTAGTGGGCAAAAGAACAATGGATTTAACCTATAACTTTTGACTGGGGGAGAATGTTTGCAATGTCAGCATTCCATCCATCATTTGTTTGCTGTAACAGTTTTCTAGCATGGCATTTCTTATCATATATGCTCAGACTTGTAGTTAGGAAAACAGAGAGGAGGCTTTCTAGCAGAGGAAAGGGTCTGCGATGAGCACATGAGCGCTCCACGATCTGAGGTGCAGACCAGCTATCGGAAAATGCCAGGTATGGGACCCGGTTCTAGTCCCAGAGATCTCTGTAATAGCACTGTGCTCATGTAGGGAGGTTAAGCTTAGGCAAATATTTCATTCGCCATGAGGGGACTTTCATTGTATACAGTGTTTTAGTAATCCTAACTACTCTGCTCAGTTGCATATGTTTTCTGATTTCATCACAGTTGTTTCATGATAAAGCACAATAGTTTCAATAAATGTAAACTTTCCTTGTGCCTTTCTTTTAGTTATTATGAACATGCATGAGTGAGAGAATGAACGGTGTTGGCCTGTTACAGCGGTCCCCCTTAGGGCCTAGAGTGTTATATTCTAGGGTGCCAACATTCCTGTTCCTCTGGGTAGGTTAAGAAGGCCTGTAAGGCACTGTGAGCTAGTCAGGATTTGGGGCCACAGGTACTGATGTGGTATGGTGACTCATCCCTCCACACTGCATTCTGTGATCCTAGGCATAGTTCTGTTTCCAAACAGAATTCTTGCAACATGGCGCCACCAACGTTTGGTCTGGTACTTATTCATAGGTCTTATGAGTAGAGCTTGTGCGTGCCTATAATACCCTTGCACCTACCACTGGAGACATTTGTGGTTTTGGGGATTAATCCTCCACAATGTTTTAGGAAGTTCCTAATTCTGTTGTTTTTTTCAAGCTTGAAAGTTTAAAAAGGACAAAACCCACTTTGTGCTTCACATTGTTTCCATTGCTGTTTTAATCACAGCCACAACCTATTGCAGTAGCTGCTAATTGCAGACCTGCTGTCCAAGCACATGGCCTTACTAATGCAGGTGATGAGTTAATTTGCGTGATTGAAGCCCACGTTGGCTATCGCTTTCAAACCTTTTATTCTTGGGTCAATTTTACAGCTGTGGCTGCTAATACAAACACATTTCATGAATACACAATTCCCCCAACACCAATCACAATCAGAGCTTATGTGCTCTTAGAAATACCACTTTTGCATTGGAAACACACTTCTTGGCTCTGTAGCATCCTACCACATGTGCTTGCACCTGTTAGTATAGGTCCCCTAAATAATGAAGGGAGACTTGGCCACCTTTAGCTGGATACACATCATACCCTGATTATACAAATATTACTGCTCAACAGCTACACCCATTGTATGTTAATTTAGTTAGCCTTTATAGACGCTTGACTCAATATGTTTTGCCCACATTGTTGGCTGTTTGAGCAAGGGTTGCCCTGCCAGGGCAAGCTCAGTTGCCTGAAGTGCCTACAATAAGTCCTGTAATTGTTCATTCAGTTATCGGCAAAATTCCCACTAACCGTGAGGGAATTACATTTTGAATAGACCCCCAAATAAATGACAAAATTGAAGCTGTGTTTTCCGCTTAACTGCCCACAAGGTAAGCACTGGATTCTGACTATCTGCTTACCCCATGGAATGGTTCCCCCTATGGGTGACTAACACTTGAGGGACAGTCCTTGCACTGTAATCAGGCTTCGTAGCACAACTGGGTGGCACTCGGCCACCTGGTTGGGACACCAATGATGAAGCATGACACCAATCAGGTTGCTGTGTGAGGGGTCTTTTATAAAAACCTAATGGTTTTTTGGCACTGCAATTGCCTGTTGAATTGAAACATCATTTAGGCCATGGATGGCATTGGATTAAATTACAAAATGTTTATTTTTTGGGGTGTTTCACGTTTTTTTCCCTGCAAACAGTGTATAGGTGGGGTCATTATATTTGATGCCTTTGGAGGATGTGTGTTGTTATAAAATTTCTTAGCCCAGTTAATGTCTTTGTTCCCCATGTCATGTGGCCAGGGGCCATTTTATATAGTCAGTGCCCATAGGCCTGCATGCCTTCTTTGGTGTGGCTATGACTCCTTTCTTGCTGTTTGAGCATATGGTCGGTGACCATTTCATGTAGCCAGCCAGGGTGCTTTTGCCATAGGCTTGAATGTTTTCTTTGTTGTGGCCATGCCTCCTTGCTGGCTATTGTTGTGTGACCATGTGGTCAGTGACCATATTGTGTAGGCAGCCAGTGTGCTTTTGCCATAGACCTGCATGTCTTCTTTGTTGGGGTCTTGCCTCCTTGCTTGCAGTTTGATCAGGGGGTAGGTGGTCATTTTGTGTAGCCAGCCAGTGTGCTTTTGCCTTAGGCCTGTATGTTTTTTTTGTTGTGGGCATGCCTTCTTGCTGGTTGTTGTTCTGCGACCATGTGGTTGGTGGCCATTTTGTGTTGGCAGCCAGTGTGCTTTTTCCATAGGCCTGCATGTCTTCTTTGTTGTGGCCATGCATCCTTACTTTCTGTTAGACTATGTGATAAGTGGCCATTTTGTGTAGCCTGTAAGTGTGCTTTTTCCATAGGCCCGCATGTCTTCTTTGTTGTGGCCATGCCTTCTTACTGGCTGTTGTTGTGTGACCATGTGGTCGGTGGCCATTTTGTGTAGCCTGACAGTGTGCTTAAGTTTTGCCATAGGCAAGCATGTGTTCTTTCTGTTCCCCATGCCTTCTTGCTTGCTGTTGTTGAAATGTGGCTGACAGTGTGCTTTTGCCATAGGCAGCATGTCTTCTTTGTTGTGGCCATGCCTTCTTTCTTGCTGTTAGACTATGGGGTTGTTGGCCATTTTGTATAGGCAGCCAGTGTGCTTTTGTTATAGGCCTGCATGTCTTCTTTATTGTTGCCATGCCGCCTTGCTTGCTGTTTGACCATGTGGTTGGTGGCCATTTTGTGTAGTTAGCCAGTGTGCTTTAGTTTTGCCATACGCTTGCATGTGTTCTTTGTTCCCCATTCCTTCTCACTTGTTGTTTTTGTGACTATGTGACTGGCAGCCATTTTGTGTAGGCAGCCAGTGTGCTTTTGCCATGGGCCTGCATATCTTCTTTCTTGTGGCCATGCCTCCTTGCTTGCTGTTTGACCATGTGGTCGGTGGCCATTTTGTATAGCTAGCCAGTGTGCTTTTGCCATAGGCCTGCTTATCTTCTTTATTCCCCATGCGTTCTTGCTCAGTGTTGTTGTTGATGACCATGTGGTACTGTCTGGCAGTGATTTTGTGTGCTGTTGCCATAGGCTTGCATGGATGGATGAAATATCAGTTTATTAAATTATATGCTTGTGGATAATTCATTTCACTTATTTCTATTATTATTATTATTTGTTTTTTTATTTAATTTTTGTATTTGTTATTTTTAATACTTTTTCCACTTTTATATATTTAAAATAAATTGTAATTTTTTAAGGTAAGAATAAAAAAAGTTATACAGTTTATTATATTTTATTTTCCCCATTTTCCTAACATCCAACAACAACACTGTGTCTGCTATTACTCCATTGTCACCTGCACCTCCCTTAGTGCCATATCCCAACTTGATAAGGCAAACAGTTACATCTGGATGTTGTTGCTCTTTCTTATCCTTCCTGAGTGTATACCATGAAAGTAAATATTGGTTTGGTTTTATGAATGGATATACTGTGTTGTAAAATATATATAATAACTTAAGTAGCTACACTAAATAATACTGTTTGCTTGTACTACTAATTGAACTGCAACAAAACCATATTTTCACTGATGTTCTTCCTGCTTGTTTGCTTTTAGGTGCACAAGAGAAGCGACATGCAAGACGTGACATGTGACTGACTACACTCTTCATCTTTTGAAGCTACATGCCACTGCCAACTGACTGCTTCAAGATGTCCCCAAAGAAAGGTGTTGCCAAGAGAGTGGCCAGTGGGGAGGAGAAGCAGATTTCCACCACTAGCGTGCTGACCAGAACCTTTTTTGGTAAACTTGTGCCTGCCGCACCGTCCGCTGGCCAGCAAGCTGAGAGCAGCACTCCTGCATCAACAACACCACCCTAACCTAAGCCCAGGACCACATCTGTCAGTGAGGCAGCCACTGCAATCATGTTGACGCCGATGAGTAGTGATATTGAATAAAACTGTCCTCTTTTGCAAAGCAGAACGCAATTATTTCAGGAAACAGAGCAAAGTAGACAGCAGCTGCTGTTGCAAAATATATTTGAATATCCCTATAAGTTCATGTGTATGCAATTCAAAAGATATCAGGCCTGGAGCTCCAAAGGGCTTCCTATCTGACCATAACTGAACAAGCTTCTACAAGCTATTCTGTACCCCCTTAGAGGTCACTTTGCCTGTCCTGACTACATGATATTTCTTAATCTGGTTGTGCAAGTTGCTTACACAGTGCCGAGCCAGCCTTTCTGGTCTGCCCACATCTAGCCATTTATGATTGCTGTGTTCCACTGACATGGCATTTCTAAATGTATATAGCACCTAGAAAGCAGCCACTCTGAGAAGAAGCGGTCTGAGAGCCGCTAAGGCAGGAGACCTGACTTCTTCCTTGCTAATTAGCAATGATACATGCTTTTGGTACTAATAAATACATTTCATTCTGTTTCTGAGCAAACCTGCTATGTCTGGTGAGTTTCATTAATTTGCTCCTGGGAGGGTGCCAGTATTTCCCCATCAGCCGCAGCCATCAGTAGTACATTTGTCTATTGCTGGAGCAGAACAGGAGGTTGAGCTTCCTTCTGAGCAAGAACCTCCTATTTCTGAATCATTGGCTACCAGATCCCCAGCAGGGAAGAGGAAGAGTACTACTCCACCACCCTCTCCAAGCACCACTTCTGATTATGATGAAAGGGGCATGGAGTGGACATCAGCAGAGTCCAGGAGGCAACAGGAGAGGCAAGGGAAAAGAAAAGTTGCTGAAAGACTTATACTTATGGAAGGTGATGATGAGGAGGATGATGATGTAGATGCAGTCATTGTGGAAGGTGAGACGGAGGAGTCTGACATTGATGTTCAATCTGCTCCAAGGGATGTAGCACAGGTAGCACCACAAGCAAATCCCATCTTTGCAAAGCCCCAGCTGAAACCTTCACCAACCCCTACCGCAGGAGTAGCAGAGAGGCAATCAATGGCATGCCCACCTACCTCCAGTTCTTCAGGTATTGACAGTGGATTGGTAAAAAAGTACTCTTTCCCAGTTTGAGACTTTTTAACGGTTAGCAAAGAGGAGGAGAGCATTGCAGTATGCAGCATTTGCAATAAAAATGTTTGTCGAGGTAAGCCAGGTACATATTTTGCTACTGAAAGTCAAACAACCCATATGAAAAAACACCAGTAACTCAAGTGGGAGGAGGACCTTAAAAAAATTGCCGAACCTGGTGGTGGTGGTGAGGAGAGCTGGGGAACATCAGCTGCAAGTCCAATTGCAGTGGAGGTGATGATGAGGAAGAAGAGGGTGACATCTTCATGCAAAGCAGCGCTGTCCCCAGAAATGCAGCAGCAGAATCACTCACCTTAACAACTTCACAATAGCACTAGAGTCTTAGTGAGATGGAGACCCCACGACAAACATTGACTGCCCCACCTCGACGCACATTGAATCTGCCACCACCCTCTACTTCTCAAAAGACGCCAGTGTCAGTGACCCAAGAAAAGAAAAAAATCCAGGCTACTACTTAAGGCATGTTTAGGCAGGAGGGGCCCTACTAGCGGAACCACTCAACCGCACATTTGCACAATGTAAAGCTGGCAAAAGTGCTAGTGCTGGACCTCCTCCCTTTTTATTTTGTTGAAAGAGTGTGATTTTTAGAATTTGTGGCAGTCATCTGCCCAAAATGGAAGGTACCAAGTTGGGCCTTTTTTTGCCAGAGTTGCTGTTCCAGCGCTGCATCATGGTGTGCTGCAATTGGTTGGACAAGATTTGCAACAAAGTTTTGTTCACTCCATCCACCTGATGAAAGACATGTGGACCACAGCTGCGTTCACTTTGTCTACAAAAAGTCCACAACCCACAACCTTCCTCAACCTACTCTGCGAAGAAACTGGAACAAAATCACCAGCGACCAGATCTCCTCCTCGCTTCTTCGAAACCCTCCTTCCCACTCCTCGAACCCCAACCAAGCAGCCATTAACCACACTCAATGGCTAACCAACAGCGCCGACAACCTAGCACCTCTGAAAAAACGTCAAATCAAACTAGGCAGCAAAAACGCCCCTTGGTTCAACGATGATCTTAAGAAATCCAAGAAACTCTGTCGCTCCCTTGAGAAGGCCTGGAAAAAAGACCCAAACACCGGCACCAGGGACGCCTTCAAAAACGCCACCCGCATACACCACCAACTGATCCGGACTGCCAAGAAAGCCGCATTCAAAGACCGACTAGACAACAACGCCCACAACAGCAAGGAATTATTCAACATCGTCAAAGAGTTTACCAACCCTACTGCCAACTCCAAGGACATCACTCCCTCTCAAACCCTTTGCGACTCCCTAGCTTCGTTCTTCCACAACAAAATTGCAGACATCCACAACAGCTTCGACAACCAACCCAGAGACCAACCCACCCAACCTTCTGCCGTACCTTCACCCCCCTTGAACATCCTTAATGACTGGAACCCAATCTCCACTGAGGACACCATCCGCCTGATGAACTCCATCCACTCAGGATCCCCTACAGACCCATGCCCTCACCACATCTTCAACAAAGCAGACTCCATCATAGCACCACACCTCCGAGACGTCATCAACTGCTCCCTCAACTCCACCACCTTCCCGGAAAGCTGGAAACACGCCGAACTCAGCGCCCTTCTGAAAAAACCCACAGCTGACCCCACTGAACTCAAAAACTACCGCCCCATCTCGCTCCTACCATTCCCGGCCAAAGTCATCGAGAAAGCTGTCAACAACCAACTCGCCGCCTTCCTCGAAACCAACAAATCCCTCGACTCCTCACAGTCCGGCTTCCGAGCAAGACACAGCACTGAGACCGCACTCATCACAGCAACAGACGACATCCGAACTCTACTGGACAATGGAGACACAGTCGCCCTCATCCTCCTTGACCTCTCCGCAGCCTTCGACACAGTCTGCCATAGCACCCTGTTACAACGCCTCAGAAACATCGGAATCCAAGGAAAAGCTCTAGAATGGATCACCTCGTTCCTCACCGGAAGAACTCAGAGAGTCGGCCTGCCACCATTCAAGTCAGAGGCCACTGAAGTCATTTGCGGCGTACCACAAGGATCTTCACTCAGCCCCACCCTCTTCAACGTATACATGAGCCCCCTCGCGACCATCGCACGCCAACACAACCTCAACATCATCTCCTACGCTGATGACACTCAACTGATCCTCTCACTCACCAATGACCCAAAAACCGCCAAAACCAACCTACATGAAGGAATGAGTAGCCGAGTGGATGAAGCACAGTCGTCTGAAACTGAACTTGGACAAAACAGAAGTCCTTATCTTAGGTACCTTCCCCTCAGCCTGGGATGACTCCTGGTGGCCAGAGGCCCTTGGAAAAGCGCCCATCCCGACGGACCACGCACGGAACCTGGGCGTCATCCTTGACTCCTCACTTTCGATGAACAGACAAGTCAACGCCATTTCATCATCTTGCTTCAACATTCTTCTGATGCTCAAAAAAACATTTCGCTGGATCCCCACCGAAACTAGAAAAACGGTCACCCACGCACTGGTCACGAGCCGCCTGGACTACGGTAACACCCTTTATGCCGGTACCACCGCAAAACTTCAGAAAAAACTCCAACGCATCCAGAACGCGTCAGCCAGACTCATACTAGACATCCCGCGTAAAGACCACATCTCTAGCCACCTGAAAAACCTCCACTGGCTCCCCGCCAATAAGAGGATAACATTCCGCCTCCTAACCCACGCACACAAAGCAGTTTACGAACTCGGACCCGAATGCCTCAACACACGACTTTCCTTCTACACCCCCTCCCGCCAGCTACGCTCCTCCAGCCAAACCCTGGCTGTTGTACCTCGCATCAACAAAACCACCATGGGAGGACGATCCTTCTCCTACCTGGCAGCCAAAAGATGGAATTCACTTCCCACTCACCTTCGACTCACTCAGAACCACCTAGCATTCAGAAAGCAACTTAAAACTTGGATATTCAACAAGTAATTCTCCACCCCTCCTCGAAGCGCCTTGAGACCCTCTGGGTATGTAGCGCGCTATATACATTTTTTTGACTTGACTTGACCAGTTGTCAGGTGGCTGATTACATGTGCATCACTGCACACTGGATCTCTTTTGTAGGGGTTAAGCAAAAGCTGTTTACAGGTCTTGGCACTGAAGAACGTTTTAAGAGCATTTGTCAGCATGCAACAGTGGCCATGTTTGTGAACCAGAGGTCTCAGAATAGGATTTGTTGCCATGGACAATGGCAGTAACATAGTCAAGGTCATGTCAGATGGAGGTTATTTCAAGGTCCTGTGTTTCACTCATTGCATCAACCTGGTAGTGCAAGACTTTCTCTAAAAAGAATACATAGTCAGCAACATACTGACCACCAGCAAAAGAACCTCCACTCATTTCCATAATTCTTTTAAAGCCCGTAAGCAGTTGCAGATTATTTAGGGTACAGCAAAGCAGAACTTAAAACCCTGGTACAGGAGGTGCCAACACATTGGAACGGATGTATGACGTTACATCGCAAACTTTTACAACGCAATTTTTACAACGCAGATACATTTACTACGAATGCCTTTACAACGCATGACATTACATAGCAGATGCTATTACAACGCATGCCATTACAACGTAAGTATAGGTAAGTATATTATTGTATTAAAAAATGTAATTAATTACAATTTAAGTAATTTAGGGCCAGATGTAGGTAAATGTCATTTACCGATTTTTAAATACCGAATTTTACCGATTCGGTATTCAAAAATCGGTAAATGACATGTAGGGAACAATTCGGTATTTTTTACCGAATCGGTAAGATTCGGTATTTACCGATTCGGTAAATACCGAATCGGTATTTGCTATTGAATCCTATGGGCCTTGAAGCCCATAGGATTCAATAGCAAATACCGATTCGGTATTTACCGAATCGGTAAAAATACCAAATTGCTAAGGGGGACAGGGTGTCACTTTGACACCCTGCTGCACCCCTGTAACTGGCTTTTGGGCCATGTGGCACACAGACATGCCCTTAGGGCATGTCTGTGTGCCACATGGCACATCTGTACATGCACAGATGTGCATGTACACGTGAATTCGTAATTTACCATGCAATTGTATTGCATGGTAAATACCGAATTCTTAAGGCCCTGTAGCACTGTTAGACATGCTACCTACATCTCAATTTACATATTCGGTATTTTTACCGAATGGTAAATTTACCGAATCGGTAAAATTTACAGAATCGGTAAATTTACCGATTCTGTAATTTTACCGATTCGGTAAAAATACCGATTCGGTAAAATTACCGAATATGTCCGTTTTTTGTGCCCCTACATCTCCATAGCCCTTTACCGGTCGGAAACGGCCGAAAATCGGTATTTTCGGCCGATTCCGATCGGTAAAGGGCTACCTACATCTGGCCCTTAATAAATTAATTTATTTTTAAATAATTAATTTGTACATATATATATATTTAAAACATAGTTTATTTGAGTTTAGTTTATTTTTAAAAGAACTATTATTAATAAAGAACTAATATTAATAAATAATACAATTATTAAAATTAATTTGTTTAATTAATTTAAATTATTTATTTTAAAACTGAACCCTAAAAATACCCCAGTTCCCCAAACCCCAAAACCCTAAAAATACCCCTGTACCCCAAAATCCAAACCCAACCCTGAACCCTTAAAAATACCCCTGTACCCCAAAACCCAAACCCAACCCTGAACCCTAAAAATACCCCTGTACCCCAAAACCCAAACCCAGCCCTGAACCCTAAAAATACCCCTGTACCCCAAAACCCAAACCCAGCCCTGAACTCGAAAAATACCCCTGTACCCCAAAACCCAAACCCAACCCTGATCCCTAAAAATACCCCTGTACCCCAGAACCCAAACCCAGTCCTGAACCCTAAAAATACCCCTGTACCCCAAAACCCAAACCCAGCCCTGAACCCTAAAAATACCCCTGTACCCCAAAACCCAAACCCAACACTGAACCCTAAAAATACCCCTGTACCCCAAAACCCAAACCCAACCCTGAACCCTAAAAATACCCCTGTACCCCAAAACCCAAACCCAGCCCTGAACCCTAAAAATACCCCTGTACCCCAGAACCCAAACCCAGCCCTGAACCCTAAAAATACCCCTGTACCCCAAAACCCAAACCCAGCCCTGAACCCTAAAAATACCCCTGTACCCCAAACCCAACACTGAACCCTAAAAATACCCCTGTACCCCAAAACCCAAACCCAACCCTGAACCCTAAAAATACCCCTGTACCCCAAAACCCAAACCCAGCCCTGAACCCTAAAAATACCCCTGTACCCCAGAACCCAAACCCAGCCCTGAACCCTAAAAATACCCCTGTACCCCAAAACCCAAACCCAGCCCTGAACCCTAAAACTACCCCTGTACCCCAAAACCCAAACCCAACCCTGAACCCTAAAAATACCCCTGTACCCCAAAACCCAAACCCAGCCCTGAACCCTAAAAATACCCCTGTACCCCAAAACCCAAACCTAGCCTTAAACCCTAAAAATACGCCAGTACCCCATAACCCAATTTATATATATAAAATTACTTTAATTTATTTAAATTAATTTTAATATTTTTGTAATTAAAAAAAAGGTTAAATAAAATGATATACTTACCTATACTTACGCTGTAATGGCATGCGTTGTAATAGCATCTGATATGTAATGTCATGCGCTGTAAAGGCATTCGTTGTAAATAAATCTGCGTTGTAATGGTGTGCGTTGTAACGGTGTGCGTTATAGTAGTTGCATTGTAACGGTTGCATACCCATTGGAACTCAACTTATTACATATTAAAACGTCTGCTTGAGCAGTACAAACAGATCAATGATTATGCAATTCTAAGAGGAGGGGATGCAGTTTGGAAAACTATGCAAAAGACACACAATTGATGGACGGAATGCAGAACAAATCAAAACATTCACCCCCAGTTAAGAGATCTGGGTTAAATCCATAATTCTTTTGCTCACCATGCCACCCCAGTTTAGACCTGGCCATATGCAAATCAGTCTTGACCCTGTGCCTCATGGGAACAGTGCAGCCCGAACTGCCAAGCCAGGTCGCCCCTGGACCAGAATCAAGCATCCTAGCACCGATTTTGGGGTTTCACCCCTCTTCAGCCAGGATAGTTTGATTCCAGTGGCACAGTGAGCCCAGGACCCACGTCTGGGCATACCTGGCGCACTTAGGGCAAGAAAGCAAAAGACACACAATTGATGGACGGAATGCAGAACAAATCAAAACATTCATTCCAGTCAAGAGATCTGGGTTAAATCCATGACTCTATTGCTCACCATGCCACCCCAGTTTAGACTTGGCCATATGCAAATCAGTCTTGACCCTGTGCCTTATGGGAACAGTCCTAACCGAACTGCCAAGCCAGGTCTTCCCTGGACCAGAAACAAGCATCCTATGACCGGGTTCAGGGTTTCACCCCTTTTCAACCAGGATAGGTTGATTCCAGTGGCACAGTGAGCCCAGGACCCACGTCTGGGCATACCTGGCACATTTAGGGTGAGAAAGCAAAAGACACACAATTGGACAAAATGCAGAACAAATCAATACATTCCCCCCAGTCAAGAGATCTGGGTTAAATCCATCATCTGTTTCTTACCATGCCACCCCAGTTTAGACCTGCCCATATGTAAATCAGTCTTGACCCTGTGCCTCATGGGAACAGTCCAGCCCGAACTGCCAAGCCAGGTCCTCCCTGGACCAGAAACAAGCATCCTAGGACCGGTTTTGGAGTTTCACCCCTCTTCAGCCAGGATAGCTTGATTCCAGTGGCACAGTGAGCCTAGGACCCACGTCTGGGCATGCCTGGCGCACTTTGGGCAAGAAAGCAAAAGACACAAAATTGATGGACGGAATGCAGAACAAATCAAAACATGCACCCCCAGTCAAGAGATCTGGGTTAAATCCATAATTCTTTTGCTCACCATGCCACCCCAGTTTAGACCTGGCCATATGCAAATCAGTCTTGACCCTGTGTCTCATGGGAACAGTCCAGCCCGAACTGCCAAGCCAGGTCCTTCCTGGACCAGAAACAAGCATCCTAGGACCGGTTTCTGGGATTCACCCCTCTTCAGCCGGGATAGCTTGAATCCAGTGGCACAGTGAGCAAGGGACCCACGTCTGGGCTAATCCATCCCAATTAGGGTGAAAAATGCTATGCAAGCAAATGATGGACGGAATGCTGAATTAATCATACATTCACCCCCAGTCAGGGGATCTGGGTTAAATCCATTGTTCTTTTGCTCACCATCACACCCCAGTTTAGACCCAGCCATGACCCTGTACCTTATGGGAACAGTCCAGATCGAACTGACAAGCCAGGTCCTGGACCAGAAACAAGCATCTTGGGACCGGTTTCTGGGTATTACCCTTCATCAGCCAGGCTACCTTGAATCCAGTGGCACAGTGAGCAAGGGACCCACGTCTGGGTATTTTGTGTCGGATTTATGCTGCCCACCATTATTTTTGTCACATATATTGCCAGATTGCAGTTGAACCTGTTTGCATTGAAGAAGCCTCCACAATTTCTTCATGACATTGGAGACAATGCCTGCCCCTCTTGCATGCCTATTGCCAATCCCTTGTTTTATCACATAGCACTAACAGGTGTTCCCCCAAGGATTTACAAGAATGCCTGCGAATACCAAATTCCAATGTGTGGCCTGCTTCAAAGATGAATACCTAGGGGCACATTAGTATAATAGGCGGACTTTGTCCGCCCGCCATCCCGTCGTACAAATGGACCGCCTGCCATAAGGGTGGGGCTCCCGTGGCTGCCATTAGGATGCGCCCGCCACAGTGGTGGGCGCATCCATCATTCCTGACATTGACAGGAATGCATGTTGTGCACTTCCATGCACAACATGGCAGGCACCGCGCGTTGCCTGCCATGTTGTGCATGGAACTGCTGGGGGGTACCATAGGTACCCCCCATGTGCACCCCCCAGCCCCCTGAGTCCCTGGGGCCCGCAACGGGCCCCCAATGGCAGAAAACGACTGCCTTTCCATGGCGGCGCACATCCCTGCACAGATGCTAATATGGATGGCTATGTTCCCCAGACACCGCCACCATGTTAGCTGTTTTTCCGCCCGGTCGACTCTGCGACCGGGCAGAAAACCGGCGGACGATCTTTTCGTCCGCTGGGGTGTCCCCCGCCATGGTAATCTAGCGGCCGATCTTCGGATGCGGGGGACAGCGGCGAGGGCGAGGTCGGCGGAGCGGAGCTTGCAGGTGGGGGTGTGGAAGCTGAGTCATCCGTTGAGGTACCCTGGGCCGGTGTTGTGGAGGGCTTTGTGTGCGTAGATGAGGAGCTTGAAAGTTATCCTTTTGTTGACGGGGAGCCAGTATAGGTCTCTAAGGTGGGATATGATGTGGCTGCACCGGGGGGTGTCGAGGATCAGACGTGCAGAGGCGTTCTGGATGCGTTGCAGCCATCTCAGGAGCTTGGTCGTCGTTCCTGCGTAGAGGGCGTTACTGTAGTCCAGTCTGCTGGTGACGAGGGCTTGGGTGACTGTTCTTCTCATCTCAGGATTCAAAGGGTGTTAAAGCAGGATGAGAAGACAACGTTAACCTGCTTAGGGTTGGTGAGGGTGGAGTCGAGGATGATCCCCAGGTTACGTGCGTGGTCTGCTCCCAGAGAAGATGGCCACCAGGAGTCGTCCCAGGCCGAGGGGTTGGATCCGAGGATGAGGACCTCCGTACTGTCTGAGCTCAGCTTTAGTCAGCCGTTTCTCATCCAGTCGGCGACAGCCTTCATTCCTTCGTGGAGGTTGGTTTTGGCTGGATGCAGGTCTTTAGTGAGGGAGATGATCAGTTGGGTGTCGTCGGCGTAGGAGATGATGTTGAGGTCGTGTTGACAGGTGACATGGGGAAAGGGGTGCCATGTAGATGTTGAACAGCCTCGGGCTGAGAGATGAGCCCTGGGGGACACCGCAGATAATCTGGGTGGTTTTGGAGCAGAAGGGGGGAGGCGGACGCTCTAAGTTCTGCCGGAGAGGAAGAATGTAGTTCAGTCCAGAGCCTTCCCTTGGATCCCGGCATTGTGTAGGTGTGCTCGTAGTGTGCAGTGGCAGACCGCGCCGAAGGCGGCTAACAGGTCCAGGAGGATGAGGGCTGCTGTCTCTCTGTTGTCAAGCAGGGTCCTGATGTCATCGGTGGCGGCAATGAGGGAGGGTTTGGTGCTGTGTTTGCTGCGGAAGCTGGACTGGGATGGGTCGAGGATGTTGTTTTCTTCGAGGTAGCGGGGCAGTTGGGTGTTGATGAATTTCTCTGTGACTTTTGCCGGGAACAGGAGCAGGGAGATGGGGCGGAAGTTCTCGAAGTCCGTAGAGTCTGCCTTGGGATTTCTGAGCAGAGCGTTGATCTCGGCATGCTTCCAGTTTCCGGGAAGGTTGCAGGCTCGAAGGAGATGTTGATGGCTTTGCTTAGGTGGGGCACAATGGTTGTGCTGGCTTTGTTGAAGATGTTGTGGGGGCATGGGTCTAGTTGTGAGCCGGAGTGGATGGTGTTCATGGTGTCGTTGGTGTCGTGGATGCAGGTCCAGGAGAGCAGAGGGTTGGTGCAGGTGGTGGTGCGGGAGACGGTGATTGTTGGGGCGGTTATTGCATTGAAGCTGTTGTGGATGTCGATGATCTTGTGGTGGAAGAAGGTGGCCAGTGAGTCGCACAGACCTTGCGATGGTGGGATGTCGTTGGTGTTTGAGCTGGGGTTGGAGAGTTCCTTCACGATGCTGAAGAGCTCTTTGCTGTTATGTGTGTTGTTATCCAGGGGGTCCTTGAATGAGGCCCTCTTGGCGGCTCTGATGAGCTGGTGGTGTCTGCGGGTGGTGTTCTTGAGGGCTGTGTGGTTGTCTACAGAGCGTTCGCAGAGCCAGGTCTTCTCTAACTTCCGGCATGTTCGTTTGGAGGCCTGGATTTCTTCGTTGAACCAAGAGGCTTTCTTGCTGGTGTGGCTGTTGGCGGGTGTTTTGAGCGGGGTGAGGGTGTTGGTGCAGTCGTCAATCCACTGTCTAAGGTTGGGGGTGGCGATTTTGGGGTCAGTTCGGTCACCGGGTAGGTTCTGGGTGTGGGCGGTGGTGAGCTGTTCGTCGGTGACTTTGCTCCAGCAGCGTCGGGGCAGCAGTTGGGTGCGGATGGTGCGTGGTGGGCTTCCTGAAGGTGAAGTGGACGCAGTGGTGGTCGGTCCAATGGGGTTCGGTGGTGTGGTTGAAGGAGACGTGGGGGCTTACAGTGAAGATGGGTCGAGCATGTGGCCGGCTGCGTGGGATTGTGTTGTCACGAGCTGTTTGAGTCCAAGGTTGGCAAGGTTGTCGATCAGGGTGGTGGAGTTGGCATCGTTGTTATTCTCGAGGTGGAAGTTCAGGTCTCCTAGGAGGATGTAGTCCGTGGAGGCAGGGCCTGCGTGCTGACGAAGTCGGCGATGGAGTCGCTGAACAGTGTTCTGGGTCCGGGGGTCTGTAGACGAGGGTTCCTCTGAGGGTGGTGTTGGGATCGGTGTGGATCTGGAAGTGCATGTGTTCGGCGGTACTGCGGGTGTCGTCGGCGTTGGTTGAGACTCTGAGGGTGTTCCTGTGGATGATGGCGATTCCTCCTCCTATCCCGTTGGCGCGGTCCCTGCTGGTGATCTTGTATCCTTCCGGGATGGCGATGGCAATGTCGGGTTTGGAGGCAGGGTCAAGCCAGGTCTCTGTCAAGAAAGCGATGTCAGGGGAGGTAGAATCGAGAAGGTCCCAGAGCTCGATGGCATGTTTGCGGGCGGAGCGGGTGTTGAGGAGGATGCATCTGAGGTAGTTGGGTTCCTCGGTTGGTGGTACGTCAAGCCAGGTGCTGGTGAAGTTTCAGTTCCGGCTTGTGAAGTGTCCTGAGGTGCTCTTTGGTTTTACCCGGTAGCAGGCTTGTTCTCATCCGGGGTTGAGTGCGTGGAGGGTGCAGGCGTCGTAGTGCAGTCGGGCGTCATGGCGTCTCTGGGGGCCAGGGGTTCTGGCGCTGGGTGCGGTCCAGGCATGGACGGGCGCAGACTGGCTTGCCTTAGGCGCTCCAGTGACGCGCACGGGGCCCGGCCGAGCAGCGGCTGCCATAAGATGGGGAGGTGGGAGGGAGGATCAGCTGGGTGGGGGCAGCGGACCAATGTGAGCGTGGGGGACAGGGACGCAGGGGATGCAGTGGCGGTAAACACGGGGGGAGGAAGGCGAGGGTACAGAGGGGGAAAAAGGGCACAGAGATGCGAATACAATACAATACCAAGATGGCACAGAGATGTAATCACAACACAGTACAAAAAGGCACAGAGATGCAATTCATAATATTATACAAAACAGCAAGGTACGCTAGATATGGGGGGCGGGGCCACATGGGACGCAGCGAGGGAGGGGAACCAGCACAAGCAAAGGCAACAGAGCGACAAGGCAGCAAGCAACAAGGCAACAAGCAGGGGAAACATAGCAGTCACAGAACCAGTAATGCGGAAAACAAACCTAAGGGCCTACCACTGGCCACCAGGGATGAGACGCAGGTGGTAGCCTGAGGGTGGAGGAGGGCCTCGAACTCAGCAGCAGTTGGGTCAGGGACACGGCGTAGTCAGGTGGAGCTACGCGGTGTGGGAAGCAACCACCCTTCAACAGGGTCAAGGGTCTCATGAAGCTTTCTTTGCTTCTGTCCTCCTTATCTCTAAAATCTGGGGGCATATTACCAACAACTAGCGATATTTATCGCTAAATGGGCTTAGCAAGTATTTTTTTAACGCCAAGAATCACCGGATGTTATCGCAGAGATAACGTGCTATTAGCATAGTTTATCTCTAAAGCGATATAATATCCGGCATTAGAGGCGAAATGCGTGAATATCGCTGGTAATCCAGCGATATTCACGCATTATTGCTAATGAGGACTTTGCCATAATATCCAACTCCCTTTGGATATAATGGCTAAGAACTGGTCTGAGCAGTCGTTCGTTTTTGGAGATATTCGCGCTTACGCGAATAATTCCATCGCTACTCCTGTCTTGCTAATAGGCGATAGCGACGTTAGCGACTGCTTTCAGACGCTAATAGGTTGGGTACGCCCACTTTGCATGTCATTAGCGATAAATATCGCTGACATGAAAAGCGGTCCCCAAACCGCTCGCTATCGCCTACGAGCTGTCAACAGCTTGCTAATAGGGCGATAGAATTATCGCCGCTTAGCGATAATCACATATCGCCCGCCTTGGTAATATGCCCCATAGTTTCTCTTTTGCGTCTCTTGCGTAACGGAAAGGAGAAAGCTGGATCAGCACTCCTGCTTACCTTCTCGACCAGTGCAAAGAGGCACCCAAGAGTGGACATTCCATGGGAGAATACGGATGCACTACCTAATGTTGCAATACAATATTATTTTTCTCTAAACAATCCTATTTGAACAACTGGGTGGGTGAGTTCACTCTGCAACCTAGAAGACAGAACATTTAGAGACCTGACAACTTGGGTCGCAAAGACAGAAGAACTGTTTGCTATGCATTTATATTTAATCTGTTATACTCATTCCTTTGTTTCCTTTAATAACAGATTTATGAAGAATGATGTGCTGCTTATTGCCCAGATTTATGTTGCCCTTGTCTAGTGTCTGACTTTTTCAAACCTTTTCCAAATCCCCTTTCCCATCCATGCATCAGACCCCTAAACCTTTTACCCCGCTCTGTTTTTTAATGAGGTGTGACTTAATTTATACCATCACACTCTTGGTGGGACGAATGTGGTGAAAACAACACCAACTTACTGCAGGATCTTCTAAGCAATAGCCCACACTGGCCCCATTTACCCACCCACAAATGAAAAATTATCCATATTTTAAATATAGAATGAAGAACATCAGTCGTCAGCATCATCATTCAGACCTTGTATTGTGTAACAAAACACGCCTAACCTAAGCTTGTCCACTCTAGACTTTGAGTCTTTTATAACTTGAGAATTTCGTAAATACTACTAGCTCACTATTAGCCAAAAAATACTAGCATTGCTATTTTTTGTATTTTAGCACTATCAAGAATTCTTGTGTTGCAACATGCAGTACTCTGGTGTCAATTATTTTAAAATGTTTGATACAATATAACCCACTAACTCAGTATGTTTTTTAGTTCCATTTAGATGCCTACAATGGATAATAAATCATTCAGATCATTCCTACAGTTGGAGCCTACCTGGGAGAATTGGTAGTGAAGTTGTGATGCCTTCCCTGTTATTGTTTCATGTACATTCAGGTAAGACAACTAGTGAAGTGAACTAGTTAACTTAGTAAGTAAGGAACTAACTGCTGCTATTGTTTATCTATATTGAACTTTTAGATAATACATGTCATGGCAGCTTTTCCCCTAATGGACAAAATAGTTAGAGAAGTATGACTCTATAACTAAGCGCCGATCAGAGATAGAATATCAATGCAAAAATATAGAATTGCAAGAATATCGAGTCAAGAATATCAATGGTGCAAAATATCGAGGAAAGTTTTCTTGTTTTTAAAAATGTAATTTTTTTATAATCTAGAAATATCGAAATTGTGAATATTGATGGCGAAAATATAGTTGTAAATAATATTGATTACTTTTTAAACTGTTTTTTGTTAAGTAATTTGGCATTAGTTCTTTTATATTGTTTAATATTTTTTTTGATGGTAAAATATTTGTTTTTGTAGGTATTACAATAATTTCTAGAAGCAGGATGGGTAATAATTTAAAATTTTTGTAGAAAAAAGTAAAATATTTTTACATTTGCATACATTTTTAGGAGCGGGATATTGGGTTTAAGAGTGGGAAGTATTTTAAAAAATGTGTTAGGAAAATTAAAGTGTTTTAAAATTGTTATACATTTTTAGGGGCGGAATATTGGGTTTATAGGGGATAAGGCTGGGGACTAATTAAAGAATGTTGGTTAAAAAAACATAAAAATGAAGAAATATTTAACTAATAGTAAAAATGAATAAATACTAATACTCACATTTTTTCAAAATTAGACATTTTTGGGGGTGTGAATATTTTGATGCAAATTGTGCGATTTTTTAATTTGGTAAACATTTTACAATTTATTACAAAAATATATTAATAATTAGTTATTTGAATCTTTAATTTGGGAATATCATTTTGTTTAAGTTTTGTAATTATTTTTAGTGTAAAATGAGTTTAGAAAGGGCCTAATATTGCATATTAAAATATTTTTTTTTTGTAATTTATAATGTAATTTTAATTATTTTACTTAGTTGTGAGAAGTGGTGTATTATATATATATATTTTTTATACATATATTATGTTATAAATGTGTATTTTAAAATATACTTTTTAAAATCAAATAGGGTGAATAATAAAAAGAAATTGTTACATTTTAACATTTGGCAAAGACTTTTTAATTAATAAAAAATATTATTTTACAATTCAAAATTAGTATATATTTTAATGTATTTGTAAATAATAAATGTTTTGAAAATATGAAATTTTTGGAGGTTTATTATCCAACACTTTCCATGAGTTTAGTAGGATTTGGAGTTGGAATAGTAAATTAATATGGTTTACTATCCAGCACTTTCCCTGAGTTAAGTTGGATTTGGAATAGTAAATTATTATAGGTTACTATCCAGCACTTTCCCTGAGTTTAGTTGGATTTGGAGTTGGAATAGTAAATTATTATGGTTTACTATCCAACACCTTCCTGTGTTTTGTTGGATTTGGAGTAGTAAATTATTATGGTTTACTATTCAACATTTTCCCTGTGTTTTGTTGTGTCTGGTGTTGAAATAGTAAATTATTATGATTTATTATCAAGAATTTTCCCTGAGTTTAATTGGATTTGAAGTTGGAGTAGTAACTTCTAATGGTTTACTATCCAGCACATTCCCTGAGTTTAGTTGGGATTTGAGATTGAATAGTAAATGATTATGGTTTACTGTCCAGCATTGGAATAGTAAATTATTATGATTTATTATCCAGAATTTTCCCTGAGTTTAGTTGGATTTGGAGTTGGTATATTAAATTACATATGGTTTACTATTCAACACTTTACTCGTGTTTTGTTGTGTTTGGAGTTGGAATGGTAAATTATTATGATTTATTATCCAGCACTTTCCCTGGTTTTAGTTGGATTTGGAGTTTGAAAAATAAATTAATATGGTTTACTATTCAGAACTTTCTCTCAGTTTAATTGGATTTGGAATAGTAAATTAATATGGTTTAGTATCCAGCACGCTCCCTGAGTTTAGTTGGATTTTGAGTAGTAAATTATAATGGTTTACTATTCAACATTTTCCCTGTGTTTTATTGTGTCTG
Source organism: Lissotriton vulgaris (assembly GCF_964263255.1). Taxonomy (NCBI): domain Eukaryota; kingdom Metazoa; phylum Chordata; class Amphibia; order Caudata; family Salamandridae; genus Lissotriton; species Lissotriton vulgaris. The sequence continues at coordinate 657,266,493 of NC_141697.1, forward strand.
GAGTTTGAATAGTAAATTATTAATATTTATTATCCAGCACTTTTCCTGAGTTTAGTTGCTTTTGCAACTGGAATAGTAAATTATTATGATTTATTATCCAGCATTTCCCCTGAGTTTAATTGGGTTTGGAGTTAGAATAGTTGTTAGACGTCAAGCCTTTTGCACGATCAGTGGGGAATAGAGAGTGTGATTCAGTGCTTGCTGTATTGAGAACAACACACGTTTGGAGATGATCCCTTACTGTGCTGCCAGAAAGTGGAGTTTGTTAATACTCCTTTACCTTAAAAATGCGAGAGGCGGAAGCATGGTTGCTTGGCTTTGGCCCTTGTCCCACAACCACGCCCCTTCCTGTGATCTGGTTTCCTGCTTTTGATCTCTGGAAGACTTCCCTGGCATTAATATAAGTGTCGCGTTGCTTTCCTTTGAGGCAAGATTCCCTAGGTTTCCTGATTCCCGCCTGCCCTTCGATAATCTCCTGTGAGGGTAAGATTTTTTGTTTTCGCGGCACCTTTCAACTTCATGCCGCTTTTGCCGCTGGTGTCCCCGTAACTACCGCCCCTGTCTCCTGCCTGTATTATTTATCCCTTCAACAGCGGCAACTTGCAACATCGTCCCGCCGCATTTTTTAATTATTTGCGGCTTCTATTTCTCACTTGCATGATTCTCCCTTCGACCGCGTCCCCGCGTGTATTTTTGTGCTGCGGCTGCCTTATTTATTTAGCCCCTTGACTTCTCTCTGGAGGCGTCCTTTGTACTGTGCCTCCATGATTCAAGTTTCTCTGGAAGGACGCGACTTGCAAATTTTCATAGGGCACTATTTCTCCTGCTGAACCCTGTATCCCTGTGACATATAAGACTCTATCTGGCACACTTCTAGGCTCCTGAAACCAATCTAGCTTTTACACTTTGAACTGAAGAACCCGAGTGACTCTCCCTTGATAAATTTCCCAAGGGACTTGTAAGTTACATAAAAAATATTTTTTGCAGCGAAAATTCATTTTTAATATTCCAATACTCCTACTAGAAATTCCTTTCCTATGAGCACGTGGAATTATTATCTCCATAACCCATTTTGCACTGTAGGAGTACCTTGTTTACACTAGGAGGTAAAGAAGTATTTACCTTCAATTATTGTCTACTGAACTGGAACCTTCCAAAGACATCTCGAGATGTCCAGCCGGTAAGACAGGGTGGTTTTGTTTAGTAGAGCTTGCACTGACTTATACCTTGTTCTCATTATTGGAGAAGAGCCTTTTTCTTATGTATGTAATTTTTGTGTCTCCCTATAGGTCAATCCTTCCTGTTCTGACTGAGGGAAACTGGCTGGGGGATTAGAAGACTTTCCACCCACACTTCTATCCCCACATCTCTCCAAAACCGAACGACTGCTCAGACCAGTTCACCATATGACCAAAGTTACTCCCCAAATTATTTTTCTCTATGATGTTATTTAAGAAAGTCCAATTCACGCGATCAAAGGCTTTCGCCGCGTCATAAGTGATAATCGTGAGGGGTAGCTGTTCTGATATGGCTACATCAATTGTCGCCAGTAATTCATGCGTTATTTCTTGAATTTGTCTGCCCTTTATGAATCCCTTCTGGTCCTGATCAATCAATTTCGGCATTAACTTTGATAGTCTTTTTGCTATTATATTCATAAACAGTTTGTAGTCGCAATTAAGTAATGATATTGGTCTGTAGGACTCACAAGACTTTGGATTTTTCCCTGGTTTTAATATAAGGCTTATTGTGGTGTCGTTCCATGAATCAGGGATCTTTTCATGCTCCACATAGATCTTGTTCATAACCTTTGTCAAATGATCAATCAATGACTCTTTTAAGGCTATGTAAAATTCATTGGGTAGGGCATCAGGTCCTGCCGCTTTCCCCCTCTTTAAACTACCTATGGCAGCTCTCACCTCCTCGGATGTTATACCACTGTTTAAGAAAACTACTTCCTCTTCAGTCAATTTTGGCATAGTTATACCCTCTAGATATTTCTTAGTGTTCTCTGCCATTGGATTTGTATCTTCTTTATATATTGTTGAGAAGAAGTCTGAAAACTCTTGTCTTATTGAAGCATCATCTTCACATAAAGCTGATTGATCTTTAGTATGTACAGATAGTATAGTATTCCTTGTCAGGTCTGTTTTCAACTTCCAAGCTAGTATTTTCCCACAGCCTTCCCCATACTCGTGATTGGCCAATTTACTGTGCTCACATTTCTCTTGAACAATATTCTCCAAGTAATCTGCTAGATCCTCTTTTAACTTACAAACCTTCTCAGTTAATCTTTCTTTAGGATCTGGGGATATACTACCAATTGTGCTTCTACTTCTTTAATTTCTGCTTCCAGCTTTTTAATATCAGTTTTTCTTCGCTTATTTTTATGTGCTCCCAAGCTGAGTGAGTGTCCTCTTATTACTGCTTTATATGTGTCCCATATAATTCTTTTAGAGGATTCTTCATCATTGTCTGCAAAATAATTAGTTGTGGTTTTTAGCAATGATCCACACTTTCTTCCGTTGTTAGGATTGACCGATCCATTGTCCATCTAGTCGGTGTTAGACATTGTGTTAATGACAGTTTTAATTGGACTGCCGAATGGTCCGATAAGTGCGCTGGTTGATGCTCAATACTTTTAACCTTATCTCGAAGTGAGTTGCTTACTAAAAAGAAATCTATTCTAGATTTATGTCCTAGATTTTTATTATGGAAAGTGAATGGATATATTTTTTCACCTTTTTGCTTCCACATATCAACCAAGCTTAGATCTTTTTTGTATATCCCCAGCCATTCCCTCATCTTTGGTGAATTCCTTTGTTTAGAGGGAGGCTGCCTATCCACGGTCGGGTCCAATATAATATTATAGTCTCCTCCTACAATTATTGGGGCTGGGGATGTCAATAGTTCTGAATATAATTTCTCGAGTGGAGCCGGATCGTCGATGTTTGGGCCATAATACCCTGCAATCATAAATGTGGAACCCTCTATCCTAATTTTAGCCATTGTCCATCTTCCCTTTCTATCCACCACTTCCGATTCCAGTTTAGCATTCAAAGATTTTTTTATGATAATTACCACCCCTTTTATATTGCATTCTTGTGATGTATGAATACTTGAGCCAATCCAATGTAAGTTTTTCACAATTTGAGACCATTCTGATTTCACTAAATGAGTTTCCTGAAGAATAATTATCTCGCTTTCTACCTCTTTCAGATACTCCAGGATTCCTCTTCTTCTCTTGGGAGTTCTAAGTCCATTAACATTCCATGAGAGTATTTTAATCATCTTTTCTCTTGCCATTCCGTTTAAAAAAAAAATGTTGATTGAAAATAAGATTGAAATGGACCATCTCGTCCCCATCGAAAACCTTTGTTTACCAGATTTGAGGTTATTTCTTTTGTGTTTTTTTCCCTATTTTGCTTCCCACCCACTTGTAATTGTATCTTGCATAATTACTGTACAATACAGGCCTAACGTCCCACCCTGAGGAAGCCTCCCTTCTTCTTCTTTCAGGTGGTATTTCCACCCTTTTCGTGCTCCGTATCACCAGCTGTTTCGTTAATTAAACATTTGTTGAGCCTGCGCTTTCCCCTTTCATTTAAGCTCTTTTAGGCTCTTTAATTTATTTTCAGGGTTAAAAATCTTCTTTACAAACAGAAAATATTCAGTGACCTATTCCTAATTCCTCATTAACCTTTATTGGTCTTATCAATTTCGATTTGATCTTTTATTTGCTGAATGAGAATTTCTACCTCTTTCGGTTCCCTTAGATTGTGCATTTTATTTCTCCACATTATTCGTAGAGCAGCGGGGAATTTCAACTGGACATTTGCCCCCAGACTTTTTTATTCCTGCATATATTGCCCCAGTTCCCACTGTCTATCCAGAGTGGCTTTACATATATCCGACCTGACACGAAATGGCCAGTTGTCTTTGTTAAAAGATCCGCTTTTTAGTCCTTCATTTAGAAATCTTTCCTTCAAGGAATAGGTCCTGAAATGTATTAGTATCTTTCTCGGGGCTTTTCGGTCATTGCTTTTTCTAAAGGGATCCCTGTGGACTCGCTGGATGTCTGCTGATAAATCACTATCCTTCGACCAGGGGAAGAACTCCTCTAACAAGGATATGACATACGACTTTATATCTGACCCTTTCATACTTTCAGGGATATTCAATAATCTAAGGTTATTACGTCTTCCCTGATTCTCCAGGGATTCAAGTTTTTCCTTGATTGCCCTCTCACTGTCTTTTATCTGCCGTATTTCCCTTTGGTTTACATCCACTTTTTTAATTAAAGAGCCAAGTTCATTTTCCACAGCCGTTACTCTTACTCCTAATTCATTTAATTTCTGGTCAAGGTTTTCGACTACTTCTTGGATTTTGGTTTGATCCCCTTCCGATATTGAGAATTTTTCTCTCATTTCGCCCAAGATTTTGTCCATCATTTTATCCATACACGTCCCCATTATCTTTTCCAATTTGCTTATATCCATCTGATCCATATCCTGCTCCCTTGGTAACAGGTCATGTAGATCTGCGTCCCTTTCCTTTTCAACTTGTTGTCCCGACGCCCCCCCTTGTTGATCTTGTGGGGTTATATCTGCTTCAGCCTCAGCCTCTTTCTCTGCAAATTGTGCCGTCGGGTTGCTCATTATTGCTTTTGGTGTTGATTGATGTAATAGTTGTAATGACCCGACTGAGGTTGGGGAGATTATTTGTTCTTCTTCTTCTTCTTCTTCTATACCTCCGTCTAAGTATTCTAGTGCAAGTATCTCTTCTTCGTCCTCACAAGTAGATTTTAGAGGACCCCCTTCACCCTCACCTCCACCTTCACCTGAGATTGACGCAGATATAGATGTTAAAGTACTATCAGCTGAAACCTCCGCCGTGGACTGTCCTCCCCTTATCTGCAATACTTGTTGCACTTTAAAATAGGATCGTAGGGATGGTGTTATCTTAACTTTTTGCCCCCTATTTTTCGTTTTTGAGGCTCTGCTTTTGATGCTCTCTGATAATGCGTCCAACCGTGGTAAATTTCTTTTCTTTGTACTTCTTGGGGTCACACACTTTTTCTTGTGAACTGATAATATGTTTTGCTTGGGTAAATTCCGATTTCTTAAGCAATATACTGATCTTCCAGTTTCCTCCTCTATTTTGTCTTGTGTACCTATTGGTATTGCTTTCTCTGCCAGTAATTTTCTTGACCTGGTCGCATAGGTAGTTACAGCGGGAAACTCTTCCCTGGTATTTTTAGACTCCAGACCTTGCGCCAATCGCTGCGAATCGGAAACACCGTGCTCACCAGATGGGGTAAGTCCTTGGGGTCTTTGAAGCAATGCTCGTTTTTTTGTTTCTCCTCTCTTATAGCAGTGTAAGGTAATTTAGTTTGAGTTAACTCTTTACCTCCGGCAACACCCACATTGCTGGGTAGCTGCTTACTTCTTTTACTCATCCAGTACCAGTCATTCAAAATTTGTGAGATTTTATAATACTCCTGGTTCTTATTTAATTTCACACTTGAAAGGTCTAAATAATTACATTCACTATTTTTACTTGTTGTGCCTCCTTGTTTACTCGGTATGCTCAGGATACTCTTCTCGCTGCCTGCCTCTTTGTAATTCAGGCTGCTCACCTCTCTGCAGTCTTTGAGGCTAATGCCGCTGTCTCTTCTTCCTTTCCCCCGGAAGAGGAAAGAGATTCCGCCGAGAGCCTTTCTGCAGCAACGGGTGGCGTCTCGTGCTCTCGCCCAGAGCTCCACCACCACCGTTGCATGGATGCCGCGCCCTCTCTGCTCCGGCATGCGGCTTTCTGCCGGCCGTGACTGCTGCACCACCTGGGCTTCCCCGGAGGTTTGGGGGTCCGACAGGGAAGACCGGAAGTGACTTTTGAGCGTGGTCCCGCCAACACTGCCGCCGAGGCTGCCGAGACCGCCGACGCCTATCTCGGTGAGTGTCTGCCTCGTTTCAGTCACTCCTCAAGCTGCAAACTTTCCAGGGGTTTTTTAGCGCTACGGGAGTATTGCCACTAAGGGGGTATCGCTGGGTATAACGTGGTTTATCAGGGTGTCAAAGCAGCCCTACCTTGACCATCTCTTTTCAGCGGCTGGAATCCCCCATTTGCTCACTCAGGGGAAGCGCTAGCATCGACTTGCTTGCTGGTGTTCAGGAGCTCGCGACCGAGCGTCTTAGCTGGCCGCCATCTTCCACCTAATAGATGGTGTTGTTTTGTTGAATTTTGTAGAATATGTAAAAAGAAAAGTATTTGTTAGCTATGTTTTGTATTTTATTCAATTTAATAATTTTAAATACTTTAGTTTCTTTTTTAGTTGAGTTATATACTTACTTTGTTATATATTTTTATTCTGTTGATTCAAATTTGTTGCACATGGATGTGTTGTCAATATTGTTAATTTCGATGTTTTTGGTGTGTTTCATTTTATTTTAATGTTATCAATATTTTTGTGTGCTTTATTTTTGTGGTCAATGTTTTTGTCATCAATCATTTATTTTACAATATTTTTTATCGATGTTTGTGTAATTTCTTTTTTATGTATAGGGTGTCAATATTTTTGTATACAATATTTTTTTTGCAATATTTCTGTAGTCGAGGTTTTAGGAGTCGATGTATCAGTGAACCACTAAGCGCTACACTCCCTCTTACAAGCATATATATAGGCTGCGTAAAAGCTGAAGGCAGAGTTGCAAAGGAAAAGTAAAACAAACTACTTCAGGCATAAATTTAGATGAAATTAAATACTTTCTCCCTTTATTTTTTTTTACAAAGAAACCCAGCCTCACAAAATGCCCCCCATCTTCCCAAACAAACAAACCAAAGTCCCAAATTAAAAATTTCCAAAGAAAGTCAAACCTGGTCCCAACTTCCTTCCCATTATCTTCACCCAGCCCTAACAATGACAAGTCCCTCCCACCAAAACGAAAAAATACAAAAGGGCTAAAAGTGGACATTTTGGATGTAGGTCCAGAGCTGGTCCAGGCTCAGCTCCATTGTGGTGAGCCTGTTCTTGATGGAGTCCAGCCGCTGCAGGATGCTGCACAACAATGGGGTGGTGTTGTCAGTATGGGAGGGTGTGACAGCAGTTGATGTAAGCTGGCGGTGGCACCAGCCATTACATGGCTGGGAGGCTGGAGGCTAATGGGGGGGCCAGCTGCAGAGAAGCGTTTTCAAATAACTATAAATAGACACTTTGGGGTCCATTAGGATGGCGGGCCATCCGTGCCAGAATGACCCCCCACCATATTAGTATGGCTAGCGGGGTCCGCCGCTTTTCCGCCCCGGTCGCCTTGCGACCGGGGCGGAAAAGGGTTTATATGGTGGTGGTGTCTATCAGACACTGCCAGCCAAATTACAATGGGCATTTAGTAATGCCTTTCCGAGTGGCACTGACATGCAGAGTCTGCTCTGGGGGCCCGTGGTGGACCCCCAGGGACTCACAGTCCAGTTGGTCAGATTTGATTTATTTGCAGCCCTTTCAAAATCAAGAGGCTGCTGCATCGTCTAAGAGAGCCAGAGCCTGTGCTATTCCAGGATGCACGGTACCATATCTTGATAAACCCCCCATTTTTTAGAGTACTTCAACAAGGCATATTACCGCACTTAGGGCACCATAAACCCCTGTCAGAGTTCCGTATTTGGAAGTATCAAAGTCAAGGGGAACTTGAGCCTGGCAGCACAAATGTGTCTTTATTAGAGCTCGAGTGCTAGAAACCAGGCACTGTCCGAGCCTGAAAGTTTCACATTCACAGGCCTCTGAGTTGGGATCCCGTGCCAAACTGCACATATAAAGAGACTAATACACAAAAAAGGTGATAGATCAATCCCTAAAAATCATCAACCTATTTCACTGATGGACCGCACCGCAAAATTAATAGGTCGCTTCCTACTAAATAGATTAAAGCATTGGGCCAGTCAGAGAAATATCCTGATTCCGGCGCAGTATGGCTTCGTGAAAAACACAAAGGCACTGTGAATCAATCTTTACATTTACATTTGATTTTCTCCAAATATACCGTAGCTAAAATGGGAACGCTCTACATGGCTTTCATGGATTTGACAGCAGCCTTAGGCTGCATTTCCCACCCCCAATTATATTTTATGATTGAAAAAACAGGCATTGATAAAGCCATCATCTCCGTTATCGGACAACTGTATGCACAGGCTACAGCCTTTGTACGATATGGAAATAAGGGAGAATGTACAAGGGGGTTTAGGATAGAAAGAGGGGTCAGCCAGGTGTGTGTCCTTGCCCCTCTTCTATTCGCTTTGTATACTAATGGGGTGAAGGCACCCTTGCTTGAATCCACCTTAGGTGTCCCCATGATAAATCAAACTTGCATTCCCATACTCCTTTTCGTGTATAACACAGAAACTGATAACGGAGTATGTGTCTTTTATAAAAAAGCTGAACCTCCGTGTAAATGAAGCCAAATCCTTTGTGCTAGTGGCTGGCCAAAGGGCAAAGAAAAACTCTGTCCTTCGTATCGATGGCCGCAAAACTGAACAAATAGATACCTTTTTAGGTTTTGCCTCGCCAAAAAGATGCGCTCTGCGCATCTTTTTTGCGCAGCAAAAACCTAATGAGAACTGTAGTGTGGCTTTGGGTCGGCCCTCGTCATTCATTGGCTGGCTCCGTAAATGGAGCCTAGCCATTGGATGAGGGGCCTGTCCGTCAATGCCGGACCAGACACGGGGGCGTTCCCGACATTCTTTGGCTTTTGCCGACGTCACGCGACGCCGGGAACGCCCCCGATTCTGTTCCGGCATTGCCGGCACCTCCCTTGCTCCCCCTCCCGCTTGTTTCCTGGTGCCCGCCTTCGTGCTCATTGGCCGTTTAATTCCGAAAACACCCAAACGTTCCGGAAATAAAAGTAGAATTGAAAAAAAATTGAACAGGTTGACTTAGACATAAACAAAGTAGTTGCATGCTGGACTCGTGGTACTGCATTTCTGATTCAAAATCACCACGATAACAACATACAGAAGAAGCCGAGTTGGCTGACAGCTCGACACTCCCGCCGAGTGCATCACAGTACTCGGAACAGCTGATTCACAGCATCCCTCCAGCTCTCAGGCCGTGCAATCAGGCTCTCGACGCTGCCTGCCGCAGGTCACACCGCCCTCCCGACAGCCCAGCCCGCCTCAGAGCGGAGTGTGTCATTGGGCAGAGAGCGGGGCACGTGGGTCTGTAATCTGCAAGCTCAGCCTTCGCGAGAGACAGAAGACAGCGGGCTGCGATCCGTCCCGAGAGAGCCCAAACCCACCAGACTCCTGGGCGCGCAGGACAGGCGGACACATCCGAGGACCTCGGCCGCAGCCATCAGCACCGCGCGGGCACCATGGCAGCGCACGGCGCCAGCATCCGCTGGGCACTTTTGGCTACTTTCATCAGCTCCAGTGCCATTCTGGCTGCAGAGAGTAAGTGTTGATGTTACTCTTTTATTAATGATTCTCTGGGACCTGATATTCTTTTAAAAATTATGTGGCGATATAAAGGGGACTTTTCAATGTCTCTGAAATGTGTTGTTGTACGCTTTTAGTGTTTTGTTTTATTGTAATTCTCCAAATTGAAGGAGGTGCAGGCAGGTCACTGAAATGCCACTAAAGCTAACAGGCAGAGCTGGAGAAACCCATTTTCAAAACACGTCGTTGATACTCGAATTTTCCTTGACCAGTGATATCGAGTTATTTCCTGACTGGCGACGGCAACTATCCAATCATGTTTTCGCCTTGCATTCTGGTCTTTGTAGTTTTGCATTCCATTAAAGAACAAGTCATGCAAGTACCAGAACGCAAAGGCTGCATTGGACCGGAGAAGCTCCTCGAGCTTGCCATAGGGTTGGACTGGGTTCTTGAGGGATATTCGGGGAAAATAATCTTCATTTTTCACCTGATTCTTAATGGCCTCGTCGAGGACAGTAAAAATCTCTGCTTAGTTTAGCCGGCTCACGTGGATGCCCCCGTGCAAGGGTACACCAGTACTTCCACCGCTTTTATAAACAAGGATGCGTTTCCCCAGTTTTCACATTATTTTGGTCACTCACTGTTTCCCTTTCCCTAAAGCACTCGTTGAATCGCTCCCGTCGACCTCCCATTATATTATTCCACCCTCTTTCCCTAAATTACCCCAAATCCTTGCTCCTCATGCACCTGCAGTTGTGTGGTGATGGGAACATGCCTGCACACACGTTCCCCCCCCCCTCCCCCTCCCCCCTCCCCCTCCCGTCCCGTCTGTGCCACAGCTAATCGTGCTCGGCAGTAATTACTGATGAGTCATTTCCGGGGGCACTCGATGTGTCCCGCAGTGTAATGATGGAGGGGGTGTTATGTGCCCAGGACTGAACATCTCTGACGCGTGGATTGTTCTGGCAACAAGTTCTGTTCATAGAATTTGTGTGAGTCGGGAGAACGGACACCCCTAGCCAGGCCCGCTTTGGGTGAAACTTTCCCGCCAAGACTTCACACCTAAATGTAGCACGTGGGTTTCTAAATTCCAGGATTGTGGGAGGAGTGGAGAAAATGGGAAACGACCTCCTCCCCCGCCTTAGCCGACTCCATCTGGATGTCCAGTGCTTGGCTCAATAAAGGTTTTGTTTAAATAGGGGAATTGTCTAAAAAGTGGTTGGTGTGATTTGGGTGACTGGGCTGTACTTGGAACAAAGGTTGGCTTAATAAACAAATCTAGTGTTTTATAATTACAAGGTTTATCAGGGAGTTTTGGTTTCAACCGAGGGGCTGAGGGGCCTGCGATCCTGTAGTAGATTGTTTTAAGCCAGCGTTTTATCTGGCCCCAACAAGCAGAAACCAGGGCTCGCAGAGTGTGGATAAGATGTAACAAGCGTCACTGAGGAATTGCCTAGCCTAACTAACGCCCGAGTGGCCACTAGGCGCTTAGCAAGGCAGATGAATTCCTGGCTTCAAAACAGTTATCTGTATAATGAACAACGGTTTTGGACTCATATACTAGTAAGCCGGATATCGCATTGAGCCGTTCAGCACACACTGTTGTGTTTAACTGCCACCCACTTCCGAGTGAAGTGACTGTTGTGGACGCGTTTGAAATGCTGTATTTGCTAGTTACGGACATTAAAACTCAACAAACCGATTTAAACAAAAACATTTAGAAGGGAAACATTTAGAAGGGGAGAGCAAAAGGTCATTAGTGCCCATTGGAAGGGGACTAGGACCCAGGCGTCTAAAGTTACATTGAGGGTGGTTAAGACCTATGGAAAAGTGACTAGGGCGTATGGAGAGAGGACTAGTGTCCATGGAGAGTGGAGTATGGCCCTTTGATATTTGGGTTAAAAGCAATAAGTGGTGGCAAGGGTTCATGGAGTGGCATCACGGGGCCACTGAGGGATGACAAGGGGTGATTGCGAGGCGCCTATGAGGGCTGGGAAAGGCCTACTGACAGGTGGCTGGAGCCAACATGGGCTCATTTAGATGTGGTCAGGAACCACTGGCTAAGGAGTGATTGGTGGTGTTTGAGATAAACTGAGAGATGACTGATGTTTTGTGTTTTCTTTTTATTATGAATTAAATAAAACCCTGTCACCGAATGATGACAATTGCCTGACCCCGGGCACTAACCTCGTGCAAACTGGAGAAGTATTGAGACGTAGTCCTTCTTTTGTTTCCTTCTGCCTGATATGCGGCCTGCTCTTGACATACCATGAGATGTATGACTGCATGTAAAGCAACGGAGCTGCATTTGGTGCCAAAATGTTCGCCGGCAGGCAACAGGACTCCATTATATGCGTAACTGTGGGACCATTTGTTTAAACTGCGGTTTCGGTGTTGTGCAAGGGCTCCTAGACATACACAGATGTTTGTTTCTGCTGTGGACACAGCACTGGGGATACAGAGTGTTTTTTCTAATCTTGTTTTCTGGTGGAAGCCTGAAGAGCCGTTCAACCCTGCACGTTTGCTCATCATGTGTTAATGCGAGTTTGATTTGTTTCCTCCTGAAGCGTGTGAACAGCTTGGCCTTGTGTTGTGTTCTGCGCGCGGGTGAGCTCATGCTGGAACCAGGCAGGGCGAGGGAGCTGTCGACGAGCAGGGACTTGAACTGCTGCCCAGCGCTCAGCTGACGCGCGCGCGCGCGAGGCGGGCAGGGGCCCTGATTCTAATCTGCCACCCACGGGCTCCCGTGCCTCTGATGTGCTGATGCGCTGTGAGGTGGCTGGGTGGTGGCTGTTTTTGTTTTGTCTGCTCCTGTCACAGGACCTGCCCCTTTCACGGAAGACGGCGTGTCCTGAACGTCATTCTATAACACAACAAGCGCGCGTGCTGGAGCCGCGGAGCTGGTTATTCCTGTGCGCCAGTTCAACAAGCAGCAGCGGCGGCTTAGCCGCGAGCATCTCTGTTATTAGAGGGCTAATGACAGCCAGGCAGTATCCGCGGCTATTATTACACCTGTTCCTGCTCATGCCCTCAGTCGCGGCCCCAGCCACAGTCAGTGCTTAAGCCGCCGGCTTATTAGGGTTATTTTGCTTTATTCAGATTGCATTGTACCAGCTGCTAAGAGGCCCGTGGGCTTGTGCTCTCAGTCCGTGTCTGCGCCCGGATCTCAACTCTGGTGGGAAGGCAGAGCACAGGAAGCTGAAGTTCGATCCCTCATTATACTGCGAGGGAAGCAGCGGGCAGAGACTTGGTACCAAAGAGCACCCAGCGCCGAGAGTTGGCACCTGAAGAAAAACACCTTCACGCACGAGGTCCTGTCTTCTTTCACAGACAGTTCACACGTAACCGCCCCCTCAATCTCCACTCGCTGTGAAGGGGTCTTGCAGGGCACAAGTGGTAAAAAAAAGAAGTGGGGGCACTAACCTAGTTAATCAGTATGCAAGTGATATCACTGTGCGTGACATCACTGCACGTGACACATTCAAAAGAAACAATTGATGGAGGGAATGCTGGACAATTCAAACATTCACCCCCAGTCACAAGGATCTGAGTTAAATCCAAAGCAGTACAGGCTGTACTGTTCCCATTGGGCACAGGGTCATGACTGACTTGCATATGGCTGGGTCCAAACTGGAATGCCATGGTGAGCAAAAAAAAAACCCGATGGATTTAGGCCCAGATCTCTGTACTGGGGTGAATGTATGACATTGTTCTGCATTCTGTCCGTCAATTGTTCTTTTTAGGTTTTGCCTCGCCAAAAAGATGCGCTCTGCGCATCTTTTTTGCGCAGCAAAAACCTAATGAGAACTGTAGTGTGGCTTTGGGTCGGCCCTCGTCATTCATTGGCTGGCTCCATAAATGGAGCCTAGCCATTGGATGAGGGGCCTGTCCGTCAATGCCGGACCAGACACGGGGGCGTTCCCGACATTCTTTGGCTATTGCCGACGTCACGCGATGCCGGGAACGCCCCCGATTCTGTTCCGGCATTGCCGGCACCTCCCTTGCTCCCCCTCCCGCTTGTTTCCTGGTGCCCGCCTTCGTGCTCCGGCCGGCCGTCGTCAGCGTCTCTCCTCCCCCTTTCCCGCCCCCTCCCGCTTGTTTTGGTGCCCGTCTTCTGCTCCGGCCGGCCGTCGTCAGCTCTCTCCTCCCCCTTTCCCGCCCCCTCCCGCTTCTCTCTGATGCCCGCCTTCCGGTGAGACACTGTGATGAATGCCACTGAAAGCCCTGGATGGACTGGGCTGGGTCCGGGTCAGTCTGCTCGGTAGTGGGCTGACTAGTGACTGTCAATGACCTCCTGCAGCGCGAAGTGCTGTTCGAAACTCGGAAGCCACCGCCTCTTAACACTAGTGAGTACGAGGAAAGCACGGGCGGCCATGCGTTGCTTTGTTAATATTGCATACAGATCTGAAATCACCGTTTGAGGAGTGGAGCCGGGGAGGGGGCGGAGCTTCGTGGCGAGAGCTCCGTAACAGACACTTGCCCTCAACCAAGCCCTCCGCCCCCTTACCACTCACACAAACAAAACGGAAGTTGTCGGAACCAAGAAGAAAAGCGAAAGGAGGTAGGGAGGGGAAAAGAAGCTGCCAGGGCTGCCATGAATATTAAAGTAAAGCTGGGTCATAAGCTTCCAGCCATGGGAGTCTGTGACTTGTAAACGGCTGATAACCCATGACCCCATGACCTCTCATGGGAACGTTCACAGAGCAGCAGAACAACAGACATCCTTTGTATCGGCACAAAGCCATCGCTGGCACAGTGATTCAAGCAAGTGTATTTTGAGGGAAGGGCTGTGATAATAGCAAATATGCATTAGGCGGAGTGACCCTTGGCTTGGCTGCGGTCTTACCAGGCGCACTTACCTCCATATCCGGCTCCACTCACGGACCCTCGACATGCCGAAACGGTGAACTAGCAGGAAGTGAAACTTATCGCACTAAGCAGCAATGCCCCTCCCCCGCAGCGCCCGCGAGCAAACAAGACAAGCATTTAGTGCAATAGGTCCTGCATTTGCGAGAGGTTAAGCTATTAGCATTGTAAATTACAATGTCTTTTATTTAGATTTAAAAAAACAAAACAAAGGCATTGTCATTTACAATGCCAAGAGCTCAGACCCAGCAAATGCGAGACCTACTGCATTGCAAATGCTTGTTTATTCTGAAAGCATGACCAGTGTACCGCACAGATGAGCCGCACAGGGTATAATGTGTCTATGATTGCTGAACGTGACTGACAGATGGGCGTGGGCTGCAAAATGTTGTTGAACCTACCTTACGATTATGCCTCCACGTTGAACCTTCTTGGCATCTGTGAACCTAAAATCTCAAATTCGTCCCTTTCTAAGTGTTGGAAAATAACTGCACACATTAGCAGCACATTACCAGCACTCAGTTTCTCGACCTCAGAAGATTGAACAGCCGTGTCGGCCCAGTCTGGATATGAAATAACGACCTGTGCAAACAAAAAATGTTAGCAGCGACTATTTTGGTTACTTGAGTCTTCCAGACAGCTCAGTTATTTCGTGGAGAGCACAGACGGGGCTGCTCTGCCACATTCAATAAACAGAAGCGCCACTGGCAATTGATGATCACTGTGACACTCCCCCATATTGAGCGCTGAAAAGTCCAGGTCATGAAAAGATGCCTTAGTACTTGATTAACTGTGTAGTCAGAAACCTTCGAATAGCACGGCTATTTGCAAATGAAGGGTTGGCCTCTAAATGATGGATTTATGACTAGCTGAGGACTGCCGGTCAATCAAAATCGACTGACTCAAAAAACATAGTGCTTACCGACTTATCAAGGACACTGTGTAACGCCGCAAGTAAAAGTGAAACAAAAACAAGCATTGGAAATGCAATAGGTCTCGCATCAGGAAAGTTTGAGCTATTGGTCTTATAAATGGCATTTTTATTTATTTATGTGTTTGTTAAAAAAGCTAAATTAATAGCTTTGTCATTTACAATGCCAATAGTTATAACTTTCGCAAATGTGACACCTATAGCATTTGTAATGCAACATGTTTTTTATTTACGTGATTTAGATGTATTGATATTACAAATAACAATGGCTTTTATTTTTTTTGTTAAATTAATTGTTAAATAATGTATTTAATTTGTAATGGCAATAGCTTAAACTTTTATAAATAACTTTTGTGAAGATTATATTCAGAGTTTTATATTGTGACGAAAATCCAAGAACAGAAGTGAAATATTAACATCTTTTTGTGATTTGTAATAAAGCGTGAACGCTTGAAAACAGCTTGAAACATTGAAAGAACATATTTGAACCAGCCTTTGACAATAAATTATGACGTAATGCAGCTAACACAAATGTAACGTGTGAAACTGCAGACTGTTATGTTCAGCCAGAGTGGAGCTTCAGAGTGGAGCTTCAGAGTGGAGCTTCAGAGTGGAGCTTCAGAGTGGAGCTTCAGAGTGGAGCTTCAGAGTGCAGATTCAGAGTGGAGCTTCAGAGTGCAGATTCAGAGTGCAGAGTGGAGCTTCAGAGTGCAGATTCAGAGTGGAGCTTCAGAGTGCAGAGTGGAGCTTCAGAGTGCAGATTCAGAGTGGAGCTTCAGAGTGCAGAGTGGAGCTTCAGAGTGCAGATTCAGAGTGGAGCTTCAGAGTGCAGATTCAGAGTGCAGAGTGGAGCTTCAGAGTGCAGAGTGGAGCTTCAGAGTGCAGAGTGGAGCTTCAGAGTGCAGATTCAGAGTGCAGAGTGGAGCTTCAGAGTGGAGCTTCAGAGTGGAGCTTCAGAGTGGAGCTTCAGAGTGGAGCTTCAGAGTGGAGCTTCAGAGTGCAGAGTGGAGCTTCAGAGTGGAGCTTCAGAGTGGAGCTTCAGAGTGCAGAGTGGAGCTTCAGAGTGGAGCTTCAGAGTGGAGCTTCATAGTGCAGAGTGGAGCTTCAGAGTGGAGCTTCAGAGTGGAGCTTCAGAGTGTCAAGAGCAATGCCAATAGCTCTAACTTTAACAAAGGCAAAACCATTGCATTGTAAATGCTTGTTGTATATGGGAATACTGTTTAATAAAAACACCACATGGAACCATATGATTGACAACAGAAACTTGTTTTTTAGGAAAAAGTGTTTCATTTTACAACAAAACTGGGTTCTAAACCACTAGATGTTATAAAACATAAATAGAACCAAAGCTAAATCTGTTGCAACATATGGAGCAGAAGTATGGGGGTACATAGACTCTGAGTCACTTCAGTCCACGGAAGACACTTTCTTGAAAAAAGTAATAGCCCCTCCTAGAAGCTGGTCATCTTTTAATTGCCACCTTGAGCTAGAAGTACCATATATAATTGACCAGATACGTCTAGCCTCAATCATGTTGCGGCACTCAATCTGCCGAAAGGAATAATTACACTTAACACAAAATAAATATCATTAAAGATTGTCTTTCGCTTTATAAAGCTCATAAGATGCCATGGATCTTATATGTTTAACGTAGACTCACTATTTTAGGTCTGCAACATCTTTTTGAGACCCCATCCACTTATGGGCTACTATCGAAACAGTTATTTAAAACTGCAATTTTATGCAAAAGGGAAGGAGTAAGATATGCATATAAAAACCAAAAAAGAATGGCTTTAACTTATTTGAACATACTTGTTATCCCTGAAGGAACAGCTTCTTATCTGTCATTTGTGAAAAACCATCAGCATCTATTTGTTCTGATAAGGTTCACATTAAATCTTATACCCTGCATATTGGGCTATGCTTCTGGTATCTACTCGCAACAAGCTTTGCCTTTTTGTCAATGTTATGGAGTTTTAACTCAAACTGATTTGCACTTCCTGTTTTTTTGTAAACACTATGCACTTCATCAGAATTTTTTATAGCTCTAATCATGCGCAATATAAATGTAGGCAATGTCGAGTAGCGTTATATTTTTTGCAAATGTTTCAGGATAATTTTTATCTGTTATTCAGTAGCATCTCTTTTATCGTTAGTGATAAAAGCAAGAAGGCTTATGAAGGAATTTGGAACCAGCTATCTTTTAAATATGGGTTTTTATCTGATTCGTTTTAGATGCTTCTTGTCTATGATATTTTATTGTAAATTGTGCTCTGTGCTTTTATGATCTATATTTTTAGATCAAATAAAGTATTTTTGATGATGAGGTACCAAGGGTGGCTGAGCAATATTTCACCATTGTATGGAACGCCGCAGAATTAGGCAACATTTTTCTGTAACTCCTGGAAATTTGGTGGATTAAAACTCTGCAAGCTTCACCCACCCCTAATTCAGATATGCCACACGTTTGCCATACATTCAGAATGTTACCACTTTAGTTGTTCATTTGAACACTGTGGTAAAGCTGCTATTGATCATATGGGTGTTAAGCAGCAGACTGAGGCTCATGCTGAAAGTATAATTCAGTCTGTATGTCACTTTCCATAGCTTCAATGAGAAAATCAGGAGTGAATACTGTTTTTCGCAAGCATAGCTCCTCAAATCCCAGCAGAGGATCAGAATTCCACACAGGATAAAATCACCTTAGAATACATCTACATTTCTACAATTTGTATTGTGCCACCAACAAATGATTTATAATTTTATTACAATCTTTATCACACTGTATAAGTGCTCCTTTTGTGACCCTCAAAACCAGCCATTCACTCCAATGCTTTTCAATGGGGACCATGTCCTAAATTCCTGTAATGGCTGTCACAACATATTGTTTTGTGGCTAGCCAGCATAAAAAGGGCTCCTATACTTGAAGTCAATATCCGCTTCACCAACATGGAAGCATTATTATCTTCTTGATCTGTGAGTGGCATTCCATATAGTCAATCAATGATCTGTCCAAATAATCCTCACTCACGCGCTGGTGTCACTTAAACTGGTATCCACAGCTGTATGTTGCCATAGCAAGGTCAACAATATTGGCCTACAAAAATATTACATCCATTACATCCCCTACCACTACTTTACTGACAGGGTGAGGGCTTGCATTAAAGAGGAGGTCTCAAAGATGCTTGCACTTGGGGTGATTGAGTCATCTATCAGTCCTTGGACTAGTCCAGTGGTCTTGGTCCCGAAGGCTGCAGTGTAAGGTGCCACATCCGAACTCCGGTTCTGTGTGGACTACAGAGGGCTCAATTCAGTCACGAAGACTGATGCCCACCCCATCCCCAGAGCTGAGCTCATTGATCGGCTAGGGGCTGCAAGGTACCTCAGCACGTTTGACTTAACGTCTGGGTACTGGCAGATCGCCTTGACTGATGGGGCAAAGGAGAGGTCAGCATTCTCCACACCAGATGGGCATTTCCAGTTCCGTGTTATGCCTTTTGGGATGAAGAATGCCACTGCCACCTTTCAGAGGTTGGTCAACCAGGTGTTGGTTGGACTGGATGAGTTCTGTGCCGCCTACCTGGATGACATCGCAGTGTTCAGTGCCAGTTGGGAGGAACATCTGCACCACCTCTGGGAAGTGTTGATGGCGCTGCGGAAAGCAGGTCTCACGATTAAGGCGAGTCAGTGCCAGATTGGGCAGGGTTCTGTGGTGTACTTGGGAAACCAAGTTGGGAGCGGCCAGGTGGCGCCCCTACAACCCAAGTTTGAAAGCATCCTGGCTTGGGAGCCACCCAAAACCCAGACAGAGGTGAGAGCCTTCTTAGGTCTCACAGGGTATTACAGGAGGTTTGTCAAGGGATATGGCAACATTGTTGCACCCTTGACAGAGCTGACTTCCAGGAGGCAGCCCAAGAAAGTGATTTGGACTGACACCTGTCAGAAAGCCTTTGAGGCCCTGAAAGCTGCCATGTGCACGGCACCCTTGCTCCTGGCACCCAACTTCTCAAGAGAGTTTATTGTCCAGACAGACGCTTCAGAGCATGGTGTGGGGACTGTTTTGTCACAGATAAATGAGGAGGGCCTAGATCAACCTGTAGCCTTCATCAGTAGAAGGTTACTTCCACTGGAACAGAGGTGGAGTCCTATTGAGCGTGAGGCATTTGCTGTGGTCTGGGCACTGAAGTAGCTGAGACCATACCTGTTTGGGACTCACTTCCGGGTTCAGACAGACCACAGGCCCCTCAGATGGTTGATGCAAAGGAGGGGTAAGAATCCAAAGCTGTTGCGGTGGTCCATCTCCCTACAGGGTATGGACTTTACAGTGGAACACCGCCCTGGTACAGAACACGCCAACGCTGATGGTCTGTCCAGATTTTTCCGCCTTAGCGAAGAGAACTCCCAGGAGTTAGGGTTGTTCTCCCCACTTTTCAGCTGGAGGGGACACGTGTTAGACCTGGCACCATTGGCGTGGGTCTCCCTTCCATTTTATTGCTGTTGCCTCATGTGTTTTTGCTGTGTTAGATGCTTTGGGCACTGTGTCACTGCTATCCAGTGCCACAGTGCAAGTGCTCCCTATTGTAAATTGATGTATGGATTAGTGATTCCATGTTTGGCAACTTTGGTTTACTTGTCAGACCCTAGTCTAGTGCACTGAGTGTGCCAGGGCGTGTAATCCAAATACTGCTGGTGGGCCTGCAGCACTGGTTGTGCTACCCACAGAAGCCGCCTGGTAAAATGTGTCTAAGGTCGGCCATTGCAGAGCCTGCGTGCAGTCTGGTACTGTCATGCTGACTGGGCAAGTGCACCCACTTGCCAGTCCCTAAACCTTCCCTTTTCTTCATATCAGTCACCCCTATGGTAGGCCCAAGGGCAGGGTGCATTGTAAGTATAAAGAAGGACAAGCCCTGATGTGTGTGGCATGTTCTAATAGTGAATTACAGCCATTTTCGTTTTTCACTATTGCAAGGCTACCTGTTCTCGATAGGCCAGAATGAGCTGTTAGAATTGTTACATTTTATAATCCTAACAGGCTCAGAGTACATGGTAGAAATTCGAGTTTAGTATGCCTGAACTCAGAATAATAAAATACATATTTTAGTTAAGTTTATTTTAATATTCTGTGTTTGCAAATACCACTTTTAGAAAGTAGGTATTTGCTTGTCTAACCATTCAAACCTGCCTCTGCTGGTTTGTGTATTCCTATGTCTGGTTTCTGTGAGTGACAGGGCTGGGGAATTCCAGGTGACAGGCTGGGACACCTCTTGATGGGAGGGAGGAGTGCACCTGAACTCTGAATAGGGCTGTGCCTGCCTTCCACAATGCTGGCTCCACCCCCTGGAAAGTGGCTGATGTCTCGGCTCTGCACACTGAAAGAAGAGAAGGAGTCCTGTAAACAGAGTGCTCCAGGATTGTACGTGCCTTCCACAATGCTGGCTCCACCTCCTGTGGGGCGTCTGATGTGCATGCCCAGCACTGTGAAAGGAAAGAAGTCTGGTAAACAGAGTGCTTCAGAACTGATTTGGACTAGGCACAGGCCCCACTCCCCTCAAAGAACAAAGGATTTTGGGCTATAAATATTGGGACCCTGATCCCATGAAATTAGATCACTTTTGGACTACAAGAAGAAAGCTTTACTGAGGAGAGGAACCTGAAGAAACTGAGGAGAGACTATTCCCAAGCTGAAGTGCTGCTTGGGGGATTGGCCTGCAGTGGTTGCCTTACTGCCAAAGGAAGGAGAAAGGAACGTTGTAACTTTGCTTTCAACTTGTGAAGGCTCTCCAAGGGCTTGGAAAAGAGCTTGCCTCCTACTGAAGTCTCAGGAGCAACAGATTTCACCCCCCAGCTCCACAGAGTTCTTTTGGAAGTGCCTGCTGCTGTTTTGGGCCTTCTGAGGAACTGCGTGTCGCAAGGAGCTGGAAGCGCAACTCAACGAGAAGAAGCATGTCGCCGTCGCTGTGCCTGCCGTTGCAACTCCGGAGAAAGGAGAGTGTCGCCGCTGGAACTGTCGCACTGCACCGTATCGGAGAGAAGCGTGCCGCAACAAAGAGGGAGCGTGTCGCTGTCGCTCCTGCTGCCGTCGCAACTCCGAAGAAGGAGGGTGTCGCCTCTGTGGTTGTCGCACTGCACTGCATCAGGAGAAGAATCTCGCAACGAGGTCTGAGCGTGTCACCATCGCTGTGCCTGCCGTCGCAACTCCGAAGCTGGAGGGTGTCGCCGCTGGAACTGTCGCATTGCACCGCATCGACCAAGAGCACCTCGCATCCCCGAGAAACGCGCCGCCATCGGAGCTGCTGTTGTTGCATCTTGGATGTCGCCGCTGTAGTTGTTGTATCGAGCGGAAGCTTCACGCATCATGGAGAAGAGCGTCGCCGCTGGAGCTGTTGCCGTTGCATCGTAAGGGTGTTGCCGCTGCAGTCCACGCATTGAACCGAGGGTTTGTCGCATCCCCGTTAGGCGCGCCGCATCTGGAAGATCTTCACGTCTTTATTTCTTTGCACCTGAACTTTGGCGCATTTCCCATCGCTGTGACATTGCTTGTCGTGGAAGCGCAACGCAACTTAAGGTACATTGATGCAGAGTGCCGCATCTAAGAACTGAACTGAACTAATCTTAAATCTACCATCTTAAAGTAATCATAGTGTGTATTTTTGTCATTTATGGTCTTGTGGTAACTCTATATAAAGTCTACTTATTTTTTATATAAAACCTGTGTGGTGTCCATTTGTAGTGTTGTCACTGGGATACTGTATGTGGTCACAACTGCCTAACTTACAACGCCTCTGAAATAAGCCTTGACTGCTCGCGCCACGCAACCTAGAGGGTGAGCAAGGGTTATTTAAGGTGTGTAATCCCCTTTCCCTGACTAGAGGAGAGGGTCCCTGTTTGTCACAAGTACCTACCTGTGCTAACCAGAGACCCCCAAATCTAACACACTCGAATTAACTTGAGCTTCTGCAGCCACGTGGCCATTTATTCCAAGCTGACTACGTTTGCACTGTTCTGCTACTTCTGAAACTAGTGTGCATAATGGGAATATTTTGACATGGTAATACAGATGCCAGCTGACCAACAGGGAACTGAAGGATATCCCAATTGCTTGGAGTCCCTAGAAGTATGGACACTCTGGAGGCAGGTTGGTCCTTTCTTAAGCACTAAATGCTTATGTGTACTCAGAAACACCAGAAATATGTGCCTCCGGGTCTAAGAGTTTTCCACATAGTTATGGATTTTCAGCACTTGTCTCATAAGCCTCTGCTGCATAATTTTATATTCCAACAAACTATTTTTTTGTTAATCAAAATGACCAAAAGTCATTAAAAAAACACTTTAGAGTGAGCACTGTAACAGTCTTTTAAAAAAATGTTTTAACTGTTCACCTTTGAGTTGCTGATTGCAGTATTCAGGGATTAAACCCGTATTAATAAGGCGACATATTTGCCGCTCCATTTTTTATGTGTTTTAAAGTAGCAAAATAATACTGCAACTAAATGTGCCATATTATGGCCCATGGTTTCTTGTCATATAATTTAATGAACCCTATCATATCGCCACCCCCACCCCCAATTTCCACTTAATCCCAGTAGCCATACATCTGGTAAAAGATATATTTTGGACCATCTGCCTCTGAATAACGGAGAGGGCCTGATTCACAAATTCCTTTGTACACCTGCATTTGACTTAAGTGGACAAATAACTTGTATGTGGAAGTATCGTTTGGGATTTACAAAATGGGAGTTTACAATTGAAATAATATTTCATCAGATGGAATGTTGCATAGTGTAGGCGTGTCCAGGGCAGGGTGCCTTGAAAAACTGATGGACTCCTGAATATGTGAGAGCATATGGGTATTCACAAATATTTGGATTACTCCTGTCAAAAGCAACATCTCCCTTTGCTACTGATATACTTGCTATTGATCTTGTCATATTGTCATATGTTGATACCACTTGCTTTCTAATTGGTTTAGAGTTCCCTTGTTTAAACGCATTTTGATATCTATCATGCCCATCATTATCACAGTTCTTAATCAAAAGCTTTACCTGCACGTTTTAAAGTTTATATACTTCTAAATCTCTCTCTGTCTCTCCGTCTCTCTCTCTCTCTCTCTCTCTCCTTGTGTAGAGTATTCAGCAGTATTTCTATAAAAATAATCAGGCCCCCTCGCTCCATTATACCAAACTTCCCCAGTGCATTTTCCAACTAAAGAAGCAGTTGCTAGATTCAGCTATATAAAACTAATTCCCAGTGAAAATAGCCATCATCGTCCATACATTTCGCGCCTCTACCCTCAGTACAAGAGGCCTCCTAATTCAAATGTGGCCAGAAATGAGAGTCACTGGCTCCATTAGAATTACAGGATCCACCGAGCCAGTGTCTTTCCTCCCTAGGCTCAATTTACCAAAGCTGGGAGAATTTAGGAGTAACCAAGAAAATTTGGTCTGGAATTATAGATTCCCAGGTAATTCCTTATCACTAAAGTGACTCTGAGGGCCCTACTCATATCACCTTATTAGCACTGGAGGTGGGGGCTGGGGGGATGGTGGAGGGGATGGCGTAGTCAGGAAATACTAAATTACTGGGCTTAACTATTCCCAAAAAACCTTTTCTAAAACATCTTTTGCTATAAAATTGTTTTCTTTATAGTATATATTTTTACCAAAACATCTATAAATATATATTTCGACCTTCTCTACACGCACACACACACTCATATATAGACAAATATCTGTGTGCATGCTGAAATGTGTGTGTATTTATGTTTATATAATATACATAGAAATACAAACACAAGTTTTATATGCTTGTGATATTTATTGATATGATTTTATTATTTTGGGGGGAATAGCCTCAAATCCGCTAAAACCCACTTTGTTGTACTCTCTCGATCTCTCTCTCTCTCTCTCTCTCTCTCTCTCTCTCTCTCTCTCTCATTCTATCTCTCTCTCTCTCTCTCTCTCTCTCTCTCTATATATATATATATATATATATATATATATATATATATATATATATATATATATATATATATATATATATATATATATATATATATATATATATATATATTACCTACTGGCGGTCGCCAGTAGGTATATATAGTTAGGATTTTTTCTCTATGGGATTTTTGAAAATTCTATGTCTAATAACTTTGGCGTTTGTGGACGGAATTGGCTGAAATTTTCAGGAAAATGGAACATTTTGTTTCTGAGCAGCCCCTGACAATTTGGGGGGGTTTCATCAAGGGGGGGCTGAGAAAAAAGGGGGGTCCCAAAACGCATTTTTCCCATGTTAATTTCCATAGGGCGGTTGGCCTCACTTTTAGCTCGAACGGCTGAATGGATTTGCACGAAACTTGGCAAAATTGTAGGGACTGTTAGCCCGATGTGCCTTTGCTAGGTCTCAATATATGTGCTCCAGTGGATTTTGAGTAATTTAGGTTAAAAAAAAGATATATATCTGGGCGGAGCCTAACCACAAATCTGATCTGATTGGCTGTCAGCACTTCATCCAAGAAGTGTTGGTAGCCATCTTGGGACCAATATACATGATAGCACCTCATTAAAAAGCATTGTAGTTAATAGAGGGTTTTAGGACTTTAGTTACATTATAAATCATTTGTTGATGGTACCATACTCGTTTTAGGAATTGTGGTGGGTTCTAAGGTGATTTTACCATGTGAAAAAACCTTCTGCTGTGATATCATGAATATTGTTTGAAAGAAAACTAATATCTCATGATTTTCCCACAGTGGTTTGGAAGGGGATCTATAAGCTAAACTGAAAGCATATTTTCTGTAAATTCACATTATCTTTCTCAGTCATGTGAAAATTAAGTCTGACATTCTCAGTAAAACATGTACATCCAACAAGGACAGAGACTGTCAGTTGATTCCTTTGTGTTCTACTGCAGCCTCCTAGAGTGTTCTAAAGAACAACTAGAGCGCTAACAGTCCTACTTATTACAAAGGTATGGCACACCTGAAGTCATCTTGATTGGAATAAAGTGGTAACTCTTAAAACATTTAATTTAAAAAGAAACAACATGAGGGGGTATATTTTGCCATAGAAAGTATGATTAGTGCTGCAGAATGAAAAATTAGGGCACATTTTGAGTGACTTCTCAAATCCTTTTCTATTTCATTAAAACATTCTGACATGCAGTCTCCCAAAATGGCCACCAGAGACAAAAGAGCCCAAATGTAGCCCAAATATCACCCAGATGTAGCCCAAGTATAGCCCAATGACAGAATGTCCCAGAGTGTTCTAAAGAACAACTAGAGCGCTAACAGTCCTACTTATTACAAAGGTATGGCACACCTGAAGCCATCTTGATTGGAATAAAGTGGTAACTTAAAACATTTAATTTAAAAAGAAACAACATGAGGGGGTATATTTTGCCATAGAAAGTATGATTAGTGCTGCAGAATGAAAAATTAGGGCACATTTTGAGTGACTTCTCAAATCCTTTTCTATTTCATTAAAACATTCTGACATGCAGTCTCCCAAAATGGCCACCAGAGACAAAACAGCCCAAATGTAGCCCAAATATCACCCAGATGTAGCCCAAGTATAGCCCAATGACAGAATGTCCCAGAGTGTTCTAAAGAACAACTAGAGCGCTAACAGTCCTACTTATTACAAAGGTATAGCACACCTGGAGCCATCGTGATGGGAATAAAGTGGTAACTCTTAAAACATTTAATTTAAAAAGGAACAAAATGAGGGGGTATATTATGCAATAGAAGGTATTATTAGTGCTGCAGAAAGAAAAATTAGGGCACATTTTGAGTGACTTTTCAAATCCTCTTCTATTTCATTAAAAAATTCTGACATGCAGTCTCCCAAAATGGCCACCAGAGACAAAAGAGCCCAAATGTAGCCCAAATATCACCCAGATGTAGCCCAAGTATAGCCCAATGACAGAATGTCCCAGAGTGTTCTAAAGAACAACTAGAGCGCTAACAGTCCTACTTATTACAAAGGTATGGCACGCCTGAAGCCATCTTGATTGGAATAAAGTGGTAACTCTTAAAACATTTAATTTAAAAAGGAACAAAATGAGGGGGTATAGTTTGCCATATGAATTATGATTAGTGCTGCAGAAAGAAAAATTAGGGCACATTTTGAGTGACTTCTCAAACCCTCTTTAATTTCATTAAAAAATTCTGACATACAGTCTCCCAAGATGGCCACCAGAGACAAAAGAGCCTAAATGTAGCCCAAATATCACCCAGATGTACCCCAAGTATAGCCCAATGACAGAATGTCCCAGAGTGTTCTAAAGAACAACTAGAGCGCTAACAGTCCTACTTATTACAAAGGTATAGCACACCTGGAGACATCGTGATGGGAATAAAGTGGTAACTCTTAAAACATTTAATTTAAAAAGGAACAAAATGAGGGGGTATATTATGCAATAGAAGGTATTATTAGTGCTGCAGAAAGAAAAATTAGGGCACATTTTGAGTGACTTTTCAAATCCTCTTCTATTTCATTAAAAAATTCTGACATGCAGTCTCCCAAAATGGCCACCAGAGACAAAAGAGCCCAAATGTAGCCCAAATATCACCCAGATGTAGCCCAAGTATAGCCCAATGACAGAATGTCCCAGAGTGTTCTAAAGAACAACTAGAGCGCTAACAGTCCTACTTATTACAAAGGTATGGCACGCCTGAAGCCATCTTGATTGGAATAAAGTGGTAACTCTTAAAACATTTAATTTAAAAAGGAACAAAATGAGGGGGTATATTTTGCCATATGAATTATGATTAGTGCTGCAGAAAGAAAAATTAGGGCACATTTTGAGTGACTTCTCAAACCCTCTTTAATTTCATTAAAAAATTCTGACATACAGTCTCCCAAGATGGCCACCAGAGACAAAAGAGCCTAAATGTAGCCCAAATATCACCCAGATGTACCCCAAGTATATGCCAATGACAGAATGTCCCAGAGTGTTCTAAAGAACAACTAGAGCGCTAACAGTCTTACTTATGACAAAAGTATGGCACACCAGAAGCCATCTTGATTGGAATGAAGTGGTAAGTCTGAAAACACTCAATTTAAAAAGGAACAACATGAGGGGGTTAATTTTGCCATAGAAAGTATGATTAGTGCTTCAGAAAGAAAAATTAGGGATCATTTTGAGTGACTTCTCAAATCCTCTTCTATTTCATTAAAAAAATTCTGACATGCAGACTGAAACATGCACTTTGAATACCAGCAGCAGACGTCCCTGGTGAGCAGTAGATTTACTACAGTGATCTAATGTGCAACTAGAGTGCTAACATTCAGAATTTATGGCAAATGTGTGACACATCTGAATGCCTTCTTGATGGAACCAAAGTAAACAAGCATTGAAAATGCAATAGATCTCGCCCTCGTTTAAGTTAAAGCCATTCTGTTTGTAATGAGGTGGCTTTTTAGCTTTGCTTTTATTAGTGTTTTTTCAACTTTCATGTAAATAACATGCATCTGTATGCATATAAGTATATGTATGCATGCATTTATGTTTGTATTTATATAGATATACAGATGATATATGTTTATATATGTTTGTATATATATATATTCACTGAAAAAACCATAGGCTATAGACCATATATAGTTAGGAATTAGCATTTACAAAACCTTGAAAATTCACTGAAAAAACCATAGGTTATAGACCATATATAGTTAGGAATTAGCATTTACAAAACCTTGAAAATTCACTGAAAAAACCATAGGTTATAGACCATATATAGTTAGGAATTCGCATTTACAAAACCTTATTTTACTCACACAAAACCATTGAAATTCCATATATAGTTAGTTGCTGTTGGACCTAGATTACCCAAGCCTACATATGGTAGCTTGGCACAGTAGTGGTCTACAGCTAACTCAAGGCGTTGGCTAAGTACTTACAAGTCTCACTCACAGTAACACAGTGATGAACCACTAAAATAAAGACACAACACCTCTGTTTGGAAAAATACCGTTACCTTTTATAAAAATAATATGTCTCTTTGGATTTAAATCATACAGGATACAACATCAATTTCTTTTAGGAGTAAACATTACACTTTTGCTTTGAGAAATTACTTTTCACTCCTCCAGCTGTGGAAAAAGGGCAGTAAATCACATTCAATTAACAAGGGTTCAGTAAGGTATAAAAGTAACTCGTTTGATAATTTAAGAGAAACCCATTAGTTTCACCCTATGCAGGATTACCTACATTAGTACACAATGTCAGCAATACCTCATCAATACAACTTGCCAATTCACTGGTTAGTTTACCACATTCAGGGCTATGCCCTTTATCCCTTTATCCGCACCTTAACTTAGTGCTAGATTGCACACACAGAGTGACCTGCAAGAATTCCACTGGTTTTACTGCTTTTCACAACAACTGCTAGGAGTTTCTGAAGGAAACTCCCTTCTAACAAGACCTGTCAGCGCTCTTCTGATATTAGTTTAAGTTCCCCACTAATTTCTAGCTTAATAGCCACTTGTCAGAAGCCTATAGAAGTGAGGTTGGGGTTATGTGACTCTTTTCCCCCCCCCTTCGCTTACTCTGACACAGTTCAGGTCTTAACGTTGCTGGGATAACAGGTCACTCGGTTAGGCGCTTTGATTTATGATTCTAGCGCTACACCACGGAGGATTTAGCCCTTTCCTTTCTCAACCCCCCTCTCTCTCCTTACTGTCTTGGTGGCCGGTGCGCCACAGTTCACAGATCTTTACTTGGCGCCCGCCTCCGAGGCTTCGTTGCAGTTCAGCACGATGGTTTGTTGCCTAACAGGACGCTAGGGGTTGGCCGGTCAGTCTTCGTTCCGAGCGCTGGCTTTGCAGATAGCGCTCGCACGCAGGGGGGATAACTGTGGCCGAGGCGGCGCTCTTGGAAACCTTCCGGCGCCTCTTCAGTCAAGCCGGCAGTCGCGCTGAACCTCCGGGCATGCGCGGACGCACTCGTACCTCTCCCGCCTCCGCACTCGCTCACAGGAAGGACACTGCTCTTCACGTCGACGCTGCTCTCCTGGGCCTGCCCGACCCTAGGCCCCTCCTGCTTTCGATAGCGGGCGCGCTGAGGGCATGCGCGGAAGCACTTCCTGCTCTGCTTGACGCGGCTGGTGCCCCCGGGGTCCCGCAATCCGCTAACACAGCGCCGCTACTCTTCCTCAGACACCTTCAGCTCCGGCCTCTCAGGAAGGATGTGCACACACGGCGCCCTCGCTCTTCAGGGCGCTAAGGTGCCACAGACGCCCACCTTCACTACAGCTGATCCACAACACCGGTGAGCACAGCGCTGGGTATGGTCAGTCAGGAATACCCTCAATTAAGAGTGTTCTGAGTGGTTTTACTGGGGCTCTGAGATAGAAGGGTCTTCTTCCTCCAGTAGTTCGATTTCTTTGTCAGTAGTTGTTGTCTTGAGAGAGGGATCGGTCAAAGGCTGAAGGGGGAACAATCCTCTGAAGTAACTGTCAGCCTCAATGACAAACTAGCTGCTCTCAGTGTGTCCACCTCCTCTCACCACTGCCTCACTCCTCTACTCTGGGGTCAGCACAAAATGGCTGCTGGTCACTGGCCTTATATAGGTTAGCCTGAGACCTGCAGAAGTCTCTAGTTAATTCCAGAAAGTTCCCTAATGTTATCCTATGGACCTGTCCTCCAGTAGTGTCCGTTATGGCAGTTGGTGGACACCATTTTAGATCTCTGGAGATCCCTAGATTTTCAAGGGGGAGTGACTAGGCCTCACAAGTTATGAGGGAAAAATGGCGTCATCGCCAAGGAACACCTAGCCCCCCTGACAGCATTAAAAATTCCTGATGGACTCATGTAAAAATAAAAATAGAAACTCTGGGAGGCTAAGGGGGACAAAAATAAATCATGATGGTTAGAGTCTTCCCAGAAGCAGACAGGTCTAACACGCGTCCCCCCCAGCTGAAAGTGGGGAGAACTACCCAACCCCTTGGGAGTCCTCATCACTAAGGCGGAAATACCTGGATAGACCGTCTGCGTTGGCATGGTCCGCCCCAGGTCGGTGTTCCACCCTAAAGTCCATTCCCTGTAGGGAGATGGACCACCTTAGTAACTTGGGATTCTCCCCCTTCATTTGCATCAGCCAACGAAGGGGGCGATGGTCAGTCTGAACTAGGAAGTGCGAACCAAACAGGTATGGTCGCAGCTTCTTCAGAGCCCAAACCACCGCAAAGGCTTCTCTCTCAATTGTACTCCACCTCCTTTCCCTGGGGAGCAGTCTCCTGGACAGGAAGACCACGGGTTGATCCAAGCCCTCATCATTTAGCTGCGATAACACTGCCCCAATGCCATGTTCTGACGCATCTGTTTGGACAATGAATTCTCTAGCAAAATCAGGGGCCTTGAGAATGGGAGCAGAACACAATGCTTGTTTCAAGGTCATGAAGGCTCGCTGGCAAGCCTCCGTCCAGACTACCCGTCGGGGTTGCTTCTTGGAAGTAAGTTCAGTGAGGGGTGCCACGATGGTGCCATACCCCTTCACGAAGCGACGGTAATATCCAGTGAGGCCCAGGAAGGCTCGGACCTCTGTTTGAGTCTTGGGGGGCTCCCAGGCGATGATAGCCTCAATCTTTGCCTGGAGGGGCTGCACCGTCCCTCTGCCCACCAAGTGACCTAGGTACACCACCGACCCCTGTCCGATCTGACATTTGCTGGCCTTGATTGTCAATCCAGCCTGTTGCAGGGCATGAAGAACAGCTTGCAGATGCTGCAAATGGTCCTCCCAGCTGCTACTGAAGACAGCAATGTCATCCAGGTATGCAGCAGAAAAAGCTTCCATTCCAGAAAGGACCCTGTTCACCAGCCGCTGAAAAGTGGCAGGGGCATTCTTGAGCCCAAAGGGCATCACACGAAATTGGTAGTGTCCCTCAGGTGTAGAGAAGGCTGACCTTTCCTTCGCCTCCTCGGTAAGGGAAATCTGCCAGTACCCTGAAGTTAGGTCAAAGGTACTTAAGTATTGAGCAGCTCCCAGCCGGTCAATAAGCTCATCCGCCCGTGGGATAGGATGGGCATCAGTTTTGGTCACTGAGTTCAAGCCTCGGTAGTCCACACAGAATCTCAATTCAGGTGTGGTGCCTGGTGGGGCAGCTTTTGGTACCAAAACCACCGGGCTAGACCAAGGGCTTCCAGAAGGTTCAATCACTCCCAGCTCCAGCATCTTGGCTACTTCACTCTTGATGCTGGCCTTCACCTTGTCCGACAGCCGGTAGATTTTAGACTTCACAGGTGGGCTGTCTCCTGTGTCCACGTCATGGGTACACAGGTGGGTCCTACCCGGGACAAGGGAGAACAGAGAAGAAAATTGCTCCAGGATCTGGCGGCAATCACTCTGCTGTTCCGGAGTTAGGGATGGCGAGAGAATTACTCCCTCCACCGACCCATCCTTTTCTTGGGACGAGAGAAGATCAGGGAGAGGTTCGCTTTCTTCTTCCTCTGCTCCATCGGTTACCATCATCAAGACAACCTCGGGCCTCTCATGATGTGGCTTGAGGCGATTGGCATGCAGCACCCTGTGGGGCTGCCTCGGGGTCTTAAGATCCACCAAGTAGGTGGACTTCCCCTTCTTCTCCAACACCTCAAAGGGGCCTGTCCAAAGGTCCTGAAGGGCATTTAGCTCTCCAGGATCCATCACCCACACCTTCTGTCCAGGCTCCAGTTCCACTGGGTGAGCGTTGTGGTCATACCACTCTTTCATCACTGCTTGGCTGGCCTCCAAGTTGTCTGAAGCTTGCTTCCACAACTTAGCCATTTGGCTCCGGAAGGCCAGCATGTAGCTCACCACGTCCTGGGGAAGCTTTCTGGGAGTCCGTTCCCATCCGTCTTTCACCAGGCTGAGAGGTCCCCGTACAGGGTGCCCGTACAAAAGTTCGAAGGGGCTGAAGCCCACTCCCTTTTGTGGCACTTCCCTGTAAGAAAACAAGAGACAGGGTAGGAGGATGTCCCATTTCCTCCGCAGGCTCTCAGGTAGACTCCGTATCATACCTTTCAAGGTTTTGTTAAACCTTTCCACAAGACCATTGGTTTGTGGGTGATAAGGAGTGGTAAACCGATAGGTAACTCCGCACTCCTTCCACATAGCCCGCATGTACGCTGAAAGGAAGTTAGTCCCCCTGTCGTACACAACCTCCTTGGGGAAACCCACTCGGGTAAAGATCCCCATCAGGGCCCTTGCCACCACAGGTGCAGTGATGGTCCTCAGAGGTATGGCCTCTGGGTACCGTGTGGCATGATCCACCAAAACCAGTATGAACCGGTGACCAGCTGAAGTTGGTGGATCCAATGGCCCCACAATGTCGATGCCCACCCTCTCAAAGGGGGTGCTAACGACCGGTAGTGGTTCCAGGGGAGCTTTAAGCTTCACTCCTGTTTTCCCACTAGCTTGGCAGGACACACACGTCCGACAGTATGTGTCAGACGCCACTTTCATTCGAGGCCAATAGAAGTGGGGGACAAGCCGGGCAAAGGTCTTGTCCTGTCCTAGATGCCCTGCCAATGGTATCTCATGAGCCAGTTCCAGTAGAAAGGCTCTAAAGCATTGAGGGACCACCAAGGCTCTGGCTGAACCATGGCCAGGTGCCTTGGGCTCACTGTAGAAGAGTCCATCCTCCCAGTAAATCCGGTAACTCCCTTCAATGTTTCCTGCTGCCTGGGCGTTGGCCTGTTGCCGCAGCCCCTCGAGAGTAGGACACTCTTTCTGAGCTTCACAGAATTCTTCCCTGGAAGGACCTCCCTCCACATGCCATTCAGTAGGGATGGGTAGGTTCTCCAAGGAAGCAACATTCTCCCCTGTGGACTCCAGATCCACCTCCGCAGGTGGTCCAGCTGTCTCACGAGGTGGAGATGTCGAGGCAGGGTCCTCCGGCCTCCTGTCCTTCTCCTCTCTGGCAGCCGGCTGGGCCATTGTTCCAGGCTCCAGCGTAAGTGAACTCCCCCTTCGGGCAGTCGCTGACCTTGTGCTGACACAAGTCCAGTCAGGGGGTCCCAGCATCTCAGAGTGAGTCTGGTACTCCACCCTCCTCCAAGCATTGTGCTCCATATCATTCCCTAACAGGCAGTCAACAGGCACGGCAGGGCTTACGGCAACTCGAAGTGGACCTGCAACCCCTCCCCACTCAAAGGGAACCTCAGCCACAGGGTAGTGGCCCAATCTGCCGTCAGCCATTACGGCGGGATGGAGTACGTCTGGGATGACCTGCTCTGGAGACACCAGCTGACTCCTTACCATAGTCATGCTGGCTCCTGTGTCTCTCAGAGCCTCCCCTCTACGGCCATTGATGGTGACCCACTGCTCATACTTAGTAGTATTAGAGGGCAGCTGGGTCTTGGGAACCATCTCCTTATCTCCCAGGGACACTAAGGTGACACCCGCCCGCTCCCCTCCATTAACCAAAGGCATCTCCTCCCCGAGCACTACACTAGTGATTCCCGGGGCTTTTCCTCCAGTGGGAGGGGGTGGTCTTTTTGGGCATCTCACATCTCCTTTATAGTGTCCCACACCACCACACTCAAAACAATGAACAACCCTTGGCTGCTGGCTTTGGCCAGGGATAGGGTTGCGAGGGGGGTTACTCTTGGGGATGAATCCTCTGCCCCTTCCTTGCGAAGTATTTTGTGGCCCTTTTGAGAACTCCCTCTTAGTTTCCCCTCCCTCTTTCTTCTGGGGGACGCCCTGTCCTTGCTTCTGGGAATTCCCTCCAGTCCCCTTAGTCGACACCCGGGTACTAACCCAGATGTCCGCCTCCTCAGCAAGCTTCCTGGGGCTGGTCAGCTTGCTGTCCACCAGATGCTGTCTTAGCTCGGGAAGACACTTCTCGAGTAGGTGTTCCTTGAGTATGAGGTCATATAGTCCCTCATAGTCTCCTACTTCGCTGCCTCTTACCCAACCCTCCAGGGCCTTCCTGGAGTAGTCCAAGAAATCTACCCAGTTTTGTGTGCCCAGCTTGTAGCTGCCCCGGAACTTTTGCCTATATTTCTCAGGGGTCAACCCAAACTTCTTGAGCAGCGCTGATTTCATAGCCGGATAGTAGGTCTGTTCACTCTGGTCAAGGGCCAACAAAGTATCCCTGCCAGTGGGGGGCATGTATTTGTATAACCCACCTCCCCAGTGGACTTCCAGAATCCCATGGGCCCTCAGCGAGACCTCGTAGGCGGCTAGCCATTTAGCAATGTCGTCACTGGGTACATAACAAGCCATAATATCTTTTGGTAGGTACGGTCTAGGTTCCCTGGTGTTGGTCTGAATATCGCTGCCACCATTCTCTGGTTTGGGGGTACGTAAGTTTAGGGCTTGCAAATCCATCTCCTTGATGGTCCGCTCATGCTCCAACCTCTTTTCCTCCCTCACCATGTCCATCCTGGCTAGTTCTATTCTCATCCTCCGCTCCTCCCTCCTATCTTCTAACTCGGCGTCGGTCAGGCCCCTCTCTGACACGCTACTGCCCACCCTGGAAGGTGTTCTAGGACCCGTTACAAGGTTCTCCCCTCCCGCCTGGTACAGTGTTGCGGTCTCTAGGACAGTGTCCTTATCACTCCCTTCAGGATCTACCTCCTCCCCGGAATGAGCCTCTACCCATGCCCGGATACTGGTCAGCAGCTCAACTTTTCTGGCGCCTTTCTTGAAAAACACCCCCTGCTGCTGACACCATTCCTTCAATTGGGGCACAGTATAATTGTCTAGCTCTTCCACATTTATCTCCATTTCTATATGAAGTATACAATGCTACACAGGAGAAATCCACAAAGTGACTTGAGGTCAACCTCCACCCACCACCAGAAGTAAATTTAGAAAAATGAAAAATGTAAATTAGGAGGGCCGCAGGGAGAAAACTCCAGGTGAGGTCTCGTGGTTGGCACTGCGTTACTAATAAGTGAGTGTAAGTACAAATCCGCTATCCCACCGCTGAAACACCAATTATGTTGGACCTAGATTACCCAAGCCTACATATGGTAGCTTGGCACAGTAGTGGTCTACAGCTAACTCAAGGCGTTGGCTAAGTACTTACAAGTCTCACTCACAGTAACACAGTGATGAACCACTAAAATAAAGACACAACACCTCTGTTTGGAAAAATACCGTTACCTTTTATAAAAATAATATGTCTCTTTGGATTTAAATCATACAGGATACAACATCAATTTCTTTTAGGAGTAAACATTACACTTTTGCTTTGAGAAATTACTTTTCACTCCTCCAGCTGTGGAAAAAGGGCAGTAAATCACATTCAATTAACAAGGGTTCAGTAAGGTATAAAAGTAACTCGTTTGATAATTTAAGAGAAACCCATTAGTTTCACCCTATGCAGGATTACCTACATTAGTACACAATGTCAGCAATACCTCATCAATACAACTTGCCAATTCACTGGTTAGTTTACCACATTCAGGGCTATGCCCTTTATCCCTTTATCCGCACCTTAACTTAGTGCTAGATTGCACACACAGAGTGACCTGCAAGAATTCCACTGGTTTTACTGCTTTTCACAACAACTGCTAGGAGTTTCTGAAGGAAACTCCCTTCTAACAAGACCTGTCAGCGCTCTTCTGATATTAGTTTAAGTTCCCCACTAATTTCTAGCTTAATAGCCACTTGTCAGAAGCCTATAGAAGTGAGGTTGGGGTTATGTGACTCTTTTCCCCCCCCCTTCGCTTACTCTGACACAGTTCAGGTCTTAACGTTGCTGGGATAACAGGTCACTCGGTTAGGCGCTTTGATTTATGATTCTAGCGCTACACCACGGAGGATTTAGCCCTTTCCTTTCTCAACCCCCCTCTCTCTCCTTACTGTCTTGGTGGCCGGTGCGCCACAGTTCACAGATCTTTACTTGGCGCCCGCCTCCGAGGCTTCGTTGCAGTTCAGCACGATGGTTTGTTGCCTAACAGGACGCTAGGGGTTGGCCGGTCAGTCTTCGTTCCGAGCGCTGGCTTTGCAGATAGCGCTCGCACGCAGGGGGGATAACTGTGGCCGAGGCGGCGCTCTTGGAAACCTTCCGGCGCCTCTTCAGTCAAGCCGGCAGTCGCGCTGAACCTCCGGGCATGCGCGGACGCACTCGTACCTCTCCCGCCTCCGCACTCGCTCACAGGAAGGACACTGCTCTTCACGTCGACGCTGCTCTCCTGGGCCTGCCCGACCCTAGGCCCCTCCTGCTTTCGATAGCGGGCGCGCTGAGGGCATGCGCGGAAGCACTTCCTGCTCTGCTTGACGCGGCTGGTGCCCCCGGGGTCCCGCAATCCGCTAACACAGCGCCGCTACTCTTCCTCAGACACCTTCAGCTCCGGCCTCTCAGGAAGGATGTGCACACACGGCGCCCTCGCTCTTCAGGGCGCTAAGGTGCCACAGACGCCCACCTTCACTACAGCTGATCCACAACACCGGTGAGCACAGCGCTGGGTATGGTCAGTCAGGAATACCCTCAATTAAGAGTGTTCTGAGTGGTTTTACTGGGGCTCTGAGATAGAAGGGTCTTCTTCCTCCAGTAGTTCGATTTCTTTGTCAGTAGTTGTTGTCTTGAGAGAGGGATCGGTCAAAGGCTGAAGGGGGAACAATCCTCTGAAGTAACTGTCAGCCTCAATGACAAACTAGCTGCTCTCAGTGTGTCCACCTCCTCTCACCACTGCCTCACTCCTCTACTCTGGGGTCAGCACAAAATGGCTGCTGGTCACTGGCCTTATATAGGTTAGCCTGAGACCTGCAGAAGTCTCTAGTTAATTCCAGAAAGTTCCCTAATGTTATCCTATGGACCTGTCCTCCAGTAGTGTCCGTTATGGCAGTTGGTGGACACCATTTTAGATCTCTGGAGATCCCTAGATTTTCAAGGGGGAGTGACTAGGCCTCACAAGTTATGAGGGAAAAATGGCGTCATCGCCAAGGAACACCTAGCCCCCCTGACAGCATTAAAAATTCCTGATGGACTCATGTAAAAATAAAAATAGAAACTCTGGGAGGCTAAGGGGGACAAAAATAAATCATGATGGTTAGAGTCTTCCCAGAAGCAGACAGGTCTAACAGTTGCACTAACTATATATCGCGCACCCGCAATCCACTGCTGATGATGTCACATATTACATCATTCATGACATGGTCAGTGACATCACTGATGACATCACTGATGACATCTCAAATGACATCACTGATGACATCACTGATGACAACATCCAGTGACTGTATGTTTCTGTAAAGTTAAAATATGTCTTACATATTGAAGAATGAGTGGATGTATAAGTGTCTGGATGAAGGATTTAGTAGGTGCATGACTGACTGTATGAGTGAGTGATTAAATGTGTCTCACTGAGTGCATGGGTTAGTGACTAAACTGTCTTAATTTGTGCATCATTATGTCTGTTGTTCTGTAAACTGTTGCATGTGTTGATAAGTAGCTATATGAGTAACTATATGGGTTATTGATTGGTTGCCCAAGTATTTGTATGGGAGACTGAGTGTGTGTGTGGGTGGCTGGGAGGTGTATGACTCTTTGCATAGATGTGTGAGCAGTTGATTCACTAGATGTATGGTTTCAAAAGTGCATGTGGAAACAGCTGTATGGGCGGTTGACTGTGTGCATGAGTGTATTGGTGAGTGAATGGATATCTCAGTGCTACATGTCAAAGTAAGTACATATGTAAAACACAGTACATGTGAGAGTTGACATATATAAATAACTGTGCATAAGAGCCAGTGAATGTGTGAGTGGCTGTATGGATCATTGTGAACTTGTATCAGGGATTGTATAAGAGAGTAAATATGTGTTAGTATATGTTTGAATAAGTAAAGTTTGTATAACTGTATAGTTGAGGAAATTGAGGTGTGATTGATTCTTTGCATGACTGACTAGGTGTGTGAGTAACTCCATGGATGAGTGACAGTCTGTGAGTGTCTGTTTACACTGATTGTATCTAAGGTTATATTAGAGTCTGAAGAGGTTCATCGTATTATCACATGAATGATATCATCAGTGATGTGATCAGTAATGTCAAATGAGATGTCATCAGTGATGTCATCAGTGATGTCATTTGAGATGTCATCAGTGATGTCATTTGAGATGTCATCAGGGATGTCATCAGTGATGTCACTGACCATGTCATGAATGATGTAATATGTGACATCATCAGCAGTGGATTGCGGGTGCGCGATATATAGTTAGTGCAACTAACTATATATGGAATTTCAATGGTTTTGTGTGAGTAAAATAAGGTTTTGTAAATGCGAATTCCTAACTATATATGGTCTATAACCTATGGTTTTTTCAGTGAATATATATATATATATATATATATATATATTTGTTTTTTTTTTTAATCCAATAACATTCCAACAACTTTGGCGCCGATTGATGAATCTTTGTGAAATTTTCTAAACTTTTGGCCAGCTTTGGCCTGCTCCTATCCTGAAAGTTTCGGGATGATTCGTCAAGCGGGGCCGAGAAAAAAGGGGGTCCCAAAACGCGTTTTTCCCATGCAATTTCCCATAGGACCTTTAGCCACAGCTATAGCCCGAACTGCTGAACGGAATTACGCCAAATTTGGCAAAGATGTAGTCCGCAGTTCAGACTTGTGCCTTTTGCTTAAATGGTATCAATCTGTTCAGTAGTTCCTGAGAAAATGACAGTTAAAAGTATTTATATATCTATGGGCGCGGGGGTTCCGCGGACTATGAGCGCACCAGGAGCGCACCATAAGTGCACCCTTCTGATCACGCGCTGAATGCTAATTGGCTGTCAAGTGGTTGTCAACATTCAAAACCAGGAACTGTTGGCAGCCATTTTGTGCCCCGGTAGAAGCGAGGCTGAAGAAGTCAGTGGAATATGTGTGCAAAACATAGAAAGGCGGCAGGGTAGAAATACTTTTACCCTCTAGACCTGCTTAGGGGGTCCCAAAAAGACCACCAGGGCCCACAATTAAAAATTTTTTTTTTTAAAGACCTGGCAGGTTCGTGTAGGGTGCGCGGACTCTGCCGTAAAAAAAAATAATTAAATAAAACCGAGCTTTTTTTATAATTATCCCCCGGGGGGGCTTAATACCGGGGGCAAAATTATTAGACCCAGGGATCTTGTGTGGCTCATCTTAGTGCTGTCCCCCCCATCGTGGCTGCTTGGAGGCGAATATACCGTAGTGGACCCTGAATAAGAGGACCAACAGCAGGAGCCCGGGACTGCGAGGACCAGCATTCCCAGTAACATCGACAGCTGGTGCCCCCTCCCCCCACCAAAAAAATGGTGGGGGGAGGGGTCCAATGTCCCCAAAGCCGCAGGGACCACCACCCGCCGGGGCTTTATGTATTGTGGGAGGGGGACTGCTCCTCCCTCCTGGAGCACTCGAGGGCCCTGTTACCCCCCAGGGCTACAAAAAAAATGGTTGGGGGGGCTGCAAGGTCTCCAAAGCCCTGGGGACCACCACTCCCCAGGGATTATGTATCGTGAGAGGGCCGGCTCCTGCAGTGTCCCGGGGTGTCCATCCCACCCTCCCATAGCAAGAAAATCTGTTATCTCTTTCAAAATATAAATCAGATTGCTTTTCCACATGGGGAGCTGCATGTTAGTAGCTCCCCATGTGGAAAAGCAATGCTGGCTCCCAAACGCGTAGAAGTTGTGCACCAAAGGCACTGGAGTCGCTCACCTTACAGAATCTGAGTCGTGCATCCAGCCCATGCACACCAGAGGGCCGCAGTGAGCGTAGATTTACACATTCATTGCGTTACTATTGCATGAAAAGTGGAGCGAAAGTGGTGCAAGGGTGTTGTAAATCTGGGGGTCCATAAGGATCCATCCTGTCGGGGGTAGGTAACGTCTGCCACAAGGGTGGAGGAACCTTGCCCCCAATTAGGATGCACCCACCACAGTGGCGGGTGCATCCCGCATTTTTAACATTGCGGCGGACGGTGCCTAAAGCACCGGCCGCCGCAATGTGAAAAATGCATGTTGTGCGTTTCACAGCACAACATGACAGCCTGCCATGTTGTGCTGTGAAACGCAGGGGGGTACCATAGGTACCCTCCATGTGCAGCCCCCACCCCCTTCACCCTGGGGACCCGCATCGGGCTCCCAAAGCAGGAACCGTATGCCTTTTCGTGGTGGCATTGCCGCCACGGAAAGCCATTCCCCTCAGGCCATCCTAATATGGCTGGCGGTGTCTGATAGACACCGCCACCATATCAGGCCTTTTCCGGCAGGGTCGCAAGACGACCGTGACGGAAAAGTGGCGTACGGTCTTCCCGTCCGCCACGGTCCCCCCCCCTGCCATTGTAATATGGCAGGGGGAAAAAAGGTGACGGACGGGCAAGGATGGCGGACGGATCGCCACCGCCTGCATGGCGGTGGCGATCCGTACGCCATCCTAATGGACCCCTAGTTTGGATTTTGAAAGAGAGAGCAGGGTGCATCTGTAGGGTAAGTGCAGGTTAGTGTAGGAGTAACACATAGAATTCTAACTCCATGGGGGTGCATCTGTAGGGTAAGTGCAGGTACGTGTAGGGGTAAAAATTACTATTCTAACTGCAGGGGGGTGCATCTGTACGGTATGTGCTGGATAGTGTATCAGTAAAAAAAATATGTGCTGGATAGTGTATGATTAACAATTACTATTGCAAATTCAGGGGGTTGCATCTGTGAGGTATTTGCTGGATAGTGTATGAGTAACAATTACTATGAAAAAGAAAGGAGTTAAAGGAGAAGGAGATATGCACTTTCACGGTCAAACTGGACAAACAGAAAGTGACGAGAGATGATTTCCGACGTGTTTAGCCTTGAGAGCCTGGATAATCATTAGATGGGGTCTGGTAGATAAGTGCGTACTTATTCTGCAAGAAGCCTTTCGGGGTTTTGCGAAAGCAAGTCATCCTCAATAATTCGCATTGCACTACACTTGTTATGCAAATGTTGTACATGTTTTTTTTAACTTTGCAAGTGAAGTAAGGAGCGGCAGACAGTAGTGAAACGTAAGACATGTGATTGATCGCTAATGCAGCGATAATGTTAACGCTGTGACTGATAATTTTCCCGTTAATTTTTTAAAGATTGTGGATTATACTTCACCCGTAAATTTTATTTAATCGAACACGCGTGTGTTTTATTCCAAAGCGTTCTTTTAAACTACCTTTTTTTATTGTCATTAATTGTTATAAGCAACAATTGCCTCCCCCTGCATGTACTTGCAAGGTCATCTGATTTTGCTTGTATGTTAAAAACAGAAACTTTCTACACCTCTTTTTCATTGGTTGTAAAGCATTGTAAGAAGACGTATTACCGACCAATCCCTTACCTTGCGCAGATTTTCAAAAACATTTTATTGGCTGTTGTGTGGTTAACTCTACCTGATTGATCCTAATGTTGATTGGCTTGTTTTTTCTATGTGACGTTACAATACCCTCACCATGTACGTAGCCCATTTTGTGATGAACTTTCTTTTAAAATGCGTTTCAAAGACTAGTTGTGGTAGGGTGTTTTTAACTTAAACTGTGTACTCTGCTTATGAGTTTGTTGACTGTAAAGGTGTTTACAAATATTATTCTATTTTCCATTCTATGATAATTGTGCTGACTTTTCTCCTTTAGCCTGGAGTACTTTGTCCTTTCATTAAATGTATAAAACTTCAAACCATCCTTGAAAGAAAAATGCACATGTTTTCAAAATATTTGTATTGAGTCTTTTATATTTATGACATGGGTGAAATGCAAAATCTTTTTTTCATTCATTGGTATCAGGCATTGGACCAAATTTTGTTTTTTAATCACAAGCACTCATTCCTTATGTTTACATTATATAAGTGTTGCCCCATCATCTTTAATTAAATGTTTGGGCTTTTTTTACTTTCAGATAAAGTAGAATAGACGTGCTACGACAAACACTCCCTCACTACTTCATCTTTCTTTTTTTATGTACATTTTATTTCATTATTACATTTTACAATCATCTTTAAAAATGTAAAGCATTATTAATTAATATTTGAAGACACAATTATTATATTGATAATCCTCCTGTTTATAACGAGTGAAAATTGTTAAAAGCACTACTCAATATAAATACTTTTAGCCCATTTTCACTCAAGAAGATAAAGAGTATTCTCCTTTATTCCAAAGTATTTTTTCGTCGATAGTTTATTTATACTACATCAATCATTAAGAAATACTTGCATACTAAAAAAAAATTCATTTATTATTCTTTCAAATTCTCTGTTGAAAGTCATCCAACTCCACTTGAAGAATGATAAAGTTAAATATAAATTAAAATATACATTAACAATAGGATCCCTCTGTGGAAATGAAAGATAAACTCAAGATGATACCATCGTTCCTAATCATTACCTTGCTCGTAGTAATTCCTTAATTAACCTATATTTCTTGTAATGGTTGTTTCGTCAACTAGTAATTATATTCCATTTAAACTTAAACATACTCTCGGGTGCCGCTCGCAGCAGGACTTTGGCTGTTTGTTTTCTTCGTGAACTTGTGTGGCTCATCTTAGTGCTGTCCCCCCCATCGTGGCTGTTTGGAGGCGGATATACTGCAGTGGACCCTGAATAAGAGGACCAACAGCGGGAGCCCGGGACTGCGAGGACCAGTATTCCCAGTAACATCGACAGCTGGTGCCTCTTCCCGGGCGTGCCCCGCCTCCTCTCACCGGCTCATTACTGCTCGCGGCCCCCGCTCCGCGGGAGCCGCTCGCAGCAGGACTTTGGCTGTTTGTTTTCTTCGTGAGCTTGTGTGGCTCATCTTAGTGCTGTCCCCCCTATCGTGGCTGCTTGGAGGCGGATATACCGTAGTGGACCCTGAATAAGAGGACCAACAGCGGGAGCCCGGGACTGCGAGGACCAGCATTCCCAGTAACATCGACAGCTGGTGCCTCTTCCCGGGCGTGCCCCGCCTCCTTTTCAGTACTTAATTGACAATCTGCCCGAGCATCGCCGGACGCGCGCAGGACTTAGCCCGGGGCGAAGCCCGGGCCAAGGGGGGGCCCGTTTCTGCCCGTTGCTGACCGATCAAGACCGGACCGGGCCCTCTCTCTTGGCTTGCTGTATTATTACCCCACCAGGAACATCGTGGATAATGTCCGGCCGTGAACTAAGCTGTAAATCAATCCTGGCAGCAGGCACCGTGGTGGGAGGTATGGAAAAGTTTTTAATCAGAGCTAATTCCTTAATAGATACTGAAATTTCCGCCATGGAAAAACGTCTTTCACAGGAAATTCTTGTAGCTAAAAGGTCATCCCTGGGTGCCATTGCAAACGCTAGAACACCTGATAGGAACTCGGATACAGCTACACTTGCACTCTGTACAATTGGCTTAGAGGTTCTGAGCGGAGCAGAGGTACATGATACGGAGGACTTGGA
Source organism: Lissotriton vulgaris (assembly GCF_964263255.1). Classification (NCBI taxonomy): domain Eukaryota; kingdom Metazoa; phylum Chordata; class Amphibia; order Caudata; family Salamandridae; genus Lissotriton; species Lissotriton vulgaris. The sequence goes on from NC_141697.1 coordinate 657,310,044, forward strand.
CATTTTGGTCAATGAAATTTTGCCTGAAATTGACTCGATCCGTGATAACCATGTGTCTATTCCTATTGTCCCTGTTATTAGTACTGTGAGTCAAGGCATTAAAGAAGGGGCTATTCCTAAAAGGAAACGAGCATATAATAAAAAAGATGAGAGTAGGGCCAAAATAGCTAAGCAACAGAGCAGCTCTAACCCAACAACAAGGTCTACGAGTGGACCAAAGGAATCCGTAACTGGAACGGTTGATTTAACTATCCCGGCCCATGTTATCAATCCGCAGACTCAGTATGGCTCTGAGTTGACCATAGAAAATCTGGGCGCCCTACTTAAATCTCTTTTTAATCCCCTAGAAGCTAAAATAGACCAAATAGAACTCAGGCTTACAAACATTGAGAAAATTACATCCAACTTAGTAGGTTGCCGAACTTCGGCCAATAAGCAAGGTGCAGCCATAAAACCACTGAGCCAAATGGGGGGGAAGTTATCTACTCTAGACTGTACACCGCCCACCGATGATTCTATCTTACCTAGTAAACTGGGTACTAATTTGGCACGCCAGGTCCCCACTAAGCAGATCTCTGTTCCCCTGCCTAGTAGAAATGATATGCCTCATAACAGCGGAGTAGATACCTGTAAGCTCGTACCACCTGTTCTAGTGAAGGAATGTAGAGCAACAAAATCTCGCTTACCTGGCCTGCCACCCGAAGCTAACCGATTCATGGTCGTTCTGGCAGGCGTTCCAGTTTTAGAAGAGGAGGAGAATGAATCATTTAGCTCATTAAAAAGTAATGTTGTTAAATGGTTAAACTGGAATAGACCACTGCCAGCACATTTATCTAGCGAGATTGTTATGCTAAGAGGGTTACCTTGGTTGGGAAAGACAGTAAAAACAATAAACGGGGACTGTATAACGATAAATTTTAGGGATCCTCGAACTGTCTCCCACATATGCGCTGGTTTCAATAGGTCATTCGACTCTACGATACAGACTCTGCCGCTGTCCTTTTTATACCCCCCTAGAGGTATGGTCTATGGGAGAAGTAATGATGATTGGACAAGGGTTGATCGTAGAGGTAGAAGTAGGAGATACACTGGTAGATTTGGTCCCATGCCCACCCCCGACCCCTTCAGTAACTTCAATCGCTTCAGTTGTTTAGACGCAGTGGATTGACTGCCCCCTGTTAATCCGTTGCCAATTGAGGGTGGAAATTCTGAGGGGAAGAAAGTATCTTTTGTGGAGCGTACTGATCAATCAGGGCATGATCCAATAGTGTGCACGCCAAAGGCGATAGCCTCTCCAGGGGATAACATACAGCAGACCTCTGCTCGGAATTCATGTGATATACAAACCCAAAACCTAGATGGTATAATAATAGTGGAACCAGCTTGTCTCCCATCAGTAGACGACCTAGGAACGGGCATGGATCCTCCAGGTGTTGGGTATAAACTTGCAAGTTGGAATATTGCCGGCTGGCGTAAAAAGGAAGAATCCCTCAGCAGGCAGGAGCTTGTTAATTCTTATGATATTCTCTGTTTGCAAGAGATGTGGTCTACGGAACCTATAACTTTCGATGGGTATGTCTCTTATAACCTCTCTGCGCAGAGTGTAAGCATGGGCAGGGCTAAAGGGGGGCTCCTGATATTACTTTCTGTAAACTTCCCGGTACAAGTTAAATCCTATACCAAAATCGGGTTTAATTTGCAGGTACTCTGGCTGCAACATACTGGGGGCCGGAATGTTTTACTGATCAACCATTATAATAATGTGTTTGACCCATCCAGTACATTAGTAGCTAATGAACTAGAGTTTGCCTTGGTTAATTTATGTGATGCCAACCTCGGTCCGTTTGATATTATTTGGGGGGGGGATTTTAACATTTCTTTGTGCCCCTTCTCCTTCACGAATGTCTGTGGATTTGATGGTGCTAGAGGGGAGGATTGTGCTCACTTCATACATACACCACACGGAGAGTCACTTAACTCACTCCTGCTTAAATTTGATTTGCTAATATATCAGCCTGCAAAAGATAGCGATGGTAATCCTGTTCCAACTTTTACTGGTAGGAATTCAGCCACTGTCATTGATCACGTGTTGATTTCAGAGAATATTAGTATCCACTGTGATGTTCCGATTATTCTAGACCCGGCCTATAGCGACCACAATTGTATCATCATGTCCATTTACATTTGGGGTTTGAACCGTTGCCGAAATAACCCCTTGTAGGCCGAATGGTTTTAGGATTAATTGGTGCAGTGACAATTCAGAGAGGCTGCTGATTAAGATTGTGGCGTCAAGCTTACAGGAGCTGCAGAGTTGTTTAGATGCTAATGCAGACTCTGCATGCATCCTTGCTGGTTTTAAGAAGATTAATGAGTCAACTAAAAAGATATTAACAATTACCAAGACCAGTAGAAAGAGGGACAACGTGGGGTGGTTTGAAGGAGCCTGCACCAAGTCCCTACAAGATTTAAAGAAAGCTTTAACAAGTAGCACTAGGGACAAGGGAGCTATCACAAATCTCAGGACAAACTATAAAACCCATTTGAAACGTAGGAAGCAAGAGCTTCGTGAGGAAGCCTGGGACAATCTCACTAATGCGGCAGAGCTTCCTGATAGTAAGCTCTTCTGGAATACTGTGAATAGTCCCTTTCTTAAAATGGAGGAATTCCCCGTATAAACAGCCCAGGTTAGCGAGGAAAGTTGGGTTTTGCATTTTTCTGGCATTTTTAACCCCGGGGGGGGATGTAGTCTCATGCTCTGGGCCTGAAGTATGTAGCCAAAAACTACAATTAGATATCACAGTCAAAGAGGTCGAGAGAGCCATATGTAATAGCAAGGGAGGGAAGGCTCCGGGGCCAGATGGAGTGCCCGTTGATTTGTATAAAGCTGATGCAATGCTATGGGCTCCTTTTTGACTAAAGTTTTTAATGCAGCAGTCATGGAAAGCATCCTCTCTACCTGGGGTGAGTCCGTAATTATCCCTATATACAAGAAGGGAGACAGATGCGAGGCTAAGAACTATCGACCCATCTCCCTTTTGGACTCCTCCCTGAAAATAATGAGTAGAGTGCTTTTGGGGCGCCTGGAGGAGTGGGCCGAGGACAATGGTATCTTAGCAGATTGCCAGTACGGGTTTCGCAAGGGCCTTGGTACTATCGAACAGTGCCTTAATCTGGACCTGATCATAGGCAAATATACACGGGCCAAGCCTGGTTCGCTGTTTCTTTGCTTTGCGGACCTGTCTAGCGCATTCGACCTGGTGGACCATGAGTTATTTGTGGTCTACACTATTAGAACTAGGGGCCCCAACTGCCATCATTAATTTTCTGGCCAGATTGTATTCCCAATTATAAGCTCGGATTCGATTTGGTCAAGGGGGGGAATGCACTAATTACATCAAGGTCAAATCAGGTATCAGACAAGGCTGTGTTCTTGCCCCGCTACTTTTTTCCCTGTTCATTAATGCCATTGACTCTGAGATGAAATCTGTTAACCCTGATGCACCACTAATTGAGGGCCATGGGACCCCCGTGCTGCTTTATGCGGACAATACAGTCCTCCTTTCTAGAACTCCCATTGGTCTGCAAAGACTAATGGACAGATTCTCAGAATTTATCAGGGGAAAGAAACTAAGGATTAATAACTCTAAAACATTCATCATGGCGTGTGGGAAAAAGGTTAGGAAATTACGAACATTCCAGATTGAAGATCTGAAAATCCAGGTGGTCGATAAATTCTGCTACCTTGGCATCACCTTTCATAGTAATGGGTTGTGGGCTCAGGAAATATCTAATGATAAGGCAAAGATGGCTAAAAGTGCTTTTGGCGTCTTCAAATTTGCCTCCAAATTAAGAAGTAGACGGATAAGCGATATGTTGCACGTCGCCATAGATGTGCTCCGGTTGCACTTTATGGTTCTGGTGTTTGGGGCCATTGCCGACACGGGGACCTGCAAGTGGAGGAAAACAGTTTCCTAAAGAGACTTCTTTGTCTCCCAACATCTGCCCCTAACAGATTGGTACACCAGGAAGTTGGGCTGGCCTTTCTGACGGACCTTATCGGCCTAAGACGCTAATGGCCTGGCGATCGATTTGGGCTAAGGAAACAACTGTCTTCACCAGGAGAATTATCAATGATTGCCTGCGCCTGGATAACTGTAATCTGATCCCATGGCTTAATTATGTCATAACTACATTCAAAGACATTTTTGACCTGGACGTCTTTGTAGACCCTGCTAGTGCAACCGATTTTTCTAAAAAGGAACTTAAAAACACTTATTTGGAGACCAAAGCTATATTGCGTGGTGAGGCAACCAGTAAGCTCATAACCCATCAATTTTATTATTCCAATAATCTGAACAGCCCTGGCTTTTTAAAATATCTGAAGGTGGTGATTAAGCAAGCCCACCAGTATGTCCTTACAAGGTTAAGACTTGGTATCGTACATAAACTGGTGGCTTTCCCTTCAATAAAAAAGCACCCATCTATCCGCTGCCCTTGTGATGGAATTTCAAAACAGAGCACTGAGCACTTTCTACTCATCTGTCCCTTGTATTTGCACCTCCGTATTGTCTATCTTAAGCCGCTTTAAAAAAAATATTCTGTGACTACTATCAAATCTGCTATGAGGCTTTTATTTGCACTTGACGACCCAGATGTGTGTTTTTTTACAGCTGTTTTTATTCTGAAATCCGTGTCCGCCAGGAAAAGTATGGTTTTAGACGTATAACTTATAAGACCTGTTTTTGATATATCAACTGTGTTTTCTATCGTTAATAACTGTAAATATTTAACATATACTGGCTTGTGACGTTGCAATGTTTTTTTTATGTGCTTTTATGATTGTTTTTTTAATGATCGAATAAAGCTTTTGAAATTGAACTTAAACATACTACATTTTATAATCACTTTTGCTTTATTTTTGCTTTCTATATCAAACATATACCCACTCATATAATTTACCTCTTCAATATTCTTTCCTTCCTCCGTCGAAATTCATCCAACTCCTCTGGAAGGGACATAATGTTTTATGTATTTTTAAATATACATTAACAATATAGTCCCTCTGAGGAAATGAAAGATATTCTCAAGATGCTTCCGCAGGCTCGAATCATTACCTTGCTCGTAGTTTCTTCACCCATATTGATTATCTGAAACTAAACTAATCATTCCACGGGTGTGGTTTATATACTTTTCGGTTACTTAACACTCTATAGGATCAATTTATTGCTTTTTCCACTTTTAACTCACGTTTTTTCAGTTGACAGGTGTTCTCATTTCCACTGTTTTAGTACGTCACGGGTTTATGTACACGTGCCTCTTTCCATACTTTTTAACTTTCGTATAATTTCTAAAATGCTTTATTTAAACTCGTTTTGCCTATTATAGCATTTCTATAGATTACTTTCTTTTTTTAATACGAGTATTAACATTCATTCCCCTTTTTTTCTGACTTATTATTCTAGTAACTTCCCCTTTTTTAAAACTTTTTTTATTATTCTTCATTACCCTAAACCCCTATTTTCCCTGCATCCCGTGCCAGAGATACTCTCTATTAAACTTTGAGTATTCTAATTTATTTAATTCCATTACTCCGAGTTTTAATACATTTATTTATCTAATATTTTTCATACTTATTTATACACGGCAAGGGATACTGTTATTTGTCTAGAATCACACTGTGAATCAGTGTCCATTTGGTAAAATTGAGACAAAATGATTTGGTTGGTTGATGTGTTTGCAGACACATAAGTACATGTACTGTTGCAGTGAGTTAGGCTTTAGAGCATGTAGTGCTTGAAACTCCTATGCACTATGCATGCAGTAGTCTAACGACCTTCACACTTGTGTTTCAGGTCTACAATTCCCCAGTTAGTATCCTTATAGTCCAGCAAACACTCTGTGACTGCTCTTATAATCCCATAGTGACTCTTTCAGTAGCATGTAGTAATCCTTTCAGTGAAGTCCAAGGGATACTGTTATTTGTCTTTGAATCACACTGTCAGTCATTGTTCATTTGAGACAATTGAGAGAGAATGATTTGGTTGGTTGATGTGTTTGCATTTACATAAGTACATGTACTCTTGCAGTAAGCCAGGCTTTAGGGCATGCAGTGCTTCAAACGCCTATGCATTATGCATGTAGTGGTGTAACCACCTTCACATTTGTGCTTCAGGCCTACAATTCCCCAGTCACTATCCATATAGTCCAGCAAACACAGTGTGACTGCTGTTGCAATCCCATAGTGACTCTTTCAGTACCATGTAGTAATTCATTCACTAAAGTAAAAGCCAACCAATTAAGAATTCACCCAGTGTCTTTCCTTATATTACTGTAATCATTCAGTCAGTAAGCATGTACTCATGCAGTGAGCCAGACTTTAGGGAATGGAGTGCTTCAAAGTGCTATGCATTATGCATATAGTGGTGTAATTACCTTCACATTTGTGCTTCAGGACTACAATTCCCCACTCACTATCCATACCAGGGGTCTCTAACCAGTAGCTCGGGAGCTACTGGTAGCTTACCAGCACCCTGAAAGTAGCTCTGAGAGGTGAAGCCAAACCTAGCCAATCTCAGAGATTCTGTGTAGATTAAAGAAGGCAGCACTGCTCATTTCACTACTCTTAAGAGTTATAGACAGCCAAACCAATGGCAGGGCCTGTATATAACACTCAAACACAAACTGTGGTGGCGTACCAATCAATCAATCAGGGATGTATAGAGCGCACTACTCACCTGTAAGGGTCTCCAGGTGCTGGGGGAGTGTGTGGGGGGATTTGTGCAGCTTTGGCCATTCAAAAAGCCAGGTCTTATGGCTCTTCCTGAATGCTTTCATTGTGGGGCTTCATCTGATGTTGAGGGGGAGATCTGGTTCTGTGGATGCAGAGGATTTCGGCCAAGGCCTGGTCAGCGGAGTGGTTGTTTCTTTTAGGGTTGTAGAAGGAGATTGAGGTATTGGAGTCCGGTGTAGTGAGGGCTTTATAGGTGTGTGTGAGCAGCTTGAAGGTCACTCTTTTTTCGACGAGGAGCAAGTGGAGTGCTCATTTATGCTGGGTAGTGTGGTCTTGTCGTGGGATGCTGAGGATGAGTCTAGCTGCAGCGTTCTGGACAGTCTGAAGTTTTTGGAGTAGAGATTTTTGTTTCCGGCACAGAGGGCGTTCCCGTAGTCCAGCCTGTTGGTGATGAGTGCATGGGTGACGGTCTTTCTTGATTCCGTTATAGTTAGTTGTACTGATTGTAACTCTCGCGCCCGCAATCCACTGGTGATGATGACACATATTACATCATTCAAGACATGGTCAGTGACATCACTGATGGCATCACTGATGACATCTCAAATGACATCACTGATGACATCATCCAGTGAATGTGGTTTGGTTTGGTATTTAAATATTATTATATAAACACTAATCTGCATTGAATAATCAGTGGATATATAAATATCTGGATAGAGGATTTAGTAGCACTGTGATTTATAGTTTACTTGAGTAATTTATAATGTCTCACTAAATATATTGGATAGTGACTAAACTGTGTGAATATCTGTATTACCTGGTCAGTTGTTGTGTAAACTGCTGCACCAGTTGGTTACTAGCTACGTGAAAGTCTATATTAGTTATTGATTAGTTAAATGATTATTTGTAATGGAGAGTAAATGTGTGTGTGGTTCGGTGGGGGATCTATGACTGCCCAAAGATATGTGAATAGTTAAATCAGTACGTATATGAGGTTAAGACTACTTGTTATAATAGTTGTTTGGCTGAGTGAATATCTTTATGGGTGTGGTGATGAGCAAAAACATTTCTCAATGGTACATGTCCAACAAAGTAGAAAAAATAAAAGAAAGTGTATGTGACATTTGTTGTATATAAAAAAGTGTACATAAAAAAATTAATTGCATGAGTAACTGTATAGATAACTGTATACTTGTAATAGTGATTTCATAACACACTAAGTATGAGTTACTATCTATATGAATAAATGAAGTGCTATTTGTATAAGTGTTTAGCTGAGTAAATGTAAATAGGATACATTGTTTGCAAAAGTGAGTAGGATGACTGCATAACTGAATAGGATGTGTGCTGATGTGTAATGTCAATATAAGTGTATAAGTATATTTGATTGTGTTCTATTGATCATTGACAACATGTATGAGCGAATCTATAGGTAATTGATTAGATGTGTATATAGAACTAGGAATCACTGAGTGGGTTTTTAAATACTTGTATTGCTGTGTCACTGGATTCAAATATGGTACTCTATTTTACAGTGACTGATGAAAGGTTATAGTAGTGTATGATGAGGTGTATCTGATTGTCATGTGGATGATGTCATCAGTGATGTCATTTGAGATGTCATCAGTGATGTCACTGACCATGTCATGAATGATGTAATATGTGACATAATCACCAGTGGATTGCAGGCGCGAGAGTTACAGTTAGTACAGCTAACTATAACGGAGGAATTTCAATGCTTTTGTATGAGTGAAATGTCCAGCTAACTATAACACCCCTGAAACCTATGTTTTTTTCAATGAACTTCTAAGGTTTTCTTAAATGATAATTCCAAATTAATAAAGGCGTTTGTAACTACCTGCTTCGGTGTGCGGCCACAATTGCTGGGCATTTTGGATACATATATACACGGCGGCTATAGGCTGTGGATGGATAGCACCACCCAAGGAAGAACAGAATGGGTGCATGCGAGAGGAACCCCTTTTCTCTCGTAAATGGTGCAGCAGGAGACTTATTTAAAGCGGGCAGAATCCTATCCGGGGGCCCAATGGAGGGCTTTTTAAACAGAATCCTTAATGAAAATAAGCAATACGGACCCACTGGAGGGTTGAATTGTGCTTTATTAACTGCAAGTTCCGGTGCGCGTTGGGAATGTTGTTTCAATTAAAGGCACACCAGAGGCCATTAGAACAATTAAACAGCACGCAGGGAACTGGTGCAGCGTGCATAACCTTCCGTCTTGCTTAAAGCCTCAGAAGTAGGAGAGTGAATTTCTCGGAAATGCTTCAGGCAAACAGGATTAAAAAAACGGGATGGGAAGCTGCCTGCTTGTCAAAATAAAGGAGTTTGTAACCTACCTGCTTCGGTGTGCGGCCTCAATTGCTGGGCATTTTGGATACATATATACACGGCGGCTCCAGGCCGTGGAGGGATCGCACCACCCAAGGATGAACAGAATGGGTGCATGCGAGAGGAAACCCTTTTCTCTCGTAAATGGCACAGCAGGAGACTTATTTAAAGCGGGCAGAATCCTATCTGGGGGCCCAATGGAGGGCTTTTTTAACAGAATCCTTAATGAAAATAAGCAATACGGACCCACTGGAGGGTTGAATTGTGCTTTATTTAACTTCAAGTTCCAGTGTGCATTGGGAATGTTGTTTGAATTAAAGGCACACCGGAGGCCATTAGAACAATTAAACAGCACGCAGGGAACTGGTGCAGCGTGCATAACCTTCCATCTTGCTTAAAGCCTCAGAAGAGAGTGAATTTCTCGGAAACGCGCCAAGCAAACAGGATTAAAAAACGGGATGGGAAGCTGCCTGCTCGCCAAAATAAAGGAGTTTGTAACCTACCTGCTTCGGTGTGCGGCCTCAATTGCTTGGCATTTTGGATACATATATATATATTCACTGAAAAAACCATAGGTTTCACACCAGGTATAGTTAGCTGAAAATTTTACTGACATAAAACCTTTGAAATTCCCACGTTATAGTTATTTGGACTCCAAAGAGCTATATTCTTATCAAATTCAAAATGAGTAACTGGAGTGGAGTGCAGTGAGAGAGGAGAGGAAATGAAAATGAGTGAGAACGCAAAGAAAGGGACGAGAGGGGAAGGGAAGTGAAGTAGGGGGGCTGAAGGAAGGTGAGTGTGGGGAACGAGAGTGAGGAGAAGTAGAGAGAACATGGGGAATGTGGATAAGTGAAGAAAATGTAGTAAAAGAACGGTGGTGTGGAAGGGTAAGAAAAGACTGACGCAAGCCCTTTCACATTATACCTGCGCCAGGTGTAATGTATGCAAAGGGGGCGTATTGACGCAAGAAAGGGTCGTAGAAGTGACGCAGTGAAATCTATGAGATTTCACAGCGTCACTTTTAGGACACCATTGCGTCAAAATCTTGCGCCTGCCTCACAGCAGTCGTAAGACTGACGCAGGCTGGCCCCATGTGAAAGGATGCATTGCTGGAGTTGCATCACTTTTGTGACACACTCCAGCAATGCATCACTACCTCTAAGCACTTTAAATTATTATTTTACTGTTTCACTGGGTTTTTAACATGGTACGCTCCCTGGTCCGCTCCACGGTGCGCGTACCGGGCGCTCCCCCCGCGCAAATCGAAAAAAAATGGCCCCACATCAAACCTAGGGGATAAGGGGGGGTCTACTCTGCCCCCTTATGGTCATTTCCCCCTTTGTTTTTGCCTCCTCTTGTGTCTCGATCTTATCGAGACACAAGATGGCGGCCGCTCCGGACTGTTTCGAATGTTTACAGATACCCGAGAGCCAATCAGCTTTCCGCACGCAAGTCGCATAGCGCCCCCGGAGCACTCCCCGGTGCGAGTACCTGGGCGCGGCCATAGATATATATATTTTTTTTAACCTAAATTACTCAAAATCCACTGGAGCACATATCTTGAGACATAGCAAAGGCACATCGGGCTACCAGTCCCTACAATTTTGCCAAGTTTGGTGGAAATCCATTCAGCCGTTCGGGCTAAAAGTGAGGTAACATGGGGAAAACAAGTTTTGGGACCCCCCTTTTATCTTAGCCCCCACTTGACGAATCACCCCCAAACTTTTAGGGAAGGACCGAAGCGCGGCGAGGCAAATTTGAGGAAATTTTCAGGCAGATTCCTCAACCGGCGCCAAAGTTATTCCAAATAGAATGTTGAGATTTTGCATTGAAAAAAATCCTAACTATTACTACCTACTGGCGACCGCCAGTAGGATATATATATATATATATATATATATATATATATATATATATATATATATATATATATCAGCTCAACACATCTCCTCCGTTTGGATTCAACAAGGCAGGACACAGCGGGGCTTCATTTTCTAAGCAATTTAATCACGGGTTCACATGACCGGTTTCGGCTAAATGCCTTTATCGAATGCTTTGGGTCCCGACATCTCTTCTCCCACACAAAGTCAGTGTTAGCTCCGCCTTGCCTAGTGGTGGCTGGCTCCCTGCACTTTATACATTCCCCGCGTATAACAGGGGACTACCAGTCCCATAATGCCGCAGAGCAATGTTTCCGTGCAGTGGGGTGGGGTACTAGATGTAAATTAAATATTTCAAGAAATTGCCTGGCCCCATTCTTTCGTCCCCGACCTCTGTTTTAACATACAGTCTCTCGAGGCGCTGCTTGCAATAACAGCGTCTCCGCTTTTGATGTAGATTTGCCGTTTCAGGTCACTTCATGACTCTGCAGAGGATGTCGGGGAGGGCCAGGAAATTGTTCCGCTCCTACGGTTGAAAATCAGTTCTTTCCCAAGTTTTCCGTGGCCGCTTTTCAGAAAGGGTCCTGCCTTCGCGTTAAGGGAAAACGCGGTATTATCAGCTCAACACATCTCCTCCGTTTGGATTCAACAAAGCAGAACACAGCGGGGCTTCATTTTCTAAGCAATTTAATCACGGGGTCACATGACCGGTTTCGGCTAAATGCTTTTCTCGAATGCTTTGGGTCCCGACATCTCTTCTCCCACACAAAGACTGTGTTAGCTCCGCCTTGCCTAGTGGTTGCTGGCTCCCTGCACTTTATACATTCCCCGCGTATAACAGGGGACTACCAGTCCCATATTGCCGCAGAGCAATGTTTCTGTGCAGTGGGGTGGGGTACTAGATGTAAATTAAATATTTCAAGAAATTGTCTTGCCCCATTCTTTCGTCCCCGACCTCTGTGTTAACATACAGTCTCTCGAGGCGCTGCTTGCAATAACAGCGTCTCCGCTTTTGATGTAGATTTGCCATTTCAGGTCACTTCATGACTCTGCAGAGGATGTCGGGGAGGGCCAGGAAATTGTTCCGCTCCTACGGTTGAAAATCAGTTCTTTCCCAAGTTTTCCGTGGCCGCTTTTCAGAAAGGGTCCTGCCTTCGCGTTAAGGGAAAACGCGGTATTATCAGCTCAACACATCTCCTCCGTTTGGATTCAACAAAGCAGGACACAGCGGGGCTTCATTTTCTAAGCAATTTAATCAAGGGTTCACATGACCTGTTTCGGCTAAATGCCTTTATCGAATGCTTTGGGTCCCGACATCTCTTCTCCCACACAAAGTCCGTGTTAGCTCATTTTCTAAGCAATTTAATCACAGGTTCACATGACCGGTTTCGGCTAAATGCCTTTATCGAATGCTTTGGGTCCCAACATTTCTTCTCCCACACAAAGTCCGTGTTAGCTCCGCCTTGCCTAGTGGTGGCTGGCTCCCTGCACTTTATACATTCCCCGCGTATAACAGGGGACTACCAGTCCCATAATGCCACAGAGCAATGTTTCCGTGCAGTGGGGTGGGGTACTAGATGTAAACTTAAATATTTCAAGAAATTGTCTTGCCCCATTCTTTCGTCCCCGACCTCTGTGTTAACATACAGTCTCTCAAGGCGCTGCTTGCAATAACAGCGTCTCCGCTTTTGATGTAGATTTGCCATTTCAGGTCACTTCATGACTCTGCAGAGGATGTCGGGGTGGGCCAGCAAATTGTTCCGCTCCTACGGTTGAAAATCAGTTCTTTCCCAAGTTTTCCGTGGCCGCTTTTCAGAAAGGGTCCTGCCTTCGCGTTAAGGGAAAACACGGTATTACCAGCTCAACATATCTCCTCCGTTTGGATTCAACAAAGCAGGACACAGCGGGCTTCATTTTCTAAGCAATTTAATCAGGGGTTCACATGACCGGTTTCGGCTAAATGCCTTTATCGAATGCTTTGGGTCCCGACATCTCTTCTCCCACACAAAGTCCGTGTTAGCTCCGCCTTGCCTAGTGGTGGCTGGCTCCCTGCACTTTATACATTCCCCGCGTATAACAGGGGACTACCAGTCCCATAATGCCGCAGAGCAATGTTTCCGTGCAGTGGGGTGTGGTACTAGATGTAAATTAAATATTTCAAGAAATTGTCTTGCCCCATTCTTTCGTCCCCGACCTCTGTGTTAACATACAGTCTCTCGAGGCGCTGCTTGCAATAACAGCGTCTCCGCTTTTGATGTAGATTTGCCGTTTCAGGTCACTTCATGGCTCTGCAGAGGATGTCGGAGAGGGCCAGGAAATTGTTCCGCTCCTACGGTTGAAAATCAGTTCTTTCCCAAGTTTTCCGTGGCCGCTTTTCAGAAAGGGTCCTGCCTTCGCGTTAAGGGAAAACGCGGTATTATCAGCTCAACACATCTCCTCCGTTTGGATTCAACAAAGCAGGACACAGCGGGGCTTCATTTTCTAAGCAATTTAATCACGGGTTCACATGACCGGTTTTGGCTAAATGCCTTTATCGAATGCTTTGGGTCCCGACATCTCTTCTCCCACACAAAGTCCGTGTTAGCTCCGCATTGCCTAGTGGTGGCTGGCTCCCTGCACTTTATACATTCCCCGCGTATAACAGGGGACTACCAGTCCCATAATGCCGCAGAGCAATGTTTCCGTGCAGTGGGGTGGGGTACTAGATGTAAATTAAATATTTCAAAAAATTGCCTTGCCCCATTCTTTCGTCCCCGACCTCTGTGTTAACATACAGTCTCTCGAGGCGCTGCTTGCAATAACAGCGTCTCCGCTTTTGATGTAGATTTGCCGTTTCAGGTCACTTCATGACTCTGCAGAGGATGTCAGGGAGGGCCAGGAAATTGTTCCGCTCCTACGGTTGAAAATCCGTTCTCTCCCAAGTTTTCCGTGGCCGCTTTTCAGAAAGGGTCCTGCCTTCGCGTTAAGGGAAAACGCGGTATTATTTGCTCAACACATCTCCTCCGTTTGGATTCAACAAAGCAGAACACAGCGGGGCTTCATTTTCTAAGCAATTTAATCACGGGTTCACATGACCGGTTTCGGCTAAATGCCTTTATCGAATGCTTTGGGTCCCGACATCTCTTCTCCCACACAAAGTCTGTGTTAGCTCCGCCTTGCCTAGTGGTGGCTGGCTCCCTGCACTTTATACATTCCCCGCGTATAACAGGGGACTACCAGTCCCATAATGCCGCAGAGCAATGTTTCCGTGCAGTGGGGTGTGGTACTAGATGTAAATTAAATATTTCAAGAAATTGTCTTGCCCCATCCTTTCGTCCCCGACCACTGTGTTAACATACAGTCTCTCGAGGCGCTGCTTGCAATAACAGCGTCTCCGCTTTTGATGTAGATTTGCCGTTTCAGGTCACTTCATGGCTCTGCAGAGGATGTCGGAGAGGGCCAGGAAATTGTTCCGCTCCTACGGTTGAAAATCAGTTCTTTCCCAAGTTTTCCGTGGCCGCTTTTCAGAAAGGGTCCTGCCTTCGCGTTAAGGGAAAACACGGTATTATCAGCTCAACACATCTCCTCCGTTTGGATTCAACAAAGCAGGACACAGCGGGGCTTCATTTTCTAAGCAATTTAATCACCGGTTCACATGACCGGTTTCGGCTAAATGCCTTTATCGAATGCTTTGGGTCCCGACATCTCTTCTCCCACACAAAGTCCGTGTTAGCTCCGCCTTGCCTAGTGGCGGCTGGCTCCCTGCACTTTATACATTCCCCGCGTATAACAGGGGACTACCAGTCCCATAATGCCGCAGAGCAATGTTTCCGTGCAGTGGGGTGGGGTACTACATGTAAATTAAATATTTCAAGAAATTGCCTTGCCCCATTCTTTCGTCCCTGACCTCTGTGTTAACATACAGTCTCTCGAGGCGCTGCTTGCAATAACAGCGTCTCCGCTTTTGATGTAGATTTGCCGTTTCAGGTCACTTCATGACTCTGCAGAGGATGTCGGGGAGGGCCAGGAAATTGTTCCCCCCCTACGGTTGAAAATCAGTTCTTTCCCAAGTTTTCCGTGGCCGCTTTTCAGAAAGGGTCCTGCCTTTGCGTTAAGGGAAAACGCGGTATTACCAGCTCAACACATCTCCTCCGTTTGGATTCAACAAAGCAGGACACAGCGGGGCTTCATTTTCTAAGCAATTTAATCACGGGTTCACATGACCGGTTTTGGCTAAATGCCTTTATCGAATGCTTTGGGTCCCGACATCTCTTCTCCCACACAAAGTCCGTGTTAGCTCCGCCTTGCCTAGTGGTGGCTGGCTCCCTGCACTTTATACATTCCCCGCGTATAACAGGGGACTACCAGTCCCATAATGCCGCAGAGCAATGTTTCCGTGCAGTGGGGTGTGGTACTAGATGTAAATTAAATATTTCAAGAAATTGTCTTGCCCCATTCTTTCGTCCCCGACCTCTGTGTTAACATACAGTCTCTCGAGGCGCTGCTTGCAATAACAGCGTCTCCGCTTTTGATGTAGATTTGCCGTTTCAGGTCACTTCATGGCTCTGCAGAGGATGTCGGAGAGGGCCAGGAAATTGTTCCGCTCCTACGGTTGAAAATCAGTTCTTTCCCAAGTTTTCCGTGGCCGCTTTTCAGAAAGGGTCCTGCCTTCGCGTTAAGGGAAAACGCGGTATTATCAGCTCAACACATCTCCTCCGTTTGGATTCAACAAAGCAGGACACAGCGGGGCTTCATTTTCTAAGCAATTTAATCACGGGTTCACATGACCGGTTTTGGCTAAATGCCTTTATCGAATGCTTTGGGTCCCGACATCTCTTCTCCCACACAAAGTCCGTGTTAGCTCCGCATTGCCTAGTGGTGGCTGGCTCCCTGCACTTTATACATTCCCCGCGTATAACAGGGGACTACCAGTCCCATAATGCCGCAGAGCAATGTTTCCGTGCAGTGGGGTGGGGTACTAGATGTAAATTAAATATTTCAAAAAATTGCCTTGCCCCATTCTTTCGTCCCCGACCTCTGTGTTAACATACAGTCTCTCGAGGCGCTGCTTGCAATAACAGCGTCTCCGCTTTTGATGTAGATTTGCCGTTTCAGGTCACTTCATGACTCTGCAGAGGATGTCAGGGAGGGCCAGGAAATTGTTCCGCTCCTACGGTTGAAAATCCGTTCTCTCCCAAGTTTTCCGTGGCCGCTTTTCAGAAAGGGTCCTGCCTTCGCGTTAAGGGAAAACGCGGTATTATTTGCTCAACACATCTCCTCCGTTTGGATTCAACAAAGCAGAACACAGCGGGGCTTCATTTTCTAAGCAATTTAATCACGGGTTCACATGACCGGTTTCGGCTAAATGCCTTTATCGAATGCTTTGGGTCCCGACATCTCTTCTCCCACACAAAGTCTGTGTTAGCTCCGCCTTGCCTAGTGGTGGCTGGCTCCCTGCACTTTATACATTCCCCGCGTATAACAGGGGACTACCAGTCCCATAATGCCGCAGAGCAATGTTTCCGTGCAGTGGGGTGTGGTACTAGATGTAAATTAAATATTTCAAGAAATTGTCTTGCCCCATTCTTTCGTCCCCGACCACTGTGTTAACATACAGTCTCTCGAGGCGCTGCTTGCAATAACAGCGTCTCCGCTTTTGATGTAGATTTGCCGTTTCAGGTCACTTCATGGCTCTGCAGAGGATGTCGGGGAGGGCCAGGAAATTGTTCCGCTCCTACGGTTGAAAATCAGTTCTTTCCCAAGTTTTCCGTGGCCGCTTTTCAGAAAGGGTCCTGCCTTCGCGTTAAGGGAAAACGCGGTATTATCAGCTCAACACATCTCCTCCGTTTGGATTCAACAAAGCAGGACACAGCGGGGCTTCATTTTCTAAGCAATTTAATCACCGGTTCACATGACCGGTTTCGGCTAAATGCCTTTATCGAATGCTTTGGGTCCCGACATCTCTTCTCCCACACAAAGTCCGTGTTAGCTCCGCCTTGCCTAGTGGCGGCTGGCTCCCTGCACTTTATACATTCCCCGCGTATAACAGGGGACTACCAGTCCCATAATGCCGCAGAGCAATGTTTCCGTGCAGTGGGGTGGGGTACTACATGTAAATTAAATATTTCAAGAAATTGCCTTGCCCCATTCTTTCGTCCCCGACCTCTGTGTTAACATACAGTCTCTCGAGGCGCTGCTTGCAATAACAGCGTCTCCGCTTTTGATGTAGATTTGCCGTTTCAGGTCACTTCATGACTCTGCAGAGGATGTCGGGTAGGCGTGGGCGGAAAATCCGTTCCGCTCGCGGATTTTGCGGATTTTCGGGAAATCCGCAATCCGCGAGATTTGCGAATTTCCCGCAAAATCCGCAAATCCGCGAGCAGCGGATTTTGCTCGCACTGCTCGCACTGTTCGCGTGAGTTCGCGCCCCGCGAATAAGTGCAAAATTGCAGAAATACGATTTTAGCAAAACTGAAAGTAACTACTTACCAGGTTCAAAAGTTCAGGCTCATCATTAGTAGCCATTTCCTGGAGTGCTTCCTGAGGGGCCCCTCCAGAGTTCAGTTGCCAGTTGAAACTAGTATGTGACCCTGCTCTGAACCTCAGAATAGTTACACATATGCCACAAAGGTCCTGAATTACAGCTAAGGGAGACAAGCAGGAGCCAGGCTGGAAGTTAAAATCCATTAATCAGCCCCTAATTCATTATTGTCAGTTGGGGCAGGGCAGGTGTTGTAACTAATTTTGCAACAATGAAAGCACTTAGCAAGTGCAAAAGATCACTAATCAGGGCGCACTAAGGAAGCAGGTGCCAGCTAAAAAAATATTCTGTGACACATTAATCAGCCCCAAATTAATTCAGGTCACTTGAGGCAGGGAAGGTGTGCTTTGCTTTGCCGAAAATAATGTACACTGGACAACCAGAGGGTGTGGTGATGAAACAGAGGGTGGCATGGGTGGGCCAGAGGGTGGCATGAGTAGTCAGAGAGTGGCAGTGGTGACAGAGAGTGGCAGTGATGAAGAAGAGTGTCCCAAACAGGCTGGACACGTAGAAACAACAAGTTCGCGAAACTTGCGACCCGACAGGTAAGTTCGCAATTTGCGAAAGTGTACAAAACCCTCGCGAACTGGCAGAAACACGGGCGAACACAAAAAAAAAAAAAATCCGCAAATTCGCGGGAATTCGCGGATTTTGCGGATTGCGAATCCGCAAATCCGCAAAATTCGCGAACGCGAGATCCGCAAAATTCGCTCATGCTTAATGTCGGGGAGGGCCAGGAAATTGTTCCCCCCCTACGGTTGAAAATCAGTTCTTTCCCAAGTTTTCCGTGGCCGCTTTTCAGAAAGGGTCCTGCCTTCGCGTTAAGGGAAAACGCGGTATTACCAGCTCAACACATCTCCTCCGTTTGGATTCAACAAAGCAGGACACAGCGGGGCTTCATTTTCTAAGCAATTTAATCACGGGTTCACATGACCGGTTTTGGCTAAATGCCTTTATCGAATGCTTTGGGTCCCGACATCTCTTCTCCCACACAAAGTCCGTGTTAGCTCCGCCTTGCCTAGTGGTGGCTGGCTCCCTGCACTTTATACATTCCCCGCGTATAACAGGGGACTACCAGTCCCATAATGCCGCAGAGCAATGTTTCCGTGCAGTGGGGTGGGGTACTAGATGTAAATTAAATATTTCAAGAAATTGCCTTGCCCCATTCTTTCGTCCCCGACCTCTGTGTTAACATACAGTCTCTCGAGGCGCTGCTTGCAATAACAGTGTCTCCGCTTTTGATGTAGATTTGCCGTTTCAGGTCACTTCATGACTCTGCAGAGGATGTCGGGGAGGACCAGGAAATTGTTCCGCTCCTACGGTTGAAAATCAGTTCTCTCCCAAGTTTACCGTGGCCGTTTTTCAGAAAGGGTCCTGCCTTCGCGTTAAGGGAAAACGCGGTATTATTTGCTCAACTCATCTCCTCCGTTTGGATTCAACAAAGCAGAACACAGCGGGGCTTCATTTTCTAAGCAATTTAATCACGGGTTCACATGACCGGTTTCGGCTAAATGCCTTTATCGAATGCTTTGGGTCCCGACATCTCTTCTCCCACACAAAGTCTGTGTTAGCTCCGCCTTGCCTAGTGGTGGCTGGCTCCCTGCACTTTATACATTCCCCGCGTATAACAGGGGACTACCAGTCCCATAATGCCGCAGAGCAATGTTTCCGTGCAGTGTGGTGGGGTACTAGATGTAAATTAAATATTTCGAGAAATTGTCTTGCCCATTCTTTCGTCCCCGACCTCTGTGTTAACATACAGTCTCTCGAGGCGCTGCTTGCAATAACAGCGTCTCCGCTTTTGATGTAGATTTGCCGTTTCAGGTCACTTCATGACTCTGCAGAGGATGTCGGGGAGGGCCAGCAAATTGTTCCGCTCCTACGGTTGAAAATCAGTTCTTTCCCAGGTTTTCCGTGGCCGCTTTTCAGAAAGGGTCCTGCCTTCGCGTTAAGGGAAAACGCGGTATTACCAGCTCAACACATCTCCTCCGTTTGGATTCAACAAAGCAGGACACAGCGGGGCTTCATTTTCTAAGCAATTTAATCACGGGTTCACATGACCGGTTTTGGCTAAATGCCTTTATCGAATGCTTTGGGTCCCGACATCTCTTCTCCCACACAAAGTCCGTGTTAGCTCCGCCTTGCCTAGTGGTGGCTGGCTCCCTGCACTTTATACATTCCCCGCGTATAACAGGGGACTACCAGTCCCATAATGCCGCAGAGCAATGTTTCCGTGCAGTGGGGTGGGGTACTAGATGCAAATTAAATATTTCAAGAAATTGTCTTGCCCCATTCTTTCGTCCCCGACCTCTGTGTTAACATACAGTCTCTCGAGGCGCTGCTTGCAATAACAGCGTCTCCGCTTTTGATGTAGATTTGCTGTTTCAGGTCACTTCATGACTCTGCAGAGGATGTCGGGGAGGGCCAGGAAATTGTTCCGCTCCTACGGTTGAAAATCAGTTCTTACCCAAGTTTTCCGTGGCCGCTTTTCAGAAAGGGGCCTGCCTTCGCGTTAAGGGAAATTGCGGTATTATCAGCTCAACACATCTCCTCCGTTTGGATTCAACAAAGCAGGACACAGCGGGGCTTCATTTTCTAAGCAATTTAATCACGGGTTCACATGACCGGTTTCGGCTAAATGCCTTTATCGAATGCTTTGGGTCCCGACATCTCTTCTCCCACACAAAGTCCGTGTTAGCTCCGCCTTGCCTAGTGGTGGCTGGCTCCCTGCACTTTATACATTCCCCGCGTATAACAGGGGACTACCAGTCCCATAATGCCGCAGAGCAATGTTTCCGTGCAGTGGGGTTGGGTACTAGATGTAAATTAAATATTTCAAGAAATTGTCTTGCCCCATTCTTTCGTCTCCGACCTCTGTGTTAACATACAGTCTCTCGAGGCGCTGCTTGCAATAAAAGCGTCTCCACTTTTGATGTAGATTTGCCGTTTCAGGTCACTTCATGACTCTGCAGAGGATGTCGGGGAGGGCCAGGAGATTGTTCCGCTCCTACGGTTGAAAATCAGTTCTTTCCCAAGTTTTCCGTGGCCGCTTTTCAGAAAGGGTCCTGCCTTCGCGTTAAGGGAAAACGCGGTATTATCAGCTCAACACATCTCCTCCGTTTGGATTCAACAAAGCAGGACACAGCGGGGCTTCATTTTCTAAGCAATTTAATCACGGGTTCACATGACCCGTTTCGGCTAAATGCCTTTATCGAATGCTTTGGGTCCCGACATCTCTTCTCCCACACAAAGTCCGTGTTAGCTCCGCCTTGCCTAGTGGTGGCTGGCTCCCTGCACTTTATACATTCCCCGCGTATAACAGGGGACTACCAGTCCCATAATGCCGCAGAGCAATGTTTCCGTGCAGTGGGGTGGGGTACTAGATGTAAATTAAATATTTCAAGAAATTGTCTTGCCCCATTCTTTCGTCCCAGACCTCTGTGTTAACATACAGTCTCTCGAGGCGCTGCTTGCAATAACAGCGTCTCCGCTTTTGATGTAGATTTGCCGTTTCAGGTCACTTCATGACTCTGCAGAGGATGTCGGGGAGGGCCAGGAAATTGTTCCGCTCCTACGGTTGAAAATCAGTTCTTTACCAAGTTTTCCGTGGCCGCTTTTCTGAAAGGGTCCTGCCTTCGCGTTAAGGGAAAACGCGGTATTATCAGCTCAACACATCTCCTCCGTTTGGATTCAACAAAGCAGGACACAGCGGGGCTTCATTTTCTAAGCAATTTAATCACGGGTTCACATGACCGGTTTCGGCTAAATGCCTTTATCGAATGCTTTGGGTCCCGACATCTCTTCTCCCACACAAAGTCTGTGTTAGCTCCGCCTTGCCTAGTGGTGGCTGGCTCCCTGCACTTTATACATTCCCCGCGTATAACAGGGGACTACCAGTCCCATAATGCCGCAGAGCAATGTTTCCGTGCAGTGGGGTGTGGTACTAGATGTAAATTAAATATTTCAAGAAATTGTCTTGCCCCATTCTTTCGTCCCCGACCACTGTGTTAACATACAGTCTCTCGAGGCGCTGCTTGCAATAACAGCGTCTCCGCTTTTGATGTAGATTTGCCGTTTCAGGTCACTTCATGGCTCTGCAGAGGATGTCGGAGAGGGCCAGGAAATTGTTCCGCTCCTACGGTTGAAAATCAGTTCTTTCCCAAGTTTTCCGTGGCCGCTTTTCAGAAAGGGTCCTGCCTTCGCGTTAAGGGAAAACGCGGTATTATCAGCTCAACACATCTCCTCCGTTTGGATTCAACAAAGCAGGACACAGCGGGGCTTCATTTTCTAAGCAATTTAATCACCGGTTCACATGACCGGTTTCGGCTAAATGCCTTTATCGAATGCTTTGGGTCCCGACATCTCTTCTCCCACACAAAGTCCGTGTTAGCTCCGCCTTGCCTAGTGGCGGCTGGCCCCCTGCACTTTATACATTCCCCGCGTATAACAGGGGACTACCAGTCCCATAATGCCGCAGAGCAATGTTTCCGTGCAGTGGGGTGGGGTACTACATGTAAATTAAATATTTCAAGAAATTGCCTTGCCCCATTCTTTCGTCCCCGACCTCTGTGTTAACATACAGTCTCTCGAGGCGCTGCTTGCAATAACAGCGTCTCCGCTTTTGATGTAGATTTGCCGTTTCAGGTCACTTCATGACTCTGCAGAGGATGTCGGGGAGGGCCAGGAAATTGTTCCCCCCCTACGGTTGAAAATCAGTTCTTTCCCAAGTTTTCCGTGGCCGCTTTTCAGAAAGGGTCCTGCCTTCGCGTTAAGGGAAAACGCGGTATTACCAGCTCAACACATCTCCTCCGTTTGGATTCAACAAAGCAGGACACAGCGGGGCTTCATTTTCTAAGCAATTTAATCACGGGTTCACATGACCGGTTTTGGCTAAATGCCTTTATCGAATGCTTTGGGTCCCGACATCTCTTCTCCCACACAAAGTCCGTGTTAGCTCCGCCTTGCCTAGTGGTGGCTGGCTCCCTGCACTTTATACATTCCCCGCGTATAACAGGGGACTACCAGTCCCATAATGCCGCAGAGCAATGTTTCCGTGCAGTGGGGTGGGGTACTAGATGTAAATTAAATATTTCAAGAAATTGCCTTTCCCCATTCTTTCGTCCCCGACCTCTGTGTTAACATACAGTCTCTCGAGGCGCTGCTTGCAATAACAGTGTCTCCGCTTTTGATGTAGATTTGCCGTTTCAGGTCACTTCATGACTCTGCAGAGGATGTCGGGGAGGACCAGGAAATTGTTCCGCTCCTACGGTTGAAAATCAGTTCTCTCCCAAGTTTACCGTGGCCGTTTTTCAGAAAGGGTCCTGCCTTCGCGTTAAGGGAAAACGCGGTATTATTTGCTCAACACATCTCCTCCGTTTGGATTCAACAAAGCAGAACACAGCGGGGCTTCATTTTCTAAGCAATTTAATCACGGGTTCACATGACCGGTTTCGGCTAAATGCCTTTATCGAATGCTTTGGGTCCCGACATCTCTTCTCCCACACAAAGTCTGTGTTAGCTCCGCCTTGCCTAGTGGTGGCTGGCTCCCTGCACTTTATACATTCCCCGCGTATAACAGGGGACTACCAGTCCCATAATGCCGCAGAGCAATGTTTCCGTGCAGTGTGGTGGGGTACTAGATGTAAATTAAATATTTCGAGAAATTGTCTTGCCCATTCTTTCGTCCCCGACCTCTGTGTTAACATACAGTCTCTCGAGGCGCTGCTTGCAATAACAGCGTCTCCGCTTTTGATGTAGATTTGCCGTTTCAGGTCACTTCATGACTCTGCAGAGGATGTCGGGGAGGGCCAGGAAATTGTTCCGCTCCTACGGTTGAAAATCAGTTCTTTCCCAAGTTTTCCGTGGCCGCTTTTCAGAAAGGGTCCTGCCTTCGCGTTAAGGGAAAACGCGGTATTACCAGCTCAACACATCTCCTCCGTTTGGATTCAACAAAGCAGGACACAGCGGGGCTTCATTTTCTAAGCAATTTAATCACGGGTTCACATGACCGGTTTTGGCTAAATGCCTTTATCGAATGCTTTGGGTCCCGACATCTCTTCTCCCACACAAAGTCCGTGTTAGCTCCGCCTTGCCTAGTGGTGGCTGGCTCCCTGCACTTTATACATTCCCCGCGTATAACAGGGGACTACCAGTCCCATGATGCCGCAGAGCAATGTTTCCGTGCAGTGGGGTGGGGTACTAGATGCAAATTAAATATTTCAAGAAATTGTCTTGCCCCATTCTTTCGTCCCCGACCTCTGTGTTAACATACAGTCTCTCGAGGCGCTGCTTGCAATAACAGCGTCTCCGCTTTTGATGTAGATTTGCTGTTTCAGGTCACTTCATGACTCTGCAGAGGATGTCGGGGAGGGCCAGGAAATTGTTCCGCTCCTACGGTTGAAAATCAGTTCTTACCCAAGTTTTCCGTGGCCGCTTTTCAGAAAGGGGCCTGCCTTCGCGTTAAGGGAAAACGCGGTATTATCAGCTCAACACATCTCCTCCGTTTGGATCCAACAAAGCAGGACACAGCGGGGCTTCATTTTCTAAGCAATTTAATCACGGGTTCACATGACCGGTTTCGGCTAAATGCCTTTATCGAATGCTTTGGGTCCCGACATCTCTTCTCCCACACAAAGTCCGTGTTAGCTCCGCCTTGCCTAGTGGTGGCTGGCTCCCTGCACTTTATACATTCCCCGCGTATAACAGGGGACTACCAGTCCCATAATGCCGCAGAGCAATGTTTCCGTGCAGTGGGGTTGGGTACTAGATGTAAATTAAATATTTCAAGAAATTGTCTTGCCCCATTCTTTCGTCTCCGACCTCTGTGTTAACATACAGTCTCTCGAGGCGCTGCTTGCAATAAAAGCGTCTCCACTTTTGATGTAGATTTGCCGTTTCAGGTCACTTCATGACTCTGCAGAGGATGTCGGGGAGGGCCAGGAGATTGTTCCGCTCCTACGGTTGAAAATCAGTTCTTTCCCAAGTTTTCCGTGGCCGCTTTTCAGAAAGGGTCCTGCCTTCGCGTTAAGGGAAAACGCGGTATTATCAGCTCAACACATCTCCTCCGTTTGGATTCAACAAAGCAGGACACAGCGGGGCTTCATTTTCTAAGCAATTTAATCACGGGTTCACATGACCCGTTTCGGCTAAATGCCTTTATCGAATGCTTTGGGTCCCGACATCTCTTCTCCCACACAAAGTCCGTGTTAGCTCCGCCTTGCCTAGTGGTGGCTGGCTCCCTGCACTTTATACATTCCCCGCGTATAACAGGGGACTACCAGTCCCATAATGCCGCAGAGCAATGTTTCCGTGCAGTGGGGTGGGGTACTAGATGTAAATTAAATATTTCAAGAAATTGTCTTGCCCCATTCTTTCGTCCCAGACCTCTGTGTTAACATACAGTCTCTCGAGGCGCTGCTTGCAATAACAGCGTCTCCGCTTTTGATGTAGATTTGCCGTTTCAGGTCACTTCATGACTCTGCAGAGGATGTCGGGGAGGGCCAGGAAATTGTTCCGCTCCTACGGTTGAAAATCAGTTCTTTACCAAGTTTTCCGTGGCCGCTTTTCTGAAAGGGTCCTGCCTTCGCGTTAAGGGAAAACGCGGTATTATCAGCTCAACACATCTCCTCCGTTTGGATTCAACAAAGCAGGACACAGCGGGGCTTCATTTTCTAAGCAATTTAATCACGGGTTCACATGACCGGTTTCGGCTAAATGCCTTTATCGAATGCTTTGGGTCCCGACATCTCTTCTCCCACACAAAGTCTGTGTTAGCTCCGCCTTGCCTAGTGGTGGCTGGCTCCCTGCACTTTATACATTCCCCGCGTATAACAGGGGACTACCAGTCCCATAATGCCGCAGAGCAATGTTTCCGTGCAGTGGGGTGTGGTACTAGATGTAAATTAAATATTTCAAGAAATTGTCTTGCCCCATTCTTTCGTCCCCGACCACTGTGTTAACATACAGTCTCTCGAGGCGCTGCTTGCAATAACAGCGTCTCCGCTTTTGATGTAGATTTGCCGTTTCAGGTCACTTCATGGCTCTGCAGAGGATGTCGGAGAGGGCCAGGAAATTGTTCCGCTCCTACGGTTGAAAATCAGTTCTTTCCCAAGTTTTCCGTGGCCGCTTTTCAGAAAGGGTCCTGCCTTCGCGTTAAGGGAAAACGCGGTATTATCAGCTCAACACATCTCCTCCGTTTGGATTCAACAAAGCAGGACACAGCGGGGCTTCATTTTCTAAGCAATTTAATCACCGGTTCACATGACCGGTTTCGGCTAAATGCCTTTATCGAATGCTTTGGGTCCCGACATCTCTTCTCCCACACAAAGTCCGTGTTAGCTCCGCCTTGCCTAGTGGCGGCTGGCTCCCTGCACTTTATACATTCCCCGCGTATAACAGGGGACTACCAGTCCCATAATGCCGCAGAGCAATGTTTCCGTGCAGTGGGGTGGGGTACTAGATGTAAATTAAATATTTCAAGAAATTGCCTTGCCCCATTCTTTCGTCCCCGACCTCTGTGTTAACATACAGTCTCTCGAGGCGCTGCTTGCAAAACAGCGTCTCCGCTTTTGATGTAGATTTGCCGTTTCAGGTCACTTCATGACTCTGCAGAGGATGTCGGGGAGGGCCAGGAAATTGTTCCGCCCCTACGGTTGAAAATCAGTTCTTTCCCAAGTTTTCCGTGGCCGCTTTTCAGAAAGGGTCCTGCCTTCGCGTTAAGGGAAAACGCGGTATTACCAGCTCAACACATCTCCTCCGTTTGGATTCAACAAAGCAGGACACAGCGGGGCTTCATTTTCTAAGCAATTTAATCACGGGTTCACATGACCGGTTTTGGCTAAATGCCTTTATCGAATGCTTTGGGTCCCGACATCTCTTCTCCCACACAAAGTCCGTGTTAGCTCCGCCTTGCCTAGTGGTGGCTGGCTCCCTGCACTTTATACATTCCCCGCGTATAACAGGGGACTACCAGTCCCATAATGCCGCAGAGCAATGTTTCCGTGCAGTGGGGTGGGGTACTAGATGTAAATTAAATATTTCAAGAAATTGCCTTGCCCCATTCTTTCGTCCCCGACCTCTGTGTTAACATACAGTCTCTCGAGGCGCTGCTTGCAATAACAGCGTCTCCGCTTTTGATGTAGATTTGCCGTTTCAGGTCACTTCATGACTCTGCAGAGGATGTCGGGGAGGGCCAGGAAATTGTTCCGCTCCTACGGTTGAAAATCAGTTCTCTCCCAAGTTTACCGTGGCCGCTTTTCAGAAAGGGTCCTGCCTTCGCGTTAAGGGAAAACGCGGTATTATTTGCTCAACACATCTCCTCCGTTTGGATTCAACAAAGCAGAACACAGCGGGGCTTCATTTTCTAAGCAATTTAATCACGGGTTCACATGACCGGTTTCGGCTAAATGCCTTTATCGAATGCTTTGGGTCCCGACATCTCTTCTCCCACACAAAGTCTGTGTTAGCTCCGCCTTGCCTAGTGGTGGCTGGCTCCCTGCACTTTATACATTCCCCGCGTATAACAGGGGACTACCAGTCCCATAATGCCGCAGAGCAATGTTTCCGTGCAGTGTGGTGGGGTACTAGATGTAAATTAAATATTTCAAGAAATTGTCTTGCCCATTCTTTCATCCCCGACCTCTGTGTTAACATACAGTCTCTCGAGGCGCTGCTTGCAATAACAGCGTCTCCGCTTTTGATGTAGATTTGCCGTTTCAGGTCACTTCATGACTCTGCAGAGGATGTCGGGGAGGGCCAGGAAATTGTTCCGCTCCTACGGTTGAAAATCAGTTCTTTCCCAAGTTTTCCGTGGCCGCTTTTCAGAAAGGGTCCTGCCTTCGCGTTAAGGGAAAACGCGGTATTACCAGCTCAACACATCTCCTCCGTTTGGATTCAACAAAGCAGGACACAGCGGGGCTTCATTTTCTAAGCAATTTAATCACGGGTTCACATGACCGGTTTTGGCTAAATGCCTTTATCGAATGCTTTGGGTCCCGACATCTCTTCTCCCACACAAAGTCCGTGTTAGCTCCGCCTTGCCTAGTGGTGGCTGGCTCCCTGCACTTTATACATTCCCCGCGTATAACAGGGGACTACCAGTCCCATAATGCCGCAGAGCAATGTTTCCGTGCAGTGGGGTGGGGTACTAGATGCAAATTAAATATTTCAAGAAATTGTCTTGCCCCATTCTTTCGTCCCCGACCTCTGTGTTAACATACAGTCTCTCGAGGCGCTGCTTGCAATAACAGCGTCTCCGCTTTTGATGTAGATTTGCTGTTTCAGGTCACTTCATGACTCTGCAGAGGATGTCGGGGAGGGCCAGGAAATTGTCCCGCTCCTACGGTTGAAAATCAGTTCTTACCCAAGTTTTCCGTGGCCGCTTTTCAGAAAGGGGCCTGCCTTCGCGTTAAGGGAAAACGCGGTATTATCAGCTCAACACATCTCCTCCGTTTGGATTCAGCAAAGCAGGACACAGCGGGGCTTCATTTTCTAAGCAATTTAATCACGGGTTCACATGACCGGTTTCGGCTAAATGCCTTTATCGAATGCTTTGGGTCCCGACATCTCTTCTCCCACACAAAGTCCGTGTTAGCTCCGCCTTGCCTAGTGGTGGCTGGCTCCCTGCACTTTATACATTCCCCGCGTATAACAGGGGACTACCAGTCCCATAATGCCGCAGAGCAATGTTTCCGTGCAGTGGGGTTGGGTACTAGATGTAAATTAAATATTTCAAGAAATTGTCTTGCCCCATTCTTTCGTCTCCGACCTCTGTGTTAACATACAGTCTCTCGAGGCGCTGCTTGCAATAAAAGCGTCTCCACTTTTGATGTAGATTTGCCGTTTCAGGTCACTTCATGACTCTGCAGAGGATGTCGGGGAGGGCCAGGAGATTGTTCCGCTCCTACGGTTGAAAATCAGTTCTTTCCCAAGTTTTCCGTGGCCGCTTTTCAGAAAGGGTCCTGCCTTCGCGTTAAGGGAAAACGCGGTATTATCAGCTCAACACATCTCCTCCGTTTGGATTCAACAAAGCAGGACACAGCGGGGCTTCATTTTCTAAGCAATTTAATCACGGGTTCACATGACCCGTTTCGGCTAAATGCCTTTATCGAATGCTTTGGGTCCCGAGATCTCTTCTCCCACACAAAGTCCGTGTTAGCTCCGCCTTGCCTAGTGGTGGCTGGCTCCCTGCACTTTATACATTCCCCGCGTATAACAGGGGACTACCAGTCCCATAATGCCGCAGAGCAATGTTTCCGTGCAGTGGGGTGGGGTACTAGATGTAAATTAAATATTTCAAGAAATTGTCTTGCCCCATTCTTTCGTCCCAGACCTCTGTGTTAACATACAGTCTCTCGAGGCGCTGCTTGCAATAACAGCGTCTCCGCTTTTGATGTAGATTTGCCGTTTCAGGTCACTTCATGACTCTGCAGAGGATGTCGGGGAGGGCCTGGAAATTGTTCCGCTCCTACGGTTGAAAATCAGTTCTTTACCAAGTTTTCCGTGGCCGCTTTTCTGAAAGGGTCCTGCCTTCGCGTTAAGGGAAAACGCGGTATTATCAGCTCAACACATCTCCTCCGTTTGGATTCAACAAAGCAGGACACAGCGGGGCTTCCTTTTCTAAGCAATTTAATCACGGGTTCACATGACCGGTTTCGGCTAAATGCCTTTATCGAATGCTTTGGGTCCCGACATCTCTTCTCCCACACAAAGTCTGTGTTAGCTCCGCCTTGCCTAGTGGTGGCTGGCTCCCTGCACTTTATACATTCCCCGCGTATAACAGGGGACTACCAGTCTCATAATGCCGCAGACCAATGTTTCCGTGCGTGGGGTGGGGTACTAGATGTAAATTGAATATTTCAAGAAATTGTCTTGCCCCATTCTTTCGTCCCCGACCTCTGTGTTAACATACAGTCTCTCGAGGCGCTGCTTGCAATAACAGCGTCTCCGCTTTTGATGTAGATTTGCCGTTTCAGGTCACTTCATGACTCTGCAGGGGATGTCGGGGAGGGCCAGGAAATTGTTCCGCTCCTACGGTTGAAATCAGTTCTTTCCCAAGTTTTCCGTGGCCGCTTTTCAGAAAGGGTCCTGCCTTCGCGTTAAGGGAAAACGCGGTATTATCAGCTCAACACATCTCCTCCGTGTGGATTCAACAAAGCAGGACATATATATATATATAGGTATATATATATATATATATATATATATATATATATATATATACGTGTTTCGAAGTATTAACTTCTTTCTCATGGGCGGCTGCATAAGAGTCATCCGGAACCCCAGCATGCCATTTATATATATATATATCTCGTCCCGCCCTTAGTGGGTGTGGCTTAGTGCCCATGAGCATGCTGGAACATAAAGGTACCCTCAGGGGTTCCGTTGGCCTCATGTATATTTTCCAACACAAAGAGTTGCTCAATGGCAGAGCCCACCCGAGTGAATATTCCTGAACTATTTTAATTGAGACTGCAGCAAAAACAGGTACATTACTGGCAGCACGGTCTTTCATCAAAGTCTGTTGCCGACACGTTTCGGGTTCCTGCCCTTTGTCCCAGGCTAACTTCTCAGCTTTGCAAACACACCATCAACTAGCCCGTCGTTCAAATAGTACCTGCCTCAGTGGGCGTGGCTGCTCCTGCAGCCCCATGGTACTCGTAGTGCTGACTCATTTAAGTATTGCTCAAGTGAGTTTAGCGTGAACGCTGTGCATAAAAATATTATAATGTCTCCACTCCCAGTGGGTTGCTGCTGCCAGGTAAGAACTGAAGTGCTGCCGTACATAGCTTCAATTACAGCACCTCATCCCAAAGTAGCGATAACAGGATCAGCATCGCCAGGGTCCGTTTCAAACAGCGGGGCTCTCACCGCGACTAGGCTCACTTCTCACATTCCAACACAAAGAGTTGCCTCAATGGCGGAACCAACCAGAGTGAATATTCCGGTATTAAATTAATTGAGACTGCAGCAATTACAGGTACACAGCAAGCAGCACCGTCTTTCATCAAAGTCTTTTGCCGATGCATTACGGGCTCCTGCCCTTTGTCTCAGGCTAAATTATCAGCTGTGCAAACACGTCATCAATGAGCCCGTCGTTCAAATAGTACCTGCCCCAGTGGTCGTGGCTACTCCCGCAGCCCCATGGTACTGGTAGTGCTGACTCATTTAAGGATTGCTCAAGTGAGTTTGGCGGGCATGCTGTGCATACAAATATTATAATGTCCCCAGTGGGTTGCTGCTGCCAGGTAAGAACTTAAGTGCTGCCGTACATAGCCTCAAAAACAGCACCTTGTCCGAAAGTAGCGATGACAGGGTCGGCCTCGCCAGGGTCCGTTTCAAACAGCGGGGCTCTCACCGTGGCTAGGCTCACCGCTCACAATCCAACACAAAGAGTTGCCTCAATGGCGGAGCCCGCCCAAGTGAATGTTCCTTTATTATTTTAATTGAGACTGCAGCAAATACAGGTACACAGCAGGCAGCACGGTCTTTCATCAAAGTCTTTTGCCAACACATTTCGGGTTCTATTTAAGTATTGCTCAAATGAGTTTGGAGAGCACGCTGTGCATACAAATATTATGATGTCCCCAGTGGGTTGCTGCTGTCAGGCAAGAACTGAAGTGCTGCCGTACATAGCCTCAGTTACACACCTCATCCCAAAGTAGCGATGACAGGATCAGCATCGCCAGGGTCCGTTTCAAACAGCGGG
Source organism: Lissotriton vulgaris (assembly GCF_964263255.1). Taxonomy (NCBI): domain Eukaryota; kingdom Metazoa; phylum Chordata; class Amphibia; order Caudata; family Salamandridae; genus Lissotriton; species Lissotriton vulgaris. Next base: position 657,341,234 of record NC_141697.1, read on the forward strand.
GCTCTCACCACGGCTAGGATCACCGCTCACATTCCAACACAAAGAGTTGCCTCAATGCCGGAGCCCACCAGAGTAAATATTCCTGTATTATTTTAATTGAGACTGCAGCAGTTACAGGTACACAGCAGACGGGCTCCTGCCCTCTGTCTCAGGCTGACTTATCAGCTGTGCAAACACGCCATCAATGAGCCCGACGTTCAAATAGTACCTGCCGCAGTGGGCGTGGCTTCTCCCGCAGCCCCATGGCACTCGTAGTGCTAACTCATTTAAGTATTGCTCAAGTGAGTTTGGCGTGCATGCTGGGCAAACAAATATTATAATGTACCAAGTGGGTTGCTGCTGCCAGGTAAGAACTGAAGTGCTGCCGAACATAGCCACAATTACAGCACCTCGTCCCAAAGTAGCAATGACAGGATCGGCATCGCCAGGTTCCGTTTCAAAGAGCGGGGCTCTCACCGTGGCTAGGCTCACCGCTCACAATCCAACACAAAGAGTTGCCTCAATGGCGGAGCCAACCCAGATGAATATTCCTCTATTATTTTAATTGAGACTGCAACAAATACAGGTATACAGCAGGCAGCACGGTCTTTCATCATAGTCTTTTGCCAACACGTTTCGGTTCCTGCACTTTGTCTCAGGCTGCCTTCTCAGCTTTGCAAACACGCCATCATTGAGCCCATCGTTCAAATAGCACCTGCCCCAGTGGGTGTGGCTGCTCCTGCAGCCCCATGGTACTCATAGTACTAACTCATTTAAGTATTGCTCAAATGAGTTTGGAGTGGACGCTGTGCATACAAAAATTATGATGTCCCCAGTGGGTTGCTGCTGCCAGGTAAGAACTGAAGTGCTGCCGTACATAGCCTCAGTTACAGCACCTCATCCCAAAGTAGCGATGACAGGATCAGCATCGCCAGGGTCCGTTTCAAACAGCGGGGCTCTCACCACGGCTAGGATCACCGCTCACATTCCAACACAAAGAGTTGCCTCAGTGCCGGAGCCCACCAGAGTGAATATTCCTGTATTATTTTAATTGAGACTGCAGCAATTACAGGTACAAAGCAGGCAGCACGGTCTTTCATCAAAGTCTTTTGCCGATGCATTACGGGCTCCTACCCTTTGTCTCAGGCTGACTTATCAGCTGTGCAAACACGCCATCAATGAGCCCGTCGTTCAAAAAGTACCTGCCCCAGTGGGCGTGGCTGCTCCCGCAGCCCCATGGTACTCGTAGTGCTGACTCATTTAAGTATTGCTCAAGTGAGTTTGGTGTGCACGCTGTGCATACAAATATTATAATGTCCCCAGTGGGTTGCTGTTACCAGGTAAGAACTGAAGTGCTGCCGTACATAGCCTCAATTACAGCACCTCGTCCCAAAGTAGCGATGACAGGATTGGCATCGCCGGGTCTGTTTTAAACAGCGGAGGTCTCACCCCGGTTAGGCTCACCGCTCACATTCCAACACAAAGAGTTGCCTTAATGGCGGATCCCACCAGAGTGAATAATCCTGTTTTATTTTAATTGAGACTGCAGAAATTACAGGTACACAGTAGGCAGCACGGTCTTTCATCAAAGTCTTTTGCCGATGCATTACGGGCTCCTGCCCTTTGTCTCAGGCTAACTTATCAGCTGTGCAAACACGCCATCAATGAGCCCGTAGTTCAAATAATATCTGACCCAGTGGGCATGGCTGCTCCCGCAGCCCCATGATTTATATATATATATTTATATATAAATACACAGTGTGTATATATATATCACGGAAAAAACCATAGGTTTCATACCAGTTATAGTTAGGAAATAGCATTTAAAAAACCTATTAAATTCACTGAAAAAACCATAGGTTTCACACCAGTTATAGTTAGCTGGAAATTTTACTGACATAAAACCATTGAAATTCCACGTTATAGTTAGTTGGACTCACTATAACTTGCGCGTGTAATGCACTGCTGATGACGTCACATATTACATCACTCATGACATGGTCAGTGACATCACTCATGACATCACTGATGACACCATCCAGTGAATGTGTGCCTTTCTGAAAAATAAATATGTTTTATATATGTATATGTAAAGGTCGATGGAAGAATAAATGTTAAAATAAGTGTCTTAATGGATGTTTTAAAAAAAAAAAATTGATTGGTTAACTGGCTTATTAAGTGTATTTTAGTGAATACATATATTAGCGAATATTGTTTAAATATTTAAATGTTTTTATCAGTGTTTCACTTTGTGTATAAGTGGCTACATGGGTTAATGAGTAGCTACATGTGTGTGTATATGGGTTATTAGATGTTTTTTTAAGTATCAGTATGAGTGTCTGTATGGTTTGGTGGGGGTATTACTTAGCACATAGATGCATCAATGACTGACTCACTGTTTGTATGTGTTTGGAAGACAGCATATGTGCAGGACTGTATGGATGGATGAGTGTGTATATGTGTGTGTTAGTGAGTGAATGACTGTCTCACTAGTGTCTTTATCAGTAACTACAGATGTTTTAATCTAGTAAATGTGAGTATTGATGTATATAAGTGAGTATATGTGAGAGTGAGAGATTGTAAGAGTTCCTGTTTAAATAAGTATGTGTTTCTATAAGTGATTGTTTAAGAGAGTAAGTATGTGTACGTTTCCTTAGAAGTAAGGTGGTAGTATGTGTATAGCGCTATATGCAAATAAATGGATAATCAATAGTTTATTTGCATGTGTGAGTATGTGTGTGAGCAACGTTTGGAAGACTGTCGATGTGTTACAGTATGTATAGGTGTATCACTACATATGATGAGTGAGTATATGTATGAGTGACTATATAGAACTGTTGGTGAATTAGTGGATGTGTATATAAATGGTGGAATTACTGAATTGGTTGTTGTAACTGGTATGGGTATCTCCTTTTTTTTGAAAATTTTAGTTTCTATTTTTGAATATGTGTTTCAAGGGTTACAGTGAAAGGAGGTCTGTCACTCTGTCACAAGGATGGTGTCATCAGTGATGTCATGAGTGATGTCACTGACCATGTCATGAGTGATGTAATATGTGACGTCATCAGCAGTGCATTACACGCGCAAGTTATAGTGAGTCCAACTAACTATAACGTGGAATTTCAATGGTTTTATGTCAGTAAAATTTCCAGCTAACTATAACTGGTGTGAAACCTATGGTTTTTTCAGTGAATTTAATAGGTTTTTTAAATGCTATTTCCTAACTATAACTGGTGTGAAACCTATGGTTTTTTCAGTGAATTTCATAGGTTTTTTAAATGCTAACTCCTAACTATAACTGGTGTGAAACCTATGTTTTTTTCAGTGAATTTCAAAGGTTTTTTTAAATATTAATTCCTAACTATAAGTCTCAGTTTATAAGTAAGACTGTTAGCGCTCTAGTTGTTCTTTAGAACACTCTGTGACATTCTGTCATTGGGCTATTTTTGGGCTACATCTGGCTGATATTTGGGCTACATTTTTTTTTGTCTCTGGTGGCCATCTTTGGGCTACATTGGGCTACATTGGGCTACATTTGGGCTACATTTGGGCTCAAACATATATTGGGCCCAATGTAGCACAATCTATATTTTTTTCAAAGTTAATTTTCGTAAAAACCACTTGAGCATATATCTTGAGACATAGCAAAGGCACATCGGGCTACCAGTCCCTACAATTTTGCCCAATTTTGTTTTGTATCTATATTTTTTTTGTATTTTTTTTTTGCCTGAAGCGCTCCCGGTGCGCGCCCCGGTGAGCGCCCCGGAAAGCGTAGTTTTATGAAGCGCCCCGGGGCGCGCACCGGGGAGCCTCCCGTAAGCGCCAATATCGCGAACGAAAACATGATTGTGACGTATCGCGTAGCCTCGACCGCGTTATACGCACGGCGTAAACGCACCCGGAAGCACTCGAGCGAATACGATCGCGCAACGTAGGCGTCCGACGCGCCCCGGGGCGCGTAGCGTAAGCGCGTCGGGTCATGTGACCCGAAAATAACACTTTTTATTGGTTCATAACAGTTTTGGTTTCACAATGATGAAGCCCCTGGTCATGTGACCTGAAAATAACACTTTTCATTGGTTCAATACATTTTTTTTTCAAAAGGATGAAAGACCCCACCTTTTTTCCTTAATGCTGACTTTGTCCTTTGACTTAGGAAGACCTGTTTGTACCTCTCTGTACCTTTTTGATCTTTATAATGGCTTCAGTAGCAGCAGCAGCTGGTGCATCTGCACCACAACCACCAAGAGGACCACCACAAGATATCATTGGTGGTCTACAAGAGGAGGAAGAGGAGGAAGAAGGGAGAAGATGGCTTGATGAACAAAATACCCAATACCAGCCAAGACCACACATTATATGGGAGTTTTTTTCCATCCCACAGGGGAAGAAAAAATTAAATGCAGCCAAGGTGACTTGCAAAATCTGTGGCGTGGAACTTTCCAGGGGAAACCCGAACAAGAAATATTCATTTGGAAACAACACGATGATACGTCACATGCAGCGCAAGCATCCAATAAATTATTCTTCTGCAGAGATGAGGGAACTGGCCAGTAACCCTCCCCAATCCACAAGCACCACCTCAAAAAGGAAGCAACCCACTCCGTCTGCACCAGAGGAAAGTGAGACGATGCAGTGCATTCAGCCACGATTTGCAGATTTCCGAATTATCTGTAAATATTGTGGGAAGACCATCTCCTACGGAGAACAAAGCGTAAAGCTCATCTTCCTTGCTGGGGACAACCATAAATGCCCCAATAAACCCTAATTTTTTCTTTTCTTTTTTTTTTGTTGCTCCAGTTGAGCCATTTTCAATTCCCTGTTTTTTCGTTTCTCCCCATGAAAAATCCCCAAAAAATATAAAACTGTTCAGAAAACCCCAAAAAAGTACAAAATGTTCAAAAAAACAATTAAAAAAATATAAAACAACAAAAAGAAGAAAAAAACCAGTTCTTTTTAGAACTACCTCCAATTTATAAAAAAAGGCTACATTTTGAAAAAAACTCTATTATTCATTTTTCCCCATGGGACGCTCCCCGGTCCGCTCCCCGGTGCGCGTACCGGGCGCTCCCTCCACGCAAATCAAAAAAATGTGTTTTTTTTTCCCAGCGGGACCCTTTTATAGCCCCCACATCAAACCTAGGGCATCAGGGGGGGTCTACCCTGCCCCCTTATGGTCATTTCCCCCTTTGTTTTGACCACCTCTTGTGTCTCGATCCTACCGAGACACAAGATGGCGGCCGCTCCGGACTGTTTCGAATGTTTACAGACACCGAGAGCCAATCAGCTTTCCGTGCGCAAGTCGCGTGGCGCGCCCGGTGCGCTCCATAGATATATATATTTTTTTTAACCTAAATTACTCAAAATCCACTGAAGCACATATCTTGAGACATAGCAAAGGCACATTGGGCTACCAGTCCCTACAATTTTGCCAAGTTCGGTGGAAATCCATTCAGCCGTTCGGGCTAAAAGTGAGGTCGACCGCCCTATGGAAATTAACATGGAGAAAACACGTTTTGGGACCCCCTTTTATCTCAGCCCCCGCTTGACAAATCCCCCCCAAACTTTCAGGGAAGGACCGGGGCGCCGCGAGGCCATTTTGAGGAAATGTTCAGGCAGATTCGTCAAGCGGCGCCAAAGTTATTCCAAATAAAAATTTTGAGATTTAACATTGAAAAAAATCCTAACTATAACTACCTACTGGCGACCGCCAGTAGGTAATATATATAATGACCTCTCGATTTCCCCTCCTTGACAAAAGGGAATGGACTGCACTCCGTGGACAGGGTTTATAATCCAAGTTTATTCAAAAGATTAGCAACAGGACGCGTTTCGGCTTCGCGCCTTCCTCCAGCTGTTACCAAATAACACAAAAATTCATTTGTTAAATAAAGTTTTTTTTTACTTAATCACGTCATTTCCATTGATGAACATCAACGATGCACTTGGTGTAATGCATATAATCCGACCATCTTGGAGTCTGTAGTTTCACATGCACTTTCCCCAAGTGGCTTTTAATTAAACACAATAAAGATGCATAAAGATATAGCCCTGGATGGGCATTGAATCAAACTTGATCTTCAGATTTGCCTAATCATTCAATTAATTCATGATTCTCAATGATTATTGCTCATGTTTTGTAAATTATAAAAAAGCCAATAATTACAGGACAAAAATATTTACATGTGCATTACTCAAATTATAGTAAAACGCTCAATCATTTTTGAAAGCATTGTTCACCATGCATAATTGACTAAAAAGTTGATTGATAGAATGTTTTTACAAAACATTCACGTTGGATATAATAGATAAGTATATTCTTAATTTGTGAGTTCGGCTTTGCAACTACTACTACAGTTAATCAAAAAAATCTTGGAAACTGAGACTCAGTTGCCTAGGTGTATGGCTAATTCTTCTTCTGTGTTTAACCCAAAGGGAGTTCTAGTATTAAGGTCAATTATGTATCTTGACTCAAGGCTGCGCAGCTGGATTTCTCTATTGCCACCTCTTTCCTTGATAGGAACTTGGTCAAGACAGAAGAATTGCAGGAAATTCCAGTCAATTCTGTGTTCTTTCGCAAAATGCCTTGCTACTGGGTAGTTTGAATCATTGTGCTGTATTGCCCTTGCATGTTCTAAAATTCTCCTCTTCACTGGGTGAATTGTACTGCCTATGTATTGCAATTCACATGGGCAGACAAGACAATAAACACAGAATGGGGTGGTATATGTAAACAAATTGGTGATTTTTCTAGTTAGAGGTTTCCCAGGGACTTTACACGCCTTACAGTTTTGGCAGGGATAAAATCCCGTCAAATTACCTAGTCTTGGTGTATGTGGAACTAAGTCAAAATGACTGTGCACTAGGAGATCTCTCAGTGAACGATTCTTTCGATACGTGAATTTTGGATAGCAAGCTAGCTCCTTGCCTATAATCCCATCTGATCTTAGAATCTGCCAATTTTGTTTCATAATTTGTGTATTTCTTTGGACTCTCTCGAAAATGTATAAATATATAAAACAAACAACCACCTCCCACAGTGGCACCAGGGAAGAAGGCACGGACACGAAGTGGCTCAGGAATCAGCATCTTCTTTATTTGTTCAGGTCATCCTCCATCCCAAGCACAAGGAGAGACACGTTTCAGCCTCCATATATATATATATATATACAGCTCGGATTTAAGCTCTGCAGAAGAAGGGGCCAAGTAAATCGAACCTGGATATTTCCGGGGAAATGGGTCGGATGTAAATGACGATGCAATAAAGAGGAAGAGGACGAGGATTGACGTGGGGGAGGGGACAATCAAAACCCCAGATCGAAGACAAAGAAGAGGGGGCAAAAAACAAAAAAGGAAGAGGAAGGACAAAGCCAAACTAAAGAAAAATCTCCTTAAAACAACCTAGTAATAAACATCTCAAACAAAGTCTTGAGCAAAGCACAAACATCACTGCTCAACAAAGGATTGACATTTTGCCCCAACAAAGACATTAACACACCGAACTTACGTATCGGCCTCTACAAATTTTGTCAGAAAATAAAAATCAAGTATTTTGAAGAAAAATCTTTTGCAACCAGACATCAAACAAACTTGAGTCAGGAGACTTTGCCCTTGAGCGTAAATGACATTCCCACCCTGAGAGCTTTAGTATCCCTACAAACTGGGACAGAAACAACAATAGAGCAACATCAATCCTCTCAAGACACCAATCAGGAATTGTGCCAAGCGATGGGGTTTGAAACAAACAAAAGTGGCAATAGTGGTTTCAAAACACAATCAACCTTTTGACCACAACGGGGGCGGAGCTTGCCGAGACACAAGATGGCGGCCCTTTGAGCGAGCTCCTCCGAGATGCCCTATAAATCAGACATATCCTGCACGAAAAATAACAAACTGACCTGCCAGATGGACTGCTAACTGGCTATAATCATAGCGCCACCGCGAATCAGCGGCTCCCCTGTGGCCTGGCGCTTCGGATCGGATGAAACAGGCAAGGGCGCAAGCGAGGCCTGCAGCGCGAGACCACCAACTGGACGCCAGCCTCGAGTACATTGGGAGACCGTGACGCTGAGCACGTTTTCGGACTGAGGTGAGGCCGAGGCCCAGGGCGGAAGTACGAAGTTGCGCCTGGTGCAACAATAGGCCCCTACATGATACTAATTCACCAGCGTGCACTGCTGTACCAATAATATGCCGATATAAACTGCCCTGTGGCTATACATTGCAGGCGCCATCCCCGATTGCAGTTGCGACCGAGGCCCGCACATACTGCACATTGTGTACACACAGCTGGGTCCCGCACGCGCGCTCATCACACACGTGGAAGGAGGCTGTGACACCCGGTCACCCATGGGAGGACAGGGCAGAGACTGTGATCCACATTCGACCAGACGCTCACCCTGAGGTGGAGCCCCGGAGCGCTGTGGTTGCGTCCTTGGGCACCGTGCTGCTGAGCCCGGCTGGGCTTTGCAACTGACTGCAAACGCGATCCCTGCTGGCTCTGGAGGCAGAAAGGTACTGGTGCCCCAACACTTGTTTGCACAATCCTGGTGTCATAAGGGGGACCTGGCACTGTGATGCCGATCCAATAGACAGTCAAGGCAATGCGTGGACAACTGCTTACTCCATGGGGCACAGCCCATATAAGGACCACTGCTCCTGGTCACTGCTGCGTGTAGAACTGCAAGGCTTTGGTACCAGGCAACAGAGCCTCAAACAAGGGAAACAGATGCTTACCAGCAAAGGCCTGATTGTCTGAGGAGAACTAGGGGCTGCACAAGATAGCATATCGCTGCATTGTCTAAGTGGTTCAGCAGAGGCAACATTGGGGTTGCAAGCAATGCGCACACGTTATACTGCTGCTTTATAATCGGGACGAGCCACTAACGGTCACAAGTGGAGAATACCATACTGGCATTCCGACTGCAGAGAAGGTACTGACTGAGATACTGGTGGCGTTAACACACCGGGACACGATTGATATCTCCTTGACTAGTAAAATCATTAATATTTGCTGAATACGCCGACCGTTAGCGCAAACAGGGTAACGCCTTGGAAAGCTCCACTCAGGGCCACAAGCAGTGCCTAAACTTGAATACAGACCCTGCAGCTCTCATGGGCAAATCTGATAAAAACCAACCGATAATAATCTTTGACCAATCCAAGAAACCACCAGACCAATCCACAGATGACCGACAAACGCCACCACATGTGGCGACGTCTACTAGTGGCGTCTCAAATGACGATGTCCAGTCGATATTCCTTACAATACAAACTGCACTGACAAATATTGACACTAATGCATAGAGTGGATCGAATGTCAGAGAGACTAGATCGCCATATAGAGAGGATTGACATGGCTGAGCGGCGAATCTCGGAAGTAGAAGATTTCAATAACCAAGCAGCCACTAAACAAACCAAGATGGACAAGCAGCTGGTGGTGTTAACAGCCAAGGCAGAAGATTTAGAAGCAAGGTCTAGAAGGAGCAATATCCACTTAATGGGCATAGCAGAAACAACAAATACAGGCCCATGGAGAAATATGTGGAACAACGTTTAATAACGCTATTAGGCAGAGACACTTTCTTGGACGTCTTCATAATAGAGAGAGCGCATAGACCATGGCCCCAAAGCTTCCATTTGGCGCCAGGCCGAGACCCACAATTGCCAAGCTGCCAAATTACAGGGACAAAGATGCCGCGCACCGTAAAGCTCGAAAACTGGGTACTATGTGGCATGAGGGCATGGAAATAGCCCTGTATCCAGACTTCACACAAACTGTCCAAGAGGCAAGGAAGAAATTTGGTCCGGCAAAACAGAAAGTTTGTGAGTTACAAATTGACTACGCTATGCTGTATCCTGCCAGAGTCAAAATCACAGATGAAGGATCGTCAAAGATATTCAATGAACCCAAAGACATCATGAAGTATCTTGAACTGAGACGGCCCCAGGGAGCGCACAGGAAATCACAGAGAGACAGATTGCTAGACCCGGAAACCATGTCTGATGTGGAATGATATCACTTGACTTGGTCACAGATGGCCAATGAACCACTGGAAAGGACATAACTACCTTGTCAAATACGACCTGTAGTTTGGCAGGAGGCAGACTGCAGGAATTTGGACACCCCCTGAGCAGAACGCAGCGCGTAGACGCCATACGCAAGGGTCAAGCCATAACAGCTCTGCTGGACTGAGACTGCAACGTGCATACGGCACACAGATAAGTAAACTGGGGATATACAACAATACAGCGCAGCACTGAATTAAATGCTGTGGAGCTGATAGAAGCTCTAAAATTAGCTAGCTTGGTTATAGCAATGTAACTGTTTATAGAAATCTGCTTGTGTTCGCTAAAAAGTGCAATACTGTCTTGATAAGTGGCACGCCCCTTCGAGAGATCTCATGAAGGGTTAAGGTCTCTGCAGCTTCCGTCCACTTGTGAGCACCACACCTGTTTACATTTTTTGGTTCCTTTTTGGTTCTATGTGGAGGGGGGATGTGGATAAGTTTCATTCACAAGGGATTGTCTTCGCTGACTGGGGGCAGCGGAGTGGGAGGGGGCGGTAGGAGGGAGAAAACGGGAAAATCACCTGGCAGCGACAAGTGTACAGAGTTTATTTTATGTACTTGCAGGATGGCTCGATTATTAGAAGAGATCTTCTTTCCTTTATGTAATATATGGCGGCTGATCTGAGACATGTTCCTACACTGACTTTCATGACCTGGAATATTAGAGGACTACCAAATCCTCAGTAAAGTACTAGCCTACTTAGACAGACAAAAGGTAGATGTTGCCTGTCTACAGGAAACACACCTTACAGCTCACAGGGAGGGCAGAATTGGAGATAGGTGGGCGACGTTCCGTATGACATCCTCCTACTCCTAACTACGCTCGGAGGGTGATAATACTGATTAAACGTAACACCCCTTTCACACTCATTAATACTGTCAAAGATGATCAAGGTAGATAAGTCATTTTGTAAGGAAACTTTGCCGGCACCGCTTTCTGCGGTGTACGGTCCAAATGTGGAAGACCCACTATTTTACAAGCACATCTGGACCAAACTGCGTGACTTACACCCGACGGCTATCCTATGGGGGGACTTCAACACCTGTTTAGACCCGACCCTGGACAGATCGTCAGGTAATGACAAGTACGGCAGACGATCGGCCAAATCTCTGAGAAAGGGTATGGAGGATTGGTCCTTGATGGATGTCTGGAGGCTGAGACACCCAAGGTGAAAAGAAGGCACCTGCACCTCACTGACACATAACTCTTGGTCCAGACTTGACTACTGGCTGACCACCCAAGATGTTAGCACGTGGGTTAAGTCTGTGAAACACTTACCTAAAACATTGTCGTATCACACCCCCGTGCGCTTGGAACTAGCCATTCCCACTCATACCCCAAGACAATTTACATGGAGACTGCAACACTCCGCACTTCAAGATCAGGTGTTTCGCAGCTAACTACCCCAAGCAATTGTAGACTTTTATTTAGCTTAATACTGGCTCTGGAAAAAGCTCGAAGACGCTTTGGGAGGCATTCAAGGTAACTATTAGGGGACACTGCATCAGCAAACATGCATGAATACTCAGGGATATCCAGCAACAATTAGACATGAGGGAAAGGGAAATTCAACGTCTGGAAGCAGAATACACCACCACATTAGATGCTTCACTCCTAGCAGACATCAGGCACAAAACGGACACATTTCATGAGTTTGCCGACACTGAGATTAAGTACTTATCACGCAAATATACAGCTAGGGGAAGGTGGCCGACCGGGTAGGGCACTATCGCACAAAATTAAACCAGCTCACACAACTCCTCATATAACACAACTCATAAACGAACATGGTGCGCCATTGTATGGCACCCCCTCCTTACTGGACAGCCTCATGTCCTACTATTCAAGTTCATATACTATGCAGGCTGTGACTTCCTTGCCAGAAATATATAACTACCTAGACGATATTGGTTTAGCATGGCTATCTGATATGCATCGAGAATACTTCAGTCACCACATAACGGAAGACGAATTTAATTCACTGCCAAACAACAAAGTGCCTGGCCTAGATGGCCTCCCTGGTGAATTTTATAAAGAACTAGCTTACCCGTCGCGCGTTGCTGCGATCTCCGAAGAAAGGGAATTCAAGGAAACTCGTTATGATAACATTCAATTTACATTGTGTCATTTTCATTGAAACTTTTTAATTTTAATATGGAAAACATTTCAAAGTGTCATTTTAATTCTATGTATTTATTCGAGTGCTTGTGGATACACAATTTTTTGTTTTTACGTCTGGTGCGTACATCAGTATTCGAAAGATTATGAGGGCCCTGGGGGGCCGATATTTTAAAAAAAATTATGCCAGAAACTTTTGCGGAAGTGTACTCAACAACTTCCCGAAGATTCCTGGCGATCGGATGAATGGTGTTTTAATTCTATTTATTTATTCGGATGCTTGTGGATACACGCTTTTTTGTTTTTCCGTCTGGTGTGTACATCAGTATTCGAAATATTATAAGGGCCCTGGGGGGGGGGGGGGGGGGGCGATATTTAAAAACAAAATATGCCAGAAACTTTTGCGGAAGTGTACTCAACAACTTCCCGAAGATTCCTGGCGATCGGATGAATGGTGTTTTAATTCTATTTATTTATTCGGGTGCTTGTGGATACACGCTTTTCCGTTTTTCCGTCTGGTGTGTACATCAGTATTCGAAAGATTATAAGGGCCCTGGGGGGCCGATATTTAAAAAAATGTTATGCCAGAAACCTTTGCGGGAGTGTACTCAACAACTTCCCAAAGTTTCATGGCGATCGGATGAATGGTGTTTTAATTCTATTTATTTATTCAAGTGCTTGCGGATACACAATTTGTTGTTTTTCTGTCTGGTGCTTACATCAGTATTCGAAAGATTCTGAGGGCCCTGGGGGGTCGATTTTTTAAAAAGTTTTATGCTGGAAACCTTTGTGGGAGTGTACTCAACAATTTCCCAAAGTTTCATGGCAATCGGATGAATGGTGTAATAATGCATAAAGGACAAACAGACAGACAGACATACATTCGTTTTTATATATGTAGATTTAGAGACCTCCTTGTGACTCATCTAGCAGAGATGTAGGAGGAAGCTAACGAAGAAGGCATCCTTCCACTGCCGTTGCGAGAGGCCCTACTGATAGCACTCCCAAAACCTGGTAAAGACCTGACACAATGCGATTCGTATCGCCCATTATTGCTCATAAACATAGTAAATATTTTTGCCAAAATAATAGCAAATAGGATACAACCTTTACTGGGATCCTTAGTCTTACCAGATCAGGCTGGTTTCATACCCACTAGATCCAAAACACAAAGCATTCATACCATATTCACAATGTATCACGTCCTGAGCCCGGGGGTACCTGCAGCAGCTGCCCTACTAGATGCGGTGAAAGCTTTTGACTCGTGGAGTGGGAGTTTCTGTTGGAAATCCCGACCAAAATGGGGTTTCCAACACCTTTTATACGATGGATCTCGTTACTGTACACTGAACCCAGGGCCAGAATACGAATAAATGGCATCACATCTAAGCATATAGACATAAGCCGTGGGATGAGGCAGGGCTGACCCTTATCACCAATTCTATTCGCACTCACACTGGAACCACTAGCTTGTAAACTTAGACAAAAACACCTGGAAGCGGCCCTACTATTTAATCTTCGTCCTATCGGAATTTCATTATATGCCGACGACATGGTAATATATACCAGATATCCGGACACTAAGTTAAATCCACTCATAAGAGAATATATCAGTTATGAAAAGTACTCCGGGCTTAGGATAAATTGGGATAAATCGGTAGTAATACCACTAACGTTAGAGACACCACAACCAAACCTAGACTATCTACTACAATGGCAAACCGATCAGGTAAAATATCTAGGGATCTGGATTCACCGTGACCCAGACATAGTGATCAGGGAAAATTACGGGAAGGCCATGACCAAATTTGAAGAACATGTGGAAAAATGGATTAGGATCCCTCTATCACTAGCTGACAGAATTGCGCTGCAGAAAATGATAGCCCTACCTAGATTTTTATACTTATTCTGGAATATTCTGATGTGGCTCACACAAAAAAATTCTAGACTGAGATCCGTACTTCATCGCATAACATGGGCTGGTAAGCAGGTCAGAGTCAGCTGGAAGACCTTAACAAAACCATATTATCAAGGGGGTTTGGCGTCCCGGACCTCCAACTGAATTACTATTGTGTGCAAGCACATCACACACATTACTGGTTACAACCACATGCACACATCGCACATATTGCAGTGGAGAGGGACAGTGTTCTTCCAAAGCTGCTGACAAGCTTCATATCGGATCCAATCAGATTTACTCCCGGAGACACTATACAAATGGTCCACTGCACATCCAGAGCGTGGCATACGTTAGCACATCGTGCACAGAAACTTCCACTATACACCCCAGTGCTGTCATTGGCAAACCACCCCAAACTCTCGGTCACACAGGAAAAGAAAATGCGGAAGGGGAAATGGGGTTTTTGACCATGGGTAAGTTGTTTTCACACAATAAATTCATATCGCGGAATGACCCATCCCTATGTGCACATCAAACGCCATTAAAGGTGTTCGCATACCTACGACTACGCTCATCTGTCAAGGAATTGTACACATCATTTCCAGGAAAAACCCATACAAAAGCACTACAGATCCTTTTGACAGCGCCCACACGCCAACACCTGGTAACACAACTATACAATGCTTCCCAGCACGAACAGAATTTGGGTCCCGATGTGTCGCTCCAGATATGGAAAAAACAACTGGCGAAACAATATCAGAAGAAGACTGGAACTATAGCTGTGCTCAACTACATGTACTTACATCAAATTGCAATTTACGCATAATTCATTTTACATTTCTCCATCAGACGTATTACACACAGGTTAAGTTGCATAAATACGGCCTCAAAGCAGACAACAAATGTGTGCGATGTAAAGCGCCTAAAGCTGATTTTTCTGCCCATGGTGTGGGAATGCCCCCATCTGCAAAAGTATTGGCAGGAAATCACAGATGCATTATCGACTATGCTGGCTGAGCAAATCCCAAACACACCGCTAGTTTGTCTGCTGGGAGTTTGCAAACTTAAACTAGCCAAAAGACGGAAATTCTTGGCTGTGACACTCTTACTTGCAAAAAGACGAATAGCTATGAAGTGGGGCAGTAAAAGACCACCTAGATTCAAAGACTGGAAAACCCATATGGCATATTGTAAATAGACACTGGGGTCATATGCAGAGGATATACCTCAGGCCTCCAGACCTAGAGACTTCTGGCAACCACTAATAAAATATCTGCAGGCGACACAAGACGACCCTTGAATACAGGTGAAAAGATGTCAAGATGTGCATGGGGGGATACTTGCACAAATGGCAAACGACTAGTCAAACTTGGCTTTAATATACACAATATGTCAGGTCACAACTATTTCACAGAAGACTCTGACGGGTGCTCCTGTGATGGTAGCCTACGGGGAAATGCTGCGAGCAAAAAGGAATTGCTCCTAGACATCAGACCTGAATTTACAATTAAAAGAACTAAGTGAGTGCTTTCAAGAACGAGGATACCCCCTTGATGTGATTACTGCTTCAAGAAATAGAGTCACCCTAACAACAAGAGCAGATCTCCTACGATCAAACAAAGAAAATCTGGAGAAATGCAGAAAAAAAGATGGGACTATGACCAGACTAATCATTGATTTGAACAACTAAAGCATTGAACTAAAAAAGATCATCCGAAGGCACTGGTGTTTTTTGATGTTAGACGAAACAGTTTAAAGGGTATTGTCTCCCCAACCCAACATCATGTACAGGAGAACTGCCTCCTTGGGAGATATATTCACACAAAGTCACTTTGAATCAAAAAAAGAAGTCATACCATCATGGCTCAATACTCCGGGATTCAGGAAATGCTCCAAGTGTAGAGCATGTGATCATGATCAAAATATGACTACATATCTACTCCAAAATGGCCAAACTGAGAACATTGCAGATCACATCATGTGTGAATCAAAATTTGTTGTATATCTATTGGAGTGCCCATGCAGAAAATTGTATGTTGGGAATACCATCAACAAACTAAAATGAAGAATCTTACAACACTTGAGAGCCATAAAAAACAAAGACTTCACGTACCCGATGGCTAAGCACTTTCACTAATTCCACTCTAGTGACTGTAAGCAATTGAAATACTCAGGAATCAAGATCATGAAACAAAAAGAAAGAGGTGGAGACAGAACCCTCAATCCACGCAGAACTGAGTCCAGACTAATTTTAGCTATTGGTACTGAGAACCCGTCAGGACATAATTTGGATGCCGAACTATATGCCCACCTGTAATGTAGAAGAAAAAGAAATAAATGATGACTTATAATATGAAAGAAAACCAAATAACCAAGGAAACAGGGGAAGCCTGGATATACCATAAGATATTATCATTTGCTGCTAGAACTGTTTCAGATGGGAGACGAAATACTTGGAACATTGCCTTCTCAGTATGAACAGTATGAAACAATTATAGTTTTTATTTGATGTTTTTAAAGACATGGACTGATTTGCAGGCGTGTAACTCATGAATTTAGAACCTTGAATTACGACCAAAATCTGACTATTATTACATTTTTGGTGATTAGCTATGTACTTTACAGTTACTCAGTTCTTGAATAATATCGAGATTATGAATGCACCAGTCACTATACAAATGCAAGAACTGATTTAGAATATAACATCTATCCAATGATTTTCAGATATTCAAAACAAAAGTCACAAGGTACTTTACAGTGACTGGTTCACATAATGGAGGCTGTCAATTAAATGTATATCGCCTTAGATAGCAAAAACATGTGTTCACTGAAATCGTAACACACATGTTCACTGTAATAGATCTTATAACACATACTGAGAAATTTGGAGTAACAGAAAACTAGAACCCACAAGATTCTTCCATGACTCGTACATACTATTCCCAAAATTCTCTGGCACTTTGAAGTTAACTAAATGAATTTATAATGTTGTCTAAAATCATAAATGATGGATTTTTGTATTTATTAAATCTTTATTTTCAAAAATAGGATTGATTTTTGTCTAGACTGTCTTCACATGTAATATGGGTAATCGCACTAGCACTCCAAAAGAGGTCCAGGGTTTTGAGGGTCACCAAAAGGAGAACAATAAAGGGTGATAACAGACTTTAGTTACATTATAATTCATTTGTTGATAGTACCATACTAAGTTTAGGAATTGTGTTGTGTTCAAGGTGATTTTACCCTGTGAAAAAACTTCTACTGGATATCATAAAACATTTTTGATAGAAAACTATTTTCTCATGCTTGTTCCATAGAGGTTTGGAAGGTGCTCCAGAGGCTAAAATGAGAGAATATTTTCTGTAAATTCACATTATCTTTCTCAGTCATGTGAGAATGAAGTCTGGCAATCTCAGTAAAACATGTATATCCAACAAGGGCAGAGACTGTCAGTTGATTCCTTTGTGTTCTACTGCAGCTTCCCAGAGTGTTCGAAAGCACAACTAAAGCGCTAACAGTCTTACTTATGACAAACGTATGGCACACCTGAAGCCATCTTGATTGAAATAAACTGGTAACACTTAAAACATTTAATTTAAAAAGGAACAAAATGAGGGGGTTCATTTTGCCATAGAATTAAAAGTTTGCTAACATTCGTGACAAGAATTTTCAATTCTATTAAGGACACAGAAGAGAGGATTATGCTTCTCATTTCTTTGCATTTATTACACAACAGCCAATAAAACCACTTTTTTATTTGTAAACTACTAATCCCATGAGCACTAGGTGCCCCATAACCATAGAGGCTACCCCTATATAATGTCTTTCAGAGTTAACCACTTCCTCTTTCTTTGCGCAATTTGTAAACCATTAAACCCAACTTTCCTTAAAACAACAACTGAATCTCGAACATTGTCCAGCATGAAAGAGTCCTTCACGACAAACCAAATATCCTGAAGCCCAACAGGGAAACTTCCATTCTTGGGGATGAGTCCTGTGTCTCGAAAATTTGGCGAATGATTGCAAAACTTCATAGGAGGGAAGACACTCAATAAACCATTGAAGAAGGAAACATTTTTCACTTGCCATTTGAATCTGAAACAAAGAGAAAATTCCGTAATAAAGGCCACTCTAGAAAGTGTCTCAAACAGTAACTTCATCAAAACAGGTGGGAAAATCCAATAGTATCATCAATAAACAATATTAACAGCATAATTGTAAATTCACCACAAATGATTCATTTTAATACATAATTTTGGGTGGGTTAATCCCCGCCTCCATGTCCTTAATAGAATTGAAAATTCTTGTCAGGAATGTTCGCAAATTTTTAATTCTATGTCAGGACCAGAGGCTCCGATTATGCTTGTTCAAAGCTTAGCCACCACTCCTGATGCCATATCCACAATCGGTTAATAGAATGACTTAAAGGTGGACTCTGTTGACCAATCAGCTGCAGTCATTATATCGTTTAGAGTTACTCCCAGAGCAAATGACTTAGACGCCATTGCCCCTTGACCAGAATGAGCACCAAATTTGGAAATATCAATGCCTGCTTCGTTCATGAGCCAACGCACCCAACAAGATAAGGTGGCTGGAGTCACCGGGCAAAAAGGTTTCTGTAAAGCGATAAACAGTTGACCTTGCATATTTGAGCGAAGCTCAGCTGCACTTACCTAATACGCTTTAAGACATTGAACCACACATAATTTCGGATTATCCTGAAAACTTGGATATGAAACTGATGTGGTATTACATTTGGTACGTCTGGAGATAATAAAAGTGACCCCTCCAGGGGAAAAACGCCGTCCTGCTAAATCCAGAGCTCTGATATCAGACACTCTCTTGCAAGAGACTAAACATAGCACCATGGCTAATTTAGGGGATATCGGTTTACGTGGCAGCTTCTTGTCAGCAGGCCAGGTTTCTAAGAACCGTAGAACCACCTAGACGTCCCATAGAAATGAGTACTTTCGACCCGGAGGCCTGACCATTCGGATGCCTCGAAGCAATTTGCAAAACAAGGGATGTTCCACTACAGGTTTGTCATCTATCTGAACATGTCCCGCTGATATCATCGATCGAAAGATAATATATGTTTGATATGCGAGGCCCGATGAAGCCAGGGAAGCTAAATAATTCATGACCATGGAGACATTTGCTGTAGTGGGATCGATATCCTGTTGAACACACCAGCTACACCATTTGATCCATGCTGATGAATACTGCTTGTGGGTGTTATCTGACCATGCCTGTTTAATGAAGGCGTCAGCATCTCTCGAAAGGCCAGGGATTTCCCATCATTCCCTGAAACTTGCCTTGCCACCAGGGGGAGTTGCCCTGCTACTACCAAGGGATGAGGTTGCTTGTGAGGATCCAGCAACAGGTTCCACGTCGGTGGAAGCAGAATTGGTACTGCACAAGACATTTCTAGAATTACCGGGAACCAAGCCTGTGCTTTCCACAGCGGAGTGACTAGCAGGAGCTCTGTTTGCTGATGCCTGGCATGCACCAGGACCCTGAGTATCATTACAAATGGCGGGAAGGCATAGCAAAGGCCTGGAGGCTGGACCTGAAGAAAGGCGTCCAAAGCGATCGCTTCCGGATCCCGGTGCCAACTGTAAAATGTCGGGAGTTGTTTGTTCAGACGTGACGCGAACAAATCTAATCGACACGGACCCCACATTTGATTCAGGAAACAGAACACTCGGGATGAAGCCTCTAATCGCTGTAATCCCGTAAGTAATGAGAGTGCCAATCCGCTACCTCGTTGGCACGTCCCGGTAGATATTCCAACACAACTGATATTATGTTGTGCAGACAATAATTGCCAAAAGTCCTTAGCTATCTCTGAAAGAATTTGGGACCTCGCTGCCCCCAGCTTGTTCACGTATTGGATTGCCGATACATTGTCCATCCGTAAGAGGATATAGCAATCCGTCTTCTGGGGTGAGAGAGTGCGAATTGCAAACTAGCCTGCCAGCAACTCCAGGAATATTGATGTGAAGGGAGAGCTCCCCCGGAGACCACAACGGCTGGCCTCCGATTTGATCAGTTTCTCAGGACTGGATCCGAATATGGCTCTGCCATTCCACAGCTCCATGTGGTCCAAACAGCACAACATTTGCCACCTCGCTTCCTCAGAGATAGCTTCCTGCATATCCGAGGCCTTTGCGGAGATGTTGAATCTTTAAAAGCTGGAGTGCTCGATTAGTGCAGAGAACCCGGAAAGATAGCCTTGATCGAGAAAGCTAGAAGGCCCACCACTCGGGCTATCGACCGTAAGGATACAATCTGCCAGTTCACAATCAACCTCAATTCCTTCTTGATTGCCCTGATCTTCTGCCTGGGAAGGAGCAGCTGTCAACTCCGCGAGTCGACTTGAAAACCCAGAAACTCTATAGATTGTGTGGGGGACACGATCGACTTCTGAGGATTCACCACGAAACCCAGGCTTTGATGAAAATCGATGGCCCACTCCATGTGCAAGATCATCAGTTGAGGACAATGGGCCATGATAATTATGTCGTCTAGGTAGACGATCAAGCAAACCCCTCGCACTCTCAATGATCCCATGACTGGGCGAAGGAGTTTTGTGAAGCACCAAGGTGCTGACGTAAGTCCGAAGGGAAGGACCTTGTATTCATAGCAGACACCCTGCCAGAGAAACTGAAGAAACCGTCGGTGGGGGGCGTAGATGGAAACGGAAAGATTTGCGTCTTTCAGGTCCAGCCGGACCATCCAATCCCCTTCCTGCAGAAGATCCCATAATTAATAGATGCCCTCCATTTTGAACTGGCGGTAAATAATCCACCCGTTGAACTCTTTCAGATTTAGGACTAATCTGGACCCGCCCCCTTTCTTTTGAACTAGTAAAAACCATGCTGACGAAAACTCGAGGGTGTGACGAAGTGTCAACATTAGCCCCTTTCTTGAGGAGGGATTGGATCTCGTCCGTAATGATACTCTGCCCGAGATGGGAAAAATGTATGGGAGAAGGGAGGGAATCCTGGGCTGGAGTGTTGTACACTCTAGTTTGTACCCCTGGACCGTCTCCAAGACCCAAGCATCTTGTGAGATCGTTTGCCAGACCTGTAGTAAAGATTGAATTTGTCCTCCCAGAAACACTTCTGAACACCAGATGAGGCTCACATGTATTTCCGGAATCCTGGTGGGTTGCCCTGGTTGCCACCAAATCTGCCTTTTCGGAAATGGTTTGTCTCTCTTCGAGAGGGATAGAAGGAGGAATTTCCGGAGTTGTGTTCCTGATAACCTCCTCTTTGGTGTTGGTGGCCATGTGGGGCACCTTGATTATATCCTCGGCCGAATGACCACCCTCGATTTTGTCTGGCCCTGGTGAAATCCGGGCGAAAGGCGCACTTAAGGGACTCCAGCGGCTTATCCAGGCCACTGAAGGTGGCCACAAACTTGGTCAGTTCCTTCAAGAAAGGTTGGCCGAAGAGAAGACCCTGAGCTATGGGTCCCGCCTCCGAGGAGGACAACTCTGCCAATTTTGGATCTAATTTGAGGAGGATAGACCACCTCCTCTCACTAGAGGTGGGGCAGGTGGCGTTGCCCAGCTGGCATACTGCACGCTGTGCCCATTCAATTAGTTCATCTGGATCAACCGGAGATTTGGACTCTTTGGCTTGAAACCCCATTTCAAGAATTTTGGTGAGCGGTCCTGACAGATCTAATACCTTATCCTGGCATGACCACCATGCGCGGTTGATGCCTTTCTTGGGGTCCAACGCATATTTCTTCAAATAGGTGATCATCGTAGGATCCACCTCTGGGGTATCCGCAACTCGCGCTGCCAAATCTGGCAGCGGGTACTCTGACCGCAGACGTGCCCTTACATCCTTGTCAAAGGGGCGTTGGAGTTGCAATTGGACGTTGTCCACCAATTCCTGCGATGGGAGCCAAGTGGTGGAATTTGGGTGGACTATGTCTGCCGGCTCGAACGTGAGGAGCTTAGGCTGAGTGAGGACCTCAAGATGATGCTCCTTCCTAGCTTTCTTCGCCGGCTTGGGCGCTTCTTCCTTGTCTGAATCATCGTACGACGAGGAGTCTCCCTTATCCCCTTGGGTGGAATCGGTAGATTCTTTGGGTGCAGTGTAGGCGTGGTCATTTGCCAGAGCTCTGGAGAGCCGAGCAAAATCCTATGAGTGAGGATTGAAACCTTTTTTGCCACTGGTTGCTGAACAAGCATTTGTTGCAGGGATCCATCCCTGCTGCAGCATGTATTTATTCAAGTGGCGCTTGAGGGGTGCAATCGCTCCTATTAGGGCTGTGTTCACAGAATGCTGCACCCCTGCATCTAGGGCCCCTACGAGGTCGTGTTCCAGAGAGCCGGATGGCTCCTCCTCCAAATAGTCGTCTTCAAAAAAGAATTTGGCCATTGTATATGAGCCGCAGGAGTAGGGCACTATTAGAAACCCGACCGAGTGTGTCTCAATTGTTATGGAGGAATCAGGGGAAGAGGAAACAATCCCAGGCAAGCCAGACATTCAAAGTGTGTTTTGTGGTGGAGGGAGGGCTTGCCAAACCTCTCTAGGCAAAGCCTATGCTGTATTATACTGCCCTCAGCGTTTCAGAAGTGTCGGGTGTCACCAGAGCATAGGACGGACCAACACGTGTTTTCTAATCGGGAGCATTATCCTGCGCTGTCAATATCACTAAATTTCCACCGGAGAATGAGTTAAAATGACCGCCGTGCATGCGGGGTATCGGCAGTCCGTCGCTATAGAAAGAGGACTTGCGCGATCGTGCTACACGCGGTCCACACCCGCACTTCCACTCCACCTAAAGCTACCTCGGTCTCGATTCGCCCGGCAGGGTAGGCCAAGGTGCTCCCAACGATATCGTGGAACAGGTACAGCTAACGCTACAAGCAACACCATGCGCTGAGGAGCGCTGCGCTAAATCGGTAAAACCACCACAAAGAGGTAACTAATAACAGAAAACCTGCGCTAGTGAAAACAACAGCACAATATCACCTTACATACAGTAAGCAGAGATATAAGCATAAACATTCAATCTTAAAGCTATGACCCAAGGCCATACACTACCACACAAAAGATAGTAGTAAGGGAAAAGCACTTAACTGGCTATGTGAGACCTTGTATAGGGGTACTCTCTATGGATATGGGGCACCTGGTGCTCATGGGATTTGTAGTTTAGAAATAAAAAAGTGTTTTTATTGGCTGCTGTGTAATAAATGCAAAGAAATGAGATGCATAATCGGAGCCCCCGGTCCTGACATAGAAATTATGGTTAGAGCTGCGGAAAGAAAAATGAGGGCATATTTTGACTGAGATCTCAAATCCTCTTCTATTTCATTAGACAATTTGACATGCAGACTGAAACAATCACTTTCAATACCCGCAGTAGACTTCTAGTTAACTCCCTGGTGGGCAGTAGCTTTACTCAGTGATCTAATGAGCAACTAGAGTGCTAAAATTCTAACATTCTGAATTTATGGCAAATGTGTGACACATCTGAATGCCTTCTTGATGGAATCAAAGTAAAAATCTGAAAGCATTTCCTACTGAGGAGACTGCAGTAAATGAGGTGTTGGAACCGGGGCTGCCTGCCCACTTAGGGTAGCATAGCACTGAGTGGGAAGGCTAAATCCAGAAGACAATTGTGACGTTAATTGTGACGTACTTGCGCAACACACAATACAGCACCCCAGCGCAAACCCATCAAAAATGACACCACACCGTCTTTGTTAAATAGAAAATAGTGAGGCTTTATCTCTTTGTATTAAAAAAGGAGGAATGAAGGTTTCATTGTAAAATAAATTAGGACTTTTGACATCTCACTTTGAGAATTAATCACATTAATTAACAGTACATCACATTTACTCACAGTTGTCTGCACCAGGTTTCTGAATACATTCAGCTAGGCAATTATCCGGTAAATATATATCACCCATAAATCAATAGGAATATGTTACAGGTTAAACCAACTGGGTAAGTACATTAATTTCTACTTTAGTGGGTATAAATATCCACTTGGGGCAAGCATGTTAATAATGAAATTAAGTTTTAGCAGTCTTTCGAAGCAGCTTGACTTAAGCTGATAGATACATTAAGATGAGAATAATGACGATTTCTTAAACAGAATGCGATGTATTTTCCACACTCCTGCACAAGGATGTATTCATGGAGGCTTTACTCTAGAGGGGGAAATGGAAGTCTGGGACCTACTCTCCGAATGAGAGCCAGTCACAATGTTACCGAAGGGGGGATTTACTTAGGGCAATTTTGTGGCACCCTCAATCACCATAGTTTGCCCCCTACTTGTTTGTCCTTTTCCTTTCAGCCCCTCCCTCCTTTGTACCACCCCCAGATACCTGCGCGACCGATCGGCGCCTTTGTTATATCTTCTCTGAGGCAAGTTGATGAGGCCGCACTCCCACTCAGGTCTTTTGCCGCTTCACCTGAGGCGGGGCAGGCCTCAGCCGAGCCGTGATGTGAAGATCCCTGATGCCCCAATGCGGACGGGCCTCCGTGCGCCCACTCCCTTCCACTGGAGCAACAGACAGTGAGTCAATCCAGCCATCCGATGGCCGCGGCAGCTTCCGCTCCTATGAGGAGCTCCAACTTAACAAGCAAGGTGACGCAGTAGGCGGGAGTCCGGTTGCCCAGCGACCCCGCCTAGCGTCTCTCACGGAGCCCCGCGTCGCTCCCCCTTCCACACGCCTGACACTGGGATCGCTTGGCTCTATTCAGCACCCAGGCCAGCGGCGCAGTAACGCCTGGCAGCCTCGGTACCACAGCACTTCAGGAAGGACGGAAAGGCAGGGAAAGGGGGGGCTCTGATTGT
Source organism: Lissotriton vulgaris (assembly GCF_964263255.1). Classification (NCBI taxonomy): domain Eukaryota; kingdom Metazoa; phylum Chordata; class Amphibia; order Caudata; family Salamandridae; genus Lissotriton; species Lissotriton vulgaris. The sequence goes on from NC_141697.1 coordinate 657,366,132, forward strand.
TATAGCACTGGGAGATTTAGGCAGCACACGGCGCAGGCACCACCAGTGCGCTTCAACAATGCCAAACAGGAAAAGGGCTAAGGTTGGAACCCCGCTTCACTTCAGGGGTCATGACAAAGGTCCCTTGTTCCGCGTTGCCCCATGAGCCCACAGCGCCACCCTCCATGGTTTCTGGGGTTGGAGCAAGGTCACTCTCACCAGCGGTTGAAATTAATTAGTTTTCTTGATGAGTGGCCACACTGGGACGTGATGTTCGCAGATCTTCTCTCATAGGCAGGTCCAGATCAACAAGGAGGAGGGCAGCACCCACAACTATCTTGCAGCCCCTAGGAACAGTCAGAGTAGCCTGAGACACAATCCCCCTGACGCAGTTGTCCACACTCCAGCCAGCCCAGCAGTGACATAATGGCCGCCCAGTGTCCTCCCTTATATAGCCTGGGCCCAGGTCACTAGAGTGGACCGGAAGGTTCTGGAACCCCCTAATGTAATCCTATAGGCTAGAGCTCTGAGGTAATCTCTAGCAGACGTCCATCTTAGGAACTCTCTTTACCCACCATTTTAGGAAGGTGCACCTGTGCCTCAGTACTGGTTAGCAGTGGTGGGCCACTCGGAGACCTAAGGCCACACTAAGAAAAAAATTGGTGGAAGAAAAAAAATGTGAGGCAGAAAGGAAGAAAAAAATAGGGGGAGACCACCCAAAAGCTGACAGGTCTAACACGTGTCCCCCCCAGCTGAAAGTGGGGAGAGCTACCCAATCCCTTGGGAGTTCTCGTCACTGAGGCGGAAAACCTCGAGAGACCATCAGCATTGGCATGGTCCACTCCAGGCCGGTGTTCCACCCATTCCCTGTAGGGAGATGGACCACCTTAGCAACTTGGAATTCTCGCCCCTCATTTGCATAAGCCACCGGAGGGGCCGGTGGTCGGTCTGAACAAGTGTGAACCAAACAGGTATGGCCGCGACTTCTTTGGGGCCCAAACCACTGCAAAGGCTTCCTGCTCTATCGCCCTCCACCTCTGTTCCCAGGGGGGTAGTCTTCTGGAAAGGAAAACCACAGGCTGGTCCCGACCCTCTTCGTTGAGTTGCGATAGTACTGCCTCAATGCCATGTTCAGACGCGTCTATTTGGACGATGAATTCCTTGGAAAAGTCTGGGGCCCTGAGCACAGGAGCCGTGCACATGGCTTGCTTTAAGGTGTCAAAGGCTCGTTGGCACGCCTCGGTCCAGACTACCTGTCGAGGGTGTTTCTTGGATATAAGCTCAGTCAAGGGAGCCACAATGTACCATATCTCTTGACAAAGCGGCGGTAGTAGCCAGTGAGGCCCAGAAAAGCTCGGACCTCAGTCTGTGTCTTGGGGGGTTCCCAGGCCATGATGGTTTCAATCTTGGCCTGGAGGGGCTGCACCTTACCCCGACTCACCAAGTGGCCTAGGTACACTACCGACCCCTGCCCGATCTGGCATTTGCTGGCCTTGATTGTCAGGCCTGCCTAATGCAGGGCCTGAAGTACTTCCCGAAGGTGACACAGATGGTCCTCCCAGCTGCTGCCGAAGACAGCAATGTCATCAAGGTAGGCAGCAGAAAAGGCCTCCAACCCGGAGAGGACCTGATTCACCAGCCACTGGAAGGTAGCAGGGGCATTCTTGAGCCCAAAGGGCATCACTCGGAACTGGTAGTGACCCTCAGGGGTGGAGAAGGCAGACCTCCCCTTTGCCCCATCTGTCAGAGAGATCTGCCAGTACCCTGACGTGAGGTCAAAGGTACTCAGGTACTGGGCAGCTCCCAGCCGGTCAATGAGCTCATCTGCCCTTGGGATGAGATGAGCATCAGTCTTAGTCACTGAGTTCAGCTCCCTGTAATCCACACAGAACCTGAGTTCTTGTGTGGTGCCCGGTGGGGCAGCTTTTGGTACCAGTACCACTGGACTGGACCAGGGGCTGTCGGAAGGTTCAATCACTCCCAAATACAGCATCTTGATGACCTCACTGTGGATGCTGGCCTTCACCTTATCTGACAGCCGGTAAGACTTGGACTTCACAGGTGGGCTGTCCCCTGTGTCCACATCGTGGGAACACAGGTGGGTCCTCCCTGGGATAAGGGAGAACAGCGAGGAGTACTGCTCTAAGATTTGGCGGCAGTGCCTCTGCTGCTCGGGAGTCAAGGATGGTGAGAGGACCACTCCTTCCACGGAACGATCCTTCTCCTGGGACGCAAATAGGTCAGGGAGAGGCTCACTTTCCTCTTCCTCTGCCCAATCAGTCACCATCATCAAAGTGACCTCGGACCTCTCATGGTGGGGCTTGAGGCGGTTGACATGGGGCACCCGATGGGGCTGCCTGTGGGTCTTAAGGTCCACCAAATAAGTGACCTTGTCCTTCTTTTCAATCACTTCAAAGGGGCCTGTCCAGCGATCCTGGAGGGCACTAAGCTCACTAGGCTCCATGACCCACACCTTCTGTCCAGGCTCCAGCTCCACGGGGTGAGCATTGTGGTCATACCACTCTTTTCTGACTCCCTGGCTGGCTTCAAGGTTGTCAGAAGCTTGATTCCACAACTTAGCCATTTGGCTACGGAAGGCCAGCATGCAACTCACCACATCCTGGGGAAGCCTCCTGGGGTTCTTTTCCCATCCGTCTTTCACCAGGCTGAGAGGTCCTCTAACAGGGTGCCCATACAGAAGCTCGAAGGGGCTGAAGTCCACCCCCTTCTGCGGCACTTCCCTGTAGGAGAACAACAAACAGGGTAGGAGGATGTCCCATTTCCTCCGCAGGCTCTCAGGCAGACTTCTGATTATGACCTTCAGGGTTTTTGTTAAACCTTTCCACCAGACCATTGGTCTGGGGGTGGTAAGGGGTGGAGAACCTGTAAGTAACTCCACATTCCTTCCACATAGCCTGCATGTATGCCGACATGAAGTTAGCACCCCTGTCGGACACAACTTCTTTGGGGAAACCCACTTGGGTAAAAATCCCCATCAGGGCCCGGGCCACCGCAGGTGCAATGATGGTCCTCAGATGAATAGCCTCTGGTTACCGGGTGGCATGATCCACCAGAACCAGGATAAACCTGTGACCAGCAGAAGTTGGTGGATCCAATGGCCCAACAATGTCGATGCCGACCCTTTCAAAGGGGGTGCTAACGACGGGTGGTGGTTCCAGTGGAGCTTTCAGCTTAACCTCTGTTTTCCCACTGGCTTGACTGGACACACACGTCCTAAAAAAAGTGTCGGATGCAACCCTCATCTGAGGCCAATAGAAGTGTGGAACAAACCGGGCAAAGGTCTTGACCTGTCCGAGGTGTCCTGCCAAAGGAATTTCATGAGCCAACTCCAAAAGGAAGGCTCGGTAACGCTGGGGGACAACCAAGGCCCGGGACAAACCGTGCACCGGAGCTTTGGGCTCACTGTAGAGGAGGCCATCCTCACAGTAGATATGAAAGTTCCCTGAAGCATTACCTGCTGCCTGGGCTTCGGCTTGTCGCCTCAGACCCTCAAGGGTAGGGCACTCCTTCTGCCCCAGACAAAACTCCTCTCTGGTAGCTCCTCCCTCCACCTGCCACTCCGCAGGGATAGGTAAGTCCTCCAGGGAGACAACATCCCCCTCTGTGTACTCCGGGACCACCACTTCAGGTGCCCCATCCATCTCAAGGGGTATGGACGCCGGTGCAGATTTTCCCTGTCCCCGGATCTTTCCCTTGTTGGCAGCTGGCTGGGCCTTTGTTCCATGGTACAGAAGAAAGGGTTAACCCAATATAGTCACTGGGACCTGGGTACTTGTACGATACATATACGAGGGGGTCCCAGTACATAAAACTATCAAGCAAACATGTAAGGAAATAAACACAATGCAAATTTATTGGGGATGGCCGTTGAAACGTAAGATAGACCCTTACTCAGCACTTTGATTTCATCATCATTCAGAGCTAAAGTTGAGATATTAACCACTGGGTTAGTCGGGATGTTCAATTGCCCGGTTACCACCAGTATTCCTTCCGTCTGGTGGAGATCTCTCATTGTTTCTCTGCCCTGAAGGTTACTTGCTTCTGGGCCCGGCCTCTCCCACCATCCCAATCCATGTTGTTGGACATCTGACCTTGTGGTGGGCCCCGTGACCAATTCTTGCTGCGGCCTCTCGGTGGTCTCCATTGGCCTTGGCCTCGGCCTAAAAAAGGCTGTTGAGGGGGATACCCAAAATACTGATAATTGAAAGCTGCACTGGGGCCTGGCAATTCTTGGTCACTCCCCGAACTGTAGGATGAGTCCGAGAATGTAGTGTAGTTCCGTCGTCCTCTGAATCCACCCCATTTCAAGAGGTGTGGACATACACCTGAGAGTATAAAATGGATCGCACTTGAGAGAGTAATACTTGGCCCAAGGGGAGGCGATATAACCATGATTTTGAATGTCCGTGAGTCCAAATGGATGGCCTTTTTTGACTCCATTAATAATGGTCTCAATGAAGTGAAAAGCAGCCATGCCCAGTTAGCTACTTTGATGCAATAAATCTCGAACTGGTCTGGGTATCCAGTGGTCTAGATTGATTAAGTCCTTTTCTAGGTTTGAACTGTGCAGGCCCTCAAACCACTCCTGAGTCAATTTTGTAACCGGGGTGGCCATGTGAATATTCAAACATGCACTCACAGGCTCACCTGATCCACCTTCTGTAGGTTTTAAAAGTCCTGCAGACTGCAGGACTAACTATCAAGGCATCCAAATGCCAGATAGGGCAGGGAACTGTGGTGTACTTGGGCCACCTTGTTGGTGTAGGCCAGGAACAAACCTTACAACCCAAGATCCGGTCCACCCTGGACTGGCAGCTCCAACTACCCAGACCCAAGTCAGGGCATTCCTTGGCTTGACTGGGTACTACAGGAGGTTTGTGAAGGGATACGGGTCCATTTTGACTCCCCTCACAGAACTCACCTCCAAGAAAATGCCAAAAAGGTTAACTGAACAGTTAGTTGCCAAAAGGCTTTTGACACCCTGAAAGAAGCAATGTGCTCAGCACCAGTTCTGAAGGCTCCAGATCATGCCAAGCATTTCATAGTGCAGATTGGTGCCTCTGAGCTGGGTATAGGAGTGATGCTATCCCAGGCCAATGATGAAGGCCAAGACCAACCTGTTGCTTTTATAAGCCGAAGACTTCTCCCCAGGGAGCAGTGTTGGAGTCTATGCAAAGTTGGAACTAGGGTCCTCACACAGCCAGCGAGCTAGGTGTCATGCTTCATCATATGGACCTGTTCCTCGTTGGGTCAGCGCTGCAATACCGAAAGGGCTCCCATAAAGGGGCTCTTTATCGGAGATCTTTAGTTCCTTGCCGTATGATGAAGTGGGGTTGTGTGGCCCGTGAAGCAAAGATACCATGAAGTGTGTGGTTAAAACAGGTCACATAACCCAAATAATACTTTTATTCAGGTTGGGTATTCCCTTGATTAAAAATTTGTGGAATGACAGCTTTCCTGGGTACTAGGTTTAGTACAAGCTATGCTCATCTCCTAAGGTCAACATGTTTCTTGCCTATTGGTTTTAATAATCTGTGGCAATTCTTCAGGACCTACTCTATGGTAAGTGAATCTATCTACACTCAGTGGTGGGGCTGGTAGCTACCTACCTCAAGTAGTCACTATGATAATGGTATTCAATAGTGTGGTTCATCAATATAAAGAGAGGGATATAAAGCCATATGCAATTTAGTACCCTTGATGTGGTCACATGGAGTACTTGCAGTGTTGGAGTGCCATTAAGAGGGAGGCCTTTGCTGTGGTTTGGTCCCTGAAGAAGTTGAGACCATACTTGTTTGGTACTCACTTCCTAGTTCAAACTGATCACAGACCTCTCAGATGGTTAATGCAGATGAAAGGAGAAAATCCTAAACTGTTGAGGTGGTCCATCTCCCTACAGGAAATGAACCTTGAAGTAGAACATAGACCTGGGACTGCCCATGCCAATGCAGATGGATTTTCCAGGTTCTTCCACTTAGACAATGAAGACTCTCTAGGGAAAGGCCAATCTCATCATCTTTCGTTGGAGGGGGGGTGGGGGGGGGGGAGGGGGTTGTGTGAGAAAGTGCCCTCTTTCTTGCATGGTATGCTCCACGTTTTGCTGAATTTCCGATGTTCTTTGACTGAGTGTTCCCTGGGCTCCTGCTAATCAGGTACCCAGGGCCTATGTTACTTCCCTAAAATTGCATTGAAGCCTAAACCCAATTGGCATCTCTGGTGACATGTCAGTCCCTGGTAAATGGTGCCACAGGTACCCAGGGCACTGTGACCAGAGAAGGCCTCTAAGGGCTGCAGCACTTATAAGGGCCACCCTTAGAGTCCCTGTACCCTGACACTCTCACACTGCCTTCGCAGGGTGCATGTCTTGGTGCAGAACAAAGTGAAAAGTCGACATGGCACACATCCCTGTGTGCCATGCCCACAAACCACTGCCCTGGAATCCATCAGTCACCCCTATAGCTGGGTGCCCTATGACAGTGATGAGGGTACAGGTGCATGAGGCCCGTACCCCTACAGCTGTACCCCTACTGCTATTAAGAGTATATGGTGCTGGGAGTTTGTCATTATGAACTCCACAACATCATAATGGCTACACTGAAAACTGGGAAGTTTGGTATTAAACTTCTCGGCACATTAAACCCAAACTGATGCCAGTGTGGGATTTTATGTAAAATGCACAACAGAGGGCATCTTAGAGATACTCCCTGAAACTCAACTAACTCCTAGTGACCTGACTGAGTGGCTGCTTAGGCTGCCTCCAACAGACATGTTTCTGGACCCCTGAGTTGAGAGCCTGCTGATCTCGGGGGCATGAAACAATGCACATCCTGGGACGAGGTGCCAAGCCTCCTCCCCCAGGATGGGCAGGGTTCACAAGAGGGGAAGCTTCAAAGGCATGCTGCCTTTGTGAGCCTCCCCAGACCCTTTGCTGCTTTCAGCAACTTGTCCCTACTGGTTCTACCCCCCACTTTGGGTGGGAGAGCCGATGAGAAAAGCAAGTGAGGGAAAGAGGTATGCCCACCTCTGCCAACTCCACCCCTGAGGTGGGGGAGGCGAGGTGAAGTACAACTCCAGAGTCCCCGCTATCTTGTAGATGGGGGGACATAGCCAACCAGAGACAGGCTCCTGCCCCCTCCCACTGGAGGGTGACACGATAGAGGGTGTATTCACCCCAGGGGAGGGCCAATTGGTCCCTGCCCTTACCTACCTGTAATGCCCCGAATTCTAGTATTTAGGGGCCACCCTGAACCTTCCTTCCGGAGATCCAGCCTGAAAAGAAGAAGAAGGACTGAACAGCCGTGCAGCCAGCTAACAAGAGGAAGACGCCCACTGACTTGGCCCCAGTTCTACCGGCCTGTCTCCCCTCGAACCTGCTCCTGTGAAATCCCAGTGTGTCCTGCAGCCAGCAACCTCACAAACCCCGGAGGACCTGCCTGCCTTCACTTCCAAAGACTGCTTCTCCCGTGAACATCGGATTTGTTCAACTGCAACCTCTGGCAGCAGCCAGGGACCATGAATTCTGCCCACTCCTCATCCACCGAACCTGGCCTAAGCTTGAGTGGAAAAACACCACAAGGAGGTCACCGCAGGGATCCTGACCCAAGATCCGGTTACCCCTGACCTGCCTCAAGCCTCCAGCTGACCCCTGCAGCCTAAGTCCAGAAGGCCCCCTAACCTCGACCAGGAGCTGGTAAGAAGATCTGACCCCAAAAGGCAACCCTGCACCCGACGCCCCATGGCCTTGTGTGTTCAAACCGACAGTGCCTACCCAACCCCTAACTTCCCAACTTACCTCTCCAAGTGGTGGTCACACCTAGAAGTCCTTTGTCTCCCTGCCTGCAGTGCTTTTGGAAACCGGAGGTTCTCCAGAGAAAACAACAGGGCGCCCGACGTTGAAACAGCACTCTGCACCTAGCCGCCCCAGTGCCGCCGAGGGTGCACCTTTTGTGCTACTTTGTTTCCCCATTTGCCCTGACCTTAACCCTAGGAGCTTCGCTCCCACAACCCAGTGGCCTGCTTCCCAGCAGCCACCAACTGGAGGCCCCCTCTCCCCTATTGGATAACATTGAGCATCAACACTCTGCACCTGGCCGCCCTAGTGCCGCTGAGGGTTCAACAACAGTGCATCACTGACTCTGGGGGACCCCTGCGTCTAACCCCCAGAACCTTAACTCCCACAGTCGATTACTTACCTGTGAACCGTTAACTTGTTTTTCCTCCACAGGATAACATTGACAATTTTCTCCACAAAGTTTCTGTCGAGTTTTGAAATCTAAAAATATTCTTTAAAAATTGCACAAATAACCAGAACATATTTACTTACCTGTTTATAGGAGATGTCCCATTGCTGAACCTAGGTATCCAGCACGGAGTTAGAAAAGTAACGTAAAAAGTAACTTTCCTGTAATTTACTGGGAAAGCATATTCAATTTAATGTGCTGTATTTTCTAAGTGTTGCATCCTACTGCATCACCTGTAAGTCAAACAAAGTACAATTTCTACTGCATTTTCAACCTTTTCTATAGCCAGTAACTTATTACTGAAAATGATTTAATACTTACCTGTGCCAGGCTTACTTGGTTCTAAAAACTCAAGCAGCTGGTGTCCACCCCCACCCACCTCGCCGGACACACACTCGACGCCGTCTTCTCATCCAGCAAAGACATCGCCTTCAGCCACGCCACTACACTCCACTGGACGGACCACAGCTGCGTCCACTTCACCTTCAGAAGAACGACGATCCACCACCACCAGCAACAGGTTGCTCGAAGAAGCTGGAACAAGATCACAGCCGACCAGCTCGCCGCTTCCCTGAGCCAGCACCCTCCCGCCAGCTCTACGAACCCCAGCCAGGCCGCCGACAACCTCACGAAGTGGATCAGCAACTGCGCGGTCGAACTCGCCCCACTGAGGACCCCGCCCAGCAGACCCGGCAGCAAGAAGGCCCCATGGTTCACCGACGAACTCAAGAGCTCCAAGAAGAACTGCCGAGCCCTCGAGAAATCCTGGAGAAGGGAACCAACACCGGACAACATGACCGCCCTCAAGCTTGCCACCCGGAAGCACCACCAACTGATCCGCGCCACCAAGACAACTGCATTCAAGGACCGGCTGGACAACAACGCACACAACTGCAAGGAACTCTTCAACATCGTGAAAGAGCTCTCCAACCCCAACGCCGGAAACAACGACATCACCCCATCGCAAGACCTCTGCAACTCCCTCGCCTCCTACTTCCACAACAAGATCACGGACATTCACAACAGCTTCAGCACTCAACCGACGCACGCCACGACCGAACCACCGCCCCCCACCACCACCCTCCGCGCCTGGACTCCGATCAGCACCGAAGACACCGTCCGCACGATGAACTCCATCCACTCCGGATCTCCGACCGACCCCTGCCCTCACCACGTCTTCAACAAGGCTGACGCTGTCATCGCACCCCACCTGCGGGACATCATCAACACCTCTTTCGACACCGCCACCTTCCCGGAGAGCTGGAAGCACGCCAAACTCAGCGCCCTACTCAAGAAACCTACAGCGGACCCCACCGAACTCAAGAATTACCGCCCCATCTCGCTCCTCCCGTTCCCAGCCAAAGTCATCGAGAAGACCGTCAACAAGCAGCTGGCCGCCTTCCTCGAGACGAATGGATCCCTTGACCCCTCACAGTCTGGCTTCCGAGCCAACCACAGCACCGAGAGCGCCCTCATCGCTGCCACCGATGACATCCGAGCCCTGATGGACAACGGAGAAACAGCGGCCCTTATCCTCCTGGACCTCTCCGCGGCATTCGACGCTGTTTGCCACCGCACCCTAGTGCAGCGCCTCAGCAACGTCGGAATCCAGGAGAAGGCACTGGAATGGATCATCTCCTTCCTCGACGGAAGAACACAGAGAGTCTGTCTACCACCGTACAAGTCAGAGGCCACCGAAGTCATCTGCGGCGTCCCTCAAGGATCCTCGCTGAGCCCCACCCTCTTCAACGTCTACATGAGCCCCCTCGCGGCCATCGCACGCCAACACAACCTCAACATAATCTCCTACGCTGACGACACCCAGCTGATCCTCTCCCTGACCAACGACCCCGCCGCCTCCAGAGCCAACCTTCACGAAGGGATGAAAGACGTAGCCGAGTGGATGACGACCAGCCGCCTGAAACTGAACTCAGACAAGACGGAAGTCCTCATCCTGGGCTCCTCGCCCTCCGCCTGGGACGACTCCTGGTGGCTCCCCGCCCTGGGCACCGCACCCAAACCGACAGACCACGCACGCAACCTGGGCTTCATCTTGGACTCCTCCCTCACCATGACCAGTTAAGTCAACGCCGTCTCCTCGTCATGCTTCAACATCCTGCGCATGCTACGGAAGATCTTCCGGTGGATCCCCACCGAGACCAGGAAGACGGTCACCCAGGCCCTCGTCACCAGCCGACTGGACTACGGCAACACCCTCTATGCCGGAACCACCGCCAAGCTCCAGAAGAGACTCCAGCGGATCCAGAACGCCTCAGCCAGACTCATCCTCGACATCCCACGACACAGCCACATCTCCGGACATCTGAAAGACCTGCATTGGCTCCCCGTCAACAAAAGAATCACCTTCCGTCTCCTCACCCACGCACACAAAGCCCTACACGATCAAGGCCCGAGCTACCTCAACAACCGCATCAACTTCTACGCTCCCAAACGTCATCTCCGATCAGCCAGCCACGCCCTTGCCGCCGTCCCCCGCATCCGAAGAACGACAACAGGAGGAAGGTCCTTCTCCTACCTGGCCGCCAAGACCTGGAACTCCCTCCCTCCCGACCTGCGCCTGACCCAAGACCACCTCTCCTTCAGGAAGAAGCTCAAGACCTGGCTATTCGAGCAGTAGCAGCACCCCCCCCCCCCCCAAGCGCCTTGAGACACTCCGGGTAAGTAGTGTGCTCTATAAATGTCTGTGATTGATTGATTGATTGATTAAAAATAAAATAACAGTATATATTTTTATACAAATACAATTGACCTAGAGTTCATTTATTGAGTGTGTGAATTCATTTGCTGACTGAGTGTGTACATCAAATGCTTAACACTGTCCTCTGATACTGTCTTACAGCTCGTCCACTCTACCACAATTAGAGAGTAAGGTTCTATCTAACTTTAACCACTGCCTACCTCTTGGGCCACTTGGTCTCTATACACACTATACCTCATTTTGGTGTAGTATATATAGAGCCAGTTTCCTACAGTGGGTAGAATGACCATTTTCACCAGGGCGATCTTGCCAAGGGGGGCTATGGTAAGTGTCCTCCAGAAGCCTACTTGGGAATGTACGCCCATCAGGGCCCTGCGATGGTTGCCCTCAAAAAGATCGTTAGGATTATGATACAGGTGGACTCTCAGGTAGCAGGGCGATTGTGTATGCTATACAAGGCATGAAGTGTGCATTGGGGATTCATGCCTTTTATAGCATACACAATCGCCCCTTCTTGTGGTGGGAGGTCGGAGCTGAGTGGGTAGACAGCAGATTTCATCCAGTTTACTCTAAGCCCAGCCGCTGCCGCAAAGTTTGCAAATGTAGCAAGTCGGGGTTGAGGTCAGCAGTTATGTCCCTTATCAAAAGAAGCAGGTCATTTGCATATATGGACACACTGTGTGTCCCACTGACCAAAGGAATACCCCATACCATCCCCCCTCCATAGTCATGTGGCTTAGGGCTCCAAAGGAAGCGCATATAGAGGAAGGGGGAGCAGACATCCCTGCCTTGTACCTCGGCCTGTCGGGCATAGAGCCCAGATGTGATGAATCAAACAGATCTGGAACGTGAAGTTTGAGTACTGTAGCTTTGTGTACACTAGGAGGTTAGGTCCCACTCCCATGCGGATGACTACCGCAAATAGCTAACGTTAGGTCAGAGTGTCAAACGCCTTCTCCAAGTCAAGGATGAGGCAGGCGGCATGAGGCAATAAATCCCTCTCCTGATCCTTGATGTGGAAGAGGCAGCAGATGTTTTGGTAGGTGCTTCGGCTGGGAACAAAGCTTTTCTGATCTGGGTGCACGAGCTCCATGAGGACTTGGCATATCAGTCAACTAGTATTTTGCCTAAAATATTGTAATCGCCCCCAAGTATAGCGATTGGCCTATAGGCGGCTACCTGGCTAGGATCCCTGTCTGATTTTGGAATCGAGATCAAAAGAGACTCACGCAGAGAGTGGGAAAGGCTCACCATCTGTCACGGTGTAGTGTGCAATGTCTCACAGCTATGCCCTCAAAGGCCGGTGACCCAGTAGCCGCTTCTGTTTAGTTTCAGTGGTTTCCTATATTCCACCCATAAAACTATTAAGTGTCTATCAAAATTGCTTTTTTTGCAGGCTGTTGTTCAGATATTAGATGGCATTTGTTTGAGTTTCACCATTGCTTAGTTTTCAATAGTTGTCCCCTATACCTGTCTTTATAGATAGAGTGAATAAGTAACATGTGATAAAATACATACCAGCACTATTGTAATATTGAGTTTATTAATTTGTTAGTCAGATCGGATATGAACAATCCATCAACCCCATTCATTTAAATAAATACATTTACATACAGATCTATTACAACATTTACATAAGGAAATGTAAGTTTTTCTTTTTTTTTATTAAAAAGTTAAGAAGATAACATGATTCCTAATGCATGTGTTTTCTATCTGGCACAACATTCTCAATACAGTTAAAAATAAGTTCAAATCCTTTATTCACAGTTCCAATACACACAATGGTCAAAATCAAAGGGTAAATTCTAAGCATGGGCGGAAAATCTGTTTCGCTCGCGGATTTTGCGGATTTTCGGTAAATTCGCAATCCGCGAGATTCGCGAATCTCCCGCAAAATCCGCAAATCCGCGAGCAGTGGATTTTATGGCTTGCTCGCACTGTTCGCGTGAGTTCGCGGCTTCCCAGTACAACTTCGCGCCCCGCGAATAAGCGCTAAATTGCAGAAATACGATTTTAGCAAAACTGAAACTACTTACCAGGTTCAAAAGTTCAGGCTCATCATTAGTAGCCATTTCCTGTAGTGCTTCCTGAGGGGCCCCTCCAGAGTTCAGTTGCCTACTTGCAACTATTATGTGACCCTGCTCTGAACCTCAGAATAGTTACACATATGCCACAAAGGTCCTGAATTACAGCTAAGGGAGACAAGCAGGAGCCAGGCTGGAAGTTCAAATCCATTAATCAGCCCCTAATTCATTATTGTCAGTTGGGGCAGGGCAGGTGTTGTAACTAATTTTGCAACAATGAAAGCACTTAGCAAGTGCAAAAGATCACTAATCAGGAAGCACTAAGGAAGCAGGTGCCAGCTAAAAAAATATTCTGTGACACATTAATCAGCCCCAAATTAATTCAGGTCACTTGAGGCAGGGAAGGTGTGCTTTGCTTTGCCACAATAATGTACACTGACTGGACAACCAGAGGGTGCTGTGATGAAACAGAGGGTGGCATGGGTGGGCCAGAGGGTGGCATGAGTAGTCAGAGAGTGGCAGTGGTGACAGAGAGTGGCAGTGATGAAGAAGAGTGTCCCAAACAGGCTGGACACGTAGAAACAACAAGTTCGCAAAACTTGCGACCCGACAGGTAAGTTTGCGTTTGCGAAATTGTACAAAACCCTCGCGAACTGATAGAAACCCGCGCGAACACAAAAAAAAATCCGCAAATTCACGAGAATTCGCGGATTTTGCGAATTGCGAGTTCGCAAATCCGCAAAATTCGCGAACGCGAGATTCGCAAAATTCGCCCATGCTTAGTAAATTCATAGGTACAACAGCATCAGGATTACATTAATAGATGATATAAATGATAAAAGATTACAATTATATCTGCACCTTTTTTTTAAATCAATTCCATCAAACACCTATAATCTATTATCTCCAGGGAATGATTGCTGTATAGCACATGATATGGGCACTGTCAGTTGGGCAGATTTCAACAGCTTGCTTCTCAGTAGCCAACAACTCTCAAGTAAGTCGAAATCCCGAACACCACAAGAGGACTGGTATCATATTTGCAAATATCTAGAGCCACTTTGCATTCTCTTTTTCCTACAGCAAGTGCGAGTTCACAGCTGCAAGGGCGCACTGACCCTGGTTGTGCCTGGTGAACCTCGTTGAGGGTGCGCATGGTGCAAACAGGGACTGTGCACCTTATGGGAAATACGGCCCCAGCTAACCTATGTCATGTACACAGGATTTTAATCATTTAACTTATTCAGACCTGGCTCCAAATGCCTCACTTCTCTCTGGAATTAAACCCTGGGACACAATAGATCTAACAAATTATTGCTATCCAAAATTCCTTTCATTTAAACACACTCAGCTATTACCAGGCAGTAGAAAAGACAGCTTCTTGCAGGCACTGGCTGAAACTGCGAAGGGAATATAGGACTCGTGCACTGTCACAGTCATGCACAAACATCAGATTTGGGCCTCAATGTGAAGATTTTTGGGAATTCCAATTTGTGCTGAAACATGAGTTTCCCACTCAAATCGGAATTATACTTTTCCAGAAAAAGTGACCTTTTGGATTTTTCCTTCTGCACATTTTACCAGAAAAAACAAATGTCAAAATGCCCCAGGAGAAAAGGGCCTCAGAAAAAACTATAGGTTGCCATGTGTATGAATAGATTCCAAGGGTTATTTCGTGTTTGTGTACACGCAACCTGGAAGACTGAAGTGAATCCACACTTAGGAATTATTAAACTTATTTATGGGTGCAGAATTATCAGTGTGGATGGCTAGTTCTATGGAAAATCCTGTCAATTATCAAGCCTCTATCAATTCCCACATAAGCAGACTTAATGAACCATCTCCTCCTCTGGCCATTTAGCATAACCAAGCTTATGTGTCGATGATGTCAGAGAGCCTTATTGTGACTTCTACCAAGCATAGCTTAGGGGCAAAGTACATGAGCTCAGCTAGTCATATGCTGTTTTAACCTGCAGGTTGAACACTGACCTCGGTAAGTTCTGCAGTGAGTTTTCTTTTATAAAGACGTCAATTAAAGTAATGTTTTCTTTAATTATTATTTGTACGGGTTTGTTCACTTGGACGGCCTAAGGAGGGATGAAACTCTGTGAAATATATTTTAATTTGTTTGTATTGTGTTTACTGTCTCAAATAGAGCTTAATTCACTTTAATGTATATATATATATATGGTAACCTAACTCGGACATAGACATTTGAGTTCAATCTATACAAGTTATACATAACACTGGGACTTTTTTCCGAATTGACTAAGTCGTGTTTGCTTCTTGATGGTATTCATGTGTCTAATGGATCTGGCTTTATGATTGCTTCTGCAGCAGCTAACCACTTCATATTTTAACTTCTTCCACATAAATTAACAATGCTGTCAATGTCTAATGAAAGGTAAACATTGAATAAGATCATATCCGGTTATCGGCCCATTGATATGGTCTATCCTCAATCACTGTTTCAAACCATCTTATTCTATTTAAAAATGTTTCCTAGCGAACCATGGGGTACACAAGTAGTACAATTTGCTGAAATGATTCTTATTGACACCTCATTTTTTTCCCACTGATTGATTGTTTTTTATATGGCATAAGGCTTCACTTCTCATATGTCAACCATGGAGCAAGATAATAATGCATATGTTTTATCTGTAACTTTAAATTTAAGGCCAACATGAGACATAAATTACACTCGGAGGCCTTTTTTCTAGGGAAAGAAAGACACAAGTTTACATTAACACCTTAGATGCGGCGCAAATATCCCTCCCCAGTGCTGCGCTGTCCATTGGAACTAGTGCTGAATGGACGTCCAATGGTCATGCGCAGCACTGGGGAGGTAGTGCTGCCGTCGGCCAACGCCCCGACGCAGCACTTAAGAGGTTAACCAGACGGGCACTTCTTTCCAAGGGTAGATCCAATCCCTTTAACTCCTTTGGAAGGAGGGGCATAAGGATGAACCGTTATAAGATAGATCAGAATTCGCTTCCTAAGGTATTTTTCATGTCCCTTGAATAAAACAGTGTTGTGCACGTTTACGAATTGTAGTCCATAGATGGCATTTCATATTGCACTTGTTGCCCTGTGCTCTTTACATTTCCTTTGAAATATGTTTGTGCTTTTGTGATCAAAACATCTTTTTACCTGTCATTAAATATGGGAATGTGAGTACTCACTGCGATTGATAAATTACATTGGTTCCATATATTCCACCCACCACACTATTAAGGGTCTAGCAGAGTGCTTTGTTTGCAGGCTGTTCTGGTACAATAGGGCATCTTTCTTTAACCATTGCTTGGTTTTCAAAAGTTGTCCGTATACTTGTCTTTATAGATACAGTGAATAAATTAAATGTGATAAAAACATAGGAGCACAAAATTAATATCGAGGGTTTCATTTATTAGTCAGATCGGATATGAACAATCCATTAACCCCATTCATTTAGTTAAATACAACATTAACATACAGATCTAGAATAACTTTCACATAAAGACAAGTCGACTTTGTTGTTTATCAAGTTAGAGGATAAAATGATTACTGACGCATGTGTTATTTGTCTGGTACAATGTTCTCAATTCAGTTTAAAAAAGATTCAAAATCCTTACTCAGTTCCCATACAAAAAATGGTCAAAATCAAAGGGTAAATTGATAGGTCCAACAGCATCAGGATTACAACATTAGATGCTATCCATCATGAAAATGTAAAATTATATCTGCACCTTTTTTTAATCGAATCCATCAAACACCTATAATCTATTGATCGTTCTTTCATTTATCTCGAATGGGCTTTGCAGAGGACATTTAAAGCACTCACAAACACATTCACAAGCCCCAAAGGATAATCAAATAGCAATTTTTTAATTGGTTGATCTACTTTCTATGTTGGTCCCAATGGCATGAGTGTTGTATTACACATGATATTACCATTGTCAGTGGGCAGACTTCAACAGCTTGCTTCGCAGTAGCCAAACAACTCTCAACTAATTCACAATCCCGAACGCCTCAAGGGAACTGGTATCATATTTGCACATTCTTGGGGCCACATTGCATTGTCTTTCCTAGGACAGGTCCAAGTTCACATCTGCTATAGGGGCAGGGCAGTATCTGTTTTAGGACACATTGACCTTGGTCGTGCCTGGTGAACCTAGTTAAAGGAGAGCCATGATGCCAACAGGGACTGTGTATTCCATGAGTAACACGGTCCTAGGTAATTTATGCCATGTACACAGAATTGTATACATGGAACATATTCAGACCTGGCTCCAAATGCCTCACTTCCTTCTGGAATTAAGCCATGGATTGCAACAAATCTAACAAACGCTTGTTGTCCTAAGTTTCTTTCATTAAACGCACTCAGCTACTACCAGGCAGTAGAAAAGCCAGCTTCTTGCAGGCACTGGCTGAAACTCTAAAGGGACTACAGGACTAGTGCACTGTCATAGTCACGCACAAACATCAGATTTGGGCCCTAAAGTGAAGATTTTTTTGGCCACTGAAATCGGAATAACATTTTTCCAGAAAAACTTTTGGATTTTTCCTGAGCACATTTCACCAGAAAAAACAAATGGCAAAATGCCCCGGGGAAAGGGGCCTCAGTAAACACGGCAAAAGACATGCGTAGGAATAGATTTGTGTGGTTATTCCGTGCTTGTGTACCCACAGCCTGGAACACTGCAATAAATCCACATTTGGGAATGATCAAACTTATTTACGGGTGCAGAATTATCAGTGTGGATGGCTAGTTCTATGGAAAATCCTGTCAATTATCAAGCCTTTACCTTTCCCACATAACCAGACTTAATAAACCAGCTCCTCCTCTGACCATTTAGCATAACCAAGCTTATGTGACGATGATGTCAGAGAGCCTTATTGTGACCTCTACCAAGCATAGCTTAGGGGTAAAGTACATGAGCTCAGCTAGCCATATGCTGTTTTAACCTGCAGGTTGAACACTGACCTTGGTAAGTTCTGCAGTGAGTTTTCTTTTATAATGACGTCAATTAAAATAATGTTTTCTTTAATCAGCATTTGTACGGGTTTGTTCACTTGGACGGTCTAAGGAGGGATGAAACTATGTGAAATATTATTTAATTCGTTTTGTGTTGACTGCCTCAAATAGAGCTTAATTCACTATAATGTATATACACGTTAACCTAACCCGGACTTAAGACATTTGAGTTCAATCTATACAAGTTATACATAACACTGGGACTTTTTTTCTGAATTGACTAAGCCGTGTTTTGGTTCGTGATTGTATGCCTGTGTATAATGAAACTGGCTTTCTTGTTGTTTCTGAGGGGCTAGCCACCTAATATTTTAACTTCTTCCACATAAATTAACAATGCTGTCAATGTCTAATGAAAGGTAAACATTGAATAGGGTTATATCCGGTTATATGCCATTGATATGGTCTATCTTCAATCACTGTTCCAAACCACCTTATTCTATTTAAAAATGTTTCCCAGCGAACCATGGGGTATACAAGTAGTACAATTTGCTGAAATGTTTCTTATTGACAGCTCATTTTTTTATCCACTTATTTATTGTTTTTTTATATGGCATAAGACGTCACTTCTCATATTTCAACCATAGAGCAAGATAATAATGCATATGTTTTACCTGTAACTTAAATTTAAGGCCAACATGAGACATAAATTACACTTGAGGCATTTGTTCTAGAGAAAGAAAGACACAAGTGTATGTTAACCAGTGGGGTACTTCTTTCCACGGGTAGATCCCTTCTCTTTAACTCCTTTGGAAGAAGGGGCCTAAGCAGGAACTGCTATAAGACAGATCGGAATTCGCTTCTTAGGTGTTTTTCATGTCCCCTGAATAAAACAGTGTTGTGCATGTTTACTAATTGTAGTCCTTAGATGGCATTCCATATTGCACTTGTTGCCCTGTGCTCTTAGATATTTCCTTTGATATATTTTTGTGTTTTTGGGATTAAAAAATCTTTTTACTTGTCATTAAACATGGGAATTTGAGTACTCGCTGCAAATGATAAATTACATTGGTTCCATATATTCCACCCACAACACTATTAAGGGTCTAGCAAATAGCTTTGTTTGCAGGCTTTCTGGTACTATAGGGCATCTTTCTTTAACCATTGCCTGGTTTTCAATAGTTGTCCCAATACTTGTCTTTATAGATTCAGTGAATAAGTTATATGTGATAAAAACATAAGAGCACAAAGTTAATATTGAGGCTTTCATTTTAGATTGGATATGAACAATCCATCAACCCCATTAATTTAGTTAAATACAAAATTTACATACAGATCTAGAACAACTTTCACATAAAGACAAGTCGACTTTGTTGTTTTTCAAGTTAATCGAATCCGTCAAACACCTATAATCTATTGATCGTTCTTTCATTTATCTCGAATGGGCTTTGCAGTGGACATTTAAAGCACTCACAAACACATTCACAAACCCCAAAGGATCATCAAATAGCAATTTTCTAATTGGCTGATCTACTTTCTATGTTGGTCCCAATGGCATGAGTGTTGTATTACACATGATATTGCCATTGTCAGTGGGCAGATTTCAACAGCTTGCTTCTCAGTAGCCAAACAACTCTCAAGTAATTCGAAATCCCGAACGCCACAAGGGAACTGGTATCATATTTGCAATTTCTTGGGGCCGCATTGCATTGTCTTTCCTAGGGCAGGTCCAAGTTCATATCTGCCATAGAGCAGGGCAGTATCTGTTTTAGGACGCATTGACCTTGGTTGTGCCTGGTGAACCTAGTTAAAGGCGAGCCATGGTGCCAACAGGGACTGTGTATTCCATGAGTAACACGGTCCTAGGTAATTTATGCCATGTACACAGAATTGTATACATTTAACATATTCAGGCCTGG
This sequence comes from Lissotriton vulgaris, assembly GCF_964263255.1. NCBI lineage: Eukaryota > Metazoa > Chordata > Amphibia > Caudata > Salamandridae > Lissotriton > Lissotriton vulgaris. The sequence goes on from NC_141697.1 coordinate 657,385,985, forward strand.
CTCCAAATGCCTCATTTCTCTCTGGAATTAAGCCCTGGATTGCAACAAATCTAACGCTTGTTGTCCTAAGTTTCTTTCACTAAGCGCACTCAGCTGCCACCAGGCAGTAGAAAAGCCAGCTTCTTGCAGGCACTGGCTGAAACTGTAAGGGGACTACAGGACTAGTGCACTGTCACGGACATGCACAAACATCAGATTTGGCCCCTAAGTATTGATTGTTTTGGCCACTGGAATCGGAATTACATTAATCGAGAAAAACTTTTGGATTTTTCCTGTGCACATTTCACCAGAAAAAACAAATGGCAAAATGCCCCGGGGAAAGGGGCCTCAGTAAAAACGGCAAAAAGACATGCGTAGGAATAGATTCCTGTGGTTATTCCGTGCTTGTGTACCCACAGCTTGGAACACTGCAGTAAATCCACATTTGGGAATGATCAAACTTAATTACGGGGGCAGAATTATCAGTGGATGGCTAGTTCTATGGAAAATCCTGTCAATTATCAAGCCTCTATCAATTCCCACATATCCAACCTTAATAAACCAGCTCCTCCTCTGACCATTTAGCATAACCAAGCTTATGTGACGATGATGTCAGAGAGCCTTATTGTGACCTCTACCAAGCATAGCTTAGGGGTAAAGTACATGAGCTCAGCTAGCCATATGCTGTTTTAACCTGCAGGTTGAACACTGACCTCGGTAAGTTATGCAGTGAGTTTTCTCTTATAAGGATGTCATTTAAAGTAATGTTTTCTTTAATCAGTATTTGTACGGGTTTGTTCACTTGGACGGTCTAAGGAGGGATGAAACTCTGTGAAATATAATTGAATTTGTTTGTATTGTGTTGACAGTCTCAAATAGAGCTTAATTCACTATAATGTATGTACATGTTAACCTAACCAGTACTTAAGACATTTGAGTTCAATCTATAGAAGTTATACATAAGACTGTGACTTTTTTTCTGAATTGACTAAGCCATGTTTTGGTTCGTGATGGTATGCCTGTGTATAATGGAACTGGTTTTCTTGTTGTTTCTGCAGGAGCTAACCACTTAAGATTTTATCTTCTTCCACATAAATTAACAATGCTGTCAATGTCTATTCAAAAGTAAACATGTAATAGGATTATATCCAGTTATCGGCCCATTCTTATATTCTATCATCAATCACTGTCCCCAACCACCTTATTCTATTTAAAAATGTTACCTAGAGAACCATGGGGTATACAAGAAGTAATGCTCCTAGAGCGTTTTGAAATACTTCATCCAAGTGATCTTCGATGTGTGAGCCCCATCTAAGACATACTGTAACGCCATCCTATACGTTTCTAATTCGTCTGCAGCCCAGATCCTGATCCAATATGAGATTCGTCAGCTGTGTGTGTTGATTCAGGGGTTCGGAAGCAAGAGCCAATCTTAGCAGCAATTTTGGAGCACTTAGGGGTAGTTAATAGCATTCATATAAAAAGTAAATTCAAAATAGGTGCAAGGAAACAGCCCTGACAAACTCCCCTATGAACTTTAAAACTCTATGTTAATTCTCAATTATGACTTCATCAGATCTGGAAAAAAATATCTGAATTAAGCTTCCTTGTAAATAAATAATATCAAGCAAGGGAGGTGGCATCTTAAATCGTGCACATACACATGCCAGAGTTTTTCCCTAGGAACAGCATCAAATGCCTACCAATGTGACAAAAAGATTTCCCCTGTTCATATCGACCACTTTCAATCTAATCAAAAGAAAATAGAATACCCGGTCGATTGTTCTAGTTTTCGGTTTGAACCCGGCTTGAAAAAGGGCTCAGTGTAGTGGCGACTCGCAGGTGGAGTGCTGTGGGGTGGTGGGGCGGGTGGGGAAGGGGCAGGTTGGGGGGAAGTGGAGTCGGACATACGATAGCCAGGAGTAAAGTAAGTAAATAAATAAATACAAAACTATTTACCTTGCGCTCACTGCATCGCCGAGTTTGTGATGCAGCAAACGTGAGGTTAATAGCTTATTTATTTACTTACTTTACTCCTGCCTGTCGTTTGTCCGACTCCACTACCCCCCACCCTGCCCTTTCCCCACCCCGCCCCACTGCCCCGCAGCACTCCCTCTGCAAGCCGCCACTGGCTTAGTGCGTCTTTTTCCGACATTGTATTGTATTGTATTGTATGTTGGATTTATTTATTCAGCTCATGAAACTGTCAAGGACCTGCTCACAAAATATTCTCAGATGTTTGTTAATTAGGCTAATGGGGCGGTAGTTGCTGAGTTCAGATCTACTTCCCTTCCTAAAGATAGGGACTATGGAAATCAAAGCGCCTTTGAATATGGCATTGGATAACGCATTGATGGTAGGTTCAAAAATAAACAATTCAGCTAGTATTTTATGGAGTACTGGTGCTTTTATTTTTTTCTGTGCATTTACCGCTCTGACTGTCCTTTGAAGAGAAGGCAATTCGTGCACTTTGGCCTTTGGTTAAGTTTGTTAGCATTGTAAACTCATGACCATCAGCTTCATGACGCTCAGTCTGAAGAGACTAAACGTGTGTAACCCATTGATTGCTCTGGATATGCAATTCTGGTCTCATCAGATTCTTCCTGTCACCATGATTTATTAATAGCCAAATATCTTTTGCATCTTTGTCCCTGCAGGCCTGCAGTAGTTTGTCCCATGTCTTTGTGTCTTATTGAATATTTGCTCTCTTAATGCTATCCTGATACAGTCTCCGAGTCTGATTTTATCCCTGGTGCCCATTTTTAGTGCAGGTTTTATGCAAGTTTTATGCCGGTTTTCAATCACTTGACTGGGGGTGAATGTTTTGATTTGTTCTGCATTCCGTCCAGCAACTGTGTGTCTTTTGCTTTCTTGCCCTAAGTGCACCAGGTATGCCCAGACGTAGCTCCCAGGCTCACTGTGCCACTGAATTCAAGCCTTCCTGGCTGATGAGGGGTGAAACCCTGAAACCGGTCCTAGGATGCTTGTTTCCGGTCTAGGGAGGACCTGACTTGGCAGTTCGAGCAGGACTGTTCCCATGAGGCACAGGGTCAAGACTGGTTTGCATATGCTCAGGTCTAAACTGGGGTGGCATGGTGAGCAAAAAAATGAGAGATTTAACCCAGATCTCTTGACTAGGGGTGAATGTTTTGATTTGTTCTGCATTCAATCCATCAACTATGTGTCTTTTGGTTTTCTATCACAGCACACAATATTAAGCCATTCCCTATCTATCATCCTTGTAATTCTTAGTGAATAATTGTTTTAGATTACTAAATAATAGATGCCTCTCTAATATCAAGGAAGGGTGATTTGTGCTGTGACTAAAAAACTCTAAAGTAGGAATTATAGTGTCATAAGGTTGCTTCAGTGTTGTAGGGTTGCTGGTGATATTTGGCCATTTCATGCCCCACTTGTCATTTATCAGTGCAATATCAGCCACCCATATGCTGGAAATTCTTGCGGCATCTGGGATACTGTTAGCTGATAGATGGAGAATTAGAGGATCATGGTCACTCTCCTGCCTAGAGCCAATGGGTGCAGATCCCAAAGTATGTCATCAATCTTATGTAGGGACCACTTTTAAAAGTAGGAGGTGCGTCTGAGTCTGGGGGAGTGTTGTTGCACACCAGTAGGCTATGGCTCACAGAGATGCCGATCAGTTGCAGAGCTGAGCGAGATAACTGGATTTTAGCCAGAGTACTGGGTTGGGGAACACACCAGTATTTGTCCTCTTCACTTCCCACCTAGAAGCCTGAAAGGTTCAATTGTCATGTAAAAACCTCCACCTATCAGAAAGAAGAATTCATTGCTATACTTAGATTGTACACTATCCAGCAGTCTCAAAGTCTCTTATTGCATAGACTTGTTAATACATCTAATATGGATTTTAAGTAAAATAATGGGTTTATAGTTTTTCAGGGTGATTCTAAGTGCTAGCATATCAGGTGAACACATTGTAATTTGCTTTAAGTTATACTGGAAATAAGTTTTTACCCACACACACAGTTCCCTGAAGGTCTGCCTTTATTTCAGCCATAACTTAATAATGTTTCTATAAAAGATCCCCAGTAAGCATCAGCTATTTTTGCTCTTAGGCCAGAGATATTCCAACTCATCATAGTTACCTTCCTTGGTGTATGACAGTCTGTTTTTATGGGATTCCTGGACCCACCCCATGCTTTAGATTGGACAGGCCTAGAGTTGTGAGAAATATCGCTATGGGGTTCTCTATCTCTAGGTCCCTTTACATTCTAGTGGGGTTGAGTTACATGGAGATGTGCAGGTTTATCTGAGATATTTGAATCAGATTGTCCATCACAAGTGTTGGTGCTATAGTCATTCGCCTGGTAACTCAATACATTATCAGAACGGGTAGTCATTTGCAAATCAATGAGGTTGAGGGCCTTCACTCTGCGGTTGGTTTGGGGATGGAGAAATTGTGTTAGTCATTACCTTCTCTGCTCTCTTTCTATTTACCCACCCACACTTTGCTAGTCAATGCTGAAGCAAGTTTTGGGGGAGCTTGTTTGACTGAGAGGACTGCAACCTGGGTTCCACTCAAAAGTGATTCTTCCAGAATTCATGGGGTACCCGCTCCTGCCACTTGTAGTGCCGGAGCACAGAGCACGAGCTCATAGCATGGAGTACGGGGGCTGACTGGACATACCCAGCTGGGTCACATAGGTTAGCCCCACTCCCAAAAGCCTGGGAATCCACGGCTTCTCCATCACTGTTCAGCTGAGGAGGACCCACGAGGACACATGAAGGAAGCAGTGAGGGAGCACGAACTGGCCACCTCAAGCCAATCACCAAGTGAGTTTCAGAATGCTCGCTCTACAGACAGACTTGGGCATCTCCATCCACTGGCCTCACCAGCTGACCACTCCAACAGCCCGCAAAAGCCAGTTAGCCCATCTGCACAGCATAGCCAGCCAAGACTCAACTGGTCCCAGCAGCTACAGGTGCCAGGAGGCCAGCGGTGAGAGTAGTAAGGCTGGCGAGATGAGGCGGGGTAATGTTAGGCGAGGTGTGCAAGAGCACAGCATTAGACAAAGGCTGCAGTGGGAAGACCTGCTCCTGCAGAAGGGGCTTGACTAGGCCCAGGTGTGGCTGGTGAGGGAGTTGGGTGCTAGGCCCTCGCTTCTGCATCCACACACCTAGGCACTCACCAGAAAGCAACCGGACAGCGGCCATAAAATACCCCAAGAACACTGAAAGCAGTCCTAGTCTTCATAAGCTATTAGCCAGTTTCCGTTACATCGCAACATCACGGTATTGCCGTAGCACCTCCCGATATAACATTGGGAATTAACTTTTCCCAATATCATCAATGATTCACCAGATTACTTCAGGTCTTCACTGACATTGAGAGCCCCATGACGGCCTCTCCTGCTTCAACAGATGACATAATCTTAGCATAGTACAAAGGGCACAGGCCACCAGGTGATAGGTGAAACCATGCTCATACAGAGACTGTTTACGTAGAGAGCAGTGGCACCCGGCACCCAGCTGTGGCACATCCGTGTAGCATCTTTGGTCTTTGACAGAGAGATTAAGAATTAAAGGCCCAAGCAAGCTACCCACTCCATTCTTACTTGGGTAGAAACTGTCCTACAGGCTTTTCCACCAGCGGCTTACCAGCACGATAGCTAAACTGAGGGGTCTACAGATAAATGCCCAATTAGCTGATGCAGCACGAGAGCCTGGGTGACGAACTCCACTCCGCCAGACGAGTTTGCAGAGTTCTGCCAACTCTACCTCATGTATTGTTTTATCGGTATTTTGAATTGTCTATACCAAAACGCGGTTTCCGAGCAAGTGATTTCGGACGAGCAAAGACGGCACAGCGGAACCCAAGCAGTACGCCAGCGGCAAACGGGCGCCTTACAAACAAGTGTTGTGGCACAGACAATTCAAAATGACGATAAAACAATACATGAGCCTCTACAGAGTGGCTGTTTGGCTGCACGCCATCCACTAGGAAGATTGATTCTGGTACAATAATAAGATTGTTGGTCCTGAGGAGAAATCCGCATTGGGGATTTCGAAACGCGTCGACCTGTTTTATTGGGTTCTTGTGTCAAAATCGAAATTAGTATATAAATAGTGTTTATTAAATAGGATTAATACTGATGTATAGGTGCTTAGTACATTGATTACTATCTGTATTCATTGGTTATAAATTTACATGAAGCTAAATTGTTTGACACTAGGCCCTTAGTATTTTTTGCTTTGTGGTATGAATGTAGATGGATGAATGTGCTTGGCCAAAGTGAAAGTGTGGATGTGTTGTAAATATTGTATACATTGTTTTGTATAGAACGTTGTCATTGTAATGTTTTTTTCAAATCTCTTGTATATACACATGAAAATCATTTGCTTATGAAAATAATTTTTGATCTACTAGTGCTAAAATAAATGAATAAACTAGTGATGCAAATAAAAATCTGGATCCTTATGTCTTGTCCATAGGGGCCACTCTAAAAATCAGTCAAAATATATCCAGTACTGGCAGTTGTGTTGTTGTTTAGGTCACCTGCAGAAGAAGCATCAAAGCCACTCCACGGCCTAAGGAATGAACAACAACATCTCAGAACACAGTCACATTGGGAGCCTGGTTAGGTAGAGTAAATCAGTCCAGTCTGCCTCCTAACTAAACAGCAAGCAGGGAACTTATTAGGGTCAATCAACTCCACCCTGGTTGCAACGATAAATGCTTTGACTTGGCAGTTAGAAAAATTAGAATTACAACTGCATCTGATTCATGCCTTAGCAACGTTAATCACCAAGATGGTCAACAAACTTGATGTCCTGGAACAGGATGACAAAGTGCTTGCACAGCTGAAATTGGAAAACCAACATGTGCTTGCTATTCAAAAGTTGAAAAACGAATGGGTATATGTACAATGAACTGGTGGCACACGGGTCAGCTCCAAAATTGCTAACGCTGCGCTGCGCTCCTACAGTTAAAAAACTGCAGGATAAAACACACCACTGCGTTTCCCCTAGCACTCGCTAAGCTGGCTAGCGCCAATGCAGGCACCCTTGCACCATAGTGCAAAGGTGCCTGTGTTGGGGAGAATGATTGTTTATGTGCAGGATGGTGTCTCTTCCTTACACACAAATAATCCAGAATGGCAATTTGAAACTCCTATGCCGGCAAAATTGATCCTCACCCAGCAATATTCATCTCAGACCACACCCAAAACCTCAGCCTCGTACTCGATTCATCACTCACCATCAACTGACAGGTCAACGCCGTCACCTCCAGCTGCTTCAACACCCTAAGCATCCTTCGAAAGACCTTCAAATGGATCCCCCTGGAGTCAAGGAAGACAGTCACCCACGCACTCATCACCAGCAGACTGGACTATGGAAAGGCTCTCTACGCTGGGCATTAACAAGTCCTGTAAGACTTGGCATCATTGGTGTGAGTCTCCCTTCCATTTGTTACTGATTGCCTCCTGTTTTTGATATGTTTTGCTGGTTAGATGTTTTGGGCACTGTGCCACTGCTATTCAGTGCCACAGTGCAAGTGCTCCTTATGTTAAATTGATGTACTGATTAGTGACTCCATGATTGGGTTATTTGATTTACTTGTCAGACCCTAGTACAGTGCACCATGTGTGCCCAGGGCTTCTAAATCAAATGCTGCTGGTGGGCTTGCAGCACTGGTTGTGCCACCCACAGAAGCAGCTTGTAAAGTGTGTCTCAGGCCTGCCATTGCAAGGCCTGTGTACAGTCTTTGACTGCCATGTCGATTTGGCAAGTGCACCCACTGCCAGTCCCTAAACCCTAAACCTTCCCTATTCTTCATATCAGACACCCCTATGGTAGGCCCAAGGGCAGGGTGCATTGTAAATATAAGGTAGGACATGCCCTGGTGTGTGTAGCATTTCCTAATAGTGAATTATAGACATTTTCATTTTTCACTATTGAAAGGGTATCTGTTCTCCATAGGCCAGAATGGGCAGTTAGATTATTCAAATTTAGTATGCCTGAACTCAGAATGATAAAATGCATCTTTTAGTAAAGTTGGTTTTAACAATATGCGTTTGAAAATGCCACTTTTAGAAAGCAGGAATTTTCTTGTCTAACTATCCAAGCCTGCCTCTGCTAGGTTGTGTCTTCCTTGTCTGAAGTTTGAGTGACAGGGCTGGGGGATTCCTGGAGACAGGATGAGTCAGCCCAGTGGTGAATAGAGAGATCTGCATCTAGATGGGAGGGAGGAGTTGCACCTGGGACCTGAATAGGGCTGGGCCTTCCCTCCACAATGCTGGCTCCACCTCCTGTTGTGTGACTGATGTCTCTGCCCTGCACTGTGAAAGGAGCTAAGGAATCATGTCAACAAACTGCTCCAAGGCTGTGCCTTCCCTCCACAATGCTGGCTTCACCTTCTGTGGGTCGTCTGATGTTTTTGCCCTGCACTGTGAAAGGAAAGAAGGAGTCATGTAAACAGTGCTCCAGAACTGGTTTGGAATAGGCAGAGGCTTCTCTGCCTTCAGAGAACAAAGAGAAAAGTAGTATAAATATTGGGACCCAGACCCAAGAACTTGAGATCACTTCTGGGAACAAGACTAACCTTTTGCCAAGGAGAAGAACCAAGGAAGCTGCAGGAGTTTGGACTGCCCCTCTGCCAGTGTGCTGTTTGCTTGGTTGGCCTGCAGTCATTTTTTTTATTGCCAAGGAAAGGAGAAGGAACTTTTACAGAACTTTCATCATCTTGCAGAATATTACTCCAAGGGCTTGAACTTGTGCTTGCCTCCTTCTGAAGTCTCGGGGACAAAAGACTTCACCTCCAGCTCCCCTCAGAGTTTTCTTGCCGGGAATCCTGTCAGCAGACACCTGAGTGTCGCGGGAAGCTGGAAGCGTGACACATGTTATGTTATGGTATGTTATGTTAGCATAGCTTGTATAGCGCCCATCTGCCCCAGCGAAGGGGCGTCCTGGCGCTTTAGCTACAGAGTAAGAGACGCACAGTGATAGGAAAACAAAACACCAGCGGAACTACAGTGGGTTAAACTGATGAAAAAAGAATAGTTTGGACAGCTTTCCTGAACGCAAGTAAGCAGTCCAGACCACGGATCTGCTCCTGCAAAGAGTTCCACAGCCTGGCCGCCAGGTAGCGGTAGGAACGCCCTCCCGCCCGGCTGCGCTTAACCCGGGGGACAGCGACCAACTGCCGGCCTGCCAATCGTAGCCTACGTTTAGGAACATACAGAGTGAGCAGATTGCTCAACAGACTGGGGTGGGCAGATTTCACAATTTTAAAAGAAAGGCACAGCACCTTAAATTGTATTCTACTCTTCATCGGGAGCCAGTGCAGTTTACGAATAGTGTCAGCGGCAGGGCAGAATCGTGGAAGGCCTACCAGCGCTCTTGCAGCAGCATTTTGAACACGTTGTAGCCGACATATTTTGGCCTGATTGGCCCGAGTAGGAGCGAGCTGGCATAGTCGAGGCGTGAAAGAATAGTAGCCTGTATAAACACCTGACAAGTAAATGTAATGTAATGTAAATTGATACTTGTATAGCGCACTACTCACCCGCAAGGGTCTCAAGGTGCTTGTACGAATACCGCTGTGGAACCCATCCTGGCTTTCCCTGTGAGGCGTCCACTCCTGGGCACCCCCAAGGTGGAGGCCAGGCATCCTTAGCGTTGTGGGGGCCGTTGTGGAGATTAAGCAAGCTATTGCCCAGAGTTGCAGAGTGGGACTCCATGATTGGAATAGGCACCGAGGCGAGAATTATCAGGTCCATGAAATTTTGAGCCCAAGACCCGCCGAGGCGGGGAATTGAACCCTGGTACCAGGCTAGACCTCTGCATCAGGGTCTGCCGCTCTAACCATTGAGCCACACTTCTCCATTGATCAAAGAATTTCAGAAGGGGCTTGAAACACCGCAGCAAGCCAAGACAGGTACCAGCTACTTTCCTGGTATGATCCTGGAAGTTCAGGGAGGCATCCATCCAGAACCCAAAATTTTTGACCAGGGTTGTTGGCGTGTGAGCTATACCCAGAATGGATGGCCACCATTGCTCAGTCCAAAGATTAACATTTGATTAACACATCGAGAGAAGCGTGCTGCAGCTGTTGCCATCGCATCACCGGAGAAGCGTGACACCCCCACCAAACGTACACGGATCGTCTTCATGTCGTCGCATCAAGGGCGTCATCTTATCGTATCGCATCCGGATTGTCGCATCGCGGCGCCATCTTGCGCATCGCAACCAGGTCGCAGGACGAGAATCTACGCATCATCTCCGCTCCGGTAAGGATCAAGACGCATCCCCTTCTCTGCGCAAGCATGGAGGCACGATGCATCATCTCCCCTGAAGCACGGAACCGACGCATCTCTCCCTCTGCAAGCCTTTTGTTTGTTTTGCGTTACGCATCCAGGTACTTTTGTGAGAACTGTGTCGCATTTATCACCTTCTTGAACTAAGTAACTTTTACCATCTTTAAGTCAACTTTAAGTACAGTATTGTGGATTTTTGTTGTTTGTGGTCTTGTGTTAAGGCTATATAAAGAATACTTATTTTTATAAAACCTGTGTGGTGTCCATCTGTAGTGGTTTCACTGTATTACCATGTATATTCACAAATGCTTAACACACTGCCTCTGAGATAAGCCTGTCTGCTCGTGCCAAGCTACCAAGGGGGGTGAGCAGGGGTTATCTGGGAGTGTAATCCCCTTGTCCTGACTTAAAAGCAAGGGTCCCTATTTGGACAAAGGTGTATACCATTGCCAACTGGAGGCCCCCAATTCGAACAAGTCCCTACTACACAAACTCCAGACAATACAGAACACCGCGGCCAGACTCGTCCTCGGCATCCCCCGGCACGAACACATAAGCCAGCACCTATGGAGACTCCACTGGCTCCCCGTGGAGAAGAGAGTCACCTTCAAGATCCTTTCTCATGCCCACAAATGCCTACATAACAATGGACCCAAATACCTCAACGACAGAATAAACTTCCACGTACCCAATAGAAACCTCTGATCTGCCAACCTCGCACTTGCTGAAACCCCACGTATCCACAGAGCCAGAGCAGGCGGAAGATTGTTCTCTCACATTGCGGGCTAGACCTAGAATGAACTACCGACAGACATCAGACGCGCTTCCTCTCCTGGACACCTTCAAGAAGGCTCTCAAGACCTGGCTCTTCGACTGAACGGACATACCCCTCCCTCTCAGTGCCTTTAGACCCCCACGGGTGAGTAGCGCGCTTACAATTCCCTGATTGATTGAACATGACATCTTAAATAGATCAAATTTGCTGCAACTTTTGAAAATCATTCCGATTTTATCAAGCATAACCACGAAAGACATCTTGTGGTAGAATTCAGAATCCTAGCAAACAGCAAGCATGGAAGAGAATAAGCTATACTAACACTAAAAAGTCCCCCACTAGCAGCAGAAATCTTGACAAGAAAATTGACCTTTGAAGAGTGGGACACCAAGATCATGAAACTGGAGGCATCTAAGTGCCCACACTTATTGAAGGAAAAAGGAGAGCCGGTAAAGACACAAGCGCACCCACACAGCATTCTAAGAGGGGCAGGACATTCACAACTAATCCTGCCCTAGATTAAGTTGCAAATTTCATGATTTTATTCAAACAGAACCAGTTGTGGCTCCTCCGCTAAGGCGGAGGAGAGTCGCTCCACTGCTTTAGCTGCAAGCTAAATACAAAAAATAAAATTATAATAACGTTTGTTGTTCGCATTTTATTTTTTTAAATTCTGCTTGCAGCTGAAGCCACTGGGGAAGGGCTGGGATCCCCTTGTCACAGGGGGAGGAGATGTGGCAGCACCTAAAGTGTGCATGATGCTTTGGCCAACCATCTCGGGCCAGCGCCATGCATACTCTGCATGTTCTCCACGCAGGCTGTATTACAGCCTGAACAGAGAACATGCACAGGCTGCAAGTCCCTGTCTGAGCACCGAGCAACTGTGCTCAGATCAATCACAATGGTACTATGGCAGCGTTATGATTGGTCAGGGGATTCTGGGTAGCTGTGTGCTTCCTGCCGAGAGGAGGATAGAGAAAGAAGAGGCGGAAACTGGCTGTCTGCGGTAAAGAGGTAGGTGCTATTTTTTAAAATTATTCCCCACCTTCCTTGTTCCCCTTCTCCACTCACAACACCATCCCTGCTTGGTAGCAGCTGCTACTGAACAGAATGGGCCCAACCAGGAGAATTGCTCTGGAGTCCAAATAGAAAAAACATCTAAAAGATTGGGGTTGGTAGTCGTCAACCCTCTTGAGTGACACCCAAAACTACCCCGATCATAAACAGACACCCACCGTAGATAAGCCCAGAAAGAAAGCAAAACAAAGATAATATTATTATTACTATTATTATATTCTTATATAGCGCCAGATTCGACCCCCGAAGGGGTATCTCCACGCTTGCCTGGGGAACCCGTCCTGGCTTTTCCCTGTGAGTTAGCCCCTACAGGGCATCCCCAAGGTGAAAGCCAGGCATCCCGCCGCGGGGGGGCCGTTGTGGAGATTAAGCAAGCTTAATGCCCAGAGTTGCAGAGTGTGAACCCACGATTAGGTCAGGCACCGAAGCGAGAATTATCGAGTCCATGGACATTTGAGCTCAAGATCCTGCCGCGTCGGGAATTGTACCCTGGTCCCGGGTCTGACCTCTGCTTCAGGGTCTGCCTGCTCTAACCAGTGAGCCACACTTCTATCAAGGAACATCACTGGGATGTCAAAATTACTTGAATCTTTACCTGAAAACTTGTCCATAAAGAATGGCAACCTATTTTGTCTTCAGGAGACCTGGTCAACAAGCCCTACAACAATTCCTGGATTCCCTGAAGTACACCAAGCAGCAATAAAAACAAATATCTTTAGGAGGCCCTCAGGTGGCCTATCAATATGCAAGTATGAGCTTAGAACTGAAACTAAAAAAGACTGAAGCACACAATGAAATGATTCGATTAGTCACTTTGGACAGCCTGCAGGTAAATTACCAGCCGCCAAAGATACTGCTGGCCAATGTTTATTTCAGGTGTTTTGGACCAGTACAAGTTGACAGGTTGACTCAATTATGCAAATCTCCAGAATCTGTGCTTTGAGAATATGCCAACTATGAAGTCATAATTTGTGGCAACTTCAACCTTGGTCACCTGGGAAGAGCACTGACAGACCCCACCTTAGCAGGCAGTGGCATCATCCTTTGCACTCTACTTACAAAACAAAGGGCCAGATGTATCAAAGGGTTTTACCCTTTCTGTGTCTATGGGAAAATGTGGTCATACATATGGCCCAAAGTCTCAAGTCCATCCAACCCACCCTGAAAAACAAATCAGCAGCTCCAAATTTCCCAAAATTCTTCAAGGGAATAAACACCCTGACGTTTTAAAGTCCCTAGAGTACTTCGAAATTCCAACCCACCATGAGTGGGATCATTTCCCTCTTTCCACTTCCATAAAAACTAGTACCAGCGAGCCAAAAGATCTGAGAATAGTGATGAATGCAGGCAGCTGATGAAGAGAATAAAATGGGCTCAGTGTATATGCAGAGATGTACAACTTGGAAATCCTCCAGAGGCTTACACCTCAAAAAACAAAATGGCAAATACTGACTGGACAACTGTGATATAATTATCAATGAAATACAACAAACTTTAGGTCATCAGGCACCTACAAGCCCCTTCCTAAAAAACGTCATAAAATATCAAAACAACACATATCAGAAAGCAAATGGAACGTACGAAGGCTCCAACAATTGTGGCAAAAAACAAGTGGCAATAAAATCAATATTACGGTCCTTAAACAAACAACCATCATCAAAAGTGCTTGCTTTTGGTTATGCACCATAAAAGCATAGATAAAATCAATAAAAATAAAACATTCAATGAAACATTTCATATGGGTTACAAAGGTTAAAAGAAAAGCGGTCTAGACACACTGCCATTTGGCTATATCATATATTTGTGAGAAAAGCATATAAAAGATGCATGTTCCTACTTATAAGTTTTCAGAGGGAGAGTTAGTTGCCCTAGATTCAAATCAGCAACAGTTCATGGAAGACAACGTGGGTCCTTGTTGCAAAGTCATCCTGTGTCCTGGGCACCCCCAACTTTTTGCTGACTGGAACTGGTGGTAACTAACTCTGACTGACACTAGGCTCTGTTTATCCAGGCCCAGGACCAGTGCCAAGCTGAAAGGAACACATTAGAATACAGTTAAGACACCCAAAATACATTAGGGCACACTATGGTATGGTGGGGTACCCATGTAATTGGCATGACCTACCCCATAAGCCCCTAGTATATAATAGGACAGGGGATTAAAACTACCTAGAAGTCCCCAGTATCCTGGGGCATGGCAGTTTAGAGGCCAGCAGATTTTCTGCACTAGCATGTGGGCAGTGCTGAAGCCTGAGGGCAGTTTAAAAGCAGCACTGGTTGCCAGGACTGCTTTTAAACAGTAAATTGTGCCCAAACTCAACGTTGGTGGTAGGGGCACTTAAAAATGGAAAACCTACAATGTTTTTGCATATTAGGGACCCCCAGGGTCACCCCTAGGTGTCGGTGTCCCAGGGGTGGGGGGTCAATTACCTATAAGGTACACCCTTATAAGACGAGTTTCTATATGCCTGGGTAAAGTGAAATTTCACATTTCACTCCTCAAATTGTTTTAAAGTGCTGTTCAAATTCGACTTGAAGCACTGGGTAAGGAGGATCTGCAATATTTATGAAGATTCATAACCCCTAAAGTCTTCCTATGTGGCATAGGGGGTTGGGGTCCTGTAGAAATTAGGGATATACTTATAAAATATGTTTTTATAAGCCCTGGTGCTAGAAAACTGGCCCAAGTCATTTTCCCCATTGCAAACCCCATGGCCCATAGGTTAACATGGTAGGAAGTTGTTAATTAATAAATATTGATAGGAGAGGACTAGCCGGACCATTCAAAGACTTCCCAGAATGGTAGTAGTAAATCTAACAATATTATATTGTTGAATTTCTCCTAAAGTGTACATACAAGAAGTCATAAGACTTTCTTGTTTGTAAGTCCAAATTCAGCCTTCCAGTGGTCTGCCCTGATGGTCAGAGTTAAGTGGATTAGCCAGGCTGCTTTGAAGAGGTGATGAAGAACCCCTAGGGTTAATCACTCTGCAGGGAGGGCTGTGTGCTGGTCTATAGGATTGCCAGGCCAGGGGGTGGAGTCGTAAACCATGCACTTCAAAGGCAGGCCTGGGTTTCAGTTTCACTTTGACACTCTTGACCCAGAGTCAGGGCTAGGCTTAAGGAAGGTATGTGCAGATGGTAGGGGGAGAGTCCCTGGAATTAAACCTTCCCAGGTGGTGTGTTTAGCCAGCTCTTACCTCCTTGCTGGAAAATGAGCCATTATGGATTTGGAAGATTGGTGCACTCTGGGACAAAATATTGGATGTGGTCATAACTATGACTATGAGGAGTTGCCCTACTGTCATTGGTCAGAAGTGACCTGGTGCTTGACCCAGATAATTTTTAATAAGTATCTGAGAGGGGCAGAGCCCTCCAGATCTACTGCTTGAAACTTACTGAAGCAAGAAGTGCCCTGCTGAGAAGTTTTGCTGCGCAAAGATTTCTAAGGCCTGACCTTTGAAGACTGCATCAAGTGAAACTGCAGCCCTGTGGATTACCTTGCTGCCAAAGGACTTAAGAGTGGAACTCCCTGCAAGTTACAGGTTAACAGAGCTCACCTGGACAGCCCCACAAAGAATTCCCTGCCTGGAGTACCAGTGAATTTGTAAGGGTGTTGTACAAGTGGATTGCGGAATTGAAGTTTCACACTTTCAAGGACCCTCTTGGAGATTCTAAAACCTTGGATTGTGTGTTGGATACTTTTGGACCCGCAAGCAGAACTTCAGGAAGGAGTTCTAACTGGACTCGCCTGCTGGAGAAGGCAGCACAACACAGTGGTGAGATATTCTCCAGAATACTTTCTGAAGGTCAGAGAAAACGAAATGACTAAAAGTGGCACTGTTGGTTTCTAAGCACTAGAAAGTGACTAAACTTTAAAAATTAATATCTCTGGTTACCTATAGTAGATTTTTTTTGTTTTGCTGTCATTAAAAAGATAAAAATATTACCTATTTTTTATAAATTGGTGTCAGATTTTTAGGGTTCGCCTGCTGATGCGCTTGCGCATAGCTGGCGAGCTATATTGTGGCTTAAACAGAGGTTAACCATCTCGGCAATTTGTTGCAGTGCCCGAGAAAAACCAGCTCAATGCGCAAGCGCATTGGCAAAAAGCGCGTGCACATCAAAGCCACCAGCCTCCTCAAGCATCTCAAGCTTCCCCCAGCTGGCATTTCTCCTCCCCTAATTATTCACTGCACGGCCGGCCGGCACATCAAAGGCTGCTGCTCCCGGCCCCTATTCTTCCTTTCTTGCCTCTCCCCGCCCCCCCTCCCCACCACAGCAATGCCGAGGGCTTATTTCTAACGTAATTGGAATTCTGCCCCAAATCTCGGCTGGCTTGTCTAGACCAAAGCACAGCACATGTGGCTTCACTAGTGAAGCACATACGATCATAGCCGCCTCAGCGTTTCCTGTCTTTTGCTGCGTAACCATGTTTAACCTTATCGCATGATTACCACAGAGATGTATTATAATTCAGCAAACTCAGGCTAGATGCTTCTGGGTCGTGCGATAATCGGAGGCTGTCATTCCACGTCTGGAAGGATCTCTGCAGGCCTCGGGCTGGAGCGAATCTTGTCAGTGATGACACAGCTCTGTGCACATGGCGGCATCTTAAATCCCTATCAGCAGCACCTGGGCAACTCGCGGCACATAAACAAGCAGTCCCTTGAGATTTGCGCGTGGACAGTACTACACCTCCCGCTCAAAAGGCGCAATAGACTTCATTTAACTAATCTATGCATACTTAAAGATCTTCTTGTGGAAGCACGCACGGCTACATTTGTTTGTTTATACAACACTTGTATTATTTTATTGGGCATTTATTTAATTTAACATGGCTGCACAAATTTGTTTGCATACTTTTGCTCATTTTCGCTGTTTGACCAGCAATGTATGACTGTATAAACTTGTTTATTACAGACAACAGGAGCATTCTTTTCTGGATAAATGTAACCCCCAAAGAACCCGCCCCCACCATGTGAGGAGCTTTCAATCAAACAGCAAGCATAGCAGCTGTTTTCCCGGCCGCTTTTCCCCCGGCCACTTTTACTTTAATACACACTTTAGCTCCTTCTTATCTCTTTTCCCCTCCCCCTCTCGCCAGCCACATTTCTTTGCTTCCCTCTCTACCCCTCCCTCCACCGGCTTTCCTTCTTTGTCTTTCCTCCCACATCTCTCCATTCCATTCCCTCCCGTGCTGCTCTCTGTCTTATCTCCTCCCTCTTCCTTTATCTCCTCTTCCTCCCCGGCACAGAAAGCTCTTGTGACCCGCAGTCCCTTCCCTCGCGTACTCTCCCTCCTGTCGCCCTGATATCTATCACCAGTCACCGCGCTCACATCATTCTCCTGTCTCTGCCCGTCTTTTCTTCTCACGGTCTCCTCTTTCTGTCTCCATATTTTACGAACAGCCGCCTCCCTTCCTGCCCTCTTCCCGCAGTCTGCCTCTTCCTCCCCCGCCATGTTAAACTGTTGTTTTCCATGATGTGCAGAGCAGCACCGCCCGGCCCAGCCCCACTCCCAATCTTGTGTCTAGTTTTACCGGTGCAAAGTGTGTCTGTACTTCTCTCACGTGAAGCTTTAACTGCGTTTTTGCACTGTGGCCCACGGCTGTGTCAGTCCAGTTTTCAGAGAACAATTTTCACAATCGCATGTCCACTGTTGGTGCTTACGGTTAATCATTCCTACCTTCGTTCTGTGCTCATCCCGACCCCTCTAGCTCTCCATTTCATCATACTCTTGTCTCTTATTTTCTTGTCCATTGTTTCAAGCTTTTTTAAAAGTTTTGTTTTCATTCTTCTGTCCTTTTCCTGTTTTGCATTTTCTATTTATACCCGTTTCTTCTTTTGTTGGTCCATTTTTCTTTCTTTTTTTCCTTATTTGTAATATCAATACATCTAAGTCATGTAAATACAAAACATGTTGCATTACAAATGCTATAGGTGTCACATTTGCGAAAGTTATAACTATTGGCATTGTAAATGACAAAGCTATTAATTTAGCTATTTTAAAAAATAACACATAAATAAAAAAAAATCATTTATAAGACCAATAGCTCAAACTTTCCTAATGCGAGCAGCCCTATTGCATTTCCAATGCTTGTTATTTTGTATTGTGTCTTAATTATTTACTAAAATTGTGTTTTTAAATGCTTTGCATACCTGTCTTTGAAGTTAAGCCTGTCTGCTTGCAGCCACTTTACAAAGGGTTGAGCATAGGAATAATTTTCTAAGACCTATGCCGAGTCCTATCATGTGTTAGTAGTGGCCTTATTGCCAGTGGCAGACCTACATTTGCCCCAACCAATAACCCACTTTCCAACAGTCCAAAAAACTTTAAAGAGCATTCTTGAGCTCACAGGTAGATCTTTGCATAGCAAGTCAGATGACTGGTTTGAGGTTTTTGCACATAAGGCCATCTGTTCGGGACCTCACTATAGCAGCATACATATACAGCTAAAATGGAGTACAACGCAAAACATCAAACCAGATAAAAACACATAAGTGTAGAAGAGCCCCCTTGGTGCATGGCTTTTAGGTGCATAGCCCCAAGGACTCTGACAGGCTAACAGGTAGACGATTTAAAATAGTTTCATTTAAGAAACGTGATAGCAAATATATATGATGTATATTAAAATCCAGAACAAGCAATTCTAATCATTAGGGGCACATATAAAACATAGATTTAGGCTGTATGACCCTAGATGTCAACTTAAGGCACTGAATGCGACAGGCTACTGTTGGGACATAGTGTTTGAACAAATGGTTCAACTCCAATGAAGAAACTTGTCTACTGCGCACACTGTTGCTTCATTTGTTTTGAAACTCAGCAGCCTGAAGGCAGTATAACACTGTTTCAAGCCAAGTTGTCGGCAAATATATTTTTTTCTTTTCTGAGTTTTATATAGTGCTTACATGACCCGGGGGTATCAGAGCGCTTTACAGCATACATAAAAGTTAAAACATAAGCAATAAAGTACAGTGAGAATCAACAAGGATATTGGGGACCAAGAGGAATGAGGTAATTGTCCGGATGCATGGATATGGCGGTTGAGGAGAAATTCTTTTTGTTGTCTCTTGAAGATCGTGAAAGAGGGATTTCGTCCTGATTTAAGTAGGGAGAGAGTTCCAGATTTTTGGGGAATTCCCAGAGAAAGAGCAGGAGAGGGCTTTTTGTTTATGTCTTTTTGGGGGGATTAAGAGGAGTGAGTTGGAGCTTCTTAGGTTTCTTGTTTGATCAGCTTTTGTGAGTTTAGCAGCGAAGAACTCCGGTTTTCCTGTGTGCAAGGCTTTATGTGTGAGGCAGGCCGTTTTGAAGGTGCAACGTGCTTCGATGGGTAGCCATTTTAGGGCCTGTAAAGTAGGGGTGATGTGGTAAAATTTCCTGGTCCCTGACACTATTCCTGCTGCTGTGTTTAGGGTGGCTCTCAAGGGGGCTGGGTGTGTTCTTGCTATCCCGGTTAGAATGGCATTACCATTGTCAAGTCTGGATTGAACTAGAGATTGGGTTGCAGTTTTTAGGTAATTGGGGGGTATGAAAGGTTTGATTTTGTTGAGGAGTTTTAGTTTGTAGAGGGCGCCTTTTGCTGAGGATTTGATGTCGAAATTCATGTTGAGGCTTGGGTCTAGAGAGATCCCTAGTGATTTGACTGAGTTTGCTGGAGTGAGTTTGCAGTTTAGAGAGGTAAGGTTTTTTAGCCATTCTTGGATCTGAGCGGGTTGCTTGTGATTTGAGAAGACAAGGAGTTGTTTTTTTTTTTGGTTGAGTTTGAGGTGGTTGAGAGTTAGCCAATGTTCTACTTTTGAAAGAGTGGAGTTTAGGCGGAGGATGTCATTGATGGAAGAGACTACAAGGTAAAGCTGGGTGTCAGCATAGAGATGGTGGTAAATGCTTGCTTGTTTTAGAATGGCAGTGAGTGGTTCCATGTAAATGTTAAAGAGTGTGGAGGAGAGGACTGAGCCTTGAGGAACACCGCGAGTTGAGGGGGAGGTGTCGGACATTGAGTTTTTGATTTTTATGAGTTGTGAGCGGTTATGTAGAAATGAGGAGAACCATTTTAGGACATTGCCATCAGCTCCGATGCGTTTTTGTAGGGCGTCTAAGAGTAGGTTGTGATCAACCGTGTCAAAAGCAGCTGATAGGTCGAGGAGGACAAGTAGGCAGCATTTGTTGGAGTCAAGGGAGTTGTGAATGTCGTCTGCAATTCTCAGTATAGCGGTTTCTGTGCTGCATCCCTTTCGGAACCCAGATTGGTGTGAGTCGAGTAGGTTATTGGATTCCAGGTGTTGGTTCAGTTGGGAGAGAACACATCTCTCCAGGATTTTGGCTAGAAAAGGGAGGTTGGTGATGGGCCTTAAATTTTTGAGGTAATTTGGGTCGGCCTCAGGTATTTTTAGAAGGGGGTGACTTGGCCTAGTTTAAGGCCGTCGGGCATCAGTCCGTTGTTTAGAGAGCTGTTGATAATCTTTGTCCACAGTGGGGTTAGGGTGAGATTGAGGTTCTTGGCTAAGGAGGCGGGTAAAGGGTCTGCGAAATGGTTAGAGGGTTTGGAGTTAGCAATCACATTAGAAATGTTCTCTGCAGAGAGAGGGTTGAAGTTTTTTCACAGCTTGGTAGGGGATGGGGGGCTAGGGTGAGGGGTGGCTTTGGGGGTTCTTGGAGGAGCGGTCTCGGCTTCCGTGAGCGTGTTGTGGGCTGGTGATGGGAGAGGTTTCATTAGGGATGCGGATTTACTGTGTTGGGATTGAGGGTGGTGGTCTAGGGAAAGTTCAATATTGGAGATTTTGTCATCGAAGCATTTAACCAGATTGTTACAGTGAAGTTTGGAGGCAGGAGGATTAGCTTTGGTGGGCTTGGAGGTCTGTCTCTGGATGATGTTGAAAAGTTCTTTGGGGCGGTTTTTGGCTTTGTCTAGTGCGTTCCGGAAGAAGGAGCTTTCTCCTTGATTATGTGTTTTTTGTAGTTACTGCGTTCTTTCCTGAGTTGGGAGAGGTTGATAGTGGATGGGTTCCCTCTCCAGAGTATCTCAGCGGCTCTTACTTTTCTTCGCTCGGAGTTAAGGTCATTATTGAACCAGGCTCAGAAGGGGATGTCTCTAACTCTTTTAAGTTTTAGGGGGGCTAGTTGGTCAAGGGCAGTTGTCATAGTTTTGTTGTACAGAGTGGTGAGATCGACCGTGTTGAGTTTGTCCGTACAGGTTGGGAGCAGTGATGTTATGGTTTCTTGAAGGGCAGGGAGGGGGATGTCTTTGAAATTTCTGGTCCATTGGTGGGTGATTTGAGACTTGATTGGGGAGCTACTGTTTGGTTGATACTGAAAAGGATGATGTGGTGGTCTGACCAGTCGATTGGGAGAATGTTATTTATGGTTATAGTTTCGTTTCGGGCTATGATAGCATCTAAGGTAGAGTCCTTGTTGTGGGTTTGACCCTTGCAGTGTTGGATGAGCACGTTTGTGAGAAGTTCATTTAGGTACTGTATAGCAGTGTCATTTCCCTTGTTCCAAGGGAGGTTAAAGTCACCCAGGATGATGTTGTCAGAGTTTGCTAGGGAACACTGAGTTAGTAGGTCCGAGATTTGGTCACTGAACGCCACAGAATTTCCTGGGGGGTGGTAGATGAGATGGCATTTTGTTGTTTTGTTGTTTAGGCGTGTTATGATGGTGTTAAGGTATTCGAAGGTTGAGGAGTGAGTTTTGAGTTCAGCTATGTTGATGTTGTTCTTGTGGATAATGGCAATGCCGCCACCACGTCGGTCAATTCTGTTTTGTTAATGATGGAGGTGCCAGGGGGGACTAGGAGGTCAAGGAGCGGGTAAGATGTTTTATTGAGCCAGGTTTCGGTGAGGAACGCAATGTCCGTGTTGTTACTCAGTATGGCATCAGCCAGCTCTATAGGGTGCTTGGCTGCGGATCAGCAATTTATAAGCATGCAGTTTACCATGTCGTTGTTGGAATGGGCTTGGGAGGGGGGGGCTTGGGGGATGGTTATGTGTTGGGCGGGACGTTTAGTGGGCCTAGGTTGGAGGCTGTCTCTACCTATACCAGTGATTACTTGGATGTGAGAAGTTTCTCTGGGGTCATAGGTTTTAACCAGTGTCAATGCCTCTCTCTGAGACATATCAGGGGTCGTTCTTTTTGGTATGATGGATTGGGAGTTGCGAGGGGAGGAGCACCAGCTGGGCGTCTTGAGATTAGGCTGTTGAGGTGGCTCACTGGTGTTTGAGAGGGAGGGGAGTATTGGATGTTTGGAGGGGGAGGAGGGCGCAATGGTGTTGAGAAGGATTTTGTTGATGGCATGGATGATAGTGTTGAGTTGGCTGTGAAGGAGGGACAGGTTTTTAGTTATGGTTGAGAGGTGCGTCGGGGACAGAGGTAAGAGGGAGTTGAGTTGTTTTTCTATGCATGTGAGGCGCTCGTTTATTACCTCCATTGTCTCCGGGTTATGGGGAGGGGTGGGTTTGGGAGGCGTAACTGACTGGGGCTGTTGGTTGCGACAGGGGCTTTGAGTGTTGTTGCGGTGAGGGGGCAGGTGTGCCCTCTTCCTAGGGCAAACGTGGCATGGCAAAAGAAAAAGTAGGTTAAGAATGTCTCATCTGGTTAGGCAGACCAGGCACCTGCTCCCATGACCTGTCACTTCCATCCACTTTTGGCAGAACAACATCATAGGTAAGGTGCCAAACCGAAATTATAGATAGTTTCCTAGCTATCAGGACGGATATGTAGTCCAGCAAAGCTTTGAACCTTCAGTTGTACTTGAGGTCCATAAAGTCCACAGTGAGAGAACCTTATCTCCTATCACGTACCTCTGTGCCCCATTACATGAGCCCAATAAAGTTCTTTAGGGCGTGCCATTTGACAGTTGGTTCGTTGGAGGCTCCATACCCTAGGTCTCTCCTAGGCCAATATCAGTTACAAGTGACCTAAGAGAGGTCACCCATTTGATTTTGTTTCCCTTATCCAGGGCAACTATCTCTTTGAAGGCCTATTAATAACTACCCAAAGCCGGGATGGACATCAGTCTGTGCCAATATTCAATCGACCTAAGATTGGCCTTTTCGGAAATTGCTTTTACACCAGTATCCCAGCGCAAAGGGAGAACAGGAGTGTTCTTGGTATATTTAGAATGGATCTTAGGAAGTTGTTTTCTGCAGTAATCAGGGTTGCAAGCCCCATAGGACCCAATAATTCAGCCCCATACAGGGCGCTCCCTACTTCCTTAGACTGATGGATACTGTGTAATGTGAGATCGTTCTAGTTTTGGAGGAATGATATAGCCATAGGATACCCAAAGCATATTGTAATAGGCTAAGTGAGCTCTTCTTGATTTTGGGAAGCCAGAACATTGGGAGGGCAGCCTGGTACTGAGATAGTTAAATTCCGTAACCCTTTCCAAGCAGGTGCCTTCCAGTGTTATTGGGCCTCAAAACTTTGTTTTACTCAGTTTGATTCCCAGGCCCCTTTCCCTACAGAACTTTGCAAACCAATCCATCAGGATCTGTATACCCATTGGAGATTTGGAATCCAACAGTATGTCGTCTGCGAAAAGAAGTATTAGTGATTTATGATCAGCAATCCTCAGTGCATCCGCCCTCCACTGCTCCATGGTAGCCACTACGTTGTTCAGGCACAGCAAGAAGAGGGTGGGGGCTAACACACAACCCTGTATCACCCCATGCTTGACTTTGATCCGATCAGTGAGCTCTCCTTGCTGTCCCCACCGAATTTGAGCAAAGGCGTCAGTATGCAATTGTATTAGTATATCAAGTAGTGGCCTTGCCTCTAAGCGTCTCCCACAGTTTGACTCATGTAACTAGGTCAAATGCCATTTTTAGATCCACGAAAATGACATAAAGATGTTGTTTCTGGATGACCACTGACTTCCAGTAAATGGTGATGATTCTAAAAATGTGGTCTATTGTACTGGCCTTTTTTCTGAATCTCTTCTGGAGATAGGACAGAGTGTCAGCCTCTTCTATCCATGTTTCAAGGGAGAACAGAATCTGGCTATCAAATATTTTTGCGAAAATGTGTAGCAGGCTAATTGGCCTATAGCTCTCTGGGGTGTCCGGTGGGCCCTTCCTGTGGATTGGGACTATTTCCGCAGCTTTCCATGAAGCTGGGATCTCAGCTCCCTCCAGGGAGCTTATACAAATACTTCGCCCAATTGTCAATCTATAAAGTGAAGAGGTCCCCAGGGATTCCATCCGACCATGCAGCTTCTACTGGGGCAATACTCTTAATTACTTTCCTAGTTGTTTCTAAATCTATAGTGAGATCCGGTTCTAAGCCAGATCTCCTTGGCCTAACTGGTAGAGAAATTAGAAAGTCCCCCTCCCCTGCTATATCATGAAGTGCTGAACAGTGCTCACATCATGTCTGGGGTTGGATATGATCATTCATAAATCCTTGTTCTTGTTGTTTCCTATTGGCCACTATCTTCCAGAATGTTTTGAGATTGTTGAACTTAACTGCCTCAAACATGAGGCCCCAAAGATGGTAGTCCCACTACCTTTGCACCTTCTTTGGAACTTCTTCATACTGAGCTCTCCTATTCCTTATCAAGTCACATTTCCCACTTCTCAGGGCCAAGCGCAGATCCCTCTAAGCTACTCTACAGTCTTTATTGAACCAGGAGTGGCTGACTTTAGTGGTAGGGTGGGTCCTCCTATAGTTAGACATTAAACAGTTGCTGAGAGTGGAACACATGGTTGTGTATAGCATGGATATCCTGCTTTCTCATAACAGGATCATTCAAGGTGTCTATGTGGCCTAGGGCATTAGAGAGGTCATAATTCATACCTTCCATGATCTTGGACTGTATAGTGGCTCGAAGCCATTTCAAGGTGCATTTATTGTTTGCTGAAATTAAAAAAAAGTTGTCCTATTCCGTCCAGATCATGGTTCGACTCAGACCTCAATGATGAAAGGAGACAACTAAGAGCTAAAGAAAGACGGTGGAGGACCATGCCCAGCACCACTCATTGAGATCAACTTAGAACAGTCGGAAGAATTACAACAGACATATCAAGAATAAACAATCTGTGTATTTCCGCTCCGCTCTTGATAGCGCAAAAAACATACACAAGGAACTCTTTAATATCATCAGATGCCAAATCTCCAAACCTGATACGTCCTAGGGCCGGCTTCCAAAGAACGGTGCGATAACTTCGCCAACTTTTACAATATGATCTCCAAGATCGAACGATCCCTCGACACCAATCACGCCTCACTTCCCCATAGCAGCCAGGGTGAGGTGTTGGGTAGCGCTCCCTCTCTTACCTCTAAACCCCGGTCTCTTTTCCAGTACACCCCAGAAGAAGAGATAGTTAAACTCATCTCCACCTCCAAACCCTCATCACACGCCCTAGAACCCCTACCTGCTCAACTCACTAAAAAGCTGAATCTCTCCCTAGCCCCTCTCTGATGCAGGATTATTAATAGCTCCCTTAAAACTGGTATTGTTCCGGATTGTCTGAAAGTGGGACAAGTCATCCCACTGCTATAAAAAAACAGGCCTAGACATAAATGACTTAAACAACTTCAGACCCGTCTCCAACCTTCCTTTCCTCTCCAAAATCTTAGACAAATGTGTACTCCAACACCTAACCCAACACCTGGACAACACCAATCTTCTCGACTCCCATCAGTCGAGATTCAGGAAAGGTTGCAGCACTGAAACCGCAATCCTTAACATAATAGATGACATACACAAATCACTGGACATCAGACCAATGCTGCCTACTTATTCTCCTAGACCTATCAGCAGCATTCGACACAGTAGATCACAAACTTCTCCTCTAGGCCCTCAAAGAGAGGGCTGGTCTAGATGAGGTGGCCCTCAAATGGTTCTCCTCATTCCTCCACAACCGCTTCCAAAGAATCAAAATCAAAAGCTTTGAGTCCGACCTCCATCAGGTCAACAGGGGCGTTCCCCAAGGATCAGTGCTCTCCCCTCAACTCTTCAACATCTACATGGAACCCCTCACCACCCTCCTCAGGAAAGCTAACATCCCTTTCCACATATATGCTGACGATACTCAAATTTACTTGGAAATCTCGTTGGCCAAAGACATTCAAAGACTTAACGAGTCACTAAGAGAAGTGCAACTGTGGCTGGCCAATAATCACTTAAAACTAAACCCGGGGAGGGCGTGGCTGGTGACTAGGCAAGATGGCCGCAGCTTAGGAGAGCTCCGGACCCAAGGGGCCTCCCGACGAAATCCGCATACTGATCCTGCCCTTCATTGGCTCCAAAAGCACAGATTATTAAACCGGAGCACGTCCGCTCCAAGTGAAGCTGACTTGCCTCGTCCGAGCCCCACCACACACGGAGATCCGCCACAGTGTAACCTGCGGCCTACTCTTCCCGACGAAGCCAGGGGCTCGATTGGTCCCGAGGCCCGAGGAACAGCACGGCCGAGGGGGAGGCGGCTCCAGGTGAAGACTACAGGGCCCGAAGCAGGCACCGAGAACCCCCGCAGACCACGCTCAAGTGACGGTGCATGCGGGACGCCCATAACGCAAGTGCACACCCCGCCTGCTCTGGGGGACAAACAGCGCGAGTGGACAGTGGACACCCCTGAAGGTCACACACGCAAGAGGCTGCGGGCGGCGGACTGGTTAGGGGCCCACTGACATCGGGAAAATTCCCCATCCCTCAGCGGAGCTCTCAGCAGGCATCAGCACACGGGCCAAGAGGCAGGGGGGTCCAGCACCACAACACCACCTGGCACTGACACTGCCTTGGGGGGGCAGCTAGGAGTGTGATCCCACAGTTGCTGCAACCTCCAACCCCAGCCCCAGGACGGAAAACACCACCAAAAGCGCAAGGGGGAGGCAGGGGATCCCCCCCTCCCCTCCCTAGGAACAAACCGGCAATAAGAGGCTGACAGAGGTCAGTAAGCAGGGGCGAGAGGGAAGAGCGCCAGGCTTTGGCCCCAGGAGGGGGTCATTATGAGCGGCAGAGGGACAAGGGGGCAAGTACAGGCCCCAAGACTGGACAAATATGCCTATCACAAAGATGGCGCTGAGACGGCGAAAGGGACTGCGCCGCAGTCATCCGCACAACTGCCGCCCATCCCAGGAGACACTGGACTGGTGAAATCACCTTAAAAGACGTCATGGCGATGCTATAGTTGATGCAAACCTCTATGGGCACGATCTCTACGGATATTTCCTTCATGCGTGCAGACCTCGCCAAAGTAACGGACCGCCTGGGAGCAGTGGAAACAACAGCGTCGGAACTATCGGAGGACACGGCGGACCTACAGATCAGACTGCACAAGCTGGAGCAAGATAACACGACGCTGAAAGCTAAGCTGGACGAACAGGAAGGTAGATCCAGACGCAGTAATGTACGCCTGGTTGGCATATCGGAGACGGCCGGGGACTCGGCCCTTGACCTCTTCGTGGAGGACATTATTCAAAACCAGCTGAAACCACGAGGCCTATCTAATTACTTCTCGGTTGAACAGGCCCATCGAGTGCCAGGATGGAAGCCGCGCCCGGGGAAACCGCCTCGGCCCATTCTGGCGCACATCTTCAACTTCCGTGACCGGGAAGCCATGTTACAGGCGGCGCGAGTTGCCCCGATCAAGATCGAGAACTCGGAAGTAACCTTCTATCCGAACTACACAGCGGCGGTGGCGCAACAACGGAGAAGCTTTATGGAAGTGAAAAAAGAATTGCGGAGCAGGGAACTCAAGTACTCCATGATCTTTCCAGCGCAGCTCCGAGCAGAATCCGAAGGGAAGACGTGGTTCTTTGAGTCCCCGGAAGAGGCGAGGGACTGGCTAGAAGGTTGGCACCCGGCAAGAGGCCCTAAAAATCTAGGAACGGCCCGCGGCGAACCAGAGGAAGGCAGACAGCATATGATGGACGGACACTGAGAGGAATCACCCTGGAGGACTGCAGCATGACCGAGACAGCAACTGAACTGGTGATCCTAGTTAAGTTGTCTGCAATGCAGACTGCGACTAATGGGCAGGCACTATTGGGGGTGGGGGGGGGGTCCACTGCACAATTGACGTCTGCCGCAGACCTGGGCGGACACTGCTGACGAATTTGTGAAGACGGCAAGAGGTAGGAGATATTGGACCTAATAAGCCATAATGGGTCTAATTTCTGAATGGGGGGCTTCCTGGGGTCCGCGAGGTCTCACCCTCCCGAGTTATGCAGGTTACAAGGGAATGTAAGCACTCTGCTCAGTTGGGGAGGTGGACAGTTTTGAATCCGCCGGGCAGGGTGGGGGGCAGGGGTTTTAAGTTATACAAAGTTTATGTGCATTTGTTTACAGGTTATGGTTACACAGTCTCTCCTAAGACCACTAGTGCGATGGCATGGGACACAGGGGGCAAGTATAAGGAACAGGTACACTGAAAGCGGCATCACTCATGACACTCTACTCCACAAATACTATGCAGAGCACCGGATTGATCGGGAATGATCCCCAGGAACCTCGAATGGTCACCCCCCCCCCCCCCTTAACGGTGATATCGTGGAATGTGAATGGTTTGGGCCTTAAAATTAAAAGAGGTCTAGTCCTGCAATATTTAAAGCGGAAAGCCCCCACCGTGGTTCTACTTCAAGAAACACACTTGACTGGACCGGCGTGTAAGGCACTCAATCGCTGGGGGTTTAAAATGGCCGCGCATGCGGAATTCTCCTCCAGATCCAGGGGGGTGGGTGTATTGATACACAAAAGCTCCCCACTAGTGGTCACAAGAGCATGGAGGGATGATCATGGGAGGT
Source organism: Lissotriton vulgaris (assembly GCF_964263255.1). NCBI lineage: Eukaryota > Metazoa > Chordata > Amphibia > Caudata > Salamandridae > Lissotriton > Lissotriton vulgaris. The sequence goes on from NC_141697.1 coordinate 657,414,863, forward strand.
TTGCAGCACTCACCTGTCAATGGGAGGGGCGCAGTTACAACATGATCTCAGTGTACATTCCCCCGACACTTCACCAGGCAACACTCCATGATCTCGGTAAACTACTGTTAGACTTACCTGAGGGCGAATTAATCCTAGGTGTGGATCTAAATGCAGTATGTGACACTACCGTCGACCATTGCCCACCCAGAGACAGTAATAGACCCAGCCAACTAATTGGAGACTTTCTTGGGGCCATGGGTCTGACCGACATGTGGAGACTTAAACATCCCACGGAACGACAATACACGTACTATTCGGGGGCACACAATAGCCTCTCCCGAATAGATTACATCCTTACATTGGCGATATCCCCCGAGAACATCACAGCGATAGACCACTTAGCTCGGGGGATTTCAGATCACTCCCCGGTACAGCTTACTTACACTACCCACCGCCCACGGCAACAGCGCATCTACCCGTTATACCCCGGTTTCCTCCAGAACCGTAAGATTGTAAAGGCCCTGGTGACAGCCACAGACCTTTACTTTGCTGACAATGCTGGGTCAGTGGATTCCCCGTGCATACTCTGGGAGGCATATAAATCGGTCATTAGGGGGCACGCAATCTCCACTATTACCCGACACAAGCAGGAACAAAAACAGATCATGGAGTCACTAGAAGCAGCGGCACTACATGCGAAGAAAGCACACACTAGACCCCTATGAAACCACAGCGCAGACATTGACACTAGCGGGGCAGGAGTTTCAGGCATATGCCGAGAATGTGGCTAAAGCAAGACACACTGACACAATGCGCAAAGTATACGAATTGGGTGACAAAACAGGGAAAATACTCGCATGGCTAGAAAAGAAGGAAAGGGCGAGTAAGTGGATAGCACAACTGACATTAGCGGATGGTACACTGACTACAGACCCTCGGCTAATTGTCGAGGAGCTGGCAACATACTATGCGAGGGTTTACACACCCCGTATACAGGCGACAGAGGAAGACTGTGGGCAGTTCTTAGCCAATATACCACTACCAACACTACAGGAGGAGGATATGGAAACGTTAGAAGCCGACATATCGATAGAAGAGGTGGGGAAAGCACTAGGGGCACAACACACGGGCAAAGCTAGGGGACCTAACGGGTTACCGGTGGAATTGTATAAAAAGGTGTCGAGCAAGATCACCCCCCATTTGATCCACATGTACAACGACAGCCTCACGCAGGGAACTCTGCCCGGGGATCAGAGGCTAGCGACAATTGTAACGATACATAAACCGGGTAAGCCCCCAGAGCACCCATCATCTTACCGGCCAATATCATTAATTAATGCAGAAGCAAAGTTGTTGGCCAAAACACTAGCGATACGTCTACAGCTCCATCTAGAGATTCTGGTCCACCCAGACCAGTCGGGCTTCATGCCCGGCCGCAACACCTCCCTCAATCTGCAGCGCCTACACGGGGTGCTGGCTCGCACCCCCCTCTTTCAACATGATACAGCCATCCTCTCCTTGGACGCAATGATGGCTTTCGATCAGGTGGAATGGCCATTTCTGTTTGCCGTCTTACGACGGATGAGTTTCGGCCCGAAGTTCTGTGGCTGGATCCGGCTACTAAACGCGGCACCCCTGGCACATGTGGTCGCAAATGGTCATATCTCGAGGGAAATTGCACTGGGCAGAGGGACGCGTCAGGGCTGCCTGCTGCTTGTTGCCTTAATCTTAGAACCTTTGGCAGCCTGGACACGCACAACACCACTATTTCGGGGGATAACATGGGAGACGGGCTGGGAAGACTGGCTCTCCCTGTACGCCGATGACATGCTGATCTACATGACATCCCCGACAGAATCCCTGAAGGCCCTCCTAGACATACTCACAGTGTATGGGGAAAAGTCCGGCTAGACAATCAACTGGTCCAAATCACTGCTCTACTATATCACACCTCAAGCGACCACCTTTATGGAGGAAAACCTATTGAAGCCATTACATAGACTAAAATCTGACGTTTTCCCACTGGTGGTCCCTCCCACTCACTCTGCTAGGTAGAGCAGCGCTCTTTAAAATGTTGGCGCTCCCTAGATTCCTTTACGCACTGCAGAACACTCCCTTCCCGGTCCCGCTCTCCTATTTCCAGGCGGTGAATGCCGAAATAGCGGCTTTGTTCTGGGATGGACGGCCGGCTCGGATAGCACACTCTAAATTGACGCACAGCTGGTATGATGGGCCATAGCGCTACCAAGCGTCAAATTGTACTACTGGGCAGCACAGCTTGTAATTGTCAATCAGTGGCTACACGCACCACATGACGACCCAGCTTACCGACTAGACAGGGAGGTATTACCGGCTGATCGACTAATAAGAGCCTTATATACAACCAAGAGGCGCCAAGCATTAACTGGCCCCACTGCCCACACAGTCAACACATGGCCCAGAAAGCGCTAGGTTGGGAAGGAGTGCTCAAGCTGGCTACTCCACTCTGGGAGACAAGACAACTAGGCACATTAGCAAACACTAAAGGGTTCAGGCACTGGGACCTCATTGGTATTACCAACATTGGGGACTTGGGGGTGAGGGGACAAATCCTGTCATTCGCCGCGCTCAAAGAAAAATACGGAATGGCAGACACAGAATTATACCGCTATACCCAAATCCGGCATGCACTTCAATGCGCTATTCCCTCAGAAACCACGTTAGCAGACACCTCTCCACTTGAGGATAGGCTCCTCACAGACCACCTAGACAAGAAAGCCATCTCACAAACTTACCGGAAATTGATCAACAACCTCCCTGACCCCACTGTAGTTCTGCGCAACAAGTGGGAGGTGGAACTGGGGGACAAAGATGCCTCGGACTGGATGGAGGCGCTAGCATCGGCCAAAGAGGCAGCGATCCCATCCCGTTTGAAATTGATACAGCTCAAAATCCTGCATCGGGTATATTACTCTCTCTCCACGGTCCACAAACTGAGGCGTGCGCCTGACCCACTTTGCCTACGGGGTTGCGGCAAACCGGTCCCTACTACCATACACTGTGCAATTGCCCCAAAATACGATCATACTGGGAACGGGTGCTGGAACAAATCTCAGAGGTGAGCGGGGTGGAAGTTCTGGTAGACCCTAGGTGTGGGCTACATTGGGAATGGCCCTGGCAAAACGAAATGTAGCACGGAACTGGGGCTCCGGGGTGACACCCACGCAGTCACAATGGGAAAACGATATGGACGTCGCGATGGTAGCGGAAAAAGCGGTTTACACACATAGGGGTTGCCCCAAAAAGTGGACGCGGATATGGGGAAAATGGAATGAATCCAGAGGGAACTTGTGTGAGCCTCCATGTACAGAACTGACACTTGGAAACAGCCCGTGAGAGGGGGGGTCCCCGGAGTGGCCGTTGTAATCCACGATGCTAAGGTGGGTGGGGGGAGGGGGGTGAGGATGCTTAGTGGGACAGTTAATGTGGATATGATGTTTTTGAACCTTTCTGTATATACGATGCCCGACCATTTAGACTCGATTCCTGTAATTGGAGGAGACTGTACTTGATTGTTCTATATTTGATGATTGATGAAATGAAAATAAAATTGTTTTTAAAAAAAACAAAACAAAAAAAAAAACTAAACCCGGACAAAACCGAACTCCTCCTCATTTCGAACAAAGAAGAAAATCCACAAATGGTCGTGGATTGTACTCTCCTGAGGCGGAAGCCGGGAGGCTAGACCCTGAGTAGCAGAATAAGTGTTACTCCATCTAATTAGCCTTGCTAAGCATTGTTTTTGACAAACACTGTTTTTATTAGCACTCGCGCTTTTTAAAAATTGCATTTCTTCGTTTTACTGTGTTTGTTACTATAAACTTCCTAAAACTGTTTAAAATTACCGCTAAAACAACCGGAGTGAGCCACTTCCTCGTGCAGATTAATTGCACGACCTGAAGCTGTTTTAGGGCTCCCGGTCTGCCTTGACAAATACACCTCGAGGTGCTCATTCCACGGCCGCCATCTTGGAACGGGGCCTGGACAGCGTTCTAGTGGCTGGGCGATTTCGGCCCAACCACCATAAAATGAAGCCCTCTTCTCGTCTGCGCAGCGGGCGGGAGCAGCGGGCGCGCCGATGGCGCGCCAGAGACGCGCCAGAGGCAAGCCCGTCTGGGCCCGTCCGGGCCAGGCCGGGCACAGGGCCACTCACTATGCCCATTTCTGGAAATCAGCGACTAGAATACTCAAGGGATCATCTCCTACAATACCGTTCGGCCGCATTACCCCTTTTCCCTACACCGCTACCTCCAGATGAAACAAGAGGGAAACCCAACCGCCATACGCCTAATCCTGTTAGTCTAGCTTTATTGAATTGCAGATCTGCATCTAAACACTCCTTAGAAATTAAACAGCTAATCCAGGATATGACGCTAGATATTCTTATCCTTACGGAAACGTGGCTGACGCCCCATTCCGAAGCCGACATTGTCAACATGTTACCCACAGGCTACCTCATACTGTATCAAAACAGAACAAAGGGAAAAGGAGGTGGGTTAGCGATTGTGTATAAAAACACTCTCACCTGCAGGATACAAGAGGGAGGAATCGAGGACTGCGAAAGTATCCACTTCTCCCTCCAAATAAATCCCAATAAATCCCTTTTGGGAATTCTCATATACCGTCCGCCCGCCAGCCTAGGAAACTTCGTTAGCTCACTGCTAGAGGCCACTATCTCCACTGGCACATCGACCTCCAATTTTCTCTTACTAGGAGACTTAAATCTCCATTTCGAGGATAGCACAGACAAAGTCGCAGGTGATCTTATTTCGGAATTAAAAGTATTCGATCTCCAACTCAAAAACTCTGAGGCAACTCATGCCAAAGGACACCTTTTAGATCCACTTTTCACCAATCTCCATAATATAGAAGTCTCTCACCCACTCCCCCTCCCATGGTCAGATCATTTCCTTATCCCTTTCACTTGGCAAACCACTTTAGACACCCCTCATATCCCAACCTCCAGACAACAGGAAAGAATCTGGTCCAAACTATCATTCGAAAACTGGACACAGAAATTAACTCACTCTGCCCCCACTGCAGATCCTGACCCAGAAAAAGCAGACAAAAATTTTACTAGATGGCTCACCTCCACCTTGGATCAAGTCGCTCCTAAGAAAAATCTTAAGAAAAAATGCACTTCTTTTAAATCCCCTTGGTATTCCCAAGAACTGAGGAATCTTAAGAAAAATCTGCAGAGTCCAAGAACGTAAATGGAGAAAAAACTGGGACCCACTCATCAAAGAAGAATACAAAAAATCAATGAAAACCCATAAATTAGCCTGAAAGTCAGCACAGGCTTCCTTCTTTGAAGAAAAAATCAAATCTGCATCAAACTCGTCCCGTGAGACCTACAAAATATTTAAAGACCTATTAAAAATCCCCAATCCCCCCCCCCCCCCCCCCCCACTCAGGCACCCTCAGTCGCTAGATGCAATAAAATAGCAGCTTTCTTTCAGAACAAAATTACAACCATCTTACAAACCCTCGGATACCTCTCCACTCCCAACAGCCGGCCCACTCTTAGACAGTTTCAATCAGATGACCAATGAAGAGTTTCTAAAAATCCTCTTAGGCAAGAAAAGTGGTTCCCCAAATGATCCAGCCCCCATTCATATCTTCAAACATGTGGGACCTACCATCTCACACCTGGCCACCAACCTTATCAATGCCTCTCTCAGCTAAGGAGTGGTCCCCCCTAGCTGGAAGCACGCAATAGTCAAAGCCCTACAGAAAAAAACAGGTCTTAACCCACTTGATTTCTCCAACCTTCGCCTAATTTCCCTCTTGTGGTAGAGGAAGCCAGATGCATCTTGGATTCAGGAGGATCGGTACTACTGATCCTCCTGGATCTAAGCGCTGCATTTGACACGGTGGACCACAGGATCCTGATCCAACGACTGTTCAACATAGGAGTGAGAAACACGGCACTTTGCTGGCTCTCATACTTCCTTAGAGACAGAACCTTTCAGGTCTGTGAAGGTAATGTGCGATCTGACCTTTTCCCCCTCCAGTGTGGTGTCCCTCAGGGCTCTTCATTGAGCCCTACACTATTTAATACATACATGGCCCCCCTGGAGGAAGTGGTTACCCCCTTTGGGATAAAAACCGTCACATACGCTGATGACACCCAATTGGTTTTCTCATTCTCGCTAGAAAGTGCCCAACTTAAAAACCTCCATGACTGTCTCGAAGGAATCCACAAGTGGATGTGTGACTCAAGGCTGAAACTTAATGGCTCTAAAACCGAGCTCATGCTACTGGGACACCAAACATCACCCCTCCCCAGTGCTATGTGGCCTTCCTGCCTGGGTACCCTTCCGCAACCCAAGACGGAGCTCAAAAGTCTGGGTTTCTGGCTGGAACAGGACCTCTCTTTTAAAACTCAGGCCAAAAAAACAGCGGGTACCTGTGTAGGCCTACTCCGTTCGGCCAGGAAGATTCTCCCTCTGCTCCCAGCACCTTCTCAAAAACTCCTCATACAAGGTCTGATATCATCTAGGCTAGACTACGGCAACGCCCTCTTCCTGTCAGCCCCTGAATTAACTATGAACATTCTGCAGAGAACCCAAAATGCCGCCGCAAGGCTCCTGACAGGCACTCCCCGTAGAACATCAGCCAAACCTGCCTTGAGGGCACTTCACTGGCTGCCAATCCGTGAAAGGGTCAAATTTAAGGCCTTATGCACAACACACAAAGCTCTACAAGACCAGGGTCCCCCCGCTGCTCAAAATCATGCTCTGTCCATACAAACCTAACAGGTCCCTGCGCTCCTCCCAAGGCAACCTGGCCACGGTACACAGAATCAAGAAAGCCCGAACTGGAGGGCGCCGATTCTCAGTTGCAGCTGCAACATCATGGAACGCCCTACAAACCCATCTGCGCGCTGAACCTAATCATAACAAATTCCGCAAGTTACTCAAAACTCACCTTTTCCCACAATAACCCGCGCAACCCCCTTCCTCTCTCCGCTTCCCCCCTCAGTTGTTATTGCAATCCCAGCGCTGGGACGCCCCCGGGCAGCCATGCGCTTTAGAAATCCCGTTTGCATTTCATTTCATTTCATTAAAAGCCATTGATGTGCTCAACGGGAACCTCACCCTGGCTGATTCTGTAAAATCCTTAGGCATTACACTAGACTCAAAACTGGACATGACCAAGCACATTAAGATCTCAGCGAAGAGTGCCTTTCTCAACCTTAAGCTTCTAAACAAAATAAAACCTTTTTTCCCGCCCAAAGATCTTAAACAAGCCACCCAAGTATTGGTGCTGTCAAGACTTGACTATGGAAACGCGTCCCTTCCGGAATAGCTAAAACACTGAAAACAACTCTCAATGCGGCTGCCAGAATGGTCACTGGAGTGAAGAAATTTGATCATATATTTCCTGCTCTCAAAGAACTCAAGTGGCTTCCTATAGAACTGCGAGCGAACTTCAGAACAGCCTGCCTCACCCACAAAGCCCTTCACACAAGCAAACCCAAATATCTGGCAGTCAAACTCAAAAAAGCTGGCCAGAACAGGAACCTCAGAAGCTCCAACACCTTACTTCTCATCCCGCAAAAATCACGAAAACAAAAAACCGCTGCCAAGTCCTTCGCCCGCAACGTGCCTAAAATCTGAAACTCTATTCCCCCTCACATCAGAACTATTCTGTCCTTTGCTAAGTTCAAAAGTCAACTCAAATCCTTTTCCTTTTTTAGGGGCAGGGATACGGGCACCTAGTCGATCATACTAGCGTGACCAGGCCTGTTATAGATGATGTATACGAAAAGATCCAACTTTGTATGGCTATGCAGCTTCGCTGGCCAAAGGACAAACAGCCTGATTCATCAAAGGTAATTGCGCTCGCAAAGGGCCAGATTCTGAGAATCTGGCCCTTTGCGAGTGCGATTTTTGCATTTGGGATTCATCATCCCAAATGCAAAAATCGCTATTACCGAAATCGCATATTTGCGAGGAATTGGATTTAAGGAATCTCTAATAGAGATTTCTTAAATGCAATTCATCAACCAATTAGAAATTGCGAAATCACAATATTTGGTCGCAATTTACCACCAAGTCTGACTTGGTGGTAAATTGAGAAAAAAGAGTAAAAAGCACTTTAGTGCATTTTTTTCTTTTGCATGTTACACACACAAATGTCCTTTGGACATGTGTGTGCGCAACACCTGTTCAAATGTGCATTTAAGGGGTGCTACAGGGTGTCCTTTGGACACCCCTGGCACCCTTCAAATCGCTATCTTATTTGCGATTAGCAAATTGCTAATCGCAAATTTATTTATTTATTTATTTATTTATGGAATTTTTAATGCGCAACTAATACCCTAGGGTGTCTAGGCGCAGTAAGATCCTCTAGGATACAGTAATCAGTACACAAACTTATTGGTTGAAGAGCCAAGTCTTCAAGGCCCTACGGAAGCAGATGAGAGTAGGGGCGGTTTTGATATGTGAAGGGAGGGAATTCCACAATCTGGGAGTTGCTACCAAGAATCGTCTGTCACCCCAGGTGGCAGTTCTTGTTCGGGGAACAGATAGTAGACAACTGGCTGCTGATCTTAGGTTCCTTTTAGGGGTGTATATCTGAAATGCCTCTCTTAGAAACTTCGGGCCAGTATGATGAATGGCCTTATAGGCAATGCATAAGGCTTTAAATTTTAACCTGCTCTCCACTTTTAGCCAATGAAGATGGCGTATAGCTGCCGAGGTGGACTGGTGCCTAGGAATATTGAGGAGGATTCTGGCTGCCATATTTTGAACGGATTGGATTTTGTTCAGAATGTATTTATGAGTGTTGAAAAAGAGGGCATTTCCGTAATCCAGTTTGGAAAACACCAAGGTGGTAATTAGGGTTTTTCCAGCAGATGCTGGTAAGTGCGGTAGCAGTTTTTTAAATCTTTTTCAACGTAAAGAAGGCAGCTGAAACAACCTTATTTACATGATGTTTGAAAGATAGCTGTTTATCAAAGATCACTCCAAGATTCCTGACCTTTGCGACTGGGACCGGAGGAGGACCCATCAGAGTAGGCCACCAAGACTGGGACCATTCTGGAGAGATGTTACCAAAGGTCATAACCTCCGTCTTCTCCGCATTCAATTTTGGGCAATTACTATGCATCCATGCTTGTACCTCCAGTATCCCCTCCTGAAACTTAGCTGCCACCATTGGGCCGTTCTTATGCACTGCCAGCACAAGTTGGGTGTCATCAGCGTAAGAAGTTAAATGCATCCCATGAGATTTTATGACCCTTGCCAAGTCTGCGACATAAATGTTAAAGAGCGCAGGACTTAACGAGGATCCTTGGGGGACTCCGCATGGCAGTTCAGAGGTCAGTGAATAATGATTACCCAATTTAACTGCCTGTTTGCGGTTAGCTAGAAAAGAAGCTATGAGATCTTTGGCCAGATGGTTAATCCCCAGGGCAGCGACACGGTCGACCAAGATGGCATGGTCGACCGTGTCGAAGGCCGCCGAGAGATCCAGCAGAATAAGCACTGCTGCTCCTCCCGAATCCAAGATGTCTCTAATTTCATCGGAGGCCTTTATCAGTGCTGTCTCCGTTCCGTGTCCCCTCCGGAAGCCGAACTGCGTATCATCCAAGAGTTCGTGTTGGTCAATGAACTCTGAGAGCTGCTGGTTCATGATGGCCTCAACGATTTTAGCGGGAAAGGGAAGGCATGCAATGGGTCTGTAGTTGGCCGTAATCGTGGGATCTAAGGAAGGCTTTTTGAGTAAAGGTTTAACGATAGCCTTCTTCCAAATCTCTGGGTAGACACCTGTTTTGAAGATGGCGTTACAAATAGTGGTGAGCGGCAGAGAAATGGTATTGTGAAGTTGATTCATTATATCAGGAGGGCATGGATCGAGCGGAGAACCCGATTTGATCTTGGCAGCTAGTATGCTGACCTGATCTTCTGTCACTGGCTTGAAACCAGAAAAAGGAGGATAGGTCACAGCCAAGCGGGAGGATGGATCAGTCCTGACTGCCGCCGGTTGCTGTGGGAAAATGGAATAAATGTCCATTACCTTAGTGGTGAAGAAAGTGGCCAACGAGTTACAGAATTCCTGTGATTGCTCAATCACAGGTCCAGTGGGTGGAATAGAAAGAGAATTCACCACCTGGAATAACATCCTCGCTGAGTTCTGGGCCTGTTCAATTTGACCAGTAAAAAATATATTTTTTTGAGTGGTGATAGCTTTCTTATAGATCGCTAGAGCATCTTTATAAGTTTGCTTAGCGGTGGGACTGTAGTGCTTTCTCCAGCGTCTTTCTAAGCTTCTACAGTGCTGGCGCTGGAGACGCAATTCTTCTGTAAACCATTGGGAAGATGGAGTAGCTCTATTTGGGCGATAAGATTTCTCAGGTGCCACCTGATTGGCTGCCTTTAATAACCAGCCCTGAAAGTTAGTGGACAAGATTTCGGGATCATAAGAGCTTTCCGGGACCGAAGTCCTTAGGAGATTTGAAAGATGTGGAACATCGGCATTTTTCCAAGCTCGTATGCCCAGTGACGACCGGGCTTTGGTCTGGGGGGGTTAGATTGTAATGCTCGAATTCTAAAGATAATGGCTTGGTGGTCAGACCATACCAATGGTAGTACTGCTACCAGGTCAATGCCTGAGTTGTTTGTAAACAGACCATCCAGTGTATGCCCAGCTTCATGCGTGGAACCCCTTACCAACTATTGCATTCCTATTGCTTGCATGTCTGTAATAAGTTGGGCTGTATCCTTATTTTCCATATCTTCCAGCGGAAAATTAAAATCCCCAAGGATTGTGTAATCCAAGGATCCTATTACAGCTTCAGTGATTTCTGCGAGTGCAGCTAAAAAATTTGTTCGAGGACCCGGTGGCCTATAAACCAATGTCCCTTTAAAAGCTTGCTTCTGCGTGAGATTAATAACAAACGCGATGGCTTCGCAGTTTAGAGTTGGAATATGCTCAAATTTTGTCCGATAAGCATCTTTATGGATGATGGCTAAGCCACCACCTCGCCCAGAAGTTCTATCTTGTCTAGCGACGCAATAGCCTTCGGAGGTAGCCGAGACGAAATCAGGGCCTGAAGCCTCGTCTCCCCAGGATTCGGTAATGAAAAGAATATCCAATTCCTGGTTGATAATACAGTCCCTAATAGATAAACTATGTTTGGGGAGGGAGCGAGAGTTGATCAGTGCTGCTCTAAAGTACTGTCCAGTTCGAGATTGAGCACTGGTAATTGGAGGTGAATAAGATGTATGATTAACTGCAGGTAATGGCAGCGGGAGGGTATATTGACAGCCCACACATGATGGCCATATGGAAGTTAGATCGTTAGGAGGCGGTATCATCTGGCAAGACCTACCTAACCCTGGGTTCATCCCTCTCAACTGACCGGAGGTGTAGGATAATGGAGGTGTAATGTCTTGGATGGCAGCTGGGACAGGGGGGGTGGCCCTGGGCCCGGAACTGGCTCGGACGGGCGAAGACGGGCTTGTCTTAGGCGCGTCTTCGGCGCGCGCCTGCTGCGCACGTTCGCTGCGCATCCTAGCGAGAGAGGCCTAAATAGCTGTCTCCCGGAAGTGGAGAGGAGCTAGAACGCGTCCCGAGGGAGCCCCAAGATGGCGGCTGATACTCGAGGACGAGTCCGATTTCAAATGCCCTATTCCCTCCTCTATTGTGGATGGGTAAGTGCGGAATAGGAGTGCAAGTAAGCGCTACTTCAGTGCAGCAAACTCAGTATAATTATTCAAGTTTTAAAAAAGACACATTTTAAAATACATAGGCGACCTAAAAATGCCTGAACATAGGGCTAAAATACAACAAATGCTGGGCAATAGCGGGTACAACTTCTGTCCGTGCTCTGTGCAGTATCATAGAGGTATACTCCCCATTCATTCCTATGGGCCTTTTGGCTCATAGGAATGAATGGGGAGTTTTTCCTTATTTGCAATTAGCAATTTGCTAATCGCAAATAAGGAATGTGGAGGAATCGCATTTTTTTTTGTGATTCCTACATGAATACCGTTTTGCGAGTCTGGAATAGCGATTCCTTATGAATCGCTATTTCAGACTCGCAAAACGGCCCAATGATTAATCAGGCTGTAAGTGAGTGAAAGTAACTGAAAGGCTACCTCCGTGCATCTCTTAATGGGCGGTATGACAAGCAGCAGGATTCCCCACTCCTCATGCTCGACCTTTCCAGGGGCTTCACTGAAGTCACATAGAGGCTTGAAGGTGGTAGTAAAATGCCCCCCACGACTATCAGGGCACCATTTGCCTGTCTGCCAGAAAGTGCTTGAGTGTTGAAGACCACTGCCTGTGTATTGCGCTGGGATGTAAAAATTTGAATAGCCCACCCTAAATTCTAGCTCTACACACCATATCTCCTGCATTAGGAAATATCGAATGTATCAATGAACTTGCCCCATTCTGGATTGCCTAGTTTATTTTTTACGATTCAGAAAAGGGGGTGGTGATGAACAGAGTGTCTGAATTAAGCAGACCACTCTTACCCAGTCCAAAGATCAGGGCTTGATCCATCACCGTTATTTATCTCACTGCACCATCCCAGCTCAGAACCTGGCTATATGCAAATCAGTCTGTCCCTGGCCAAGTGCATCATGGGAACAGGGCAGACTAAACTACCAAGCCAATTCTTCACCAGAAAGGAGACAAGCTACCGGGCGGGGACCGGTTTCTGGCATTTCAGCCGTCTTCGGCCCGGCTTGCTTGAATCCTGATGGTGCAGTGAGAAAGGGACTCATATCTGAGTATACCCTGCCACACCTATAGTGGCCAAACACGATTCAGAAAAGGGGGTGGTGATGAACAGAGTGTCTGAATTAAGCAGACCACTCTTACCCAGTCCAAAGATCAGGGCTTGATCCATCACCGTTATTTATCTCACTGCACCATCCCAGCTCAGAACTTGGCTATATGCAAATCAGTCTGTCCCTGGCCCAGTGCATCATGGGAATAGGGCAGACTAAATTACCAAGTCAATTCTTCACCAGAAAGGAGACAAGCTACCGGGGACCGGTTTCTGGCATTTCAGCCGTCTTCGGCCTGGCTTGCTTGAATCCTGATGGTGCAGTGAGAAAGGGACTCATGTCTGAGTATACCCTGCCACACCTATAGTGGCCAATCACGATTCAGAAAAGGGGGTGGTGATGAACAGAGTGTCTGAATTAAGCAGACCACTCTTACCCAGTCCAAAGATCAGGGCTTGATCCATCACCGTTATTTATCTCACTGCACCATCCCAGCTCAGAACCTGGCTATATATGAACAGAGTGTCTGAATTAAGCAGACCACTCTTACCCAGTCCAAAGATCAGGGCTTGATCCATCACCGTTATTTATCTCACTGCACCATCCCAGCTCAGACCCTGGCTATATGCAAATCAGTCTGTCCCTGGCCCAGTGCATCATGGGAACAGGGCAGACTAAACTACCAAGCCAATTCTTCACCAGAAAGGAGACAAGCTACCGGGGACCGGTTTCTGGCATTTCAGCCGTCTTCGGCCCGGCTTGCTTGAATCCTGATGGTGCAGTGAGAAAGGGACTCATGTCTGAGTATACCCTGCCACACCTATAGTGGCCAAACACGATTCAGAAAAGGGGGTGATGATGAACAGAGTGTCTGAATTAAGCAGACCACTCTTACCCAGTCCAAAGATCGGGGCTTGATCCATCACCGTTATTTATCTCACTGCACCATCACAGCTCAGAACCTGGCTATATGCAAATCAGTCTGTCCCTGGCCCAGTGCATCATGGGAACAGGGCAGACTAAACTACCAAGCCAATTCTTCACCAGAAAGGAGACAAGCTACCGGGGACCGGTTTCTGGCATTTCAGCCGTCTTCGGCCCAGCTTGCTTGAATCCTGATGGTGCAGTGAGAAAGGGACTCATGTCTGAGTATACCCTGCCACACCTATAGTGGCCAAACACGATTCAGAAAAGGGGGTGGTGATGAACAGAGTGTCTGAATTAGGCAGACCACTCTTACCCAGTCCAAAGATTAGGGCTTGATCCATCACTGTTATTTATCTCACTGCACCATCCCAGCTCAGAACCTGGCTATATGCAAATCAGTCTGTCCCTGGCCCAGTGCATCATGGGAACAGGGCAGACTAAACTACCAAGCCAATTCTTCACCAGAAAGGAGACAAGCTACCGGGGATCGGTTTCTGGCATTTCAGCCGTCTTCGGCCCGGCTTGCTTGAATCCTGATGGTGCAGTGAGAAAGGGACTCATGTCTGAGTATACCCTGCCACACCTATAGTGACCAAACACGATTCAGAAAAGGGGGTGGTGATGAACAGAGTGTCTGAATTAAGCAGACCACTCTTACCCAGTCCAAAGATCAGGACTTGATCCATCACCGTTATTTATCTCACTGCACCATCCCAGCTCAGAACCTGGCTATATGCAAATCAGTCTGTCCCTGGCCCAGTGCATCATGGGAACAGGGCAGACTAAACTACCAAGCCAATTCTTCACCAGAAAGGAGACAAGCTACCGGGGACCGGTTTCTGGCATTTCAGCCGTCTTCGGCCCGGCTTGCTTGAATCCTGATGGTGCAGTGAGAAAGGGACTCATGTCTGAGTATACCCTGCCACACCTATAGTGGCCAAACACGATTCAGAAAAGGGGGTGGTGATGAACAGAGTGTCTGAATTAAGCAGACCACTCTTACCCAGTCCAAAGATCAGGGCTTGATCCATCACCGTTATTTATCTCACTGCACTATCCCAGCTCAGAACCTGGCTATATGCAAATCAGTCTGTCCCTGGCCCAGTGCATCATGGGAACAGGGCAGACTAAACTACCAAGCCAATTCTTCACCAGAAAGGAGACAAGCTACCGGGGACCGGTTTCTGGCATTTCAGCCGTCTTCGGCCCGGCTTGCTTGAATCCTGATGGTGCAGTGAGAAAGGGACTCATGTCTGAGTATACCCTGCCACACCTATAGTGGCCAAACCGTCCTATTTTTTAGGCCTGCAATATTCCAGGATTGGATGTTTCAGTGCTCTACATCAACACAAATTTCTGGGGCCAATATAGTAAGAGAACACTTTTCTATATGGGTCCTTTCACGTCCACCATTTCCTCATGGGTATATTTTAGGAGACAACCCCTCTCAAGATCACACCTCATAGGTGCTTGGAGAAGGGCTCAAACTGAGTCAATCAATTGCTGATGCCTCAAGTTCTTCCCTATCAGTTAAGACATCTAGGGGATTGTGGGTTACTTGTGATCGTAAGTGAGGAGGGCTGAGTTTGTATTTGATTGCAGAAGATTGTTTTCGTAGGCCTAAGCCCTAAAAAGCCTTCAATCAGATATCCGTGCCTTACTCTAAGCTCAATAAAATCCCGGTGTATTGCTGATGGGTCGTGAAATCTCATTGCTTGGACTTTATCAGAATGAATTAATGAGAAACATTTATGGACATTCAGATGGGTGCATTTGTTTTTGCGAGATTCCTCATCTTCTTTAGCTTTGACACATTGGTCAAAAAGACACTTGGAAAACTGCCAATTGTTTCACAAGTAGCCCCATTATCTGCAAGCTATTCCCTTGGCAGTTGAGTTTGGGACCTCTAATGCGTGATAGTGGAATAACCTGGGCTAAGAGGTCTCAGGGGCATCACCGGGGCCATAGGTGTGGGAGGATGTGCCCCTTGTGATCTATTGATTGCAGCTGGTCAAGCATGGCAAGTATGTCAGGATGGGATTGCATGTGGTTTTTACTTCCTATACCCCGTACATCATTAACTTTTCCATTTTGTCCCTCTTGCGTTTGTCAATGAGAGAGGTATGAATAATTATTAGCGTGAGGGTATTTTTGCACATTGTCCCTCGGTGCGCTTTCAAGGAGTTTCAATTGCCTTAGTATTCCAACTTCATCAGCTAGAGCCACCACTCGGGCCCTCATATTACTGACCTCTTATTGTAGACTCTTTACCATAGTGGACACTTCCACAAACCCCTGGACTCCCTTGCACAATCCCTTACAAAATGTACACTCCACATTTGCCTCTACTAGTGCCCTTTCTGTTAGTGTTTTTGAGGCACTGTCAGTGAGAATATCAGTGAGGACCGTACATCTATTTTTACAAACAATGGTGGTTCCATTGCAGAATAGGATGTAGATTTTCCCAGATCATGGGGACTTAGAGGGCTCAGCGGCAGCCTTCCAAGTAACACTGGAAGCAGGAACACCCAAGTCTACAATTGGACAAGTGGGTCTCAGTGATGAATGTTTGGATTTGTTGACAAAAAAGGAGAGCAATTTTTCCAGACATTTTGACTTGGGCCTGGAGCTGCCTTTTGATCCCCCTAGTAGAGATTCAACTTTCTCTCTCAGGCTGTCAATATCCTCAATCGTTGTGACCCTCTGCATTGGACCAGCTACGGCAGAGGTGATGAGTTTTGAACTTTTGGACCTTTTCCCAGCCAGGAACTCAACGGCCTTTCTCTTACCCATGATCCAGGGGCAGTAATGCAGCAGCAGATGATAGATCACTCTTGTTTGCTGTTCCATGAGGAGAAGCCCCAGTGCAGGCATTAGAGGGGTGACTCAGCCTAGCCTCAATCAGCCTCAGATGGGCACAGAAGGGCAAACACCACAAACTGCTTGTTTGGGTGGCTGAACATGAGCAAGTGGACAAAGAGTGGCTGCTCGTATTTACTCTTAACGGGCAAACAAAGCCAAGCAGACCTATGGAGATACATCAGAAATCCTGCTCAGAACCATCTAAAACAGGGTCACACAAATTACGGCCCAGGGGTTGCATGCGGCCCTCCTGACCTTAACATGTGGCCCCTGGTCAACAGCAACACTGGGCTGCTGTTTACTCCACTCAGCACTAAAGTTGAAAAGATGTTACAGGAACGAACGAGCATTTATTTGAAGGGTAATTGAAGTTAAGGAAAGGAAGTAACTAGGGTGTCCTGCGCTGCTTAACTTCAGGAACACCTTCATTTTTAAAGACATCTTGTAGCAAACTTGTAAAACCTTACGGAAATTCTAAAAGAGCAGTTCATTTAACATGCATTAGTGTTTCACTATAGTACATCAGATTATATTGGTGCATTGATGTCTTTTTTTTACAGTGGTTGTCTTAAAACATACATTTAGAAGCATTAATGGCCTCACCCCCACACTGACAACAGTGCTGATAGTGAACTAAGAGGCAAGTCAGTTGTAATGTGCACCCTTTGGGTGGCCTGGCCTGGGTTATTAAATCAAACACATAAGGTTGCTTGGTACAGCACACTTCCGCAAGTCATGTATTTCGAGGTCCTCTGCTCCTATAAGTGATAATGAAGAAAAAGGATGGAAATTTAAATTAAATAATTGCCTAGGAAAGTGGTAAAGCCGGGATTGATACCAGTTTTCTGGTTTCACATTATTCAATCCCGCCGCTAGATGTACATGCTTTGCTTCCCCTACACTCACCTTACCCTTCCCCTCCTCCCAAAACCACGACGCTACTGGCATCAATGCGGCCCTCAGTCACATCACAGAGAACATTTTTCGGCCCCTGGGAAAATGTTTGTGAGTACTCATGATATGGACACTATATGTAAACAAGCACTGGCGTTGCCAATAGGTCTCGCAGTAGGAAAGTTGGAGCTATTACAATTGCAAATAACAATGCCTTTTATTTTTGTTTTCATTTTAAAAACATAAAGTGCTTTGTCATTTACAAAACCAATAGCTCCAACTTTCCTACTGCGAGACCTATTGGCAACGCCAGTGCTTGTCTTCTTTCCTTCCCTGTGGATTACGGATTGTTATTGCGCTATACCAGACACTCTTGACGTGCTGGGCAGGCCCCCTTTCCCCTCCGGGGCTCTTTGTTTTGATGGTGGTGCAGCCCTGCCATGGGAACCCTAAGCTGTCTGCAGCGGCAGAGCTTGTTTACTACTTTCTACTCCGAATAACATGTCAATCACTTGGTTCCTCCCCTCGCACCTTCGTGTTGGCTGGTTGTGGAATTCCACCTTTATTTCTGTCTGGACCACAGGATTGGTTGTGCTGGCCTGTCTGTCAGCAGGAGCATCCCACAAAGATGCAGTAGTATGTATAGTAGTACCAGCAGCTGCAGAGGTTCTGCATGCACAACTGACTTTTTTTCAGGACCTTAAAAGAGTGTTATTGCTACAGACCTCTCCCGCTTCTAAGTCCTCCCTGTGATAAAGTAAAGCTACTCATGATTATTTCGGTCAAGAACGGAGAAGGCGACCCAGCCGTGAGCCCCAGGCTCAGCCCCTTTGGAGACCACGCCACACTGCATGCAGGCATGGCATGTTTAATTACACATGTCTGCAGTAAAGCTGGAGACTTCTTGCTACGCACACACGTGGCGTGGTTGCGCTACTGTTGTGTGTTTGGGATGATGCGTTTTTTTGTATAAGGGGCCGAACAGTTTTGCTCATTTTTGCTTTTTTTGTAATTGTTTATTGCATTACAGATGACTCTGCAACCTATATTGAACCCCTCCTTCTTCAGAATTAATGTAGGAAAAGAGAACACTGAAACACAAAAACACCGCCCGCCGCCATTGTTGGATTGCACCGCCGATGGCGCACTGCATCTTATGCGTTGCACCCCACCTTCCCTCGGGCACAGCCCTGCACCGTAGCCATCCCGTTTTCGCACTGCTTTACCAACCCTCTCACATAATCATTTCTCCACCCTAGTCTACGTTTGCAAAGGTCAGTGGCGGTGCAGGGCGCTTTAGAACACTCCTTTAACCAGACTGTTCATTTATGTTGTCGTGTTCGTGGCTGCAGTGAGTTCGTAACAGTTTCTGAGATATACGCAAACACGGATGGAAAATGCTCAGCATTTTAAAGTCCTATCTATCCGCCGTTAAATAACACGCTGTAGTGTTGGACGGCCTCTAGCTCAAAAAAAATCACAAGGGGTTAAATCCATACAGTGAGCTACAATTTCGTCACGCAAACGTGAAGGTGGGCGTGTTATTACAGACCCTTAGCGTGATCGCCAGGTAGGAGCGCATTCTATTTGTGGTTTTATAAGGCGCTTCTCTTTTTGTGATCAATGAGCGCCTTGGCATATCGTTGATGGCTTTGCGTGTATGTTTTGGCCTCGTTTCTGCACTGTGCGGTGTGTGTATGAAATTTGAATCGGGTGTCTTGTTTCCAGCCCCACAACGTGCCTACAAATCCGTGTGATACGCCTGTAGTAGCCATGAATTATTTGATGGCTGATAACAATAGCCGGCCTGGAGTCAGCGCCCCCTCCGGATTGGATGCAAAACGTTTTAGTTTCTGGGTCTTTTTGGGAAGCCGGCGTGTGTGCAAAGGAAGGGAATTTCTTCGGCAGCCGCCGTAAATACCAAAGCGCAGCTATTATATGGCGCGCGATATTGGTCAGTTTCTGAAAACTCCCTAATTTGGCTAGAAGTAATCGAGACACAGGTAACCACTTCGCTCATGCGGTCATTTATGGAGTTTGTTTTCAGGCTCCGTAGGCGACAGCCTTGAAAAGTTTAGATGGCATTGTGAAAAACACATTATACGCATTTTAGAACGTCAGTCTGGAAATTAATGAAAAATATAACCAGTCCTTCGAAATTAGGTACGATATGACCAGGGCCTCAAGAATTATGCGAGAAGAAAAATATACAACAAACAGATGTACTAGTAGGAAGGACAGGAGCACGGGGTAACTGAGTGTGGGCTGGGGTGGGGTTACAAATAAACCAGCCTTTTTATTCGTGGGTGTATGCAAACAAAGATCCACTGTTTGAAATGTGGTTTTAACGCAAAAACATTCCACTGGTCTGCCGGCATCTGAAGTATGCATTTTTCCCTCTCCCCCGAGCTCTGCTATACCGATGAGTACTGAATGGATAACTTCCCAAGGAAAAACAAGCGCAGGAGGGCGATATGGGTAAAACCCAGACTAACAAGGCACGAGTAGTTTTGCAGAACAGTATAGAGTGCAGGCATGGTGAAAGGAGATGCGTGGAACAGTATAGAGTGCAGGCATGGTGAAAGGAGATGCGTGGAGGGAAGCCGGATGGGGGTGGGAGAGCCTGGTGGGGGGGCGGGAATGCCAGCGAGGGGAGGAGAAGTGTGGCAGGCAGATGCGCGGAGGGAAGCCGGATGGGGGCGGGCTTGGGAAACTGAAAGTACGGCCGGCCAGCGGCCGGCCATGAATAATTAGGGGAGGAGAAGCCCTTTGATGTGCTGTGCGGCCGGGAATGCGCGTGCTTGTTTGGTCACGTGATTCACGTGAACTCAAACAAAACCGCAGGAATGAAACCCTTGGTTTCACGAGCATTTTGACCACTTGAATTCTCGCTCCGCTCAATGCGCTTGCGCGCATTGATAGGTCGCGAGACCTAAAAACCTGTATGTACCTAAAACGGTACGTAACAACGATTATGGTTGCTGCTATAGAAACCCAGAACTCTGGGATTCTGGGTTTCTATAGCCTGTAACTGTCAATTCCAAACTTTCAAGCATTATAAGACCCACCGGATCCCCAGGTCACAACTGCATTCTTGCTCAGGTTTTTATGTGTACGTTTGTTTTATTGTTGCTGCCAGAGCTGAGGCCAAACATCACAACAGCTGTAGGAGCATCAGCATTCGCACAACAACTATTGTTAATAAGGAAACTATAAGAGAAAACAAAACCTGCAATGAAGGACCAAAGATAGAAGTGCCTCCCACCCTTACCCTTTCCTAGGGTGCCAGTGCTAACAAAGTATCCAGTAAAGTCCAATCATTCACCTCTCATTTAGGCTGGGCAGCGGTGTTTTGCTCTGTCGGTGTTGTCAATCTTAAAAGTTTTAGATATCTCAGGCAAGTTAATTCTGTAAATTCTTGTGACAGCAATGCAATGAATGGCTTCCAAATCTTGCAATAGGTGTCACCTTCTTGTGTAAGTGTGAGAGATAGCCTTTCCATCCCCAAGAGATGCCATAGATGGTGCAATCAGTTCAGTCTTGTAGGAACACTGTCTGCACCACAGTATGCCACTATAGATTGGTGTGCTGCCCCTAGTGTTAATGCTATGTGCCAACCTCTTCTGGATTTGAGAGGGAAAGTCTGTGGGTAAGGAAGGCCGAACACAATGTATGTAGGAAACCTGGGTAGTTGGTCATCAAAATGTGTGTCGATGTCTGTTGAAATGTCTACCCAGAAGTGTGCTAGTTTAGGGCATCCCCACAGGATTTTCAGCAGTGTCCCAGGAGTGTTGCAACCTCTCAGACAGCTATTACTCTTCTGTTGATTCTGTCTATGGAGACGTACCGGCATTAGATACCAGAATGTTGCAATTTTTGTTGCTGTTTCTATAATGCCCACGTTGGATGCTGTGTGCCTAGTTTGGTAGCATATAGCTCTCCACTCCTCCGTAGTAAGGTGCCAGCCTATTTCCCTCTCCCACCGTTTTTGTGTAGAGTTATCTAAGTCAGGGAACTCTTGCGAGAGAATCATGTATAGCTCAGAGACAAGGCGCCTATCAGATTCTTTTGCCAGGAGCCATCTCTCAAACTTTGTAAGGCATCGCTGCACAGCCTCCCTCACCATTGGTTACATCTCCCAGTGTCTTATCTGTATACATCTAAATAGTTGTTTCTAGGATCACATTTTCAATCCGTAGAGTGCTAAATGGGAGGAGACTGTCCTCATCAAAGAAGTGGCCTATGGATCTTTGTCCATCTCTTTGGCAATTGTCCAAACCTGGTGTAAAATCTCGGTGTGGAGAGGGGAATGTTGAAAAGCCTTTACGGATCGCAACTGTGTCCTAAACCCTCAGGGTGGGAGAGGTGATTGCTGATAGGTAGAAGTTGGCGGGGCGCTGAGGTCTATTTAAAAAGAGGATCTTCCACAAAGCTGTTTTAACTAGGGCCCAGTCCATAAACAGCCATCCCTTTTCGGATGCAGGGTGGATCCACTCCACGATGTATCTGAGTTGGGCGGCCTGAAAGTAGCGGAGAATGCATGGGACACCTAAGCCACCATCCATTGGTGATCACCAACTATGATCTTGTTTTATCCGGGAGCGACGACCCGCTCAAACAAAACTCTGAACGAAACTCTGGAGGGTCTGATATGCACCTGCTGGGGGCCATAAAGTTAGTGTCTGGAAGACATGTAATATACAAGGGAGGACCATCATCTTGAGGGCAGCTATTTGGCCCATCCATGAAAGTGGATACTGTTCCCATCGTGAGAGATGTGACCTAACTCGTGCAACAAGACCCCAGTAGTTCAGGGAGATCACCTCTTCCATGGTCGGGGCTAGCTGGACACCCATATATGGGACTGAGCCCCTGCCCATTGGTCAGAGAGAAGGCAGGTTAGATGATCTTGTGTGTCTTGAGAGACAGTGAGGCTTAGCGCCTGAGATTTGGCCAAGTTAATCTAAAACCCTTACAAAGTCCCAAACAATCTCACTTCCCAGGGAGGTCCTCTCTGGGCATTGTTGAGAGAAACAATAGCATCATCCGTGTAAAGCTTTACTAGGTGCTCTTTACCCCCAAATCGAATCCCCATGATCTTAGGGCTGTCCCGAGTTCTTTGAGCAAACGGCTCCATATAGAGCACAAATAACGGGTTTGACAATGGGCACCCCTGTCTAGTGCTATGTCTAATAGGGAAACGAAGAGAGGTCCTGCCATTGACACAAACTGAAGGACTTGGTTCGCCTTAACTAATCAGAGCCTGAGTACATACCCGCTCCACTAAGCCAAAGTGTTTCAAGACAGCAATTAAATAAGGCCAGTGAACGCTATCAAATGCTTTCTCTGCGTCTATAGAAAAACATGGATTCACGTGGGGAGAGGACAGTCTTATCCAGGATATGTAATATCCATTTGGCGTTATCTGGGCACTGCCTATTGGGGATGAATCCAGCTTGATCCACATCTACTAAGCCCAGCCTATGGGGGGCTAGTTTCACCACCAGAATCCCAGTAAAAAGCTTGGCATCAATGTTTTAGGAGTGAAATAGGTCGGTAAGACCCACACTGTCTCTTGTCCTTTCCTGGTTTGGGTATAACCACAGCTGATGCCTCTGTCATGGAAGGAGGGGGGGGGGACTGGATAGAGATAGAATTAATCACTCGGTTAGGAGTGGCACTAGTGCATTGCAGAATGTTTTCTAGAAAGATGTTGTGAATCTGTCGGGACCCGGAGATTTGTAGGATTGCAGTCTTGCTATTGTAGAAATTACTTTGTCTATCCTAATTGGTGCATTCTAGCTCGTCGCTTGGTCCTCAGTCAGGGAGGGACCCTAGCACCTTGCATGTATGACTGAATTCCCTGGGGAGGGAGGTCTTGTGCGGAGTATAGCTTCCCATAACCCTCTGCAAAGCTTGATGCTATCATCTCATCGCCCTCAACTACAGCACCTTCGTCAGATAAGAGAATCTTTACCCTGTTAGCTTGGCGCTCACCTTTGAGTTTACTCGTGAGCGTTCTCCCGTGTTTGTTGCTACAGACATAAAAAGCATGCTTAAGTTGGAGTATTGAGTACTTTGCATTGTGGCAGTCCAACCCCGCAAACTATTTCCTGGAAGTTTCCAATTGTCTATGAATATAGGAGACAGTGAAACTCTATTCCACGTCACAACACACAGCTGCGTGTCTGAAGTGTCTTCAAATATTTAAAACGTGTATAATGTTATTCAAAAAATCAAACAAGTACTCAAAATACATTGAAACAATTATTATTTCATTGGTTCAATGTTTTAAGCAAGTTGCTAACAGTATTTTTAGTCTCTTGACCCTTATACATTAATACTAAAGGTACAGCTTTTATTGAGCTGGGTAGTTGTACCCTTAACATCAAATGCTAGTGCATTAGTACATGAGAATCAACTTAAAGACCCCATGTAAATGAAGATAAACTCAAAAACCCTAATGCTTTTGGATTAAATAATCCTTCTTCAGGGGAAAGACCATTCAATCTGTGTCATACAATGATTAAAAAACACATTTTCAACTGTTTTCCTGAAGCCTCCTGCAGGAAAAAAAACAAAAGGTTACATGTCAACCGCGTTTATCAAGTAGCAAATGTCCAACCAACAACCTATTTTATCTGTGTGCGCAATAATCATGGTGCCGTGTGAATAGCCATCGACTTTTAAAAACTCCATGCAAACCAACCTCTCAAAACGTTTTGACTGTAATCTGCCAGTATCTCACCACTACCCCAAACCCCATGTGTAAAACCATTAAACGTTACTGAACACGGTCTTAACATATATTCCATGCTATGGTGTAGACAAAACGAAAACCGTGCGAGATACCTTGATTTCTCGGTGTAGAAAACCCACACTTAGCTGCATACGCTGGGAATGATGGCGTGCTGAAAGATTGACGATAAAATGCGTTAAAAGGAGAAAGCTACATGAGCCTCCTAGAACAATTTAAAGAGTGCCGATTAACTTCAACCCCATGTATCTGCGCACCCGCTAAGTTCCTCGTATGATCCGCTGTTAACTCTACAAGAAAATGTATACGTGTATAAGATCCCTGCGTGTGCGTATTCGCAATTATTTGATCGTCATTAGCCTAGTAAGTGGTTTCAACTTTCTTATCTCGCTGTTATTCTGTTTAGAACGCCCCAGCTTGTGTCTGCAAGACATTTTAAAACCCCTGTTAATGTCTGAGAAGTTCTAATTCAAAAGGCCTTCTCTGCAACCGTTATCCCAATGCGTGCAACTCACCAGTCTTACACCTAATGAACGTCTACCTCCTCCCAAAAGTACGCATAGTGACCTCATGGTGTCACTTTGTAATTATACGCCTCAAGTCTACCACGACAGAATGTCGAAACCACTTACTAGGCTAATGACGAGTGAATAATTGTGAATGCGTGATCTTATACACATGTATATTTTCTTGTAAAGTTAACAGCGTATCATGGGAGGAACTTAGCGGGTAAGCAGATACATGGGGTTGAAGTTAATAGGTACTCTTTGTATTGTTCTAGGAAGCTCATGTAGCTTTCTCCTTTTAACGTAGTTTATTGTCATTCTTTGAGCACGCCATCATTCCCGGCGTATGCAGCTAAGTGTGGGTTTTCTACACCGACAAATCAAGGTATCACACACAATTTCCATTTTGTCTACACCATAGCATGGAATATATGTTAAGACCGTGTTCTGTAACGTTTAATGGTTTTACACATGAGGTGTGGGGTAAGGGTGAGACACTGGCAGATTACAGTAAACACGGTTGAGAGGTTTGTTTGCATGGAGTTTTTAAACGACAATGGCTATTCACATGGCACCAGGATTATTGCGCACACAGATAAAATAGGTTGTTGGTTTGACATTTGCTACTTGATAAACACAGTTGACATGTAACCTTTTGGTTTTGTTCCTGCAGGAGGCTTATCATTGTATGACAAAGATTGAATGGTCTTTCCCATGAAGAACGGTTATTTAACCCGAAATGCATTGGGGGTTTTGAGTTTATCTTCATTTACATGGGGTCTTTAAGTTGATTTTCATGTACTAATGCAGTAGCATTTGATGTTAAGGGTACAACTACCCAGCTCAATAAAAGCTGTACCTTTAGTATTAATGTATAAGGATCAAGAGACTAAAAATACTGTTAGGTACTTGTTTAATACATTGTTGAACTAATGAAATAACAAATGTTTCAATGTATTTTGAGTACTTGTTTGATGTTTGGAGTAACATTATACACGTTTTACATATTTGAAGAAACTTCGGGCACGCAGCTGTGCATTGTGACGTGGGACAGAGTTTCTCTGTCTCCCATATTCATAGATTCCAGAGGTGCGGTCAGGCAACACTTTCATAGTATCCAATTGTTGCAGACTCTGGGAGCACCAGTGCGGTGGTGTATTTGTTCAAGTTCCCGCATTTGCTGCTGTACTTGAGTGCAGTTCTTTCTCCTCACCTTGTTGTCTGCTGCCGAGTAGGCAAGAAACTCTCCTCTTATCACTGCCTTCAGGGTACCCCAAATGATACTAATGGGTATCTCAGCCTTATTGTTAGCCTCTAGATACTATGCCATGAGAGGTGGATCTGGCCCCAAGGCAGCATGGCAAGATTTTTCTAATCAATATTTTTGTTGCAATATTTTTGTAGGTAGATATTTTTGTAATCGATATTTTGTCAGAGATTCGATTCCTTGGTCACATTATCTCCAAATATCAATTGCCATTCTCCCAATAGACCGTAGGGAGTGAAATAAGCTACCGATTTTGCATGCAGCACTCAAAGCAATTTTGAAAAAAGCAGACAAGGACACTTTTGAAAATAAGTGACATGAGGAAACTCAAGCACTCACCGCTACTACGAGCTTTGGAAAAATCATCTGTTAGCAAACAGCCACATTGACTTAGCCCACAGCCATACCTTCATTGTACGCTCCAGAAAAGTTGCCTTAAGAAAATATTGGTTTCAAGGCTGATGAGACTACAGAACTAACCCCCAACTGACTCTCCCTTTCAGAAATTGTCTTCTGTAGACTCTGAGCCTAAAAGGACGAGTCCTTCAACCATATACTGTGTTTCTGCCCAGAGCTTTTGTATGCCCGATGTACCTTGCTTAAAGAGCTTTTTCTAGTGCACGGAACTCAGACTTGTAATAAGGCAAGAGGCCTTGTGTTTACTATCACCGAGCCCATCGAGCTGGCCAAATTTGACAAGTATATCAGCCTCATACAAGCATGCATAAAAGAGGTGAACAAAGTTTGACAGACTACACTTGGAAATCATAATCTCGGAACTGGTTTGCCTCTGTTGGAACGTGGCAATGCCATAGACTGTACAAGCAGTGCACGCTATACAAGCCATCTTTAGGGCAGGCATTCTAGGTGCAGCCCTTCCCGGAAACATCGTTCTGCTTGCAGAACAGCAATGGCACTGTCATGAGATCCAACTTCCGAGAACGGCTGAGTTCTGCTACCACCTTGTCATACCATACTGATCCATTGTCCCTGGTGCATACGACCTCTGCTAGACATTTCATCTGTACATTACTTTTGTCACTTGAATTTTATCTACCAGAAGCACTTTGCGACATTTAAGTCTAGCACTTTATTAACGACTGAGCGCTTTATAGATCCTTATGTATGTTATTTGCTCCTATCATATTATTTTTTAAAGTTTTTTGCGCAAACTGTTGTTTTTATACTATTTTAATATATTTTCCTATGTGTGATTGAAACATACTTGCTCTCTCGGGATCAGAATATTGTAAATATTTTAATTACTCATACACTAAACTTACTAAACTTAGGCAATCCAATCCACCTTATTTTTAAGGTAAATGTCATTTTCATACACATTGGATTTCAGCTTTGGAACACCAACCACATATATTTTATTCCTTTTAGGATTTCTGCAGGAAGGCCTCACTTTGTGGATACTAGCCCCTTCCTGGCCAACCCTTAACATTAGGCTTGTCCTCACAAACCCACTATAGGACATAGAATCCTCTATGTTTTGGTCATCACATGGCCCTCTTAGATGTTTAGCACTGCGAGATATGGGAATAGCGGGCTTTTCTGCATGTTACTCTCGATTATGTTACCACCATGTATATTGTCTGAGCGTCTCTTTTAACAGGTCTGTTCTTGGGAGCCTTTAACTCATGTATATTGTCTGAGCATCTCTTCAAACAGGTCTGCTCTTGGGATCTATGGCTTCCTTTGTGGGGGTGAGCCTTTTCAGGAGCCCACCTGGGGCAGGGGTTTGTCCTTTTGCGCGCTGGTCCTTTAGTCTTGACAAAGTAGGGATTGGCACGGAAGCTGTAAAATCTTTTATTAGGACTCATGAGTGGAATTACATTGATACAGAACCCTCAGGCAATGTATGAGGTAGCACATGGCAGTACAGAAACCATGGGCTTTATATACTGTAGTAAGGGCCTGATGTAGGTACCAAATACCGGTCGGAAACGGCCGATTTCGTCCGTTTCCGACCGGTATTTGGCCTACTGAGATGTAGGGGACCTTTTTTTGTCCGATTCGGTATTTTACAGATTCGGTAAAATTACCGAATCGCAAAAATACCGAATCGGTAATTTTACCGATTTTTAAAATTTGGGATGTAGGTGGGACTACTTTCAGTCCCACAGGCCCTTCAGATTCGGTATTTTAACACCCAATCCAATTGGGTGTTAAAATACCGAATCCAGGTGTGCATGCACATGTGTGCATGCACACCTATGCCATGTGACAGACAGACATGCCCTTAGGGCATGTCTGTGTGCCACATGGCTCACATGCCTTTTTTTGGGGTGCTGGAGGGTGTCAAAGTGACACCCCCTGCACCCTTGCACAAATCGGTAATTACCGAATCGGTAATTACCGATTCGGTAATGCCCATTGATTCCTATGGGCTTCAAGGCCCATAGGAAGCAATGGGGGATACCGAATCGGTATTTACAGAATCAGTAAATACCGAATCTTACAGATTCGGTATTTACCGAATCTGAAACACCTACATCCCCCCCCCTCTAATTTACCACTTCACAAATACCGAGTCGGTATGATTCGGTATTTATGAAGTGGTAAATGTAGATTTTCCTACATCGGGCCCTATGTGTAGTGTAAGCATGGAGGTTTAAAAAGAGGCAGTACAAGTTTACACACATAGATTTTCACGTACAAGGATACATGAGAATCGCGCGGTCAACAAAATATGAGAAGCTATAATGCTGCTGACATCAGTTAAAATAGTCTGACAGTTAAATACATGACAGGTGCATCCTAATAGCTAAGGCCTCTCTGAGCATGCGCAGTACTCAGGCTCAGTCCTGTAGGAGCTAATTATAGATGATGACTCAGGCATAATAGAGAAGCAGGCAACAGCGAATACGGCGAAGCACATGGCAAACACATGGCTTAACTAACATGGATGCTAAAAACAAAATGGCTTCAGCTCATGCTAACAGTAGTCTTTGCCAAGTTTCCACAGACGGCCCTTTTAGCATTAGCTGAAGACATCTATAATTTAGAAGGAACAAACCAAACATTTGTACGTCTAGTTGATTAACTTCTTGACACATATTGGGCGCTTACATTTTTAACGTTGCGTTTGGTAGGTATACAAGCAGTTATACAGAGGGAACAAAGCATTGGGCCACATAGTAGACATGAGCAACTAAACAGTAGGATTGCAAGGAAAATACATAGGATCGGCAATAGCTTCCAGTCCCAGGTAGCAAATAGTGTCCATAGCCAACCAGTTAAAGTCCATGTTCCGGTATCAGGGTGAATCTCCGCAGCGATTTTATGCAGTTTAGAGATTGCATCAAAAACTGAAGGGGCGTGATCAGGGATATAAACACAGCAACTGTTCCTGATGATGTGACATGCACCACCGCGATCAGCTAACACAACATCGAGGACCATTCTATTTTGGAGCGCCACAATCCTTGCAATTTGCAGTTCTTCTGTGATCTTTCTAAGTGCCATGGCTGGTTGGTCACAGCCTCAACAACACATGTTAAACGTGTGATTTTCCTATTGTTCAAATTGGCACCAACAAAGAACAACCCCATATTAAAGTCAACATATTGCTGCAGTGCAGTGTCAGTCTGATCCACCTCATCATGATTTATTGTTGTCCTATATCGGTTCTTGGAAATGTCATTGGACAGTCTATAGTCCTTGTGATAGGATGCAGGAGCCAAAAACACAGGTGGCAACAAAAGGGACACATAGCAAGTTCCTGACCATCCAATGGGTAGATGGTAGTATCCTTTACTCCCACAGATGAAGAAAGTATTGTGGGATGACAAAAAGCTACTGTTATTCACCCCAGTAATGTTCAGTACCAGGGTACAATCGCTTTTCCCCACAGGAATATTTCCAACACTGTTCATACACAAGTCTGCTTGGGCTCTAGTAACAGCTATAACAGGAGGTCCCTTACCCTTGGATGTTCGGGTGTTTGGGAAAACATAGCTATGGAGGAGTTTACTCGGCGATACTCCTCCATCTACCATACAGTTCCTTTTGCCTGTGGATTTCCTTCCTCATAAGGGTAACACACTTTATTTCGCTGGAAATTCAGTCTCCCTACATCAGCATAGGTGATATTAGCAACTTCAGAATCCCACAGCAATGAGAACCAAGCCTTACAAGAGCCATTGTGTGAAAACGGCAGAGGAAAGAAAGGTGTTCCTCCCTTTTTCTGATGAGCTGGCATTATTCCACACACCCAACGGTTGGTGACGTTCGTAGCATTATGGGTGTGATGCAACATCTGAATGGACGTATTATTGAGGTAGGACATTCTATACTGCTGCTCTTGATAGGGAAGGGAGAAATAATGGTGCACAATGGGGGCTGGAGTAGTGGCATTCAGCGCTTGTCGAACAGGAGCCACTTCCTCTACAACCCAAGCTATCATAGCAATGATGATGACAACAGAAGTGAGCCCAACAATAAACATGGCCTTTCTGCCACAAACTTTCACATCAGTCGATGTCTTTTTCATAGGCATATTTTATCTCGACATTGAAACAACAAAGCAGATAGAGCTCTAAAGTCCTGGGCAGCCATTGGTTTCTTCACTGAGAGTTTAGATGGGTGTCACTAGGAAAAAGACCCCCCCCCCTCCTCGGCTCAGCCTTTCACTAACCCAGGACGGTTGCTCAACCAGTCTTTTTCAGCAATGCAGTTTCTCTCCAGGGTCGCAGCTGATATCGAGATGCACCAGGGATCGTGTGGTCCGGGAAGACTTCCTCAGGTCCTTCAGGTGATATGGCTTGGCCTCTCTCTGTGTCCAGGATGTCTCAATGGTCGGTGAGTGCAGTGGGCTCCACCAGGGTTGATGGCACCTTTTTACAGTGGGTGGAATAGATCCAGTTTTTCCGATTGGTCACCCGGACTGCAGTTCTTGTTTTATAGGATCACCTGCTCAGGGCCGTGCCACCCCGGTTCCAGGCTATTCGACCTCTGGAAAACCTTGACCATTTCCGGGTTGCCGGGCCAAAGATCATGGCCATCACCCTGCGACCTGTCAGGAAGAGCTTCTCAAACCTGTTGATGAATAGAAAGCAAGCTGTCAGTCAACTGGGACAGGTAGTCACTCATCAAGACAACACAAGGTACATCATGTATAGAGTCGGTACTCATAGTACGGCCCGCGGGCCAGTTGCGGCCCGCTGGACCATCCCTTGCGGCCCCCCAGACCTTCCCTTGAGGCCCCCATTGAAAATAACAACAGTCAGGGACTCGTCCATTCCTGCTGTTGTAATTCGTCGGGGGCACATTTGCCAGGAAAAGGTCAACGGGGCATGCGCAGACAAATAGTGTCTCACATGCTCACCACAGTGCCGGTAGAAGCAGTGTGTGCCCAGCTGAAACGGAGCCGAGATTCACAGGCCCCTGGCACTAATTGCAGCATCCTCGCCTCTGAAAGTCGTAAGTTAAGCCAATGCCATCATTGTTATTGCTGGTCCCATATTTTGTGGTTTTCTGTTGCAAAACTCCTTGTTCATGCTCCGACACAAAAAGTAAAGATATCCTTTGTGGTTTTCGAGGGGGCTTAAAATTGGGCAGGGATATGTATGTATTTATCTTCGATTCATTGCGAGTGGTTAGGTTTTACATATTAATTTAGGTTAACGTGACAGTAGATGGCGCTGTTTCTGCTATCTGTGACCAATTTATCATCAGCTGATATTGACTTTTTATGTTAGTTAGTTATCCCCGAGATAACAGGCAGGGATTTTTAGTGGGCCAGGTGCTTCAAAGCAGGTGCTGACACGATAGCTATTGGGGCTCCATTTTTGCCTTCAGGGTGAAAAAATATAAATATCAATTCGGCAGCCACTACTGCTCAGAAAGCCTTTGTCAGTTCAAATCGACTGTTTTCATTCTTTCAGTCTCATCATTTCAGACCTCAAGCGTTTTCAATATTATATACAACAAAAACATAGTTTTTATATATTTATCTTATGCAACTAACAACCACTTGGGTCTCCATTTTAGGTCCCTTAGGTAAATCTCAATTCAACAGCAGCACAAAGCCTTTGATGTAATTCCAAATAGGCTCGTTTAAGTTTGTTCACAGTTTCGTCATTTCGGAACTGAAGCATTTTCAATGACTATAATATATACAACAAAGTAATAGTTGTTGCTTATTTATCTTATGCAACTAACTATCGGGGTCTCTATTTTCGCCCTCATAGTGAACACAAAAAAATCTTCTCAGTTAGCATCATTGCACAAAGATTTTGATGTAATTTCAACTATACTAGTTTTAGTTCTTTCACTGTCTCATCTTTTCAGAGCTGAAGCATTTTCAATATTATAATTTTTATATACAACAAAGCCATAGTTGTTGCTTATTTATGTTATGCAACTAACAACCATTGGCAAAGCCAATAGTCCCGACTTGTTGCAGGTATAATGTTACTGGTTGTATCTGATATATCATGACAAACAGCAAAATACCTGTAGGGTGGCACACGATGCTAAGCACAGATTTTGTTTACATGTTTTTAAGCCATGCCCTTAATTGTATCAGTCATGGCCCTTTTAGAGAACCCCCAAGTTTTTCATCCCACTTAAAGACCTGTACCCAGGCGATCCGTGTCAGTTAAGTGTATACATCGCCCGAGTTCGATCTAAAAATCTATGTTTAGGTTTTGTTGCGTGTCTGTTTATAGTAGAGAAATACTGCTATTTGAAGAGAGAGTGAGACTGACTGACAGAGGGAGAGAGACTGACTGACAGAGTGAGAGAGAGACTGACTGAAAGAGAGAGAGACTGACTGAGGGAGAGAGCGAGAGAGACGGACTATGAGAGACAGGGAGAGACAGACTGACACAGAGAGACTGACTGACAGAGAGAGAGACTGACTAAGAGAGAGGCTGACTATAAGAGAGAGCCTGACTGACTGACTGAGAGAGACTGACTGACTGAGACTGACAGAGAGAGACTGACTGACTAAGAGAGAGACTGACAGTGAGTGACTGAGAGAGTGACTGTGACTGAGAGAGTGACTGACTGAGAGAGTGACTGTCAGAATGAGAGACTGTCTGACAGAGATACTTACTGACAGAGAGAGAGAGATGGACTGAGGGAGAGAGACTGACAAGAGACAGAGAGGGAGAGAGACAGAGACAGAAAGAGAGAGAGAGAGAGAAACTGACAGACTGAGAGACTGACTGGCTGAGAGAGAGTCTGACTGACGGAGAGAGAGAGACTGACTGACAGAGAGAGAGAGTCTGTGATGGAATTGGGGTCAAAGTGTGTATGAAGCTATGCAATGCCTCTTAAGATTGCTATTGTCTGCTAAAAATGTATTGTCAAAATGTGCTCTTTGTAGTTACATCTGCTTTTGAAATACAGCATTGCATAATGTTCTGAAAATTATTTTTTTTACTCTAGCCCCGCCCCCCACTGACCCCACCCCTTCTGGTGCAGCCCTCGGCCACAAACCACACTGTAATTTTGGCCCCGACAGAAAGTTTGTGAGTACCCATGATGTATAGGGAGTGGCTTAGGAATCCCCCAAATATTCATTGGCCTTCCAAATACCACCTCATACGATGTAAGGCCAGATTGTGTATGTGGCACCAATCTAATGGAAAGCAGGGCAAGGGGTAATGCATCAGGCCATTTCAGATATGTGGAAGCCTGGATTTTAGCCAATTTAAGCTTGAGAGTAGAATTGTATTGTTTCACTAACCCTGCTGATTGTGGGTGGAAAGCAGCATGGAACTTCTGTTTGATTCCTAATCCTTCCAAGACATACTCAACAACTTGCCCAATGAAGTGAGGTCCGTTGCCCTCCACAGGACGCGACAAACGCCGAATCGAGGGAAGAACCCCTTTAGATGCACCTTTGCTGTAGTAAGAGCTGCATTATCTCTCGTAGCGTATGCCTCAATCCACTTACTAAAGGCACATATCACTACTAGGACATACTTTAGGTTATTACAGCGTTCTAGCTGGATGTAAACCATTTGCAGAACCTCAAAAGGTGCAGTCGGTGTGGCAAACCCTCCTATTGGAGTTTGTGTTCCCTTTCCAGGATTATTCTGGAGACAAATCAGACAAGTCTGGACTATCTTTCTAGCTGTGCCAGCAATTTCTGGATGGTCCCACACTTGCTTAAGTAGCTTTGCTATTGAGGATGCTCCAACATGTGCCGGCCCATGTGCCATGTGAATCATAGGGTGCAAATAGGCTGTGGGCAATCTCCATTTGGTCATGTCTTTATTTCTCCAACAGCCCTCATCATCCAATGTTCCCTCCTTAGACCATAGGTCTAATTCTTCAGCAGAGACAGATCGCTGCATGTCTAGCACTTCCTGCCTGGAATCATGCCAACGTTCAGCCTGTGACTTCACCACATACATAGATGTAGTGCTTCGCTGCATTGTAGTCTCACGAGCTGTGTGATCTACGAAGGAATTGCCCTGTCCTATTTTATTAGTCACTTTCTTATGTGCACTGCACTTAACAATCGCTATTTTCTTAGGATATGTCAAAGCTGTAAGGAGATTATGTACTAATTCTCCATGCAC
Organism: Lissotriton vulgaris; assembly: GCF_964263255.1. Taxonomy (NCBI): domain Eukaryota; kingdom Metazoa; phylum Chordata; class Amphibia; order Caudata; family Salamandridae; genus Lissotriton; species Lissotriton vulgaris. The sequence goes on from NC_141697.1 coordinate 657,449,392, forward strand.
TATTTGTGTCCCATGTGATGTAAGAAAGCCTCTTTCCTTCCAGAGTAGCCCAAAATCATGAGCCAGTCCAAAGGCATATCGGCTATCGGTGTAGATGTTAACAGACAAGTCAGTGCTAAGTTCACACTCCCTCGTCAGTGCTATCAACTCAGCTGTATGAGCTGAGGTCTGTGCAATGCGAGCTGTCTCAACTACCGTCTGAAGTGTTGTAATTGCATATGTAGCTGATGTCGTGCCTTCTGGTAATTTCAAACAAGACCCATCAACCCACAATTCCCCATCGACATTTGAAAGTGGTGTATCTTGCAGATCAACACGACCCTTTTCCTGCTCCTCAGTAAGAAATATACAGTCAAGAGACTCCTCTGACTGGAACTGAGTAGCTGGGAATGGCAATAGAGTAGCCGGATTAAGAGTCAAACATCTTTTCAAGGTGATATGAGGGGCCAAAAGTGTTAGAATTCATATCCTGTCAAGAGAGCACTGGTTAAATGCTGCATTTTGGTTTGGTTCAAAAGGGCATCAACTGCATGGCGCCCTAACACAAGCAGTGCATGTGACAAAACTATTCCCTCACTCTGACATATGAACACAGCTGCCTCTGCCACAGAACGAAAACACCTAGGCAATGCTTGAGCGACTGGATCAAGGACAGCTGAAACAGATGCCCAAGGACGCTGCTTATCACTGTGTGTCTGGGTTAAGACCAAGATCGCGCAACCGTCCCTCTCATGTACATAGAGTGTGAAGGCCTTAGTGTAGTCTGGAGTGCCTAATACTGCTGCAGAGCAAAGAGCTTGTCGCAACTGTTGGAAAGCACTCTGGCATTCAGTAGTCCATGGGAGGGGCATTGGGGTATCTTTAGTCAACAGGGCCAACAAGGGTTAAACAATGTGAGAAAAGATAGGGATCCACTGCCTACAGAAAGAAGTAAGGCCAAACAGTGCATGAACGTCCTTCTGAGTAAGGAACACAGGTGTGTCTAGAATAGCTTGAATGCGATCTGGTGTGATTGCACATCCCTCCTTAGACAGGAGGTGACCTAAATAGGTAACCTGCTGTCTACAATATTGCAATTTCTTCGGGGAAACCTTGTGATGGTGAGATGCAATAAAGGAAAGCAGTGACAGTGTTCCTTCTTCACACTGTTCAGGGGTATCTGCAGCCAACAAGATGTCATCAACATATTGCATGAGAGCCACCCCTTTTGGCACAGGGAAAGAATTGAGTTGTCTTTTCAATGCTTGGCTGTAAATGCTAGGACTTTCTGTATATCCTTGTGGAGTTCTACAGAATCTGAATGATCGATTATTCAAAGTGAAGCCGAACAAATAACGGCTGTCAGAATGAATAGATATTGAGAAGAAAGCATTCTTCAAGTCGATCACACTGAATGTAGTAGCGGTCGGAGGAACTATAGCAAGAAATGTTGAGATGTTAGAGACTACTGGTTTCTGGGCGGGTGCCCTTTCTGCATCTTTTTTCTCTATTTCTGTCCAAATATCTCCGAAATTCATCTGATCATCTACTTTCCAAATCAATCTCCACATATCAGGGGGTAAAATAAACCCAAAAAACATGTCAATATCAAGCAAAGTCATAGTGCAAGAACTAAAAGCCCCTTCAACTTCTTCATATTTCTGCGGGTCAGGCAAAGCAGCTTTAAGTGCCATGACATCCGCTCTCTCCAAGGAGTATAAACCCAATTGTAAACAAAATATCCCTTCGCATCTGCTTAATCTTTATTGCCACTTTTTTCCGCACCCCTAGGAGGGACATATAAAGGCACAGCTTCATGCATTGTTTTCCCATGAACTATAGTATCCTTATCTGTCCCTGGAACTTCCTCCTGCAGCACGGGGGTCTGAGCTGTTTGTTCAGCTGCAGCAGCTGCCTTTTTCTGCACTCGCAAACGGAATGCATCAGTTCATCAGTTCGTAGTTTAACCACACGCCTAATTAAATCGGCCACCTGGGAAGGGAGAAAAAGACCATCACTCAATTGTTTATGATCACTTTTTATATCAACAGGCTCTAAGACTGTTGAATGTTTCCTAAAATTTGCAATTACTTCTCCAGAAAATTACCCTGTAAAATATAACTGCTCTGAGTCCGGCCATTGCTGAACATCTGCTATAATGTCTGGAGCAGAGGCATCACCACGAGCTAACTTACGAGCAGCAGATCTGAGAGTGGCTGCACGTTCAGCAGTCAAAAAGGAGCGAGTATGTCGTTTAGGGTCTAATCCTGTCTCTGTGTGATTCTGGGGAAGATTTATCATCATCAGAATTATCTTCGGGGCAGAGGGAAAAGTATATGGTGGCGGTCTTTTTGTGGTTCACCTTGCAAGGTAATTGTGCCTGTTGCTTGACTGGGGCTCACATCCCAGTCAATCAGCAACCCAATTTCCTACTTACACAATCTGTGATTTTAGTTTTGTAATAGGAAATTTCAGCAAAGACTGGTGGAGAACCACCACACTTGAGTATAATTACATCGTGGGGGCAAAACACACATGTCTCCTTGATTGGTTAAAAGACTGAGGCCTAGATGTAGGTAATTTTATTTTACTACTTCTTAAATACCGAATTTTACCGATTCGGTATTTAAGAAGTGGTAAAATAGAGGGGGGGGGGGGATGTAGGTATTACAGAATCGGTAAATACCGAATCGTTAAGATTCAGTATTTACCGATTCTGTAAATTCCGATTCGGTAATGCCCATTGATTCCTATGGGCATTGAAGCCCATAGGAATCAATGGGCATTATCGAATCGGTATTTACAGAATCGGTAAATACCGATTCCAGCAAGGGTGCAGGGGGTGTCACTTTGACACCCTCTAGCACCCCAAATACAGGCATGTGTGCCATGTGGCACACAGACATGCCCTAAGGGCATGTCTGTCTGTCACATGGCATAGGTGTGCATGCACACATGTGCATGCACACCTGGATTCAGTATTTTACCACCCAATTGGATTGGGTGGGAAAATACCGAATCTGAAAGGCCTTTGGGACTCAGAAGAGTCCCACCTACATCTAGAAGTTACCGAATCGGTAAAAATACCGATTCAGTAAAATTGGCCCCCTACTTCCCAAAAACCCATTTACCGGTCGGTAACGGCCGAAATCGGCCGTTACCAGCCTGTAAATGGCCACCTACATCTGGCCCTGAATGATTTTATAAACATTTTTCTTCCTATTGTTCAGTTTCAAAATCTGCTTGAGGTGTGCCTTTTATGCAACATTATTTCTGTCTGAATCACATGAACTATCAAGTTGTTATCTCATATATTGGAAAGCCTTTTACAGGTTGGGTTCAAGGCTTGTAATTGACCAGCAATGGCTCAGCCAAGTCTCTGGACAATATTAATATTTCCACTGCAAAACAACACAATATGTTTGCAGTGTTTATATTCTTTTTACTCTCCCTCCTGTGGAGAGCAACAAACACTGCATCTAATGTTCCTTGTCTTTGACAGCATCCCAAGATTGGTGCTACTGATATCTTTTATGGGTGCATATTTTTTGAAGCCTCGCATTAGATTATTTTCATAGCAGTGAGACATTAGGGCATTTTCACAAGCCCCTAATGCCACAGGAGCTTCACTTTTCTGGACACTCTGGTGGCATTGCGCCATTCCTCATATTCAGGAGGTGACGCTAAGCCACTTAACATGGATTAACACCACCTTGTAAATATGCCCCTTTACGCCGCAGTCTGCTGTGGAAAAGGGGTGGGCAATCAGTGCTGCTGTGATCGTTCCACAGCAACACCCATTGATTTTTGACATTGCTCCAGGTTTAAAAGGCTGTGGCAGCACCAAAAACTAAGGCCATGTAACATCTGGTCTTAGAATGGCGATATGAGGAGAAATGTTTAATTTCTCCTCGTTTTTTGCTCATTCTATGTGTGCTGCACATAAACACGGTGCCACTTTCTGCACATAAACGTTCGCCCCTGCAACAAAGGCACCATTGCAACATGACAGGAGGATGCCTGCACTGATCTAGGCAGCTCTTTTAGCGCCAGCGGTATGGGAAACGCAGGGGTGTGTCGTATTTTTGTAAATACAGTGCTTCCCTGTGTTTTGAAAATGTCAGAGTGCGGCACTGTCAAATTTGTCATAACACCGTACTCCAGCATTTTCTTGTAAATATACCACTATCTATGAAACGTTTATCCTAAATCACATTTAAGCACAATTTTATATGTACTTCTTTTTATTTCCAAAGATTGTGAAACCTTACTCACTGGTGATGCTTTCCACAGTTCTTTCAACAGAATTTCAATCATAGCTTTATTTACACACGCAATACTCTGGAATGATCACACCTTTAAAGCCCAACTACACCAACAAGATGGAAATATTAAAACAAAACAAGGCAGATAAAAATGAAAATAGAAATACTTAGGGCTTTATCAGACTAACTAAAGTACATGTCAAATAATGTATTTGTTTTTTTTCTAGAGCATTTGGAAGTCATTTTACGAGCAGGAGATTACTGCATAATGGCGAGGTACTTATTTCTTCTGTATATAAATATTGTAGAGCATAAGCCACGTTCCCCGACTCAACGTATATATCATGAACAACAATCGTAATATTGATTTTATTGGTTGTGAATGTCTGAATGACTGGAATCGAAATTGGATGTTTTACATGAGAAAATGTGTGTTGGTTTATTTCCACATAATATAAAATGTCAAAGAAAAACAAAACCTTTTTTGTAACAAGATTCCTCGGCTCAAGCCCTGTCTTTTACATTTGCTGAATCACCATTTATTCTTGGCAAATATACCTTCTCTGTCTTTTCTTTCTATATTGCATTATTGATTTTTATCAATGCTTTATCCTACTTTGACATTAATCACCATGCTGTTGAAGAACTGTTTGTTGGTAAATTTCTCTTTTGTCTTGTGTGTGGTCTATACTCTATTCTTACCACATTACTGACTTGGACATTCACTAAATTCTATATATTTTTAGAAAACATAGTCAATCCCTACCTTGCTGTGTGTTCAGTGACCATTTAATAGCATTCTCTTTTGTAAAATATTTCTATAAAGACTCCTTTAAATCAGATCTTGAATGATTTCCGGAAACCTCATATTGAATTGGATACACCACCCTAAAAGCTACTTTCAGAGTTTGTATTGAGGAAATACCAAAGTCCATATCAGGAATAGGTAGCACACATTTCAATTTTTCACACCACCTATCACAGCCCTTGTATTCTCCAGGGACTCTTGGCAAAGTATTCAGAAAAAAATCTTTAAAAAGTGTTCAGTTTTATATTATACAGTAAGAAGGTCTACAGAGGCACGCACACCTTGGTCTGTGGGGGACATACTCAGTTGTATAGCTACATATCCAAAACACACTAAGATGTACTCTTACGGATGTGGCTTAAGATCCACATCTGTGCACACGTTAGGCTATGGAATACACAGATGGAGAGAAATTGCCCTTGTTTTTTTAGTAGTAGAACAGAACTTCAAGAAGTGAGTTAGTGTCATTCAGGACATAACTAAATTGATAGTGGCACGTGTTGGTCCTAATTAAGACACACGCATGTCTTAAACGGACCAGGTTTGTGGAGGGGGACATTTATTCACAGACACAAGCCTTACTTTCAGAATTAGCGATGTGGTTCACTGAGAAAAATATGAATCTTAGTAGGAGAGCTATAGAGCACTATAAGTCGTGCTCTGAGGTAACAGCAACTCTCGCCCCTGCCAGGCACAGTTTTCTCATCAATAATTTTACAGGAAATGTTGCATTGAAAATAATTAATGATGTCATGAGTGATGCAAAATGTGGGGCAATTAGCAGTGCATGCGAGGGCAGGAGTTATAAGCTACCTTAGGGCACGAGTAATAGTTACTTGAGATAACTAAAATTGCTGAATTTCTGTGGTTTTGTGTGTGTAACATCTGACCCTAACTATGACGTCCATGTACCTTTTGTTTTTTTAGAGAACATCTAAGACTTTTTTAATTCTATTCTCTAACTATAATGTCTCTATAAACGTTGTCTTTTCCATTGAATGTCTAGGGTTTTTTAAACGTAAAGCAATATTTACTTGCCATAAGTCATCCAACTGCCGGGAGTTGGGTAGTTAGGGGTAGGGAGGGGGGAGAAAAATGTAAAAAGCAGACAGCAGAAATATTAGCACAAGAATTTAAAATGCTCAGGGGCTGTTGCGAAGGGTGGAGAGTTGTTTGACGCCGCCCGACCTCCGGGTTGTGGGCCCATTGGCTGTGTAGATGGATCGCCCGAGCTAACAATTGCTAATGTTTGCAATTATGTACAGTGCTTAAGAATGTATCATATCGGTAAGATTTGGATCTGCAATAAAAAATTTTTTACAAAAATAAATAAAAATAAGTCATCCAACTGCTGGCACACATGGCCGCAGAGCCTGGCCAAACCCTTGAATGCACCCAACCCCGTGCCATGCCCCCCTAAAGGCACCCAACCTGCAGGTCCCTTCCTTGAGCCCCTTTTGGCCCGGGGACCCCATTCTCGGGGCCTGGTGCATTTTTTTTAGAGTGAGGGGGCACATGGCCCCTATCTGGGCTGGACCCCCTACCCCAGAGCCTGGCACTATATTTAATTGGGAGCGGGCACGCAGCCCCCTTCTTTTTGCTAATTTCGGGCCAGGGGACCCCATCGCCCAGGGCCATGGATATTTTGTGGGAGAGGGTGCACGTGTATCCCTCCTTGGGCTGATTTTGACCCCCGAGAAAACGATTCCTTGGGGCCCCGTACATTTTTTTAGGGGAGAGTGGTATGTTGCCCCTACTCCCCAAGCAACTTTGGCCACAGGGACCCCATCCTCCAGGGCCCACCACTAAATATTTAAGGGAGCGGGTCATGCAGCCCTCTTTCCTGGATTGATTTTGGCCCCGGAGGCCCAGCTCCGGGGGCCTGGTCATATTCTAAAGGGGGAGAGGGGCATACAGGCCCCCTCCTTGGGCCACTTTAGGCTGAAGACCCCATACCCTGGGACTCAGCACCTTTTAAAATCGGGAGGGAGCATCCAGTCTTCCTCTTTGGGCCTGGCCAACAAAGGCTGTGTACCCTGGTGTCCATCCGGGCTTTCAACCACACTATGGTTGGGGGAATGGTTCCAGCTAGCTCCACACCTCCAGCAAGAGCCAGCACTGCTCCCGCCCACATGAAGCAGCTACAAATGCTGCTCACTGTAGGCAGGAGCGATATTCAGATCTGTTTCCCTGACCGAATAACTGCGGGCAGGGAAACAGATCTGAAGTCTGCTCCCATCTGGCCGGAGCATTTTTAAAGCTCCGACCAGCTAGGAGTGGACTTCATGTTTGCTCTTGCTTAGCATTAGCTTTGAATTTTCTCCAGCCAAGCGAGAGCAAACACAATTTTCCCTGCCCATGCCAGTATGATCAGGGAAACCACTATGTCCCAGTGGTGGGCAACTCAAGAGCAGGAGCTGGACCTAGTGGATGGGGTCCCAAGAGCCATTAATGGCTTATTGTGGGGGCTGCGTGGTTTCTCTCCTTTTGACATTGTGGCTGAGAAATGGGGTCCCTGGGGCTGAAATCTATCTGAGAGGAGGGCCAAGCAACCTCCATCCCTATCCCCATTACTAAGACAACCGGGTTCTTTGGGCCAAAATTGGCCTATGGAGGGGGCCTACATGCTCCCTTCCCCTTTTTAACTTTGGCAGGGCCCCAGGGGATTGGGTACACAGGGCTGAAATCAGCCTAGGTGGGGGGGTTGGGGGGGGGGGGGGGATTGCATGCCCACCTCCCGCTTTATGATGAGTTTGCCCCAGGGGATGGGTGCCCTGGGCTGATATTAGCCGAGGTAGGGGGGCATTTTGCCTGAAATATAGCTACATCTCAATTAGTAATAAATAGGATGCGGACAGGGGGGCCTGTGGGTAATAGTAAATGCTGCCACTCCGAAGTTTAACATCTAACCAAACTCCAATGCTTTCCTATTGTTGCTCAGATTGGAGTGGTCGATTGCATCGACAATCTTTTGGACAAATGCCAGGACATCTTAGAACCCAAAGTTGCCGCCTCTCCGCCTCATAAGCCGTTCTATGTTAAACACAAACACAAGTCCCGTCATTCTGCCAGTCATTCCTAAAATGTTTAAAAAGCTCACATTCAAGAGGTCTGTATTATGCCCCCACAGAGTCGAAAATCCTAATGAAGGTGTAATACCTGTATTGCTTGAGCAAGACTTTTCAAGCGTACTTGAAACAGACTTCCCTTGTAGCAATTCCCCTCTCTTATTTATGTCTAATACCCCTCACGATGCCTATGTGCGTCCAACAATGGTGGCCCCAGGAACACCAACAATGGCTCTGCAGCCATCTGGAAAGTATGACGACCATGCCATTTTCGATCTTAGGTCAGAGGTCGGGTCTTGAGATCCATGATAGATGATCTTACAGAGTTAGTAACACAGATCCTGAAATTCAGCTGCAGCTCTTGTAAATACAACGTGAGCAACCCAAGCCCGGTTAACAAACCAATTGATAGGCTACAGATTATCCAGCCATCCCCTAAATCCAGATTGCCCACACTATACTCACCAGACCAGAGCTTTTTCAGGCAACCCAGGGCCAGATCCAGGGGTTACCCAACATGAGATGCTTTAAAGAAAACCTTATACCAACACCAAGGCTAAGCTGGCACTTCCCTGGAGTGTGCAGCCAGAATCAATGGAAAAGGGCTGTACCAAGCAAGATAGGAAGGCTATCTTGACACACAAAGTCAAAGTCAAAGTCAAAAGATTTATATAGCGCGCTACATACCCATAGGGTCTCAAGGCGCTTGAGGAGGGGTGAGGAGTTACTTGTCGAATATCCAAGTTTTAAGTTGCTTTCTGAATGCTAGGTGGTTCTGAGTAAGGCGGAGGTGAGTAGGAAGAGAGTTCCAAGTTTTAGCTGCCAGGTAGGAGAAGGATCTGCCTCCCATGGTGGTTTTGTTGATGCAAGGTACAGTGGCAAGAGCTTGGTTGGAGGATCGTAGCTGACGGGAGGGGGTGTAGAAGGACAGTCGTGTGTTGAGGCATTCAGGTCCAAGTTCGTAAAGTGCTTTGTGTGCATGGGTTAGGAGGCGGAAAGTAATCCTCTTATTTACGGGGAGCCAGTGTAGGTTTTTCAGGTAACCAGAGATGTGTTCTTTACGCGGGATGTCTAGTATGAGCCTGGCAGAAGCGTTCTGGATGCGTTGGAGTTTTTTCTGGAGTTTTGCGGTGGTACCGGCGTAGAGGGTGTTTCCGTAGTCCAGGCGGCTAGTGACCAGTGCGTGGGTGACCGTTTTACGAGTTTCGGTGGGGATCCAGCAAAATGTGATGCATGCGAAGAATGTTGAAACAAGATGATGAGACGGCGTTGACTTGTCTGGTCATCGAGAGTGAGGAGTCCAGGATGACGCCCAGGTTCCGTGCGTGGTCTGTCGGAATGGGTGCCTTTCCAAGGGCCTCTGGCCACCAAGAGTCGTCCCAGGCGGAGGGGGAGGTGCCTAAGATGAGGACTTCTGTTTTGTCGGAGTTCAGTTTCAGACGGCTGTGCTTCATCCACTCGGCTACTTCTTTCATTCCTTCGTGTAAGTTGGTTTTGGCGGTGTTAGGGTCTTTGGTGAGTGAGAGGATCAGTTGAGTGTCGTCAGCGTAGGAGATGATGTTGAGGTTGTGTTGGCGAGCGATGGTCGCAAGGGGGCTCATGTATACGTTGAAGAGGGTGGGGCTGAGAGAGGATCTTTGTGGCACACCACAAATGACTTCAGTGGCCTCTGACTTGAATGGTGGGAGGCGGACTCTCTGGGTTCTTCCGGTGAGGAACGAAGTGATCCATTCCAGTGCTTTTCCTTGGATTCCGACGTTTCTGAGGCGCTGTAGAAGGGTGCTATGACAGACTGTGTCGAAGGCAGCGGAGAGGTCGAGGAGGATGAGGGCGACTGTGTCTCCGTTGTCCAGTAGAGTTCGAATGTCGTCAGTTGCAGCGATGAGTGCGGTCTCAGTGCTGTGTTTGGCTCGGAAGCCGGACTGTGAGGAGTCAAGGGATTTGTTGGTTTCGAGGAAGGCGGCGAGTTGGTTGTTGACAGCTTTCTCGATGACTTTGGCCGGGAATGGAAGAAGCGAGATGGGGCAGTAGTTTTTGAGTTTGGAGGGGTCAGCTGTGGATTTTTTCAGAAGGGCGCTGAGTTCTGCGTGTTTCCAGCTTTCCGGGAAGGTGGCGGAGTTGAGGGAGCAGTTGATGACATCTCGGAGGTGTGGTGCTATGATGGAGTCTGCTTTGTTGAAGATGTGGTGAGGGCATGGGTCAGTTGGGGATCCTGAGTGGATGGAGTTCATCAGGCGGATGGTGTCCTCAGTGGAGATTGGGTTCCAGTCGTTGAGGGTGTTCAGGGGGGGTGAAGGTCCTGCAGAAGGTTGGGTGGGTTGGTCTCCGGGTCGATTGTCGAAGCTGTTGTGGATGTCTGCGATTTTGTTGTGGAAGAAGGAAGCTAGGGAGTCGCATAGGGCTTGGGAAGGGGTGATGTCGTTGGAGTTGGCTGATGGGTTGGTGAATTCTTTGACGATGTTGAATAGTTCCTTGCTGTTGTGGGCGTTGTTGTCTAGTCGGTCTTTGAATGCGGCTTTCTTGGCAGACCGGATTAGTTGGTGGTGTATGCGGGTGGCGTTTTTGAAGGCGTCCCTGGTGCTGGTGTTTGGGTCTTTTTTCCAGGACTTCTCGAGGGAGCGACAAAGTTTCTTCGATTTCTTAAGATCATCGTTGAACCATGAGGCGTTTTTGCTGCCTGGTTTGCTTTGATGTTTTTTCAATGGGGCAAGAATGTCGGCGCTGTTGGATATCCATTGGGTGAGGTTAGTGGCTGCTTGGTCGGGGTTTGAGGAGTGGACAGGGGGGTTTTGAAGAAGTGATGAGGAGATCTGGTCGATGGTGATTTTGTTCGTTTCTTCGCATGGTGGGTTGAGGATGGTTGTGGATTGTGGACTTGTTGTATGTGAAGTGAACGCAGCTGTGGTCCGTCCAGTGAAGAGCTGTGGTGTGACTGAAGGAGACATGTTTGCTGGAAGTGAAGATAGGGTCTAGTGTGTGGCCAGCAATGTGGGTGGGGATAGTGACCAGTTGTTTGAGTCCGAGGTTGGCGAGATTGTCCAGAAGGGTGGTGGTGCTGCTGTTGTTGCTCTTTTCCAGGTGAAAATTGAGGTCTCCCAATAGAATGTAATCCTCGGAGGGGAGGGCGTGTGGGGTGATAAAGTCAGTGATGTCGTCACTGAATTGTGCACGGGGTCCTGGACGCTGGTAGACGAGGGTGCCTCTGAGTGTGGTTTTGGAGTCGATGTGGATCTGGAAGTGGAGGTGTTCGGCGTTGGCGAGGTGGGCGTCGGAGCTGGTTGAGATGCGGATGGAGTTCTTATGGACGATCGCGATGCCTCCTCCTGTTTGCTCGAAGCGGTCCTTACGGATGATCTTGTATCCTTCCGGGATGGCAATGGTGATGTCTGGGGCTGATGAGGCATTCATCCATGTTTCTGTTAGGAAGGCGACGTCCGGTGAGATGGAGTCGAGTAGATTCCAGAGGTCGATGGCGTGTCTGTGGACCGAGCGGGTGTTGAGCAGGATGCATTTTAGGTGGTTGGTGTCAGGACGCAGTTGGGGGAGCGGCCGGGGTTAAGGGCTAGGAGGGTGGAGGCGTCGTAAGTGATGCGGGAGGGCTGGGCAATGCGAGGGCCAGGGGGTATGGCGCTGGGCGCGGTCCAGGCGCGGACAGGCGTAGACGGGCTTACCTTTGGCGCACCTTCGGCGCGGCCGTAGCGCGTGGACGCTGCGCGTGGGACCATCAGACATAAATGGACAGTGGAGGGGGCGGAGCGTGGGACGGAGCTGGGAGGCGTGGGCGTAGGGGGAGGGACGGGCTGCAGGCACAACAAAATGGTGTCCAAACAACAACAAGAAGGCCAGCACTACGCTATGGGCGCAATCAGGCAGCAATTGACCTCAGGGGGCAGTGCGGGAAGAGCGGACTAGCGGTGTAATACAAGATAAAAATAACAATACTTTAAATCACCACACAAAGCGATGCGGAGCACTACGCCACCGATCGGGTTCTAATTCTATGTCCTTAAAGCTATGGCAGAGGAGAGGAGCAGCGCTACGCACACAGCCACAATGTTGATGAAATATGCAAAGAAAGCAGGGCGGAGCGCTACGTTACAGCTCGAATGCTAAAGCAATTTAGATGAAATATAAGGCAATGTGGAGCGCTACGTTACAGCTTGAATGCGAAAGCAATTTAGATGAAATATAAAGCAATGAGAAGCAGCGCTACGATACCACAGCAGCGCTATGATGTCGGGAGGAAGGCTGGAGCGACCGCTTTCCAAGAGCCCAAAGAACATGCCCCATAAAATAATTTATAATACGCAAATGTTCCAAAATTAGCAAGTTCAATCAGGTAAGAGAGTGAAAATCATAAAAAAATAAAGCAATATATTAAATCAGACAGGTGAGGGGGAGCTGATCGCTTATACGAGGCGACATTTTAAGGGCAAGATGACTTAAGTCTCACAACTCCTCTTTTGATAGCAAAGAGCTATTCCTGAAAAGTAGAGACTTGGCCAAAAATGTGATATTTCTTGACATTGGAACTTGTGCACCTGGTATATCCACCATCCAATTTAAGCAACGCTTGCCTACGGGGTAGGCAAAAGCAATTTTTCCAAATGCCATTGACTGCCCTAGTCTAAATTTGAGCACAGGAGTAATTGATTGACTCCTGAATATGACCACAGCAGATAGCAGGTGATCTGGATGTCACATTTGAACCTTTAGACAGAAGCGATATGACTGCCAAGCGGGGAAGACGCTGAGTGGTCTGTCCCCCTATTAGATCTCCCTCCGATCAAGAAATGGTCCCAAGTTGCACTCCAAGTAAAAGCCCTAACACTAGAGTTTGGGCTAAGGACAACAAATGTATAACACACGAAACACAGGGGGTCTAACAGCCAAATTGAGAGGCTACACTGTCGATACTGAGTCAACAAGATCTCAGAATATCTTTATCGCACACACATAGCGTATTAATAAGGATAGAGAAGGAAAAAAGGCTAACACTACATGCATAGAGGAGACCGGTACATCATCGATTATTCGCAAAATGGCTGATTAATCCACAACAGATTGTAAAGGGTTTCCATCAAATTAGACTCAATGATCAGTCCTATAATTTGGCCAAACCCATGTGCAAATGAGGCTGGTCCCCTGATCAGTGGGACACTCAGCTCCGCACCTTATTGTTGTATCAGGATTTGGTCCACCAAATACACAAACCGTCCATGATGACTGATCTTTTGATGGTAAAGTAAGAAGAAATAGTGCAACGAACAAGAAAGTGATTTAAAATAGGATGGAATGTCCTCCTTCTAAATACTTTATTCTGCGGACTGGACACGCCTCCTAATTAAAAAATAGAACAGTGCAAGAGAAGACAGTGACAATTATCTGTCTACATAAGGGCCAACATGTTTCTGCCTAACAGGTATTTAATCCCTTGGCATTCGTCAGGGCCTCTGCTCGTATAATAGTTGCACTCCTAATAGTGAAATATAGAATTCACCACCATCACCAAAACAAATTGTAGTAAAACTGGTTAGAAACGGTACAACCTGTAACAACCATGGACATTAACCCTCCGATTCACAATGGTTACTGTGAATTCTGTGAAGGAAAACATTATATCATTAGTACTGTATTCAATGCATCAGTTAGGGAGAAACTGGGACAGTCAACCAGGTGTTCTGCCTTATTCTCCTTTATTGGAAAATGGTGGTCATTGGCAAGGGTAGCCTGTATATAGCCTTTATTGATCTGAAGACAGCGTTCGACTTAGTCCCAAGACAGAAGTTGTGACAGGTACCTAAAGATATGGGACCTTCCAATGGAAATTCAGGCTCAGCTCTCTCCCTTTGTATGATTTCCAAAGTGGGTGGCATAACAACACACTAGCACCAGGAAATTGCCCTGGTGCAACTCTCACACAGAATGTATGCCTCACATTATGTTTGAATGTCCGGCTTATGCATGGCCTAGAGCGAAGTGGCTAATACCTATTTCCAGGCAAATGGGCCCTCAAGATTACCAGGCAGCCATGAGAATTTTAAAATCGGATGTTAGACCAGTGTTCACCTGCGCCACTGTCAAGTTTCTAGGATTCATGTGGCGCATCAGGCGAAGAGCGCTGGCCAGAAGGTCATGAAGCCGTACTGGGGTTTTATCGAGTTTGACAAATCAATTAATCATAAAGATGTTATAATTATGTATTATATGTTTTTATTGTATTTTAGTTATTTAAAAGTTGAAGCCTCTCTTATCCTAATGGTTTTTAACTTCTCAAAGATAAATGGAGTAGTTTAAATAACTAATTAGAATAATTTATTTAATGGTATATATGATAAGATGTGAATGAGGATAACTTTAATGGCATGCTACCGAAATAAAGCACTTTGATATTGATATATTGGAAGCCCTACCCCACCCCCTCCCACTGGGAGTACATAAGGCATAATTTCCCAGCATTCCTTCTGTTCTTTTTTCTGTCTGCTGACAATGGGATGAGGAATACTATGTCTTTTCCTGCGGGCTGGAGTAGTGTCTGAGGATGCTGTGGACCGTCATCACTGCGGGCGGTGGTGATGGTAGACGAAGAGCATGTCTCCCTGGCTGCTGGTCTGGTAGGGAGACGGGTGCGCAAGAAGGTGGAAATCTTCAGAGGAGGCCAATTTCTGGGTCACTTTGCGGCTCAGTGGCACACGTCTCCCTGGCTGCTGAGCTAACAGGGAGTTGTGTGTCCAGGCCTATGTGCAGAGCGGAGCACAGGGAGCACCTGGTGGTAAACACTTCCCATGTGGCCTGATATCCACGTCAGACATGGGGATGGACACAGGCGTGCCAAGGGCTGAGCGTGCACCTGTGCATACCATTGTCAGAGCCTTTTGGGTTTCAGAAGGTGGGGTACACCTGCAGCTTCTGATCCTGAGGCATGTACCACATATCGGTTTGGTTTGCAGCCTAGGATTTTTATATGGTCCCTGTCGCTGACCATATTCTGCTGGAACCCTGAGAGCACCTTCAACATTCAGGGGATGTATTGAGCGTGCCCCCTACATGGAGGTGCAGCATGCAGTGTTTAATGGGGGCCACATTTTATGAGTGTTCCCAGCTGGCATTCAAGCAGGGTGGAGGTGTCAGCCAGTGGGGTGACACGTCTTCCTGCCAGCCAGCTATGGTAGGAAGATGTTGATGGTGACACCCACATTGTTTCGTTTTGCGCTCAGTCTGGGTTAGGGGTTTGAGGCCCAGCCAGTACTGTTGTTTCCCTTGGCTCCTGGGGGCAGAGGTTTCTACTTGTCTCCCTACGTTCTGCAGTTTTGTTTTTGAGTGACAATGCTGTGGGGTGTCTAAGGTGCCCGCCATGTCTCTCATGGTAAATCTTCAGTGGGTTCTTTGTCTATTAGTTGATGTATGAGGACTTTGCAGGGGGTCTGTAGTTCTGCTTGACTTGGGTTTCCTGAGTCATGGCTGGTTACCTGGGACGTGTCGTGTTCTTGTTGTTTTTCTGGAGGTCCTGCTTCAGGGAAGACTGCTTGGGAGGTATTTTTACAGCCGCTGCCTTTATGTGAGTTCTGGCTCCCCTTCAAGTTGCGTGGGAATTTGACACTGGCTCCCACGCCGGTTTTCTGCAGTTTGTTTCCTTTATGGGATTTATTCTGCCCATTGACTTTTGGGGTGTCACTGGGGCTCCTGTACAGTACTTTCCTACCTTCATATCCTGGTTGCAGTCAGGTCCTGGTCATGCCTTTTGGGGCAGAGATGGATGGCCCTGTGTATGGTCTAGTTTATCTGGTTGTTTGTTAGGCCTTTTGGGATACAAGGAGGTTCTGTGTCCCCTTCTGTGGAGTCACCTTTTCTTGGATTTTGAGGCTTTTCAGCGAGGCTGGGTTGTTGCCGAGCAACATTTTCTGGAGCGCTCTTATCTCTGTTACCGGGAGGATGGCATGGGATTGGGAGCACATTTTGGGGCACTCCTTTCCCTGATTTTGGCGTGTGGGCAGATCGTTTTGTTTGGCCTCCATGCTCCCTCGTCTGGTGAGTTTCTATTAGTTGTGGTACTGGCCCTTTGGGATGGGTTCCTTCCATGCCTGTCCTGGATGCTCTTTCTGATACAGCTGGTGTTTCTGGGTTCCTTTTGATGAGCATGGCAGGGTGGTTGCCTATGAACCTGGGGTACTAGAATAGTTTTTGGCAGCAGGTCGCCTTCTTGTGATGGTTCCCGTTTCTTTCTTCTTCCTGGGTATACAATAGAATACTGGTGTCCTTCCTGGAGCCCTTTATATCATTATTGTTGTCTGGGCACTACCCTGTTGGTGGTGCTGGTGTCCTTCGGGCTTTGGTACAGCCCTTCGCTGCTTCAGGGACGAGGCATTTGGATTGTTTTTTTCTGCCCTCCTGGAAACGGGTTCTGTTTTTTTTAATCTGTCAAGGATTAGACAGGATGGCATTGTTTCCTCTGCCCTCACTCCAGCTTAGGTTTTGTTGGTACGGGGTGTGCTGGGGATGGTCGTTGTCCATATGTCATGGTCATCCCATTCGGCCATTTCAGGTTTTTTTTCTCTGGGACCTGCCGTCCGGCGTCAGGTTCCAGGAATCCCGACAGGAAGGTCGTCATTTTTTGATTATGTTGTAATGTTTCTGGGGATTCCTGTTTTATGAGTTGTTCCCCTTGCTCCGGCTCTGGTCTTGGTCTGCCTTAGTCTGTGTTTTCTTTCGGGTCCGGTTCTGATAGTTCGGGATAGGTTGGGGCGTTCTGACAGTTCGGCCCTCAGGCTGCACTTTTAGCTGATGCCAGTGTTGGAGTAAGTAGGTTGCCTCTGCTTTTCAGTCGGCTGGTGGTAGCGGTTTTCTGGAACACTTCCCGGAGCGTTTGTGTTTTCTTTGCGGTCCAAGAGGCTTTCTATATCCAGAATTCTGGGCCTGGTAACCAATCCTCGGGCTGCTGACATCTTTAGGCTCTTCTATCCTTCTGGTATGGCTAAGGTGGTGTACATTGGGTCACATGGTGTAGGCTGTCTATGGATTTCCTGGGCCCGTTTTTCCCTACTGCCTCTGGTGAGTTACCCGCAACCAAGTTTTTTGGTCTAGTGATACGGCTGTCATCTCCGATCTTCGATGGTGAGCGGTGTAGGCCCATCTTGTCATGGGGATGCCTTTATGGCTTGATCCGCAGGTGGTCTAATTTGATGGTGATGAGGGGCATCTGCGACTTTCTGGTGGTCCTTGTTGGTCTCTGTTGGGGCATCATTCCTTCCTGCCTTTCTCTCTCTCTGAGGTAGTCTTTCATTGGGGGTGTCAGAGGTGGGTGTCCTTTTCGTGGGCCGCTTTTGCTTCCAGGCTTGCTGCGCAGGTCCCTCGGGTCATCCAGTGGCTGGCAGGCTGTAGTCTGGGGGGTATCTGCTTAGCCCATTCCTTGGCATGACCTGCTGTTGCGTGCCTTTCCTCCTTTGGCGCTCCAAACAGGTGGTTCTGATGGTCCTATTGGCCTCGACATTTTTGGTATCCAGGTTTCATGCTCATGGTAGTCCGAGTTCCCTGGATGATTAATTTTTCCTCTCCTTGGCTGTTACTCATTCGTTTCTGTCTGGGGTTTGTCTCTCCTTTTGGGAGTGCTGGACAGGGTTGCAGTGCAACTGTCCTCTGGAAGGTGTTGCTGTTACTTCAGTGGTTTTCCCTGGTGTGTTCCCGGATGCCTGTTATGTGGAATGGTTCTGAGTCCATTGGCGCTATCTCCTTTGCAGGCCGAAGGATCGGCTTTCGTGGCACTTTGATCCTCGTCTGGGTTCCTGGCTGTGGTGTCCGACTTGGGTGCAAGGTTTCTGTGGAGCTTTCATTGTATCACCTCTTGGTGTTACCCTGTTTCCTTCCTTGGACTGGCCCATGATGTTGGGGGCTCTGTTTTGTGCCTTTTGCCCTTTGTGTTGGTGGCGCAGTGCGGAAAAATTTCCTTTTGTTGCACTGTACGTCTGTTTTTGGTAGCCAACGCTTCGGCCTGGCGACTTGTTTATTTGAGTTTTCTGCTAACTCGAGTATCCTTTCTTGTTTTTTGCCAAAAATGTGCATTTGGCTTCTTCCTTCTCCTGTGGGGGCTTCTCCATTGCCTTTATCCCTGGGTGTGCTCTGAGCTGCTTTGGTGGCTGCTTCAGGGTCTGCTGGGTCAAGTCCAGGGTCCATGCTGGATGTGGAGCGGGCCTTCCTGTTTTCTTTTGGGTTGTGCATCCTCCTCATGGTGGTCTGTGTCTTGATTGTTTCTTTTGGAGCTTCCACTGCGGGATGAGTGCTTCATAATTGTCCATTTGTTGGTGGATCATGCACAGGATAGGCTGCCTTACTCTCACTTGGTCTCCCCCTCCTTGGGGGAAACTGGGGACGTGGCTGCTTCCTGGGATGCTTTTCATTGAGTGTCCTTTTTGTGCCTTTACCAAGGAGCTCTTTGAGCCTCCTCTTCTTCCTATGGTTGGAATTATGATCGCCTGCATAGTTTGGGGGTTGCTTCACTTTCTTGGTTTGGAGGTTGCAGGCTGTGTGCTCATGCGTTGTGTTTTGGCCTGTGTTAATACATCACCTTTGGGCATGGCTGTATGGGGTTGTATTCCTTTGTATTTTGGTTCTATTGAATGCTGGGTCCTATTTTGGGTTTTCTCAAATAGTAATGTATCCGACAAGGACAGGAGGGCCTGGGAGTAATGCCTTATTACTTACAGGTAATCTTCACTGCTCCCGTTCGTTTCCCTCATCCCACTCATTACACCCCTCCCTCCCGGACAGCCAACCTTCAAATGGGGGGCTTAGTAGTTCAGAAGGAATGCTGGGTAAATACGCCTTATGTACTCCCGGTGGAAGGGGGTGGGGTAGGGGTTCCAGTTTTCCTTTTGCTCTTATTTTCTGTCTGCGAGATAGGTATATCTTGAATTAGTAATGAATGGGACGAGTACAATAGGACCAGGAGTAATGAAGTTTACAGGTTAGTAATAGGGCTTTCCAACTCAAATGTAAGTGAAAACATGGAAAGTGTTTCACTTCGAAGGGTTATATATACGATTCTAACTTTTAATCATGTGTAACAAAATGTTTAAATTCACACCAAAACAACATCATTAAAACATTATTAAAAAATTTTTTTAAACTGCACACGATATACAGAAATATATATAAATAAATAAACATGTAATAATACAAATAATGTAAACAATAAAAACAAAATAAATACATTCTAAAAACAATTCCTGCTATCCAAAAAGCCCCAAAAAACCCTGTTTTTTAAAATTTGCAAATACAACAATACAATTAAAATATTAATTAAATATAATAAATAAAACCATTAGTCAACATGACATATGTTTCACAAAGTGCATTAAAAATACCCAACAAATTAACAATTATTTAGAATACATAATAGAAAAGATATAACAAATAATCAATTAAATTTAAAATGGATTTTTAAATAATGAACTAAATTAATTTAAAAAAATCATTATAATTTAAATACCTCCCCATCCTATTCCCCTAGAAACCCCAAAACCCACTACTAAAATATATATTACTAATTGAAATAAACAAAAATAACACATTCATTAAAAATCACCAAAAACACTTAAATATTTAGAATAACAATTAATCAATTTAAAGATATACTTTATTACCAATTAAGACTGCAGTCTTTAGCTCAGGAATTTAAAATGGCCCACTGAGGTGCCGAAATATTTCTAGTGAGTGGGTCCGATTCACAAAAGTAGTCTGAGACAAAATCCTAACTTTACAGCTTTCGGTATTCACAAAGGGCATTTAGGAGTAGTAAAGTTAGGATTTTGTCTCAGTTAAACTTAAGTTTTGCTCTTAACAAGAGCACCAGTTACATTACAAACTGACACGTTCATTTTTGTCAGGCACGGGGAGATTAAGTGATTTGCCCAGAATCACAGAATGTTGAGGGTCCCTGCCGAGATTCGAACCCGGTTCCCCAGCTCCTAGGTAACATTCTCTCCCCCTGGAAATCAATCAAGAATTTAAGTGGAACTTCAGAATAACCAAAAACACTTAAATATTTAGAATAACAATTAATCAATTTAAAAATATACTTTATTACCAATAAAAAATTTAATTAACATAAAAAAATAATAAAAACAAATGAAAATGTAAATAACTTTCCACTGCAGTTCCCATAATCTCTACAACCAGCTACTAAATTATAAATTCCTAATTAAACTATATAACTAAATACAAATTCATTATACATTCCAAATCATAAAATACACTTAATTGCACTTACATAATTATGCAATAAACCAATTACTATTTACATACTAAATTATCAATCACAAATTAATTATAAAACAATTATTATTTAAACACTTTCTACACTAGTTTCATGCAAACCCAACAATAAAATAGATTGCTAATTAAATGTCAAAAGTCTTAAATTGCTCATGCCAAATTACAAACTATACTAAAATAATTAACACAATTATACTGATAACACTAACACCTAATATTATTGTAAGCACTAATACATTACATTCAATACAGCCAATATTTTTACAGCTATATTAAAGTAAACAATGACACTATGAAACAATATGTTTTTTAAATAAAAACAATATTTTTACCTTCTATATTTTGTTTCATGGTACTTTTGTGGAGACATTATTTTTGACATGCTATCTTGAATAAATACTTTTTGACTCAATGTTTGTGTCACTATGTTGGCTCCATTACTGCAGTCTTTAGCTCAGGAATTTAAAATGGCCCACTGAGGTGCCGAAATATTTCTAGTGAGTGGGCCCGATTCACAAAAGTAATCTGAGACAAGGGGGTAGGGAGATTTGTCCAGGTATCCAGCAAAAGGGGCAGTATGCGTGGGGTGTAGCCCATGGCCTAGATTCCAAGCCCTAACCACTGGTATAACAAACAAGCCAGCATACACTTCCTCAGGCCTGGAGAGGATTACTCTTCTCCAGCAGGGTGGGAAGCACTCTCGAGGTCTAGGGTCAAATTTCAAGGCATTTGCCAGGGCCTTCGTGCCAGACACCAACAATTCTTGTCCTCAGTTACCCAGTAGTCAGGTCCGCAGACTCAGGGAGGTTTTCCCTTAAGTGGGGTGGAGAGCCCTGACCAGGTCCCCGATCAGAGCTCCACCAGACCCAGAGGCTCCTTTCAATACAACGCTGATGTCACAAATGGCAGAGGATGGGGTTCTGCAGCTCATGGAGGGTTTCACTGCTCTGGCGGAGTTGAAAGGTCTGATCAGAGCACCAGTCTGGCCATTGGCATCACAAATGTGTCAAGAATGCCAAGAATTCCAGGAAACGGCTCCCTTGCTCCAACAGTTGAAGGCTTTAATAAGGCTCTGTTCAGATATTCAGCAGGTCCGGGTGCGTACCTCTGGGCCTCTGCTTATTTTGGTGACCTGTGATGTGATAAAGCAACCATGACAGAATTCCATAGGCCCAGGGAGCATTCACTACCTCTGGCAGAGTTGGGTCCCAGTTAGAGCACCACCAGTCACAGGGTGCATTACCTTGGGCCTAGGCTCAATTCACTAGGCTGTGAAGTCATAAAGTGCCAGGATGTGGTTTCACAGTCTCGGGGATGGTTCCTTACTCCGCAATGTAGAAAGCTCTGGAAGCTCATGGCCAGAGCTCAGAACATATTCCTCTGGGCCTAAGTTACATTTGCCTTCCCATGGAGTCACCAAGTGCCCAAGATGGGGTTCAGTAGGCCAATTGAGGTCTCCCAGCTCTGACAGGGTTCAAAGCTCTGGCCCATTCCTGGCAGATCTCCAGCAGACCCTGGCTGCCTTTCCCTGGTGCCTATGGGGCGAATCGCTCTTGCCATACCGTAGACACAACTCCCACTGGCCCTACTCCATGGACTAGAGTCCAGCCACTGGTCTGGAGTGTTCCTCTGTGCCCAGACTGCCTCCTCAGTATAATCAGAAAGTCACATCCATCTCCATTTGGAATGGATGGTGCAACCTGTTTTCCAGACTTTAAGGTCAGCCACCTGATCATGCACCATGAGAAATAAATAGTATTGACAGATGGCCAAGCTGCTCTGGTAGTCCTGATAAAGGCTTATTTCAAGCTTTCATTCCAGCCATGGCTCCAGGAGGTCAGATACTTTTGCTCTGCTACCCTTCTCTATCACCCAGGGTACACACATTAAAAAAGCACAATTACGGTCCTGCATTAGAGATCTATTGTTCATCTAGTTGTTCGACCTAGCTAGTATAAGGGGACCGATTGTCATGCACTGTGACTCAGAAGCCCAGGTATTTGATACCTTTCAGCTTTGAATGACTGACACCTCTGTGAGCCTACCATACTAGAGAATAGGCACATGCTCAAATCAGACACCTTAACAGTGCAGCCTGTTTGATAACGTTCTACCCAGCACCAGACTCTGGTTCATCTTGGGATAGACGGCTTAATCAGCCTTAGCTGTGGTTTCAAGCAAAGAGCTTCAAACTGCCTGGGACAATCTGACTTGAGGGTGTGCTTTCTAATGAGACCCTCTCTGAGGGCATCACTACCCAGCAGAGCAAAGGTCCCTCAGCCCAGCAACTCTCCCCAAAGTGGTCTGGTTAGGTTGTTTAGGGTGTTTTTGCTCTACCCACAGAGGCCACATTCACCAAGTTGTTGCTCTTATTTCCACAGCAGCCAGCAATGACCATTCAGATGGTGCCCCAATACAACTTCGGTGGTGAGTCAGAAAGCCTATGTCTCATCTGCAGCTCCCATGCATCTTTTTAGAGTGAGAAGTAAACTGGGCCACCAATGCCAGCCTTCAGCCCTCACTCATTTGATACCGGTAGAAGACCACCACCGTTTTGGTGCCCCCTGGCACTCAGCTCCAGTGAGCATCATCACTTCACTTGCAGGCACAGCAGGGGGAGGTCCATTGCATCATGAACCCATGGGATCAGGAACAGAGGCCTATCTTGTCCCACAAGGCTGCCCCGGGGGCCCTCTCAATTGTGGCCCAGGCCTAGCATCAACATGTATTTGTACTCTTCACACTAGGAGGGAGAAGGGGAGGGAATGGGCCCATAACACACTCAAGTGCCTTGATCCTGTCCTCTACAATGCAGGTCTCCTGCCTCTGTCCACGCGGGCAGCACCGAAGACCACCACAGCCCAGCGCCTAGGCCTGGGAAGCTCAGTGCAGGCGCACCCCTCCAAAGCTTCAACAGCCTTATCTCATTGTTCCAGGCTCTGCACCCAGTGGCCCCCAACCCCCCTCTGATAGCGTTTTAAGCTTCGAGGGGATCGCCCAGCCACCCACTCTGTATGGGACACTAGTTCTCCATCCAGAGAGCGAAGACTTAGTTTCTGTCATCATGCGGGACCAAACCACGCCCCCCCCAATAATACAGCCTTATAGCCCACTGTATAGGGCCATACCTGACATTAAAGACAGCCTCCAGTCTTATGGACCCTAGCTGAATGCGGGCTATGACGCTATTAGAACATTTTCCCAAAAAGGGTGGAATATCCTAATTGAAATAAACAACTTCCTGGGAGACACAGGGTTTTTTACATCTCCTCACACCTCTAAGGCTTAAGTGTCTTTTACAGTTTTTGCTGTGGGTGCCTGGCAGGTACTATCATGCAGACACACAGCAAGAGTTGTGAGAGTGCATAAGCCAATCCTATCCTCCTTGGGTTCTGCTGAACTATTTTTCCTCATTGGGCCGAGCTTAGAGAAATGGGAACTGAGCAGAATTCCTCCCTTCCTCCTTCCCAATCTTGAGTGACCTGAGAGCAACAGAAGGAGGGAAGGGGAAGGCTCTGAGTGCCTTGCTTAGCTATCAAGCCCAGGCTCTTGATATTCATATTTATCAAAGTGTTTAAAATCACATATGCAACAGATTTTTCAGCAACGTAAAATAACAATTAAGACTTTTAAAATACATCATTCTAATTATTTTGTGATTCACAACATTATGTACGAAATGGATATCATGACGTTTTCTGGCTCTATTCCCCAAGGGCTAGATGTTCGACTATTCACTTTTGTGAGTCGCAAATTGCGTTGAATTGCAACTCGTAATTTGGGACTCGCAAAACTGAATGTATAACAGTGTGTCAGACACTGTTTGGTATTCCCAATGGGATCGCAAATGGTATGCCTCATTAATATTCACGAGCTAAACGCAATTTGCGACCCAATTGGGAATAGCCAGCACTCCCAGGGATGGTGGCCTGCTGGGGTCAGCTGACCACCATGTCTGTGACTGCTTTTTAAAGAAAGCAAAAGACACACAATTGATGGACGGTATGCAGAACAAATCAAAACATTCACCCCCAGTCAAGCGATATGGGTCAAATCCATCATTCTTTTGCTCACTATGCCACCCCAGTTTAGACCTGGCCATATGCAAATCAGTCTTGACCCTGTGCCTCATAGGAACAGTCCAGCCGAACTGCCAAGCCAGGTCCTTCCTGGACCGGAAACAAGCATCCTAGGACCGGTTTCGGGGTTTCACCCCTCTTCAGCCAGGTTAGCTTGATTCCAGTAGCACAGTGAGCCCAGGACCCACGGCATACCTGGCGCACTTAGGGCGAGAAAGCAAAAGACACACAATTGATGGACGGAATGCAGAACAAATGAAAACATTCACCCCCAGTCAAGAGATCTAGGCCTAAATGTATCGCTTTTTTGCTCACCATGCCATTCCAACTTAGACCCAGCCACATGCAAATCGGTCTTGACCCTGCACCCAATGGAAACAGTCCAGCCCGAACTGCCAGGCCAGGTCCTCCATGGGCTGGAAATAAGCATCCTAGGGCCGGTTTCGGGCTTTCAGCACTTATCAGCCAGGATAGCTTGACTCCAGTGGCATGGAGAGCACGGGACTCACGTCTGGGCATACCTGTCCCACTCAGGGTGAGAAATGCAAAAATAACAATTGATGGACAGAATGCAGAACAATGTCATACATTCACTCCAGTACAGAGATCTGGGCCTAAATCCATCGTTTTTTTGCAAAACAATAGTATATGGCATTGAGACTCGCTATTAGGGAGGGATCCCTAATAGCGAGAATAGAAACGCTATTTTGCAAGTCAGTGACTTGCAAAATAGTGTTTATACATGCCTGGATAGTTTTTTGCTGTCGCAAATGGGCCGATCTCCCAATTGTGACCCAAAAAAGGGTCGTACTTCTGGCCCCAGGTCGGTACTGTTGTTCAAATTTAACTTAGTTATTATATCACCACAAACTAGCAGTCTCTTTAGAGTATGAGGCATAGAGTAGCTAAGGGGGCAAACTAGAACAGTTTTAATCTTAAATGTACAGATCAATCTATCTGTCCGAGAGTTCAAAGAACATGCTCTCAGAAAGTGCAAATTCTGAAATTACTGCAAGTTGAGATGGGGTTGGTCAAACAAAAGTTAGCTGTTCTGATCAAGAAATGTATCAGAACAATAACTTGCTCAATAAAACAATTCATAAATTGATCATATTCTAATACCAAGCTTGGATTCATGAGAAAAAGGTTTGGCCATTTAGAAGCTGTTTTCATATACTCGCCATTACTTCCTCATCCATTCATCATCCTATTCCTTACTTATTGCCGTTGTTGTGAGTGTACCACATGAAGGGCACCCCTGGCTGATTTGTTTGAGGAGAATATATGGAATGTGTTTAAGGCGACATGGGTGGGAGTGGCCTTTTGGAAGACTCAGTGGCAGGGAGATTTGCACTTGCTAAAATTATTGTGCTGACAAAGCTTTTCTATCACTTCTCCTCACTTCCGGTGGTGATAATATTAAGAGCCAAATATACCTCTTGTGGAACTCATTGTGAACCCAGGTAGGAACAAGGTAGAATTACCTACATTTCCATTAACTGCCAAAGCGTGCAGCCTTGTAACTTGAAATGGAGACTTAATCAACCAGTGGCTCAGCTGTAATGGGGTACTCGGTGGGCAGTGCCACACATTAAGGGAAATGACGAAATTGAATTTATCAGCACACACTAACATCGACCTATGTGGCTATTTCTAACTCTTGAGGAAAAAATGCTCATAGCCAACTTGTTATGAGGGTGAGGAAATACTGTTGGACTACAGACCTACACTGAACTCAACCATTTACTCCCTGCTCACCAGATATTCCAGTAGTCTACTTGAATATGTTGATTCAAACAGCTTTTCAGAGCGAATTAGATCTCTGGCTGGCTAGTGGGATTGAGAAAATGTAAGATTTGTTTAAGGATGGCTGCTTTCTCTCCTATGAAGATCTGTTGGACAAGTCATACGCTATAAGGCGCTGGCATTAGCAATTAGAGCTACAAGAAAAAATGGCAAATGTGAACTCAATACTCACAGATCTTCACACTAGTCTTAATACATCAGTAACATATAAGGCAACAACCCTGATGTATACAATGTTTACAACACACATTGTTTCCCTGGTCCTCTTGAGGAACAAATGAGCAGAAAACATCCAAACACCAATCCAAGAATCAGATTGGGTGAAATTTCTTTAGAATGCACACAAGTTTTATTCATAGGGCGCATATCAAAGACACTTTCCAAACATGCAGGTAATGTGCCACAGATGTCGAATGTTTGGGGCAGACTTACATATACCATACGTTGTGGGCATGACCCCCAGATGAATACATACTGACTGGCCAGATATTTTGTCCTTGCTGAACGAAGCCACCAATAGAAATTTACCTACTACTCCAGAGACTCGAGGTGCAGGCATAGAGGCATCGGTGGCGGAGTCTCTGGTGGTCCTGGAGACCCGCCGGGTTGGTCCACATAGGAGGAAGTGACTGCTGAGGTGAGCTGGCCCGGGGACAGAGTTACCGGGTGGAGGAGTATTGGTGCCGACCTGGGAACCCTGCAGGCTGCGGCGCAACTGAAGAGGTGGCCGTCCAGTAGAGAAGTGACCACTCCGGTTGGGCTTGAGCAGGCTCAGCTTCTGAAGGCGGCATCCTGCTGAGATGTCAACACAGCGGGGTTACGTGAGTGCGAGTGGTGGTGAATCAGGGCCTGGTGGGGGAGTGTGGTGGGGCTGCAGGAGGATTAGACGTTTGCACCTGGCGCGTCCTGCTCTGCCCCCGACCGCAGCGGAGGTGAGGTCAGCAAGAACTGTCACACTCCTGGAAGTTGTGAGGCCTAGGGGATGGGAAGGTTCCAGGTCCCTGGTGTAGATTGGAGAGGGGCTCTCCTGATTGTGGGGGAGAGCTGTTTTCTCTGGGGCCTCCCCTATCCCTTTGGCTGGGTCCCCGTACCCTGGATTTATTCATCCCACAGTTTGTGTTCTTAAATTAGAAAGGTGCAAAAGAGGGCAGGAGGAGGGTAAACAGAGTTTCAAGACTAGAAGGGGGTTTGGGGGACAGCCGAACGTAGTGAGGTCTGCCCCCCGGGCAGCTTGGCAGGGGTTTTGGCTGGCCGGATCGGCCATTTTTTGGTTTGGTGCTTTTTTAGGTCATAGCCCAATTATAGCCTAGTAGCCCAATGCTTAAATAATCCTATGAGAGGTTTGCCAGCCACCCTTTTAGGTTTTGGTGACCATTGGCTGGCAGCAGGGGAGCTGATAATAGTTTTCTTGGCTGTTTAATTAGCTGTTTCTTGGCTGTTTAATTAGCTATGTTTAGCGAGTTATGCAAAGATATGCAAGATTGTAAGGTCGTGGAGGCAGTGCGCCTCTTGAGCAAGGCAGCTGCCTTGATTTATTGATCCTTCAGCGGCTGAGTTTTCGCACCCTTCCAGCGCACTTCTGTGGGAGTGGCGGCCACCATCGCGGTCTGCACATCCCCTATGTGGGCGAGAGGAAAAGCGGTGAGTCTTGGGGACCTCTTGTAGGCCCAAAGAGTGGCCCCTTTGTCCCTGGATGCACCGGACCCTGGTGCGCATTCTGAGGCTTTGGTGAGAGGACGCGAGGGAGGGGCTGAGGGGAGCGTCTGTCGCTCACTCCGCTAGGGCCTGGAATGAGGTCTTTCCTGCTCAGGGCCTGAGGCCGAGGCCAAGGCAGAGTTAGTAAAGGAAGGGCGGGAGGCGGGGGAAGGAGGGAATGGAGGATATGGAGGGACAGAAGCCTTTTAGGAGGGAGCGGGGTGAGGGGCTGCCCATAGAACATGAACTCAGAGACTCTATGGGAAGTGAGGAGACAGGAAGCCAGGGCGGTTTTGGTGTTTAGAAGGTGGAGGGGGCATACCCGGGTTGGGTTAGGCAGGGTGAGGGCCTGAGGGCTTTAGGAGGGGGAACTTTGTTTTAGAGAGTGGAGCAGGGAGGAAGATAGAGGGAGTTTGGGCAAGGCCAGGGCTCAAATGGATTTTGGGGGGGAGGAGGAGGGGTTCCTGGGGGATTGGGAGTCGACTGGACATAGCAATGCCTGGGAAGGGCTAGATATTTTCACCTCATGGGGGGCCTTAGTTGAGTGGTTCAAGTGGATGCTTCTCTTGCATAGGGAGGGTCAGCTGGTTTGGAAGGCAAAGGTTTAAATTTGAAAAGAGGGCAAGGGATTGAGAAGGTGGGGTAGCAGAAACCTTGGTAGGCGAACTTGGGGGACAGGTTTTGAAAAGGACCGACCAGGGTTAGACACGACTTGGTTGGAATGGAGGGAGGGGAGGAGGTGGGGTTGAGTGACAGGGAAGTAGGTGATTTGATTAAGGTAGGGCATCAGTGGGCAGAGAAGACTTTGGGCTTAAATAGGCAAGGAGATGGGAGACAGGCGATGAGTATCAGAGACCTGGCACACGAGCCTAATCATTTATATTGCAGGGCAAGGACTCACGTCCGGATGCCGACTTGGCAGAGCTGGGTGCTGCTTACTGGCGCCAAGGAGAAGGGAGGGTAGAGCCTCGCGTGGCGTACCCGTTACCATCGGGGGATCCCAGCACGGCCAGCACATGTAGGCTTGAGCGGTCTCGCTGGCCCCAACTCCTAACGGATCTCAGCGGTCTGCAAGGCGGAAACTCAGCAGAACACAGTCAAAGGACTCAGCGGTGTACCGGAGGGTGCAGTCGGTGCCCCCGGAGGCTCGGAGTTGTGGGTCCATGAGCGGCCACCATGTGGCATAGCGCGAAGGCACGGAGTTAGATTTCAATGAGGAGAGCCTTGAGAAAGGCGAGCTGAGAGATGATTTAGATGGGGTGGTGGGAATAAGAGTAATGTCTTTTGGAGGGTTTTTCAGGTTTGCAGAAGGGAGTCAAAGCCGACGGCAAGGCCAACCAAGTTGGGATTGACCACAGGGCCACTGGATAGGCGGACTGCAGCAACACAGGCACCCTCCTTAGAGCTAGGTAAAACATGGAAAGAGGGAGGGGCTGGTAATGGTCTCTGTGGGGATGGGGGGAGAGGGGCTTTGGGGGGAGGAGAGGGTAGGTTGCGCAAGGGGAAGTATGTTCATAGACATAGAGGTGTGTACCAAGGAGGAAGGAGAAAGGATCCGGCCAAGGGATTAGCAAAGGCACAGAGAAATCTGAGATAAGGGAAGAAACCAGCGGAGATAATAAAGATAAGCTTGAAAGTAAAGAGTTGTAGATTAAGAGACTCCCTTCTTTGGGAGTGACTAAGCCATTGGGGCACATTAGATGCTGGCGACTAAAGAGCGCATATGGAAAGGTGAATACGTTAAAATGCTGAAATAATTGCACTGGGAAGTGCACGTAAAAGAAGGGTCTAAAGAAGAGGAATGCAAGCTGGCTAAGCGGCCATGGGTTCCTCTGACTATAGAAAACTGGACAGCAGCGTTCTTGATTTATGCTAGCGTTTACTGCTGGAATATCTATAAAAGGTTCTGCACGTGCAACTTTTGCAGATTTCGCCATTAGTGCTCAAAATTCAGGGGGAAACATCCCTTGGTCAACTGTTTTGGGGTAGGGGGGTTTCAGCAAGTGGGTCGGCAGCGGAGGGGCATCACAGGGGGACAGCAGCCGCAGCATTTTTCGGGGTCAAAGGGAGCTAAGAGTGTTCAGGGGTCTCGGACAAAAGGCTCATATGCCAGTTAAGGCAGAAGGTAGCGTTACAGAGTTATGACCACCAGAAAGCTGCAGAAGTACTAAGTGAAGGGTTCAAAGTGGGGTTTTCGTTTGGGTTATGCAGTGCCTAGACACAGGCGTTGGTCAGAAACTTTGAAGTCAGCAAAATAACATTCACAGGTTGTGCAAGAGAAATTAGAAAAAGAGGTTAGGAAAGGGAGAATGGCTGGCCCTTTCCCAGATTGGCCTCTGGACAACTTGACTGTGTCCCCAATTGGGGTAGTGCCCAAGAAGGAACCTTGGCAATTCAGGCTTATTCAGCATTTATCATGGACAGAAGGGTGCTCAGTGAATGATTTTATTGATGAAAAGGAAGCTACTGTTTCATACTCGTCAGTTGACGTGGCCATGTCACTGGTAGTGACGGCGGGCGCAGCGGCAGAAATGGCACAATGCAACATAAAATCGTCTTTCCGTTTGCTTCCAGTCCATCCTGATGATTGGGGTCATCTGTGTATCCATTTCAATAGTAAATGGTACGTGGACAAGGCATTACCGATGGGCTTTTCTATGTCATGCGCATTGTTTGAGTGTTTTAGCACCTTTCTGCAGTGGTTGTTTTGAAAAACATAAACATAAACAGCTCCCTACAAAGTGGAGTGGTCCCCGACTGTCTAAAAATGGGACAAGTCACCCCTTTGCTGAAAAAACCCGGTCTTGACTCTACTGACTTGAACAATTTCAGACCGATTTCTAACCTCCCTCTACTTGCCAAAACACTGGAACGATGCGTTCTCCTTCAATTGACTCATCATCTGGATAACATCAATCTCCTAGACCCCCTCCAATCCGGCTTCAGACAAGGCCGCAGCACAGAAACCGCGATGCTGAACATCATAGACGATATTCACGGTTCCCTTGACGCTGACAAATGCTGCCTCCTCATACTCCTTGATTTATCCGCAGCTTTCGACACGGTGGACCATAGGCTCCTCATCAAGACTCTGCAAGTAAGAGCTGGCCTCGGCGAGGTAGTTCTCGATTGGTTTTCCTCCTTTCTACACAACCGCTCACAAATAATAAAAATGAAGAACTTCACCTCCGAATCCCAGCAAGTCAACAGGGGTGTCCCCCAAGGATCAGTACTTTCTCCTCAGCTCTTCAACATCTATATGGAACCGCTCGCCAAACTACTCAGGAATGCCAATATCCACTTCCACCTCTACGCGGATGACACACAGATCTACCTGGAAACCTCTTCTATTAACGACATCCACCGAGTTAATGCCGTCTTAAATGATGTTCAAGATTGGCTGACAAAGAATCACCTGAAACTCAATCCCGACAAGACCGAAACTCTTCTCATCTCAAACAAAGAAGACAACCCTCAAATCATCGAGTGGCTGAAGTCGATCGATGCTCTTAAAGGTTCTCTCACGCTAGCTGATTCCGTAAAATCTCTGGGCTTCACCTTAGACCCCAAACTAACCTTGACAAACCACATTAAGAACTCGGCAAAAAGCGCATTCTTTAACCTCAGACTGCTGAACAAAATCAAACCTTTCATTCCCAACAAGGACCTCAAACTAGCCACGCAATCACTAGTTTTATCTAGACTGGACTATGGGAACTCAATCCTAACAGGCATCCCCAAATCACACCTGGCCCCATTAAAAACAACATTGCATGCGGCAGCAAGAATGATCACAGGATGCAAAAAATCCGACCACATCTCCCCTGCACTCAAAGAACTTGAATGGCTCCCGGTGGATATGCGTAGCACCTTCAGAACGGCCTGTCTAACCCACAAGGCCCTCCACACCGGAAAACCAGAATACCTGGCAAACAAACTCACAAAAGCTGGCCAAAGTAGAATCTTGAGAAGCTCTAACTCCCTGCTGCTCATCCTACCAAAAACCAGAAAGAAGAAAACAGCGGATTGCTCCTTCTCAGGAAATGCCCCCAAAATATGGAACTCTATCCCTCCGCATATCAGAACCATACCGTCCTATGCGGAATTCAAGAGCCAACTCAAATCCTTGTTCCTCATCCGTTCCCTAGGTCCTCGGTAACTAGGATCAACATCCATCCCCAGAACTATGTGAGAACTCTGTATCCTATTGCCAAGAAGTCCTACTGTACGAACTGTCATTTGATGATCACCTTTATTTGTTACTTGTCTTTTTGTCCACCTTCTCATGCCTTTACTGTAAAGCGCTCTGCTACCTTCGGGTCTTGTTAGCGCTATAGAAAACTTCTAAATAAATAAATAAATAAAAAGGACTGGGCACATGTTAGTGACCCATTACTTGGATGAATTTTCTTTGTTGGAACCTCCGGCTCCACGGAGTGCCAGGAGGCCCTAAAAAAAACTTCAAAGAGCTGATGGAGGATTTGGGAGTGTCATTGGCACCCGAAAAGATGATGGGCCCAGCACAGCACTGTCTTTTCTTGGAATTGAGATTGACTCCAGAAAAATACCAGCCCGGTTACTGGATGATAAAAGGGATACAATGCTGGAATTGCTTAACGCTATGCTGGCAAAGGAAAAAGTAATGGTCAAAGAGATACAAGCCTTGCTAGGGCATCTCAATTTTGCAGGTAGGGTAGTGAGAGTAGGGAGAACCTTTTGCAGGAGGCTAGTGAGGGCATTGGCAGGGAACAGATTGCCTCATCATCATGGGCGTCTCTCTGCAGGCGTGAAAGAAGATTTGAGAATGTGGCGCATTTTTCTGCAAACTTTCAATGGCATTCTACTGGCACGGGAGGAGGATCTTATTTGGGATGTGCAGATATTTTCAGATGCAGCAGGCAGCACAGGTTTTGGCCTCTACTGGCAGGGGAAGTGGTGTGCCAAGCAGTGGCCGTCAGAATGGAAGGAAGGGGGTAGGTCCATCGCATTTCTGAAGTTCTTCCCCTTAGTTGTGGCAGTCAGCTTGTGCATAGGAAGGTGACTTTTAGAGTTGATAATATGGTGGTTGGAGTGATTGTGAACCGTCAGTCAGCAAGGGACGAACAAGTGTTACAGTTGCTGAGGGTTTTTGTCCTAGGTTGTTTGCATCATGATATAGCGTTTGGAGCACTGCACGTCCCAGCTGTGGAAAATGACATAGCGAATGCTTTGTCTCGTTCGCAGTGGGGGAGATTCTGTGGGTTGGCCAAGGACGCCAACAGGATCCTGATGCCCATGCCGCAGCAGTTGTGGTATGTAGGCAACACAAGATGCCACAACTGGGGGTAGGATCACTGGCTAAGTTTACTAGAATAGCCTATATAATCTAGCATGGAAGGAATTGTTGCTGTCAGGCACCCAGCGGTGCTCAAATGAGTTACAGTGAAGGGACGATGTGATTCAGTTTATCCTGGATATGATTGGAAAAGGCTTATCCATGGTGTCAATTGCAAGGAAATTAGTCTAAATTGCATTCATGGGTAAGTTGCCCTGGGTTATACACCTTCAGCGGGTGAATTGTGTGCAAGGATGCTAGAAGGGTGGTCTAGGGAGCGTGGCCAGCTGAATCTGGTCAAGAGACCCTTGTCGTGGCAGTGGCTGAGCAGCGTACTACAGATTTTGCCTAGGATTTGCACAGACGCCTTCAAGTCATGCCTGTTTTCCACATTGATGGTGGATGTTTCTTGTTGCATTTGGAGTGTCTGAGTTTTTAGGGGACAGAAGGGGTGGGGGGATCGGTGGGAAGAAGGGGTCTTGCGGGAGACCGGTCTACCTATATGGTTAAAAAACACATTTTAAAAAGTCCAAATGGATCAGAAGGGCAAGGGAAAATGGGTGTTGTTGGAGGCTCCATTGCCTAAGCTTACTTGCCCTTATAGATTGGGGCTTCACTGGCCAGCAGCATCCAAGGATATCGGGGAGTCAGTTTTTGTGCATGCGAATGGGAAAGGAGTTACAACCTTCCACCTGCTAGCGGGGATAAGGAATGCACTAAAGGAATGGGGCATTCACTGGGCAGGTTTTGAGACACACTCTTTCCGTATTGGGGCAGCATCTGAGGCAAGCAATAGAGAGTGGGGACAGGGTGATGGTCCTCAGAATGTTATAGGAGATACTTACATACCAGGGATAAGGAATTTAGCGCGGTCATTAACAATGCATAAGTTCACACAATGTTTCTTGTTTCAGGTTCGGTGGCTGGCCCCCTTTCATTGGAAATGTCAATCTGGGTTGTGGTACACTACTTCGTGAAGTGGGCACACGTACAAGCCCGGGGACAGAATCTTGGTTTTAATTATAAACTATTCAAAGTGTTATGGAAAGGAAAAGGGGGCACGTGGTGGAAGGAGCTGATTCCATGCCTTAAAAGTCTGCTAGTTGGGTGTCCGTGTCCAGACACTTTGGTCGAACATTTGGGTGGAAAAGATTTGTGTAAAGAGAAGGGCATACTCCTTAGGAGAAGCAGGAAGGGGGACTTAGCACTTATTAAACAACAGTGGTTAGGATGTTTTGTGGTATGGACTGAGTTTGTACCCCGCTGGGTCTGGCAGGGGAAGGCAGTTAATCCAGGAGCAGTGGTCAGAGCCAGGAAGATGCTTAATATCAAGATGTCTTGTTTTGCAGGGAATTGAGTTTTGGTAGAATTGTGCACAGGGACATTTGTTTTGATTCAGGGAATTTTTTTGGAGGAGACAGGGTCCACTTGTCAAGGCTGGGGATGGACCTTTATTTGTTGGAAATTAGGGTGGTGTTAGCCAGAACATTACATTTTCAGAGCCACCCTATAAAGTAGAAGACCTGTAGGACGGAGGGAGGAAAAAAGGGGGCTAGGCAGTAGTGGCTGTCATTCCCTTTTTCCTGGGTGGCGGGGCTTTGAAAAGTTGGCCAGGGTTGGCACAGGTTTTTGGTTAAGTATTGGAAGTTTGTGAGCAGGGGCAGGAAAAGGGTAGGCAGGAAGTCTAGGTTTCAGGATAGCCGTTTCTTAGTTACAGTTGCAGGAAGGCAGGTAGGGAACGTGGTGTCATTGGGGGAAAAAGTTTTAACTGCAATACTGTGTAATGTTGTTGTTATGTTAATGCCAGGCTGGAGGAACTTTTGAGGGGATTGTAGGGGCAGAGGGGGAGCTCAGGGGTCAACTATTGTATGTATAGTCAGGCTTTAGTTTTGTAAGGCAGTTGCCAGTTGATTATTTTGTAATATGCACCTGTTTCAGTAAAGCGGCCTTTTTCACACACAAAATGGATCTTAGTTTGGCTTGCCCCCCCCCTCCACCTCCCTCCCAAATAACTACATTTCAGTTTCTAAATTTTCTATAAGCATTACAGTTATGCTACCACCAAAACAAGCAGGCCTTCCAATTGGCGCAGCTCCAGACATCTCAAAGCAGACTGCCACACTTTTGGAAGACAGGAGGTAGTGAAGCAACACAACTCGAGAGACCCACGCCCGAGGCTCAGCTGTCTCAGATTATGCACAGTCAGGATGAGGGCAGAGCAGTTGCAGCAAGATGCGGCAGGCGGGGATCGGATTTAAAGCGGGCACCCTGGCTGCCACTCATCTGAGAGACTCTCCAAGCCCAAATAACAGTGCAACGGCACACCTGAGTTTAATATGGCAGTGTGTTAAACCTACAGAGAGTGGCCACAGTAATTGGAGGTGTTTTAAAATTCAAGGCGGGAATGTGGTGCCAGGGATAAGAGACCGGCATAGAGGGAGTCCGCTTGGTCGTGCTGAGCTCTGATACTTGAAGTGTGGTTGGAGATGTGACTCACAAAGGAGGCCAGCACTGCCAACCAGAGGGGCTGGGAGTCCATGGAGACGGGCCAACCACATACCTCCTCACTAGAGGCCACCATCTCGACAGCCAAGTTGCTCCTGTGCAGAGAGCGAGCCCGGCCCCGGATACAGTGGAATCTGTGACCCCAACAGGTCTGTGAGCTCATTGCCTTTGACCTTTGGAGGGCCCCCTGATGTTTTCACCTTCCCCATTGCCTGTAGGCCTGTCTATGACTGTTTGCCAGCTTTTAGCTCAACTCCCCTCCCCCACCTCCCTCTATGCTCCCTAGGACTTGTTTTTTGTTTTATCTCTTCCCTATGTAACTGATGTTAATTGATGTTATACTATGAGTCCGACTTGGAGCCCTAACAATATGGCCGACGCCTGGTAGAGCTACCTAGGTAGCTATAGTGGAGATTGGCTGTTGTTCTCCCCCTACCACTGTGTTCCTGGACTATTTCCCAACACTCATTACTGCTCCGGGGAATGGGAAAGATCTGTAGGCTTCGGAGCTGTCTCTTCCACCTCTTCTCCCATGGGGCGAGCTGAAGGATGAGGCGGACGGCGTTTCCCAGTAACACCGGGACCGTTGCCTTCTATGGATCTATGACAATGCCCCAAGGGCGGAAACTAAAACTGTTTGTACTTACCACAGAGCCCGAGTACCCTTGGCCGTTGCCCGGTGGAGCTGTCCTATACAGCTATAGAGGAGTCTGGCTCTGGTTCACCCCGCGGCCGTCACCTACCCAGCCGGACATCGGACATTGTTTTTGACAGTTCTTCACTGTTTTATCTGTCTTTCTCTTTGACTGCTTTGTTCCCCCTGAAGTACTTTCCCCTTCTGGTCTACCTGACTCTATCTGCATTCCTCTCCCCTGTTTACCTTCCTCCCTACCTTCCATTCCCCATTTGACGCGTGTCCTGGCTATGCTACTCGCTAATAACATATATTTGTGTAATCTCATGTTTTTTTCCTAAGTCGATACATGTAACTGTAGCTGTAACTGATGTAATTTTCATAACCTGTAACCGGCTGATCCTCATGTAAAGAGCTCTGATACCTCCGGGTCTAGCCAGCGCTATATAAAACTCTACAAATAAATAAACAAATAAGTGACATGTATCTATGACTGGGTGGGCTCTCGCACTGGCTAAAAGGCAGACAATGAAATAAGTTAAGATGGGGTCCAAGGTATGTCGCTTGGATACAAGATCTCTTTAAATGGCCAACTATGGAAGTAGCATACTGCTTCCAGAAGCCGGAAAGAGAAAGGGCGACGGTGTTCATGGGCAAAAGGGACTTTGCCCTGCCACCCTCCGGTAAGAGGCAAGAATGGGGAAATAAACACAGAGCAGCTGAAAATAAATCACTGCTCTGAGCCAGTGTGCTGAATCTCTTGGGTGAACTCTAGTGAACTTTGCAGATGTCCTATGGGACAAATGCCAGCTAGGGGGTTTTTTTCGACCTACAATCACAGGCCACAGTAGTGACATCACAGGAGAGGGGCTGCTGAATCAGAAAGCGAGTGATCCGGTTGCTTTTGGAGCGCATAAACAGTGGCACTATGAGGAGTTACGAAGCTCCATCCACTTCAATAGCTGGGGGTGCAGCAGGCTGATGAGACAAGGAGGGAATCGGAGGCAACAATTTGTTGGTCATTACAGAGGGGCATGCTATATGAGGGGTGAAGGGGCTGCTATCCTGGCAGTAACACATGTTTAGTACTACATTTGGTTTCATTTTGAAAAAACAATTGCACTTGTGGACTAAGTTTCAAATGTGCAGTGAAGCTCCTGCCTGTAACTGCCCCCCCCCCCCCCTCCCCCCAATCGCTTTAGCAGCTACAGTGAGGTGGGGTTCTTGATGAGCCTTTTCTGTCTGTAGCTTGGCAACGAGTCATAATTAGCTTGGGAGAGTGAGTGAGGGAAAGGAAGGATGGATGGATGGATGCAATGGTGGATGGATAGATACATCGATGAATGAGTGAAAAGATTGATGGAAGAGTGGAAAAGTGAAAGAGGGTGTATGAGTGAAAGGGAGGATGGATGGATACATGGATGGATCGGTGGATGGGTGGAGTGAAAGGATAAGTTGATGGATGATGAGAGAAAGGAAGGATGGCTGGACGGATGAGTGAAAGGCTGGATGAATGAGTGGAAGGGTAAAGGGATGGATCGAGTGAAAGCATGGTTGGATGAGCAAAAGGATGGATGGGTGAAAGGATGTATGTAAAGATGAATAAGTAAAACATTGGAGGAATGAGGGAAAGGCAAGGTAGATGGATGTCTGAATGAAAGGATGGACGGATGAGTGAAAGGAGGAATTGCTGGATGCATGAACAGATGATGAGTGAGTGAAAGGATGGATGGCTCAATGAAAGGGTGGATAGAGGGATGAGCAAAAGGGAGGATGATAGAAATATGGAGTGAAAGGAGCAGAAGCATGAATGGATGAGCAAAAGGATGGATGTATGATTGACTAGATGGATGAATGGGGAGGTGTATCCGTGAAAGGATGGATGATTTAATGGTTGGATTGATTTGATGGATAGGTGTCCATGGACCAGTGGCTCTCTCCTTTATGGGCTCTAGAGCTACACTACACCCTCCGTGTTGTGTGATCTATTTTTATTGTATCAAGAGTAATTAATTAATTTCTTGACAAAATAAAAATAAAATTCAGACCCGCTTCGGGTCCAGGAACAATCTGAGGCAGCTAGTGACATTTTTTGATTGCTGACACATGTAAATGAAGGTGCCTGCACCATTCCAGCACCGTGAACATTGATTGCTGACACATGTAAATGAAGGTGCCTGCACCATTCCAGCACCGTGAACATGTCTGTGTGACTATGTGTGTGAGTTAAAGTGAGAGTCAGTGAAGCAATAAGTCAGAGTGAGACTGAGTGACAGTAAGGACCAGTATGTGTGAGAGTGAATGTGAGTGATTGAGGGAAAAGGATGATGAGTGTAACTGTGTGTAAGACTGAGTAAATTAGAATGAGTGGGACTGAGTGATACAGAGTGGGCCAGAGTAGAATGAGTGAGACTGTGTGAATTCATGAGACCAAGTGAGACTGAATGAATCAGAGTGAGACAGTAAACTTATTGCAAGAAAGTGCGCGAAAACCCTTCAAGAAAAAGTTCTATGGAATTTGAGCGAAGGATTACGCCCACCACTTTTAAAATTCACCATCCACTACAGGAGACAGCAAGAGCCTGGGAGTAAATCATGCCCTCGCTAATGGAGATTGAGGATGGGTCAACAACTGACACCCTCCTTCTCCATTGGCACAAGCTGTGCGACAATAGAAGTGGAAGCCTCCCTCTTGTGATGGGGATGGGGTGAACCGGAAGAAATAGGCCAGTGTCGGGTCTTGCTTCCTTCCATCCCTTCTCACTCACTAATGATGTTAGTTATTTCCCTCACATTTGCTCTTTTTTTGCTTTGTACATGGTGTGTGTTAGCTGGAGGTGAGATGGAGTAATGGATTGGGATTTGGTAGAGTGGGCGACTTATGGTTATTGTTCGTTGTTCAAATAATAATGTTGTAACACTGGTGTATTACTGTTGTCAGGCACAGGATAAGAGGTAACATTGCGATAATCCAATAATCTTGGTTTCACATGCTAGCTACTGTGAATTATTGAGGGCCTGAACCTATTACATGTGTAACTGAGATGTACAAACCTGAATTGTTCATTAAGACTTTACTCAAAATCTCTGCTGTAACATGAAATTGTAATTTCTTGAAAAATAAAAATAATAAAAAATGTGGTCGCAGAAAAAAAAGTCATACCAGCCCTCCAATGCTGCAGGTTCAAATGGAATATCAATAAACGAACTCATGAAATCGCCCGCTTTCTGGGAATGAGTCTTAACTTCATTGTTGAATATCTTTATTATTAAAGTGAGGACACATCAGTGAACCAAATAACTATTATTGCATTATTAGATGATGAAAGGAAGCTATTCCCAATGTTAGAGAAACTGAAGGAGAGGGCAAAGAGGAGGAATTAATTAATTTCATGAAGCCTTGGTTTTGCCCAAATTGCTCATCTATTGACAACAATATGGCTCTCTCAAACTAAAATCAAGATTATTTACCTGCAGTGTAGACTATAGTTGT
Source organism: Lissotriton vulgaris (assembly GCF_964263255.1). Classification (NCBI taxonomy): domain Eukaryota; kingdom Metazoa; phylum Chordata; class Amphibia; order Caudata; family Salamandridae; genus Lissotriton; species Lissotriton vulgaris. The sequence continues at coordinate 657,489,305 of NC_141697.1, forward strand.
GCTTTCCTCCAAGTAGATGAGGCGGGCAGTGTCTAAATATCAGAAACAGGGGATGGAGCCTATTTGATTGCACGTGAATATGCAATTTAGTGAAGCTATTTGGATCGAGGTTAAAATATTTACAAGAGCAGGACCATTCCATAATATATACTCGGGAACAGCCTAAAAAAAGAATATTTCTTCACCACCTTTTTGCTGAGTTTTTTATATGGTTGATCTCCCTGCGATCTTGAGAAGCCCTAAGAGCACTACAGTAATTCATAGTGTAAGGTCTGCAGGAGAACTAGGGCTATTGCAGAAAACTCTGTTTGGCTCCAGAGGCAGGACGATAGGCTTCACATTTTATCAATATCATTGATGCAACATTAGGTTCTTTAAAAATAATTGTTGGGTAACATTGTTAACACGTACATTTTTATACAGATTTCACCACCTTTCTATAACTGACTACTACATTTGTCAAAAACACTGGGGAAAACATTGATTAGCTGAAATTGGATCACTCACTAGATTACATTTCCCACACATTTGTTCATCAGTCCCAGTTCCCTTATCGCCCAGTTGTCTGATTTAGAATGTTTCGAAGTTGCAGACTTCAGTAGCACGTGGTGTCATATTGGAAACCCAATCAAACTCACTCTCTTATGAGTCTCTCTGAGATTAATGTTGGCTTATTCTAATTCTGAATGAACCGTAATATATTATTTTTTATGTTTGAAGTGAGAATATCTCGTCAATAGAGCAAAGAAGAGAAAAGGTAAGTGCATATGCCCTCTGCCTACTCTAAAGTGAATTCTTTAAAGCATAAAATAGTGATCCATTTAATATGCTGGTGACTGCTTAGGTAAAATGCCAGGCTTATTGATTAAATCACTTTGCATGGGGGCACAGTGACCATCACCCTCCATATTAATTGGGGGCAGCATTGAGGATGGGGTGCTTTTCAAGGGAATGTTCTTGCATTGTGGAAAAAAGAAAAGTTAATAGAAAAATATACAGACTAATGCATCGTCCAGTATTTGAAATAGTGTCTCTTGACACAGGATAGTACATAAGACAGAATTTAAAATAGCATTTTTTTCTGGGGAAAACTCTACCAGATAAATGGCATTCATTGCATGGTGCTGTGTTCTCATGTATCTCATGCTCGAGTACCATGATAGCGGGACAAGAAGAAACTGAGAAAGGATGCATGGTTAAGCTAGCTTGGTGCATTGAGTACTCAAAGAGATGTAGGCTCTTGTTTTTTATAGCCTTTGGGGCCTGTTGATTGGATGGGCATCCCACAGAACAGCAGAAACAAAAAGACCTTACTCTAGTGCAGTGGGTACATTGTGGTAAGCATTAAAGGAAGGGGTGGTGGAGAGGGCTCATAGTTACATCGTTGGCATCTCTGAGCATTCAATGTTCAATCCCATACATTGTTTCTTGTGTTCTCTCTTCTACTGAAGGACTGAGGTTTCTCTTCATTATCAGGCTGCGGATCACTGGGTTGGGGCAACGTGGTGACTTTTCCTCACTAATCAGATGAGGCTCTGTGTTGTTCATAAACACCCCAGAAAATGCACACCCCAAAATGAATTCACAAAGTCAGGAAACAGGAAACACTGAAAAACAAAACCTTGCTCTGGCTTGCGAAAAACTGTGGATTCCCAACACGAGGTGCAAATCAGATTATTTCCACACAAAGAGTAGGTTGGGTAGGAGAAAGTAAAAAGGAGATAAATGGGGACTGTATAGTTATAAACTATAGGGCTACTGAATGGGCAAGAGACTCAATCTTAAATGCACCAATGCCATCTAATCATGAATATAACACCACGTTGTTCCCACTTGACTACTTCTATAGGAACCAGTTAGGAAGACAAACCACAACGCAGACTTTTAAGCACCCTAGAGCTGTACACCTCAATTACCCCACTGTACCCTCTGTACCAGCACCATTGTATAATGTATATGATAATTTCACAATTCAGATCTGCAACAGATTTCAAGTGTTTAACTCACTAGAGGAGAACGACTGACTGAATGTACCATCTATGATCCCACTCCGTGAATCTATTGTATCTGGTGAAATAGCTACAACTGAACAAAGGTCAGGGGGTCAAATAGGGTTAGAAGATGTAACTGTGTTAAACACGACTAGCACCGAACAATGTACAAATATCGATGCAATTATGCCAATCGTAACCACCCCTACAGAGATAAACCCGAACGTGAGCCTAGAAACACCGTCACTGATTGACTATCCTGATGTTACACAAGGCAACCCTGCCGACTGTTTAAAGGTCACCACTTGGAATATAGCGGGAATTGCTGCTAAATTAACTACTCCGTTCTGGGATAACTTCATCATACAGGGCTACGACATAATATGTCTGCAAGAAACGTGGCATAAAGATCAAATACAAGTCGAAGGATATACCACCTACAGTGTGACAGCAGTAGCATCCAAGGCAGGTAGAGGAAAGAGTGGTTTATTGACTCTGGTATCGACTAAATTAACGGAATTCAGTACTGGTGGATATGTGGAGGTGGGTCAGCATGCATCAGTTTTACGACTGACACATAACGAATGTAGGGACTTACTTATTGTGAATTTTTATAATATTATTGTGGGGCCCAACCGGGGTATGATTGTATCGGATGTCGAGCGGGCAATAGAAGAAACACTTGCATTATCAAGCAAATGCCCTGTAATACTCTGGGCAGGAGATTTCAATACCCAAGCATGCAGACACGCTCAGAAGGGGATCTGTGGACACCGAGAGGAGTACCCTGGTGGTGATAGTATTACCTTTAATCATTTCCCCCACAATAACTATGGTAGTGCATTGAAAAATCTGGTAGCTAAATTAGACCTGGAACTACTAGATTGTACTAAGAATAAAAATAACGAGAAGTGCCCAACATTTAGAGGGAGAGATGCCCACTCAAACACTGACCATATCTTGGTGTCCAATGGTTCTGTCTATTCCAATGTTTGGGTAATAGAACAGCCAGTGAGTGAACACAACAGTATATCAATGGATTTAATGGGCTGGGGCCCAAAAACAAATGTGTATGGTAGACCCGTCCAAGGGATTGTGGCTGAGAGACCAAATGGCATGAGAATCAAGTGGATCAAAATAGACCCCAATAAATTAATGGTGGATATTATCCGCAAATGTAATAGAGAGGTAGGCTGTTGCTTAGCACCTAATGTGATCGCGTCCACTTTACTTTCTAGTTTTTTGCAAATTACTAATACTATTGAGAATTCCCTGGTAGTAAGAAATAGAAATCCTAAGAGAAATAAAACTGCATGGTTTGATAAGCACTGCGCCCAGTCACTAAAAACAGCGCTTGATGTTAAGCCGAGAGATAAAGATAAAATCCGAGAAGAGCGACTTAACTATAACATTGCCATAGCATCTAGAAAAAAAGAGTTGCAAAATGAAGCATGGCTGAAATTGGACATGGCTGCAGAAACAAGACCACAAACTATTCTGGGAAACTGTAAATGGTCCTTTTTTAAAGAACGATAATATCCCTGAAATTAGTTTGCATGTTAGTTGCCACGCATGGTTTGCCCACTTTACTGGGATTTTTAATTCTGATTTTAATCCAGATGGGTCCATTTTAAGTGTTGATACAGTACCATGCCCTAAATGGCAGAAAATGCAGTTATTTTTAACTTTAAATGAAGTTACAGAGGCAATTAAAAATAGTAAGGGTGGCAAAGCATCTGGGCCTGATGGGGTGCCCACAGTGCTTAATTTGTGCAGGAGCTTTCTGGTGCTTAGCACCGGCACATAATTATCAGGGCCGGGTCTATGCACTTGGAACTCAAGTCACATCTTGATGTTTTATAAAAATTTACCTTACTGTACTCGCAGCATGTTTTTCATGCCTCGCGAGTAACTGACGGCAGTTAACAGTGTTGTTGGCGGCTGTGAGACTTTTTAGTCACTTAGCCTGCACTGAGGCTGAGTCCAAGATAAGATTTAAATAAATTAATATTAATACATAATATGTTGAACAAGGCGGCGCGGGCGCGGCCACGGCCCTTAGTTCAAATTCAGTCAGTTTGCACTGTTTCCACTTGCAGGTGGGCGGGCAGGCAGGACACACACACTGACACTGATTGATTTGGTTGTGATAGGGGTAGGGGCTGGCTGTGCGCGTCGTAGCGTGCGTGCGCAGATTTTCTCTACATTACCATGACCCAGCATTACCACCGGAGATCACCACGAGTCATTGTCGCGTTTGAAGTCAGCCAGAGCGAGTCCCCCCGACCCGGCCGACCGAAGATGACATTGAGGGCAGGGCAGCCTGTGCTATGCAGGCATCGATCAGCCAGCAGTACATTACGGTCTGTTGGTAGCAAGCACCAGACCGCCTAATCACTGGTAATCATCACTCAGTTATTAAAGGCAGTGCCGGCCGGCCCACCACGAGAGTAACGGTAAGAAGTAAGGAGTAAACAAACTCAGTACTACTAGCAGGCATAGCCAACTAAGCTAACTAACTAGCAATGCCATTGCAGTTCCTATAATATGCTATTCCTGGCGTGCCCAAACCAACGCTGTTTTTAGGTTTTTCCTGGCGAAAGTTGCGCTCTGCGCATCTTTTTCGCGCAGGCGAAAACCTAATGATTATGGTAGGGGAGACAGGAACGGCCCCCGTCTTCCATTGGCTAGCTCCATAAATGGAGGCTAGCCATTGGAAGACGGGCCTGTCCGTCAATGCTGGACCAGATTCGGGGGCGTTCCCGAGAATTTTTGGCTTTTGGCTACGTCACGCTACGTCAGCCGAAAGCCAATTCTCGGGAACGCCCCCGAATCTGGTCCGGCATTGACGGCACCCGGAAGAAGCCTTGGAAACAGCAGCCCCGACACAGCCACAGGAGCGCTGGCCCCCGCCCTGCAGCAGCCGCCAAGCAACACCGGCACCCGCAGGTAGGCGCCAGGCCCACTGGTGTGAGGGTGTGTGAAGGAAGGGGTTGTGTCTGACAGTCTGATGCTACCTCTCATCCCGACAGCCCCAGGGGGTGGGGTCTCTTCCTGTTACTTTTATGCTTGGGAACGCGTGGTTGGATGCTGGGGGAACTGTTGATGGGGTGGTCCGAGGGTTTGAAAAGTGTATTCAGGCCTTGCTTTTAAGAGTGGTGGTAGTGAAACAAGATGCAGAGGTGGCTAGTTCTATCCTACCGCCGATAGGATGCTGAGCGAAGCAGCTGTAGGGTCAGAGTGCAGTAACGCGAGGGCAGCTGTCATCGAGGGGGTCATCCCCCTTTTCGTGCGGTGTTTCGGAATAGAGGGATCAAGCCCTCAATACTGCCTAGTAACGCAAGGTGTTGAGGCACAGTAGCCCACCCCTGTCAATGAATCGTCGGACCCTCTGTGTACCGCTCTCTGCTGGTGATGCTGTGCACTGCGTCTCTTTTTTGGTGCACGATCCCTGATGCCGGCTGAGTTCAGTGATCGAGGGGTGCACAGTAGACAGTTGCTGCGGTGGAGAAAGCGACATAGCTGTTAGATCGGATTCCCACAACCCATTTCAAAGCGACTTGCACCACCTATATTCCCTTGCTCATCACACACAAAGTGTAGTTCTGCTCTTCCAAGGCCCTACTTCTTCAATGGTTGCAGGAGGATGCCGGTATGGATCTGTGATATATTTCTCCGGTGATTGCGGGATTCTGGGCCTGTGATAGAACCCGCCACCGCCCCCTCCCTTTTTGCTTTGCAGTCTGAAAACGCGGTGCAGCTCCGCGCATGGACCTGTAGGGGGCTCGCTCTGGCCCTGACTGCTGCCAAGCACACACCGTTTCCTACAGGGTATGTGCAGGCCGAGCCCAGCTCGCCTGCCGCACAATGAAGCATGCAAACGACCATGTAACCATCTACCGGCCTGGGATCTCGGCGGGCTCTGCTTTGCTGCGCTCGCACGCCCGTGGAGCTGCTTCATACTTAAAGCATCACTTAAACCTAAACTCACTAAACTGCTACACTGAGACCCGAGTACTCGTTGCTGAAGATGGACCATCAGTTCCTTTTTGGTACTCCGGCTTCACTTCACCATTACATAGAAAGTGACGTTTTTGACAGCTGAAGTCCAGTTTTTGACAGCTGAAGTCCAGCACGTGTTTATTGATCAACATTTCAGGCGCATTCCTCTAGGGGTAGGATTTGATAGAATGCTACTGCTCCGAGTGTAATCTTGATTTTGCTGCTGCACTGTCTTTATTGAAGATCGTTTCTAGTGCAGAACTAGCAGGTGTTATGCAATATTACGTTTAAGGGTCTTATTTTCTTTTACTTGGTTATTTTAATAATTCGGCTGACACGTAGAGGTTCTGTAGCAATATCAGACTCTAATTGTTTAACTTGAAGTTTTGTGTGATTTGTTTTCCTCACTTTAGAGTGCGCTGTGAAACCAGGTGCTTTCTATATGGGTTGTGCCATTATATTTTTTAGTACATCTCACGGTGAGCAAATAAAGTAGTTTGAGGGATCACCTCCACATTGCTCTTGTTTCTAGAAAGCAAGGGGTTGTCTTTTTCTTGTGACTTTCAGTTTGTTTTCATAAAACCATTTGTGCTCACCTTTTAAGTTAATATTTTTTTAGATGTCTGTTATTGCTCTGCCGAATGCAATGAATGTCAACAGAAAATATCCACACTTGTATCAGTAGTACATTTGATCAAGTTAGTGACAATAATGCTAGATGAAAACGTTTTTGGTCACACAGGCGGAACGTTAGACTCTTGGCAGTTAACTTTTAATTATTGACCAACTAAAATATATTTTGTTTTCTCGAAACAATCTTGGGAGTTTCTCATTGTTGTTAGTAGTGTTTGTTTTTGTCTGCGCAGTATAACCGGGGACTGAACACTTTAGTGTTAATGTACAGAATTGTCAATGTCTGAGTCAACATGGCGCCAAGACATGGCAAGGGCTCTAAACGCAACTTGGAGTTCATTTAGGATTCGTAGTTTCACAGAGCATTCGGAAAGTATTCGTTTCACTATCCTGTTATGTTCGAATAAACTTGAGGCTGGAAGGTCTTCGTTTTTTACCACACACGTGTTGGGGATCGTATACTTCCATAATCCTCTGCAGCGAAAGCCAAAATCCTTAAATGCTATTTTTTTATACACCGTACAGTTTAACTTTCAGAGTTCTCTACGTTTTTAATAACTTAAGTTGCTACCACTAGTGGTATTGGAGATCGCATCTTGTAATTGGTGCAGCAGCAAGCTGTTGGAGCATAAATGTTAACCCGAGCATAGTTGGAAACTGTAACTGTTCCTCCTCCTCTGGTTGCAACTTGGTGTTGTGAACGAAGACGAGGCTCCTTGCATTTGGCATCGTCCACACCGTTTGTTTGTTTGTTTCTTAAAGAGTTTTATATAGCGCTGGCTAGACCGGGAGGTATCGGAGCGTTTTACATGAGAACAGTTGAACAAAGTTACATCAGTTACCATAGCATAAAATAAAACAGATACGTCTGTTGCATGATTGTTTTTTCAGTGTTTTAGATCATAAAGCTATAACTATATTGACCGACAATGTGCATGGTTAGAATAGAAGACTGCAGAACTGTGCGGCAGTATTTAATATGAAAGGTGGGTTCAAACAATACCTTTCAGTGTCAAAGGATTGCACTACTGTGCAGGACATCACATTGTGTTGCTTTCAAGGAAGCCCGCTGCATGTCTTTTCCCATGCCTGATACATACGAGTCTGACACTACTTAACCACCAGCTTAGAAGTAATGTCTAATCAGGGAATTTCGAGTTTACTGTATGGTACAGCCCTTTGTTTCTCCGGGAAGTATGTGCTATATTTGTACAGTTCCATCCTACAGACCTTCCAATCAATGTTTTTTCTGCAAGAGCCCCTTATCTGGAAGGTCGTAGGTAGCGTCCTCTGTATTCCCACCCTCAGGCCATGCATCTGTGTTCTTCGGTTCATGGTTCAAGGTGTAGCGCTAACATGACCATCACAGATCTGTAATGGGGCTTTCAGCCTGCTAGGAAGGTCTGTCTAATAAAACTGGTAAAAACTGTCTGACTATGGGTGTTGCCCTACACCTCAAACCAGAAGGCCACTTAAAGTCATGGCACGAAGCACACAGATGTCTAGAAGTGCTGGGACCTCTGTAAATGAGTTACAAACTCGAGAATCTGAAATTGTGTCCTTCCTGGCCATTTCTTTAGCACAAGAGGCTGACCTTGGTTGTTCTGGGTGTGTGGGTGTGTGGGTGTGTGTGGCTCTGGGTGTGTGTGGCTCTGGGTGTGTGTCTCTGGGTGTGTGGGTGTGTGTGGCTCTGGGTGTGTGTGTGGCTCTGGGTGTGTGTGTGTGGATCTGGGTCTGTGTGTGTGGCTCTGGGTGTGTGTGTGACTCTGGGTGTGTGTGTGGCTCAGGGTGTGTGTGTGTGGGGGGGCTCTGTGTGGCTGTGTGTGTGGGGGGCTCTGTGTGGGTGTGCGTGTGGGGGGCTCTGTGTGGATGTGTGTGTGGGGGGGGCTCTGTGTGTGTGGGGGGGGCTCTCTGTGAGTGTTTGTGTGTGTCATTTGCGAGAGAATAAGCTATTGGCATTGTAAATGACAATGCCATTTATTTATGTTTAAAAAAAACATAAATAAAAATAATGTCAAGAGCAATGCCAATAGCTCTAACTTTAACAAAGGCAAAACCATTGCATTGTAAATGCTTGTTTTTTTGGGAGGCAGGCAAGCAGCTTGCCTCCGGCGGCTCTATAAGATATCATTCATGCCAGATACGATTAATAGGATGTGAATCAGATTCAGATAAGTCAGTGTACCGCCCTTAGCTGTCCACCGGCTTCCTGCCAGCGCCGCAGTACTGGTGTTTAAGTTAAAAGCCCCTGGCAGGTTCACTGGTTTGTCCAAACATGGCGCGCAGTGACGCACGAATTAGGTTACCACAGTTTGGTTTCACTTTCTCATGTATGGTAATCATCGTCTCACGGTCAACAAGCTGCTCAGAGTAACCCCGGGCGTTGTCTGAAGGATAGGCAAGCAGAGGATCCCCTCTAACTTCCATCATGGTACAAAACAAACAATTATGTTTAGTATGCGTCTGTATTAGTTTACTAAAATCAAACCATGAACTGTAAAATAACGCTCCGTCCGAATTTCCGAGGCGTCACATCACACACGCCTTCACTGCAATATTCAACTTGAGTGCATCAAAAGAATTGAATTAAAGAATAGTTTGCCCTCGCTCGCGACTCGCTCAAATGCTTGGTGGCATCCTGATTCCTGGCAGTCCTCCTGAGTCCTGGCCGGACATATTCTAGACTGATTCTAGGCTTTAAAGTTGAAACCTTGTGCAAGGACAGTGCACGCACCGGCAGTCCGCCCCCCGTCTTTGTGAAAGCACTTCTTGCAAAAAGTTTGCAAGCATGCGACTGACTGAGCATGGTTTAAATGCAGCACAGACACAGTACTGGTGCATTGTGAGTACACAGCAGGCGAAAGCCCTCCGTGCCTATGGATCTTTGAAGTGGAGCTCATATACTAGAGAATACAAGTTTAGCAATGTTAGCATGCATATTTTAGCAATAATTAACTGGGGAAACTGATCTTATGAACAGGTTTTTTAAACAATTGGACAAATGATACACGTCAGTGCACGAAGGCAGGTACTTCAAAATGTGACCTGGCGAAAATAAAATATCTACAGAGAAAGTAATACATTTAATAAATGTGTAATGAAAATAAACGTAGAAAGGTTTGACGGGTGTCGAGTCTTTGTGAGTTTGTAAGTGGGCCTCCCATGATGATTTGCTACGAACACTTATTTTGTGTTAAATGTCAATTTTCAAGAATATCCCACTGGGTTGCCAACGATCCCATTAAATGATCTAATAAGAAAGGTAGGGAGTTTCTAGTGCACAGGGGGCCACATCCTTGGCACCTTGGACCGTTTTGAAAAATACATTTCAAAAGAGCAAATGCACTCTTTTGAGAGTTTTCGAGTCCGTTAGTAGGGAATAGAAATAGCTTCTATTGACAAGCTGCCTGCAGGCCATACTCTAGTCAATGCTCACTTCTCGCCTACAGACCGTAGTTCCACAGTGTCGGCAGAGGCCAACTTGCAATAATGGGGCCAAATTACATCAATTTGAGGCAGTAATGGAAATTTTGCAGCCTAATTTGCAACAATTAAAAAGTGCAATTAAAGACTTTTTCAACAACCGACTGCTACAAAAGTAAATATCCCCCTGGCCGATCTTTAAAATGCAAATCCTCAATTGCCTATCACCCATGCACATTAATGCAATCTACCTCTAGCCTGTGCCTATGAATGGTTGAATAACTGAATGGAAAGCCTTAGGATGGAAGGGAATGTATTATTATCTGTATCACAAAGATCAGGTTTCCTTTCCAAAATGGTGTTTTTCCCCACATCATAAGTTCACAGGCACCAGCATCCTGGACCAGTGCCATGCCATCCAGTACAGATGCCATCATCCTGTCTCGCTTCTCTGGCAGTCTTGGCTGGAATTCCCACTTTCGAGGATGGCACAGACAGGAAATTACAACCTCTAACTGTGGGTGATGCGTGACGGCCATGGCTCCATGGCCTGACATTTGAGCAGTTAAGAGCTTTAGTATAAATCCAAATATTTAGGTTCTTATATTAAAAGATCAGTGAGAGGTCTATAGACCGACCGATTGAGGTTCCTGCTTGCACTGCCTTGGAAGACTTTTAGCTCCAGCTTCCTTGAGTATCATGAAAAGCAGGATGTTAAATAAACTGGTTGCCTTTTTTTCTACCAGTAAGTACGTAGTTGCACACCTAAAGAATGAGCCCATAATCTTAAAGGCTCTTAAAGTGTGCAGTGTGCCATGGTTTGTGCTTGTAAATTTGCAGTGTAATTGTGCCGTGCCTTAGTATGTATTAAAGATTATGTACAAAAACCACTGACCGGAGAAGGTCAGCATCAGCCGCCCTCGCAGTGTCCTCCATTAATTTAATTTGAACTTCGAAGCAATCCATATCGCGCGGTTCGGGCATCACCTAAGCATTTGATTAAAAGAGGCGGCCCGTCCAGTAGAATCTTTGTGCCACTGGCTTTCTTGAGTAGTTCATGCGGATTTATTTTTCCTAAAAATTGCTTGCTTTTATTTATGATTCAAAAAAGGGGGTGGTGATGAACAGAGTGTCTGAATTAAGCAGACCACTCTTACCCAGTCAAGAGATCAGGGCTGAATCCATCACCGTTATTTAGCTCACTGCATCACCCCAATTCAGAACCTGGCTATATGCAAATTAGTCTGACCCAGTGCCTCATGGGAACAGGGCAGACCAAACTACCAAGCCAATTCTTCACCGGAAAGGAGACAAGCTTCCGGGGACCAGTTTCTGGCATTTCAGCCGTCGTCGGCCCGGCTTGCTTTTATTTATGGCGGAGGCCGACAGAGCTGCAGTATGTGCATACTAAGGAAATACCTGGGGCTTAATAATGTATTTATGCCTTTACTTTCTTCACTTCCTTATTACCACCAGCCACAGAAACATGGTAGCAAGAGGGAGGTGAGGTGAAGAATAATTTTGAAGAGGGTAGGGCGAAAGGGTGGGCAGCAGAGAGAGACAGAGGTAAAGAGGGGTGAGCCGTGAGGTCAGATACCAAGAGAGAGAGATGACGGAGCAAGAGATTGGTGAGGAGAGAAGGAAAAATATATAGAAAGACAGGGTGTTGAGGGAGAAATAGGTAGAGAGAAAGTAAAGACATTTAGTGTTAGAGGTAGACAGAGGGTGTGGGGGTTGGAGAGAAAAATAGAAGCGAGTAAGAGAGAGAAAGAATACTGAGGACTCTGCTGAATTACGCTCCCAAACAGGGCGTTACATGTCTGTGATTGTTCAACAACTTTGAGAGATGTTTGTAATTTTTAGGACAACAAGGTTGTGGTGAAAATGTGCTCTATTTTGCTGCATAGAAAAAATATTTCTCCAGTGTGGCCCGCAGCAAAACTCTAGTCCAAATTATCTATAATACCTTAGGCCTTGGATTCCTACTCCCGAATGTCATTACATTGAAGTTTATTTTTCAAATGTGTAAGTTTGCTGTGTTAAATAAGTCTGCACAGATGGTCACGCCAGACCATAGATGTAAAGTTATCCTTCACTGATACACACCTAATAGTAGCTACAACACACAGCTATTGCAGGAAGCTCAACAAAGAATCTCTGCCAGCACTGCATCTCTGGGATAGGCTCAGGAAATGGGATAGCTTGCAGTTTCACTCATCTTACCATTAAACACAGGCCTGGCCTACATGCTGCCTGCAAAGTTCCCTTGAGGCCTTGCTTAACCCAAGGCACGGTTCTGCTTTTACGATCTGGGTAAGTGAGGTTTGCCCATTTCGAGGGAGGGCAGCTGAGCTCACCTCGCTAGTCCATTCCTGAGATTACCTGAAGTTAAAGTGCCAAGCCCTAGAGGTACCAACGTAAACAAACTGAATGTGACTGCAGGAGTAGGGTTCCTACACAACCTGCCTTGCTCACAGGACTAACTTTGCTTCACTTTTGTTTCATGGAGCTAGCCTATTACTACATGCATATTATTAACAAATAACAACTGGCAACGTCTGGTAGCTACTCAGCTGCCAAAGCATCAGCCAATATGCTGGAATTCTACCACAGTACTGGATAGAGCAGGAAGTTGAGACACTTGGGGTTGGTGAGTTTAGGATTGTGGAAAGATTTGGTTCATACAGTTCACCAACATCACAACAAGCAGTGGACTTCAAAAAAGCTCCACTGCAACATACCTAACCACACCCTCACCACCTCCGTCGGAATGGACAAGGCTCATTTGCTATGTTTGTCTTTAGTGTGATGTTTAGATTTTTCACAAGCTTATGATTTCTTCAGTGAGGGCAGCCCCAACACTCTGAAAATTGTTCCAGTGCCACAGGCTTGGGTGCCTTTCTTTACTTTTCATGCTTTCTGGCCTGGGAGCCTTTGTGTGACGTTTCCAAGCTTCCTTGTCTGAGTACTTATGTGTGAGATTTCCATGCTTTCTGGCATGGGTGATTATGTGTGACATTTCGATGGTTTATGGCCTGGAATTGAATCTTATGTGTGAAAACACACATTTCCATGGTTTATCGCATTGGTGCTTATGTGTGACATTTCTATGCATTCTGGCCTGGGCTCCCTTTCTGAAATTCAGATCAGGTATTACACCTGACTTTTAGCAGTGCCAGTTGAAGATGTGGGTGGAGCTAATATAGTAAGTGGGTGGAGCCAGTGGAGGGAGTGGGTGGAGCCAGAAAAAAAGTAGGTGTGGCCTCCGAGAAACATTTCAGCACCTGCACTTCATATTTTACAAATTAAGCACTGGGTGCCCATGGACTTTTATAAACACAAAATGACTCTATGGGCACCAATATTAACACGTTATTTTAACGCGGCCGTAGAAGATAGTTTACCTATAACATGGGGGCAGTCAATCATTGAGCCGCTTTAGAAAAAAGGCTCCAGGTCTGAAGCACGAAACAATCGCCCCATTTCACTCTTGGACTCGACAGTTAAAATACTTAGTTGTGTCCTATTAGAGAGATTGGAAGCCTGGGCCGAGGAAAATGAAATCTTATCCCCAGTGCAGTATGGGTTCCGCAAGGGGATGGGAACAATGGAGCAGTGCGTGAACCTGGAACTAATAGTCAGCAAGTACACTAAAGCTAAAGACGGTAATCTATTCTTGTGCTTTGCTGACTTGAGTTCAGCATTCGATCTGGTGAAACACACACCGCTCTGGCCTATCTTGCTGGCAATGGGTGCCCCAATTGAAATTATCCATCTCCTTGCCAGGCTGTATGACAACCTGTCCAGCAAAGTTAGATTTGGAACAGATGGAGAGTGCACCCCCTTTTTTAAAATCAAGAGAGGAATCCGGCAAGGATGCGTACTTGCCCCACTCCTGTTCTCCCTTTTTATAAATCAAGTAGATCAAATTTTAAGGCAAACTAACGCAGATGCACCTATCATTAACGGTAACCCAATCCCAATCCTCTTATATGCGGACGACGCAGTCCTTCTTTCCAGGACCCAAAACAGATTGCAACATCTGATCAATAGGTTCCACATTTTTACCGAAAGTAGAAAGCTGAAAATAACTAAAGGAAAGACCGTCACAATGACATGTGGCAAGAAACCAAGAAAATGTAGGTCCTTTTTTTTAGATGGGGAGAGACTGGAATCCGTTAGGAGTTTTTGTTACCTAGGCATCACTTTCTCAGGAGATGGGAAATGGACTAGTGAACAAGAAAGTGTCCTTTTTAAAAAGGCTAGGTACACAAGCTGCGTTTTTAGATTTGCTGCCAAATTAGGGGGTCGTAGAATACATGAAATTTTGTCAATATATAATTCAAGATGTATAACATCAGCCATATACGGGGCCGGGATATGGGGCTATAGTGCCCAGAGTGCTAACTTGATTCAGCGTAAAACGATTAATTTGTGCCCCGGCTACGGCCTCAACCGAGATAGTACATAGGGAACTTGGCATGAATTATGTTAATGATCTAATTGCTTTACGACCCCTGTCCCTATGGCGCTCAATCTGGGCAAAGGAAGAGACACAATTTACTCAGGATGTAATTTCTGATTGTTTAAAGCTCGATCGCCGCTCAAATATCCCCTGGTTATGCCACATACAACACTGGTATAAGACACTGTACGGCTACAACATCTTTGAAGATTTAACAACGGGGTCCGTGTTGTCGAAGCGGGAGCTCAAAGTTTCATTCCTTAAACATACAGATAGGATTAGAACGGAAAGATATGTAAAACAAAGTACGTTTAATCTATACCTGGAATATAACAACAATGAAGGCTTCCAAACTTACCTAACTATTGTTAGTATCAGTTCCCACCGTTTTCTATTAACACGTTTGCGGTTGGGAATTGTGCACCATCTTGTGGCATTTTCTACAATTAAGAAACCCGGTGCATGTTTATGTCCCTGTGATGGCAAATCCAAATAGAGTATTTGTCACTTTTTGCTATTTTGTAACTTTTATACTCCTCTTAGGAAATTTTACCTAAAACCCGTCTTTTTAAAATACAATATGCGTAGTAAAAAAACAGCGATGCAATTGATGTTTAATTTAGAGACCCCAGATGTATGTTTCTATGTGGCCACTTATATTTTAAAATGTATTTTTGCACGGAAATCAATTATTGTATGAACTCAACCAATGATGCATTTTTATGGCAGCTTAGCATCCCCTTTTTATATGTAGAAATCGAATATCTCCAATACTTATATCACTTATAGCACTTTATACTGCGAATTTGCACATGTCTTGTTACTGGAATGTAGTGAGAAACATTTCTAGAGCATCCGGTCTTGTGCTGCTAAATGTATACTGCACTTTAGGAAGGATGGTACAGTCACTTTGCACTTTATTATGCTAGTTTGCACATCTACTTCCAGACGTATGCACTAAATAGGCACCTTAAATGCCAGACATGCGCTGCTATTGTATACTGTGTTCAGAAAGAATGGTATTGCCACTTTGCACTTTATCTTGCCACTTTGCACATGTACTAGTAGAACTATGCTCCAATGTAAGTTGTACATATGTAAGGATGATTCATTTAATTTTGCACTTTAATAGTGCTAAATTTGCACATACATTAGTATACAAATGCACTAAAAAGCACTTTAAAGACTGTCGGATATGTGGTGTTAAATGTATACCGTATTTAAGTAATCATGGCATTTGGCAAACCAAAATTGATATAAATATGTTTTTATTTTATTTTATGTTGTTGCTATATGGTTGTATTCATACATACCGAATAAAGCATTTTGAAATTGAAATTGAATTCACAAAGCAAAGTTGTACTTTTGGTCTGGTAATTGGGTGATACAAAACCATTTTGGGGCATATTTGATCTGAGACCCTACAGTGGCATGGAATTATTGTTTCTAAGCTCAGTTTCTTTCTTCACCTGTAGCTGGAGATGATAGATAGAAGACTGGAGGTCGTGCGATTGAGAGTAAGTATGGTGATGACTTTTTGAGCAATAAATTGCTGGTTGTTTTTGTGGCTGGTACCTTCTCACAGTTATGGTGCTTCTCTTTCTCCACCAACGCCACAAGGCCTCATTACGAGTGGTCCGCAAAATGAGCTAGACTTTCCCCACACCAGGAGTTACTGATACAGGAGGTAACAGTGTTTCTGGAGGAGAGGAAACCATGCTCATTAGGATTTGGTCCCTGTGGGTCCTCTAAGGAATGTGTAATGGGAAATCTGCAATTCTAGGTCGGATTTCCTGGCAATTCTCAATTCAACCCCAAACTGTCAGTGATTTTAGCTCTTTTCAGCAGCCTAAATCCCTGTGTAAAAGTAGAACAAATATATGCCTGATTAGGCCAGTATTGGGGCTTTTCTGCTCTAATCTCGTCATGTTAGAAAACTGCAACCTTTTACAGCTGTAAAGCATATTAAGGGGAATAATTTGAAATGAGTGTCAAGTTAGTAAATTCTTTGGGGTACAACTGTGTAACTAACATGCGGAATACATTTTATTAGGAAATATTTTAGTCAAAAGGCATTTTAAAACATGACATCCATTTTTTGGTCTTACGGGTCCTCTCGTCCCTAGCAACAGCTGTTACTGGGGCACCCTTTTTTCCCATGAGCTGCTTCCTGAGTGTCCAGCAGCCATGGGAATAGAGATACTATAGTGCACCACTATCTATATACTTCCGATATCCATTCTCCTTGTAACAGAAAAGAGGGGCCTCAGTCATGGTAAACAAGGGGCTAAAATAAGACCCTTAAACTCCCCATTGTGACTGCAGCCATTATCTGCCACTGTAGGGCCCTTATTACTTTTTTTATTTTTTATTCTTTTTATTGTTTCGTTGCAAACATATCGAACATCGGTGTTATTTAAACACATTGCATGGCACACGCATTATTATAGTTAGAGCATAGTTTCATACAATCCCATATCACACCCACATTGAATGTCAAGGATGAAGACAGTATCAACAGATGCAGCAGAGATCAATAGCCATAACAGTGGATCATCATACAGACCTTCCCATGGGGAAGTATTATGAGGTATTTGAGGTATGTGCGACTGTCCTGATTAGTATTCACTACGCATCTTGCTGTTCAATAGAGTCCTACCCTTAGTATATGCAAGCCGTTTCTCCAATCCCGGCATAGTACAAACACAGCAATGATAGCCATTATTCAACAATGGAGGAGACACATATCCGCCCACCATACGTCACCTAAGGATCCCTCAAAGTGCGGCTGTCTCTCTTTCCGGTGTGGTAGTCTAGCGTGGGCGCGCCAGTAGATAACAAGATTAGGGGAGCCTAAATGTCCTTAGGTCTGAAAGTTCTAGGCAACAATTCCGCATACGTAGTTAGTTGTTCCTGGCAAAAAACTAAATCTCACAACCAAACCTTGAAATTGGGTGCCCTCCCCCTTCCCCACCGACATGCCACCCTTCTTTTAGCCAAGAGCAGCGCAAGAGCCACATAGTTACGATGCACCGCCGGCAGTGGTTTTACATATCCCAGCAGGGCCAATAGCGGTGTAGGTTCAATTTGGATGTGTGTCATTAAATTCAGGGCGTCAAAAACCTGTTTCCACTAGTCATGTATCCTCGGGCATTCCCAAGCCAAGTGCAGGAAATCCGCTCCCGGGGCCATAATCTGTCACACCTATCTGTAGTGCGTAAATCATGTCTGTACAATCTGGTAGGGGCATGATACAACCTATGCAGAAATTTGTAGTGTAGGATATGTAGCCTGCTACTAGCCGATACCTGCTCAGTTTGCAAGCAGCAATATTCCCATTGTTCATCCGACAGATCACGGCCCAGGTCCTCACTCCAACATGTGCGAGCCAGTGCAGCCGGTTCCTCTCTATGCATGTGGACTGTGCGGTATATTAGGGAAACAAGATGCTTGGGTGTCGTGCTTCTAAGCATTAGCTGCAGCAGAGCCAGTGTAGGGGGTTCAGTCGGAAACTCCGGAGTTAAAGAGTGAATGCCCTGTCTGAGGCGCACATATAAGAACAGATCCATTGGCGTGTGGTGTGTGCCCTGAAAGATGTGGTAGGCTGTATGAAATTGGCCCCCGTGATACAGGTGCCCCAGGTCTTAATGTGCATCCTTTCCGCAAACCTGTGAAATATCGTCTCCTGGAGAAGAGGCATAGTTGGGTGGTATGTGAGAGGCAACTGCCGGGACTAGAGCATCGGGGGGGGGGTCCAATATTTGACTTATGCGATGCCACGCCGGGACTGTACAAGTAACAGTAGTGGGTGCCTTGTTTCTGAGAGGTGGAGCATCATGTATCACACCTTCAATGGGTATAGGTTGTGCAAGCCAATGTTCCGCTGCCACTTGAGGCAAATACCTTGGCTGATACACCCAGTAATGTGCATAATGATAATGCGCTTGTGCACTGAGATAATATAATTAAAAATTAGGTATTCCAAACCCCCCCTGTGAATATGGTCTGGTAAGGACATTCCACTGCAGTCTCGGGTGTTTACCCCCCCCCATGCCCCCCAACACTAGCCTCGGCAGTTCTGACTGGAGTGTTTTAAAGAAATAGCCCCCTGGGTGGAACGGAATATTCAAAAATAGATAGAGCAACTGTAGCAATATCACCATTTTTATTAAGGACGCCCGTCCCGCCATGGAAAGAGGAAGTGTAATCCAGCGAGTAACATATTCAGTTATGCGAGTCATCGCCGTGCCATAGTTGAGTCGCATCAGCTCGTCTCTATCCCTAGTGAAGCGAATGTCCAAGTAGAGCAAATTGTCATCACACCGCTCTAGGGGATAGTCCAGTGGGGAGCGCGTTGTTGCAGCTGTTAAGGGGAAAAACAGGATTTACTCCAGTTGATTTTGACCCCTGATAGCTCCCAAAAACAATGAATTCCCTAAGGATTGGGTTTAGGTTCTGCTGCAGGTCTCGAATATACAAAGTAATATCATCCGCATATAGAGATAGGAGTATCTGCCTCATATTACATCGTAAAGCTTTATCATTGTGATGTTGCCTCAACTTTGCAGCCAATGGCTTGACTGCAAGCGCAAATAATAAGGGGGACAAGGCGCAACCTTGCCGAGTTCTCCTAGTGATTGGGAACGCTTGGGACACACGCCCTTTTATAAGTACTTTGGCCGATGGTATGTGACATACCAGCTGAATCCAGGAGAGAAAGAGGGGCGGAAAACCCATGCGCAACATCACTCCAAAGATTAAGGGCCCGATGTAGGAGCCCTAATACCGGTCGGAAACGGCCAATTTCGGCCGTTTCCGACCGGTGTTAGGGTTTTCTAATGTAGGAGCATGCTTTACAGAATCGGTATTTTACCGAATCTGTATTTACAGAATCGGTAAAATTACTGAATCGGTAAATACAGACTCCGTACAAAATACAGATTCTGTAAAAGCACATGTAGGTAGCACACCTTTGAGTGCCGCAAGCCTTTCAGATTCGGTATTTTACCACCCAATCCAATTGGGTGGTAAAATACCGAATCCAGGTGTGCATGCACATGTGTGCATGCACACCTATGCCATGTGACAGACAGACATGCCCTTAGGGCATGTATGTGTGCCACATGGCACACATGCCTGTATTTGGGGTGCTAGAGGGTGTCAAAGTGACACCCCCTGCAACCTTGCAGGAATCAGTAATTATCGAATCGGTAAATACTGATTCGGTATTCACCATTGATTCCTATGGGCTTCAAGGCCCATAGGAATCAATGGGGGATACCGATTCTGTATTTACCGAATCAGTAAATACCGAATCTTACAGATTCGGTATTTACCGATTCTGAAATACCTACATGTGCCCCCTTCTATTTTACCACTTCTTAAATACCGAATCAGTAAAATTCGGTATTTTAGAAGTGGTAAAATAGAATTACCTACATCTAGCCCATAGTCCCATTCAATTGAATCAAAAGCCTTTGTGGCATCTAAAAATGCAGCCGCCAAAGGCAAGTCAGGGGAGACATTATTTAAAATTGTGAAAAGGGTCCTCAGATTATGGGAAGTGGCCCTTCTGGGTACAAAGCCAGATTGGTCAGGGAGAATCAGGTTTTCCATCAATAAACTAAGTTGGGTGGCTATGAGCTTAGCCAATATTTTTGCATCACAATTAAGGAGGGACAGTGGTCTATAGGAGTCGCATTGAAGGGGGGATTTTCCAGGTTTCAGCAGCGAGATGATGAGAGCCTCCCTCATGGAAGGCGGGAGGCATCCAGTTTCTAAGGAGTCCTCGTACACCTCTCACAGTATGGGGGCCATCTGATCTATATAAGTTTTATAAAACTTGATTGGGATGCCATCAGTACCAGTGGCCTTTTCTGATTGCATATGCATGATGGCTTCTCAGACCTCATCGAATTCGAACGGGGCACATACAAATTTCCTCCGCACATCACTCAACCTACCCAGTGCCACATCTTCTAGATAATTCTCCAAGTGCAAACTGCCTGTCCTATTAGTAGTGTAGAGTTGAGCATACTGGGAGGTAAAAGCATTCAGTATGTTTGCAGTGTCTCTGTAGACCACCTCGCCTGGGCCTTCAAGTTCCAACACATACATGGAATAGCGTGGCTTCCTAATCGTGTCCGCTAGCGCCTTGCCCGGTCTCTCCCCCTCGCCATATCACCGAGCCATCCAGTATCAACCGCCGAATCTCGTTTCTCTCTTTGCCGACTCCATATATTCAGTGAGTGTTTCCCTAAACTTAGCCTGGGTGGAGCTATCCCGACTGGAGGCCAGTGTCGCTTCCAGCACCTTAAGCTCAGTTTCTAACTTACGAAGTGTGTTAGTGATGTCTTTTAGCACTCCAGAACCTTTCGATATGGAGAACCCCCCCCCCCTCCCCCCCGGGTAACCTTGGATGCTTCCCATATGGTCTCCACACTCTCTACAGAGTCCTTATTTCCTACAAAAAAATCTCCCACTTCCTCCCGCAGTTCCTCTTGGAAAACTGCATCTAAAAGGATAGGGACGTGTAATCTCCAACGACGACAGTGTGAGTTTGACAGGAGCATGATCCGAGTAAGTGCGGGCCAGATGTTGCACCCGAGATATAGCTGGGCCTAGCCCCCTGGACAGAAACAGGTAGTCCAGCCTCGCCCATGTTGCCGCTTGTTCGGTGAAGTGTGTTCCCTCCAACCCATGGGGATGTGTGTGTTTCCATGCATCAATCAACTGAAAAGAAGCTTGTGTGTCCTGCAGGACAGTGCGCGCATCAGTGTAATGATGAGGGGCAGGATGGGACCTGTCAATATTTGGGTTACATGCAACATTAAAATCTCCCCAAATTATATGATTGGGGCCTATATCAAGAATTTTTGCCCACTTTGAGATATAAAAGTCCGGGGCATCTACATTCGGACCATAGCAACAGGCCAGGGTGACCGACTCAGCTCCTAGTCGCCCCCACGCTAGACAGTACCGCCCCTGCTCATCCCAGGCTGCCCCAGCTAGGTTAAACAGTGTCCGTTTTCTTTAAGAGTATGGCTGTGCCAGTATGATGAAAAAATTCAATGGTCCGCCCATTTACATGCAAAAGTATTACCACTTTGGGGATTAAAGTGCGTCTCTTGCAACATCGCTATATGCACTTGATGCCTGTCCAAATAGGCTAGTATGTGCTGCTTTTTTCTCGGACCACCCATCCCTCTGATGTACCACATAACAATATTCAGGTTCCCAAGGTCAGTGTTAGCCATTGATCAATGTGCCCATCATAAATGTAGTCCATGCCCAGAAACCACAGTGCAGTGTAAATGTGTGTACATATGGAAGTTCTCCCCTGCGTGACGCGTGTGTAGAACGCACCGCACATGCCAACCGCATGCTATTGCAAAGAAAGCCATCCTGCTCAACAATGGTCATACTCAAACGAAACCAATCTCCACTGACACCCACCCCCACTTACTGAAGCAGCCCCAACTTGCCAGAAATATTCACCCACCCACCCTCCCTTGTCCCCAACAATAACATCATAACCCAAACAGTCACCACTAGAGTCCCGCAGTGACCATCAGTGGGGGAATACCCAAGAGGGGATCCCTCTAGGTGGCAGCACAGAGGGATGTGGAGAAGTGTGGCTCAGGGGTTAGAGGCGGCAGACCCGGAAGCTGAGATCGGCCCTGGACCAGGGTTCAATTCCCCGCCTCGGCGGGTCTTGGGCTAAAATTCCACGGTCTCGATAATTCTCGTTCCGGTGCCTTTCCGACTCACGGGTTCACGCTCTGCGACTCTGGGCAATAGCTTGCTTAATCTCCACAACGGCCCCTCGCGGCGGGATGCCTGGCTTTCACCTTGTGGATACCCTGCCGGGGCCTCTCACAGGGGAATACCAGGACGGGGTCCCTAAGCAAGCGCCAGGATGCCCTTTGGGTGACAGGTTGCGCTATATAAGTACACCTACATTTTACAATTACCTTGCCCGGAAAGTCCACTTCAGATGGAACAGGTGGGCTCTGGGGGGCAGAGGGTGCCCAGTGTGCAGTAGGAGAAGCTCAAAGCTGCCCAACAACTGGATAAAGGATATGCGACCCATATAACAGTTCTGACAGCCAAACTGTGAGTTCGATATACTCCACCTCTCAACAGTGTTTAGCGATGTGAATGTTCACTGTGAATCATCTTCCGCTCCCAACGAAGAAGACTGCTGCGACGATTATGGCATACCATTAGTTCTATTCATATGTTTCAAGTGCTTGAGGAATTCTTCCGCCTGCTTTGGTTTAGTGAAGAAGCGTTGCTTGTCTTGGTGAGTGACTCTGAGGTGTGCAGGGTACAGTAGCACATAATCGATATGCGCCAGTCGTAGCTTGCTTTTAACATCCATGAATTTACGTCTTTCCTCCTGAACTGTGGGAGTAAAATCCAGATACATGGAGAATGTATTGCCATCATAATTTAACTTTTGTCTGCTTCTGGCTACTCGGAGCGCAACGTCCCGATCCCTGTAGTTCAAAAGTCTCGCTACGATGGGACGTGGTGTGCTGCCAGGAGTCGAACGCGACCCCAGTGACCTTTCCGCACGCTCTATGATAAACTGTTTGGAGAATGGCTCAGCTCCATTTGATGACAGTAAGAGCTTCTCCACGTATTCCTCCATCCTCCCTGTGTTTGTGGACTCCGGAATACCTAAAATGCGAATATCATTGTGCCGACTGCGCGCTTCTATTTCCTCATTTTTTGCTGCAATAAGTTTCATGAGTTTATCCTTGTGGGCAACTTGCATGGTAACTCGGGTTGTCGTGTCTTTGGTGTCTCCTTGATACAGTCTTCATGCCCCTCTAGTTTGTGCGCAATGGCATCCATGCGCAACGACATTCTGTCTACTTGGTCAACTATGGTGGCGAATCCCTGTCGCACCTCCTGGAGTATACTCTGCACATCAGTGTTCTGCGCAGTTGCCCGAGCTTGTCTCATCTGTTCCATCCAAAACTTGGTCATCCTGAAGGTTATGGGCACTCCACTTTGCCACCTCAAAGTTCAATTTAGGTTGTTGGGTGTCCGGTTTGCCCATGACGCTCCGTGCTTACGAACTGTTAGTCTAACTACGCCGACGCCACATGCCCTCCATAGAGAAAATATAGTACGCTCACAATGGCCACTGGGAACTAATTGTAGCAGAGTCAGCAGCTCAGAGGGTATATCCCAGCGCACGTCCCTTGTTCACCCAAGCTTAGATAGAGTTCAGCCTCTTCAGAGAACCAGCAGCAAGCCATTTGTGATAGACAGGTCTTTCCGTCCCCGATCTCTTACACCACCACAAAGGGACTCAAGCCAGTACGATGAGGCCAGAAAGGACAGTGAACTCCACCACAGACACAGCTCCAATCAAACGTAGACAATCATATAGGATATTGGCAAAGCGAGTACCAACTCTGTAGCCGGCGCAGTCTGCGGGAAATCAAAGGGTGCCCTCAAACTTTTCATCACTGTATGTGCCACCACATCCAGCAAGAGCTCCACAGCTCAACAAGAAACAGCGCATATAGGATGGGTGCCCTGCAACTCCAATTCTCTACCACGCAGAAAAAAAGGCAGCCAGCAGCATCTGGTCTCAAGATGGCGCCCGACCAGAAGATCCAGGCGCCTGCACACAGAAAACAGTGGTGCAGTGACAAAATGTTACTATCCTCCCTACTAACACTGGGGTCTGCCTCGGGGGGAGAAATAGGTCGCATCCGTGAGCAGTATGACATGATAATCACGGTGACAAGGGGGCCAATATTCACTCCCAAAGAAGTATTTGTACTTAAATGAGGGCAGTGCAGAGCCCGCTGGAGGCCCCCAGCGCCTAGAGCCCCACTGATGCAGCGTGTGTCAGTGCGCTTGTAGCTCAGCGCCAATGCGCCAGGTTAATGGGCGGTAGCAATGACGCGAGTGATGCAGGCCATCCCCCGGCGCCGGAGTTCCCCTCAGGATGGCAATGGCGATGCTCGCCGCACCGTGAGGAAGCACTGTGCGGTCTCAGCGCCAAGCTCGTGCCGTCGCACACCTACCGCCCCCAGAGTCGGTGCCATATCTCAGTCCGTCTCGAGCAGCGGGGAGGCAGTGTCGCTGATGAGGCAGCGTCTCCGATGACGCAGCAACAGGGAACGCAGGTTAGGCCAGTCGGGCCACCTCCTTCAGCGTTTCTGCACGATCCGTTTCTCAGGGCCCAGCTGCCTTGTGCAAGGCAACAACTTGCGTGGTTCTGGTGGCCGCTCTGGGGAGCCACGTCGCTCCGCCCTCGCCTAAGGCATTCTTCTTGTCTCCGCGACAGGAGCCTAGGTAAGCCCAATCTCGCTAAATTTCACGAGTCTTCCGTGGGTCTAGCACACCAACCTGCCATAGTGTAGTTAAGCTGTGGGGTCCGAAAGCAGGATAAATGTAAGGATAATCACGCTGAGCTGCAGAAGCCTCACAGTTGTGCGGCAATCTTGCATGTGCGCCACCTAGCGCCCCCCTCACACTTACTACTTTACGCACCCAAAAAACCTTTTGCATTCTGTGACGTAACAGAACAGAGGAGCAACATTTATATTAAACATAAGCTTCAAATCTGATCCCTTCACTCTCCTTTATGAATTCACTACTGACCGTATCTGCTGCTGTGTGCTGGCGAAGTTAAGAATTTTATGCTCGTCATGAAAATATTTATCAATTTATGGTAATTTTATTAGGGTTGAAGGGAGGTAATATTATATGTTGTGATTTTTTGATCAAGGGTATATTACAAAATGTAGTAAAATGGTTTAGTGGAAGAATGTATCCGATGTAGAGATCCTGGTGTAACTTGAAGGTCACATAATGTTTAAAAACCAGTGGATGCACTGGCGCTCATCAGTCTGAGGTCTGTAAAATATGTGCTAATGGGCTCTGTCATTGTGGCCCCTGTCAGATGATATACAGCCTGATTCATCAAGGTGAGTATTTGCTATTCCTTAATAGCGATTATTAAGGAATCGCTATTAAGGAATAGCAAAATGCTATTCACCAAGAAATCGCTAAATAAATTGCGATTTCTAATTATTCCTTAATTGCGATTAGCAAATTGCTAATCGCAATTAAGGAATATCTCCCCATTCATTCCATGGGCCCAAAGGCCCATAGGAATGAATGGGAAGACATTTCAATGTGCGAATCGCAATTAGCGATTCGCATAATGAAATAGCGATTTCAAGGGTGCAGGGGTTTCCAAAGGACACCCTGTAGCACCCCTGAAATGTATGCTACATTGGTGTTGCGCACACACATGTCCCAAGGACATGTGTGTGTGTAACATGAAACTTAGAAAAATGCATTTAAATGCATTTTTCTAAGTTTCCGCTATTTACCACGAGGTTTGACCTCGTGGTAAATAGCGGGAAATTTTTGCGAATTTGCAATTTAAAAATGTTTCAAGAATAGCATCTAATAGAGATTCCTTAAATGCTATTCCTCGCAAATATGCGAATTCTGAAATAGCGATTTTTGCATTTGGGATGATGAATCCCAAATGCAAAAATACCGCTCGCAAAGGGCCAGATTCTCAGAATCTGGCCCTTTGCGACCGGATTTAACAATGATGAATCAGGCTGATACAGCCTGATTCATCAAGGTGAGTATTTGCTATTCCTTAATAGCGATTATTAAGGAATCGCTATTAAGGAATAGCAAAATGCTATTCACCAAGAAATCGCTAAATAAATTGCGATTTCTAATTATTCCTTAATTGCGATTAGCAAATTGCTAATCGCAATTAAGGAATATCTCCCCATTCATTCCATGGGCCCAAAGGCCCATAGGAATGAATGGGAAGACATTTCAATGTGCGAATCGCAATTAGCGATTCGCATAATGAAATAGCGATTTCAAGGGTGCAGGGGTTTCCAAAGGACACCCTGTAGCACCCCTGAAATGTATGCTACATTGGTGTTGCGCACACACATGTCCCAAGGACATGTGTGTGTGTAACATGAAACTTAGAAAAATGCATTTAAATGCATTTTTCTAAGTTTCCGCTATTTACCACGAGGTTTGACCTCGTGGTAAATAGCGGGAAATTTTTGCGAATTTGCAATTTAAAAATGTTTCAAGAATAGCATCTAATAGAGATTCCTTAAATGCTATTCCTCGCAAATATGCGAATTCTGAAATAGCGATTTTTGCATTTGGGATGATGAATCCCAAATGCAAAAATACCGCTCGCAAAGGGCCAGATTCTCAGAATCTGGCCCTTTGCGACCGGATTTAACAATGATGAATCAGGCTGATACAGCCTGATTCATCAAGGTGAGTATTTGCTATTCCTTAATAGCGATTATTAAGGAATCGCTATTAAGGAATAGCAAAATGCTATTCACCAAGAAATCGCTAAATAAATTGCGATTTCTAATTATTCCTTAATTGCGATTAGCAAATTGCTAATCGCAATTAAGGAATATCTCCCCATTCATTCCTATGGGCCCAAAGGCCCATAGGAATGAATGGGAAGACATTTTAATCTGCGAATCGCAATTAGCGATTCGCATAATGAAATAGCGATTTCAAGGGTGCAGGGGTGTCCAAAGGACACCCTGTAGCACCCCTGAAATGTATGCTACATTGGTGTTGCGCACACACATGTCCCAAGGACATGTGTGCGTGTAACATGAAACTTAGAAAAATGCATTTAAATGCATTTTTCTAAGTTTCCGCTATTTACCACGAGGTTTGACCTCGCGGTAAATAGCGGGAAATTTTTGCGAATTCGCAAATTAAAAATGTTTCAAGAATAGCATTTAAGGAATCTCTAATAGAGATTCCTTAAATGCTATTCCTCGCAAATATGCGAATTCTGAAATAGCGATTTTTGCATTTGGGATGATGAATCCCAAATGCAAAAATACCGCTCGCAAAGGGCCAGATTCTCAGAATCTGGCCCTTTGCGACCGGATTTAACAATGATGAATCAGGCTGATAGTTCTCTATCTGCACCCAATTAACATACAAATAGTCTTTGTAATTGAATGAATAAGTTTCATACTCATTTTACCGGGCAAAAAATGATGCCCATCTGAATTGATTGAATTTGGCATTTGAACTTCAGCTTGTTTGTTGCATTTGTTAATTTGTTAATCTAGACAGCAAAGTCAGCTAAAGATTCTGTTGCCTTGGAGCTAATTACTTTATTGTCCTCAGTAGGAGACATTACCAGTCGCGGCCCGTTGATGTACAGTGAGATATTTTACAAACAAGGGTCTTATGTAATACTTTTCTTCATGCACAAATTCTTTTTTGGTCGAAATCTTTTTTATTATTGAGAAGAAGGAGACTCATCATGTACACAGCAAGTCGCCTACAACCCTGTGACGGGCCGGCAGCGTGATGGAACCAGGAGTCGGAACGCAAGGGGGGAACAGTATAAAATTATGCATGTACATTAGGTAATGCAGCAAGCCGCCTACAACCCGTACAGGGCAGGCCGTGTAGCATGGCATTCATACGTGGCGGGCATAAATTTAGAGCTCCTTCAAATGATACGGTCAAGTGAACTCGAACGTGAAAGGACAGAATAGTCAAGGAGGAGGAGCAAGTGAGAAATTGAAGAGTAAAAGGGAGGGTAGAGTACGGTATGCAAGCTCTACAAAGAGTGCGACTAGGTAGGCCAGGAATGGGGGGGGGGGGGTGAGGACAATGTAATGGTGGTGCCAGGCGAATGGGCAATTAGGTAGCGATGCAGAGGGTATTAATGTTGATGCCAGAGGGATGTGTCAGAATCGGGAGGGTACACAGCATCTTCAAAAAGACACAAGGCCCGGAGTTTTGGGGGTTGAAGACAAGCATGCTGCAGCTTGCAAAAATGAGTGATTAGTGGTTGCCAGAGTTTGGTGAAATGGGCATCTCGGGACTGTAGGCGCGCTGTGAGCAGCTCCATCACCATAGTATGCCACAGACGGGTGAACCAAACAGTGACGGGGGTCTCAGCTTTTTTCCAGTATAGGGCTATGAGTTGGTTAGCCACCCCCAGCATATGAAGGCAGATATGCCAATCGCTACGTGTCAGTGCGCGCAAATTGTCTGGCTTGATACCCAATAGGACAGTGGCTGGAGTTTCAGGCAGGGGGAAACCAAGAACCGATTTGATGTGGCTAAAGATCTCTTTCCAGTATGTGGCCAGAAGTAGGCAGGTCCACCAAACGTGAAGGAAGTCTCCGGGGTGTTCGAGCATCGCCAGCAAAGAGGAGAGGATGCAGGGAACATTTTGTGTAGTCTGTGAGGGGTCCAGTACCATTGGGTCGTAACCTTGTACATGGTTTCCTGCTGGGAAATGCATCGGTAGACTTTCGGGATGTCGTGCCAGAGGCTGTCCCATTGCGCAGGTGTAATGTCCACGGACAGGTAAGATTGCCATTTGGTGTGGTAGGGATGTCTGATGAACGTGATACGTATGAGATATGAGGCTCTTGGAGTTTTCAAAAGAGCGGACCAGCCGCTCAAAAAGAGTAAAAGCACTTGTGGCCGCTTGTGATGAAGACGCGGTGTGTACCCAGTGCCAAAGTTGCAGGTATTGTAGTCAAGCCCCCTCCGAAAGGTGGAACTCCTGTTTGCAATGTTCAAAAGATTTAAAAGTGTCTCCTATGAAGAGATCCCTGATTGTTCGACACCCACCATCTAGCCGTTCAGAGAATACAGGAGGGTGTAGTGCAGGTGGAAAGTGGGAGTTGCCAGTAATGGGAGTGTGGGGAGACGGAAAGGAGGTGTGGCCTTTGAGTACAGCTACCTTGTCCCAGATGTCAAGGACAGTTTTAGTGGGGAGAGCTATATACGTGCTGCGGGATCGTGAGGCCCGGGGTTGCCATGAGAGATCCCATATACAGCTTCCAGTCACCACCCTATCCATATGGAACCACGCCTTCTCACTTTCCTGTGCCGTCCATTCCGATATGAAGCGAAGATGCGAGGCCCAGTAATATTCTACCAAGTTGGTGCATGCCAGGCCACCTCTGTTCCGAGGCAGCATTCAAATTTTATTATAAAAACGCAGTCCACGTCCCCCCAAATGAGCCTGGTGATCTCTTGTTGCAGTCTTTGAATCTGATGTTGTGGAATAGGAGTGGGTAGCGATTGGAATAAATACAGAATTTTTGGCAGTATGGACATTTTAATTGCAGGCCCAGCCTGAGAGGGAAAGAGGCTTCCAGGTTCTCAAATCCTCCAGTACATTCCGTTTACATTCCTGGCAATTGGTTTGTGACCAAGTGGCAAGGGTTAAAGTAATAGAATGGGGGGCCCATTTATAGGGTTTTAAGAATCTATAGCGCTGGGAGTTCCTCTGCCAGACTAGTGAGATTCAGGGCCTAGGACTTGTTGAGATTACTCTTAAGGCCCGATGCCTGCTCGAACAAACACAGGAGATTAAAGAGGGCGGGCAGGGACGCGTGCAGGCGAGTCAATGTAAGGAGAAGGTCATCGGCGAACAGGGTTACTATATGTTGCTGGCCTCCAAGGCAAATGCTGTGAATGTCGGGCGCTTGACTAATCATAATGGCGAGGGGTTTTACTACGAGGGCGAACAAGAGGGGAGATAAAGGACATCCTTGACACGTTCTTCTGTATATCAAAATGGGGCTTGTAAGTTGGCCATTGACCCGGACCTGGGTTATCGGGGTGAGTCAGGGAGCCATGATATGGGCTATCATCAGGGGCCTAGCCCTATTTTGCAAAAGACCGCCCGGAGAAACGTCCAATCCACCTGGTCGAACCATTTCTCCTCGTTGAGTAACAGTAAGCAAGCAGGTATGTTCCAATGATGGGCCTTCCCAACAAGGTGAGCGATTCGTCTCACATTGTCTGCCCCCTGTCGATGACGAATAGAGCCAACCTGGTCGGGGTCTATAAGACCCAGAAGGTGTGGATCAAGGCGCTTGGCTAGAATTTTAGTGTAGATTTTAAGGTCTGTGTTGAGAAGTAAAATGAGGCGAAAGGAGGAGCAGAGTGTAGAGTCTTTGCCCAGTTTAGGAATAAGGGTGATTTCGGCCAAACCCATGGAGGAGGATGGACCTGCCTTGTCCGTGAAGGAATTAAAAAGCCGGAGAAGATAAGGCTGGAGCTGTGGGAGAAAGATGCGATAAAAAGAAAGTGGCAACCCGTCCGGTCCCAGTGACTTCCCAAGCCGAAGATTTTTCGCTGTGAAAGATCTTCCGCCAGTGAGCTCATCCTGGGATAGTGGTTCTTCGAGCAGCTGCATATGATTCTGGTTTATCGGGGACCAGGTGCCATTATCTAGGACTGCCTGAATCCTATCCAGTGGGGGGGGGGTCTCTTTGGAGTAAAGGAGTGAGTAGTATGTATGGAAAGCTTTAAGTTTGGCTGCCTTAGTGGTGGCACGAGTACCATCAGTGCAGTTAACATTGTCTATATGAGCTTTGGTGACTCTCGTCCGTAATCGCCTGGCGAGGATGGTGCCTACTTTGTTCCCTCCTTCAAAGTAACGCCAGAAGAGCTCGCTCAGCCTTATTGGTGCGGTGTGCACAAAGCTGACCTTTAAGCATTGCTAGACATCGTTCATGAATAGCCCGCGGATGTTCCTGATTGAGTTTCTCCAGTTCCTTCATGTTTCGGGGAAGGGTATTTTTGAAAAGACGGGACTCTCGGGCCCGAGCAATTGCTATAGATGTACTATGCCTATGAATGGTGGCCGTTAAGGTGTCTCACACCACGGGAAAAGAAGTCTCTGGTAAGTTGTTCACATCAAAGTAAGAGCCAATGGCGGCTCGAAGTTCCGCAATATCAACCGGATCCATGAGGACATGACGAGGGAGCTGCCAGAGCGAGGGACGGCTTGCATGGGCGGACAGATCTTGCAAGAGAAGTTCTACATGTGCATGGTCAGAGACCAAGATGTCTGACATAGAGGCCGAGAGCGTGCCACCAATCAGGGAGTGCGAGATGAAAAAATAGTCAATGCGTGAGTAAGAACGATGGACATGTGAATAATATGAATAGTCGCGTACACAGGGAGAGTGATACCGCCAAGCATCTATTAAGCGGAAGTCTGTCAATTGTTTTTTCAAAGTGGAAGACATGGCCCCCGCCCCATGAAAGGAGCCATCGCTGGGATCCATGCTAGCGTCCCACACCAAGTTAAACTCACCCCCTATAATGAGAGAGGAATCCGTGCATGACACTCGTTTCCGTAATGTCTCCCGAAGATAGAGGTCCTTTGCCTGATTGGGAGCGTAAATGTTAGAGAATGATGGTCCTACAGCCAATTCTGACTGCCACTTTAAGAAACCTGCCATCAGGGCTGTGAATCACTTTGGAATCCCCCTGCTGAATGCCAGCCCTACAGAGTATTGCCTCTCCCGCAGCTTTGGAGGGGGCCGGCACCCAGATTTGGAGCGGTTATCAGGAATGAGCCATGCAGGCTACATCTGCCTTGACCAGGGGAGTCTCCTGAAGGAAAATTATATCAGGGTTTAGATGCAAGGATATAGCACCATATCTGCCACCGCTCATTAGGGGATTTAAGCCCCTTCACATTAAGGGGCAGGAATTTCAAGCAAGGAGTGTTGGTCATGACTAGCCTGGGGTAAGGCCAAGAGCAGACAGCAGTGGGGAGGACGTTGTGAGGTGGGGGAAGGGAGAGTAGGGGGAAGCCTTCCTAGTGCATGGAGGAGTAGTCCTGTGTTAAAAAGTGCCAGCCTCCCTATAGTGAGAACGAACAGAAAGGAAGGAAAGAACATGAGAATAGAGCACAGAGGAACAGAAAAAATGAACCAGTGTTCGCCAATAGGGCCGCAGAGTCCTGTTCCACACAGGGGATAGGCTAGGCTCACCGGCACAAGATATCCCGGAGAAGTCATTCTCCAAGGAGCAGGCAAGGGGGTAGATCTACAGACAAGAATTCATCTCCGGGGGAGCGCTCCGAGGCTGCCACCATGGTGCTTACAAGGTGAGGGAGAACTCAGCGGAGAGGGCATGAGGCCCACTCGGCCATTGTGAGAGTCCATTGAAGATGTCAAGAAGAGGTATTGCGCCCAAAGACAGGTAACAGCACGTTAAGGCATTGTCAGTCGAGAACTGGAAGTGGAGCAGCCCTCCTCCATTAAGCAGATGTGCTGTGTAATGTCATGTCGGGCTTGCGAGGAGGCCTGGTCATCGAGTGAGACAAACGGCTAGGGCGTCATATCTGTGTCCAATGCGATTTCGCTGGGTCCCGTTTCAGGGGAGACAATCTGGTAGTGCTAGGCGGTGGCATATGCGGGAGATGGAGCAATTGCGCTGCCTCCTGGAAGGATCGCAGCACTCGGCATTTGGACTCCCAGTGAAAAATAAGAGCAAACAGGTGGCCCCACTGGTACTGGATACCCAGACTACGCAATTTGTCTGTGATGGGCTTGAGGCCCCTGCGTTGCCGTAGCGTGGTGGGAGCACGGTCCTGAAAGAGCTGGATTGTGGTGCCATTGCAGTTAAGCTCTGGTTTGGAGCATGCTGCTTTAAGTATTGCCTCTTTTTTGGTAAAAATATGGACCTGTGTCATAATGTCAAGTATAAGGCCAGGGCGGCCAAGGGGGCCCGAGACACAGTGAGCACGATCAAGTGCTGGGGTGGAGAGATCTTCACCTCCTTGTATGTCTGGAGCAGGTCAGCGACAAAAGTAATGATGTCTGTTCCTTCAGCGCCAATGGGGACCCTGCGGAGGCGTAAGTAGTTCAGTTTCAGATGTCGCCCCTGCCGATGATGACATTTCGCCAGTACTAGTAGAGGCAGGCTTGTTCCAAAGCGCAGCAACAGGGTTGTCCTTCAGAGAAACAGCTGTGTCTTTTATTGATTTGGTGCGAGTCATGGCACCGTAGGGCCCCGCGCCACAAGACTCAAGACAAGCAACCAAAGGGGTGAGCAGACAGCATCAAGGAGCTTTGTGAGTGTCTCGTATGAGGCAAAGGCATCGTAGTGCAGGCACGCAACGGAAGATATCCAGAATCCAGATGGAGGGGAGGAGGCAAGCGGGATTGAAGAGCACAGGTGGCAGCCTATATAAGCGTCTTCGTCAGGCGCCGCAGCTACCTCAGGCCGTCCCTGCCGGGCGACGACGCGAAAGGGCCACAGATCCAAGCATGGTGATTCCCCACTGGGCGAAGCGGGAGAGCCGGGCAGGCGATTCTCTCACAGGGGGGAGCCTCTGCCAGCCTCAGAGCCCCCGGTGCAGGATGACAATGCTTGCCCGGTGAGAAAGCCCCAGGGAGGCGGTATTTCTAAGATGGCCACCGTAAAAGGTCAAACCCGCCGGGTTTGCAGAGTACAGGGGAACAGGCCTTCAGCAAGCTTGTTCAGTCCAAGAGGGCGCAGGGTCCGCTCAAGTGAGACCGATGGGGGTTGAGCGGGGCGGCAAACTCAACGGATCCGGCAGGCCACTGGATACAGGTGTCGTTGCAGTCCAGCGAGGGTTGAGCCCCCCCTCCCCAATGTAGGGCCTTTCAATCCACCATCCGGGTTCACCGCAAGCCAGGCGGGGGCTCTCCCACACCCCCAGGCGCAGGCCGCGGCACAGCCGGTCTTCCCAAGCGTAGCGTGCCTCCGACCACCGTCGAGAAACGTCACAGGCCGCCAAGGTCCCCCTCCAGCCTCGAAGGAACCTAGCGGCTTAGGCGAGTTGCAGGAGCTGTGAAGGCCGCAGGCCGCTCAGTGTTCATGGACACGACTGTAAGGCCCAAGATTGTGGAAGCCTACCTTGGGCCGTAGAGACCCTCCGCCAAGCGGCAGCACCCTGGGCATACCGGCCATCTGCTCTGCAAGTCGGGACCCTGAAGATGACGTCCAGCGGGCCAAAGTGATGAGCAGGGGCCCCGGCAGCTCCCGGTGGCAATAAAAGCTTAGGGCCTGACGTGGATGAAATCTCAGCCGCCGGTGCTCGATCGCCACGGAAAGTGAAGGCCGGTGTCCGCACCTCAACGCAACAGCCCAGAAAGGTGCCCTCTCACCAGGAAGTGCCCCGTCTGATCCACTGACCAAGTATGCGGGGCAGATTCGACGCTGTGGCTCCTGCACTGCTTTAATGGCTAAAGAAGGCAGCGGTAAGTCGGAGCTCTCAACTGGTGCGTCTCACCTCATTCTCAGCAAAACCACGCCCCCACAAATTCTTTTTAACAGTGGCATGACAAGTTGTTTCCAACTTGAAAACAGTAGGCAATTAAACATTGGCAGTAGAACATGTAGATTAACCACGGAGTAGAACTTCTTTTTGATCGTAGAGATTAATAGAAGGTGTAGGGTGGTTTCGACTTGTTGTTCACCTGGAGGAGAGGTCAGTAGAGGTCACTGAGATTGGGACTGATGTGTTGGACAGTATTGAGATGAGAACCTTCATGGAAGGTACCTTTGAATGGAGTGAAAGTGAAGCCAGGGAGCGTATTCATCCGGGACCAGGTAAGTGCTAGTACAAATGCAACATAGAAAAAATCATAGTTTAGAATCATGATTTTAAAACCAATTTACATCATTAAGAGTATGAAAATGAAGGGCCTTGTTTACAGTTTGGTGGACGTGATACTAGGTCAACATATGACAGATATCCTGTATGCCGTATTACAAGTGCCATAGGGTAAAACCCACTTGCAATAATACGGGGAACGGGTCATCCACCACTTATGCAATGGAGTATCGCATCTGCCAAACTCTAAATAAGTCGAACAATTTGAAAGCTGAAGTGATACTGTTAAAGTTTCATGTTCGAGGATATACTTAAATCTAACTAGTTATTGTTTTTTACCTGTGCGCCAAGAATTTAGAAGCACTAAGCTGTTAATCTGGAGATAAGTAGCACTAATTAGGAAACGTGATTTGTAAAACATTGAAAAAACAACAGGTGAGGGACCGAATGTGGATCAATGTCACACACTCACCCCAGTCCAAAGATCTGGGCCCAAATCCATCGTTTTTTTGCACTCCACACCACCCTGGGTTAGACAATGGCGATATGCAAATCAGCTCTGACCCTGTGCCCCATGGGAACAGTCCAGTCCGAACTACAAAAGCCATGTCCTTCCCAGAACGGAATCAAGCATCCGAGGACCGGACCGGTTTCGAGGTAACACCTCTCATCAGCCCGGCTAGCTTGACTCCAGTGGTGTGGAGTGCCTGGGACCCACGTCTGGGCATCCCCAGTGCACTTAGGGCAGAATATGCAAAAACAACAGGTGATGGACCGAATGTGGATCAATGTCACACACTCACCCCAGTCCAAAGATCTGGGCCCAAATCCATCATTTTTTTGCACTCCACACCACCCTGGGTTAGACAATGGCGATATGCAAATCAGCTCTGACCCTGTGCCCCATGGGAACAGTCCAGTCCGAACTACAAAAGCCATGTCCTTCCCAGAACGGAATCAAGCATCCGAGGACCGGACCGGTTTCGAGGTAATACCTCTCATCAGCCCTGCTAGCTTGACTCCAGTGGTGTGGAGTGCCTGGGACCCACGTCTGGGCATCCCCAGTGCACTTAGGGCGGAATATGCAAAAACAACAGGTGATGGACCGAATGTGGATCAATGTCACACACTCACCCCAGTCCAAAGATCTGGGCCCAAATCCATCGTTTTTTTGCACTCCACACCACCCTGGGTTAGACAATGGCGATATGCAAATCAGCTCTGACCCTGTGCCCCATGGGAACAGTCCAGTCCGAACTACAAAAGCCATGTCCTTCCCAGAACGGAATCAAGCATCCGAGGACCGGACCGGTTTCGAGGTAACACCTCTCATCAGCCCGGCTAGCTTGACTCCAGTGGTGTGGAGTGCCTGGGACCCACGTCTGGGCATCCCCAGTGCACTTAGGGCGGAATATGCAAAAACAACAGGTGATGGACCGAATGTGGATGAATGTCACACACTCACCCCAGTCCAAAGATCTGGGCCCAAATCCATCGTTTTTTTGCACTCCACACCACCCTGGGTTAGACAATGGCGATATGCAAATCAGCTCTGACCCTGTGCCCCATGGGAACAGTCCAGTCCGAACTACAAAAGCCATGTCCTTCCCAGAACGGAATCAAGCATCCGAGGACCGGACCGGTTTCGAGGTAACACCTCTCATCAGCCCGGCTAGCTTGACTCCAGTGGTGTGGAGTGCCTGGGACCCACGTCTGGGCATCCCCAGTGCACTTAGGGCGGAATATGCAAAAACAACAGGTGATGGACCGAATGTGGATCAATGTCACACACTCACCCCAGTCCAAAGATCTGGGCCCAAATCCATCGTTTTTTTGCACTCCACACCACCCTGGGTTAGACAGGGTCAGAGCTGATTTGCATATCGCCATTGTCTAACCCAGGGTGGTGTGGAGTGCAAAAAAACGATGGATTTGGGCCCAGATCTTTTGACTGGGGGAATGTGTGACATTGATCCACATTCGGTCCATCACTTGTTGTTTTTGTAAAATATTGATGCACTGTGGCAGATTCTGTCTTTACATCGAAAAAACTGTCCTATTTCTATGTTTGCACTCCGTCTTAAACTAATCTGATTACTTGTATCATGTGTTTCGATTTTTTCACTATATATATGCACTGATTGGTCCAGCGCGTCATGTGATCAAGACTACAGTTGGGCAGTAGAAACGCGTCAGGCTGGGCACCAGCTTATAATTGACTTTGTATCTGCAAAAATAAAAAAGGCTTTTCTCCACCCATGTGGTTAGTACCTGCTTTTGGATTGGGATAAGGATAGTTTTCAGGACTGTGGCTACCCTGTTTTATGAATTGCACACAAAAACAATAGGTTTTTAGATACATTAAACAAAATAGCATTGAAAACTATTGTGATGCTGAAAATATGCTGTTGCTTCTAAGCACTGGCCTATTTCCCCATTGTTGTAATTCAGACCATGCTGCTTGTACACAATAGGACTACATCTGACCTAGTTCCTTCATGGATGCAAAGCAAGAAATTTAGGCAAGGCTAAGTGCATATTAAGAAAAGCCCTATCTTTGATATTGTTGCATCAGAGGGCATGTTATGGTGTGTTAAAACATGTCATATCATGTCATGAATACTCACAAAGCTTTTTATGTAGAACTTTGTCGCTGTTTTTAGTTTAAACCTTGTGATATATAGGCTAAATATGAGGTACACTTTCATTGGCGGGTTAAGCCTTCAAAAATACCGCCTGAACTTTGTGTGGCCGTACCCTCATGTTAATTGCGTTCTGTGCTTGATGTGGGTCAGACGGCGGCACTACTGCTATTATATCTCAGTGCTGTGTTCGACACGGTCTTGCACAGGATTCTGCTCCAGCGACTTGAGGAAGTAGGTGTCACAGGTTCCGCCCTATGCTGGTTTCGTTCCTTTCTTGCTGAAAGGTCATTTCAGGTTGCGATCCCGCCCGGCAAGTCTAAATCCTATCCGTTGGACCTGGGGGTCCCACAGGGTTCATCGTTAAGTCCCACTCTATTTAATCTTTACGTGAGGCCGCTGGCTGTGGTCGTCAAGCAATGGGGCTTGACGATGGTTTCATACGCAGATGATACGCAGCTGGCGGTCACGTTGAGTGGGGACTCAGACTTGGAGGCTCCCAGGTTCCGTGACTGTCTACGGGCAGTGGCCAACTGGATGAATTCCAACTGTCTCCAGTTAAATACCAAGAAGACTGAGGTTATGGTGGTCGGCAAGCAGGCGGTGTTGTGGGGTGACAAGTGGTGGCCCTCTGAACTGGGTGTGAACCCCTCTCCAGCATCGGAGATAAAAAATCTAAGGGTTTGGCTTGACCCAACCCTCAGCTTCATCTGTCACACCAAGAAGGTGGCAGCTACTTGCTATGGTATCATCAGAGGACTAAGACCTATCCTCAAATTCTTTGATGCATCCACCAGACAACTGGTGGTTAAAGCATCAGTGCTGTCCCGGCTGGATTATGCCAGCTCGCTTTTGGCTGGGATTAATCAGTCAGAACTCACCCGACTGCAGCAAGTTCAAAATGCTGCAGCCAGAGTGGTGATAGGTCTGCCAAGGCGGTGCTCGGTCTCCAAATCATTGCATTCTCTCCATTGGCTCCCCATAAACCAGAGGATTAAATTCAAGGTCCTATGCCTTGCGTTTAAAATCCTCAAGGGCACGTCTCCCCAAATTCTGGAGAATCTGCTGATACCGTATGTACCCACGCGAACCCTTAGATCTCTGGGTCAGAATCTGGCAGTGGTTCTGCTCTTCAGGCTGAGTAGAGCTGGTGGCCGCTCCTTTCGAGTGCTAGCGGCGAATTGGTGGAATTCTCTTCCTTCTCATATCCGGGCTCTTGATGACCTCCTTCAGTTTAGACGTGCCATCAAGACCATTTTATTTGTTTAGCTCTCATGCTGTGTTCTGTGGCCTTTCGATGTTGTGTTGTGTTTACCTTGTCAAAGCGCCAGGACGCCCCTTCGCTGGGGCAGCTGTGCGCGGTATAAGAATAAAAACAACATAGCATAACATAACATAACATAACATAACATTTTCCGATGTTGGGGATGTGTGTACCACTTCTAATAGTATATATTTCTTGTTACTATTGCTTGAGGATTCATAGGTGGTCATGTAGTCCCACTGTCACTCATTGCGTGCTCCTTTACCCTTTTGGCTGCTGTCTTCCATTTGTGATTCATAATCGCAGAAGTCTTATTAATGGGAGAATGCCTGAAAAGCTTCCTTGTTTTGGCTTACTATTAACCCACACAAGCTGAGGACATGACAGATGCGTGTTGAGCCATTGGCTTACTTCTTGTGATGTGGTGTGTGTAGCTGTGCATGTGATTCATTGACAGCACTGTGATACCCAACCTTATTGGAGGAACATCTTTTACTTCATGCTCGGAAGTGTGGAGTCCTTGTCTTGTCACGGGCACTTTGGGGAAGGTGTGGTGCAGTGCAGGTTTTAACTGTTCCACTCTATATAGCCCTATCTCAGTCTATTCTCTACCCCAGTGTTGCCACACTTCAATCCCACAGCTGCATGGTATATGCTACCAGTGTTCTAGGCATGGCACCTGGCTGGCAGTGTCATTGCCATGGCTGAATTTTCTATGCCCAGCTAAGGTTGTAGAAGCATTGGTAAAGTGTGAGGAACACAGTGTTCAAAACTCTCCTTTGCACAAAAGGATTTCAGGAGGTGCGCGCACACACACAAACACACACACACGCAGATTAATCTGCATCAAGACAAGTCAAAATAGAAGAGTAGAACTTTTTCACTTTGCCATCCTATGAGAGATGCTATAGGAGGTACTTCTAATGAAAATGTGGACCCATTTAGTGATATATATATAAATATATATGCGAAAATGCTTGAAAAGGGAGACGACGCCATGTGCAATTAAGGTTCTTTATTTTGTCAAGCGGCCATCGGATGCATTTCAGCTGATCCCAACAAGGCTGGGATCAGCCGAAACGTGTCCAATGTCGGCTTGACAAAATAAACAAGTTTAATCGCACATGGCGTCCGTCTCCCTTTTTCAAGGATTTTCGCAATTGATTGGATTCTTGCTGCAGAGATCCCACTTGACGACGCACTCCGGTCAGGTGACAGCGTGCAAGTGCAGAAACCATTGAAGGATTATATATATATATATATATATATATATATATATATATATATATATATATATATATATATATATATATATATATATATATATATATATATATATATATATATTACAGCTCCAAATCCTAAAAATACCCAGCCGGGTCATAGGACAAATAAGCACTCTCGAGCGGCAATATCTCTTAGCAGGGCGGTTTATTTCACAGACAACAGACGCGTTTCGGGAGAGCCCTCCCTTTCTCAATGTTCACATCTGAAATTCAGTGCGCGGCGTCATTTTCAATTTTTGCAAAAATAAATAAAAACAAACAAAGGACTAATTTATTTACACAGCTTTGGGCGCCATCTTATAGTGTATGTTTTTAACACAATGTCACATGAATTGCTATCGAATTCACAACACCAAAATACTGCCGTGTGTCGGCAAAAGCAAAGTCTCATAAACCAAACCAAGATATTGTACACAATCTTAATACATTTCATGGCTAGGATAACAATGCATTGTTGAGAAAAACTCAACTCCCGAACATAACACAAAACTGTAATGTGATAAAGTCGGACAATATATATATATTCACTGAAAAAACCATAGGTTTCACCCATGTTATAGTTAGCTGGACCTTTCTCTCATACAAAACCATTGAAATACCCCCGTTATAGTTAGTTCAGCTAACTATAACTCGCGCACCCGCGATGCACTGCTGATGACATCACATATTACATCACTCACAACATGGTCAGTTACATCACTCATGACATCACGGATGACATCATCCAGGGAATGTGTGTCTTTCTGAAAAATAAATATGTTTTATATATCTATATCTAAACGTCAATTGAAGAATAAATGGGTAAATAAGTGTCTGAATGGATGTTCTTTAGTAAAAATGATTGCATAACTGACTTATTAAGTGTATCTTAGTGAATACATGTATCAGCGAGTAATGTTTAAATATGTAAATATCTGTATCAGTGTCTCACTTTGTCTATAAGTGACTGCATGGGTTGGTGAGTAGCTACATGAGTGTGTATATGGGTTATTAGTTTGTTTTTTGAGTATCAGTATGAGTGTCTGTATGGTTCGGTGAGGGATATTACTTATACTGCGTATAGATCCATCAATGAGTGACTCACTGTTTGTATGTGTTTTGAAATCAGCATGTGTGCAGCACTGTATGGGTGGTTGAGTGTGTGTATGGGTGTGTTAGTGAGTGAATGACTGTCTCAATAGTATCTTAATGAGTAACTACATATGTTTTAATCTAGTATATGTCAGTATTGATGTATATAAATGATTAAATATGACAGTGACAGATTGGAAGAGTACCTGTATAAATAAGTATGTGTTTCTATACCTGATTGTTTAAGAGAGTAAGTATGTGTATGTTTCTGTAGAAATAAGTGTAATGTGTGTGTGTAGAATTGTATATGCAAGTAAATGGACATGTGTGTGAACAACTCTATGTATAAGTGTAGGTGTGTAACAGGATGTATACGTGTATGAGTACATATGAGTGAGTACATGTATGAGTGACTATATACAACTACTGCTGAATGAGTGAATGTCTATGTAGATGCTGGAATTACTAAATACGTTGTTCTAACTGGTATTG
Organism: Lissotriton vulgaris; assembly: GCF_964263255.1. Classification (NCBI taxonomy): domain Eukaryota; kingdom Metazoa; phylum Chordata; class Amphibia; order Caudata; family Salamandridae; genus Lissotriton; species Lissotriton vulgaris. The sequence goes on from NC_141697.1 coordinate 657,531,002, forward strand.
GTATCTCTATTTTTTTGAAAATGTTAGTTCCTATTTTTGAATGTGTGTATCAAAGGTAATATTAGGGTGAGAGGTCTGCCACTCTTTCACAAGGATCATGTCATCAGTGATGTCATCAGTGATTTCATTTAATATGTCATCAGTGATGTCATGAGTGATGTCACTGACCATGTCATGAGTGATGTAATATGTGATGTCATCAGCAGTGCATTGCGGGTGCGCGAGTTATAGTTAGCTGAACTAACTATAATGGGGAAATTTCAATGGTTTTGAATGAGAGAAATGTCCAGCTAACTATAACATGGGTGAAACCTATGTTTTTTTCAGTGAATTTCTAAGGTTTTTTAAATGCTAAATCCTAACTTTAACGTGTGTGAAACCTATGGTTTTATCAGTGAATTTCTAAGGTTTTTTTTAAAACAAATTTTATTCGTCTGCACATACAAAGAATGCATAGCTCTGAACCCAGGAGGCTGGTGCACACATTATCTGAGCAATAATGACAACGTCAGATGTTTACATAAAACATTAACATCCCCCCCACCCAACCTTCCCCCCAAGTGCGCTGCTGCCAATAACTAGTTAGCAAATAAACCCAATTTATATACAAAGTACACATGCCAGTACCATCAGGGCGCCACCCGAGCCCACTCGACAACCCCATCTATTAAAGTTTCGGGAGGGAATCACTCTCAGGTGGCGGTGCCAAGTCCAGACCCCGGTAATCGGCCCACCTCTTCCATATTTTGAAATGCTTACGGGGGCACCCCCTGGCCAGAAAGATGGGCTGCTCCATCCCCAAGCAAAATTCCATGCCATTCTTCCAGGCGGCCAAGGGCGGGGCCTGGGGCGCCTTCCAGGCCCTTGCAATGTCTCGCTTCGCCAGCGTTAGGCCAAGTAGCAGTAAATGACGCTTGTACCGATTGCCCCCCACCCCTTCCATAACATACAGCAATGCCATTTTCGGGTCCCTAGGGAGCTCCCAAGCCAGTACCCCTAATAAACATCTAAAACCCCCGTTAAAAACCTATTCCGACTGAGCAGCCCCATGTGGTGTGTAGCAGCGTGCCCACCTCCGACCCGCATTGTAAACAGTAAGGGGAGCCTATCATACACGCCCTCCACAGACGCTCCCTGGTGAAATATGTGCAATGTAAATATTTGAACTGTATTAGTCTCAGGCGTGTAGAGATTGCCGCCCCCTGGGACTCGCTAGGGCCTCCACCCAGTCTTTCTCCTCCAGCTCCCCCAAGTCCCCAACCCACGCAGCACGAAGTCTCTGCAAGTCAGGGGAACAGTGTCAAACCAGTGTCTGATACACACAGGAACGTTTTTTGTCTGGCAGCTCCCCCAAATACAGCTTGGCCTCAAGCGGACTGAACTCTGGGAGCTGTTCAATATCAGTCAGGTATGGGGTCAGTGCGTGCCGGAACTGAAGGTATCTAAAAAACTGTGAGCGTGGCATCTCAGATTCGTCCCGTAAATTTTGAAAGGGTTTCTGGGCACAACCCGACATCACGTCTCCCAATGTGGAGATACCTATTGCGTCCCAGCCCCCAAAGGCCCTGTAGGGCCTCCAAATGGGGCAGACGGCCATTGTGCCAGAGAGGGGTCTCCTGGGTGAGCACTTTCCATCACCCCATTCTGCGCAGCGCTTGTCGCCAGACCGAGAAGACCACCTGCATGGCGGATGGGAGCCCTCGCCGGAGCGGTGCCGAATACAGCAGCCTATGGACAGATTGCGAGCCCATCAAATGGCGTTCCACCGCATTAGATGGATCACTGTGGTCCCCGTACCACCACTCATTCAGGACCAAAAGGTGCACTGCTTGGTAGTATGAAAGCACATCGGATGTGGCAAGACCCCCAATGTAAGTCGATAAAAAGCATGTCCGCAGCGCCACCCGTACAGTCCCCCCCTCCCACAAGAACTCGCCCAGCGCGGAGTTGACCTGCTGAAACCAGCGAGGCGGTACCGGGTGGGGATGGTTCTGCAAGTGATACATGAGCCGCGGGAGCGCCACCATTTTGAATATAGCTGACCTCCCGTAGATGGTCAGTGGCATACGAGACCATGCCTTCAAGTCCTCGCGGGTGCGATCCCAAACCGGGGTGAGGTTACGAGCTCGGGAGACGCCCACATCATGACGACATGTATACCCCCAGATATTTCATCCCTCCCAGTCAACAACTGCAGACCCACTGCCCAATCTCCGACCGACCGTCGTCCACCCAGGATACATAATGTGGATTTCCCCGGGTTCACATAGAGGCCAAAGGATTCACCAAAGATCTGCAGAATGTGCAGCAGCCGCGGCCCGACCTATCCAAATCCGTCAGAAGGAACAGCACATCATCTGCGTATAACGCAATTTTATCAGTGAGACCCCGGGCCCACCGAAAGCCCTTGAGCTGGGCATCGATGCGTACCCATGCAGCCAGGGGCTCCATAGCAAGCGCGAACAGGTACGGGGAGAGAGGACACCCCTGCCGCGTACCCCGACGGACCGAGAATGACCGAGAAATCGCACCCCCCACCCGCACAGAGACCGTAAGGTCAGTGTAGAGCAACTGTATGTACGCTAAAAAACACGGGCCCAGGTTCAGGCGCCATAACAGGGCAAACAAATACGTCCAGCTCAAAGAGTCAAAGGCGCGATCCATATCTGCTAAAAGCAATGCAGCCGGCTCTCCGAAGCTCGGCCTAGCAGATATCACTACCTGGGCGCGCCTGATATTATGTCGGGTCGCCCTCCGGGGCATGAAGCCCGCCGGGTCAGGATGAACCAAGTCTGTGATGTGGGGCTTAAGCCTATTGGCCAGGGCTTTAGCCAGGACCTTGGCCTCCGTATTGAGTAGCGATATAGGACGGTAGGACGCATGGCTTTCCGGGGGTCTGCCCGGCTTCAGAAAGACCACCACCTCAGCGTGTCTCCAGTCGGGGGGGAGTACTCCACCCTCATGGGCCTCCTCAATCACAGCTCCGCCTCGCGCCGCACCAGAACCATTTGCAAGATATTGGCTGATACTATCCTCTGGGCCAGTCCCCTGGGGACAAATATATAGTCCAGTCTGGAGCATGAGCAGTGTACTGAGGAGAGGTAGGTGTATTCTCTATGTGCGCCATGCTTATATCTCCAGACATCCGTCCAGTCAAGTCCCATGGTGAGGGCTCGCAGTTTAGTGGCAGGTCCCTCTATCCCGACACCCACGTCAGTCGCTCCCTTCCGCCACCTGTCCACACTCACATCCATCACATCATTCCAATCCCCCCCAACTATTGCGAGGGTATCCGGCATTGCACTCCATAAAGACATAACCCTTTCCACCAAGGGCCATTGTAATGGTGGCGGAGTGTACATACTACCAAGGGTCACCCTATCACCCCCACTCTTCCCTGAACAAATATGTACCTGCCCTGTGGATCAGACCAACTCTTTTCATGTGTAAAGGAGACCCGGCGATGAATAAGTATTGCAACCCCCTAGAGCCTCTTGTAAATCCAGCATGATGAGCATGGGCAAACCCAAAGCGTTGTAGGCAGAGCACTTTAGTGCCGAGTAGGTGGGTCTCCTGAAGCAACAGAACATCCGTCCCTGCTCGCTTGGCATAGCGGAGGATCGCCCCACGTTTCACCTTGTCCAAAGCCCCTCGCACATTCCAACTCAGGACCCATAGTGTGCCGGGAGCTAACCGCTCCCCCTGATCAACAGCAGACATATGAAGGTAGTACTATATGGGCAGTAGACGGCCCAGCGGCCCGGCATGCAATTATCACAGTGCACAAACAGCAGCAATAGACACGCAACCAAAACCCCAACCCCACACCAAACCCCCAACACCCCCCACTGCCCCCCACCCTGCACCTCCCAAACATGGAAGCACCTGTCGCGGACGGATTGCGACCCAGACCCCAACGGGGGACCCAGAACCACCCCCTCCAATGGATCCCCAGACACTTCCCCAGAACAAGGAGTCATCACTCCTATGGGGCAGGTACCCAGCCCAGATACCTTGTACCTGAGCATCATGAATAGAAACATGTAGTTCAGTAGAAAGTTACAGTCATCATTCCGCCACATGCTGCTGCTCCAGCTCCGGGACCACCTGCGGAGGCGCCGATCCCGCGCGTGAAGTACGTCCATATTCCGATCTCCCGCAGCGTCGCCGCTGACTCATCAGACCCTCGCGGGCAATTCCACTCGAGGAAGAATCGGATTCTGCACCCGGGGACCATTGACTCTTTTTATTTTATTTTATTTTAATAAAACGTATAAAAGCGCAACTTTGCCCGGAGGCGCCTACAAAGAAAATGATAGACGAAAAGGTGAAACCAAAGAGCTAAGGCTAAGCTTTGCCAAAGAGCCATGTTTTCAGGGCCTTTCTGAAAGGTTGTATTGAGGGTAGCATCCTAATTTCTAGAGGGACAGTGCTCCACCATCTTGGAGCCAGATTGGAAAAAGCTCTGCCACCCCATTTTGCTCTTCGCACTCGCAAGTGGTGAGGAGCAGCTTCAAGGAGGAACGAAGGTTCCTAGCAGGAACATAAGGAATCAGGAGATCTTTTACACCTCCGGTCTCTTTCCTGTTTAAGGCACCGAACACCAAGCAAAGCACTTTAAATAGATCCTGGCATCAATAGGAAGCCAGTGCAGAAATTTCCTGGCGGCGGTAGCTGACGACCTTTTAGGAAGGTCCAGCACAAACTTCGCCGCTGCATTATGCACCGATTGAAGGCCTTGCAACAGGCCTTTATTGGCTCCCGCGTATAAAGCATTACAATAATTAAGCCAAGATTTTATCAGAGCTACCACAGTTTGTTTCCGGGCTTGCACGGACAGGTAGTGCTTGATTTTCTGCAGGATTCCAATGATGCCTCAGCAGGTGGAAATAGTCCGCTTTACTTGGAGGGCCATGTCGAGGGAAGGATCAATCATAACCCCCAGATTTCGTGCTGCGAGAGTTGGAGCGGGACACGCCCCCAAGGATCCGGGCCACCATTCCGCCGACCAGATATCTTCCTTCTCGCCGAACACAAGGATCTCCATCTTTTCGCCGTTTAGCCGCAATGAATTGTTAATCATCCAATGGGCGACTGCCTCCATACAGAGTCTGAACTTGGAGGCAGAGGAAGTAACAGGCTGGGCGAGGGACAGCAAGATCTGAGTGTCATCTGCGTACGACACTACCTCCATCCCAAAAGATTTAATGAGCCTGGCCAGGGGGGTCACGTAGATGTTGAACAGGGTCGGACTTAACGCCGACCCCTGTGGAACCCCCCACTTCATCGGCAGGGATGGAGATAGGTACTCTCCCAGCTTCACTCTCTGTTCTCTCTGGTCCAGGAAAGAGGCTAACAGGTTTAATGCGTGCCCCTCCACCCCTATCTCCCTCAGACGAGATGTTAAAACGAGGGGAGGCAGGGTATCAAACGCAGCTGTAAGGTCCAACAGGATCAGCAACGTACTTCCACCCTTGTCAACTGTGGTGCGGATGTTGTCAAGCACCACAGTCAGGGCGGATTCCGTGCTATGACCCTTCTGAAAACCGTGCTGCGAATGATCCAGAAGACCAGAGGATTCCAGAAAGGAAGAAAGATACTGGTGTAGATGGATTTCCAGCATCTTTGCCGGGGCTGGGAGCAGGGAGATGGGACGGAAATGTTTAAGCACCGCCGGGTCCAACGACGGCTTCTTCAAGAGCGGCTTCACCACCGCTTTCTTCCATTGGGAAGGGAAAATTCCATCCCCCAGGTCCCTATTCATGATCTGAAGTATCTGGAGCAAAAGAGTTTCCTTACATTGTTTAAGAAGATGGAGAGGACAGGGATCAAGAGGTGAGCCAGACTTGGTCTTAGCCAAGAGGACTTCCAGTTCCTGTAAGGAAAGCGGGGGAAAGCTAGACAGCAAGGTCGAATTAGCAGGTCTAACAGACCCTATGAGGGAAGGGATCTGAGAGCTAGGAGAGGTAAGGGAAGATGCAGGAAGATGCAGGAATCCTTTGGAGCTCAAGGGCCGAGACAATTCCAGCAATTTTGTCATGAAAGAAATTGGCTATCTTATCGCATAGCTGTTGCGAACAGATGACAGGATCGGGGGTCTTCAGGGTAATCAGAGAGTCGACGATGTTGAAGAGCTCTTTCGGCGAAGTGAGAGCCCAGGAAAAGGTTTCAGAAGTATTCCTGCTTGTTCTTATGACCTCCGCCCTATATTCCCTCAAAAGGGTTTTATGAGTTATCCTGTCCTGAGTGTTCCCACTAGATCTCCAGCGACGTTCCTGCTTTCTACCGGCTTGTCTTAATAGCCTTAAGGACTCGGCATACCAAGGGGCCGACGGCCTTTTTCTAGCAGTGTAACGCAAAGAAGGAGGTGCGATCTCGTCCAAGGCGGCGGAGGTGACATCTTCAAATCTCCGTACCGCCGAATCTACGTCCTCATCCATCGAGATTGCCAGGGTGGAAATTAATGGAGCCAGAAGATCATTGGTAACCTTCCTCAGATTCCGCCTGAGTTCCATTTTACTGGGGCCCTTCGGGATATTATTAGTGGGAGTGGTGTCCAATTGCAGCGGGATGGCAAAATGATCTGAACAGGAGAGCAGCACGGGGGCATCAACTGATAGACGCCTGTCGTTCGAAAAGACCCCATCTAGTGGATGGCCCGCCTGATGGGTAGCACCTTTAACTAATTGCTGCAAGCCGCATGCAGATAGAGTGTCTAGGAGACAGAGAGTGTCTTTTGCCTCTAAGTTTTCTAAATGAAAATTCCTGTCTCCCAGAACTGTAACGGACTCATAGCCAAAATAGGGTTCTAAAATGCTAAGCAGATGCTGACTAAAATCCACCCTGGGCCGTGGAGTCTGTATATGAGCACGCCTGTAAATGGGACGGTATAGGATGCATTAATAGAGAAATGCAGGGCCTGGATGGCTTCATGTGGAGCTGATAGAGGTGTAGTATGGCACGAGTGGGAGTCCCTGTACAAAATACCAAGCCCTCCACCAGTAGGACCCACTCTATCTAGCCTAACTAAAGTATAACCATCTGGGACTGCCTCAACAAGATCTGGCCCAGAAGAGTCTTTGGCCCATGTTTCCGTTATGAAGACCCAGGAGGGTTTATTTACAACGATGAAATCCTTAAAGGAAACATTATTCTTAATTAAAGATCTGGCATTGATCAGATTTGATCAGATAGCCAAGCTCTCTACTTGTGCGTTGTGAGGGATTTACTAAAGGAATTACGTTTGAATACCGGGGAGCAGCAGGGCAATGGGAGCTAAAGCATCTACAGGTGGGAGACGAATGCAGAGCCTCAGGGGTGAGCGTGTGGTGGCAGGATAGTCGAGCAGGTTTCAAATCTAGCAAGACCTGATAGGGATACCTGAGTCGACTAAGTCCGCTCTCGTTACCATTAACCGCCCTCTCGTCCAGCTCGTCCTTGGCGCGGACGGGCGCAGACGGGCTGGACTCTGGCGTGACTCCGGCATTACTGCGGCACATAGGCCGTGCGCATGCGCCGTGCGCTAGCATCCTCGTGTTAAAGTAGGGCTCAGGCTAGTCAACCTGACTGCTGGAGCGCTAACCTGCAATGGCCTCCAGCGTCCCTTTCTGACCCCTAAGATGGCATGGAGGGTAACGAGGGGCGCGCAGGAGACCCGCTAAACCGTGGTGAGGGCACAATTTAAGGTGCAAGTGTGTGGAGAGGCAGTTTAAAAATGAGGTTACGATTAAATTATAATAAATCAAATACAAAATGGGAAATTTAAAAATCACAGTGCTTTCAGCACAGCAGTTACACGCAGCGATGGGTTACCTTGTCCAGGTATTAACCGTCTCATCTGTCCATTGGAACACCTCCTGCGGGGAGTCGAAATACAGCGTGCAGGATTTGTAGATGACCCGCAGCCGCGCTGGGTAGAGCAAGGCGTATTGAAGCTTGAGGCCTCGGAGACGGGCTTTGGCAGCAAGGAATGATTGCCTCTGCTGTTGAACCAGCCTCGTATAGTCCGGAAAAATGAGAATGGTGGCATTGCCGAACATGAGAGGGGCCTGCACCCTCGCCTGCCTCAGGATAACGTCCCAGTCAGAGTAGTTCAGGAATTTGGCAGCAAGGAATGGTTGCCTCTGCTGTTGAACCAGCCTCGTATAGTCCGGAAAAATGAGAATGGTGACATTGCCGAACATGAGAGGGGCCTGCACCCTCGCCTTCCTCAGGATAACGTCCCGGTCAGAGTAGTTCAGGAATTTGGCAATCAGTGGCCTCGGGCGCGAACCAACAAGGGGCTTCTGCATAAGGGCCCGATGGGCCCGCTCCACAATGAAACAGCAGGAAAGAGCTTCCGCAGGGAGCCAGCCCTCCAACCACTGGGCCAGGAAGCGTTCCACATTGTCCCCTTCGCAGCCCTCCGGAAACCCCACAGGGCGTAGGTTGTTCCGCCGTGTCCGTCCTTTCACGTCCTAAACCCGCATTGCTAGGCCCTTCTGAATTTTCTCCATCGCTGCCACCTTTTTCTTCAATGCGGACACGTCGTCTTCCACCTTGGAGATGCGGGTCTCCGCACTGGTGATTCTCTCCACTGCGATCCGCAGATCCTGGCGGAGCAATGTGACATCCGCACCCATTGCCGAACATGAGAGGGGCCTGCACCCTCGCCTGCCTCAGGATAACGTCCCGGTCAGAGTAGTTCAGGAATTTGGCCATCAGTGGCCTTGGGCGCGAACCAATAGGGGCTTCTGCATAAGGGCCCGATGGGCCCGCTCCACAATGAAACAGCAGGAAAGAGCGTCCGCAGGGAGCCAGCCCTCCAACCACTGGGCCAGGAAGCATTCCAAATTGTCCCCTTCACAGCCCTCCGGAAACCCCACAGAGCGTAGGTTGTTCCGCCGTGCCCGTCCTTCCGCGTCCTAAACCCCCATTGCTAGGCCCTTCTGAATTTTCTCCATCGCTGCCACCTTTTTCTTTAATGCAGACACGTCGTCTTCCACCTTGGAGATGCGGGTCTCCGCACTGGTGATTCTCTCCACTGCGATCCGCAGATCCTGGTGGTGCAATGTGACATCCGCACCCATTGCCGAACATGAGAGGGGCCTGCACCCTCGAATGCCTCAGGATAACGTCCCGGTCAGAGTAGTTCAGGAATTTGGCTATCAGTGGCCTTGGGCCCGAACCAACAGGGGGCTTCTGCATAAGGGCCCAATGGGCCCGCTCCACAATGAAACAGCAGGAAAGAGTGTCCGCAGGGAGCCAGCCCTCCAACCACTGGGCCAGGAAGCGTTCCACATTGTCCCCTTCGCAGCCCTCCGGAAACCCCACAGAGCGTAGGTTGTTCCGCCATGCCCGTCCTTCTGCGTCCTAAACCCGCATTGCTAGGCCCTTCTGAATTTTCTCCATCGCTGCCACCTTTTTCTTCAATGCGGACACGTCGTCTTCCACCTTGGAGAAGCGGGTCTCCGCACTGGTGATTCTCTCCACTGCGATCCGCAGATCCTGGCGGAGCAATGTGACATCCGCACCCATTGCCGAACATGAGAGGGGCCTGCACCCTCGCCTGCCTCAGGATAACGTCCCGGTCAGAGTAGTTCAGGAATTTGGCCATCAGTGGCCTTGGGCGCGAACCAACAGGGGCTTCTGCATAAGGGCCCGATGGGCCCGCTCCACAATGAAACAGCAGGAAAGAGCGTCCGCAGGGAGCCAGCCCTCCAACCACTGGGCCAGGAAGCATTCCAAATTGTCCCCTTCGCAGCCCTCCGGAAACCCCACAGAGCGTAGGTTGTTCCGCCGTGCCCGTCCTTCCGCGTCCTAAACCCCCATTGCTAGGCCCTTCTGAATTTTCTCCATCGCTGCCACCTTTTTCTTTAATGCAGACACGTCGTCTTCCACCTTGGAGATGCGGGTCTCCGCACTGGTGATTCTCTCCACTGCGATCCGCAGATCCTGGTGGTGCAATGTGACATCCGCACCCATTGCCGAACATGAGAGGGGCCTGCACCCTCGCCTGCCTCAGGATAACGTCCCGGTCAGAGTAGTTCAGGAATTTGGCTATCAGTGGCCTTGGGCCCGAACCAACAGGGGGCTTCTGCATAAGGGCCCAATGGGCCCGCTCCACAATGAAACAGCAGGAAAGAGCGTCCGCAGGGAGCCAGCCCTCCAACCACTGGGCCAGGAAGCGTTCCACATTGTCCCCTTCGCAGCCCTCCGGAAACCCCACAGAGCGTAGGTTGTTCCGCCATGCCCGTCCTTCTGCGTCCTAAACCCGCATTGCTAGGCCCTTCTGAATTTTCTCCATCGCTGCCACCTTTTTCTTCAATGCGGGCACGTCGTCTTCCACCTTGGAGAAGCGGGTCTCCGCACTGGTGATTCTCTCCACTGCGATCCGCAGATCCTGGTGGAGCAATGTGACATCCGCACCCACTGCCCCGATCTTAGCGTCCAGCATGTCCAGAGACTGCGTAATCACGGCCAGCAGCGCCGCATTGTCTGGGGCATGGGACTGCGAGCCTGCAGCACCAGTCACCGAGCTGGCTTCAGTGAATTTGTCCAACGTACCCTGCTTGGAATGGCCACCGCGCGTCATGGAGGCCGGGGCGAATAAGGCCGGGAGCAGGCCCACGCGCCCCAGGGACCGCGTCCGGCCGAGAATCCCAGGCCATGGGGGCCACAGGCAGGCCGACCCACCCACCTCCCACAGGCCGGCCAAACACCACTCCGCAGGAGAGTCACAGGGCAAGGCACAAGAGTGCCGCAGGGCCAAAGCTATATGTTGTGCCCCCAGTCACCTTTTCGGGACCCCCGGTCAGGAAATCCAAAGATCGGGTCCGGTGGGGCCCCACACAGGCCCCACACGTGGGCATCGCGATCTCCCCCCGGGGTCCGACCCGACCCCCGAGCGTCACCACCAGGGAGCAGCACCAAGCAAGGAGCAGCAGGAGGGGGGGGGACAGCACCCCCGCAGGGCCCCCGGAACCCCCCACTCACCACAGCAGCAGGTCTCCCCCAAGTCCGCCAGCACAATCAATCCTCCGTGGGCCCCAAGAAGGCTACGGGGAGAGTCCGCCGGAGGAGACGTCTCTGGCCCGGTCACCCAGCCCGGCCACTGCAGGATCAGCTCCGCGCTACACACTGGCGGCCGCAACTCCAGGCCACCTCAGAAGAGGGTCTTGTCCACCCAGTCTGGGTCTCCTGGGTGAGCACTTTCCATCACCCCATTCTGCGCAGCGCTTGTCGCCAGACCGAGAAGACCACCTGCATGGCGGATGGGAGTCCTCGACGGAGCGGTGCAGAATACAGCAGCCTATGGACAGATTTCGAGCCCATCAAATTGCGTTCCACCGCATTAGCTGGATCACTGTGGTCCCTGTTCCACCACTCATTCAGGACCAAAAGGTGCACTGCTTGGTAGTATGAAAGCACGTCGGATGTGGCAAGACCCCCAATGTAAGTCGATAAAAAGCATGTCCGCAGCGCCACCCGTACAGTCCCCCCCTCCCACAAGAACTCGCCCAGCGTGGAGTTGACCTGCTGAAACCAGCGAGGCGGTACCGGGTGGGGATGGTTCTGCAAGTGATACATGAGCCCCGGGAGCGCCACCATTTTGAATATAGCTGACCTCCTGTAGACGGTCAGTGGCATACGAGACCATGCCTTCAAGTCCTCGCGGGTGCGATCCCAAACCGGGGTGAGGTTACGAGCTCGGGAGACGCCCACATCATGACGACATGTATACCCCAGATATTTCATCCCCTCAGTCAACAACTGCAGACCCACTGCCCAATCTCCGACCGACCGTCGTCCACCCAGGATACATAATGTGGATTTCCCCGGGTTCAGATAGAGGCCAAAGGATTCACCAAAGATCTGCAGAATGCGCAGCAGCCGCGGCCCGACCTATCCAAATCCGTCAGAAAGAACAGCACATCATCTGCGTATAACGCAATTTTATCAGTGAGACCCCGGGCCCACCGAAAGCCCTTGAGCTGGGCATCGATGCATACCCATGCAGCCAGGGGCTCCATAGCAAGCGCGAACAGGTACGGGGAGAGAGGACACCCCTGCCGTGTACCCTGACGGACCGAGAATGACCTAGAAATCACACACCCCACCCGCACAGAGACCGTAAGGTCAGTGTAGAGCAACTGTATGTACGCTAAAAAACACGGGCCCAGGTTCAGGCGCCATAAATGGCGCGATCCATATCTGCTAAAAGCAATGCAGCCGGCTCTCCGAAGCTCTGCCTAGCAGATATCGCTACCTGGGCGCGCCTGATATTATGTCGGGTCGCCCTCCGGGGCATGAAGCCCGCCTGGTCAGGATGAACCAAGTCTGTGATGTGGGGCTTAAGCCTATTGGCCAGGGCTTTAGCCAGGACCTTGGCCTCTGTATTGAGTAGCAATATAGGACGGTAGGACGCATGGCTTTCCGGGGGTCTGCCCGGCTTCAGAAAGACCACCACCTCGGCGTGTCTCCAGTCGGGGGGGAGTACTCCACCCTCATGGGCCTCCTCAATCACAGCTCCACCTCGCACCGCACCAGGTCCCTCCGCCACTCCGCAGGAGCCGCCGTGCACCAGGAGATGTCCAACCCCCGCAGCGTAGGCTTGAGGGCTTCCCAAAGGATCGTAGGGGAGTCAACCGAGTGCTCGTTAGTAGTCAGATAGAAGTCAATCTCTCTGGTCATGTGTTCCCTATAGTCGGCCTGCAGCAGGTGCCATCCCGTCATACGCCATCGGAACGGCTGCCTGGGGGGCCTATGCTAAAGGTGAGGGTTACCGGCGAATGGTCGGACAGAACCCTTTGCAAGATATTGGCTGATACTATCCTCTGGGCCAGTCCCCTGGGGACAAATATATAGTCCAGTCTGGAGCATGAGCAGTGTACCGAGGAGAGGTAGGTGTATTCTCTATGTGCACCATGCTTATATCTCCAGACATCCGTCCAGTCAAGTCCCGTGGTGAGGGCTCGCAGTTTAGTGGCAGGTCCCTCTATCCCGACACCCACGTCAGTCGCTCCCTTCTGCCACCTGTCCACACTCACATCCATCACATCATTCCAATCCCCCCCAACTATTGCGAGGGTATCCGGCATTGCACTCCATAAAGACATAACCCTTTCCACCAAGGGCCATTGTAATGGTGGCGGAGCGTACATACTACCATGGGTCACCCTATCACCCCCCACTCTTCCCTGAACAAATATGTACCTGCCCTGTGGATCAGACCAACTCTTTTCATGTGTAAAGGAGACCCGGCGATGAATAAGTATTGCAACCCCCCTAGAGCCCCTTGTAAATCCAGCTTGATAAGCATGGGCAAACCCAAAGCGTTGTAGGCAGAGCACTTTAGTGCCGAGTAGGTGGGTCTCCTGAAGCAACAGAACATCCGTCCCTGCTCGCTTGGCATAGCGGAGGATCGCCCCATGTTTCACCTTGTCCAAAGCCCCTCGCACATTCCAACTCAGGACCCATAGTGTGCCGGGAGCTAACCGCTCCCCCTGATCAACAGCAGACATATGAAGGTAGTACTATATGGGCAGTAGACGGCCCAGCCGCTCGGCATGCAATTATCACAGTGCACAAACAGCAGCAATAGACACGCAACCAAAACCCCAACCCCACACCAAACCCCCAACACCCCCCACTGCCCCCCACCCTGCACCTCCCAAACATAGAAGCACCTGTCGCGCACGGATTGCGGCCCAGACCCCAACGGGGGACCCAGAACCACCCCCTCCAATGGATCCCCAGACACTTCCCCAGAACAAGGAGTCATCACTCCTATGGGGCAGGTACCCAGCCCAGATACTTCGTACCTGAGCATCATGAATACAAACATTTAGTTCAGTAGAAAGTTACAGTCATCATTCCGCCACATGCTGCTGCTCCTGCTCCGGGTCCACCTGCGGAGGTGCCGATCCCGTGCGTGAAGTACGTCCAGATCCTGATCTCCCGCAGCATCGCCGCTGACTCATCAGACCCTCGCGGGCAATTGCACTCGAGGAAAAATCGGATTCTGCACCCGGGGGACCATTGACTCTTTTTATTTTATTTTATTTTAATAAAACTTATAAAGGCGCAACTTTGCCCGGAGGCGCCTACAAAGAAAATGATAGACGAAAAGGTGAAACCAAAGAGCTAAGGCTAAGCTTTGCCAAAGAGCCATATTTTCAGGGCCTTTCTGAAAGGTTGTATTGAGGGTAGCATCCTAATTTCTAGAGGGACAGTGTTCCACCATCTTGGAGCCAGATTGGAAAAAGCTCTGCCACCCCATTTTGCTCTTCGCACTCGCAAGCGGTGAGGAGCAGCTTCGAGGAGGAACGAAGGTTCCTAGCAGGAACATAAGGAATCAGGAGATCTTTTACACCTCCGGTCTCTTTCCTGTTTAAGGCACCGAACACCAAGCAAAGCACTTTAAATAGGATCCTGGCATCAATAGGAAGCCAGTGCAGAAATTTCCTGGCGGCGGTAGCTGACGACCTTTTAGGAAGGTCCAGCACAAACTTCGCCGCTGCATTATGCACCGATTGAAGGCCTTGCAACAGGCCTTTATTGGCTCCCTCGTATAAAGCATTACAATAATCAAGCCGAGATGTTATCAGAGCTACCACAGTTTGTTTCCGGGCTTGCACGGACAGGTAGTGCTTGATTTTCTGCAGGATTCCAATGATGCCCCAGCAGATGGAAATAGTCCGCTTTACTTGGAGGGCCATGTCGAGGGAAGGATCAATCATAACCCCCAGATTTCGCGCTGCGAGAGTTGGAGCCGGACACGCCCCCAAGGATCCAGGCCACCATTCCGCCGACCAGATATCTTCCTTCTCGCCGAACACAAGGATCTCCGTCTTTTCACCGTTTAGCCGCAATGAATTGTTAATCATCCAATGGGCGACTGCCTCCATACAGAGTCTGAACTTGGAGGCAGAGGAAGTAACAGGCTGGGCGAGGGACAGCAAGATCTGAGTGTCATCTGCGTACGACACTACCTCCATCCCAAAAGATCTAATGCGCCTGGCCAGGGGGGTCACGTAGATGTTGAACAGGGTCGGACTTAACGCCGACCCCTGTGGAACCCGCCACTTCATCGGCAGGGATGGAGATAGGTACTCTCCCAGCTTCACTCTCTGTTCTCTCTGGTCCAGGAAAGAGGCTAACAGGTTTAATGCGTGCCCCTCCACCCCTATCTCCCTCAGACGAGATGTTAAAACGAGGGGAGACAGGGTATCAAACGCAGCTGTAAGGTCCAACAGGATCAGCAACGTACTTCCACCCTTGTCAACTGTGGTGCGGATGTTGTCAAGCACCACAGTCAGGGCGGATTCCGTGCTATGACCCTTCTGAAAACCGTGCTGCGAATGATCCAGAAGACCAGAGGATTCCAGAAAGGAAGAAAGATGCTGGTGTAGATGGATTTCCAGCATCTTTGCCGGGGCTGGGAGCAGGGAGATGGGACGGAAATTTTTAAGCACCTCCAGGTCCAACGGCGGCTTCTTCAAGAGCGGCTTCACCACCGCTTTCTTCCATTGGGAAGGGAAAATGCCATCCCTCAGGGCCCTATTCATGATCTGAAGTAGCAGGGGCAAAAGAGTTTCCTTACATTGTTTAAGAAGATGGAGAGGACAGGGATCAAGAGGTGAGCCAGACTTGGTCTTAGCCAAGAGGACTTCCAGTTCCTGTAAGGAAAGCGGGGGAAAGCTAGACAGCAAGGTCGAATTAGCAGGTCTAACAGACCCTATGAGGGGAGGGATCTGAGAGCTAGGAGAGGTAAGGGAAGATGCAGGAATCCTTTGGAGCTCAAGGGCCGAGACAATTCCAGCAATTTTGTCAAGAAAGAAATTGGCTATGTTATCGCATAGCTGTTGCGAACAGATGACAGGATCGGGGGTCTTCAGGGTAATCAGAGAGTCGACGATGTTGAAGAGCTCTTTCGGCGAAGTGAGAGCCCCTGTAAGGTTTGAGAAGTATTCCTGCTTAGTTCTTATGACCTCCGCCCTGTATTCCCTCAAAAGGGTTTTATGAGTTATCCTGTCCTGAGTGTTCCCTCTAGATCTCCAGCGACGTTCCTGCTTTCTACCGGCTTGTCTTAATAGCCTTAAGGACTCGGCATACCAAGGGGCCGACGGCCTTTTTTCTAGCAGTGTAACGCGAAGAAGGAGGTGCGATCTCGTCCAAGTCGGCGGAGGTGACATCTTCAAATCTCCGTACCGCCGAATCTACGTCCTCATCCATCGAGATTGCCAGGGTGGAAATCAATGGAGCCAGAAGATCATTGGTAACCTTCCTCAGATTCCGCCTGAGTTCCATTTTACTGGGGCCCTTCTGGATATTATTAGTGGGAGTGGTGTCCAATTGCAGCGGGATGGCAAAATGATCTGACCAGGAGAGCGGCACGGGGGCATCAACTGATAGACGCCTGTCGTTCGAAAAGACCCCATCTAGTGGATGGCCCGCCTGATGGGTAGCACCTTTAACTAATTGCTGCAAGCCGCATGCAGATAGAGTGTCTAGGAGACAGAGAGTGTCTTTTGCCTCTAAGTTTTCTAAATGAAAATTCATGTCTCCCAGAACTGTAATGGACTCATACCCAAAATAGGGTTCTAAAATGCTAAGCAGATGCTGACTAAAATCCACTCTGGGCCTTGGAGGTCTGTATATGAGCACGCCTGTAAACGGGACGGTATAGGATGCATTAATAGAGAAATGCAGGGCCTGGATGGCTTCATGTGGAGCTGATAGAGGTGTAGTATGGCACGAGTGGGAGTCCCTGTACAAAATACCAAGCCCTCCACCAGTAGGACCCACTCTATCTAGCCTAACTAAAGTATAACCATCTGGGACTGCCTCAACAAGATCTGGCCCAGAAGAGTCTTTGGCCCATGTTTCCGTTATGAAGACCCAGGAGGGTTTATTTACAACGACAAAATCCTTAAAGGAAACATTATTCTTAATTAAAGATCTGGCATTGATCAGATTTGATCAGATAGCCAAGCTCTCTACTTGTGCGTTGTGAGGGATTTACTAAAGGAATTACATTTGAAGACCGGGGAGCAGCAGGGCAATGGGAGCTAAAGCATCTACAGGTGGGAGACGAATGCAGAGCCTCAGGGGTGAGCGTGTGGTGGCAGGATAGTCGAGCAGGTTTCAAATCTAGCAAGACCTGATAGGGATACCTGAGTCGACTAAGTCCGCTCTCATTACCATTAAGCGCCCTCTCGTCCAGCTCGTCCTTGGCGCGGACGGGCGTGGACGGGCGCAGACGGGCTGGACTCTGGCATGACTCCGGCGTTACTGCGGCACATACGCCGTGCGCTAGCATCCTTGTGTTAAAGTAGGCCTCAGGCTAGTCAACCTGACTGCTGGAGCGCTAACCTGCCATGGCCTCCAGCGTCCCTTTCTGACCCCTAAGATGGCATGGAGGGTAACGAGGGGGGCGCAGGAGACTCGCTAAACCGCGGTGAGGGCACAATTTAAGGTTCAAGTGTGTGGAGAGGCAGTTTAAAAACGAGGTTACGATTAAATTATAATAAATCAAATACAAAACGGGAAATTTAAAAATCACAGCGCTTTCAGCACAGCAGTTACACGCAGCGATGGGTTACCTTGTCAAGGTATTAACCGTCTCATCTGTCCATTGGAACACCTCCTCCGGGGAGTCGAAATACAGCGTGCAGGACTTGTAGATGACCCGCAGCCGCGCTGGGTAGAGCAAGGCGTATTGAAGCTTGAGGCCTCGGAGACGGGCTTTGGCAGAAAGGAATGATTGCCTCTGCTGTTGAACCAGCCTCGTATAGTCCGGAAAAATAAGAATGGTGGCCTGCCTCAGGATAACGTCCCGGTCAGAGTAGTTCAGGAATTTGGCTATCAGTGGCCTTGGGCGCGAACCAACAGGGGGCTTCTGCATAAGGGCCCGATGGGCCCGCTCCACAATGAAACAGCAGGAAAGAGCATCCCCAGGGAGCCAGCCACCCAACCACTGGGCCAGGAAGCGTTCCACATTGTCCCCTTCGCAGCCCTCCGGAAACCCCACAGAGCGTAGGTTGTTCCGCCGTGTCCGTCCTTCCGCGTCCTAAACCCGCATTGCTAGGCCCTTCTGAATTTTCTCCATCGCTGCCACCTTTTTCTTCAATGCGGACACGTCGTCTTCCACCTTGGAGATGCGGGTCTCCGCACTGGTGATTCTCTCCACTGCGATCCGCAGATCCTGGTGGAGCAATGTGACATCCGCACCCATTGCCGAACATGAGAGGGGCCTGCACCCTCGCCTGCCTCAGGATAACGTCCCGGTCAGAGTAGTTCAGGAATTTGGCTATCAGTGGCCTTGGGCGCGAACCAACAGGGGGCTTCTGCATAAGGGCCCGATGGGCCCGCTCCACAATGAAACAGCAGGAAAGAGCGTCCGCAGGGAGCCAGCCTTCCAACCACTGGGCCAGGAAGCGTTCCACATTGTCCCCTTTGCAGCCCTCCAGAAACCCCACAGAGCGTAGGTTGTTCCGCCGTGCCCGTCCTTCTGCGTCCTAAACCCGCATTGCTAGGCCCTTCTGAATTTTCTCCATCGCTGCCACCTTTTTCTTCAATGCGGACACGTCGTCTTCCACCTTGGAGATGCGGGTCTCCGCACTGGTGATTCTCTCCACTGCGATCCGCAGATCCTGGTGGAGCAATGTGACATCCGCACCCACTGCCCCGATCTAAGCATCCAGCATGTCCAGAGACTGCGTAATCGCGGCCAGCAGCGCCGCATTGTCTGGGGCATGGGACTGCGAGCCTGCAGCACCAGTCACCGAGCTGGCTTCAGTGAATTTGTCCAACGTCCCCTGCTTGGAATGGCCACCGCGCGTCATGGAGGCCGGGGCCAATCAGGCCGGGTGCAGGCCCACGCGCCCCAGGGACCGCGTCCGGCCGAGAATCCCAGGCCATGGGGGCCACAGGCAGGCCTACCCACCCACCTCCCACAGGCCGGCCGAACACTGCTCCGCAGGAGAGTCGCAAGGCACAAGGGTGCCGCAGGGCCAAAGCAATATGTTGTGCCCCCAGTCACGTTTTCGAGACCCCCGGTCAGGAAATCCAAAGATCGGATCGGGTGGGCCCCACACAGGCCCCACATGTGGGCATCCCGATCTCCCCCCGGGGTCCGACCCGACCCCCGAGCGTCACCACCAGGGAGCAGCACCAAACGAGAAGCAGCAGGGGGGGGACAGCACCCCCGCAGGGCCCCCGGAACCCCCACTCACCACAGCAGCAGGTCGCCCCCAAGTCCACCAGCACAATCAATCCTCCGTGGGCCCCAAGAATGCTACGGGGAGAGTCCGCCGGAGGAGACGTCTCAGGCCCGGTCACCCAGCCCGGCCACTGCAGGATCAGCTCCGCGCCACAAAATGGCGGCAGCAACTCCAGGCCACCTCAGAAGAGGGTCTCGTCCACCCAGTCGGTACACCCTCGCTCCAATCGCAGTCCCCAGCACGGTCCCGCCACCACTCCAGCCAGGATCAGAGAGCGCTCGGCTCCACAGGCAAAGAGCGAGCAACCGCCCGCCAGCGCCCGCCCCGCGGCCGCGCGACAGCCGCCGGCGTCCTGTGGGTTCCGCCGTTCACAGAAAATCGAGGCCCCGGCTTCAACATCCGGCGGCCCCGAAGGCCCCGCCACTGCTCAAGGGCCGCTCTTGCCACCAGAAGTCCACTTCGCCCCCGTCGCAGGACCGGAGCGAGTCCACAGGGTACATGACCCCCCAGGAGACAGCTGTGCCCACAGGCATGCTCAGGGCCAGGATAAATCAGACGGATGATCGGTGGCTGGTCGGAACTCGCGCACTACACGACCGCCATCGTTGCCAGCTAGGCCACGCCCCCATTTCTAAGGTTTTTAAATGCTTATTCTTAATTATAACGTGGCTGAAACCTATGGTTTTTTTCAGTGAATTTCTAAAGTTTTTTAAATGCTAATTCCTGACTATAACGTGCCTGAATCCTATGGTTTTTTCAGTGAATATATATATATGCACTGGAAAACTAAACACCCACTTCCTTTACAAAGAAATGGAAAGTTTGCATCTCTACAGCCTCTCTAAGTTTTTAATCTTCCACTCAATCTACACATCATCCACACATACACACATCTAATTGCTGCATTCCTTACTGTGATTATAAACTATTCTTCTATTTTATATTCATATTCAAAGTGCAAGCCCTTTATCAAGACTTTTTGTTGTAACTACTGTTCCAGGAATTCTGCTCATACACAGAACAGTGTATAAAGACTTAGGACCTCAGTGAATTACGGTGTTCCAAAACCCACCTTACTACACAAACAACCTACCTGACTAGCAATCAGTGACTCATTGGTTCTTCGCCTTAGAGCAGTGTTTCCCAAACTGTGGTCCACGAACCCCCATGAGTCCCTCACACATTCCCAGGGGGTCCGCATGCAGCATTTTTAAAAGCACTGCAAAGTATCTTGTTTAATTAGCAGTTGTCAAAGAAGAATAAAAATGTCAAAATAACAACAGTGATTGATTTCCCTGCTGGAGAGACATGAGAGTTTTGTCGAGTGACAGCTGTGACTGAGCTAATGTAACACAGAGGGTTAATATGCCTACTGCAAAGAAGGGTACCAAACATTTTAAAAAACAGTATTTGATATGCATCGGTCAGCGGGTTACTGCTTTTGTCACACAGACTCTTTTGTTACACTGCAGTTCATAAGTGACAATCGTAATCTAGCACAGTGACCAAAAAACTGTCATCAAACAACTGCTTGCAAACTGCAAGGTACAAGTTAGTGACATGCTTTTTTCAGTCTTTCAGTATCCTGATGCTTCTAAAAAGGTTTCTTTCACTGTGTTATGTTTTGAATCCTGAGTTTGTGCTTCTCCAGACCAGCACTCCTTAAGTTTGTGCTTCTCCAGACCCGCCTCCTTGGCTTAACAACACACTCTACTACTTCAGAATTGCAAGGCTGCACCATATTTACAAGAATATGGTGCAGCCCTGCGTTTCGCCTGCACTGGCGCTACATTTAATAGGGGAATATTGTTTATGTGCAGGAAGGTCCCCCTTCCTGCACATAAACAATATTGAAATGTCATTTTGTCACTTCTATGTGTACTGCTTAATGCATCACACATGGAAGTTACAAAATGTCATTTTTTTAAAGATTGTTTATGTGCAGGAAGGGTCGCCTTCCTGGACATAAACAATCCAAGGCGTTTTACAAAAATGAGGAGAAATTAAGCATTTCTCATTGTTTCGCCAAGTTAAGACCAGGTTTTCCCTGGCCTTAATTTTGGCGCTTCTTCCCATTTACGCTGCTCTTGCAAATAGGCGGCAGCGTCCAAATCAATGGGTGTCGCAGAGGAAACGCCCACCACAAACATGCACTGCCCACCGCTTTCACGCTAAGCATTGTGTCAAAGAGAGTCTTATTTACAAGGGACCGTTAAGCGACGTTAAGTGGCTTAACGTTGCCTTGTAAATAAGGCAAAGCCCCTATCGCCACAGAAAACTCTCAGAAAGCGATGTTCCCATGGTGATAGAGGCTTGTAAATATGCCACTAAAATCATTAGTAATTTGAATATTTGTTTTGTGTGCACATATGTGTTAATTTATTTCAAATTACGGTTTTAATGTTTGAAATTTAAATCCTACAAATTGCTTGGGGGTCCCCAGCTTCCAGTGGTGACTCTATGGGGGGTCCTCAGGAGTCAAAAGTTTGGGAACCACTGCCCTACAACAAAAACACCAATGACTAGTCAACCCAAAACATGCCACTTAGATTACATAAAGTAACATGGATAACAATAGCACTCTTTCATTATAGTCTTACACTAGTCCAATACAAGATGTAAATAAAGAAACGTGCAACTTTGAAATGTTTATTTCTAACGCCAAAATCTCATGCACAGTACCTTAGATAATACAACCAAACATATTACCACAAACAAGGTTGTCAGCATTGTTACTATTCTATAAGATACGGAAACGGAAAAAGCATCCTATAATTCTAAAGGTAAACAAATTGAAAATATACCTACATTTCACCCTCCCTACCTAGCAAATTAGTTTATAACTACAGAAAGTCTCATAGGATTACATGGTCAGACCCATACCTCTGGTACTCAGCAGTAATAGATCACATTCAGTGCTCCACAAACTATCAAGTTATGATTGTTCTCCAACTGTGTGTAACTTTGCCTCTACAATGCATTATGAAAAGCGCAAGTATCAAAGGTGGACAAACTGCATATGTATTTTGGCTCGAACTTCCGAGGATCATTCTGAACTGACACAGTATTCAAGATAACTCCATGCTCTCACTATACACACAAAACTAGCGAGGCACTTTACAAATCTAGCATACCAAATTATTCTCATATAAAACAAAATACTCAGCCTTCTCTAAACAGTATCACGAGTATGTGTCACATGCAAAGCAGAGCAGGAAAGCAAAAATAGCGTGTAAGCTTCTAATAAACCCATGCTAACTTAACAGGGTGTGAGTGCAAGCCTCAGCCCCACGGCACCCTTTCTTCATCAAAGCACGTGATATAAACGTGGGCCACTTAGAAACGCACACTCCAAGACTAAAAACCAGAGTCAAGTTCACATTTCCAAAAAAAAGTTTTTCGCTCTTTGAAAAAAAGCAGTAACGAAATAATAAAGAATAGGTAGAAAAATCAAACAGTTTTATTCCACCAGCATATAAGCACAGTATGTAGCACCAGCCTCCAACAGGAAGTCATTGTTCTCATCTGAAAACATTTCAGCCATTCAATTCAATAGTGGAAATGAACATACATGTTCCTCATCGACCGAAGCCTCTATCACCATCGGAGGAAAACTCGGGTCATCTTCAATGTAACTGCTTGCCAAGAACTCAAGCGCCGCTGCAAAAACATTCCAACGTCCCATTATTCCATGTGTCGCTGCTAAGTCCATAATCCCTCCGCCAGAACAGAGCACGTCATGAACCACTAAAGGACTCATCAACTGGTCGTAATCCGCGCTGGGAGACACCGTACTGCAGAGACACAAATCCAGGGCTCAGTCGAAATCACAGCTCAGGCAATGGAAGACAGGCTGAACGCATGTGAAAAAGGAGAATCGAAACGATAATCTATAAGCTGCACTCAACGTTGCAAGAGGCAGCGCGCCATAGTAACTAAGCATTCGGTTGCGGACCAGCAACAACCGAGATATATTGTCATCTGCTGCAAGATGTGCATCCATTTTTAAGTAAACAAATTAATACAAGCACACTGGCAACAAATGTAACCATTAAGCACAATTCATTAAAGATGCACAAAATGCAATGAAAAAACACCGACAAGACACCTAGGGCTAGATGTAGGTAGGAACGATTTACCGATTTTAAATTACCGAATTGTACCGATTCGGTAATTTAAAATCGGTAAATCAATGGGTCCGACATGTAGGTATTCCAGATGTGCTGGAATACCGAATCGGATGAATTCGGTATTTACCGATTCGGTAAATACCGAATCGGTAATGCCCATTCATTCCTATGGGCTTTGAAGCCAATAGGAATGAATGGGCATTACCGATTCGGTATTTACCGAATCGGTAAATACCGAATTTTACAACGGTGCAGGGGGTGTCACTTTGACACCCTCTGGCACCCCCAAAACAGGCACGGGTGCCATGTGGCAGGCATACCTGCCCTAAGGGCAGGTCTGCCTGTCACATGGCATAGGTGTGCATGCACACATGTGCATGCACACCGGAATCGGTATTTTACCATCAAATTGGATTTGATGGTAAAATACCGATTCGTTAAGGCTCCTGGGACTCTGAAGAGTCCCACCTACATATGGGTGGCTCCGAATCGGTAAATTTACAGATTTTTTATTTTACCGAATCGGTAAAATTACCAATTCGGTAATTTTATCGAATCGGTAAAATAATGCCCCCTACATGCCATTCACCTGTTTACCGATCGGTAACGTCCGAAAATACCGATTTTCGTCCGTTACCGACCGACCTACATCGGGACCCAAATATACTTTCTACAGAAGTCACAAGACTAATTCTTATAACTTTAAAAAGGTAAGCTAACCCCCTACTCGAGGACGCATTAAAGATAGTCTAAATTAACTCCCTAAAATTCCACGGCACGTCTGTATTTAACAAAGCATACACTTCTGTGCGGGTGTTTGCTACATGAAGGACAAATGTTTCTCTAGCAGATGTAAGAGCGACCTCTTTTTGAGACAATAGCGCTCTTATACAACTCATTTGGTTGACTCTGCAGTAACCGCCAGGGGTCTTGCGTTTACTAGAGCCACTGGAGCTCTGGTGAACTTTGCAAAAAAACTAGGCGGAAGACCAGTAAGAGAATTGCTCCAGATGTTTAAGGCCAAATGTATCTCTACTGGGACATATGGGTCTGGACTCTGGGGGATTGAATCAGTGGAAACCATCCAACGAGTTGAAAATCGATTCCTACGCTACCTATTGGCTACCCCAAAGAGCACGGCAACATATGTGACACATATGGAAGCAGCCTTGCCATAGGTTACAGACACTATTAAATAATCCCCAGTCTTGCTATGGCGCAATGTATGGGTTAATCCAGAGACCTCCCTCAATAGAGATATAATAAAGGACTGCTTGGCATCTGATGGAGCCACCAACATCAAATGGTTTACCTATGTTAAAGACCTACTGCAAGATATTGGCCATCCTGAATATTTTTCCAACCCAGATAGTATGGCAAACGTGTCTAGAATTGCCCTTAAAAAACTCCTCTTACAACATTTAGAGAGAAAAAGATGGCGTGAAGAAAGATCTAAGAAGACAGTCATGGATCACGATTTGATTACTGTTAATAAGGGGGTCCAGTTGTATCTTCTAACCGAACAACCCCCTTTCAACCGTATGCTCCTGACTCGTTTTCACTTAGAGACTTTCTTCAGACTGATAAGTTTTCCACAGTGTAATGACTGGTCCATAGAAAAAAGAACCTGCCCTTTTGACGATGTTTCTTTTCAGTCTAATATTCACTGTATTCTCTTTTGCACCTTCTATAGCCATCCGAGGAAAAAATTGCTGAAACCCCTACTTGTATCATGGGGCCTGAGGTCTTGTAGAGGGGCATATGATAAACTAAGATATCTAGAAAATGAACGCATCATTGGAATCGTATCTTCTTTTCTGAGAGCTATCGTGAGGTATAGAAACACCATGTAAATTTAAATTTGTACTTGTTTTTGCCGAATATGCAGAATGCTTACAACTCAAAATTAATTTTCTTACCAGGCCACTGTACCATATCATGAAATTCTTTCATTTTAATGTTTTTAATATTTGGTACCTTTTTTAATTATGTACTGTAAATGTAGTCATTGAACCAGCATCGGAACTGTTTATTTAAAATCTGAATTTTACTTGTATGCTTTTATGAATTTGTTTTTACAATTCGAATAAAGCTTTTGGAATTGAATTGAAATTGAAATTTGACTCTGCTTTCAAGGTCGAAATCGACAACCAGATGGAAACATCCAGCTTCCCATGCAGAGGAGTTAACACAACTTTTTTTTAATCAAACCAGACGCTCAGTTACTGTAATCATGTAAGCATTGCCTAACATCGCACAATAAGACACACAGCTGAATCGGCTCTCCAATAAGTGACCACTTCTAACTATTCTCATAGCTCGCCATGTGCTTTCATTTCACAGTGAGAGAGTGATCGCACCATAGTTTCTACTGCTAATCATTCTCAGCATACCCTATGAATACAATACAACGACGATATTTTAACACCGGTCCTTGATAATATGCCCCGAATTTTGTAACGCGCCCTGCATCGCAAAATGCCATGCAGGGCACGGACCGAAGCGGCATATTATGAACAACATAAGGTGATACATTATTGCCGCTTTTATCGACAGAAAACTGCCATTAAGCGGCAATAACAGGCTTGATATTAGGCCCTTGTAAATTCCCAAAGCAGCGCAGGTTCTGATGTTAACCTGGGCTGCTATGGAAATTCACAAGGGCATATTATCAAGACCATTATCGCCGCTTTATCTGCAGTTTCCTGCCGATAAAAGTGGCGATAATGTATCGCCTTATATTGTTGATAATATGGCCCGAAATTCGTTTTATTAATTTAATTGTTTACTTACCTACAATCATCCAGATTCCGTTGTTTATCACCCCCACCCTGCCCCTCCCCCGCTCCGCCTGTCTCACTGCAACTCCCTCCAGGGGCCACGTCTGGGCTTGATAATACGCCCTTGTTAATTCCCATAGAAGCCCATGTTAACACCAGAACATGGACTTCTATGGGAATTAACAAGGGCGTATTATCAAGACCATTTTCACAGTTTTATCGTCAGTTTCCTGCCCATAAAACGTCGATAATTTTAACACTGGTCCTTGATAATATGCCCGTCAGTGCCATATTATCAGTAAAGGGCGATACATTATTGCCGCTTTTATCAGCAGGAAACTGCTGATAAAAGCGGCATTTTTCTCAACTTTGTTTTACTGTTTTCTTGTGACTCAGTTCTAGCGAGGCACAAGATGGCCGCCAACACTTCCTGGTTTCGAGTGTTGACAGAGAGTTCACAGTCAATCAGCATGCAGCTCGCGCTCGTAATTGAACAGATTTCAGTACGCGTACTGAACTCCGACTCTAGATATCACTATGATTTTACTTGAAATTTTCGAAGAAACTACTGAACGGATTTACACCATTTAACAAAAAGCACAATCTGCGAACCGAACTCTACCTCTCTGCCAAATGTGGTGTCATTCCGTTGAGCCGTTCGGGCTGTAGCCCTGGCTAAAGGTCTCTATGGAAAATTGCATGGGGAAAGCACATTTTGGGACCCCCCTTTTTTCTCGGCCCCCAGTTGACGAATCACCCCTAAACTTTCTGGGTAGGAGCAGAACCGAGCAGGCCATTTTCATGGGGAAAATTCACAAAGATTCGTCCACCGGCTCCAAAGTTATTCCAAATAGATTGTTGTGGATTTCCTATGGAAACTAGGTCCTAACTATAACTACCTACTGGCGACCGACAGTAGGTAATAGATATATATTCATATATATATATATATACATATATATATATATATATATATATATATATATATATATATATATATGTATATCGTGTGTGTGTGTGTGTGTGTGTGTAGCGCAATACAATAATGAATGGTAGCTTCTATAGGAAACTGTAGACTATGATCCTATGTTAAGGTAATAATCTTAGGAGTTGTATGTGGAGGTATGGTATACCCTGCAGTCTAAAAAGGATTTTCTTGGGCTATGACAATAGGTGGGAACTGGAAGTCATATGGCTAGGCACCACTCTACTGTAAGACACCTCAGACAAAATTTGCAGAGTTTCATCCGCTTTATTATATTTTTTAAGTCCAAAGAGTTAATGTGGTGTAATGTGTACAGAACATGTTTCGCACTACACATATTACTTCTTCCTGGCTCAAATGTTTTTGCCTGTGCCCTGGCGTCTTGCTGTAGTTAATTTTTCTATATTTATATCTGCAAAGAAAAGTGACCAAATATCTTGTCAACTCATTAAGAATGGTGGAATAGTAAAAAACTTAAAACACATGCAGCACGTGCATTTGCCCATATTCATCATGTTTGCACTAGTAGGTCTGCAACTGTAATGCTGAAATGAACCTACAAAATGCTACAATGTTTAAGAAAATTAGATGAAAAGCCTGGAAAGGCAAAACACCTCGTCTTTGGTAGCTTTGACAGCATTAGTGAGCTTCACCATTGTATGTATTTATGTAGTATTTGTATAGCATGAACATAGCTAACTGATAGTGAAGGGCTGTACAGGGTCAATCAATTCACTTGACTCATAGACTGTGTGCCCAGTTCACAAAGATTTTGCCTTGGTTTACTATTTTAGTTTTCCTGGCTTGCTGCTAGAATTCAATTGTAAGCACCAGAGATTCATAGTTTGATACTTAGATTACTCCATCCCCATGTGATAGATACCGGTTCACCTTATGACTAGTGGTTTAGGGTCTAAGGCCCTTTTGTAATAAGGTGCATAGGATTTCCATCATTGTGGCAGAGTCACTGGTCAACTGAGAACTTTATCAGCCTCTAACTTGAGTCCCCAGACTGGTTCACCATTTCATTCATCAATGCAAGCTCCGTGGTAGTCTACGCATGAAATTTTGATTTGACTCTACAGAAGGGCGACCCAGAGATTCTTATTTGTCTGAAACATGGTTCAAAGACCATTCAGATAGGCATCAGCCTTATTCTAACCACAAGCTAGAGCATTCAGATTGGCAGCAGGATATATAGCACAGAAGGGGGAGTTGTCCTGGTTATCAATAGATTTATTAGATCTCATAGAACTTCCTAGTAATTCATTCATTAATTATATCATTAGTGCATTTGTAATGCTGACACAGTCATGCCTGTTATTGTGGACTTTAGGTGAAAGCCGGGGGGATAAACGAGTGCAATGTTAAAGCCTGCTTTATGTTTATTTTGAGATTTTACAGGTTGTCTTTCACTAGGATAATTATAAAATGTGCTAATATTTTGGTGCTGGCGGCGGAGCTAGCTTGCGACCGTGATGGCCGCTTGAGCCCGGATATCTGTTGCGTTCTCACACTATCCTACAATTATCCGGCTGCATTCGCGATTCTTTACCCACCTAAATACTACACAGGCCATTTGAAGTGGAGCGAGTGCTATTGGCCCGTTGGGATCAGGAATCCGACGAACACAGCCGGAGTTATAGAGAGGAGCTGCGGCATGGCTGGTAGGCCGCCAATCCCCAGGCTGGAGTGCAAGTGGAGCTCAAACAACGTTGCTCGACGTGCGGCGGTCACCAATGCCTCGTGGTGCGCGCCGAGGGGGATCGAGCGCTGTGAGTCCTGAGCGCGAAGATTGGTTTCCTGGTGTGCCGGGGTACCCTGGGAACCCTACATTGGAGGTACCAGTGACATTCTAGTGGGCCGAGGAGATTGAAGACGCTGAGTGCTTAGGTGACGGTGTGGAGTGCGTGGCGCCTCAAATGGTGGTGTGCTAAGGGACCACGCGGTGCTGACAGGAACTGGGCAGAGGAGTGAGCAGAGCCAGGGAAGACACTGGTACGGAGCACACAAAGTGATCGGCGATTGCTCACAGCGACCCCGGGGGTAACCATAAATCGGGAGAGAAAGATGTGTGCGGCAGCGGCCGGCTGTGGAGGGTGCTGTCGACTGTAACTTGGAGGTGCGACCTGAAACAAGCTGCGAGGCGCACTAGCCCAGGGATCAGGCTGAATGAGCGCGGGAGAAGGAGGCGAGAACTGAGAAGGGGCATTGAGAGCAGAGATAGCTGCCAGCGCAGGAAACACATACTGGACAGAGACCTCCCCACAGGCTGCCAGGAAAGCCTCGAGAGGAATCGTGGCAGTGAAACCAGGAGTCCCACATTGCTGAGAGGGGCGAGGTGTTGTCTGGAACTGCCAATAGTATGCTCTGCTGCGACTGGAGAGTGAAACTCAGCGCACCCTCACAACACAGAAGTCAGAGTAGGGGAGTGCACCCTGGGAGCTATTAACGGCGCGGAGCAACTCTAAAGTCACCCACACTTGATTCCCTGGTATGGAAGATGCACCAGAAGGACAGTACACAGATGTGAGCGGTGGATGCAGTAGCAGAGGTGGCCTGCGCCAGCAGGTCCCGGACTGTGCACATCTATTGCAAAGACAGGAGCATGTGGAACGGCAGAGACCCCCTCTCCCCACTATGGTAGAAACAGTATACCGGACAAAATGGGCAGGGGAGATAAGACGCAGACAAAACTTACCTTTGAGCAGAAGCGATCAAAATCTCATGACGCCACCACTAGTGAGGACTCACGGTTGCCGCCCCCAGTGAGTGAAGACTCAGACTCTGATATACGTAGCATCCTTAAGTCGAAGGAAAAATCCCTGCAGAGTGGCATCACCTCTCTGAGCACAAAAATGGATGCACTTACATAGAAGAATGGACAGACTGGCTGACCTCCTCGACAAACACACTGAAAGGCTTGAATATGTCTGAGAGGTGATTAACTGAGGTTGAGGAGGCACAGACCGCCTTAGATGCGGACCACAAACAACGCGGAAAGGTGCTACGAGTCTTACAGGGCAAAACGGAGGATTTGGAGGCGCATTCCCATCTGTGCAACCTGCGAATCACTGGCCTGCCAGAGACAACTTCCACGGGGAATATAGAACAGTTTGTGGAGCGGCTGTTGGTGTCACTATTGGGAGAAGGTGTCTTCTCAGCGATGTTTGTGGTGGAGAGGGAGCACAGATCCCTGGGCCCTGGACCCCCTGTTGGTGCCCCTCCACGGCCGATCATTGCGAAGCTGCTTAACTATCCCGACCGGGATGCTGCGCTCGGTGTAGCCAGGGAGAAGAAAGTCTTGAGAAAGAAAGGTTCAGAGTTGTCACTATACCCGGACTTCACCGCACAAGTTCAGGAGGCCCGCAGACATTTTGTCCCACTTAAGAAGCAGCTTTGCGACCTGGGTGTTGATTAGTGGAGTGGTGTGGCTCACTGGTTAGAGGCGGCAGACCCGGAAGCAGAGAACGGCCCGGGACCAGGGTTCAATTCCCGACGCGGCAGGGTCATGGACCAGGGTCAGCGGACTCGATAATTCTCGCCTCGGTGTCTACTCTAACCAGGGATCATACTCGGCAACTCTGGGCATTAGCTTGCCTCATCTCTACAACGGCCCCCCACATTCGCCGGGGATGCCTGGTTTCACCTTTGAGATACCCAGTAGGGACCATCTCACAGGGATAGCCAGGACAGGTTCCCCAGTGGTCTACAGCGCCACAACGCCTCAGGGCAGCAGTGCGCTTTACAAGACCACATACATAACATTACATTACATTATGCCATGCTGTACCTGGTGAAACTACTGTGTAAATAGACAAGGGCGGCCGGACATCTTTACTGACCCCAAGGCATTACAGCAGGCAATCAAGAGTTGGTCAAAGGAACAGCGGGAGAGTCCGGAGAGACGGCTAATGGATGAAGCAGGAGGAGGCTCTCTGGATTACCAGGACTGATGCGGAGAGATGATGGTCACAAGGGAAGTAAGATGTCAAGGAGGGGATGGGAGGGGGCGGGGGATGGGGTTTGAGGTATGGCCTGATCTCATACAATGGGAACTGCGACAATGTGGAGTCCAGAGGGCGTCATAGTGCTATTATTGCAGGAGCTGCGGAGCAGTGTTAATTGGACTGCGCTGGGAGCAGGTTTGGTCTGGTTTGGCAAGAGTTAACACCACGGCGCAGGGAACCGGCAGGCCTAACATTAACTCACGGGGTGGGTAATGGACAGAAGGTGCAGAGACTGGGGCGACTCACCCACAGGTGGAATATGTTTACGGGTAAATGCTGCAAACTTGCTGATGAAGCACGTGAGTCAGAGCTAGGAAAAGTTGATATTGTTGCTCGACGGAGTTTGACATGAGGAGCTACCTCCGCCTACGAGTGCCTGGCACTGCTGTTGCATCTTGGGAGGGACTAACGGACGGGGGGAAGGGATGAGGGGGTGCATTTTGAGAATGCATGCGACCAAGTTGGGGGAGGTCTGCTGTGGGAGGTGGGGGGGATGGGGGGGAGGTTGTTAATAGTGGGTAGCTCGGGGTTGGTTTTTGTTTATGCCTAGAGTACACTGCACACAAGGACACAGCGAGCCTGACCACACAATGAGTGTTAACACCGGAAATGATGGCACATAATATACAAAATACCAGTGGTCCGGTAAGCGGTATATGAGCAGTGTCCTGGAATGTTAGGGGGCTTATCAATCAATCTAAGCTCCGGAAAGTGCTTAGCTACTTAAATAGACAAAAGGTAGATATTGCACTTTTACAGGAAAAACACCTACCACAATTGAGTCCCATGCTGTGCTGTAGGGGACTGCTTGGAAACACTAACACGGCGGAGTTCACTTCACACGCTAGGGGTGTACTGACCTGGATCAATCCCAGAACACCTTTCGATGGCTACACACACTATTCAGTGTACGACAATATACACACGTGAATAGATTACTGGCTGGCCTCATCTTCATTAATTGACCAGGTCAGACATGCGTGGTTTTGCCGCGCACACTTTTAGATGATTCTCCGCTGTTGGTAGTTCTAGACACGCCAAAGAAGACCGTGCCACCCTTTACGTGGCGATTTCCCCCCAATTCACTGCTAGTCCTGCTGTTTAGGGAGGAAATAGCGGAGGCCATAGAGACCTTTTTTGACACAAATATCGGTTCTGTAGACAACTTCCAGACCATTTGGGAAACATTTAAAGTCTACATTAGGGGCATTTTGATGGCTAAACACTCGGCGTGCTAAAGGCCATATGGAAGAGGTTATCGGACATAGAACACAAGCTGGAAGACCTGGAGCAGTAGCAGGTCACCGGGGGGCATGGCATTAGACTCGGAGATTAAAGTTTTGATTTGAGAAGTACCATGACGCTGCAGATAGCAAGGTGAAACATAAGGGCACGTGCTCAATGGCTAGGTACTATGGGGAAGGGGACAGGCCGGGTTCGATATTGGCCCGGGTGATGAAGGCGAGGCGTGGTAAGACACAGATATCTCGGTGATTAGGTCAGAGGATGGGGTACTACTGACTGAGGAGGCGGAAATCGCGGAACGCTTTAAACAGTTCTACTCAGACCTGTACATGTCCTGTTCAGAGGGGGTTGACGAGCAGATAATGGATTTCCTAGAACACATTAGGTTACCATTTCTCCCTAACACGCACAGGGAGCTCCTAATGCACCCAATAGAGAAGGACGAGATCATAGAAGCACTAGCGGGGATGAGAGCCAGCAGCGCCCCGGGGACGGACGGCTTAACGGTCACTTTCTACAAAGCCTTTATAGATCTGCTACTCCCGCATCTAGCTACCCTGTTTGATGACCTGTATGTCACGGGCACAATGCCATGGACGATGACGGAAGCCCTTTTGGTCGCCATCCCCAAACCACAAAAAACACCTGAAGAGTGCAGCTCATACCGCCCCCTCTCTCTGCTTAATGTGGATACTAAGATATTCGCTAAAATATTAGCTACCACACTCGCCCTTATGTCAAATACCCTGGTTGCTCCAGAGCAGGCGAGATTCATTCCGACCAGAAACCTTACATATAATATACGCACGGTGTTTGGTACCATGTAACATGTGAGACAGGAAAATAAGGCGATAGCGGGTTTTCTAGATATGGAAAAAGTCTTTGACTCGGTTGAGTGGGCGTTTATGAGGCAAGTGCTGACGAGAATGGGACTGGGGACTGTCTTTTTGCAGCTGATAGGATTTTTTTATTATAGGCCTTCAGCGCGTATTCGCCTGGGCGATTTGGTTAAGGACTCATTTCCCATATCTAGGGGGACAAGGCAAGGTTGCCCCCTGTCGCTATTGTTATATGCCTTGGTGGCAGAGCCCTTAGCATATGCAATGCGGGAGTACCATGGCAATGAGGGAATTGGATTCCTGGCGTACAGAATTGTGGTGTCGACCTACGCGGATGATACACTGCTGTATGTTTGGGATCCTGAAATTAACCTGTCCTCGATCATCAGGGAGGTCATCCGCTTTGGAGAGCTGTCGGGGTTGAGAGTTAACTGGGTGAAGTCGTTAGTGTTCCCCCTCACCCCTGACATGGCAGAATTTGATATGGAGTGCCCACAGCAATGGTCTACTGATTCAATCAGATACTTAGGTATCAAGCTGCATACTGATTCTGAGATAGTATTTAGAGAAAATTACGGCACAGCCCTAGATAAACTTGAACACGACGTTGAGCTGTGGTCTGGACTTCCCTTTTGACAGATGGGACGCTCCTTCTTCCACAGACTTCGGCAGTCCATGATAAAACTGGCTTGGGCAGGCAGGCAGGCGAGGGTACTGTGGAATGTCCTTACACTACCTTATCACATGGGTGGACTTGGGGCCCCAGACTTCGAATTATATTATAGGGCAGCGCAGGGAGCTCAGCTTCATGTTTGGATACATGGTGAGGCGAATATCCAATTTTTACGGATGGAAAGACTGTTTGCGAAGCCAATCCCACTGCCAGCCACGATATTTGAGCCTGCAGATCGCAGAACTGGCATCTTGGACTCCATAAACTCCATCCGACATGCCTGGATTGTCTATTGCAGCAGCAGCCTGGAGCATTATTATATTCCCCTGCCATGCCGATTGAGTAGATGCGCTGGCTGGGGCCATGTAGAGAAAAGGGTGTGTTGCAGGTGTTGCGCGCATTGACAGTGGAGGTGTCCAGGGACCTTCTATCTAGACGGTGTGGTGAAGACCTGGGAGCAGGTTTAGGGGGCTGCGAGCGAAAGCACACTGTTGAGTAGGTTCCAGTTTCACAAGCATGCGGGGGGCCTTTTGCGACATGCTGGGAGATGACTTGGAAGAACCCCCAGAAGTGCGGGAGCTGACTCATGTGATTAAGACGAAGTCCCCCGGTAAGATGATCACAGCTATATACAAACTAGCCATTGCGCATAGGGAAAACAGTTACACAGCGGCCAGGCTGCATGGCACCGGGATCTACAGATACAGTTAGATGACTCTGTGTGGGCCTATTGCTGTATGAACACCAGAAAGATCTCATAATTCAACGGCAGGCTTAGGCTTGTACACTTCAGGTTTATTAATAGAACCTATTACACCCCAGAGAGACTCTGCAGGTATGGCCTACGGGAAGAGGTGACTTGCGAGAGATGTCAAACACTGACTGAGGATTTTTTCCATTTAGCTTGGCAGTGCCCGGGAACATACTTGTATTGGATTGATAGAGAGCTTGGGAGATTGTGGAGACAGACCTCGAGCCTGACCCAATGATGGTGCTTCTGGGGTACACCAAGAAACTACCCAAGGCGATACGCAGGATGGTAGACATGGGGCTACTAATGGCCAAGCGGCGAGTAACGATGTGTTGGATGAGGGGTCCAGTTCCGACACTACCACAATGGTCACATGATATGATGTACTGCTGCACACAGTCAGAAAATTACAGTGAGCTGCTCCCGCCTAGGAGCCGGCGAAGAATTTTTGGGGACTATATACTGCATATAGACTTAACAATGCAGGGGAGATGGAGTGGTAGGTAGAGGAAGTGGCCAGAGAGGTGGGGGACGGGTCCTAACCAGACTGCTGGCAGAGTATGGGGTGTTTCCCAGACGGCGGCTCCTCGCGACAAATAGTGTGTAGTTGCAGTTTGTCAAGGGACAAAGGGAGGAGGGATGCCGGGTGGGAGAAGGGCACAGGGGTAACTAGGCAAATTTGGACAGTGCAAAGCCACCAGGGACACCAAGCTGAGCAACTGGTTGTATAAACACTGGATCCTAAAGGTTACCGCCGCCTGCCCGACTCGGGTTGTTGACCAAATGGCTGTGTAAGACATTCATAGAGTGCTATCTGTAGGCCAGAAGGCTGTTCACATGTGTAGATGTCCCATGGCATATTGTTGCTTATCGATGTAATAAAACTCTATAAATAAATAAATAAAATAAAAAAAGAATCTGGTGCTACACATATAATATTCGCAGCACTATATAGAGGCCTGTTTGGATGGAAAAGTCCCTTGCATGCTGGTACTGATTTTAGACAGACATGCATCCCTGTCCTGAGTGCCACAGCAGCAATTTAATCTGAATACCTGGTGATGATTTTTATTTATGGGTGAACAAGGACCATACATGTGAGCTATGACCAACGTCTATTATATGGATTGAGGTCTTGCTAGGACCTGGAGGAGTGCCACCAGTTCTACCCTCATAAGAGGTAAAAGGCAACTGTCTTTACCATGAGCGTGGTGGTGGAGCATACACTGTTTTAGTAATGTTGATGAGTAGAGTGAACATGCCTTTTTACGTGTGTGTCACTAAATTGGGGCCCACTGGCCCACTCATGTAAAGTTCTGCAACTGTGTACTTAACTTAGCCTTGGCCTAATTGAATTAACTTGTAGTTCTGTGCAGGGTGTTTACATGTGTGTGCTGTGATGTATGTGTGCTTATGAGTGGTACTATACAATGAAGACCTGTGAGTTCCATATTTGAAGCCTAGGATCTTGAGGATGGCATATGGATGAGCCCCCCAAGACAGATTTGTGGATGGCTACATTCCTGAGAGCTGGGTGGGACACACACTGAAGGAAGGCAGCTGGGTGGGACACACACTGAAGGAAGGGAGAGCTATGCTCTCCTGGGCACTTCAAAAGGGCTCTTTGATTTTGAAAATGCGCTAGTCAGTGGGGCCTGGGCACATTTCAGAAAGGAGATGGATCTGATAAGGGAATCAAAAGGAGTAAGGCTGGGGGCATTGTAACCTTTTGTTAGGTATATATTTCAGCGACTGTGACATTCAGCTGTGATCCACAAGTTCCTCCGATGGCCTGTGTTATGAGGCTGTTTGGATTGGAGTTACTCCTGCTGTGACAGACTGCTTCCTGGGCAAAGGACAGGACAAAGGAGGGTGCAATTCAAAGGAGACACCCTCCGCAACATGAACTTCGAAGCATGAGGCACTAAATCACATCTGTATCTAGAAATGGATTATAAACAGGAGAGCTTGAAGCTCCCAAGTCATCAGCTATCAAGCAGGCATCCTTGGCTGTACATCGACATGGGGAGGCTCAGCAAGTGTTCTGCCTGGTGTGACCAGGACTAGGGATCAAGTTCTGCCAGTCTCCCAGCTGGGTGTGGAGACATCGCCCAGGGAAATCAATACTACCTGCCCTGGAGACTGGAGCACCAGCACTTGCATGTCTGCCAATACCAGACAACCCTGTGAGGAGGAGGAGAATGTCTGGTGGGAGCAAGGCCCAGTGGTCGATCCTGACGACTGGATTCCCATAGCAAGTTGTTAGATTACTCCAGTCGCAGCACTCGGTCCATTGCACATGTGCAGACTAAATTCTGCGGCCTTATGCTAGAGGGGGCCTTTATGAGCTAAGCTGATGTTGTGCAGATCAGGCTGTTGCCTGTGTGCAGACCAAAGTCAATGATCGCGTTTGCCAGAAGGGTGCTTTGAAAGGCAAGGGCTTTCGCTCTAGTACTATGAGGGATGGCCATAGCCTAGTGCACTATGTGACCTGGAGAAAGCAGCAGCTTCTGAAGCATCACCAGAAGGATTGGGAGCCAATGACTGCCCTCGATCCGCCAGCTGGATCAAAGTAACCACCTCATCCATAGGAGCACCGCAGATGAACAGCAGCTTTGCCTGCAGCGACAAGATTACCACTCTTTGCTAACATCCCTTCTAGTCCACCGCAAGTGCTGAACATTCCCATGGTCTTCCATATTGTAACACCAGAGGAAGCGGGTAAGGATTGCCGGCCAGACAGCCTCGGTTGAACTTACTCTACCACATAGCCCTATAGCCCTGACACGCATTGACTTCTCTAAAAAGCTATAGTGGGACTTCAAAGACTGACTCGTATCAGGGCCTAACCTGAATGTTGCTTATAGTAAATGAGGAATAACCACTACTAGTAGACAGGGAAATGGAACTTGGGGCCCTGTCTGTAAAAAAGCTAGAGTGCTAATGACCTTAGGATGGATGTGTATATTGCTTGGGTATGTCGTATTTCAGTGTATCTATATAAATACTAACTTTTTTCACAAAAGCAAGTATCCGGCTGGACCTCCATTTATTAGGGTTGCAAAGTATTTTAAGTTTTGAGCTGTGTTAATATTTTACCTATCTTCCCATGAGAAGCCTTGACTCTCATTACCCCTGAAAGCCAAGTACTGATGGGGTACTAGGTCTAGTTGCTTAGAACCCAAGCAGGTTGAGCCCCAGAACATCAGGAATAAAATGTCACAACCATCACAGTTGGGCCCAGTAGTTCCTGATTGCCCATTGGGTCTCTGAAAGGGGTTCTGACAAGAGCCTTTGTGTACTCAGCTTAATGTGTTTATTATTGCACTTTATCGTCACATAACTAGTGTGCTTTGAGTTTTCTATAATTAGTTGGTATAGCTCTCTCTTCCACTGCAAAGCTGGCCTCTGTGAATCTTGTCTCTTCACCAGCATTTCCAGACTTTAACACTAAAAAATCTATCACAGCAGAGGTGCATGTCCATTAAAATGGCCTTACTCTACTAGCAAATGTTTATAACCTGCAGTCTCTCAATTTGTTTATTAAACAGAAGCATAAAAAGTGATAATTAATTGTAATTTTCTTTTATATTTCAAAGATAATCTATATGACCGGCCTTATTAAAGGTAAGATTATTTTCAAAATGTATGTAAATCTACAATTAATGTTGCATTCTGATTTACTTTCTTATGTAGTTTTCCTAAATTACATAATTTGATTCTCTAATGACAGACCTGGTGAAATCTCCCATAACTCAGGACTGTACCAGAAGCAAGGGTCAGATTAATAATTTCCCTCTAAACACACAATGTGAACTGTGCACTATTACATGAGGTGTTTCATATATGTGGTTCTTGATTTTCAGAAAGCACAGTGACACTTATCATAGAACATCTGGGCAACCATTAAACAATACAATACTTCTAACTTAATCAGCTGAGCAAAGGACACTCTTTAGAGTATTATGTACCTCAAAATTTACTGTATCCTCTTTGTGAATACTTAGGTAGCCTTCGATCAGGGGCTCCAACTAGTTGGAAATATAGTTTTCCATCTAAAAATAAGAAACAAAAAGCATAGCTCATGGGTGAGCTGATTTGATGCAACGTCAACCTGGGAGCAGAAGATGTATCAATATAGGGAAGCGTGATAGGGGGTTTCAAACACATATCTAAAGTAAAGGAAGTCTCTTAATCATTTCATGGTTCTCAAGTATTCCTAATTAATACTCCTTGCTCATTTAGGGAGAGAATTGGATACCGTTTACGGAACAACTCCTTTTGGTACATAACCCCCTTTTTTATGCTTCCAAAGTATGTAATCCCCTTGTAGGCTGATGCAAGAATGTGATCTAATGCCATGGCAAAAACCACTGACCGTGGACCAGAAACATCTTATGTGGATATGGATTCAACTCGGGGGAAAAAGGTAA
The DNA here is from genome assembly GCF_964263255.1 of Lissotriton vulgaris. Lineage (NCBI taxonomy): Eukaryota > Metazoa > Chordata > Amphibia > Caudata > Salamandridae > Lissotriton > Lissotriton vulgaris. Next base: position 657,570,053 of record NC_141697.1, read on the forward strand.
AGTGAAGTGGACCTGTTCTAATGCAGGCCTCTTTCTGTAGGCAACTGACCCTAGCGAGACAACTGTAAAAATGTGTCCTCAATAAGGAAAGTTAACTTAGCCTGTTTGTAACTGAAAATATTTTTTTCTACAGTTGAAGAAGAATATGCGTCTTCTGTCAGGTAAAGGAATCTCTTCTTTTTTGTCAATAGTCTATATTTAGGTTTTCTGAATTCAGTTTCAGCTGTGCCTTCCTCATAATGTATGTTTTACAAAACAGAATATGTAAATTACTGAATATGCCAGATCTTCTGAAGTTTGGATTGTGTGTTTAATCTACACATCATGGTAGACACCTTCACTTATTGTTGCAACATTCAAATTTCCTACCACACATCTTAGTTGTAGAACAACAGATACAATGGGAGTTATGGTAGAGACTCTCTGATAGCTTTATCTTAGGGATAACAGCCCTTCATGTTGCATGGCATCATATAGAAAGTAACTCAGCACACTTCAATGCATCCTAGGGCTTCTAACATAACACAATGTACAACATCCTAGGGTCGCTAACATAACCCATTGCACTGCATCCTGGGGGCGCTAATGTAACACATTGCAGAACATCCTAGGAAACCAAACCCAACCCCACAGCATTGCATCCTAATGGCTCTAATTCTCACACTACTCTGCATTCTAGAAATACTAATAACAGACTGCACTGAAAAGGCCTGTTCCTACTCCTCTACTGTGCAGCCCATGGAAGCTAATCCAGCACACTGCACTATATTTTGGGAATACTAATTCAGCACAGATTACACTGCATGTGATGGACACGTCAATTCCGCTATATCCTAGGGAAATCATATAGTCAATCATAGTCTTGGTGCATACTTTCAGGACCAAGAAATCAAAGAGAGTTGACTAGTTACAGATCACAGTGTAAGGTCTTGATCCTGCTCCACTACAATGTAATCTGTGTAAGCTAATCAACCACACTGCACTATATTGTGGGACTACTAACTGATACAATGCACTGTATGCCATGGTGTTAGACATGGACCTTCTTAGGGAAATGACCACAAAACCTTTTGCATTTTCATCCTAGTTTTTGCTGAATCTTTCTGCATGACCTTAGGACTCTGGGCACCTTTCCACTGTACTGCAGAGGGAAGGGGTGAGCGCCCGTTCTGCAAGCACCAGGAAGGGGGTGCCTATGTGGTTGGTTTTGGTACTGACCCATAAACAGGTACCCCACATACCCACGGAAGGTACACCACTTCCTAGTAGTGGGACATAGGACTGAATGTGCCACCCACTGGGTAGCCGGTTAACCATGAATTGGGCCTACCATTGCAGACCTATGGGGCGCTATTGCACCCTTGCCTATTTTGGCATAACTCACGCCTCAGCCAACCCAAAGTGGGCCTTCCTATGCCACGAGGATATCCCCACCATGAAAGCCAAGAGGGGTGCAGGGGGGTGGTAGGCTGAAGGCAGGGTGCGGACCGATGGATGTCCCATGTCTAGGTAGTGAGAAGGCCCCACGTGGGTTTTCCCTTGCCTTGGAGTTCACTCCCCACGCGGTATTCCTGGGGTGTTGACGATCTCTTGTGTGGCCTTAAGGCCCGGGGCTCACCATAAAGACAGTGGGAAAGTGCAAGCATGTTAGGAAGTGGCGCTGACATGTTTTTCTGAGACATGGGCTGGTCTGCCATCGCAGAACTGTGAATGCCCGCTTCCACCTATGGGTGTAGACGGTGTGTCTAGCCTGCCATTGCTGGCCTGGGTGTGTGCCCTGGCCCTTGTTCTGGTTCGAATACATGTCCAACCTGCCATGCAGGCTTATGGGTGCACAGTTACATTTATGGTATTTTTGCCTTGGTGTCTGGCCTGCCATCGCAGGCTGGTGTGTGCATACCTACAACTATGATGTTCCCAGACCCGCGTCAGGCCTGCTTTTGCTGTCCTGAGTGTGAACCTAAGTTATTAGTGACTGCTTGTCTGGCCTGCTGTCGCAGGCCAGCCTCAATAAGCGCACTTGCCCCTGTAGTGTGCAAACCAGTGTCCAGCCTGCCCTTGCAGGCTTGTGCTTGTGCCCGACACTGCTGGTGCTAGGTACTCATATGCTGCTTGCCGTGCAGACGTGTGTGCAAACTCATGCTGATGGTGCTAGAGACTATGTGTCCTGCCTGCTCTTGCTGGCCTGTGCATGCACACTTGTACCTATTGTGCCTGTGACCACATGTCCGGCCTGCCATAGCAGGCCTGTGTAGGTGCACTTGCCCCCAGAATAGTTAACACGGTGCAGGCTTCTGTGAGTGCACTGGCACAGATGGTGCCAGGGTCTGTGCGTCCAGCCTGCCATAGCAGGCCTGGGTGTGCATTTGCACACAGGCACACAGGTAGAATACCGAAGTGTGTTTTCACTACCTATGAGATTTGTTGTTCCCATAGGCTAACATGGGGAAGTCTTTTTTTTTGTGTTCAAATCTTTTTTATTAAGCAATAACAAAATTGAGGGCGGCAATAAAGCATCGTTATTCATACAAACATATTGGAGTGATGCTGAAATCAGTCATTTGGTCAAAACATATAAAATGATATAGAAAATAAAGAATAAAGGTGTACAAAATAAGACAATAATCATTGTTCCGATCTAAAAAAGAGGTGATAACAATTCAGAAAACAATAAACAATCAGCATCGCATTATTACTGTTACATACAATTCCCTAGAAGCCTTCCATCCATAGTCAGGCATGTAATATCATGCAGTACCTCGTCATCCCTGCACAGTACATCTCTGGTTATTGTGCCCATTCTGTGCAGAAGTTACCCCAAGGAATAACTAAGCGTTAAGTTAGTCGGACAGTGCCTTATGGTGGGTCGAAGGTGAAGGAGGCCTGGTCTAAGGAGGACCACAACTTGTTGTTGCTGACCTTCCATAGTGACGTGTGTAGAGCGGGGTTGTCAGTGCCTCTGATGCAGGACAGCCATTCCCTCCAGGCATTGAAAGAGACCTCTGCCGCTGTTTTCCAGTTGCATAGGATCACCTTGCATGCCAGTGTTAGTAAGAGGTCTAGAAGCTGGCGGTCATGGTCTCCCTTTAATAGTGGGTCTATGGCCCCCAGGATGATATAAGTGAATTCCCTTGTGGGATGTATGGCAAATATGTGTCCAATGTAATCAAAGATCTTGGTCCAATATGTGGCATGGGACAATTAAATAACATGTGTGGGAGATCACCAACATCCAAAGAGCAGTTCCAGCATGTCGGTGTATCTCGTAGGCCAACCTTATATAGTCTCTGTGGGGTCCAGAATGTCCTGTTGAGTATCATATACTTGGTCTGCGACAGTATCGGCGAAACCTTGTGTGTGAGTGCCGATGCATGTATCCTGGTCCAGTCTATGTCTATACCAGTGTTGTTTGGTTCTGCTTCCCATTTGTATTCATTACGCCTCATCGATTTGTTAGGTGTTGGTGCAAGTTGTTTATATATGTTTGAGACGAAATGTCCGGAGGATTGGAAGTGTGGAAGCATAGATGTTAGCCAGGGTGTCGCTGGCTTGAATGTTCGTGTGGACAGAGGCGATTTTATCTTCAGGACAGCGTAGAAGTCAATCAGTAATAGGGAGTGCCTAGCTTGTAGAGTCGAGAAGGGCAATGGCATGTTATTCTCATAGAGATCTGAAACCACATGAATACCGCTATCAGACCAGTGGTCCCATATGGGGGGCGAGCCGTTAATTTTAATCGATGGGTTCCGCCATAAGGATGCAGAGGTTGATTTGTGGATTTGCAGACCAGTCTTGTGGAGGTGATCTAATCGCAAAAGTGCTCTCTTGGTATTGAGCATTATGTATTTAGAGTGCGTAAGGTGTGAGAGGTCCATTGTAAGTACTGCAGAAAGCGGGGCCTTGCCTATAATGGATTTCTCAATGTCAATCCATAGAGGCGTATATTTAGGGTCTTCAGCAAACCAGGAAGCACCCTGCTTGCAGAGAAAGGCCGCTTGGTAATTTCTGAAGTTGGGTAAACCTATACCGCCTTTTAGTTTTGGAAGTTGTAATTTTTTCATGGCAATTCTTGGTTTCTTCCCTTCCCACAGGAAGTCCATGAATGTCTTCTCTATTTTATGCAGGAAATCTTCTGTGAAGGTCATGGGGAGCATACATGCCATATAGTTTACCAAGGGGCTGATCATCATCTTTAACGTCTCTGCTCTACCCCACCATGAGAGGAATTTCGGCGACCAACCATCTAACAGTTTTTGTATTTTCTTATAGAGTATATCTTCATTGATTTTCAGGGTGGTAATCAAATCCCTCTCGAATTCCATACCTAAATATTTAAAACTCTTCGGCTGCCAGGTAAGTCCGGAGTCACCCAGGATACTTTTGTTACTCAGGTTGTTTAGTAATTTCACTTCTGTTTTATCCTTATTCAGGGAGTATCCAGATACACACGAAAATTCTTCAATTGTAGTGAGTAAAGCCGGTATAGCTTTATCAGCCTTCTCACTCAGGACCAGCACGTCATCGGCGTAGGCCGTGAGTTTAATTGTGCAGTCTGTGAATGGAATTCCTGCAATGTCAGGGTTTTCCCTTATATAGTACAGGAAGGGTTTGATTGCCAGAAGGAATAAGGACGGGGACAAGGGGCAGCCTTGCCTAGTATCTTGTTCTAGATTAAAAGGGGAGGAAAAAGCACCACCAGCTCTCACTCTAGCGGAGGGACAGGCATAGAGGGACATGACTAATTTAGTAAATAGGGGACCCAGGTCGAATTTATGTAGTACCGCATTCAGGTATGTCCAATCCACTTTGTCGAACGCTTTCTCAGCGTCCAATGTAATCGCCACAGTGGGTGTGGATAAGAGCCTCGCCTTTTCAATGACGTGAGCCAGAATTCTAGTATTATCACTCGACAACCTGTTTTTCAGGAATCCCGCTTGTGATGGATGTATTAAGGACGGCAAAACCTTCTGGATGCATCTTGCTAGAATCGAGGCCAGGAGCTTGCAGTCTAAGTTCATCAGCGAAATAGGTCTGTAGTTTTTAGGGAGTTTAGAGTCCTTGCCCTCCTTGGGTATTACTGCAATTACTGCTTCGGCCATAAGGCCTTTAACCTCACCTGTGGTACTAATTTCTTGAAAGACCTCTAATAGTGGAGTGGCAAGAACATGGGCGAAGGTCTTATAAAATGGTGCTGTATAGCCATCTGGGCCAGGGGCTTTCCCCGTTTTGAGGGATTTGATCGCAGTAATAACCTCTGATTCAGATACCGGTTTGTTCAAGGACTCCCTTTCTGTGGACGTAAGTGTTGGAAGTGTACAATTTGAGAGGTAGATCTCCATTTTTTCTCTGTCAACGTGTACGTTCCTGGCATAAAGTTTCTCATAGAATTCTTTGAAGATGTTCGCGATTTTATTGGGGTCAGAGCTAGGAGTGCCATTCTCATCTATCAGAGAAGTAATGGCGTTTTTTTGAATTTTAAATTTAAGATATGCCGCTAGTCCTTTCCCTGCCTTGTTAGAATCACAAATTTTAAAACGCTTCCTCCTATCTAGCCAGATACCTGCCTTCTCACTGATAAGTTTGTTATAGGTGTATTTTCGGTTGGACAGTTCAGTTAGAGTCTCAGGGTTTCTATCATTCAGGTATTTGCCCTGGAGTTGTGAGATGTCCTCTTCTAATTTTAGCAAGGCCGCGGTGCGGTTCTTGTTAATTGCAGAGGATATTTTTATAATAAGTCCCCGTATGGTGGATTTTAGCGCCTCCCACCGAATAGTGTCTGAAGTGTCCCCTTTTTTGTTTGTCAATAAGAAGTCTTTAATGGCGTTGTCAATGGTTTCTTTGTGTTTTGTGTCATTGAGAATTTTGTCGTTGAATCTCCACATGGACTGACGAGTAGTTGGCTTAACATTAGATAGTGTGAGAGAGACGCAGGAATGATCAGAGACTAATCTGGGAGCAATGTCCGAGTCCTCAACTCTGGCCACCGCGTTTTTAGATATGAGTATGTAGTCAATTCTCGAGAACGAGTCATGTGGTGGGGAATAAAAAGAATAGTCTCTACCATCAGGATGTAATAAGCGCCACGTGTCTATCATATGAGACCTACTGCATAGTGTCATGAACGCCTTATGGGCTTTACCTGGGCGAAAGACGCATTTGGAGTCTCTATCTATTATCGGGTCAAATGGAAGATTGAAGTCGCCCGCCAGAATATGAACTGCCGTGTCTGGGATGGAGTTGATCTGTTTCGTGAGGCCCAGCCAGAAAGACTGGTCATGTGCATTAGGGGCATATATTGTCGTAATAAAGAATTCAGTATCATCTTTGAGTAGTTTCGCCGAAACCCATCTGCCCTTCGTGTCTGTTGTAGAGGAGATCACCTCCACGTTGGCAGATTTTGCTACGAGCATCACCACCCCATTTTTCTTAGAAATTGCTTCAGAGCCTATTACCTCAGTGTAGTATTTGTTGCGTAGTGTGTGAAATTGCTTCGTTTCCAATTTTGTCTCCTGCAACAGGGCTATGTCTCCACGTTGCCTACGTAAATAATCAAGTATCTTCTGGCGTTTAACCGGTTGGTTAAGGCCTTTCACATTCAACGATAATATTTTGAGGTTAGCTATAGTGGTTGTCCCTATTGGAGTATCTATAACAGGAGCCATCAATTATATAACATCTGATATTGTCTCATAACACATTTATATGCATAGGACTTAGACCGTAAAGAGAGCATTAGACATTTGTCAGTATCGGCAGTAGCATAGCTTGTATTGACTGCAGGGCTAGCACAATATGCACAATATGCAGGAAGTTGAAGGCTTGGTAGTTCGGACTGGACTGTTCCCATGAGGCACAGGGTCAGAGCTGATTTGCATATAGCCAGTGTCTAACCCAGGGTGGTGTCGAGTGCAAAAAAACAATGGATTTAGGCCCAGATCCTTGTACTGGGGTGAATGTATGACATTGTTCTACATTCTGTCCATCAACTGTGTTTTTTGCAATTTTCACCCCGAGTGTTCTGGGTATACTCAGACGTGAGTCCCAGGCTCTCCACACCACTGGAGTCAAGCTATCCAGGCTGATGAAGGCTGATAGCCAGAAACCGGTCCTTGGATGCTTGATTCCGGTCTGGGAAAGACATGGCTTGGTAGTTCGGACTGGACTGTTCCCATGAGGCACAGGGTCAGAGCTGATTTGCATATATCCAGTGTCTAACCCAGGGTGGTGTGGAGTGCAAAAAAACGATGGATTTAGGCCTAGATCCTTGTACTGGGGTGAATGTATGACATTGTTCTACACTCTGTCCATCAACTGTGTTTTTTGCAATTTTCACCCCGAGTGTTCTGGGTATACTCAGACGTGAGTCCCAGGCTCTCCACACCACTGGAGTCAAGCTATCCTGGCTGATAAAGGCTGATAGCCAGAAACCGGTCCTTGGATGCTTGATTCCGGTCTGGGAAAGACATGGCTTGGTAGTTCGTACTGGACTGTTCCCATGAGGCACAGGGTCAGAGCTGATTTGCATATAGCCAGTGTCTAACCCAGGGTGGTGTGGAGTGCAAAAAAACGATGGATTTAGGCCCAGATCCTTGTACTGGGGTGAATGTATGACATTGTTCTACATTCTGTCCATCAACTGTGTTTTTTGCAATTTTCACCCCGAGTGTTCTGGGTATACTCAGACGTGAGTCCCAGGCTCTCCACACCACTGGAGTCAAGCTATCCAGGCTGATGAAGGCTGATAGCCAGAAACCGGTCCTTGGATGCTTGATTCCGGTCTGGGAAAGACATGGCTTGGTAGTTCGGACTGGACTGTTCCCATGAGGCACAGGGTCAGAGCTGATTGGCATATAGCCAGTGTCTAACCCAGGGTGGTGTGGAGTGCAAAAAAACGATGGATTTAGGCCCAGATCCTTGTACTGGGGTGAATGTATGACATTGTTCTACATTCTGTCCATTAACTGTGTTTTTTGCAATTTTCACCCAGAGTGTTCTGGGTATACTCAGACGTGAGTCCCAGGCTCTCCACACCACTGGAGTCAAGCTATCCAGGCTGATAGCCAGAAACGGGTCCTTGGATGCTTGATTCCGGTCTGGGAAAGACATGGCTTGGTAGTTCGGACTGGACTGTTCCCATGAGGCACAGGGTCAGAGCTGATTTGCATATAGCCAGTGTCTAACCCAGGGTGGTGTGGAGTGCAAAAAAACGATGGATTTAGGCCCAGATCCTTGTACTTGGGTGAATGTATGACATTGTTCTACATTCTGTCCATCAACTGTGTTTTTTGCAATTTTCACCCCAAGTGTTCTGGGTATACTCAGACGTGAGTCCCAGGCTCTCCACACCACTGGAGTCAAGCTATCCAGGCTGATGAAGGCTGATAGCCAGAAACCGGTCCTTGGATGCTTGATTCCGGTCTGGGAAAGACATGGCTTGGTAGTTCGGACTGGACTGTTCCCATGAGGCACAGGGTCAGAGCTGATTTGCATATAGCCAGTGTCTAACCCAGGGTGGTGTGGAGTGCAAAAAAACGATGGATTTAGGCCCAGATCCTTGTACTGGGGTGAATGTATGACATTGTTCTGCATTCTGTCCATCAACTGTGTTTTTTTCAATTTTCATCTCTCTTGTGCGTCATGGCGACTGCATGCCATTGCGTGCAGTGTCCGATTCATAGGGTTCAACTTTCGGAGATGGGGTTATACCTGTAGTGGTGCCTCATTCAACATCATGTGACTCTGCTGAACATGTGCCTGTGTGAAGGCATAGGTCTTGTGTAACGCAAAGCAAGGTGCACTGGACATTGTGCCTCATTTTCGGGGAGGTACAGAATTTGCAACCCTTCACTTTGTGTGTACCAGGAATTGTCTAGTGTAACCCAAATCAATGTGGACCGGTAGGTGTGCCTCATTTCCAGGGAGGTACAGAATTTGCGACTATTGCTTGTGTGTTACCTGAAGTGTCTGGTGTGACCCATATCAAAGTGCACCAGACCTTCGACCCTGGCTGCATAGGTACGGCCCTGATCACTGTGAACCTGAAGGGGTGCCTGCTGCATCAGAGAGTCTCCCCTGCATTATACCCATTTATCGTTGCTCCCTTCCGACCATCTTCTTGGCAGACCAACTGACTTCTCCTCACCTAGCCCATCCTGAAGACATTGTGGCGCTAGGTAGTAGCAAAGGAGATTGACTGGGCTAGGGGAACACTTCCAAAACAGTTCGGACGTGGGTCAAGAGACTGCGTATCTCCCTTGTGTTTTTGATCTGTGGGTAAACATCCTGAGTGGCTGCCAAAACCCTGTTGTTTATGTCTACCTCTTAATTAAAACTTGTTACTTTCTCCTCCTGTTCAAGGGAATCCAGACTAAGTGGGACCTGGTGATCTCCCATCCGGGGTTACAGATGGGGTCTGAAGGGAGGTTCTGGCCACGGAGTCTGCAGAATGTTTTCCATTGACCTGCTCAGTATCAGCGCACGTATTAGGCTGCTGAGTGTATGTGAGTGCAAGAACATTCTGTACGGATTAGGCTGGTATCAGAGGGCACCGCATGTGGTGCAGAGTGTGTGTGTGTGTGTGGGAGTGACACTGTGTGCACTGACGGTGTTTCACAGCATAGGCTGGCGGTATGGTTTTTTACGTAGAGCACTTATATTTGACACTGGTTTTACCCACTTGGCCCTGGCCCCACGGTGCTGCTAAAAAGTGGTCTTATTTCTTGAATGTACATTTTTCTGATTTCGTTGTGACCCAGGGTTCCCCTATAACTGTGTGGGATTGAATTAAAAGGATTGTTGGGGTGAACCTGGGGTGTATAGCATGTTGCACCGCATAAGGGTGCTGTGTGCTGGGTGAGGGGTTAGATTAGGAATTGTCCCTGTGCGCATATTGTTCATATTATCACAACATAAGTGGGTCTAGTATTGCTAGGCACTTCCCAGTGTCAATTATACCCAAAAGTACATGATGTTCATATTGCATTGATTATATACATGTGTTGAATACATACGATTTTTACATACATTGTGTGTGAAGTCTCTTTTGTACTGTGCAGGGTATTTATTGTGAGTGAGTGTTGTGCCAATGCTTTACACATTGCCTCTGTGATAAGCCTGACTGCTCAGAGCCAAGCTACCCAAGGGTGAGCAAAGGTTATGACGCAAGTGTAATCACCTGCCCCTACTCCACATGCTCATGGTCGTTTTGATCTCATGCTTGCTCTGGCTTTTCGGCACATCTCCTTCAATTGGAAAACCATCACAAAATTGTCCATAAAAGACTGGTGGAACTCTGTCAGTTCCATAGGCTGGATGTTGCCTTCGCCTCCTCTTGCAAGCCAGAAATTAATGGAGATCTGTACTGGTTGCCTCTCACTACTTATTTGGACCGAATTGTACTAAAGAATGTTTCGCACTTAACCTCTGACAATTTTAAACCTCCTTGAAAGATATTATCTGCTTCTTCATATTTTATCATATCTTACCCTGTAAAATTGATAAACGTTTTCATCTATTTGACATACTATTTGCTTATGTATGATATCTAATCTAGTATGCCTTCTGTTTTAATTTTTTTATTTCATCGTGTTAGTATTCCCCTCCCTTCTCCTCCATCCTCCCATTGCCTCCTGCTGGCCAGGGCTTGCGCCAAAGTCAGTCAGAGACCACCATTCCCAAGTCAGGGCAAGGGAGTTACACGCCAAGATAACCCCTGCTCACCCTCTAGGTAACGTGATGCGAGCAGCAAGGCTAAACTTGGAGGCTATGTAGGTTAAGTGTTTGCGCGCGCACCCAGCAACAACACCCAAGGCCCACCACAAAGGAAACTCCACACAAGGTTATATATATAAATAGCCTTTGTATTATACCAAAACACATTAGATAAAAACACACACTTTACAATGTGCCAACAGGCACGGGCAGAATTTACAGGGGATATGTACAAGACAGGGCCACATGGACCACTGTCAGGAATCAGCACTTGGTAGAATTAGCACTTAGAACATAGAATATAAAATCACTGTAGCACAAATTAGAAAATGTAGCACCCAACCAGTAATCACTGGTAACAGGTAAGTACCACCTACGCAACCCTAACCGCCTTAGGAAAAGGTCACGCAGGGAACCAGGACCTCACTAGCAACACCTGTACTAGGAGAAAAACAACCACCTAAGTATCACAATACCTGTAGGGGTATAAGCACATTACACATGATGCATCACAACACATTCAGAGGTGTAGGGAAGGAAAACACATGATGCATAAACAACACATTCAGAGGTGTAGGGAAGGAAAACACATGATGCATAAACAACACAGGTGTGAAAACACAATTGCGCCAACTCACATAAGTCACCACCTGTGACTGTCCCTAGGCCCTCTGGCTTTGTTGGGGCTAGGATGCCCTGTGTCCCAAAGTTAGGGGCCTAAACGTAGCAGCTGCCCACTAAGTGCTGGGCAGCTGGTGCAACAATGAGGGGGCCAAGGTGGGAGCGTCACAGGCTCTGAACAAAGGAAATGCCCCCTAGAGCCTCTCTGGGCTTTGCAAACAACTGTGTCGCTTTTGAGCCTCTCGGGGCCTCTCGGGGCTCTAAACAAAAGTGGCACTCGAGAGCCTTGGGGCTCTGCAACAAAGAAATGCCCCCCAGAGCCTTTCTGGGCTCTAAAACAACTGTGGGGCCCTGGAGCACGAAACAAATGCCTGCGGGACATGTGGGAGCGGCCCGCTGCCAGCCGGGGCCGCTCCACCATCCACAATGCCCCACTCTCTTCGGAGTCCCGCTCGGGGGACTCAGGAAGACAATGGCTGAGGGGAGCCTCGGGGCTCCAAATTACAAATGTCCAAGAGCCTCTCGGGCTCTGAATAATACTGTGCCTCCGCCAATGGAGTCCCGGTCGGGAGACTCAAAATGAAATAACTGTCCCCGGAGCCCTTGTGGGCTTCAATCACCACGGTGCCTCTCGCAGGCACCTGCGTACACCTGGAGCTTCCCTCCCTCGCGGCACTCACCGGCTGTCTTCTGGCGGGCACAGCGCTCTCCTCCTCCTGTGGGAGCCTCGCTCCCTGCAGCACTCCGGCGGTCATTCCGGTGCCGCCGACGGGGCTCCTCTCACTCCGGGGAGAGCCTTGCGGGGGGAGCCGGAGTCGCGTCCTGCCTTCCTGTCGGCCTTGTCGACGCCCTCCGATCTGGGGGAAGCCCTCGCGGCCCGACCAATGGCTGCAGGGCTTGGCGATGACGCGACGGGATTGGGGCCAATCACAGCGCGGCCCTGCGCTGCAGATTCCCGGCGGCGGTGATTTCAACACGGGACCTCCCGTGAAAATAAACAAATGCGGGCAATTCTGCGGCGTGGGCAGCTGTTTGGGAGTTAAACCATAAACACAGCGGCAAGGTCCCTGGCGGGGTGGGCACCTGCCAGGGGACTGAAAATAGTGGCAGATAACTGGGGCAATTGCTGGGTGGGCACCGGCCTTTACAAATAAAGCGCTCCCCAAGCGCTACAAGCAAAATAAAGCGCTCTTAAGCGCTAGAAGCAAAACAAAGCGCTCCCAGGCGCCAAGGGCAAGGCAAAGCGCTCCCAAGCGCTGGGGTGTAGTACTGAAGACTTTGGACCCGTGTTATAAACATCGTCGTATCATGACGATTTTGGTATCAGCAGACCGGTAATGATTGAGATATTATGCACAAGCATTTCCGTCATGTTCGAGTGACGAAAGCACCCTGAAATCTGAGTTTTCGTCTTGAACCCTCGGGTTCCATTTTGTGAGCGGCAGCCATTTTGTGATTGCCCTCACCTAGGCTATATGACTGAAGCCAAGATTGAGTCAGAAGGACACGTATACCTTCGCTGACTCCTCTGTGACCTGGGCGAGCTGAGTCCACTGCCTGAAGCCAAACCTGTTCGGCCAGTTCCTTTCCCAGTGGCCGAATGAGATTGGCATCCAGGTGCACATGTCGTAAGCCTTTTCATCATATACAAACTGTGTCTAATCTCACACACACCTGTCTCTGTTTCTTTCTTTATGACTTGCTTTACGATGGGGAGGTGCCTGTTTTTATTAGGTGTCCGTCGATATCTGATGGAAACACTGGGCCTTGCCGGATAGTTAATTGTGGGCTGAGCAAACTGAAATATGGGCTTGTCATCATGACTCTGCTTTTTCTTTGTAGTGGAAATATGTAAATGGTCAACTGTAAAATAAGGAATGTTTGCCTAAAGCATAATATTTTGTATAAAAGAAGAAGGCTGGCTTTGTAAGATTGAGCAGTCCCCTGAGAACATACAATGCGTTGTACTTCTAGGATACCTGTTACTGGCTGCAGCTAATAAATACGATCTTTGACTTCACCTAGAAGACTCTGTGTTTCTGTTGTCCGAAACAGGAGAACTCGAAGTCTTCGGGTGTTGTACCCTGGCACCGCTGGGTTCTTAAAACCCGGTACTTCAGTTGACGCTTCCAACGTGGGACGATTTCAGCGGTACCGGTCCAAGCCAGAGGTTCGTGAGGAGGTTTGTGTGAAAATTCTGGAGGAAGGCCGCCACTTCATCAACCCCTGTATGTCGACGTGGTCCGAAAGTCTTTGCTGCGAGGTTCCCCGCTTCCCGACGGCTACGAAGGACTGCTGCCCTGACTATCGCCCTGTTTTGGATCCTTGATGATTGGTAGAGCGAAACGTTAGACAAGTCTTCTGGTGACGTCATCGATTTCTCAGTTAAGTATGAGTGGAGCGTCTCCCAGTCCTTAGTTTGGTTCTTAGTTTTGGTATCCTTTTTGGATCGCTTTGATTTGGAATTTGCAAATCCCAAAGCCGAAGGACTCGTGTATTCGTGAGACTATCGTATTCGATAATCCTTTGAAGTTTGAAGCTAGACTAGAGAGCGAAGATACCTGGTCTTAGCAGACTTGGAAATATGTTTTGTCTTGGCTGTAATAAGGATTCCCGATTGGAGGACTCGGGTCCGGTTCCTTCGATTGGAACTCCAACGTATGAACTCTATGTGAAGCATGGCGTAGGCCCTATCTCATATAATGAAGTATGGATCTGATACACCAGGAAAGATGGTGTTTTAAAATGGCCTCAATATGGTAGTTTTGACACAGAGATTTTGGATAATTTAGAGGTTAAACTTTTTAAGAAGAAAGCCCGGCCGGCAATGTTTGGCTCTTTTCGCATATGGCGCAAAGAAGCCAAACAGAGAGAAATGAAGTTAGCGAAGAAAAATAAACGAGAACGAGGTATGTCTATGGTACAAGCAGCGGTTGCGTTTAGGGATAATGAGGAAGAGCAAGAAAGTGAACAAATGCTTAGGGTGAAGAAGTTAGCGGTAGACAGATGTTACCCAGTTTTGCCGCATAAAGAACAGGAAGGAAGGGAAGATCTTGAGAAACATCCTTTAATGTCACATCTCTTGAATTCACCACCCCCTTATGCACAGAGTGCTACGGCACCACCGCCACCAGTTGTGATTGCACAACCCCCAGTTGTTGTGCCACCTGTGATTCCACCACAGCCAGCTCCTTTTCCGTTGGCTACTCTTCCTTTGGCGCAGCCTCCTCAGGGGCCGCCACCTTTGTCTCCTTCTTCGTCTGCTACTTCTACGCCTGTTCTTAATGTTTCCTCCATTCCTGCTATTGTTCCGTCTTCTCTTATTCTTTCACCTTCTCCTTCTGTTAGATAACGAATGACTACTGCAGTTACTGGTTTCTTTTCTCCTTTGTTGGGACAGATGGGTATGTCCCCTGTTGTTGAGCGTAGACAGTCACAGAGTCAGTTGCCAAATATGGATGAGTGTGCGATTTTGGACCATATGGCGCGTAAACGGATTACGTACGATATGCGGTATGATCTTGAGGGTGTTATGCATGTCTTCCTTCAATGGGAAGCACCGAAGAAGCGGTACGTTTGCGATACAATGTGTGCTTTCCTTGTTGAGAAATGGGAAGAGGAAGTAGGACAAGCTCCTGACATTTGTATAGTATACGTTTCGAGTTTGCGAAGGGAACAATTGTGAGTCCATCTGATGTTGAGAAAGCGGTTGCAACGTTGTTGTCATTTAGGAAAGTGTCTCCTTCCCGACAATTGTTTGAGTCTGATTCTTCAGTTGGGAGAAATGAATGGCAATATCCGATGAGAGAAGTTCCTCCGGTGTGGAAGGAGGAAGTGGCTGCTGGTCCAGGTAATGTTCCGCCAGCTGTACCGGCTCATTTTCAGCGTGTTTGAGTACATGTTCCGTGGAAACATGCTGAAGTTTTAGCTATTAAGCAGTCTTTGCCCGATCCACGCAAAAATCCAGCAGGGTACTATAAAGAGTTGACTCAAACTGTGAGTTTGTGTATTATGAATTTGGCGGACATCGACATGTTGTTTGGCAATGTTGTTCCACAACCTATTTGGAGTAAGATTCGTCATACGGATCATGCGGATGAATTAGGTGATACATGGGTTAATCTTAGGGACGCCGATAATAGACAAGTAGGCGGTGCTAAGCCTGAGGATTTGATTACTGAACTTCCTGAGAAAATTATTACGTATATGAAGACTTTAATGCCCGAATTGCGTGTCAATTGGGACAAGTTGTCTGCATGTAAGCAGAAGAAAGACAAAACGGTGTCTGACTTTTTCACGAGGTTCGAAGAGACCTTCGTAGATCATAGTGGTCAGGATATGGCTACGGAGGGTGGTCAGAGATTGTTTGTTGACAAGTTTGTGCATAACTTGCTTCCTGAATTGTGCAATAAGTTGAAGGATTCTGAAAGCGCTTGGGCTGTTTCCACGTCAGCCCAAATTTTGGCTACTGCACCGTACTATGAAAATAGGCGCAAAGATGAGTTAGAGAAAGTGGATAAGAGCGCGATTATCAGCAGCCTCAGCAGTATTCGAGAAACTCGCAAAGAAACAAGTCTTCTCAACAGCGTTTTCCGTATGGGCCTAATCAGTGTGCATATTGTAAAGAAGAGGGTCATTACAAGAATAGTTGTCCGGTTCTGTTACAACGCACCAATGGTGCTTCTGGTGTGAGAGGTAGAGGTGCTCAACAAGTGCCTAGAGGTAGAGGTCGCGGACAGACTGTACGTCCTTTGCCTCAGCAGAACTCGATGAATAGTTTTGATCAACAGCAAACTTCATCCGGTAGGACAACACAGTACTATGTGGATGATTACTATGTTGAAGGTGATGAAGCAAATGTTCATGATTGTTAGGACAGCCATGGACAAAGAGAGGGAGTTGTTTCAGTTCCAGTAGATCAGAGTGGACCTTATGTTGAGGTGATTACATCAGGTGTGTCAGAACCTTTTCTGTTGGATACTGGTGCTACAAAGAGTTCTATTATGCATGCTAAACTCCCTGGCGCACCTTTGTCTGGCTTTGATAATGTTTCTGTAGGTTTTTCTGGTGCCCCCGTTACGAATCCGATTTCTGCTCCATTGTTTCTTTCTGTTGGTCCGTGTAAGATCGAAGCACCCCTTCTTTTGACTACAGGTTGTAATGAGAACTTGTTGGGATTGGATTTGTTAAAGAGATTGTATGCAACATTGTATTGTTCTCCATCAGGAGTACATCTTACTTTAGGTAAGAGAGTGATCTCTCCAATGTACGTGTCGCAAGATTGCCTTCCATCTGAATTGTGTCTCTTACCAGATTCGTTGTGGGCTACTGGTCCGAATGATGTGGGTCTATTGGACATTCCTCCATATGTTGTGACACTGAAAACGAATGCTAAGTTACCGTGCATTCCACAATATCGCATCTCCAGTGATGGTGAGCGTGCACTTCTAGCGATTATTTATGATCTGATCGAAAAGGGTGTCATTGAGGAAACAAGAGGTAATGTGTGCAATAGTCCTGTTTTGCCTGTTTTGAAGAGAACTGATCCTTCACAGCCTCCTGTATTTAGGTTTGTCATCGATCTTCGGGAAGTGAACAAAATTGTTGTTCCACAATTTCCAGTTGTGCCTGACATTACAGCCTTATTGACTCTGATTCCAGCTTCTGCCACATGGTTTTCGGTGATTGACTTGAAGAATGCTTTCTTCAGCATCTCGATTGCCATGGAGAGTAGGGAAATTTTTGGATTCTCTTTAGGAGGTTGCAGTTTTTGCTTTAAACGTGCTCCTCAAGGCTATTGCGAGAGTCCATCGATCTATAGTCAAGCTTTGAATTCACAACTTGATCTGTTGATTTTACCTGATGGTGCAGCCCTTATTCAATACGTGGATGATTTATTAGTTGCTGCTGACACTGGGGAGATTTGCAGGGAAGCCACTTTGTCGTTACTACATCACTTGTCTGATTGTCATCACAAAGTTTCTCTCTCGAAGTTGCAATTTTGTCGACAAGAAGTAACCTACTTAGGTCACCTCTTATCGAAGGAGGGAAGGAAACTGACCCCAGAAAGAATTCAAGCTATTGCGAAAATGAATGTGCCTACGACACAGAGAGAAGTACGTGCGTTTTTGGGTATTACGTCATATTGTAGGCAGTGGATTCCTAATTTTTCTTTGTTAGCGAAGCCTTTGATAGCCCTTACTGTTAAGGATACTCCAAATCCTGTTCCTTGGACTGACGAATGTCAAACGAGCTTTTCAGAATTACGCAATGCGTTGTGTTCGGCTCCTGTGTTGGGTACTCCCGACTACAGTAAGCCTTTCACATTGTATGTTCATGAGCGAGAGGGATGTGCATTGTCAGTCTTGACTCAGCAGTTTGGCAATAAGCAACGTCCATGTGCGTACTTTTCATCGACTTTAGATCCGGTAGCTAGAGTGTTGCCGAGTTGTTTGAGAGCTACGGCGGCAGCGGCTGTTTCAATTCGACAGTCTGCTGGTTTGGTTATGGATAATACGTTAGTGGTCATGGTTCCACATGCAGTGGATACCTTGTTGAACCGTACAAAGACACAGCATTTGACTAGTGCTTGGTTGTCGGGTTATGAGCTGACGTTGTTAGCGAGTCATGTGCACATTAAACGATGCAACGTGTTGAATCCAGCCACATTGTTGCCGATTTTAGTTGAGACAGATGATGATAATGAAGAACAGCATGACTGTTTTCTGAGAACTGAAGAAGAAACGAAAGGGAGAATAGATTTGAGGGATACTCCTCTTTCTGAATGTGATGGTACTTAATGGGTTGATGGTTCGTGCTTTAAGTTGCCGAATGGTGATACGACTGCAGCATATGCTGTTACGACTTTGCATACGATTGTTGAAACTGCACGTATCCCACATAATTCAGCACAAGCAGCAGAATTGATTGCACTTACGAGAGCGTGTGTGTTGTCGAAAGGTATGAGAGTGACCATATATACTGACAGCCAATACGCTTTTGGCGTGGCTCATAGCTTTGGACGT
Organism: Lissotriton vulgaris; assembly: GCF_964263255.1. Lineage (NCBI taxonomy): Eukaryota > Metazoa > Chordata > Amphibia > Caudata > Salamandridae > Lissotriton > Lissotriton vulgaris. Next base: position 657,588,409 of record NC_141697.1, read on the forward strand.
TTGTGGCGTGAACGTGGGTTCTTAACTTCGCATGGAACGAAGATCCAGCATGGACAGTTGATGAATGAGCTTCTTGAGTCACTGACCTTACCGTTAAAAGTTGCGATTGTGAAATGCAGTGCACACAAAAAGGTTACTGATGATGTTGGTCGTGGTAATGCATTTGCTGATGAAATCACAAAAGAAACAGCAAAAGATGTAATGAATCGAATGTATGTAGCAGGCCCTGCAAGATGGGTTGGTGATGTTGGAATGTGTGAAGATACGATTGAGAGCGTGAAATCCATTCAAGCTGAAGCTACAGAGAAAGAGTTGAATGAATGGAGAGAAAGTAAGGGTAGATTGGATTCGAATGGTTGTTGGATTAATTTGTCAGAGCATCAGAGATGGTTGTTACCCGATGCATATGTGCTTCCAGTTGTCACAATGGCTCATGGAATGGCACATATTAGTGTGAAAGGGATTTGTAAGTTTTTGGCTCCAGTTTGGCAGAATGCTGGAATTCCAAAAATGTGCAGAAAACTTGGTGAAGAATTGCATGGTGTGTCTGAAATACAATCCTGGTAGAGGAACTCCAACTCCAGCTGGTCATTTTGCGCCTCCTACGTATCCGTTCGAGGTTTTGCAGCTAGATTTCATTCACATGGAAAGGTGCAACAATTTGAAATACATACTCGTTGTTGTTTGTGCCTTTTCCAGATGGGTGGAAGCATACCCCCTAAAGGACAATACTGCCATATCCACAGCTAAAGCCCTTGTCAAGGAATTCTTCCCTAGATTCGGAATGCCGAGAATGGTCTGGAGTGATAATGGAAGTGAGTTTCTGGGTCGAGTGATGAAGAAAGTATGTGAGGGGCTAGGCATCCGACAGAAGTTCCACGCTGCAATCACCCCCAATCAGCTGGATTAGTAGAATGCTATAATGGCACATTGAAGCTGAAACTAGCAAAGCTTCAAGCGAGTTCTGATCTTAAATGGCCTGACGCTCTGCCTTTAGCACTCCTAACAACGAGAATGACTATTCACTCGCGAGTGGGACTTAGTCCCTATGAGATTGTGTTTGGCCGTCCGGCCAATATATGGGGAGTGCCAAGGCCGAAAAAATATACCGAACTTGAACATCCTGTACTGCTTGATTATCTGTACGAATTGACGGCTAAATTGCGCGTTTTACACCAACAGGTGCATGATACTCTGCCTCCGGTCTCTGAAGCTCCAGGACATCCTATCGATCCTGGATCGTGGGTACTGATCTGGAATTTCCAGCGACAAAGAATGATCAGCCCCGTTGGACCGGACCTCACCTTGTTCTTCTTTCAACGAGATCAGCTGTTCGAGTAGAAGGCAAAAAGCACTGGATCCACGGCGTACACTGTAAGAGGGTCCCACTGCCTCTCCCGTACAACCGTAGGATCCAGGAGAATATCGCTGACTCTGACACTGAGACTGTGCCTCGTTTTCTGCCCTTTAGCGATGCACGTGTAAAAGGAACAATTTCTGAACAAGAAAGTGACAATATCTTGCAAGAAGCTGTGCCACCGTCAAGTCGATTGAACACTACAGAGCCTGAGCTCTTGTTTCAGGACCAGACAGTACATGGAAGAAGCCGTTATAATCTGAGGCCGAGAACTATGGACAAATAAAAATTCTTTTTTCTATTTTTGAATGTGCAGCTCTCTCATCTGAGAAACTTGCTTATTTTTGTTTTTTTCAACTGCCATCTGGTTCAGCTGCTAGGGTCCCGGTAGCTTAAGTCTTTGGAGTGCAGCTGAAGACGTTAGGTCGACAATTCTGGTTGGTCTAAGGGAGTTGCCCTGGACTGACAGAAACATTCCTTAGCAGAAACACCCTACTGCCGCGGGCAGCTACTTAGAGAAGATGGAGTTTTTCAAGATGGGGAGACCTGCCAAACAGATGAACTTTAAAGCCAGAATGTGTATATTAATGACAAGAAAACGATTTCTGATATTATGCATTTGTATGTTGCTTAGTGAAATTATGTTTTTAATAGGATATGTTTTATTCTCTTTTCAAGTGACCTTTGCACCCACTATACAGCCCGTATCTCCTCCTACTGTTTCTTCGCATTTTTTTCACACTCTGCCTGAGCATGAGTCCATTAGAAGATTACAGTTTATCAATAACTCTTTCATCCAGCTTTTGCACCAACACCAATTAGTAGTGAATACAACTAATTGTTGGGTGTGTGGTCTTATGCCACATACAACAGATAAAGGTATCCCATACTTGGTCTTACCGTTTAGCTACAATGGTTCTTTGTGGGCGTTTCAGACGATGAACAACAACAAACGCTACGGTGAGGTAGGACCCAGGGGAATATTTAGAGACCTAGCTCCGGACACGTCCCCCACGAATGCGAAACAACAAAGAAGTGCCAGAGGGTCTATCAAAGAAGTGAGGACTTACAGTGTATAAAGTACAGACAAGGGACAAGGAACGCCTAGAGCTGACCTGTGAATTATGGTGTATAATGACAACCTAAATAGATGGTCAGAATCACCCATCAGTCACCACTCGATACCGCCCTTTATCATTTGGGATATTTTCAACACCATCCATGAAGGTATGTATTTACTCAGTAATCAAGAGACCTGGATGTAGAGAGGTCTCTTAACTGAGCAGACGATGGTATGGTCGGCCACTCCTCTCGGCTAGTGAATGGTCAAGATGTGGTATGACTGGGGAAGTGTAGTGCTAAAAATGTGAAAAAGTAAAAATAATAGTGTGTGTAACTAAAATTGGATGAGGGAGCACAGAACAAACTTTATTCGGATGGTGCTCACTCCGCCAATGTTAAAAAATTGTTAAAGACAGTTAGAGAAAATATACTGTCTAGAGGTGGAACTGGGTCGACATGTTTCAGCAACCAAGGGACACAATTGTCCTTGCTTTCATCAGGACCTTACTAACAATTAAGTGCTACTGCATACATAAAACTAAATGATAAGTGACAACTAAAATAGGTGCAATGGACAAGTACAGAGATCACCTGCGGTATCCAAATGACACGTCTCGTCAATGACTCACAGGTTATGTCGTTCACATAGCTTGTAAGTAGTGAAGGCCTCACCCCACCTGGCAGTGGCTCAGGGATAAGAGTGAAGCACCGCTCTTTCCGTCCTTTCCTGAACCAACTGAGGAGGCCTCCCCAGTTGGTTCAGACGCCAACAAGGAAGTACCGACGGAAAGAGCGGTGCTTCACTCTTATCCCTGAGCCACTGCCAGGTGGGGTGAGGCCTTCACTACTTACAAACTATGTGAACGACATAACCTGTGAGTCATTGACGAGACGTGTCACTTGGATACCGCAGGTGATCTCTGTACTTGTCCATTGCACCTATTTTAGTTGTCACTTATCATTTAGTTTTATGTATGCAGTAGCACTTAATTGTTAGTAAGGTCCTGATGAAAGCAAGGACAATTGTGTCCCTTGGTTGCTGAAACATGTCGACCCAGTTCCACCTCTAGAAAGTATATTTTCAATAACTGTCTTTAACAATTTTTTAATATTGGCGGAGTGAGCACCATCCGAATAAAGTTTGTTCTGTGCTCCCTCATCCAATTTTAGTTACACACACTATTATTTTTACTTTTTCACATTTTTTAGCACTGCACTTCCCCAGTCATACCACATCTTGACCATTCACAAGCCCAGAGGAGTGGCCGACCATACCATCGTCTGCTCAGTTAAGAGACCTCTCTACATCAAGGTGTCTTGATTACTGAGTAAATACATACCTTCATGGATGGTGTTGAAAATATCCCAAATGATAAAGGGCGGTATCGAGTGGTGACTGATGGGTGATTCTGACCATCTATTTAGGTTGTCATTATACACCATAATTCACAGGTCAGCTCTAGGCGTTCCTTGTCCCTTGTCTGTACTTTATACACTGTAAGTCCTCACTTCTTTGATAGACCCTCTGGCACTTCTTTGTTGTTTTGCATTCGTGGGGGACGTGTCCGGAGCTAGGTCTCTAAATATTCCCCTGGGTCCTACCTCACCGTAGTGTTTGTTGTTGTTCATCGTCTGAAACGCCCACAAAGAACCATTGTAGCTAAACGGTAAGACCAAGTATGGGATACCTTTATCTGTTGTATGTGGCATAAGACCACACACCCAACAATTAGTTGTATTCACTACTAATTGGTGTTGGTGCAAAAGCTGGATGAAAGAGTTATTGATAAACTGTAATCTGGGTGATTCTGACCATCTATTTAGGTTGTCATTATACACCATAATTCACAGGTCAGCTCTAGGCGTTCCTTGTCTCTTGTCTGTACTTTATACACTGTAAGTCCTCACTTCTTTAATAGACCCTCTGGCACGTCTTTGTCGTTTCAGACGATGTTCATACATGCTATCGAACCATATCCTCCGCGTTCCACGAGAAGTAACTCGAGCAACAAAGCATTGGTAGTAGGAATTGCAAATATGAGCAGAACAATTGACTCGTATAGAACGATTCCTAGAGATGAGTTGCAAGCTTACGTTAGATGGAATGTAACAAAATATGGAGTTGCTTTGACTGAGAACCAGCGAGCACAGAGATCCTCCTCAATTTGGGTCGTACCCCATCAGGGTCACCTATGTCTGCAAGGTAATGGCAAGAATCCAGGAGCTCAGTTAGGGAGAAGTATCTGTACGGAAACGTATGTTTTTACGTCCCAGACTTCCCCTCCGTTTCTAGCAGCTAAGGGTACCTATTTCATCTGCCATGATAGAGCCTATACATGGTTGCCCCCTGACTTCTCGGGCACATGTTTTGTTTCGTTCCTGTTGCCTCCCACTTACACGGCAATGGCAGATTACCACAGGACCAGGATAGTTAGAGGTGTCGTGAGTAAAGAAGACACTGCAGGACAAGAATTTGGAGATTTTGTGAAGGGTTTTCTGCCGTTTTGGGGACCTATGGTTAACAGCAGGAACATAAAGCAATTGACAAGGGTGGTTGAATCCACTATAGTTGAAACTGCCGGTGCCCTTAGTAATTTGACGGCTGAGCTCCAGTCGGATCGCCTTATGACTCTTCAGAATAGGGTTGCGTTAGATGTCATACTTGCAGATCGAGGTGGGTTATGTAAAGTGATCCAATCAAGTTGCTGTATTTTCATCTCCGATAACGCTCCGACAGTTTACCAGTCCATTTCCAAACTGCATAAGATCTCCGAATCTATCCACCTGGATAAAGGGGATTGGTCATTGATGGAGTGGTTCTGGGAACTGATATCCGCCTGGGGATGGAAGATTCTGATAGTCATTGGGATGATCTTAGCCATTCTTTTTCTGTTCTGTCTGTGTGTACAGTGCGCTCCTGCAATATGTGGCCTCTGTGCTACATCGTGTGTAAGGAAACCTGTATCAAGAAATGAGCTAAGTAATAGGATGATGCTACAGCAGCATCTCAATGACTTCATGAATATAGACCTGGACTCAGATTAGCGTGAGTATAGGTTATTGCCTATGTAAGGGCAAAAGGAGGGTCTGTAGTACTGAAGATTTTGGACCCGTGTTATAAACATTGTCGTATCATGACGATTTTGGTATCAGCAGACTGGTAATGATTGAGATATTATGCACAAGCATTTCCGTCATGTTCGAGTGACGAAAGCACCCTGAAATCGGAGTTTTCGTCTTGAACCCTCGGGTTCCATTTTGTGAGCGGCAGCCATTTTGTGATTGCCTTCACCTAGGCTATATGACTGAAGCCAAGATCGAGTCAGAAGGACACGTATACCTTGGCTGACTCCTCTGTGACCTGGGCGAGCTGAGTCCACTGCCTGAAGCCAAACCTGTTTGGCCACTTCCTTTCCCAGTGGCCGAATGAGATTGGCATCCAGGTGCACATGTCGTAAGCCTTTTCATCATATACAAACTGTGTCTAATCTCACACACACCTGTCTCTGTTTCTTTCTTTATGACTTGCTTTACGATGGGGAGGTGCCCGTTTTTATTAGGGGTCCGTCGATATCTGATGGAAACACTGGGCCTTGCCGGATAGTTAATTGTGGGCTGAGCAAACTGAAATATGGGCTTGTCATCATGACTCTGCTTTTTCTTTGTAGTGGAAATATGTGAATGGTCAACTGTAAACTAAGGAATGTTTGCCTAAAGCATAATATTTTATATAAAAGAAGAAGGCTGGCTTTGTAAGATTGAGCAGTCTCCTGAGAACATACAATGCGTTGTACTTCTAGGATACCTGTTACTGGCTGCAGCTAATAAATACGATCTTTGACTTCACCTAGAAGACTCTGTGTTTCTGTAGTCTGAAACAGGAGAACTCGAAGTCTTCGGGTGTTGTACCCTGCCACCGCTGGGTTCTTAAAACCCGGTACTTCAGGGGGAAAGAACAAAGCTCCAGCAAAGTTCTGGGGGCAGGCAGGGGGGCAAGGCTGGGCCCAGAGCCAGCTCACTGGGCCTCCTGGCAGGGAAGCAATCCAAGTGGTGGTTGTCCTGGCGCCTAACAGTAACAGCCCCCCTCAGCAAAAGGGATCCTGGAAGAGAACAACATTTCATGGGGACACAGCCCCTTTTTATACATTGAATTCCTTTGTCTGGCTTCAGGGTGAGGGGAAAAACCAGTCGCAGCTGGTTTGTGAGCACTCCTGATGTGCTCATCCCCTCACTGGCAGGGCTAGGGTCGTTAGACGCACCACAGGGGGCGGAGCCAGCATTGTGTGGGGAAAGCCCAGCCCTATTCAGGACCCAGGTGCACTCCTCCCCAGCCATCAGCATGCTAATCTTAACACTCACCACCGGGCAGACCCATCATGACTCATGGAGCCTGGCACTCCAGCTAATCACACGCCAGCACCTTTACAGCACACGCACAGCCATGTCTAGAAGTGGCACTTCCACACTAGACACATACACACCGCATACGTCATTTCGCAGCATTCAATCACACGAGTCCGCACATACCAAACTCGAGCCTGCACACCCCACGCATCAGGAACTTCCTGGGACACAGACATTCCCCATGCATTCCTATGGGAGGGCAGGCCAACCTTACTCCACACACTCAGAGTGCGCACGCACTTTCCACTGGGACACAGTGAAAGTGCACAGAAACCAAAAATCACTACCACCAATTCACATTCATAAAGCAAAAAGTTTAGGGGTGAACCTGCCAAAAGGGCCAAGTCCAACACCTCCCTTTTCTCTCCCTCATATGTAAAATCCCAAAAAAAGAATGGTTTTATGCTTCTTTTACTGATATCAGCTTATTCATTTATGTTATCTATTGTTGATTCCGCTATATATTGCTGGTATGTTTGTACTCTATTACATGCTAATAAAGCTGTTAAAAAAAAGTAATCATTCTAATTGAAGAGTACTGCTGGGATGAGGGCAACAGATGAGTGGGCTGGGAAAAGAAGAAATGAGGAGTGGAAAGGGGAGGGGGAAAGCAGCACATGAGGGAGAACAACACAGGGGACATGCAAAGAAGCACACAAGTAAGAGAAAGCAACATGAAGCATGGGGGAGAGAGAGAACACAGGCAAGAGAGAAATACACTGAGTGCAGGGGGAGAGGAGCACACAAAAGAGTCAGCTTGAAAACATATACAGTGTCAGGAGTGCTGAAGCAAATATAAAACAGGCATTTGCACTGCAATAGGTATCGCATTACTAAATGCTTGAGCTATTGGCCATGCTATTAATAATGCAACGCCAATAATTCAAACTTTCAGTAATGCAAGACCTATTACATTGTAAATGCTTGTCACTTTGTGACAACACGTCAGTATTCATTCCACCCATTAGTTTAAGTGCCCTTTGGCCTCAGCTTGGCAATGTCTTCTGAATAAACAATAAGACAGAGGCAGATAACAGTAGGGATCGGAGATGAAAAACGGCCCCTTCAATATTCAGAACAACAAGCCCAGAGCTCAGATGGAAAAAGGCACCAAGTTGAACCCAAAAGCGGGTCTACAAATATCAAGACACCTCTCATCTATTTTTAACAAATGAGTTATGTAAATGTAGTTGAGCTTATATAGTGCACAGCTACCCGCAGTGGGTGTCCCGGCGCTTGCTTAGGGAACCCGTCCTGATATTCCCCTGTGTGATAGCCCCAGCGGGTATCCACAAGGTGAAAGTCAGGCATCCCGCCGCGAGGGGCCGTTGTGGAGATTAAGCAAGCTATTGCCCAGAGTGTGAACCCGTGAGTCGAGAAGGCACCGGAGCGAGAATTATCAAGTCCGTGGAATTTTTAGCCCAAGACCCGCCGAGGCGGGGAATTGAACCCTGGTCCAGGACCGATCTCAGCTTCCGGGTCTGCCGCCTCTAACCCCTGAGCCACAGTTCTTCACAGTTTTATCTGACATTTCTTTAGTTTTATATAAAACGAAGAAATACAACTTCCATGCTCGAATTTGCTGCATGCAGTGAAAGATTAGTGGAAACTTATGACTGGAATACCAAAGGGCAGACAGGCAAACACACACATCAATCATTCAAGGATCACATCACCGCCATCATTATAGTACCACAGCCCTTTTGTATCACTCTTATATTTTATATAGGAATTAAATATATTTGTAGAATCCCAATAAATCACAGCCCTATAACCATAAACCAGCATTTCAACAGTCTGGCGCGAGGATAAATGTAAAACATACCTACGTAAAGGTGGCCCTCATTAGTGACCTATGCTTTAAAAACGGCGGCAGTTTTGAACTTGGAAAAACACGCTGCATAAGTGATTTGCAAGGTAGGGACGGCTAAATGGATTCGACCTTTCCGCAGGCAATGTTTGTTCTAATATTCGGAAAATCAACAGTAAAAATCAACCTACCAGACCATAAAACAGCCCATAAAGAGGTAAAAAATAATACACTGATCTGTGAGGCCAGCACACAGAGCAATGCCTGCCTGATCAGCCCTTTTGCCAGTCCGACCCTGCACCCAAACAGCAATACTATCATATGCACTCCAGGGGGGCAGCAGGACCCCATATTGAGGGCTTGCCAGTTACGACACAGCTCACAATGTTAATGTTTTACCTCCTAGAAATTTTCTGTGCACCCCTTGTTTTTTTACACACATAAAGAATAGTTATAACTGGTGAATGAACATTTCTAACAGATAAATGTTATTTAAGGGAAAGGGTGTGGTTGAATTATGTCCCGGAGTATATTGGTGCCAGTATGTATTATTTCGCATTGTTTGGTTTAATGTATATGTACACAGGACATTGAGGGGAAATGGTAGGTTAAGTTCGTTCTCAATTCCCTGGCCCTTGAGCGGATATACATTTGTTACCACTATATGTGGAATCCACTCTAAACTAAGGGATAAATACCCTTTATGCCCGTAATATATTGTCCATTGTAGTTGCTAAACAAAGAAACCACTCTGTGGACATTTAAGAATAGGGTAAAAAGACATAAAGTAGTTTTACTGTAGTCTATTTGTCTCTCATAAATTGTCTATTAAAAATGTTGTGTGGGGTTGTTTGTAAAATCTGATTAATTGTTTTTTCATTTGTGTAAATGTTGTATGATATGTTTTTTTTGTGATATGAAAACTGGAAGACATTGTTTTCATTTTTCTATGTGACTAAAATGTGAAAATGTAATCAAAATATTAAATAAAGAGGTTTGAATAAATGAACCAAGATAAACATAAGTTGTAAATGTTTGCCTCAAAAGCTCAAATAATTTAAGCTTTCAAAGAATAGAGATTTAGGCTTACCCCCAGATGTGTACTCGATAACAGCCCTGCCTATTCTCAGTCCCGTGGGCCTAACTCCCCTTGTTAGGTTTCGCCTGGCGTCCACTGCGCAGCAGTGTTTGCGCAGGCGAAATCTTTTGTTTACCAGTACGGGGCTTTGTCCCGCCTCTCTCTTCCATTGGCTAGCTCCATAAATGGAGGCTAGCCGTTGGAAGAGAGATCTGCCTGCTATTCTCCGAGCAGATTCGTGGGCGTTCCGGAGAATTTTTCTCATCTCGCCCCTTTTTGCCGTCATGAAGACGTGGGCCACTGTGGGCGTGTACTTTTGTTTTTTTTTAACATGGATGCTTTTCCTCATTGCTAAGATCATCCTGGTCCCGCATGGTTGTATCCCACTATCTGTCCCCCAACCCTGTGAGTTAATGAGTGGTCAGATGGGCGTGATGTCACTTACGGTGCTCATGCTATGGTATTCGTGCAATGGTGTTCATGTTCGGAAGTGTGTGCGACAGCTAAAAAATGGCGGGTCTCGTGTTTACATTTCTTTTTTATATATAGCGTGAACTCCACCGGAAGACCGTGCGCTTTTCATAAGTATTGGTTATATTAGGACATGTAAATATAATTTTTGTAGGCACGGTGCGATTAATTGATTAGCCCTGAATCACAGGATGTTGAGCTAACGCCAAGACTTGCACCTGGTTCCCCAGTTCCAAAGTCGGCAGCTCGGGTCATTGCGCTACATCCTTGTGTTCCATGAAGCCTTGCGCTGCAGCTGTCCCCGTCTTGAGCGCGGTGCTTTGCCCTCTTTAGTGAGTGGCAGGACTTGTGGATTCCCTCATTAGGGGGGAAGCTGGGAAGCTGTTCTCCTGCAGGCTCCTTTTCTTTGTCCTTTGCCTCACATTGGAGGCCACCTCCCTCTGTCGGCCCAGACAGTCTGCAGGATTTCTCAGCCAGCCTTGGCAGGGGACAGGGTTCTTGGCAGAGTGTCGTTGGCAAGATTATGGGCACTCTTTTTGGCTGTATTCCTTCGGCAGGGGCATGTGAATAAAGAGGGCATTGTCTGCAGACTCTGCAAGGAAAACGTAATAACTTGCTTTGTCATTGCCATTCCACAGCTGTGCCCCGTACCTTACAAGCCTGATTTAATTCTCATTCGTAGCATGTGGCACCGCGGCACACAAGGCTCATGATTGGGACTTCCTCTGGCATTCGTTAGAGAGGTTGAGCATTGTGTGGTCGTGTAGTCTGTACTTCCTGGCCTTGGCGGAGCTGGCCTGCTACACACCGATGTACCTTGGGGGGATGCCTGCTCTGTGGTATCGGTTTCAAGAGCTATCACTAGTGGCAATGTGGAGGGTTCACTTTGATGAGCAGGTTGTGATGGGCAATGAAAGGGCTGACATCTGTGACCAATGTGACATTGTGGTGTATGAGAAACTGATATAGGTGATTCTAAGCAGGCCGCCCGATGAACGCTTTTCTAGGAGGCTCTGCCCCCTGGGTGCTCAGATGTCTGCAGGCCCGCCCTCACCGGCGTGCCCAGGTTTCCTAGCCCCACCCTCTCTGGAGCTTCATGCCACTGACGTCACCCGCATCTCTCTGGACTCTGGTGGGAGCCGGATGGAAGGGACCTGAGACCGGCCACGGCTGCACGGACGGGAAGTAGCAGGGGGCACAGCCACACGGACGCCCCCACCCTCACTACAGTAAGGAGCCGCTGTCAGATGAGTTCGGGCAGAGAGTTCACTAAAGTGACATACCGGGACAGGGTTAAACTGGAGTATTAGGAGGAGGGAGGCGAGTGTGTGTACAGCGCTACAGGGAGCAACATATACCCGGAGAGTATACACAGGGGCAGCGGGCACTGACAAACCAGGACAGTGGGCACTGTCTCAGAGGGTAAGGGATGGTCATCGGTACAGGACAGTGACGAACGTGCCACCACCCCCATACAGGGGTTAGAGACGTGTTTGCCTCAGTGGACAATGTGTTACTGGACCTGTGCCCACAGAAGGTAGTTATTTGGTTCACTGAACAGTAGGCTCTATGGCCAAAGTGCACCACCGGTTGATACAAGAGAGAGAGTGTAGAGTGCCATGAAGCGGTGGGGGCTTGTTTTGTTAGTCACGGGGAGAGTGGGTGTGTGTGTGTGTGGCTCTGGGTGTTTGTGTGTGTGTGTCTCTGTGTGTGTGTGTGTGTGGCTCTGGGTGTGTGTGTGTGTGTGTGGCTCTGGGTGTGTGTGTGTGTGTGTGTGTGTGTGTGTGTGTGTGTGTGTGTGTGTGTGTGTGTGTGGGTGTGTGTGTGTGTGTGTGTGGTAGTAATTGCTGTCTGCTGAGGTCGTCCGTAGGGTACAATAGGTCTCACATTTGCGAGAGATTAAGCTATTGGCAATGTAAATGACAATGCCATTTATTTATCTGTTTTCAAAACCAACACATAAATACACTTTTTTTCATTTGCAATGCCAATAGCTTTAACTTTTCCAAAGGCAAAACCGTTGCATTGTAAAGGCTTGTTTTGTAAACTTTTAACAAGTTGGCATTTTTTGGTCCTAATCATTTAGTGCCTGCAGCCTGTGTCCTGGGTCACATGACTAGGTGTATGTAGTTGGCAGTTGGCCTTTGTGTATTGCTCTCAGTGATACAAACTGGATCTAGGTGTTGGAAGGAAGATCCCATCTGTCAGGGTGGGAGATGCGAAGCCATTGCCTGCCCTAAGTACATTTCAAAAGACCGCCTTCAGTGCACTCAAAAAAGACTCTACACTACCTTTTGTCACCCCAGAGCCAGGGGCATCTTAAAAGTTTCGGGGGGCCCTGGGCCAAACATATTTTTGGGGCCCCTGTATGGAAAAGCTTTGAATTTATGATTTAATTTCAGCTCTTTTGTGCCTTCTTCGGCCAGGTCACTGACAGTGGATAGGCGCACTCACCCAAATTCTAAATGTGTTGCATCTAATATTCAAGGATAATGATGCGTGTTTATAATAATGTAACCAAGCAGCAGCTCACTAATAATATTGCAAATAATCTTTTTGACACCCTCCCATTTCTCATGCGTGAGGTCCTTTGTTATCTAAAAGAAACTATGTTTTTATGGATTTGCTAAAATGCTATTTAAAATAAGTTTAAAAATTATTCAAGTTCATTAGGGGCAAGACTCTGCAGAACAGAACTGGCTCTGTCATGGGCCCCCTGAAGAGCTGGGGCCCTGGGCCAGAACCCACTTTGCCCATGCCTTAAAACGTCTCTGCCCAGAGCCTTGGCTGAGGAGGAAGGAAATTCTAGAATCAGATGTGTGGTGAAGCCTAGAAGTTTTTCTTGCTTCAAAGCTGGCACCAGGTATACATACAGGACCCTCACCAACACTTCAGTACACTCCAGGACCTGTGGATGCTCTGCTCTCTGAGAAGATAGACTGGACCTACTCTCTTCATCCCAGGAAGAGTGATCACCTGTTCTGAGCTACAGGGACAGAACAAGCTCCAAAGGTCCCACTACAAGTGCCCATCCGACCCTCTGCACTGTACATGCCTGGAACTGCAACTGGACCTGCCGGAGTCCTGCTGGCCTCACCCGGAGCTGGTTCCTGATCCCCAAGAGGTGCCTCGCTAGGTCGTGGATCCTTGGCTGGCATCAGCTGAGCTCCTCCTGTTAAGAAAATAAAAAAGTCTGAAGTTCTGGGTTCTTTACACCCACAAATGGGCCTGTTCGCACAAAGATATTGCCACCTGCGATGACCGCCTATGCGAAGCTCCGGTGAACCTGATGCTATGTGCTGCAGTGGCCATGAGTGACAATCGGCACAGTAAGATCTGCACTGTGTGCTACAACGACGCTCTGCTTGCTGGTGGGAGCCTCCACCGCAAGCTGGACTATTCGCTCCGGACTTTGAGAAGGTAAATGTTTCAGCGAGGCTAACCTGGTCTCTGCATCGGGCCAGTGCGCCATCTCATTCGGCCTGAGCTTGTGTATTTCCCCCAGTCTAGTACAACCAGATAACCACGAGTGGCGCTTTGTGTTTTTTCGTGTAACACTTACCAAAATCTTTGAAATTGCATATCTCCTGTTCTACTAATTGGATTGTTCTCATTTTGGTCTCATTTTATTTACTCAACTTTACTCTATTTTACTAAGTAGTTGTGTTTTTATCTCAATACTGTTTGTGTGCTGCATAAATATGTTACACATACGCATGACTGATTTTGTGCCAAGCTACCCGAGGATTAACCACAGGTTAATTTAGTGACTTTTGTGGTTCACCCTGACATAGACTGTTGCTTGAGAACCGGGTTTCACCCCCCTCAACCAAAAGCCCAAGTTCTCAGAACATACAACTGCTTTCAGGAGAGAGTATGCATGTTCTTTAGGAATATAGTGTCAGGCCACACATGTTGGTTCCACTCTGACATGCTGTGAAATAAAAATGCGCAACCCCTTCATGACCTCTACAGAAGCTAGTGCTAGGGTTGGTGCTTTGTAGACACAGAGGGCGTTGGTCTCTAATTTCTCCTGCCATGTAAAAAGAGTGGTTGCTGTTTGTGGCCTGAGACAGCAGACATATTGTTTTGTGGCTGTACACTGTCAAACTCCAATATTTTAAACCCATCAGACTGACAAAAAGTAAACATGCACATGGGGGGTTTATTACAGCTTGTTTGAGTTGCTTTGGGCTCAGGATACAAACACAACAGCTGTATCGAGATGATACATATTAGTTTGTTCTCTGGATTTCTATTTTACCATTTGGTGTTTCACTGAACACCGCCGTGTTGCCCAGGCTCCATTCAGCAGCTGAGCGGAGAGGGCATTTTTTATGACTGTATTAAACTGAGAGCACTACAACGAACATCATACTTCCTTCGGTCTGCCTTTTGTGTGTCTTCCCAATTCTAAATTGCTGTCTTGGGGTTTAAAAAAGTGTTTTATATACCACGAACTAGACCTGAGACAGTGGGTATCAGAGCGCTTTACATGAGCACCAGTTTCGTTAGATGGGCACATAAAATTTTCTTAGGCACGGGGAGATTAAGTGATTTGCCCAGAATCACAGGATGTTGATCACCGCTGCCGAGACTCGAACCTGGTTCCCCAGCTTTGAGGTCAACCGCTCTATCCGTAAGGCTACCTCCATGTTTGGTTATTCCTATTTTTACATTAATGATGGATGTCTGTAGGGTTTCTGAGTCTCTTCTTGGCCGCTCCTGTACCCTCAACATCGGTGTCTTGCTCCTCCACGCATTAGTCCCCACTTCTTCTTCTGCACTTCCCACAAGCATGGAATCCATTTGAAACAACCGTCTCTTGGATACGCTTCCCTTCTTTGAGTTCAATTGGAGGACCATGGTGGGTATGTCAGACTCATTATATAATAAGGGATTTTGGCTGCCATTGTGCCAACTCTAACAACTATGGGCATGGAGTCCAGCATGCATTCTGCACAGCCCTGCAGGAACCTCTCTGCACAAACCTAATCCGTGCTCCCTTTCTGGTACCCCACTGCTGAAAGGCAAACTGCAGGCAGTGGCTCACAAAGCCACTCCTGTATTAGCCGCTGCCCGTGCAAGTAAGAGCGGGGGGCGGTAGGGCATTGGGGTCGAGTTGGGGGGGGATTCAACAGATGACCACGAGGGAAAATGAAATAAAAAAATTCCCCTCATTGTTGACTGACGGAATTCGCCCCCCCCCCCCCACACTGCCCCACTGCGCTTATCTGCACAGTCTGCGGCTGCCCTGTCCTCATCAAGAGTTTTTAGGGCCTCTACAGCCTTCATGATGTTATATAGAGCGGGTCTCACATGTGCTTACCTCCCTCCCAACCCCCACAGCAGTTCTGCCAGTGATTCGCAGTCCTGCAGCAGCCTTTTCCTCCATTACCTAAGGAACACCAACCTCTCCCTTCAACTGCTTTTGAGGCAACAGGTCAGAGGAAGGATTTGGCAGTGGCCTCAATCTTCTAGGGTGGATCATGTTTCTCTCTCCAATGTGCCACAGTGGCTGGTGGGAACAATCAGTGTTGACAGCCTGGCTGGGGAGCAGTGGGGCATGGGCGCCCACACGGAGAAAAGGTGGCTAGCAATAGGAAGAGGGCATAAGTGGGCTATAACCATGTAGCAGAATTTCGAATGGTGTGCATGTTGGAAGAGGTTGATGGGGTTATTTTTCCCATGCGTTAGGAACAAACTATTTGTGTGTGGGTTGGCAGATGTGTCTGTCAGAGTTTACTGTAATAGTAGGTCATTCCTCACCCCACTATAATACAGATAAGAGTCACATACCAGAGTGTGCAATGACGACACCCATATGGATATCAGTGGTGGGTAGACCCTGAATTCTTTTGGCAAGATCATGCTTTTGGGGTCCAACGCAGGTGGACATGTGCTGCAATGGAAAGCCACAAACAATTGTGTTTGAGCGAAATAGAAATTGTGTTCTGGTTGAGCAGTTTGCCTTTCTAAGTGCAACGTGACAAATGTGCTATTGTGATTGCAGAGGGAGGAGTGTGCTTCAGTCATTGATTGAAGGGTGTAGTAGAAGGGTGTGCGTGAATGAGTGTAGACTAACAGTTGTTTGTGAACATACAGGGAGCTGTGTGCTACTGTTAGTGTAGTGTGTAAGGTGTTTCTATGTAAGTGCAGGGTGAGTACCTATATTGGAGTCCGTTGAGCAGTGTGCTTTTATGACCACATGGTGAGAGTTATCCCAATGTGAGTACAGAGCAAGCTTGATTCCTGTGTGAGGTCAGGATCAGAACTGTGGCTGAGTGCGTGGTGAATGGTGTGTAATGTGAGTGAATTATTAATGAATGGTGTGCCAGAGGATGCGGTCTGCCTATATGACTCCTTGATGAGGTGTACCCCTAAATGGCGTCACTGTGAGAGGTAATCCTGTATGTGGAGATTGAGAGGTGTGCTGGGTTATGGCATGTCTGTTTGAGTGTATTTTTAGCAGTGAGCATGAATGAGTGCAAGGTGAGTGCTGTGCAAGTGTGAGTGCCAGTTGAAGGGTGTTGGTGTATTAGTGGAAGGTGAGGTGTGTACCTCTATGAGAGCACTAGCAGGGGTTAGCCTGACTAAGTTTTCACTGTGCAGTGAGCTTGATCGATTGCAGGTAGAGAGCTGAGCGAGACAGGGAGAAACGTGTACATATCTGAGTGCAAGTAGAGAAGGGTGCCAGTGTTGAAGTGCACCCGTATGAGTGCAGTGGGAGAGGTGTGCAGGTGATACTGTGCGGTGTGCTTGTGTGAGTACAGCATACTGGTGTGTTTATGAGGTGAGGTGTGTGTGAGTGCATAGCGATGAATGTGTCTGGCAGAGTATACTATAAGCAGTGAAAGGGTGTTTGCATGAGTGTATCTGAGAGCCATGCTTGTGTGATTGCGGTGAGAGGCGTCACTACGTGAGTCGACAGTGAGTGTTTTGCCCCATGTTAGAGTGGGGTGCAGCACTTGGAAATCATACTTGTATTCTTTGCCCTGTTTGTTCCTCTATGAAAAGGACTATTTTGGATGATTGTGACCAAAAAGATTATGGGCCTTATTATGAGTTTGGCCGCACCGGTGGTCCACTGCGGTCAGACCGCCATGGGACCGTTGCTGCTGCCAGGGATTCAATTCAATTCAATTCAATTCAATTAATTTATATATAGCGCGCTACATACCCAGAGGGTCTCAAGGTGCTTGGGGAAGGGTGGGGAATTATTTGTCGAATATCCCTTGTGTTCTAGCCATGGTCTGAGTCCCCTAATATACTGGTTGTGCTGCTTTGGCACTACAAAGCATATTTGGAGTTTCCTCAGTGCCACAGTTTTCATGGCGATGAGCCTGCCATGAAAAGTGATGGAACAAAGTGGGCCCTACAGGGCTCCTTATTGCCTCTGATGCAAGAGATGCATGCAGGGGAACACATGGTGTTCGCGTGTATGCATGCACCCCCAGATCCTCAAGGCCATGGACTTGACAGTTCAAGCTCTTGAGGAACTTGCATTCTGGTTCCAATTGTTGTGCCTTGATAAGGCTCACGTATGAGCCTTGGCATTGCCCCATTGCATGCCAGCCACAGCAAGACCGCCTGACCTGGATTCCAGTCTGAATCTGATGTGCGGTCTTAGTATGGCTTTGGTTGTGTGGCAGCGGGGCGCTGACGTGACTGCCCACTGCGACACCACCAAAATCATAATAAGGCTCTACGTCTGTAATTTCTTCTTATAAGAGCTCCTGTCTCCTCAGTGACCCCAATTAAAAAGTACACACCCTATGAAGCTGGCTTTTATCACCCTGTCGGTGTGTAAGGGTGATATACTTTTATATAGACATAAGCAATAAGGGGATTTCATACCTATTTTTTCACTTTTATTTTTTCTAGTCGCCATGGTAGCTCTACCCTAAGAATTTGGATGTCCCAGATTTCATTCATTCCACAAATTGTAAATTGTATTGATATGCTATGGGCCTGATACGCTATGGGCCTGATAAAAAATGCACCAGAAAATACCTATCTCTGCTGAAAATCTCTACTTGCTCAGGGGTCGGAATTTTCGAGTTGTTCGGTAAGTATCTCACCCAGTAGTTACTGAGTGAGATTAATTCACATGCCTCATTACATTTCTGCAGGTCAAACCTCATGGAATTTAACAGCTGAAAACGATCTGGTAATTACTGGGTCATGCAGATTTTGATGTCTGAGCACCAAAATCTTCACCTTATTCCTAAGTGCTGGGAAAAAAAGTTCAGAATAAGATGGTAGTTATTGCATCCGATAAAATCTGAATTCCAAGGTGTTGGAATTTGTTGGGTGCAATGAATACTGAAAGGCCTCCTGGGGCATTTTTAATCAGGCCATAAATATAGAACTCACCACAAAGGAATGTTGTGAGACCTTTCAATGTTAGAGTATTCTTTTTTTCATGTCTTTATACCAAATGGGCTACACTACATGCAGTATAAAATTTGTTAGAATCACTGGGCAGTGGTACTAATAAAAATCAGGGTTTCATTAAATGTTTGAGACAGGAAAACTTAAACTATTAAACTGGGGTGTGAACAGCTGGAGAAACATAACCTAAAGGAAGATCTGAGAATGGTTATAGCTCCAAAGGAAGAAGTTTTATTGATCATGAAGACCCCATCACACAGACAAAAGCTAAAAATATACATCATAAACCTTGTCCGGAAGAAAAACAACCCATTAAAATCAGATATGTAGTAATATTTTCAAATATGTATTTTTATTGCCCAGTATTCCTTTCAAGATAGAAAGGATCTTTGGGTAGTGGTCAGAGAACTCACAGGTGGTACGAAAATCACATTAACCACAGTGAATGAATCCGTACTAAATGGCACAGGTTTCTAAAGGCCCCTCTTACATTTGTGAGTGAGTATGCAGCAGGCACAGCATCATCCTTGGTGGAAGTCCTGTAATCTAGTGAAATTAGTTCTTCTCAGTAATCACTAGAACGTTCGAATAATCCTGAATGAGCTGGCAACTTTCTTTCAGATTGCAGTTAATTGAATTGAATATATAATTCTATGGCAGGACCGGAGGCTTCGGATTATGCCATTCTTTCTATTGCTTTATTTTCCACAGCAGCAAGAAAAAACATAAACAAAGTACTTTTCCCATTAACATCTGGGGAAAAAACAAAATCGAACATGAGTCTTATCACAGTGTCCATGCACCGGCAGCTCCCATCATGCCATGCTGTCGCTTCCTCGTCCTCTTTCTTCGCTGCTCAGCAGCAAGTTAAGTCGGTTTTTTCTTCTCTCCTGGGTTTGTGGGTTCTGTGGATTGAGCGTTTTGTCCCTTGGTCAGGCACTTGTTGTGTTTTTCCCTCTCACAGATTACCTTTCGATCGCGGGACGCTTTTGCGCTCCTCACGCGATTCTAGTGCCCAGTAGTGCGCGGTGCGGTAATCTCGCTGCTAGGGGTCAGTGTCTCGGCTGCTGCAGGAGCGCCGTCAGACGCTTTCTGGAGCGTTCTTGGCGCGCTTTTTCATCAGCGTGTAGCCTGTACCCGGCCACCCGGTTCTGACACCCTCAGGGGTCGCAATTTAGGTTTTCTCTTTGTTTCATTGACGTCCTGTTTGGGTTGTATTGTGAATTTGAACACCCTACGGGGTCGTAATTGTGCCGGTGTTCGGCATGGGAACGCTTCACCGGGTGGCGCCCCTGAATTTTGAGGGCTGCAGCGTTCCCAGGGGCTAATCCCCATAATTGTGTGCCTTTGGCCACCTATATCCCTGGGACCTCCCCAGACCATAGAGTGCCCTTCGGGTCAATTCCAGTGCCCTTGCCAGGCCTCTCTGCCCTTTGGAGCCTGATTTAACTCACTATGCAGAGGGAGTCAGACCAGTATACAGAGGAGGACCCTCTGAATTACGTTCCTTTGGCGGATGACTTTTACTAAGCGGTCGACGACTCGATCTATAGGGCTGTAGACCAAGCAACGGTACCCCTTGAGCAACGGCTCTCGGCGCGGTTGGATGAGGCGTACGGTAAGCTCGCTGCTCCTATTCCTGCGCCAGCCCCGGCCTCGGGCCCGGACACGTCCCCGCCTCCCCCTAAGAAACCTTGTACGGAGGGGGTGGACCCTACGGCTTTCGCGAGGGTGAAGAGTGCTTTTCTAGCTATGGAGGGGTCCCAGCCCCCTCAGGTTCTTCCCGCGGAGGTACCACCACCTACACCTCATACTATGTCTCCAGAGCCGCAGCAGGACGATGATTCTCCGGACTTGGAGGAGGAGGCATGTTCCTCCAGGTCATGGCTTCCATCTCAACCATCAACCTCCGCGGGTCCTTCGGACATGTTGGACCTGGACGATATCGTCCACCCCAGGTCGTCAGAATGGGTCCCATGCGATAAAGTGGCCCAGTATGTCGCAAATCGCCTCAGGAGGCCGGTGGATAAAGATGCCCGTAGCCGCCTTCGGGCGGAGTGCCCTCGACCCTACTTAGAGGGTAAGGTAGCCATGACTCCAGACATCGATCCGAAGATGGCTACCTTCCTGGCGAAATTCGTCAAGGATCCTCGGAAGGGGATAGACAGGTCCTGGTGTACGTGCCAGGACAAGCTACTTGATGCTGTAGGCCCCATGACCAAAATTCTGGACATGGCGGAGGAAGCCAGAGGTTCTGTCAAATTGGGCCCAGCGCGCCATCATTTTTCTGGGCAATGCTAACTGTGCCCTCTCTACGGAGAGGAGGAGGTCTCTCTTAATAAAAGTGGACCCCTAGTTGGGTGACCTCGCCTCGTTCGAGGCTGGAGCTGTGGCCCAGGGTGGGTTGTTTGGAGACCCATTTATCAAGGAGCTCGGTAAATTTGTAGCGACTTTCACCTCCTTGGACCGTGCTCAGTCCAACATAAAGAAGGTCTTCGCCCCTCGTGTTTTTGATAAGGCCAGACGAGGCAAGGGCCGCTCGTTCGGTCGAGTCGCCAGCTCAGACAGAGGACAAGGCTCCGGACGCGGGCAGTTTCAAGACAATGCCCGTTTAAACAACTTCTACCCCACCAGAGGGCAGAATTACAGAGGACGCGGTGGTCAGAGAGGCCACCAACCGGGCGGTGGACGAGGTGAGTGTGCTACCTTCTGCGAGCTTGCGGGTAGGGGGGCGACTAGCGCAGTTCTTCCCAGCATGGGCTTCCCTTACCAGCGATGCCTGGGTGCTGCAGACGGTGCAGGGCTTCCAGTTGGAGTTACATGGCCGTCCGTGTCAGCTTCAGCGTCCTCGCCCCATTACCTTTTCACAGCGCAATGCGGCTTTGGTGAGCGAAGAGGTCGCTGCTCTCTTCCAAAAAGGAGCGATTTGTTGCGCTTGCGAACACCCCACCGGTTTCCTAAGCAATCTCTTCTTGGTCGACAAGGTCAACGGGGGCCGTCGCCCGGTGATCAATTTAAAGGATTTCAACGAATGGCTGGTGTACCGCCATTTCAAGATGGAGGGGATTCACCTCTTACGGGATGTGTTGCGCCCATCCGATTGGATGGTCAGGCTCGACTTAAAAAACGCTTACTTAACGGTCCCAATCTTCCCTCCACACCGTCGTTTCCTCCAGTTCAAGTGGGACGATCAGGTTTACGAGTTCACCACACTACCTTTCGGGCTATCCTCGGCGCCGTGGTGCTTCTCAAAGGTGTTGCATCTGGCGGTGGAGGCCTTACGGGCTCAATGTGTCAGGATGATAGTGTATTTGGACGACATGCTGTTCATGGACCAGTGCCCGAGACGCCTTCGGTCTCAGTTGCAGTCCGCGGTCAACCTTCTTCAAGGTTTGGGTTTTGTTATCAACGAGAAGAAGTCCCTTCTGGTTCCCGTCCAGTGTGCGACCTTTCTCGGTTTCAACATAGATTTGGTGTCTTCGACCTTGAGTCTACCCGCCAGGAAGATGACGAAGATCAGGCACGAATTGCGCCAGACTCTGGCGAAGCTATTGATATCTTTACGTCACCTGGCGCGGTTGGTGGGCCTGTTGTCGTCTTCGATTCAGGCTATCTTTCCAGGGCCCCTCCACTATCGGGCCCTGCAACGCTTGAAGGCGTATCATCTCAGGAAAGGGCTCACATACTCTCAGCTAATTCCGTTGTCAGATGACGTGAGAGACGAGATGAGATGGTGGCTCACGCACATGGAGGCTTGGAATGGCCGTGCGATTTTTGGCTCAGCTCCAGACATTGTGATAGTCGGACGCCAGTCATTCAGGCTGGGGAGCCAGGTGCGGGGATTTCTCCACAGGTGGCGCCTGGTCCGCTTTCGAGCAATCTTTACATATCAACTGCTTGGAGTTACTGGCGGGCTCCTTCGCGGTGCAGTGTTGGACCAAAGACAGGGTGCAGTCCTGCGTCCTTCTCAGGATGGACAACGTGTCGGCGGTCCGTTATATCAACCATCTGGGGGGCACCAGATCCAAAATGCTGGCGGACCTCGCAAGAGACTTTTGGCACTTTTGCCTGGACCATCAGGTGTCTGTCACGGCGGAGTATTTGCCGGGGCGACAGAACGAGGTAGCCGATTGGCACTCCCGGAACATCCTAGATGCCAGCGTGTGGAAGCTGGATCCTCTTCTGTTCTCCAGGCTATCGGAATGGTGGGGTCCCTTCTCAGTGGACCTTTTTGCGTCCCGCCTGGATCATCAACTCCCGAGATATTTCAGTTGGCGCCCCTATCCAGCGGCGGAGGCGACGGATGCGTTCCTTCAGGACTGGTCGAACGAGCAGGGGTATGCGTTTCCCCCATTCTCGATGATAACGTGCGTGTCAGCATTGCTACGTCGCCAGTCGGCGCAGGTGGTAATGATCACTCCATGGTGGAGGTCTCAAGTTTGGTTTCCAGTTCTTCTGGAACTTTCCTGGGATTCTCCAATCCTACTCCCCCTCTCTCCTCACATTCTCCTCAATCCAGACGGAGCTCCCCACAGGTTGGTCCAAGAGGGTTCTCTGCGGCTGATGGCATGGAGGCTCTCAGGCGTCGTTGGACACTCCCGGGAAAGGCAGAAGACTTGCTTTCCAAAGCCTGGGCTGACAGCACGACCAAGCGATACAGATCTGCATGGCATAGATGGAATTGTTGGTGTGTGCGACGGAATTTTGATCCCGTGGGGGCAGCTGTAGTCCATGTCCTAAATTTCTTGGCCGAACTGGCTCAGGAGGGACTGGCCTACCGGTCGATCAATACCTTCCGATCTGCGATTTCAGCAGGGCACGACTTGGTGCAGGGTTCTCCGGTTGGGGAACACCCTTTGGTTTGTAGACTCCTGAGAGGAATTCGCCTCTCATTGCCGCCCGAACCTCGGTACTCCGTCCTGTGGGACGTCAACAGAGTATTGAATTTGTTCCTTTCTTGGCAACCGAACAGGTTCCTGTCTCGTAAGGAGTTGACTGCTAAGTTAGCTATGTTGTTGTGCCTGGTATCTTGCAGACGGGTCTCGGATGTGCGGGCTCTTGATATCACGGCCAGAGTTTTTTCTCCGGATGGAGTTTCTTTCACTGTAAGTAGACGGACTAAGACCCTTACTAGGGTTATTTCATACCCTGCATTTCAGGACTCCCCTAAACTGTGTGTTGTGCAGTGCCTCCGTGCTTCTGAGAATATGACTGATGATACCCGCCCTCCGGGTGAAAGACAGCTTCTCATTGCCCTACGGAAACCGTACAAGGCTGTTACTTCGCCAACGATTGCCCGTTGGGTGCGTTGGGTAATGCAGGAGGCGGGGATTGATACCAAACAATTTGGCGCTCACTCAGCGAGAGGAGCTATGGCCTCAAAAGCTTTTGCCCTCGGGGCTCGCGTAGAGGATTTGATGAGAGCGGCCGATTGGTCCTCGGACTCCACATTCAAGAGGTTCTATTTCAAGCCAGTTATAGAAGTAGCTCGGCTGGTTGTCGATAAGCTTTGAACTGGCATAATCCGAAGCCTCCGGTCCTGCCATATAATGAGAATTTGCCTAGCCTTAGTGCTGGTAAGTTCCAATTCTATTAAGGACTCGCAGGCGAGGATTATCCCCCCAGAGACTTCCTGGAAGTTGGCCCTCCCTGTATGCAATGTAAGTCAATCTTTTATGATGCTTCAACTGCTGATCTGCTGTTGCTCTGCATTGTACTGTTCTTCATTTGAATGATGACGCTCTGTTGGAACGGCCTAGATCTGATGGTGTGTTCTTTTGCAGGGACTGAAGGTTCCAAACAGGATGCGTGATTGGACCGGTATATGGGCTTCGCGCGAAGAAAGAGGAGGAGGAAGCGACAGCAGGGCATGATGGGAGCTGCCGTTGCATGGACACTGTGATAAGACTCATGTTCGATTTTGTTTTTTTCCCAGATGTTCATGGGAAAAGTAGTTTGTTTATGTTTTTTCTTGCTGCTGTGGAAAATAAAGCAATAGAAAGAATGGCATAATCCTCGCCTCCGAGTCCTTAATAGAATTGGAACTTACCAGCACTAAGGCTAGGCAAATTCTCATTCATATTTCAACCTTTGAGTCAGAGTAGGAACGTGGCTCCATCTTGGCTTCATGACTTATGACTAGGGATGTAACTAACAGGATTAAAAATGTTAATTGCCCTGACAATGGATTTGTTTCAGAAGCTTCCAAACTGATTGCAAACCAGTTTACCAATCTCAGTATTTAAATATTTGCACTAAATCCCCAGGATTTAGAGGAACGTGTGAATTTTATCTCTATCGCTGTCTAAATAATTTGCACTAAATCACCGGGATTTTACAGGGACTTGTGAATCTTATCTCTATCTGTTTCTAAATATTTTGCACTAAATCCCTACGATTTAGAGGAATGCTTGAATCTAATCAAGCTTTCCAACTTTAGACAGGACAGGGAAATTGTCTAGATCATCACATTTCAGAAGAAAGGCTGTGGGTAGTACTGAACAAAGCCCACAAAAATCCACTGAAAAAGCCCTGACCTCAAGGGCATTTGTGTCATGGTGGGCAAAATGCTGCACCCATTGTTTTAGGCTTTTTTAATGGTGCTGAAACGGATCGCCTGTGCCCCCAAAATTGCAGGAAGCAGTCACCACAGTGATTTTAATATAAAGTGTACATTGAACCTTACCTTCAGTGTCTTAGCAATGCAATAATAGATGGCTATCGTTACGCTGCTCATTGGCACTCATTTTATCGACCGACCTTGGAAGGATAAAAGCCTGAGGGACCTATGTAGATTAAAACTTGTGACAACAAGGTCAGACACAGATTCCATGGTTGGATCCATAAGTCCATGTACCCAGGAAATCTGGCATTCTGAAACCAGAAAAGTACTTCCAGAGATTGCCAGTCATATCAACTAATTTGATTTAAAAAAAAAAAATTTTGAAAATGTTTTAATTTTGTTGTTTCAATGTACAAGAACTCCATTATGTCGAGAGAATCCCTGAATCGGGAATCACCAAAATAAACAATGACTGCGTAATGAGTGCCAAATTGCAGTTGTGCCGCGTCGAACATAGGATATATTTATCACGTACAACAATGCATTATAATCAAGTCATGCAATGGCAAGTATGATACAATATAGCTTCAATGTATAAAAGTCATAACTAAGAAATGGAGGGGGCATGGGGAAGGCAGTGACATGACAATTAGGAAGGCGATACAGAGCAAGGATAGTTTCTCACCTAACAGATAAATAGCAGTGTGGGCAGGACAGTGAGGTGTTCTGGCTGTGTATCTCCATTGTGTGGGTATGCAGGGAGGAGGGGGGATGCAGGGCCGGACTGGGAACAGCAACATGCTCTGGCCAATTTCTGTTCGATGAGCCGCGGGAAGGGGGGCGCTAATAAAAAGCACCACTCCTACTTTTGTTATAGGGGGCCGATATTGCAGCACTTTTGACAAAACTGCCCACCACAGCCAGAAAATCGCCCCCACCCATCAGGCACACAGGGGAAACGCCCGATGTCCGCTACAGCCAGTCCGTGCCCTGGGGCAAGGGGAAAGGCCACGGGGTATATACATGTGATAGTGCAATGTTAGGAGCGTGTTCAGAAAGGGGGCAGGCAAGGGATTACCGTGCGATGTTGTCGGGTTCATGGGGGAAGATCATCTGGGGACATTAGCTGTACAAATTGGGTTCAAAGTGTATTCCACTCTTGGGATATGGGGCATTTAAGAAGATCTCACATTTGTAAAACAATGATTCCTAACAGTTTGGCAAACCATGACAAACAGTCTGTTTGGCACAGTTTCAAATTACATTTTCATATTTTGCTTAGAGTCCAAAAGAGACGCAAGCTCTATCTCAGAATCCTGCAGTGTAATGTCTTAAAGAATTCCAAAATCTTGGGGAATTAGACAACGCCTCACAGCACCTTTCTCAACCTCCACAGCTTTTTAATTTATATTTTAAACCATGGATTGAGCACATAAGGGTCTATGTACCTACATTTTCATAGCAACTGATAACAAAGTGCCAACAGCATTAATTTATGTGGTCAAAGTCATTAATGAATCCAGACAATATCATACTATGCACTCCATGTTTGGCAGTTGACATTCCCTCAGTGATAGGAACAACTGAAAAGTAATTCCTTGGGCACTGGTTTCATCTCATTGTATCCTCCTAGTTTGTCAATGTCAATAGTGGCTTTTGGGCATTATGTATTTATGTCTGTTTATGGCCAGGAAAGCATAAGCCAAGATGGTATAACTGAATAAGATGTGCCCCTTACCGAGTAGGCTCTTCCAAGAATTGTACGTCTTGATCATCTCTTTGGTTTCGGCAAGGAAGCATAGTCATGTTGCTTGATATTTTAAAGTTCCCTTGGACGAAAGGTAGCTTGGGAATTCCTGACCTTTTCTTTTACTATGTGGTTGTACAGCTGCAACACGTGGCTCACTGGATCACACAGTTGCTGTGAAACGAGGTTGCAGGCTGGATCTCATCCTCTTAATTCTTTGCCAGAAGTCTTCATGTTGGTAGCTCAGACAAGTTGCTCTCTTTAATACATTGCTGTTCAGATGGCAATCGTGTGTGTGTGTGGGGGGGGGGGGCGGGGGGACTGGAGAGACAAGCCTACCCTAACATTCAGCTATGGGCATTGACGCCCTTTACAGAGATTTGCATGTTTGTCCAGTAGTGGAGAGATGGGGGCAGCGAAGCAGTGGGGACATTTAATGCTGCTCTGGTCTCAAACAGAGGGAGGGATATAACTGTGGCTCATGACAGGTGCTGATTAGCACTATCTGATTTAGACTGGGGGAAGGCGTATGCCCAGTGGAAGACCATTTCTCCTAATTTGCACATCCAGCTATTCCGGTATAATTTTCTCCATATGATCAATTTCACCTTGAATAAATTGACTAGAATTTTCTCTGGGAGGACTTTGAATTCCCCTAGGTGTAATGTGCAGGGAGAAGACTTTATCCATATGGTTTGAGGTTGCCTGCAAGCAATCACATTCTAGGTCTATCGGCCACATGCATCATTGCACCCGTTTGCGATTCCTAAATTGCGAAAAATTAAGGAATCGCAATTTGGAAATCGCAAACTGCAATGCATGAAAAATTCACATTTTTATTTGCAATTCGGTATTTTTCCTTAATTGCGATTCACAATTTGCGAATCGCAATTAAGGAAAACCCTTCCCATTGATTCCTATGGGCCAAAAGGCCCATAGGAATGAATGGGAAGGCATTCACATTTTGCGAATTTCAAATTGCGATTCGCAAAATCTGAATGCAATTTCAAGGGTGCAGGGGGAGGTCCAAAGAACCCCTCCCTGCACCCCTGAAATGTAACTTCAAATGCAATTTACACACACACATGCCCCAAGGGGCATGTGTGTGTGTAAATTAAAACTTTCAAAAATGCAATTTGTGCATATTTGAACGTTTTCAGTAAATTAGCATGAAGTTCACCTTCATGCTATTTTACCACTTCCAAATTGCGAATTCGCAATTAAAAAATGATCATGCATTGCATTTAAGAAATCTGAAATTGCGATTTCTTAAATGCAATCGCAATTTTAGGAATCGCAACATGGTTGCGATTCCTAAAATTGCGAAATGCATGATGCATTCCAAATTAGTTAATTGCATTCGCAAACGGACGAAAATTGCGATTCGCACCGTTGCGAATGCAATTCACTTTGATGCATGTGGGTGTATGTGATCTAGAGCTTGCTATTGTGACCAATGATTTGCTGTTCTACTGAATAAAACATTGCTTGTTTGGCATATTTCCCACTACATCTTCAATGCACTGGGCATGGTGTAAGCTAAGTGCAGAATAGCAATTCACTGGGTTTCTGCTAAAAGCTCCAGTCATGAGGATTGAAAAAAGATTTGCTTGAATGGGCAGTAGCAAACAGACATCATCTGAAGGTCACAAATTGGGCAGAACGTCTGGCAGACGATATTACTGAATGAGTGGAGATGCTTGCTATGTTAATAAATCTGAACAGTACCTTGAATTGGAATATGTTATTTTGACGATTTCACCTGAGGCCTACAATATGATTATAGTGCACTATGTTAACGGGGGAGCTGGAGCTTGCAGGGTGAGGGTTATATCTAGCATGTTATGGGCATTGAATCTATGGGTGGGATGGGATATAGTACTAGCTGTATTGTCCTCCCCAGCCCGGGTACTCGCCAATGACTATGCCACACATGGAGCTTAGCATAACATGCCTTTATTCTTCTGTGTGTAACTGCAAATTCAACATTCTAAATCAGCCTTCCTTGCATTCCACTCTAACACTTAGGTCACAGCTCTATGGAGTCCATCAGGAGCCAAAAGATTTCAGGTATTGCTAACTCGCAAGACACTACACTAGCTACTGTGGAAAAACAAACACATGTATTTTATTGTGTTTCAATTGTATTTGCTTTATGTTTCTTTTGTTTTCTGCTACAATGCATTAGAATATATTTTAACATATTTATTTATGTCTATGGCTCACATTGTTTTCTGGAATAGGCACCCCTCATGTCTTATCCCAATGCAATCATGACATCAGTGTCACTACCCCTGACATCATGTCTTATCCTAGCTCTGGCATCAGGAGAGAAAATGCTGCAAGTTTAAATGGGCCATCAGTGTAAAGGAATAAAGCAACTCGCTTGACCCAGTCTTGAATAACTAACAATTACCATCAATGGGCATTCTAGAACGTTCCTTTGTTTGATGAGGTCTGCTTGGGTTTTAAGAGGCAGTGTGACCATGTTCACTGGATGGGCCCTGTATTTAAAAGTATAAGATTGACATGTGGGAGTACATATATCCAGCTGTCCATCAGCAAATATTCATCCTCTCATTGCTAATGCAGGTCTTATATGAACTTCTAGGATAGATAAGATGAAAACATGGTGGCAGATTTACAAGCCCCTTGCGCTGCCAGTGCGTCATCACTGGCAGAGTATTTTCCTGTCCTTTATTTCCAAGGACATGAAAAGCCACCCTGCATGGCTTTTCCTGTTCTTGTAAATACGGCCCCTTTACCCGCAGCACTTTGAGTGGGTGTTGCTGTGGTTGTTCCCATGCAACACCCATGGAACCAGACACATTTCCAGATTTACAAGAAATTGTAAATATGGAAAGGCATCTAAATGCTATGCCCCGCAGGGGAATGCGTAGGGAGGCGCAACACGGAGAAATATATTCATTTCTCCCCGTTGTTTTCCTCTTTCTGTGCGTGCTGCATTCTGCAGAACACATAGAATGAGGAAATAACCTCTGATTGTTTAAGTACAGGAAGGTGTCCCTTCCTACACATTAACAATCCTTTAAAGAAATGAAGTTTTTTGTTGTTGTTTTAAGTTTCAAAAACCTTTATTGACTTATTGCACGGTACAACAAATGTAAAAGAAGTCACAATCCAAGCACAATCGTCATTGATACGTGCAGTGCACTTTCCCACACAATTATGTATACGAACTAAACTTACCCCCTCCCCAACCGACCTGCAAGACAGGTCAAGAAATAATACAGAGCTGTCCAGTCCATGACAGTACAGTCTATTAGCGTATGTGGATAAGCAGCAACACATTGTGACTTGCATGAGGTCATAACAATATTTTGTGACAGGACATCACGAGTAAAGGCGCACAGCATCTCACCACCCTCATTCCTAACAATGCTAAGTGCAACAGGTAGGGCCTTGTCATATCCAGTTAGAATACCACAGCACCCTGTTCCGCCAACTCATGTCTCATGTGTTTACTCATGTGTGGTTTAGGGGTAGGTCCCAGTCCCAGGTGCCTCCTGCGCGAGAAGATATGAGGTGAGTGTGCCCCAGATGTCTTTCGGGCGCGATTTGGTGGGAAGTGTGTCTGCGTAGTGGTGCATTTAGTCCTGCCATGTAGACATAGTGTGAATCCCGTCCTTAAAAATAGGAGCACGACCTCTCCCCCACCTACACGCCACCTGTCGTTTCGCAAGCAGTAATCCCATTGCTAGGAACTTTTTGTGCACTATTTGGATTCCCTGGGTCAAGCCCAGAAGGGCTACGAGCGGGCATGGTGATACCTGGGTAGCTATTATGGTCGATAACCCATGAAACGTCTGTGCTCAGTAGGCCATCACCTGGGGCAATCCCACGCCAGGTGTAGAAAACCTGCTCCCTCCAGACCACATCGCGCACATATGTCACTGTCCCTAAGGCGAAACCTATAGCGCCTGGCTGGAGTATGGTATAGGCGGTGCAGAAATTTGAAATGGATGAGACGCAACCTACTGTTGCCGGTCACTGCCCCCATTTGCGCACAGCTAAGCTCCCATTGTTCATCTTTCAGAGTAACATTCAGATCTGTGTCCCATTCCTGCCTGGCACGAACTGGGTATGAGGACGGTGAATTTTTTGTGTGATGATAGAGGAGGGATATGATGTGCAGAGGGTTATCTGCTTATAGCAAGGCATGTAGTGGGACAAGTGTATTAGGTCCCTCCAGGAAGGTGGGAGTCACAGCCTTTACACTCTGCCAGAGACGGGTATACATAAATGTGTCCATTGTCGCCGGCTCACAGGTTTCAAAAAATTGTTCCTTGGAGCGCGATTGCCCTCCTATATAGAGATCTCCCCAGGTACTCTACTTGAGTTTCTCTAGCATCTGTCGACATATCCCCTCATAAGTGACTTGCAATAAAGGGCTTCGTGAAAGGGACACCTTAGGAGAGTACAGCATAGGTATCTATAGCTTGCAAGCTATCCGTTGCCATGCCAGTATTGTACAGTCTACGGTGGATGGGTCACGTTCACACTTCTTCACCGCCTTAAAGAGATAGCACGTTGTGGGTGTCGGGCCATATAGCCTTCCTCCACCACCAAATGAGGCATAAAGGGTGGCGGGTGAAACCAATACGTAGCAAAATGGGCCTGTGCACAGTAGTAATAAAGCTCAAAATTGGGGACGTCATATCCTCCCTTGTGTTATGGCAGCATCAAAGTGGTCAGGTTTAGTCGCACCTGTTTCCCGCCCCATATGAGCCTTGTGAGTTGAGTGTACTGAAGAAAAAGGTCCCGGGATAATAAGGTATATTAATGAAGAGGGGCAAAAGTTTTGGCAATAAAACCATCTTAATTAAGGAGATTCTCCCTGCCATGGAGAGTGGAAGGCTTATCCACTTAGTGATGGTGTCTTTAATTTTGTCTATGGTTGTGCCATAATTTAGCCGCATGAGCGCATCCCTGCCTCTAGTGACACGTATATCTAGGTATTTTATCTCGTCCGTTTCCCAAACCAGGGGATAGTCCAGTTGGTGCGGTGGGGTATTTTCTGTAAGGGGAAAGACCGCAGATTTAGACCAGTTGATTTGCACCCCAGATATGGCTCCAAATTTGGTTATCTCACGAAGAATGGGGATAAGATTATCATGTTTTATTTTAACATAAAGCGTCATATCATCTGCGTATAGGGAGATAAGTAGTTGCCTAGTCTGGTAGATTAATGCTTTATCGTTATGGTGCTGCCGAAGTTTGGTGGCTAAGGGCTCGATGGCCAGGGCAAATAGGATGGGAGAAAATGGGCAGCCTTGCTGTGCGCCTCTGGATACAGTGAAGGGAGAGAATTTGGCCCCGTTCAGGAGCACTGAGGCCAGCGGGCGGTTGTGTAACAGTTGGATCCATTAGAGGGAGGTAGAGGCATCCCCATATATCCCAGTGTGCCTAGTAGGTAGTCCCATTCCAGGGAGTCAAACGCTTTGGTAGCGTCTAGGAATACAGCGATTACCGAGCATTTAGGGTCAATATCTTGCAATACAGCGGCAAGGGTTCGGAGATTATGTGATGTGGCTCGACTCGGAACAAAACCAGCCTGGTCAGGTAACATCAGGTGCTGCATCAGCAGATTGAGCCTGGTCGACAGGACTTTAGCTAATATTTTAGTATTGCAATTTAAGAGAGAAAGGGACCGATATGAGTCACAGTAGAGTGGGGACTTCCCCGGTTTTAATAAGGAGGTTATAAACACCTCTCGCATCGTCATAGGCAGTTTTCCTTCCTCCAACGCTGCATAATACACCTCCTTCATGATTGGGGTCAGAATTGAGATGTAGGTTTTATAAAACTCTATTGGCAGTCCGTCGGACCCCGGGGCCTGTCCAGACTTCATCTGCATGATAGCTTCTGTAATTTCATCTAGTTCCAAATCTAGATTTAGAAATTTCCGCTGAGTGTCCCCTAACCAGGCAAGGGCAGTATCTTCAAAGTATTCGGGCAAGTTGAGAGGGGTGCCTCTTTGGGAGGAGTATAAGTTACTATAGTAGTCCCTAAACGTGTGCAATTGATCAGGAAATTTCCTATGAGTATTGTCTTGTGCATCCTGTAGCTCCGTCACATAATTGGAAAATCTAGGTGGTCTGATCGCAGCTGCCAGAGCTTTCCCTGGGCGATCCCCCTCGCCATAAACCTGTGCCATATGGTGTTTCCCCCGAAACTTACCTTCCCTATCAGCAAGATCTTCGTATTCTGTAAGCTTGCAGCGTATGGTGGCTCTAATGTCACTCCCATCGGAATCGGAACCCAGCCCGCTCTCCAATTGTTTGAGTTCTCTTTCCAATGTGGATAAGCTATTGCACAGTGATTTGAGAATGCCCCCGCTCTTAGATATGCACCAGCCCCGGGCCATGACTTTGAACGCCTCCCAAACAGTTGTGATACTAGGGACAGAGTCTGGTCAAAAAAGTCTTGTATGTCTTGCTCCAGTTCAGTTTTGAATGCGGTGTCCTGAAGATGCAGTGGGTTAAGGCGCCAGCTATTGTATGGGGAGTGGTTGAGGGGTGCACGCATCTCAGCGACGACCGGGGAATAGTCAGAGTGAGTAAGGGCCAACTTGGTCACCCGTCCCAGCCAATGCGCCACACCCGTGGACACAAACAGGTAGTCTAGTCTGGCCCAAGATGAGTGGAATGCCAAAAAGTGTGTACCGTCCAGCTGCATGGGGTGTTTATACCTCCAGGAGTCAAGCAAGTAATTCTCGTCAATAATGTCAGGTAGCACTCTCTGGGTGATTGTATAGTGTGCTGGGGAATCTCGGGACCTATCCATGTTGGGGTGCATCACTGTATTAAAGACCCCGCCCCAGATGATGTAGGTAGTACCTATCTCCTGAATTCTGCCCCATAAGCGAAGGAGGGCCTGCGAGTCGTCAGTATTAGGTCCATAACAGTTGGCAAAGGTCACATCATAAGAGTGAAATCTACCCCAGAGCAAGCAGAATCTACCTTCTGCGTCAGTTTCTGACCTGCTGGATACGAATGCCACCCCCCTCTTGACCAAGATGGCCACTTCCCGGGAGTACGCAGAGTACGATGCAAAACAGCGGTGCGAGGCCCACCTCAAGGCGAATTGGGGAGTAGTGCCGGGACTCAAGTGTGTCTCCTGTAACATGGCCACTGTAACGTGGTGCCTATCTAGGTAACCCAGAATCTGTTGTTTCTTCATAGGGTTGTGAGGACCTCGTATGTACCAATACACTACTGTAAAACTATTGATGTCTCGTGTGCTGTCAGCCAATGCACCATGTGTGACATTTAGTATGGACCCACGCAATGATGACCCCATTGGATGGAACATGCTGTAAGGCGGTCATAGACAAAAATCCACCCTCCACCCACACCGGCTCCCCCAACTTGCCGGGTATAGGACCACCTCACGAAAAAACACCATAAATTAACTTCTTATACCCCTTGTTTACGTAACTTCTGGGGGTACGCCCTCACGGGAACACACTAGGGGCGCACAACTCGCCCTCTTCCCTCCATATTCTCACCCACCTACTACATCACCGCTAGGCGGGCAGCTGCGGCAGGACTGAGGCAAGTAGCCAAGCCATACATTCTACCAAACAGTAAGCATACATATACATCACCAGCGCAGTTCAGTTCGTCATGGATAAAGCGTCAATGAAAGTTCCAGCAAACACCAATGTTAGTTATGCGATTCTGCTTGGGTCCATCCGGGGCGACGGGGACCTGGAGCGATCTTGTGCTTCTGACTCTGTGGTAGCCGAGTGGCGCTGGCAATGGATGTAGTCCTCAGCCTGCTGTGGGTTCAGGAAAAAGTGTTGCGATCTGTGATGGGTTATCCTCAGCTTCGCCGGGTACCGCATGGCATAGGGGATTTGCTGCGACTGTAATCTTTTCTTGACAGTAGCAAATTTCTGCCTGGCGTCCTGCACTGATTGCGTAAAGTCTGGGAAGAAGGCCAGTGTTGTGTTCTCGTAATGCACCTGTTTCTTTTCTCGGGCAAGGCGCAGGACCGTATCCCTGTCCCGGTGGTTTAAAAAGCAGGCTATCACAGGCCGTGGCGATGCCCCCGGGGGCGGGAGGGCCACCAGAGTCCTATGCGCTCTCTCCACCGTGAGATGTACTGAGAAGGATTCTCTGCCCAATAACTCTACAACCAGTTTCTCAATGAAGTCTTCCATGTGTCCTATGTTTGTAGATTCCGCCAGACCAAGGATTCGAACATTATTTCCTTTGATTTCAAAAGTTTTTTATTGGTTGTTTCAGCATAGACATAAAAAAAGTAAATCCATTAGCATAATTTGAGTCATAAATTTACGAATCAGAATTACTGTACGCTACAATATATCATAGTAAATGTCAGTACAAAAGTACATGGCTGGCATCTAGCCTAGAACAGTAAAGCCCGTAACTCATATTCAATAACAATTTAGCAACAGACATTGTAATTCAGCAGCATTTTACTCATTCATTTAAGGACAATTTTCTTCGATAATTAATAGTGCAATGAAGGTAGTCGGGGAGCATATGTTGGTGGGTCGTGGACGGTGTGAGGGCCATTCTAAGGTGGCTTATGTGACGTGAAGTAGTTATCAAGAGTCGACCATAGTTTTCTCATGGGAGGGCGCCACGGTGTCTGAAGGAGTGCAATATTGTCTGCTCCACGTAAACTGATTATCCAGTTCAGCCACACTGCGTAATTGGCCTTGCTGGTATCTTTCCAGTTGCTGAGGACTGTCTTAACCGCTGCCGAGAGGAGGAGGTCAAGTAATGCTCTATCATCTGCTTCAAGGGATGGGTCCTGGGTGAACCCGAAAACTAGGTAAGGGAGCTCTTTTACCGGTGAGATGTGGAAAAGCACATTATTTCTTTGAGACCAGGACTCCAAATCCTCATTTTTATCAGCAATTACCTTAAGTAATTTGTCCATCCGTGACATCTGGATTTTGTTCGTTGTAGCACCATCCTCTAGATCAGACACTCTAGTCTTGACTTCTTTTAGGCGTTGCTCATGTTGTCCCAGCTTGGTGACCACTGACTCCATCCGCATGTTCATTCTATCTATTTTAGCATCTATGGACGTAAGACTCTGTTTCATGCCAAGCAGGACCGCCTTCCAGTCCTCTTCAGGCGTGTCCGTGGCATCTGATTCCTAGTGTTCCTCAGAGCACAACCTGGGAGTCTTATGCGCTTCGAACAGGATTTTTGTCTGCTTGCTATCGGTACGCCCCATGGCGCAAGCAGCCATGCAGAACAGGGGAGTGCAAAACGATGTCCAACAGCACCCTCTACACGTAAATGTATATTAGGAAAGCAATACTACAGGTCTCAGGGGAGGCTGAGCAGGTGGTACCTGCGCAAAGGTTGGGGCGTCCGGCGGTAGTAGAACCATGCGTCGTAGCAGCGGCAACAAGTTTGAGTCTGCACGGTCTGTGGCACTGAGCAGTCTAGGCCCGCTAAGGTTATATGCTTTCTGACCCCACTCAGCGTGCAGCTAGTGTCTAAGATCCAGGTCGATGTCTCCGCAGCTAGATTTTCAGGCACCAAGGGCAGTAAAGGGAGAGTTAAAAAATGGCTGGAGAAGGTACTGACCACACCAAGCACAACTCGGTAGCACCGGGTACACCATGCACAACTTGGTAGCACCGGGTCCACCTCTACACGTGTATTATCGCCTCTCCCCAGTTCCGATCAGCAATGTCCCTCACAACTGTAGGGCCTCACTCAGCACACTCAAAATGGCCGCCCTCGACAGTGCCCATGAAGCCTTTAGAACATCCAGGGCAGGGAGCGAGCAATATGTTCTCTTCTGAGTAGGGCTATTGGGGCAGGCGTTATTTGAGCATCAGTCCTTGCAGGCAGCATGTGGGGCAACCACCAGCTTTGTATAGCTCCTTGCACTGCCCGCGGCAGTTTCGTGATCTATCAAAATGGCTACTGCTCCACTCGGCGGTAAAAAGGTAATGAAGATGATCGCTCACAGTTCTGTCCGCAGAGCGCACACATTGGGAGGTGAATCAGGCAGCGCCCCACTGCATAAGAAATGCGAGTTAGTAATCACGCACGACCCCAAGATGCCCCTCGTAGTCGGGCCACCACGGAGTTCAAATCTGGCGGGTCTCGGTGCTCTCTCGTGTCATGGCGCCTTCGTTGCCACGGGTCAATGGGGCCGGGTGCAGGTTGTTGCGGCACCAGGACACTCATGGTTTTGGTTGTCAGCTCCCGCTGCGCATTGCCAATGTACAGGAAAGGCGGCGCTCCTCTGCCAATCAATCAATCAATCAATAAATTTATAGAGCGCACTACTCACCCACGAGGGTATCAAGGCGCTGAGGGAGGTGGGGGGGTGCTACTGCTCGAATAGCCAAGTCTTAAGGTGTTTTCTGAAGGTGAGATGGTCCTGGGTCAGTCGTAGGTGAGCGGGGAGGGGGTTCCATGTCTTGGCGGCTAGGTAGGAGAATGATCGTCCTCCCGCAGTAGCTCTGCGGATCCGTGGGATGGTTGCGAGTGCAAGGCTGACGGAGCAGAGTTGGCGGGTGGGAGAGTAGAACGGGAGGCGGTTGTTGAGGTATTCGGGGCCCATGTCGTGGAGTGCTTTGTGTGCGTGGTTGAGGAGCCTGAACGTGATCCTCTTGCTAACGGGGAGCCAGTGCAGGTTTTTCAGGTGGGCAGATATGTAGCTGTGGCGAGGGACGTCGAGGATGAGTCGTGCGGAGGCGTTTTGTATTCGCTGCCGTCGTTTCTGAAGTGTGGCTGTGGTTCCTGCGTAAAGGGCGTTCCCGTAGTCCAGTCGGCTGGTGACAAAGGCCTGCGTGACCGTCTTTCTGGTTTCTGTGGGGATCCACCGGAAGATCTTTCGGAGCATGCGCAGATGTTGAAGCAGGAGGATGAGATGGCGTTGACTTGTTTGGTCATCGTGAGCGAGGAGTCCAGGATTAATCCCAGGTTGCGTGCGTGGTCCGTGTGTGAAGGTGCAGTGCCCAGCGCAGTGGGCCACCAGGAGTCGTCCCAGGTGGATGGGGATTGTCCGAGGATGAGGAGCTCCGTTTTGTCTGAGTTCAGTTTCAACCGGCTGAGCTCCATCCATTCCGCGACTTCCTTCATTCCTTCCTGGAGGTTGGTTTTGGCGGTTGTTAGGTCTTTGGTGAGGGAGAGTATCAGCTGGGTGTCGTCGGCGTAGGAGATGATGTTGAGGTTGTGATTGCGTGCGATGGTGGTGAGCGGACTCATGTAGTAGTTTTCCGCGCACCCGCTCGGAGGCCCACACAGCCTTGGTTTTTCCTGGCCAGGTGGCCCACAGCGCAGCACCAGGTGCAGCTCAGTGCCTACTGCTCCCAACTTCAGCAGTCTCTTCCTCCGCCAATCTTCAGGCCAGACCTATGAATGTGGTATAGCTGGTAGCAGCAGGAAAGCAGGTTTCACACTGTGAGATTTAAAGCTCATAAAATCGATACAGGATGGGCACTATGGATGTTTTCTGGCTCGGCTGGAGCCTCACAGGCGTGTGGCCATCTTGATCGTGTGCCACCTAGCACCCCCCAAGAAATGAAGTTTTCAAAGTTCTATGTGTGCTAATACAGCACACAGAATTTGGAAAACACCATTTCTGATTTGTTTATGTGCTGGAAGGGAACCCGTCCTGCACATAAACAATCATCCCCGTGACGCAGGCATCCTTGCACCATGGTGCAGGGGTGCCTGTGTCGGCGCATGGCAGCGGTTTGTGGGCCAGTGCAGGAGGAAGCAAGATGCAACATATTGTTATAAACATGTCGCATCCCTGAGCTTCCAAACTAACGCAGCTCAGCAAAATGACTTGCTGCACTGCTCTGCGTTAGTTTATTGTAAATCTGCCCTATGTTTTTTTTATTTAAAATTGAACGTTTATCTTCGGTTTGCATACTACCATATAGCTCTATAAAATTAATTTACACTTAGAATTATTTGTTTTCTTCCATTTCAACATGTATTTTAAATTCACTGTTACCTACAACACAATTACGTAAGTTAAACGCTGCTTTATGATGAATAATCACATTATTGACATTAGCATAACGTACTCTTTATTTTGCTTTAAAGGGAAGAAAATATATCGGCGGAACCCGGGATCCTGGCACTCAAAAAACAAGTACATTCTTCACATTATTTTTCTTTACTTAAAAGTTTTTGTTGCAAAAAAATAATTCTGTTTATTGCCTGGGTGCATCATTCCTCCTTCCCTCTAGTCAAAAGTTGCACTTTGTCAACGCGAAGGGTAAGTAAACACTCGCCTCAGAAAGAAATTTACAATAGGAGTCAATCTGGATAGGAAAGTATGGCTTCAAAATTATAATTTTTTTAATTACTGTTGTCCTTTGGGAATATATGGTTAATGAGACAGTCTAAAAAGTAATGTGATAAATGCTGATTGTGTAAGATAAAATGATGTAAGAGATACAGCGGGGGAGGCCCTGGACCCAGTGGCGCAGAGACTTGGACAGCGTGTAGTTGGCCCCCTTTGAGCCTGGTGGGCTTAACTCTGCACTAACAGCGGCCGAGAGAGACTGGGACCTGGGGGCCCACTGGGTGGAGAGATCAGACCCCTAGCCCCGTGTTTGCTGAGAGGTGCGGGGGCTCTGCACAGACGCCTATTCAAGAATGATGGCGGAGCTGGCAGCCGAGGCGAGGTTGTGATGCGGACCTGGGGCAATATAGTAGTCATCGCGGCCTGGACTTCCGCCCGAGAGGGTAACCAGCTAAGAGCCCATGGGGGAGCTGTGGTGTGACTGGGCCGCCCGTCGCTAGCAGGTCTCACCATTGTTGATACCTCTGCTGCGGGGTGTGAACTGCGACCCTGGTGGTGGCGGCCCACTGGGCCCCTGCCTTTGCACTCTCCTGGCCATGGAGAATGGCATACAGAGAGGGATCGCCTCTCTGGGATCCAAGATGGACGTACTCACCTACCGGATGGACTGCATGGCGGAGAGGCTAGACAAGCAAACGGAACGGATAGATATGTCTGAACGCCGCCTCACTGAGGTGGAAGAGGCACAAACCTCCCTAGATTTGGAGCACAAACAATTGGGCAGAGTGATTCAGGTATTGCAAGATAAGACGGAGGACTTAAGAGGCCCGTTCTCGGAGATGTAACCTCCGTATTACGGGTCTCCCGGAAAATACACAGACCGGGCATATGGAGGTGTTTGTGGAAAATCTTCTAAAGAAACTCCTCGCGATACGGCCTTCTCTGAAATGTTCGTGATTGAGAGAGCACACCGATCCCTGGGCCCGAGGCCGAAACCAGGGGCGCCCCCAAGACCAATAATTGCTAAACTGCCTAATATAGGGACCGCGACACAGCGCTGAGGCTCGCAAGAGAGAAACAGCTGTTGCGCTACGAAGGGTCGGAGCTCTCATCCTTCCCGGATTTCACTGCTAAGGTGCAGGAAGCGCGGCCGCTGTTTGTGCCAATGAAGCGTCAGCTTCGTGAAATGTGCACTGACTATGCAATGCTGTACTCCGGGAAGCTGCGGGTCCACAAACAAGGGAAAGCCATGATCTTCACTGACCCTCGGGCACTCCAGAAGGCCCTTAAAGAATGGCGCAGAGAAACAAGGCACTCCCCGGATAGAGAGCAGCATGCTGAAGCAATGGAAGGCTCCCTAGACGATCAGGAGTAAACGAAGCACCAAGTGCAGAGAAGTTTAATGTGGACTACTACTGTTGGGAGTCAGGTGGGGGGTCCTTAAGAGAGGGACGACATGGTGTGTCCTGTGATTGCCTTTTGGGGGGTATTGCTTGCTGTGACTGTCCTAGACTAACTGCAAGCTGCGGGGGAAGTGGGGGTTTTAAGGGCTCAACGAGGGGCTATTTAGTAACATGATACCCGCTGGGGTGCAAACCTAGAGTTCCTGTTGCCATAATCAGGACTCATTGTTGAGCTGTGCACTGCTATGGGACTCTGTCTGGCAATTGGGTGCCACCACGAGCAAAGAATCCTGAATATTTAAGTTGTTGCTAAGACGGCAGGCTATGTGACCACCTGGGAGGATAAATAGCGCCGCCGGGACATAAGGGTTGCGGGGTGGTGGTTGGAGTTACCCGCTTCATATCTTTGTTCAGGGACGGAGGAGGGTTGAGTGGCCAGATGATATCGTTTGTCATGCTGTTTTTTCCCTTTATTGCTGGTTACCTAGGCCCGCGTGAATTCCATTTCCCTGACAAGGGTTTCATTTCGATTTTTTGTCTTTGATTCCGGGGCATGGGGTTGGAAGACAGAGGGGAACTGCAGGGGTGGGGGTAGATTGCGGCCTAGTTGGGGTTGGGCAGGCATGGGTGGGGATTGGGTGGGGGGAGGGGCGACACCTCCTTCAGGTATTGGGGATGGGAGGGGACAGTTCACAGTTTTTGAGTGAGTTTTGTGGGTTGTTTTGCACAGAAGTGACATGGCATGGAGAGATGACATACGTACAGGACACAATGAATAGACATACTCCCCCACTGTTACGCACCCATGACGCCACCAGGGGATTTTTTCGATACACTGACACTAATAACCTGGAATGTCCGGGGTCTTAATGACCATCGTAAGGTTAGGAAGATCCTGCAATACCTTTTGAGACATGGTGTTGACGTTGCCCTACTACGCACCTTCACTCCGATAGTGCTACTTTACGATACAGAGGCTTCCTGGGTAATGTCCACGCGGCGGAATTCACATCACATGCTAGGGGGGCCTCACGTGGGTTAACCCTAAAACGCTGCTGAAGTTCGCCCCACTAGAGACGGATAGGGAAGGGCAGTACACCATCATGAAATGCTGTGGGAAAGACATGGAGTTCTGCATAATGACCACCTATGGACCTAACTACGATCACCCAGCCTTTTATTCAGATCTAGCGGCCAAGGTTCTGGAGCACTATGAGGGCTATGTCCTTTGGGGGGTGATTTTAACATGACGAGACAGCCTCACATTGACAGATCAGACGGTCCTGACCGTTGCCCCTCGGCCTCTGCTAGAGCGCTAGAAGCGGTGATGACACGACTGAAATTATGTGACGTGTGGAGACACCGACACCCGACCCAGGGGGGATATACGCACTACTCCACCCCACATAACATACACACTAGGATCGATTATTGGCTGACCACCTCTCACCTCCTTCCCAAGGTGCGGGCCTGCACAATACTCCCATGCACCTACTCGGACCACACTCCCGTGCTAATAACAATTTCTGTGCCGGCAAAACGCATCCCCCCATTTGCTTGGCGCTTCCCTCCTTATTCCTTGCTAGACTACTCCTTTTAGTAGGAACTGGCTGCGTCCATCGAGATGTTTTTCGACACCAATGTGGGCACTGTTGACTCGTTCCAGACAGTCTGGCAGGCCTTTAAGCGTATATTAGGGGAGTTGCCATTTCTAAGCATGCGGGGGTGCTCAAATCTATCGTGGTTATCTGGTGCTCCTGGAGACCAAGCCTAAGGACCTGGAGGCTCGACGACAATGGTATGACAGCGAGGCCCTTACATGGGAACTTGCACAAACACTTCGAGAGTATCAAGAGGAGGCCGATTCTGAAATTAAACACTTGGTAAAGTATGCACTGCTCAATCCTATGAGGAAGGGGAACGTGCCGGATCGGTCCTAGCGCAGCTGGCTAAACAGCGTAGGAGGAAGATGCTAGTTTCGGATATGAGGTCTACCCAGACGGACAAACCGTTATCTGAAGAGCAGGTCTCGGACAGCTTCCGTGAGTATTATGCATCCCTATATGCCTCCCGAGGCCATGCCCCAGAGGAACGCATACTGGACTATCTCACCCATATTGAGTTGCCCTGGCTATCTAACTTACATAGCAAATTTCTAGTACGGCCGTTCGAGAGGGAGGAAATTGTCTGGGCTCTCTCTACGATGAGAGCCGGGAGTGCGCAGGGAAGCGATGGTCTCACTGTGACCTTTTATAAGGCATACGCTGACCTTTTAATACCTCGACTACTTACACTCTTTGAAGATATGGCAGAAACCGGAGTAATGCCGCCTACAATGCGGGAGGCGATATTGATCGCGATTCTTAAACCTGGGAAACCTCCGGGGGACAGTGTATTGTACTGTCCCCTGTCACTATTAAACGTGGATGCGGAGATATTCGCTAAAAAGATTGCATATCGTCCCAGTCCCATGGTTACTTTGTTGGTTGCCCCAGAGCAGGCGGGTTTTGTGCCCAGCTGCAATCTTACTTATAATTTGCGTACGGTGTTTGCAGCGTTTCAACATACCCGCCCGGAGATTTCTGCTGTCGCGGTTTTTCTCGACATGGAAAAGGCCTTCGACTCTATCGAGTGGCCTTTCCTGAGACAAGTTTTGAGTCGAATGGGGGTGGGGGTGCTGTTTCTCCAGCTTTTGGATACGCTATACGCCTCCCCCAAGGCTTGCATATGAGTTGGGTCACTGACCACGGCCCCCATCCGTATTAGCCATGGAACGAGGCAGGGATGCCCCCTCTCCCTCCTTTTCCATGCACTTGTGGCCGAACCTCTTGCATGCGCTTTACACGAATATCACCGGCACTGGGGTATACGGTTCCCCTCCTTCAAGCTGATTGTATCTACATACGCGGATGATACACTATTATATGTCCGAGAGCCAGAGGTGCAATTGGGCGGCTGTATTACGCGAGGTGGTCTTGTTTAGTTCCCTTTCGGGTATTCATGTGAATTGGAACAAATCTCTTATGTTACCGCTCATGCCAGCCACGAAGAGGTTTGACTCGGAATACCCGATTCAGTGGACAACTGACGCGGTGCAGTATTCAGGGATTCGTCTGCATACTGATCCGGAGGTGGTTCTCTGAGAGAACTATGGTGTGGCCGTCTCCAAACTGGAGGATGATATCAATAGGTGGATTAGTCTGCCACTGTCACTGATGGGACGAATTTCCCTCATGAAAATGATCGTCCTACCTCGTTTCCTATTCCTGTTCAGCAACATACCTATGGTGCTATCGAGCCTTTTCTTTCAGCAACTTCACTCGCTGATGATCCGTTTGGCCTGGGCCGGAAAACAGCCCAGGGTAGCGTGGAAAATTCTTATCTGTCCGTACACAGAGGGCGGCCTGAATGCCCCGGACCTGGAACTTTATTTTCGGGCCACGCAAAGCGAGCATGCCTACCACTGGATACATGGCCCAGTTTAAATTCCGCAAATACGCAT
Source organism: Lissotriton vulgaris (assembly GCF_964263255.1). Taxonomy (NCBI): domain Eukaryota; kingdom Metazoa; phylum Chordata; class Amphibia; order Caudata; family Salamandridae; genus Lissotriton; species Lissotriton vulgaris. The sequence goes on from NC_141697.1 coordinate 657,632,490, forward strand.
AGAGTCAATTGTCGCTGATCCAGTCCCCCTACCCGCGCTGATGTCCAATCCTCGGGACCGTCGGACAGGTATCCTTGACTCGCTAAATGAAGTCACCCACGCCTGGCTTCACATGATGGATGGACAGACTTGTAACTTGCTGTATGCCCCGAAGGCCTCTCTTGCCTGGTGTTCATGGCTGGCTCCATGCAAGGACAGGGGGGTGCTGACAGCGCTGAGCACATTGAATATAACCCAAATGGGAGTCTATTTTCGGACGGTACTGCACGCACCTGGGAGGAGATAGAGACGGATAATGTTTCTTATTCCCTTCTATCTCGCTTTCAGGTCCACAGGGTATGACACACGCTTAAAGACTTACTGGGGGAGGACATGGCGGAACCCCCGGTGGTTACGTTATTCGACTATGTCATCAATGCCAAGTCCCCTACCATAATGATAACTAATTTGTATCGCATCGCTCTCTCAGAGAGTACAGCGGAATACACTAACCCCCGCCTGGCATGGCAGAACTATCTAGCTGTAGACCTACCGGATGAGACTTGGCAATACTGCTGCTCTAATACGAAAAGAATATCGCTTAATGGTCGCCATAGTTTGATACACTTCAAGTTTTTAAATAGGGTTTACTATACTTCGGAACGGCTCTATAGATATGGACTGCAAGAAATACAGGGCACAGCTGGCGGATTTCATCCATGTGGCATGGTCATGTCCAGACACTTCTGGTGCAAAGTATACGAAGAGGTGAACAGGGTCACAGAACTTACACTACTCCCAAATCCCTTGCTGGCCATATTGGGCTACTCTAAGCCCCTAAGGAAAGAACACAGACGACTGGTAGACATGGCTTTTCTCGTCACCAAGAGACGCTTAGCACTCTCTTGGATGGGCGGCCCGATGCCAACACTCTCTCAATGGACTAACGAGATGAAATATTGCTGCACGCAAACTGAATTATATAATGACCTATTGCCCCCCGTAACAGACCCAATAACTTCTGGTCTAAGTTTCTAGAAAAGGCCCACACAGGACATTCCAGACGAGGAAGAGGCAGAAGTAAATACGGGGGCGGAAGGGTTGAATGGGGATTCGCCCCATATGCTAGAGGGATGATAGGTTAATATATAGGACTGCTTACAGGAAACCAGGACAGTGACGGGTATCTGGAATGTTATGCCCTTGGTGGGCCTTCAGTTGTTATGCAAAGTGTGCCTGTATTAATATTGTGTGCATCTATAGATATTTTTTTCAGATTTACTGTCACTCTTACCGATTGGTGTTTGTACATCCCAAAGTCATAGATTGATGCCATTGTCTTTTGTGCTTGTCACTTTCTGAAATGCTAATAAACATATTAATAAAAAATAAAAAAAATCTTATGGCTGACCTAGCAATTCTTCTGTGGCTGTATTTTTAGTATCTATATTTTTTTAGCTCATTATAATGATTTTATATTCTTTATATTTTTTTGGTTCTCTCTTTTTCATCACTTCTAGATGTAACTAACATATTAGTTATGTTTCTTTTTATTACCCAATTGTAATGCTTTTAATTAATTGTGCAAGTAAAGCTAAATCTAAATCTGAGGGTTTCGTTTTCTGAGCTTTTGAACAATAAGACAAGATCTGATATATTGTTTGAACATCCCACAAAAAGGTATCAGCAAATGTTGTGTGGAATGTCTGGTGATGGCCATCATCACCAACTTCCACTTTCCCTAATCACTTGTGAAGAGCGCATCCCTCCAACAGAACTTTGTGAAAATCTCTCCAGGGAACATTGTGATGGATATCATTAACATCACTGTGAAATCTTGACACACTCCAGACCAGGTGTCTCCAGCCAGTAGCTTGTGAGCTACTGTAGCTCTCCTGCTACCTTGGTTTAGCTCACCTTTGTGCAGCCCAGCGTATTAAATTAGAAAGCTTTTGCTTGGTTGAAATAATATACATATAAAAAATAAAATAGCGATTATACAACGATAAGAACATTAGTACCTCTCAATGCGTTTCATTGACCATAAATAGCTCTCAGTACAGAAAAGGTTGAAGACCCCTGATCCAGACAGTAAAAATGTTCCTCATTTAATGTGGGTACTCTTTGTTCTGTCTAAAGAAGTAGATTTGTTTTTTTTATAGTTGCCTTCGTTCGAAGTTTCAAGTAGTTAATCCAGTTTGGGGAGTGTTAGACTCAATATAATGCCTTGATGTTACTTTCCTACAAATTAAAACTGACATTTCTTTTGTTGCATTTTTAGCTGAATTCATTAAAAGATGAACAAAGAAAATTAAAAAATGCTGTAAGTATAGTCAGTGTCGTAACGTAAAATGATGTGGTGCCTCCTGTGTAATGTGATGAGAAGCTGCTGAGACTTCCATATCTCACAGAAATGCAAAGCTCTTACCTTGAATGGCCCCCCACTGGAGTTTGGGGCACACCTGGAAGTGCAAGGGCTGGAGGGACATGTGCTGTGCCCCTAAGTACAGTGGTGCCTTCAAGAACAATAAAATTTAGACTTCTTTTTGCTGCTAGTTTACTTAATCATAGCTTTGTGACCCTGTTTTGTGTTATTCTCAGGTGGCACAACAAATAGGTTTGCTGCTCCTTTTATTTATTGTGATATTTACTCCAAATCCAGTCTTCCCCTTCACAATCATTCCTGTATTCCCATTGACAGGCTAAAGTTGCTCCTACCCTCCCAACAGAGAAATCTCCATATTTCTTCTTGCTACAGTGTAAAGCTAGCCTTTGCCTGGCACATTCCTTCTATGTACCCCATGGGCGGACTCCAGCACTGTAACAAGGAAGAATTGTAGTTAATATTCATATTAATTAATAAGGCTGTTACCACAGTGTCCTTTCTCCATCACATACCTTAGTTGATGAGGAGATGACAAAGCAGTTTGGGAATTTAATCTGCAACATAGCAGGAGGGAATAAGAAACATCTATAGAGATGCATGCTGCAACAGTATATGCATATATTGGACAGAACAGAGAAATCTTATCCGGCAGCAGTAGCATTGATGGAGGAAAGCCTAATAAATGGCCCATATGGCTGAAACTCAAATGTCTCTATGGGAAATTCTTCCTAGGAGGCCACCATGCTGTGAAAAACAAAGCTTTGCACTTCAGCTGGCAAAACAGCACCAGGTCTCCAGGTCAATATTATGGCACACTGTATCCAATGGCCGCAGATATCACTGAAACTGAATGTAAACAACTTTTGGCCAAATCCTACAGAGGAGATGTTTTCATGATTCAAACACATTCAATCAGTAGTGTTATATGCCGGGGTTAAGCCCAAGTAGCGAAGCTGTATATTTTCTTACATTGTCCTAATTTTGCACAGTAACATTTCTGTCTTTGACTTTTTGCACATATTCTTGTGTGTGACAATGTTGAATTAGTTTCTCTGAAACTACTTCTATTTACACATCTAGCTTTACATAATATTATCACGATGCCTCGAACACCATGTACAAGGCCTTGTTATACAAAATGTACAAATGTCATTCTATCTTCATCCACAGGGCGACAGGGCAATTTACATAGCCATAACATTGCTAATCTATGCACATGTTACAAGGATACTTTCTATTATAAATATTGAGCATCCCAAAAGATTAGCAGACAAAGCACTTCATCTGACACTAAGGGTCCATGCATGATAAGACTTCACCAGGCAGCTGTCTGACATCTCATGAGGGGTATCCAGTTTAACACTAAGATGGGGTCCTACATTCTCACCCGCCAGGTAATGGGGTTGGATCGTCCCTTGGGGGCAATTGTGGCTTCACACCTACACATACTCTAGGTGCACACCTACACACACTCTAGGTGCATGTAGAGAAGGGTTTGCATAGTAGGAATACGCCTGATTACTGTCTTGTATTATATGCCTTCATATATACACATTGTTTTAGCACCACATTTAAGCTGTATCTACTATGTACTCTTTTGGTGCTTGTAATCACTTTCATCTGATTCTGTCTACTGATTATCGCAGCACGTGTATTTTATACAAGAATAACGTTAGTTCAATAAATATATTGAAAACGTCCCACTGTGTATCTCTATATTTCACAGAGGAAAAGTAAGCACGAGTGACTGAGCGGAAGGTTCTGATCTGTTACCGCGGGCATCAGGGTTGTCATGTTCAATGGTTACCAGAAACTATTTGCTCCCTAGTAAGGTTAGGGGGGGCTTATGGTGGTACTTTGAGTTAGCTGATCTCTAGGCCAACATATCCTGCGGGGTTGTCCGGAATCAGTTTGGGTACTTCACTCATAGTTTATGTTGCCCAAAAAACGCACAGATCTCATGAATTAGTAGGAACTACACAACAATAGAGCCTCCATCTAGAGCTGCATGAAGAGCAGAGGTAAAATGTGACAGAAGGAATGCCATTTTCACTTGATCCACGTGTCTGTTCTCCCTCTTCAAGCAATGATAGTGTTAGTTTCTGTTGGAAATCCACCTGAAAGGTTATGGTGAAGAGTAAGCATGGGCGGAAAATCTGTTCCGCTTGCAGATTTTGTGGATTTTCGGTAAATTCGCAATCCGCGAACTCTCGCGAATTTACCGAAAATCCGCAAATTCGCACGCAGCGGAGTTGTTTGCTTGGTGATACAATATTGCGGCGTGCGGCGTTCACTTACCGTCATTCAGCGTTTGCCGAGTTGTTTTTCTCGATATTTTGCAAGTGCTGCGCCATTTTGGATCTTGCTGCGGGATCCCGCGTGAGTTTGGCGACGCATCGCGAGAGTTCGCATTTGAGAACATGTAGATGCGGTGGGCAGCAGCAATCTTGCACTCGCGAAATTACAAAATTTGCAATTCTGCACAAGAAATCCACCAGCAAGCAGCATAAACCTTCTGAAAATGATGATTTTTATCAGAATAACTCCTCAGGTTGACATTTGCCTGCACTTTTTTTTGCAAGGAGTCCATTTTGGGGGGGGGGGGGAGGAAGGAAGTGCCCCACAGAAAATCAAGTTTTGCAAAACTGAAAGCACTCAGCAGGTGAGGTGCAAAAGTTCAAACTCATCATTAGTAACCATTCCCTGTAGTGCTTCCTGAGGGGCCCCTCCAGAGTTCAGTTGCCTACTTGCAACTATTCTATGACCATGCTCTGACCCTCACAGCAGGCTCATAGAATAGCTACAAGTAGGCCACAAAGGTCCTGGGGAAAAAATTGCACTGCAACAGAAAGCAAATTACAGATAAGGAAGCAGGTGCCAGACAGGAAATTTAAATTCAGTGACACATTAATCAACCCCAAATTAATTCATGTCAGTTGAAGCAGGGCAGGTGTGCTTGCTTTCCCCCCCCATAATCTACAGTAATGAACCAGAAATTAATTCATGTCAGTTGAAGCAGGGCAGGTGTGCTTGCTTTCCCCCCCATAATCTACAGTGATGAATCAGAGGATGGCAGTGATGTACCAGAGGGTGGCATGGGTGAACCAGAGGGTGGCAGTGGTGAAACAGAGGGTGCTGTGAACCTGTGATGATGAACCAGACGTAGAAACAACAACGTCGCGACCGTTGGGAGCCGACAAGTAAGTTCGCAATTGCGAACTGGTACAAAACCCTCGCAAACTGGCAGAAACCCTTGCAAACACAAAAAAATCCACGAATTCGCGAAAGTTCGCGGATTTTGCGGATTGCGAATTCGCAAATTCACGAACGCCAGTGTGAGACTGTGGGCTGGGCGGACCGGAATAACAAGCGGGGAGGCCGGATGTAGTGCGCTATGGTCAAGGATTTATTGATGGAAAGTATACACAAAGTCCGGAATAAAGAGTTTGCAGTGAGGAATAATCCGCAGGGAAGCTCCCAGCCGGGAGGATCTGGATGGTAGGTAGGTATCCGGTCTGTGGTCCGCTGCGGGGCTGTGGTCGTCAGGTTACGGCCGGTCGATGGGTCTCCTCGGAGATAAGTAAGAGAGAGTACAGGGGTTAGTCCCGTCCAGTAAGGACTACTGAGTACTACCACCGTCACCGGGAAGTGAATGGCCAGGTAATGAACGTGGGGAAGGAGGGGAGGGTAGGTAGGGATAAGAGCAATCGGCAAGCAGGAGGGGTTTGTGATGGGAGGTGTCCGGGATAAGTGTGGGGACTATAAGTACAGTGCTCGTGAGACTTCTCCTAAGTACTAAGGCTGGTGCAGGGTGCTCGTGGGGGCTCTATATACAAGATCTTACAGTTAGGTACAATATTTACACTAGGGAAACACGGAGAAGGATAGAGTGTACTCACGTGCCCCGCCGTAACTCTCATCCGAGTTACGGCCGCTCTCCCGCCACCTCCGGAGGTCGCCACCAATCCTCCGTCCACAGGTCTTCTTCCTCGTTCTCTTCTCCGATCTCCGCCTCCTCTCCGGTCTCCTCCTTCCTTCCGCTCTCCGTCGGGGGTTCCGCGCCGTTCGCTGTCTCCTGCCACGAGTCCGCTGGGCTGAACACTGTTTCCTCGCTCCTGCCGTCTTTTCTAGGGTCTCGGCTGATTGCAGTGGACGTACTTCCGGTTCCGGTCAGTTCGGGTTCCGGGTCGCCGGCGGGAGTTCTGCTTCCGGTATCCTGTTCTGGTTCCGGGTCTTCGGGGGTATGCGGATCCTGTGGGCGAAGAGAGGGAGTCCAATGACCAAGGGACGACGTTCCTCCCGGTGTGGGGGTGTGGCCTCCCCGCCTACTCTGCTCTTCCGACGAGGTAGGGATCCCGGATCTTTCACATCCCCTTTCCCTAGCTGTCCTACTAGTAGGGTTGGAAGTAGTTGGAAAACGTGAGAGGTAATCTGCATTGCCCTGGTCTAGTCCTTTTCGGTGTAGTGTCCTGAACCGAAAGGGTTGCAGAGAAAGGAACCACCTAAGTACCCGGTCGTTGTGGCCCCGGTTACGGGCCATCCATTCCAGCGGGGCATGATCCGTATACAAGAGGAACTCCCGGCCCTCCAGATAATACCGGAGACTGTCCACAGCCCATTTAATCGCTAGAGCCTCTTTTTCTACGACCGCATAGTTTTGCTCCCGTGGGAAGAGCTTTCGGCTGAGGTACAGTATTGGTTTTTCGACCCCTCTTTCATCTTGTTGGGACAGGACGGCCCCCAAACCCTGATCGGAGGCGTCTGTCTGCAGGATAAAGGGACGGGAATAGTCAGGACTGACTAACACGGGTTCGGACAACAGGGACTGTTTAAGGAGGTCGAAGGCTTTCAGTAGTTGGGGAGAGGGTTGTTGTAACTTCTCTTCGGTTCTGGAGGTTTTTCTCAATAGGTCGGTCAAGGGGGCGGCCATTTGGGAAAAGTTGGGAATAAACCTCCTGTAATACCCCAGCAACCCGAGGAAGGCTCGGAGTTCTCTCTTGGTATGAGGGAAGGGTATGGAGTGAATAGCCTGAATTTTATTGTTTTGAGGGCGAATGACCCCCTCCCCCAATAGATACCCCAGATACTTCACACTTTGTGCCGCCAAGGTGGTTTTGGCGGGGTTGATGGTAAAGCCGTGTTTACCAAGGGATTGTACTACGGCCTGCAAATGTTGTAGGTGTTGTTCCCAGCTGTCACTATGAATGACTATGTCATCTAGGTATGCCCCGGCATAGCTGGTATGGGGTCGTAAGACCAGGTTCATGGCCCTTTGGAATGTGGCCGGGGCCCCATGGAGCCCGAAGGGCATTACTCTGAACTGGGACAAACCCTCAGGGGTTGAGAAGGCCGTTTTCGGTCTGTCCTCAGCTTTTAAAGGGATCTGCCAGTACCCTTTGCACAAGTCTAGGGTACTGATATACTTAGCTTTGCCGATACGCTCTACCATCTCGTCTACTCGAGGAAGGGGGTATGAATCAAAGGCAGAGATCTTATTCACCTCCCTGAAGTCTATACAAAAACGAGTAGAACCATCGGGTTTGGGGACGAGGACGATTGGGGAATTCCAACTGCTGCAGGACGGTTCGATTATACCCATCCTCAACATCTGGGTCGTTTCATCCTTTATGACCGCCCTTCGCGCTTCAGGGATCCGGTAGGGTCTCTGTCGTACCGTTTTCCCTGCTTCGGTGTGAATGGCGTGTTCCACAATGGTGGAGTGCCCAGGCATGGAGGAAAATACTGCTTGTACAGAGGACAAGACCTGTCTAAGGTTCTGTTTGTTCTTTTCCGGGAGTTCTGGATCGATACAGCTCTCAAAGGGGAGAGAGTGAGTGGTTGTCATTACAGGGAGGGGCCCCACCCATTTCTTTAACAGATTAACATGGTATATTTGGGTGACCCCTCTGGTGGCATCGATATCGAGCTCGTAGGTAACGGGAGTCACCTGTCTTATGATAGGAAAGGGGCCCTGCCATTGTCCCAACAGTTTATGGTCAAAGGAGGGTAGAAGCAATAATACCAGGTCTCCAGGGTTAAATGAACGGGCCTTGGTTCCCTTGTTGTATTGTTGTGTCTGAGAGACCTGAGCGGCTACCATATTTTGTCTCACTATTTCTCAGATTTGGGTTAAATGTGTTCGAAGGTTATCCACATATTCCGGGAGGGGCCGGGTTCGGTCGGGCTCAGCTTCCCAGGCCTCGCGGGCCATGTCTAATATGTCCTGGGGGCTCGGCCATACAACAATTCATAGGGGGAATACCCGGTGCTACTTTGCACCTTGCAACGGATCGCGAAAAGTGCCAGAGGAAGCATCTCCTCCCACTTTTTGCTCTCCAGGCCTAGCAGTTTCTTTAGTGTGGTTTTTAGGGTGGCGTTATAGCGCTCTACCAACCCATCTGTCTGTGGGTGATACGCCGAGGTTCGTATCTGTTTAATACCCAGATGTGCACAGACTTGACGCATGAGGGAGGACACAAAAGGCGTACCCTGATCTGTTAAGATCTCCCTAGGAAGCCCTACTCTACTAAAGATGGAGATAAGGGCCTTGGCGATGTTTTGGGTAGTGGGCTGTTTCAACGGGACAGCCTCCGGGAACCGGGTGGCATAATCTACCAATACCAGGGCGTATCTGCACCCCGTCCTGGAGGGCAACAGGGGTCCTATCAGGTCCATCCCAACTCGGGAGAAAGGCACATCAATAAGGGGAAGGGGCTGGAGCGGGACTCGAGGGGGCCGATACCGGCTGTTTTTCTGGCAGACCGGGCACTCCCTACAGTATTGCTTTATTTGACCGTGTACGCCCGGCCAGTAGAATTTTTCAAGGATAGTTTGGCCAGTCTTTTCGTCGCTGAAGTGACCTCCCAGCAAGTGACTGTGGGCCAGATAGAGGACTTTGTCCCGAAACAACCCTGGGATAACTAACTGTGCTGGTAGCTGGGGGCCGCCTTTTCTGTAGAGGAGACCATTCTTTCGAAAGAAATAAGGACCTACTTGCAGTGGATCCTCATTATCCAGGGCGCGATTCCAGGCTTCCTGCAGTACGGGGTCTTCTTGCTGGGTGGCTCGGAATTCGCGGTCCGTTTCCCAGGGATGAGCCTCGATCTGAGCAGGATAAGCGCCAGTAAAGGTCCTTTTCTCCCTCTTCTTTTGCTTCTTGGTCTTTCCCGGTTTTGAGGGTGATTCGGCTGAAGGGGAATTCTGGGGAAACGGGGCCTCTGCCCACCACCTCTTTAGGGAGTCCGTAGTGTCTTTCAGGAGGTGGGGAAGACCACTATAGTCGCTTCCTAGTATGACTTGCTCCGGAAGGTTAGGAACTAAACCGACGGTTAACATCCTACCCCCGTCTGACTGTTGTTGTACCCTCACTTGAGCCGTCGGGTAACTTCGAGTGTCTCCATGGACACATTTGATTGCTACTGTTCCAGTTAGTGGTCCAACAGGATGGGGTAGTTCCTGGGGTCGGAGGACGCTATGTCTACATCCCGTGTCGGCCAATGCCATCATCCGGTGTCCCTCGATTCTCACTGGACATCGGAACGGCGGAGGGGTAACTTCATTGGTAAGACATACATAATTTCGGACCATCCCTATGTCCATTGGTTCCTCTTTTTGGGGACACACCCGAGCTATGTGGCCATACCCTCCGCAGTGATAGCACTGAGGACCAGGTGGGTTAGGTCGAGGCATGACTGGGTAGGGTATCAGGGGAGTAGGATCTGGTCTTCTGGCCGCAGGAGGGGGTCTTTGGGGACGAGCGTGGCTTCCATGTGGAATCCGTGGATATGGTTCCTCTCGGACCCGTTGTGACTCTTGGGCTCTGCTATAAGCACTGGCTATCTCCACAGCACTGTCCAGGGTCAGGCGGGCGTGTTGTCTCACCCATTTTTGGGTGGCCGGATGTAGAGAGGCCAGATACTGTTCTAGATATATTTTTGAGAGAATCTGGTCTTTGGTGGCTGTGGCGGGTTTCAACCACCTGTTTGCCAGGTCCTGTATCCGGAATGAGAGAGCCCGTGGCGTTTCTTGGGGTCTCTCTTTGGCCTGTCTCAGACGTACCCTGTATGTTTCGTCATCTATTCCCAGCCTCTCGAGAATACACGTTTATATGTCCTGGTAGGGAGACTGGCCCTGGATATTGGCCTGCTGATACGCTGCCTGCAGTTCACCAGTCAAGAGAGGACCTAAATAGTGGCCCCAGCGATCCTCAGGCCATGCTGCTGCTTGAGCCAGGCGCTCGAAATTAGTAAAGAAATAATCGGGGTCTTCACCCGAGACATATTTTTGGAGAACTACTGAGGGTAAAGAGGTTGTGGGTCTTGGTTGCCCCATGGCTGTAGTCAGTTTTTCGAGGGCTTGATCCTGAGCGGTCCCCTGTCCCTTAAGGACGTCATGGAGTTGACCACGATCATCTTCGGCAGTTTTCAGGAAGCGTTCCATCATCTTGCCAAGCTGCTCTTGGCTCTCTGCTAGCTGTTTGACGGCGGCCTCCATGCTTCCGGCTGATCCCACTTCTGACACCACCTGTGAGACTGTGGGCTGGGCGGACCGGAATAACAAGCGGGGAGGCCGGATGTAGTGCGCTATGGTCAAGGATTTATTGATGGAAAGTATACACAAAGTCCGGAATAAAGAGTTTGCAGTGAGGAATAATCGGCAGGGAAGCTCCCAGCCGGGAGGATCTGGATGGTAGGTAGGTATCCGGTCTGTGGTCCGCTGCGGGGCTGTGGTCGTCAGGTTACGGCCGGTCGATGGGTCTCCTCGGAGATAAGTAAGAGAGAGTACAGGGGTTAGTCCCGTCCAGTGAGGACTACTGAGTACTACCACCGTCACCGGGAAGTGAATGGCCAGGTAATGAACGTGGGGAAGGAGGGGAGGGTAGGTAGGGATAAGAGCAATCGGCAAGCAGGAGGGGTTTGTGATGGGAGGTGTCCGGGATAAGTGTGGGGACTATAAGTACAGTGCTCGTGAGACTTCTCCTAAGTACTAAGGCTGGTGCAGGGTGCTCGTGGGGGCTCTATATACAAGATCTTACAGTTAGGTACAATATTTACACTAGGGAAACACGGAGAAGGATAGAGTGTACTCACGTGCCCCGCCGTAACTCTCATCCGAGTTACGGCCGCTCTCCCGCCACCTCCGGAGGTCGCCACCAATCCTCCGTCCACAGGTCTTCTTCCTCGTTCTCTTCTCCGATCTCCGCCTCCTCTCCGATCTCCTCCTTCCTTCCGCTCTCTGTCGGGGGTTCCGCGCCGTTCGCTGTCTCCTGCCACGAGTCCGCTGGGCTGAACACTGTTTCCTCGCTCCTGCCGTCTTTTCTAGGGTCTCGGCTGATTGCAGTGGACGTACTTCCGGTTCCGGTCAGTTCGGGTTCCGGGTCGCCGGCGGGAGTTCTGCTTCCGGTATCCTGTTCTGGTTCCGGGTCTTCGGGGGTATGCGGATCCTGTGGGCGAAGAGAGGGAGTCCAATGACCAAGGGACGACGTTCCTCCCGGTGTGGGGGTGTGGCCTCCCCGCCTACTCTGCTCTTCTGACGAGGTAGGGATCCCGGATCTTTCACAGTCAGATTCACATAATTCGCCCATGCTTAGTGAAGAGAAGCCAAACTCTGAAAAATTATCTGTGATTGAACTTGCACTCCACCTTAACAGAAGGACCCCATGATAAACTAGTTTTTGCCTTGAAGTTAGCGTTTTGCACAACTAAAGAACCTAATTGTCAGTCAGGTAACCTTGGGGTTCTCAGTGAAACAAAAGAGCAAACAAAAACTACAATTTCGAAATAGGAAACTTAAAGAGAGGTACAGGCAGAAAGTACACATGTCCAGTTACTTGTGTGGCTCAAAAACAAGAGACATCCCTAGCTATGAAAGAAAACATTTTCTATTCTCTCTATCCCCATAACCTTGATCTGTGACCTCATGGGAGGATGCTGTGCCACTACAGTCACTTCACAGTCTACTGGTATTCATATTTTAGACCTTGGTCTGTCAGCATATTGACCTGTCAAAGTGACATTCATTTCCTACTGTAAAAAAGGCCCTTGAGGGAGAGAAAGGAATGTCATTCAGAAACTCTTTTGGGCTGTTGGACTCAGACCCCATTAGACAGCAAAAATTAGTGTTCAAATGTCAAATGTTTAGGAAGAGACTTGAAGCGGATGTGATTCCTCACCTTGACCCAGAGATCTGAGGAGTTAGGCAGATCATCTAGGCTATGAGTATTTTCCCTACAGCTGTCCGCTTGTTGATGAAACAGTTTACTCATTAGTTTCCCTTCCGGACTAAAACAGCCAAACTGCTTTAGGGTAGCTAATACCTGGTGTCTGGAGAAGTGTAGCAGTTCTGTCCCATTTTAACACGTCTGCAATTCCTTGCATGACCTCTATTGCTACTCAAAGGCTTCTACCCAGCATTGCCCTTGCTATTTTTTGATCAGGGGTGGAAGACAAAACTTGGTATGAATATGGGAAACATCTAACCACCATCAAAGTGAATCACAAATCTCTATGACAACTGGAAGTACAGTCTGATAACTTTCCTAATATTGGATCATTTGATTATCCAACCATGTCGGAAACCACAGCTACTCAATAGAGTTTCTTTGCTTATCTTAAATAAAAGTTCTTACCCCCATATTGGTCAAAGAACTTTATGTCTTCCATTGTACTATTGCTAACCTTTGCATCCAGTGGAGCAAAAACTATTTATATGACAGAAATTGTAGCTTTAGCAATCAGCTCTTCTGTACCATATCCTTATCCTAGACATGCTTCCATAGGTGGCATCATGCTGCAAACAAGCATCCAGAAGCAGCAGTCAAGGTACTCCACCCATTTAAAGTAACATCTGGTGGTAAGTGGAGGTGAGGTGCCATTATTCCCAGTCAAGTAGTATATTTTTGTGTTCTACAGTCCAGAAAAACTTTATAAGTAATATCATGGTATGTAAGTCAGGTTACATATTGCCTTGCTGAAAGTGCTGAAAGAAGATAGAAAGAATGTCCCTTGGGGAACAGTCGCGAAAAGCAGAAACAGGCTGTCATGAGTGATGTGACTTCTGCCTGCTTGGTAAGAAAAAGATTATAAGTATACTTCCCAGCTGAGATAAACAGCTCCATAATGATGCTGTGGGGAAGGTAACTGTAGTGTTCCTTTAAATCATACTCTGGCAGCCATGTCCAGCATTTCTCATGCGCCATGGCAACCACCAATTTAATTGCTCACATTACTTACTAGTGTAATACAGTTTTAGGAATATACAAAGGCTTTCCAGCATAGGTGGATTGAGAATGCGGGCTTGAATAGTAAGTTTCGTTGACAAGAGTGTTTGAGGCTAAGCATTAAATCTTGGTTGCACGCTCCACAAAATTACTGCATTCTGTGGCTCCAAAAGGAAAAACATAGGGGGTCTCCACATCAAGAATCGGGTGCCGTAAACATGCTACAAGGAGAGGGAAGGCAGACAACAGGAAAAAACCTTGAGAGGGAAACCAGGTACCTTTGAAGACCTGACCCTGAATTAATTTTAATCGTACTTGAGCCAGACATCACTCCATGGCAGCTCAGCAGTGTCATAGGGGTCCATCTGCATACCAGACTTGGAGTACAATTCCCAAATCAAAAAGACCTGCCCAGCAGTACCTAGCAATTGGGTCCCATCCAGGATGATCTCTGGACTCATAAGTAACAAATTATGGTTAAACTATTGGTGCTTTGAGGATACATTAGAGTCATGGGAACACAGTTGGAGAGATATTGGTAAAAACATACATTTACATGATGTGTGCACTTATTTTCTATAATTGCCTCTGGTATGTACATTTGTAAATTGTAAGGTTTTCTCATTGCACTGGTGTTGGAAAAGATAAAAGGTTTGACATCATTTATTGTTTTAACATATTAAATAAAGCCAGGGTTTCATTTGATGATTTATACATTTATCCCCTCAGTACCCATCTGTAGCTTTATGTGTGACACAATTCTCCTGTCTGTGGTCCCAGAAGGGGGCCTACTACCCCTCATAGCAAGACCTAACCCCCATTCCAGTCTCAGACAGCAAATCGCTGCTCTCTTTATGGAGGCAAAAGTCCTGTCACCTACTCTGGCTGCTGTGCCACTGAATATGTTATCACAATAAGGGCAACGTTCCTTCTATTTTTAATTATATATTTTGTGCAGGATACAAAGAGAGACATCAGTATTTAAATGTCACATTATAACACCTTCCATTTACCCATATCTCCCCAACTACTCATCAATGTTAAACCATTAAAATTGCCTTTACCTGTACACTTATCATTTATTATATGTGTCTCTCGTTCCTCAAGTTTTTATCCCCCAAGGCGATCGACTTAGTCACCTAACCTGCGAATTACACACTCTTGTGTCTCTGGTGTTTGCCCAGATTCATGTTGTTTATGATGCACATTAAGATTTTATTTTAATTCTACTGTTATTTACAAACGTTTTATTTAATAGTCAATAATATAATATTAAAAAATTGCATTTTTCTGTTTTAAAGAAACATGGAGTAAAGAGGAAGATCAAGGGTAAGATGCTTTGCTATAGCATGTTGTGTGTCATGTTGCATGTGCTCCGAATATGTCTTTGTGATTTAATGTGCAAGTATCATTTTTCACATCAACTATATTAACTTCATTATTAAGAGCTCATGCAGAGTGCAGATTGAGAGCTTTTAATAAACTCTAATGGCATAACCTAAGATGTGCCCTATCACTCTACAGGCCCACCAGTCATGGATCAGGTTTGGGTCTCCATCCAAGACCAATAAAAAACTGTGCCTGTTACAAACAAGCCAGGTAGGGAGGGAAGAGCTTGGGACCACATGTACAAAACCCAGAAATTGTGATTGCCTATTTGGCAAAAACTGGCAATCGCAAATACGAATAGCAATTAGGGATATTCACAGACCTCAAGTGTGGAAATTGCAAGTCGCAAAGCCTGTGAGTCGCAATTGTAGGAATCACATTTTGCAAATGCATTCGTGAATTGCAAATGGAATTCCAAAATAGGGAGACACATTTCGTGGAACAAGGGCCACACCCAAAAAACAAACACCTGAACAACTAAACTGCCAGAATAGAGAGACTGAGAGAAGTTGTGGCAAGCTGCTCTGATTGCTGATATCTATGAGCCTCTGGAAACAACACCTCTACCCCAACTAACATGGCAAGCCAGGAAGGATAGACGGAGACAGGAGTCAGGAAGATAAAATATAAATTAATTGAAAAGGAAATTAAAATTCTTACAGATGAGTGCTGCACCTACTAAGACATTTTGTTCTATAAGGCCTCCATGACCATGCATGACTGGCATGCAGGCATACATCAATGCTGTTGGGGTTAGTCAGTGCTCTGTGGTGGATTTATGCAAGAGGTAGTACAACCTCAGGTCGAAGACCAAGGAGAAGGTTGGCAGGTCCCTTACAGAGAGTTGGGTGAGGAGGGGTTGACCCTCCACAGTACCCCCACCTATAACCATGGAAAGATGGTGGAAGGCAACCTTGAGGCCGAGGCTATTGATGGATTTGGGCGCTTGAGCACCTCAGCTCCTGGACCCAACCCAAGTAAGTGCTGCATGTACATTGGGACATACAAAGACGCGTGTTATTGTAACACTCACTGCAACCACACCAATGCATCATCGGACATGCAGTACAAGACACACATTGAAGTCAATCAAAGTTTATTGTAACTTAAACACAATGGTATGAGTAGTTGGCACGCAAACAGAAAAAAGAGAATTTAACCAGATATGGTCCGCAGCACAGGTGTATCTGGACGGCACACAGATGGGGCAAAGTCTGAGGCAGGTGAGGCAACTCGAATGTATGAGGAGGAAGACACATCAATCTCAAAGAGTGGACCCTCCACATCACATACCATCCCTGCCAGTGTTGTCTTCTCTTTTTTTGGGGGGGGGAGTTTGACGGTCTTTTTGCGAGAGCTGTACCTTCACTGCCCCAAAGTGTCTATCGATGGTCCAAGGGGAGTTTCCCGAAATGTTGATTATGACCAGTCAATTTACTCCTGTTTACCTTTATCGTACACAATAATTCCGTTGTTCCTGGAAAGAGCTAGCCTGTAAGGCTACTCGGCAGAGTTCAAATCCTGCCTGGAAATATTGTCTCCGCTTTAATCATTGGAATATATCAAAAAAGAAAAAAAAAAAGAAAAGTTCTAGGTTGTCATATAGAAGTGATATAGTTTTCCCAAATCTCCCAGTATAGCGATCTTTTAGAGCGTTTCCCTATTCTTTCTAGTCTGCCGGTTTTTATTACAGAATTTAGCCAGTTTTCATGGGTTGGTGGTGCCGGTTTTAGCCAATTAATACAAATTTCTCTTCGTGCTAACAAAATCAGAACAAATATTAAACTTTCTTGGTGTTTACTTAGCCTTATCATGCCTGGTTGAGTAATAGAGTGGATCCCAAAAATAATTAAAAGCGTACTTAGTTATAGGCGTTGCCATTACCGCTGTTAGTGTCTTACCAATCTCTTGCCAATAATGCGCGAGTGCTGGACAGCAGTAGAACATGTGAATATCATTCACCTTCTCTTCTCCGCACTTACAGCATGATTTTACCGGCGCGCCTTTAAATTTTGACAGTCTTTTTGGGGTCCAGTATGCTCTATGAATAGAAAAAAGATGGTTTCTTTTTAGAGCTGCCGGCTTTACACATGACCAGCATTTTCTACTGATTTTTTCCAAATTAGCTTTAGATCCATGGCTTCGTTTGGTAGGTCTTTTCTCCATAGTTTTTCCGGTATTATTAACTCCTCCTCTCCAGATTCAATTAGAGCCCAGTACCATTCTGAGACTTCCTTTTTTATTGGGGTTTCTGTTATCATTTCTTCTTCTAAGTTGCCCGTGTCTATTGCCCCTTTTGGGATGGTATTGGCCCAGCTACTCAATTGGTAAAATTTGAACTTTGATACTTTTCCTTCTGTGATTGTATGCAGATGTTCCCAATATATTAAGGCATTTTCAACCAGAAGTTGTCCCCATTTTTCAATTCCTGATTGTCTAAGTGGCCTAGATAATGAGTCTTTTAAACATTCCGGCGTGCCAGAGGAGTCCCATATTGGGGCCATATTGCTATAATATGGTATCTTTACTACATTTCTTATCTGGTTCCAAAGTTCAACAGCGTTGTTTAAGATCTTCAGTTTTACTTTTTTGAAAAATTTTGAATGACCAAATTTGAAGAGGAAGTGGTCTTCTCCTTTCGTTAAATGTTGTAGAAAATTTGGGTAAGCGTAATGTTCCTTTAGCATGACTCTAAAATTTTTAAATTGAAATGATCTGTAGTACTCATATACATCAGGGCTTGCTATTCCACCTTGTTCCTTTCTTCTCCTGAGTTTGTTCCATGATATTCTTGTACTTTTTGCTGACCAGATAAAACTAGATATCTCTCCTTGTATTTTTTTTAGGGCTTCTTTTTAAAACTCTAACGGAATGGTGTTAAAGAGATAAGTGAATTTGGGAATGATTGTCATTTTTATTGCATTAGATTTGCCCATAAAATTTAACGGTAGACCTGACCAGGTTTTGAGGAGTCTTCTCATTTCTTTAGCCACTATATTTAGGTTTAGTTGTGGAATTTTTTCCAATTCTTTTGTTATAGTGATATAGATATTTTATTTTGTCCTTTGTGAACGATGAGTTTGGGTGAGTGTTCCAGCTCATTGCCTCTGTCTTACTGTTGTTGATCAAATAGTGTTGTCTTCTCACCCCAACCTGCATCACCAGAGTTGGATGAAAGTCATCCACAAACAAGTCAGACTATGTCTCCCATAGTGAGACCGAGCCAGCAGCGTATATTGGAACATGGTCGACAGAGACGTAGAACGCGACTTGTGCCGCAGACACTTTGCTGGTACAACATGGCATCAGAGGAAAAGTCCATGTTGCCAATTCAACGTCTGTAACATAAACAGATGAAGATAATGAACAGGAAGTTACAGAGCATGCATGACAGTACGACAGAGGGATTTAAAAATGTGCCATCGATCCAGACATACGGCTTCGAATACATCCAGTATCGAGACAGCAACCAAGATAGCTACTTATTGGTATCTGACCCCAGTACACCTTAACAAAGGGAATGCAGAACATAGCCCCAACTGCTGATATGCAAGCGAAGCAGCAGGGACACTTTTAGATTTGCTATGGGACTGTCCAAGCCTGACGTTCTTTTGGACATGGATCCTAGATAAAGTGGACACACAATTTGGCACACTGATACCACGATTCCATGCATAAACAGTTTTGGGCTTGTCTAACCCCCTAACCTATCCACTCAAGTCTCGCAAAGAGAGGTAGATAAGGATGGCGCTCAGCGCCGCACTCCAGAAAATACTAGCACACTGGTGAACCTCCACTGTGCCTACACATCTAGGTTGGCTACACAGACTGTGGTTTATATTAGGGATGGAAAGGATGTTAGCCACTCTCACGACTACCAAAGCCACTTTTAGCAATGTCTGGCGCCCGTTCCTTGCCCTTCTTGTAAATTGGGGGATTAATGCCCCTTGAGTCCTGTGGGTCCCTGGGGGCCAACTAGCCCACCAGCTACCTCCAGTAAGCCCCACAGAGCTGTGTTGCAGAGTGGTGTAAAAAGGGGGCGTGGCTTTGGACCACCTCTCTGCAACGCAGCTCCCTGGCGCTTACTGGAGGTGCCTGGTGGGCTATTTGGCCCCCAGGGACCCTCGGGATTCAAGGGGACTTAATCTCCCAACTTAAAATGTGCCACAGGGCGCGTTTTCACACTTATCACATCAGGCCAAGCCCCCTCCCTGCACCACTGTGCAAACGCACCCCCTGGTGCGTTGTAAATTGGGGGGAGTTAGCTGAACTAACTATATTGGGGGAATTTCTATGGTTTTGTATGGGTGAAATGTCCAACTAACTATAACCTCCCTGAAACCTATGTTTTTTTCAATGAATCTCTAAAGTTTTTTTAAATGCTAATTAGTAACTATAACGTGCCTGAAACCTATGTTTTTTTCAGTGAACAAAATAAATAAATAAATACATATATATATATATATATTGATGCACCGCCTGTTTGGAATATGGTAACAGGACTGCGAGCTGGTATCATACGAGCTGACAAGCGGCACACGAGGTCACAGAATGGAAACCACACATAGCGCCTGGGGCCCACTGGAGGGCTATGAAAAAAACTTTTTGAAATGCTTAGTTTATCGGAGGCATAACGGACAGACTCCACCAGAGGAGAAGAATCGCACTACAGGTCCCAGCATGCCTCATTGGAGAGCGCGTGTGTTGTATGGGATAAAGACACCTGCAGTGACACTGCCCATTGCCTAAAGCACCGCCCCATGAGGAAGGAGCCTGTGGCTCCGAAACGCGTCGGGGATTGATATGCAGCCGCCATATGGGGTTTCCCAAATAAAGAAGTTTGATACTTACCTCGTGTTGGAGTGGCGTCCTTGAATCAGAGGCAACCTTGGGATAATATATATATATATATATATATTTATATATATATATATATAAAAGTCAGTGAGTAGGTATAATTAGGTCTGATTTTCCATAGGAAACTTTGGAACTTTCCATAAAACTTTCATCCACCACAGTTCTTCCACCACCACAGCTCCTTCTTGTATTGGTTTCAGGGCGATATATCAAGTGGGACTAAGAAAAAAGGAAATGGCCCCAAAACCAAATTTTCCCATGCATTTTCCATAGAGTTTTTTAGGCAGCACCACCGTAAAAACTGTTGAACGGAATAATACCAAATTTGGCAAGAAGCTGGATCTTGGTCAAAATGGAATGCTTTTCGTGATTTTGTGTAAGTCTTTTCAGGAGTTTTAGAGACATTTAAGATGAAAAATAATTGTACGTCTGGACAGTTGGGTTCGAGGGACTCTCGTGTGAGTCCCTCAAAGCCAATTTTTAAAAATATACAGTTTTGATTGACCTGGGGTGCTTTTTTCAGTTTGAGCCAATTTGCGCAGGAGCAAGCATTCTGCCTGCAACATGAAGAAAAATGTTGCAGGCAGCTATTACAAGACTTGGGGGCTTAGTTCCCAGTCTAACGTTAAAAAAAATATATAAGGGGCAGGGTAGGGGTGGGGACACCCTGCTTCTCTAGACCTTGTGGGGTGTTCCAGAAGGTAAGTGAGTGGGGCCCCCCTCCCCGAGTCAGGCAGGGCCCTGGGGCCACATCCCTTGGTGCCAAATATAAATATAAATTGAGCTGGCTTGGGGGCGCCCTTCTCAAGCCACTTGTTGGCCTGAGGACACCATCCCCTTGAACCAATGCATGGAGATGGGGGGCATGCGACCACCCTCCCTTTGACTCAACTGGCCCTGGGTACTCCATCCTCTAGGGCCGAAATATGTAAAAAAGGAGGGGGCCACATGCCTTCCTCCCCAAGGTGCTATCTGCCCCGGTGAAATCAACTCCTGGGGTGTGATAAAAGACAGTGTCCCAGGGCGCCCACCGCCAGGACGCTATGAGTCCCTGCCTGGGAGAGTGCAGCCATACTCCTTGGGCCCTTCCCCCATCTTAATGAAAAAGGCCCTAGGGGATGAGGTCCTTGGTGCCCTTCCTAGCCCCCTCTGCTATGTTTAACATAAGACCCCTGGCGATGGGTCCCCTGGGGCCAATACTGGTTTCAGGGAGAGTGTAAACGCAACCGCTTCCCCTTATTAAAAAAAATATGGCCCTTGGGGATGGGGTCCCTGGGACGGGAAAGGCCCTGGGAAGGGGTTTACACCCCCCCTCCCTTACAAAAATAATACCTGTAGTCCCAGTTGGTTTTAAAGTGAATAATAAATTAGCTTCAGGAGCAACCCATTTTTGATTCACTGCTCCTATGAAGTGTTGTGTGTGTCCTGCATGGCCCATTGTAGTGTTCCCTAGGTTAGCCTAATTGTGCATGCCGAGGGACACATTTTCCTTTACACACATTCATATATAAGGTTAACACTCTTGCCTTTGTGCCACATTGTAATTTCACACAAGAACCGGCATATTTGTTTGTGTTCTGTTGTTTTCGTGGGATTTAATCGAAACACCACAGACAAGATCAAACGACAATGCCTCTTATTATTTTCTCTGTTCAGACACTAGCATCTAGACATAACATGAGAATGCAGCTGGTTTTATGAGCACCTATTTCTTGTCATATAAATGAGCACAGAGGTGCAAAAACACACATGGAATGAGATCAGAGACAAGAGCACTGCGTCCATTGAGTTGGAGAGCGTCCCTCTGTGTATGCTAAGGTATGGGGTCTGCCATTCATCCCAGAGATCTATGCTACATAATCATTTAGCTTCAGTAGAAGGGGAGGGGGTTTAAACAACTCTTCCTTAAACATGACAGGGCATTCATGCTATACGGGTTATAGACCATGCTAACAGCATTTCAAGTATGCATTTATTTTCTAATTGGGGCACAAATACTGCATTTTACAGCACCATAGTTTAAATATATATTCTAAACTTCCTTTGTGTCTCTTGTTTATCTTATTGTGGACAAGTATGAGTGAGAGAATAAAAGGGTGTGTCTTTTTACGCCGATCCCTGAAAAGGGTTGGGAGTGATGTGTTCCGGAGTGCAAATCATTTGTCTCTCTGGTAAGGTTAAGAGGGGCAAGTGAGGCATGGGCTCATAGATATGGTGGTGGTATGGTGGATAAAGCGCTACATGCCAAGGTTCTATGGTTCTATGGTCCTAAGCATATTTCTGTTCCTGAGCAGAATCCCTGCAACAGAAGGAGCACCCCACAATGCCCTGCAAGGACTTTATTTGTTATATTTAAGCTTGGTTGTGCCTTAGAATAGCTATAACTCTTTTTCTGGTAACTATAACTTGAGCCCTAATAAGAATAATAATAATACCGAAGCTTGTAAAGCGCTAGCGGTTACCTCCAGAGGAAGTGTCCCGGCGCTAGGTGAGCGGTAGGAGCCAGAGTAATCGGAGTTGTGATTATTGCATAAAAAGCCAGGTCTTCAACACTCTCCTAAAACTGGTTTCAGAGGATGCCTGTTGTAATCCAGACGGCAAAGTGTTCCAAAGAAGTGCCGTGCTTGCGGAGAAAGTCCTCCCGCCCATGCGTGCCCTTCTGACTAGAGGGACGAGTAGTTGAACCAGGCTGTTGGAGCGGAGGAGTCTTGCCTGAAAATATCTAGGCAGTCGCGTTTTTAGTAGGGGTGGGCGGCCAGCTACGCTCCGTGCACGGAGTGTGCGTAGTGCCGCCTACTCCGCATTTTGCGGAGCGGGCGTAGCCAGGCGGCACTACGCACGCTCCGCAGACGGAGCGTAGCTGGCCGCCACCCGCCTCCCTCCCGCCCTCCCTAAATACTTTCAATTAAAGGAATCAAATAATTTAAAACGCACTTACCTTGCCCGCCGCTGCCCGCCGCGTCCCCGGGCTCGCTATCTTCCGTCTTCCGTCTTCTTTACTAATGCGCATGCGCGGGCGGCCGCGCATGCGCATTTTCTCGTGAGAAATGCGCATGCGCGGCCGCCCGCGCATGCGCATTAGTAAAGAAGACGGAAGATAGCGAGCCCCGGGGACGCAGCGGGCAGCGGCGGGCAAGGTAAGTGTGTTTTAAATTATTTGACTCCTTTAATTTAAAGTATTTAGGGCGGGAGGGAGGCGGGTGGCGGGGCTGGCGGCCAGTGGTGTTTGCGTAGTGGGGCTACGCGGAGTGCGGAGGTGGGCGTAGTTTCTCGCCCACTTCGCGTAGCTCCGCGAAGCCCCACTCCGCCAACTCCGCCCAGGGTTAGTTTTTAGATAGTTCGGGCAGGTTCCGTGTAAGGCTCTGTAAGCCAGAGTGAAAGCCTTAAATTTTATCCAGCTGGCCACTGGCAGCCAGTGTAGCATGCGAAGGTGTGGAGAGATGTGGTGTTTAAAAGGAACGTGCTTTATCAGTCTTACAGCCGTGTTTTGAACGATTTGCAGCCGTTGTAGCATACATTTCGGGAGGCCTAAATAGAGGCCGTTGGCATAGTCAAGCCTAGAGGTGACCATGGCATGGATGACCGTTTTTCGGCAACCCTCTGGGAGCAATCGAAGAAATCTCCGTAATTTCCTTAGTTTGCTTAGGCAGCCTCCAACGACCTGCTGTATGTGGGGGGTAGAAGATAGACCATCATCCCACATAACCCCCAGGTTTTTAGCCTTTGTGCTGGGGAGAGGTGCTGGACCCATCTCAGCAGGCCACCAAAGCTCGGCAGGGGGGCGGGCGCCTTTCCCAAAAAAGATTACCTCCGTTTTTCCCGCATTCAATTTCAGTTTGTTGAAAAACCTTGCACAGCTGCTTTTCCCTCATATTACATCACTCATTACATGCTCTTTAACATAATTGATAACACCAATGCAGCATTTGAAATACATCATAGATGACAAAACCCAAAGCAACAAACAATTAATATTTAAGCAAAAAATTGCACATGATTGAGAGAGACCAAGTGCTGTACGAAATCCAGCCCATCTCACTCTTATTCAGCTTCTTATATCTTCAATGCATCAAGTCTCCAATAGTTTCTTGACCTCCATCCGTTGTCAGAGGCAGGACCTTGAGCATGACACTCGCTTTATTTTTCGTTTGCCAGCTCTGAGCCAGCTTGTGCATGAAGGGGCGGGGCATGGGAGGGGGAGGAGGAATGCTTGTGCATACTCAAGTGTGTTTGGAAGGCCGTCTTAGGCTTCAGGTAAGTTTTTTTATTATTATTAACGTGTACCCCAACCCCACCCCTGCATGTGCTGTCCACCCGTGCTTCCCCCACCCGTCCACCACCCTTTGTTAGAGGCGTCCGCCACTGAATACCATGATAATGAAACTCTAAAGGGCTTAAAACGAACACCAGCACTAATGGGGGAGATGACATCAGCCACTGACCTCCTGTATTACGAGTTTTTAACTACAATAATTTCTTCTTTTCAGCTTGTGAGTCCCGTGCCGGAGATGCGCAAAGGTAAATAATTGTTTCTTCATTTGTGTCAGATTGTTTTTTTTCTGAACCTCTTTTTTTTTTGTTCAGTAACATATGTAGTC
This sequence comes from Lissotriton vulgaris, assembly GCF_964263255.1. Lineage (NCBI taxonomy): Eukaryota > Metazoa > Chordata > Amphibia > Caudata > Salamandridae > Lissotriton > Lissotriton vulgaris. Next base: position 657,656,917 of record NC_141697.1, read on the forward strand.
TCCCACTTGTAGTATAAGTATCCAAAAGAAAGGTTGTTTTACATGCCATTGGAGGCTGAAAAGTGCAGTTAAAATGCTCTCTCTGCATCCCATATTTGCTAAAGAGGAGTTGGTGGGGATTTGGGGCCATATGTATCAACAAACCCTTTTGCGATTCTTAAATAGCAATTTTTAAGGAATCACTATTTAGGAATCGCAAAATGGTATGTATGAAGAAATTCGCTTTTTTTAGCGATTCCTTAATCTTCCTTATTTGGGAATTCGCATTTTGTGAATTCGCAATTAAGGAATAATTTCCAATGCATTCCTATGGCCAGGAGGCCCATAGGAATGATTGCGAAATAATTCTCAAATTGCGAATTCGCAATTTGCTAATCTCAATTTGAGAATTATTTCAAGGGTGCAGGGGTGTCTCAAAGACACCCTGCTGCACCCCTGAAAGTTACATGAGTGTGCATATGGCGCACACACATGCCACCTTCAAAAATGCCAAATTGTGCATTTTTTGAAGAATTCGGAAGTTACCATCAACTACAAGTTGGTGGTAATTTGCAAATTCTTAACCATAATTCGCAGCCCAAAAATGCTACATACATAGCATTTAAGGAATCGCAAAATTGCGATTCCTTAAATGCTATGGCAAAATAAGGAATCGCAAATCTTTGCTATTCCTTATTTTGCGAATATTTCATACATACCAAAACATGCAAAAAGGCCTTTTGTGATTCGCAAAGGCCAAAATTCTGTGAATTTCGGCAATGCGATTCGCAAAAGGCTTGATACATATGGCCCTTGGACACAAAACTGAAACCCATTTCAGGCAAGTCATCAACAGAGCTGTCAGAGGTCAGAATAATTTCCCTTACCAAAAAACACTTTTACATTTACAGAAATTGGGGTGGAAACAATTTCATAAGAGAGCCCTTGTTTAAGAAATTACAGTAACAGTATCAAGGGTTCCCTTTTCAAGCCAGATGAGATGCCCCTTGTGCCTGTTTTTTATGTTCCAAGGTAGACCTCTCTTGCCTAAATGTGGAAGGAGGGCTGATGGTATGTCCCACGCCCCTCCAGTCAAGGCTATCAACATTTTTCATACAACCTTTTAATGACACAGTTTGGTTAATACCCAATGATGTGCAGTCTTCTTTGAAGGTGACAAGTGAAACTATCAATAGAAAACCACAGACTTTTTTTTAATTGCAGAGAGTGCTTTTTTAATAGTAACCTGTCACATTTAAGCAGACATGCGTCATATTTTCCTTTACTATACCACACCAGGAACGTATCCCAATCTACGGGGCATATTATCAACAGCCGCTGTGCTTAGCAATAAATTTATTATCGCAGGCTATCTCTGGAATTTATCTCCCTGGTATCACGTTATTAACAACGCATTTCTCCAGGGCGATAAAAATTCCAGCGATAGCGAGGTTATCGCCGTTTTGCAGCGAACATTGCTGGTTTTCCAGCGATGTTCCTTGCAAAACGGCAATAACCTTGCTGATACGACCCTGTGGTCGTATCATCATAATCCACCCCGTTTGTCAAACATAGGTAAGTCAGGATTTTAGCAGACGTTAGATTTTGGTGAAAACGGATGTTTTCCCCAAAATCTAACGTCTTCCAAAATCCAGTGGGCTGCCTTGTAAATATTGCGATGTCAACATCAGCGATATTTGCAAGGTAGTCCATCCGAGGTACGCCCAGTGACACCCACTTTGCATCTCATTAGAGATGCAAAGGGAGGCATTGCAAAATGGGTGCTAACATGCGATTATGCATGTTAGCACCCTCTTGTAAATAGGGCAATAGTTTTATCTCACCTTTTTTGCCTTTTTACGCCAGCGAAGATAAAGCCCTTGTAAATATGCCCCCACGTACCTCGAAATCTGACTTAGGTCACTTACTTCATTTCTGCAGGCCTCTTGAGCATTTTGCCTTCATGCTGGTGAGCAAATCATCTGGCTCTGAAATAAAGAACCCATGATTCAGCGCTCCCTGGAGAGTTTTTGAAAACAAATTTGATGCTGTGAAATTTCCGCTACTGTATTTCAAGTTTAAGTCTATTGTTTTTACATTACTAGATGTGTATATGGAATAAGATTTTTTTTATTTTCATTTAGTTAACATAAGCAACGTTATTTGATTTTTTTTTTAGCAAAGCTGGTCGTCTGCAGACCAAAGAAACGATCGAGTGCCAGGTAAGTGTTTTTACATTCTGGTTTAGTTGTGTCCTAGAGCAAAATATTGAAGTGTATCTAGAAATGCAATACTCATATACAAGTAGATAGTGGATTCTCAACGCACAAATGTGTTACAGTTCGCCTAGTTTCTCCCATTGCAAAAACTAAGTGAAGTACCTCCATTGTAATTTATGACTGGTGAAGTGTCCCTTCATTGCAATGGAGGGGCACTGCTATAATGTATGTGAATCGAGTTCACCATCTTGTAGTGCTAGCTGTGCAGTCTCATTACACAAGAATTGAGGCCGGAAGGGATGCATCTAGCAGGGCAAGCATCACACATTGTTCCACAGTGAGTGTATGGCTCTGACATGCTTTTAGCCATTTCATTCTCTCTGTTCCAGCTGCATGAGTCCCCATTTCCTCATTATCTTTTCCCCTGCTTGCCTGTTGGCTGCATACCGGTTCGCCCTATGCCTATGCTCTACATGTACCCCAGATGGAGTTCTCTCAAAGTCCCGCGACTATGAGGGACTAGTGTCTCTTGTGGTTAGGCAGGCTTTCCTTGCCTAGTATGATTCTGGCGAGAGAATGTTTGTACTTTAGAATAAATTGCAGAATCTCCTTGAGGAAGATGTATGATATCAATCCACCCTTTACTCTCTCCTCACTATACACAATGTAGCCACCAATTGTCACATAAGATTGCCCTCGTTTGAGCTTAGCAGTCCACTTTTTTATTTTACATTCAGGAAAATTAATCTAGTATCGGAGGAGTTCATAGCTAGGAAAGGTCATTAGGGGTGGGAGAGTAAGCCACGTAGTTGGCAACATCAGGACCAATACGGAGCCTGCCTGGTTTTACTTTCCCTTCAGATGCACAGCTATGTCAAGTAGACTCCTAGGGCCTCATTTATGAAAAGTGACGCATCGCTGCGTGAAAACAGCGATGCGTCACTTTTCACTGCGCACTCCTTGCGACACCAATGATGCGTCATATTTAATGTATGACGCATCATGTCGCAAGGACTTACAGATACGTCAGTATTTCTGACGTATCTGCAAGCGCAAAAGTGACGCATTGCTGGAGTGTGTCACAAAAGTGACGCAATTCCAGCAATGCGTCCTTTCACATGGGGAAACCCCCATGTGAAAGGGCTTGCGTCAGTCTTACGCCTGCTATGAGGCAGGCGCAAGATTTTGACGCAACAGCATCCTAAAAGTGACGCAGTGAAATCTCATAGATTTCACTGCGTCACTATTACGAGGCTTTTTGCGGGAGTGACGCAGGTATAATGTGGCGCAGGGGTTTAAAAAGTGACGCATCTACCTAGATGCGTCACTCTTTAAATATGGCGCAATAAGGCGCATATTTTACGCCGCTGGTGCGTCACAAAAAGTGACGCACCGGCGGCGCAAAACTGACGCAAGGCCTCATAAATAAGGGCCCTAATGATTGACACTTCCCCAGGCCTCCCTGCCTGTGAGAGGCACCATAACATTGACTACTAATCCAATACTTGACTCTGGCCTAGTCCTACTGGACTGATGGAGTAACCTATATTTTGAGTTATCTTCCAAAGACCTGCCTCTGCACCAACCCTAGTGCCTTTTAGCGTAAGCTTTATTTCCATGCTCTTGCAACCCTCTCAGGGACCGACTAAAACCTAAAGGCATATTCTTTCAGTAAAACCTGTATTTCAAGTACTGTCCCAAACACTGACTTTGCTCTATCCTGATAGGCCTTTCTTAGGCAATTGTTATTGAGTACTTTCCCAATTTCCCTATTAACCAGCCCCTCACTTGCAACTGTTTTCTGATAGTGTTTTTCATGAAAAAAAATAGAGTCTAATATAAAAGAGCAAGAAAAACAACCAGACCCTTTTAGTTTTCATGGAAGGATTATTTAAATAAAATTAAAAAAACTCCCTCTCAAGCCCTACAATGCCACTATTAGAATTGCGTCATACAGCATACACATTTATAGGTAGATCATCAATGCATACAATATCCAACTGGGATTTTTGTTTTAACTTCTTTCACTTTTTTTGACACTTTTTCTTTTTTTTGTGAAAAGTCTTTTTATTAACCTTGCCCACAGGTACATAAAAAACATAGCAGCGTACATTTAGCAGGAGATAGTCAGCGATCTCTGGTACTTACATTAAGCAGGTCAAAACATTCCCAAAGACCTCTTCTCGCTTCACACCCCACCTGCCTCCCCCCCCCCGGATCCTCGGTAATTCCACCAGGGGCCCCAGACCTTTCTCCACTTCTTCACACACCCCCAAGCCTTGTAAATCATCTCCTCCGCCCTCTGGCACAAATCCAAATCTCGCCTCCACTGGTCCCATTGTGGGGGCTCCTGCACCCCCTAGCCCCGGGCAATATTCCTTTTCCCCACCCCTGGTGCCAAGGCCAGCCAGATCTCCTTGTACCTTGTCCAGTCAGTCGGCCCTTTAATCATTCATAAAAACCACCTTGGCTCCACCGGAACTGCTGACTCCACTACTATCTCCATAGTGTGAGCCACCTTAGACCAAAAGGGTGCCACGCTTGGACAGTCCCATAGGATATGGAAAAAAGTACCCTCTACGTGGCAACCTCTCGCGCACAAAGGAGATTGAGTCCTGCCCCATGAGAATAAGCAAGTGTGCGGGTAGTAGACCAGGTGCAGGATTTTTAGCTGGATCAGGCGAAACCGGACCCGTATCGCTATCTCATGCGGGCTCTTAAGGGTGTCCTGCCAATCATCATCCTCTAGGGTACCAATGTCCTCCTCCCACTTCGCCTGCAGTGACACCAGGGAATCAGGCATGTTATTGATCAGTTTGCGATAAATAGTGGCCGTGGGCTTTTCTAAAATGGGTCCAGTAAGAGCCTGTCCTCCATTGGTGAGTACTCCGGCACTGAGGTCCCCACCGGTATGTGAGAGCGCAGAGCATGGGTGATACGCAAGTAGTGGTAGTGTTTGTGAGGCATGCATTCTGTATTCCTTTCCCAGGTATTCAAAAGACCTAGGAGCATCCCTCTTCCAGACGTCTCCAAGGTATTCAATCCCAATCAATTTCCGGCCCTTAAATCCGGTGAGCCTTCTCACCTCCGGTAACTGGTCACCACACCAAAGCGGGGTCCTGCCAGTTACGGCGTTAGCCCAACCAAGGAACTTGTTAGCCTCCTTCCAACACTGGAGTACTACCCCTGTGTGCGAGGGCAAATCCCTCCGGATCTTCCTTGAATAGAGAAGGGGCTCACAACCACCCTCCGGCATTACGTGTCTATCCACGCTATAAGCAGGTTCCGAGTCTGCCGCGTAAACCCAATCGTTAATGACCTGAAGCTGAGACGCCCAATAATACAGCCGAACGTCCGGTAGGGCCAGCCCCCCATCATACACCCCCCTAATAAGCTTTGTCAATGCAATTCTCGAGTTGCCCCGTCCCATAACAACGTCCTCATGGCCTGGGATATGCGCCGGAACACCCCGTCTGGCACCGGATAAGGCAAATTTTGTAGGATGTACAGGAGGTGCAGCAATGCCAACATCTTAAAATGTGCGGCACGCCCCATCAGAGTGAGGGGCAGGGCCCGCCAGTGTGCGACATGGGACACCAATCTCACCAGTAGCGGCTCCAGATTCCTGGTGAAGAAATCCGCCCTGTCCCTAGTAACGTACACGCCGAGGTATTTAAAGCCCTCAGTGACAACCACGGCCGGACATCTCGACGGGATCCATGGGGGGGCCCCGAGAGGGGGTAAATCAATGACTTGGACCAATTGATCCTGAAGCCTGAGTAGCTGCCAAATTATTCAAAAATGTGAAGCACCTGTGCCATGGAGTGGTAGGGTCTAGCCATGTAGAGGACTATATCGTCGGCGTATAAAGATATACGCTCTTCCCAGTCATCCGTAAGCAACAAGCCCCAGAATGACCGTTCTCTCCTAATCCAGTGGGCCAATGGCTCCAGCGTGAGAGTGAACAGGCGAGGGGACAGTGGGTACCCCTGCCTTGTACCATGCCATAGGGGGAACACCCGGGACAGTACTCCGTTGACCCTCACACTTGCCACTATCCTTTCATACAACAGGCGCACCCAGCCACAGAAGACCGGCCCAAACCCCAGACGCTGCAGGACCATAAATAAATAGGGACATTCGATACTGTCAAAGGCCATTGAGGCGTCCAGCGCCATCAATGCCGTTTGAGTATCTTTCTCGTCCTCCATCATGTACATTACTCCATAAAGCCTACGCAGATTGTGCCGTGTACTCCTATGAAGAAAAACCAAAGGTGATGATGGACGGAGCGTAGACAATACAAACACTCACCCCCAGTCAACTGATCTGGGTTTAATCCATCACTGTTCTTTAGCTCACTCCGCCACCCCAGTTCAGACATTGCCATATGCAAATCAGTCTGACCCTGTGCCTCATGGGAACAGTCTAGCCTGAACTGCCAAGCCATGTCTTCCCTGGACCGGAATCAAGCTTCCCAGGACCGGTTTCTGGCATTACAGCCGTCTTCAGCTGGGCTTGCTTGACTCCAGTGGCAAAGTGAGCAAGAGACTCACGTCTGAGCATACCCTGCCAACTTAGGGCGAACAAAGAAAAACCAAAGGTGATGATGGACGGAGCGTTGCCAATACAAACACTCACCCCCAGTCAACTGATCTGGGTTTAATCCATCACCGTTCTTTAGCTCACTCCGCCACCCCAGTTCAGACATGGCCATATGCAAATCAGTCTGACCCTGTGCCTCATGCGAGCAGTCCAGCCCGAACTGCAAAGCCATGTCTTCCCTGGACCAGAATCAAGCTTCCCAGGACCGGTTTCTGGCATTACAGCCGTCTTCAGCTGGGCTTGTACTCCTATGAGGCATAAATCCCCACTTGTCAACATATACCAGGTCCGGCAGGACTGTGAGCAGTGTACGTCGCAAAAGCTTTAGCCAAGACTTTGGCCTCCACATTGATGAGCGATATTGGTCGGTATGAGGAGCAAAAGTCCACTGGTTTCCCCGGCTTGTGAATTACCACTATCGTGGCCTCCCGCTGGTCTGGTAGCAGTACCCCAACCTGCTGTGCCTCAAGGAACATGCGCCTCATGCGTTCACTATACTGGCCTGTCGTTTGTAAATTTCCACTGGGAGCCCGTTCGGCCCCTGCGTCTTCCCAGCTTTAAGTGTGTAAAGGTCCTCACACAATTCCAGGACTGTGAGGTCCTTCTCCAGGCTGTCAGTCTGCTCCCCCGTGAGCGTGGGAAGAGCGAAGTCCCGCAGGAACTCCGCGCAATCAGATTCAGTTTTGGTGCTTACCGGGGTGCACACCGCCTCATAATATGAGGCGAATGCCTCCGCTATGTCCCCCTGTGCCGATACCAGGGTTCACGCCTCATCGCGTACCTCCGCAACCCAGGAACCTTCCCGATCCCTGCATTCCAACCATGCCAGTAGCTTCATACTCTTGTCCCCGGTATCGTATATTCGGTGCTGCACAGCAAGAGAGTAGGCCCGTGGCTCACCGTCCACCAGTGACCGGAGCTCTTGCTGCTTGAGGGCCAGCTCATGACTATGTGCCGTCGATGGGGTCCCCCCTATACCTCTCTCCAACTCCTTCACCTCCCTCTCCAACTGCACTATCTGGAGCGCCTCTTCCTTCTTTTTCACACCAATCAGCGCCTGGGCCTGACCCCGCAGAACAGCCTTAAATGCTTCCCATATGATGAACTGGGAATCGAACGAGCCCTGATTTTCCTCGAAGTAGAGCTGGGGGCCCTCCCGCAGTTTGTCCACTATAGAGTTGTCTTTGAGGCACCATGTGGCTATCCGTGGATAGGCCACTCTTGTTGTAACCGCCTCCCTGAGAGTGACCTCCACAGGTGAGTGATCTGATAACCCCCTGGCCATAATACACAAGTCCATAAAGTCACCCACCTTCACCTAATCCACTCTGGCAAAGAGATGGTCTATTTTGGAATAAGATCCATGCCTGGCCAAGTAAAACGTGTACTGCCTTTGTGTGGGGTGATGTGCCCGCCAGATGTCAGTGAGGCCCAATGCAGAGGTGAAACCACTCAAACCCGCCTCCCCCCTGTGGCCCTGTCCCTCCCCCGAGCAGTCCAGATCTGAGTGCATAACTGGGTTAGTGTCACCAACTAGTATCAAAGTGCCCCCCGGAAGCTCCGCCAAATGGGACCCCAATTTCATGTATGATGAGGCATGCAGTCCCGGTGGAATGTAGCAGGAGATCAACAGTAGCGCGCGACTCTCCCACTTGGCCGCCAGTGTCACCAAACAGTCCGATTCCTCCTCCCATTTGCCTGTGACTATAGTTGGGAAGGCTGTGCGGATTAGAATTCCCACCCCCCTAGAGCCTGGCGAAAACCCGGAGTGGGCTAGTAGCTTGTATCCGAACCGGTCCAGCGCCTTACAAGTATTACCTCTCAGGTGAGTCTCCTGTAGGAGAACTATGTCTGGGCCGTGACGTTTCAAATACTGCAGAATTAGTGTGCGCTTTATTTTATTGCCCAGCCCATTAACATTCCTTGACCAGATTCTCAGTCTTGACTGATCACCCAGTAAAGAACTTCGATCCCCTGCTGGAGCTCAAGGACTACCCAATGTAGCTGCCATACGCACACACCTGGAGCAAAACAGAAACATACCCACAACATCCCTCCCCCCCAACCATACCCCCCACCCTGCCTCCCTGCTCAGTGGGCCCCCAACCACCCACCATCGTAATACGCAGAGTGTCTGTCACCCCATAACCCCATAAACAATCAAATCAGGGAACACGGGGCTACAGCCACCGAAGAAGTCATAATGGAGAAACGGAGTACACCCCCCTCCCCCGGTAAATTCTGCAAGACAACCCCCCACACCTCCCGCATCTTTAAACCCTGCGCCGAAGTCTCTGAAAGTCAGTCATATGGCTCAGCAACAGTCTGAGGCCTCCAATGTCGCAGACCTCCACGGATCTTCAGCCTCATACCCTCCAGACATCGAGAGGCCGGGACCCCCTGGGCAAGCCCTCTTACCTTCCCTCTTACCTTCAGTAACCAGGCCCCTTTCACACAATGCTGCTCAGTTCTATCACTTCAGAGGAGAATGTCCTGTCCGAGGAAGATCCTGTGACAGGGTGGTGCCAGTCCGGGCCCCCAGGTCCTTTTGTGCTGGGACGAGCGTTGCGATCCGCCTTGGCGGCTCACTGTCCGCCATCCCTCCATCCAGTCGCTCGCCTCCTCCGGTGAATCAAAGAATTATGCCTTCTCCCCATCGATGACCTTTAGGGGAGCCTGAAACAGCATCATGTACTTCACTCCATGATCCCTAAGGGGCCGTTTCACTCCATCAAATGACCTGCTTTGTCGCTGCACTTGCAAAGTGAAGTCTGGGAAGAAACTGACGGTGGCATTCTCGAGCCGCAGATCGCTGGACACTCTCGATGCCTGCAGGATGAAATCGCGATCGCGATAGTTCAGGATCCGCGCTATGATGGTACACGGAGGGGCTCCTGGCTTCGACCTTCCCCCCAGCGCGCAGTTGGCGCGCCCCCCACAGAGAAGAAATTGGAGAGGCACTTCGGCTTGAGTCGGTTGAGTATCAGGTCCTCCACAAAGTAGCCCATGGAGGGGCCCTCATGTCCGTCCGGGACCCCCACGATTCGGACATTGTTGCGCCTCGTCCGGCCCCTCCTGATCCTAGAGGCGGGCGGCGATGTCCACCTGATTCTTCGTGAGTGCGGCAACCTGCTCCTCGAGCCTTTTCGTCTTTGATTGTAGGCTGCCTATACCGCTCTCCGCCTCCGACATCTTATCCAACATTTTACTAAAGTCTGCCCGCAGCAGGTTGACCTCTTCCTTCACCGAGTCAAGTTTGGGCTCCATAGTACCCCTCATGTCCTTCAGGGCTCCGCGCATCTCCTGAATAGCCAGCATAATGTCCTTAAGCAAAGGGCCCGACCCCCCTCCCGCCACCTCGCCTGCGTGCGTTTACTTCGCGGGCCCTTCTCTCTGCCCACACTGACGGTGTAATTATCCATTGAGTTTGTTTGGCTCTGAGTTAATGGCCGGTAAGCCCATAGTGCAGTCACCCACTGTGCCACTCACTGTCTCCGGCTGGACTCCACTCCACGACCCGCACCCTGGTCTCTCCTCCGGGCCCCGCTCAGCTGACACCCAAATAACGGTAAGACACCCACCGCGGGCCTTCGCTGCAGTTGCAGAGCTCACTTATCCAACTCTGTCCACAAGGCCCCAACCAGGCCGCTCCGCCACCCATTCTCAGGATCGTACTGGAGCCCCAGACCCACACGTCTGGCACTTCACAGTCCACAAGCCGCCGTTCGCGTATTGTAGGCCCCACTCACCCACGACTTGCACGGGAACAGGAACAGGTGTTGCCCTTTTACCGACTCCGCCTCAAGGATACCAAGAGTCTGTTATAGAAACTAGACTCTCAAGGACCCCGAAGGGGGAAGGGGGAATTTGGATAAAATAATAAACTGAAAAGAGACTGCTCTGGAACTGTTCTTTCAGCTTCTTGTGTCTCGCCCGTTAATTAGCCGAAGCTGTAAAAATTCTAACACAACCAATAGAACAATTGTTAAATGCCTTTCTACCTACTCTTGTGTTTCTTGAAAGTACTATGTCTAACTATTACCTAATTTTCCAGAGACTAGTGCTATTCTTCGATTTTTAATCCTTCTTTTTCTTTCTGAGCACTAATTCCAGTGTTGTAATCTGTAAATACAAGTACATTTATTTCTATCTTTCCTGTGTTTCTATTCTGCTATTTAATTTCTTTCTCTCTACTCTTACCTTCTCCAGAATGTCTTGCTCTTACTATTTTCTTCTAGTAAATGCTCTTCTATTTATTCTTGTAACTTATTCTGTGCATACTTAACAATCTTCTTTTTCAAACAATCTCACATTTTTATGAATGTAGTATCTGAGAAGGTTAACTGGTAAGTATTGTCTCTCCAAACTCTATATTCTTTCTCTGTATTTTCTTCTTGATTATTTGAATACAAAGTCTCACTATTACTTGGATACAAAGTCTCTATGTAAGTTTCTTCTTAGAATTTGCAATTGCCTTCAAATACGCTGCGCCCACTTATCTCTCTATACTCCTCTGTAGATACTGGATACCGTCGAACTCCTGACCGCCGGAGAACTGGAGCGTGAGGTGAGTCAAGACTTGACGCGGTTTTTTCTAAACTGAGCTCATAAAATAAGTGAAAGAAATAAGGGGAGGAAATAGAGGGGGAGAAGGTCTGTGTAGAATTACGGTCCAAACAAGGGAAAGAACCGACACTCAAACAGGATAAAAATGCGGGTAAACTGGACCTCAAAAGCTTGATGCCTATTCTCCTATTGTCTCAGGTGAAGTGCGCAGTAGGATGGGATCGCGGGCTTCACCAAACCGCTAGCACCTGGTTATTGAGACAACAACTAGACCACTGACTCCTCTCCTGAGTCAGCAGCCATCTTGAAGTTCCGGTCATGAACAGCGGAACTCCAGCAGAGGTTCTGAGTGGAATGTTCTCCTTTAACACGACATTTCTTGGTTTTCAGGGTACAAATTGCGTGGATTTGGCCAGTCACGGTCTTGGGAGGCCTGACAGTACCCCCCAACAAAGGTGGTCCTTTCTCTCTTGGTTTCCTCTGAAACATTTTATGAAAGCATTTCACTAATCGAGGAGCATGAACATCCGAAGCTATCTCTCAAGATCGTTCTTCCGGACAATAACCCTTCCAGTTCTCCAGAAATTCGTTTAGAGTCTAAAATTTCCTTAACTTCAAATTCTACTCCAGACTCTAAGTGAATGGGTTTTGGTGGTGCATTTTTGCGTAATTCTGGTGACGTTTTCTTTAATAAGGAGACATGAAAAACTGGATGGATCTTCATTTTGACAGGCAATTTCAAACGATAGGTTACTGGATTGATTTGTTTGTCAATTGGGTAGGGCCCAATGAATCTAGGGAAGAACTTCCTATTTCCTTTCAATCTCAGATTCTTTGTGCTTAACCACACCTCTTCACCTTCCTGTAAACTAGGGACTCTTTCCTCTTTTTATCAGCATAGCTTTTATACTTCTTTTTAGCCTGTTCTAAATTCTGAGAAGCCCTTCGTTGAGTTTGTTGTAATTCAGCGATTCAATCTTTAACTGCTGGAAGCAAGATTTCAGTGTGTTTTACTGTGGAATTTGGGTGTCTGCCATAATTTAGATAGACTAGGGAATACCCTGTTGACACATTCCTACCATTATTGTGTGCAAACTCTGCCGCCCACAAATAATCTGGCCATTCTCCACCCTGTTGTAACAAAAATAATCTCAAGTACTGCTCTAACTCTTGGTTGACTCTCTCAGTTTGTCCGTCAGTTTCGGGATGATAGCTGGTGGAGTACCTAGCCTCTATTCCCAAATCACTTAGAAAAGGCCTCCAGAAATGGGATAAAAACTGAGAACCTCGGTCTAAAATATCAATCTTGGGAATTCCATGAATTTTGACTACTTGAGTACTGAAATGACTTGCTAACTGTTTGGAAGTTGGAACCCCCTTTAAGGCCAAAAAGTGCGCATTTTAGTGAATGCATCCACTACCACCCATATTGTATTGTAACCCTGGCTGGAAGGTAAGTCAACAATTAGATCCATAGTGATTGTGTGCCACAGAGCAGGAGGGGTGGGAATGGGTTCTAACAGCCCTTTTGGAGCCTGCCGTTCAGATTTTCCCTGAGCGCAGATTTCGCAGGTTTTCACATAATGTCTATATCAGAGGTCATACGCGGCCACCAGTAATGTCGCTTCACTAATTCCTCTGTCTTAGCTTCTCCTTTATGCCCAGACAAGGGGTGATCATGACACTCAAATAGCACTTGGTTCTGTAATTCCTTGGTTGGCACGTACAAGGATCCCTTGTGATAGGGCAGTTGACCTCGGATTTCTCGGTCCGCTCCCTCCTTGACCCATTCTTGCATGTCTTTCGGACTCATGACTTGAACATTCTGCTCTCCAAACCTAGCAGATGTGGTGGTACAGATGATTTTTGAGTTGGTTATAATGGTTTGACTCTCTCCCAGCGACCTCTGAACCTCCGTTCCAATTCCAGACAAGGCATCCGCCTTTCCATTTTGAGCCCCTGGTCGGTAAGTGATCACAAAGTCAAATTCAGCAAAATATAATGACCATCTAAGTTGTCTGGGCGTTAAGGTTTTAGCGGATTTCAAAAAATTTAAATTTCGATGATCAGTAAGGACCGTTACTTGATGCCTGGCCCCCATAAGGTAGTGGCGCCACTCTTTGAAAGCCAACAATTCTTTTTCCATAATTGTGTAGTTCTGTTCCGCAGATGTTAGCTTCCTTGACCTGTAAACTACTGGATGCAGTTGACCAGTTTCTTTATGCCTCTGGGACAGTATGCCACCTATCGCTTGGTCAGAGGCATCTGTCTCCACATAAAATGGTTCAGATGGCGCAAGAAGGCCGCTACTGCGTTCTAGAGGACAGTCGCACTCTACTCCCTCTCCCGACTAAGAATGCAGTCGGCATCCTAGCATGGATATGCTGATCTCCTATGGGCTAACCAAGAACCAGGCAAGGACAAGTACTGGCGTTGAGCTCCGGATAAAGAAAGGGATTTCGGCGGCACTGTGGGCTCTGAAAAAATACTGGAGAAACTTGTACCGCGACATCAAAATATCCTGGGGGATATCTCAGCGTACGAGACTAGACAAGGAAAAAGAGAAGCCTCCGCCGGCCCCAAATACCATGAGTAAGGTGCTAGGACAGCAGGAGGAATCTGGCACTGGGGCCGTACCGGAGATGCCTCTATCAAGTAAGCGGTCGACCCCTGAAAACACTGCATCCTCAAAAGAACAGCAGAAGAAAGCTGAAAGGGCCGAAAAGGCCGGAAGAGAGAAGAAACTGGACCCGAGGATGACAAAGGCCGCAGCAGCCGGCACCAAAGCACAGCGGGAACCACAACAGGACAGCGGACTTCAAGGTAAAGAAACTGCGATCCTACAGCGGGCCAACTCCTCGCAGGTCAAAGATACTAATTTAAGGCAGCCTACCTTATCAGAGTCCTTCGCAGCAAAACCGTCGGCAGGATCGGTAGGACTGGCAGGAGCGGCGGCTAGGCCTTCGGTGAGTCACCCTTCCTCGGTAGACGCCGGGACAGAGAACGCTGTCCTCGAGGACGCAAGCGTCATGGTTGCCGGGCAACTGGAAGGAGCAGTCCCGGAGTGTACGCCTCCCGCGGAAACCGGTCATGGAACCGAAGGCTCGGACAACGTAACACTGGTGAGCGGGGGGGTGGTACCAGAGGGGGCAGGGGCTGCTCTGGGTGTTACAGAGAGGCAGAATAACTTGCAGATGCTGGACGCTTTGCTGCAAGTCGAAGCAGGACTTAGCAGCGATAGGAGGCAGAATCATGATGAGAAGTGGGGGAGCCTGACAAGCCTGGATTCGCAGCAAGAGCGAGGGAACAGCAAAGGGGCAAAGGGGGCTCACCAGAAGGAGACAGGTTCTTCTCCGTTAAAGAAGGATCAGATTCCACCCACACAAGCGATCAGGAGGAGGGCAGCTCCACAGACCCCACAACGGATTCAAATGGTAGTAGCGGCTCCAGGGGTAAAAGCACCCAAAAGAAAAGGAGATCTGCGGCAAGGCGGGAAGGAGGAGGTTCTCCAACTAGCATGAATAAAAAGCTATTATGGGACTACTCTGCCACCTCTAGTCTATATCGTGAAAACAACCAGGGGGTAGGGGCTGCCGGAGGGACGAACGTTGGATCCCCATCGCAGCACTCTACACTGGACTTAATGTTTAATACACTGAAGCAGATGCAGGTGGAGGCTAGGGCAGAAAGCCGGAGAGCTAGGCAAGGCACGAAAAAGATCCAAGCATCGCTTAGGAAAATGAACAAGAAATACGAAGAAGTCGAGGAGAGAGTAGCTCAAGTGGAGGAAAGAACTGGTAGACTGAGGTAACGGATTGGCAGACCTTTAAAATGGAGCATGGGAAGGTTGTGGAAGACCTTCAGTGGAAGATCGAAGTTTTTGAAAATCGCCAGAGACGAAACAATGTGAGACTGCTTGGACTGGAAGAGGGGGTGGAAGGGCAGGACGCAAGAGGGTATGTTATTAAGTTGTTGAAGGGTGCTTTTCCTGAGGCTCAGTGGCAATGGGAGACGGAGGTCCAAAGGGCGCACAGATTCCCATTGACTCTTAAGAAGAAACGGGGGGAAATCAAGACACTCTGCCTAGGGCGATGCTTGTGTTCCTAGGGAACTTTTTGGCAGGGGAAGAAATAATGGAGAGAGCCAGGCCGGATGCAAAGAAAACATATGATGGGGTTACTTTCTTCGCAAGACCGGACTTCTGTCATGTGACAGTTGAAAGGAGGTGGAAACTCAGGCAATTAATCACTCCTTTCCAGCGCCAAGGCTAAGAGGCATACCTAATGTTCCCAGCAAAAGTAAAAGTTATCACTGGGGGACAGACTAGGATGGTTTTTTCGGAGATTAAGGCAGGAGAATTCCTAGTGGAGCTTACTGAGAATCACAGGGGGAAAAACAACAGAGGGAAAGGCCCATCCATTATCCCATAGGGGCAGTTTTATGACAGGTACATGGCTGATACGCAGGATAGATCATTAATGGGTAAGGGAAGGAGAAGGAGGCGACACTACAACCTATAGCAGTCACACATAGGTCATGTATGACCTATTTGCCTGTAAATGGGGGGGGTGGGAAGGCAGGGGGAGGGAGGGGGGCACGAGGGGTTGGTGATGGTTGTTTGGTAATTACAGCACAAAAGGAGAAGATACACAGACACATTTCTGCACTAGTCACACTAGCAGAGGGCAGGACTAACTGGGTATATAGCAAGGAAACTTTCAGCAAGTATAGATGGCTTTAAGGATCGCCTCTATAAATATTTGTGGCCTAAAAGATGGAGGGAAAAGGCAGAAGGTGGCTGCTATGCTAAGATTGTTGAAACTAGATGTAATCTGCCTACAGGAGACACATATTGAGGGGAATAACAAATCTTTGCTGGATCAAATGGGGTTCGAGGTCCTCGCACACACAAAGCAAGGAACTAAGACAAGAGGGGTCGCCATATTCGCTAATAAGGGCGTGATGAAAGTTAAAAAGAGAAAAGAGGATCAGTGGGGGAGATAGGCAATGATCAAAGGACTCTGTTTATGGCTCCACTGATGACGAACCAGATGTTTTCGAATTTTTAGACTTGGAACTACATTTGTGGTCAGAACCTGTAATTTGTTGCGGGGATTTTAATATCAACGGTCTGGCGGGCTTGGGAAAGGATGGGAGGGGGTGTTTATGGGGGTCGGAAGAAGAGAACATGTAAGGCTATCTGCAATTTAGCGCGACATAATGCATTAGTGGATGTGTGGGCCCAGAACAATCCGTCAGGGACAGGTAGTACCTTTTACTCGCCACCACATAGGATGGTGACCAGGCTAGACTACTTTTTGATTTCGAGCTCCTTGCTAGGTGGTAGTCAGATTGAAAGGCTCCCAAGGATACTATCGGACCATAATCCGCTTGTGTTAACCCTGCCACAGGTTGGCAGGGGGGAGAGAAAGGCCTATACATGGACTTTTGAGAGAGGGCTTTTAAGGGAAGAAGACTATATTAATCAGATGCAGGTTTGGATTGGGCAGTTCTGGGAGATCAATAGGGGAACAGCTTCTGCAGGAATGGTCTGGGACGCATTCAAGGCCGGAATTCGGGGAGAATCTCTGAGCTACACGCTTCAGAGGAGAAAACTGCGATAGATAAAAGGATCAGGGACTTTGCAGAGCTAGAAGACCACTTAATCCTCGCCATTTCCAACCCAGATTCAATAGAGGAGATACTAGTAAAGATAGAACTAAATAAAGCAGAGGCTAGTGAAAGTATGGCAAGAAGGGCGGCAGGTAACTACCTGGCTAAAAAAGAAAAATGCTATGAGTATAATGAGAGAGTAGGCCACCTTTTAGCAATCCGCACCAGACAGAATATGGCAGCAGGGGAAATAAAGGAAATTAATGACGGCGTGGGTGGGGTTGTAAATAAGATAGAAGAGGTACGGGAAGTTTTTAGAAAATTCTATGCAGCCCTATATGATCACAACCCTCTTAACAAAGAATCGGAAATCGTGGAATATTTGGCAGACATACCACACGTAGCGCTAAACGAAGAGGGAAAAGAGGCACTAGATCTTCCGCTGACTCTGCAAGAAATACAGGAGCTGTTAAAGAACTCAGTTCCACACTCCTGGGCGGGGGCAGATATTATAGTGATTCTCAAGAAGAATAAACCTCCGTTAGAACCTGGGTCCTACAGACCAATCACGCTCATGAACGTGGACGCTAAAATGCTTTCTAAAACACTGGCACAGAGGTTAAGCAAGGTAATTGAGAGTTTAGTTAGCACTTCACAGCACAGATTTATTCCAGGGAAAGGGACCACACAGCACACAAGGCAAATAATCACCATTTTAGATACTACGGGGGTTGCAGGAGACCCTGTCGCGGCTGTATTCCTGGACGCGGAGAAAGCCTTCGACAGGGTTTCCTGGGACTATCTGTGGAAGGCTCTGGAGTGGTTTGGCATAGGCCCGGGATATATTAAAGCAATTCGGGCCTTATATGTAGACCCGACTGCGAGAGTAAGGATTAATAAAGGCTATACAGATGAGTAGAGATAAGGCACAGGACAAGACAGGGCTGTCCGGCCTCGCCCCTCCTGTTCGCGCTGTATTTGGTCCCTATCTCACAAAGGTTCGAGGGGAATATTAACATCCTTCCGGTTAAGCTGCATTGAAAAGAACATAAAGTATTTGCATATGCGGACGACATAGCTATTATTACACCAAACCCAGGGAGAGCTATAGCAGAAATTGAGCAGGAAGCGACAAACTTTGGGGTAGTGTCAGGACATCTGATAAACAAGGGGAAGACGCAGGTCGTTCAAAACAGATTTGTAATATATCATGACATCGGAGTGGTGATGGAAGCAGTATATCTAGGGATAAAGGTTACAGCTGATTTAGATAGACTGGTGGAGCTAAATATGGGGCCCTTATTAGCAAAAGTAAAAGAAAACACTGAAAGGATTCACAATTTACATTTGACTCTGATGGGCCGTATAAACGTGATTAAGATGATAACGTTCCCGAAATTCCTTTTCATTTTTAGAGCTATTCCGTTGTTTTTTGACCACTTATGGTTTAACAAACTAGAAGCAATACTTAATAGGCTCATCTGGGCACAAGGGAAGACTAGGAGAGCTTATCGATATCTCACGTTACCTAGGGAAAAGGGGAGCTGGGGGGCCCCAGACTTCAGGCTTTACTACTGGGCAGCGGCTTTGCAGTATTTTCAGGGGCTGATAGGGGCGGGGGAATGGAGCAAATGGATGGCAGACTTGGTTTCACTAATGTATATACTGCACTGTTGGGTGGTGAGGCTGAGAATGGTTTTCTGAACATAATTGATTTTAGTTATTTTAAACATACAAGGTTTAAGACACTAAGAGCGGCATATAATATCTGGAAGGCGATCTCAAAAAAACTGGGCTTAGGCAGGTACAATAGCTATACACGACTCTACAGGAATCACTCACTACCGGGGGATATTTTTAGGGACACGGTCATGAGGGACTGGGATAACAAGGGGATTATGAAGCTTGGGAACCTTATGGATCACCAGAGGGGTATCCTACAGTTTCATGAATTACAAACAAAGTTCAAGCTAGAAGGTAGTAGCTTCTTCAAGTACCTGCAGGTAAGAAGCTATTTCGCATATAAGCAGGGTGGCCCACTAGGATTTGGCCAATGTCGAGTAATGGAATATATAGAACGTTGTACTCACTTCACAATCAGGCAGCTATGTGCAGAACTCTACGCAATTAAATGCAACGACAGGGAACAATATGCCACAAAGTGGGTAGAGAAAGTGGGTACACAGCCAGAGGGCTTCCAGTCATCTCTTTATCTGGGACGTACTGTTTGATGCTCAGCGACACTACAATCGCAGCATTATAAGACACTCTATTCGCTGTATCACACTCCGGCCAGAATTGCACAATGGGGCGGAGTCTCGGGAATAACCTGTCCGCGTTGTGATTCAAGCAATGCAGATATTGTCCATATGTTTGCACAATGCCCACAACTGTATTCTTTAAAGGTAGCTATCGAGAAGTTCATGGAGGGCTCACTAAGAATTGAGGTCAAACTCTCAGATGTATTAATAATCTTGGGGGTGGTGGAAGGGGTAGAGGGCCTACCCACGGAGTTTTTGTTCATGGCAGCCGCAGTTTATCGAATTTGTATAGCAAGGGGGTGGCTGGATAGGGCTCCGCCAACGTTTCAAATCTGGATTGCAAGATTACTCTCTACCTATAATTTGGAGAAAGCAATTTACAATAGAAAGGGGCGAAGAGCTAGAGCATTGGGGGGGAAGATTTGGCGACCTATAGTTAATTGGAAAAATGCGATGGATACTGGAGGTATGTCGGGTGATGGGTGCGGGGATGCATCTCTGGCAACTGTCTAAAAAACACAAATGTTTATACGTTTATGTTTATGCTTGATTTTTTTTCTTTTTATGTTCTTTCCTCTCCCCTTTGTGTATTGTACTGTTTGGAAACATTTGTGTCATGGCATAGTATTGGTATATTTTGATTGAGTGTGCTGTAACACTTATTGGAACTTTTTTGGAAAAATGCAAACTTTTTAATTAAAAAAAATAAATGAAATGGTTCAGACGGATCGGCATGTAATAGCACTGGGGCTTAAGTAAAACTTTCCTTTAATGAGTTAACGGCCTCCTCAACTTCTTTGGTCCATTCAAAACGAACACCCTTGCGGAACAATTTGATAAGAGGCAGAATCTTCCTGGACAATTCACCAATAAATCTCCTGTAGAAATTCACAAAACCAATAAAACTCTGCACTTCCTTCACACAGGTACGAGATTTCCAATCCACAACTGCCTGGATTTTATATTCATCCATATTCATCCCTGTAGGAGAGAGGATAAATCCCCAAAACTACACCTTAGAAACATTAGAAGCAATTTTCCCAGTTTTACGAACAGCCGATTCTCCCTGAGTTTCGGTAAAACTTCTCTTACTTGCTCTTGGTGCGTGCATGTGTCTTCTGAAAATAGCAAGATATCATCGATATAGACAATTACACATTGATCGATGTATTCTCTCAGAATGTCATTGATAAAGTGTTGAAAAGCTGCCGGCGCATTACATAACCCATAAGGCATTACCTGGTTCTCAAATAATCCAATCTTGTCCTGAAGGCATTTTTCCATTCGTCACCCTTCTTCAGCCTGATTAAATGATAGGCTCCCCTCAGGTCTAGTTTGGTGTATATCCGTACACTTTTGACCTGGATCAGCAAACCAGAAATGAGTGGAAGAGGGTAAAGATTCTTCTTTGTAATTTTATTGATGGCACAATAGTCTATACTGGTTCTTAGATCACCTTCCTTCTTAGGTACAAAAAACAGAGGCGAAGAGACTGGGGATTTGGACAGCCGGATGAAACCATTTGCTAAATACTTGTCTAAGTATTCCTTCAGGTGTTGGTGTTCTCTCTCGGTTAGTGCATAGACTCGACTGCAAGGTAGATTGGTGCCAGGTTTCAGATCTATTGTACAGTCACAGGTTCTATGAGGAGGTAATTGTTCCGCTTCTTTTTCATTGAAAACGTCCTCAAAATCTCGATATTCTGGAGGTATTTCCTGTGAGTTGATAACGCAAACCGCCGCAACTGTCATACATAGTGAATGAGCAGGGTTGTTCTTGTAATCTTTGTCTTGCCTTCCAAAACAATTCTCCTTACAGTAATTTGAATTCATTGCAATTGTTCTGGTGCTCCAATCGATAGTGGGATTGTGTTCTGTCAGCCATGGCAGTCCTAGAATGAGCTGAAATTGAGGTGCATCAATTAAATTAAATCTAATGACTTCTTTGTGCCTATCACTGGATATCATCTGCAAGGGTTCTGTATGGCTCACAATCGGTCCAGACGAAAAGTTAGTACCGTCCACTGCTCTCACTGGTTCACTTTTAGGTTTTTGGATGGCTCTTAAACCTACCGTTGATGCAAATTTTAGATCACAAAAATTTCCAGGGGCCCCAGAATCCACCATCACCGACACATCTGTTAGAGTTATCTCCCGGAGTTTGATCACCATAGACTGAACCAAATGAGGCGAGGAGGACTGAAGTGTATTTGCCAGCTGGTGTTCTTTCGGAGTTGATTCTTGATTAGCATCCACCAGTCCAACTCCTCCTACTGGTGGTGCTTCGAGTTTTCCTTCGGTCTAAAAGAGGTTTTGGGTTTCTTCGGACAACCTCTAACAAAGTGTCCATTTGAGCCACAGTACATGCATACATTTCCAGCTCTTCTTTTTTCCTTTTCTTCTTTCGTCAATGGGCCTCTTATAGTTCCAATTTGCATGGGCACAGTAATGGATTGTCCTTCCACAGCTCGGTTATAATCTGATCGGGCTCTATCAAATCTGGTTACTGCTGGTTTGAAATCTTTCCACTTTTCGCCTTTTCTTTCGCCTTGACGGAAATCGATTTCTAGTACTAAATCTACTAGTTCTGATATTTCAGTAGGTCGATTAGGTATTTGCGCCAGCGCATCCTTGAGTTCATCTCATAATCCACGATAAAAGACTGCTGCCCTTTTACTCTCTGGCCAGTTGGTTTCTACTACCAGCTTATTAAATTGGGCAAGGTAAGCCACGAGGTCTCGGTTGCCTTGTCGTAATTCAAGTAAATCATTGTCTACGGCTTGTGATATTCTTCGTCTGTCAAAAATTTGAAGGAATTCTTTCTGAAACTCATCATAGTTCTGCAAAATTGGATCATCCCTGGAAACTAGGGGCATCGTCCAAGATGCTGCGTTGCCACTTAAATATGACAGGGCAAACGCCACTCTTGACTGCGCATCTAGGAAAATTGAAGGGCGACACAGAAAGTGAAGGGAACATTGGGTGAGGAATATTTGTGCCTTTTGTGGATCCCCAATAAATCGCTCTGGTGGGGTCAGTGGAATAACCGGAGACTTAAACCTTTCCTGAACAAAACAGATCTTAAAACTGCAGTACAAGCGCTGGTCATATCAAGGCTCGAATATGGGTGCACTACCCTGGCTGGACTCCCTAAGATCTCAAGTGCCCCATTGAAAGCTTGTCTTAATGCAGCCACAAGGCTGATAGTGGGATCAAAAAAATTCGACCACATCTCACCTCACCTGAAAATGCTAAACTGGCTGCCGTTAGAAGCAAGAATTCAATTCAAATTGGCATGCATCACTCATAATGCAATTCACCACAAAACTCCAGGTTACCTGGCCCAGAAAATTACGCCATCCGGAGTTAACCGGCCTTCTAGGAGCAAATCGGACTTTCTTTTGAAACCGGCTCGCTTCAGCAAGAAAAAGACGTATGACCAGGCATTCTCAGGAGCAGTACCGAGAATTTGGAATGCACTCCCACCAAACATCAGAAGAATTACATCCATTGCAACCTTAAAAAAGGAAGCAAAATCGTACTATATGAGCAAATTTCTTCCATAAGGACTATATGGGAGGCCTGCTATCTATAAACTGCCCAACTTTATTACTGAATGTATATATGTCTATATGCTAAACTGAAGTGTAAAACATTATGATGGATGAAACACTATTTTAAAGAGCTATGCCACACCACACTGGGTCATGATCAAAGATGATCATGTATTTTAACTGCGCCATGGCAACTGTATTATTGAATGTATATATGTCTATATGCTAAACTGAAGTATGAAACATTGACAACTGATGAAACGCTACTGTAAAGCGCTCTGATACCCTACACTGGGTCATGTTCGCGCTATAGAAAACACTTAATAAATAAATAAATAAGTTAGTTGGTTGGAACCTTCAGCTGTAGCCCCTACGCTCTCTCTTCCTGCACTAAAAGGTTGTCCCATTCTTTGTGCTAACTCCGCTGTTTCCTTTCTAGATTTTACACCTTCCTGTTTTAGATTTTGGTTTTCCTCCCTAACAGCTATCAATTCCTTTTGAATGCCCTCTAGAACCGTTCCCAAGGTTTGTAGGTTAATGCCCTCTGCCATCCTGTTCGGGTGCAATCACTAACGTGGGCACTTCACTCTGTCAGGGACTACAGTGAATTCTTACCACAACTTGCACAGGAACAGGTGTTGCCCTTTTCCCGACTCCGCCTCAAGGATACCCAGAGTCTGTTATAGAAACTGATTGAGTGATTGATAGGCTTTATTTCGGTATACAAGTACCATAAAAGCAATACAAAAGCACAATTCATAATGATATCATATACATTCTGTTACACATAATTGTTAAAAATGGATACAAGAATTGGTTTAAGAGGTTAAAACAAGGATTAAATTGATAGTTAAAGCCTTCTGTTACAAATCAACCAAGTGCATTTCAAAAATTTTGCCACAGCGCATACAATCACAGAGGATGTGTCAGTCATTAAAATACGCATCACCGCTGAGCACTGACGAATACCCAAACGTCTACAGAGTGGTTTAAGCCAACGAGACCGCGGGGCACAATAGTCCGGGCATTCAAAGAAGATGTGGGCCACTGACTCTATGCGGGTAGGACAGGATGCACAAAAAGGGGAAAGTTGGTGAGGGCGCTTCCAGCGCGCAACTACCTCCCCTACAGGTAGGGTTCCCACACGAAACTTAAAATACAGGGTGCGGTCAAAAGGGATAGAAATAATGTCTAAATAGGTTTCGTAAGCCACCACATCCTTAATTCTCACAAAAGCTACTGTTGCATTAAAATGGCATGAGTCTAAATGTAATTTTGCAGAGACCCAGTTCCAGTACAGCTTTTTCACTGTAGCCTTTGGTGGGGCAGATTTCGTAGCCCAAGCATCGGGTAACCCTATTTCCATTAACAGTCTTTTGACATCCCTCAGCCACTTGATCCTGGACCACCCTGCCATATCCATGACCTCAGACAGAGCTTCAGCGTAGGAGACCAATTCGGGCACTCGCCAAAACCTCGCCCAAAGAAGCAGTGGGCGAAGCTGCGCTTGGTCCCCGATGGGTCTACAACCTAGATCCAGTAATACTGGCACATTTGGAGTACTCCGTGGCAAGGCCATCAGATCTTTCAAAAACTTGGTCTCCGATTTCACTATTGGGTCTAGGTTGCATGTGCCCCACAACTCCGCCCCATATAGGGCGTCACTGACCCCTCTCGCTTTATATATTTCCACTACTGGGGCAAGAGGTTTACTGGATGAGGAGCGTTGTTTCTTAAGTAGTGCTCCTCCTACCCTTTTATGTCCCAGTAGCATTTTGTAAATGTGTGGATTCCAGGAAAGGGAGTCGTTGAGGCGGATACCCAAATAGTCAAATTCGGAAACTCTCTCTAATGGCTCGGAGTTCAAGGTTGGAAGCCTGCCAAGTTTCCTAGGGGGGTTCATGACCAGGAACTTAGTTTTGTCTGTGTTTATTACCAAGCCTCTCGACAGACAAAACTCCTGAAAGCTATTTAAGAGGCTCTGCAGACCCATTGGGGACTTAGAAATAAGGAGAGTGTCGTCTGCAAAGAGCAGTGTGGGAATCCGTTTGCCCGCCAGTGAAGGAGCGTCCGAGGGAGTTCCAAGTAGATGGTCAACCACTCCGTTTACATAAAGCGAAAACAGAGTGGGCGCTAAGACACATCCCTGGCGGACGCTCCTTCCCACAGGAATTCTTTCTGTTTTTTCACCCTTCGTGTCCCATCGCACTTGAGCAAAGTTACCATCATGAAATTTTAACAATAAAAACTGTATTATCGAATGTATATATGTCTATATGCTAAACTGAAGTATGAAACATTAACGACTGATGAAATGCTACTGTAAAGCCCTCTGATACCCTACACTGGGTCATGTTCGCGCTATAGAAAACACTTAATAAATAAATAAATAAATAAATAAGTTAGTTGGTTGGAACCTTCAGCTGTAGCCCCTACGCTCTCTCTTCCTGCACTAAAAGGTTGTCCCATTCTTTGTGCTAACTCCGCTGTTTCCTTTCTAGATTTTACACCTTCCTGTTTTAGATTTTGGTTTTCCTCCCTAACAGCTATCAATTCCTTTTGAATGGCCTCTAGAACCATTCCCAAGGTTTGTAGGTTAATGCCCTCTGCCATCCTGTTCGGGTGCAATCACTAACGTGGGCACTTCACTCTGTCAAGGACTACAGTGAATTCTTACCACAACTTGCAGAGGAACAGGAACAGGTGTTGCCCTTTTCCCGACTCCGCCTCAAGGATACCCAGAGTCTGTTATAGAAACTAGACTCTCAAGGACCCCGAAGGGTGAAGGGGGAATTTGGATAAAATAACAAACTGAGAAGTGACTGCTCTGGAACTGTTCTTTCAGCTTCTTGTGTCTCGCCCTTTAATTAGCCGAAGCTGTAGAAATTCTAGCACAACCAAAAGAACAATTGTTAAATGCCTTTCTACCTACTCTTGTGTTTCTTAAAAGTACTATGTCTAACTCTTACCTAATTTTCCAGAGACTAGTGCTACTCTTCGGTTTTTAATCCTTCTTTTACTTTCTGAGCACTAATTCCAGAGTGTTCTAATCTGTAAATACTAGTACATTTATTTCTATCCTTCCTGTGTTTCTATTCTGCTATTTAATTTATTTCTCTCTACTCTTACCTTCTCCAGAATGTCTTGCTCTTACCATGTTCTTCTAGTAAATGTTCTTCTATTTATTCTTGTAACTTATTCTGTGCATACTTAACAATCTTCTTTTGCTTTTCAAACAATCTCAAATTTTTATGAATGTAGTATCTGAGAAGGTTAACTGGCAAGTATTGTCTCTCCAAACTCTCTATTCTTTCTCTGTATTTTCTTCTTGATTATTTGAATACACAGTCTCTCTAATACTTGAATACTAAGTCTCTCTATTACTTGGATACAAAGTCTCTGTACGTTTCTTCTTAGAATTTGCAATTGCCTTCAAATACACTGCGCCCACTTATCTCTCTATTCTCCTCTGTAGATACTGGATACCGCCGAACTCCTGACCGCCGGAGAACTGGAGCGTGAGGTGAGTGAAGACTTGACGCAGTCTTTTCTTTGAAACTAAACTGAGCTCACAAAATACGGGAAAGAAATAAGGGGAGAAAATAGAGGGGGAGAAGGTCCGTGTAGAATTACGGTCCAAACAAGGGAAAGACACGACACACAAACAGGGAAAAAATGCGGCTAAACGGGAGCTCAGGAGGAGCTTGATGCCTATTCTCCTATTGTCTCAGGTGAAGTGCGCGGTAGGATGCGATCGCGCTTCACCTAATCGCTAGCACCTAATCGCTAGCACCTGGGTATTGAGACAACAACTAGACCGCTGACTCCTCTCCTGAGTCAGCGGCCATCTTGAAGTTCCGGGCATGAACAGCGGAACTCCAGCAGCGGTTCTGAGTGGAATGTTCTCCTTTAACTCGGCATTTCTTAGTTTTCAGGGTACAAATTGCGTGGATTTGGCCAGTCATGGTCTTGGGGGGCCTGACACAGCCTCAAGTCCTTGCCGGCCAGCCCAGCCTCCTCTAGCCCAATACCTCCTGGCACCACACCGACGTGTGCTGGTCCCTGAGGGGGGCGCACACCTCCCGCTCCTTGTGTCCGGTAGAAGCCGGGGCCCTCCTGGCGTGCAGACTCAGCCCGCAGTGTCTCTGAAGGCCCTATAATGAAGGCCTTGCCGCAATCTGCCTGCCTGCGCTCGGTGGCAGGAGCAAAGTCAGCTCACCCCCAACAATCACCACTGCTGCCGGGGTCCGCGCGGAGCAGCCGCACCTCTCTAGGCGGCTTAATGGTCGATGTACCACTGCCCCCCACTGTCTCACCGGCTCTCTCCAAACCACCTCCCGGGTGTCGGATCTTCAGCGCGGACACCGCCGCCTCACTCACTGCGCTCAGGATGGAAAGAGCGGCACACTCCCGCTGGCGGTCGCCACCTCCCTGCTTACTTGCGACGCGGGCTCTCAATCTCCGAGACCGCGGCGGCCATCTTGTCCTCACCGAGCCCACAAGCCACCGGCGCCTGCAGTCACCAACGGAGTTGAAAACGGGGGTCTCGCTGCCAATTGACACCGCCAGCCGCCGCTCTGCTTCTTCCGACAGCGGCAGGTGTCACAAGGATGCACGGATAATGCCGGTTTAGGGGTGTATGGCTCGCTACTCGCTAGGGTGTGCAGCCATCTTCCACGGCTGCAGACCACGCCCCCACTTTTTTTATTTTTGACACAGGTTTCTAAATGGAACTCTGTAATTTGTAATAAATTCGAGTACATCCGAACTTTTTTTTTGAATAGTTTGTAGCTTTATTATGTCATTTTTTTCTTAGTTTTGGCCTCACACGCTCTCCATCACACACGTAGCACAACCTGGTGCTATCCCACAGTTGTGGCAGACTCTTACAAAAGAAATTGATAACAGGATTGACATCTTTTCCTCATTATCTGTATTATTATGCTTCTGTTACCTCTCCTGAAAATATTTCATATGTGATGGTAAAGTTTCATGTCTTGACAAGAACCCGTCTCTTTCACAGAGAGGAGGTGAGGTCTCTATAGTTTGCTGTCTGTGAAATTAGGAGACCTTGATTTTAAAACCAGGGACCTAATGTGCAAAGCCAGTTAACAGTCACAATGCCTGCTCTTAGGAAAACCACAGGATTTGTGACCAGAAAATGTATTTTTTGTATTTACTGAACCCATTTTATAATTTCATGAGTGTTTACTGAATCTCAAATTCGAGGGGTGTGTTTAACTCCTCCCATGCTCATGACGAGCTGAGCTTGTCATGAGCCACGGCACTCCGGTGCTCATGACGAGCTCAGCTCGTCATGGCCCGTGGAACGCTCAGGTGAGGGGAGAATTCCCCCGCTGTGCTGAGCGTTCCACGGGAGACAATACACCTGTGACGAGCAGAGTTCGTCATGAGCACAGGAGCGCCGTAGCTTATGACGAGCTCAGCTCGTCATGAGCATGCAGGCGCTGTGCACGCCCCCCTCCCCCAGCACAGCGGGGGATTATCCCCCGCAGCGAAGGGGTTAAGTCATCCAATCCAAACTAGGATTTGAAATGCTATGTATCAGTGGTTTGCGGGCACAATTCCTGGTGCAAATCATTGAAAGTTTGCCAAGTTTTCGAAGAAGATGGTAACCCCTTCACAAAAGGACCTGTTCCCCTGTATGAATGTATGAAAAGTTTGTTTAGGAATGGGCAGTGACCTATATTGCCGTAAACCTTTTTAAAAAGTCAACTTTTTTTCAAACAGCACCTTTTCCCTTCAGGAAAAGGAGCTGCATTTAAATGCAATGCAATCACTGACCGAAGCTAGCGACCATTTCTGTGATGACATCTGTTGCACCTGTCAGCCTTAGGGTCGTCTTCCCCCAAACGTTTTGCCTAATTGCCTTCAATATTTGCTGGATGTTTGCTGGATGATGGCCTTAGGACTCTGTGCACTTTACTACTGCTACTGTGC
This sequence comes from Lissotriton vulgaris, assembly GCF_964263255.1. Classification (NCBI taxonomy): domain Eukaryota; kingdom Metazoa; phylum Chordata; class Amphibia; order Caudata; family Salamandridae; genus Lissotriton; species Lissotriton vulgaris. The sequence goes on from NC_141697.1 coordinate 657,685,674, forward strand.
GAAAGTGCTTGTGCTCACTCCCCTAAACATGGTTTTATTGGAATATACCTAAATGGGAAATGTAAACTACTTGTAAGTCCCTTATAAAGTGGTATACCATATATCAGCCTGTAACTTAAATGCAACTAGTGGGCCTGCAGCACTTATTGTGCCACCCAACTTAGTAGCACTCTAAAATCTGTCCCTGGCCTGCCATTGCAGTCCGAATGCAGTGTCACACTGCCATGTTGACTTAGCATTTGTATTGCCTTGCCAAGTCTTAAATTCTCCTTTTATTACATACAGGTCACCCCTAAGGCAGGCCCTAGGTGGCCCATAGGGCACAATACTGTGTAATTAAAAGGTTGGACATTTACTTCTAAGTTTTACTTGTCCTGATAGTGAAACATTCCCAAATTCGTTTTCCACTACTCGAAGGCGCATTGCTCCTATAGGATAACATTGGGGATTCCTTATTATATTTATTAAGCTGTAATTCCTGATTCAGAGGAAGTAGATATGTCCTGTTTTGTACCAATGGAACTGTAATGATAAACCCTCTTTAATAGTAAAGTCACATTTTTCATTACGTTTTTGATAATGCAAGTTGACATTCAACTGTTCTTAGGTCTTTGTGCCCACAGCCTGTCTTGGGTCACAGGACTGGGTGTAGCTAACAGTTAGACTTTGTGAATTCCTCCCAGACAAACACAAAATAGAGGAAATATGTGTACCTCAGTGGACCATAATTGGCAGGATGACTGGCAGAGCTGCACACAGCCCCACTTACACCTGAATAGGCTGTGTCCTGTCTCCACACAAAAGGCTTAACAACACTGTACTGTCAGTGCAGCCGGGTTGTAACCAAGGCAGGTGAGTCAGGAAAAAATGTACTATAAAGAACTTTTCTAGAAGCTTCTCCCACATTCCAGGAATGTGACACCAGGGTACAAAATAGGACCTTCAGGCCCACTCTTCTGTTCTCTGCTGGACCTTCAGAAGGACTCTCAGAGGACTGCCTGCTGCGCTGCCCTGCTGTGCGCTCTGTCAGACTGCTGCTGTACCTGGAAAGACTGCTTTGCCATTTGGAGATTACCTTGAACCTTCTGAGACCAGTCCTGCTGTTGAGCCCTGCATTTTTACCTTCACCCAGTTTCACTATAATTGATTCCAAGGCCTTCTGTTCAGAGCCACAGGGACGTAAAAGGCTCCCACCATCTTGATCCCACACCTGGAACCAGTGTGACTGAGCCCTGAACTCCAAAGGGGTTTCCCACCAGTCCTGGACCCTTGGTTGTGGTGCTTAAGATGTCCAAATGGCCAATATCCAAAACTAGAGATGGACAAAATTTGGCCAAAAGAGCTCTAAGAACCAGTAGAAGAACAGGACGAACCTGCTTGCCTAGCAGCCCAGGGTGCATCACCGATTGGGTCAATTTTAGGGCATCTACAGCTAAATTCTTGTTCGCAGCAAATCTGAGTCTGGGATCCTTCGCCAAAGGGGTATCTGACCTCGTGGAACTGTCTTTAGCTACTGCCCTTTGCCCCGTCCCACTAGAGATTTTTTACTTCCATTTCAGTGACTATGTCTGAAGGCCATACAATAACAACGCTCCCTACTCTGCAGCCTTGCTACACTGAATGTCTACCTTCTCAGAAATTTTTCTTTGAGAATTTTTCAAAGTCCGAAGGTAAGTGCTAAGTGGGCACAGCCCACTTCTTGAATCTAAACTGCACTCCATCCCTTTTGGCCTTAACGTTTAACTTTGACCCAGTCTAGCGCAACCAGATGGCTGTGGTTGGCGCTTTGCTCTTTTAGGGACTAGATTGCACTAAAAACATTAAAAATCATAACTCTGGTTCTACTGATTGGATTTTTGTCACTTTGGTGTCAAATTATTTATCAAAATACACTCTATTTTTCTAAATTGGTGTAGGAGTTTCCTTGTGTTGCGTTTTCACGGGGAACATCCTTTTCGACGCGGATTTTACATCGCAGTACTTTTAGAACGCGTCCATTACAACGCAAGTCGTAACCACGACTTGCGCTAGAGGATAAAGAATAGTAAATTTACTATTCCAACACCTTCCCTAGAATCCACGGGGACTGTTGTTGGAATAGTAAATTATTTACTATCCGCGCCCCCAACGCAAGTCGTGGTTACGACTTGCGTTGTAAAAGACGCATTGTAAAAGCACGCGTTGTGGCGGTACGCGTCATACCGTCATACATCCTGTTTTCACTTTATTACTGTTTGTGTGGTGCATAAATACTTTACACATTGCCTCTAAGTTAAGCCTGACTGCTTTTCTGCCAAGCTATGAATGGTGAAGCACAAATTAATTTAATTACTTTTTGTTGTTCATTCTGCAAGAGATTGTTGTGGTTGCTTGACCAGGGCTCACACCCTAGTCAACTAGCAACCCAATTTGTCATCCAACTGTAGTGAGCCTCTAATAGTAGGGACTCTCCTTTTACGACCTATCTCATGAATAGTAATGAGGTAGGTTGAACTGCGACCCACTCCGAATGGTGATTTTGTGATCTCAACTAATAATGCATAGGTCGGTTTTAAGAAATGAAATCAATTTGTAAAAAGTCTGTGCAATTTTCAACAATATTTTGTGAATCAATTCTTAGTACAGCTGGCCCCCGATTCCTAAATAACATTGTCCGATTCCTGGGTTAATCACTGAATCTCTATGTGTCTCACTTTTACTGTTCTGTCAAAATATCTGATTTATCGAAAAAAGGTGGATGACGTTGTTGACATGTTGTGATATTTTTTTAACATGATGCACAAGGTCATAAGTGGTGTGTGATGGGAAGGGGACATACAAATAGATAGCTACCTTAACGCTGGAATTTCAAGGAAGACTGGGGTAGTCAGACTTGGAAACCTAGAAAGTGATTCCAAAGAAGGACCGACTGCACAGCAAGTCTCTCAACCCTTGTCTGTCTTACATGATCTCCAGCTTTATCATCCCTTTCCCTGCACTAGTATTTCCCTTTTTCCAATCATCTAGTTTTTCAGTGCATTACCCGGGATATCCACCACTTCCACTGGCAGTTATAGTCCTACATTCCCTTTTTTTGCTCAGTTATATTTAAATGGTAATCCCAGCACTCTATTTGTTTTTTTTGCTTCTTATATACATAAGTTATGGAAAAACATAGATTTAAGACTGCCAAAACAATCATACTGAATATCCCAAAGAAGAAAGAAAAAGAGTCAAAGAATGGAGAGACAGATCAAAGAGGGGAAGCTGTCACAAGGGATAATAAAAAGAAAAAGAGGCAAAAAGAAGAAAGAGGTTCATCCAATCCATTCCGTGATTGGGCCCCAGATTTTCCGGCCCCTTTCACATCTTCTGCGCCCTTTTAGTCTATATACAGTTAATTCCATTTTGTAAATGGGCAGTAGTCGAGCCCTCCAATTTAAAAATGTAGGTGAGTCGGGACTGAACCATTGGGAAGTTATAACCGCTCTAAGAATAGACATAGAAATGAACAAGAAACCTTCTTCGGCTTTGTTCTTCCCTGCTGAACTTTGTGTCTAATCAACCCCCAAGATTACTAAGGTAGGTGTTGACAGCAGTTCTTTACCGGTAATCTGGACTAAAAATAATTCAATGTCTTGTATGTATTTGGGCAAGTTGGGGCAGGAGAAGAACATATGGATCATGTCAGCAGCCAAGATGCCACATCTGCTGCACGAATTCCCGCGACTACTAGACCATATCAAGATTTTCCCTGGGGTCTAATATAAGTCAAAAGCTGACATACAGTGCTGGGCCCTCAGACTACCAGCTATTAAAGTCTGGTTGGCCAGCTCTAAGGAGGCCACTAATTCTGTACCCTCTTGGCCAAATTTCCTGTCCCACCTCTCATTTTGTGCAATCAAGTCATCGGGTAAACCAGAGATAAGTGTTTGGTATATTAACCCAATCTGAGATCTTTTTTCTATGAGCCCCACCAGAGGAATTTTTACAAACTTGTCTTCTCCTGATGTTTCTTGCTTAAGAAAGTAGCTTCTGATTTGTAAAAACTTTAAAAAAATCTAGGTAGGGAGCCCATATTTATATTGAAGGTCAGAAAAAGAGGTCATTTCGCCTTCAGAAAAGAAATCATCCAATTCATTGATTCCTCGGGTTCCCCAACTGATAGTAATCAGGTCCTGGAAGATTTGGGCAGCAGGCCATGTGACAGCAGAGGGGTATGAGCGTTGATGTTTGATATGCCGAAGCGTTGTCAGATTTTTTTCCAGACAGAGTAAGCAGATTGAATGACTTTAAATTTGACTTTTTGTAATAGCTTGGTTCCACTTTTTTGACTAGGCAGTTACGAGCTTCTTCCCCTAGAAGAACCTCAAAGATTGTAGGTCTAGTGAATTCCAGCACCACTGCCTTACCCCTGCAAATAGTATTCCCATTTGTTGTGATAGTGCAGCCCAATGATAGAACATTAGGGAAGGTAAACTCCAACCCCCCCTTGATCTAGGAAGTATCAGCCATTTGGCCGCCTTTCTGGCTTTAGGATAACCCCACAAAAATCTTGTACAGGCCTTTTCTGCACTAGAAATACAGTGCGCTGGAAATTCTACGTGGATAGTCCAAAATAGGTAGAGAAATGTAGGAAATATGGACATTTTTATGACATTAGAGCGACCATTAAGTGAGAGGTGCAGATGGTCTAATCTTTCCAGAGTCTGGTTCACATCTTTGATACTCTGTGACATATTGATTTCTGGTATCTGCTCTACAGATGGTGTAATCTTCACCCCCAAGTAGGTTGCAACTGGGGCTTTTGGGAACCCTTCCGGCTTTGAGAAATCTGAATGTACGACATTCAGCCGATAGCCCGAGACTGCACCGAATTGTTTTGATAGATCATAAACTGCTGGGAGGGCAGAGCTGATATCCTTCGTAAAGATGGCCACATCTTCGGCGTAGGCTAGAGTTTTATAAGCCACGCCATTAACAGTAGCAGCCTTTATCTGTGGATTGTTATCCAATTTGCTCAGAAAAGGGTCAATGTAGATTGAAAATAGAAGCAGGGAGCAGGGGCACCCTTGACGGGTTCCTCTGCTGATAGAGAGGGAGCAAGACTCTTGACCAGCAATACAAACAGAGGCTACTGGGGAAAGATATAGCGCTTGTATAGCTGTGATGAACTCCTGTGGGAATCCCTTGGTTTTTAGCAATAGCCATAAAAAGCCCCAGGAGACCCTGCGAACGCCTTTTTGGCGTCCAACAGGATCATTGCCAAAGGCTGTTTACAGACCTGAGCCCAATCAAATAGTGCTATTGCCCGCCTGATATGATCTGATTTGTCACGACCAGGTATAAACCCATGCTGATGGGTGGACGCCAGGTGGGCAATAACCTTTCCTAACCTGAGGGCAATAATTTTAGCATAGATTTTGCTATCAGCACAAATTAGGGAAATCAGGCGATAGGAAGAAGGGCTGAGTTCTGGTTTATCTTTTTTCTTAAAGACTACGGTGGTAGTCTTATGTCATGAGTCAGGTGTCTAGCCATTCTGCGCAAGTGAAAACAAAGATTAAAGCTCTTAAAAAAAGAATATGCTTGAATGTTCGGTAGAATTCGAGGGGCAATGAGTCAGGGCCAGCGGCCTTCCCCGCTGCCAGTCAGGTTATCGCTAGTTCCAACTCCTCCCTGGTTATCATGATGGAGAGCATGACCCTCTGTTCCGGTGTAACCTTAGATGTTGTATAATCGCCCAGAAATTCTTCACCCGAAGTAACTTCCTCATCCCCATCTGGAGAGTAAAGTGACTTATAAAACTCTTGAAATACCTCCAACACTTTGCCCGGTTGGTCCTGAATCCGGCCCTTTTTGTCTTTAATTTGGCGTATCCGGTTTGCAACAGCCTTGTATTGTAGTCTTTTGGTCAGCAATCTACCTGTATTTTCACCAAACTCATAGATGTCCGTTTTGCTTTGAATAAACTTAGGAGCAAGTTCCTCCCCTTAATATATAGGTATATTCTATTTTTACCAATTGCTATCTGGCGTTGACATTCCTCTCTTTTGCCCTGATCAGCGATTACTCAAATGAGCTCTTTCTCTACTGCTCGGAGTTGGTTAACCCAGCCATTAACCCTTTCTTTAATCACCTTCTGACGATGAAGGGAGAAACTGAGGATCTCCCCCCTCACGGCTGCCTTAAAGGTGTCCCAGACGATTAAATCGGGGGCTGTTACCTTATTCCTACTAAAAAAGTCAGTTATCCAGTTTGTCATATAACTACAACACTCTTGATCTAGCATTAGTTTTCGCTCGAATGTCCAGGTTGTCGCAGCTTGTCTAGGGCCATTAGACGGTATTTGAATTATTAATGGATTATGGTCTTAGATTAATCTAGGATGGAGCTCCCAGCTAGTGTCTTCCAGAATCGGGTCGGAGATAAAAAAATTATCGAAACGAACAAATTTGCTGTGTAGTGCTGAAAAGAAAGTATAGCCAAGTTCAGTTGGACACAGTTTTTGCCAGACATCTACCAAGGCATCTACCAAGGCATGTTCACGAATAAGCCCACAAATGGATTTGAGTGTCTTGCTCTTCCGCCCAGAGTATGGGGTATTGCTATATAAGTCTACGTTAGCATTCAAATGAATATTAAAGTCCCCACATAAAACTTTGGGAGAGGGCCATAACACAAGTTAGATACTCAGGAAGTTTAAAATATAAGGGTTGTCGAGATTGGAGCCATACAGAGAGGAAATAGTATATGATGATCCTTTGATTAGAATATCAGCAATCACCCAGCTGCCTAAGTTATCCACCTTAACTTGCTTAGTGATAGACGCGCCTTGCCTGGCCAGTATAGCTACCCTCCTGGTGGTAGTAGCTTGTCGAGTTCATGCAATAAGATCAAGACCCAACTCTTTTAACCAAGCCTGGTTGTTCCAAGAGACATGAGTCTCCTGCAGGCATAGTAAGTTGATATCCAAATGCCTAATACGTTTAGAGAAAATGTCCCTCTTCTTTCTGTCATTCAACCCACAGCAGTTTAAAGAACAGATGTGTGTATAATTATCCTTAAGGTACTGTCCAGACCAGCCCAGTGCGCCCAATACAGATCAGACCATTTTTTCTAATCCGGATGTCACCAAGAATAAGCTTAGCCAAATACAAATGTTGACATATTTTGTGCTGCTTGCCATAACTGCCTTTGAAAGGAACTGACTCCAAGACCCCTCCCCCACCCTCCCATTGAACCCCCCAGACCTCCCCCTCCCCTTTTCCCCTTACCCACCCTAAACCCTTCCCTCCCAACCAACATCATCAGAGGCATGGGACCCAGTGGTCCCTGGTGGTCCCGAGTGAGGCTGAGCTGAGCTCTCACCACTACCCAATAGGTGTACTCATAGATAGATGCAAAATTACAATGAAGAGCATCTTAGTAAGAGAAACAAAGAAAGAAACGGAAAATAACCTGAACCGGCAGAGACCGGAGAAGACCGGATGTATAAAGCAAAAAAAATCAATCGAGTCCCAGAGAGCAAGTGAGATTCTGTCCACTAGCAATTATTGAAAGTTAAATCAGGGATTTTGCCCTGTCTTTATAGAGATAAGATACTCTTTAGCCTGGACCTCTGACTGGAAAAAGTGAGTTTGGCCTTTAAAAAGCACTTTTAACTTGGCTGGGTTCAGGGGGAAAATCTGGGCTTCCTTTTCCTGGAATTCGGGCATCAGTTGTCGAAAGTGCCATCGCTGTTCAACTGTCTTCTGACAGAAGTCAGGAAGCACGAAAAAGTTGCAGCCTTTCCCCACCCTTTTACGGTTGGGCCTCGCCAGATCGTACAGGGATTCCCGAGCCAGGAAGTTGTCGAGGGAAATCAAGATGGCCCGTGGGTGATTGACAGACTGACCCCCTGAACTACGCTGATTAAATGGGGAGCGATGCGCCCTTTGAATTTGAGTCTTCCAGTCCCATTGAGGGAGATCTGGGAAAGCTTCCGCAAAAAGCTCAATCACAAATTGGCGGATGTTAGACCCTTCCTGGCCCTCCGGAATACCCAAAATTCTAAGGTTGTTCCGTCTTGCCCGATTTTCCAGGTCAGTCAGTTTAAACAGAATATCATCCCTGGCTGATTGCATAAGTTCAGTCTTGGACTTCTGTGAGGCCATTTCATCTTCGAGTTAGGAGATCCTGGATTCTGCTTCTCCGATCCTGGTGGAAGTCTGAGCATGTCTTGGCTATCCGGCGGATCGAATTTTGCAATTTCCTACAGGCCCCTTGTGTTCGGGAGCTTTCAGCCCTTGCCTCCTCCCTATTTGCCTTCATCACCTGGTAGATTGTGGATAGTGTGATTTTTTCATGGCAGGGAGAAGCTGTAGCAATTCTTGGGGATGTTGCTCCGTCCATTATACCATTTTTGTCTATCAAGTCTGATGAATAAGAATAGTCCCAAGCCATGGCTCCTGTGGCCTCCTCCACCAGGGTGGGGCAAGAAGAGATTGCACTAGCTTTTTTGCCAGTCTCTAGGTTTAGCTGAGAGTTATCAGCGTCGCCCTCCCAATGAAAACTGCTGGTGTCGCTCCAATTGTCAGCCTAATCCTTGTCCTGAATGTCATCATCATATGAGGGATTGGATACATCAGACAGAGAATGTCAATGTCAATCTCAGCCAACTCCAACAACATCACCCCCTCTCAAGCCCTCTGCGACTCCCTAGCCTCATTCTTCCACAACAAAATTGCAGACATCCACAACAGCTTCGACAACCAACCCGGAGACCAACCCACCTAATCCCCTGCAGAACCCCCACCCCCCCGGAACATCCTCAATGACTGGAAGCCAATCTCCACTGAGGACACCATCCGTCTGATGAACTCTATCCACTCAGGATCCCCCACAGACCCTTGCCCTCACCACATCTTTAACAAAGCAGACTCCATTATTGCACCGCACCTCCGAGACGTCATCAACTGCTCCCTCAACTCCGCAACCTTCCCTGAAAGCTGGAAACATGCCGAACTCAGCGCCCTCCTGAAGAAACCCACAGCTGACCCCACCGAACTCAAAAACTATCGCCCTATCTCACTCCTTCCATTCCCGGCCAAAGTCATCGAGAAAGCTGTCAACAACCAGCTCGCCGCATTCCTCGAAACCAACAAATCCCTCGACTCCTCACAGTCCGGCTTCCGAGCCAAGCACAGCACCGAAACCGCCCTCATCGCAGCAACAGACGACATTCGAACTCTACTGGACAATGGAGACAGTCGCCCTCATCCTCCTCGACCTCTCCGCAGCCTTCGACACAGTCTGCCATAGCACCCTTCTACAGCGCCTCAAAAACATCGGAATCCAAGGAAAAGCACTCACCTCGTTCCTCTCCGGAAGAACCCAGAGAGTCCGCCTTCCACCATTCAAGTCAGAGGCTACTGAAGTCATCTGCGGCGTACCTCAAGGGTCCTCACTCAGTCCCACCCTCTTCAACGTTTACATGAGCCCCCTCGCGGCCATCGCACGCCAACATAACCTCAACATCATCTCCTACGCCGACGACACTCAACTGATCCTATCACTCACCAGAGAGCCTAACACGGCCAAAACCAACCTACACGAAGGAATGAAAGAAGTAGCCGAATGGATGAAGCACAGCCGTCTGAAACTGAACTCAGACAAAACAGAAGTCCTCATCTTAGGTACCTCCCCCTCCGCCTGGGACGACTCTTGGTGGCCAGAGGCCCTTGGAAAAGCACCCATCCCGACGGACCACGCACGGAACCTGGGCGTCATCCTGGATTCCTCACTCTCGATGAACAGACAAGTCAACGCCGTTTCTTCATCTTGCTTCAACATTCTTCGCATGCTCAAAAAAACATTTCGCTGGATCCCTACCGAAACTAGAAAAACAGTCACCCACGCTCTGGTCACGAGCCGACTGGACTACGGAAACACCCTCTACGCCGGCACCACAGCAAAACTCCAGAAAAAACTACAACGCATCCAGAACGCCTCAGCCAGGCTCATATTAGACATCCCGCGTAAAGAACACATCTCTGATCACCTGAAAAACCTCCACTGGCTCCCCGTCAATAAGAGGATCACTTTCCGGCTCCTAACCCACGCACACAAAGCACTCTACGAAATCGGACCCGAATGCCTCAACACACGACTATCCTTCTACACCCCCTCCCGCCAGCTACGATCCTCCAACCAAGCCCTTGCCACTGTACCTCGCATCAACAAAACCACCATGGGAGGTAGATCCTTCTCCTACCTAGCAGCTAAAACTTGGAACTCACTTCCCACTCACCTTCGCCTCACTCAGAACCACCTAGCATTCAGAAAGCAACTCAAAACGTGGATATTCGACAAGTAACTCCCAACCCTTCTTCAAGCGCCTTGAGACCCTCTGGGTATGTAGCGCGCTATACAAATCTTTTGACTTGACTTGACTTGACTTATATAGCGCAGCTTTTCACCCTGAGGTCTCAAGGCGCTTGCAGCATAAGAGACCAGAAAAGAGATGACAGAAGAGAAAAGGGGCTTACACAACACAGGGGAACCTACTTGGGAAAAGCCAGGTTTTCAGTGCTTTACGGAATTTCTGGTGCTCCACGATGGAAAGGAGGTGAGAGGGCAGTTTATTCCAAAGTGTTGGGGCAAGGTAGTAAAAAGAGCGTTGGCCGTACCTAGAGGAGCGCACACGGGGTTGGGTCTGCAAAAAAGTATTACTAGACCTTAAGGGCCTTTTCGGAACATACCAATTAAGTTTTTTTTGGAGGTAGCGAGGCCCTTTGTTGTGCAGTGCATTGTGGGCCAGGCTCAAGATCTTAAATTGGCTTCTTTGCCGAATGGGAAGCCAGTGCAACTTTTCCAGACACGGCGAAGCAGCAGTTCTAGGCGGCATGTCCAGCACTAGTCTGGCCGCAGTATTCTGCAAAATTTGCAGCTTTGCCAGTAGGTCCCCATTCAAGCCATGGTACAGGGCGTTACCATAATCAAGATGACTAAGGATAAGGCCCTGCGCCAAAGGTTTTCTGGCCTCAATGGGGAGCCACCTGAAGATCTTTCTGAAGCGGCGCATTATTCCGTAGCAGGTAACCGTCACCCTGGCTACATGATTTTTTATAGACAGAGTGCTGTCAATAATGATTCCCAAGTTGCGGACCGCCAACTTGGGGGTTGGGCATACACCCAATTCAGCGGGCCACCACTCCCGGGTCCAGCACCTCTCTGCCTTGCCAAACAGGATAAATTATGTCTTGCCCGCGTTTAGTTGGAGCTTATTTCCCCGCATCCAGCTGCTGATCTCAACCATACAGTTTTTAAAACGAGTGCAGGTGTCAGCGGGATCTACACCGCACGTGATCAGCAGCTGGGTGTCATCAGCGTATGACACAGTTTCAAAGCCAAATGATTTGATAATTTTAGCCAAGGGAGTCAGGTATAGGTCGAAGAGCAACGGACTCAAAATTGACCCTTGAGGTACACCCACTGTCACAGGGCGACTGCAGGAGACCAGGGAGACGACTTGAACGGTGGTAAGGCGGCCAGTAAGATAGTCCTCAATCCATCCCAGGCCCCCCCCTCTCTCAATCCACCCCAGGGCCCCCCCTCTGACACCTATCTCCCACAGCCGATGTTTCAAAATGCCGTGGGAAATGGTGTCAAAAGCCGCGGAGAGGTCCAGGAGGATGAGGACAGCCAAGTCGCCCCCATCCACCGCGAGCCTGATATTATCCACTATCTCTACCACAGCCATCTCAGTACTGTGGGCGGCCCGAAAGCCGGACTGAGAGGGTTCAAGAGCTCCACATGCTTCTATATATAAAATAATTTATCGGCTGTGTCATCCTCCCTGTTAGGGTCAGTACCTTCCTGTCGGATGTTCTGACCTGCTGCTGCTTTAGGAGTGTTTAGGTGCTCTAAGTGCCCTAACTCTGGCGCTCCAGCTAAGGGGACTGCATTAACCAAAGTGCCTTGTGTTTGCTGGATGGGAGTTAAGTCAGTTAAATCAGTTTCTGGCCTTGCTGGAGAGTCAATCTGGGTACGGCCTGAGACATCGCCTGATACTGCTTGAGCAGCTACTGATAAATCTGTAGTTTGAAAGGACAATTCACCCACTGAAGCAAGCAAAAGTGGAGGGGAGAGATCCCCACTGACCTGAGCAGTCGGCACCTCTGTACATCCGTTAAAAATAGGAGCTGGTGACTTTAGTTAAATGGAACCCCTAGCCCCCCCAGGGGCATTGGGCGGTTGTTAGAAATGGGATTTCCGGTTGGCTGAGGCTTGCGCCAAAGCCAGGCAGAAACCACCACTCTAGTCAGGGCAAGGGAGTTACACGCCAAAGATTACCCCTGCTCACCCTCTAGGTAACGTGACACGAACAGTAAGGCTTATCCCGGAGGCAATGTAGGTTAAGTATTTGCGCACGCACCCACCAGCAACAACATCCCAGGCCCCCCACGAAAGGAACTACACACAAGGTTATATAAAAAAATAGCCTTTGTATTATACCAAACACATTAGATCATAAACACACAATTTACACTGTGCCACTGGCACTGGGCAATATTTACAGGGGATTATATATGCATAAGACATGGCCACATGGACCACTGTCAGGAATAGCACTTGGTGGAAATTAGCACTTAGAACATAGGATAATTGTAGCACAAAATAGCAAATGTAGCACACAACCAGTAACCACTGGTAAAAGGTAAGTACACCCTACGCAATCCTAAACACCTTAGGCATATATCACGCAGGGAACCATGAACTCACTAGCATAACTATACTAGGAAATACAACCTCCTAAGCATAAACACATTTAGTGGTATAGGCAAAAGCATTGCATTAATCACATTAGGCAGGTAATCACATTTGCACCAAAACATTACAGAACTGACCCCAGGCCAATTGGGTCTCTCAGGGGCTCACAAGCCCAATGTCCAGAATGTCTGGACTGGCTGTGCAGGCAGCCAAAGAAGAATGCACATGGGCCTAAACAAACCAGCTGCCCACTAATGGTTGGGCAGCTGGGAACTTGAGCCTGGCACCAGCGTGCCTCCTGGCTCTCCTGTGGGGCTCTCAAAATAAGCAGTAGTGCCCCAAACAACGTGGGAGCCTCGTGGGCTCTGGCTAAACAACTGTGCCCTTAGGAGCCTTTTGGGCTCGAAACAGAAATGCTGTCACCACTGGGGGAGCGGCCCGCTGCCAACCGGGGCCGCTCTACCCTCTTAAAATGCCCCCAAAAATGTGGCTGTGGGAGCCTCTCGGGCTCAAAACAACAATGTGCCCGCGAAGAACAATGCCCCTTTGGTGGAGCCTCTCCGGCTCTAACTAAACTGTTTTCCCTCACGTTGGAGCGGTCCGCAACGTCGGGCCGCTCAGAAACAGGAGGGTCAGGCGTGGTCCCTCACAAGGCACCGCACTTGGGCACAGGGAGCTCCCCTTTCGTCTACGGGGACTCCCGACCTCCTGACAAGATGCCCCCCTCCTCTGCACTACTCACCGGGGCTTCCCTGGCAGCACGCGGGGGCTAGTCTTCCTTCCGATGCGGCCCAGCACGGGGTAGGCTCCAGCCTGGGTCTTCACTCTAGAATTACAGTAAGAAGGTAAACCCAGTAGTCAAGGGACCTGGGTAGTAATATGTTATAGAAAGAGTGGTCCCGGACCTAATGGAATTACTTTATATACAATAACAGATTTTCTTAAACCAATTACTTTAAGAAGCACTATTGTTTATTCAAATAGTGTAAATATGTTTTCCACTGTATTTTCTCTTTTTAGTGCATATATACATATAAATAATTGATATACATCTTAACAGTGCCCACTGTACAGGGAAGGGGGGAAGGGGTGCAGTGTTGGGAAGGTGTGGGTAGGTTCAAGTGACAATCCAATTGTAAATTGCTTCTAACAATTGAAAATGGCTTCGCAGGGGAGCCAAAACGGAATTAATCAAAAACTCATGATAAACATCAATATAGCATCATAAATGCCAGGTGTAATCAATCACACTCCGATCATGTGCTGCGGCTAATAGTCGACTTTTCGACCCTCATTGTAGGGATACTCCCCCTTACATGGCGGGTCTTCTTCAGGACAGTGAGAGGGTGGGGGGACTGATTGGTGGGCGGTTCCTTATGTTCAGATCATGAATTGGTCTGTTGTGAGAAGGAATACGGGTCTTAACAGGGTCATTCCTGATAAAGGATCCCTAAGGTTGTTAAGTTCTTATAGATGCAGAGCACTCTAAAATCGGTCCAGTGGCCGGTGTACCTCGTGGGTATACAATCTGTTTCAAAGCATACCGGTCATTACACGGGTGGTAGTTCGTCCCGACTCGGTCGCTAGGGGCGCGGTCAGAATCCTCCATGCACCTGCATCCTGCGACTCCCGTGGCAAACGATATGGGTAGCACACGAGTTGACGGGTGATTGAATTACTTCACTCTGGCACCGGTCTCCAGACGCCATGCGGGGCTCTCCCTTTCCTCAGGGGAGCCCTACTCGAGCCGGCACTGGCTTCCGGTTTCACTTCTCCGGTGCCGGGATGTCCTGCGAGGCGGGGTAGGCTCCTGTCCTTGCTTTCACCTGCTACTTCCTCTTCGTTGCGAGGCAACGCCCGCGGCTGGGACCAATCCCAGCGTGGCAGCCTCGTGACATCGGCAAGAGGGGGAAGGCCTTCCCAAAGCTCCCGGGCCACTGGCGGTGATTTCGAGGGGTAGGCTCCCTCTTTAAAGACTATAGAAAGCAAGGTAGGCACTCAATATTAATGCAAAGGGGGCCAGAAGCTACAAAAACACAGGGTAGGCACCCGCTAGTCACACCATGCAGAGTGGGCACCTGCCAACGATTAAAATGTACGGCAGATAAGCGGGGTGAGCACCCGTGCCAAAAATCACGCATTAAGAGGGATCCCCACGCCGGGGAATCCCTCAGGGCAGGAATCGCCGAGCCAGCGAAGCAGAAGCGCTATTTAGCAAAGGGAGGTCAGCGCTTCCCAGGTGCTGGCAGGCAGGCAGGCAGAAAATCCAAAAGTCAAGAAGTCTTTTTGGGAACAGGGGGGCAAAGGCTGGGCCCAGGGGCCAGCTCACAGGGCCCTCCAGGCAGGGAGGCAGTCCCCAGTAGCGGTCCTCCTGGCACCCAGCAGCAGCAGGCCCCCCTTGAGTTTAGGATCAGGAAGAACATTTTTCATGGGGTCACAGCCCCTCTTTTTTACAAATTTTCCCTTTGTCTAGGCTGCAGGGTTAAGGGGAAAACCAGATGCAACGGTTTTGGAGCACTGTGTTGTGCTCAGCTCCTCTCCTCATTCACAGGCCAGGCAGGAACATCAGATGCACCACAGAGGGCGGAGCCAGCATAGTGAAGGGAAAGCCCAGTCCTATTCAGGTCCCAGGTGCACTCCTCCCACCCATCTGGCTGTCAATCTCTCTATTCACCACCGGGGCAGACCCATCCTGATTCCTGGAGCCAGGCACACCAGCCAGCCCAAGCCAATTAAAAGCCTGACAGTCATTTCTCAGTTATTACACAGACATGCCAACTTCTAGAAGTGGCACTTCCGCACTAGACACATTAACGCCGCACACATCATCGCGCAGCATTCAATCTCACGAGTCCGCACATACCAAACTTGAGCCTGCACTCCCCACACATCAGGAACTACCATGGACACATACATGCGAGGCCTAAGGTTTTGATAAATAATGTATTGATAACTCAGGATGGTAAGTTTGTAATTTTATATACCGGATTTGTATATCGAGGAAGCAAGATTTACCATTTTATGATGTTTGTAACAATTTTTAAATTACATAATTATTTTTCTATGCATTTGCTCTTTATATATTTAAGATTTGTAGAGGAGTTTTTAATTAATCTTCGATTTGAAGTCTGGCTTGGAAATTCTAACCAATGGGCTCAAGTGTCGTTCTAAATGTGATTCCTGTTCCTTGCTTTGTAAAATATATAATATGTTGTTAAATTTGATAGATCACAATTGTAGATACTCTCTAGTAAGATAATCTGTGTATCGAAAATGTGTGTCCTTTTGCTGCTAATAATCAAGAATCTTAGTAACTGTTTGGAAAGAGGACATTTGTGTGTTTTTATGTAAACGTTTTTTTTCACTTTGATGATTTTGTGAATCGAATAAAGATGCTTAAACTGACACATACATTCCCCATGCATTCCTATGGGAGGGCAGGCCAATCTCACAACATGCACTCAGAGAGCGCACGCACTTTACACTGGGACGCAGTGAAAGTGCGCAGAAGCCAAAAATAACTAACACCAAGTCACATACCAAAGCAAAAAGTTTAAGGGTAAACCTGCCAGAGGGGCCAAGTCCAACACAACACCCTTCCAGCCAAAACGCAGGGTAGACCAATCACCACCGTGATGGGCTTCCCTGCTTTGGGCGATAGAACACTGACGTGGGCCCGCAACTGCAGGGACACCCTCCTGTTCTACGCCACGGTGAACCCATGGGGTTCCTTCTAAAAACACTGTCTGGAACAACTGGGCTACCCCACTGGTACTCCCAAGCTCTCCGCGGCCAGGACCAGGCCCTGGGCCACCCAGGTGCCACTGGTCCTTGCCAATTCGCAGAGCGGGGGTTGTAACCCCTGGCACATAGTAGTCATTCTCCACTCTTCCTCTCTGCAGTACAGGCCTAGACTGCCTCTGGTTCTACAGCCTAGGGTCTACACCCTCAGGCGGACCAGGAGTCACGGGTGAGGCTCTGCTCCCCCTACCTCTCCTTCTAGGGTTCCGCCCTCTCCTCCTTCGAGAGGTACCCTTAGAACACCACTCTCCCAACCTAGGGTTTAACACCTCAGGTTGCACCGGAGTCAGAGACGGGCTCTCCCACCCTCTGCACCCCCTTCCAGACTTCTGCACACTCTCAACGGGAGTGGTACCCCTGGAAGATGAACCGGTCAGGACGCTGGTTACAGACGTCCTACCCTTCAGGTCAGGCTGATCATGAACCTGGCCTCCCAACCTGTGGTCTAAAACCTTTGGTGGAATACTTGCCTTGCACTCCAGGACTTCTGGGGACTTACACACCATCCCCCTGAGGCTAACACATGACTCATATGTTGTGTGACTGTCTGAGTGGTGCAGATCTCCGGTCCCCTGTCCATCTGACAGTGCGCGAAGATCCCCCTGAACAGAAGTGGTGTCACCCGGGACCCCCCAAGGGAACGTAGCCCAACTGGCTAGCCCCTGGTCCACTGGTTTTTCCACTGGGGAACTCATCCCCCAATCACTCCTCACTTCGGACTCCTGTGCCCTCCCAACTGGAGTGGCACTGCCGGACACTAGAACCACTAGAGCTCTATTTACAGATGCTCCAGGTCCTCTGTACACTAGGCGATCCTCTTCAAATGGACTAACAGGACAGCCTAGGTCCCCAACCTGGTGTTCCCTTAAGAAACCATCCAAGCTCTGAGACAGGGATTCGGGCGTCTGGGGACTCTTGGCCACACTCTTACTCCCGCTCCACTGAGACAGGTCGTAAGCCCCTACACCCCCCTCACTACACTGGGACCTAGCTGGGCTACTCTGAACCTCTTCGACCACGCTGGGCTAGAAGATACCTGATCCACTACTTTTGGAATCACTCACCAATGACTCTTCAGAATCTCTTACACTTTCCCAGAGGTCTGTTTCATCTGCAAGCTCAAATGGCTCAGACAACCCACACTCCAACAGGTGTTGGCGCAACCCCGGCAAACAACAACTGAGCAGGTGTTCTTTGAGAACCAGATCACACAGTTTGTCAAAATCAGATTCCGCATAAACTCTTACCCAATCAAACAGTGCATCCTCACATTCATCCAAAAACTCCTCCCAAGACTGGTGAGACAGTTTCCTACTGCCCCTGAATTTCAACCTATACTCCTCTTCTTGGGAAACCGGTACCATACTCTGGGAACTGGGAGTGGGACTTCCTGCACAGAAGTCTATATCGCTGCCACCACTGGACTCAACCCTCCCTGGGGAATCCAGAAAACTATAACTGCGCTCAGGGGAGAATCTACCCTCCAGAGCTAATTTCTCTCTGGTGAAAGGCCTCTCAGCCTCCTCCATCCTCTCCTGCGCTAAGACCCTCTCAGTCTCTAGCTTTTGCTGTTCAAGGCCCAACGCCTTGAGACTCAACTCCTGAGCCAATAATGCCTTTTTCTCCTCTAAGGCTAACTTCCTATTCTCCATATGCTCATAACTTTCCTTCTGGAGTTTCTCTAGAGCCAGCTGGTGCTCCCTTTCTTCCCTCCTATCTACCCACTCCTATGGGGACAGGGGAAGGGATGGGGCGCTGCTCTCGACACTGGACCCAGCAAGGGACTCCCTATCTATGGGGTCTTCACTATCTACTAGCGTCCATGCAGTGTCATCTTCTGCCTCCTCTTCAGATTTTTCAGGGCTCCCCACAGACCCACCACTCTCATGGCATGAGGTCCGGTCCCTTTCCTTGTCACTGCGCTCAAGATCCCATTGATCCTTTTGCCATAGGATCAGGCTTTTCCTAAGTTCGGACTGGGTGTCTGACTCGACCACCTCTATGTCTCTCTCTTCACAGGACCTTACCAGTTCTAACATACTGTATCTAAACAGATCACAGAAATCAAAAGCAGGCTCCATTTTGGCAGACGTTCTCGAGAAAAGTTTAACACAAGGAACCTAGGTGTCTGAGCTAACACAGGAGTACACAATTCACAAAGTATTCAGCAAGCTACCTATCCCAGAGAACTCACACTCATTTGTCCAGTGCAACACACCAGTCATCCCCACCCCCCCCCCCCAGACCAGTGAGACAGTATCTACTGCCCCTGAATCTCAACCTGCACCCCTCTTACTGAGCCCCAGGTACCAGACTCTGGGAACGGGACGGGGAACACATGCACTGGATACAATTACGCTGCTACCACTGGATCCCACCCACTGGTGAACCCAGAAAATTCACACCGCACTTAGGGGATGATCTACCCTCTCGAGCTAGTATCACCTAACTCACAGTGCACAAGAAACAGATTTCCAAAGAAATGACATTTAGAACAACTTAAAAACAATAATCCCCTTTCATGTTGTGGTAAAATCTAATTACCCATGCTTAATTTAAACGGCAAAGTCAATACGAATAACTCAGATAAATAAGAGGCAAAATCCGTGATATTGAGGTTTACTCAAAAAGGGTTTTATTCCTTAAAAAGGAATTGGGTATTTGGCTCGAGCCAAGGTGGCATACCATTCCGTCACCACATAGGTTCGGGAAGGGACTGACAGACAACATTTTATTGACAGTTATTCATATATATAGTCAATGCATTACAATACAGGCATATGCAGAAGGCGTAACAGCTGAGAAGAGAGATAAAATGCTCATACGTAACAGAAAAAGGCGTTGCAATAGGCGTGCATGAAGGCGTGTACTAGAAACGTCATTTATCATGAGGTCACAAGTAGGTGGATCCATAAGAGAATCCTACAGTGTCAGCAGAATTACATGGCAGAGATGCGCGCGCAGCAGCATGACGTGCGATTGACGTATAACTGGAGGGCGAAGGGGACTTGACATTTAGCTCTGTAAGTGTAGACATAAGTCTGGGATGTCAGATCAACCTAATCCCAAATCGTATCTGATATCTTATGTTTAAGGAACTGTAGTATCTGGAAGGGAAAGGTCTCTCGGACGGAGGCTTTTCTATACTGGTTGTGAGTGCGTGTATAAGCGTCTTGTGTCTACGTGTCTACGTGTCTGCATGAGAGGTGAGGGAGCATGGGCCTACCATGGCAACGGAGTCTATGAATTACTTGCACGGAGACAGAAAGGCCGGGCCCATTGCCCCTGCAGCTGGGAGGATGTTTACTTGAACGACGAGACAGGAATGTATTTTCGAGGAGTGGAACAGATAATTCGAAGGTTGAAGACAGTCTTGGCAGGCAGAAGGCTTGGTTAAGCGCCGTGAGCCGCGCAAGAAGTAAGGCAGGGGTCACTGGTACAGAGGCAGCCTGGGCTGAGGCCCTCAGAGTCAGAAGGCAGGAAAAAGAGGCTCGATGACAGAATCAGGGCCTACTTCGCCAGAGCTGAAAAACGTGTAAAGTATACCACAAAAAGACGTTGGCATAGCATATCTAGAAACTGAATATTCAATCCGTTCATGGCGGATCTGAAAGAGGACATGTTAAAGATGGACGCAAATGTATTTGCGTCTTCATAGCTGGCACAGGAGGGAAATTACATGCACTTCAAGCTAGTACATGGAGACGGTGGGGTACGCGTTAGGGAACATTACTTGACCAAAAATTTATATTTCCTCATTCCCTCCTTGTTCCCTACGGACCCTTCATGATACATCGATCCTCATGAATCGATCAATCTGTTCACGTAACATCATTTGCTCTTCTTTCTTCTTTTCGCGTTTTGAATGGGAATTTGAATGCGGAATGCATGATGTGGCGCACAGGCCACAAATCGCCGGCCCACATTGTAGACACAGGCAGCAACTGAATACTATGAGAAGGGCAATGCCTAGGAAGGATAGGATCTTCCATCCCCAAGCGGTCAACGTTGTCCAAAACCAACCGGACCAAGTCCAGGTGCCTGGATTCTGGTGTATCAAACTTGCAATTTTATGAAGACGTGTGATAGCTTTATATACAGTGGGCGCGTTTTCTGGAATGAAAACACAGCAACTTGACCCGATGACCTTACAAGCTCCACCCCTATCTGCCAAGATGACGTCAATAACGAGACGATTCTGAAGAACAACAACCCGCATGGCGGACTGCTCCTCCGTTAGGTTACCTAGAGCTGAAGTAGTTTCATTCACTACTGCTTCGAGAGTTCTGGTTAATCTGCGTATCAGTTTACTATTAAAAACAGCACCTAGATAGGGGAAGAAACCTTTATTGAAGTCTGTATATTGCTCCCATGCCGTTTCAGTGTAATCGACAAGCGGGAGATCTCTTCGGAGTCGATGATTTACTAGATTAGTATTTCTATGATAATCAGGAGGGGCTAGGAAAACAGGTGGCAAAAGGAATGCAATGTAACAGGTACCATCCCAATCTAGAGGTAAGCGTATGTATGCGGTATGGCCACAAACAAAATAGGAATGACGTAAAGCTCTAAATGTAGATTTGCCTTGGTCACTGAATTCGACCACAGTAGTGCATTTACTATGACCCAAGTGTACCGAACCATTTTTTCGGACACATAATTCGCCTGTGACTGGTAATACTGTCATAACTGGTATGGCTGGTGCAGCTTCAGATTCAATAGTTAGAATCATGAAATTAACGGTGTAATTACCTAACCCATACACTTCATTTTCTAAATCAGTTCCTGTCCCAACGGGAAGTCCCTCCTTGTCAGGGTAGCAGGCTTTAAGCAAGACTAAGTTCAGGTTTCCCCAAACCCAGCTTCCTTCATACACAGCAGTATCAGGATCTAGGGAATTAATCAATTTAAACCATGCGCCACATGAACCATTGTGAGTGAACGGGTACGGAAAGAGGGGCAGAACTCCCTTGTATTTCTGATAGGGAGGGAGTCGGCCACATATCCAACAATTGGTGGCGTTATTAGTCTGATGGGAGTGATGTAACATACTAATGAAAGTGTTGTTGCGCAGCGCAAATCTGTAAGACAATTCATGGGGGGGTAATTCACTAAAAGAATGTTCAGCAGTGACGTTATAAGCAGATTGTACATGCTTGAAAATAGGGTAGTAGATGTGCAGCAAGATACTAGCAGCAATAATCAGAAGGCTTAAGAAAAACATAATCAGTAGCGTCACTATACAGTGACTACGAAGTGATTTACAATATGCACGCTTCTTTTGTTGTCTTTGTCTATCTCTCTCTCTATCTCGATCTAGGGGATACATGTCAGAAACTAATTTAACCGATTCACCTAGGGGAGGACTTAAACAATTAAACTGTCTGACTTGCTAGATCGTAATTTTAGTCTATATTCCTCAGAGGCAGTTTTCTCAACCAAAGGGAGTTTTGAGTCAGTTTGTGTAGGAGGGCAGGGCTTAGAGTCCAAGTCCGAAGGAAGTCCGTGGAATTTCTTGACGTGGCTGGAATGCAGCCACCCTTTCCTGCCCTCAATCTTTACAGCTGTCCTCGTTGTTAGAAGAACCAATTTCGGGGTTTGCCAGCGGGGCTCCAACGGACTTCTCCGATCGAAATTGCGCACGAAGACATAATCCCCCGGGACCACTTCGTGAGGCTTCACCTCGGTGTTGTCGGGAAAGGCTGCAGCTACCTGTGAACGACAAGATTGTAGTGCAGACATCAAGGAGGCAAGGTAATCTGTCAGCATAATACAGTCAACATCTGTAATTTTACGTGGAATAGGCGTCCCCCACATATTCGGTGGCCTTCCAAAGACCACTTCATACGGGGATAGCCCAGTTCGAGAATGGGCCACCATCCTCATATAGAAGAGGGCAACCGGCAAAGCAACTATCCAGTCTATACCCTTCTCTCTACAGATCTTGGAAAGTCGGATTTTTAGAGTCTGATTATGGCGCTCTACGAGACCTGCTGCCTCGGGATGCCGGACACAGTGGAACTTCCACTGATAGCCTAACAGGAGTGTAATGTGTTTCACAAGCTCGGATGAGAATGGCTGACCGTTATCTGAGTACACGATACGGGGCAAACCATACCGTGGGAAGAATTCACGAACCAGCTGCTTGGCAGTGGTCGGAGCAGTATAATCTGGGACTGGGTATGCTTCTGTCCATCGGGAAAGAGCACATACGACTACGAGGACATATTTGAATCCTCGACAACGTTCCATCTGGATATAATCCATCTGGAGGACTTCAAAAGGGTGTTCGGGAGGCTGAAATCCACCTTTCTCTACGGGGATGCTTTTACCTGGATTAAACTGACCACAAATCATGCAAGTACGCACTTTCTGCTTGGCTGCTGCTCGTAAGTTATGATTGAACCATATGTGTTGAATACTGTCGAGCATTGCTTTCTCTCCTAGGTGTGCAGGACTATGTATCGTGTTAATGATAACCTGAACCATAGAGTCGGGGAGAAACCATGTAGATTTTCCCTTCGTCATCCATCCCTGGTCTGTTTGGATCCCTCCTAGTTCAGTCCACTTTTTAATTTCATCTGGCGTGGCATGTGTTTGTATGTCAATTACATCACGTGCGGGATCCCTGACTGTCATGCAGTGTGTCGGTACTACTGTTTGTGTCTGGTCAGTTACATGAGTACGGTTTTGAGCAGTTTGCTTTGCTGTTCGGTCTGCCAGGTCGTTACCCTGGGAGATGGTATCGATAACTTTTGTATGTGCCTTACATTTCATGATAGAGATTTCAGTGGGTAGATGTATTGCATCTAACAGAGCTTGAATGAGGGGACCATGTTGGATGTTGGCACCGTGAGAGGTTAAGTAACCTCTCTCTCGCCAGAGGACTCCAAAGTCGTGAACGACTCCGAATGCATAACGTGAATCAGTATATATATTGACTTTCTTATTCTTGGCTTGAATACATGCTTGTGTCAGAGCGATGAGCTCTGCTGCTTGAGCTGACAAGGTGTCGATACAATTGGTTTCAATAACATCGGTGTCTGTCGTGACTGCGTAGGCTGCCACTAATTCACCTGTCTTTGTTCTCATACATGAACCGTCCACATAAAGTGTCAGGTCTGGATCTGATAATGGAACATCTGTCAAGTCTTGTCTGGGTTTTGTTGTAATAGTAATGACTTCAATACAATCATGTGCCAATGGATCTACTCCATTGAGTGGTAATAACGTGGCAGGATTTAATGTGCTGCAGCGTCTAATTTCTATGTGTGGTTGAAACAATGTCAATTCGTAACCTGTTAATCTTGCTATGGTCAGGTGTTGGGTCTGAGTTCGATTTAAAAGGACTTCCATGGAATGTGGAACCTGTACTGTCAATGGATGTCCTAACACAATGGAATCACTCTGTCTAATTGCTAAAGCTGTCGCTGCAACTGATTTCAAACACGCCGGGAGGGCCTGGGCTACTGGGTCTAATGTGCTAGAAAAGTAAGCACACGGTTTGTGTGAACCTGCTTGTTCCTGAGTGAGGACTGACAAGGCAGTACCTTCACGTTCTGTGACAAAAAGCGTAAAAGGTTTTCTGTAACATGGTGTTGCTAAAACAGGTGCTTGACATAGGGCTTTCTTCAAGTCTTCAAAAGCTTGTGTATGTTCCTGAGTCCAAGGGAGGACAGTCGAAGTCGCTGCCTCCTGTGTTGTCAACTGAATGAGTGGTTTTGCTAGGAATGCATATTGGGGAATCCATTGTCTGCAGTATGAAGTGAGGCCTATGAAAGCCCGCACCTCCTTTTGTGTTTTGGGTGGTGACATGTTTACAATTAACTGAATGCGATCAGGAGTGAGCTGTCTCCCCACTTTGGACAGCAAGTGACCCAGGTACACAACTTGCTGAACACAGAATTGCAGCTTCGAAGGGGACACCTTGTGCCCCTTGTCCGCCAAGAAGTTCAAAACAGTCAGTGAGGCATGTTCACAATCGGGTTCGCTTCGAGCGGTGATCAGCAGATCATCGACATATTGAAGCAGGGCAGTGTTAACTGGCATGTGGATACTGTCGAGTTGTTTTTTCAATGCTTGACTATAAATGCTGGGGCTTTCTGTGAATCCTTGAGGTGCGCGTGCAAATTTGAAAGATCGTCCATTTAAACTGAATCCGAACAAGTATTGGCTTTCCGGATCGATCGGGACACTGAAGAAGGCGTTCTTGAGGTCAATTACAGTGAAGAACGTCGCTTCTGAATCAATAGCTGTTAGTAACGAAGAGATATCTGGGACCACAGGATACTGTGGCACAATGCATTTATTCAACTCGCGCAGATCAATAACTAATCGATAAACAGGTGGTGCATTTGGGTCAGTACGTTTAAGAACTGGAATAATAGGAGAATTACATACATTGGAGTCAGTTTCCACAACCACTCCTTGTGCAATGAGCTCGTCAATGATTCTCAGTAAAGCTACTACAGCATCTGGAGGTAACTTGTATTGTCGAATACGTGGTAATATCACTCCTGCCTTTAGTGTGACTCGATATGGTGTAATGTGCATACAACCTACATCAGTGGGGCCTTGCGCCCACAAATGTGCAGGGACATCCTGTAACCTGCGATCCATGTCTCTCAATACATAATGGCCTTTGAAATCTCGCAAAAACAATCGCACTCCTTCCAGAGAACAGCATATAATAGCTCCTAGAGCTTTCAATGTCTTTATGCCTAACAGGTTTTCTGGACATGATTTTGTAAGCAATAAATCTGTAGTCCGTGTCAAAGGACCAACTGCAAGAGGAAGAGGTTGTGATACCTCATTAATAATGGGTTTTCCTGAAAATCCAAGGGACACGTTCTGTGAGCCTGAGAGGGGTGCCCCTGGTACTTCATTGTGACTTATCGTGGTTCTGCTTGCCCCTGTATCAATGAGAAACTTTCTGTCTTTTCCCAATACTTGACTGTGTACATAAGGACCCCTTTGATCTACAGGAACCTCAATAAGAGGCAAGCGGAACTCCCTCTCCAGGCTGTTTCATGTGTATCGTTGATAATCGGGGTAATCGTTTTGTGCATACTGGTACATCTGCTGTGTCGTGTTTTGTGTTGCGGTGATAGGCTGCTGTTGTGGTATCGCTACGGTCTGTGATGAAGCTGGCATAGGCGGAATATGTTGTATATTCTGGGGTACTTGTTGTTGAACCTGATCTTGTCTGGGTGGACGCGGTCTCTCCTTGGTCTTACCCGTGGCGATATTATGTTTCAGAACTGCACAATCGTTTATGTAATGACCTGGCTGCTTACAATAGTTACATGTTCCCTTAACAGGAGCCGTTGAATTGCTGGGCTGGGTCCCACCCTTTTTGTGACCGTCAGCTGGAACTGACTGAGCAACTAACATTTTCATTTTCGTATCTTTCATACGTCTTTGTTCGTGTTCTCGTTCTTCTCTAAGTCTATTTTGATGGTACTGTAACATTTGTAACATTTGTGAAGGAGTATTAGCTTGCCAAGTGCTTTCTACTTTCATTACTCTGTTCTTAACCTGCGGCAGGGAATTCTCGACTAATTTCGTTACAAAAAGATGTGGATATGACTCGCTACTTGCTTTCAGACCGCTATTAATACCAAAACATTTCTCAAATCGGGTGTAGAAATCACTAGTGTCTTCATCTGGTTTCTGTTTGCAGGCTGAGATTGCACCCCAATCTTCCTTTTTCGTACTCAATAAACGTGGCAATACTTGTACTAACAGCCCTGGTAACGCCTTGACTTTGTCTCCAAGCCCTAGGCCTGGAACTCGAGTATTTTCTTCATCTTCTAATGCAGCCCAATCAATCTTTGTGTCTCCCACCTCCCACTCTTTTTCTTTGAGTTTCTCGTATACACCTGGAGGCAGTAATACTTTCAATATTTTCATAAGGTCTGGAAAAGTGTAATCGCCCATTAATAACATATCCTTTATTTCACGGTGAAAACCTGCGGGATCTTTATCATGACTAGGTACTAATTTCTTCATCTCCAATAATTCTATTTTAGTTACGGGCGCGTACACAAACACGCGTCTAAGCGTATTGTCTGCGTTCTGTACTGGGTGCACTTCTCGCAACGGATTCTGTCTGTCCATGTAATACATTTTTCTTTCCATGACATGGGTTGGGTTGATCTGTGGACATAAGAAGGTACTATACTTGTGACGATGTTCTAGAATTGTTTTAATTAGATCAGTACCCAGACCACACAATCTGTTCATGAGCAGTTCTATTAATATATCAGGAAGAGGGCCTGGATCGGAATGTTGGCTTCTATACAATAAGAGCAGGTGTTGTATCATGTATGCACCAGCTAAACGCTGTTCACTTGGTGTCAGGTTCAAAAACGTATGTGCTAACGCATCATCACTATATTTCTCAGAATTGTCAGCCCATTGCACGGCTGACCTGGCTAATTCTTGTTCGTCCATAGAATCGAGTACATGGTACCCCATTCGTTCTTGAAGTACTTTATCAGTGGCCTGGAATAAGTGTTCGGGGGTTCTCGGATTACACATGGCTTCCTGAAAAATCCTTTTACTTTCTGGACGCACTGGGCGCATTGAATTATTGAATGGTCTTCCTTTACCTACATACGCTATCATTTCTCTAGCCTGTGTCTGTGTGTGCTCTGGTGTCTCTGCTTGATCGTCCTCCTCCTCCGAGGATTCATGTTTGTCTGAATCTACTTCCGGTAGTGGCTGTCTTTTCTCATGCATTTTATTTATTGCAGTTCTGATTCTTCGGTACATATTTTCTATACAGGCCTGTTTATCATGATTCCCATCTGCTATATTCTGGCCCCACCTGTGGAGTGCTTTTACGTCATCCGGGTTCATACCCGGCCTATCCACTTCTCTTATGAAACAGTTTATAAGAAACCGTAATATCTTGGCTTGAGTATCTACTTTCTGGTAGGCCATGGCCTCCTTAATACTTTCAGGCCCTACTCCTGTCTGGACAAACCGATATATTGGATCTAGATGATCTATCATTCCAGGTAGTGTTAATAAGAAGTTCGTGACTCTCCGCAATCGTACTGATGCGAGCAACATTCTTTCATCATTCTTTTTACCGGGTACTGGATCATATCTACAGTCTGCAAGACGATCTCCATAGATGGTAATATCGCCTGTTCTAGGTGTACGTTGTTGTGCTTGTTCTCTAAAAGTCATCCGATGGGTGGGTGGCGGGGTCTGAAAACCTACCGCCCCTCCGGACGCGCCACCTGAGGCGCCGGCTCCGAAGGGGTTAGTTGGGGCCATATCAAGGGGTGCTGGTCCAGGAAGAGGTGGAAGGAGGATTGGAAGACCAGGAGGAACAGCGGGAGGAGGAGTAGCTTGTCGGGGAGGCAGGGGCTGACCATCTTGGCCGCCAGGCGGAGGTGTGCGTGGCGGTACGGTATTAACATATGCAGGAGCCACATCGTCTAGATAGGAAGAAAGGAAAACGTCCTTTGCTGTTTTCTGATGCTTTTTAATCGGGAGCAGTGGGGGTGGTAGGTTTGTCGGGATTTCCGGAGTGGCTTTAGGCAGACCCTCAGTCAAGAGGGGATACATGCCATTCATGAGTGTGTTTCGCTGTCTGTCTACTTGTTCTAATTTTACTCGGATACCTTCCTCAACTAATGCGTTTTCTCGGGTCTTTTCAGGCTCCTCCTTCTTTTTCTCTTCTAGTCTGTGTGCTTTTTCTGTGCGCCTATGCGATTCCTTACGCCATAACTCAATGGCATCTTTCTGTGACTGTCTGGCTTTCTTTTTCCATAATGCTTCCTCTACTCTCATGATGCAATCTGCATCCCATGTCCCAGCAGCGGGCCATCTCTGATTCTCTGATAGGTCTTTAGTGTAGTCCACCCATAAGTCGAGAAATAAAACGGCATCTAGGCCATGCTTGTGGTACATAAAGTACCCTGGAGTGTCCCTGGGTGGAATGGGGACGGCTTCTTCTAGTACCCCTTTTCTAGTTTTTATTTGTCTTAACTTGGAGAATAACGGCATTCTGAAATCTAGCTACTTGGTTCCTACTCAGATATGAACACACTAAACATGAACACAATAATCACAATAAAGAAGATCGAACATTCACTCATACCACAACATTTGAATGACACATTAAAACATTTCAAAACGAACAACGGTAATTATAACAAACCTACTAACTGCGTGAAACTGGATGTACTGCTAAACAGTACAGATACACTGCTAAACAGTGCAGACCAGGTCTGTGTACCCAAACCTGTCTTGACCGGCACAAACTAATGCGCACGTCTAGATGCGTCCCTAGCAACGGTACTCACCGGGAAGCACGGAAACAGAAGACCTCGGAAACCCTGGACTGGACTGGATTCGGACTGGATTCGGACTCGTCTCGTGACGCAGATACTTCGGAACTTCGGAACCTGGTGGGCCTCCGTATACCTCGGATCTTGCTCTCTCAGCTAGGCTCTGGTCGGGATCCTCCGCACTCCTCACCGCCTCGTCTGGGTGTCGATCGCAGCCTCAGTCACCTCCGTTGGCCTGAGGGAGATACAGGAAATCCTGCGGGTACGCGTAGTTGTCCGTCCGGCTGTGGCAGGGGGCCAGGCCTGCAACGCACCGCCGGCGCGTGAGATGGGGGAGGGTGCCCTATTCGGGCGCCAGTTCTGTGGTAAAATCTAATTACCCATGCTTAATTTAAACGGCAAAGTCAATACGAATAACTCAGATAAATAAGAGGCAAAATCCGTGATATTGAGGTTTACTCAAAAAGGGTTTTATTCCTTAAAAAGGAATTGGGTATTTGGCTCGAGCCAAGGTGGCATACCATTCCGTCACCACATAGGTTCGGGAAGGGACTGACAGACAACATTTTATTGACAGTTATTCATATATATAGTCAATGCATTACAATACAGGCATATGCAGAAGGCGTAACAGCTGAGAAGAGAGATAAAATGCCCATACGTAACAGAAAAAGGCGTTGCAATAGGCGTGCATGAAGGCGTGTACTAGAAACGTCATTTATCAAGAGGTCACAAGTAGGTGGATCCATAAGAGAATCCTACAGTGTCAGCAGAATTACATGGCAGAGATGCGCGCGCAGCAGCATGACGTGCGATTGACGTATAACTGGAGGGCGAAGGGGACTTGACATTTAGCTCTGTAAGTGTAGACATAAGTCTGGGATGTCAGATCAACCTAATCCCAAATCGTATCTGATATCTTATGTTTAAGGAACTGTAGTATCTGGAAGGGAAAGGTCTCTCGGACGGAGGCTTTTCTATACTGGTTGTGAGTGCGTGTATAAGCGTCTTGTGTCTACGTGTCTACGTGTCTGCATGAGAGGTGAGGGAGCATGGGCCTACCATGGCAACGGAGTCTATGAATTACTTGCACGGAGACAGAAAGGCCGGGCCCATTGCCCCTGCAGCTGGGAGGATGTTTACTTGAACGACGAGACAGGAATGTATTTTCGAGGAGTGGAACAGATAATTCGAAGGTTGAAGACAGTCTTGGCAGGCAGAAGGCTTGGTTAAGCGCCGTGAGCCGCGCAAGAAGTAAGGCAGGGGTCACTGGTACAGAGGCAGCCTGGGCTGAGGCCCTCAGAGTCAGAAGGCAGGAAAAAGAGGCTCGATGACAGAATCAGGGCCTACTTCGCCAGAGCTGAAAAACGTGTAAAGTATACCACAAAAAGACGTTGGCATAGCATATCTAGAAACTGAATATTCAATCCGTTCATGGCGGATCTGAAAGAGGACATGTTAAAGATGGACGCAAATGTATTTGCGTCTTCATAGCTGGCACAGGAGGGAAATTACATGCACTTCAAGCTAGTACATGGAGACGGTGGGGTACGCGTTAGGGAACATTACTTGACCAAAAATTTATATTTCCTCAATGTCACTATCTAAAATGCAGAGTTTTGTAGTGGAGCCAGGTGTCGCTGTGGTACTGTGCAAACACAAATCCGGATCCCTTCCGCTGCCACCAATGTTAGAAATGGGATTTCCGGTTATACTTTCAGGTGCCGGGACGTCCTGCGAGGCGGGGCAGGCTCCCGTCCTTGCTTTCACCTGCCACTTCCTCTTCGTTGCGAAGCAACGCCCGGGGCTGGGACCAATCCAACTGCGGCGGTCTCGTGACGTCGGCAACACGGGGGGCCTTCCCAAAGCTCCCGGGCCGCTGTCTGTGATCACAAGGGGTAGGCTCCCTCTTTAAAAACTATAGAAAGCAGGGTAGGCACCCGCTATTAATGCAAAGGGGGCCAGAAGCTACAGAAACGCGGGGTAAGCACCCGCTAGTCACACCATGCAGGGTGGGCACCTGCCAACGATTAAAATGTACGGCAGATAAGCGGGGTGGGCACCCACGATGAAAATCACGTAGTCAGGGGGATCCCCACGCTGTGGAATCCCTCAGGGCAGGAATCGCCGTTCCAGCGAAGCAGAAGTGCTATTTAGCAAAGGGAAGCCAGCGCTTCCCAGGCGCTGGCAGGCAGGCAGAAAATCCTAAAGTCCAGAAGTCTTTTTG
Source organism: Lissotriton vulgaris (assembly GCF_964263255.1). Classification (NCBI taxonomy): domain Eukaryota; kingdom Metazoa; phylum Chordata; class Amphibia; order Caudata; family Salamandridae; genus Lissotriton; species Lissotriton vulgaris. Next base: position 657,716,742 of record NC_141697.1, read on the forward strand.
GGAAGCAGGGGGGGCAAAGGCTGGGCCATGGGCCAGCTTGCAGGGCCCTCCATGCAAGGACGCAGTCCCCAGTGGCGGTCCTCCGGTCGCCCAGCAGCAGCAGCAGGTCCCCCTTGAGTTTAGGATCAGGGAGAACATTTTTCTTGGAGTCACAGCCCCTCTTTTATACACATATTCTCTTTGTCTAGGCTGCAGGGTTAAGGGAAAAACCAGATGCAACTGGTTTTGGAGCACTGTGTTGTGCTTAGCCCCTCTACCCATTCACAGGCCAAGCTAGGGACATCAGATGCACCACAGGGGGCGGAACCAGTATTGTGAAGGGAAAGCCCAGTCCTATTCAGGTCCCAGGTGCACTCCTCCCACCCATCTGGCTGTCAATCTCTCTATTCACCACAGGGGCAGACCCATCCTGATTCCTGGAGCCAGGCACACCAGCCAGCTCCAGCCAATCACAAGCCAGACAGTCATTTCTCAGATATAGTACACAGACATGCCTACTTCTAGAAGTGGCACTTCCACACTAGACACATTAACGCCGCACACATCATCACGCAGCATTCAATCTCACGAGTCTGCACATACCAAACTCGAGCCTGCACTCCCCACACATCAGGAACTACCATGGACACATACATTCCCCATGCATTCCTATGGGAGGGCAGGCCAATCTCACAACATGCACTAAGAGAGCACACGCACTCTACACTGGGACACAGTGAAAGTGCGCAGAAGCCAAAAATAACTAACACCAAGTCACATACCAAAGCAAAAGGTTTAGGGGTCAACCTGCCAGAAGGGCCAAGTCCATAAGCAGTGGTTTAACCTTCTGTGATTGTGCCTTGAATAGTCCGGTACAGTCTGCTTCCCCCGGTCCGCGGTGTAAGTTTTACCGGCAGACTCCATCACGGAGACAGGTGCAGTTAGAGGAATTCCGACCTCCCTGTTTACAGCGTTAGCATCAGCCACAGGAGTTTTCAGCTGGATGCCTGGAGCGGACGAGGAGCTACGACCCCTGGTGCTTCTGTTGGAGGTTTTTGGTGGCATGGTTGCAGTGGTTGAAATCCGTGCCGCGGGATGAACAGCAGGTGGAGTGGCAGCAGCCACAGAAAAGTTCTGACTCCGAGATGCCGGGTAACAAGGGAACGGGATGCTCCAAGTCCAAAACAGGGAGCGCCAAATCATTCGTGGGAACCCGGTTCTTCTCGGCTCTTTGCTGCTTCTGGTAGAGTAGTTAGCGAGGCTCTTCATTACAGAAGGACGGGTCAGTAGTGGAGAGTGGGAGAACAGCTCAATTGTCTGTCAGTGCGGCCGCCATCTTGCCTCCTCAGTAATCCCAGCACTCTAGACTTCTATTTTTGGAGCAGTTTCGAAATCCATTGCTCTAGAATAGAAAAATAAATTCCTGCCTTGTGTCTTTTAATTATTTCCTCGAGAAAAGTCGAGCATCCTTATATTTTATGTTCCTCTTTTCCACCAGTGTTTATAGGTTACATGGACAAGCCGCTCTTCTTTCATCTTGTCCTTTAAAATATGATTTTGGTCAACCATCTCTGGATTGTCCTGAAACAATTTTTATCCTTTGATGACTTGGTCTCCAGAAATGTAGGATATATACGGCTAGAGGTGTATGCAATACCCCAGATGTCCTTAATAAAACCGCACAATGGAACACATTTGATCTACAGAATTCTACACATTACTTCTAGAAGAGACCACTCAGCTGGGCAGAATTCTCCTGAACTGGCCTCCAGAAAATGCACAACATTCTTGATGTAGCCCCTCCAAGAAAACGAAGTATTGTCAAATTCAGCCTTAGGATTGTGGGTCTACATACTGACTGAGGAGAAGTCGACACTAAAAGAAAGGCTAGATGTACAAAAGAATTGAGTCGGTAAAACTTTTACTGAATCCATTCGGATTTTGTGAGCCAACCTATGTACTAATCGGTCGGTTGAAAAAATCGGAATTGTAGTGAGTCACATTTCCACCTAATCCAAGAATAATAATGGGGTAGGTCACTAATTGTGACCCACTTAAATGTTCGGGCAACACAGGGATGGTGAGTTGCTAGGGTCAGCAAACCTCCATGCTGGTAACTGCTTTTTATTCAAGCATTTTTTTCATTTTTTTAATGCATCCAGTTTTCATTAAATGAAAATGGGCTATGTTTTAAAAATAAAATGCTTAAAAATGGAACCACTTTCTACTCTTTAAAATGTTTTTATTAAGATTCACAAGGCAGGCGGGGTCTCATGGGATTTAGATTTGTTCATGCTGCTGTGAGTTGCATGCTCACCTTATACAACACACTGAGTTTTTCCTTAGCTTCAAGTGATATATCATCTATTTATATTTTACCCAACACCGCCTGAACTGTATATTGTCGCTTAAATATTCAGAGCTAATATTACTAGGTTCACTGGTACACATTACCGACAAACAAATAAAAAGTGCAGTAAATTGCTGGCTAGCACAAAGACACACACACACAAAACACATTATTTACAAGATGGAGGCCAGTCTATTCACCACAGTGCTGATACACACTATCAAACAAAGACATACAAGCAATCACGTCCATCTCAGGAGCTTCATCAGTTTCTGAATGTAGGCATTACATTTTTGGTGCATGAAAGAATTCAAGCATGGTGAGAGCAAGTGATTTGCTCAGGATCACAGAATTTGGTCAAGCATGGCAGTTGGGATTCATAGTGGATCTCGCAAAAAACTAGAAACTTTGACATTTAAATCTGACAGTCAAGAAACTTCACTCTCACATAAATGGACAACGCATCCAATTTAGCTGGAATCTGCCTGAGGCACTGTTTGGGTGCCCAACCAGGTAATGATCTCCTTCATTCTGAAGTCCCCATGAAAGTCAGGACATCCTGTCACAGAAAATCACCTCTTCTTGCTGCTGACCAAGTGACATCAGGTAAATGGGCTGCTCTGCTAATACTCTGTGGAAGGGGTAGTTCACAACAGGGAAGTCTAGTTTACCTGCTACCACTTGGGCATCTCTTGAGCTGTAGTTGTATGCTGCCACTACTTGACAGCTGCACATCTCAAGGGGTGGTACTTCAGGCAGCGAGGAATTACAAAATACTGTTTCTAAGTGGCACTTGAGCACCCTCCGATGCTTGTAGCCCTTTAGGGCTTCTCAAACAGGTTCCCACTCCTGGAAAGGCTGCTAAAGCTGCTTCGTGGTTCTAAACGTTAAACTGAGCTAAACTTCTAATCTTGAAAAGCTAGAGTCATAACAAAACATTGTGAGCCAACAGACTTTGCAGCTTAGCATAAACCCATCAAACACAGGTCCTCTGGGAAGTAGAGCAGGTTCTACCTGTGTCCCTCGTGTGCAGATTCATAAGTATTCCACAAAAAAAGTCAGACATTTGATCTAATAGCATAATTCTTCCCCATTGAGAAAAAGTTATGACTTTTTGCGAATTCAGACAGGGAAATCTACAAGAGTCACACATTTACAGTAATAGTGAGGTCCCTAAGTCTGTTTGCCTCTAAAACTGCAGCATGACATAGAATTTCACATGCAAAAAATAGAAATCTAATGTGCATTTTTAAGTTACGTTTTTTGGTTTCCCTAGATCATACACTGCACCACCCTAGTGGACCCTGTTGTGCTTAAGCCAGGGTCAAACCCAGTCCTGCTAAGTATGAGTAGCTCAAACAGATCCCTTCCTCATACCCTGTGGGATCTGTTGCCCCTCGGGCCCTTGGCTGCTCCACCCACAGACTCAACACTGCTTCACTTCCCCCCGGTATGCTGCTCCTTCCCCCAGACTCTGTCTTTCTCTAGACATAGACCTTGTGTTGCTCCACCCAGACCGGACACTGATTTGCTCCTTTGACCTTGTGTTGATCTATTTCCTCAGCCCCGGGTCAACTTTCCCCCAGAGTATTGTCTGCTCCAATAACCCTGAATTATTTGTGCCCTAACCCTTGACATTGTGCCAGTGCACAAAGCTGGACCATGTGCATCACCACTCTCCACACTGTGACCTGCTCCAACACTGCCACCCACGTTGCTCCATGTAATATTCTGCCTCCTGAACCAAAACGATACTCCTGTAGACACAAAATTGCAGCACCCCAGACCCTACAGTTGTCAACCTCGCAAACTGTGCTTTTCTCCGGGACACTGAGCTGCTATAGCCCCCAACTCTACATTGCTCCGCTCCCTGCAGCATGCATTGCACCTTCACTGTCCCTGAACTCCTTCAATCTCTCTCTCCCTGCAGTATGTGCTGCACATGCAGCCTCCTTAAATCTCTCACAGCAGCGGCCTGTGCCGGTAAAAGCGGTGGGGTGGTGGGGCTGATTTGAGGGGTGTTCAATGGACGACCACAAGGGAAAACGAAATAAATAAATTCCCCTCATCGTAGCTGCTCAAATTCCCCCCACTCAGCCCCACTGCCCCACTGCTCTTACCTACACAGGCCGCGGCTGCTCCCTCACTCTTGTACTCTTACCCTTGACCAGAGTGCCAACCCCGTATCAGTAACATGACAAAATGTCCAACAGCAGTGCAAGCTTTAGAAGATAAGGGAAATACACCCACTCTACTGCCATCAATGCATTACCTTTTCTGTGAATTGCTCAATCCTGCAAACGTTCCGTTGGCAAAAGCCAGTATTTCTGCCATTGCCAATGCTTATTTTCAAGCTGTGACCTCTCTTAAAACTGAACAGGGCCTTTAAATGTAATTAAACACACAATCACAGAATGGGTGTTCTTGTTGTTGCATAGCTCATTGGAGCACTTTGTGGATTGGTCAAAGTCACCAAGACTGAAACAAAATCAAAATGTGGTCAGTAGGAAGTTAGGATCTTTCTGGCCGGATTACCCCCACTTTTGGCTGGTGTCAGTGTTTTTTTGACTACTTAGTCTGCTGGGATCCTGCTAATCAGGACCCCAGCAACTGTGCTCTCTTCCTTAAATTGGTTCTGGTGTGTACATTTGTACCTCCACAAGTGGCTACTGGTGTACCCTTATAAGTCCCAAGTGTATGGTACTGAGGTATCCAGGACATAGGTACACCAGGGGTTTCCCATAGGCTAGAGCATATGTTGTGCCACCTATTGGAGTTCACTTAAACTGTGACTACAGGCCAGCCATTGCAGCTTGTGTGGGTTGGGGCTTGCATTTCTCACAAGATGTAAGTTTCCTTATATGTGAGGCCACAACCTATACTTCACCCCTATGCCAGGCTCTCCAGAACTGTGGGCAGGGTGCTTGATTACAAGCATGAGGGTGCTCCTGCATTAGTAGAACATCCCTACAAACTCCAGAGTTGCTTCTCAAGGCTTTGTAAGTGCCATTTTAAGACATAGTGGACATCAGTCATCACAAGATGTCTAACTATATAATGGCTGCACCAAAACTGGTCATGTTTGGTATCACACTTGCTAGAATCCTACCCCAACACCAATTCCAGTGGTGGAAGTATGATCCCATGTACTGGGGGCTCCTTAGGGGACCCCCCTGTACTCCCGGTAACAGCCTTTCAGGGTCTGCTGGCATGCTAGTGCTGCTGCCCACCACAGACACGATTCTGCCCTCCTGCTGCTAAACCAGGCACAAGCTGAAGAAGGTAGAACAATAGGTTTCCTGTTGCAGGGAGGTGTGACCACCTCCCAGACAGGTCCTAGTGTATTGGGCTGGGTTGGAGCAATTGCCCGTGCCACCAGACTGCTTTGAAGGGCGCAGATGGTGCTCTCCTTGCATACTCCGGTTTGAGCTAGTTCAGGTGCCCTTGGTTCCCGCCCTGGCGTGAAACTGGACAACGGGCATGGGAGTATCCTCCCCTCTTGCTAGTAAATCAAATATACCAATCATGGAAAACCAATCATAACATAATTTGCAGTCGGAGCACTTGCACTTTAGCACTGAATAGCAGTGAAAAAGTGCACAGAAACACTAAACCAGCAAAAACGAAGTCCAGCATTACATCAAAAACAGGAGGTCAGAAAGTAAAAGACAGGGGATAAATGCCAAAAGATGCCAGGTCCAACAAATTCACTTAAAAACATGTATTATTGTGATCAGTTGCCTACCTGCTGGTACCATTGGATCATCAGTTGTTTCCAACTGGCTTGGTGCCAAAGATTTAGTTTTTTCATGTTTTTGAAGTCCCTCCTCATTTGCCAGTGTAGGTGTGTTGGACTTGGCCCTTTTTGCAGGGTCATCCCTGAACTTTTTGCCTTCCTCCTAGCCTTTTTTCTGACATGGTTCTTGGTGGTTCTATGACTCTGGGCACTTTAGCACTGCTGTCCAGTGTAAAGTGTGTGTGCTCTCTGAGGTAAACACGGTAAGATTGGTCTAGCCCTGTTTGGCATTTTTAACTTACCTGTCACTCTCTTGTAAAGTGGTATCTCAGATACCCGGGGCCGGTAAATGAAATGCTACTGGTGGGCTTGAAGCGCTGATTGCGCCACCCAGCAAAGTAGCCTTTCAAACCTGTCTCCGGCCTCTGCCATTGCAGGGCCTGTGTGTGCAGTGTTACTGCTGCTGTGACGTGACACCTAAAGTGTGTGACATCGCTGTGACCCCCCTTTTACTGCATGTCAGCCACCCCTAAGGTAGGCCCTAGCTAGCCCTATGGGCAGGGGGCATTGTAGGTAAAAGGTAAGACATGTTTTGTGATCTTTACTGCTGATTGGAAACGAATTCTTGGTCTTTTAAGAATACTGTGTGTGGGGAATTGAACACCGATCTCCTCGGGGAGCTGCACTTACTTCCTGCATTGCCAGTCAGCCATTCAGAAACGCCATTTTCTCGCAGTGCGCTCTCTAGCTTTTTTTGGCTGCCGGCACATAAATATACATGCTGCACGGATGCGCATGCCTTGAAGGGTTTCTGATACTGCCACGATTGCCTCACACTAGTATTGCTCTTTGCACATCTATTAGCTGCCCGATTATTTCAAACATTTTTAATTACTATAGGAATGTTATGTGATCTTTGCTGCTAATTGGGAACTAATTCTTGGTCTTTTAAGAATACTGTTTGTGGGGAATTGAGCACTGATCTCCTCGGGGGGCTGCACTTACTTCCTGCATTGCCGGTCAGCCATTCAGAGATGCCATTTTCTTGCAGTGCGTTCTCTAGCTTTTTATGGCTGCCGGCACATAAATATGCATGCTGCGCAGACGCGCAGCGGCAAGTCCGTCTGCGCACGTCAGCCTCCTGGAAGAGGCCTGGGCCAGTTACTCTGCCCTTTGGCCTTCGGGTGCCCAGGCTAGGCTGTCTTACTCCAGGGAGGTGCTTGAGGCTCTTCGCAAGTACACTGGACCTGCAGGTTGCCCAGGATTATACATGTGGTGCCTGTGTATTTTGTTAACACCCAGCACCTCTCGTATCCCCGCAACCCATGGGCCATCGGCCAAAGCCCTCTAAGCCGATTTCCATCTCAGCGGCTTTGATCAATGTGCGCTCCCTGAAAAAAACATCATTGTGAAGTGTTTGAACTTCTCTCTGACCGACCGGTCGACCTTTTGTTCATCACTGAAACATGGTTGGATGTAACTTCCGACTCATTTGCTACTTTGACCATCCCTTTGGGATATAAAATCGCCAGGGCTGATCGCCTGGAGGGGAGGGGTGGAGGAGTGGCGATCATATTCAGAGAGAAGTGGGATTTTTTTAGGGGTGAGACCCATACATGGGGTGAAGGGGAGGCGCTGGACTTTAGTATTACGTTCTCTCCCCATTTTCTGTTAGGAGGCACGCTGATCTATCACCCCCCTGGCTCTGCTTGTTCTTTCTTGCAGTCTTGGGGTGATGCGTTGACCACTAGGGCTCTTCGATGTTCACAGTTTCTGTTTTTAGGGGATTTGAATATCCACCTTGATCAGTCAATAGATGCCATTGCACTGGGGGATATCCTTCAGCTTGCCCAATTGTCGCAATGGTTCATCCATCCAACTCATCAGGGCGGTCATATCCTTTAACCCATATGCTCTAATTTTAGTATTTCGGTCGAGGACCCTTTCTCAGTTTCATGGTCTGACGATTTTATCACCTTCTTTTCCTGGAAGCTAGCTTCGGCCTGTGCGATGGGATGTAATTCTCGGAAACCAGCTTTAAAAAAGTTGATCCTTCTACTTTGGCAGTGGTTCCAGTGGCATCTAGACCTGCCATTACCTCAGGCCTCGATGGGAGTCTTGCGGGCTTCACAAATTGGTTAGCCAAGTCTATGTCTTTGCTTGCCACTCCAACTTCATCTAGATTTTCGGGGGCCTCGCCTTCCAATCCCTGGTTTTCCTCAGACTTGCACCTGCTTAAGCAGGAATGTAAAACATTTGAACGGATTTGGCGCCGTAGTGGGTACTGTAGGGGCAGGCAAAAAATTTACTATTCTGCCATTTTTCAGGCCAAAAAACTATATTTTACAGCCCGTATTGAGCAGGCCTGTAATAACTCCAAGGAGATTTTCCATATAGTTTTACATCTCCTGCAGCTCAAACTTGTGCTCTCCTGGCCACTGAGGATTGGTGCAATACTTCATCAAATTTTTTAATAGATAAAATGTGCCTGATTCTGGAGTCCCTAGCTTCTTGCCCTGGTCCTCCCCTTGTCGCAGGGCCTGATGCACCACCGCAGGGTGCTTTGAGATATGTGCTGTCAGCTTTTGCCCCTGTGGATCTGGTCAGCTCTCTGAAGATCCTAAAAGGTTTGAAGTCTGGCTTTCCCACGGATCCCTGCACGGCGAGACTGCTGGCAGCAGTAGCAGAGACTATTAACCCTGAGGTTAATGCCATTATCAACACCTCCCTTGGTGAGGCCCGGGTCCATTGGAGTGAAATAGGCCAAATTCTTCCCCTTTTGAAGAAGACTAATCTCGACCCCCTGACTTCTGGGAACTACAGACCGATTTCCCTCCTCCCCAGCCTAGCCAAAGTCTGTGAGAAGGTGGTTACCAGATAACTCACTGTGTTTGTGGACAAATCCGATGCTTTGCATCCGACGCAGTCTGGGTTTTGTGACTCTTACAGCACAGAGACAGCATTGGTTGAGATCTCTGAAGCCATCCGTGACTGTTTAGATGCTGGTGGTAGAGCAGCTCTGGTTATGCTCGATCTGTCGGCTGCTTTCCACGCGGTCCCGCACTCTAACCTGCTCACCTGCCTCATGGAGATTGGTGTATCTGGTTTGGCTCTGGGCTGGCTGAGGTCCTTCCCGGAAGGGCGGGCCCAACAGGTTGGCTGCCACGACTGCCTCTTCTTCGCAGGTGGTAACTACGGGTGTACCTCAGGGGTCTTCCCTTAGCCCCCTTCTGTTTAATATCTATGTTACTCCTCTGGTCTTTTTGGCCGAGGAGTCGGGGGATAATGTGATAGCATACACTGACGACACCTAACTCCTCTTTACATGGAGTAAGGATGCAGACTCAGTACTGCCGGGACAGAAGTGTTTGTCTTCGGTATTTGGGTGGCTCGCAAGGGCACAACTCAAGTGTAACGAAGACAAATCTGAGATCCTTCTCTACGACAACTTTCCGCCTGATTTCAGAAATATGATTTGGCCTTCTGGATTTCCCTCTCCTTCTTCAAATGTGAAATCCGCTAAAAATCTAGGAGTATGGTTTGAGGATAACCTCTCCTTTTCTCTTCAGTTGAAAAAGATTTCAGGCTGCAGTTTTGGCCTCCTTAAAACACTCAGGAGTTTTTTCCCTCTCCTCCCTAGTTCTGCCAAAGAGACGGTTATTCGGGCATTAGTCCTGTCTCGCTTGGATTATGCTAATGTCCTGTATATTGGCATCCCTGGCTACTCTATGAATATACCTCAGGTGATCCTGAACGCGGCCGCCAGGCTGCTTTTGGGAACCCCTAGGAGGAGTAGTGTGCGTGTTCATCTCTGCGCCCTGCACTGGTTGCCCGTGATGGAGAGGGTCAAATTTAAATCACTGGTAATTGCTCACCGTGCACTTTATGATCATGGGCCGATCTATCTACAGAAATGGTTCTCTTTTTATGTTCCGCCCAGACTTCTGCATTCTTCTGCCCTTTTGTTGGCGAGGGTGACTCGCTTCTCCCGCTTCAAATTGGGTGGCTGCTCTTTGCTGTTACGGCCTCTCAGGTTTGGAATGCTCTTCCATTCTATTTGCGAAACACTCAAGACCCGCTCGTATTTAAGAAACTTTTAAAAACTCACCTGTTCCCGTAAATGCTGGCTACTATGTTAAAAAACCCCCCTGGCTACGTGCTGGGATACTCTTTGGAGTAGCTATTGCGCGCTATAAAAGGATTTAACATAACACTTACCATAACATACCAAGTACCTTAAGTGTGTGACATGTCCTGGTAGTGACAAACAGACATTTTGGATTCTCACTGCTGTGCGGCTGCACTCCCATAGGAATGCATTGGGGATTCCTAAGTTTTTCAGTGGTAATTCCTGATATGAGAGGAGCAGCGTGGTCAAGTTTGGTTTGGTTGGAATAGTAATAATAAATGCTGTGCAATGTTGTGCGAAGATTTATTATCACTATTTTAGAAATGCCTCTTCTAGAAGTTGTCATTTCTGCGTGCTATGTATCTGCCTGCCTGAGGTGCATTGAATGTCTGGCTTTGGAGTGACAGGGGCTGGTGAGGTGTGTGTGGCTCCAGGGAGGGCAGGACGAGTCAGTGCTAGGCTGAATGGGCGATCTGCATTTGGAGTAGTGGGGGGAGTAGTCCCCTGACCCTGGATAGGTATTTGCCTGCCTAGGTGAATGCTGGCTCCACCCCCCTGTGGGGTGTCTGATGACAGAGCCCCAACCTGACAAAGGAGGAAAGGAGCCCTGTAAACAAAGTGCTCTACACCCCCCAGAACCAGTTGCTTTTTACACACATTTTTCCAGAACGAGGAATCGAGAAGGAAGACTCCGATACAGAAGATAACCTTTTGTGCCCAAATCGGCACATGATAGCGACACGGCTTTTTGTCACAGTTTTTCGTTCAATCCAAGAAGTAAGGACACCTTTGACATAGGAGGGAAATATTTCCTAAAACACCTACTAAATAAACGAATTGGTGATCTTGTGGTCCAGGAGACACTCGCCCTTGCAGGAGTGGGAAGTCAGCGAAGACTCCACTTTTGGAGAAATTACGCTTCAGTCACAAGATATAAAGATAAGCCCCGAAGATGCCCCTGTTGGGCGAAACGCGTTAAGCATTTGAAAACTATGTCATCTGTCTGGAGATTCGTCACTCCTGTCATCTATTTATGTATAATGTATGGCAGTTGAAGCCAAAAATTTGTATCATACACGTTGCCTCTCCACATTTGTGTAAAAAAGTTTATATGTAAAGTTAAGACCAACAGTGGTGGCTGGTCTTAGGAGGCGGGCAATAGTGTACTGGAACCAAGGAACGGTTTTCAAAACTGCCAGTTAGTGCGGCAATAATACCTGCCACCTGGTTCTGTGTTGTAGCCTGTAAACAAAGTGCTCTACACCCCACAGAACCAGTTCAGGCTGGTTCCCCCAAGCTCTGTGCCAAGCGCAGACAAAGGAGAAGGTTGTATAAATATTGGGGCTGTGACCCCGGGTATTGACGTGCTTTTTGTGCTTCCTTGTACTGCTTTGGGGGTGCTGCATGCTGGGCCCCAGGAGGAACCACCACAAGGGACTGACTCCCTGCTGGAGGGCCCTGTGAGCTGGCTTGCCTATGCCCAGTTGTGCCCCTTTCCAAGTCCTGGACTCTAGCACCTCGAGAGCGCCATATCTTTATTGCTGGATATCCAGGGAGGGGGGCTCCAGCCTCTGCAAGGAGAAGAGGGTGTTCGTTGTACGAGAGTAGGGTCTGCTTCCTATGGTCACCCCCACTTTTTGCTGTGATTCTCTGGTTTTTCGACTTTAGTGTGGCTGTGGGCCTGCTAATCAGACCCACAGCCCAGCTGTTCTCTCTCTAAATTGATACTATGTACTTTAGGTACATACCTGATTCGGTATTGGGTCACCTTTGCGAGCCCCTGTGTAGTGTACCATAGGTACCCAGGGCATAGGTGCATCCAAGGCCTGCCAGGGGCTGCAGCATGTATTATGCCACCCCTGGCTGGCCATCCAAACTGACGCCACAGGCTGATCACTCAGCTTGGGTAAGGTGGTTTAATCACCCCTTACTTAGATATAGTATACCTATATCTGCCTTATATAGACACATAGTAACCTATAAGTCACTCCTATTGCAGGCCTTAACAATCCTGGAGGCAGAGTGCTTGGTTTTATGTGAGAGGGTGCCCTAGCATGAGCTGAGCCCCTCTTCAGCTTTTGGAACCATGTCCTTATAGCTGTTCTATGATATAGCCATACCATATACTCCTACGTGCATTATAATCCTCGCGGTTTATGCTAACTTTGGTTTGGCTTTATCAAAACATGTCGTGTAAGGTGTCAAACACTTGGGAATACTACCCCCCTGCCAATTCTGTCGGCGGGGGTAGCATTCCACCCTTCTAGAGGGAAAAGACATGTATGTTACTGCTTTAACCGGTTAAAGTTAAACAGAGCCTCAGCATCACAAAATGGATGCTGCTGCCACAGACACGAGTCTGACCTCCTACAGCTGGGGGAAACTCCAGCAAGGGAGGCCTGGACAATAGGTTTCCTGTCGAGGGAGGCGCTAGCACCTCCACAGACAGCCTGTAGTGTATTGGGGCAGGGATGGTTGAATAGAAAGATGCTTTTCCAGACACTACCTGGGGCACAGATGGTGCTCCATGCATAGCCCGGTTCAAACCAGTTGCTGGGGCACTCCAGCCCCGCTCTGGCGTGAAACTGGACAAAGGGAAGAGGGTGTAACCACCCCTTCCCAGGTCCACCCATACGAGGGACCTAGTATGTAATCCAGCCCATTCTCTTAGTATAAAGATAGGTGCTGTGTCCCCAGGACTTTAGATTATCCTGGAACGAAACTCTGAAATGAAACTCTTGGACCTTCGACATTCTATTTCGACTAGAAGACTGAAGACATCTCCCTTGTGGTCAAGGAGTGACCATCCTGGGCAAACAGGCACCACCAGTAACTTGCCGGTCTGCTGTTGTTGACGCTCCCGATGGATCCCAAAGACTCAGCGTCTAAGGAACTGGACTCACAGACTTCTCTGACTCCGACCCCCATCCACAGCAAAGCTGAGACCCGTGGCGGACACAAGAGATGTGGAGCCAGACACCCTGGACATCCTGCATTTTGCTAACAGTGCAACTAGCGAGGCACCCTTGCAGTTGTGCATTGGGGTATGAGAAGCCCAAGACCCGAGCGCCATTTGCACTAAAGCCCAGCCCTCCACTCTCCACGAGTGCCGTGTGGGGCCCGCTCTTGCATTTCAGCTCAACGTGTCTTTCCGGTTGCTAGCCTGTTGGCTAGTGAGACCCCTGAAGTCAAACCTTTAAAACCAAACTGCTTTCCTGGTTGCTCCAGGCTTGCTCCAGATTCCCTGCAAAGGAGAAGCTCCCCAGACCTTGCTGGTCTGACTCGAAGCCAATCTTCACTTCCTGAGTGGATTGCGTTTGCCAACGCTTGTTGAGTCCAATCCGGATACCGACACTGCAGTCAACTAGATCCTTTGTGGAACAGCTCGAATCCAGCTCCTGGTTGTCATCGACACCTCCTGGTCCTCGTGGCTGCAGAGACAAGCTTCACCTCTTCACCTGAGATCATCGTAACATCGCCTGGTTCCTTTCTGGTAACCTCCTGGTCACTGACTAGTGACCCAGACTCTGTCCCCTCTGCTTTCAGGTTCTTCAGTTCTTCGATCCACCCTTGGATCCACCTGGACACTCTTCCTTTGGCCGCCTGCAGCACATCTTTTGCAGATCGCCATTGAAAGCATTGACGAAACCCGACACGAAAAGACACCTATGCACCTGGCTTCCCTGGGTGAGGTAATTTGAGTACTCCGTGCTCCCGTGGGTATTTCCTCTCCAAGTGTCCTAGTTTAAAGGGGTTTTGTCGTAGTCCATCCGGCAGTGCCCTAAAACAGTAACTTTGTAACTTCTTCGCTCTCCGTTATAAGTCAATGGTAACTTGCGACTGTGTTCCCACACTGCACGCGTCTCCCATGGGTCTCCTACTTCCTACCCTTTGGTTGTTTAGTGTAGCCCCAGAGATTCCCTAGGCCCTAAGCCTATTCATTATTCCTGAAGTGGTTCTTATACCACTTACTTAGTATATGGTTTGTGAGGCCCATAGGGCAAAACTGTATTTGTGCAACTTATCGTATGCTAATTGAGTAACTTGTGATGTACTTCGATCTCTGACCTCATAAAGAGTACAGAGGGGTTGTGTTAGAAGTAAATACATATATATATTTGATATATACTTTGTGTGGTGTCCTTTCATTTGGTATTCAAGGGATTATAATTGGTAAAACAGTTTGCTTTACATGCTCTCTGAAGTCTTAGCCTATGACTTCTGGTCCATGCTACCACTAGGATAGCGTGTCTATAAGGTTGACTTTACAACCACCATCAATAAGGGTCATTTGGACTGGTGCAAGGAACCCACTACAATAGTGGACATCATATGCCAGGATAACTTCTCACATTCGTGCCCTGCAGAGCTGGGCTGCAACATGTACGCCGAGGGAATCCCGACATGGGGATTCTTCTACACTGCATAAGAGTTGGGTATTGAGCCCACCCCGCATCCTTGTGCCCTGCTGAGGGGCCGCCGCTGCACAAGCAGCGACTCGAGAGAAGCGCAGCCAGAGAGAAAGCCAGGCAGCGGTGCCCCCGAAAAAAGAATCCAGGTGGGAGCCTACCCCGCACTGGAAGGTGCTTGCAGGAGAAAAGCAGGAGTCTACCCAGCATTGCAGTGCCACTTTGGGGCAGTAGCCCACTCCGCAAGTTGGTAAGGCGGGTGCCTACCCAGCCTTGTGGTGCTGACCACCGAAGACCGAAAGTCCGACACCCGTGCCTGACTGTGGGTGGGGACTGCGACAGCTACAGAGCCTCACAGGCTCCATTTCTGCCTTCCTATCTCTCCACGAGGAAGACCAACGGTGGCAGCCTGATCGGGGGAGTCGGCGGAAAGAAACAGGTGAAACGTGGCCCAGTGGAGCAAACCCAGGCGGGAGCCCACCCCACGCTGGTAGGCACCAAGGAGACCAGCAAGGCCCAGAAGGTGGTGCGGCCGCCAGTAGAGACCAATAGAGTCCACGAGGCGCCCCGGTGAGTGGGGGGACCACAGGGCATTGTTGGTGCCTGGTGCTACAACCGTTATTCACCCTGGAAAGAGCCCCGGTCGGTCGGGCTCCATTTGAGCAGTTCTTCTGGCACCAGGAGGAGCCCGGTGATGGGGGTTCCTCGGGTCTGGTTGGTACCAGTGCCTCGGGTGATCACAATAAAATAAAAAAAATGTGAATGGCAAGCACTGTCTGACTATACGTCTCTACACGACATTGTTATTCATAATCAAAGTATAACAGGTAAGCACACAACAATAGAACTGGAAAGGTATAAACACAATTTATTAAAATCACCTCCCAGTTAGGGTTACAATCTAAATAAAATCCAATAATATATTCACAAAAGTGAAAAAAACTAAAAAAAGTCAAAGAACAAAGGTCGACGCTGCGTTTCGGTGTTCGTTTTTTATGGTTTACACCTTCTTCAGGACACTTTGACAGTTTCAACATTAATCTGAAATTTGTGAAGTTTCTGTTTTGACCATTCAGAAGACTTCTAAACAGCCAGATATCTGTGAATCCTCATAGCTTTCAAATTGCACTGTGACCTGTTTTCAATTCAAGGTACAGATTAAAAGAACAACGGAGGGGCCACCAAACTTCTCTCTCAGTATGAGTCTATTTGATGCAGACTTGGGTCTTTTTCTTGAGTTTAAGATCCCACAGCTATATATCCTTTCAAACGTTGTATAGGTTTGATTGATGGTACTTCATTATCTGATAGAACTTGGTCGGCCTCCCTGCTCCTCCGTGTTCAGCGTCATTCAAGTGAATGGGTCTTGGGTCTAGTTGATACCAGTGCCTCACCATCACAGCTGCACCGCGGATTGTGGGCAGCTGCCACAAAGGTGGGCATGTGCTCCCAGAGTTCTGGAGGGGGACTGTAGAGGCACAGTGGTGCCAGGCCTAATTCGCACAGCTGCACCGCGAGAGAGCGGGCAGCTGCAGGGGCATTTTCTTTTGGTGAGAAGGAAGGGGAGAGACGCACCCCACGCCCCAGTGCACCGCACACCTTGGCTTTGCTGCTTTTGCAGGCATAGGGCTACTTGAAAGGCCCACAGGTTATGCCCTGACATTCTGGACAGACAGCATTTTGAGCCCCAGAGAAAGGCCAGTTGGCCTGGGGTCCTGGTTGGTACCTGAGTGTGTAGTAGGAGGGGGCAAGGCCCTAAAGGATTGCATAATGTGCTTATGACTAATGTTATTGCTTAATGTGGTGATGTCTAATGCAAATGTTATGCTTGGGATTTTATGCATAACTTGGTTTATGCCTAGTGTGATGCAGACAGAATGTGTTTATGTTGCACATGTATTCTGCCAGTAGTTACTGGTTGTGTTTTACAAATTGCTAGTTGTGCTTTCTATAGGTTCTGACAGTGGCCCGATTGGTCTGTCTTGTGTATATAATCCCCTGTGAATATTGCCTAGTGCTTGTTGGCACAGTGTATGTGTGTGAATATGGTTCTAATGGATTTTGGATAATACAAAAGCTATTTTTGATATAACCTTGTGTGGAGTTTCTTTTGTAGTGTGCATAGTGTGTTGCTGCTATGTGTGTGTGCTGTGCAAACTCTTTACACATTGCCTCCGGGATAAGCCTGACTGCTCGTGCCAAGCTACTAAGGGGATGATCAGGGGTTATCTTCAGCGTGTAACTCACTTGCCCTGCCTAGAGTGGTGGTTTCTGCCTGGCTTAGGCGCAAGCCCTAGCCAACCAGAAATCCCATTTCTAACTAGGTGCATTTATTGCTTACCACTTTTGATTTCTAGAACATGGGAATGGACCGGAAACGAGCATTCTGGGATGGGTTTCAGGGATATCACCCCTCATCAGCCAGGCTAGCTTGAATCCAGTGGTTCATTGAGCCCGAGACCCACAATGGATTTAACCCAGATCTCTTGGCTGGGGGTGAATGTTCCATTTGTTCCGCATTCCATCCATCTATTCTGTGTCTTCTGCTTTCTCACCCTCAGTGCACCAGGTATGCGCAGGCTTGGGACCCGGGTTAATTTTGCCACTGGATTCAAGGTAGCTGGGCTGATGAGGGGTGAACCCCGAAACCAGTCCCAAGATGCTGGTCTGGTCGAGGAAGAACCTGGCTTGGCAGTGCGGGCTGGACTGTTCCCATGAGAAGCAGGGCAAAGACTGATTTGCATATGGCTGCGTCTAAACTGGGGTGGCATGGTGAGCAAAGGAATGATGGATTTACCCCTGATCTCGTGACTGGGGTTGATAATTTGATTTATTCTACATTCCGTCCATCAATTGTGTGCCTTTTGCTTTCTTGCCCTAAGGGCGTTGGGTTTGCAGAGACGTGGTTCCCAGGCAGTAAAAAAGTGCATAGATACACTTCTGGGACAGGTTTCAGGGATATTACCCCTCATTTCAATGATATTACCCTTCATCAGCCAGGCTAGCTTGAATCGAGTGGCACAGTGAACTTGGGACCCACAATGGATTTAACCCAGATCTTTTGGCTGGGGGTGAATGTTTGGTTCGTTCTGCATTCCATCCATCAATTCTGTGTCTTCTGCTATCCCTCCCTAAGTGTGCCGGGTATGCCCAGACTTGGGTCCCAGGCACACTGTTCCACTGGATGCAAGCTAGCCTGGCTGTTGAGGGATAAAACCCCGCAACCGGTCCCATGATGCTTGTTTCTGGTCCACGGAGCACCTGGCTTGGCAGTTCGGGGTGGACTGTTTCCATGAGGAGCAGGGCGAAGATTGATTTGCATGTGGCTGAGTCTAAACTTTGGTGGCATGGTGAGCAAAAGAATGATGGATTTAACCCAGATCTCTTGACTAGGAGTGAATGTTTGATTTGTTCAGCGTTCCGTCCATCAATTGTGTATCTTTTTCCTTCCGGTGCTATAGTAGGGACAAATCCATGTAGTACTGTAGTTAGAACGCAGAACTGAAAAGCCAAGTCTTTAGAAATGTTTTAAAGGCAGAAATGCCCCTCAGAGCCCGCAGATGCTGTGGGAGCAAATTTCAGTGTTTTGAAGCAAAGTGAGAGTAAGAGCTACCACCCCAGTGTTTCGCAGCATGGTTGTCAAATATTGTATGCTGATATGTTGTTGCGATGTTACAATTATGTACTAACTAATGCAACTTGTGTTCTAAGATATCATGTGCTTTCAGAATGTACTCTTGTGCTAATCTTGCCTTTTTTTTAGGTCTGACTTTCAAACCCTTTGGATTTTCCTAAGTTATATGTATAATTTACTGACTTATATGAGCTTTCAGTCGGCCCTTTTCATCCACTGCTCTGTTATTGTGTCATTCACATTTTAATTCTGTGCACAAGAGCTTACAGCATGATGCAATCAGCCAGATTACTTCAACCATTGGCTAACTTCACTATGAGTGCGGGCATATGTTCTTTCAGAAGCAGCGCATCCACACAGAAAGTACTTAATTTCAGTGCCTGGGACTACAATGGCAATGTGTGCATTTCTCATCTAAAAATTGTTTTAGCCAGTTTTATTCTAGATTGATGAGGTCCAAGCAGCTTCCCAACAAGAAAGTTTTGCAGAACCCATAACAAAATAAAATAAGCATTAACCAACCCGAAGGTGGGCTGTGAAAACCAGACTTATTGCTTTTGCCAGTGCTTGTTTTCGTTATGCATATACTTGCCAATTGCACACCATATTTTTGAGGAGCACTCTGTGGGTAGAATGAAAGGAGGTACATGTCCCACCTCAGCTTTATTCCCAATATGAAGGGCGAGCTATAGGCTTGGATGCACCCCAGTTGATAAGAAGCAGGGTTTGCTTTTATGATCCTGTCTTTTGAACAAATAGGATTGATTTTCGTCTGTCTGTGGCAAATATAGCTCCCATGGTTGTTCCCTTTTTCTAATCAAAGCTGATCTTCACAAAGTTTAGTTTGAAAAGGAAAATGCTACCTTGCTGGTGATCTACTTCCTTTCATACTTAGTTTATATTATCTACTTTCTCAGGTTTGAGCGATAGTGCAAGATGTACCTTTTTAAAGTATTTTGGGAGTCTGATGTCTAATTGTTCTTTTTTCTTGTTTATTACAGGGACCAGTGCCACAGCCATGTATGTACCACCACAATTTACAGCTCTTTTAGGAAAGAAGTACCAAATATGAAATGGAGATGTTACTAACTTCGAACATTTGAAAATGTAGATTGCATTTCAGCTGAGGTGGAAAGGCGCACATGCATGCATTATTTTTAATGCCACCCATTGAGCATCTGTGACATGTATCTTATGCTTGACACACAACATTAAATTGTGATGAAAAACAAGCTCACAAATGAAAACAATTATATCACCAAAACAATATTTTAGGTAATATTCTCTTTTACTGACAGATTCCAAATGACCTTCACTAAGGTGACCAATTTCAGACACCTGAGGTGAAAAGAGAAAGTTAACCTTGAATACAATTTATATTTTCTGGTCACTTAAACTATGGTAATCTCTATTACATTCCAATGGCAAGAGGTGTGTATTACATTCATGTTGTATGCCTTCCTGCTATAAGAGTTGTAAGAGGTTTTTAAAAGCCTTGGTCTTTATCCAACAAATCAATGGGGCAACTTTCAACTGATCGGTAACATACCCCAGCCCTAATTCTGTGTGCAATGAAAATGTGGGGGTAGATTGAGGTACCGCTAAAAGGGATCTTAAAAATGTGTTTTCTGCGACCTGTATCTTCTCTTGTGGTGTAAAACCCCATAAAGAAGCACCATACGTGGCTATAGCCAGGCATTTGGATTTATAAACATTCAGGAGTGCCTGCATGGGTCTTGCCCCCAACCGCTTTGCAAAGCTCATTAGTGCCACCGTAGACCTGGCTACAGCGTTACTTTTGATCTTCTGTTGAGGACCCCATATACCTCTTTCATCAAAGAGGACCCCAAGGTATGTGAAGACAGGTACCCTTGTTACCTCTGCACCTTTGCATGAAAAGGGGTTTAGCTTTAGACCCCTGGGGCGTTTACCAACAACCATAAAATGTGACTTTTTGTTATTAATCTGCAGGTCCAAAGATCCCATAAAGTACCTAAAGGATTCCAACAACCTCTGGAGACCAAGGCCAGTAAGGGCCAATAATACTGCGTCGTCCGAGTATAGGAGAACAGGAATTACGGAATCTCCTATACGCAGAACATCCAAAGAGGCCCCCTCTAAGGACTTATCAAGAGCATTAATATATAAAGTAAAAAGAAGGGGCGCCAGGATGCAGCCCTGCCTAACACCCTGCTTAGAACTAAAGTGACTGGGGCATCTACCTTCCCTTGTAACCCTGACTGACGCTATAAGATCCTGATGAAGAGCAGCTATAAAGTTTACCAAAGGTGGGTCAATTCCTATACTCAGCAAAATTGACCAAAGCTTTGCCCGGTTAACCAGGTCAAAGGCTGAGGAAAGGTCCATAAAACCCATATAGAGCAACCCTTCCTTGGCCCGAGTGTATTTGCTTATCAAAAGATACAAATTCAAACATTGGTCTAGGGTACTTCTCTTCTCCCTAAAGCCGTATTGAAGGTTGGAGAGGACCCCTCGATCCTCCAACCAGTCCCTAAGTTTATGCAGGATGACTCTGCCCAAGATTTTAACCGCAGAGTCTATCAAAGAGATAGGTCTGTAGCAGGAGGGGTCCCCCCTCAGGCCCTTTTTAAAAACTGGGATTATTATTGAAGTAGCCCATGCTGCAGGGAACCCATTTATACTGGAAGCATTAAAAACATTAGTTAAAATCTTCGCCCAAAATTTGGGTAAAGTACCATATAGATCCGCTGGGACACCATCCGGACCTGGGGCTTTATTTTTAGACATCTCGAGGATTGCTCTTTGTACCTCATCCTCTTTGAATATTAGGGGTAGTAATGGCTTTGTAAAGATATCATCATTCTCTGGGCAGGCAAGGCCCTCACTGTCATAGATCTCGCTAAAATGTGAGAGCCAGTTCTCATCTGGAATGACACAGTCCAGAATTGAGTTTTCTTGCCCTGTAAAAAAAGGATGGTTGATGGCTGCCCAAAATTTACTACTTTCCCTTAGAACGTCTGATGACAAAAGTTTGTTCCATGCCTCTGTTTTAATATCTTGCTTACGGTTAGCAATAGCCAACTTGTATGTCTTCCTTAATCTAGAGACTAACTCCATATCTCTGGGTTTTTGCTTTAATGCTTGGAGAAGGGCCCTGTGAGCTTTGGTACAACTACCATCAAACCATCTGTGTGGCTGATTTGGTCTTTCTTTATTTTTAACCTTCAGGTCCGTTGAGATCTGGGTAAAAATGGAGACGTAAGCTCCAATGATATCCCGACTAGTGGCAGAACTATCTAGACATATGGCCAGATTTGCGTCAGCCTTATTGAGAAAACCTCCATGAAGGCTTTGGAGACCACCCTAGCCCACTTGAGCCTCCTACCTTGATCCTTTGAAGTTCATTGGTTAATCTCAGTGGTTGCCCTGTTCCTTAGGTCAGTAACCTCCCCCAGATCCAACTCCAGAGTTACTGGGTTATGATCACTATAAACAGATGGAACTACTTTATAAAGAATGGCCCTAGCTAACACATCAGAGGATAAAAAAATACAATCGATGACAGTATCAGAATCTTTACCCTTAAATGTGGGGACCCTCTCCTCCCCAGACAGGAAGCTACCTCAAAAAGGTTCAGATTAGCTAAGAGGTCCTCTAGGGCCACTCCCTGCCTGCTATGTTCAAAGTGTGGGACCACAGAGCCTGGTGGCTCTTGATGGCTATCTAAAGAACAATCCCAGCTACATGGATGAATATTCAAATCGCCCAGAATATTAATATTGAATAAAGTGTCATGTGCTAATTTAAAATCTGACAGAATACCAGCCAGGGAGTCTAAATGTTGGTTAATCAAATCCTTCTCACTGGCATTGTAAAAATTAATTAATAAAATATTAGGGAGATCTGGAACAGCCCACTCAAGAATTAATATGTTATTGGAGCCAGACTCCAGCATTTTCAGGGGACCTCTCAGTTTTAACGAGATGAGGAGGATTAAACCTCCTTTCGGTCTGCCCCCTAACCCAGGGATTGCTGGAACTACAAAGCTTGTATACTCATCCAGGCGAAAGGTTTTAGATCTATCCCATGTTTCCTGGAGGGCAATAACATCATATTGCTTTACAAAATCAACCCAGATATCATAATTAATTTTATGTCTAGTTCCTGCCACGTTCCAACTAAGTATTTTACATGTAGGTACATGGCTTGACAAACCTGGGTTGATTCATTAAATCTTGGGATGGAACATTTAGTCATTCATTATCCTCCATATTTGATAATGGGTGAAAAATGATTTAGAAGAGCTATATCCGTATCCGGTTGAATTAATGAATTACAGATTGGGGGAGGGAGAATTGGTTCAAATCTCTCCTCTCTCTGGGGGGACCCTCTTACTGGATTACCTTGGGGGGCATCATAAAGCTGATTCAAGCCAGAAGATGTATTCTTCTGGAAAGACAATGAGGGTTGTGTGGCATGCGTCTTTATATGTGCAGCTACCGGTGGCTAAAAATAGCCCAATGGTAGTGGCCTGATACCAGAATAACCAATGTCTGATGCATCCCAAAACTATCTGTTTGCCACATTGCATCTGTTAAAATTAACCACCACGCAGTACCCCTTTATACTATTGATGCACTTTCCAACCCATCCAACCCGTCTAGCCATGATGATGTGTGATGAAATATCTAGACCACCACTACTAAGCTGGGTACACCAGATTTTTGACTTCCCAAGAAGATCTTGGGTAGACTATACCATGTCGTTATTTAGGACGAGAACCCCAGTTAAGACAGCCACCAGAGGAGCAGCATCTGGTGGAAGATCTAGGGTAAAGCCACTAGGGGTAATGGACCTGTTACTACTAAGAGGTGTCCTAAAAGATTTCACACCACCAACATCAGTAATTCTTACCCCATGGTTATTATTTAGGGGCAGGCTTCCCTTTGTTTGCTGAGGAGTATTTCTAGTAACCCCTGATCTCTCCAGGTTAGGAGCACTAATAAGGCACACTTGGGGTAAAGTAATTTTAGTGCTATCCTGATGACTCTTCTCAGCCCTGGTGTGGTTGTGATCTTCCTGTGGTTGTTTGGGCAGACGTTGCCGACCTCTGTACTCTTTTATAAATTCATCTATATATTCACAATTCTTTAATAAGCCAGCAACACAAGTGTTAAGAGTGTCCACAATGTCCTTGGCTATACCTACGAGAACAGGCTCCAGCCGCGAATCAAACATTTTCTCCACTAGTACCACCATTTAGTGAATTTCTTGCACTCCTTGCATGCAGATTTAATAGCTAAAATTGGTTTGAGTGTTAATGATGAAATGTCTCCCGAATCTGCTTAAAACGATGAGTTCGACAAGGGTGTATTTTGGCGCCCCTGCTTTTATCCTTTATATCAACAGACTATCCACTTATCTAATGTCTAACCCATAGACTCCCCGAGGATCGCACCCTGATCTGCGCTACTTCATGCTGAGGATGCAGTTCTCCTAGCCCGCACTTCCAATGCACTGAGGCTGCTGGTGGATCGTTTTGCATCCTTCATGAGCAATCTTGATTTAACAACCAAGGAAAATCACACGTTATGGCGTGTGGGCCTGGTATATCTAATAGAACCAGACTTAACAATCAACTACAAGCCACTTACCAGATTGTTAACGATTTCAGTTACTTGGCTGTAACTTTTAGATCAAAGGGGTCTTTGCTTTCTCAGCTTAATAGTTGCTGCCTTAAACTTGGCAGATTAGCAAGTGCAGTTTGCAATCTTGTTAGACCTAGAAGTAAAGGGACTATCTCCCCATATTAAAAGTGTATGACATTTAGTGTGTAATGCTGCCATTCACTGGACGGGGATATGGGGCTTCCATACCACTTCCTCTCTTCAAGTGGAAGAAAATCGAATCCTCCTTAGGTTGCTGCACCTACCGCTGTCTAATTCCAGTTTATTATCATCTCAAAGTCAGAGCTTAATCAGGGTTATATAGCAGACAAGGTGCACTTGGCTCCCCTACTGTTGTGGGTTATTTTATGGAATAATCCTGATGTATCATCATGCAGTGACATCATTTTGGCTTGTCTCAGCCTGGAGAAGGGTTCCTCTATTCCGTGGCTGAGCTACATTTGCAAAACACTGGACACCTGGGCCTTGTCCTCTTTGTTTACAGACACTAGAAATATTAACATAAGGGATAAGTTGAAGGTAAACCTTGCTTTCTTAGTGCACTTTGAAGAAGCAAGATAGAAAATTGATGTATCTAAACTTACAGTGTTGAACCATTATAGATCTTTAGCGTAAGCGGAATCAGCAATTAATTTAGCACTAGATCTTACATTTTTTCATTTTAGAACGGTCACAATCTGTTGGCTTTTGTGTTTTAAAACTGTGTCCGACTCAGAGCGGAATGGAGTATCCTCCTTTCCATGTGATAACAAATGAAACAGTGAAACAGTAACTATTGCAGCCCTGCCGAGTACCACGCATCAGGCGTTAGACGAACGCATTTCATTGTGGTTGTCCGAATCACCACACGGAAATGCTTTGTCACACATAATGCATAGGGCCTGTGCCTTCAAGGAGGAGCGCTAGTATGTTTAAGTTTAACTATAGCTGAAATTGAAGCGCTCTGTGCGCAATGCTCCCAGGTCAGGGGCTGGCCGGTAGTCCACAGATCTCTTTGCTAGCTATGAAATGAATAATTGTAACATTATATAAGGACTCACTGACACTTACAGCCACGTGGTAGATCTGATTCATCTGTGATGATTAACATGAGAGTAAGTGCTGCCCAATAAGAGACCTGGGGTGAGGTCATTATGAATTTTGGCGAACAGGCAGACTTCCTGCTGCTGCTTGCAGTGGCGCCAGGGCAGGCAACTGCAATTCACAAGGTTTTGGGAGCCTAAAATTAGCGCTGCTCGCATCATGGTATTATTGGCCCAGCCACAACCAGAGCCGACCCATCCCACCACCAGAGGCTCAGTAACCACCACGCCCTATGTAGCCAGGTCTGAAGAGCCTCCGAATCATGCAGGCCGGCGTTTGCCTCTGGAGTCTTCGTGGCTGTGATGACCAGGCGGCCTGTAATTGCCGCTCAACAACCCAAGTGAGTGAGTAGTGCCTGGATGGAGGGAACTCTCACTGTGATTGTTGAGCTTTAAAATGCTTTTTGGCTCTTGCCGGAGCCGCGATTCACAGTGGACTGGTGCTGCCGGTCCAACAAATTACTTTAATCACACCAGCAGGCTGTCACATACTTAGTGCTACTAATCAGGCCCCCCTCTCTGCTGATTTATGTGACACTGCTGCCAGCTCCGCTGGCCTGGAGCAGCGTTACATACATCAGCAGAGAGGGAGCCTAGTGTAGTATCACTTGCTATGTGACAGCCTGCTGGTGTGATTGCTGGTGCCGCTGGTCGCTGGCCGTGGGGCTGAGCAGCCAAACTCCTTTTCAGGCTGGGTGTCACTCATACTTGTTGAAATGTCACTCATAATTACATCGGAAATATGAAAATGTCACACATGGCAATTTTAAAACTTGGCAGCTATGCTATTGCACTTTACTTTTTTCTGCTATTTGTACAATTTTTAACATAAGAACTTTCTGAAGCCCCTGTTTAAAAAGTTAGGGTATTGTTGGGGCAGAGCTCTGTTTCACCTACAACGTTTGAGCTCTACTGAGATATGTTTCACTGCAAGTTTTTTTAAAAATTCTGCTAAAAGAGCTAGAAAAACAATGGATTGGTAATCATAACTTTCTCTCTTATTGCCCAGCGCTTGCGATTACTATTTGAGGATAATTGCGATATAACATACAAATTGTTTTAAGTAAAGTGAGTTTTTTATGATGTGCTGTAATTCCCCTTTTAGTATACATCATGTTATGTGCGTACTTTCACCACTGAATCAGATGCACTGTGATCTCTTGCTTAATCAGTAGCTCCAGTTGATCATTGGACATAATCAAAATAATCATCAATCAAAAAAAATTACGCAGACTTGCCTTGCACTAGCTTTGTAAAATACCAAAGTACTGATGACAACACAAGGAAAGGTATGCAATCTGTAACTGTGGGTGGCTCAATCCAGTTGAAAGGGCCTAAGTTACGGGATGGGTAAATACCTAAAACCAGCCAACCTTCCCATTTTGGGGCACCTGCATTCTAAGGGCCTCATTTATGAAAAGTGACGCATCGCTGCGTGAAAACAGTGATACGTCATCTTTCATTGCGCCCTCCTTGCAACATGCTGTGTAGTGCAGGCCTCAGCTAAGCCCGCTAGTACAAGGGGTTCGCCCTTCTATGTACACAAGTCCTCAGACCCGAAAGGAAGAAGTTGGCAACGAAACTGGAAATACAAAACATAAATGTTTATTACACCTCATGAGGTGGTGTTACAATTCGAATAGTACCCTTCGGCCCTGCAAGAAGTAGCACCCGGGACAAAGGCCGCTGGTTTATTTATACCCACACAGGGGCTCAAAAGAAGGCGGTACAAAAAACAAGAGCAGATTTTATGTACATATAAGGTAATAATCAGAAGCATGATCGATCAGTGGGAGGAGTTAACAGACTTGTGGTCTCGGCTAACACATTCCAATCTAGGGCTAATCTTTAACAGATGTGGACCCTAACGGTCAGCGGCAAAACACGGGGATGCTAATAATAGCCTGTTGTTGGGCAGATTCAAGTGCCATGGGGAGAAACATAGGACAAAGCACATGGTTGACACGAGGCAGCATAGGGCAGACAAAATGGCTGCCACGAATACAAAAAGGGAGGTTTTGTCTCATGTCAACTTAACAGTCAGAACTAAGATATTTAACAGTTAGATGTAGGATGTCTTTTGCTAACGCTCAACTTAATCGCTGTCAGATTACTACAGACGACCCTTTTAGCGTTAGCTAAAGACATATGCTCTCTTAGGATAATCTGAATTCACATCTTGTATATCTATGTTCATCATATCAATAACCTCTTTATCCAATGTATGTTGTATCTTTGCAGCATTTCTTTTAGAGGGTATACAGGCAGTTATACACATAGAACATAACATTGGACCACAATGAATACACACACAGCAAGAAAAAATGAATGCAATGGCAATACATAATACAGTCAATAATTTCCAACCCCAAGCAGAAACTAGTGACCAGCACCATCCAGGGAAAGTCCACCTTCCATTTACAGTATGAATATTTGTGGCTATTTTATGCAATTTAAGGATGGCATCGTATACAGAAGGCGAGTTGTCAGGGATGAAAACACAACTACTGCCAATGACTTTACATTCTCCTCCTCTATCTGCTAACATCACGTCTAGCACCATCCGATTTTGGAGAGTTACAATTCTAGCAATTTGTAACTCTTCTGTAATATTACCAAGGGCTACAGCAGTTTCATTAGTAACAGCTTCCACAACTCTAGTTAATCTTCGTATTTTCCTGCTATTTAATGTAGCACCCACAAAAAAAAACAGGCCCAAATTGAAATCAACATATTGCTGCAGACTAGTGTCAGTCTGATCTACATCATCAATTCTTATACTTTTGTAACCGTTCATTGATATATTTCTAAACAATTTAATATCTCGATGGTATGAAGCAGGTGCTAAGAAAACAGGAGGTAATAAAAAAGACACGTAACATACACTGGACCACCCTACTGGTAGTTTATGATATCCATGACTTCCACATACTAGATATGTGTTATGTGAAGCCAGAAATGAACTATCGTTTATTCCATCTAAATTTAATACAGTAACACAATCACTTGTCCCAACTGGAATTCGTCCAGTACTTTGCTCACATAAATCTGCTTTAGTCCGTGTAACAGTAATTACAGATTCATTACTCATGGTAGAGTCTCTTGTATGGGTGAAAACATATGGCGTAGAAGCATTGTCCGGTCGGTATTCTTCCCACTCCCATACAGTTCCATTCGCTTGAGGATCCCCATGTTCATCTTGATAACACTCTTTATTCAAACGGAAAAGAAGTCCACCTACTGCAGGTTTCCTAGTCGCAAAAAGAAGAGTGTACCAGGCTCGACAAGAACCATTATGCGAGAAAGGAAGTGGAATAAACGGTGTTCCACATTTCTTCTGATGTGCTGGAAGCATACCACATATCCAACAATTTGTGGTATTAGTTGCATTATGGGTGTGATGGAGCATCTGAACAAATGTATTATTGAGGTAAAATTCTCGATGCTTTTGCTCATGATACGGAAGAGTGAAATGCTGGTGCTCCTCTGGGATGGGAGTAGTAGGCACTGCAAAGAATTCACGAGCAGGAATTATCATCTCAATAGACAAAGTGATCACTGCTATAATTGTCAAAACAGCAAAAACACCGATCACACCTAAAATCTTTTTCTTAGTAGTTACCATAGTAGCAAAGTCAATTGTCTCTGACAACACTACAAAAGCAAAAAATAAAATAGTCAATGAGCTCTTCACTGAGGGTAGACGTTGTTTTCTTCACCACAGATCAAGACAGGTGTCGCTACACTATGCAGGGCTGATCCCCCTCCCTTGTCATATTGGCATTCCGTTTCCACCACCCAGGGCGGTTGCTCAACCAGTCTCGCTTCAAAACAAAAAACTGCAAATCACTTTCTCGGCCTCAGATTGTATTGCGTTGCTCCAGAAGTCGTCTGGTCCGGGAAGAACTCCGCAGATTCATCAGGTGATACAGCAAGGCCCTTCTCCGTGGTCAAGATCTCCTGGTGATCGGTCAGTACAGCAGGTTCCACCAAGGTCGACAACACCTTCCGACAATGGGTGCTATGCACCCAGTTCTTCTTGTTGTTGACTCAAACTGCCATCCTCGTTGCGAGGAGAACCTGCTCCGGTCCGCGCCACCTTGGCTCCAAGCTGCTGGACCTCTCAAAAGCCTTTACCATGACATAGTCGCCAGGACGGAGCTCATGGCCTTCACCTTCGGATTTATCAGGGAGCGCTTCTCGAACCTGTTGATGAATGGAAACCAAACTGTCAGTTAATTGTGCCAAATAGTCATTCATTAAGACACAAGGTACATCATACACAGAGCTTGGCTTTGGAACTCCCCAAATATTCATCGGCCGTCCAAATACCACCTCGTATGGGGTAAGGCCCGTCCTAGAATGTGGTACTGATCTGATAGACAACAAAGCCAAGGGCAACGCATCTGGCCAAGTCAAGCGTATAGAGGCTTGAATTTTCGCAATTTGTAGCTTCAGAGTAGCATTGTACCTCTCCACCAATCCTGCTGATTGTGGATGGAACACAGCGTGAAACTTCTGCTTGATTCCTAATCCCTTCAAGACATACTTGATAACTTCCCCAACGAAATGAGGTACGTTATCATTCCATAGGAGTCTGCAAACACCGAATCTCGGGAAGAATTCCTTCAATAGCACCTTAGCAGTAGTAATAGCAGTATTATCCTTCGTGGGGTATGCTTCAATCCATTTACTGAAAGCACAAACCACCACCAGAACATACTTCAGGCTATTACAACGCTCAAGCTGAATGTATTCCATTTGCAGGACTTCAAATGGTGCAGTCGATGTAGCAAAACCTCCAGACGGAACGCGCGTTCCCTTTCCAGGATTGTATTGCAAACAAATCAAGCAAGACTGTACTACTCTTTTAGCTGTACTAGCAATCTCTGGATGCTTCCAAACTTGCGTAAGCATTTTTGTTATTGCGGAAGCTCCAACATGTGCTAGCCCATGTGCCATCTGAACCATAGGTTGTACGAAAGGTATAGGCAGCTTCCATCTATCCATCTTTTTATTTCTCCAATAACCTTCATCGTCCAACTCTCCCTCTTCAGACCATTTCTCACGTTCTTTTTCAGAGGCTGTCCTCTGTATCTCTTGTACTTCCTGCCTAGCGGCATGCCATTTCTCAGCCTGTGACTTCACTACATACATAGCAGTAGTGTTTCTCTGCATTGCAGTTTCCTGTGCCACGTGGTCTGCAAAGGTGTTTCCTTGTCCAACCTTGTCTGTCAATTTCTTGTGCGCACTACACTTCACTTTGGCTACTTTCTTTGGGCATGTTAATGCAATAAAATGATTATGCACTAATTCTCTGTGCATTATCTGCATTCTGTGGGACGTCAGAAAGCCTCTTTCCTTCCAGAGTAGGCCAAAATCGTGCGCTACTCCAAAAGCATAGCGGCTATCTGTATAAATATTCACACACAAACCAGCACTAAGCTCACACGCTCGTGTCAAAGCTATCAGTTCAGCCGCTTGGACCGATTTCTGTGGTATGCGAGCTGTCTCCACTATTGTTTCAAGCGTGGTGATTGCATACGCAGCTGAAGTCGTACCATCTGGTAATTTCAAGCAAGACCCATCAACCCACAATTCACCATCCACATCTGGAAAAGGCGTATCTTGTAGATCAATGCGACCCTTTGTCTGTTCCTCAGTCAAGAAAATACAGTCATGCATTTCTTGTGACTGAGGCTGGGTCGCCGGATACGGCAACAAAGTAGCTGGATTCAAAGTTGCACATCTCTTCAATGTAATGTGAGGAGCTAGCAATGTCAGTTCATATCCTGTCAGACGCGCGCTAGTTAAATGCTGCGTCTTTGTCTGATTCAAAAGGGCATCAACAGCATGTGGTACTAATACTAACAGTTTGTGTGACAACACTATTCCCTCACTCTGCCGTATTGACACAGCTGTCGCTGCAACTGAGCGAAAACACCCAGGTAATGCTCTAGCAACAGGATCAAGTACTGCTGAAAAATAAGCACAAGGACGTTGCTTATCACCGTGTAACTGAACTAAAACTGATAAAGCGCAACCATCTTTCTCATGTACATATAATGTAAAAAGCTTTGTGTAATCCGGTGTGCCTAACACTGGTGCTGAGCAAAGAGGTTGTCGTAACTGACGAAAAGCACTTTCACATTCATCTGTCCATGGGAGGGGTACTGGGGTGTCTTTCGTCAAGAGTGCTAACAAAGGCTTAACAATATGTGAAAATACCAGAATCCATTGCCTACAGAAGGAAGTAAGACACAAAAATGCACGTACTCCTTTCTGTGTAGTAGGGACTGGTGTGTCTAAAATGGCTTGTATGCGATCTGATGTCAGTGCACACCCCCTCCTTAGACAAAAGGTGACCTAAGTAGGTTACCTTTGGTCTACAATATTGCAACTTCTTTCGAGAAACTTTATGATGATGCAGAGTATGAAAGGAAAGCAAAGATAATGTACATTCTGCACACTGCTCGGGGGTGTCGGCTGCCAGCAAGATGTCGTTGACATATTGTATGAGAGCCACACCCTCCGGCAAGACAAAAGAATCAAGTTCCCCCTTTAATGCTTGGCTGTAAATGCTCGGACTTTCAGTGTAGCCTTGAGGAACTCGGCAGAATCTATACGATCGATTATTCAAAGTGAAACTGAACAAATATCGGCTATCAAGATGAATAGAGATCGAAAAGAAAGCGTTCTTCAAGTCTATCACAGAGAATGTAGTGGCAGTCGGAGGTACCAAAGTAAGGAGAGTGGTGATGTCAGAAACCACAGGATATTGCGGTACGACAATCTTATTCCCTTCCCTCAAATCGATAATGAACCGATAGACACGTGTATCAGTGTCTCTCTTCAGAATCGGAAGAATCGGGCTGTTACAGACATTAAATGGGACTTCCTCAACAACACCAACTTGGATAAGATCATGTACAATTCGTATGAGTGCTTCTTCACCCTCCTGTGAAATCCTGTATTGTGGCAAACGGGGTAGCAGAGCTCCCTCCTTGACACAAATCTGAACTGGTGGGATAACCATTTGACCCACATCAGTGTCTGAGGTGGCCCACAAAGTTTTGGGAAGGGAGGCTAATGCAATATCCTCTTGAACAACACACATTCTGTCAGGTTCAGGGTAATTATCATTTAAAATGACACGCACTTCTTCAGGAGAACATCGTATTGTGGCTCTGAAGTATTTTATCATATCCAAACACACAATATTGTCAGGTGTACTTAGGGAAAGCAAAAACGGACATGGAGCACTAAATTTGGCAATGTGTAATGGAAGTGGCTATGATAATGGGCTAAGGGAAGATGTTCCATCGAATCCTATTGAAGTGATAGTTGTGCCAGATAGGGGAGCCCTCGGAACCAATTGTTGAGACAAAGCGCTACGAGTAGCTCCTGTATCAACCAGAAACCGATCAGTAGTACCCAAGACATGTGCTGTAACATAGGGACCCGTCTGATCTACTGGAACTTCAACTGATTCCTTACCCCATCCTACGCAATCCTATGCATGAGCAGAATCGTAATAATCAGGCTGATCAGGATCAGACATTCGACATTGATTTCTTCTATCAAAAGTGTTCTGACCATTCTGCGCACGTGCATTCACATCAGATCGGGCACGATCATTCATATTCCCTCTAGACCCCGAAAACCCCGAACGATTTATCATTTGTCCCCGCCCTCGTGTCATGTGCTGGGCACGCAACGGACAATCACTCATCCAATGGCCAAACTGCTTACAATACGCACACTGATTAATTTGCAAATCCGTACGGGCATAAGGGGTGTTAGAAAATCCTCGTCGGCCTCTATCATAACTCATATCATAGGTTCTGTCAGGGCCTCTAGAGGGCGTTCCGTAAACCTGAGCCAGCATGACTTTCGTCTTCAACTCTTTAGTCTTCTTGTCTTCACTACCTTTTGCTTCTAATTCCTGCCGCTCGTAATACTGAGCCATTGTTAGAACAGATGCTGGGTAAGATGTAGTCCAAGAACTCTCACTACCTTTTAAACGGCTGGCTATCTCTGGTAACAGATTGGTAACATATTTATCGACAAACAAAATGCCTACCAGTATCGTCCGTTAAAGACTGTCCACTAAAGTCATGAAAAGCTTCCTTGAAACGCGTAAAAAAGTCAGAAACCAATTCACCTATTTTTTGTTTACATGAGGCTAAAACAGTCCAGTCAATCTTTTTAGGGGGGATTTAGTTAAAATCGCTGCAGGAAGCTCTAATATTAACCGGTGCGGCTTTTTGGTGGGCTCTCTGTCTGCGTCTAAAGTTTCTAAATCTTTCCAGAATGGCGCGATCATCAATTTTTCGAACAGTCCGCCACATATCTGGAGGCAAAATTAACCCAAAGAACAAGTCTATGTCAGCTAAAAGTCATAGTACAGGAATTTAAGGCACCCTCAACTTCCTCATAAAATGCATCTGGATTTTTACACGGATCGGTTAACGCTGCTTTAAGCGCCATTACATCTGCTCTATTCCAGGGAGTATACACCCAGTTATAAATGAAATACCCCTTAGAATCCCCAGAAGATTTATCATCGCTATCACCCGCTCCTTTAGGAGGAACATACAAGGGCGCGGCTTTCCGCATAGGTCTCATTTCAACCGGTGTTATCTTATCTGTCACGAAGATAGGAGACTGCTTCGCTCCGGGCGGATTGGGCTGTGGCTCTTTCTCCGCAATCTTTTTCTGCTCAAATGGACTGCCTCGTTTCGTACTTTAACCAATCGTCTTATTGTGTCTTCTACCTGGGAAAAAACAAAAGAACCGTCACGAAGCAGTTTATGGTCATTTGCTATGTCAGCAGGTTCTAATATCGGGGAGTGTTTACGAAACATTTCAATGATTTCATCAGCGAACGCCAAAGTAAAATATAGCTGTTCCTTTTCTGACCAATCTTTTAACATAGCAAAGAGATCAGAGGCAGAATCAACAGCACGTAATGCTTTACGAGCAGCTTTTCGGAGATCGGCTGCACGTTCAGCAGTCAACATGGATCGGGTGTCCCGCGCTTTTCGTTGATCCGTGTCAGAATCCTCGGCCGGAGCGGACGGGACGGCATACGGAGGTGGAGGTCGATCTAATAACAAAAAATCATCTTGCGGTTTATTAAGGACAGGATAGAGAGGCTGTCGGACAGGATACTGGCCAGCTACCTGTAACCAACTTTCTTTCTCCTCTCGCTCATTTTTCTCCTTCTCTTCTTTCTTTTTCAATTCCAGTGCTTTCTCATACTCATTCTTTCGCTGCTCTTTCTTGATCAACGCTTGCTCACGCTTCTCTTGCTGTTGCACCTCTTTTTCCCACATATGCAAACATTCAAACATATCATGTCTAGATTTTCGCTCAAACATACACCGCTCCACACACTCAATCTTTCGTGCATCAAAGGACCCATGCAGTGGCCACCGTAACTCAGGATCCTTTTTGGTATATTTATGCCACAATTTGCAGTACTTTATGGCAGAAAGACCACATTTTAAATACATAACTCTATGAGGCGTCCCTTCCGGGGGAGCCGGCTATGATTCCTCAAGTCGCAAATTGGTACCATTACAGAAGCAGCACAACCTTCGGAGTACGCTAAAAACAGGCATGTCAGGAATAATGCAAAATATGCAGTATTATACGTAAAGTAGCACTTAAGGTACTTTCTTAGTACGTTGTGCCGTTCAGATCAGATAATTGAAGAAATATCTTCACATGCCCGCCTATATGAGTTGCAACACATATATACATTCAGATTTCAGATTCAGAGACTAGTCTAATTCAGATACAGATATGCCACCGTAAGTGTTACCTTACCATACAAGGGCATCCAGAACCTACAATAGGCACCGCAAAACGGCTCTCACCAATCATAGGCTGTCCAGAATACAACTGCCAAGTTCTAAATTCGACCAAACAGTCACTGCACGGCAGACCCACAGAAGAGATCTCAGTCGAGGACCGGCACCACCTGGATGGTCGGATTGGAAAGAAGGAAAGAAACGCCTCGGGTGCCAAGACTCGGGTCTCCTCAAGCAGCGTACGCTTCTTCGGCGAGATTCCAAACCTTCGTCACGACCAATCCTTCGGGCATCCGAGTCGCCGATGAGCCCCACATGACCGGCGCCAATTTGTAGTGCAGGCCTCAGCTAAGCCTCCTAGTACAAGGGGTTTGCCCTTCTATGTACACAAGTCCTCAGACCCGAAAGGAAGAAGTTGGCACCGAAACTGGAAATACAAAACATAAACGTTTATTACACCTCATGAGGTGGTGTTACAATTCGAACAGCACCCTTCGGCACTGCAAGAAGTAGCACCTGGGACAAAGGCCGCGTGGTTTATTTATACCCACACAGGGGCTCAAAAGAAGGTGGTACAAAACACAAGCGCACATTTTATGTAGATATAAGGTAATAAGCAGAATGTAAATGTAAATGTAGACGTATTTGTAAAGCGCACTGATACCCCGGCAAGCAGTGTGTCCTGGCGCTGTACTTATACCGCTAGGGAACCCGTCCTGGCTTTTCCCCATGAAATGTCCACTCCTGGGCATCCCCGGGGTGCAACCAGGCATCCCCAGCGCTGTAGGGGGCCGTTGTGGAGGCTAAGCAAGCTATTGCCCAGAGTTGCAGCGTGGGACCCATGATTAGAATAGGCACTGAGGCGAGAATATCCAGTCAGCGGAATTTATGAGCCAGAGACCCGCCGAGGCGGGAATCGAACCCTGGTCCCTGGCCAGAACTCTGCATCAAGGTCTGCCGCTCTAACCATTGAGCCACACTCCTCCAGCACGATCGATCAGTGGGAGGAGCTAACAGCCTTGGGGTCTTGGCTAACACATTCCAATCTAGGGCTAATCTTAAACAGATTTGGGCCCTAACGATCAGCGGCAAAACACGGGGATGCTAATAATAGCCTGTTGCTGGGCAGATTCAAGTGCCATGGGCAGAAACATAGGACAAAGCACATGGTTGACACGAGGGCAGACAAAATGGCCGCCACAATTACAAAAATTGAGGTTTTATCTCATGTCAACTTAACAGTCACAACTAAGATATTTAACAGTTAGATGTAGGATGTCTTTTGCTAACGCTCAACTTAATCGCTGTCAGATTACTACAGCTGGATATTTGACATTTTCATGCAATTATGGAGAGGGCAGCAACCCGGTTTTATCTTCCGGTATATGTGAAGCAAACAGATTGTTTTCTTTATGATTTTAAGGTCCATAGTTGGAAGTCCGTCCGTTCTATCCCCATAATTGATCATATCTGGGAAGAAGGAACAAAAATAATTAAGAATTCATTTTCAGTGCCTGCGATTCTTCCCAGAATCGATAAGAAATACAAAGCACCAGATAATGCTCCCGCTTGCCTCTCCGGAAATTCTAGACCAGTTTCCGTTATTTCACAGGCTGCTCATAATAAGTCCTGTAATCCATCCATTCCTGTGACAGCACCTCCGGATAAGGATGGGAGGCGCCTTGATGACATTGGTAAGCGTATCACCACCATGGTGGGTGCTTCACTTCCTACAAAAAAATTCTGTGGTGATTCTAGGGAGATATGACCGCCAGCTATGGTCGGACATTGCCCCATATCTTGAATACTTACCTGATGACAAGAAGCAAGAGACAAGGAAGATTCTTTAATTAATATTTCTATGGATCTAGCCCCTTGGGTTTTTGTCTGCTGGTTGGAGCAGCAGTCATCAGACATCGGGGATGGTTGAAATCTACCACATTTCGCCCCGAAGTCCAAATGAAGATTTTGGACATGCCATTCGATGCTGATATGTTATTCGGTAAACATATAAATGAGGCTCTGCAAGACATCAAAAAAGATACTGACACTGCCAGAGCCTTTGGCACCTTGCAATATAGAAAGACTCCTTTTCTTGGTTCTAGAGGCAGAGGATTGTATTCCTTTCGTGGTGGCTATCAGAGATACCAATACTTGGGTACTCAGGGACGACATAACTATCAACAGCAGCAACAGAAGCAGTCCTACAGAAACCCTCCAGCTGCTACTTATAGGCAGGAGAATAGACGACAGCCTCAAGGCAGAGATTCTGCTAGAAAACAGTGACAACTTCTTAGCACCTGCATCAGCTCTGCCACAACTCATTTACAGGATTCCGAATGTATCCAGATACTTCAACAATTGGAAAAGGTTAACCTCAGACAAGTGGGTCTTGGACATTCTCAAATTTGGGCATACATTGGAATTTGTCACTATCCCTCCTCCTCACCCACCTTTAAAGAAACGTCCTCCACATCTTGCTCTTCTCAGGAAGGAAGCAAAAACCATGCTCTCGAAAGGAGCAATAGAAAGTGTCCTCCGCTCTGAGGCGGGGAAAGGGTTTTATTCCCACTTTTTTCTAATAAAGAAAAAGTCAGGGGAATGGAGGCCTATCATGGATTTAAGAAAGCTGAACAAATATCTTCAAAAGAAATCCTTTCGCATGGTCACACTTCAGGAAATCCTTTTGCTTCTGGACCATGCAGATTTCATGACAACATTGGATCTCCAGGATGCATACTTCCACATCCACATTCACCCCAAACATCGGAAATTCCTTTGTTTCACTGTGGCAGGTGCTCATTTTCAATTTAAAGTCCTCCCCTTCGGCCTACGTTCTGCACTGTGAGTCTTTACGAAATTTCTGGCCCAGGTGGCAGCTCATCTCAGAGTGCAAGGAATACACCTTTTTCCTTCTCTGGACGATTGGCTAATAAAGGCGCCTTCTTTTCAATAGGCTTCTCGAGCAACGTCCATATTCCTTCAACTATTTCAATCTCTGGGGCTGTCCCTCAACATTCAGAAATCAGCTCTTTGACCGTTTCAAAGGATTCAATTTCTAGGAGTAGTCTTGGATACTATTCAAGACAAAGCATTCTTGTCCAAAGAAAGGCAATCACATCTGATTTCATTTAATTGAAGGCATCAGACCTCCAAAAAAGACAGTCCGCTTCTGTGAGAATCATCAAATCATTCCTGGGAATACTATCCTCAGCAATTCTGTTGGTACATCACACCAGTCTAAGGATGAGACCAATCCAAGAGGAGCTAGATAGTCAATGGCTACAAATCTCAGGGTTGTTCAACGACATAGTGAGAATAACTCCAATTATGCAGGAAGCGCTGCTTTGGTGGATTCGCTCCAAGAATGTCTCAATCGGGCTCACTTTTCTGTGCCGGAGTTCATCCTCACTACTGATGCCTCCCTAGAATGGTGGGGCGCACACCTCTAAGATCTGTGCATATGAGGAAGGTGATCAGCTGCAATGGCAAAAATGCATATCAATTTCTTAGAGCTTCGAGCCATTTTCCTGGCATTGCAGTCTTTTCTCCCAAGGCTTTAAGGGTAACCCTGGGTGTAGTTCGCATAGTAGTGCTATGCGTAGCTACGCAAAGTGCACTTCGCACTCCGCGAGCTGTGTGAACTGCGTAGTACACTGTGCAAAATGCTGTTCTCACTGATTGCACAGTGCTGGATGCTTGTCCGCACTGTGCAGTCAGTGCAAACCGCATCTTGCACAGTGCAAGCGGTCGTTTTCTGCCGCTCGAGTAGTTTTCTACTCGAGCAGCAGCTTTCTCAACGTGGACTGGTAGTTTCTCATCGCGACCGGTCGCGAGCATATACGACCACTCGCAATGAGAAACCTGACCTCCCAGAGTTGAGAATCTCGCCGGGAGGTTTATTTTCCACGATCGGCAACTTGATGTTGCAGATTGCGAACTAGGAAAAAGTCTCGTCGGGATGTAATTTTGCTCGCTTGCGGTCACCCAATTGACGTTGAGAACCGCGATCAAGCAAAAATTGACCGCTACGCTACGCTAAGTGTGTTTACACTGTGCTATGTGCAATTCCCGTAGTGTGAAGTAGCGCAAACTTCGCAAACTACATGAGCGTAGGATAGTACTTTGCCCAGGGTTATGCAAGGGTCAACAGTTCTCATCAGAACCAACAACACCACTTGCATGCATTACTTAAACAAGCAAGGAGGGTCACACATACTATCTCAGGAAGCTCAAAGCATTTGGGATTGGCTGCTTTCTCACAACATCGCGATAAAGGTCGAACATTTGCTGGGAATTCACAACACTCTAGCGGACACTCTGAGCAGGACTGTGAAGTGGTGCCACCAATGGAATTTGGATCAATCAGTGGTGGAACACATTTTTCGGATGTGGGGCACACCAAATCTGGATCTCTTTGCCTCCAAAAGCAATCGAAAGTTCCCATTCTTTGCCAGTTGGGAGTCGGAGAAGAGTTTGTGGGGGAACGCCTTCATGATGAGATGGACAGGAAACTTTGCTTACACAACTCCCCACTTTCCGTTGCTCCAAAGACTTCTGCGCAAGCTCAAAATGGAACTATTCTGCATGATTCTCATTGCCCCGCAGTGGCCGCATCAACATTGGTTCACGGAGCTTCTCCTACAGTCCAAAAGCAGTTTTACCACATTCCAGCAGTTCTGACCCTGTTATCAATGAACAAGGGCCAGATTCTTCATCCTTGTCCAGTTCAATTGCATCTTCATGCATGGTTTCTGGATTTACTGAATTTAAGGAGATACATTTACCTAAGGATTGTAGAGATATTCTTGCTAGGGTAAGAGCTACTTTTACCTTAAATATGTATGCTCTGAAATGGAAGCGATTCTGTTCTTGGCGCAGTGACAAAGATATACATCCTTTAAGATGTTCACCAGATAAAGTTCTGCCTTATCGTCTATCATTATCTAAGTCTGATCTTATGTTTACGTTGGTTAAGTTACATTTAGCGACCATCTCGACCTACAGACGTTCTGCAGGAGCTGCATCCCTTTGCTCTAATCGCTTGATCAAACAATTTCTAAAGGGGCTTTTCAGAATATCCGTCAGAGATCCTCTTCCAGAATGGAGACTAAGGGGCCGATTATGATCACGATTTTCCCGCATCCTCCGTGCCGGCGGAAGACACCGCCGGCCCGGAGGATGCGGGAAAACCGCTGCGGTGCCTCCAAAGACCATCCGCCAAATTAGGATGGCTGGTGGGTCTTGAATTCCATCCGCAGCTTTTCCGCCGCGGTCGCCTTCCGACCGCGGCGGAAAAGCACTAACATGGCTGGCGGTGTCTATCAGACACCGCCAGCCATATTAGGATGGAGGGAATCTAATGCTTTTCCGCGGCGGCTTTTCCGCCGTGGAAAAGCATACGGACATTCACTTCAGGGGCCCGTTGCGGGCCCCCTGAGTCAAGGGGGCGTGGGGGGTGCACATGGAGGGGTACCTATGGTACCCCCCTGCCTTTGCGTGCACGAAGTTGCAGGCACCGCGCGGTGCCTGCCGCTTTGTGCATGCAAATGCACTGCTTTCATTTTTTACATTGCGGCGGGTGCTGCTTCAAGCAGCACCCGCCGCAATGTAAAAAATACAGGATGTGACCGCCAGGGTGGCGGTCACATCCTAATTGCCATGGAGGGACCGCCGCTGCTCATGCGGACGGTCCCTCTTACTCAGGAGTGGCGGACGGACGCAAGTCAGTCCGCCATCATAATAGGGCCCTTAATCTGGCGTTACAGCAGCTCATGAAAAATCCATTTGAGCCTGTTCACAAAGCTGACCTCAAGTACCTCTCCTGGTAAACAGCACTTTTAGTGGCACTCACCTCTGCTCGGAGAGTCAGTAAAATCCAAGCGTTCACTATCAAACAACCGTATTTGAAATTCACCAATGATTATGTCCTCCTCAGAACGAATCCAACGTTTATTTCGAAGGTTCCCTCTACATTCCATCTTAATGAACCTGTTATACTGTGTTCTTCCTTTCCAAATCCGTCTTCCTCTGCGGAGAAATCTTTGCATACCTTGGATGTTAAAAGGTGTCTTAAATTATATATTTCACATACTGTGTCCATCAGAAAATCTGATCAATTATTGTTTTTCTATGGTGGTCAAAAGCCAGGAACAGCTGTGACAAAGTCCACTATTGCAAGGTGGATTGCATCTACTATTCAATTCTGCCATTCTAAAGCTGGACATCTTTTATCTATAAAACCCAAGGCCCACTCCACAAGGGCAGTGTCCTCATCTACTGCTCTGTTTGCCGGAGTAACTTGTTTGGAGTGCCGCGACTTGGAAAAATGTGCTCACTTTTACACACCATTACTGTCTTGATCTGGCAACAGAAGCTGAATTAGCAGTGGGTCAACCTTTTTAAATAAGGTAAGCCTCTGTAAGGAGGTGATTATATCATTACATGGTGACATATTTATGGTGTATTGTTGCTCACTAGTGTCTTTATCAGTAACAAGATATGTTTTAATCTAGTATATCTGAGTATTGATGTATATAAGTGAGTATATGAGAGAGTGAGAGATTGTAAGAGTTCCTGTTTAAATAAGTATGTGTTTCTATAAGTGATTGTTTAAGTGAGTAAGTATGTGTAAGTTTCCTTAGAAGTAAGGTGGTAGTTTGTGTATAGTTGTATATGCAAATAAATGGATGTTCAATAGTTTATTTGCATGTGTGAGTAACTTTTGGATGACTGTCGGTGTGTAACAGGATGTATAGGTGTATCACTACATATGATAAGTGAGTATATGTATGAGTGACTGAGTGGATGTGTATATAGATGGTGTAATTTCTGAATTGGTTGTTGTAACTGGTATGGGTATCTCCATTTTTTTGAAAATGTTAGTTTCTATTTTTGAATATGTGTTTCAAGGGTTACATTACACTGAAAGGATATCTGTCACTTTCTCACAAGGATGGTGTCATCAGTGATGTCATGAGTGATGTCACTGACCATGTCATGAGTGATGTAATATGTGACGTCATCAGCAGTGCATTGCAGGCGCGCAAGTTATAGTGAGTCCAACTAACTATAACGTGGTAATTTCAATGGTTTTATGTCAGTAAAATTTCCAGCTAACTATAACTAAGCATGGGCGGAAAATCCGTTTCGCTCGCAGATTTTGCGGATTTTCGGTAAATTCGCAATCCGCGAGATTCGCGAATCTCCCGCAAAATCCGCAAATCCGCGAGCAGCGGATTTCATGGCTTGCTCGCACTGTTCGCGTGAGTTCGCGGCTTCCCAGTACAACTTCGCGCCCCGCGAATAAGCGCAAAATTGCAGAAATACGATCTTAGCAAAACTGAAACTACTTACCAGGTTCAAAAGTTCAGGCTCATCATTAGTAGCCATTTCCTGTAGTGCTTCCTGAGGGGCCCCTCCAGAGTTCAGTTGCCAGTTGCAACTATTATGTGACCCTGCTCTGAACCTCAGAATAGTTACACATATGCCACAAAGGTCCTGAATTACAGCTAAGGGAGACAAGCAGGAGCCAGGCTGGAGGTTCAAATCCATTAATCAGCCCCTAATTAATTATTGTCAGTTGGGGCAGGGCAGGTGTTGTAACTAATTTTGCAACAATGAAAGCACTTAGCAAGTGCAAAATATCACTAATCAGGAAGCACTAAGGAAGCAGGTGCCAGCTAAAAAAATATTCTGTGACACATTAATCAGCCCCAAATTAATTCAGGTCACTTGAGGCAGGGAAGGTGTGCTTGCGTTGCCACAATAATGTACACTGACTGTACAACCAGAGGGTGCTGTGATGAAACAGAGGGTGGCATGGGTGGGCCAGAGGGTGGCATGAGTAGTCAGAGTGGCAGTGGTGACAGAGAGTGGCAGTGATGAAGAAGAGTGTCCCAAACAGGCTGGACACGTAGAAACAACAAGTTCGCGAAACTTGCGACCCGACAGGTAAGTTCGCGTTTTGCGAAATTGTACAAAACCCTCGCAAACTGGCAGAAACCCGCGCGAACACAAAAAAAAAAATCCGCAAATTCGCGAGAATTCGCGGATTTTGCGGATTGCAAGTTCGCAAATCCGCAAAATTCGCGAACGCGAGATTCGCAAAATTCGCCCATGCTTAACTATAACTGGTGTCAAACCTATGGTTGTTTCAGTGAATTTAATAGGGTTTTTAAATGCTAATTCCTAACTATAACTGGTGTGAAACCTATGGTTTTTTCAGTGAATTTCTTCGTTTTTTAAAATGCTAATTCCTAACTATAACTGGTGTGAAACCTATGGTTTTTTCAGTGAATTTCAAAGGTTTTTTTAATGGTAATTCCTAACTATAAGTCTCACTTTATAAGTAAGACTGTTAGTGCTCTAGTTGCTCTTTAGAACACTCTGGTACATTTTGTCATTGGGCTATAGTTGCTCTACATCTGGCTGATATTTGGACTACATTTGTATTTTTTTG
Organism: Lissotriton vulgaris; assembly: GCF_964263255.1. NCBI lineage: Eukaryota > Metazoa > Chordata > Amphibia > Caudata > Salamandridae > Lissotriton > Lissotriton vulgaris. Next base: position 657,760,009 of record NC_141697.1, read on the forward strand.
TCTCTGGTGGCCATCTTTGGGCTACTTTGGGCTACATTGGGCTACATTTGGGCTACATTCGGGTTCTAACATATATATAGCCCAATGTAGCCCAATATATATTTTTTCAAAGTTAATTTTCTTAAAAACCACTTGAGCATATATCTTGAGACATAGCAAAGGCACATCGGGCTACCAGTCCCTACAATTTTGCAATTTTTTTTCTTGTATATTGGTTTTTTTTTTGCCTCGGAGCGCTCCCGGTGCGCGCCCCGGTGAGCGCCCCGGAAAGCGTAGTATTATGAAGCGCCCCGGGGCGCGTCCCGTTAGCGCCAATGTCGCGAACGAAAACATGATCGTGAGGTGTCGCGTAGCCACGTCCGCGAGATACGCACGGCGTAAACGCACCCGGAAGCATTCAACGCGCTTACGCGACATGCCCCTGGGCGCTCCCCGGAACGCGCTCCGGGGCGCGTAGCGTAAGCGCGTCGGGTCATGTGACCTGAAAATAACACTTTTCATTGGTTCATAACAGTTTTGGTTTCATAATGATGAAACCCCTGGTCATGTGACCTAAACATAACACTTTTCATTGGTTCGGGATATTTTTTTTTCCAAATGATGAAAGCCCCCACCTTTTTTCCTTATTCTACCTTTGTGCTTTGAGAGAGGAAGACCTGCACTTATATCAGTCGAAAATGGCTACATTAGCTGCAGCTGCCGGATCTTCTGGACCACCACCACCACCACAAGGAACTCCACAACTTCACAGTGGTGGAGATCAAGAACAGGAGGAGGATGAGGAGGAGGAGGAGAGTAGATTTGTCCGAGAGGACAATATTACCTACAAACCAAAAGAGCACATCGTATGGCAATTTTTTTCAATCCCCACTGACAAAAAAAAAGTAAATGCGCCTAAGGCAACCTGCTTAATCTGTCATCAGGAGCTGTCAAGGGGGAATCCCAACAAGAAATACTCCTTCGGCAACCACACAATGATCAGGCATATGCTTCGAAAGCATCCAAATAACTATGCTAGGGAAGAGGTCAGGGAACTGGCCAGAAACCCTGTCCAATCTACTGCCAGCACCTCCCAAACTAATGTATCCACCCCATCAGGACCGGAAGTTAGGGAGACATGCTCCACCATACAAACCAAATTTTCAAATTTTCAAATGGTTTGTAAATTTTGTGGACAAACAATATGCTATGGAGAGCAATGCATCACACTTATTAATCGTGCTTGGGATAACCACAAGTGCCCAAGGAAACATTAATTTGTTCCGTTTTTTTTTTGCTCCTGTTGAGCCCTTTTGAATTCCCTGTTTTTTGTTTCTCCCCTTAAAAAATACAAAAAAAACAAAAAATGTTCAGAAAAGCCAAAAAAAAGAAAAAAATGTTAAAAAACCAATAAAAAAAATATAAAACAACAAAAAGAATAAAAAAACTGTTCTTTTTAGAACTACCTCCAATTAATAAAAAAAGGCTTAATTTTTTTAAAACTGTCATTCTTTTTTCCTCATGGTACGCTCCCCGGTCCGCTACCCGGTGCGCGCACCGGGCGCTTCCACCGCGCAAATCGATAAAAAAACAAAACTTTTTTTGCCCAGCGGGGCCCTTTTATGGCCCCCACATCAAACCTAGGGGGTCGGGGGGTCTACTCTGCCCCCTTATGGTCATTTGCCCCTTTGTTTTTGCCACCTCTTGTGTCTCGATTTTACCGAGACACAAGATGGCGGCCGCTCCGGACTGTTTTGAATGTTTACAGACACCCGAGAGCCAATCAGCTTTCCGTGCGCACCTCACGTGGCGCGCCCGGTGCGCTCCCCGGTGCGCGTACTGGGGCGCTGCCATAGATATGTATATTTTTTTGAACATAAATTACTCAAAAACCACTGGAGCACACATCTTGAGACATAGCAAAGGCACATCGGGCTACCAGTCCCTACAATTTTGCCAAGTTTTGTGCAAATCCATTCAGCCGTTCGGGCTAAAAGTGAGTTCGACCGCCCTATGGAAATTAACATGGGGAAAAAACGTTTGGGACCCCCATTTTATCTCGGCCCCCACTTGACGAATCCCCCCCAAAATTTCAGGGAAGGAGCGGGCCATTTTCTTAGAGAAATTTGAAAAGATTCATCCACCGGCGCCAAAGTTATTCCCAATAGAATGTTGCAGTTTTCCTATGGAAAGTAGATCCTAACTACAACTACCTACTGGCGACCGCCAGTAGGTAATATATATATACACATTTATATGCATATATATATCCAAAAATGCGATTACCGCGACTCAGCAGAAATCAGCCGGCACTCCAGAGATTAAAGTCACTCAATCTTTATTTTGTATTTTGGTGATGATTACATCAACGCGTTTCAACAGCTTCGTGTTGCCTTGTTCACGATGTAGGCAAATCATCTGTTTCAGTTAAAATAGGCATTTAGAAAGTAGAGATGGGCGACAAACTAAACGCAAACACAGAGTAAGTGCTATGCAACAAACGGCGGCCATCTTAAAACATTTGGTTAAAAGATAACTAACATTTAAAATGCGGCATGTTCCATTATTGAAAACTTCCCAACATTTTATAATGCTTATTCAGGAGAATATATATGTTTACCGTAATTACAACAATCGGAAATAATTATCACAGGAAAACTAATTCCTTGCATATTTCATTGTATTTTCTTAAATGCCTTCATCAGATTTTAAAAGCGTATCAAAGCATTTGTTGCAAAATTTATTTAGTCAATGAATCATTTATTAAAAAGTTCCAGTGCTCCTTATTATTATTGGCAAGTATATATAGTGAAAGTGCCTGTTTTCAACATACAGTACTAGATATTATGAAGTGCTAATGCCTTATCCACATCAGTGGCGGCTGGTGACATTTGAAAGTGGTGAGCCGTAAACGTATTCTGGTACCCAACTGCGGCGAAAGATGGTAACGAGGATTCCCAAAGAACCTACTCAAGATTCTTTTTTTTTAAAAGTGGACAAATGGAGCATTTTCAAGCAAATTTAAGAAAGCAGGAAGGATAATAAAGCAATACAATTGAATTAATCATCATTTGAGAAATTGACACATTTTATGAGCTATAGATGACAATATTTGCATATGCTGATGTTATCATTTGCCCATATTTACTTGTGAACACACTGATACACTTGTAACTGTTTTGTGCAATATAAAAACCATTTGCTCATCCAATGCAAGCAAAAACACGCATAGGGAGTACGGAGGATTATGTCCAGAACGGTGAGGCCTAAAATGCAGAATCCTGAATTCACTTTATATTATTTATTTATTTGAATGCTCTTTCTAATAACCTTTAACCTGAGAATAAAACAAGCTCCCATACTCTCTAATTGTCAGCCATCCAATTAAAATAAGCAAGTTTGTCGGCGCTTCAGAATGGGAAATGGAAATTCTTGATCCGGTCTAACTGCTGCCCTGTGAGTCAGCTCTGAATATGCATTTGGACAGAATGCAGCTCATGTATTCCTTCAGGCACTCCGTTCTGGGACAATGCTGCACTGCTTCGTTGTGGCCACGAGGCGCTATAAGGAAGCTAATTAAATAAAGACGCACCTATGCTCACGTTCACACACAAACTGTGGTGGGACCTATCTAGATACTGGTTAGGGCTTCGGGGTTTCAGAAAGATGACACACTTCAAAATAATAACTGGTTACTATAAAAAGAAATTGGTGAGAATCCAAAACAAAGGCATTCTGCACACTGTAATTCTAACTACCCTTTGGCACCATGCATGCTAAATGTGTCACTGTGCAGAGCGTGGGCCTGGGGTTTATATAAAGCACACACTGCCCGCTGCTTCTATTTTTCAGACTTTAGCCCACCTTTAAGAATACTCCCTACTACTTCTTGATCCCGTGGCATGCCATGGTGAAACCAGCAACATGGTCTGTAACACAGAGACTAAAGGCGCGTTGTTTCTGTGAGAAACATCTTTACCATGTAATAGTACCTGTCACATGGCAAACAATAATCCTTCGGCTCTATAATATGAAAATAATATATGCCCCACAACGCTGCCTTGCTGAAGGATTTCCATGCAGAATGGAGATAGAAATCACTCAATGCGCGAGAAGAAACAAATGTATGACACCAGACAAAGCGGGGCTAGGGGGGCATCCACTGAGTGACAGAGAGAAGAGTTAGGGACGGCCTTCCAGAAGAGAGACTCTCTGGAGCCCTTGACAGACGAGAGGCACTCGCAGGTCCAGAGGGAGAGGGGGACAGTGAGAAGCTAGAAAGGATCGCCAGAACAGGCCCTATCTGCAACGCCATCAGCAGTTAGGAGCTGCAGGTGGGTTAGAAGATGGAAAAGTGGAAATTGGGAAAGGAATGTAGGAAATAGCCGAAAAGAGTCAGGGGCCACGGTTACGAATGAGAAAATTAGATACTAATGAAGTTATTAGTAAAACTAAAATATAGGAACAAGGTGCATAAGTTCCAGAGCGCTGACCAATTTGTAATCAAGGAAACTGAGGAGTAGGGTGTTGTCCTGATTGTAAACACTAGAGAACACGGCCATGGGATGCCAGGTGGCACATTAATTCTAAATGCCACCAAAAAGTAAAGAGGCGGCTGTTTACGGGCACATTATTTCTGTATCCCCCTTCCTTCATTGACAACAGGCTAGACCCCTCGCCTATAATCTTGGTCATTAGGCTGTCAACTAATGTGCAGGTTTTGCTGTTTGCCACTGTGAGCCATGCGCGGCTCTGCACCGTGGGATGGGGGCCTTTGCCGGGAAAAGGAAGCACAGAATGGCTAGCCGACAGGGGGCAGGTAATGCTTTCCAGGTCATTGGCCTTTATTTTTATCCGCAGGCATGATCTCCTCACCTCAAATTTATGTAATCACCACCACTGACTGCCGAGTATCAATTACAGCTCCCAGTGCGAGTGGAACCCTCGCCCGTCCATCCGAGGATGGCCCTAGACCCGATAGAAATGGAGCTGGGCTGGGGGTGCTAAGTAAACCTGACAAAAAAGGATCACTTCTTAAAAGCCATAAACTCGTTCGAGAGAGGAACATGTGACCAAACGATGAATGGCAATGTGCGAGCGACAGTAACAACTCCCCCCCCCCCCACCCTCCCAAAAATCGTATTTCAACATTCCGAATTACTTGGATCCCTTTCTAACGTAATGCTGCCTGGTGAACCCACCTGCGAAGATCGGAATGAAATGTATGCAGTATATTGGAGCCAAGTTAAAATGTGTTCTCCGCGCGGCCTCTGCAGTGTGTGTGGAATTGCTGCACTGTGTATGGATGTGTATTACACATTCATACATAGTGCAGCATTTCCACATACACTGCAGAGGCCACGTGGAGAACACATTTATCACCGGCCTACGGAGGCTCACGGGGGCGAAAGGAGGAGGCAGGAGAGCATGAGTCGGGGGCTGCTGAGGCGATTATGTGTATAAAGAAAAGAAGGAAGAAATCAATAAAAGTTAAACTTACCTGACCGCCGGACCGTCAGCACTGCATCTTCCGGAACCTTGGCGCCTTCACAGGAGAGGAAACTCCGCCCTCCGTAATAGCCAGGATTGACACAGGGCATGGTTGCTTTCTGCCCGCCTGCCCATTAGGAGAGCGAGGTTGCGCTCTTCTAGTGGGCATGCGCCAGCCGAGCAGGCACACGTGCGCATGCGTGGGGAAGGTTAAAAAATGCGCCTCCGTCCCCACTCATGTGCACCTGTGCTGCTGCCTGCCCCTGACAATGTCTGTCAGTCAACATGACACAGGACCGCCCACCCCCTTCAGACTCTGAAGGGGGTGGGCGGTCCTGTATCATGCTGACTGACAGGCATTGTCCCCTCAGCCTCGACATAAGTTTGTTTGAACTTAAGTAAACTCAGTACCCGAGGCAGTGGAGCTGCGTGTGCGGGCGGGGGGGGCAACGCCCCAACACCCCCATTGGACGCACCGCCACTGATCCACATCTCTATTACTTTTCCTTATGTTTCTTTTGGCAGATATTAAACATGCCAGTGCTCCTCATTGTTCTTAACAATTATAAATTGCAAGTGCTCTTTCACTCACAGTACTGAACATTGTAAAGTGCTATTATGCCTCAGCTGCCCTTTTGTTTGTTCCAGCAATTATAGAAAAAGCTTATTTTTTCACAGTACTAAATATCAAAAAAGGTGCCTTATCCATACCTTAATTTTTCTCCTAAAGGTACAAGTTGATCACAGTATATTAATCCTATACAAAACCACGAATATAGTCATATACCACTCTATAAACTCCATATTTTTTCTCCCTAAAGCATAGTTCTAATAAATATATTCTTGTTAAAATCACAATAAGTATATAAATGTGCTGCATTATTAAAAAACAACATGCGGAAAAACATGGGGATCACTATTCTCCATCTCATAATAGTTGTATATCCTCCCTCTCTAAAGTGCATATTTATATACTCTTATACACATTACTATCCACTTAACTTCACTATACTGCAAAAACTCTTCAAAATAATAAAAATAATTGCACTTGTTCAACGTACTGTTTCATTTTATCAATGTTAAACTTTCATCATTGCTTTATACCTCGTCTGTTTCGTCCCATAACCATTTCATATAGCAAAATTTAAAAACAACATTTTTCATTTCTCATGTGCAGCAATTCTCTATTGTCTTTCATTTAATTCAGACAAGTGTACAGATCCTCATCAATACTTAGTCCATAGGGCTCTTTACTATTAAATTCTAAGATAAAATAGGTTTCAAGTCTCCTAAATTCTCTTTCCCTGTCTCCCCCTCTCTTCTTTTTAGAAATTTCTGCTATACAGCTATACTGCAAGCTAGGGGGATTACTCTGATGATATGTTTTAAAGTGCCTTGCAATTGGATATGTTCTATCCTTATTTATGATTGCTCTACGGTGCTGTAGAATTCGTTGATATACAGGTAGAGTGGTACTTCCTATATATACCTTTAGACATGGGCATTGTAACAAGTACACCACAAAGCTAGATCTACAGGTTAAGTAGCCTTTAACCGCAACCGTTTTGTTAACAAATTTCTTACAATGCGTGCGATTCAACCCATGTTGGCACGCCTTACATTTAAAACCCATCTTTTGTTGGAGCCAAGTAGCGGTTCCTTTCTTCCTTTCTCTGAAAGCTCCTCTTAACCATCAGATCTTTCAATGATTTAGATTTCCTAGACGTTATGACTGGATGTTTGCCCATTTTCGGGCCCAAAATCGAATCATCCCTCATCAAATACCAATGTTTATTTAGGATTGATCTGATTTCTTTATGTTCAGTGTTAAAAGTTGTTATAAACCTCTGATCATCCCGTCCCTTGTTCAATTTCTTCATCTGGTTTTTGATGGTTCAAATAACAATTTTTGTCTCTCTAGATTTCTTGCTTTCATGGCTGCCCCATTAATGACACTAGCTGAATAACCCCTTAGGATAAATCTAGTAGTCATTTCCTGTTCTATTTCAGAGTATTCATCCAGACCACTGCACGCTCTTCTAGCCCTATAGAACTCCCCAAAAGGTATAAACCTTATTAATGATGCGGGGTGAGAGCCATGAGCGTGAAGGATGGTGTTCCCAGCTGTCGGTTTTCTAAAAACAGTGGCCTCTATTTTATCACCCTGTGGCGTAACTCTAATATCCAGGAACTCTCTCTCTATATATATATATTCATTGAAAAAACAATAGGTTTCACACATGTTATAGTTAGCTGGACATTTCACTCATACAAAACCTTTGAAATTCCCCCGTTACAGTTAGTTCAGCTAACTATAACTCGCGCACCCACAATGCACTGCTGATGATGTCACATATTACATCACTCATGACATGGTCAGTGACATCACTCATTATAGCTTACTATAACATGTGTGAAACCTATGGTTTTTTTCTATGAATTTGCAAGGTTTTTTAAATGCTAATTCCTCACTATAATGTGTGTGAAACCTATGGTTTTTTCAGTGAATTTGCGAGGTTTTTTAAATGCTAATTCCTAACTATAACGTGAGTGAAACCTATGGTTTTTTCAGTGAATTTCAACGGTTTTGTAAATGATAATTATTAAATGTATTAATTGTTATATTTTTTTACACCGATTTACTGCATTATTTTAAACTATTTATTTTTAGATATTTTATTTTTTAAATTACATTACATATTTTTAATATAAATTGAATTTTTTTTAAATCTTTAAATTGTAATATATATTTTTTAAATTTAATATTTTTTTGATTTATATATATTTTATATAGCAGGCAATGATATTCTATGGAAGGAAATTCAAGTTAATGGTAAGTATAGTTAAATTTACTTTTCAGGAATAGTAGTGAGCTAGATTATGGGAATTAATTCCTCTTCAATCCTGAGGTTCCCTGTGTGCCAACTAGCCCACCAGGTACCTTCAGTATGCGCCAGGCTGCTGTGTTCACTGGTGAGGTGTTCAAAGGGCATGCCCCCTTTTTACAACACTCTGCAACACAGCTCTGTGGTGCTTACTGGAGATACCTGTTGGACTAGTTGCCCCCTAGGGGACCTCTGGATTGAACAGGAATTAATTCACAAACTTAAAACGCGCCTCAGGGCCTCAGGGCATGTTTGCACTCCCATCACCTCAAGCCCCGCCCCCTACCTTCACCACTGTGCTAACGTGCCCTGTACAGTGTTCTAAGTTGGGGGATTAAGTCCCCTTACATACTGGGGATCCCTGGGGGCCAACTAGCCCACCGGGAACCTCCAGTATACGCCAGGAGGCTACGTTGCACAGAGGTGTAATGAGGCCACGACCCTTTTTACACCTCTCTGCGACGCAGCCACCGGGCGCATTTGCAGAGGGGGAACTAATTCCCCTTGCATACTGGGGGTCCTTGGGGCCAACTAGCCCACTAGGAATCTCAAGTATGCGCCAGGGGACTGCATTGCAGAGAGGTGTAATGAGGCCACGCCCCTTTTTACACCTCTCTGCAATGCAGCCCCCGGGCGTGTTTGCAGAGGAGGAATCAATTCCCCTTGGAACCTCCAGTATGTGCCAGGGGGCTGCGTTGCTTTGCCCGGGGGGTGGCAGTCCCCGGGGCAGTGTGGGGGGGGGGTTGGCCCCCCCCACACTTCTTTTTTACTATGCCCCCGGGATTTGGTCCCCCCGGGGGGTAATTTGAAAAAAAAACAGACCGGTTTTTTGAAAAAAAAATTGGGGCCTTGGGGGTCCGTGTGGAACCACCTGAGCAGGCCTAGGGGGTCAGGGTGTTTCTACCCTGCCCCCTTTTTGCTTTCTACAGGTTTGTTTTTCTGCTTTCTTGTGCCTTGGTCTACCGAGCCTAAGATGGCTGCCAATACTTCCTGGTTTGAAGTGTTGAAAGCCAATGAGCATGCAGCTTGTGCTTGAAAAGGTACGCGTACCGTACTCGTACCCCACAATTTTTTGTCAAAAAAAATTGGGGGGCCTTGGGGGTCCTTATGGGACCCCCTGAGCAGGCCTAGGGGGTCAGGGTGCTTCTACCCTGCCCCCTTTTGAGTTCTAAACATTTGTTTTTCTGCTTTCTTGTGCCTCAGTCTACCGAGGCACAAGATGGCTGCCAACAATTTCTGGTTAGGAGTGTTGACAGACAGTTGACAGCCAATCAGCATGCAGCTCAGGCTCGGGAAGGTACGCGTACGGTACGCACGCCTAGATATAAAAAAAAATTCTTTTGATTTTCTCAGGAACTACTGGAGGGATTTACACCATTTGAGCAAAAGCGTGATCTGCGAAACAGACCATTTTGCAAAATTTCTTGTAATTCTGTTCAGCAGTTCGGGCTGTAGCCGTGTCTAATCGTCCTATGGAAAATAACATGGGGAAAACACGTTTTGGGACCCCCCTTTTTTCTCAGCCCCCATTTGACGAATCCCCCCAAAACTTTCAGGGAAGGAGTGGAGCGGGCCATCTTCTTTGAGAAATTCGCGAAGATTGATCAACCAGCGCCAAAGTTATTCCCAATAGAATGTTGCCGATTTCCTATGGAAACTAGGTCCTAACTATAACTACCTACTGGCGACCACCAGTAGGTAATAACGAACACAGTTGTCCGGTTGCTCCTGGCATCTGAATCGGCTGCGATCCTGCGCGGGTGCCGGTCACCCTTTGCAATTATTTTCGAAGTTTCTCCTCCCAAGAAGACAACAATGCAGGATACTTCTGGATGCTGAATGAATTTGTTTGCCCACTTGGGCTAGACTGCAATCTAGCCCAAGTGGGCAAACAAACTTCGAAAATAAATATATATATATATATATATAAATTATCCGATACCTCCGCTACATTGATGATATTTTTATAGTCTGGCAAGGTAGTGAAACAGAGGCCATTGCTTTCGTTGATGTGATTAATGACAATCCCTATAATCTTAGGTTTACTTCTCGGATTAGTACTAAACAAGCAGAATTTTTGGATGTCATGGTTTATATTGATAGTCACAGCAGAGTGCAGACTACTCTTCATCGTAAAAGCACGGCAGGCAACACTACCCTCCATGCCTCTAGTTTACATCCCAGGCACACGATTCAAAGTATTCCATATGGAGAAATCCTTAGGTTAAAGAGAATATGTAGTGTTGCCTCTGACTTTGAGACCTGTGTTGATGATTTGCGTAGCCGCATGAAAGCCCGAGATTACACAGACAAAATGTTTAATCTAGCTCTAGTTAAATCACAGAGTAGAACACGGGCGAGTTTGTTAAGGCAAGCCTCTAAAAATATTGAATTGCCTGATGAAACATTGGATATCATCAAACAGGAATGTCCCAGATTTATCACGAATTATAGCAGCCAACATAACAAAATAAGACAAATGATTAACCATCATTGGCACACTATACTAACTGACAATGTTTTGGGTAACATGCTTCCTGACAAACCCTTGGTTACCTTTCGTCGGGCACTGAGTATGGGAGCTGTGCTAGATCAAAGCAGCCCTGAGCTCAAACTGAAACCTAACTGGCTAATTAAGGAGGGATTCCGAAAGTGCTCTACGTGTAGAGCTTGTAATTTCGAAATAAATAAGACACATTATAAAACTCCCTTCAGTGACACTGAGTTTCCTATTAAAGGCCAATATACATGTAAAACAGAATATGCTGTATACGTACTGACATGTACTTGCGGCCTCAATTATGTAGGCAGCACTATACAACCAGTACATGTTAGAATTTTACAGCATATTCGGGCCATTTTACACTCAGATCCTGCTTACCCAGTCGCACGCCATTTTTTGAGCTCGCACAACAAAGACATTAATTGTCTGTCATACTATGTTGTGGCCTCAGTCCCCAAATCAAGAAGAGGGGGTAATCGGGAACTAAGACTCCGACAACTGGAGTCACGAATGATTCTCGAATATGATAGCAAGTGGCCTAACGGGCTTAACATCACAGAGGATCTTCGTCATTTCTTATGATACGGTTTATGATGGAAATATGGAGTCTCTGTGAAAAAAGTATCAGCTCTGGATGTAACTTCCCCTAGGTAGTCAGGTTCCCTGTTACTCAGTGGTCCAAAAGAATATAGAGGGGATTGTGTATATATATATACATATATATATATATCTTTTCAAATACGACCTAGGATAGGACTTGTCTGAATAGCTAGATATGTGGCCAGTCAAGTTTCTTGTTGGCCACCTTTTCATCAATACAGGTAGCTCCTTGCCTCCTCCAATTTTGTAAATATACACTGACTACTATTTAATATTTTGTATACACCTTTTACTATTAAATTTTATCTGATTAGCACTTTTTTACACTGGGTGTTTTTAGTCATAAGGAATTTTACATATTGTAGTTTTAATATCAGTATCAAATGTTCTTACAGTGTTTTATGAGATATAGTAAAGGACAGTGTCCTATCTCTAACTGTTAAATTGCATTCATGCATTGAATATACAAGGTACTTTTGTGCAATATGTTGGTTCAGCACTTTATTCCCATCTCTCGCAGGCTCAGAACCAGTCAAATTTGTATATATTTGCACTTATTCATTAGTCCGCCAGTCACTTTAAATATTCTATATATATGAAATGTACGGTCTTTTATAATGGATTTATCCTGAAAATATGAAATTCCTATCAACTATGTTTGCGGGATCATAATGTATCACTATTGCATAATGTTATATTTTATGGTATGTTGCCTTAAAGAATGTTTTTATAAATTAATATATACATTGCTTGCAATAATGTAAAAAATCCGTATGCAACAACACACTCCGATATATAGGAAAAGTATGTCTTTTATTTCTATGAAACTCTGACATCATGTGACTGGGCGGGTTAATTAGGTGTGCACTGCATTATAAAATCAAAAAATTCTAACTGGTTCACTTGCATGTGAACAAGGGCTTTTTAAGCCCGAAACGCGTAGTGCCCTCTTGCTACCGACTATTATGCAATAAAAGAACGTGTGAAGCGCATCTGTTGGTCCGTCTCCTCTGTTCCTGCGCCGACCTGACCTTTGGTCTGACTCGGAAGTGGTGTGTGGAGTTTTCGTGTATATATATATATATATATAGATATACGAGCAGATGTCCCAGGCGGGGCGTCCTTTAGCTGGCGCTGGCGGCGAGGATTGGGACAACCTCGCTATACTTATTAGATAAAGTTTCCTCATCAAACAAAGAAGACGCCGCGCACCACTTCAAAGTTGGTTATTGTGCTTTATTTTTCTGTAGGTCACCTACAGAAAAATAAAGCACAATAACCAACTTTGAAGTGGTGCGCTGCATCTTCTTTGATGAGAAAACTTGATCTAATATATATAAACATTGTTGCGACGTTAAAATGATGTACTAAATAGGCAAATACATTATGTATGGGGGAAGCGCATATCATTGCTTTCTTACTAGCCGCTATCTCTCCATTGGGGATGTATTTTACCAACATCTGTTCCTTGCAGTTTTACAGCTGGCGTTATTGTATATACAATGAAATTTGTTTTATTAATTACAGCTAGGCCACTGTATAAATGTAAATCAATTTATTAACAAAATGTTTTTTTTTACTATTGTACATTTTCTGGCTTTTAACATGTTGTCACTGTAAATGTTTTCCATGTTCATTACAACGTAATAGTGCACAACCAATCAGGTTTTCCCTTTTGTTTGCACTTGCACTTTAAATACAGCCTGTCTTACCCCCAGCGTCATGTGACCAAGGCCCCTGAGCAGGCCGAATCGTTATGCTGGTGGCGATGCACTTAAATTAAATAAAAAAATCTTCACCTGAAGACCTGGGTCAGCTATCGTTTGTATGGATTGGCGGTTCCCCGGGACATTGGGGTTTGCTGGTTCGTGCTGGGCGAGTGCAGTTTGGTACATATGACCGTTTTTCGGCTTCTACGGTCTTCCAGCTGATCCCTCCTCCTCTCTGGGCATATGCGGCAGGAATCTGTGACCTTCGGTGCTCCGGAAGTCGTTGGATTACTCCGGTGAGGAGTGGCCGCTTTAGCCCCCGGACCTCGGTGATTCTTCCCTGCATATGACCAAGAACGGGTGCTGTTTGACCTTTGTCCGGCGCTCGCTGTGGTGTTTCCGCAGGGATATCAAGAGGAAAGTCCGGTGGAGTAGTCGTGCTCTGTGAACGGACGACTCCAGTTGGTTCGACGTCTGCCGCACGGTGGTGAGACAACATTTTTTTATATTCTTTGCATCGCCATGTCAGCCGACGCGTTACGGGGCAGAGAGCAGGTGGCGCTTGGGTTATTTGATGACTCCCTGGCTGGGGCGTCTATTGCTGCAGGGGATCCTGTGACAGCACCAAACACGGGTAACACCTTACGTGACATATACAAAAGACTGGAGAAGACTATGAAGCGTGAGCTTTCGAAGTGGTGGGAGCACTGTTCTTTGAGTAGGTATCTCGAGGTGGGTCGTATACCACGAGGTTTACGAAGAATGTTGGCCCCGTCCTATGAGCAACCTGACCCCAATATGTAGGACGAGTGGGCCCAGTGCAACTTGGATTCATCCCGCAAATTAGTAACAATTTTAGTTAAATATGCGGAAAGCGATCGTGTTCTACTCCAACAACAGGTAGAAACAATTAACACTGAAATTTTGGAGGCAGAGAAAGGATTTGAGGATGAGTCCAAAAAATTAAGAGAGGAAATGACTGTCAGGTTGAATAAAGAGGAAGACATTATCAAAAATAGAAAGGCGTATAAATTTCATCCCGACAAAGTGGACTACCAACAAGGTCGCGTGTTCACATTTTCCAAAAAATATGACGCTATTAAGACAGCTAATATCAGCGCAAATCCTAATGGCAACCCTACAGCCACAGCTGGCACATCAACCATGAACATGCAGTCTTCGGGCTCTGACATCAGTTCTGCTCCTGAAAGTGGCCCTGATACTGACAGTAATAGGAGAGACCCTAAGTTGGGGTTTACAAAAGTTTCCCTCGGCCAGGAGGTAAACTGCCTAAGATAAGACAGGCGGACGACACTGCGCCCAAGACTAACAAATCAACAAGTAAACAAAAGCGCAACCGCAAGCGGCAGCAGCGCGCAAAGCCTGTCGGAGACGAACAACAACAACAAAAAAAGAATTTTTTTTATGCGAAGAAGCGCTGGAACACAGCCAAGTAGTGAGCCCTTCATCGGTAGATCAATTGTCAGTGGATGGCCCAGCAGTTATCAATTTAACATCAACTGCATTAAACAAATCAGACATTGAAATTTTGTCATTAGGCCTCACATACTGTCCAGCCAATAATTTCAGTTACACTCAAACCAGAATTGAGCTTTTCAAGTACATCAGGAAACTCAAGTTGAAAAAACATTTCTTAACACACCCACATACAGCTAATGCTCGCTCTGCATCTCAAAATCCTCCCACCACCGGTGCAACTGTGAATGATGTGGGACTTCTTCAGGATTTGACTGCATTACGTGTGGAAGGCGCAATTTCTACATCACAGGATGTAGTCGAGATCTACAATGCTCCGGGTTTAACAAAATTTAAGCCCAAATCTACTTTCTCACCACTGACTCTTCATGATAACTTGGACATTTTCCATGACCTTGTTGTGGCCGACATTAAAAAATTGCATGTTTCAACCCTCAAATTCAAACATCAAGGAGGGGCCCACAACTCCAAATATTACAATTTGGTCAAAAAAATCCAGGCAGACAATTCTATCATTGTTCGCCAGGCCGATAAAGGTGGCAATGTTGTACTCTGGCCGCGAACACTCTACCTGGAAGAAGCGTATTCACAACTCAATATTGCTTCTTGTTATAAGCGATGTGACCTCGCAGAGATCAAATTGGCACAAAACAACTTGTGTGGTTTATTGTTGGGATGGAAAAGTGTCAGTCTCCTGAGCTTGGATGAATTCAAGTTCTTAAAAAAAGACTTTCCTGTGATGCCGGTACTATACCTAATCCCCAAGGTGCATAAAGATATCAACAAGCCGCCGGGGAGACCTATCATCTCCGCTCGAGATGGTTTATTGGAAAATGTCACAAGATACATTGATTTTTTTCTCCAAGATTTTGTCACAGCATTACCATCATATGTGCAAGACTCGAGTGACTTTTTGAGAAAATTAGAGACATTGGTTTGGGAGCCACACTATTGGTTAATCACGCTTGATGTCTCGTCTTTATACATGAGCATCAAACACCTTGATAGACTAAGAGCTGTTCAATTTTTCTTGGGTAACAGATCAGTGCAATTTCTGGAGCACAACAGAATGCTTACTGCTATGATTGCCTTCTGCTTGTATAACAATTATTTCCAGTTCAACAGCCAATATTTCCAACAAATCAGGGGTGTGGCCATGGTGGCCTGTCTCTCTCCAAGTTATGCCTGTCTGCATATGGGCTATTGGGAGAAGCAGGTTCTCATGGGTACACACGGTCTGATTATGGCAAAGTCAGTAGCCCAGTGGTATCGTTTTATCGACGATATTTTTCTCATATGGCGTGGCACTGAACAGGAGGCAGTTGATTTCATTGCACAATTGAACAGTAACTCATACAATCTGGAATTTACCCACAACATGAGTCAAACATCTACTGATTTCTTAGATGTCAGGGTTTTGATCACCAATAATAAATTAAATACCACATTGTTCTGCAAGCCGACCTTTGGAAATACGGTGCTTCATGCTAAGAGTCACCATCCAGCACATCTGATACGGAGCATCCCTACGGGGAAATGCTTTGTATCAGACGCATTTGTAGCACGGAAGAACAATGTAAAATGGCTCAATTGGACAGTAGAGCTGGTTTGATTGCTAGAGGTTACACTGCAAACACAATTGACACAGCCATCCTCAAGGTGAATTCCATGCCTAGGGAGACAGCCCTAGAACCCAGGAGATCTAAAATTAATGAGACGACTAATTGTGATCAACCTGTTAGATTAGTGCTAACATTTAATCGTCAATTTCAGGCATTATGGAAAATCCTTTCAAGGAACTGGAATCTCATTAAATCTGATCCAGTGATTGGGCACACAATGCCAGTTAGACCTGATATCTCCTATAAGAAGGCTTTCTCCCTCAATGACGCATTGGTCAAATCCAGTCCCGAGGTGGTAACAGTAACTCCCTGGTTCAAGGCCATCAAAGGTTTTAAGAAATGCTTGTCCTGCAAGGCATGCAGGCAGGGTATGAACATGACTGAGTATTTAACCCCTTTTTCTGATGTTCCTCGGCTTATTACCAAGCAGTTAACGTGCAAAACTGAGTTCAGAGTGTATGTGCTGGAGTGTCCGTGGGCCCTGCGTTACGTGGGTAGCACAAAAGGATACTCTAGCACATTAGGGCCATCAACACTGAGGACCCCGCTTATCCAGTGGCACGTCACTTCAAGGAACACCATGGCAAACAGAGCCACTTATTAAAATACTTTGCCATTGATTCGGTTCCTCCTCTTCGCCGAGGTGGCAATCGCGAAGCTATTTTAAGGGCCCTGGAGACCAAGTATATCTTGGATCTCGATACCAAGATATCACATGGGTTAAACACCAGCGTGGACTTCTATACCCATTTATAGATCTAAGACCGGGTTGACTATGGGCATCCATACAAATTATCTCTGTAAAATTGATGTTCTTATTTGGTATGGTCAGTATGTCCAAATTCCCGTTATTGCTGCCACAGACCCCTGTACTGATATATGATTCAAGATAAGTTCTTGATCTTACTCCCATTTTCCATCGAGGGAGGTGTTTTTAACATTTTAAAAAAACGAATTATTTTTTTCCAATCACTCTCACGACACCTTTCACTTCACATATTTTTCTTTTGGGATTAGATATTTCTTGGTTGGTATGGTGACTAGGAATATCTGTTCATCAACAGAATATATTACGTGGTTAAATCAGCTACTGACATGATATGTTGAGACCATTACCCACTTGGGTTATATTGTGAACATTGTTGCAAGGTTAAAATGATGTACTAAATAGGCGAATACATTATGTATGGGGAAAGCGCATATTATTGCGTTCTTACTAGCCGCTATCTCTCCATTGGGGATGTATTTTACCAACATCTGTTCCTTGCAGTTTTACAGCTGGCGTTATTGTATATACAATTAAATTTGTTTTATTAATTACAGCTAGGCCGTTGTATAAATGTAAATCAATTCATTAACAAAATGTTTTTTTTTACTATTGTACATTTCTGGCTTTTAACATGTTGTCACTGTAAATATGTTTTCCATGTTCATTACAACGTAATAGTGCACAACCAATCAGGTTTTCCCTTTTGTTTGCATTTGCACTTTAAATACAGCCTGTCTTACCCCCAGCGTCATGTGACCAAGGCCTCTGAGCAGGCCGAAACTGTATGCTGGTAGCGATGCACTTAAATTAAATAAAAAAATCTTTCCTCACCTAAAGACCTGGGTCAGCTATCGTTTGTATGGATTGGCGGTTCCCCGGGACATTGGGGTTTGCTGGTTCGTGCTGGGCGAGTGCAGTTTGAACAGTTAAAGGATATCGCTGTGCTGAAGGCGTTCTTACCATTTAAGGCTCCTTGTGGGCAGCTGAGGTCCGGGTGCTCCTTTGTACGTTGGGTACTTCGGAGCTGGAATATTTACGCGGCGGCCCATGCCCTGGAAGGAGCATCACCCTGAAAGAATCGGGGGCCATGCAGTCTTGACTACGGGCCGAGAACATGGGACAGCAGCGTATGGATTCTGCACGCATTCCACACAGCGAGGCCCATCTTTTGCCTTGAAAAGTTACCAACTGAACATTAGTGCGACATGAGGCACTACAAGTCCCATAAGTCCCATCTAGGGCTTGCATCTAAGCAGGAAGGGGTGTGGTGCCTCAAGCGCTCCTTCATAACTGCCAAAGCCTCTGAAGAGAAGTGGGGACACTTCGAAACGCATCAGGCATCCAGGGCAGTTTGAACAGTCAAAGGATATCGTTGTGCTGGAGGCGTGCTTACCATTCAAGGCTCCTTGTGTGCAGCTGAGGTCCGGGTGCTCCTTTGTACCTTGGGTACTTCGGAGCTGGAATATTTACGTGGCGGCCCATGCCGCGGAAGGAGCACCACCCTGAAAGAATCGGGGGCCATGAGGTCTTGACTACGGGCCGAGAACAAGGGACAGCAACGTATGGATTCTGCACGCATTCCACACAGCGAGGCCCATCTGTGGGCTTGAAAAGTTACCAACTGAACATTAGCGCGACGTGAGGCACTACAAGTCCCATACGTCCCATCTAGGGCTTGCATCTAAGCAAGAAGGGGTGTGGTGCCTCAAGCGCTCCTTCATAACTGCCAAAGCCTCTGAAGAGAAGTGGGGACACTTCGAAACGCGTCAGGCATCCAGGGCAGTTTGAACAGTCAAAGGATATCGTTGTGCTGGAGGCGTGCTTACCATTCAAGGCTCCTTGTGTGCAGCTGAGGTCCGGGTGCTCCTTTGTACGTTGGGTACTTCGGAGCTGGAATATTTACGCCGTGGCCCATGCCGCGGAAGGAGCACCACCCTGAAAGAATCGGGGGCCATGCGGTCTTGACTACGGGCCGAGAACATGGGACAGCAGCGTATGGATTCTGCATGCATTCCACACAGCGAGGCCCATCTGTTGGCTTGAAAAGTTACCAACTGAACATTCGCGCGACGTGAGGCACTACAAGTCCCATAAGTCCCATCTAGGGCTTGCATCTAAGCAAGAAGGGGTGTGGTGCCTCAAGCGCTCCTTCAGAACTGCCAAAGCCTCTGAAGAGAAGTGGGGACACTTCGAAACGCGTCAGGCATCCAGGGCAGTTTGAACAGTCAAAGGATATCGTTGTGCTGGAGGCGTGCTTACCATTCAAGGCTCCTTGTGTGCAGCTGAGGTCTGGGTGCTCCTTTGTACGTTGGGTACTTCGGAGCTGGAATATTTACGTGGCGGCCCATGCCGCGGAAGGAGCACCACCCTGAAAGAATCGGGGGCCATGCGGTCTTGACTACGGGCCGAGAACATGGGACAGCAGCGTATGGATTCTGCACGCATTCCCCACAGCGAGGCCCATCTGTGGGCTTGAAAAGTTACCAACTGAACATTAGCGCGACGTGAGGCACTACAAGTCCAATAAGTCCCATCTAGGGCTTGCATCTAAGCAAGAAGGGGTGTGGTGCCTCAAGCGCTCCTTCATAACTGCCAAAGCCTCTGAAGAGAAGTGGGGACACTTCGAAACGCGTCAGGCATCCAGGACAGTTTGAACAGTCAAAGGATATCGTTGTGCTGGAGGCGTGCTTACCATAAAAGGCTCCTTGTGTGCAGCTGAGGTCCGGGTGCTCCTTTGTACGTTGGGTACTTCGGAGCTGGAATATTTACGCGGCGGCCCATGCCACGGAAGGAGCACCACCCTGAAAGAATCGGGGCCATGCGGTCTTGACTACGGGCCGAGAACATGGGACAGCAGCGTATGGATTCTGCACCCATTCTACACAGCGAGGCCCGTCTGTGGCTTGAAAAGTTACCAACTGAACATTAGCGCGACGTGAGGCACTACAAGTCCCATAAGTCCCATCTAGGGCTTGCATCTAAGCAAGAAGGGGTGTGGTGCCTCAAGCGCTCCTTCATAACTGCCAAAGCCTCTGAAGAGAAGTGGGGACACTTCGAAACGCGTCAGGCATCCAGGGCAGTTTGACCAGTCAAAGGATATTGTTGTGCTGGAGGCGTGCTTACCATTCAAGGCTCCTTGTGTGCAGCTGAGGTCCGGGTGCTCTTTTGTACGTTGGGTACTTCGGAGCTGGAATATTTACGCGGCGGCCGATGCCGTGGTAGGAGCACCACCCTGAAAGAATCGGGGGCCATGAGGTCTTGACTACGGGCTGAGAACATGGGACAGCAGCGTATGGATTCTGCACGCATCCCACAAAGCGAGGCCCATCTGTGGGCTTGAAAAATTACCAACTGAACATTAGCTCGACGTGAGGCACTACAAGTCCCATAAGTCCCATCTAGGGCTTGCATCTAAGCAAGAAGGGGTGTGGTACCTCAAGCACTCCTTCATAACTGCCAAAGCCTCTGAAGAGAAGTGGGGACACTTCAAAACGCGTCAGGCATCCAGGGCAGTTTGAACAGTCAAAGGATATCGTTGTGCTGGAGGCGTGCTTACCATTCAAGGCTCCTTTTGGGCAGCTGAGGACCGGGTGCTCCTTTGTACGTTGGGTACTTCGGAGCTGGAATATTTATGCGGCGGCCCATGCCGCGGAAGGAGCACCACCCTGAAAGAATCGGGGGCCATGGGATCTTGACTACAGGCCGAGAACATGGGACAGCAGCGTATGGATTCTGCACGCATTCCACACAGCGAGGCCCATCTGTGGGCTTGAAAAGTTACCAACTGAACATTAGCGCAAAGTGAGGCACTACAAGTCCCATAAGTCCCATCTAGGGCTTGCATCTAAGCAAGAAGGGGTGTGGTACCTCAAGCACTCCTTCATAACTGCCAAAACCTCTGAAGAGAAGTGGGGACACTTCGAAACGCGTCAGGCATCCAGGGAAGTTTGAACAGTCACAGGATATTGTTGTGCTGGAGGCGTGCTTACCATTCAAGGCTCCTTGTGTGCAGCTGAGGTCCGGGTGCTCCTTTGTACGTTGGGTACTTCGGAGCTGGAATATTTACGCGGCGGCCCATGCCGCGGAAGGAGCACCACCCTGAAAGAATCGGGGGCCATGCGGTCTTGACTACGGGCAGAGAACATGGGACAGCAGCGTATGGATTCTGCACGCATTCCACACAGCGAGGCCCATCTGTGGGCTTGAAAAGTTACCAACTGAACATTCGCGCGACATGAGGCACTACAAGTCCCATAATTTCAATCTAGGGCTTGCATCTAAGCAAGAAGGTGTGTGGTGCCTCAAGCGCTCCTTCATAACTGCCAAAGCCTCTGAAGAGAAGTGGGGACACTTCAAAACGCGTCAGGCATCCAGGGCAGTTTGAACAGTCAAAGGATATCGTTGTGCTGGAAGCGTGCTTACCATTCAAGACTCCTTGTGTGCAGCTGAGGTCCGGGTGCTCCTTTGTACGTTGGGTACTTCGGAGCTGGAATATTTACGCGGTGGCCCATGCCGCGGAAGGAGCACCACCCTGAAAGAATCGGGGGCCATGCGGTCTCGACTACGGGCCGAGAACATGGGACAGCAGCATATGGATTCTGCACGTATTCCACACAGCGAGGCCCATCTGTGGGCTTGAAAAGTTACCAACTGAGCATTAGCGCGACTTGAGGCACTACAAGTCCCATAAGTCCCATCTAGGGCTTGCATCTAAGCAAGAAGGGGTGTGGTGCCTCAAGGGCTCCTTCATAACTGCCAAAGCCCTCTGAAGAGAAGTGGGGACACTTCGAAATGCATCAGGCATCCAGGGCAGTTTGAACAGTCAAAGGATATCGTTGTGCTGGAGGCGTGCTTACCATTCAAGGCTCCTTGTGTGCAGCTGAGGTCCGGGTGCTCCTTTGTACGTTGGGTACTTCAGAGCTGGAATATATATATATATATATATATATATATATATATCACAATAGCGCAGGAACCCTTTTGGAATCAGCTACTCAGCCACACACGAACTCAGTGTTGAACTCCTTTATTTCCAAAACCTTGCTCCAGCACCTTATGACATTTGGCCACTGACGATGAGAGCTTTCTGCTCTTGAAATGCATATGGCAGTTTACCTAGCTGAAGAGCGTCACCTTTGAAACCCTGCTGGCAAGGTTTTGGAAATAAAGGAGTTCAACACTGAGTTCGTGTGTGGCTGATTCCAAAAGGGTTCCTGCGCTATTGTGGTATTTAAGACGGCCGTCCCGGTCGTGGAATCAGCCCGCTGCTGAGGCGGAGCCAGCCCTCTCAACTCGGGAGGACAATGGGGACACGATCATTGGGGGGCTCTGCAGGGGTAGCCCCTGTAACACTCCTTCCCTCCTAATCTATAAAGCAAAGCAGGCAGACGAGGGAGATTTGCCTTCATACCCACTGGGGTTTATATTTGCATCCATTTTGCTGTGAGCACCCTACCTGACAAACGAGGACTTCAGATCCCAGAAACGCCAGTGATTGTAGACGCCCAGCAGGGCGGGGACTGAGTGCATATGGGGAGTGCTCCAGCACCTGATGACATTTGGCCACTGACGAAGAGTTTTCTGCTCTTGAAATGCATATGGCAGTTTACCTAGCCGAAGAGCGTCACCTTTGAAACCCTGCTAGCAAGGTTTTGGAAATAAAGGAGTTCAACACTGAGTTCGTGTGTGGCTGACTCCAAAAGGGTTCCTGCGCTATTGTGGTGTGTATATATATATATATATATATATACATACATATATATACATACATATATATACATATATATATTCACAGAAAAAACTAAAGGTTTCACATCAGTTATAGTTAGGATTTAGCAGTTACAAAACCTATCAAATTCACTGAAAAAACCATAGGTTTCATACCAGTTATAGTTAGGAATTAGCATTTAAAAAACCTATCAAATTCACGAAAAAAACCATAGGTTTCACACCAGTTATAGTTACCTGGAAATTTTACTGACATAAAACCATTGAAATTCCCACGTTATAGTTAGTTGGACTCACTATAACTTGCGCGTGTAATGCACTGCTGATGACATCACATATTACATCACTCATGACATGGTCAGTGACATCACTCATGACATCACTGATGACACCATCCAGTGAATGTGTGCCTTTCTGAAAAATAAACATGTTTTATATATGTATATGTAAAGGTCGATGGAAGATTACATTTTTAAATAAGTGTCTTAATGGATGTTTTTAAAAAAAAAATTGATTGGTTAACTGGCTTATTAAGTGTATCATAGTAAATACATATATTAGCGAGTATTGTTTAAATATTTAAATGTTTGTATCAGTGTTTCACTTTGTGTATAAGTGGCTGCATGGGTTGGTGAGTAGCTACATGTGTGTGTATATGGGTTATTAGATGTTTTTTTTAGTATCAGTATGAGTGTCTAAGATTTGGTGGGGGTGTTACTTAGCACATAGATGCATCAATAACTGACTCACTGTTTGTATGTGTTTTGAAGACAGCATATGTGCCGGACTGTATGGGTGAATGAGTGTGTATATGTATGTGTTAGTAAGTGAATGACTGTCATACTATTGTCTTTATCAGTAACTACATATGTTTTAATCTAGTATATGTGATTATTGATGTATATAAGTGAGTATATGTGAGAGTGAGATATTGAAAGAGTTCCTGTTTAAATAATTAGGTGTTTCTATAAGTGATTGTTTAAGAGAGTAAGTATGTATAAGTTTCCTTAGAAGTAAGGTGGTAGCATATGTATAGCTGTATATGCAAATAAATGGATGTTCAATAGTTTGTTTGCATGTGTGAGCATGTGTGTGAGCAACTTTTGGAAGACTGTCGGTGTGTTAACGGATGTATAGGTGTCTCACTACATATGATGAGTGAGTATATGTATGAGTGACTATATAGAAATGTTGGTGAATGAGTGGATGTGTATATAAATGGTGGAATTACTGAATTGGTTGTTGTAACTGGTATAGGTATGTCCACTTTTTTTTTAAATGTTAGTTTTTATTTTTCAATATGTATTTCAAGGGTTACTTTACAGTGAAAGGAGGTCAGTCTCTCTGTCACAAGGATGGTGTCATCAGTGATGTCATGAGTGATGTCACTGACCATGTCATGAGTGATGTAATATGTGATGTCATCAGCAGTGCATTACACACGCAAGTTATAGTGAGTCCAACTAACTATAACATGGGAATTTCAATGGCTTAATGTCAGTAAAATTTCCAGGTAACTATAACTGGTGTGAAACCTATGGTTTTTTCAGTGAATTTGATAGGTTTTTTAACTGCTAATTCCTAACTATAACTGATGTGAAACCTTTGTTTTTTTCTGTGAATTTCATAGGTTTTTTAACTGCTAATTCCTAACTTTTTATAGGGCTTCATACCTTTGTATTTTTTAGTGAATTTCTACGGTTATTTTTTCGCAAATGTCTATAGCTGAGAAAGGTATGTTTTTCTAAAAATGAACCCTATATTGTATATTAATATAATATATATTTTTTTAAAGTATATTCATTTTTTTTTATATTTCACTCTGGAGCGCTCCCGGTGCGCGTACCGGTGAGCACCCCGGTGCGCGTACCGGGGCGCGTTCCGTCAGCGCACTTAAAAATAAAAATAAAAAAAAAATAATGAAGGAGAGAGCATGAGGAATGGGGACAAAGAGAGTGGTGTAAAGAGAAAGAGAGCTAGAGGGAGAAAGACAGAGAGACTGTGTAATAGATAGTAAAACAGAGAAAAGGTGTAAGAGGAAGTAACTGAGAAAAGGAAAATGAATAAGGGAGCAAAAACAGAGAAGAAAGAGGAAGAAAACTAAAGCAGAGGTTCTGGGAGAATGTGAATGGGTGATGAAAATAAAAGGAAGGAGAGTTAAGAATATAGAATGACAGGTAGTGACGGAACCAGACAAAAGGAACAGTAGTGACGGAGGGAAAGAAAATATCAGTGAGTGTAAGTAAAGAGGAGTGAAAGAGGGTGGATAAAAGTGAATAAGGGTAAGACATGGGGAGTGAAAGAGAGTAAGAAGAGAGAGAGTAAAGGAAGGAGTGTCAGAAAGGGACTAAGTGAACCAGTAAAAAAGGTAAGTGAAGGAGTGTGGATGAGCAGGGGCACTGTAAGAAGTTGAATGTGGTAGGAAAGTAAGGAAAAAAGAAGTAAACATGGAGGATAAGAATAAGTGAGGGAAGCAGAGTAAGGAAACAGGGGTGAGGTAGGGTGAAAGAAAAGTAGTGAGGTTAAAGCAAAGGGTGATGACAAACTATATTTTGTAGACACACTTACCATATAATTAATGAAAACTTACTTGTATCTGTGAAAGACAAAAGAAAAAACAAGTTATAATTAGTAAAATATATATTTTAAAATAGAAGAAACAGGTTAAGAGGTAAAAAATCTAAAAAAGTTTACTAAGAAATAGTGAAGGATAAAAAAACAGAAATAAAGTAATGTAGAAAGAGAAAAAAGAGGGAAAAAGAAATAGAAAGAGAACAAATTACTGAAGATAAGTAAGATACTAAAAGAATGCGAGATACCAAAACGAAATCAGGAAAGATAAGAAAGTAAAAGGAAAATAAGTGAAAAGGAGAGGAGTCTAAATAAGGAACTATTAATAAGAAAGAGGAATAGAAAATGACTGAGAGTGAGTGAAGGGGACTCACAGAGTGAAGGGATGAAGGGAATGAGGATAATATAGAACAATGGAGGAAAAAGGAGTGAGAGAGTAAGTACACAGAAAAACAAAGGGAAGGACTGAGTGAACTGCAGTACAATGAGTGAGAAAGGAAAAAGAGTAAAGGAGAAAAAGAAAGAATGAGAGGGGAAGAAAACTAAAGCAGTGGTACTGAGAGAATGTGAGAAAGAGAAAAAGTGGTGGAAGGGAGAGAGGAAATGCAGACAGTTCAAATTGGATTGAGGAGTTGTGAATGAAGTGGAGTAAAGGAACAGCGATGAAACAAAGGCAGTGTAAATGAGTAAAGAGAGCTAAATAAGGGTGGAAAAAGGAAAATGAGTGTGAGACAATGGGAATACAATATAAATTACACAATGCAAACCATAGAATAACTTCTACAATATGTTACATTGTTTATTTTTGCTGTTCTGAGAATATATTGAATTTCACTTAAATTAGTGAGTTCAAACTCTTCATCATATAACAGCGGGGAAAAAAAAACATAAAACTTACAACTCATATATGTACACTAATCTTTGATTCACTTACTTTTCCGTGAGGCCAAATAGAAGATAGTGAAGGTCCTTTTGGTGGAAAAAAAGTCTGCTGTGCTCTATAACTTCCATTTCATCGACTTCCTATGAAAAAAGATCTAAGAACATCATACCTTACACTTTCCTTACGGCCAAATCGTGTCAGATATATGAGTATTTTTTACTATGAGATCCATTTACAGTACCTATATGAGATAAATAATTTTAAACATTAGATTAACTAACTAACTTTTATTAACTATTCCCGTCTTCAAAGGCCAATTCCCTTTACTAAAACTTTGGTTTTAAAAACACTAGATAAGAATTTTTAAAGTCATAAGGCAAATGTTGTTTATAAGTCAAATGAGAATCATTGCAGTAACTCCAACCTTTTTTACATTTTAAGTAGCATGTATAATGTCCTGATGTTGTCGAAGGACCGTCATGATAAATAATAGCTTCAGTTGTAAAGGTTCTTCCTGAAATTGATAACTCAGAAGCCACAAAATTTTTGATACAGGTTGTCAATTTAGTTCCATCAGGTCTACATCGTTGGAAAACTAAAATGATATACTGACCATAACTTTGTATAAATAATGTGGATAGCATTGGACACTTACATTGGGTACACACCATATTATGATCTGCTGCTTTAACTAGATTTTTAAATGATACGGATTTACAGTCTGGTAAAGTCAAATATATAAATCTTTAAGAACTACAATTGTGGCAGTCATGCTGCCATTGATAAGAAAGGCTGAAAAGATTATCTACATCTACACCTTCATCTTCCAAAACACCAAACATATACATTAAAAATTCCTGACAATCCTGCTGAATGTTCTGTGAAAATTTATCTTGACCAGAACACATATCTAAAATATTTCGAATTTCTGTTACACTTTCTATTTTTGCTCTATCACTGCTACATTTCTCAAACACAGAATTCAATAAACCACACAATCTTCGATCCTGATTTTCAACAATCTGTTCTTGTAAAGTTTGAAGAAAAAAAACAACATTAACCACTACATTAGCATAGCAGTTGACACCAGAACTATTTTCAAACTGAAATCCAACAACATTTTCATCACAATCCTTTTTCTTTCTGTTTTGAATTACAGTTTCATCTACTTTTTGTCTTTTTGCTACTACCTCACTGCAATTATCCTCATTTCTTCTTTTTCGGCCTACCACACGTTTTTCAAACAGAGGATATTGAGGCAAATGTGGAGCATACTCTCTTCTTAACCTATTGTATTCTTTGACACAATCTAGATCTGCACAAATCTTTGTCTCATCACACTCAATCAAGTACAATCCTGATAAAGTTCTGACTCGGGATAATGCCACATATGCCATACCCTCTTTAAACACAGATCTTCCAATGTTCACCAAAGCACTATCTACACTTAAACCTTGAGATTTATGAAGTGTTACTGCATATGCCAGACAAACAGGAAACTGTTTTCGGCGAACATATAAGTCTTTTAGAAGTAAAAATCTAGCAGAACAACAACTGATTTGTTGTACTTGCTCAATACCATCAAATTTTATTTTTAAAAATTCAATTCCATCTCTATTTCTATAATTCACAAAATCAACAACATAACCCATTGCTCCATTTACCAGACCTCTTTCAACATTTAAATTCCTTCTCAAAATGATACGACAATTTAAACACACATTCAGAGTCTTTTCAAAACCAGCTGTTTTAGAAATTATTTTCTCTAATGAATCCAATTTTGTTTTCAAATTTTCTGACAAAACAATTGTTGCACCCATATGCTCTATTTTATCTATTGTTTCCAGTTTCACAATCTCTTCATTTTCTAACTTTAACATTTTGTTGATGAAGATTGAACATTCTTGCAGAGTTGGCATCAAACATATCCCAGATTTCTTCTCAGTCATTTTTTTTAAAATATTCTCTGGCAGAATGTTTTCATTTGGATACAAATTTGAAATTAATCGAGCATGTAAAGCTTCTTTCCCAAGCTCGCTTACTTTTCCATTTCTTACATCTTGTAGAATATTTTTATAATCTTCATCCTTTGCCTGTCGCATATTTTGAAGCAGTTCAGCATATTTAAAATGTAACCATATATTAACGTTTCCAATGCTTCCAAGGGACTTCCTGGTATCTTCATGCGTGAGCATTTTAAACACTGGTTGTCCTTTTACTGGAGTCAACTGCAATAGATCTCCAAAAACAATAATGTGTTTTCCTCCAAATAACACATCATACTCTGTTCTAAGAATTTCTTGCATTCTTAAATGCACAAAAGCAAGCATTAGATTTGAGACCATGCTTACTTCATCAATGATAAAAAGGTTTCATTTTCTTCAAGACTCTTGAAACTTCAGAACACGCATCTCCAGATAACTTGTTGTAATGCAATTTATTATCATGCTCAACTGGCAGCATCAGTAAACGATGTAGAGTAATCCCTTTAATGTTATGTGCTGCCAGACCAGTTGGAGCAGTTACAACACAAGACAGCGGTGAATCAGTCCTTTTCTGCATATAAGTTGAAATGGCTTTAATCAGAAAACTTTTTCCTGTTCCCGCTTCTCCACTTACGTACAGTCGGACAGGCTCAAATGATGTACATGAGCACTCTTTTTTCTCATGTCTGAATCCATGTTCAATCTGTTCTGTGACTTCGTCATATATATTTTTCTGCTCAACGTTTAGTTGCTTTATCAAATCTTCTAAGTTAACTCCATCCTCTTGAGCTTGTTCCATAGCTCTTTCCACCTCATCCATGGCAGTTGCAGCTTCATTTTGGATAATTGGTCCTCCTAGTGGATCCTGACTTAATGAAGTAGAACTCTGACTGTCTTGAGAACTGCCTCTAGCAATCTCTTCAGCAATTGTGGTTTCTCGCTCTTTTCTTCGTTCAACATTTGCATATAATTTGCAGATAATTTGAAAAAACAGGACATTCTATGGTATCCTTAGTTGCATTAAAAGAGTCTTCATAACACAGACAATCTCCAAGTAGTTCCTCTTCTGTACGCCATGGCTTAAAGAGTTGCAAAAGAGCTAAATAGTAAAATTCTCTTTTGTCTGGAGCTTCGCAACTCATTTTTCGATGATTAATCAAATGTCCTTTTCTCTGCTTCATTAGACATCCTTCATACCTAATGACAGCATATTTTCCATTATTGATATCTTCTGTGATGTTCCTCTTATAACTGTAGTTTTGCGGAACTTCATACAAACAAGTGTTCTCAAGGTGAGTACTTCTATTTGGATAGCATGTATCCAACATATTTGTCTTCAAAATATCTGTACTGTTTAGTTCTTTCTCCGCCAAATATTCAATTTCTTGTACAGATTTCAAAACTTGGTTTCGTGTTGCAGCAAGCCCTAGACTCACCGAATGATTGTTCTTGATTTGGCATAGAGACTTGCTGATGATAACCGATCAGAACATTCATATGCTCCAATTGCTTGATGCGACAACATCTTCAGACTGAAACTGTATAATTTCTTGCTTAGACTCTTTTCATGTAAAATGTCCTCCCACATTTCCTTCAGTTCTGTCTTTTCTTTTTTTGTGATGTAACATGTCACATATCGAGCCACAGCAATAAAGTTGTCAGCAACGATCTGAATATCCATGTTAGCATTCCACATTGACAAAATCACTGGGTTGTAGTCGTTGATGTACTTGGACTCTTCGTTTCTTTTTAAATTAAATGTATTTTTGGGAGATTTCCTCGTCACAGTATGTCGTAGAGATGACATCAAATTATTTACTCTTCCCTTAGAAATCACTGGTCGTGGAAACGCAAAACGACATTTCGTGTAATACTTTTCCTCATTTTTAAATTTTCGATGACAGTACTTTCCACAACGATGAGATTGAAAACGTAAAACTTGTTGCCTTAATCTGTTTTCTTCAGTAGTTTTTGGAACAGCACATGTTGAATACTGTTCAATGAAACTCATCACTGTTTCATCCGAATCTAATCCAAATTTGGGTGCATCTTTAATCCATAGAAGCATATGTATATGAGGAGCACCTCTCGCTTGATATTCCTTCCTCCAAAAGAAATCCAAAACCTCTCCAAGGGGAGGATTTTATTTGTTGGTAATAAAAGACATCATAGCTTCAAATCTATGATTAAAATATCTGCAAACATTTACTGGATCCAAAGAACACAGTTCTCCAGGTGTTTTCAATTCTATATTTTGTATGTTTCCATTTGCCTCTCGTAGGAATTGAAGTAAGTCGTCCCAAGCATACTCAGCACAGCTAAGAGTGAGGAACCATGTAGGAGTTCCTAAGTTTCTGAGCATACATTTCAATTCCCCATGACGACGGAACCAATACTCATTTGTTCCACGCTGACATGCCATGAGATTGATTAGCTGAGATTCCAAAATACTGTCTTGCAGATTGACTTTCTCCATAAAGTCCCTCGCCGAAACATTTTGCAGATGAGCTCCACTTTTCAATATATGATTAACTGCATAAGAAAGCCCAGACAAATCACTTTCATACAGTAGATGAAACAAATACGGAATGCATTGCCGAAACCTTGGATCTTCAGCATATAATCTTAAAGTCCGGTATTCTGCTGCAGGAATTTGAACTGGTCGATCGTCATATCGTCCACCACGACCTGTTGGAAATAACTGTGGAAAACAACGAGCTTCCAAACTTTCTTCCCATACACTAATGAGACTTCCTTTTGCTGCTTTCATTTGGAACAAGTCAATTGCATTCCCCATTACTTCTTTGGAATGCAAAGGATGAACAGTATAATGTTCATATATTTCTTCACTTCTAGACACATCAACTTTTTCAATTTGGCCAACTGAACAATCACTGTCTTCTTCTGTAGCTGTTTCCTCTGCTCCAACACTTACATCTTTATAGTACTCATTGTTTTTGACCAAATAGAACGTTGCCTTTTTGATTTTCCTAACATCCACTAAATCTTGCCTGATTTTCTTACTCTTTGTCGGAACCCCATTAACTAGAATAACCAGAGGATCCTCTTCTACTCTTTCTACACCAATTGTAACAATATTTTCTTTTACATCTAGAGGCAAATAAACAACTCTTCCCTTTAATCCTCTTTGTAAATCTGTAGGAGGTAATTTTCCTATCTTAGGCTCCATTCGAACAATAGTTTGAAAAGGATGGACACATTAAATCAAAATTGATTCATAAGTATTTAAATCCATCAATTCAGAAGGAATATCTATCAACTGAAGATTATTATGAGCAGCTCTAGCAGGCATTCTATTTTCATTTAATTTTTTCAAACAATAATTACAAATACGCTGATCAAAACTCAAATCAAAAGAATTCTCCACCAACAAATAACTTACAAAATCCTGCCATTCACTATTATTTTCCAATTCACATTTTGCATATAAATCAACTAACCTAGTCTGAATCTTATAATGAGTCCTTCGACAACACACACAAGTTAAATTAGGCCTTTCACTTGATTTCACCTTAAACTTGATAATTTCCTCGTCAAACTTTTCTGTACTTGAAATCTGTACAATGTCTTCCACATTACCATCCATTACTATATCCATTTCTACACTATCCTCTTTGTTCCCAAAATAACAAAACTCAATTTCTTCACAAATAGTCTTCAAATCCACTTCAGATCCATGCAAAAGAGCACTGTTTAACTGTTTAAGCTTAAGTGCTGGACTTTTTGCATAATACAACCTTCTCACTAATTTCCTCACCTTATTATGATGCACTGCTAACATCCTAAAATGATGAAAAACACTCTGACATACTTTTCTAGAAAGACAAGCCAGTGAATGCCCATGCAAACCTGTGCTTTCTCTCACTCTGCAAGGATCTAACTCTTGCAAGATCTTCAATTTTTGTTTTATATTTTTCTTACTATATGTACGTAAGAAATTTTGAAGCAAATCGATTGAATCCTGTCGCACACTACAAATACTACTGCACTTCCATGTGCACACTGGACCCTTAGTACATCTCCCTAAAACTTCATCACTTAACACCTCTTCTGCATCTCTAGACACAAGTTTCTCTTTTTCCATCACACAACCATCTTTCACCTCTTATGCTCGACCATTGCGAAACATTCGTCTACGAATGTCCCTACATTGATTTAACCTTCTATTGCTATCCATAGTTTTATCTCCTGCTCCAATAGAGACATTTTTTGAGGGCCTCTCCTTCCTTTTTAGATTTTTTCTCTGCTTCTGGATCTTCTTATTACCATTAACATTACTTTTTGATCTACATAAATTGTGAAGAAAAGACTTAATTGTCTTACCAGGAGCTTTTCTGGTGTTTTTTGAAGTACTTGTTGTAGAGGATTCTTTTATTTCCTTTGATGATTTTGTTTGTTTACGTATGGTATTTTTTCTATTCCTTTGCCTTGATGGCATTTTTGCTTGCTTTTAAAATGTTGATTTCAATCTGTGGTTCTGAAAAAAATAACACATTAAAGACCACTATTAGCAAACAACAAAGTAATGACAAAAAGAAAACAATATAAACACTAATTTGCAACATATTAACCCCTTCCATGCTCATGACGAGCTCAGCTCGTCATGATTGCCGGTTGAGCTGTGCTGATGACGAGCTGAGCTCGTCATGAAACAATGGGAATCATCCATGATCAGCACAAGAGGGGAAAACACCTAGCAGCCAAGGTGTTAAAGTTTATACCACAGCAACTCAGGGCCTTATTTATGAAGGCCTTGCGCCACCAGTGCGTCCCATGTTAAAAGAGACGCACCGGTGCCACAAGGCAGTCATAAATAAGGGCCAAATGAAAATACCATTGATTTCCCCTTAAAATCGTTTTTTGAATAACATTTAAGAAACACTGCGCAGAACCTATGTACAACCACTCAATATCAATTTTAAAACCTCACTGTTTCCCAAAATACAAATCCTCTATCTTGCAAATGTTCATAGCAAGTATTATCAAAAAGCAAAAAACAAACCAACAGCAAACAAACTCAGGGCCTTATTTATGAAGGCCTTGCGCCACAAGAGCGTCAATTATTTCCCATGTTTAAAGTGATGCACCGGCTGCACAAGGCAATCATAAATAAGGGCCAAATGAAAATACCATTGATTTGCACCCAAAATCGTTTTTGGAATAACATTTTAGAAACACAGCAAAGATCCTATGTACAAGCACTCAATTTCACTACTGAACCCTCACTATTTCACAAAATACAAATCCTCTATCTTGCAAATGTTGATATCAAGCATTATCAAAAAGCAAGACACAAACCAACAACAAAAAAATTCAGGGCCTTATTTATGAAGGCCTTGCGCCACAAGAGCGTCACTTATTTCCCATGTTTAAAGTGATGCACCGGCTGCACAAGGCAATCATAAATAAGGGCCAAATGAAAATACCATTGATTTGCACCCAAAATCGTTTTTTGAATAACATTTTAGAAACACTGCGCAGAACCTATGTACAACCACTCAATATCACTTTTGAAACGTCACTGTTTCCCAAAATAGAAATCCTCTATCTTGCAAATGTTCATAATAAGTATTATCAAAAAGCAAGACACAAACCAACAAAAAAAAAATCAGGGCCTTATTTATGAAGGCCTTGCGCCACAAGAGTGTCACTTATTTCCCATGTTTAAAGTGATGCACCGGCTGCACAAGGTAATCATAAATAAGGGCCAAATGAAAATACCATTGATTTGCACCCAAAATCGTTTTTTGAATAACATTTTAGAAACACTGCGCAGAACCTATGTACAACCACTCAATATCACTTTTGAAACCTCACTGTTTGACCAAAATACAAATCCTCTATCTTGCAAATGTTCATAATAAGTATTATCAAAAAGCAAGACACAAACCAACAACAAAAAAATCAGGGCCTTATTTATGAAGGCCTTGCGCCACAAGAGCGTCA
This sequence comes from Lissotriton vulgaris, assembly GCF_964263255.1. Taxonomy (NCBI): domain Eukaryota; kingdom Metazoa; phylum Chordata; class Amphibia; order Caudata; family Salamandridae; genus Lissotriton; species Lissotriton vulgaris. The sequence goes on from NC_141697.1 coordinate 657,794,196, forward strand.
CTTATTTCCCATGTTTAAAGTGATGCACCGGCTGCACAAGGCAATCATAAATAAGGGCCAAATGAAAATACCATTGATTTGCACCCAAAATCGTTTTTTGAATAACATTTTAGAAACACTGCGCAGAACCTATGTACAACCACTCAATATCACTTTTGAAACCTCTTTGTTTCCCAAAATACAAATCCTCTATCTTGCAAATGTTCATAATAAGAATTATCAAAAAGCAAAAAACAAATCAACAGCCAACAAACTCAGGGCCTTATTTATGAAGGCCTTGCGCCACAAGAGTGTCACTTATTTCCCATGTTTAAAGTGATGCACCGGCTGCACAAGGCAATCATAAGTAAGGGCCAAATTAAAATACCATTGATTTGCACGCAAAATCGTTTTTGGAATAATATTTTAGAAACACAGCAAAGATCCTATGTACAAGCACTCAATTTCACTACTGAACCCTCACTATTTCACAAAATACAAATCCTCTATCTTGCAAATGTTGATAAGCATTATCAAAAAGCAAGACACAAACCAACAACAAAAAAACCCAGGACCTTATTTATGAAGGCCTTGCGCCAAGAGTGCGTCCAATGTTAAAAGAGACGCACTGGTGCCACAAGGCAATCATAAATATGGGCTAAATATAAATACCATTGATTTTCCCCCAAATCGTTTTTTGAATAACATTTAAGAAACACTGCGCAGAACCTATGTACAACCACTCAATATCACTTTTGAAACCTCACTGCTTCCAAAAATACAAATCCTCTATTTTGCAAATGTTCATAGCAAGTATTATCAAAAAGCAAGACACAAACCAACAACAAAAAAATTCAGGGCCTTATTTATGAAGGCCTTGCGCCACAAGAGCGTCACTTATTTCCCATGTTTAAAGTGATGCACCGGCTGCACAAGGCAATCATAAATTTCGGGACAAATGAAAATACCATTGATTTGCAACCAAAATCGTTTCTTGAATAACATTTTAGAAACACTGCGCAGAACCTATGTACAACCACTCAATATCACTTTTGAAACATCACTGTTTCCCAAAATACAAATCCTCTATCTTGCAAATGTTGATATCAAGCATTATCAAAAAGCAAAAAAGAAACCAACAGCAAACAAACTCAGAGCCTTATTTATGAAGGCCTTGCGCCACAAGAGTGTCACTTATTTCCCATGTTTAAAGTAAAGCATCGGCTGCACAAGGCAATCATAAATAAGGGCCAAATGAAAATACCATTGATTTGCACCCAAAATCGTTTTTTGAATAACATTTTAGAAACACTGCGCAGAACCTATGTACAACCACTCAATATCACTTTTGAAACGTCACTGTTTCCCAAAATAGAAATCCTCTATCTTGCAAATGTTCATAATAAGTATTATCAAAAAGCAAGACACAAACCAACAAAAAAAAAAATCAGGGCCTTATTTATGAAGGCCTTGCGCCACAAGAGCGTCACTTATTTCCCATGTCTAAAGTGATGCACCGGCTGCACAAGGCAATCATAAATAAGGGCCAAATGAAAATACCATTGATTTGCACCCAAAATCGTTTTTTGAATAACATTTAGAAACACTTGGCAGAACCTATGTACAACCACTCAATATCACTTTTGAAACCTCACTGTTTCCCAAAATACAAATCCACTATCTAGCAAATGTTCATAATAAGTATTATCAAAAAGCAAAAAACAAATCAACAGCCAACAAACTCAGGGCCTTATTTATGAAGGCCTTGCGCCACAAGAGCGTCACTTATTTCCCATGTTTAAAGTGATGCACCGGCTGCACAAGGCAATCATAAATAAGGGCCAAATGAAAAGACCATTCATTTGCACCCAAAATCGTTTTTTGAATAACATTTTAGAAACACAACACAGGACATATGTACAAGCATTCAATTTCACTACTGAAACTTAACTATCTGCTTCCAAATATTTTCCATAGAGCAAACAAGTCTCTATCTAAATTAAAAAATCATTACTTACCAGTACAAATGCTTTGGGAGATTGAAAATAGTGTCAGACACACACACCAATTTTTCTTCAGCAGAGCAAAAGGTGTGCACTCAATACACTGAAACCAAGACTGGCATAGAAAATCTCTAACTTTACACACATATGCCTTATTTCAACCAATCAAAAGTCTTCCCTCACTATTTTCAAACCAACACCCTTCCCCCTCTCAGACCTTTCTATCTGTTACCATAGCAACTCCCTCCTAACTGAACTCTCAGGTTCAAAAGTTTATTCTACAATGTTGCAAATTAAGTCAGCAAGGATGTTTGACCTCTCAATACACCAGCTTATCCAGGGCATTATTACTTTTAGTGACTTTTTCTTAACCATTCAAATTGCTTCTTACACACAACACAACCATGCACCCTAACTTTCTGTTTTCAACTAACTGAATCGACCAATCATTGCTTGTGATTCAACAGCAGGGAAACTCCACAATTATTTTTTTGTAAACTCCTACTGTTCCAACTGCCATTTCATTCCCACACTGCATCTGACTGCACCTGAACCTTCTCACATCATGTATTCTGTATGGATTATTGGACATAGCTACATCCACTGGGCTCAAAGGTATGCAGCAAGCAGAAATTATCACAACCTTGATTTATCAAATGTGGAAATCAAGTGGATTGGCCAGAGAGGATTGAGATGTCATCAATTGATACCATTGGTGAAAACCTTTTTGCATCTGCCAAACCCTGACCTCTTAATAGTGCACTGTGGTAGAAATGATTTGGGCACTATGACTGGGGTTGGTCTGGAAATGCTTTTAAAGAACACCTTTGATCAATTGAGACACAAAATGGCGGCCGCTCCGGACTGTTTAGAATGTTTGCAGACACCCGAGAGCCAATCAGCTTTCCGTACGCAAGTCGCGTGGCACGCCCGGTACGCCCCCCGGTGTGCGTACCGGGGCGCTGCCATAGATATATATATTTTTTAGAACCTAAATTACTCAAAATCCACTGGAGCACATATCTTGAGACATAGCAAACACAAAGGCACATCGGGCTACCAGTCCCTACAATTTTGCCAGGTTTGGTGGAAGTCCATTCAGCCGTTCGGGCTAAAAGTGAGGTCGACCGCCCCATGGAAATTAACATGGGGAAAACGCGTTTTGGGACCCCCCTTTTATCTCGGCTCCCGCTTGGCGAATCCCCTCCAAACTTTCAGGGAAGGACCGGAGCTCGACGAAGCCATTTTGAGGGAATTTTCAGGCAGATTCGTCAACCGGCGCCAAAGTTGTTCCAAATAGAATTTTGAGATTTAACATTGAAAAAAATCCTAACTATAACTACCTACTGGCGGCCGCCAGTAGGTAATATAAATATATATATATATATATATATATATATATATATATATATATATATATATATATATATATATATTCACAAGAATTCTCTGGCAGTTAAGAGAGATGATGAGGCGCACACGAAACACAGTGTTGCAGCAGCAGCTTTAATGACAGTATGAGGCACCTGACGCGTTTCGTTTGGCTCGCAAACTTCTTCAGAGGTGTGGCCTCGGTTTGTAGGAGTGCGCTGTGGGACACAGGTGTGTTTTGTTCAGTTTTGCCTGCTTCGTGGTGAACCCGCCCTTCGCATGACAGCGCGGCATTCTGGTACCTGCAGTCCCGTTATTCTTTTGATTCTGTTCTGCTCCTTTGTGAGTTCGCCATGGGGAGGGTGTTTTCTTTCCTCGCTTGTGCAGGGTGCCTTCAGGCTGGCAGTCTCTTGATTTTGAACAGCATTGCCAGTTTCCAACCTCGTGGCTAACTCAGCATGTTGATGCTTGCCAGTCCTGTGTTCTCCTGGCTCCCTGCTCGCTCATGGGGTGAGTTCAATACTGTAGTCTGGATCGTGACAGTCACAGTATTCCAGATCTGCGTTTCTCCCCGAGTGCTTCCCAATTTTTAGTGAGACTGCTGGGGATCCATACCCGACTTTGGTGTCAGGTGGCGGCCTCTTTCCCTGGTTTTCGGTTTGTCCGAGACTAGCAAATTTTGGTTCAATGGCGGGAAAGTAAAGGCGCTCTTGCTGGTGGTGCGTTTTCCTCGGCGACAGAACCAGTCGCTGAATATTCACAAGAATTCTCTGGCAGTTAAGAGAGATGATGAGGCGCACACGAAACACAGTGTTGCAGCAGCAGCTTTAATGACAGTATGAGGCACCTGACGCGTTTCGTTTGGCTCGCAAACTTCTTCAGAGGTGTGGCCTCGGTTTGTAGGAGTGCGCTGTGGGACACAGGTGTGTTTTGTTCAGTTTTGCCTGCTTCGTGGTGAACCCGCCCTTCGCATGGCAGCGCGGCATTCTGGTACCTGCAGTCCCGTTATATATATATATATAATTCACTGAAAAAACCATTGGTTATAGACCATATATAGTTAGGGATTAGCATTTTCAAAACCTTAATTTACTCGCACAAAACCTTAGAAATTCGCATATATAGTTAGTTGCAATAACTATATATCGCGCACCCGCAATCCACTGCTAATGATGTCACATATTACATCATTCATGACATGGTCAGTGACATCACTGATGACATCACTGATGACATCTCAAATGACATCACTGATGACATCTCAAATGACATCACTGATGACATCTCAAATGACATCACTGATGACATCACTGATGACAACATCCAGTGACTGTATGTTTCTGTAAAGTTAAAATATGTCTTACATATTGAAGAATGAGTGGATGTATAAGTGTCTGGATGAAGGATTTAGTAGGTGCATGACTGACTGTATGAGAGAATGATTAAATTTGTCCCACTGAGTGCATGGGTTAGTGACTAAACTGTCTTAATTTGTGCATCATTATATCTGTTGTTCTGTAAACTGCTGCATGTGTTGATCAGTAGCTATATGAGTAACTATATGGGTTATTGATTGGTTGCCCAAGTATTTGTATGGGAGAGTGAGTGTGTGTGTGGGGGTGGCTGGGAGGTGTGTGACTTTGTGCATAGATGTGTGAGCAGTTGATTCACTAGATGTATGGGTTCAAAAGTGCATGTGGAAACAGCTGTATGGGCGGTTGACTGTCTCCTAGAGTGTATTGGTGAGTGATTGGATTTCTCAGTGCTACATGTCAAAGTAAGTACATATGTAAAACACAGTACATGTAAGAGTTGACATATATAAATAACTGTGCATAAGAGCCAGTGAATGTGTGAGTGGCTGTATGGATCATTGTGAACTTGTATCAGTGATTGTATAAGAGAGTAAATATGTGTTAGCATATGTTTGATTAAGTAAGGTGTGTATAACTGTATAGTTGAGGAAATGGAGGTGTGATTGATTCTTTGCATGACTGACTAGGTGTGTGAGTAACTCCATGGATGAGTGACAGTCTGTGAGTGTCTGTTTACACTGATTGTATCTAAGGTTATATTAGAGTCTGAAGAGGTTCATCGTATTATCACATGAATGATATCATCAGTGATGTGATCAGTAATGTCAAATGAGATGTTATCAGTGATTTCATCAGTGATGTCATTTGAGATGTCATCAGTGATGTCATCAGTGATGTCATTTGAGATGTCATCAGTGATGTCATTTGAGATGTCATCAGTGATGTCACTGACCATGTCATGAATGATGTAATATGTGACATCATCAGCAGTGGATTGCGGGTGCGCGATATATAGTTATTGCAACTAACTATATATGCGAATTTCTATGGTTTTGTGCGAGTAAATTAAGGTTTTGAAAATGCTAATCCCTAACTATATATGGTCTATAACCAATGGTTTTTTCAGTGAATTTTCAAGGTTTTGTAAATGCAAATTCCTAACTATATATGGTCTATAACCTATGTTTTTTTCAGTGAATTTCATTGGTTTTTTAAAAGCTAATATCTATAGCTGTAAAATATATTCTTTATTACGTGACGTATCACGTAGCCACTTGAGACACCTCATGACGCGTCACATAAACGTGACGTATCGTCTCTGCAGCACAAACAAAACCCGTAACGTAAGCGCGCCAGAGCACGCTTACAGATATATATATTTTTTTTAAACTTAATTAGACAAAATCCACACGTGCACATATCTTGAGGCCTTGCAAAGGCACATTAAACAAACAGTCCCTACAATTTTGCCAAGTTTGGTGGAAATCTATTCCTTTAAATTTTATTTTACTGTTTCTCTTAGTTTTCCCCTTGTTACGCTTACCGGAACGCTACCCGGTACGCAAACCGGACGCTCCAAAAACACAAGATGTCGGACTCCGTTACGCTACCGTTTAGCTGCCCGGTTGGCGTACCGGGAAGCGCCTCTACCGCGAAAAATCGCAATTTTTTTTTCTTTTTTCCTTTTGCCCTGCGGGGCACTTTAATATCCCCCTCATCAATCCTAGGGGGTCAGGAGGGGTCTACCCTGCCCCCTTTCCTTCATTTCCCCCTTCGTTTTTCACCACCTCTTGTCTCTCGATCCTACCGAGAGACAAGATGGCGGCCGCTCCGGACTGTTTACAAAAATGACAGCCAATCAGCTTCTCCTCAGACTCCCGTTACGCTGCCGGTTAGCTGCCCAGTTAGCTGCCCGGTCCGCGTACCGGGACGCGCCTCTACGGCGAAAAATCGCAATGTTTTTGGTTTTTTTTTTTGCCCCGCGGGGCACTTTAATATCCCCCTCATCAATCCTAGGGGGTCAGGAGGGGTCTACCTTGCCCCCTTTCCTTCATTTCCCCCTTCGTTTTGGCCTCCTCTTGTCTCTCGATCCTACCGAGAGACAAGATGGCGGCCGCTCCGGACTGTTTAGAATGTTGACAGACACCGGACAGCCAATCAGCTTCGCTTTGCAAAGCTCCGTTAAGCAAATAGTACGCAAACTAGTGCGCTATCCAGGACGCTGTCACAGATATATCTGTTTTTTAAAACGTTAATTTCTCAAAATCCACTGGAGCACATATATTGAGACCCAGCAAAGGCACATCGGGCTAACAGTCCCTACAATTTTGCCAAGTTTCGTGCAAATCCATTCAGCCGTTCGAGCTAAAAGTGAGGCCAAACGCCCTATGGAAAAATGAATGGGAAAAATGCGTTTTGGGACCCCCCCTTTTTTCTCGGCCCCCCCTTGACGAAACCCCCCCAAATTTTCAGGGGCTGCTCAGAAACGAAATGTGCCATTTTCCTGAAAATTTCAGCCGATTCCGTCCACAAACGCCAAAGTTATCAGACATAGAATTTTCAAAAGTTCCATAGAGATAAAATCCTAACTATATATACCTACTGGCGACCGCCAGTAGGTAATATATATATATATATATATATATATATATATATATATATATATATATATATATATATATATATATATAATTTTTCATATTCATGCATATGTATTTGCTGCTTTCCCTTGTTAGCGTTGAATGTTGTATGGCATTGCTGTATTGGTTTTTATGAGGTATCCATATTTTTTTCCTATGATACCCTCCATTCACTATACAACTAAGGAATATTTACTGCTAACTATTCTGATTCTAAGCGTGTGAATCTATGAATGATACCCCAATACTGGATAAGACAACAAGTTACTTACCTGTAACTTCAGTTATCCAGTATTGGTATATTTCATAGAATCACATGCGACCCACCCTCCTCCCCGGAGAGGCTTACCTTATTGCTATTGCATACTTACTGTCACTTGTGCTATGAAAATCTGAGGGGTTGCCTCTCTATGGAGGGTTCTAAGAGGGTGCTGCAGCCTGATTGGCTGGGTTCCAAATTTAGTTCTTTTTACAAAAGTACTAAGATAGGCTAATGTAGTGACTTTGTTGCCCATAGTTGTAGGAGAGTAGGGTCTGCTTCCTATGGTTACCCCCACTTTTTGCTGTGATTCTCTGGCTTTTATACTTTAGTCTGGCTGTGGCCCTGCTAACCAGGACCACAGCCTAGCTGTTCTCTCTCTAAATTGTAACCATGTACTTTAGGTACATACCAGATTGGTTATTGGGTCTCGTCTGTGAGTCCCTGTATAGTGTACCATAGGTACCCAGGGCATTGGTGCATCCAAGGTCTACCAGGGGCTGCAGCATGTATTATGCCACCCCTGGCTGGCCCTCCAAACTGACACCACAGGTCTGTAATTGCAACCTGGGTAAGGTGGTGTAAGCACCCCTTACTTAGATTTAGTATACCTATATCTATATATGTATATATATATATATATATATATATATATATATATATATATATATATATATATATATATATGACACATAAGAACCTATGAGCCACTCCTATGGCAGGCCCCGACAATTCTGGAGGCAGAGTGCTTGGTTTTATGTGAGAGGGTGCCCTAGCATAAGCTGAGCCTCTCTGCAGCTTTCGGAACCATCTCCTTATAGCTGTTCTATGATATAGCCATACCATATACTCTTAAGTGCATTATATTCCTAGCGGTTAATGCTAACTTTGGTTTGGCTTTATCAAAACATGTGTAAGGTGTCAAACACTTTGAAATACTACCCCCCCGCCAGTCCTGGTGGCAGGGGTAGCATTCCACCCTTCTAGAGGGAGAAGACATGTAGTTACTGTTAAACCCGGTAAAAGTTAAACAGAGCCCCAGCATCACAAAATGGATGCTGCTGCTGCTGCCACAGACACGAGTCTGACCTCCTCCTTCTGGACGAAACTCCAGCAGGGGAGGCATGGACAATAGGTTTCCTGTCCAGGGAGGTGCCATCACCTCCCTAGACAGGCTTTAGTGTATTGGGGCAGGGAGGGTTGCATTCAGGGAATGCTTTTTCAGGCACTGCCTGGGGGACACAAGGTGCTCCATGAATAGCCCGGTTCAAACCAGTTGCTGGGGCACTCAGCCCCAGCTCTGGCGCGAAACTGGACAAAGGGAAGGGGGTGTAACCACCCCCTCCCCAGGCCCACCTATAGGAGGAACCTTTCAGGTAGTCCAGCCCACAAACTTAGTATAAGTGTAGGAGCTGTGTCCCTAGGACTTTAGATTACCCTGGACGAAACTTTGATACATACATCCTGGACCTTCGACGTTCCATTTCGAATGGAAGACGGAAGGCATCTCCCTTGTGGTCAAGGAGTGACCACCCTGTTCAAACAGGCACCAACAGCAACTTTGCCGGTCTGCATTTTTGAGGCTGCCGCCAGATCCCGAAGAATCTGCGACCCAGTACACGGACTTCCAGACATCTCTGACCCCGACCTTCGCTCACAGCAAAGCTTAGACACGTGGCGGACACGAGAGACGGGGGAACGGAACTCCTGGACATCCTGCATTTTGCTACCTGCACGCCCTTCCTGAAGCATCACAAAGTTGTGCATTGGGGTGCTTGAAGCCCCGAGCACCATTTGCACTGAAGCTCAGAGCCCCACACTCCACGAGTGACCCCTGGGCTCCGATCCTGCATTTCAGCTTGGCGCGTCTTCCCGGTTTCTTACCCGTTGGCTAGTGAGCCCCCCGAAGACTTTCTTTTACAATCAACTTCCTTTCCTGGTTTCTCCAGGCTTGCTCCAGCTTCCCTTCAAAGGAGAAACGCCACAGACCTTGCTGGTCTGCAACAATTCCAAGTTCGACATCCTGCGTGGGTTGCGGTTGCCAAGGCTTGTTGGGTCCAATCCGGATACCGATATCGCAGTCATTTGGACCCATTGTGGGACAGGTCTAATCCAGCTCCTGGTCAGCGTCAATGCCTCATCACACAAAGGGTATCTATGGGTCAAAGCAATAAGTGACAATCAACTGAACATAATCAGGACCACAGTGTGACAAACAAAGATGCAATTAGTAAATTATTATTCAATGTGGCTGAAGAGCCCAAAGCAAATACCTGTGTATGACAAATATTAAGTGAACTCAGGCTCAAAAGCATGGGTGAAAGTTTCCCATCAGTAGCTGTTCTGTACCGCCCTGGACATCATATGGGTTCTCCTTGCCCAGGAGACAGAGTTCACAGCCTATGCATGTTTTCTAGACTGTGATATCACCATAGTGTAGTTGTTTAGGTGAATGGTGCAGAACCTTAAAACTAGTGGCTACTGAGTAAGCAGTGCAAAAAAAGAGTGTAAGTGAATTTAAAATTGGGTAGAGCTGTATAAACTCCTACTTTAATATTTTTATCAGCTCTCCCAAATCTAAAAATTACTAGGTGCAGATACAGATTTAACAAAATATCTGTAAGCAATAACGGTTGACATGTTTCAGCATAGAGGGCTAGTGTGCCAATGCATTCCACAGGACCAGATCGTTGCTACTGCTGTGTAACGTGAAAAAAATATTAAAATGATATCACCTGTTATTTGAGGCAATATACTCCACCACAACTTTATTCACATTGTGTCGCAGTCAGTTGAACAGGAGAGGCACATGAAAAAACAAACATAATTAGAATGTAGTTCAGAAAATAGAAAAATATGAAAATAGAGACAAATAAGTTGTGCTATAATTTAAACAACACTCAGAGAACATTCTGGAATTATCTATCTCATATCTAATTATTAAGTGTTTAAAGCTATATTGCTCATAGCCACTCACCCATTCGTTGTGTGGATGGCGCTTCACCCCACCTGGCTGCAGCTCAGGTATAGAGGAGCACCGCTCTAATATTAAAAACAATAAGGAGACATTCAATATATTCAGCAGTTGATTGCAATTCTTGAGGTTTAAAACATCTTCGTTAGACGATTGTATGAAAAGATTTAAGAATATCAAAGATGTTTCTTTGATGGCCGCCTACTCACGCAGTTGGACCATCGATTTTTTGTAGCGTTGTTATTAAAGCATATTTAAGTGCCGTGATCGTGTTTGCACAACGCAATTTTCTACCAGCGAACACTGTCACATTTTACCGGAAGCCGTCAGTTTACGCGGTCTACCCATAAGGTTTGTCAAAGTATGTTTTTGAAATGCGCCAGGAAAATACTTATACAGCGTGGTAAAAAACAAGTACACCCCGCTACATTCACCCGTTAGCCGCCACCTCATGCGGTCTACCCGTGAATGTGTTTGGCTTAATTCTTGCTCGATATCGTATCTGGGCGAAAACGCAAACGTTCTATTGCCAGCCATGCAACGAAATGTTTCTCGGACCTACCTGTCCGTCGGTGTCTCCAGACGTTCCTCTGCACTGTCTGGGGAGGCACCGCGGCCATCAATTCGTGTCTATTTGTTTTGCTCTTCACTTCCGATCATGTGACGGGTAGTCACATGATTGCATGGAACTCTGGGATCAGTAGGTTTTGTTATCTAGAGATATATTCACAGCAGCCACATCGATTAAGAAGAAACGATGTCGGTTCCAAACAGAAAAAGAGATGGAGCCACTCAAGATCTTAGATAGGTTAGGCCCATTGTTTGCAAAAGTATTGGTAAACGATAACTAGATTATAAATATCGTATATTCACCTCTTTAAACTCTGATGTCAGTATAGGCTTATAAGAGCAGAGATAAAGTAGATGTATTAAAAGAGGAATATAAGTGATAAATTTATATAGCAACAATAGATTAATTGCCTCATTTTAGTGTATATCTACATGTATGTGTATTAAACTGTCTCATCTTTATGTGGAGATGAACTGTCTCCAAATACAGATGATTAAATTGTTGGAAGACTTATCCTCCCACTTCTTGCGATGTTAACAGAATACACAAGATTCATGAACTCAGATTTTAACATCCAAATGAATGTCATCATCGCTTATGCTAGTCTACAGCAGGATTAGCTATGTAGAAGAGGCAAAGCGTTCTCATTCACTATAGTGACATCCATAGTATTAGTTCATTCAGTCCCTCTTTGTCACTGTTAAGTTTATAAACCCACTTCTGTTCTTTTTTAAACAGAAATGTACTCACATCAGGACAGTGGTTAGGTATAAAAGGCTGTTCCAGAACAGTCCAGACAAAATCATTTTGTAGCGTTCTAATCTAGGACCCTGATCGATTCTGTGACCTTATGCCCCTATACGGCTATAAATCCATTTATTCCCTATATTGGCATAACTGATCAAATGCAATATTCAGAAACTCGTCTCTGGCCTCACACAAACAGAGCCACATTTCAGAATCGCTTACTCTGCCACTTCCTTTGCAACCAATTAGTGCAATGACATAGCAGAAGTTACTATCTAAGATTCCTAGATTAACACTCCGAGTTCTTCAACAAGATAAAAACTCAGCAACCTGGAAATCCCCGCTTGCTATGTTTTGATTAGTAATAGAACTCTAATGAGCACTGATAGACGATCACTTCCTAGTGACATCTTTATTGACATCTTATGTCCAAAAACGTACGTCAAACAAGGCACATTTCAGGTATAAATATTACCAATGTTGCCTTAAGCAAACGCTGCTAGCTGCCTCAATGCCATCGCTGCTGAAGAAGCTGCTGTTATGCTGATGATACCATAGCTGCTATCGCTACTGCTATCGCTGCTAACGAGCGAACGATGGTGTGGTGAATTTAGGAGCTGAACAGCCATCCCCCTGCAAAGAGCCCAGCAGATGCAAGCTGCCCGCGGACGCTGCCCCTCCTCCTCCTCCTCGACGCGCTGAGAGAGACGCTGCCTTTTCTCCTGCAGAGAAATCCAGCTCCGGCGTTTCCAGGCTACCCTTGCTGGTGACTGGGATATCGACCCCCTGAAGGAGATACCAGACCTCCATCATTCTATTCCAGAGATATGGTGTTGACTAAACCCTTAGAGAGAATTCTTGAGGCAAACCTTGGCAAAACCAACTTACCTAAAAGCTACATACTTACTCCCCTCCCAAGTATTAGGCTTAGGTCAGGTACACTGGGGTAGGCGTAGTTAGAAGCACCAGTTGAGTATTTAAGCCTAATGTATATATGAATGTATATATGTTTTATTCATTTTAAACCATTGTATGGCTAAGAAACCATATCAATGCTTTTACAGTATTATTTCGCAATACTTATCTTACTGTACGTACTTTTTATAATAACAAGTCTTGCAATTGTGGCAATTCATTTCTCTTGTACGAGAAGAAAGACTGTTCAATTAATGTTACCCTTTATTGAAAACGCCTTTCTCTCTATTCTCTACATATTGTGAAAGTAAACTGCACAGCCACTGACTGAGTAAAATAACTGTCTATTGTTCACACGACTCTAGAGATTGACTCTTATCTGAGGAGCAAAGTTGTAATGTTGCACGGTTGTTGGAAAACTGAATCCCTTCTTGTCTGTACCAAGGAAGCTGATCACTTCCTATTCAGAGAAGAAAGTTTCCAGTGACATCTGAGCTAGTTGGTAACAAACCCAAATAAGTTTAGCATAGTCAGTGGAGGCCTGGAAGATCCGCACTTCTACGTCGAAACTACTGTTGATGTTATTCCAATGTGCAGGGCCTATTGGGAAAATAGGAACTACACTTCAATTTGGACCGTGGCCTTTTTCTAGAAAGTATGTGGTCAGGCGAGTAGCTTGTTTCCCACAGCGTACTGTACTCCTATGCTCCACTATTCTGACTTTTAACTTTCGTGTGGTCATGCCCACATAGCGTTTGTTACAAGGGCAGGAGATGAGATAAATAAGATTCTCACTATTACAGTTTGTGAATCTAAGCTGTTGCCATGGTCTGTTGGTTCCAATATTCACACTGGTGGATTTACAGGTTTGTGGGCAGACAGAGCACGCCCCACAAGGATGATGTCCCAGCACAGGAGGAAGGTCCCAAAGGGTACCAACTTGTCTAACTTCTTTACCCTTCGGTCTTGTGTGGACAAGTTGGTTCTTTAAGTTTTGGCCTCTTTAAAAGGCGAAAAGTGGCATGGGTATCACATCTCCACTCGTATTCAGAATAGACCAATCTTTTTGAATGATCTTTTGAACCTGATTGGATCGAGTGTTGAAGGTGTTGACAAAAGTAATCCTGTTTGATTTTTCTTTCGGCATCGTTACTTCAAGTAGGGCCTCACGATTGTTGTTGGATGCTCGCTTTTTAGATTGCCGGATAATCCTCTTTGGGTAGTTCTTTTCAAGCAGTTGTTCTTCCAATTTCTTTGAGTGTGTCAGGAAAGTCTCTTTACTTGAGCAATTCCTCTGGACCCTAAGGAACTGACTGAACGGTAAATTGTTTCGAAGAGACCTCGGGTGACAACTCTCGTAGCTCAATAGAGCATTACGAGTCATTGGCTTTCGGTAGAGTTCTGATTCCAGACCTGTTTCTGTAGCTTTAATGGTAAGGTCAAGGAATGCTAGATGGGTCTTGCTAAACTCTATAGTGAATCTTAGATAGACATTAAGTCTATTAAGCCACTGGTGGAAAGCTAATAGGTCTTCTTCTGTACCCCGCCAGACTACAAGAATATCATCGATGCACCGCTTCCAGGGGCAAAGCGATACAAGAAAAGGGTTGGTAGATGTCAAAACTTCTGTCTGCTCAAAATGATGCACATATAAATTAGCGAGACTAGGAGCGAAGACACTACCCATGCTAGTCCTGATGTTTGTATGTAGGTAGTGTTTTCAAATTTAAAATAGTTCTCCATCATCGCTATTTCTGCTAGGCTCATGAGGAAAGGTACTGGCGTTATTGATTGCAGATCTCGTTGCTCCAAAAGATTGCCAACCACTTCTAATGTTTCAGTCTGGGGTATTGAGGTGTAAAGCAACTCCACGTCAAATGAGACCAGGATGTCAGTAGTCAAATCAAATTGTATCTCCGGCAACAACCTCAAGACATCCTTTGTGTCTTTAACCCCTTCGCTGCTCATGACGAGCTCAGCTCGTCATGCAGTACACTGGTCGTGTGCTCATGACGAGCTGAGCTCGTCATGATCCATGGAATATAGCAACTTCCAGCACAGGAGGGGAATTGCCTTAGCAGTCATGTGGTTAAGAAAGGTGGGCATTTCTCTGACCATTGGGTTCAGAAAGAAATCCACAAAGGTGGATAGTGGTTCTAAAACAGAACCGATCCCTGAGATGATTGGTCTTCCTACAGGGGGTCTTTGAGGTTTGTGTACTTTGGGTAGGCAGTAAAAATAAGGAATGGTAGGATGGGAAGTTTGAAGGTACTGGCCTACCTGAGATGTTATCCACCCTTCCGAAGTAGCCTCTTCCACTAGGTGGACCTCGTGGCTGAAGAGAAAAGCTTCACTTCTTCCCCTAAAATCACTCGACATTGGCTGGCAGTTTTCCATCGCCATCCTGGTCACTGGCAAGTGACTCAGACTCTGTCACTTCTGCTTTCAGGTTCTTCAGATCTTCGATCCACCCTTGGATCCACCCGGACACTTTTCCTCTGGTCGCATGCAGCACTTCTTTGCAGCTCTCCATTGAAAACGATGACGAAACCCGACACCAAAAGACACCTATGCACCCAGCTTCCCTGGGTGAGGTAACACGAGTACTCCGGTGCTCCCGTGGGTCTTGACTATCGAAGTGTCCTAGTTTAAAAGGGTTCCATCATAATCCATCCGGAATTGTCCTTAAATTGTACTTCTGTAAAATCTTCGTTTCCCATAAAAAGTCAATGGTAACTCGTGGCAGTGTTTAGACACTGCACGCGTCTCCCGTGGGCCTCCTACTTTCTAACCTTTGGTTGTTTAGAGTAGCCCCAGCGATTCCCAGGCCCTAGGCCTGCTTTCTATTCCAGACGTGGTTCTTATACCACTATTTTAGTATATGGTTTGTGAGGCCCCTAGGGCATACTGTTTATTGTGCAACTTATCGTATGCTAATTGAGCTTCTTGTAATGTACTTTGGCCTCCGACCTCATAAAGAGTGCAGAGGGGTTGTGTTTAGATTAAATACATATATATTTGATATACACCTTGTGTGGTGTCCTTTCATTTGGTACTCAAGGGATTATAATTGGTAAAACAACTTGCTCAATACGCTCTCTGAAGTGTTAGCCTGATGACTGCTGGTCCATACTACCACTAGGATAGCTTTCTATAAGGTTGACTTTACAACCACCATCAATAGGGTCGATTAGACTGGTGCAAGGTGCCCACTAGAACTAGTGGACATCATATGCCAGGCTAACTTCTCACATTGGTGTACAGCGGATAGGGTAGGAGCTTACATTGTTTTACCAAATAATCTTGAGAATCTCATTCGAAAAAATCATCAAGGTACCTGTAGGTACATATAAATTAAGTTCTTATAATACATACGTTCTACTGAACTTAGCAGTTGTAGGTGGTAAGGGCTTAGCACACCCTGACTACAACTCCTAGAGAGGTTCTAGTAGGAAACAAGTAGTGTAGGTAGGTGCACACACCACACCTCACTAGCAATGTCATTGAAAGCAGGGTCTAGTGTGCCTCTGGAAGAAGACAGCCCAAGGCTGCCTGCCTTTAAAGTATGACACATTCACTTTTCAGGGACTGAGAAGCTTGTGTGTGGTCAGAAAGTTAAGACAATGACTGAGTCCAACCTTTCAGCAACTGGTAGATATCCTAGTGTCAGATGATGTTGACAAAGCATCAGACCCTGATAGCTAGGGTAGTAAAGTGGGGGGCCATCCTTCATCAGAAGAGAATCCTAATGGGGGTCCCCAGCAGGAGGATGATGAGGAGGTTGCAGACCAGGATGAGGGTGGTGAACCTGACCTGGAAGAAACAGGACTACCGGAGGGTTAGAGAGAGCCTAGGAAGGCCTCCCTCTATCCCTCCAGGTAGGCCTAAGGATGTGATCAGGAGACCCAGATCCCTCTCAAGTGGATCTGAACATTCTGACTCATCACTAGAGTCCTCTGCCTCTGCTCAAAGGAGAATGACTTCCCCTCAGAGAAGAGAGCACAAAGCTACAATGAAAGAAGTCAAGTTTAGGATCAGGAGGCAAAAAATTGCCCTGGCCAAAGAGACTCTAGCTCTTGAAAGAGAGAAGAAATTGTGCGGGCTAGAGCCCACTGGTGGCAGCAACAACCCTAGAGGTAGGGAAAGGTCTCATGACCATAGAAACCTGAACAACATTGTCACTCCCTATCAGATTGGGGATGACATCCACAAATGGATAACTGCTTTGGAGAGGGCCTGCAAAGTACAGCAGGTACCCCAAAGTCAGTGGGCAGCAATTTTGTGGCTCTCCTTTGCAGACAAAGAAAGAGACAAACTCCTCACTGTTAGAGAAGAGGATGCTGACAACTACACTGTCCTGAAGAGTGCTCTGATAGATGGGTTTGGCTTAACCACTGAACAGTACAGGTTGCTGTTCAGGGACACCCAGAAGACACAGACTCAGGACTGGACTGACTTTGTAGATTGTGCTACTAAGGCTTTGGAAGGCTGGTTACTGGTCAGTAAAGTAAGTGACTATACAGGATTGTATAACCTTATTATGAGAGATCAAATTCTTTACAACTGTCAAAACCAGTTATTGCATCAGCACTTGGTTGACTGATTTGACCTCTCCCCAAGAATTGGGTAAGAAGGCAGACAAATGGGTCAGAACCAGGGTGAAGCAGAAGGTACAGAACCAAGGTGGTGATCAGAAGAAGCAAGACCAAAAGGGTGGGGAGAAAGCAAAGGACCAGAAGTCTTCACAAGGTCCCTAAAAAGCTTCTAATGGTGGGGGTTCCCAACAATCCAAAAAGAGAGAAAGTCCTAAGAAACCATTGTGCAAAGTTTGTAAAGTAAATTCTCACTGGACCAGCGATTGCACCAAAAAGGAGACAGCTCCAGCCACCATTGCCCCTAAGGCAACATTCCCTCTAGTTCAGCTTCAAGTGGTGGTTCTGAACAGAAGGGTGTAGTAGGGTTAACCCTGGGAACTGAGATGGACTCTGGCCTAGTCAGAATACCAACTGAAGCTGTTATGATCTGTGATGGGGACATAGCCATGTCCTCTACTGTGAGTCCCAATAACTTGGGCAAGTACAGACAAACTCCTTTAATTAATGATAAAGTGGCTAAGGTCTACAGGGACATATGTGCTAGTGTCACAATGGTGACACCCAGCTTTGTGAGCCCTGGACAGATCATACTAGGTGAGAATTACCTAGTGACCAATGCTAGCAATGTCACTACCACTCATGAGATGGCAGTTGTTAATTTCTCCTGGGGAGGGGTAACTGGCCTAAAGGAGGTTGTGGTTAGCTCAGACTTCCCTATAGAATGTTTGTTTGGCAATGACCTAGAGACTTCAGCCTGGTCTGACGTGGAGTATAGAACCCATGCAGAAATGTTAGGAATCTCAGCACATGTCCTTGCTGTGACTAGGTCACAGGTCAGAAATTGCAACACTGAACAGGCGCTGGATTCGGGAATAATGTACCAGTTGCCTACCAGGAGGAGAAGCAGTAGGGTTAAGGCAGTGCCTTCCCCCTTGCCTCACAATGAGAATCAGCCTTCTGAGGAAGCTGATTGTGAGACCCAGGAAGGAACTGTCCTAGAAGAGCTTAAGCCTGATCAGGTGGAGTTTCTTGGGACAGGGGGACCTTCCAGGGCAGATCTGAGGCAGGCACAGCTGGACTGCCCTTCTCTTGAACCCCTCAGACAGCTAACTGCTGCTGAGGCTGCAGGGAATGCTAGTGGAACCAGTAAGGTTTACTGGGATGAAGGGCTCCTGTATTCAGAGGCTAGAGACCCCAAGCCTGATGCTTCCAGGAGGTTGGTCAAACTTTTGGCATTCAGGGGCTTCCTTATGACACTAGCCCATGATATTCCCCTTTCAGGACATCTTGACCAGAACAAGAATTGGGACAGGCTTGCCCCTCACTTTCACTGGCCCCACATGTCAGAAGACACCAAGGAGTTTTGTCGCTCCTTTGTCACCTGCCAAGCCAGTGGCAAATCAGGTGGCACTACAAAGGCCCCTCTTATGCCACTACCTGTGGTGGGGGTTTCCTTTGAAAGAGTAGGGATTGACATTGTTGGACCAATGGATCCCCAAACAGCATCAGGCACAGGTTTATTCTGGTGGTGGTGGATCATGCCACCAGATACCCAGAGGCTATTCCCCTTAGCACCACATCAGCACCTGTGGTGGCAAGAGCCTTTTTGGGAGTGTTCTCAAGAGTGGGTTTTCCTAAGGAGGTAGTATCAGACAGAGGTGCAACCTTCATGTCTAGTTACCTGACTGCAATGTGGAAGGAGTGTGGAGTGAACTATACGTTTACCACCCCCTATCACCCACAATGCAATGGTCTAGTTGAAAGATTCAACAACACCTTAAAGGGCATGATTAAGGGTCTCCCTGAAAAGCTCAGGTGGAGATGGGACATCCTGCTGCCCTGCCTTTTGTTTGCTTATAGAGAGGTCCAACAAAAGGGGTTGGTTACAGCCCTTTTGAACTTTTGTTTGGGCATCTGTAAGAGGACCTCTTTGTTTGGTGAAGGAAGGTTGTGAATTACCTCTCAAACTTCCCAAAGCAAGACATTGTGGACTATGTACTTGGCCTCCGCTCCAGGATGGCTGAGTATATGAAAAAGGCCTCCAAAAACCTTGAAGAAAGTCAGGAATTGCAAAATGCCTTACATTACCAAAAGGCTGTGCTGACTGTTTACCAGTCAGGACAGAAAGTGTGGGTGTTTGAGCCTGTGGCCCCCGCAGCTTTCCAGGACAAGTGGAGTGGACCCCACACTATTGTTGAACAGAAGGGAGAAGTCACCTACTTGGTTGACCTTGGAACTCCCAGGAGCCCCCACAGGGTGCTTCATGTCAACAGACTGAAACCATATGTTGACCCTCTCCCAGACCTGCTCTCTCAGAACCCTGACAATGGGTCAGTAGATGGTGTAGCCTTGGCAGGCAGCCTCACTGATCAGCAGCAGAGGGACTGCAGACAAGTTCTGCAGGCCTACAGACATATGTTTTCACTGACTCCAAGTCAGACTACCTGGTGCACTCATGAAGTGGACACTGGGGACAGTCTGCCTGTTAAAAGTAAGATTTACAGGCAACCTGATCATGTCAGGGACTGTATCAGGACAGAAGTCCAGAAAATGTTGGAATTGGGTGTCATTGAACCCTCAGAGAGCCCTTTGGGCCAGTCCAGTAGTCCTGGTGCATAAACCTCACACCCAAGATGGTAGGAGATAGATGAGGTTTTGCGTGGATTACAGAGGTCTCAATGCTGTCACTAGGACAGATGTCCATCCAAAACCCATGGCAGATGAGCTTATAGTCAGATTAGGATCTGCCAAGTTTTTGAGCACATTTGAGCTGACAGATGCCTACTAGCAGATCAGACTAGCTGATGATGCAAAGCCAAAGACAGCATTTCTAACCCCTGGTGGACATTATCAATGTGTGGTAATGCCCTTTGGTCTGAAAAATGCACCTACCACATTTCAAAGGTTGGGGAACCAAGTTCTCTCAGGCCTGAATAACTACCGTGCAGCTTACCTACATTATATTGCTGTCTTTAGCTCCACCTGGGAAGATCACCTGATCCATCTGAAACATATTTTGGAGGCCTTGCAGAAAGCAGGCCTAACTATCAAGGCTACCAAGTGCCAGATAGGGCAGAGTCAGGTTGTATACCTGGGCAACCTTGTAGGTAGAGGCCAGGTTCAAGCATTGCAGAGCAAAATCCAGACCATAATGGACTGGACTGCTCCAACCACCCAGACTCAGGTCAGAGCTTTCTTGGGCCTGACTGGGTACTACAGGAAATTTGTCAAAGGGTATGGTTCTATAGTGACACCCCTTAATGACTTAACTTCCAAGTAAATGCTTAAGAAAGTTCAGTGGACAGTCAGCTGTCAGACGGCTTTTGATGACCTGAAGCAGGCCATGTACACTGCACCAATTCTGCAAAGTCCAGACTACTCCAAAGAATTCATTGTTTAAACAGATGCTTCTGAGTTGGGGGTAGGGGCTGTGCTGTCACAATTGAATAAAGATGGCCAAGACCAGCCAGTAGCTTTTATTAGCAGAAGGCTGACTCCTAGAGAGAAACGTTGGTCAGCTATTGAGAGGGAGTCCTTTGATGTGGTTTGGGCCCTGAAGAAGTTGAGACCATACTTGTTTGTCACTCACTTCAAAGTTCAGACAGACCGTAAGCCCCTCTTGGGGCTAAAACAGATGAAGGGTGAAAATCCCAAACTGCTCAGGTGGTCCATTTCCCTACAGGGGATGGACTATAGTAGAACATAGACCTGAGAGTAACCATGCCAATGCAGATGGACTCTACAGATATTTCCACTTAGAACATGAAGACTCAACTGGTCAAGGTTAGTTTAATTATCCCTGCCTTTGGGGGGGGGGGGTTGTGTAGGAGAGTAGGGTCTGCTTCCTTTGGTTACCCCCACTTTTTGTTGTGATTCTCTGGTTTTTCGACTTTAGTCTGGCTGTGGCCCTACTAACCAGGACCACAGCCTAGCTGTTTTCTCTCTAAATTGTAACCATGTACTTTAGTTACATACCAGATTGGGTTTTGGGTCACCTATGTGAATCCCTGTATAGTGTACCATAGGTACCCAGGGCATAGGTGCATCCAAGGCCTACCAGGGGATGCAGCATGTATTATGCCACCCCTGGCTGGCCCTCCAAACTGACACCACAGGTCTGAAATTGCAACCTAGGTAAGGTGGTGTAAGCACCCCTGACTTAGATATAGTATACCTACATCTATATATGCAGACACATAAGAACCTATGAGCCACTCCTATGGCAGGCCTCGACAATCCTGGAGGCAGAATGCTTGGTTTTATGTGAGAGGGTGCCCTAACATGAACTGAGCCCCTCTGCAGCTTCTGGAACCATCTCCTTATAGCTGTTCTATGAGATAGCCATACCATATACTCTTAAGTGCATTATAATCCTCGCGGTTAATGCTAACTTTGGTTTGGCTTTATCAAAACATGTCATGTAAGGTGTCAAACACTTTGGAATACTACCCCCCCCACCACCAGTTCTGGCGGCGGGGGTAGTATTTCACTCTTCTAGAGGGAGAAGACATGTAGTTACTGTTAAACCCTGTAACAGTTAAATAGAGCCCCAGAAGGAGGAAAACATGGCGGCCGCTGACTAGTGCGGTCCACGCGTCTCTCGTACCCACATCCACCCCGTACGCTCTGTGCCGGTAATCAGCAGGAACAACGGATGGAAATGATCTGAGTTCCCCAGGACACTCGGAGTGCCGGTGTGCAGGGACTTCATGGTTCTGGAGCTAGCGTCTCCATAATCTCTATTTCGGCGGCTGAAAGGACGCCGAGATGCTGATGTGTGTTGAGCCGGTTGTGGCCCCGAGGCTCCGCCCCCTGCCTTTCTTCCTAGGTGGAAGTTAGCAGCCGTGGAGCTGCGGCGAGGCCGCAGGGCGGTTTCTCGCGGGCTCCTTGGAGGGCGGACGAGCACAGAAGGAGCTGAGGGAAAACGTTTCTGGACCCCCGTTTGACTTCCAAAGGTGGGCAAGCTGTAACTGTGTGGTGAAAAGGGGGAGGAGCCCCAGCGGTCATTCCTTTGGTAGCCGTGGAAGGTGGAAGGAAGAGAAAGGAAAAGGGGAAGGCGGAGGTGCAGGGGAAGGGCGCGACCGCCAAAGTGACTCAAGTCACTCCGAGAAAGGTGGCATCAAAGGGCAAGGGCAAAGGGCGGGGATAGGGCACGAAAGGTGACGCCCAACCCAGGAGCTCTAGTGGAGAACAGGGTAAACAGGGGAAAAGCGAGTCAGCCCAGGAGTCAAATCTAGAGGGTGGTACCGAGATTGAGACCAAGCCTGGCCCAGTGGCGGATGATTTAGGGAGGGAAGCCGGGTCCAAATTGTCTAACAAAAAGAAAAGGGGCAAAGGCAAGCCTCTACAAGGCAGGGCAGCTCATATTACCCCGTCCCTTTGCTCTTACTTTAAAGTGCTGCCGCAAGTTTTGGAAATTATCCCGGCTTCCCCTGGGGGTCTGGTGGACGCAAATAGGGTAAATACAGTACCTACAGTGCCTATAGCTCATCCAGTACATTTGGATTCTCTCTTGCCCCCTTCCATGTCCTCCCCTGTACTCCCCCCCCCTCTTGCAAGTGTGCCTAACTCTGCCCAGGATATGGAGGTTACCAGCCTCACAGTTACAGCAGACAACAGTGGGCCTAAGGTCAGCAAAGGGGTGCCAGGAAAACCCGGGGATGAGCAAGGGGCCAGTGGTTCACTTGAAGCTCTCTTAACAGCTATGAGGGAAGAAATAAGTAGTGATTTTGCGGTTTCAAAAGCAAATCAAAATGATATCAGATCTGCGTGTGAAACCCTTGAGAAGAAGGTAGATGGACTGTTCGAGAGAACGGAGGAGTTAGAGGGATCGGTGGGGGAGTTAAAAGCAAATCTGGAGGTAGCGGAAACCAAGGTTCAAACTTTACGCAAGGAAGGGGATGTTTTGAAAGAGAGGGTTGAATCTTTGGAGAATTTTTTAAGGAGGAACAATCTTCAGCTTCTGAAAGTCCCGGAAGGAAAAGAGGATGGAGACATCAGAAACTTTGTGGCCACGCTATTGAAGGATTCCCTAAACTTAGACGAGGCAACCGAGTTATTGGTTAACGACATTCAGACCCCTTTCGCCTCCACCCAGGCAGAACCAAACCAAGGAAGATACTCGTGAACTTTCTCACATATACTTTGAAAGAAAAAATTTTGAATTTGGCATTGAAGTTTAAATCACTGAAGGCTCCAGACTTTTCTTTTGAAGTCAGATCAGATCTTTCTAAATCTACCCTAGATCGTCAATGGGAGCTGGGGCAGAGAATGGATAAGTTTAGGGCGGCTGGGGCCACGGTCCAGATGCGGTTTCCTGCTTTTTTGAGGGTAATGTACAACAATAAAATGTACAATATCCGTTCACCTCTCGAGGCAGATGAGTTACTTGGGAAGTTGGAAGTTGATTAGATACATCGACCCCCGTTCAGGATAGTATCTAGCAACTCCTCTTCTGTTTCTGTGAACAACAATGTAATTTATTAAATCTAAAGAGAACCTAAAGAGAAAGAATAGAATAGAATAAAAAAAAATAATAATAATAATAAATATATATATACATGAATAACTAATAGCACTGGAGTTTCTAGGTAATGGCACGCTCACTTCTGGGGGTTATTTATGGCAAGTTTGCTACTGTTGATTGAGGTGGTTAATTGGCACTCAGGAAAACACTACATAAAGAGGGGTGGGATGGAAGGGGTAGAGGGAAGACGCAAAGATGGGCGTTCATCGGGCCATTGAGAGTAAGGGAGGGTTTTCCAGGGGGAGGGGGATACAGGGGGGAGGGGGGGGGGGGTAAAAATGATAAAATTCCTCAGGAGTCTGTCCTCGTAACTGGTAAGTTAGCGATGGGTTGCTTTAGTCCGTACTACCAGAAAGACCTTGGGCAGCGGGTGTCTTTTGAAATTTGGGGTTTCCAAGGTAGGAGACTGCGAGGGGGTCGAGAAGAGGAAACCAGGATGACCTCCATTAACGTTTTAATGTCAATGGCCTGCGTGTACGGAGTAGAAGGAATAGGATATTACAATACCTGAGAGACTCTCCCGCGCAGGTCATCGTCATTCAGGAGTCTTATCTACTTAAACCAGAGATTCAGAAGTGGGTCGACAAGGTCATCTGTACTGACCAAAATGCAAATATAAGAGGGATCCTGATGATTTTCAAAAGACAAGCTAATGCTAAAATTCTTGACTACAAAGAGGATCATAGTGGGAGATGGCTCATAGTAAAAGCCCTAGTAGAGGGGAAGACATATATCATAGTGGGATACTATGGACCCAACCAAGATGATCCATCTTATCTAAAAGCAATTCATAACCATCTCATTGATTCCCAGGACCCCATTATATGGGTTGGGGACTTAAATATAGTCCTTAATCCCAAATTGGATAAGTCGCCTAAATCAAGAGCCCATACACTATCTAAATCAAGGCAAGCCCTGGTGGCTATAATGGCGTTGCTGGGGCTTGCAGATGTTTGGAGGGAAAGGTCTGGAAATAGGCTGGGGGTCTCCTATCAAAACCTTAAATATAAGCATAAGTCAAGGATTGACTATGCTTTTTTTAGTTATTCCTTGAAGGACTCGTTGAGGGAGCAGGATCATCTTCCCCCACACCTGTCTGACCATTCAGCTATCATGTTTAGTTTAAAAAAAGATAAACAGATAGTAATTCCCTCTTGGTCTTTTGACTGCACGATTTTATTAGAGGAGGAAGAGAAAGGGTTCCTGTTAGAGCAGGTGAAGTCCTTTTTGGAGATAAATGAGGTTATCCGCATCCATAGCATTAGAATGGGACACCCTGAAAGCGTACTTGAGGGGGTGTATAACAAATAGAGCCACTCACAGAAGGAGGGTGTACAGGGAGTCGATCAAGAATCTTGAGCAAGAGCTCCTCCTCTTAGAGCAAAAGTCTGGCCCTGCCATAGCCTCAGCAGAAGATTTAGGAAAGCAGGTTGAGCTGAGAAATCAGCTGGAGAAAATACTAAAGGAAAGGGTGGCCAAAAGATGGGAACCGAGTAAGATCTCGAACTTCGAATTTGGGGAAGCTGCAGGGAAGATCTTGGCCTAGAAAATAAAATCTGATCAGGCTAAAAAACATATCAGAGAAATCAAACTAGAAAGAGATTCAGCTTTTAGAACCTCGAACAAGGAGATAAGGGAGGCTTTCCACGAATTATTTCAAACTATTTATAAGGAGGAAATCAGCAATGACCCAGAGGCCAGGGAGGAGTGGTTAGATAAGGTTCCCTTACCAACTCTATCAATAGTACAGATGGGGCATTTGGAGAAAGAAATATCAGAAGGGGAGGTGGGGGAGGCAATTGGTCATATAAAGCAAGGTAAAGCGGCGGGCCCGGATGGCCTTCCTGGAGAACTGTATCGGGTCCTTAGCTCAGTCATTATTCCAGCAATGACGGCCCTCTTTAATAGCATCTTATTGAGAGGTGAGTTTCCCCCGAGTCATGGAGTGACGCAACAATTGTTCTGATCCCAAAGCCAGGTAAAGATCCGACGGAATGCGGCTCTTATCGTCCGATTTTGCTCCTAAATAACGACTATACGATCTTTATGTCTATCATAGCATCTAGACTGGGCGGCGAAATTGGTTCGCTAATTCACCGGGATCAGAAAGGGTTTATAAAAGGACGCCAGTTGGCAGACCACACCCATGACTTGGTGGGAGCAATAGACATTGCCACGACCTTCGAGCTCCCACTGGCTACATTCACCCTGGACGCCACCAAGGCCTTTGATAGGGTCAATTGGCCCTATCTGGCTGCGGTAATGAAGAAATTTGGGCTTGGAGAGCTCTTTTGTCGAGTGGTTGATCTCCTTCACAGGAACCCAAGGGCCAGACTGTTGGTAAATGGGACCTTGACTGACCCCTTTACAATTACCAGAGGTACCAGGGCAGGGCTGCCCGCTCTCCCCCTCTTGTTTAATATGTATAAGAGGTGTTTATACGTCGGACTCGGATAGATCATTCCCTATAGTAGTTAAGAGGGCGGAGGAATTCGGATTGATTTCGGGATACAAAATTAGTGCCGCTAAAACGGAAATCATGTTGTGGAATATCCCTAATTCTCACTTAACTACGACCTCTTCTATGAGATACTTGGGAATACGGATTACCCAAGACATCGGAAATATTGTCCAGACTAACTTAGAGTGAATTTCTAAGGAGTGTCGGAAGCTTTTAAGATCCTGGGCCTTTCTTCCACTGTCTTTACTTGGAAGAACTAATCTGGTTAAGATGTCTATTTTGCCAAAGTATACGTTTATTTTGAGTACCATCCCCTTAACATTTGACCCTAAAAGGCTGGATAAATTCCAGCGGGAGATTAATTATTTTGTCTGGAATTACAAGGTATCCAGGTTGGCCTGGAAGAAGCTGAGGAGGAGGAGGGAGAAGGGAGGGCTTGCGCTGCCAGATTTGTTGTTCTATGCATGGGCATTTCAGTTGACATACTCCAGGATGCTACTGAAAACACCTTTGGGTTCATCCATGGGAGTAATGTACAAGGCCATGTTACTAGGGGCAGAACTCCCTCCTGATGGATTTCTATTTAAATATGGGGACCACAAATTCTTTAAAAAAGTAAGATTAAAGCCTTTACAGTCGGCTGCAATCTCTTGGATGCAGATAAGGAAGAAGATAAGGCTTTCGTATTTTTCTAACTTCGCCCCAATGTGGGATTCCCCGGGGCAGCCACTAAGCTTGCAGGATAGCCTTGCAACCCCCTTAAAAGAGGCAGGGATCTCTAGATGGGGAGATATTGGCTGAAGGGAAGCTACTAGAGTAGGAAGGGTTACGGAATAGGGTGGGCCCAACCCTATCTAGATTCAAATATATTCCGCTGGATAGTTGGGGCCGAGCCATGGCTAGGAAGGGAGTCCAGATGGGGATGCCCAGTAATCTAGAACATCAGTTGGTAGAAAGGTTGGTAGAAAGGTTAGAAGGTGGTAAAGAGTGGCTACTTGGTACTGGAATATAGTTGAGGAAGAAGAAGGCGAATTTACTCTGCCAGATGAGCTTTGGGTAGAGGAAATAGATATGCAATGTGAGGACTTATGGATAAGATCCTTCACTTTATTGTATAAGTCAGTCAAACCAGCCTGGCTGAGACGCAATCACTTGTTCACAGTCCATCGTTCCTACCTTTCCCCTCTCAGGCTCTCAAAATTCCAGCCAGGAAAGAAGTGCAATAAATGCAACCTTTTGAAAGCATTGGACAAACATATGTTTAAAGACTGTCCCGCTATTACACTTTTTTGGGAGGAAGTAAAAACCTCGTTGGAATCTTTGCTGAATTTAACATTGACCATCTCCCTCCATGGACATCTCATCAATTGGATTCAGACAGATGGCTGTAGCGGTATCGCTTCGAAGACAAGGGTGGCTGAAGGCAACATCTTTCAGACCCAAAGTCCAGGCAAAGATCGTGGACATGCCCTTTGATGGGAAGAACCTTTTCAGAAGGTACATAGATGATGTGGTGCAAAGAGTAAAAGCGGACACAGACAACCTTAGGATCCCTACAACAAGGAAGATTTCAGTCTTTTCGTGAAAGAGGGTCAAGAGGACAGTTCAATCAAAGATCTTCCTTCCAATCTAACAGGTATCAAACTTACCAGCAGGGGTACAATCAATACTCCGACAGCCAACAATTTTCCTCCTCTAACACCTCTTACCAGCAGCGGTCTAGAAGAAAGCCTGCCGTGAGGGGACAGGCACAGGACTCTAATAGGAGACAGTGACGACCTCCAGGCGCCTTCCACCTCGTCTCATCCCACTCAGAGCCATTACCTCTCTCGCTATTATCATCAGTGACTGTCAATAACGGACGGATGGTGTTGGATATCATACATCAAGGCCACACCCTGGAGTTTATACAAAAACCTCCAGCTCAACCACCCATTAACAGGACTTAAAACCGTCTCTCTCTAATTGTGCTGATTTTTCTGTGATTTTCGTTTTTTTGGGCTGTTGTTGTGGCCTTTTCACCAGGGGTAGTGAGTGGTGCATGGGCCTAGTCTTTCTGTGGGGTGTCTTGAATTTAAACATCATGGAGGGCCTGGGTGGCATGGGATTGTGCTGATTTTTCTGTGTTTTTCGATTTTTTGGGCTGTTGTTGTGGCCTTTTCACCAGGGGTAGTGAGTGGTGCATGGGCCTAGTCTTTCTGTGGGGTGTCTTGAATTTAAACATCATGGAGGGCATGGATGGCATGGGATTGTGCTGATTTTTCTGTGTTTTTCGATTTTTTGGGGTGTTCATGGGGACAGGCCATGTGGGTGGGGGCCATTTTGAGTGCTGCTACAGGCAGGCCATGTGCTGGGAGACAGGGGGCCATTTTGAATGCAGGCAGTGTTCTTAGGTCTGCAACCATTTTGCCTAGCTTTCAACCTTTATGCCCAGGGGTAGTGAGTGGTGCATGGGCCTAGTCTTTCTGTGGGGTGTCTTGAATTTAAACATCATGGAGGGCTTGGGGTTGTACTGATTTTTCTGTGATTTTCGTTTTTTTGGGCTGTTGTTGTGGCCTTTTCACCAGGGGTAGTGAGTGGTGCATGGGCCTAGTCTTTCTGTGGGGTGTCTTGAATTTAAAAATCATGGAGGGCATGGGATTGTGCTGATTTTTCTGTGTTTTTCGATTTTTTGGGGTGTATAACTGAACTGATGTTCCTCTGTCTTCCATTGCTTTTAGGTGCACAAGACTCAAGAGGACCACCAGTGCCAGGAAGACGTCCTGCAGCGGTGTGTGTGTGCAGCATAACGTGACGCGACGGCACGTCTGGCCACGGACAACTCTGCAACTCGTGCAACTGCGGCCTGCTGTTCTGACCTCTGAAGAAGATGGCTCCCAAAAAAGTTCCCCGTAGCTCTTCTAGCAGGAAAGTTGCCAGTAAGGAGCAGAAGAAGCAAGTTACCAAGGAGACTGGTGTGCCGCCCGCCACATTTTTTGGGAGTAAAAAAAAGGTACGCCTGCAGCAGCAGCGGGATCTGCTGGGGACCAAGCTGGGAGCAACACCCCCGCTCCATTGGGCTCAGTGCCACCACCACGCCAACTTAAGTCCAAGCCCTTGAGTGCTGCAGAGGCACTTAGTCTAGTTGTTCAATCACCATCGACCAGTGATGTTGGCTCATCGCAAGAAAGTAGCAGCAATGTCCCTCAATCAACACAGGTTGTTGTAACTCATCTGACAAGTGTTGAACAACCACAGCCGCAACAACAACCACATGTGCAAGTACAAGCCCAAGTACTTGTGGAAGGAGAGGCAGCGCAAGGAGATGCGCAAGCAGAGGTGCAAGGAGGGTCACAAGTGCCCACAATAGTTGTTCCTCCAGAAGTAGGGGCACATCAGGAAATCGACAATCAAGCCGAGGTATCATTTGAGGAAGCCACTCCTCCTGATGATCATTCATTGTCTTCCTCATCCCTAGCAAGGAAAAGATCAAGGGTGGTGTCTACATCTTCTTCAAGCACACCTCCTTCTGATGATACGGATCAAAATTGGGAACCAGCACCACTGCCGTCTGAGAGTGAGGCACACCATGATCTGACAAAGGTAGTTAAGCGTAAAAGGAAGCTCGTCCAAAGTCTCATAGTTATGGAGTGTGATGAGGCTCAACAAGAAGTGCCGGATACTGCTGCTGATGAAGACTCTCACGACGACGACCCAGTCATCATAAAGGTCACTGCAGCCCCAGCGGGCATGCAGCAAACAGACATTTTGACCCTAGCCCGAGAAGCTGCTGAGCGTGATGATGTTGTCGACGAGGAGGCAATGGAAACACCACTATCATTGGAGTTAACTAGTACACCAACACGTACCGCTTCCATATTTCTTCCTCGCCAGAAGGGACCTCCATCCACCTCGACCTCAATTAGTCGTGGTGAAAGTGCAAAACGTACTAAAGTTCGGCAATCCACATCCTCCACTTCATCTGGCATTAGCAGCAGGACCACCACCACCAGTATCGCCGCCTCCTCCGGCCCCCAAAGACATTTCAAGTCCGCAGTTTGGGACTTCTTCAGTGTTTGCCCAAAAAAGGAAAACTTAGCCATTTGTAGCATTTGTAAGCATGCAGTTAGTCGTGGTAAGTTTAGTACCAACTATGGTACCGGAGGCCAGAGAGGTCATCTTGAGAGACAGCACGCTGTCCAATGGTTTGCGCACCTAAAGGAGATCAAGGAAGCCCGAATTGCAAGTCAAGAAAACGTTGATGTTTCATCTGATGATGACGAGGAGGAAGAAGACGTGTCAAACACTTCCCTTACACCCAGTACCCCTGTCAGCAGCACACCCCATGTGAGCCACACTAAAAGTGTGGGAGAAAGTGAGACACCAATGCGAAAAAGTTCATCAGCGAGCGTAACTGGGTTGAAGAAGTCATCATCATCCCATAAATGATTGGTCCAGGGCAACATTAGAACCATGTTGTTTACAGAAGCGCCATATGAACACAACCACCCACTGACGTGTCTGTATAACACTAAGCTGGCTAAAATGCTAGCGCTGGACCTTCTCCCTTTTTCTTTTGTAGAAGGGATTGGTTTTCTAGAATTAGTGGCAGCGCTCTGCCCTAAATGGAAGGTTCCTAGCCGATTCTATTTTGCCAGAGCTGCGGTTCCAGCACTACATGAAGATATGCTGGAGGTGATTGGGGCAGCTTTGCAGAAGAGTGCTGTTCAGTCTATACATCTGACAACAGACATGTGGACCAGTGGCGCAAGCGCTGATTACATGTGCATCACTGCACACTGGGTCTCTTTTTCAGCTGTTAAAGCAAAGCTAAACGCAGGTGTTGACCCGGACCAAGTTTTTAAAGCTGCTCGGAAACATGCAACACTAGCCATGTTTGGCTGGGAGAAACGTCACACAGCAGAAAACATTTTGAATGCGTTTAACACAAAGGTCTTTCACTGGCTGTCCCCCAAAAAATGCCAGATTGGTTATGTTTCCACGGATAATGGCGCCAATGTAGTTAAGGCCATGGAGCTGGGTCAATATTTCAGAGTGCCGTGTTTGGCGCACTGTATAAACCTGGTTGTTAAAAAATTCTTGAGTGATGAAGACAGTCCAGCGTGCGAGTTAGTGGCCACCTGCCGAAGAATGTGCAACCATTTCAGCCATTCTTTTAAGGCCCGGAAGCATCTGAGGAGCCTGCTACATGAATGTCGAATGCCAGTGAAAGCACTCATCCAGGAGGTGGCAACACGTTGGAACTCAACCTTCTACATGCTTGAGCGTCTGTATGAGCAGTATACGGTACTCAATCACTATTTCTTAACACTGGGTACAGCTCAGAAGGACCTGAGGCTAGATGCGGCACAATGGAACCTAGTTAAAAGCCTGACAGACATGCTTCGTCCTTTTGAGGTCTTCACGCGTGCAGTCGGCAAGAAGGACTGTAATTTGGGAAAAGCTATCCCATTGTTGCGCATGCTGGAGCACCAACTGAAGGCGGTGTCTTCTATGTTTCAAAAAGATGAAAACAAGCAAGACGCTTTTGTTTTGGCGGAGAAATTATTAGAGCGCCTACGTGGTGATGAACGTCTTAAAATGATCCACTCAGAACAGCATTACATTTGTGCTACTATTCTGGATCCACGCTACAAAAAGGCGCTGGCAGGCCGAGCATTCTTTCCTTTTGATGATGAAGATGTTACAAAGTACAAACGTTGGCTAGCCTTGTCAGCCAAGAGGTTTGAAAGAGAAGGGCAGCAAATTGAAGGAAAAGGCAGTACATCAGCATCAGCAGGCCATCCCCAGTCAAAAGAATCCACTTCTGCACCTGTGGCTGTGGCACAAGTGACCTCTCAGCCGTTAAAGACACCGGCAACCGGATCATCTGCACCAGACACAACAGTAACATTGGATGCAGAAGAGGATTGGCTAACTCGGCTTGGGTTTGGTTCTCAAAATGTCACAGCAAAAAGTAAGCAAAGTGGAGGAACCTTGGAGGACCTTGAGTCGATGGTGCAGAACTATCTGAATGACTCAACAGAGGTCTATGTTAATGCTGACCCATTGGCGTATTGGCATGGGAAAAAAGAATTGTGGGCACTGATCTCCAACCTGGCTATAAACTATTTGTCTTGCCCACTCGCAAGCGTGTCTCCTGAACGTGTTTTCAGTGCTGCTGGTGGCATTGTAACTTCCAAACGGAGCCGCCTCTCGCCCAAAAATGTGGAGAGGTTAACAATGATCAAGATGAATCAGCACCTCATACCACCAGATTACAAAGTACGAGAAAGCACGCCGGGTGAAGACGAGGAGGACAGCAAAGTAGATGAGGGACTTTGTTCTCTGTTAGGTGACACTGACCTCATACTGCCTGAATTCGCAGAGTATGATGACGAACTCTTATTCTTATTCCCTGACACCGAGCCCTGAAAATGAGACAATGAATCAATAACTTTCTTTTTCGTCCTTATTCACTTTTATTCCTGTGTGTCTGTCTTTCTTTATTTTGCACAGTTAATTTAATTCAAACTGTTATCACCTAATCACAAAAACAAGCCCATCAGCAGAACTGTCTTCACTTGTTTGCTTATTGATTTGAAGGTGCCGCAGTCTGCATTCCTCAGGTTCACAAGTTCACAAGAACATGCTCCTCTATCCTCCTCCTCCAGACTCCTATTTCCCTCAAAGCAGAGGGCTGGATTACACCCAATGAAGAAAGACTCTGCACTTGTGGGGGTGTTCTACTTCTTTGCGGGTGAGTTGACGGCTCTGGGGCCATTGCTGGGAAGCTCTAATACCGGATAAAAGGGGTTTTGACCAAATCGGAGGCGGAATTTTTTTTGCGTTTTTGCTGACTTGCTTGCCTTTGAGGTGCTCTTTGGGGGGGTTCCGGGTGTTTGTGGGTGAGTTTTGGGGTATGGGAGAACTGCTGGGACAGACTAATCTTGATTGCATTTGCTTTTCAGGAAATCCGTGGTGGAAAACGGGAGTTCTGACCTAGCTGCACGGCGCGCTTGTACCGAAGGCCAATAAATATTGTAAGTATGAGATTTTCCTTTTTGGCTGTTTGGGGGTGTTGTGATTTTTTGTGGGTGGGTTGGCGGGTCTTGGGGCATTGCTGGGAAGGTCTAATACCGGATAGAAGTGGTTTGGACAAAATCCATAAGGACATTTTTTTTGCTATTTCTGACATTTTGCTCAATGTAGCGTTTCCGGGGGCCTGTTTGGGGGGCTTCCTGGTATTTGCGGGTGGGTTTCGGGGTCTGGGAGCACTGCTGGCTATGGATAATTTAGATTGCAAGAGGTTTGAAGCAAATCCATGGTGGCAGAGGGGAGTTAGGGCCTAGCTGCAGAGCGCGCGCGGAGTGATTTTGGAAATTGCCAAGAAAATGACTAAGTCCCCATTTTTGTAGTTTAGCTTTTTGGCTGTTTGGGGGTCTTCTATTAGTTTTCGCCTGGGTTTACGGCTCTGGGGCCATTGCTGGGAACCTCTAATACTGGATAAAAGTGGTTTGGACCAAATCGGAGGCGGAAAATTGTTTGCATTTTTGCTGACTTGCTTGCCTTTGAGGTGCTCTTTGGGGGGGGTTCCGGGTGTTTGTGGGTGAGTTTTGGGGTCTGGGAGCACTGCTGGGACAGTCTAATCTTGATTGCATTTGCTTTTCAGGAAATCCGTGGTGGAAAACGGAAGTTATGACCTAGCTGCACAGCGCGTTTGGACCGAAGGCCGATAAATATTGTAAGTATGAGATTTTCTTTTTTGGCTGTTTGGGGGTGTTGTGCTTTTTTGCGGATGGGTTGGCGGGTCTTGGGGCATTGCTGGGAAGGTCTAATACCGGATAGAAGTGGTTTAATCAAAATCCATAAGGAAAAGCCTTTTGGCACTTTTTGAAACTTAGGGTTCGTTAGGGTTAGCCCTAGCAGCAGGATTGCATGTGTTTCGGGGTGTTCTATATTTTTGCAACTGAGTTCTGGGGTCTTAGAGCACTCGTGGGAATGTGTAATTTTGGTTGCAAGTGATTTGAAGAAAATCCATGGTGGGAAAGGGGGGATTTGGCATAGTTAAAGAAAGCCTTTGCCACTATTCTTAACTTAGGGCTCGTTAGGGTTAGCAGTATTTCTATTGCATGTGCTTGGGTGGGGGGGGTTTCGAGTCTTGGAGCGATGCTGGGTATGGATACTTTTGCTTGCTTGCAAGTGGTTTGAATACAATCCACGGTGGGTAAGGGGGTATTTGGGCCTACTTTTACCTCAAAGTACGTTTTGTCACCAGTTTTCTGCTAGGCCTCGTTTTTTGAGATCTGATTGGGGGTCTTCTACATTTTTGCGACTGGCTTTAGTAAGGGTCTGGGTGGAAGCACTGCTGGGAAGGTCTAATTTTGTTCTAAAACACAGTTTACAGTACACCTAGCTTGAGGGGAAAGATCCGCTAAATTAATTTGCCCATACTTTTTTATCCTTCAAAAGGAGACTCAGACAGAGTACGCACTTTCAAAAATATTGTACTGTCTATTAGGAAACTCAAAGTGTGACTTTTTGCACTACACAGCGTACATACCTTATATTTATTTATCAGTGGTGTTCTAATATCACTTCCTGTTTTTCCGTCAATAATTACAGGCCGGGTTTCAGTCTGTGCAATGGGAAAAAAAGGATGGAGTCAGGCTTCACATTAGCGAGCCGCAATTCAGCATCCGCCAGGCAGGCAGTGGACAGGGTGTCTTCTGGTCACCAACATTGATGAACGAAGCGTCAGCTGGAATGGAGGAGTGCCGCTAATAAGAGGAATTGTTGGATGCGTGCAAATTACTTACCAAATTCAACAGGACAACTACAACAACATACAGATACAGTATCCATTGTTTTCTTCAATGAGTGTGACTGCATTTCTTGGATCTCTCTCTGCTTCTAAATTGATCCCTACAGCCATTCTATAGGTTTTACTTCGGCTATTTTTTAATCCTAATTTATTGTAAGAAGTATTTCTCTGAGTGCAGAGATAGGCAAGTGAAAACACTGCAGCCCTGTACTGTCGCATTCTGTCATTCACGGTTGTCGAAAGTACTACTTACTTTTCAGTAACAATACATGCAGTAGTGCATGCACTTCCTTTATGTCACTTAAAAGATTTATGGTTAGCTTTGTACCCAAAGATTTCTTTATCTTCAATTATTGTTTGTCCATGCTGTGCTTTTTTTTTCTTCTCTCAACAAAACCTACCCAAAAAGAAACCCCCATTCCCATCCATTTTCCAAACCCTAATCCTCTTCCCCCGGGCTGTGTGGTTTTGATTGATGTGTGACTAAATGACATCAATAATTCCACACACTTGCTGGGGAGGATAAGGTCATAGCAACAGGCTGGTGAAGGAATCCGAGGATATATTCTAGACTTACTCAGCTTCAGTACTATTTCTTGTAGTAGTAGCCAATGTCAAAGAAATTCAACGCAAGTACTAGTTATACTTTCAATACTTTACCATTTGTTAGGCTACATTGTAGCACTGTTCTAGTGTACTGTCACCTGCTATATTCTCTATCGTACCGTTGTAATGCTACAGTAAGGACAAACCAGGTTTCATTTTCTTTTTTTCCATAGGCATGCAACTGCCACTGTCACACCACTAGTACCACCGCAATGAGGAGGACATTTCATCCGCCCAGGATTGCCAACCTTAATCGCCATTTCCCGTGGAGCCAGCCCTGGGCCTAGCCCTACTTTCAAACACAAATTACAGGTAAGATAAGCGTTTGGTGGCAGGTAGTATAATGGAGTATTAGGAGAGACGAGAGATTGACGGTAGTACTACTAAAGTCCTAGGACTCTTGAATTCACTTACTCTGTGAGAGGCACTTAGTGTTGAAAACATTTAGCCATTTACACTTAAAGGAAGAAAATGACACAGACTTAAGTTTCAAGAACACAAACTTTCTATTAAACCCCCATCCACCAGACTCAAAAGCAGTAAAAAACAGGTATGCTCAGATAAAGTTTCAAAAAGTATATATTTGTAGCCCTAACAAAATAATCTCCCGCAAGACCCTCCCTAACCCCAACGATTGTCCTTCAAAAGTCCCAAAAACAACCCAACTCCCAATTCCCACCCCCCAAAAGTCCCAAAAAAAGGGGCAAGGGACACTACGGCAGGATGCTGTTCACTTTTGCGGCCAGGGCATCATACTCCTTGCGGAGGGTGGCATGGTCGGAGTGGAGGCCCTCCACCAAGGTCTTATACGTTAGGACCTCCTGATCCAGGTAGGACACTCTGAGGCATAAGCGATGCTGGCGTGCCTTGCGAATCCTGTGGGGGGCAGCTGCTGTCTTTGCTGCTCGGCGGTGGCTGTTGGCTTTGGTAGCCCGGCTCCGTACCGCTGGAGCACTGCGCTGGCTGGCAGCCCGTGGGGGCACGGAGGAGGATGCAGCTGTCCCAGTGGATGTTGTACCGGTAGACTGCGTGTCCTCCTCCTCCAGGGCCACCAGACAGTGGCATCCAGCCTCCTTTGCCGGGCCATTCGAACCAGCTCCTTCCTTGAGGTCTGTTTGATTTGGAAGGAGCAACTATATGAAGAAAGAAAGACACAGTCTGTAACCAATGCTCCTTAAGATTAAAACAAAATGATTGAGCAGAAAGTTGTGTCACAGTACAAGTAGCAAATTGAAAGCACAGTACATAACTATTGAGGACAGTATCTATCTAACCTCCCACTTCTTCATCCTTGCTCTAACATTAGTGGGAGTTTAAGGAACAAATTTTACGAGCACTATGGACTTCCATTACAGTCGACCATGACAGTACACCAGTCTTATTCTTCTTCTTCTCTCTTGTTTAGGAAAATTGGTACGTTATCTTATGCAAGCCGGCATAATGCCAGCGAGGTGAACTTGCACCCGAGAAAAACAGACGCACATCATGATGAGTGAGACAGACTTGCGTTATTTTACCGGTCCAGTACATGCAGGTGGTGAAGCTCTTACTTTTCTATTACGGGTGGCACTGAGAATACTCTGTTAAAAGGGCTACTGCTTAATTAATTTAGCTTTCACCCTACAGTGCAAATGAGTACTAGAAAAGGAAAATTAAGAAGCTAAATAATCTGATTATCTATCACTTCACATGGGATGTATTTGATTACATATGGGATGACTTTAGGTGCTTTGCTTATTATTAAGTGAACAGTGATACACCCACACATGAATGACGTACTACTACTAAACTAAAGTTATTAAGAGAGGTAGGGAGTGTCCACCGTAATAGCCGGATATATGCTGTGCTTGCAGTTGCAATACAAACTACTGCTACTATTCATGGTAGTATTTGGATAAAATTACAACTTCTTTTCCTTGCCTTTCCTACACTGGAACGGAC
Organism: Lissotriton vulgaris; assembly: GCF_964263255.1. Lineage (NCBI taxonomy): Eukaryota > Metazoa > Chordata > Amphibia > Caudata > Salamandridae > Lissotriton > Lissotriton vulgaris. The sequence continues at coordinate 657,831,902 of NC_141697.1, forward strand.
GTGCGGGTGTGGTGTTGCATGCTCTTCAAAGTAACACTTAGTTCATCCAGTGACCGTCTACTCTCTCTAGATACACATATGCTATCTAGGAGTCAGATAGTACCATGATCCAGGCATCCATCCATTCAAAGTATATGCACACATACAGTTTCTGTTTCACCCACCCAGGCTGTTCTCTTTCCACCCATCCTTGCTTCATTATTCACCCAGCCATGCACCATACCATATTCTTTCCTTCCCAGCCACCTCGGGGACCAAGCAAACACATATCATTCTTCTTTGCCAGTCATCATTAAATTTCTCGTCCTTCCACACTTACTTACACCCTTCTTTCGCTTTTCGTTCATCCCATCCATCAAGTTCATCTCAGATCTGATTGGGATTCTTCTCGCCAAAAACTTCACAGCTAAGTCGAAGTACATTTAGAGGAGGCTACTACCTGGTTGATTTATAATACACCTGTGCAGAAAGCACACTCTGCAGTTTTCAATCTCAATAAGTAAGTAATATATAGCTTACCTCTGCCCGCCACCACTGTGTGAACCCTCACAGGCACACTGGTGTCGTCCGGCACTTGCACCGCATCCTCCCCAGAAGTGTTCCCCTCATCCACCATCACCACCTCCGCGCTGGCCCCGCCACCAGATGTTCCACCTACAAAGTACATTTAAGAATGTTAGAATACACCACTCACTACTATATAATATTTGGTCTAGGAGGAATAAAGAAATGTGAAAAAACAGAAAACAATGTAATAATTTGTGACTGTCTACTATAAAGTAAAAATGTCCCTTTTTCCACGGAAGGCTGTTGTCTTGCTGCACTTTTTGGCACAACTGATGAATACTTGCTTTTATTTTTAACACGCACCACTTTTTCTCCTAACAGACAGAAGCTTGACTTCTGAGAACACGAGCAAGATCAAGTTCAAACCAGGTGAGAGCTCCGCTCGACCACAAGAAATGTGTCCAATTAATCATCAGCACTAAGCACTTTTCCATTTTCAGTTAAACGTTTAGTTTTATGACAAACTTAATTTTAATAAATGTGTTTACTTTAAATAAAGCTTTAAAACTTAAATAGACTTTGTGGTTTTTGGTCCTCCAGACTAGAGTGGCTGAGCTAAAGGTTTTGGAATTTTTGCAAGCATGAGTCCGTGCCTCTGACACTTCTTGACTCTGACTTCGTACTCTTTTCCTGCGTTGGATAATCTAATCATCATTGGGGATCAATCATCGGTGACTTTGGGAGCTAAATGACTCTGCCACACTATCTAGTCAGTAAGGAGATTGGGGGTTCAACTACAAAGTCTGTTATCACTGAGGTATGTGGAAAGTCTAACAGCGCCCATTATAATTGATAAGCTAAGCAATGCATTATTTAGTGTCCATAGTTCTGTTTGTGCAGATTTTTCCCTGCAACAGTAGTAGAATGGATTGTCCTATCCAAACCAAAAGTAAAGTAGTATCTTATTCTTTCTTGGTGGTCATTCAACTTTTTATTGTTGGCAATTGTCAAAGCATAAACATTTAGAAGACTTGAAAAGACATTATGGACAATCCAAGAGGACTGCACTCAGTGCATAGAGCTATTGCTGACTAGAATGGGAGTCCAATGGAATTGCCAAATGTGCAATCTTAGTTAGCTACACAGGCAGACTAATAAGAATAATCTAGTAATATCACAGGGAGTCATAGTCGAGGCGGGATAAGAATTTAGATCCAGTCTACAAGAAGATCAAAGACGATTTAGGAAAAATCGAATGAGGAACGCTAGGAAAAAATAGGTACTCTATATTAAAATTAAAACTTACCGGGGCCAGCAAAGGAGCCCTCGCCTGCCCGATCCTGGCCTGCATCCTGTTGAACAGCACCCTCCTCCTCCTGTGTCCTCTTGCCCCTGGGGGGAGCTGATGTACAACATGAAAGAAAGAAAGACCAGAAAACATGGATGGTATTTGTCAACCAAATCAAACATTTCAAAAGAACAATAACAAAATATTTTGGCGAAATAGCAAATAGACAACTATTCCACGGGACATATTGACCGATCTCATGTGGTCTACTACGTTATTAGTATTGCTTGATTTGCGGACCGTCGACTTGGAAAGTTCTTATGTAACTCACTAAACAAAGTACTAAAAAGTTTTGCCTAGGACTGGCAGGCAGCAGTCCGCAGCACGCGAAGTGACAGACAAAGTCCATCGTGATTGCAGATCAGCGACAACACTAAAGTTTCCTACTACATTGACCAGTCATTAAAATATTCAAACTATCAATCCACCACCACTATTTCTTCTTATCGCCATGTGTACAAAGGAAGGACTGGACTTGAGTCTGTAGGGGCTGATTTAGAAGCCCCTTGCGGCTCTTTTGCTCCATTCTTGAGTGACTTTTGTGACACAGCGGCAGAACAAAAGAGGCGCCATGGTGCGGCGTATATTAACAACATGACGCATATGGGAGATGCATCACGTTGTAAAGCCCTGCGCCATCAGGGGGCATTCCGGCGCAAGGGAGGGCGTTCCTGCGCAGGAACGCATCCTAAAAGTGGCTGAGGGAAATCTACAAGATTTCAATCAGTCACTTTGAGGACAATGATGCCTGACTCAAACCCTGCGCCTGCTTGAAGCAGACTTACGGCTTGACGCAGCAATGAGGACATAGGGCACCCCAGAGCACTGATGGAGCTGCGCCATCATTGCGACGCAACTCCAGCAATGCGCCGCCTTTACGGCACAGATGCGTAACGCTTTGGTGATGTTTTGGGCCCATTGTGCGCCACATTGTAAATACGGCGCACCATGGGTGGTGGTGGCGTGGCGCACAATTACTGGCGCATCCCTGCTACTTTGCAGGGATGCGCCGGTAATTAAAAATCTGACCCTTAGTGTCTAGCATTACGCAGTTCTTTAAACTACACTCATACATAATTTCACAGGCCAATGAAATGAACACAAAATCAAAAACAAATAAGCATAGTAGCAACACTACTGAGAAGGAGAGCAGTGCACCTGAAATGCACAGAAGATTTTGAAATATAATTTACCTACAATGTAATCAGCAGCATTATTGCTCTTGGTAAAAAACAAAAATTTGCAATATAATAACACACAGAGCAGGAGGAAACAAAGTAGTTAAGAAATAGCTACTACTACTCACCAAGCCTGGGGATCTCAAGGCCGAGCAGATCGCGTCCCCGGTCCAGGACATCCGTCCAGCGGTGGGTGGCCTGGTTGTAGGTGCGCCGGACCCGAGAGTGGTGGTACATGGCCCGGCACACCTTCTCCCACCGCTTCCGGCGCTCCTGGATCCCGTACCCGCTAGCGATCTTGCCGCCTGCCATGATGGTCCTGGGGAGGCGGCGCTGCACATAAAAAATTAGTGCGGCCACCTCCTCCAGGCTGAAGATCTTCCGGGGTGCGACCTGCTCCCCCCTCAAACGCCCGCACGGGAGCCGGGCACGGGATGCGGGACCCTTCCCCTTCTCGGGATGCTTCCCGGCTCCCTTTACCATGGTCTGGGCAGAAAGGAAGCTAAATAATAAAGAAAATAGAATAGGGAAGAGAAGAAAAAATAGATAGATAATAAGTAAAATAGATCAAAAAAAACTTCCAACTAACAAACGATGGCAGAGATTCAGAGAGGATAGAAGAAGAATGCCCAGAACCATAGCAATGAATGAGTCAGAGTCAGAGTCAGAGTCAAAAATACTTTATTCGATTAGTTAAAATCATAAAAGTATACTACAAACACATATAAAAACATGTAAGGCATATAAAAACATATAAAGAAATATAAAGATGGGGATGGCATTTCATTCATGTTTCAACAATACAGTTCAGGGATGTGGTATACATGTAAAAAATGTTTTAAAAGAGACATTAAAAAGAACAATTATGCACGGAAAATCGGGGTCAGGTGTTACTTTTACATATTACTTTTTACTTTTTACTTACTACTTTTAACTTTTACTTTTAAAGGAAATCAAACCCCTTGATAAGACATCACATTTATATTCTATAAGTAGTTCATTGGCAATTTCAGAAAACCTTTAAAAACTATATGGTGCAAGTTATTTATACAAATCTACACACATAGGTTGTGTAATATACTACACCTATATTTACGTGATTCAATCAAAAGCAATGAATGAGAAACAAGATGGCCGCGCCCGTTCACGACCGCGTGGGTAAGTTCGCGCGAGATTTTCCTCGCGAACACACGCAAAATTGTACTGGCGAGCCGCACACTTTGCGAGATTACACATCGCGCCCGGAAACGGAAATACATCATGCAAACAAGATGGCCGCGCCCGTGAACGACCGTGAGGGTAACTTCGCGCCGTTGCGGTACAAGCGGCTCGCTAAAACGCACAAAACCTTGCGAACTAACACGCCGCAAAAAAACAAATCGCATATTCGCACGAATTAGCGGCTTCCGAATTCGAACTCGCGCACGTTCGCGCCCCGCGAATCCCGCGAAATTGCAGAAAAATGAGTTTTGCAAAACTGAAAGCACTCAGCGGGTGCAAAAGTTCAAACTCATCATTAGTAACCATTCCCTGTAGTGCTTCCTGACTGGGGCCCCTCCAGAGTTCAGTTGCTAGTTGCAACAATTGTAACAGCCAGTTATGAGATTCAAAAGTTGATAAGAAAAAACTGGAGAATAGTGACTTCAGGGACGTTCAATTGGCCGAAACCAAGATTCGCAAATAAAAGAACAAAGAATCTGAGGGATGTGCTGGTGCACACTCGACCAAAGAAGAAAAATGCCACTGTGTCGACCATCAGAAATGTCAACATGGCCCCCGTAACGGGGCTTTTTCCCTGTGGCACCTGTGGCGTGTGCAAACTTACCAAGACCACTAAGACATTACAGCTGACCGATGACTTAATCTGGACCCAAAGATCACACACGAATTGCAATTCAACACATGTGGTGTACCTGGTCACATACCCCTGCCAACTGAAATACGTGGGCATGACATGCAGAAAAGTTAAAATACGCATAGGTGAGCACAGAAGCAATGTGAGACTGAAGAAAAACACCACAAAACTCTGTACACATTTTGTGGAAGCTGGACACACATGTGATGACCTAAGTTGGACAATCCTTGAGATGCTCCATGACAAAAATCAAAATGCTGAACAGATCCTTTTCGAAAAGGAACAGCGATGGGTCAATCGCCTCAAAACCCATATATCGGGGATGAACGACAATATTCCTTGGCATCAGTTCTCCTAAATCTGTTCTCTATAAACTTCTTTTGATCACTGAAAAGAGTAGCTCCGGCAAACCTTAATCCTAGAGAATCTGTATGTAACATCGACCTATACGAATCTCTCCAGTAATAACTGTTCTCTTAATCACAGGTTTCATATATGTTTACATTCAATCGCATACTAATGAGTGCTCTACCTACCTTCGTAGACCCACCATCTTTAAGTAGGTCATTCCTACTTGGTAACCCCTTTTCTATTTTTTCGCTATAAATAGTGACCTGAGTTGATCCTCCTCACTTTCCAGGGGCAGAGTCAGCACTAGGAGCAAATGCTCTCCTACACGCGGGTAAGAATGGCGGCCAGCTCCCTTTACAAACATCTCTAGACCTTTGGTACTAGTTTACATCTGCGAGGCCCATACCTTGATAATACCTTTTGTTTAATCTTTGTAGCAAAGACCTCGTTAATTTGCGACTCTATTGCAACCTGATGTGGAGAAATTAACTATTTACGAAGGTACGTGAGATATTGCTACTCTAGCACTACCTTACCCGTTGTACGCTACCTTAGACATGTTAAAACCTGTGACCTTCCTTAACACTTAAAAACTTGTTGCTGCGCACTACCTAACTATCTTTACAATTGTCCTTAACTCCAGTGAACTGAACCTCCTTCCGTTCTACTCTTCTAGACCCCCATCCCCCAACAGTGCCCGCAATTAGGTGCACGTTACTTGAAGAACTAATGCTCTTCTCTCCCAGCTTGAAGCCCCAAGCTGCGCAAGCGTGTTATATGCCATTATTCAATGTAAACGTACATTTGTATTATCTTTTCTTCCCATATTACAGGAATCTCAATATGAGATCTTCATACAAATCCATGAAAACTACACAAGTTGTGTAAGTACTTTCCAACCCAATTTCTTTGTCCTGTCCTTTTTGTTTTTGTCCTGACGAAAGCTCCGTAGACCTTCTGGCCCTAGGTGAGCTGAAACATGTCGACTTGTCTTTAAGAGTTATATGGTAATCCGGTAACTCAATTACTCAATATAACCAACATTTTTTAACCAACGGTACTCACCTTTTTGCTTTAATAAATCTTGTTTTTTGGGGAGTCACCGTTTTTAAACGTTTTTTCTACCCACTACCTCCTGAGATCTGTCCCCCAATCTCCGGACACTTCTACACTAACTTGAGGTTGCCTCGGGTGAGGCAGGCATATAGCACGACATTTGACAACCCAATGACTATGCCCTGACGCTTGACAAGGGACGGACGAAAAGATATACCGCACAGTTTACATCTGAATCAATCAGCGTCTATGAGGGTTGTCAAAGAATAACCAATGGTTATTGTAGATACCAGTGTCCATTCCCATAATTGATTATTTCATGGTGGCATTGATGTACCAGAGGGTGGCATGGGTGAAACAGAGGGTGGCAGTGGTGAAACAGAGAGTGCTGGGAACCTGTGATGATGAACCAGACGTAGAAACAACATAGTCGCGACCGTTGCGAGCCGACAAGTAAGTTGGCAATTGCGAACTGGTACCAAACCCCCGCTAACTGGCAGAAACCCTTGCGAACACAAAAAAAATCTGCAAATTTGCGAGAATTCGCGGATTTTGCGGATTGCGAGTTCGCAAATATGCAAATTCGCGAACGCCTGATTCGCAAAATTCACCCATGCTTACATGGAATCATTAGAGCTCTTAGATGCCTATTTTCATATTCTGATTCACATCAAACACAGACAGTATCTACGGCTCGTGATGGCGGGGCGCCAATACCAATTCAAGGTATTACCCTTCGGTCTCAGATCCGCGCCGAGGGTATTCACAAAATGCATGGCACTGGTTGCGGCGCACTTGAGACAGCAAAGCCACCAGATCTATTCGTATCTGGAAGACTGGCTCATAAAAGGTGCATCGTTCCAGGACGTACGGCAATCCCTAGAATGGTGCATGGTTTTGTTCCAAAGTTTAGAACTGCGGATCAACATGGAAATGTCTTCACTCATTCCAGAGCAGTCGCTTCAGTTACTAGGAGCCAAATTACGAACTCAAGAAACAAAAGCGTACCCCTCAGAAGAATTCACGCAAAAAATAATGGACCTGACAGCACAATTAAAATCAAAAAGGTTCACTTCACTAAGAATCTTCAAATCATTGCTGGGAATTATATCTGCTTGCATTCCATTAGTCCCCAATTGTCAACTTTCCATGCAGCCGCTGCAAGAACTTCTCGACAAGCAATTAGTACAAGCCCTAAGATACTTCGAGGATCAAATCATTATCAACCCTCAGATCAGAAAAGCTCTGTCATGGTGGGGCATCAGGAACAACTTATCAAAATGTCTGCTTTTCGAACCACTATCTCCAAGCTACGTCATGACGACAGACGCCTCATTACACGGATGGGGATCACACCTTCAGGAACTGGAAATACAGGGCCATTGGACAGAGCAAGAGGCCCAATTACACATCAATCTCCGAGTTAAAAGCAGTGTTCCTGGGCCTGCAGGCATTCCTTCCCAGAATCCGAAACTCGCCTGTTCTAGTCAGGACATACAGTACGACAAAAAAGTTTTACTTACTGAAACAAGGAGGCACAAAATCAAAACTCCTCTCAGCACAAGCCCAAGAGATTTGGAAATGGATGTTACAACACAACATTTCTCTACAGGTCCAACATGTCCCTGGAGTACACAACAAGAGAGCAGACCACCTAAGCAGATCGGCCTCAACCTGCCACGAATGGGAACTAAATCAAACCCAACTCTTAAAAGATATTCAGGTTATGGGGAACACACACCAACTTTGGACCTGTTTGCAAATCAACACAACAAGAAATGCAAACATTTTGAAAGCCGATTCCCTCAAGCAGGGTTGTGGGGAAATGCGCTACACATTCGTTGGATGGGGATGTTTGGAGACGCGTTTCCCCTGTTCCCTTTTATACCAAGGATTCTACTGAAAATGAGATCGGAAAATGAGATCGGAACCGTGCCATATAATCATAATAGCCCCGGCTTGGCCAAGACAGTTCTGGTACTCGGAACCCCTCCAGCTGTCAGTGAATCCCAGAGTGCAGCTTCCATTGATTCAGGATCTGATCTCCATGAGAGAAAGGCAAGTTCTTTATCCGCAGTTAACCTCACTGAACATGTCAGCCTGGAACCTCATGAGCATGAATTTTATTCCTTAGATATCCCTCAAGAATGCTGGGATGTATTATCAAACTCTCGAGCAATATCTACCAATAAAACTTAGACAGCAAAATGGAAGAGATTTTGCCATTGGTGTTCATGTCAAGATCTGCATCCTTTTCGCCGGGGCAGATACTTCCTTACCCACTCCACCTAGCCAAAGCTGGACTCTCCCATGCATCAATAAAAGTATATCTTGCTGCTATATCAAGATATCGAGAACACTAAATCATCCATTTCTTTGGTCACAGAGAGTCATAAAGGAATTCCTAAAAGGTCTGTTCAGAGTGTTTCCACCTATTAACCAGTCGTCCATTCTGTGGCAGCTCAGTGTAGTCTTGTCACATCTCATGAAGCCCCAGTTCGAACCGATTCACAAATCTGACTTGCAGTTCATCTCTTGGAAAGTGGCCTTATTACTCTCACTCACTTTCGCCAGGAGAGTTAATGAGATCCAGGAATTCTCTGTCTCAGAACCTTTTCTTCAATTCAACTCAGACAAGGTAATTCTCAGGACAAATCCTAAATTTATCCCCAAAGTACCTACGGCTTTTCCATCTCAACGAACCAATTGTATTACCCACATATTTCAGGAATCCATCTTCTGCCGCGGAAAATTGCTGCATACTTTGGACATCAGAATATGCCTCAAATTTTATATTGACAAAACAAAATCCTTCCGGAAACCAGACCAGCTGCTCATAGCATTTGCTGGACCTAGAAAAGGTTTTGCTCTCTCAAGATCCTCCATTTCAAGATGGATAGCCTCTGCAATCACTTTGTGGCCAATTCTGATTTGTGAAAAACCGCTCCGAATAGCCGTTCGGAGCGTTTTTCCTGTACGAATCGTACCCTGCAATGTTACCCGTACGGACGACGAAGTACGATTCGTACCAGGAGCCATACTCCGTACGAGTCATACAGAGACCGTACGACTCTAATCTCCATACGATTCTCCCTCGGAATCCGCTGTAAGCGACATCTGTACGGTTCGCGGCTGGTTTTTACGAACCAGCAAGTACGATACCTGTCGGGTACGCACCGTACGACCCTTTTTCTACGGGAGCTGAAAACAGCTGTAAAAGCAGAGTTTGCGCCGAAACAGGTACGGATCAGCACCCTGGGTACGGTGCTTACTCCCCATGATCGCATGGGTACGGTGCGTACCCCTGCAATCATGGGGTGTACACACCATACCCCATGTACGCTGGGTGTACGCACCGTACCCCTTGTACGATGGGTGCACCCATCGTACATGGGGTACGGTGCGTACCCCCCATGATCGCAGGGGTACGCACCGTACCCCTGCGATCATGGGGTGTACGGACCGTACGGTGTGTATGTGTTTGTGTGCTTTTTGGTACGACTCTCCCTTACCTGACGTGGACCGTACGAATCGCGTCCTCATACCCCGGTCCAGATCGTACTTGTCGGGTCGTACGGCATGTGTACGAGTCGTACGGCATGTGTACGAGTCTTACGGTTCACGGTTTCAGCCTTGCAATACGTACAGATTGCGACGATTCAGACGGATTCACGGAATACGGATCGTACTACGCGACTCGGACGGACGGGTACAATTCGTAAAAAGAGGGCTCCGGATACAAATCGTACAGACGGTTTTTTTCCCGAATCGGAATTGACCCCTACATGTCATGAGAAGGCAGGAAAGCCTTTGCAAGCCAGAGTTCACGCTCATTCCACAAGAAAGATGGCAACGTGAACCGCATTGTTCGCAGATTATCGCTCCCGGCCATCTGCAGAGCGGTAACATGGACAAATGCACACACGTTTACCAGGCATTACTGTCTGGACACAGCGTGGAAAGAGGACAACGCAGTGGGACAAGCAGTTCTACGGCATCTGTGTATTTGTATGTTTACGTATATGCACATATTCAAAAGACTAATTGAATCCGTTAATTCCTTTGTTCTATGACTGTTATATGCATTGTCGATATAACTTGGTTTCGGGTTCCATATTGCCAGGGTGATATGCACTAAGACACATACCTTTGTTTTTGGGTCAGTATAACACATTATGATTTCCTGATACTAGGAAGCAGAGCCCTACCAGAAGGGGTCTATCCTACAAACGCTACTCGGGTTCCGGACTGCTAACTATTCTGACACAAGCATGTGACTCTATGAAAGATTCAATACTGAAGAAAGAACTACTTACTTACCTGTACACCATGGTTTTCCAGTTTTGATATCTTTCATAGATTCACATGTGGCCCGCCTGCCTCCCCGTTTTCTCAGATAGAACACTGTTATCTCTAGATGCAACCTTGGCTCACTCTATGGGCTGGTTGGAAATCTTAGGTGTGGTGGCTCTGCTGGGGATTGTGATCTCAGTGCTGGCAGCTGATTGGTTGGTGTTTGGACCACATAATAATGATGATAGGCTACCTAACTACATACTTTCCTATGAGTTTTCTATGCAGTGTTTTCTTTCACTGCTATGGTTATTCTTTTACCGTGAGACTTCCACCATGACGACGGGAAAGATACAAGCATGTGAATCTATGAAAGATATCAATACTGGAGAACAATAGTGTACAGGTAAGTAACTAGTTCTATATCCCCCCAAAAAATGAAATCAAATTACAAGGATAAATCTAAGCTGAAAATTGACATTTTTCAAAGCTAACTGTATCATCTGCAAATTGTGTGTTCACAAGAGTAAATATTAGCCTTCAATGTTTCTTCTTGCTTACAAAGAAAATTTGGCACATGATAACACCATGGTGCTGAGTTTTGCCAGTGGCGTAGCCCCTGAGTTTGCCGCCCGAGGTGGCCATCTGAAGAACGACGGGGGGATGCTGGCAATTCCTGTGACAGTCTCAGGTAAGAGACTGGGGGGGTGGAGTGGCGAAGGTTGCAGCCCCCAAAACTTGTGCCGCCAGGAGCAGAACGCACCCCAGCCCCCTTTGCATTGCCACTGTGTTTAGCACATACTGTTACGCGTTCTTTCAGATAGTGAATCGACTCACATTATTCTGTAATATCCTTAACCATGTCATCACTAAAGAAAAGCCTAAATATTGTTCCCTTTAACAATTAGATCATCTTGCTTTGAATTGATCTTAAAAACGACAGCATTCTCTACTGAAAGAGATGTCTTGGCATACCTTAAAAAGTGAAAAGCTAAAGGTGTGTCAGACCCGTTCATACAGCATATTGTCATAGACCACCTTCATGTTATGGGGTAGCTTCATCCATGTGACATGAATGGGATAGCTGCCCGACCAAATCAAGTACTTACTTGCGTACGTTGTTGTCGACCTATCAAGCCATGTCTTCAGATCATTGCCCAACTGTGTGCTGCTACAGGCAAGCCACAATTACTGAGCAAATTAATACTGTAATCTTTAATAAAAGTTTCAGCTGAAATCATTTTAACCACCTTATACAGCCCACTAGTAAACCAGTATACAGTGAGGTTATCCAGACTTTCTTTGCTTTGTGGTATGATTATTTCACAAAGGTAACAAAAAATTAGATACAAAGTTTAAGAATTCCAGTAGTAAATGGATTCTCCAACTCTCTCACCCACTCCTCTAACCCATTGACTTATGGCGGCTTCTCATGTCGAGATGTGAGGTCTGCCCCTTGGTGCCCAGTGTCCCTCCTGGTTTTAGTATGTGACTGTAGATAACCATTGCCTTCAGAACCTCTCTGGTCTTGGGTGGAGATCCTCCTATAGTTATATGTCAAACATTGCCATCTGGGCATGGGAATTTGGGAAGCCATCGTAGACAATGGCTGCTTCTCAACCACAAGGCAAAACCCTGCTTTTGTGTGTGCAGTGAAAGTATCATGGGAGGCACTTTAATGCAAAACAAGTTGCAATTGTTTACTTCCCATATCTGCAAGACATTTTGTATTCTTTCTACCTATTCAAGTATACAAGTAAGTTTGATGTGGTCAACAGTGAATGGTTGCTTTGTGTGAATCCCCTGCAGCCATTACTTTAAGGCAATCTTATTCATGGCTTGGATCAGCCCTGAGGAGTATTTCTCTTAAACCAACCTCCTATTGGAGGTTTTAGCGTATCAGTCCTCATTTTCAATCCTTTAGTGTAACAGCCTGCGCCCACTCAAATAAACGCCACAACATGACAATTTAAACATGTCATCTGCACATGTTCAGCTTCAGTTAACGGAATCTGTAAAATATCCATGAGGTGCATCTGGAAAGAAATGTGCAAAACTTAATAGTTGTTCAGTTGCCAAACATGGTGGACTTTGTCCCGCTCTACTACTTTGTCTCCATCTGCTAGCTTGACAAGGATGAGGCGAAAGATTTAACAGGAGAGAGGGCTGTTCAGATGATCAGCAATTAACACACTGAGGTCTACATCCTTGCAAACATAAATAGTTGAAGGTGTAATCTAATTAAATGTCAAAGAGTAACTTATTTCTTTGAGCATAGTTATCATAATGCTACGTTTTGAAAAGTAAAAGAGTAGTTTATAACTCAAGCATATATTTTAAAAATGTAAACTTGAAGATGTTGAATATAGACAGTTTAACCTGTGTTGTTAAGTCAGGGGGAAGTAGTCATGTATTCGGGGATATGTCCACAGCAAAATAGATGCAGCTAATGTTGTGTAAATCTCCTAGGTGGGTGGATTCTGTAGTACCTTTGTCTGTCAATAGCAGCGACCCTCTCTGTGTGGGCTTTGTGATACCCTCTCTGTGTGAGCTTTATTATAGAACTGGCCTTAAATGCTGCTAATGAGAGCAGCTGCTGTTAGACCTGGCATCCTTTGGTGTGTTATACCTATTTTCTTTCTTTCTGATCTCCTGCTTTTGATGGTCTGCTAGACTTCGTTTTTGCTGGTCTAGTGTCTCTGCACACTTTGCCACTGCTAATCAGTGCTAAAGCGCAAGTGCTCCAACTGTAAATTGTATTATGATTGGTTTTTCATGATTGGTACATTTTATTTACTAGTAAGCCCCTAATACAGTGCACCTTGTGTGCCCAGGGCTTGTACATCAAATACTACTAATGGGCTTGCAGCTCTGGTTGTGCCACCCACACAAGTAGCCTTTCAAAGTTATCTCAGACCTGCCAAAGCAGTGTCTGCTCGCAGGTTTACTACCATGTCGACCTGGCAAGTGCACCCACCTGCCAGGCCCTAACCTTTCCTTTTCTTGCATGTCAGGCTCCCTCAGCTAGGCCCAAGATGTCTTACATGTTCTGATAGTGAAATACTGTCAATTTTATTTTCACTATTGAAAGGCTATCTGTCTCACAGACTAACATGGGAGTTGCTTTGTAGCATCTTACAAGCATAACTTTCCATTGGGACAAGATGGAGAAATTGAGTTTAGGCTTCCTGAACTCAGAATTTAAAGATGCATTGTTTAGTAAAACTTTTTTATGTTGTGTGTTTGAAAATGCCACTTTTAGAAAGTGGGCATTTTCTTGCTTAACCATCCTGTGTGCCTCTGCCATTTGTGTATTCCCTATGTGGTTTCAGAGCAGGGGATGTGCTTATTCACTAGACAGACACAAGGGGGTAGGGGGGAGTTGAGTTGTGTCCTGGCTATCCTGGGTGACTCACAGCCAGTCTGAATAGACCTGGCTGCATTCAGAGTAGTGGTAGGAGTTGTTGCTTGCACCTGAATGGACTGTGGCTGCCTTCCACAAAGCTGTCTCCCACTCCTTGACTGAGCCTAGCCTGAGCCTGAGCCAGGCAGAACTCGTTTATGTATGCAACTGGAATTTTGCTTGTGCCAACTTTGAAGGGAAATGCGGCATAACTATTGGGGCCCAGGGGGGCGCTAGAGGGCGCACTGCAGCATGGCCGCACTGCTGTGAGGCTCCTGCAGCCTGGAGAATTAATCCGACCATTTATCCTGTCCGATTGTTGCCTGTTCCTCTTCTGACCCCGGATCCTTGGAGGGGATACCACTATCTACACTCGGTCCAAATCTCAAATGAATCGGAGCTTCCTGGCCGAAGTTATGTGTGGATGAAATCACCCCCGAAAGACGCTCTGGAGGAGACGTGCACTGCTGTCCGGCTCTCTTGCCTACTCGAGCCCGCGGCGTCCAACGTGGGGTGAGGGCCCTAACGCGTGTCTCTCGGAGAGACTCCCTGGTGAGACGCTTAACTGCAGACTGCGCTGCCGGAGAATGGAACCGGCGCTTTGATCCCGCACGGGCATGTGCGAGGCTCTGCTGGGGGCGGTGCGCTGCACAGGGACTGAGGCGGAACATCGCATGCACCGGGCCGGCGGCCGTTGCAGGTGGCGGCCATTACGCTGACGGGAGTGGGGGGGTTCTCAAACCTGCTCGTGCCTCCGTCTGTTACACACCAATACCCGCCTGGATGGTATGCTGCGGACATCAGGCGGGTGATGCGGCAGTGGTGGACTGCGCTGTGGGCGCTCACCGGACATACTATTGAGGCACTGCACAGGTATTGATTGGCGCCATTGGTGACATCAGAGCCGTGGGCTGGAGGAGACGGCCGTCGGCAGTACGCTGCATGTGCCGTGTTCTTCAACGCTGGTGATCTGCTGCATTTGTCCACAAGCTGGAATACTTCCTGATGGGCGGCTTACCTCACCTCCCCTATTGATCTCTATTACATGCTGCTCGTTCTGGTGCGTGTGATCCTGGCGGCTGGGCGGCACCGCTACTGCCACTGCTGTGACCTGCACATTGCCCTTGGTGCTGACTAGAGAGGAGGACTACTTTACTGCCTATTCGTTTGCAGAGCTGTGTTACTGTCGCTCCCGCACAGGGCTAATTAACATGCTGCCATGAGTGTTATCCTCTGCTTCCTGGGTTGTGACCGCTCTTGGTGTTGCTGAGGAGCGCTACGACCTGTGGATTGCGTCTGAGTTGTGCTGGGGCCTGAGTACTGCAGCCGGATCTGGGACTCCTGTGTGCTGTGCATACCAGCCGGGGGACGGAAGACACTCCGCTTGGATCACGTTGCGGTGAGTCCTGAAGTTTCTTTGACCCTCATTGTGGACTCCAGTGGGTGCTGCTACGGACTGCAGGCGTGGTAACATGGGGAAACTGGACATAAACAGCCTAAACTGTCCTTTGATTCAATGGCGGCCAGGAGGGGTGCACGTCTTGCACAGGACGCCGGGAGCTCTAGATCCCCCCCACCTGTCACTGACACTGCTCCGCAGCCTATTGCCCCGGACTTCCAACAGATGATGCAGGAAATGAGGCAGGGGTTTGCCACTATAGTGGATAAATTATCCTCGCAAATGGACGCAGTTGTGCAAAAACCTGATGTGCATGAGGAGCGCCTCACTACGGCGGAACAACGCATCTCGGACCATGATGATACTGCAGCCACACATACGACACAACTGGCGAGAATGGACAATATCTTACGGGTGATAGCTGCTAAGAATGAGGAGTTGGAAGCCAGAAGTCGGCGTAACAATATACGCGTGGTGGGCGTACCGGAGACGACGAATGTGGGGAAGATGGAGATGTATGTAGAGAGACTCCTGGTTGGTGCGATTGGTGCAGAGGCGTTCTCTACGCAATTCATTGTGGAGCGAGCGCACCGTTCCCTTGGACCGAGGCCAGCCACAGGTACCCCACCGCGCCCTATCATTGCACGCCTCCTGAACTATCGGGACCGGGAAGCGGCTCTTAGGGCGGCCCGCACTGCCCGTACGCTCTTCTTTGAAGGGGTCGACTTCACCTTATACCCGGACTTCACGCCGGTGGTGCAGGAACAGCGGCGCACATTTTTAGCGGTTAAGAAGAAATTTAGAGAGCTGCAGGTGGACTATGCTCTGCTGTATCCCACAAAGCTGAGAGTGACACATCAGGCAAAGCAGCATTTTTTTACGAACCCACAACAGGCAGAAGACTTTGTGAAGCGCCTCAGGCGGGAACGTGCTGCGGACGGGCGACGAGCTGAGGAGGGACAGGAGGGGTTCCATTTGGCAGAGGAAGATGCTTGATCCTACCTACTTCTTGGGCAGTAGCTGCTTTGCACTCTTTGGACGGATACGGGGGTGGCCGCTCCCATTTACTGTGCTCTCCTGGCCTTGTACTTTTGGAACTTACTGTAAGGAATAACGGATTGGACCATATGGACGCAACTGAGGGTCACTGGAGGAACGTTGGCCGATGATGGTAATATGCTCCAGGCACCCACCCCCCACTACGCCTGGGCCGTACATACGACCTGCAAGAAGGATCATGGCGTGGTGTGAGGGGGTGGCCATGTGCACCTCTGGAGTACACCCCGGAGGGAATACCCCACTGTTCTTGAGGTTCTTCTTGCAAATGTTTTGTTGGGTGGGTGATGAGATGGGTGGGGGGTGGGTTGTGGTCCTGACAGGTTGGGGTTGGTCAGGTGGGAGGGGGGAGGAGGCACTGCTTCAGCAGTGCGTTGTCTACTTGGAACTGGGGGTTGGGGTGCTGATGGTTGCGACTGTGCATTCGACATGACTGCCTATCAGGATCACTGTCTTGGTTATTTCGAGACCGTACTGGGTCTGGACTATCTAAATGCGCCTAGGGGTGGTCCTATGCCTTCTGCTCAATATTGCTGTTACCGTGAGGGAGGAGGGGGCGAAGGCGGGGTCCTCCTGATACGAACATTGTCAGTGGTATTAGGATACTATATGCTGAAGTTGCATTGTTACTGGGGCTGAATGCGTGTCTGTTACACGTGAGTTGTTGGTTGGGGCTGGGAGGGGATTGTCAGGTTCTGGGGATGGAAGAAGACAGGGATGAATGTGGTGTGGGACTGGCATGGGGGGGAGTATATACAAGTATTGCGGTCGACTGCTCTAGACTAAGGACACAGGATTGTCAAATGGTTGCATATGTCACGCTGCTCATTGACCACGGGTAATGCTAGATAACATGTTAGATAGGATATCGATCTTGTCCTGGAATGTGCGTGGGCTCAATGATGCCAGGAAATGTAGGAATGTACTACAGTATTTAGATAGGCATACAATACAGATAGCTTTACTGCAAGAAACACATCTGCGTCAGATGACTGATCCTACATTTGGGAGGCAGTGGGCCGCAGTGAGGAGATTTTCATCATACTCATCATATGCGCGTGGAACTGTTGTACTGATTAAGAAATCACTTTCTTTCCAGGAGCTGGAAGTGCTGGTGGACCCGGAAGGGAGATATGTGCAATTGTGGGGGAGGCTTGGGCTGGATACAGTGCTCTTTGTGAACTGTTACGCGCCGAATGTCGATACGCCTGCTTTTTTTCTTACACTCTGGGGTCATGTTATGGCAGTGTTGGGCCTCACATATTGTCTGGGGTGGTGACTTCAACTTGGCGATGCGGGCAATGGAGGATAGATCGGATGGGAGTCCTCAATTCAATGTACAGGCTAGAGATGTGTTGCAGGGCATTGTAGAGGAGTCGGGCCTGGTAGATAGCTGGAGATATGCTCACCCGGGCGTTAAGGAGGGTACACAGTTCACAGCGCATGCTCGCACCTGGGCGCGATTGGACTATGTGATTCTGTCCAGGGGGCTTGTAGTGGGGATACATGAGGTGGAACATCTCCCCAGGACATACTCTGATCATTGCCCGGTTAAGGTTATGCTGTCGGTGCCGGGGCTTCATAGACCGCGACCACCCTGGAGGCTGTTTCCTTCTGCCCTGTTAGACCCCATATTCAAGGTAGAGCTTGGAGAGGAAGTTGAGGGGTTTTTCCCAAGAAATAGGGGATCTGTAGACAGTGTGGAAATTATATGGGAGGCGTTTAAGGTAATGATCCGGGGTGTCACAATATCCAAGAGCTGTGGGGTGCTCAAGACCATTGTTCGTACTCTTTCAGGATTGGAGGCTGATTTAAAGCTACTAGAAAATAGAAAAGGTACTGAGAGGGTGAGAGGCCGGGGAAGGTACTTGCTGCGCTCACAAGACACCAGCGGTTTAGTGCAGATGTATTGGAATTGGCCTTGCCAGATGGTACGCGTTGTCGGAACACGAAGGAGATTCAGGAGACATTTGTGCAACACTACACGCAGTTATACACTACACAACAAGCGGGAGAGGTTCGATATGGGGGATTCCTTGATGATCTTGCGTTATGCTGGCTATCGGACGATCATAGGGCATTTCTCGGTAGGCCCCTTGAGGTGGAGGAGATCAGAGGCGCCATCATGTCTTTGAATATTGGAAAAGCTACGGGGTTGGATGGGCTCCCTGCCGAGTTTTACAAATGCTATGTGGATATTATGGCTCCGGTGCTCAGGGAGGTCTTTGAGGAGTCCCTGGAGGTGGGGATACTACCGGGGTCCATGAGAGAGGTAGCTATCACCTCTTTACTTAAACCTGGCAAGGATCCCCTAGACGTAGATTCCTACCGGCCCCTGTCACTACTTAACTGCGACGTCAAGATACTGGCGAAAGTTCTGGCGGCACGGCTCTATGAGCTTATGCCCACCATCGTGTTGCCAGATCAGTCCGGTTTTGTCCCGGGTCGGGCGACTTCGCATAACCTTCGAACTCTATTCTCTCTGATCCCGACGATAGCTCCGGACCTCCCTGTGGCCGCTGTTTTCCTAGACGCTACGAAAGCGTTTGATTCTGTGGAATGGAGTTACCTAGTAGATGTCTTATGTAGAATGGGTTTTCCTCGGATCTTTATTTCTTGGGTCAAACTGTTGTACACTCAGCCGGTGGCGAGGGTGGTTGTGAATGGTGTGCTCTCCCCCCAATTCTCAATCACGAGGGGGACCAGACAGGGCTGTCCTCTTTCCCCCCTTTTATTTGCTATTGCCATAGAACCACTTGCCTGTAGAATTCGCCAATTGCACAAACAAAGTGCGTTTAATTATTTTCAGCGCCAAATAGGAATTTCTTTATATGCGGATGATGTTACGTTATATGTGAAAGATCCGCAGGTAAATCTCAACGTACTATTGCGAGAGCTTGTTGCGTTCGGAGGTATATCTGGTATACATATTAATTGGCAAAAATCTCAATTTTTCCCGCTCACTGCAGTGGTTCACCGATTCCCACTGGACTACCCCCTGGAGTAGTGCGATTCGGATCTACAATATTTGGGCATTGTGGTGTCCCTGGACAGGGAGGAAACCATTAGGCTTAATTATGGCGTCGCTATTACTAAACTGGCGGATAATGTCACCAGATGGATGTCTTTGCCCCTGTTTATGGCAGGTAGAGCGTCACTAGTGAAAATGGTTATCCTACCCCGCTTCCTGTACTTGTTTCAGAATATCCCCTATCACCCGGGGGCGTATTTTTTTAAACGTCTCCGCTCGGAGCTGCTTCGCCTACTCTGGGGCGGTAAACAACCGAGATTAGCATGGTCTACTTTAACACTGCCTTACAATAAAGGTGGATTTGACATCCCTGATTTTGAAATCTATTATATGAGCGCTCAAGCGCAATATGCATATCACTGGATGCGGCCCACGCCATTTATGCCTCAGATAGCTGCTGAACAGTGGATTGCGCATCCCCTGCCGTTGGAGGGTATGGTGATGGGAAACGTCGGTGATGTAGATACACATCCAACCACAGTGACTTGCACAGTCGATGCCTGGACACGTGTTGTGAAGGCATTGGATCTCACGTTCCTTTACTCGCCTGCACTGCCCCTAGCTTATCATCCTGCCTTGTCCTTGCTACAGGAGGCAGGGTTTCAGCGCATGTGCAAAGGTAATGGGACGCTTACATGGGGGGATCTGTTCCGCGAGGGCTCTTTTCGTACCCGTGAACAATTTTTTGGTGGAGCGGAGCCTTCTCCATTGGATGTGTTTTATTATGTCCGGCTGCGACAGGGCCTGCGGACACTGCTGCCTGGGTTCCCCAAGGAACCGGGAGTGGCTCTACCGCTTCACGCAATGTTAATTTCTGACGGACGTCACTTGGTCTCTAAATTGTACGGCACCATCAGGAAACAGCGAGTAGCGCCGGCTAGTCGTGTACGGGAACAGGGGAACCTCGAGCTCGGAATCGACATATCTGATGAGCAATGGGCTTACTGTTGTGGCGTGACTGCCAATATCTCCTCTAGCTGCCGTCTAAAAATCATACATTACAAATTCATACAGAGGTTCTACTATACTCCGGCTCGAAAACTCAGATTCCGCTTGGCGGAGGACGATAGATGTGTTCGTTGCCGGGCGGCGGGGGCTGATTTCCCCCACTTGGCATGGGAATGTGGGGCCATTTATGAGTACTGGGTGCAGGTTCATGACGCCCTGCAGGTTATGACTGAAAATGCGGTGATGTTTGACCCCGTAGTGATGCTTTTGGGGTACACTAAGGAGGTGCCGACACTTTACCGTAGGTTTGCGGATGTGGTTTTACTGTTGGCAAAACGGCGAGTGGCCTGTCGTTGGGGTCGGGCAGGGTGCCGAAATTAAAGGAATGGTTGGACAATGTCATATATTGTCAGGATCAGTACAATGTATATGCCGAAATGATGCCTGTGCGTTGTAGGCCTAAGTATTGCTGGAGTCCGTTGCAGGTTTACTTGCTAACCAGGGCTGTGCAGGATACTGAATCGGAGAGTGAAGATCGGGTTGGGATTGGTTAGAAGTGCAACGCTTAACGGACATCTTGCTATACCTATCGGACTGTGTGCACTACTGCGGGTGGGGCTGACCTTCTGCCCTGCTGGAACCGTGCCTAAGTGGGCGATACTGTCTAGTCACTGCAGTTATGGCGATTGGCTACTGAGTGCTGTGTTAAGGGTGCTAGGGGTACCTCAGCCAGACAAGTAGCGAGCGATGGGGGAACACTAACTACATCGACTTTAGTTGGCTGCACTGTGATTTGCGGGATTAAAAAGTCTACAGTACTGTGATCCCTAACTGGCCTCTGCGAGTATGTTATACAACGCTTGCTTGCATAATATGTACTCCTAACTTTGTCTGTATCGTATTGTGACCGGGCGTGGGAAAATGATTGTTAATATCCGATGCTGGAATGTAATCTCTCTATTTCTGTGCCAGAACTGTCTGTACACCACTGATGTCACCTGACTTTTCTTCCAATAAAGGTTTTAAAAAAAGAAAAAAAAAACTATTGGGGCCCAGGCCCCAGGACGTTGGAACTCTTTGGGATCAAGAAACCTGCCAAGAAGAGCAGGATAAGCTGTGAGGAGGGACTACCACTTTTCTTTGTACTTTCTGTGTTGGCTTACAGTGTCTGCTTCTGTCTTGGACAGTAGCAATTACCTTTCTACAAACTTCTTCTTCTGAGTATCTCCAAGGGATTGAAGTACTGCTTGCCCTGTTAAAGAAGGCTAACGAACAAAAAAGACATCGCCTTCATCTGGGTACCGCCTCTGGGACCATGGGTTTCAGTTGCCACAGAGGTAAACAGCAATCCAAGCCAACACCGATGGCGGCACCGTGACCTGAAGACACTGCAGAGGGCACTGCTTCACTTCACATTGCAACCCTGGTCTCACCGATGACACTGTCTTCTGCTGCCACGATCCGCTGCTTGTACTGCGACCTGTGGGCACCGCACTCCACACCGCCTAGCTTCGCTCCACCGCCCTGGTCTCACCGCCACGTCTGCTGCAAACTGGCATCGCCACTGCTACCTGCACTGTGGTTTGGGGGCACTGCTCGGAAGTTACATGACGTACCGCCCGTCCCACATGGTAGTCTCGGCCCACCGACGCCAGCCTCCTCAATTCCAGATCATAAACAGACTTTGTTGCTTGCACCGTGACTGTCAGCTCTCCGACGAGCACCGCCCCACTTCGCACCTAAGCCCCGGTCTCACTGACGCCGCTGGATGACGGCCACCGAGCCACCACCTGCACTGTGACCTGAGGGCCCCGCACGCCACACCGCTCGACTCACACCACAGGCTCGACATCCGCTGCAGCCGGTCCGCACTGCCGCTGTAGGCCATAACAAAAGGTACTGTTCGAGGGTCTTCTGACACTGCAGCCGGGCCGCACCTCCTGGGTTGACTGGAACCGTGGGATTTGTTGGTTTACAACACCGTGGTAGCCCCAGATGGAGCTATCCACTTCTAGAAACTATTTTTAAAGTCTACTTTTGCTTATAGATATTCTTGAATGACTATATGTTGGTTTTTCATAGTTTTTGTCTTATTTTGCAGTTACATATTGGCTATTTTTCTAAAGCTTGTGTTGAGTCCTTTTGTAGTTTTTTCACTGTATTGCTGTGAATTATGTACAAATGCTTTCACATTGCCTCTGAGATAAGCCTGACTGCTTGTGCCAAGCTATCAAGGGGATGAGCAAGGGGTTATTTTAGAAGTGTATCCCCGTTACCCTGCCTAGTAGGAAGGGTCCCTACTTCATCGAGGTGCACACCATTGCGAACTAGAGACCCTCATTTATAAGCATGGGACTCACGTCTGAGCATACCCACCCCACTCGGGGTGACAAATGCAAAAACAACAGTTGGAATGGCACTGGAATGGCATGGTGAGCAAACAAACGATGGATTTAGTCCCAGATCTCTGTACTGGGGTGCATGTATGACATTGTTCTGCATTCTGTCCATCAACTGTTGTTTTTGCATTTGTTACCCCGAGTGGGATGGGTATGCTCAGACATGAATCCGGTGCTCTCCATGCCACTGGAATCAAGCTATCCTGGCTGAAGAGGGCTGAAAGCCCCAAACTGGTCCTAGGATGCTTGTTTCTAGTACAGGGAGGACCTGGCTTGGCAGTTTGGGCTCGACTGTTCCCATGGGGCAAAGGGTCAAGACTGATTTGCATATGGCTGGGTTCAAACTGGAATGGAATGAGCAAAAAAATCATGGATTTAGGCCCAGATCTCTGTACTGGGGTGAATGTATGACATTGTTCTGGATTCTGTCCATCAACTGTTGTTTTTGCATTTGTCACCCCGAGTGGGACCGGTATGCTTAGATGTGAGTCCTGTGCTCTCCATGCCACTGGAATCAAGCTATCCTGGCTGATGAGGGCTGAAAGCCCGAAACCGGTCCTAGGATGCTTGTTTCCAGCCCAGGGAGGACCTGGCTTGGCAGTTCGGGCTTGACTGTTGCCATGGGGCACAGGGTCAAGACTGATTAGCATATGGCTGAGTTCAAACTGGAATGGCATGGTGGGCAAAAAAACGATGGATTTACGCCCAGATCTCTGTACTTGGGTGAATGTATGACATTGTTCTGCATTCTTTCCATCAATTGTTGTTTTTGCATTTTTCAGCCTGAGTGGGACAGGTCTGCTCAGACGTGAGTCACGTGCGCTCCATGCCACTGGAATCAAGCTATCCTGGCTGATGAGGGCTGAAAGCCCGATACAACCTTTAGGATGCTTGTTTCCAGTCCAGGGAGCACCTAGCTTGGCAGTTCGGGCTGGACAGTTCTAATGGGTCACAGGGTAAAGACTGATTTGCATATGGCTGGGTTTATACTGGAATGGCATGGTGAGAAAAAAACGATGGATTTAGGCCCAGATCTCTGTACTGGGGTGAATGTATGACATTGTTCTGGATTCTGTCCATTAACTGTTGTTTTTGCATTTGTCACCCTGAGTGGGGCGGGTATGCTCAGACGTAAGTCCCGTGCTCTCCATGCCACTGGAATCAAGCTAGCGTGGCTGATGAGGGTTGAAAGCCCGAAACCGGTCCTAGGATGCTTGTTTCCAGTCCAGGGAGGACCTGGCTTGGCAGTTCAGGCTGGACTTTTCCCATGTGGCACAGGGTCAAGACTGATTTGCATATGGCTGGGTTCAAACTGGAATGGCATGGTGAGAAAAAAAACGATAGATTTAGGCCCAGATCTCTGTACTGGGGTGAATGTATGACACTGTTCTGCATTCTGTCTATCAAATGTTGTTTTCGCCTTTGTCTCCTCGAGTGTGACGGGCATGCTCAGACGTGAGTCCCGTGCTCTCCATGCCACTGGAATCAAGCTATCCTGGCTGAGGAGGGATGAATGCCTGAAACCGGTTCTAGGATGCTTGTTTCCAGTCCAGGGAGGACCAGGCTTGGCAGTTCGGGCTGGACTGTTCCCATGGGGAACAGGGTCAAGACTGATTTGCATATGGCTGGGTTCAAACTGGAATGGCATGGTAGGCAAAAAAACGATGGATTTAGACCCAGATCTCTGTACTGGGGTGAATGTATGACATTGTTCTGCTTTCTGTCCATCAACAGTTGTTTTTCCAAGCACAGAGAGCCTGCACCAAGACTGAACTGCACCTGCTGCTCCTTGGCGTAGCAAAGAGACAACAGTGTCTGTGGTGCACTGCTCATGGAAAAGTTGTCCCTGGGCCTCAAAGAAAAGAAACAACTCAGAGAGCTGAAGAAGCCTACTTTGGTGAGTTGACAGCCAAGAACACCTGATCACCACTGACCACTAATGTGAAGCCTGGGAGACTGAGTCCTGACCCTCTAAGTTGCACCCAAGTTTACTGGACCCCTGAGAGTCGTCGAAACTCAGTTTGGTCGCCCCAGACGGTAGTTACGCCCAGTTAAAGGAACCAAAGTAACCAGAGACTAGTAGACCAGTGGCAACTGTTTCTTGGCTGGACTTCAACTGAACTTTGAAGAACATCGACCTCTGTGGTCAAAGTCGACCCGCTGTGAATGTGGACTGAGAAATAGCCCTAATAAGACCCCGTCACCAGATCACAATCCTCAGCATCCTTCAATATATTCAGCATTCTGTATCCCTTGCATCAGGACCACTCCATTAAAGTCTATGGTAGTTGGGCCATCAAGCATGAAACTGGATTGGAGACTGCTTTGACTGCGTTGTAACTGTCCAACCAAGTCTTTGTGACTTGCTCCCTGCGAGAGTTTGCCACACTAAGCTGGCCAGAGTATAGTTTACAACTTTATAAATGCTTTCCATAGTTTGGAAAGTTTGACTGGGAGAGCAGTCCATTACAAAGATTTATTGTATTTAATGAAAAAGCTGTGATTTATTGTTCCTTTAAAAATTCATATCAACAGAATCCTCCAGTGGATTTGTGTTGTTGAGGTGTCATTTTAAATATACTAATGCAACCTACTTTTAGAAATAATTGTTGAATTTGTATTGCATCTTGTTTCATATTCAACTGTTTTGGTTCTTCTTAATGTGTTACACCTGTTTCATAGATGAAGCCTAACTGGTCTGAGCCACAGTTACCCAGGGTTGAGCTAAGGTTTTTCAAATGAATCTGACTGGGCCCAGAACAGGTAGTGAGTGTATTACAGGTTGGGTGTCTCAGTCAAACACCATATAATAAACAACTTTCCTCACATTTTCACCTGTCAGTGGAATTCAGGACTTGTATTTTGCACTACCATTCAGTAGTCTGAAACATTAAGGCGAAGATTTACGTTACCTGGTGCATCCCTTCAAATCAGCAGGGATGCGCCACGAAACGTGCGACACGCAATTCTATTCAAATCAAATCAACAATCTTTATTCGGTATTATACAAAACACCATAAAAGTACAGTTTAAAATACTAAAAATACATATATTATTTGTTGAACTATACAGCAACAAAAAGAAGAAACATAAAGAAAAAGGTACCTGAACGATCATTACAGTTAATTATTCCCCGAACTAGTCCCCACTCCTTCCAGCAAGTCCTCTCGTTCCTCTAAGTTTAAATGCTAGTCTTGGAAAACTCGTGATAGAAAGCAGGGTCAGGGTTTTTTTGGCCATTTGTAAATATAAAAGAGCGGCCTTAGCATGCCTAAATTTGAGTTTCTTCAGCAGACTTATTAAGTAAAGGCGCCTGGGCAATAGGTAAAAAGGGCACAATAATACAAAATGAAGGGTGTCCTGCGGAGATCGTTGATCGCAGCCGCAGGGACCCTTTGGCTCAGCAAAATTAGTAAAAACTGCTGGATCAGCTAAAAAATAATGTAAAAGGTTGAGCCTAAAACGTGTTTCTAAAAATCTATCATGGGCGTTGTATATGAGGGCTAAGTATGGTTCCATTCTTTCATTAGACCTCACTAGGCCGCAAGCTCTGACTGACTATTTGCCCCATTCCCTCTCTTCTCTACAGGCAATTTTATAAGTAATACATTTCTTCTTCACGCTATTCTTATCCCGGCCTGCCCTTCGGTCGGGTTTGGGAAGTGATCTCGGGAGCCAATGTTTTCCAAAACAGCCTTAAGATACTTTAACCAAGGAATGTCCATCCCCCTGTCCCTACCAAGGCAATCCATAATTATTTGCCTGGTCAGTATTGCCTCCGGGTTCTCCTAAATCTTTAGCCATGCTAGCAGGGGTCTAACCTGGAGCCTGTCGTGTATAAAGGCCCTACCCTGTTCTTCATGCACAGTATATGAGGGGACACCCTGTGGGACCTTGAGGAGCCTTCTCATGTATTTATTCTCCTCCACCTGCAAATTGTCTGAGTTGGCGATCCCCCAGAGTTCTGCACCATATGCCACTCTAGAGCAGCAAATGGAGTTGTATAGATTCATCATTTGCTCCGGGGACCAGCGGCCCATTTTACGGCCAAAATTCATAATTGCCCCTGTACTAGACACTAGCCTATTACAACACTCTTCGCGTAGTGCTTTAAAATTTAGATGCACATCAATTAAAATGCCCACATACGAGAAGGACTGCACCTTCTCTAATTTGTGTTCGCCTATTCGATAATTGAAACATTTCCGTGGTTTCAGCCCTGTTTCCATTACATATGACTTGGTTAGGTTGGCTGACAGGTCTAGTTTATTCATAAAATCCACAAAGCCGTCTATCAATATCTGTAGGCCCCGTGGGGTCCGTGCCAGCAATACTGCGTCGTCAGCATAGAGCAAGACCGGAATTGCTCTTCTGCCTACTCTAGGTGAGTCCACATTTAGGCTTAAAAGGGCTTGTTCTGGGCCATTTATATACAAAGAAAACAGGAATGGCGCCACAATACACCCCTGTCTCGCACCACTAGTACATGTAAAGGACTCAGTGCATCTGCCATCTGAATTATACCTTACATTGGCCGAGGTGTTCTAGTGTAAGGCTTTTAAATTTTTTATAAGATCCTGGTATGCCCCTAGGTAACTCATTTGGGCCCACAGCTTCTCCCTATTGACGCAGTTGAATGCTGCGGTAAGGTCCATAAACGCTAAATAGACCGTTTCATTACTAGCAATAGTATATTTAGCCACGAGGAGATATAAGTTTATACATTGGTCTGTTGTGGATCTCTTGGCCCTGAAACCATACTGGACATCAGTGATAATCTGTTGATCCTCAGCCCAGTTCATCATACGGTTTAAGACAATGCGTCCCAGGACTTTGGCAGTGACATCTATGAGGGAGATAGGGTGGTAACACTGGGAGTTATCTCTATTCCCCTTTTTAAAAATAGGCACTATTGTGGCCGTTGACCAAGAGCGCAGAAGCCCCGCAGCTGTGGCAACATTTAATACTCTTGTTAAGATTGGGGCCCACAGGTCCACCTTACTTAAGAAGAGGTCCGGCGGGATCCCGTCCGGACCCGGTGCCTTGTTATTGGTGAGACCCATAATGCCTACAGTAATCTCCTCTAGGGAGAATTCAAGTGTTACATTCCACCTCCCCATCCCCTCACCATTATACAGTGGCTGACTATTCCTCCGATTATAAAGCCCTTTAAAGTGCTCCACCCACTGTCCCGGGAGAACATTAGAACCTATCTGTGCACTGTTTGCATCTTGGAAGCAGGGATTATTAATTATCTTCCAGAAGGTGAGTGCATCTTTCCTTTCTGCAGCTCTTCTCAGGTCCTCCCAAGTTTGAGTTTGGAGGGCCATCTTCCGTCGCTTTAGCGTCTGTTTATAGTTAAGCCTGCATTGCATCATCCTTTGTTTATCCCTTGGATTCAGTCTTAGTGAGGCTCTTAGCTTTCTCTGTGCAAGGAAACATGCACTGTCAAACCACCTGGGGTCCTTTTTGGGCTTGGCCTGTCCTGTCATTTTTAAAAGGCCGTCTATTAGGCGACCAATTTCTTCAAATAGATCCACTAAATGTGACCCTTCCAAAGATGAGTCTAAGCATTTCTCTAGGAGCTGTCCGCCCTCTTTGGCTAGGGACCTGTAAAAGCTTTCCCCATTAATTCTCAACCATTTCAGGCACCTACCCTGGTCAGTGATCTTTTCTACATTTGACCTGGCCCCCCTCTTTGTGACCCTACTTACATTTACCGCTAATAGGGACAATACTAGGGGGTTATGGTCACTAAAACCACTCAGTTCTATTGAAAATCCCTGTACCAAATTCTTTAGCAGCTGGGACACCAAGATAAAATCGATGAAGGAGCTACAACCCCTTCCCTTAAAAATGGGGGTGACCCTCTTATTAGGGTCAGCAACCAGTAGGTCCATTGTATGTTCAAGCCCATGGTTACTCATCACCCTGCTCAGTTCCCTGCCCTCTGGTGTATGCTCAAAATGGGGTCCCACTCCCTCCTCTATGCTACAGGAGTTCCAGTTGTCTTCTTTAATGGGTAACAGTTTGTGACACAAGTGGCAATTCAAGTCCCCCGCAACTAAGAGCATGGGAGCCATTGTGCCCTGTTTTTGCTCAATCAAAGATGTTAATCTTTTGTCTAACTCACTCACTCTGGAGCCTCCCGAGTTATAGAAATTTACCAGGGTTATATTAAAGCCCCTGTTTTTAAACCCGAGGCCTATCATATATTCTGAGTTCCATTTTAGATTGACCCAATGCCCTTCCAGGCACACATCTACAAATACTAGGAGGCCTCCCTTCGCTGTTCCTACCATGGACTTGCTTGCCGGGTTCCCAAATGTTTTATACCCAGCTAAGTGAAAATTAGAGTGGTCTACCTCCCAGGTTTCCTGGAGGCAGATGATTTTAAATTTACTAATGTATTCCAGCCACTCCTGGTTCGGAAATTTAGCTGACAGACCTGCTACATTCCAAGATACAAAATCAGTAGTGCTCCCTGATGTATCTGCCTTGGGGCATGGGTCTGTGCTTGCTCTGGCGGTACCTTGGGGGGCCTCGGTTCTGGGAAACCTTGTGCTACAGGGGGCAAGCTGATGTGTGTTTGATGTAACTTCTCCTGCCTGCTCTTCCCCCTGTGACTTAAAGTTCCACAGTGCAGTGTCAGCACCTCTATCGGGAGGGGCTGTCGTAACTGGATTTGAGCCCATATAATTGGACATGTGCGTGAGCACAATGTACATACGCCACTTTCTGAATCTGCCAGTTTGAGGATACCTGGAGGCAGTATTGAGACGCCTACCAGCAATTTTTTGCTTCTCCTACCGAATTCCCTAAAGTCTGGATATCCGTTCTAGTGTCATTCCAATTTTTTGATTGGCTGACTATCCATTAAGTAATTTTGTCGCTCAAGTCACCTTTTGTCCTGATGATGACCGCATAGTAACCCAGCGGTTGAAACGCCGTCGACGCCTTTTTGTGGCCATAATTTGAGAAGGACACAATATTTTGTCTTTGTTGTTCCTTTGTATACATAATGTCTGTTCGTTAGCCACGTGTTGGGCATGTGAATTGTGTTTTTTGTTCTGCCAACATTATGCTTGAGCGTTTTTGTTCCTTGGACTGTTTTTAAAAGAATGAAATACATGCATAATAAATTCTTACTGCTTTTGTAAATGTATTTATGTGTGTATTTAGGCTTTTTCTTTCCTTTCTGTAATTTGTTTATGTGATAATTGTTCACCTGAACCATCTGTTAGGTGCTATAATTAAAGTTCCACAGGGCCACACTTAGGGAGCTATCTTGGCATGATTTCTCACCCTGTAGTCAGTCTACTTCACTAAGGTGTCTTCCCCACTGGAGTGGTGCGTATCTATTGTGTAAAGTGAGTACCAACCCTCCCCCATTGGCGCTACCTGCTGGCCAAGTGTGTTTCCTCCACCTTGGGCTCCATGCCATGGGTCGCTCCTTGCCCCTGGCAACCACCCTCTTGTCCTGCCCGGCTGACCAACCCTAGCCCTATGCGTGTCAAGTTGCATAGAGTTAGGTGTATAGACTGGTGGGATATAAAAATAACTTAGGTTCCGAGCCTGGATCAAAGATCGTGAATGAGTCCAGGGGCCCCAACAAACATGATTCACCACCCTGGTGTCATTAAAGTTAATAATAACACAGTCTCCTGCTATGTTTTTTTTTCCTGGCTCCTAACCAACTGACTCTCCTAACAAGGAGGATTTTACACATTACATCCTGGAGCAGCGGCCTGTTTTTGTTTCGCCAATGGGTTGTCTTATTTTTTAGTTGGTCTTGAGTTTCAATTTTACCATCATCCAATTCAGGGACACAGTCAGGACTATATGTCTAAATGAGAGCATGAAGTTGTTACCTCATTCTTGTCTCTTTCCCTTTCATAACTGCGGCTTACTCCTTGAGTGTCTAGGGAGTCTGCATTTCCTCCACTCACTGTTCTTCCACTTAAGGTACCTGGGCCTAACAGGTGGGTGACCTAGACCTGGCCCTTGGTTGGTTTTACCATGATACTAGGGTAGGCAACTGGGACCATTCCACCCTCCCTCACTGGCTCATTTACAAGGCCGCAATTTACTACTTTATTTTCAATGCCTCCCAAGGTGGTCATTACCAGTCCCTCCTTCTTCTCAAGTCTATTTTCAATTGATTTGAGTCTTTCTATTAACAGGTCCGAGGACGATGAAATAAGGGCACCTATTTTCTGCCAGTGCACTTGCTCCGACTCAGCTAGGCCAATTCCAATAGTGCTGGTGGCAGTTTCTACATGCACAGTTTCTTGTGAGACTTCAATAATTGGAGTGTCTATATGTGGCTGCTCTCTCTGTTTGTTGGCATTAGATTTGGAAGTCTTAAGTTTCTTTCCCTTTTGCTGTAACCTCCACGTGTGCCTCCTCTTTTTCACTTGCTGCCTTCCCCCTTTACAGAGTCCATGGATTGAGAGACCTCCTAATGGACTTCTGCCACGCACATTACCATGTTCTTGGGTGTCCTTCCTGGCAATAACGGGGGGTTCAAGTAGTCTCCTTCGTTGCAGCTTAATATCTGGGTTTGAGTTAAGCTTACAGTCTCCGGCTGGGCACATCTTTTGGTACCGGATTGACGAAGTCTTTCATGGGAACGTACGTTAATTATGCCCCCCAAAGATGATCGTTTTGAAATCACCGGGTCCATGGAGAGACGCCGTTCCGTGATGGTGATCTCATGTGCAAGCACGGAACTGGCCCTGGTTATAAACTGATCAAGGGTTCCCGCAACGTAACCGATTCCCACTGCTTTCCTCCCTCTTCCTTCCCATGCTGTCATGCTGAGTCAGTTTAGTTACCACTATTGGGGCAGAAGTTATTACAGTGGGCAAAGTGACAATCTTGGGGTCCACTTACTGTGCAGGCACGCCCCACCATTCAAATCCAGCACCTTAGGGGGGCCCCAGCCCAGCCTCTCTCTGTCTCGAACGGGCTCAAATGGGCCAACCCTTGGCCCATGCTTCACCTGGCACGCGCCTTCGCGCTTCCCGCGAAGCGGGTGCCGTGAGGAGTTTAGTAGTGTTGTGGGCTTGGCAGCACAGGTGTGCTACAGTCCACTGCTCCTGGTCCTTGTAGTCCCGCAATACACAAAGGGCGGCCAAAACAACACGAGTCCCTCCTGCGAGTGTGCCGCGAGGAGCTTAGTAGCGCTGTGGGCTGGGGGGCGTGGTGGCACAGGTGTGCTGCAGTCTGCTGCTCCTGGTCCTTGTAGTCCCGCAATACACAAAGGGCGGCCAAAACAACAGGAGTCCCTCCTGCGAGCGGCAATGCTATTGTTGCGCCACCATGAATGCGCCGCATTTACAATGCGGCGCTCCATGGCGCAAGGATGGGCAGATGCGAGTTGCATCTGCTGGTGTAAGTTTGGCACAGTGCTGGAGTTGTGTCGCGGGCGCGACAAATCTCCAGCACTGTGGCAACCCGGCCTATCTTCAACATGATGCGTCACACCTTACGCCTCCTTCAAGCAGGTGCAAGGTTTTGACACAGCGGGGTCGGAAAAGTGACTGAGTGAAATCTTGTAGATTTCAGTCAGGCACTTTTCCCATGCGTTCCTGCGCCAGAACGCCCACCCTGCGCCGGTACGCCCACATGAAACCTGACGCACGTTTCTTGTGGCGCAGGGCTTTACAATGTTGCGCATCTCCCTAGATGCATCACGTCGTAAATTCTCGCAGCATGGCGCTAGCTTTACACCGCCGCTGCGTCCCTTTTGTGCCGCAACGGCGAAACAAAAGTGGCACATGGCACTTGTAAATCTGCCCCTAGAAATCTACTAAGTAGACACCTTGAAATAAGTTCCAGTGATTTACAACCAAGTTGCCAAGTTCTGGAGTCTCTTTAGTACTGTCTCTGAGAGTTTGAAACTTTTAAAAAGTTAGGAAAAAGTTTTGAAAACTTTGAAAGATTTCCAAAGCATTTGCAAATTTCCTGAAAGTTGTAAAAAGAGCCATTAAACATGGGGGTCGACTTAGCCATCCGGTCCACCCTCAAGATGAACAACTTGAGAGTCATGGGAGTCATTGCCATCCCGTTCACCCTCATGATCATTGATTTGAAAGTCCTGTGCAAGGACAGAAAGATCGGCCTGAGTGAAACAGCAGACAGAGGACCTCAAGAGACCCCTCAGGGCCTGTGAGAAGGCCCATGGAGCCCAAACACTTTTGGAGAGGGAGATACTCCGGAGAGGGTAAAACATTATGACAGGAAATCATCCATGATGAAGACGAGGGTGGCGTTGATACCCTGACCCCTAGCATCCGCCAGAGGCTCTTGACAGTGAAAAGAGCACAATGTCAGAGAAGGAGTCAAGAGTGCTGAAGGTCCAAGTATGCCTCCTAGAATTGGAGGAGAGAAGACTTGCATTGGAGAAAAGGAGATTGGCCCTTGAGGAGAGAAAGGTCAAATTAGTCTTGCATTCCCATGAGAACGGTGGCATCAAGAAAGAATCTGTGGTAGCTGCAGGCAGGGGTGCCCATGATCCTAGATTGCCCAAAAGGAATTATGCCAAAATATGTCCAAGGGAATTACATAGATAAGTGGCTGGCTCCCTATAAGAGAGATCTTAGGATGAGAAGAGTGGTGCCTAGCACTGGGAGTCCTTATTATGTGAATTGGTTCTGTTGGTGAGGAAGGATAGGCTTCTGACACAATGAAGACAATGATTTAGAGCACTGAATAAAAAGAAGTGTATAATTGTTCTTTTAAAAATTCATATCTCTGGAAACCTCCGGTGGATGTTTGTTTTTAGGGTGTCATTTTAAAGATAAACATACAACCTTTTATTAGAAACTGGTGTCTGATGTTTATTGTGTTTATTTCTCATTCAACTGTTTTGGTACTTTACTTCTTTATACTTTTAACCTATTCCTCGGATATTGTTTGTCTTCTGGGAGCCACAGCTACCCAGGGTTGAGCTAAGTCTTTTTAAACCAATCTATCTGGACCTAGAACAGGTATTCGGTTTATTAATGGTGAGGTCTCACAACCACACCATATTATAAACGTATTTCCTCACATGCACTAATTCTATTAAAGCAGTACTATGACATTGCCATACTTCTGTTTTCCATACTTCTAAAGCAACCTCATACCGTATTATTGTATGTTAATCTGGCAGGAGGGCTCAACGAAAGTTGTTTGTAAGTTAGAATCCTGGGTTGAGGGGCAAGCAAAAGTCACTATATTTGATGAGTTGGCAGTTTGGCTGTTATGTTGTTGCATTTTTTCAATAGTGGTGTTTTGGGACAAATAAGGGCCATATGTATCAAGTAACCCATTTGCGATTCTGAAATAGCGATTTTTTAGAAATCGCTATTTCAGAATCACAAATTGGGATGTATGTACAAATTTGCAATTTTTTTGTGAATTCTTAGTATTCCTTAATTGCGAATCGCAATTAAGGAATACTTTCCCATTCATTTCTATGGGCCAGGACTGACTGACTGAATTATTTTTAAAGCACTCTTATGCCGAGGCGTCTTGGCGCTGTAAGACGGAGGGATAGGAGTTGGAATTAGGGCAGCGCAAAAAGCCAGGTCTTCAGTGCCTTTCTAAACTTAGCTATGCTCTTTTTGGAACGAAGCGAGGATGGTAAACTGTTCCAGAGCTTTGGGACTTGATGGGAAAAGGATCTGCCGCCCCACCGGACTCTCTTAGTCCTAGGGATGTTCAGTAGATTTTGGGAACTGGATCTGAGTGAGCGCTCAGGTACGTACGGGGAGAGAAGATTGGAAAGCTGTTTAGAGGTCCGCCCATAGAGGGATTGGTGGGCCAGGCACATGACCTTGAATTGAATTCTTCTCCTGACAGGAATACAATGGAGTTCACTTACTGCTTTAGAAGTGGGATGTCGTTTGGGGAGGTTAAGCAGTACTCTGGCCGCTGCATTTTGGATTGACTGGAGTCGGTTAAGTTGTTTTTCGCCGGCACCTATGTACAGGGCATTACAGTAATCTACCCTCGACATAATCAATGCTCCCACTACTGTTTTCCTCAAGGAGAAAGGGATGTAGGGCAGGATTTTTCGAAGGACCTTCAGTGTAAAGAAGCAGGCCGAAGTGGCCTGGTTGATTTGGGCTGTACAGGAAAGGTCCTTGTCCATTATGAAACCTAGGTTTGTTGGCCGGGGTCGGGCAAATGCCGGCTTCTGAAGGCCACCAAAGATCGTTCCAGATGGAGGGTTTTTGGCCAAACTCGATCACCTCCGTTTTTTCAGTGTTAAGTTTGAGGAAGTGAGCGTTCATCCATGACTTAACGTCTGACAGACAGTTTCTGAAACTGGTGGCGGTGGCTCCTACTGTCTGCGCCACTGAGACCACCAGTTGGGTGTCGTCGGCGTAAGAGACTAAATGCAGGCCGTGGGTTTTTATCAGTGCAGCTAGGGGTGTGACGTAAACATTAAAAAGGGTTGGTGACAGAGCCGACCCCTGAAGGGACTCCGCATGGAAGAAGGAACTCCTTTGAGAGAAGACCATCCCAGTGAATTTGATGAATGCGTGCCTCTAGAAAGGACTGAAGCAGTTTTAGGGCGGTGTGGGTGATGTCCAACGTTCTTAGTCAATTTGTAAGGACATCATGGTTAACATGTGTCAAACGCCGCTGTCAGATCCAATAAGATCAGAGCGGCTCTGCCTCCTTTGTCCATGGTTTGACGAATGTCATCAGATGCAATGATCAGAGCGGTTTCCGTTGAGTGACAGGCCCTGAAGCCATGTTGCGTGGGATCTAATAAGTGGTTGTCCTCCAGGTGTTTTGTAAGCTCCTGATTCATAGCACTTTCAAGGATTTTGGCAGGGAGGGGTAAACACGATATAGGGCGGTAATGCTTAGCTTCCTTGGGGTCTAGCTTCTCCTTTTTGAGGATGGGCCTGATACACGCCTTCCTCCAATTGCTGGGGAATTGTCCGGGATTAATTGCAGTGTTGAGGAGGGGGGTTAGGGCTTGGCTGATAGTTTCAGGGACCAGATGTAGAACGTGAGGGGGGCATGGGTCGAGCGGCGAGCCAGATTTAGTCTGTAGGAACAGCGTGGCAACCTGGTCACAGCTTACCTGGGAAAATCTGGGGAGTTCAGGAGTTGGCACCGGTAGATCTGTTTCTTGGGGGACCTCTTCACAGGTGGGTAGCAAGCGAAGGTCATTATAGACTGTCTGAACTTTCTGCTTGAAGAATTGTGCTAAGTTTTCCACAAATTCTTGTTGAGGCTTGAAAATGGTTTCTCTCGGGCTTTTAGCTAGATGTGAGATGGTTTTAAACAGTTCCTTTGAGGAGTTTGAGGACTCTTGAATTTTCCTTGTATAGAAAACAGCCTTAGCTTGCTCTATGGTGAGCTTGTATTCATGTAGGGCAGCCATATACTCCTTTCTAAACTGGGGGCTGTAGTCATTTCGCCAGAGCATCTCGGCCCTCCTGCATTTCAGTTTTATCAGTTTGACCTCAGTAGTGTACCATTGTGAGGTTGTTGAACGAATCTTGGGTTTTTTGGTTTCTTCCGGGGCTAGCTTGTCCATTGCCTGTGAGAGCCAGGTGTTAAATTTGCGGGCTCCATCATTGCTGTCTGTACTGACAAAGGTAGGTAAATCCCTGCTGAGTGTGTTTGCTAGGGATGTAGCTTCTAGTTTTTTCCATAGACAGGATTTGGTCGGGAGTGCAAGGTCCTTTCTCTTTGCATTTGTCAACGTGATTGCAAGGGTGAAGTTGATGGCAGCATGATCGGACCAGGGGAGAGGCGTACTGGAGGTGACCTTAATGTGGTGATTATTAGTAAAAATGGAGTCTAGAGTATGACCAGCTGTGTGGGTGGGTCCAGCCCTTGGTTGGGTTAGTCCATAGCTATGGAAATTATCTATTAGGGTGGTGGTTTCATTCGAATTCGAGGTGAACATTAAAATCTTCCAGTACAGTGAAGGTGGGATGGTCAGAGGTGGACTCCAGAAAGGTTAGAAGGGCATTAGTGAATGGACCTCTGGGTCCTGGGGGTCGGTAAAGCAGAAGGTCAGTGAATATTAGTTGGTTGTTATATTTGACCGAAAAGGATATGGCCTCTGATTCTAGTCCTGGCTGCTGAAGAATATGTCATTTAAAAATCGACCGGTGAATGATGGCTACACCCCCGCCAGTGGTTCCTTGTCTGTCCACATGTGCTACGGAGTAGTCTGTGGGTACTGCGGTGTTCCAGTCTGGCCCCGAAGAATTAGTGGCCCACATTTCAGTCAGGAAGGCCAGATCGACCTCATTGTCCGCAATGAGGGATTCAACTTCATGTTTGTGCTTTGGCATTGACCTGACATTTAGAAGTATGTTTTTTAAGGATTTGATGTTAGGTTTAGAGCAGCGGTGTGAGAGCTGAACAAGGGGATAGGGAAAAGTTGCCAAGGGTGAAGAATTGAGCTCATTGGGTGCGAGGTAAGGTATTGTGTAACCGCAGGATCCACATTTGCTAGTGTACGTATACCTCTATCAGAGGGTTATGTCGGGTGTTGACATTCGTTGCATCTTAGGTTAATAAGAGTTTCTCTAGAGTAACCATGTTTCAAGTGAGCTAGTGGGATTTGGGCAGGGGTTGTGGCCCTGGGCGCTGGTCCGGAGCAGACAGGCGCAGGCGGGCGCAGACGGGCTTGCCTTAGGCGCGCCCGCTGCGCTCGTCTGCTGCGCGTCCGGAAGAGCATAGGGCCAAATAGGCTCATAGGGCTCGTAGGGCGGAAGTCGCGACAGCTAGAGCGCGTCCCACCAGTCACGCCACACCTAAGATGGCGGCTAAGTGACCTGATAGAATATTGAGCAACCCTGTTATCCCTCCGCTTCAAACGGGGCTTCCCGCGGCGGAACAGGCATTAGGGTGTCAGGTAAGATAAACGTACAATTATTCAATCAATTGTGCGCGAGATGCGTTCGAATTACAGTTGTCAAAGTAATACCACAGTTCCTATTAAAAGTGACAGCATGTGCAAGTTAAGATTAAAACAAGTAAAACGTTGTAGTCACGATTTGCATTTAAAAAGATTTGCAGTGTTTAGAAAGCGCTGGCCGCTCTGCTTGCTCGGTCTTAGTCCCGAGCCGTCAGCCAAGTGCTGTCTAAATAGGCTCGTAGGGCTCGTAAGGGTGGAAGTCGCAACAGCTAGAGCACGTCCCACCAGCCACGCCACACCTAAGATGGCGGCTAAGTGACCTGATAGAATATTGAGCAACCCAAAGGAATGAATGGGAAATTATTCTCAATTTGCGATTCGCAATTTGAGAATCGCAAATTGAGAATAATTTCAAGGGTGCAGGGGTGTCCAAAGGACACCCTGTTGCACCCCTGAAATAAGCATGGGTGCACATGAGGCGCACATGTAGCGCACATACATGCCCTAAGCGCATGTATGTGCGTCACATGGCACTTTGAAAAATGCAAAAATGTGCATTTTTCATGGAATTCGCAAATTACCACCAACTTGAAGTTGGTGGTAATTTGCGATTCTTTAAGGACGATTAGCATTTTTTTTTTGCTTCATACATTGCATTTAAGGAATTGCAAAATTTGTGATTCCTTAAATGCAATTGCAAAATAAGGAATCGCAAATTTTGCACATGGCACTTGTAAATCTGCCCCTAGAAATCTACTAAGTAGACACCTTGAAATAAGTTCCAGTGATTTACAACCAAGTTGCCAAGTTCTGGAGTCTCTTTAGTACTGTCTCTGAGAGTTTGAAACTTTTAAAAAGTTAGGAAAAAGTTTTGAAAACTTTGAAAGATTTCCAAAGCATTTGCAAATTTCCTGAAAGTTGTAAAAAGAGCCATTAAACATGGGGGTCGACTTAGCCATCCGGTCCACCCTCAAGATGAACAACTTGAGAGTCATGGAGAGTCATTGCCATCCCGTTCACCCTCAGGATCATTGATTTGAAAGTCCTGTGCAAGGACAGAAAGATCGGCCTGAGTGAAACAGCAGACAGAGGACCTCAAGAGACCCCTCAGGGCCTGTGAGAAGGCCCATGGAGCCCAAACACTTTTGAAGAGGGAGATACTCCGGAGAGGGTAAAACATTATGACAGGAAATCATCCATGATGAAGACGAGGGTGGCGTTGATACCCTGACCCCTAGCATCCGCCAGAGGCTCTTGACAGTGAAAAGAGCACAATGTCAGAGAAGGAGTCAAGAGGGCTGAAGGTCCAAGTATGCCTCCTAGAATTGGAGGAGAGAAGACTTGCATTGGAGAAAAGGAGATTGGCCCTTGAGGAGAGAAAGGTCAAATTAGTCTTGCATTCCCATGAGAACGGTGGCATCAAGAAAGAATCTGTGGTAGCTGCAGGCAGGGGTGCCCATGATCCTAGATTGCCCAAAAGGAATTATGCCAAAATATGTCCAAGGGAATTACATAGATAAGTGGCTGGCTCCCTATAAGAGAGATCTTAGGATGAGAAGAGTGGTGCCTAGCACTGGGAGTCCTTATTATGTGAATTGGTTCTGTTGGTGAGGAAGGATAGGCTTCTGACACAATGAAGACAATGATTTAGAGCACTGAATAAAAAGAAGTGTATAATTGTTCTTTTAAAAATTCATATCTCTAGAAACCTCCGGTGGATGTTTGTTTTTAAGGTGTCATTTTAAAGATAAACATACAACCTTTTATTAGAAACTGGTGTCTGATGTTTATTGTGTTTATTTCTCATTCAACTGTTTTGGTACTTTACTTCTTTATACTTTTAACCTGTTCCTCAGATATTGTTTGTCTTCTGGGAGCCACAGCTACCCAGGGTTGAGCTAAGTCTTTTTAAACCAATCTATCTGGACCTAGAAAAGGTATTCGGTTTATTAATGGTGAGGTCTCACAACCACACCATATTATAAACGTATTTCCTCACATGCACTAATTCTATTAAAGCAGTACTATGACATTGCCATACTTCTGTTTTCCATACTTCTAAAGCAACCTCATACCGTATTATTGTATGTTAATCTGGCAGGAGGGCTCAACGAAAGTTGTTTGTAAGTTAGAATCCTGGGTTGAGGGGCAAGCAAAAGTCACTATATTTGATGAGTTGGCAGTTTGGCTGTTATGTTTTTGCATTTTTTCAATAGTAGTGTTTTGGGACAAATAAGGGCCATATGTATCAAGTAACCCATTTGCGATTCTGAAATAGCGATTTTTTAGAAATCGCTATTTCAGAATCGCAAATTGGGATGTATGTACAAATTTGCAATTTTTTTGTGAATTCTTAGTATTCCTTAATTGCGAATAGCAATTAAGGAATACTTTCCCATTCATTTCTATGGGCCAGGACTGACTGACTGAATTATTTTTAAAGCACTCTTATGCCGAGGCGTCTTGGCGCTGTAAGACGGAGGGATAGGAGTTGGAATTAGGGCAGCGCAAAAAGCCAGGTCTTCAGTGCCTTTCTAAACTTAGCTATGCTCTTTTTGGAACGAAGCGAGGATGGTAAACTGTTCCAGAGCTTTGGGACTTGATGGGAAAAGGATCTGCCGCCCCACCGGACTCTCTTAGTCCTAGGGATGTTCAGTAGATTTTGGGAACTGGATCTGAGTGAGCGCTCAGGTACGTACGGGGAGAGAAGATTGGAAAGCTGTTTAGAGGTCCGCCCATAGAGGGATTGGTGGGCCAGGCACATGACCTTGAATTGAATTCTTCTCCTGACAGGAATACAATGGAGTTCACTTACTGCTTTAGAAGTGGGATGTCGTTTGGGGAGGTTAAGCAGTACTCTGGCCGCTGCATTTTGGATTGACTGGAGTCGGTTAAGTTGTTTTTCGCCGGCACCTATGTACAGGGCATTACAGTAATCTACCCTCGACATAATCAATGCTCCCACTACTGTTTTCCTCAAGGAGAAAGGGATGTAGGGCAGGATTTTTCGAAGGACCGTCAGTGTAAAGAAGCAGGCCGAAGTGGCCTGGTTGATTTGGGCTGTACAGGAAAGGTCCTTGTCCATTATGAAACCTAGGTTTGTTGGCCGGGGTCGGGCAAATGCCGGCTTCTGAAGGCCACCAAAGATCGTTCCAGATGGAGGGTTTTTGGCCAAACTCGATCACCTCAGTTTTTTCAGTGTTAAGTTTGAGGAAGTGAGCGTTCATCCATGACTTAACGTCTGACAGTTTCTAAAACTGGTGGCGGTGGCTTCTACTGTCTGCGCCACTGAGACCACCAGTTGGGTGTCGTCGGCGTAAGAGACTAAATGCAGGCCGTGGGTTTTTATCAGTGCAGCTAGGGGTGTGACGTAAAGATTAAAAAGGGTTGGTGACAGAGCCGACCCCTGAAGGGACTCCGCATGGAAGAAGGAACTCCTTTGAGAGAAGACCATCCCAGTGAATTTGATGAATGCGTGCCTCTAGAAAGGACTGAAGCAGTTTTAGGGCGGTGTGGGTGATGTCCAACGTTCTTAGTCAATTTATAAGGACATCATGGTTAACATGTGTCAAACGCCGCTGTCAGATCCAATAAGATCAGAGCGGCTCTGCCTCCTTTGTCCATGGTTTGACGAATGTCATCAGATGCAATGATCAGAGCGGTTTCCGTTGAGTGACAGGCCCTGAAGCCATGTTGCGTGGGATCTAATAAGTGGTTGTCCTCCAGGTGTTTTGTAAGCTCCTGATTCATAGCACTTTCAAGGATTTTGGCAGGGAGGGGTAAACACGATATAGGGCGGTAATGCTTAGCTTCCTTGGGGTCTAGCGTCTCCTTTTTGAGGATGGGCCTGATACACGCCTTCCTCCAATTGCTGGGGAATTGTCCGGGATTAATTGCAGTGTTGAGGAGGGGGGTTAGGGCTTGGCTGATAGTTTCAGGGACCAGATGTAGAACGTGAGGGGGGCATGGGTCGAGCGGCGAGCCAGATTTAGTCTGTAGGAACAGCGTGGCAACCTGGTCACAGCTTACCTGGGAAAATCTGGGGAGTTCAGGAGTTGGCACCGGTAGATCTGTTTCTTGGGGGACCTCTTCACAGGTGGGTAGCAAGCGAAGGTCATTATAGACTGTCTGAACTTTCTGCTTGAAGAATTGTGCTATGTTTTCCACAAATTCTTGTTGAGGCTTGAAAATGGTTTCTCTCGGGCTTTTAGCTAGATGTGAGATGGTTTTAAACAGTTCCTTTGAGGAGTTTGAGGACTCTTGAATTTTCCTTGTATAGAAAACAGCCTTAGCTTGCTCTATGGTGAGCTTGTATTCATGTAGGGCAGCCATATACTCCTTTCTAAACTGGGGGCTGTAGTCATTTCGCCAGAGCATCTCGGCCCTCCTGCATTTCAGTTTTATCAGTTTGACCTCAGGAGTGTACCATTGTGAGGTTGTTGAACGAATCTTGGGTTTTTTGGTTTCTTCCGGGGCTAGCTTGTCCATTGCCTGTGAGAGCCAGATGTTAAATTTGCGGGCTCCATCATTGCTGTCTGTACTGACAAAGGTAGGTAAGTCCCTGCTGAGTGTGTTTGCTAGGGATGTAGCTTCTAGTTTTTTCCATGGACGGGATTTGGTCGGGAGTGCAAGGTCCTTTCTCTTTGCATTTGTCAACGTGATTGCAAGGGTGAAGTTGATGGCAGCATGATCGGACCAGGGGAGAGGCGTACTGGAGGTGACCTTACTGTGGTGATTATTAGTAAAAATGGAGTCTAGAGTATGACCAGCTGTGTGGGTGGGTCCAGCCCTTGGTTGGGTTAGTCCATAGCTACCGAAATTATCTATTAGGGTGGTGGTTTCATTCGAATTCGAGGTGAACATTAAAATCTTCCAGTACAGTGAAGGTGGGATGGTCAGAGGTGGACTCCAGAAAGGTTAGAAGGGCATTAGTGAATGGACCTCTGGGTCCTGGGGGTCGGTAAAGCAGAAGGTCAGTGAATATTAGTTGGTTGTTATATTTGACCGAAAAGGATATGGCCTCTGATTCTAGTCCTGGCTGCTGAAGAATATGTCATTTAAAAATCGACCGGTGAATGATGGCTACACCCCCGCCAGTGGTTCCTTGTCTGTCCACATGTGCTACGGAGTAGTCTGTGGGTACTGCGGTGTTCCAGTCTGGCCCCGAAGAATTAGTGGCCCACATTTCAGTCAGGAAGGCCAGATCGACCTCATTGTCCGCAATGAGGGATTCAACTTCATGTTTGTGCTTTGGCATTGACCTGACATTTAGAAGTATGTTTTTTAAGGATTTGATGTTAGGTTTAGAGCAGCGGTGTGAGGGCTGAACAAGGGGATAGGGAAAAGTTGCCAAGGGTGAAGAATTGAGCTCATTGGGTGCGAGGTAAGGTATTGTGTAACCGCAGGATCCACATTTGCTAGTGTACGTATACCTCTATCAGAGGGTTATGTCGGGTGTTGACATTCGTTGCATCTTAGGTTAATAAGAGTTTCTCTAGAGTAACCATGTTTCAAGTGAGCTAGTGGGATTTGGGCAGGGGTTGTGGCCCTGGGCGCTGGTCCGGAGCAGACAGGCGCAGGCGGGCGCAGACGGGCTTGCCTTAGGCGCGCCCGCTGCGCTCGTCTGCTGCGCGTCCGGAAGAGCATAGGGCCAAATAGGCTCATAGGGCTCGTAGGGCGGAAGTCGCGACAGCTAGAGCGCGTCCCACCAGTCACGCCACACCTAAGATGGCGGCTAAGTGACCTGATAGAATATTGAGCAACCCTGTTATCCCTCCGCTTCAAACGGGACTTCCCGCGGCGGAACAGGCATTAGGGTGTCAGGTAAGATAAACGTACAATTATTCAATCAATTGTGCGCGAGATGCGTTCGAATTACAGTTGTCAAAGTAATACCACAGTTCCTATTAAAAGTGACAGCATGTGCAAGTTAAGATTAAAACAAGTAAAACGTTGTAGTCACGATTTGCATTTAAAAAGATTTGCAGTGTTTAGAAAGCGCTGGCCGCTCTGCTTGCTCGGTCTTAGTCCCGAGCCGTCAGCCAAGTGCTGTCTAAATAGGCTCGTAGGGCTCGTAAGGGTGGAAGTCGCAACAGCTAGAGCACGTCCCACCAGCCACGCCACACCTAAGATGGCGGCTAAGTGACCTGATAGAATATTGAGCAACCCAAAGGAATGAATGGGAAATTATTCTCAATTTGCGATTCGCAATTTGAGAATCGCAAATTGAGAATAATTTCAAGGGTGCAGGGGTGTCCAAAGGACACCCTGTTGCCCCCCTGAAATAAGCATGGGTGCACATGAGGCGCACATGTAGCGCACATACATGCCCTAAGCGCATGTATGTGCGTCACATGGCACTTTGAAAAATACAAAAATGTGCATTTTTCATGGAATTCGCAAATTACCACCAACTTGAAGTTGGTGGTAATTTGCGATTCTTTAAGGACGATTAGCATTTTTTTTTTGCTTCATACATTGCATTTAAGGAATCGTAAAATTTGTGATTCCTTAAATGCAATTGCAAAATAAGGAATCGCAAATTTTGCGATTCCTTGTTTTGCACCAGATTTCCCTTAATCCATACCATTTGTCAAATTTGCATTCGCAAACGCCGAAATTCTGCAAATTTCGGTGTTTGCGAACGCGAGTTTGCTTTATACATATGGCCCTTGTTGCTTGTGTTTGAAAATGAGTATAATTTGTGAGAAAAGGTGTGAACTGCAATGAAGTAACACCCACACAAGAAAAAGGATGCCATGTGCCAATGCAGTGATCTTCAATGTCACAGGCCAGGCTTGAGTAAACCATCCAATCCTATTTTTTTAGGTCTCCCATATGGATGTATGACATTAAAACGCATGCTTTTATCACGCATGCCTTTACAACGCTGTTTTTACAACGCGTAGTGTTTTGGGGCGCTGGATAGTGAATAGTTTAATTTACTATTCCAACTCCAGTCCCCGTGGATAGTAGGGAAGGTGTTGGATAGTAAATTAAACCTATTCCCTATCCTAGAGCGCCCCCCAGCGCAATGCGTTGTAATGGTTTGCGTTGTAAAAGTTGCGTCGTAAAGGCACTGTGTGGTTAAAGTTGCGTTGTAAAGGATGTTTCCCCTCCCATATAGATTGTTTTTATCTGTCTGTTCGCAATTACCTCTTTTAGGCTGTACCAAAGTTTACAGTGTGCTCATGTCCAATCTATTGCTTGATATCGCTTCACTCTGTTGTCAATTTTATTTGGAAGCTTTTTAATTGATGGCTTTCCTTGC
Source organism: Lissotriton vulgaris (assembly GCF_964263255.1). Lineage (NCBI taxonomy): Eukaryota > Metazoa > Chordata > Amphibia > Caudata > Salamandridae > Lissotriton > Lissotriton vulgaris. The sequence goes on from NC_141697.1 coordinate 657,876,883, forward strand.
TGTTTTCCTGTTGTCTTTCTCCTGGAGCAAAGCTTCCTTACTATCGTTTGATTGGATGGCTGCTATCCTTTCCCTTTTCACATTCGGGGACATCCTTTAATCTTTTTCTCTCAGCAATCCATGAGAGTGCATGATTTCTTGCTCTCTCCGGCATGTGCTGCTACACCCATATAAGGGTCACCTCCACCTAAAGCTCTCCTTGCTGCTTATCTTTCTCTCCATCTCACCTTATTCATTGCTTCCTCATTTAAGCTTTTTTTCCTTTTGCAACCTTTTACTATTTTTTATTATTTATTTCCTCGAACTTTGAGCCCTCCATGCGCTCTGTGTTGACTTATGCCCCACCCACTTCTCCCACCTGCTTTCCGATTGTACCCCTCACCTCTCATCACTGTCTTCTACAAAAAAATATATGTTTATTAGATTTTTTAAGGCCGGGCTACGGTCATTCGCTGTTGGGCTGTTTTTAAAACATACTTTCATGTGTGTTTTACTAATTTTTGTTAATTTACTGCTTGAAGCAAAATCTCACTTTGTGTTCTTGTTTAGGAAAATAAAATTAAAAATTGTTGTACTGCTTGTCATGTTGGTGAAGCAATCCGCCAAACTTACAAAGCATTGGCAAGAATCGCTGTGACTGTGGTTCTTGCCAATGCTAGAGATGCCCGCTGGTCTGGCAGACATCTCGACATTTGCCAAGCACGGACTCGGTCCGAGGGACATTGTGCTGTACTCCAGCACCCTGAGGCTTTACACACCCGTCCCCCAAACTCTTAATCAGGCTGCCCGTCTTTGGCCAGCACACAAGGCTCACCAGAGACATCATTAGAAAGTGACAGTGTCTACTGTGATAAATGTATTGTAAAATGAGGTCCCACAGGCCCGACACTGGAAAAAGTATAATCTTAAAATCAGCTCTGAAAGTTTTGGTATCTCCCTAGAAATGGGGAACTCATTACTATGTGCAGCATCATTACAGGCTCAACACTACAAAACACTTTATCACCTGTATTATACACCGGCTAAAATAGCACAATGAGGAGGTTTAGTGGGTATTACATGCTATAGGTGTGGAAGCTCGGATGCTGATCTGGAACATGTATTTGCTTTATGCCCCCGCTTAGATTTATTTAAAAAAGAAATCGAATGTTTTATAAATAAAATTTTAGAAAGCGAAATTATCCTAACCCCAGGAACCATTCTATTAGGAGTTAATGTTGAGGATGTACGTTCTTTTCGTGGGAGAGAATTTTTGTTTGTTGCTATGTCTATCATGAGATTATGTATAGCCTCTGCATGGATAGATCCTATACCACCTACCTTCCACAAATGGCTGGCTAAGTTGCTAATAACGCATAAAATGGAGAAAGAGATATATGCAAGGAAGGGAAAAAGGGGAAGGAAGCTAGGTAATATAATATGGGATCCTATAACACGATGGAAGGAGGAATAGTAGTGTGAAATGTTGGTTTGCCTAAAGATAAGAAATATCAACTCGGTGTAATTATAATATCGATATTGTACAATATGAAAGTATACTTTGCTTCTATTTATGCTATCTTTGTGCTCTTACTTGTGCTCTAATTTGTTTCTGGTAATATCACCCTCGCCTGCTGATGATTTAGTGATTGTCTTTTATTTTGATCTATGAACTATTGGTATATACTTCTTCTCCTTCAATCTTTTGTTTGTATTAATGATGCCGTGCCTTGTATATAAATGCAAAATACTTTAATAAAAAAAAATTTTTTTTTAAAAAAAAGGAAAAAGTACTGTGCATTTGGGGAAAACACCTCGTGTTAAGTGGTTAATGTGAGGCATGAGTTTGAATATGTAGTTGTTGGTCTTATTTATAGTACCGTGAACTGTACCCTCACTGGAAAAATAAAAATGTCGGTTTCCAATGATAGCATTGTTCACAAAAAGACTTGTTTTGTGACCAGACTAGAGAAACCAATGCCCCGACTTTAAGCTTGCATCAATATAAGATAGTTTATGTCAATGTGTTCAATTGTAAACAATAACTTATTCAAATATGTTTTTTATACAGCCACATCGAGTATGATCCGGTAAGAAAACATGTTTTTTTCTTTACATAGCATGTATTTTCTCATCATGTTATAGAGGTGCAGATGAACAGATTATGCTACTTCAGGATACTTTTAGGAGGCATGTTATAAAAGGCAATTCATCTGGGTCCTGTCGTACAACAAAACTATTTCTTATAACTCCATGATGATGCACTGATCCTTAGCTATGCTGACCTCCTTGTGCTCAGACATCCCCTGGAATTACATGGTCTTCCATTAAAAAACTTGAGTAAACAACATGAATTTGTGTAGGTTTTGTGGGCCCTCTATAGTTTCTAGGCTCTGCCTTGGGAAAGTAGACGCAGGACTTCCATTGACAGGTGGCCAAATGGCAAGGGCAGATTAACCAGGATGTGCCAGCATTTGCAATTTACTGTTTCCTTCCAGATGGGCCTTTGAAGTGAGAGGCCTTTTGTACAATGGAAAGTGTGTCCATTCGATTATCTGAGTGTTATTGAAGTTTGGAGTTCCAACTCTAGGAAACGTTGTGAATAAAAGGAATAATACAGATGCCAAATAGCCATTTCCTGTTGCCACTGGCCGAGAAGGTGATTCCAGGTCATTACAAGGAGTGCCATGAACAGAAGTGAACTGTTGGCTTTTCATTACATTATCCTGCTTGGCTCCAAAGAGCTTTTGTCCATTGAGAACAAGGGGCAACATGATTACATTTGTAGAACCAATCCAATTGAACTTCCCCATTACTTCCCATTGTACTACACTCTAATGGCCTGCAGTTTGGATTGCTGTTAATTAAAGTCTAAAGTCCCTGCCTCATCTTTGACTCCACTTTCCTGATGTGAAGCCCCTGACCCAGAACAAGTTTCCCCTTTTTTGCAGACTATGGTCCTGATGAGAACTCCTTAAATAAACGCGAGTTCGAAACGCGTAGACTGTAAAAAGCCAAAAGGACAGAATAAACCAAAGGAATTTAAAAGAGATTAGACTTCCTTTTTGAGAAAATAAATTGTGTATGGCTGTGCTGTGAACACTGTCATTCCAGCTGATATTTAGTTAATTAATGGTGTCTGTAACGGTACGAGTGAGGCATGATTGATAGTTTGAATGATCCTTTTTGATATGTTGAAATGTGTTTGTAAATAATAATGTTTTTTGTTGTGTACATAAGGTCTTAAAAAATTCAAAAGTTTGAAAAATTAAAATTAATAATATGAGTATAAATAAGCATTGAATAAAATAAAATAATCGAAAGTAAATAAAAACACGAAGCTTACTATCTCATTCCAAAGAAAAAAGTTATTTTGTCTAATTGAGTAGCGGCACTGGCATCTCTTATCTTTGTCAGAAGGCAAGTCCAATGATAAAACCTCAGATTTGGCAATGCAAGCCCTCCCCTCTCCCATGGAAGAGACATATATTTCATTGAACGTCTGACTTTACCATACTGCCAGATAAAACTAATAAAAATTGATTCTAGTGATTTAATCACCCCCTCGTCTATGAGAAGTGGTATAGAACGAAGAAGATACAAAACCTTAGCAAACATAGTCATTTTTAAAACATTCACCCTGCCTATCAGGGACTGATGCAACACATCAATTCTTTTCAACTTTGCCGCTATTGACTTTATGAGTGGATTTAAATTGTCTTCAATAATTTGATCTACTGCAGCATTCACCCTAACCCCTAGGTATACTGCCGAATCCACGTATCTTGTGTCTACTTTAATGATATTTTTAGTGCAGATTATTTGGGTTTTGCCCTCATTCAATAAATACCCCGACTGGCTGACTTTAATAATTCCATGACATAGGCCCTAGTATCAGACCCTTCTGCCCCCTCCGGGATCCTCAGCACCCTAAGATTGTTTTTCCTCTGTCTGTTCTCAAAATCTTCCAGTTTCCACTGGATATCCTTGATTTGTGCATTTTGAGACACGACTTGGGCGGATGCAGCGGTTGCTTCTGATTCTCTTGTTACGATCCTTTCCTCCAGGTTTGAAACCCTGCTCCCACAGTAGCACAGGCTTTAGATAGCTTTCTTATGACCCCCTGCATCTTCCTAATTGCTGCCTGGGATTTCGGCTATCTTGCCCTGTCTCCTCCCTGTGTGAAAGGATAGCCTGGTGAATTATTTCCAACATAGGAGGGGAAGTTGCCCCCGTTTCCATAGAAGGTATATCCGTAGATGGAGAGGTGAGTGGGATAGTAGAAGAATAGTCCCATTTTAGGTCCTTTGTTCCTCTGCCATGTGCCCCTGGCTGACTATTGGATCTTAAAGTAGTCGCTGGGGTATCTGGTTTGCTATCCTCGGAATCTGTATCAAGATTACTATCCCCTCGAGACGAACACCTGTCATCCGCAAACCACTCAGCCCCCTCTGAGACGGAAAAAAAGCAGTCACTTGGGGCCTTATCAAACTCCACACCCTCTTTATCTTGATCACTGGGTAATTCAACTGCCAAGTTCTTGGACCCCCCTTCCCCAACCACATTCTGGAGCCCTTCTTCGTCCTCCAGCATTTCTGTTACAGTCTGCGGTGGAGGCATATTTTCTGCCCCTTTACCTAGCTCCCCCACGCCGACTGAATTCTCTTCCTCCTCAGGGCTTTGTCCTAATGAAATTCCATGGGGCTCCTGTACAGCCTTCTGGCATAGTGGTTCGTTCGTTTCGATTAGATCATTTACCACAATTTGGGAAAGAGTCTGGGCTTCGACCGGGCTCACCTCAACAATTAGCGTCTTACTCGCTGCCTTCCGTGGAGAGGGAGCCTTCATAGACATTTCCGCTTCGACCACCTCTGGCTCTGCCTGGGGGGCTTTGCTACGAATCAGCAATTCCGCTGATGTTGGACCAGCTGGCCGGTTCTTACATGCCGCCCCGCCCCTACCTCTCCTCGGCGGGGTCGGGGTCGGCGGTTTCCTTTGCCGATCTTCACCCGGCGTTTTTTACGCTGCCACAGCTCCTGTTTTATTTGGGCTGGTAGCCGCCTCTGCTAGCTTTCGAGCTGCTGCCGCTGCCTTTGTTGCTGTATTTGCCGTTTTTGGAGCCATTCCTCGGTCTTGGTCTTCCGTCTGCTGAGCCCACAGGTGCAACAAATACCTGCGAACGGAGAGCTCCATGTATTGCCGTCTGGATCCGACCACGGCTGCCCAAAAGGAAAGGTGTCTTCTCTGGCGTCCCAGCATATGATAATCCGGGTAAGTCTTTACATTCCCGCTAGTTTGAGCAAACCTGTTTGAATCTTTTTTTTAATAGTTGTAAGATTTCTGATGCCGCTGGTTGTTCGGAGTTCAGCGTTTTTCTCCTTTATCGAGGTCTCGGCATTCCCTTAATCCGACCAGTCCGTCCGTGCTGTAGCCGACCTCTCACACGGTCGCCATCTTGCCTCCTGACCTGCCAAAAGTCCTTTATCTTTCATTGTACAATCCATTATTTTACGTTATCACTTTTAAGAATATTAAGTTTGGCACTAGATTTAGCAAAACGATTTTTGGATGTGGTCAATGAAAATAGAGCCATTGAAACATTTTTCAATGGAAATGATTTTTGGCCACCGTGAAATGTGATGTTTTCCATGTCAAGGGACAGCCTTGTTTGTTTTCTATACTGTATAAACGAATTGTTGTTATGTTTCTTGATACTCTGAAAATCTCACTATTATAGTTCATTTATCTGTCAATTTTTGGAATCAGTCAAAAATCCAATTTTAAGCTCTATAATAAAAAACGGATCCTTCTGCTGAGCCAGGTTGCCTTAAGACAATTGAGTTCAAAGTGTTACTCTCTTAATTTTCTTCCACTATAGTGTTTTGCTCTCTTAAATAGGACAAGAATACATTGTGCTATGCCAATTGTTTCATGTAGGCATGAAATGTTCATTGGGGACAGTGTACTACACAAACTGTATACTGCAAAAGCTCAGCAATTCCACTAAGCATAAACCAAACATTTGATAATCAGATATTACAGCCTTTGGTCACACAATAAATATTAGTGAGTTTTTGCCTCTTGTTACTGCTTTACAAATTGGAGTATAACAGTGAAAAGAGCTATGCAAAAGCATTATAACAATCGAAGTCACTCTTCTGCTCCCACATGTCATATATTTGTAGACAAATATGAAATATATTGGTGATCTGATTTGTTCCCTTCTATTTTTCATCAAGTTCTCTCATTCTTATTTTATAGGCCTTCAGCGTTTCCTCACTTTTTTGGCAATCTTCCCTTCCATCCTCCCATTTCCTCTTCTCCTGTCCATGCTTCTCCATCCCTGAATATCCCTACTACCTTTTTTCCTGAAACCCGCAACCCCCAACTGCCAGTCCCCCTTATAATCCCCCACCCCAATTTCCTCGCCATGCCTGCAGTTGTTTGCCCCCTCACCACCTCCAATCCTCTCGAACAAATCTTTCAGCGTGACATTTTTTGCACCTAGTCGTCCACCCTTCCTCCCTCTCCCAGAAAGTATCCTCCTGGTGTTTCCCTCCATTCCTGTTTTACAACCTCCACACTCTCATCCTTCCCTCCCCAATTTCCGCCCACCCCTAAATCAAGTCTAATCCCTGTCATCCCAACTGAGAAAACAACTTCTTCCCCTTCCACTCCATCACCTTCATTTCTTCCCTTTCTGGCACAAATGGAAGAAATTCTTCATAGCAACACCCCATTATAAGTATTATGTTTCTTTTCTATGTATTGATACAATTCTTGACTTGAAAAGATACCTCACTCATTCACCCCTGCTGATATCCAGCAGTCAATGTTTTTGTATTATGAATATGAGAAAAATTGTTTCCTTCCCAAGAATTATAAATCTGAAATCGTACTTGAAGCAAAGCATACATAATTGATCATATATTTTCTATATTTGTATCTTGGATCCGTAGTGGGGCTGCTTTGTTAATTTGAATTGTTTCACTGCTGCCTCCTGACCTGAAATTGTAGGTCCATGCGAAAACACAACATTTCTTCCAGATCCCATTTACAGGATGCATCCAGTCTGGACTAGAGTGTTCTTTGGATTGCAGCTAATTGCCCTCTTCTACTTAGCTTCTGAATGCAACTGTTTTCCACTGAACTGTAACTCAAGCACAGCACTGTTTATTATTTCTTGGGTTCTAACATGGATTAGAAAGAAGCTTCAAGTTGAGACATGGATATTCATGTGCCACGACTGGGCCCACTTCCCTTTAGGGCAGAGTTATGCAGCCCGGCCCCTGAAAAGTGATTTCTGCCTCTCCCATGCTGTTTTGTCACCAATAGGATGCTGCTGGTCTAAGCCCATATTGAATTATGCAGAACCAAAAAGAAGTCTACTGAAACGCTTATTAATCACTTCTTATTGACTTGTGCACCATTGAAATACTTATTCTCTAATTATGGATCCAAACATCGAAAAACAAGTTCTCTGTTTAGGCTCACATAATCAACGACATATTAAAATATAGATGCACACTCTTTGTATCATCTCCACAATCTCACATTACTCTGCTTAATGGGTTAGACAGGGGTATCACAACACTATGCAATCACCACATACGCAAAGGCATTCCGGGCCCATGCTAACTCCATCAAAGTAGGGTCAATGTAGGAGGCTAGGACGGATGTTCAAGCAAGGTAACTTGTGGGCATATTTACAAGCCCCTATCGCCACAGGAACGTCACTTTTAGTGACGTTGCCCTGGCGATAGGGGCTTGGCCCTATTCACAAGGCAGAGTTAAGCCACTTAACATGGCTTAACACCGCCTTGTGAATAAGGCACCCTTTCACGCTATTCTTACCATGAAAGGGACGGGAAATAGGTGTTGTGGTGGGCGTTCCAGCACAACACCCATTGATCCTGATGCTGCCCCATATTGGGGTGCATAAATATGGGGCAGTGCCAAAATTAAGACCAGGCAAAACATGGTCTTACTGTGGCAAAAACAGCAGAAATGCTTTATTTTTCCTCGTTTTTGCTGTATCTATGTGTCCTGAAAGGCAGCACACAAAGAAAGAGCAAAACGCCATTGATTGTTTATGTGCAGGAAGGTGTCCCTTCCTGCACATAAACAATCATAAAAAAATAAAATGACGAGTTGCTACTTCTATGTGTGCTGACAAAGCCCACAGAACTAATGACAAATGAAACACAGCCATAAGTATTTATTCAGAGTATAATCAATAATCTCCCTTCACCATATCCGTTGGTGCTCAGGCTGAAGAAGGTGAGCGAGAAAGTATAATAAGTAAATATGAATGAAAGGGAAGGAGTTTTACAGAAGTGAGGGAGAGAAGAACAGATGACCTCTCTGTCCTCCCTCTTAAATATACTGCGCACTCCCACAATAAAGTATATGTGACGATTCTGGGCTTCATTTACGTGAAGTGGCGCATCGCTGCATGAAAGCAGCGATGCGCCACTTCTCAGTGCGCCCTCCTTACGACACCAATGATGCGTCATATTTACAATCTGACACATCATGTCGCAAGCAAGGATAGATACATCATTATAACGGACATATCTGTTAGCGCAAAAAGTGGCGGATTGCTGGAGTTGTGTCGGAAGCCTGACGCAACTCCAGCAATGTTCCTTGCAAATGGGGCAAGCCCCATGTGAAAGGGCCTGCGTCACCTTGTGAGAAGTTGGCCTGGCATATGCTGTCCACTATTCTAGTGGGCACCTTGCACCAACGACCCTTATTGATGGTAGGTTTAAAGACAACATATATATAAAGCTATCCTAGTGGTAGCTGTGGAGAGCAGCCTTCAGGCCAAGTCTTGAAGGAAAGTAAAGCAGCTTGTTTTACCAATCTATAATCTCGTGAATGACCAAATGAAAGGAGAACCACACCAGGTATATATATAAAATATATTTATTTAATCTAAACACGCCCCTCTATTGTCTTTATGAGGCTAGAGGCAAAAGTACATACAGTAAACGTATTTAGCACACAGCAAATTAGCACAATATATGATTAGCCCTAGGGGCATCAGATACCATATACTAAAGAAGTGGTATAAGAACCACGACAGACATAGAGACAAGGCCTAACAGAGATTTGTGTACTGTTGAGAGCTCAGGAGTGCAGGAAAAAGTGAGTAAAGTTGATGTTGGCTCAGTGGAAGGGGAGCACTTTTACTCATTAAATGAAGATTCCGACTCAGTGCAGCCTAGTGAAGAGACCTCTGAGGAAGAGGACGACGCTGATGAGGATCTATTATCGGGTTCTAGCTCTTCAGGCACTGATATGGGTAATGATACTATCCAAAAGAAAAGACATGTAAAACCAGGTAGACGGTTGGTAGGCTCCCCGGGGTGCACAGAGAAGCGGCTCCTTTGGGATTATTCAGCAACCTCCCAGACATACCAGGAAGAGGACTCAGCTGGTTCTACAAAGCACAGTGCCCCCTTTGATCTCTTGCTCAACATGCTGAAGCAAATGCAGGCTGAGGCCAGATCAGTGAGTCGGAAAGCAAGACAGGACTCTAAAAAAATTCAATTGACTTTGAAGAAAACGAATAAACTTTATGATGACCTCGTGGGGAGAGTCACAGAGGTGGAAGAGAGAAGGGGCAGGCTTGAAGATGAACTGGCAATCCTTTAAAACGACGCAGGAAAAGATGTCAGAAGATCTCCAGTGGAAGATGGAAGATTTTGAAAATCGTCATAGGCGAAACAATGTCAGACTTTTGGGTGTGGCTGAGGGGCTGGAAGGGCAAGACATCAGGCGTTTTGTGATAAACCTACTTGAGGGTGCGTTCCCGGAGTCCCAGTGGCAGTGGGACAGGTAGATTCAGAGGGCACATAGGTTCCCTTTCACACAGAAGAAAGTGCACGGCGCAGAAGGAGGAGGCCAGGCATCCTTTCCTAGAGCTATTCTAGTATACGTAGGAAACTTTTTGTTATGACAAGAAATTATCGACAAGGCAAGACCTGATAGGAAGAGATCTTTTGAGGGTACCACATTCTTTGCCAGGCCAGATTTTTGCCATGTGACAGTTGAGAGAAGGTGGAGGTTGAGGCAGATGATTTAGCAATTTCAGGCTCTGGGATCAGAGGCCTATCTACTGTTTCCTGCCTAACTCAAAGTAGTTACGAAAGGAAGAGTCAGAATGTTCTTATCAGAGGTTATAGCACAGAAATATTTGGAAGATTTGAAAAAATAGGAGGTACAAGGAACAGTTTGAATTGAATTGCTGGTTGGGTAGTGAAGTAGCAGCATTAAGGCGCATCTGGGGCCAAGTAGGGTCATCGGTTGAGGAGGGGGAATTTCCCCTTTAATTTTTCCCCCCTTTTTAAAAATTTTTTTTCTCTTCTTTTTGTCCTTCTTGAGGGGGGCTACTAGATGGCGAGTGATGATGGGGGAGGGGGGCCACAGATGCAACCCAGAAAAAGTCACATATAGGTCATCTCTGACCTATTTACCTGTTGTGGGGGGGGACAGAAGGGGAGGGCAGGGCAAGGGAGGGGGTAGCGGTTTTAAAAACGGTTAAAATTGTTGGTTTTTCTAGTGTAATAACACCCATTTTTACTGAGTATCGGCTACACTATATGCAGCACAGGCAACGCATAAAGAATGCAGAATGTTGTTTTCATATGTTTTATACTTTTTCTGTTGCAGGACGGTTTATGAGCAGAGACATGTTTGAAGTTTCTTAAGGTCTTGTAAGATTGCTTCAATTAATGTATGTGGTCTTAATGATTCTAATAAGAGATCGAAAGTTGTGGGATTGTTGAGAGCTCTCCATCTAGATCTGGCATGTCTCCAGGAGACTCATATTGAGGCACCACAGGTATATCTTTTGGATCAGTTGGGGTTTGCAGTATTAGCAGCCAGCAAACAAGGAACTAGGACTAGAGGGGTGGCAATTTTGGGGAGGCATAGAGATGTTGTGGTCCATAGGAAGAAGGAGGATCAATGGGGTAGGTGGGTTATAATGGAAATATGTTTTAAGGGGATGAGGTTTACTTTAGTTACAATATATGGTTCCACCGACGACGATCCTGATGTTCGCAGTTTATGGATACAGAACTTGCCCAGTGGCCAGAACCCATTGTATGCTGTGGGGACTTCAATATTCATGATCCAGATAGCTCTTTTACACAACCGGGGGGGAGATATGTAGGGAGAAAGAAAAAGACATACAGTGCATTAGCCAATATGGTTCAGAACAACTCTTTAGCTGACCCTTGGGTGAAGCAACATCCTTTTTTGGATGGTAGCACTTTTTTTTCCGCCCGCATAAAATCCTGGTTAGATTGGATTCGTTTTTAGTTTCTAATTCTTTAATTCCGGGTGTGCAAGTGGAAAAACAACCTAGGATCCTCTCAGATCATAGCCCCCTGGTGTTAACATTCAATATGCCTATGGTTCAGAGTAGGAACACACAGTGGACTTTTGAACGTGTTTTATTAAAAGATGGGGCTTATCAGAAGCATATGGAAGCTTGGATAAAGTTTTTCTGGGATATAAATAGAGGTTCTGCATCTCCAGGGGCGGTTTGGGACTGCTTCAAAGCTAGTATAAGAGGGGAGACGATGAGTTATGTGTTGGCAAGTCGAAAAAAGGAAAGAAATAAAATTGAAGAAATTCGACAAAGGTTAATTGTAGAGGAAGGAAAATTAGCCACAGCTATAAGGCAGAATATCGCATTGGAGCCCTTCTTGCTTAAAATTATAGCCCTCAAAGGGGATGCTGTAGCAGGCTTTAGTAGGAAAGCAGCTGAGAACTATTTGGTCAAAAAGCAGGATGCGTACGAACTGAGTGAGAGAGTTGGTCACATCCTGGCGGTGCGAACCAGGCAGCGTACAGCTGCAACCGATATAAAGGAGATTCTAGATTCACAGGGGGCTTCGATTACAGATCCAGACCTGATAAGGGAAGTTTTTAGGAAATTTTATGATGATTTATACTCTCTGGGTGATGCAACGAATCAGAACGAGATAGATAGATATCTTAGCGATATTCCTGCCTCTTCTTTGTTTTCTGAGGAGAAGGAGATATTAGATGCCCCACTGCACTTGGAGGAGCTTGCTGAAGCTCTGGGTAGCCTCCCCTCGGGGAAAGCAGCCAGGCCTGACCAAATCCCGGTTGAATTTTATAAAGTATTTAAAAATGTTTTACTGGTTGACATGTTTGATATTATGTTACATACACAACGGGGTGGGTTACCTCCAGAGACCTGGGGTGGTGCGGATATTATTGTCATCGCAAAAAAAGGGAAACCTGCAACACTTCCTGGTTCATACAGACCTATTACTCTGATGCACTCAGACATCAAAATATATTCAAAAATGTTGGCAAAAAGGCTTGCAGGCAGTATTGAACAGCTGCTAAGCTCATTTCATCACAGCTTCATACCTGGGAAGGGCACGACCCAGCATGTTAGAATGGTTGTCACTATGTTCGATGCTGCAGAGGGCTTGGGCGACCCTATCGCGGCACTCTTTTTAGACGCCGAAAAGGCCTTTGATAGGGTCGCCTGGGAATTCCTATGGGCAGTTCTGAGGTGGAGTGGTATTGGTGAAGGCTTTATAACAGCTATTTAAGCCCTGTATAATGATCCCACCGCAAAGATCAGAGTGAATAAGGGACACTCAGAGGCAGTTAAAATTTTAAGGAGGACGAGGCAAGGGTGCCTGTCATCCCCACTGCTCTTTGCACTATATCTGAGGCCATTGCTTCGAAGACTAGATAGAAATGAAGGATTCCACCAATCAAACTGAATGGCTACACAGTCAAATCGTTAGCTTACGCTGACGATGTGGCTATACTAACTCCGGACCCAGACACAGCTATCAGGGGGGTGGAAACAGAAGCTCATATGTTTGGCCAAGTCTCGGGTTATAGCTTAAATAAATCCAAGACGCAAATTGTCATGAACCATTTCACTAGGAGTTTTGACAACAGGGTGGTTAGTTCAGCAACATTTCTGGGGATTTTAATCTCCGCGAACATGGATACTGTGGTTGAGATTAATATGGCTCCGTTACTAGCTAAAGTTAAAAAAAGAGCACTCCATTGATACCCTTGCGATTGGACAAGGAAATCGAGCCCATCACTGAACTACTCTCAGCACATCCGCTTCTGTACTGGAGAAGGCTCTGGACTGTTCCAGAGCTCGAGGACTACAGAGCGGAATTCTCAATGGTCTGGGCCACCCTGAAAGGCAAGCGTATACCGTGGTTACAGCACATCAAAACTCTTGCCCAACAAATTGGCCTCCCCCATTTGTGGGAGTCCCCTGAGGTGAGCTGTGCGGCGGTCCAGAGGAAAGAACTGGTGGCCATTGTGAGACATTTTAACCTAAGTCTACTGTGTAGTGCGACAGTTATGGGAAGGCTTACGAAAGAGTTCTTACAGGTCAAGCTGGCGCCTCAGAGGGAAGAATTCTTAGACCTAATACAGCCACCGCTAGCGAGGAAACTATACACCCAATTAAGGCACGGCTGCTTACCCATCGGGGCACTGACTCTCTCTTGGTCAGGGAAGGAGGATGGTTCCTGCCAAGCATGCAAATGTACTAAAGAGGACATTGTTCACATTCTGTTCTTTTGCCCGGCGTATAGCAGTATACGTAGATGCTGGTTGGTACCGTTGTGTAAAAACTTGGGATTAAGCCAATGTGCCCTGGCCTGCAGGATCCTAACCTATGACACCTCTCCCGTCATTGTCTTCTCGGTTTCCCGCTTTTTACATGGAATGTGGCGAAGAAGGACTTCTTTGCTTAACTAACTGTCTTTTCTTTATTCTTTTTTTACTGTGATGGCCATTTCTTGATAACTTCCAATTTAATAATGTCTTATCTTAAAAACTCTATTTATATTTTTATTATCTATGTACATATTTTATCTGTGCTTTTATGGTCTTTGACCGAAATAAAGTTATCAAATGAATGATTTAGAAAGGATGAATAATTTGCATCTGTCTTTGGTGGGGTGTACTAATGTTTTGAAAATTATGATTTTACCTAGGTTTCTTTATTTATTTAGATCGATTCCCCTTTTTTTTAGGCCAAATGGTTTAATATCCTGGAAGGCACCTTAAATAGGTTTATATGGGCTCATGGAAGAACTCGGAGACCCTATAGATTTATGTCTCTACCAAGAGAAAGAGGGGGTTGGGGCGTGCCGGACTTTAGGCTGTATTATCAGGCGGCTGCACTGCAATATATGCAGGGATTGATTGGAGGGGGTGGTCAGCTGCAGAAAATTACAACTATGTCCACAGAAATATATGCAGTAGTGCTAGGGCAAGAGGCAGAAAATTGTTTCTTATATTATACTGAGTTAGGTTACTTTAGAAGGAATCAATCTAAGACTATTAGTGCTGCCCTTAAAATATGGAATGCCTTTTTGAAAAATATGGGACTGGAGAGACACAACAGGTATATTAAATTATATAGTAATAAATCCTTTCCTTCAGAAATCTCTGATTCAGTAATGGCTGCTTCGGAGGTTAAAGGAATAAGACAGATAGGCGACTTAAGGAATCATGAGCGAATAATGCAGTTTGGGGATCTTGTAAGTAAGTATAGTGTAGACAGAAGAGATTTTTTTAAGTATCTACAGGTTAGGAGTTTTTTTAGCAATAAACAGGGGGGCCCAGCAGGGAATAATTGCAACGATTTTATGGACAATATAACTAGCGGTGGTGAGTCTACGATCAGGTCAGCATATGCGTTGTTAGCAAGTGGCAAGCCGGATGATATGGTTAAATACAGCAGTAAGTGGATAGAGAAAATAGGGGCTGAACCCGAAGCCTTTAAAGAGTCATTGGATCTGGGCCGCACTATCCTATGTTCAGCTCCCCTGCAATCCCAGCATTATAAGACCTTATATTCACTTTACTACACGCCAGCTAGGATTGCTTAATGGGGGGGCTCTGAGGGGACGACTTGCCCCAGGTGTAATTCCTCTGATGCAGATATTGTTCACATGTCCGCCACCTGTCCACAACTTCACACTTTAATTAAAGACATAGAGGGGTTCCTGGATAGGTCATTAGGGATACAGATCATTTTAACCCCCATTTGGATCCTGTTGGGAATTGGATCTGAAGGAAGTAATTCTGCACAGGCTGACTTTTTGTTCTTAGTTATGGCAGTCTACAGATTAACGCTAGCAAGGGCTTGGCTTGACAGGATCCCCCCGATGATGCAAATTTGGTTGCTTAATGTAATAGCTGCATACAATTTGGAGAAACCTATATATGCTAGGAAGGGTAGGTTAGGGAGAGCCTGAGGAGTAAGAATTTGGGAGCCTCTAGCTCGCTGGAGGCAAGGGATAGGGTAATATGACTATGATTAGGATTCTGTTTAAATTCTGATTTTGGTTTAAATTTTTTTGGTGATTTACGAATAATGAAAAGTATAATGGTGTGGTTGTAATTTTTTGTTTCTTTTCATTTCCTTTCTTCTTTCTGTAAACTGCGCGTGCTGCATTACCATAATGAATTTCTGTTTGTGGAGTAAACAAATTGTGGAATGTATAATGTGTGTGAACAGAAGTATAGTAAAAAATAATAATAAAAAAAAGAGACAAGGCCTACGGCCTGTAGAACCACTGGGGCAACCAGGAACCACCCAAGGTAGGGATGCAGGAGACCCACGGGGGACGCGTGCAGTGTCTAAACACAGTCGCGAATCACCATTGACTTCTATGGAGAAAGTTGCGATTAGAATTTTAAAGATTAGGGACACTTAGTAGTGGACTTGGAGCAAACCCTTTGGGAACTAGACAGTTCGGGAGTCAACACCCACGGGAGCACAAGAGTGCTCAAGTTACCTCACCCAGGGAAGCCGGGTGCATAGGTGTCTTTTCGTGTCGGGTTTCGTCGTCGTTTTCTATGGCGAGCTGCGGAAAAGTGCTGCAGGCCTCCAAGTGGAAAGTGTCCAGATGGATCCAAGGGTGGATCGGAGATCTGAAGAACCTGAAAGTAGAGGGGACAGAGTCTGGGTCACTAGCTAGTGACCAGGCAGGCGATGAGCAGATGCCCACCGATGTCGGGTGCTTCCAGGTGAAGAAGGTGAAGCTTGACTCTTCAGCCACGAGGTCCAGGAGGCATCAACGACAACCAGGAGCTGGATTTGAGCTGTCCCACAAAGGATGTTGAGTGCTGAAGTGTTGGTATCCGTATTGGACCCAACAAGCCTTGGCAACAGCAACCCACGCAGAAATCAAAGATTGGCTTCGGAGCAGACCAGCACGATTTGAGGGACTCACCCTTTGAAGGGTAGTCAGGGCAAATCTGGAGCAACTAGGAAAGCCCAAAAAACAAAAGAGTTACCTTCATGGGGACCCACCAGTTGATGGACCAGGGATCGCGAAGGGGCCTCTAGCAGAAATGCTAGAAGTGGGCCCACGGAACACTCGTGGAGTGTAGGCCCACAATCTTCGGTGCAGATGGTGCTCAGGGCTTGGACTACATATAGCCCAATGCACAACTTCAGGAAAGCTCATGAAATAGGCGCTCTATCAAATGTGCACAGTGTCCAGGAGTTCCGGTCCCACGTCTCTTGTGATGGCTGCGGGTCTCAGCTTTGCTGGGATCTCGTGTTGGCATCTGAGATGTCTGGAAGTCCATGTCCTGTGTCGCAAATCCTTCAGGATCCGGCCGAGCCTTGGAAATGCAGACCGGCAAGATGCTTCTTTGGTGCCTGTTTGAACAGGGGAGTCACTCCTTGACCCCAAGGGAGATTCTTCCGTCTTCTAGCGCCACGCCCACTGCCGTGAGGCCACGCCCCCTCTCTCTGCCCTATATAAGTCACGCTGAGCTGAACGCACACATTAGAGGAAACAGATTTTGAGGCGGAAGGCGGGAGAAACGCTCGCCATTTTTTAAATATTGAATAAATTGTATTGCTGTGTTTTAACCTGCTGATCACTTGTCCCTGGGCCCTCCCCCCTGCCAAACCTGCCTGATATCCCCGCGCAGCGGATCTAAGCACTGCCGCGGGTTGGGAAATAATTTGCCGCCATCTCGCTGCAAAGCCCACTGGCCACGCCCACTGCCGTGAGGCCACACCCACCCCTCTCCCCTTAAATATTGTGCCTCCCCCGGACGCACAGTGGTGGCGCCACCAGCGCGCCAAAGGCAAGCCCGTCTGTGCCCGTCCGCGGCCGGCAGGGGACAGAGGCCACCCCCCTGGTCTCCCTCCTACGACTCAATATAGCTCCGCCACCCTCCTCAAACTAAAATCCCCCCGGAAGCTTGCTGCCATCACCGCCACCACCCCCTGGACCTTCCCACCTCCTACCAACACTGTGATACTAGGCTCAACTCCGCCCGGTACAAACCGGAACAGCAAAGCTTCACCCTACTCCTCCTAAATTGCAGATCCCTGCCCAAACATAGCGCAGAAATCTTCCTGTTAATAGACGAGCGGACTCCTGACGCCGTCTTACTATCCGAGACCTGGTTAACCCCAGAATGCGATCCAGACGTGATACAAGCACTACCCCCTGGTTACCAGATCGCTCGCAGGGACCGCACACGGGGAAAGGGAGGAGGTCTTGCAATCATCCATAAGTCCCTATATCAGTGCCACTGTACTCCGGACCCTATCCCAGATTGCGAAAGCATGTCTTTCTGCCTTAAACTCACTCCCAACGAGAGTCTAACAGGGATACTCGTGTATCGCCCCCCCCAGGCCCACTGAACCACTTACACTCCTCACTACCTTCGCAAGCGGACAAATCTGCTATGTCCTCCTCCAACTTCACGGTACTGGGCGATTTTAATATTCACTTTGACAACTGTACTGACAGCACCGCTAATGAGCTAGTTACTAGCCTGGCCACTATCCAATTGGAGCAACTAATCCGGTCCCCCACTCACAACAAAGGTCACTTGCTTGACCCTGTTTTTAGCAACTGTCCCAACCTCTCGGTTGGCACCATCACACACCTTCCCTGGACTGATCACTTTCTTATCCCCCTCACTTGGTCCACCCACAAAGTCACTCCCCATACCCACACCCCTTGAAAAATGAGAAACTGGTCAAAGCTCCCTTCACAGCAGTGGTCGAACTTACTGGCCGCCTCAAAGTCCTCGCTCTCCCAGAACCCCATACTAGACAGTGGGAAATTCAACAAATGGATCGAGGACTCCATCAACTCTATTCTCCCCAGCAGGAAAACCGTGTTAAAAAGAGCACAGGTAACTGCCCACTGGTACTCGGAAGAGCTCAGGGTGAAAAAACGTCAGTGCAGAAAGTTTGAAAGGAAATGGCGCCTGGGATATGCCACCACTGACAAAATCAGATATAGGGAAGCTATAAGGGCGTACAAACTTGAAATTATCACAGCCCAATCCACTTACTATAAAGGGAAAATCATGTCAGCTAGTTCCAAGCCTAGAGAAATGTACCAAATAGTCAAAAGCCTCTCCAAAATTTCCCCCCCTGCAGTCCCAGACGATAATCCCACGGCTCGCTGCAATGACCTAGCCGATTTTTTCTATCAAAAAATTAACAAGATATATTCATCCTTCATAGCCTCCGCCCCCAGCTCAGCGCCAGTGAGCCTCAGCCTCCGACAGCAACTGAACACCTCCTGCGACTAACCCTGAGCAACTTCCCACTATTAGACTTAGAATCACTCAAATCCCTCGCGCAACAGATAAAATCAGGCTCCCCTTCCGACCCAGCACCCCCCCTGCATGATGACTAAGGGTGGGCGTAAAATCCGTTTCGCGGGCGAATTTGCGGATTTTTCTGCGATTTCGCGATCCGCGAATCTCGCGAAATCCCGGTAAAATCCGCGAATCAGCGGGGACGAATTTTCAGCCAAGCAAGGATTACAGCAGCAGGTGCAAAAGTTGAACCTAATTTCTTTGTAACCTTTTACAAAAGGGTTACAAACAAATTAACTTCAACTTGGACACCTGCTGCTAATTGCTTCCTGGCGCCTCGTTGCCTACTTGCAACTATTCTCTGACCCTGCTCTGACCCTTGAAGCAGGGTCAGAGAATAGTTACAAGTAGGCAACGAGGCACCTGTCCAAGGAATTAAACCTCATTAGGAAGCACTTACAGATATAAAAAACAGGAAGAAGGGAGAGGATGGCAAATACACCCATTTTGAGTTGTCAGGAGGGGTTAAACTAAAAGAGACCTTTACAGCACAATTTTCATATGCATTTTGCTAAAAATAAAAAGCTGTATGTTCTGTAGGGGCCACTCAGGAATCTGGCCCTTCAGAGATCCGGCCTCTCTTTCTTTCTCTCGTTCTCTCTCTCCCCCTCTCTTTATCTATCTATCTATCTATCTATCTATCTATCTATCTATCTCTCTCTCTCTCCCTCTCCCATAAACCACTGCATGGGTAACTTCGCTATGCAAGCGGCTCGCGAAGACGCAAAAAGCCCCGCGAACACGCAAAAAACCCCACGAACACGCAAAAAAACAAAAATCCGCAAATTCGCACAAATTCGCGAATTTTGCAGATCGCAAATTCACAAATCCGCAAATTCGCGGATCGCGAATTCGCAAAATTCGCCCATGCTTACTGATGACCATGGTTAGCCAAGTCATCCTCCCCACCCTCATGGAGCTATTGACCAGCTCCATGGAAAAGGGAGTTGTACCTCCTACCTAGAAACAGGCGATGGTGAAAGCATTACTGAAAAAGCCCAATCTCAATCCGAATGACCCTAACAACTACCCTCCCATCTCCCTGTTACCCTGGGCAAGCAAGATTCTGGAGAAACATATCAATCTCCACCTCACAAAATTCCTCGAAGAAAACCTTCTACTGGACTCCACCCAAACAGGATTCCGCCCCAAACATGGCACGGAAACGGCTCTTCTAGCTGTGACGGAAGAATCTAGGAGGATCTTGGACCGAGGGGGATCATTGGCAGTTGTCCTCCTCGATCTGAGCGCCGCGTTTGACACGGTGTGCCACAAAACTCTGCTGCACGGATTATCCGATCTGGGAGTCTCCGGAGACGCCCTTACCTGGTTAGGATCCTTTTTGAGCGGAAGGACCTTCCAGGTCTTCGACAGTGACTCCTGTTCCACCAGCAGACCTCTGGACTGTGGGGTACCGCAGGGCTCCTCCTTAAGCCCCACGCTGTTCAATGTGTACATGAGCCCGCTGGCTGAGGTCGTCCGTCAATATGGTATCAAGATCATCTCGTATGCGGACGACACTCAGCTTGTGGTCTCCCTGGCACAGAAGAACAGCGGGCACCCGCAAGTCAACCTGGCTGCCTGTATGGAAGATGTCAGGATATGGATGACGGCATCCTCATTAAAACTTAACTGTGACAAAACCGAGTTCATGCTTCTCGGTCCCCCCTCTCTCACCACCATCGACCAGCTATGGCCCTCCAGCTTAGGCCCACCTCCAACCCCGAAGGAGGACATCAAAGGTCTAGGAGTCTGGCTTGACAAATCTCTCACCGTCAACACCCAGGCAACTAAAACCTCAGCAATCTGCTTCGGGATCATTCGGATGCTAAGAAAAATCCTACCGATCCTGCCCTTTGAAGCCAAGCAAGTTGTCATTCAGGGCCTCATCCAGTCCCAGCTTGACTTTAACAACGCCCTCTACCTGGGTGTCCCTGAATACGTGCTGCAAAAACTTCAGCGGACCCAGAACTGCGCAGCACGTACCCTACTCCAGATTCCTCGCAGAGAATCGGCCAAAGCAGGGATCCGGTCACTTCACTGGCTCCCTGTTAGGGAAAGAATAAAATTCAAGTTCCTGTGCTTATCCCATCAAGCCTTCCATAGAGCCGGCCCCGAGATCAACCATTCACTTCTCATCCCCTACTGCCCCGGCAAACGACTCCGATCAACGAACGCATTTCTTGCCGCAGTTCCCCTAATCAAAAGGTCCATAGCAGGAGGCAGGTCCTTCACGTTCAATGCCGCCAAACTCTGGAACTCCCTTCCCCTTCCCTTAAGATCCAACCCCATCCTCTCGTCCTTCCGTAAAGATCTAAAAACATTCCTTTTCAGAAACTAATTGACCCCACTACCCTCAGAGTACTACGTCCTCTATTCAGCGCTTGGATGCCCTCTGGCAGCAGCCGCACTCTACAAATCCTCTTTCATTTCACTTTCATTTCATTTCATATAGAATGTCGAAGTTCGAGGATATATGTTGCAGAGTTTCGTCCAGGTATAATCTAAAGTGTTAAGGACTGGGTTCCTAAACTTACACTAAGTTTAGGGGTTGGACTAACTATAAGATCCCACCTATGGGAGGACCTGGGGACGAGGTGGCTACACCCCTTCCCCTTTGTCCAGTTTCGCACCAGAACAGGGGCTGTGTGCCCCAGAAACTGGTTTGAACTGGGGTATGCACAGGGACACCAAGTGTGCCCCAGGCACTGTCTGAAAAGTATTCACTGAATGCACCCACCCTGCCCAAATATACTAAAGGCTGTCTGGGAAGGTGGTTACACCTCCCTGTGACAGGAAAACTATTGTCCAGGCCTCCTCTGCCGGAGTTTCATCCAGCAGCAGGAGGTCAGACTTGTGACTATGGCAGCAGCATCTATTTTGTGATGCTGGGGCTCTTTCAAACTATTACCAGTTAGACCAGTGTGTACTAGTCTTCTCCCTCTAGAAGGGTGGAATTCTACCCCCGCCGCCAGGACTGGTGGGGTGTAGGATTCCAAAGTGTTTGACACCAAACACGGCATGTTTTGATGCAGCCATCACAAAGTTAGCATTTACTGCGAGGTTATAATGCACAGAACAGCCTCAGAGAATGTATTCCGAAAGCTGCAGAGGGGCTCAGCTCATGCTTGGGCACCCTCTCACACAAAACCAAGCACTCTGCCTTCAAGATTGTTAAGGCCTGCCATAGGAGTGACTGATAGGTTCATATGTGTCTGTATTTAAAGGTAGATATAGGTAAACTATATCTTAGCAAGGGATGCTTACACCACCTTACCCAGGCTGCAGTAGCAGACCTGTGGTGCCATTTTGGAAGGCTTCCCAGAGGTGGCATAATATATGCTTCAGCCCCTGGTAGGCCTCTGGGCTACCTATGGCCTTGGTATCTGAGGTACCATATACTAGGGACTCACAAGGGTAACCCAGTAACCAATCTGGAGTGTACCTAAAGTACATGCAATCAATTTAGAAAGGGAACAGCTAGGCTGGGGTCCTGGTTAGCAGGGCCCCAGCCAGACTAAAGTCGAAAAACAGTGAAACACCAGAAAAATGTGGGGGCAACCATAGTTAGCAGATCCTACTATCAGTTGCCTACTCTCCTACAACCCTTACGGCTGCCATGAGGCAGGCGTAAGGTTCTGACGCATTGGCATCCTAGAAGTGGTGCAGCGAAATTTCATAGATTTCTCTGCGCCACTTCTATGGCCCTTTCTTGCGGAGGTACGCCCACCCTGCATACATTATACCTGGCGCAGGTATAATGTAGCGCAGGGGTTTACGAAGTGACGCATCTACCTAGATGCGTCACTTCGTAAATATGGCGCAACATGGTGCATTTTTTACTCCACTGGTGCGTCAAACAAAGTGACGCACCGGTGGCGCAAAAGGGATGCAGGGGCTCATAAATGAGTCCCTCTGTATCTGTCAGAGTCTTGGGAATCAGGGAAAACATAAATGTTTGTTTTAGGGGATCCGGAGGTTTCCTTAATTTAGTTACCTTTAAAACAAAAAGAAAATGGTTGTCTGCTTTTCAGTATCTGCCCCAGTGCCTTCTTGGAGATGTAGTGCCCTTCAGTGAAATGTGTGTTTGTTTTATTGAAAAAAGAATAGATTAGCTCTTAGCTCATGCATGGAACATTCCCTCTATTCTCCCTTCTATCTCCTCCTCCCTCCTTGTGAAGAACCCCACCGTTTTATCCCCTTGGACTCTCCAGAGTCCTTCACAACGTCCTTTGGGGAAATCCACCACACTTCCACCAGGTACTCATCTTTTCACTCCCAAGGATGGATCCATCTTCTATCTCCTGCTCGACATCTTCTGCACCAAAATACTGGATGGCTGCTTCCTTCCACTGCTTCGCATTGTACAGAGAAGCATCCATCTCTTCAACGGCTGCTTCAGTTTCTCCTGTCTCGCTGTTGGTGTTCCTCTTGCTGGTATTCCAAACAAGAATCAATCTGTTCACCATTTCACTCTTCCATTCACCTGCTGATATCAACCATTTCTCCTTTATATTTTCTAAAAAATGTATTCTTTCATCCATCATTCAATCTTTCACTATTACATCCATCCAGAGGCCATTCCACCTATCCATCCGTACAGACATCCATCCTCCATGCTTGGATCCATCCACCTACACATCCATCCATCAATAAAATCATACACAAATGTATTCATTTTCCTATCCATTCCTATGGTTCAAGGGGGCCTGCGATAGCACTAGACAGCTGTAATTAGCACCAGGGCAGGGGTAAACGCCGGGCTGCACAGTATTCTTGTAAATATGGTGCAGCCCTGCATTTCAAAAGTGGCAGAGCGTGGCGTTAAGCCAACAAAGCTAATGCCAATTACCGCCAATTCACTTGTAAATATACCCCTTGGTTTATTTCGCAATGTTGTCTTCATTTTGTAGTTTGTTGTGCATTAAAACATACATATGAGGTTGTGAGGAGTTTTTCCGGAATTATGGTAGGTTTTTAATCTTCTTTGTTTCCTTCTATCGTCTTCGGATGTGGAGAAACAAACAGAATTTATGACAAACTAAATGCAGCGGTAACTATTTACTCAGAGTATAATTAATAATCTCTCTTCGCCATATCCTTCGGAGCTCAGGTTGAAAAAGGTGAGCGAGCAAAGAATAATAAATATGAATGAAAGGGAAGGAGTTTTACATGAGTGAGGGAGAGAGGAATAGGTGACCTCTCTGTCCTCTCGCTTAAATTATACTGCTCGCTGCCCCAATAGGGTATATGTGTCAACTCTGTATCTATCAGAGTCTTGGGAATCAGGAGAAAAATAAATGGTTGTTCAGGGGATCTGGAGGTTTCTTCAATTTAGTTACCTTTAAAACAAAAAGGAAATGGTTGTCTGCTTTTCTGTATCTGCCCTAGTGCCTTCTTGGAGATGTAGTGCCCTTCAGTGATATGCGTGTTTTGTTTTATTGAAAAAAGAATAGTGTAGCTCTTACCTCAACACCCAATGCATGGAACATTCCCTCCCTTCTCCCTTCTCTTTTCTCCCTTTTCCCTCCTCCATCCTTGTGAAGAACCCCAACGTATCATCCCCATAGACTCTCCAGAGTCCTTCACAACGTCCTCTGGGGCAATCCACCACTCTTACACCCAGGACTTATCTTCTTCACTCCAGAGGATGGGTCCATCGTGTATCTCCTGCTCGACATCTTCTACACCACAATACTGGATGGCTGCTTCCTTCCACTGCTTCGCATTGTACAGAGAAGCATCCATCTCTTCTCAGGCTACTTCCGTCTCTCCTGTCTCACTGTCGGCGTTCCTCTTACTGGATGTCCTTTCTGGTTTTTCCGCTTCCTTTGTCTCTTTCAACCAAGAATCAAATCTGTTCACCCTTTAACCATTCCATTCACCTGCTGATATCAACCATTTCTCCTTTACATTTTCTCATAAATGTATTCTTTCATCCATGATTCAATCTTTCACTATTACATCCATCCAGTGGCCATTCCACCTATCCATCCGTACAGACATCCATCTTCTATGCTTGCATCCATCCACCTACACATCCACCATTTGACTTACCCATCCATCAATAAAGCCTTTCATACACAAATTGATTCATTTGCCTATCCATTCCTATTGTGCAAAGGGGCCTGCGTTAGCGCTGGGCGGCTGTAATTAGCACCAGTGCAGGGGTAAACACCGGGCTGCACAGTATTCTTGTAAATACGGTGTAGCCCTGCATTTCAAAATTGGCAGAGCGCGGCGTTAGCCAACAAAGCTAATGCTAATTACCGCCAATTCACTTGTAAATAAACCCCTTGCTTTGTTTTCAAATTGTGTCTTTATTTTTAGTTTGTTGTGCATCAAAAGATACAAATGAGGTTGTGAGGAGTTTTTCCGAAATTATGGTAGGTTTTTAATCTTCTTTGTTTCCTTCTAGTTTTTCGGATGTGGCTACACAAACCGAGATCAACAAAACACAGCTGTAAGTATTTATTGAGAGTAAATCAATAATCTCCCTCCACCATATCCTTCGGCGATCAGGCTGAAAAAGGTAGGCGAGAAGGAATAATAAGTAAATATGAATGAAAGGGAAGGAGTTTTACAGGAGTGAGGGAGAAAGGAACAGATGACCTCTCTGTCCTCTCTCTTAAATTATACTGCCCGTTCCCCCAATAGGCTATATGTGACATCTCTGTATGTATCAGAGTCTTGAGAATTGGTGGAAACATAAATGTTGTTCAGGGGATCTGGAGGTTTCCTTAATTTTGTTAACTTTAAAACAAAAAGGAAATGGTTGTCTGTTTTTCTGTATCTGCCCCAGTGCCTTCTTGGAGATGTAGTGCCCTTCAGTGAAATACGTGTTTGGTTTATTGAAAAAAGAATAGAGTAGCTCTTACCTCAACACCCCATGCATGGAACATTCCCTACATTCTCACTTCTCCTTTCTTCCTTCTCCCTTCTTCCTCCTCCCTCCTTGTGAAGAACCCCAGCGTTTCATCCCCATGGACTCTCCAGAGTCCTTCACAACGTCCTCTGGGGCAATTCACCACTCTTCCACCCAGGACTCATCTTCTTCCCTTCAGAGGATGGGTCCATCGTGTATCTCCTGCTCAACATCTTCTACACCACAATACTGGATGGCTGCTTCCTTCCACTGCTTTGCATTGTACAGAGAAGCATCCATCTCTTCTCAGGCTACTTCCGTCTCTCCTGTCTCGCTGTCGGCGTTCCTCTTGCTGGATGTCCTTTCTGGTTTTTCCGCTTCCTTTGTCTCTTCCAACCAAGAATCAAATCTGTTCACCCTTTCACCATTCCATTCACCTGCTGATATCAACCATTTCTCCTTTACATTTTCTCATAAATGTATTCTTTCATCCATGATTCAATCTTTCACTATTACATCCATCCAGAGGCCATTCCACCTATCCATCCGTACAGACATCCATCCTCTATGCTTGCATCCATCCACCTACACAGCCACCATTTGACTTACCCATCCATCAATAAAGCCTTTCATACACAAATTGATTCATTTGCCTATCCATTCCTATTGTGCAAAGGGGCCTGCGTTAGCGCTGGGCGGCTGTAATTAGCACCAGTGCAGGGGTAAACGCCGGGCTGCACAGTATTCTTGTAAATACAGTGTAGCCCTGCTCTTCAAAAGTGGCAGAGCGCGGCGTTAGCCAACAAAGCTAATGCCAATTACCGCCAATTCACTTGTAAATATACCCCTTGGTTTGTTTTGCAATTGTGTCTTTATTTTTAGTTTGTTGTGCATCAAAAGATACAAATGTGGTTGTGAGGAGTTTTTCCGAAATGATGGTAGGTTTTTAATCTTCTTTGTTTCTTTCTAGTTATTCGGATGTGGCAACACAAACCGAGATCAACCAAACACAGCTGTAAGTATTTATTGAGAGTAAATCAATAATCTCCCTCCACCATATCCTTCGGCGCTTAGGCTGAAAAGGTAGGCGAGAAAGAATAATAAGTAAATATGAATGAAAGGGAAATAGTTTTACAGCAGTGAGGGAGAGAGGAACAGATGACCTCTCTGTCCTCTCTCTTAAATTATACTGCCCGCTCCCCCAATAGGCTATATGTGACATCTCTGTATCTATCAGAGTCTTGGGAATCAGTGGAAACATAAATGTTTGTTCAGGGGATCTGGAGGTTTCCGTAATTTAGTTACCTTTAAAACAAAAAGGAAATGGTTGTCTGCTTTTCTGTATCTGCTCCAGTGGCTTCATGGAGATGTAGTGCCCTTCAGTGAAATGCGTGTTTGTTTTATTGAAAAAAGAATAGAGTAGCTCTTACCTCAACACCCCATGCATGGAACATTCCCTCCATTCTCCCTTCTATCTCCTCCTCCTAGTGATGAACCCCAGCGTTTCATCACCTTGGACTCTCCAGAGTCCTTCACAACGTCCTCTGGGGCAACCCACCACTCTTCCACCCAGGACTCATCTTCTTCACTCCGGAGAATGGGTCCATCTTGTATCTCCTGCTCTACGTCTTCGCCACTAGAAAACTGGATGGCTGCTTCCTTCCACTGCTTTGCATTGTGGAGAGAAGCGTCCAGCTCTTCTAGGGCTGCTTCGCTCTCTCCTGTCTCGCTGTTGGCGTTCCTCTTGCTGGATGTCCGTTCTGGTTCTTCCGCTTCCTGTGTCTCTTCCAAATAGGAATCAATCTGTTCACCCTTTCACCCTTCCATTCACCTGCTGATATCAACCATTTCTCCTTTACATTTTCTCATAAATGTATTCTTTCATCCATCATTCAATCTTTCACTATTTCATCCATCCAGTGGCCATTCCATCCATCCATCCTCTATACTTGACTTATCCAGCCATCAATAAAACCTTTCATACACAAATTGATTCATTTGACTATCCATTCCTATAGTTCAAGGGGCCTGCGATAGCACTAGACAGCTGTAATTAGCACCAGGGCAGGGGTAAACGCCGGGCTGCACAGTATTCTTGTAAATATAGTGCAGCCCTGCATTTCAAAAGTGGCAGAGCGTGGCGTTAAGCCAACAAAGCTAATGCCAATTACCGCCAATTCACTTGTAAATATACCCCTTGGTTTATTTCGCAATGGTGTCTTCATTTTGTAAATTGTTGTGCATTAAAACATACATATGAAGTTGTGAGGAGTTTTTCCGGAATTATGGTAGGTTTTTAATCTTCTTTGTTTCCTTCTATCGTCTTCGGATGTGGAGAAACAAAGAAAATTTATGACAAACTAAATGCAGCGGTAACTATTTACTCAGAGTATAATCAATAATCTCTCTTCGCCATATCCTTCGGAGCTCAGGTTGAAAAAGGTGAGCGAGCAAAGAAAAATAAATATGAATGAAAGGGAAGGAGTTTTACATGAGTGAGGGAGAGAGGAGTACGTGACCTCCCTGTCCTCTTGCTTAAATTATACTGCTCGCTCCCCCAATAGGGTATATGTGTCAACTCTGTATCTATCAGAGTCTTGGGAATCAGGAGAAAAATAAATGGTTGTTCAGGGGATCTGGAGGTTTCTTCAATTTAGTTACCTTTAAAACAAAAAGGAAATGGTTGTCTGCTTTTCTGTATCTGCCCTAGTGCCTTCTTGGAGATGTAGTGCCCTTCAGTGATATGTGTGTTTTGTTTTATTGAAAAAAGAATAGAGTAGCTCTTACCTCAACACCCAATGCATGGAACATTCCCTCCCTTCTCCCTTCTCTTTTCTCCCTTCTCCCTCCTCCCTCCTTGTGAAGAACCCCAACGTTTCATCCCCATGGACTCTCCAGAGTCCTTCACAACGTCCTCTGGAGCATTCCACCACTCTTACACCCAGGACTCATCTTCTTCACTCCAGAGGATGGGTCCATCGTGTATCTCTCTCTTGACATCTTCTACACCACAATACTGGATGGCTGCTTCCTTCCACTGCTTTGCATTGTACAGAGAAGCATCCATCTCTTCTCAGGCTACTTCCGTCTCTCCTGTCTCGCTGTCGGCGTTTCTCTTGCTGGATGTTCTTTCTGGTTTTTCTGCTTCATTTGTCTCTTCCAACCAAGAATCAAATCTGTTCACCCTTTCACCATTCCATTCACCTGCTGATATCAACCATTTCTCCTTTACATTTTCTCATAAATGTATTCTTTCATCCATGATTCAATCTTTCACTATTACATCCATCCAGTGGCCATTCCACCTATCCATCCGTACAGACATCCATCCTCTATGCTTGCATCCATCCACCTACACATCCACCATTTGACTTACCCATCCATCAATAAAGGCTTTCATACACAAATTGATTCATTTGCCTATCCATTCCTATTGTGCAAAGGGGCCTGCGTTAGCGCTGGGCAGCTGTAATTAGCACCAGTGCAGGGGTAAACGCCGGGCTGCACAGTATTCTTGTAAATACGGTGTAGCCCTGCATTTCAAAATTGGCAGAGCGCGGCGTTAGCCAACAAAGCTAATGCCAATTACCGCCAATTCACTTGTAAATAAACCCCTTGCTTTGTTTTCAAATTGTGTCTTTATTTTTAGTTTGTTGTGCATCAAAAGATACAAATGAGGTTGTGAGGAGTTTTTCCGAAATTATGGTAGGTTTTTAATCTTCTTTGTTTTCTTCTAGTTTTTCGGATGTGGCAACACAAACCGAGATAAACCAAACACAGCTGTAAGTATTTATTCAAAGTAAATCAATAATCTCCCTCCACCATATCCTTCGGCGATCAGGCTGAAAAAGGGAGGCGAGAAGGAATATTAAGTAAATATGAATGAAAGGGAAGGAGTTTTACAGGAGTGAGGGAGAGAGGAACAGATGACCTCTCTGTCCTCTCTCTTAAATTATACTGCCCGCTCCCCCAATAGGCTATATGTGACATCTCTGTATCTATCAGAGTCTTGGGAATCGGTGGAAACATAAATGTTTGTTCAGGGGATCTGGAGGTTTCCTTAATTTAGTTAACTTTAAAACAGAAAGGAAATGGTTGTCTGTTTTTCTGTATCTGCCCCAGTGCCTTCTTGGAGATGTAGTGCCCTTCAGTGAAATGCGTGTTTGTTTTATTGAAAAAAGAATAGAGTAGCTCTTACCTCAACACCCCATGCATGGAACATTCCCTCCATTCTCCCTTCTCCTTTCTCCCTTCTCCATTCTCCCTCCTCCCTCCTTGTGAAGAACCCCAGCGTTTCATCCCCATCGACTCTCCAGAGTCCTTCACAACGTCCTCTGGGGCAATCCACCACTCTTCCACCCAGGACTCATCTTCTTCACTTCAGAGGATGGGTCCATCGTGTATCTCCTGCTCGACATCTTCTACACCACAATACTGGATGGCTGCTTCCTTCCACTGCTTTGCATTGTACAGAGAAGCATCCATCTCTTCTCAGGCTACTTCCATCTCTCCTGTCTCGCTGTCGGCGTTCCTCTTGCTGGATGTCCTTTCTGGTTTTTCCGCTTCCTTTGTCTCTTCCAACCAAGAATCAAATCTGTTCACCCTTTCACCATTCCATTTACCTGCTGATATCAACCATTTCTCCTTTACATTTTCTCATAAATGTATTCTTTCATCCATGATTCAATCTTTCACTATTACATCCATCCAGTGGCCATTCCACCTATCCATCCGTACAGACATCCATCCGCTATGCTTGCATCCATCCACCTACACAGCCACCATTTGACTTACTCATCCATCAATAAAGCCTTTCATACACAAATTGATTCATTTGCCTATCCATTCCTATTGTGCAAAGGGGCCTGCGTTAGCGCTGGGCAGCTGTAATTAGCACCAGTGCAGGGGTAAACGCCGGGCTGCACAGTATTCTTGTAAATACTGTGTAGACTTGCTCTTCAAAATTAGCAGAGCGCGGCGATAGCCAACAAAGCTAATGCCAATTACCACCAATTCACTTGTAAATATACCCCTTGGTTTGTTTTGCAATTGTGTCTTTATTTTTAGTTTGTTGTGCATCAAAAGATACAAATGAGGTTGTGAGGAGTTTTTCCGAATTGATGGTAAGTTTTTATTCTTCTTTGTTTCTTTCTAGTTATTCGGATGTGGCTACACAAACCGAGATCAACCAAACACAGCTGTAAGTATTTATTGAGAGTAAATCAATAATCTCCCTCCACCATATCCTTCGGCGCTTAGGCTGAAAAAGGTAGGCGAGAAAGAATAATAAGTAAATATGAATGAAAGGGAAATAGTTTTACAGGAGTGAGGGAGAGAGGAACAGATGACCTCTCTGTCCTCGCTCTTAAATTAAACTGCCCGCTCCCCCAATAGGCTATATTTGACATCTCTGTATCTATCAGAGTCTTGGGAATCAGTGGAAACATAAATGTTTGTTCAGGGGATCTGGAGGTTTCCTTAATTTAGTTACCTTTAAAACAAAAAGGAAATGGTTGTCTGCTTTTCTGTATCTGCCCCAGTGGCTTCATGGAGATGTAGTGCCCTTCAGTGAAATGCGTGTTTGTTTTATTGAAAAAAGAATAGAGTAGCTCTTACCTCAACACCCCATGCATGGAACATTCCCTCCATTCTCCCTTCTATCTCCTCCTCCTAGTGATGAACCCCAGCGTTTCATCACCTTGGACTCTCCAGAGTCCTTCACAACGTCCTCTGGGGCAACCCACCACTCTTCCACCCAGGACTCATCTT
Source organism: Lissotriton vulgaris (assembly GCF_964263255.1). Classification (NCBI taxonomy): domain Eukaryota; kingdom Metazoa; phylum Chordata; class Amphibia; order Caudata; family Salamandridae; genus Lissotriton; species Lissotriton vulgaris. The sequence goes on from NC_141697.1 coordinate 657,908,186, forward strand.
CTTCACTCCGGAGAATGGGTCCATCTTGTATCTCCTGCTCTACGTCTTCGCCACTAGAAAACTGGATGGCTGCTTCCTTCCACTGCTTTGCATTGTGGAGAGAAGCGTCCAGCTCTTCTAGGGCTGCTTCGCTCTCTCCTGTCTCGCTGTTGGCGTGCCTCTTGCTGGATGTCCGTTCTGGTTCTTCCGCTTCCTGTGTCTCTTCCAAATAAGAATCAATCTGTTCACCCATTCACCCTTCCATTCACCTGCTGATATCAACCAGTTCTCCTTTACATTTTCTCATAAATGTATTCTTTCATCCATCATTCAATCTTTCACTATTTCATCCATCCAGTGGCCATTCCATCCATCCATCCGTACAGACATCCATCCTCTATACTTGACTTATCCAGCCATCAATAAAACCTTTCATACACCATTTGATTCTTTTGCCTATCCATTCCTGTGGTGCAAGGGGGCCTGCAATAGCACTAAACAGCTGTAATTAGCACCAGGGCAGGGGTAAACACCGGGCTGCACAGTATTCTTCTAAATATGGTGCAGCCCTGCATTTCAAAAGTGGCAGAGCGCGGCGTTAGGCCAGCAAAGCTAATGCCAATTACCGCCAATTTACTTGTAAATATGCCCCTTGGTTTATTTCGCAATGGTGTCTTCATTTTGTAGTTTGTGGTGCATTAAAACATACATATGAGGTTGTGAGGAGTTTTTCCGGAATTATGGTAGGTTTTTAATCTTCTTTGTTTCCTTCTATCGTCTTCGGATGTGGAGAAACAAACAGAATTTATGACAAACTAAATGCAGCGGTAACTATTTACTCAGAGTATAATCAATAATCTCTCTTCGCCATATCCTTCGGAGCTCAGGTTGAAAAAGGTGAGCGAGCAAAGAATAATAAATATGAATGAAACGGAAGGAGTTTTACATGAGTGAAGGAGAGAGGAATAGGTGACCTTTCTGTCCTCTCGCTTAAATTATACTGCTCGCTCCCCCAATAGGGTATATGTGTCAACTCTGAATCTATCAGAGTCTTGGGAATCAGGGGAAAAATAAATGGTTGTTCAGGGGATCTGGAGGTTTCTTCAATTTAGGTACCTTTAAAACAAAAAAGAAATGGTTGTCTGCTTTTCTGTATCTGCCCTAGTGCCTTCTTGGAGATATAGTGCCCTTCAGTGATATGCGTGTTTTGTTTTATTGAAAAAAGAATAGAGTAGCTCTTACCTCAACACCCAATGCATCGAACATTCCCTCCCTTCTCCCTTCTCCCTTCTCCTTTCTGCCTTCTCCCTCCTCCCTCATTGTGAAGAACCCCAGCGTTTCATCCCCATGGACTCTCCAGAGTTATTCACAACGTCCTCTGGGGCAATCCACCACTCTTCCACCCAGGACTCATCTTCTTTACTCCAGAGGATGGGTCCATCTTGTATCCCCTGCTCGACATCTTCTACACCACAATACTGGATGGCTGCTTCCTTCCACTGCTTCGCATTGTACAGAGAAGCATCCATCTCTTCTCAGGCTACTTCGGTCTCTCCTGTCTCCCTGTCGGCGTTCCTATTGCTGAATGTCCTTTCTGGTTTTTACGCTTCCTTTGTCTCTTCCAACCAAGAATCAAATCTGTTCACCCTTCCATTCACCTGCTGATATCAACCATTTCTCCTTTACATTTTCTCATAAATGTATTCTTTCAACCATGATATAATCTTTCACTGTTACATCCATCCAGTGGCCATTCCACCTATCCATCCTTACAGACATCCATTCTCTATGCTTGCATCCATCCACCTACACATCCACCATTTGACTTATTCATCCATCAATAAAACCTATCATACACAAATGGATTCATTTTCCTATCCATTCCTATTGTGCAAAGGGGCCTGCGTTAGCGCTAGGCAGCTGTAATTAGCACCAGTGCAGGGGTAAACGCCGGGCTGCACCGTATTCTTGTAAATACGGTGTAGCCCTGCACTTCAAAAGTGGCAGAGCGAGGCGTTAAGCCAACAAAGCTAATGCCAATTACCGCCAATATACTTGTAAATATTCCCCTTGGTTTGTTTTGCAATTGCGTCTTTATTTTTAGTTTGTTGTGCATCAAAACATACATATGAGGTTGTGAAGAGTTTTTCCGAAATGATGGTAGGTTTTTAATCTTCTTTGTTTCCTTCTATCGTCTTCGGATGTGGAGAAACAAACAGAATTTATGACAAAAAAATGCAGCGGTAACTATTTATTCAGAGTAAATCAATAATCTCCCTTCACCCTATCCTTCGGCGCTCATGCTGAAAAAGGTAGGCGAGAAAGAATAATAAGTCAATATGAATGAAAGAGAAGGAGTTTTACAGGAGTGAGGGAGAGAGGAACAGATGACCTCTCTGTCCTCTCTCTTAAATTATACTGCCCGCTCCCCCAATAGGGTACATGTGACATCTCTGTATCTATCAGAGTCTTGGGAATCAGTGGAAACATAAATGTTTGTTCAGGGGATCTGGAGGTTTCCTTAATTTAGTTACCTTTAAAACAAAAAGGAAATGGTTTTCTGCTTTCCTGTATCTGCCCCAGTGACTTCTTGGAGATGCAGTGCCCTTCAGTGAAATGCGTGTTTGTTTTATTGAAAAAAGAATAGAGTAGCTCTTACCTCAACACCCCATAGATGGAACATTTCCTTCTCTTCTCCCTTCTCCCTTCTCCCTCCTCCCTCCTTATGAAGAATCCCAGCGTTTCACCCCGTGAAGTAGTGTGGCTCACTGGTTAGAGGCGGCAGACCCGAGAGCAGAGGACGGCCCGGGACCAGGGTTCGATTCCCGGCGCGGCAGGTTTCTGGACCAGGGTCAGCGGACTCGATAATTCTCTCGCCTCGGTGCCCACTCTGATCAGCGATCACACTCGGCAACTCTGGGCATTAGCTTGCCTCATCTTCACTAACGGCCCCACCAGACCGCCGGGGATGCCTGGTCTCACCCTGGAGATACCCATTAAGGGACCATCTCTCAGGGAAGCCAGGAAGGGTTTCGCAGCGGTCGAAGCGCCTTGGGACCCTACGGGTAAGTAGTGCGCTATATAAATGCCAATACATTTACATTTACATTTACATCCCCATGGACTCTCCAGAGTCCTTCACAACGTCCTCTGGGGCAATCCACCACTCTTCCATCCAGAACTCATCTTCTTCACTCCAGAGGATGGGTCCATCTTGTATCTCCTGCTCGACATCTTCTCCACCAGAATACTGGATGGATGCTTCCTTCCACTGCTTCGCATTGTACAGAGAAGCATCCATCTCTTCTCAGGCTACTTCGGTCTCTCCTGTTTCGCTGTCGGCGTTCCTCTTGCTGGATGTCCTTTCTGGTTTTTCCGCTTCCTTTGTCTCTTCTAACCAAGAATCAAATCTGTTCACCCTTTCACCCTTCCAATCACTTGCTGATATCAACCATTTCTCCTTTACATTTTCTCATAAATGTATTCATTCATCCATGATTCAATCTTTCACTATTACATCCATCCAGTGGCCATTCCATACAGATATCCAACTGCTATGCTTGCATCCATCCACCTTCACATCCACTATTTGACTTATCCATCCATCAATAAAACCTGTCATACACCAATTGATTCATTTGCCTATCCATTCCTCCATCCATCAGTCATCCCATCCACTTTCTATTTACTTTTCCACCCATCCTCTCAGACTTCCATTTACAATGCCATCCATCCCTTCTCTCAAACGACTAATTACCATGTCATCCTTATATCCACCTACCTAGCCACCCATCCTCTCAGATTTCTATTTTCTCTGCCATCCTTTCTCCCACCCATCTACCCTCTCAGATTTCCATTTGCTTTTCTATCCATCCTTCCATCCATCATCTCAGATTCTCATTTACTCCGCAATCCTTTAAATCCACTCACCCCTCCATCCATCCTCAGATTTCCATTTACTCTGCCATCCTTTCACCCATCCATTCATCTATCCATCCATCCTCTTAGATTTCAATTTACTTTGCTATCCATCAATCCATCCATCCATCTTATTTTTCCATTTACTCTGCCATCTTTTCATCCACTGACCCATCCTCTCAGCCATCCATCTATCTGTCATTTCACTCACAAACCCATCCAACTGGTCACCCTCCCACCCTTTCACCGATCTATACATACTTTCACCCACCCATCCTTTCTACTACTCATCCATTCTTTTGCCTGCTCACCCTTTCCTGCACACATCCATCCTTTTACCCACCCTTCCTAATATTAGTCTGTCGATCCATCCTTACACCCACTCATATGTCTATTCTTCATCCACCCATCCTTTCACCCACTCATCCATCTATCCTTTCATTCACCAACCTTTCACACACTGATCCATCCTTCCTTTCATCCACCCATTCTTTCACCAAGTCATGCATCTCCTCACCCATCCTCCTTTCCTTATCCTATCAGTCTATCTTTCTTTCTTCTGTTTAGAGATAATTACAAGTCTTTATCTGCTATGTTACAGATATAGAGGTCCATAAGAACCCTACCCTCACTGTAGCTGGTAAAGCGGGGGTTCACAACATCTTGGCCTCTGGAGGTGACTGAGAAAATAGCCAAAATCTACCAAAATTAGGAAACATTGGAAAAAAGAGCTCTCTAAAAAAGTGTCTGTTTTTTTCCTAGAAAAGAGCATCAACAATCAGTTTGCTAACCTAAGGTCACCATCTTCCTAGTTTTTAGGAAAATGCAGAATTTAATCAAAAAAAGATTTTTTGCCACAGTTTTGACATTTTTCTTAGGGGTAGCCCATTATCCCTATTTTTAGGTCTAGACTAATATACCCTGCAGGGATAAATAGACGAGAGTATAGTAGGCAAACCAAGCTCTGAAACCATTGCGGATTTCGTACAGTTCATGTGGTGCACTCGTGCGAAACGCGTGTCCACAACAAACCCATCAGCCTCCCTCCCACAGGCATCTGAAGCTTCCCCAGCGTGCGCTCGGCCTCAGGCCTTCACCCCAGCGCGCCCTCGGCCTCACCTCTCCTCCCCCCTAATTCATCGCTGCAATTTCACTTTCACAGCCGTGAGGCCGTGCTCTCACTTCAAAGGAATGAGCGGCCCGCCCCCGCAATGCCGAGAACATTTCCCGGTCGCTTTTAATTTCATTCCCCCAAGCCGCATCTTGTTCCTCGCACACTCAATGGTGAACGTGCATTTTGCGTCTCTCTTGCCCCATCCTGATTTCCGTTTCATAAAGTAAGTGCCTTTAACTTGTTTTTTTAATTTTGGATCCATTTCACTACAGTCTCTTGCCCCCTCGTTCACTATCCCTCCTACATTTCCCCATTCCACCCCATCTCTGCCCTCACCGTCTCCCATCCAATCCTCTTTCTCACCCACCTGATTTCTTCTCCTAAGCCCCACCCACGTTTCTTTTGCCCCTCTCTCTCCTCCTCCCTACCTCGCCATCCCGTTACTCCCCCGCCCCTCTTTCTTTCTATCGGCATTTCCCCATATAGCTTTTTAGTGGCAGGCTGTTGTATCTTATGCCGCTTTTACTTTGCCAATCCGCCAGGCTCCGGTTTTGGTTTGTGGTTTCTAAACGTTTAAAATGCTTTTGTTTTACCAGCAGCAGCTTTTGTCGCAAGTTCACTCATGCTACTGCTCTTGCCAAAACGACTAACAATCACATTACGGTTCGCAATACCTCGCCACCCCGTTACTCCCCCGCCCCTCTTTCTTTCTATCGGCATTTCTCCCAATAGCTTTTTAGTGGCAGGCTGTTGCATCTTATGCCGCTTTTACTTTGCCAATCCGCCAGGCTCCGGTTTTGGTTCGTGGTTTCTAAACGTTTAAAATGCTTTTGTTTTACCAGCAGCAGCAGCTTTGGTCGCAAGTTCACTCATGCTACTGCTCTTGTTTTAGAATTGAAGATGTTGGGTTTACTTTTTGTGAGATTCATGGAGTGGTGGTAAATGTAAGAACTTTTGGCCAGGCTATTTGACTGTCGACTTGTATGGCAAAGAAGTGATCTTTGGACAAGACTTCTAGGTAGTCACATATTTCCAGGAAGCTTCTAGAGGAGGCAACAGACTTATTCTCCAACGAGACTTTGAAGTCCTAAGTTACTAGGAGGAGGTTGTGGTGAAGGGCAGGCATCTGAAGCTTCCCCAGCGTGCGCTAGGCCTCAGGCATTCAAGCGTGAAGCTTCCCCAGCGGGCGCTCTGCCTCACTTCTCCTCCCCCCTAATTCACCCCTGCTGTTGCTTCCCGGCCGCTTTTAATTTCATTATTCCCTTGTTTTTGGCACCACACAAATCTCAATATTCAATGACCTGGTGAATATTATTGTTTGTTCCCGTTACAACCGAACTATATTTACATTTTGCCATTAGGTATATAAAACCACAAACATCTTAAAAACTTAAAGGCAAGCTGGACTAGTGTTGTATAGACTAACGTTGGGGCTGCCCACGGACGTATTTCACTTTAGCTTTAGCTCATTATGCCGAGAGCTTCACTTCAAAGGAATACGCCCCCGCCCCAGCAATGCCGAGAGCATTTCCCGGCCGCTTTTAATTTTGTTTCGCGGCCGCTTTTCATTTCATTTCACGGCCGCGGTTTAATTCATTTTGTTTTTTATTTTCTCCTATATGTTCTTCAATATATTATTCCCTTGTTTTTGGCACCACACAAATCTCAATATTCAATGACCTGGTGATTATTATTGTTTGTTCCCGTTACAACCGAACTATATTTACATTTTGCCATTAGGTATATAAAACCACAAAACATCTTAAAAACTTAAAGGCAAGCAGGACTAGTGTTCTATAGACTAACGTTCAAGCAGTTTATTTTAAGGCCCATATGTCAACTCATACATCAAGTGTATATCATGTTGTGTGACTAATGGCATTCTGGGACCCCCTCTCCGTTAAATGACTCACTAATGTGGTCTGATCTGTCGGAGGCTCCCTCTGTTGGCTGAAATGACACACCAACACCACAGCACCACCACAGCACCACTCATCACCACCACAGCATCACTCAGCACCACCACAGCACCACTCAGCACCACCACAGCATCACTCAATACCCCCACAGCACCACTCAGCACCACCACATCATCACTCAGTACCACCACAGAACCACCACAGCACCACTCAGCACCACCACAGCACCACTCAGCACCACCACAGCATCACTCAGCACAACCACAACACCACTCAGCACCACCACAGCACCGCTCTGCACCATCACATTTTCACTCAGCACCACCACTGCATCACTCAGCACCACCACAGCACCACAGCACCACTCAGAACCACGACAGCACCACTCAGCAGTACCACAGCACCACCACAGAATCACTCAGCACCAACACAGCACCACTCAGCACCACCACAGCATCACTCAGCATCACCACAGCACCACTCAGCACCACCGGAACACCTCTCAGCAGCACCACTCAGCACCACCGGAGCACCTCTCAGCAGCACCACAGCACCGCTCTGCACCACCACATTATCACTCAGCACCACTCAGCACCACCACAGCATCACTCAGCACCACCACAGCACCACTCAGCACCACGACAGCACCACTCAGCAGTACCACAGCACCACCACAGCATCACTCAGCACCACCACAGCACCACTCAGCACCACCACAGCACCACTCAGCACCACCACAGCATCACTCAGCACCACCACAGCACCACTCAGCACCACCACATTATCACTCAGCACCACAACATTATCTCTCAGCACCACCACAGCACCACTCTGCACCACCACATTATCACTCAGCACCACCACATTATCACTCAGCACCACTCAGCACCACCACAGCATCACAGCACAACCACAGCACCACTCAGCACCACCACAGCCTCACTCAGCACCAACAGAGCACCACTCCGCACCATCACTCCATCACTCAGCACCACCACAGCCTCACTCAGCACCAACAGAGCACCACTCAGCACCATCACTCCATCACTCAGCACCACCACAGCACCACTACAGCATCACTCAGCACCACCACAGCACCACTCAGCACCACCACATTATCACTCAGCACCACCACATTATCACTCAGCACCACTCAGCACCACCGCAGCTTTACTCAGCACCACCACAGCACCACTCAGCACCACCACAGCATCACTCAGCACCACCACAGCACGACTCAGCACCACCACAGCATCATTTAGCACCACCACAGCGCCACTTTGCACCACCACCACTCAGCACCACCACAGCATCACTCAGGACCACCACAGCACCACTCAGCACCACCACAGCACCACTCAGCACCACCACAGCATCACTCAGCACCACCACAGCATCACTCAGCACCACCACAGCATCACTCAGCACAACCACAGCACCACTCAGCACCACCACAGCACCACTCAGCACCACCACAGCAACACTCAGTACCACCACAGCACCACTCAGCACCAGCACAGCATCACTCAGCACCACCACAGCATGACCACAGCACCACTCGGCACCACCACAGCATCACTCAGCACCACCACAGCACCACTCAGCACCACCACAGCATCACTCAGCACCACCACAGCATCACTCTGCACCACCACATTATCACTCAGCAGCACCACTCAGCACCACCACAGCATCACTCAGCACCACCACAGCACCACTCAGCACCACCACAACTCCACTCAGCACCACCACAGCACCTCTCGGCACCACCACATTATCACTCAGCACCACTCAGCACCACCACAGCATCACTCATCACCACCACAGCACCACTCAGCACCACCACAGCATCACTCATCACCACCACATCATCACTCAGCACCACCACAGCACGACTCAGCACCACCACAGCATCACTCAGCACCACCACAGCATCACTCAGCACCACCACAGCACCACTCAGCACCACCACATTATCACTCAGCACCACCACATTATCACTCAGCAGCACCACAGCACCACTCTGAACCACCACATTATCACTCAGCACCACCACATTATCACTCAGCACCACCACATTATCACTTAGCACCACTCAGCACCACCACAGCATCACTCAGCACCACCACAGCACCACTCAGCACCACACAAGCATCACTCAGCACCACCAGAGCACCACTCAGCACCACCACATTATCACTCAGCACCACCACATTATCACACAGCACCACTCAGCACCACCACCACTCAGCACCACCACAGAATCACTCAGCACCACCACAGCACCACTCAGCACCACCACAGCATCACTCAGCACCACCACAGCACCACTCAGCACCACCACAGCACCTCTCAGCACCACCACAGCACCGCTCTGCACCACCACATTATCACTCAGCACCACTCAGCACCACGACAGCATCACTCAGCACCACCACAGCACCACTCAGCACCACCACAGCACCACTCAGCAGTACCACAGCACCACCACAGCATCACTCAGCACCACCACAGCATCACTCAGCACCACCACAGCATCACTCAGCACCACCACAGCACCACTCTGCACCACCACATTATCACTCAGCACCACCACATTATCACTCAGCACCACTCAGCACCACCACAGCATCACTCAGCACCACCACAGCACCACTCAGCACCACCACAGCATCACTCAGCACCAACAGAGCACCACTCAGCACCACCACAGCATCACTCAGCACCACCACAGCACCACTACAGCATCACTCAGCACCACCACAGCACCACTACAGCATCACTCAGCACCACCCCAGCACCACTCAGCACCACCACATTATCACTCAGCACCCCCACATTATCACTCAGCACCACTCATCACCACCGCAGCTTCACTCAGCAACACCACAGCACCACTCAGCACCACCACAGCACGACTCTGCACCACCACAGCATCATTCAGCACCACCACAGCACCACTCAGCACCACCACCTTTCAGCACCACCACAGCATCATTCAGCACCACCACAGCACCACTCAGCACCACCACAGCACCACTCAGCACCACAACAGCATCACTCAGCACCACCACAGCATCGCTCAGCACCAACACAGCATCACTCAGAACCACAACAGCACCACTCAGCACCACCACATTATCACTCAGCACCACCACATTATCACTCAGCACCACCACATTATCACTCAGCACCACCACAGCACCACTCAGCACCACCACAGCATCACTCAGCACCACCACAGCACCACTCAGCACCACCACAGCATCACTCAGCACCACCACAGCACCACTCAGCACCACCACAGCATCACTCAGCACCACCAGAGCATCACTCTGCACCACCACATTATCACTCAGCACCACCACAGCACCACTCAGCACCACCACAACTCCACTCAGCACCACCACAGCACCGCTCGGCACCACCACATTATCACTCAGCACCACTCAGCACCACCACAGCATCAATCCTCACCACCACTGCACCACTCAGCACCACTCAGCGCCACCACAGCATCACTCAGCGCCACCACAGCATCACTCAGCACCACCACATTATCACTCAGCACCACCACAGCACCACTCATCACCACCGCAGCATCACTCAGCACCACCACAGCACCACCACAGCATCACTCAGCAGCACCACAGCATCACTCGGCACCACCACAGCACCACTCAGCACCACCACAGCATCACTTAGCACCACCACAACTCCATTCAGCTCTACCACAGCGCCACTCAGCACCACCACATTATCACTCAGCACCACCACATTATCACTCAGCACCACCACAGCACCACTCTGCACCACCACATTATCACTCAGCACCACCACATTATCACTTAGCACCACTCAGCACCACCACAGCATCACTCAGCACCACCACAGCACCACTCAGCACCACACCAGCATCACTCAGCACCACCAGACCACCACTCAGCACCACCACAGCATCACTCAGCACCACCACAGCACCACTACAGCATCACTCAGCACCACTACAGCATCACTCAGCACCACCACAGCACCACTCATCACCACCGCAGCATCACTCAGCACCACCACAGCACCACTCAGCACCACCACAACTCCACTCAGCACCACCACAGCACCTCTCGCACCACCACATTATCACTCAGCACCACTCAGCACCATCACAGCATCACTCATCACCACCACAGCACCACTCAGCACCACCACAGCATCACTCATCACCACCACATCATCACTCAGCACCACCACAGCACGACTCAGCACCACCACAGCATCACTCAGCACCACCACAGCATCACTCAGCACCACCACAGCACCACTCAGCACCACCACATTATCACTCAGCACCACCACATTATCACTCAGCAGCACCACAGCACCACTCTGAACCACCACATTATCACTCAGCACCACCACATTATCACTCAGCACCACCACATTATCACTTAGCACCACTCAGCACCACCACAGCATCACTCAGCACCACCACAGCACCACTCAGCACCACACAAGCATCACTCAGCACCACCAGAGCACCACTCAGCACCACCACATTATCACTCAGCACCACCACATTATCACACAGCACCACTCAGCACCACCACCACTCAGCACCACCACAGAATCACTCAGCACCACCACAGCACCACTCAGCACCACCACAGCATCACTCAGCACCACCACAGCACCACTCAGCACCACCACAGCACCTCTCAGCACCACCACAGCACCGCTCTGCACCACCACATTATCACTCAGCACCACTCAGCACCACCACAGCATCACTCAGCACCACCACAGCATCACTCAGCACCACCACAGCATCACTCAGCACCACCACAGCACCACTCTGCACCACCACATTATCACTCAGCACCACCACATTATCACTCAGCACCACTCAGCACCACCACAGCATCACTCAGCACCACCACAGCACCACTCAGCACCACCACAGCATCACTCAGCACCAACAGAGCACCACTCAGCACCACCACAGCATCACTCAGCACCACCACAGCACCACTACAGCATCACTCAGCACCACCACAGCACCACTACAGCATCACTCAGCACCACCCCAGCACCACTCAGCACCACCACATTATCACTCAGCACCCCCACATTATCACTCAGCACCACTCATCACCACCGCAGCTTCACTCAGCAACACCACAGCACCACTCAGCACCACCACAGCACGACTCAGCACCACCACAGCATCATTCAGCACCACCACAGCACCACTCAGCACCACCACCTTACAGCACCACCACAGCATCATTCAGCACCACCACAGCACCACTCAGCACCACCACAGCACCACTCAGCACCACAACAGCATCACTCAGCACCACCACAGCATCGCTCAGCACCAACACAGCATCACTCAGAACCACAACAGCACCACTCAGCACCACCACATTATCACTCAGCACCACCACATTATCACTCAGCACCACCACATTATCACTCAGCACCACCACAGCACCACTCAGCACCACCACAGCATCACTCAGCACCACCACAGCACCACTCAGCACCACCACAGCATCACTCAGCACCACCACAGCACCACCACAGCACCACTTGGCACCACCACAGCATCACTCAGCACCACCACAGCACCACTCATCACCACCACAGCATCACTCAGCACCACCAGAGCATCACTCTGCACCACCACATTATCACTCAGCACCACCACAGCACCACTCAGCACCACCGCAACTCCACTCAGCACCACCACAGCACCGCTCGACACCACCACATTATCACTCAACACCACTCAGCACCACCACAGCATCAATCATCACCACCACAGCACCACTCAGCACCACTCAGCGCCACCACAGCATCACTCAGCGCCACCACAGCATCACTCAGAACCACCACATTATCACTCAGCACCACCACAGCACCACTCATCACCACCGCAGCATCACTCAGCACCACCACAGCACCACCACAGAATCACTCAGCACCACCACAGCATCACTCGGCACCACCACAGCACCACTCAGCACCACCACAGCATCACTTAGCACCACCACAACTCCACTCAGCTCCACCACATCGCCACTCAGCACCACCACATTATCACTCAGCACCACCACATTATCACTCACCACCACCACAGCACCACTCTGCACCACCACATTATCACTCAGCACCACCACATTATCACTCAGCACCACCACATTATCACTTAGCACCACTCAGCACCACCACAGCATCACTCAGCACCACCACAGCACCACTCAGCACCACACCAGCATCACTCAGCACCACCAGAGCACCACTCAGCACCACCACAGCATCACTCAGCACCACCACAGCACCACTACAGCATCACTCAGCACCACTACAGCATCACTCAGCACCACCACAGCACCACTCAGCAGCACCACATTATCACTCAGCACCACCACAGCACCACTCATCACCACCGCAGCATCACTCAGCACCACCACAGCACTACTCAACACCACCACAGCATCACTCAGCACCACCACAGCATCACTCGGCACCACCACAGCACCACTCAGCACCACCACCACTCAGCACCACCACAGCATCACTCAGCACCACCACAGCACCTCTCAGCACCACCACCACTCAGCAGTACCACAGCACCACCACAGCATCACTCAGCACCACCACAGCACCACTCAGCACCACCACAGCACCTCTCAGCACCACCACAGCACCGCTCTGCACCACCACATTATCACTCAGCACCACTCAGCACCACGACAGCATCACTCAGCACCACCACAGCACCACTCAGCACCACCACAGCACCACTCAGCAGTACCACAGCACCACCACAGCATCACTCAGCACCACCACAGCTTCACTCAGCACCACTACAGCATCACTCAGCACCACCACAGCACCACTCTGCACCACCACATTATCACTCAGCACCTCCACATTATCACTCAGCACCACTCGGCACCACTACAGCATCACTCAGCACCACCACAGCACCACTCAGCACCACCACAGCATCACTCAGCACCAACAGAGCACCAATCAGCACCACCACAGCATCACTCAGCACCACCACAGCACCACTACAGCATCACTCAGCACCACCACAGCACCACTACAGCATCACTCAGCAACACCCCAGCACCACTCAGCACCACCACATTATCACTCAGCACCACCACATTATCACTCAGCACCACTCATCACCACCGCAGCTTCACTCAGCAACACCACAGCACCACTCAGCACCACCACAGCACGACTCAGCACCACCACAGCATCATTCAGCACCACCACAGCACCACTCAGCACCACCACCTTTCAGCACCACCACAGCATCATTCAGCACCACCACAGCACCACCACAGCACCACTCAGCACCACAACAGCATCACTCAGCACCACCACAGCATCGCTCAGCACCAACACAGCATCACTCAGAACCACAACAGCACCACTCAGCACCACCACAGCATCACTCAGCACCACCAGAGCATCACTCTGCACCACCACATTATCACTCAGCACCACCACAGCACCACTCAGCACCACCACAACTCCACTCAACACCACCACAGCACCGCTCGGCACCACCACATTATCACTCAGCACCACTCAGCACCACCACAGCATCAATCATCACCACCACAGCACCACTCAGCACCACTCAGCGCCACTACAGCATCACTCAGCGCCACCACAGCATCACTCAGCACCACCACATTATCACTCAGCACCACCACAGCACCACTCATCACCACCGCAGCATCACTCAGCACCACCACAGCACCACCACAGCATCACTCAGCACCACCACAGCACCACCACAGCACCACTCGGCACCACCACAGCATCACTCAGCACCACCACAGCACCACTCAGCACCACCACAGCATCACTCAGCACCACCAGAGCATCACTCTGCACCACCACATTATCACTCAGCACCACCACAGCACCACTCAGCACCACCACAACTCCACTCAGCACCACCACAGCACCGCTCGGCACCACCACATTATCACTCAGCACCACTCAGCACCACCACAGCATCAATCATCACCACCACAGCACCACTCAGCACCACTCAGCGCCACCACAGCATCACTCAGCGCCACCACAGCATCACTCAGCACCACCACATTATCACTCAGCACCACCACAGCACCACTCATCACCACCGCAGCATCACTCAGCACCACCACAGCACCACTACAGCATCACTCAGCACCACCACAGCATCACTCGGCACCACCACAGCACCACTCAGCACCACCACAGCATCACTTAGCACCACCACAACTCCACTCAGCTCCACCACAGCGCCACTCAGCACCACCACATTATCACTCAGCACCACCACATTATCACTCAGCACCACCACAGCACCACTCTGCACCACCACATTATCACTCAGCACCACCACATTATCACTCAGCACCACCACATTATCACTTAGCACCACTCAGCACCACCACAGCATCACTCAGCACCACCACAGCACCACTCAGCACCACACCAGCATCACTCAGCACCACCAGAGCACCACTACAGCATCACTCAGCACCACTACAGCATCACTCAGCACCGCCACAGCACCACTCAGCAGCACCACATTATCACTCAGCACCACCACAGCACCACTCATCACCACCGCAGCATCACTCAGCACCACCACAGCACTACTCAACACCACCACAGCATCACTCAGCACCACCACAGCATCACTCGGCACCACCACAGCACCACTCAGCACCACCACCACTCAGCACCACCACAGCATCACTCAGCACCACCACAGCACCACTCAGCACCATGACAGCACCACTCAGCAGTACCACAGCACCACCACAGCATCACTCAGCACCACCACAGCACCACTCAGCACCACCACAGCATCACTCAGCACCACCACAGCATCACTCAGCACCACCACAGCACCACTCAGCACCACCACATTATCACTCAGCACCACAACATTATCTCTAAGCACCACCACAGCACCACTCTGCACCACCACATTATCACTCAGCACCACCACATTATCACTCAGCACCACTCAGCACCACCACAGCATCACACAGCACCACCACAGCACCACTCAGCACCACCACAGCCTCACTCAGCACCACTCAGCACCATCACTCCATCACTCAGCACCACCACAGCCTCACTCAGCACCAACAGACCACCACTCAGCACCATCACTCCATCACTCAGCACCACCACAGCACCACTACAGCATCACTCAGCACCACCACAGCACCACTCAGCACCACCACATTATCACTCAGCACCACCACATTATCATTCAGCACCACTCAGCACCACTGCAGATTTACTCAGCACCACCACAGCACCACTCAGCACCACCACAGCATCACTCAGCACCACCACAGCATCACTCTGCACCACCACATTATCACTCAGCAGCACCACTCAGCACCACCACAGCATCACTCAGCACCACCACAGCACCACTCAGCACCACCACAACTCCACTCAGCACCACCACAGCACCTCTCGGCACCACCACATTATCACTCAGCACCACAACATTATCTCTAAGCATCACCACAGCACCACTCTGCACCACCACATTATCACTCAGCACCACCACATTATCACTCAGCACCACTCAGCACCACCACAGCATCACACAGCACCACCACAGCACCACTCAGCACCACCACAGCCTCACTCAGCACCAACAGAGCACCACTCAGCACCATCACTCCATCACTCAGCACCACCACAGCCTCACTCAGCACCAACAGACCACCACTCAGCACCATCACTCCATCACTCAGCACCACCACAGCACCACTACAGCATCACTCAGCACCACCACAGCACCACTCAGCACCACCACATTATCACTCAGCACCACCACATTATCATTCAGCACCACTCAGCACCACTGCAGATTTACTCAGCACCACCACAGCACCACTCAGCACCACCACAGCATCACTCAGCACCACCACAGCATCACTCTGCACCACCACATTATCACTCAGCAGCACCACTCAGCACCACCACAGCATCACTCAGCACCACCACAGCACCACTCAGCACCACCACAACTCCACTCAGCACCACCACAGCACCTCTCGGCACCACCACATTATCACTCAGCACCACTCAGCACCACCACAGCATCACTAAGCACCACCACAGCATCACTCGGCACCACCACAGCACCACTCAGCACCACCACCACTCAGCACCACCACAGCATCACTCAGCACCACCACAGCACCTCTCAGCACCACCACCACTCAGCAGTACCACAGCACCACCACAGCATCACTCAGCACCACCACAGCACCACTCAGCACCACCACAGCACCTCTCAGCACCACCACAGCACCGCTCTGCACCACCACATTATCACTCAGCACCACTCAGCACCACGACAGCATCACTCAGCACCACCACAGCACCACTCAGCACCACCACAGCACCACTCAGCAGTACCACAGCACCACCACAGCATCACTCAGCACCACCACAGCATCACTCAGCACCACTACAGCATCACTCAGCACCACCACAGCACCACTCTGCACCACCACATTATCACTCAGCACCTCCACATTATCACTCAGCACCACTCAGCACCACTACAGCATCACTCAGCACCACCACAGCACCACTCAGCACCACCACAGCATCACTCAGCACCAACAGAGCACCACTCAGCACCACCACAGCATCACTCAGCACCACCACAGCACCACTACAGCATCACTCAGCACCACCACAGCACCACTACAGCATCACTCAGCACCACCCCAGCACCACTCAGCACCACCACATTATCACTCAGCACCACCACATTATCACTCAGCACCACTCATCACCACCGCAGCTTCACTCAGCAACACCACAGCACCACTCAGCACCACCACAGCACGACTCAGCACCACCACAGCATCATTCAGCACCACCACAGCACCACTCAGCACCACCACCTTTCAGCACCACCACAGCATCATTCAGCACCACCACAGCACCACTCAGCACCACCACAGCACCACTCAGCACCACAACAGCATCACTCAGCACCACCACAGCATCGCTCAGCACCAACACAGCATCACTCAGAACCACAACAGCACCACTCAGCACCACCACAGCATCACTCAGCACCACCAGAGCATCACTCTGCACCACCACATTATCACTCAGCACCACCACAGCACCACTCAGCACCACCACAACTCCACTCAGCACCACCACAGCACCGCTCGGCACCACCACATTATCACTCAGCACCACTCAGCACCACCACAGCATCAATCATCACCACCACAGCACCACTCAGCACCACTCAGCGCCACTACAGCATCACTCAGCGCCACCACAGCATCACTCAGCACCACCACATTATCACTCAGCACCACCACAGCACCACTCATCACCACCGCAGCATCACTCAGCACCACCACAGCACCACCACAGCATCACTCAGCACCACCACAGCACCACCACAGCACCACTCGACACCACCACAGCATCACTCAGCACCACCACAGCACCACTCAGCACCACCACAGCATCACTCAGCACCACCAGAGCATCACTCTGCACCACCACATTATCACTCAGCACCACCACAGCACCACTCAGCACCACCACAACTCCACTCAGCACCACCACAGCACCGCTCGGCACCACCACATTATCACTCAGCACCACTCAGCACCACCACAGCATCAATCATCACCACCACAGCACCACTCAGCGCCACCACTGCATCACTCAGCGCCACCACAGCATCACTCAGCACCACCACATTATCACTCAGCACCACCACAGCACCACTCATCACCACCGCAGCATCACTCAGCACCACCACAGCACCACTACAGCATCACTCAGCACCACCACAGCATCACTCGGCACCACCACAGCACCACTCAGCACCACCACAGCATCACTTAGCACCACCACAACTCCACTCAGCTCCACCACAGCGCCACTCAGCACCACCACATTATCACTCAGCACCACCACATTATCACTCAGCACCACCACAGCACCACTCTGCACCACCACATTATCACTCAGCACCACCACATTATCACTCAGCACCACCACATTATCACTTAGCACCACTCAGCACCACCACAGCATCACTCAGCACCACCACAGCACCACTCAGCACCACACCAGCATCACTCAGCACCACCAGAGCACCACTACAGCATCACTCAGCACCACTACAGCATCACTCAGCACCGCCACAGCACCACTCAGCAGCACCACATTATCACTCAGCACCACCACAGCACCACTCATCACCACCGCAGCATCACTCAGCACCACCACAGCACTACTCAACACCACCACAGCATCACTCAGCACCACCACAGCATCACTCGGCACCACCACAGCACCACTCAGCACCACCACCACTCAGCACCACCACAGCATCACTCAGCACCACCACAGCACCACTCAGCACCATGACAGCACCACTCAGCAGTACCACAGCACCACCACAGCATCACTCAGCACCACCACAGCACCACTCAGCACCACCACAGCATCACTCAGCACCACCACAGCATCACTCAGCACCACCACAGCACCACTCAGCACCACCACATTATCACTCAGCACCACAACATTATCTCTCAGCACCACCACAGCACCACTCTGCACCACCACATTATCACTCAGCACCACCACATTATCACTCAGCACCACTCAGCACCACCACAGCATCACACAGCACCACCACAGCACCACTCAGCACCACCACAGCCTCACTCAGCACCAACAGAGCACCACTCAGCACCATCACTCCATCACTCAGCACCACCACAGCCTCACTCAGCACCAACAGACCACCACTCAGCACCATCACTCCATCACTCAGCACCACCACAGCACCACTACAGCATCACTCAGCACCACCACAGCACCACTCAGCACCACCACATTATCACTCAGCACCACCACATTATCATTCAGCACCACTCAGCACCACTGCAGATTTACTCAGCACCACCACAGCACCACTCAGCACCACCACAGCATTACTCAGCACCACCACAGCACGACTCAGCACCACCACAGCATCATTTAGCACCACCACAGCACCACTTCGCACCACCACCACTCAGCACAACCACAGCATCACTCAGGACCACCACAGCACCACTCAGCACCACCACAGCACCACTCAGCACCACCACAGCATCACTCAGCACCACCACAGCATCACTCAGCACCACCACAGCATCACTCAGCACAACCACAGCACCACTCAGCACCACCACATTATCACTCAGCACCACCACATTATCACTCAGCACCACCACAGTATCACTCAGCACCACCACAGCACCACTCAGCACCATCACAGCAACACTCAGTACCACCACAGCACCACTCGGCACCACCACAGCATCACTCAGCACCACCACAGCACCACTCAGCACCACCACAGCATCACTCAGCACCACCACAGCATCACTCTGCACCACCACATTATCACTCAGCAGCACCACTCAGCACCACCACAGCATCACTCAGCACCACCACAGCACCACTCAGCACCACCACAACTCCACTCAGCACCACCACAGCACCTCTCGGCACCACCACATTATCACTCAGCACCACTCAGCACCACCACAGCATCACTCATCACCACCACAGCACCACTCAGCACCACCACAGCATCACTCATCACCACCACATCATCACTCAGCACCACCACAGCACGACTCAGCACCACCACAGCATCACTCAGCACCACCACAGAATCACTCAGCACCACCACAGCACCACTCAGCACCACCACATTATCACTCAGCACCACCACATTATCACTCAGCAGCACCACAGCACCACTCTGCACCACCACATTATCACTCAGCACCACCACATTATCACTCAGCACCACCACATTATCACTTAGCACCACTCAGCACCACCACAGCATCACTCAGCACCACCACAGCACCACTCAGCACCACACCAGCATCACTCAGCACCACCAGAGCACCACTCAGGACCACCACAGCATCACTCAGCACCACCACAGCACCACTACTGCATCACTCAGCACCACTACAGCATCACTCAGCACCACCACAGCACCACTCAGCAGCACCACAATATCACTCAGCACCACCACATTATCACTCAGCACCACCACAGCACCACTAAGCACCACCGCAGCATCACTCAGCACCACCACAGCACCACTCAGCACCACCACAGCATCACTCAGCACCACCACAGCATCGCTCAGCACCACCACAGCACCACTCAGCAGCACCACAGCACCACTCTGCACCACCACATTATCACTCAGCACCACCACATTATCACTCAGCACCACCACATTATCACTCAGCACCACCACAGCACCACTCAGCACCACCACAGCATCACTCAGCCCCACCACAGCATCACTCAGCAACACGACAGCACCACTCAGCACCACTTAGCACCACTCAGCACCACCACAGCATCACTCAGCACCACCACAGCATCACTCAGCACCACCACAGCACCACTCAGCACCACCACAGCATCACTCAGTACGACCACAGCATCACTCAGCACCACCACAGCACCACCACAGCATCACTCAGCACCACCACAGCATCACTCAGCACCACCACAGCATCACTCAGCACCACCACAGCATCACTCTGGAACACTACAGCATCACTCTGGAACACCACAACATCACTATGTGCTACCACAGCATCATTAAGCGCCACCACAGCATCACTCAGGGCCTCCACAGCATCACTCAGGGCCTCCACAGCATCACTCAGGGGCACCACAACATCACTATGCGCTACCACAGCATCACTGAATGCCACAGCATCACTCCTCGCCACCACATCACTCCACGCCATCACTGCATCAATCTGTGCAACCATTCAACAACAACTGGTTCAAATATGTTCTCTCAATGTTTCAAGCTTTATTACAAATGTCACAAAAAGATGTTAATATTTCACTTCTGTTCTTGGATTTTCGTCACAATAAAATACACTGAACATAATCTTCACAAAAGTTAAAGCTATTGCCATTATAAATTTCAATCACTTTTATTTAAGTATTAATTATTTTTAAAAATTAAAAGCCATTGTTATTTGTAATATCAATACATCTAAGTCACGTAAATACAAAACATGTTGCATTACAAATGCTATAGGTGTCACATTTGCGAAAGTTATAACTATTGGCATTGTAAATGACAAAGCTATTAATTTAGCTATTTTCAAAACCAACACATAAATAAAAAAAATTGTCATTTACAAGACCAATAGCTCAAACTTTCCTAATGCAAGACCTATTGCATTGCAAATGCTTGTTTGTGCTTCCAACCTATTTACAGTTTGTGGTGGAAACAGGTGTGAAATGCATTGGTGATCCAAGAAAGCTATAGATTTCCAAAAAATATACATAATTCGGAATTTAGCAAGGAGTAATTTGTGTAGATCCTGCAAGGTTTTCCCGAAGATATTTACTGTTAAAATAAAAACAAATTTGAATATGAGAATGAAATAACAACCATATGTGACATTTTACCTGTGAACTCTTGTCACGAAAGGAAATTTACAAAAGCAACATACCGTTATGTCCACTAGACCCTTCTAGTTCCAGAGACATACAGGGTTTGTAGGTTTTCCAAGAACTCGTGGTACCCACCACCAACATCTGAGCACCACCTTCCAATGGTTTTTCATTGAGTACCACCTATGCAGTAATTCATATAGTAAAATATAAGGAATGAAAAATGAGTGAAGGAAACCTATGTATTTCTGAAATGTACAAATAACCACTGCTCCTGAACTCAGTTTCCTGTGTACATCGATACATTTGTGAGTAACCCATACTAGCATATGATTACAAAATATCTTCTTTCTTACACACTGGCTTACATTTGGAAGGAACAGGTGCAGAGAAATCCAATTGGTAGCAATACAGTTTCTACTATTCTGTCTTGCCGCATGTATCCTGATATAACTGGCACCTTACATGTATGAGTACGTCTAGTTTCCAGTGTCAGAGAAATGCCCCAAAATGCAACATGTACACATTACATTTTTCAGCTGCACACTGGCACTCTTTTTGCTATGTGGCAAGCTGTGGATTTTGGGCCCTAGCCGAGCCAGTATCTATGGAAACCTAGTAAACCTGCACATTCATTAAAACTAAACACCTAGGGAAATCCACGTTGGGGTGACTTGTCCTTGCAAACCTCAAAAATAGATTTTTTTTTAAAAAACATTTTCCTCACATTTCTGTGATGGAAAGTTCTGCAAATTGTGAGGAGCCACACATTTCCTACCAATTCGCATTCCACAAGTCTCTTTTGTGGGTAGGCCTAGTGCCTATGACAGGAAAGGCTCTAAACTGCAAAATGGACACATCACATTTTTTGACTGAAACCAGACCCTTTTTCGGTCTCGCTGAGTCAGCACATGCACTGAACTGCGAGACTTTAGTAGGTGAGTTTTTAAGGTGCTGCTGGCTGGCCTAGCTTGCATTCACGTGTGCGTGCATGTGCGCAGCCATCGTCTTTCAAGGGTCATTAGCACCACTCGGCCGCACATCTTGTGGCTCCTGCCATGTTAGCCGCCATCTGTCTCCTCCTGTCAAGGGTCATTAAGTGCATGCTTCTTCCCGTCTCCTCGTGTGCTGCTTTCCTTCTCTCCAGTCACCCCGTTGCATCCCTCCCTCAACCATTCTTCCGTTGCACCCTCCCGCAGCCTTATATGTATATTTTTAATTCTTTAAGAAAAAGTATTTGTGCTACTTTATTTAATTTTGGAAACACATGAGTTAATGCGTGCTTACATCATCACACTTGCGCACACACGCTGGGGCAGAATCATGCTCTAACCTCCGTGTTTAATGAAATCGTTTATTTCCCAGTCATTCTTTAAAAAAAGTCATTATTTCAAAAAAAGAATTTGCGCTACTTTATTTAATTTTGGGAACACGTGAGTTCATGCGTGCTTACATCATCACACTTGCGCACACGCGCTGGGGCAGAATCATGTTCTAACCTCCGTGTTTAATGAACTCGTTTATTTCCCAGCCATTGAAGTTATGGCGGTTATCATTTCCACACCGTGCAGTCTGAGACAGTCAGCTGGAACATGAAACTGCTGCTGATACAGTGTATCCTCTTTTCAAACTTTTGCCACCATGGCAACCCCACGCAGACGGGATCAGCCAAAGCCCTGCGGTCGTCCGCTCTCAGGCAAGATTGTAAGTGCACGCTCTGCTCGTGCTGCTGGTTTTTTTTAAATCGCGCCACTCCTCACAGAGCGCCCCTACCCCATCACAGAGCGCGTCTCTTTATCGCTCTCTTTATATGGTCCTGCTCCGGTCTGTCAACTTATCCTCTTTGATGTAGGGTTCTAACATCCGGCGAACTCTGGTGTGTTTTGTGGACGTTGAGAGTTTTGGTGGGTGAGAGGAGATGTTGCACAGGCCATGGGAGAGGCAAGGCAATGTGAAAGGAGCTCACAGGTACGAAGGGATGTGTGGGAGATAAGCTTCAAGTGGTAGAAAGTGTATGTATGATTTCGAGAGCAGCACATTACCAATGCATTTTTGCTGTGCTGATTGCAGAGAGAAAAACAAAGACACGCATGGCGTCATCAATGAAAGTTAGACTGAGTTTGATCGCTTCCCTCGCACACACACTGTTTCACCGTTTGTTCCTCATTTGCTTTGCTCACTGAAACAATGAGGTTTTTTTTTTACAAAAGCTGCAGACATATTGAACCAGGACAGTTTGCTTTTCTTTTTCTTGCCTTCAAACTTCTCTGTTTCGATGAATGGAATGATTTAAACTTTCATTGATAGTGTTGCTGTAAGTGGTGATATGTATGGAAGAAACACGCCTAGACATCAACCAGCACCCAGGGCTATGAAGATTATATAAGATACATTATTTAAAAAACAACAACAAATGTCGATGTTGCAACAAGGTCAGATCTATGTGGTTCCTGCACACGATTGTCTGTTGTATTGAGATTTTAAAGCCATACTAGCCTTAAGCCTTGAGAAAGTTCTGGGCCTGCATTCCGTGATAGGGCAAAACACATGTTGGCTGGCAAAAAGGCATATGATGAACCCCTATGCTAAGAAGCATTGACATAGCCAATAGGTCTCGCCTTTGGGACCTTATAAGTGTTTAGCCATGCAACAGTTGGTGTTGTTGCACCAAGGATATTGTGCTGCATAACTAAATACTTATAAGGCCCCAAAGGCGAGACCTTTTGGCTATGCCAATGCTTATTTGCTAGGTGGGTAGCTGTGGTTTTTGGGCCCTAGCTCAACTGGTACCTAGACAAACATACCAAACCTGCTTTTTTTTTTAATCTAGACACTCAGGGGAATCCAGCGTGGGGTGACTTGCGTGTCCCTTACCAGAAGCCTTCCAAAACATAAACTTTCACTAAAAAATCAAATGTTCCCCACATGTCTGTGATGGAAAGTTCAGGACTCTGTGAGAAGCCATACATTTCCTACCACCTAGCAGTCCCCCAAGTATCCCAATAAAAATATTACCTTACTTGTGTTGGTAGGCCTAGTGCCGGCAACAGGAAAGGGTCCAAATTCAGCATGAACATGTCACATTTTTTTTACTGAAAACTGGCCCTTTTTTCAATGTGGGTAGCTGTGGATTTTGGGCCCTAGCTTAGTCAGCAAATAGAGAAATGTATCATACCTGAAATTTTTTTTAAACTAGACACCCAGGGAAATCCAAGGTGGGCGACTTGCATGGTGCATGCCAGTTTTTCTTACAGAGAAGCCATTGTAAACCTCAAATTTTGACTAACAATACACACTTTCTCAAATTTCTGGGATGGAAAGTTCTGGAATCTGAGTAGCCACACGTTTCCTACCACCTAGTGTTCCCTCAAGTCTTCCGATAAAAATATTACCTCACTTGTGAGGGTAAGCCCAGTGTTCGCAAAAAGGAAAAGCCCTCCAAACCTCAAACTTTGGCTATGCATTTTCTTTCCATTTCTGTGACGTAAACTTCGGGAAACTATAGCGATTCAAAACATTTCCAACACCCAGCCTTCCCCCACTTGTGCTAATAAAAGCATGCATCAAACCAGGGCCAATAAAGTCCTGTGAGGCGAATCTAATTGACCCGAGTTCCAGTTGTGCCTCCCCTTTCCAACTGCACCTCTCCCATTGAAATTGGTGCTCAGAGGCTGATATATGCCTCTGAGCACCGATGCCGTGAAGGTGAAATTAGCCTATTGCCTCAGTTTGCTTTCACTTTCATTGTAATGACTTCAGCGCACCATGCACTCCATCATTATAAAAATAAATGACTCGGAGAAGCTCCTTCCTAGCAGCCCACCTCAGAACTAAAAAATGAAATCCCCCTGGTGGATGAACCAGGATTCCTTCCTACCCCTAATGCAAGGATAACCTGGAACCAATCACAGCACCCGAGCGCTGCTGCCCTGCATGGCAGTGGCACATCCATAGCATGCAAGGGATTAACTAGGAAAAATAGTGTGGTGTTTACTATGGCATGAGAACTTAGGTGCCAACAACGTCTGAATGTTTTTTTCCCAAAAATTAAATCAAGAGCAATTTATTGCACCTGTCAAATAACTTACGCCACTGTATTGTTATTTATCATTTGCAATAAAAATTGCACCTAAGACTAGGGCACCAGTAATGAGGGCCGAAGTGGTGTTATTCAGTTCCAATATCACCATGCCCTCTTTCCAAGATCATGCATGATCCCAATCACATGATAGTACTAGGTATCATGCCACAATTTTACTCTAGGTAATTACTTCTGCCACTCAGAGGCCATCTTTACGAGTAGATTCTCAACTATGATGGGGCTGGAAACAGCTGTTACCGGCCCCTTCAGAACTATGGGAGCTGGATGCATGGCAAAACCACACATGCAATTACAATGCATGCATTAATAATGCGGTCATTACAATGACCACATTTTTACCATGCATGCCTTTACAATGCATGCGTTTACCATGCATGTGCCTTTACAGCGCATGAGTTTAAAAGGAAAATGTAAGTATTTAGCAGGTATTATACATTTACACACAAACACACTGTTAGAACCGGGGACTCTAGTTGGCCGGGGTATGCACCCTAGTCCAAGTAGGGACTACCGCTTCCGACAAGGTAGCTTGGCACAGAGCAGGAAGGCTCACGAGGCAAGGTGTGAAGTATTTGCGCAACACACACCAACAGTAACACAATAAAAACACTCACAAAAGTAACACCACACCAGTTTTATATAAAACTAAGAATATCTTTATCTAACAATTGTGCTAGAACCAAAGGCGGTTAAATACAGTTTCTAGGCCAAAATCAACAATCCGATAAATCCAGTTTCACATCAAAAAGGTACATTTATCCTCCTCTAGAAATGGGGCCAGGTTCAAGAATAGTCAGAGCATTCCCTGCACAGTAGAACATTAGCCACAAGTCAAGTCTCTGAGGAGAGGGCCACAAATACGAGGTGGTAAATGCGGGGCACTGAGGGTTTAGCAGGCGCCAACGTGATCTTTGACCTGCTCGGAGCAAGGAATGCAGAGTCCCCTGGCCAGGCCATGATGAAATCAAATGCTACCCCCCCCCCCCCTCCCCCCCGGCCCCGCAATTCACTTTAAGGCAGTCACTGGCACTTGTTAGTAAAGAGGGCCGTCCCCGCCGGCCACCACTCACTCCCGCCAACCTCCTCCACACGGTAGCTTAACGCTACACGCTGTCCATTACCTGCGGTTGGGGGGTGAGCCAGAAAACATCGGGGAAGCTCTCCTTTCCTCCGGGGCACTCGGCAACCAATCCCAGTGCGGCCTGGGCTGACGTCGTACCAAACCCAGCGCTGCTTCTCCTGATGCTTAGGATGACGCGCCCAGGGCTCCCGAAGCTCCCGGGCCGCGGCGGTGATTACAGTCGGAAAATTTAAATGTCGCTGCAATCTCGGTCAGCGGCGGAGAATGTCTCTAGACAGAGCTTTCTTCGGTGGTACGCGGTCATGGCCACACAGCGCTCTTTTGCCCCAGTGCTACTCAGTTCAAATAAAGCCTTCCAGCGCAGTCAGGCCCCAGGGCAGCGGCGGTGCTTTCTGCTGCACAGCGCTTTGTTTCACAGCGCTACCCAGCGTGCTCAGGTCCCAGGGAGACAGCAATGGGTCAGGCTCACAGCGCTTCCTCCTCACAGCTCCTCACAATTCACGTAGGGTCCCCAGGCAACAGCAGTGTTTTCCAGTGCTGCAGGGTGACTCCTGGGAAGATGACAGATGACTAATGTCTTTTCAGTTCCGTTTTGCAGCTGAGCAGTTCCCCAAGCTGCAGGGACAGTCCTTGGTGGTTTTTCTGTCCTGGTGATCCCAGTGCCCTTGGGATCAGTCCTTGTGGATGGTGTGGAGACACTCTGGTGATGTTGCTTCAGTCTCCCTGACAGGGCAGGATCAGCAGGCAGTAGGGGAAGCTCAGTAGGTAGGGTCAGCAGTTCCTTGGTGCAGTCAGCCTCCTTCCCCAGTGGCAATCCTTCCTGGCACAGCAGTCCCCACTCCCGCAGAGCTTCTTTCAGGTTCAGCAGTGTAACAAAGAAGTGAGGCCAGGACCCTCCCTTATATATCTTCCAGTCTAGGGGCTAGAAAGTGGTAGAAATCTCTGGAAGGGTCTAGAGGCAGAAGCTTCTGGAGGAGTCCAGGGAGTTCTGGTATGTTCCCTGCCTTCCCTGACCTGGCTGTCACATTGACGAGAGACAGGCCATTAAGGCTACAGAGGGCAGCCCATCATAGCCCATCCACGGGGAGAAGGTGTGAATCACCACTACCACCTCCCAACCCAGGCAGCTATCAGTATGCAGCCCGGAGCAGGGGGGGGTCTACAGTGCCCAGTCTAAGTGTAGGCAGAAAAATGTCCACTTTCTAAATGTAGGTTCCCTAACCCCATATATCACCGGAAAGGATTCTCCGCCCCAAGTCCCACAAGACCAAACATGACAGACTTATTTGGTCCCTGTCGGAAGTTATCCCATAAGGGGGGGGGTTCCCAATGTTAGCCTATGGAGGAATAAGCCTTAGTGCGGTAGCAGGGGCTTGTGACCGATATGCCAGCGTCATATGGTTTTAGGGGAGAGCACCTGCACCTCAGCATTGTTTAGCAGTGGTGAGGCGCCCAGAGTTCTAAGTCCAACAAAATGTAAGGTAAAAATGGGTGGCGAAAGGGCAAAAATGTAGGGGAAGACCACCCTAAGGCTGACAGGTCCAACACACACACACACACACACACATGTATATCTATCTATAGATAGATAGATAGATAGATAGATAGATAGATAGATAGATAGATAGATAGATAGATAGATAGATAGATAGATAGATAGATAGATAGATAGATAGATAGATAGATAGAGGATTTATATTTATCCAGTATTAGGGTATCTTTCATAGATTCACATGCCTGAAACATTTCCCTTCGTCGTAGTGGGAGTCCCACAGTACAAATAACATAGCAGTAAATAATGAAAAACCATAGACTCATAGATGCAAACATGCATTATATAGCCTATTAGTCTCTCTTGGTAAAAAGAACCAAACTGAAACACACAACCAATCAGACACCAGCACCATTTAGAACCTTCCCAAGAGAGGCTGAGTTCCTCAGTTTTTCATCGCACTTTGTTGTGTAAGGGAGTCTCCCTAAGCCTGGCTCAGTTCTTCCGTGATTTCAGATAAGTGTATATCTTATACTTTGTCAGGATACTGTCGGATTCTAAGGGATTATTTAGACCTTGTCAGTCCTGTGGGAAGAAGAATGTTCACATTGATGATGCCCACATAGTCTGTATTTATTGCCTTCATCAAAAGCATGAAGCAAGGCACTGTAAGATCTGCCGCACGTTCCCTACTAAAACCTTGAGGGATAGAGAAGGACAGCTTTTACTGTGGTTAAAAAAGAATGACGCCTATTCAGATGCAGAAAATGATACTTCCTCTAAGTCTCATAAGAGACAGAGGTCGCCTGAGGAGAGAAGGAAACTACCAAAAATCTCTCACATGGCAAAAGAATCCCTTAATCAGAAGAAAAAGACATATAGTCTCCTCAGGAATTTCATCCTCTCAATCTGCTGGTACTTCTAAAACAAAATCTGCTAAGAAGACCTCTCTGAGTTGAATAGACTTACCTGCTACTTCCAAAACTTCAACAATGTCATCTTCCAGACCGTCGACGACAATAACTTCAACGGCAAGTCTTAAATGATCTATTGCATCAACATTGCCTTTATCATCGACAACACCTCCGTCGTCAGAGGGCATCCAAACCAAACAGCCTCGACGTTGACCGCACCGTCGACGAGCAAGCATTTGTTGTCGACAAAACCATCACAACGACATCACCGTCGACGACACCACCGTCAGTGGCGTCGACGACGACTCCATCGTCGACGACACCACCGTCGATGATGACATCGACAACGGCAATAAGCCCACCAACGAAGATTTTACTGGCAGCGATGTATGCCAGTTTTTCAACGCCGCTTTTGCAAAGGGCGCGCATGGAGTTTAAAACCTCAAAGATTTCACCTCTACCTCCCAGCAATCTTCTGGATTTTGAAGATACGGACGACAAGGAGGGTCAATTTGGAGCGGCTTATAGCCCATCACAGTTGAATGTGAAAAGTCAAGAAGATGACGACTATGCTGAGGAGGAGCACTACTACCAACAGTATGAAGCCCCTCCTGCTCATTATAGACACATTGAGCAGCCTGTGCAACAACCTGCTTCATTCCCACCAGCGTTACTATTAGACCTCCAGAGTATGCTGCAGGACTACAGAAAGAGGTTCCCTCCTCAAGAACAGGAAATTGTAGTACCTCCACCACAGCCAGCAACTCCAGCACCTTTGCCGCCTCCTGTGATGCCAAGTCCCATTATCCCTCTCCCTCCACAAGAGGACCCAGCTACCTCTGACGAAGAGCAGGAGGAGGGGGAGATTCCTGACCCTGCTACACCTGCGGACGACATTATCTCCCTTCGGATTCACCTCCTGAAGACATAGGAGGTTTACATAATATTATGGATAGAGCTGCTGTTAGGTTCCACCTACCAACTGTTGTAAATCAGGAGGATTGCTTTCTGTATGACTTTAGGGAACAATCCAGAAAAATTGTGAGGTCAATACCTATCCTCAATCACATTTGGCAGGAAGGGGTGAAAGTGATGAAAACACCACCCTCCCTAATCCCTGTCCTGCCAAGACTGGATAAAAAATATAGAGCCCCTGAGGACTCTCTTGCTTGTATAACAGGTCACCCCAAGGCGGATTCAGTAATCTAATGCACACAGCGAGGGATGGAGAGGAAACGACCACAGATAAAGATGAAAACAAGCAGTGACACACTGATATGTTTTGAAAAACTGCCCTCACTCACACACAAATGTGTGTGACATGCTTCATCATCGGGTCTGCTTACAAAACGCCCTGGCGTAGCCACGCACAAGGCGGAGCATAGGGAGGGGGAACATAAAACACAAAGACAAAAACAAATTCGGAAGTGACAGACAGTGTTCACAACAGAAAGTTTTAGCCCAGGACTGGGTACAGTGGTAGAACAAAGTGCAGTCAAAATGGTGAAGTTAAAACTGGCTCATGGATACCTATCATACCTTAATTCGTAGGCTCCAAGGTCAGAATTAAAAATTGGATGAGGGATGGTAGTGTTAAGGGAGGAAGTCAGGATCCTGTAACACCCCTCCTTAAACTGCTAGAGTTAACATGTTTCGACCTAATAGTGCCCACATTCAACAGGTCACGTCGGTCTTCTTCAGGACGTCTTAATGTCCCAGTCCCTCGAAACCCCCTTACCTTAATCAGGCGCTAAGAGAGGAAATAGGTGATCAAATTGATCTCGTCCATGTGGAGGGGATTCCGCCAACACGGAATCTACATATTGTGGAGAAATAAACATAATTTTAGAAACGTGATTCAAACCAATATCATAGCAGTATTACAATATTGAATCAACATAACCTCCAATCACATGTTGTATCCTTCCATAGAAACACATTGTAATGTCCCCAAAGGCATCTAACTAATAAATCAGTATGCCCCCTATTTTATCAATATTTAAAATTAGATGTGTTTTAAATTCTCATCACTGTTACTAAAGTAGTTTGAGAGCAACATAAGCTGGTATAGATGGCATCAGTATTCCACGATATTCATAGCATTAAAAAGAAAGAAAAATTATCCAAAGTCAGAAGTAACGTATCGATCATGCATCACCAAGCATCAAAAATAACTCACCGACTTTATTGAAAGATTAAACTTGTAATGGCGCCAGGCGGGAGGAACTCCAAGTAACACAACCTGTGTTCAAAGGCACCAAAAGAGGAGTAGGGAGAGAGAAGAGGACGTGTAAGAATACACATACACAGCGGGTATGACTACGCATGAGTCTCTTCTCCCGAGTGCTATATTGGTACTGCCTGTCTGCCCCTTCACTATATCTCGAACAACATTTTCAATCATATTAGCCCCTATGGCGAGTCCCGCAACTCGGAAGACCATACCCAGTTATTATATAGGGAAAAACACAGTTTCTAGATCAGCCGACTCAGGCACACCCCTCTTTCACCCCAATTTTCGTATTCCGAAGCGGTTACCCACACCTCTCGTGACCTTGGCCTTGGTAATGTACACGCCGGTGCGGGGCCCCAACGTGCTCGTAAGAGCCCCAGACCAGTTAAGTGATTATAAAAGAGAGAAGGGAGAGAGACGATCAATCACGCCATTCAGATACCACACAGCCATCTTACTGTCCCGGTGGAGCCTCCGGCACCTTTTGTGCCCGTGTCCTTGACGCCGCGTACACAAAGATGAAGTCAGTGTTTCCCATATAAGCCCTCAAACCGGTAGCTGGTCGTCTCATTGCCGTCGCCGGCACCTCTACGTCATGGCGCGCCTGTGCGGCAGCAATGCTTCTGATAGGAAACATGGGATATGTAGTCCCGAGTTGTACCGGCGTGATTTAAGTACTGTAATCATAAGAATACGCTCAGTATGTACAGCAGATTGCTGGCCCCCAATTTCCTCACTCCATAGCAAGCCATTCGCAACCTCCTGGAAAACTATGTCAGGATGACTATAAAAAGGTCCTTCTTATCAAAACAACAGGGAGAAATAGTTCCGCAGCCTCTACAGCACATCAGTCACCGTTTTGGCTGTCAAACTAGGACTATGATTTATTAAGACCCATATGTCATTGCTTATAAAGTTCCAATTGTTATCGGAAAGCAATATATCATTAAAGGTGGAATCCAGGTGGCAGAAGTCGAACTCGAATTCTGCTCCAATAATGTGCGGAGCCCTTTCTATAGGCTGACATATGTTAAACATGATGAAGGGGAACACTGCCCAAGAGGCCCGATCACTCACAAGATCAAGGTGAATGTATAGTATGTATATGTATTGAGCCATCTGATGCATCACGAAGGAAAAGTTACAAATAATATATGGTTGTTTAAATTAAGCAGGTTCATAAACCAATCCACTATGATTCTGGTCATCTACTGAGAGCATGCCAAGGTATGTCATCATTGAGTCCATGCAGATGGCTTTTAAGACGAAATACCCATTTCTGTTCACGTTCAAAAAGGGCTCTGTTGTCTGTGTACCCATGTGTGGTTTCTCAATGACCGTCCATCTTAGGTCTTCTGGGGTGTGACCCGCCTCGATGAAATGTAACGTTGGCCTTGTATTATATCTGCCACATCTAATCATGCTACGGTGTTCAGTTATGCGGGTCCTCACCTTTCTACTGGTCATCCCCACATATTGTTTAGCACATGGGCACGTAATCAAGTAGATGACGCCCTGTGAATTACAATTAGTGTGTCCTCTTTGTTCCCAGGGCGAAGGTAGACCCAGGTCAATACACTTGGTATCAGTTGTGAGGTGGCACACACTACAAGATCCACATCTAAAGTGGCCGACCACAGGTGGTAGACCAGTGATGTTGGCCCTTCCCTCCAAAGCGTGTGGTCTCCTGGGGCTAGTGTGGACCAGTAAATCCTTAAGATTTTGACTGCGTCTAAATGAAAACAATGGTTTTTCCATCACCAAACTGCCAGAATTGAGAATCTTCCAATTTTTCAATACTGTTCGTCTTATCTGCTGGGAAGATGTATTGAATGTCGATACAAACACAGGTTTGTTAACTTCTGTTCTAGTTGTTTTTGTCAATAAGGAGTCACGGGCAACATTAGATGCTCTCTTTTTAGCACGTTTTTTTTTAAACCTTTATTACAAGAAAAGTAGTACAGTTACAGACCTACAACCACAGAGCCCGGCCAGTAGCAATAAACATCAAATTCAAAATATTATACAGCTCAACCGCCGAAAACCCGTGGGTCCGGCAGCGATACCATATGTCAATGCAATGATCCTGTGGTGATAGGAGGATAAATGAAAGGTTTCACATTTTATATTTATAAAACAAACACACCAACAAAAATCCGAGGCAATGGACTATACAATAAGTGGCTGTCTCAGATAGCAGGGGAAGCGACCCAGTTAAAGGAGCTAATTTGAGAAAGGATAGAGGATCTCGAGGAGGGAAGGGGGCCGAGAGTAGGCAAGCAAGTCGTATACAATAGGATATGGATGCATGGAATTTACGGTCATGGGGACAGAGGAATATCAGAGGTTTCAAAGAAAGGGGGGTGCAAATCGCTCCATGATACGAGTTCCATTGTCCCCATATCCTCCCCCACTTTTTGGGTCTGCCACGGGCGACATACACAGTTTTTTCTCTAAGCATGCACCAGTCCATGTTTTCCTTCCATGTTGAAACCAGAGGTGCCCTTTGAGACCCCCACAGTTGGGCTATGTCCCTTTTCTCTATCATGTTGCCGAGGGTGGCCCATTGAGTCTGAGCAACGCTGTAATCATTCGGCTCCCAGACATTCAACAGGCAGCGTCTGGCCTCAGGCAATAATGAAACACCCGTCACCTCTTCCATAACAGCATGCACACGACTCCAAAATACCACGACATCCGGACATTCCCATAAAATATGAAGAAAAGTAGCAAGCATACCGCAGCCGCGCCTACACAACCCATCCAAAGAATAACCCATAGTCATCAGGCGTGGACCCGTGACATAGACACGGTGTAAAATCTTCAGTTGCACCAGCCGGAGACGCGCCGGAATCGCGACCTCCTTAGGGGATGATATCGCGGCCTGCCAGTCTTCATCATCCAACTCCAGCCCATCACCGGTCCAGGCCCCACGAAGCTGTACAAGAAGATCCGAGCGGTCATTAATACGTTTTTTATAAATGAGAGAAATAGTACTATCGGGGACATACCCGTCAAGCACTCTATCTTCCAGGGGAGAGGACTCTGGAATAGCGGTTCCGGATGGGAAGACCGACTCAAGCGCGTGGTGAATCTGGATATAGCGGAAGTGCTCCCTATCACTCAATTTATATTCTCGTTGGAGTTCATCGAAAGTTTTGATCCTATTCTTGACCCAGAGATCTCCAACCTTACTGATGCCAATAAGGTCCCATTTGTCGAATCCCTTCGTCGTCCAGCGACTGCCCAGTCTCTCTGCCGCGTAAAGCGGGGTAGCTCTAGTCAGCTTGTCCGACCATCCCGTAGCAGCGGTCGCACTACTCCACACTCGTACCGCAACCCCAGTGGGTCCAGTCAGATTCTTCCTAGCCGATCTAGAGAAGAGCGCCCTATTATAATCGCCTCTCGGTAGCTGCCATCTATCCATCCCGAATGCGGGGTTCGGGACCGGACCGTACATTGCATGGTTGACTGAACTCAGTAGGGATGCCCAATAGTATCGTTTGATATCGGGCAGCGCTATGCCGCCGTTGTACCAGGGTAAAGTCAATTTTGCCAGTGCAATGCGAGGCCGCCCGCCCCACACCTGCTTCCTCTGGAGGCCCTCAATCTCGAGGAAATAACTGGCAGGCACCAAGTCAAGCGTATTTTGGAGGGCGTACAGGAATCGGGGGAGAGACATCATCTTAAAGAGGGCCGCCCTCCCTACCGGGGACAACGGCAAACCACACCACGCCGTGACGTCTGATCGAAGCCGGAGAAGCGGAGGAAGCAAGTTCCTCGCATATCGTACAGCGGAGTCCAAGGAAATGTAAATCCCCAAATACTTAAAACCGTTGTGTGATATCGGTATCGGACAGACGCGGGGCAATAGAGGCAATTCTCCTGTAAGCGGATAGATGCAGGACTTGGCCCAATTGATAACCAAGCCAGAATTCCTCCCGAAGGAGCTTAAAACGTCGAACAACACTCCTAATGATTTACGAGGGGAAGTGAGGTATAACAAAATATCGTCTGCATACAACGATATACGATCCTCAAAGTCAGGGGACCACCTAATGCCTTTAAGCGATGGCTCCCATCGAAGCCACGCGGCAAGGGGCTCAAGGGCGAGCGCAAAGAGCAGTGGTGACAATGGACAGCCCTGCCGTGTGCCTCTTCCGTGAACAAAAGGCTCCGAGGCCCTACCGTTGAACACCACTTGAGCTAGTGGTTGTTCATACAGGAGTCTAACCTACCTGATGAAATTTGGGCCAAAACCGAATTTTGAGAGGGCCGCCCACAAATACGGCCATTCCACCGTGTCAAAGGCCATCGAGGCATCCAAAGAAACCAAGTTGGCCGGCTCACGAAGCGACCCCGCCCTTGCCAGTACGCCATGAAGATGGCGAAGGTTGAGCGCAGTATTGCGATGGGGAATGAACCCAGACTGATCTGGGTGTATCAAATCGCTGATTACTTTAATCAGACGATTTGCCAAAAGTTTTGCCCAGATCTTAGGCTCGACGTTCAAAAGCGAGATCGGCCTGTATGATGAACATTGGTCACAGGGCTTAACGTCTTTGTGGATGACTTCAATGGCCGCCAGTCTCTGATCCCGGGGAAGGGATCCAAGATCTCGCGATTCCAAAAACATTTGGCGAAGATGTGGCGCCATTTTGTCGGGACACAACTTGTACAGCTCTATCGGGATACCATTCGGGCCAGAGGCCTTCCCCGAGCGAAGGGAAAGGATAGCGAGCGCTATTTCATCGGTGGAAAAATCCGTCTCCATAAGCTCCCTGTCTGACTCCGACAGGCTAGGCAACACGATATCCCTAAGTAGCAAATGTGAGTCCTCCTCCGGTCTGTCCGAGACCGGCGCGTAGACCTTCTGAAAGTGCTGGGCAAAGACCGCGACTATCTCAACCGGGTCCACAGCCCGCGTCCCATCCTCTTTTTCTACAACAGGCACCACCCGATTCAACCTCTCCCTTTTATCCAACCAAGCAATCAACTTTCCTGCTTTGTCACCGACATCATACAGACGCCCCTGTTGCTCACGACTCATCACCTTAGCCGCATCTGTCACCAGTGCCCTGTAGTCGGACTGTTTAAGGGCCAGAACATGCAACCCCTCAGATGTGACCCCCGATTCCAACTCTTCTTCTATAGCAGTAATTTCATTCTCCAAACATACCACCTCCTCATTCTTGCTTTTCTTCGCACTGGCAAGTAATCAAGGACAAGGTTTGACCACGGATCACTGTCTGATAGGCCTCCCACAGGGAAATGGAGGAGGATACTGACCCCACGTTCTCAGCAAAGTAATAATCCATGCATTTAACCACCTCAGCTCTAGTTTTCGGATTACGAAGGTGCCAGGGGTTAATCGGAGCAACCCGGCCCTCAGTTCCCAACTGTACATCAATAGTAAGCCAAAGTGGGGAGTGGTCCGAGATCCCCCTAGCAAGATGTCGAATTTCCCTCAAAGAGACCACCTGCACCGCTGGTACTAGGATATAATCAATCCTCGAGAGACTCCCATGTGCTCCCGAATAAAAGGTATATTGTGCCTGTCCAGGGTGCAGTTGCCTCCAGCAATCCACTAAACCCAGCGCATCCAGTAAGTTGCCCAGCCATGATTGTGATTTTGGAAGAGTCCTGGGGGGGCTACGGTCCTCACTACCACAGACAACCGAGTTAAAGTCCCCACCCACAACCAACATACCCTCAGGGAAACCCAAAACCACCCTTCCCAAATCAGAAAACGTGGTGGACTGTAGGCCCGGCGGGACATATACAGAGAGTATGGAGATCGTCTTCCCCTCCCAGCGGCCCGTAATGGCCGCATATCGGCCTCTATCATCCAGCACAGTGTCGTCTATCTCCAAGGGGAGGGAACTCCTAACGAGGACGCCCGCCCCCCTCGACCCAGTAGTAAATCCAGAATGTGCTGCCAGACGATAGCCCCTTCTGTTCAATGCATGGCATGTGTTCCCTATCAGATATGTTTCCTGTAGTAACATTATATCCGGTGAAAGACGTTTCAAATATTGTAAAACTATCTCCCGCTTTATCCTATCGCCCAGACCATTGACATTCCAACTCAGCACCCTCAGCCCCCTACCCCCCATTCCAGCAATGAGAACTGCGCTCCCCCCACAGAGAAACAGGCACAAAAGACGGAATATGCAGCAAAGTAAAGCCTCGAAGTAAACAAAGAAACAAAGACCCCCCCCACCCCCAGCAAAGTCCCTAAAACACCCCCCCCCCACCCTGCACCCCTGCGTTAGACCAAAAAGCCAACCCCAACTTGCAGGGTGCCTGTTGCCCCATTAAACTAACCTACGAAAAGAGAGAAAAAAAAACCCCAGAGGAGGAAGAGTTCCGAGTCCTCCCACCCCCGGGTAATCACCGATATATGTACATAGGAATCATCAAACCACTGCTGTAAGTCCATAGAGCTGGCCCGCCGGTAGGGACTCATTCCTCCTGTTCCTCCAAGCCACCTTCAGCGCCTCTTGATTGTTCCGGGCGGTTCCGATGTGCCGGCAGAGTATCGAGCCAGTCGCTGACAACCTCTGGGCGGTCAAAGAAGAGTGCACGTTCCTCATATTCAATCCTCAATCGGGCCAGGAAAAGCATGGCGTACTTCAGTCCAATGTCTCTAAGTCGCCGTTTCACCCCGGTGAAGCCCATGTGTTGTTTTTGCACCGCCTGTGTAAAGTCTGGATAAAAACTGATCGACGCGTTGTCAAATTTTGTGGGACCATTGGTGCGTGATGCTTGAAGAATAGCGTCTCTGTCCCGAAAATTAAAAATCCTGGCTATGATAGGCCTCGGGGCAGCACCCAGTTTAGGCTTCCCGCCTGGAACTCTGTGGGCGCACTCCACCGTGAAAAAGTTACTGAGGCCCTTGGGCGCTAGGTGATTCAGCACAAGGTCCTCCACCAGAAGGTCTGTGGATAATTCCGTGGAGTTCTCCGGAACACCAATAATGCGGACGTTGTTGCGCCTGGCCCGGCTCACGAAATCGTCCAGCCGACAGGCGAACAAATCATTAGATGTCCGGAAATTACGGACTTCGGTCTGAAGGTCCGAGACATCAGTATTGAGACTTGCAGTCTAAATGTCCAGGGACTTGACCCGCTCATTGGTCTTTGCGAGATCCGTCCTGATGAGGTTGACTTCAATCGCCACTGTGTCTATCTTAGAAGCCAGTGTCTCGTACTGCTGGCCCATAGAGGTCTTCACACTAGCAATGGCGCCCATGACGTCCCGCAGTGTCAAGTCTTCCATCGCAGGAGAGCCATCTCCGGTCTCATCTGAAACTTTACCCACACCACCAGGGGATCCCTTCGGGCGGGTGAAGCGATCCATAGTATTGGTTTGGGCGACACCCCCTCGGTATGTGCCCCTGGTGGCCCGCTTCTCACTCTCCGACTTGCCCGCCATGTTGAGTAGCGAGCCCTGACGGGCCTTTTGAGATCTGGTGAGAATGGCTCTCCGCAGAACCGACTTGTGGAGTCCAGGGATGAGGGCGAAAGACAAAAGACAAGCCTTGAGCCGGCAGCAAGACACAGGCCAGCAGTGTCAACAGGCAGCAAGTCGCAGTAGACAGTGACCAAAAACGAAACCGAAAGTACCACAGGGGCAGCTGCCGAGTCTCACTGACCGTTGTTGTTCAATTGCCACCTGGGTACCTCGGGGACTCAAGTCCGTGGATAATCGTCGATGTAGGCCGCTAAGTTTCGAGGTGTAGTGAGTCCGGTTCCCGGCGGCCAAATCGATTTTTGAAAAGAGATATCGTGTCAGCAGGGCATCAGCTAGTAGAACCCGTTATCGAAATCAGGATATGTGGCAGGATAGATGCGGGAGGGGGAAGGGGTCTCGGGAGCCCTGTGCTCGCGCGTCCATCTTGGATGCGCGCGAAGCTCCTCCCTCTCTTTTTAGCACGTTTGATTATCCTGGTTGGATAACTCCTGTCACTTCGTTTTTTAGATAGCAGGTAAGCCTCTTCTGTGAAATCGCTAAGTTCTGAACAATTACGTCGTATGCGGAAGAACTGCACCACCGGTAAATTCTCCCACAATGACCTCGGTGAAAGCTATTGAAAGCAAGTGGAGCATTTTTATCTGTGGGCTTATGATACACTTTTGTGTGTAGTACGCCCCCTCTAGGTTCAATAACCAGATCCAGGAGGGGGAGGCTCGTCTTAGTTGTGGTTGAAGTAAAATATAACAAAGGATTAATACCATTCAACCAAACCAAAAACGCATCCACTGGTTGTTTTTCGCCTCTCCATATGACTAGAACGTCATCAATATAACGATGCCATAGCCTCAAATGGGGCCTCCACGGGCAAGCGCTGTCGTAGATGACTGCGTGCTCAATGCACCCACATAGAGACCTGCCAAGCTTGGCGCGAAAACGCTGTCCATGGAGGTGCCATGAGTCTGAAGATACATGGTACCAGCATGTTCAAAAAAATTCTTTGTCAGAGCGATTTCGGCGAGATGTAGGATGGATGCCCTAGGAGTTTGATATTGCCACTCCTCCAGAAAAAGGATAACCTCTAAGACCTGTAGGGTTTCCCTCTGAGGGATGTTTGTATACAAGGCCTCGATATTGAGGTCTATGAGGAATTCCATCTCCGGGTCAAATGGCATGTCTTGAAGATGTTTCAGAATATCCAAGGTATCTCTCAGATATGCTGGAAGTTTTTGGACCAGCGGTTTCAAAAGGAAATCACAAAATTGTGATAGGGATTCCAGCAGAGACCCCCATCCGGAGATAATGGGTCTACCGGGAGGGGGTCTAGCTGGTTTGTGAATTTTAGGGAGGATGTAAAATTAAGGTGTTTTAGGCTGCTTGTTTACTAGAAAGTTTGCCTTCATGATCACCAGGCATTCAAACACCAGTACTTCCTAGAGTCCTTGGCATTTGCAGCCAGTAGGCGGGTGCATTCAAAAGGTAGTGCCTGTACTCAGCTAGTGTCGCTTTCACCTGATCTAATTTGTGATCAGAATTCGCCATCACTATTTCTGTCCTCAAACCTGTTTCTGAATGTTGAATTTGAATCAGGAGAGCATCCGACCCTAAGGTCAATATTGCCCCCTGTAATATAGTTTTCACCTGTGTCTTTTTTAGTTCCAAGAGAGTTTCCCAGCCTTCCCCTTGTGCCAAAACCTCTGTGACTGCTGCATCTCCCAATAAGGAGAGACCCGGAATTATGGCCATTGTTCATACAAGGGACAAGACTATGGGTTGTCCCCCTTGTGTAGCTGTATGAACAGGAAGTAGGTGTTCAAAAATATGTATATCGTAACGTGAGCCAGTGCCCAGCCAGTCAAACAGTATTAAGGAAAAACACATCCAATAAAAAACAGACAAATGAATGTCTAAATATGTATATCAACCCCTGCGGCTAGGCTGCAGCTTTAAATATTATTCCACACAAAGGAGGGGAGAGGGTCAAACCACTACTCTACCACCCTGAACCTCCTAAAGTAATCTAATGCACACAACGAGGGATGGAGAGGAAACGACCACAGATAAAGATGAAAACAAGCAGTGACACACTGATATGTTTTGAAAAACTGCCCTCACTCACACACAAATGTGTGTGACATGCTTCATCATCGGGTCTGCTTACAAAACGCCCTGGCGTAGCCACGCACAGGGCGAAGCATAGGGAGGGGGAACATAAAACACAAAGACAAAAACAAATTCGGAAGTGACAGACAGTGTTCACAACAGAAAGTTTTATCCCAGGACTGGGTACAGTGGTAGAACAAAGTGCAGTCAAAATGGTGAAGTTAAAACTGGCTCATGGATACCTATCATACCTTTATTCGTAGGCTCCAAGGTCAGGATTAAAAATTGGATGAGGGATGGTGGTGTTAAGGGAGGAAGTCAGGATCCTGTAACACCCCTCCTTAAACTGCTAGAGTCAACATGTTTTGACCTAATAGTGCCCCCATTCAACAGGTCACGTCGGTCTTCTTCAGGACGTCTTACCGTCCCAGTCCCTCGAAACCCCCTTACCATAATCAGGCGATAAGGGAGGTAATAGGTGATCAAATCGATCTTGCCCATGTGGAGGGAATTCCGCCAACACGGAATCTACATATTGCGGAGAAATAAACATTATTCTAGAAACGTGATTCAAACCAATATCATAGCAGTATTACAATATTGAATCAACATACCCTCCAATCACATGTTGTATCCTTCCATAGAAACACATTGTAATGTCCCCAACGGCATCTAACTAATAAATCAGTATGCCCCCTATTTTATCAATATTTAAAATTAGATGTGTTTTAAATTCTCATCACTGGTACTAAAGTAGTTTGAGGGCAACATACGCTAGTATAGATGGCATCAGTATTCCATGATATTCATAGTATAATTTTTTTTTGTTTTAAATAAATAAAAAGTATCCAAAGTCAGAAGTAACGTATCGATCATGTATCACCAAG
Organism: Lissotriton vulgaris; assembly: GCF_964263255.1. Lineage (NCBI taxonomy): Eukaryota > Metazoa > Chordata > Amphibia > Caudata > Salamandridae > Lissotriton > Lissotriton vulgaris. The sequence goes on from NC_141697.1 coordinate 657,950,956, forward strand.
CTTTAAAAATAACTCACAGAGTTTATTGAAAGATTAAACTCTATGGAGTTCGACGGGGAGAGCATCCGTGGTTGCCTTGGGGCTGTCTTCGACTGGTTTCAGCGAAGCAGCCTCAAGTGCAACCCTGATAAATCTGAGGTGCTCTTCTTTGGCTGTCAGGCAGACCCGCCTTGGCAGGAATGGTGGCCGGTGAGCATGTCCCCCCCTTCCTCTTCCTCCTTGGTTGCTAAAAACCTTGGGATCAAAATCGATAATACCCTTTCGCTAAAAACACAGATCACAGGTATCACTGGTACTTGTTTTGGTCTGTTAAAAATGCTGCGTAAATTCCTTCCACTGCTTCCTTTAGTCCATAGGAAGCTGACAGTACAGGCTTTAATTTGTTCCAGGCTTGATTATTCCAATGTCCTCTACCTGGGTTTGCCGGATTACCTCTTGCATAAACTTCAGGTAGTACAAAACTCTGCGGCAAGGGCTATTTTTGGCCTACCTCATCAAGCTAGGTCATCAGAGTTGCTTTTTTCCCTTCATTGGCTTCCTGTCAAGAAGCGGATTACATTTAAAGCTCTCACATTGGCCCATAAGGCACTCCACCTGGTAGGGGCCTCGTACATTTACAAACGGCTCTCTCTTTATAAACCTACCCGATCCCTCCGATCGGAGTGTCTTGGCCTGGCAACAGTTCCACCCATTAGGAAAGTCAGGATAGGTGGACGCTCTTTTAAACATCTCACCCCTAAACTATGGAACTCCCTCCCCGTTGATCTTCGCCGCATCCCCAATCTGCTTGCCTTTAGAAAGGCTTTGAAAACTTGGCTCTACAATCAGTAATTGTTATGTTTCTGTTTCCCCATTCCCTTTTTCAGCTATGGGTCAGAAAGGGCCGTGACACTCCTTGGAGTAGCTGTGCGCTATATAAGACACCCATTAACATAACATAACTCGTAATGGCGTCAGGAGGGAGGAACTCCAAGGAACACAACCTGTATTCAAAGGCACCAAAAGAGGAGTAGGGAGAGAGAGGAGAGGACGTGTAAGAATACACATACACAGCGGGTATGACTACGCATGAGTCTCTTCTCCAGAGTGCTATATTGGTAATGCCTGTCTGCCCCTTCACAATATCTCGAACAACAATTTCAATCATATTAGCCCCCATGGCGAGTCCCGCAACTCGGAAGACCACACCCAGTTATTATATAGGGAAAAACACAGTTTCTAGATCAGCCGACTCAGGCACACCCCTCTTTCACCCCAATTTTCGTATTCCGAAGCGGTTACCCACACCTCTCGTGACCTTGGCCTTGGTAATGTACACGCTGGTGCGGGGCCCCAACGTGCTCGTAAGAGCCCCAGACCAGTTATGTGATTATAAAAGAGAGAAGGAAGAGAGACGATCAATCACACCATTCAGATACCACACAGCTATCTTACTGTCCCGGTGGAGCCTCCGGCACCTTTTCCGCCCGTGTCCTTGATGCCGCGTAGACAAAGATGAAGTCTCAGTGTTTCCCATATAAGCCCTAAAACCGGTAGCTGGTCGTCTCATTGCCGTCGCCGGCACCTCTACGTCATGGCGCGCCTGTGCGGCAGCAATGCTTCTGATAGGAAACATGGGATATGTAGTCCCGAGTTGTACCGGGGTGATTTAAGTACTGTAATCATAAGAATACGCTCAGTATGTACAGCAGATTGCTGGCCCCCAATTTCCTCACTCCATAGCAAGCCATTCGCAACCTCCTGGAAAACTATGTCAGGTTGACTATAAAAAGGTCCTTCTTATCAAAACAACGGGGATAAATAGTTCTGCAGCCTCTACAGCACATCAGTCACCGTTTTGGCTGTCAAACTAGGACCATGATTTATTAAGACCCATATGTCATTGCTTATAAAGTTCCAATTGTTATCGGAAAGCAATATATCATTAAAGGTGGAATCCAGGTGGCAGAAGTCTAACTCGAATTCTGCACCAATAATGTGCGTAGCCCTTTCTATAAGCTGACATATGTTAAACATGATGAAGGTGAACACTGCTCAAGAGGCCGGATCACTCACAAGATCAAGGTGAATGTATAGTATGTATATGTATTGAGCCATCTGATGCATCAAGAAGGAAAAGTTACAAATAATATATGGTTGTTTAAATTAAGCAGGTTCATAAACCAATCCACTATGATTCTGGTCATCTACTGAGAGCATGCCAAGGTATGTCATCATTGAGTCCATGCAGATGGCTTTAAGACGAAATACCCATTCCTGTTCACGTTCAAAAAGGGCTCTGTTGTCTGTGTACCCATGTGTGGTTTCTCAATGACCGTCCATCTTAGGTCCTCTGGGGTGTGACCCACCTCGATGAGATGTAACGTTGGCCTTGTATTATATCTGCCACATCTAATCATGCTACGGTGTTCAGTTATGCGGGTCCTCACCTTTCTACTGGTCATCCCCACATATTGTTTAGCACATGGGCACGTAATCAAGTAGATGACGCCCTGTGAATTACAATTAGTGTGTCCTCTTTCTTCCCAGGGCGGAGGTAGACCCAGGTCGATACACTTGGTATCAGTTGTGAGGTGGCACACACTACAAGATCCACATCTAAAGTGGTAGACCAGTGATGTTGGCCCTTCCCTCCAAAGCGTGTGGTCTCCTGGGGCTAGTGTGGACCAGTAAATCCTTAAGATTTTGACTGCGTCTAAATGAAAACAATGGTTTTTCCGTCACCAAACTGCCAGAATTGAGAATCTTCCAATTTTTCAATACTGTTCGTCTTATCTGCTGGGAAGATGTATTGAATGTCGATACAAACACAGGTTTGTTAACTTCTGTTCTAGTTGTTTTTGTCAATAAGGAGTCACGGCCCTCACGGGCAACATTAGATGCTCTCTTTTTAGCACGTTTGATTATCCTGGTTGGATAACTCCTGTCACTTTGTTTTTTAGATAGCAGGTAAGCCTCTTCTGTGAAATCGCTAAGTTCTGAACAATTACGTCGTATGCGGAAGAACTGCACCACCGGTAAATTCTCCCACAATGACCTCGGTGAAAGCTATTGAAAGCTAATAGAGCATTTTTATCTGTGGGCTTATGATACACTTTTGTGTGTAGTACGCCCCCTCTAGGTTCAATAACCAGATCCAGGAAGGGGAGGCTCGTCTTAGTTGTGGTTGAAGTAAAATATAACAAAGGATTAATACCATTCAACCAAACCAAAAACGCATCCACTGGTGGTTTTTCGCCTCTCCATATGACTAGAACGTCATCAATATAACGATGCCATAGCCTCAAATGGGGCCTCCACGGGCAAGCGCTGTCGTAGATGACTGTGTGCAAAAAGGCACCCACATATAGACCTGCCAAGCTTGGCGCGAAAACGCTGCCCATGGAGGTGCCATGAGTCTGAAGATACATGGTACCAGCATGTTCAAAAAAATTCTTTGTCAGAGCGATTTCGGCGAGGTGTAGGATGGATGCCCTAGGAGTTTGATATTGCCACTCCTCCAGAAAAAGGATAACCTCTAAGACCTGTAGGGTTTCCCTCTGAGGGATGTTTGTATATAAGGCCTCGATATTGAGGCCTATGAGGAATTCCATCTCCGGGTCAAATGGCATGTCTTGAAGATGTTTCAGAATATCCAAGGTATCTCTCAGATATGCTGGAAGTTTTTGGACCAGCGGTTTCAAAAGGAAATCACAAAATTGTGATAGGGATTCCAGCAGAGACCCCCATCCCGGAGACGATGGGTCTACCGGGAGGGGGTCTAGCTGGTTTGTGAATTTTAGGGAGGAGGTAAAATTAAGGTGTTTTAGGCTGCTTGTTTACTAGAAAGTTTGCCTTCATGATCAGAGTTCAAATCGTTGGATCTAACTTCCTCCACTCAGTCACAATCTCCCTGGTGATGTCCTCCGTAGGGTCCACTGAGAGTTTCAAATAATTTCTCTCATCCGCCAGTAGGCGGGTGCATTCATCATTATACATGGTTCTGTCCAGAACCACTGTTGCCCCGCCTTTATCGGCCAGTTTCAGGATAATTTCTGTGCAATCCATCAGTTCTTGAAGCCATTTTCTCAGAATTAGAGATATTGGAAAACCAGCTGGGTTGAAACAGACTAAGCATCTCCACATCATTCAGTACTGCCTGTTCGAAGGTAGCCAACTCCAGCGGTAACACTGAAAGTTGGGGAGTGAATGTAGCTTTGGGCCAAAAAGGGGTATTGCCTCGATGGGGATCCACAAACTCTTTGTCTTGAAAAAAGACTTTCAACCATAAGTTCCGAAAAAATACCGCCAAATCCTGACGTACCTTGAAGATATCTAAGCAATTAGTAGGGACAAAACCTTGTTAAGGACTTGTTCCTGGGCTGAAGTGAGGACTATGGATGACAAATTCACCAGTAGAGATGGTCTCGGCTGGTCCCGGGGGTACTGCTCGAGGCCATGCTCCTGGTCACTTGTTGTGTTATCTCTTGGTCCTGGTTGTCCCACTTAACCCGCTGTTGGCCTTTCTGTTTGCCCCTGCCTTTTTTCCGACCTCTCCCTAAAAAAGGTCCCTGAAAGTTTTGGAACTATGTGGTTTGAAAATTAGGGCCTGAAATCTGGTATCCTCGAATGCAGGATTCTGAAAAGGAGGTTGGGGGGGTGGTAACCCATTGGTGGCCAATTATACCCTTGATTCTGGTAATGGGGAAAAGGTTAATGGAACATTGGTGGTCTAGGTCCCCGCCAATACCCCGACCCGACCCCTACCCCTCCTTTTCTGGGGGCACTCATTATCACTCCCTTCACTTGAGCTACTCATGGTATAAGGTCTGGGTCTACCCTGTTGGTTACCCTTGATGTTCTCTTGCATTTTTTGTCAAGCATATTCTTCCGATGTATATGGGTAGACCTTTTCCCTCGAGAAGTTCTTTAAATCCTTTGTCAGTTTGGATATTTTTGAATTCATAAGGTAGTCCCTGTACTCAGCTAGTGTCGCGTTTACCTGATCTAATTTGTGATCAGAATTCGCCATCACTATTTCTGTCCTCAAACCTGTATCTGAAGATTGAATTTGAATCAGGAGAGCATCCGCTAGTCTTTTGGCGGTACTTATTATTAAGACTAGCCAGTCACGTGTACATTTCCAGGCCACTAGGGCCCAATTGCGTCTGAAAGCCCTGTCTTCGAGGAAGATCAACGGTTCATTAGTAACTAACAGGCCACGAGGGGCAGCATTGACCCTAAGGTCAATATTGCCCCCTGTAATATAGTTTTCACCTGTGTCTTTTTTAGTTCCAAGAGAGTATCTAAGCCTTCCCCTTGTGCCAAAACCACTGTGACTGCTGCATCTCCCAATAAGTAAGGCCCTGCCAATATGTCTGACACTATATCCTCCCCAAAGGAGAGACCCGGAATTATGGCCATTGTTCGTACAAGGGACAAGCCTATGGGTGGCCCCCAATTTGTAGCTGTATGAACAGGAAGTAGGTGTTCAAAAATATGTATATCGTAACGTGAGCCAGTGCCCAGCTAGTCAAACTGTAATAAGGAAAAACACATCCAATAAAAAACAGACAAATAAATGTCTAAATAGCTATATCAACCCCTGCGGCTAGTCTGCAGCTTTAAATATTATTCCACACAAAGAAGGGGAGAGGGTAAAACCACTACTCTACCACCCTGAACCTCCTAAAGTTTACATAATGCACACAACGAGGGGTGGAGAGGAAACAACCACAGATAAAGATGAAAACAAGCAGTGACTCACTGATATGTTTTGAAAAACTGCCCTCACTCACACACAAATGTGTGCAACATGCTTCATCATCGGGTCTGCTTACAAAACGCCCTGGCGTAGCCACGCACAGGGCGGAGCATAGGGAGGGGGAACATAAAACACAAAGACAAAAACAAATTCGGAAGTGACAGACAGTGTTCACAACAGAAAGTGTTAGCCCAGGACTGGGTACAGCTGTAGAACAAAGTGCAGTCGAAATGGTGAAGTTAAAACTGGCTCATGGATACCTATCATACCTTTATTCGTAGGCTCCAAGGTCAGGATTAAAAATTGGATGAGGGGTGGTGGTGTTAAGGGAGGAAGTCAGGATCCTGTAACACCCCTCCTTAAACTGCTAGAGTCAACATGTTTTGACCTAATAGTGCCCCCATTCAACAGGTCACATCGGTCTTCTTCAGGACGTCTTACTGTCCCAGTCCCTCGAAACCCCCTTACCATAATCAGGCGCTAAGAGAGGTAATAGGTGATCAAATTGATCTCGCCCATGTGGAGGGAATTCCGCCAACACAGAATCTACATATTGCGGAGAAATAAACATAATTCTAGAAATGTGATTCAAACCAATATCATAGCAGTATTACAATATTGAATCAACATACCCTCCAGTCACATTTATTTATTTATTTATTTATTTATTTATTTATTTATTTATTTATTAATACAATTTATAGAGCGCATGCATATGCCCGCGGGCGTCTTGGCGCTATGAATACCAGATAGGTTTTTTCTGAGGGTGGCAGAGTCTGAAGGAGGAACCCATTACTGGTTAAACAACCAGGTCTTCACCAGTTTCCAGAATTGGGGGAGCGATTGTGCTGTTCGAATTGTCAATGGGAGCGAGTTCCAGAGTCTAGCTGCAGATACCGTAAAACGCCTGTCTCCCCAAGTGACTGTCCTTGTGCGTGGTACCGCTAATTGATGCAACGACATCGATCTCAGTGGTCTTAAAGGGCGGTAGGTGGAGAGCTGAGTTTGCAGAAACCTAGGACCCTGGTTATGAATGGCTTTAAATGCTAAGCAAAGTGACTTAAATTTGATTCGATTTTTAATTGATAGCCAATGATAGTTTTTTATTATATGACTGACTGAATTAAATTTAGGAGTTTTAGAAAGTAGTCTTGCTGCTGCATTTTGGATCATCTGTAACTTAGAGATAACCCGGGCTTGTGCGTTGACAAACAAACCATTACAGTAATCAAGCGAGGAGAGCACCAATGTACTCACTACTGTTTTTCCCGCACTATCCGACAGAAAGGGAATGATTTTCCTAATTAGTCTGAGTTTGTGATAAGCATTCGCCACCGTTTGGTTAGCATGAGCTACAAAGTTTAGCTTATCATCAAAAACTATGCCCAGATTTCTGACCCTAGCAGAGGGGGTTGGTAAAGCTCCTAACGAAGGAGGCCACCACACAGGTGACCACTGTGGGGTGATGTTTCCAAAAATGACCACCTCAGTTTTCTCGGAGTTCAACCTCAAGCAGTTGGCCAGTATCCAATCTCTGATAGCCAGCATGCCCTCTTGAAACCGTGCCGCTACATGTTCCCCGTCATTATTAATAGCAAGCACCAGCTGGGTGTCGTCAGCATAGGAGGTTAGGCTCATCTGGTAGGATTTAATAACTCTCGCCAAGTCCAACACGTAGATATTAAACAGTGTTGGACTTAGCGATGAGCCCTGGGGAACTCCACAAGGCAAGGCAAGCTCTGGCGATTTAAAAGGACTCAATGTAACTGCCTGTGATCTACTGGAGAGGAAAGAGGTGAGCAGCTCTCTCGCTCTGGATTGAATGCCCAGACTTCCGACACGGTCAATCAAGATGGAATGATCGGCCGTGTCGAAAGCCGCCGAGAGATCCAGCATTATGAGAATAGCTGCACCACCTTGATCCCTGATGGTTCTGATATCATCTGCAGCTTTAATAAGGGCCGTCTCTGTACCATGGAGCTTTCGAAAGCCAAACTGCGTATCATCCAGCAATTTGTTTTGCTCAAGATAGTCCGCCAACTGGATGTTCATGGCCTTCTCGAGTACCTTGGATATATATGGTAAACTGGCTATGGGTCTATCGTTTTTAAGCTGTTCCTTATCTAGAGACGGCTTCTTAAGAAGCGGTTTTAGCAGAGTAGTTTTTAACATATTCGGGAATATACCAGACCCAAGAATCACATTACAAACTTGCATGATAGACCTGCTAATTATATCCAGAACTGGTAAATAAACTCTGGGAGGGCAGGGATCCAAAGCTGATCCTGATTTTATAGACACCATAAGGTCCCTGATATGTTCCTCCTGCAGTGCCTCAAATTGATCTAATTTGCAGGTATGGGGCATGGTAGATGCAGCCGAAGATGTTATATCATTAGTGGAGAACTCAGTGTAGATATTGTGAACTTTGGTGAAGAAGAAGTTAGCCAAGGAGTCACAGAGGGCCTGCGATGGAGTGGGGGCAGAATCTGTCGACTTCCCTGCCAGATGTTTAACTACTTCAAATAACTGTTTACTGGAGTTTTTGGCAGAATCAATTTGGTTACCAAAATACTTCTTCTTGGTCTCTAAAATCATTTTTTTATAGGTTAGTTGTGTTTCTTTGTAGCGCATTTTACTAACTAGATCATAGGACCTTCGCCAATTTCTTTCCTCTCTACGACATTCTGGTTTTTGTCTCCTAAGATCTTCTGTAAACCATGGGGAGGATGGCACCTTTCTATTCCTGGAGATAGTCTTAAGGGGAACTAGTAGGTTCACGGCATTATCTATCCAGTCCACAAACTGTTTGACTGCTGTATTTGGATCCATGGATATGGTAGGGCGGGGCCTGATCAATAAGTCAGAAAAAGCTACATTATCTATGTCCCTCCAGACCCTAAAAGACTCCTGAGTTAAATGGGCTGGTTTGGTTGGGGCAAAGTAAGAATTGAGAGGGCGCTGAGAATAACAGAGTGATCAGACCAAGTGACCGGTAAAACATCCAGAATGGTTATGCCTTGCATGTTAGTAAAAATGCCATCCAGCGTATGGCCAGCCATGTTGTATCCTTCCATAGAAACACATTGTAATGTCCCCAACTGCATCTAACTAATAAATCAGTATGCCCCCTATTTAACAATATTTAAAATTAGATGTGTTTTAAATTCTCATCACTGGTACTAAAGTAGTTTGAGTGCAACATACGCTGGTATAGATGGCATCAGTATTCCATGATATTCATAGTATAACTTTTTTTTAAAAATAAAAATAAAAAGTATCCAAAGTCAGAAGTAACATATCGATCATGCATCGCCAAGCATCAAAAATAACTCACCGAGTTTATTGAAAGATTAAACTCGTAATGGCGTCAGGCGGGAGGAGCTCCAAGGAACACAACCTGTGTTCAAAGGCACCAAAAGAGGAGTAGGGAGAGAGAGGAGAGGACGCGTAAGATTACACATACACAGCGGGTAGGACTACGCATGAGTCTCTTCTCCCGAGTGCTATATTGGTAATGCCTGTCTGCCCCTTCACTATACCTCGAACAACATTCTCAATCATATTAGCCCCCATGGCGAGTCGCGCAACTCGGAAGACCACACCCAGTTATTATATAAGGAAAAACACAGTTTCTAGATCAGCAGACTCAGGCATACCCCTCTTTTACCCCAATTTTCATATTCCGAAGCGGTCACCCGCACCTCTCATGACCTTGGCCTTGGTAATGTGCATGACGGTGCGGGGCCCCAACGTGCTCGTAAGTGCCCCAGACCAGCTACTGGATTATAAAAGAGAGAAGTTAGAGAGACGATCAATCACGCCATTCAGATACCACACAGCCATCTTCCTGTCCCGGTGGAGCCTCCGGCACCTTTTGTAGACAAAGATGAAGTCTATTACCTCTCTTACCTCCAGATGCATCAAGAACTCATTTTGCTATTCCTTAGTAGCGAAAAATAACGATTCGCTATTAAGGAATAGCAAAATGCAATGCATGAAGAAATCACAAAAAAATAGCGATTTCTTAAAATTCCTTAATTGCTCCTCGCAAATTGCGAGGCGCAATTAAGGAATACCTCCCGATTCACTCCTATGGGCCTAGAGGCCCATAGGAATGAATGGGAAGACATTCTCAATTTGCGAATCGCAATTAGCGATTCACAAATTGAGAATGCGATTTCAAGGGTGCAGGGGTGTCCAAAGGACACCCTGTTGCACCCTTGAAATTGATCTGTGTGCAACATGAAACTTTGAAAAATGCACTTTAGTGCATTTTTCAAAGTTTTTGCAAATTACCATGAAGTTCAACTTCATGGTAATTTGCGAGCCCTATTGGCGAAATCGCTATTTTTTAAACTTTAATGCATTGCATTTAAGGAATCTCAATTTGAGATTCCTTAAATACAAGTAATCGCAATTTCGCGATTTCTTAATTTGCGATTTTTGCATTTGGGATGATGCATCCCAAATGCAAAAATACCGGTCGCAAAGGGGCAGATTCTGAGAATCTGCCCCTTAGCGAGCGGATTTTACCTTGATGCATCCGGGCCTTAGCGCCTGATTAAGGTAGGGGGTTTCGAGGGACTGGGACGATAAGACTTCTTGAAGAAGACCGACGTGACCTGTTGAATGTGGGCACTATTAGGTCGAAACATTTTGACTCTAGCGGTTTAAGGAGGGGTGTTACAGGATCCTGACCTCCTCCCTTAAGACCACCATCCCTCATCCAATTTGTAATCCTGACCTTGGAGCCTACGAATAAAGGTATGATAGGTATCCATGAGCCAGTTTTAACTTCACCATTTTGACTGCACTTTGTTCTACCACTGTACCCAGTCCTGGGCTAACACTTTCTGTTGTGAACTCTGTCACTTCCAAATTAGTTTTTGTCTTTGTGTTTTATGTTCCCCCTCCCTATGCTCCGCCCTGTGCGTGGCTACACCAGGGCGGAGCATAGTCTTCTTGTAAGAAGACCCGATGATGAAGCATGTCACACACATTCGTGTGTGAGTGAGGGCAGTTTTTCAAAACATATCAGTGTGTCACTGCTTGTTTTCATCTTTATCTGTGGTTGTTTCCACTCCACCCCATGTTGTGTGCATCATGTAAACTCTAGGGGGTTCGGGGTTGTAGAGTAGTGGTTTGACCCTCTCCCCTTCTTTGTGTGGAATAGGATTCAGTAATTTCTCAGGCGGCTCCAAGGCGCTGTAAGAATCCGTCCGCTCCTATTACCTCCCCACCTGATAAGGATGGTAGACGTCTTGACACCATCGGAAAGACATTTTCGTTGATTGCAGCGATTCTGTAAGGGCGGCAAACGCTCTGGCAATGCTGAGCAGATACGATCGTCAGCTATGGTCTAATGTAGGGGAGATGAAATCCTTCCTCCGGGAAGAAAATAAAGATGAGTTTGCTAAACTCGTCACTGAAGGAGAAAGAGCAGTGTCAGAGCTGATTGATATAGCTATGGACATTGCCACTACCAGTTTTAGTCAGTTAGCGAGTGCTGCTGCCTTACGGCGTCAAGGGTGGCTGAAGGCGACAAGTTTCCACCCGGAAGTGCAATCCAAAATATTGGATATGGCTTACGATGGCGATAGCCTCTTTCGCAGCCACATTGATGAAGCACTGACTGCCATCAAAAAAGATACTGACACAGCTAGAGCTCTAGGTACCCTTCAGTACCGTAAGGTTCCTTTTCGAGGAGCTCTGGCAGAGGTTTCTCAAACTACAGAAGTAATTACCAGCCACGCCAAGGTTATCAGCAATTTAACCGCCAACCAAGTATAGCTGGTTTCTCTCGACAAGGCTCAAGATGGAAATCAGCATCCCAAGGCCGTGACTCCGGCCGCAAACAATGAGTTCAGTCGGGTACCAGTGAGAGTGCCTCTTCCCTTAAAAGGTGCAAAACTCTCCATGCATTTACACCAGTGGGACAAAATCACCTCAGACAAGTGGGTCCTAGATCTTTTATCTCACAGCCACGCCTTGGAATTTATTCAGATACCACCCAATACCCCCCAGGGGATTGCACCCACCTCGTCTACATATGCTCAAGAGCGAAGCGAAGATCATGCTTCAGAAGAGAGCAATATAAAAAGTCCCTTTCTCGCAGAGGAAAGATTTCTACTCCAGTTTTTTCCTTATTCCCAAGAAATTAGGAGAGTGGAGGTCTATCTTGGAACTCAGAAAGTTAAACAAATTCTTGAAGACTCGAACATTCAGGATGGTCACTCTGGCAGACATCTAGCGTCGCGACTTCATGACGTCATTGGACCTCGAAGACGCTTACTTTCATATCCCTATTCACCCGAAACACAGAGAGTTCCTAAGGTTCACAGTGGCTGATACCCACTACCATTTTCGAGACCCTCCCCTTGGTTTCAAATCGGCTCCACGGACATTCTCGAAATTCATGGCCTCCGTAGCAGCTGCATTAAGAAACAGTGGTCATCAGGTATTTCCATAACTAGACGATTGGCTTCTGAAAGTGCTGTCGGCTCATCTAGTGGAAGCAGCAACGGAAAATTGCATTTCCCTGTTTCAGCGCTTAGGCCTATCATTAAACTACCAAAAATCCTCACTCATTCCAAGCCAGAGAATGTGTTTTCTGGGAGCAATTCTGGACACCATTCAGAACAAGGCCTTCCTTTCCCAGGTAAGACAGCAACAATTACAGTCACTAGAACTAAGGCTGTCCAGAAAAAAGTGTGTTTCTGTAAGGGCGTTCAAATATCTACTAGGAATGCTTTCATTGGCAATAGACCTAGTGCCAATGACTCAACTACACATGAGACCTCTTCAAGAGGGGCTGCATTGCCAGTGGATACAGACCAAAGGCTCTTTAGACGACATACTAAAGATCACTCCGCTAATGAAAGAAACGTTCCTCTGGTGGCCACAACAATCAAATCTATCCAAAGGACTTTCTTTTCTCCCAGTTATTCCAGACTACATTGTCACAACAGATGCTTCTATGGAAGGCTGGGGAGGACACTTAAAAGGCCTACAAGTTCAAGGAAATTGGTCCTCAGTTCAACGCAAAATGCATATAAACAGACTGGAGTTGAAAGCCATCTCTCTCTCACTCCAAGCGTTCCTCCCACTGATTCAGGAATCATCGGTTCTAGTCCGCACCGACAACACCGCAAGCATGTTCTATATAAACAAATAGGGAGGAACTAAGTCCCTATATCTGTCACAAGATGCCCAACACCTTCTAGACTGGCTAACGCTCCACAAAATCTCTTTAACAGTGGAACATGTCTCAAGTTTAAGAAATACCCTAGCAGATACCATGAGCAGAGCGAAAAAAGGCTGTCATGAGTGGGAGCAGGAACAGTCACAGCTGGGCAGGATACTTGCGACAAGGGGGAAACCAGAACTTGATCTCTTTGCAAATCAAATCAACTCCAAATGCTGATTCTTCGCAAGCGGATTCCCTCTCCCAGGATCTCAGGAGAATGGGCTTTCGATGCGCTAGTCAGGTATCTATGCTTATTTTCCCCATACCAGATTCCCATAGCCCCCAGATTTGCCGGGCAACTCTGGTGCTCTGAACTCCTCTTGTTGTCAGAAGCGATGCCCATTCGCCTTCTCCCAACGCCAACACTGTTATCCAGGAACAACAGACAAGTGTGTCACCCGGAACCAGCCACACTGCAATTACCTGCTTGGCTCCTGAATTCTTTGAATTTAAGGACCTAGACATTGACCAGGACTATAAAGAAATTATAGCCAAGTCAAGAGCTGACAGCACCAATAGAACATACAAACTTAAATGGAAGCGTTTTTGTGTAAGGTGCAGACTCAAAGCCTTAGATCCTTTCCGTTCTGCTGCTGAACAAATCTTACCTTATTTACTCTTTCTAGTGAAATCTGGTCTCACACACTCTTCAGTTAGAGTTCACCTGTCTGCTATATTGAGATACCGACGATTGCCCAAGTGCCCCTTGTTATGGTCATCAAGAATCGTGAAAGAGTTCATGAAAGGATTGTTTAGGATTTTTCCACCTATCAAGGCTCCACCTTCAGAGTGGCAACTAAATGTAGTATTGTCTCAGTTGATGAGGCAATCTTTTGAGCCTATATGTAAAGCGGAACTGAAATTCTTTACCTGGAAGGTCGCCCTTCTCGTGGCTCTCACCTCCGCAAGAAGTGTTAGTGAAATACAAGCGTTCACTATATCTCATCCTTTCCTACGGTTTCAATTGATAAGGTCATTTTAAGAACAAACCCTAAGTTCATTCCAAAAGTACCCTCTCAATTCCATTTGAATGAACCAGTTGTCCTCTGAACTTTTTTCCCTAACCCGTCCACACCGGCTGAAAGAACGTTACACACTCTTGACATAAAGAGCTGTCTCAAGTTTTACTTGCAACGCACAAAAGAGATCCGCAAAACAAATAAGTCGTTTGTGGCTTACGGGCAGAACTGCCAAGGAACTACAGTCACCAAAGCTACCATAGGTAGATGGGTAGCGAATGCGATACAGTTTTGCTATGACAAGGCAGGCAAGCCTTTATCTCTAATTGTACGAGCGCACTCCACTTGAGCAGTCTCCGCTTCTGTTGCTCTATTTTCTGGCGTGCCACTTGACAAAATCTGCGGAGCAGCAACGTGGAGGAGCTGATAGGGAAATATTGGCACCCTGCCAGGATCAAATGAATCAAACTCACCAGACATAGCAGGATTGCTCAGAAACAGAGTAACATTTATTTATTGGTACCAAAAGCATACATCATTGGTAATTAGCAAGGAAGAAGTCAGATCTGCCACCTTAGGGGCTCTCAGGCTGCTTCTTCACAGAGTGACATGTTTCTAGGTGCTATACACATTTTGAAATGCCATGTCAGCGGAACTACAATAAGGCACCAAGCCAAATAAGGCTAACATGGATGTGCAATGTCTGGGCCATGCAAATTATAAACAGCCAGATATGGGCAGACCAGAAAGGCTGGCTCGGCACTGTGCAAGCAACTTTCACAACCAGATTAAGAAATATCATGTAGTCAGGACAGGCAAAGTGACCTCTAACGGGGTACAGAATAGCCTATAGGAGCTTGTCCAGTCAATGTCATATAGGAAGCCCTTTGGAGCTCTAGGCCTCATGTTAATGTGATATACCTAAGCATGATATCTTTTGAAGTGCATACACATGAATTTAAATATATGGATATTCATGTATATTTTGCATCAATGCTCCCTTTTGGATAGACCTATCCAACATTAGTGTAAAACCAAAATATATATATATATGTATATGAAGGAAACATTAGTTACATATCTTTGGATGGCATTACACAGGGCCCGATTCACAGAACTTAAGACAAAATCCTAAACTTACTACCATTTTGGTATTCAAAGAAGGCACTTACTCATTTTGGTATTCACAGAAGGCACTTACTCATTTCGGTATTCACAGAAGTTAGGAGTCCTAACTTTAGGACTCTTGAATGCCTTCTGTGAATACCGAAATTCTTAAAGTTAGGATTTTTCTCAGTTTAGGAGTAGTAAAGTTAGGACTAACTTTACAACTCCTAAACTGAGAAAAATCCTAACTGTAAGACTTTTGGTATTCACAGAAGGCATTCAGGAGTCCTAAAGTTAGGACTCCTAACTTCTGTGAATACCAAAATGAGTAAGTGCCTTCTGTGAATACCAAAATGAGTAAGTGCCTTCTGTGAACACCAACATGGTAATATGTTTAGGATTTTGTCTTAAGTTAGTTCTGTGAATCGGGCCCACAGTGTTTGCATAAAATGCATATATTGTCACTGTGATATGAGAGCATTATTATATCAGCAGGCTATTGTGATACCGGCAGTAAGTGTCCAACAAATATTGTTTTCTGTGCAATACACAGTGCTACAGTGTCACTTTAGTCACTCATTTCCCGGGCACTTTCTGCAAGTATCAATGATTTAAAGGCACGCAGTGAGCGGTCATCTGCTTCTCCTCCTGGTCTGCAGTCATCTTTTTCAGGAGCGGTTTCACAGAACTGCCCTGCGTTGTCCTCTTCAGTCTATTTTTTTGCAAGTGCAGACCATCACCTTTCTTCGAGACTGCATCGTGTACTTCACTTAACAGCATCAGTAGATGTCGCGTCCCTCTGACATATTATGATGGGCCCCCATGGATTGTATAAATGGTCTGGTCTGTCCTCTTCTTGACAGCTGTGTTGCTCAGGTCCTATGGTGACAGATGGTCATCATTTTCTTGTACCGTGCTCTCAGGCGTTTGGCTGCTGCCCTGCATCTTGTCTCCTCAATCCCTTCATGGCGTTGGTTCACCGTCTGTGGTCCAGTCCACCTAGAACTAAAAGAAACAGCTTTTACTTTTCTCACCATGACCATGTCCCCATAAGCACTTTAGAAGTCCTTGCCACATTGCAGAGCGTACTAAAGTAAAAGCACTTGGCCATTGCAGGCCTGTTCCATCAGTTGCCTTTACTAATAATCTGTTTTTTGTTTATTTTTATTTTGGAGTTCATTTACTCCTCCTAACCTCAAGTTGGAGGGTGGTATGGAGTATGCATGTTATACTTTATTCCCCAAAACAATCTCTTTAGCATAAATGTAGTCACTAAGTGATCTCCTTCTATCGCTGTTTATGCCCTGGTGGGTCCTAACCTTGGAGAGATGGCTTTACTGAAATACTGCACCCCCAGTTGCTGCATTATTCTTCCCTGTTGGACACACCTCCATTCATTTGGAAAACATATCCACCCACACCAACAAATATTTAAATCCATTCACTGGGAAGCAACATGCATCTGCACATTCATCCTCCTTTGTGCAATATTAGAGGGTCCCTGCTCCAGTCTTGTCAGGGAAAGGAACATACTTTGTGGTGGCAGAGGCATCTCATCCTGGTAGGCCCACATTCTCTTCGTTATTCGGCTCACATACAACATCAATCCTCACTCTATGTTCATCTGGTGTTGCAGACCATTGTGCTTCCTTTGCATTAGCTTGCAACAATTGTCTCTGAGTGAGCTGTATTTTTGGAATGCTTTGTTCATTAGTCCCATCTGCACTGGCTGTAACATGCTTCCATTTAATGCTGTGTCAGCAATGGCATCACCTTTGGCTAACTTAGTATTAGCTCTGGGGTAGGCTTCACATTTTATTACCGCTATCCTGGTGCATAATAGTATTGCTTTTAACAAGATCCTTACTAAAGGACCATTTTTAATAAGGCGCCCTTTTCTGTTATAAATCCGTAATATTTCCACAGTTGGACACAAATAAGAAGTGCAAAGCATAATGTGAGTCAATTTAAATGTTAAAAGTTTTACCCTTGACTAGTATTCATGCTTTTGTTACAGCATACAGCATATCTTACTGGGTAGATGTTTCAAGTGGCAGAGCTGTACTTCAGCTATTGCTACAGCAAACCCTGCTCTATAATCAGTGTCTATCAGTCTGCTAGAGGAACCATCAGTGTACCACTCCTATAGTCTGCCTCTTCTAATGGTGTCTAATCTTCGCGTGGTGCCAATTTCTACAATCTCAGCACCAACTTATTCAGGGGCCTCATCTGTCTCTAAGATAATGGATCTCATCAGAATAACCCATTGCAGGTAAAACTTGTCAACTTAACACATGGACCTCTTATTATGACATTACAATTAGACAACATGGTGCCATTATAACCTGTGTGCCTGCCAGCTGAAAATGGTGTGTCGATCCAGACAGCAACAACTGCACCAAATGTGGCACCTAGACAATACAAGTATACTCCCAACACAATGAGAGCCATCCTCTCCACCATCACAGCTGCTGACCCCTAATTACTGCAGAAAGCAAAGTCACATAGTTGTGTCCCACAGGCCTTTCTTTTCCAGCTTTCTCAGCACACCATGTGCAACACCACTTTATTGGCAATGCTATTTTGCTCTGAAACATAGATGGAAAGACAGTTTGTAATCAGGCAGTCCCCATGCTGGCGCAGTACACAATGTTTCTTTCAATTTCCTGAAACAGTTTGCAAGTTCATTAGTCATATCATCTGCATTCATGGACTCATTGATGCCAGCAGTTCATTATTCCCAGGAAGGACATTATTCCTTTCTTGGTGGGCATGAGCTGAATGCCCTGAAACAATTTTATTCTGTCAGGTGGCATGCGACGTGTACCTTGGAATATCACCGAACCCAGGTAAGTCACCTCTTTTTGGCAGCACTGGCATTTTGACAATGATGCTTCTCTTCTGGATGTAGTTCAGCAGAGCTACAGTGTCTTTTGCACAAGCTTTCACAGGCCTCAAGTGATGGAGATGTCACAAGGAGGTCATCAACCTACTGCAAGACGATGCTACCACCTTCAAGGCATAGGTGGCCCAAGTCTCTCTTTACTGCCTGTGCATTGACATTGGGACTCACAGTGAACGAAGTGTACTGGTATCCCAGCATGACGGCAAATAGGCTTTCACTCTGTAGATGGACTTTTTTTTTAAATTGTATTTATTGGCATTTGCAAAAGAGAGAATACATATACAAGTACATATTCCAATTCAGTACTTACAGGATGTACAATCCAGGCGTGTCGCTCTATGTGTGACAAGTGTGCCCAGACATGGGTCCTGTACTCACTGTGGCAATGGAACCAAGCTATACCTGGCTGATTAGCCCTAACCTGGGCAAAAGCAGTCCTGGGGTGCTTTTGTTCTGGCTCAATGAGTGTTTAGCCTGGTTTTTAGGGTTGGTGTTTTATTGGAGAAGGGTCAAGACTGATTTGCATATAGCTTGGTCCACATTGAGGTGGCCATCTATTTAGTTATTTATTGTCTTGTCACTGCTGTTTCCAAGAGCTGCTATAAAACGTTTGTTGATGAAATAAAATCATGCGGCTGGACCAATTTAAGGGCAATGTTTGCGATTTTAATCACTCCATCTGCCAGGCTCAGTGTCAGGCAATGTGCAAGCAGAGTCTACTGGACCTCAACTATGAGGGTTGAAATTGTTTGCCTATAATGTCCCATGGACCAGCCTACGATGGTGCTGTAAACTGGGTCACATACAACCTTTTCTACACTTGACTGTCAGTGGTAGCGATGGAGAGATGTTCAAGGTGTGGAGGTGTGGAGCTGCTTTTGCTCAGTGCTCAACAAGCACCTCTTCCCCTGCTTTTCTATATCTCCACATTGATCCAGGCTATTTTCCTCAAGCATAGGTGTCACCCTGAGTAAAGATTATAAGGTACTAGCATTAATGCAGTTCCGTTGTCCTTGGTATCACTCTCAAAATAGGGGCACCCGGTTCACAGTCACAGTTCACAGTGTTACTACTCAACACAGTCATCGATAGGCTGGTTTAGCTGCCCAGCGCATGGGCAGAACTCTCACCCTCTCAACTGAGAGGTTTCGCACCATTTTGCAGCATTTTCTTAGATCATACTTCTTCCACTAGGCCCATGCTGAATAGTGGGCCTGCCAAAAGCGGCGGCACCACTCCGGGATCAACAGACTCCAGATCGGAAAATGGATGAGTATCTCTACAGTCAGGATCTCATCTACGTACTCATGCCAAAACTGTTAGTCATAACTGGGGCCTGATCAGGCAAGCTGACACTTACAAGTACAACCTCTTCTGACTGGTCATGATGTCAGGAGATGTATCATTGAACTGGTCAGATCAAATGGGCAATTGTAGCACCCTAATGGGCTAATCACTCTGGGTAATTGTGGCCATGGCACAGCCCTATCACACTCTGGGCAGTTGTGGTCATGCCAGACCTATGGTAATTTTTGGCAGTCTCTTAAAGGTCAGTCAACTCAAGCAGGCATTGGCCCGTATAGGCTGGCTTTTCTGTTAGCTTGTAGAGACACCTTCAGATCAGATTTAAACATATACCAGAGTTCATTAGGCCTCAGTAGTTTCAGTTACAGTGAATGCATTTCCAGTGAGGAACCAACATGGAGATATTACTGACCCCAACAAAGAGGTTGAACAGATCACTCTCTTCAGTCCTTCTCTTCAAGACGCCTCAAAGACACCTGGACATGCTGCAATTTGCTCCTCCTGGACCAACACTCGTCGAGCAGGGTTGGCTTGCTTCTTCGCTTTCTAAGGAGGCAGGTTTGTAGATGCTATAACACAGGTAAACCTCACTTCCAGCAAGAGAGCCAGACTCATAGATGTCCCTTACCTGTGGTAGACTGATTATCATGCAGACACCAGGCAGGTTTCGCAGCAGTCCTTTGAGTACTCTGTGGAGCACTCCCTTACTTGGCTGTAGAGGACTTGGACCTGGAACAAAAACTTGGGTAGCGTGGTCCCACTTTTATTTACCAACATCAGACAGGAGATGTTCACCCACTATCTGTGACCGTAGAAGTAGTTTGGGGAGGTTCTCTCCATCTATTCTAATATGCTCTCCAGACACTGTCTTTGTGCAGAGTGATGCGTGTCAGAGAAGCGGCACAAAGAGCAGTAAGGTTTTTCTACCTGTCTTGCATCAGCCAAACTGAAGGAGTAACCATTGAATGACCAAATGACCTGCCTCACCTATAGGTTTCCCCACCTTGCATTTTCATCGGCAGCCCCCCCCCTTCACCATTACCATCCACCAACTGGCAGTGTTCAGAAAGTCTAATCAACAACTCCTTGATAAGAAAAAGGCCTAATAAAATTACTTAAAGGAGCCCTGTTTCCACTCCTCCCAATTTACTCTCTAGTTCTCCTCCCTCCTGCTTCAGGAAAGTGAAAAAAAGAACCAACTGTCCAAGTAAATAGCCTCTCCTTCAACCTGCGTAAAGGCTAACACAAATGAATCCAACATATCTCCATTACTCTGAGTTACTCATACACACAATGCATATAACATACTTGCAGGGTGACCAGATGTCCCGGATTCCCCTGGGCAATCCTAGTTTTCAGTTAAATGTCCCGGTGTCCCGACACATTTTTTCATTTGAAATACATGTTCCGGTCAGGTAATTCAGCAAAGCACAATTGAAAAAAGTATTCTCTCCTTTCACAAGCGCCTCTGAAGACAGAAAATGTATGTTTCTGTGTTATAAATATATTTATTTTAAGTAAGCCTCTAATATTTAGTATTTTCTTTCTATAATTGGATATTGCAATTACATTTATATTATATACCACACATTTTTTAGGTCTCAGCCAACGAAAGACTGCGCACATGCGCAGTCGAGCTGGCGAGATTTAAAGAGGTAGGGTATTTTCTACTAGCACGGTTAAGCCCTGCCCCTCTTCTCCATTGGCTGGCGTCACCGTTCATGCAAAACGGTGGCCAGCCATTAGAGAAGAGGTCCTAGTGATGGTCTTCTTTCTCTTTTAGCCACGTCCTTTTCAGACTGGTTTCCTTGGCTTCCTGCTGGCGTAAAAGATTTCTTATCTTCTTTATGGGTCCAGAAGGCCCCATAAAGAAGATAAGGAACCTTTTACCACAGCATGAAGTCCGGGCACACAGTCCGAAAAGGACGGGGCTAAAAGAAGAATTTCTTTCTTTTATCAGCTCCTTCAGAAAAATATTGTTTTAGTCCGACTCATAATCACATTAAATCATGCTGCAAGGTTTTTTCCATTCACATTCTCCTTTGAAATCCCTTCGGAGCTTATCACCTCTGGGTTCTAGCTGCTGGAAGCCTGCCACCCTCCATTGCAACAAGCTTAGTGATATATTCTCTTAAGAGTAGCATGTCCTGCAGAGTAGCAAAGGCAAGCATAAGGGGCAACCAGTGATCCGTCCACGTGAGAAGGCGAAGCAATATTCCCCCGCTAGCCCAGCAGGGCATTATACTCCCCTTCTCAGACATGCCCAATGATCTTGAATTTGGAGAGGAAAAATCACACCAAGCGGGGGTCATAAAATCGGTGCATCACTCACATTCATGTGCACGGCAACACAGTACCTGCTGATCAGGCAAGCCACCACCAGACTGGTGGATAACAATAACCTTCCTTCCTGTTCCACACAGAGACACGTCTGTTTACGGTGGAAGTGACGTAGCGCTGGGTCTAAGGACTAGAGGCGTGGAGAGAATTTAGTGACGGGAGGGACTGCAACTGGGAGGGCATGCGCGTCTCCTACACTTCCGAGACTCCAGTCTGTCACGGAGCTCAAAGCTTATCAGTTAGCAGTCTAGTGTGTTCCAGTAAACGAGTCTGACAACAAGGCATGTCACGTTCTGTGGCGTCAGAAGAGTTTTATTGGCATTGGTCCTAATCCACACCGGGGTTAACAGACGGAATGGTAACTCCATTCCATCCCCGATACAGGTAGATTACGATTCCAAGAAAGTAGCCTACAAAATATTTACATAAAAAGTAAAGTTTTATTAGTAATAACTAAATTAGCCCGTCGGTTCACTGCCACCTGCCAAGGTGCAGCTCGAATTTCAAAGAGTACATACAGCACGTGTTAAATTTAGGCAATCCCAACCCACCCCTGAACCATTTTAGGTGGAGACTGGCCACAACAGACCTATTGTGTATTTACTAATGCATTACAGGAGATTAGAGCCCGCCAAGAAAAGGTACTCGCACAGCTCTTTAAATACATCTCACTTATAAGTCGTATTGTCTATAATGAAAGTATGAGGTTTCAGATGCTGGTGTTTTTTAGGGCTTGCTCATCAGACAGCATAAGATGCCTGATTCTGAAAGACCTACTGGGAACTTAAAGTGGGCTCAGAGGTCGCGGATTACCTACCAGTGGTTAAACTTATTGTCACTCATTTGGGTGCGTCTTTTTAGGTCTGTGTGTGTGTGTTTGTGTGTGGCTCTGTATATGTGTGGCTCTGTGTGTGTGTGTGGCTCTGTTTGTGTGTGTGTGTGTGTGTGTGTGTGGCTCTGTGTGTGTGTGTGTGGGGGGCTCTGTGTGTGTGGCTCTGTGTGTGTGTGTGTGGCTGTGTGTGTGGCTCTGTATGTGTGTGGCTCTGTGTGTGTTGCTCTGTGTGTTTTTTAAACAAATAAAACACGTTATTTGCAATGTCAGTAGCTCAAACTTGCGTAAATACGCGACCTATTGCACTGCAAATGCAATAGGTTTCGCATTTACGAGGGATTAAGCTATTGGCATTGTAAATGACAATGCCATTTATTTATCTGTTTTCAAAACCAACACATAAATAAAAATGTTGTCATTTACAATGCCAATAGCTATAACTTTTGCAAAGGCGAGACCGTTGCATTGTAAATGCTTGTTTGATTTGGTATGTGTTTATCAGAAAGTATATTAATAACTGGTTTTATTTTTAAGAATTTTTTGAGTCAGCACAACATTGTCACATTTACTGTGGAGAATCTATGATCAGTAAATGTATTTCACATAAAGAAAAATACGCTTAAAGAATTTTTTTTAATAAAGTTTGTCCAAATATTTAGTAAGATATTGTTTTAACTTTTCTTTCTGTGACCTATTTAGAAGAAAAGCACCGTTTCAAAATAATTATTATATTTGCAACTACCGACGTCATCGGGGTGCCATCAGTAGACACGAAGAACGCGTGGTTTGTACAAAGTGTAAAACATATATATGTAGACCCATTCTATTACAGCATGCATCAGTGTATCGCTAAGTCTCTCATTTACTGTATAAGTATTTGAGGTGCTCTGTGAGACGGTACATCAGTATTTTAATACTTCTCAGTACATCTATGAGTGGGTGCATCAGTGTCACAATAGGTCTGTGGTTGCGTAAGTCTCTCAATCTGTGAGTAGATGCATGAGTTCCTTTGTGCATTTGTAAGTATATATATGACTGTCTGTCTGGACCTGTGAGTGGATACATGAATGTCTAAGTGGGTGTGTGAGTGGGTGAGTGAGTGGGTGCATGAGTGTCTGAGTGGGTCTGTGAGTGAGTGCATGAATCTCTCAGTGGGTCTGTGACTGACAGCGTGAGTGTCTGTCAGTGGTTACATGGGTCACTGAGGGCAACAGTGATTCAATCAATCAATAAGTCATTTGTTTCGCACACTACATACCCGCGAGGGTCTAAAGGCGCTGGGGGGGGCGCTACTGATCGAACAGCCAGGTCTTTAGTATCCTCCTGAAGGTCAGCAGGTCTTGGGTCTGTCGTAGGCTCAGTGGGAGGGTGTTCCATGTCTTGGCGGCGAGGTGGGAGAAGGATCTCCCGTCGGTGGTTGTTATTTGGATGCGCGGGACGGTGGCGAGTGAGAGGTCGGCGGAGTGTAGCAGGCGGTTGGGGGTGTAGAAGGAGAGCCGTCTGTTGAGGTAGGCTGGGCCGGTCTTGTGGAGTGCCTTGTGTGCGTGGATGAGGAGCTTGAAGGATATCCTCTTGTTGGCGGGGAGCCAGTGTAGGTTTCTCAGGTGGGGGGTGATGTGGCCGTGCCGTGGTACATCGAGGATCAGTCGTGCTGAGGCGTTTTGGATGCGTTGTAGTCGATTGATGAGCTTGGTCGGGGCTCCCGCATAGAGGGCATTTCCGTAGTCGAGTCTGCTGCTGACGAGGGCCTGGGTGACTGTCTTTCAGGATCCATCTGTAGATCTTGCTTAGCATGCGGTGGGTGTTGAAGCAGGAGGAGGAGATGGCGTTGACTTGCTTGGTCATTGAGAGCGCTGAGTCGAGGATGATTCCCAGGTTGTGTGCGTGGTCAGTGGGGGTCGGGGCTGCCCCCAGTGCCATCCCAGGCTGCCCCAGGAGCCGTCCCAGGCTGACGGGTTGGAGCCGAGGATGAGGACCTCCGTCTTGTCCGAGTTCAGCTTCAGACGGCTGATCTTCATCCAGTCGGCGACGGCCTTCATTCCTTCATGGAGGTTGGCTTTGGCAGTGATGAGGTCCTTGGTGAGGGAGAGGATCAGTTGAGTGTCGTCGGCGTAGGAGATTATGTTGAGGTCGTGCTGTCGGGCGATGTGTGCGAGCGGGGCCATGTAAATGTTGAACAGTGTCAGGCTGAGGGAGGATCCTTGGGGTACGCCGCAGATGATCTCGGAGGCTTCGGAACGAAACGGGGGAGGTGGATGCTCTGGGTTCTCACAGAGAGGAAGGAGGTGGTCCATTCCAGAGCCTTGTCTTGGATCCCTGCAGCGCCGAGGCGTGCGTGTAGTGTGCGGTGGCAGACGGTGTCAAAGGCGGCAGAGAGGTCTAGGAGGATGAGTGCTGCTGTCTCCCCATTGTCTAACAGGGTCCTGATGTCGTTGGTGGCGGCGATGAGGGCAGTCTCGGTGCTATGGCTGCTGTGGAACGCTGACTGGGAAGGGTCCAGGATTCTGTTCTCTTCGAGGTATCGGGTTAGCTGTCTGTTAACGATTTTCTCGCCGGGAAGGGGAGCAGAGAGATGGGTCGGAAGTTCTTGAGGTCTCTTGGCTTTGCCTTGGGTTTTTTGAGTAGGGCGTTGATCTCTGCATGTTTCCAGCTCTCTGGGAAGGTCGTGGGCTCAAGGGAGAGATTGATGACGTTGCGTATGTGGGGTGCGATGGAGCTGCTTGCTTTGTTGAAGACGTGGTGCGGGAAATGGTCTGACAGAGAGCCGGAGTGGATTATGCTCATGGTCTTGATGATGTCATCGACGCTCATGCTGGTCCAGGCTTGCAAGGGGACATGGTCGATGGTGTGCGGAGGGTCTGTTGTGTTGCTGTCTGTTGGGGCTGTCTGGGTGTTGAAGCTGTCGTGGATGTCTGCTATCTTGCGGTGGAAGAAGGTGGCGAGGGAGTCGCACAGGGCTTGCGATGGCGGGATGTCGGTGTTGGAGGTGGGGTTGGAGAGTTCCTTCACAATGTTGAAGAGCTCCTTGCTGTCGTGTGCATTGTTGTCGAGGCGGTCTTTGAAGGAGGTCTTCTTGGCAGCCCTGATGAGGTGGTGGTGGTTGCGGAAGGCGTCCTTGTGTGCTGCATGGCTGCCCGGAGTTTGTTCGCTGCACAATTTCTTCTCTAGTTTCCGTCAGGCTTGCTTGGAATCTAGGAGTTCTGGGATGAACCAGCTGGCCCTCTTGCTGGTGTCTGGGGCGAGGGTGTTGGCGCAGTCCTCGATCCAGCGTCTGAGGTTGTGGGCAGCGACGTCGGTGTTGGAGGGTTTGGTGGGTGGGCTGAGAGCGAGGTTTGCATATAGTTGGTCTTCGGTGATTTTTCTCCAGTGGTGGCAGGGGATCTGTTGGGTGTGATGGTGTGTGGTGTGTTTCTGTAAGGTGAAGTGGATGCAGCGGTGGTCGGTGCAGAGGAGTTCGGTGGTGTGGCTGACGGAGACGTGCAGGCTTGTGGAGAAGACGGGGTCGAGCGTGTGGCCGGCAGAGTGGGTGGGCGTTGTGACGAGTTGTCTCAGTCCGAGGTTGGCGAGGTTATCAATCAGGGTTGTGGAGTTGTTGTCGTTGTTCTCAAGGTGAAAGTTCAGGTCTCCGAGGAGGATGTAGTCGGTGGAGGTCAGGGCGTGCGTGCTGATGAAGTCGGCGATGGAGTCGCTGAACTGGGGACGGGGTCCGGTGGGTCGGTAGACGAGGGTGCCTCTGAGGGTGGAGTTGGGGTCTGTGTGGATCTGGAAATGCATGTGTTCGGCGGTGCTGAGCGTGTCGTCAGTGCTAGTCGAGACCCTGATGCTGTTCTTGTGGACGATGGCGATTCCTCCTCCGACTCCGTTGGTGCGGTCTCTGCGGGTGATCTTGTAGCGGTCTGGGATGGCTATGGCAATGTCGGTGCGGAGGAGTTGTTCAACCAGGTCTCTGTCAGGAAGGCGATGTCTGGGGAGGTTGTGTTGAGCAGGTTCCAGAGCTCGACGACGTGTTTGCGTGCGGAGTGGGTGTTCAGTAGTATGCATCGGAGGTGGTTGAGGTCTTTCTTGGCGGATGGTTCGTCAGCTCTGTGGCTGGTGTAGCTGCAGTTCAAGCAGGTGAAGGGACCGTGTGTGCGTTTCGGGGCGGCCTTGAAGCAGTTGTGGGTCTGTCCTGGGTTGAGAGCGTGCAGAGCTGGCATCGTAGTGGCGGCTGTCGTCGTGGCGGGTACAAGGGCCAGGGGTTCTGGCGCAGGGCGCGGTCCAGGCACGCACGGGCGCAGAAGGGCTGGCCGCGCACCAGCTGCGCGGCCGCGCAGCGGCCGGCATGTATGGGGAGGTGGGAGTGAGGAGCAGCTGGGAGGCGGGAGGCGGGGGCAGCGAATGGGCCGTCAAGGGGGCAGTGCCGCAGCTGACGCAGCGGCAGGAGCGGTGAGAGGCAATGAAGGAAACAGAAGGCAAAAGGGCACAACAATTGAGGGGGAAACGAGTGGCACAGAGGGCAGGAAGGTCACAAAGGGGCAAAGAGATCACAGAAAACGGGGGGAAACGAGTGGCACAGAGGGCAGAAAGGTCCCAAGAAAGGGCAGAAGGTCACAGAAAACGGGGGGAAACGAGTGGCACAAAGGGCAGAAAGGTCCCAAGAAAGGGCAGAAGGTCACAAAAAAATGGGGGGAAACGAGTGGCACAGGAGGCAGAAAGTACACAAAAAGGGAAAAAGGTCACAAAAAACGGGGGGAAACGAGTGGCACAGGAGGCAGAAAGGTCACAAAAAATGGGGGTAACGAGTGGCATAGAGGCACAAAGGTCACAAGAAAGGGCAGAAAGGTAACAAAAAATGGGGGAAACGAGTGGCACAGAGGGCAGAAAGGTCCCAAGAAAGGGCAGAAAGTTCACAAAAAGCGTAGTGAAACGAGTGGCATCGAGGGCAGAAAGGTCCCAAGAAAGGGCAGAAAGGTCACAAAAAACGGGGGGAAACGAGTGACACAGGAGGCGGAAAGGTCCCAGGAAAGGGCAGAAAGGTCACAAAAAACGGGGGAGACGAGTGGCACAGAGGCACAAAAATCACAAGAAAGGGCAGAAAAGACACAAAAACGGGGGGAAACGAGTGGCACAAGAGGCAGAAATGTCCCAAGAAAGGGCAGAAAGTTCACAAAAAACAGGGGGAAACGAGTGGCACAGAAGCACAAAGGTCACAAGAAAGGGTATAAAGGTCACAAAAAATGGGGGGAAATGAGTGGCACAGGTGGCAGAAAGGTCCCAAGAAAGGGCAGAAAGGTCACAAAAAACGGGGGGAAATGAGTGGCACAGAGGCACAAAGGTCATAAGAAAGGGCAGAAAGGTCACAAAAAACGGGCGGAAACGAGTGGCACAGGAGGCAGAAAGGTCCCAAGAAAGGGCAGAAAGGTCACGAAAAACGTGGGGAACAAGTGGCACAGAGGCACAAAGGTCACAAGAAAGGGCAGAAAGGTCACAAAAAATGGGGGGAAACGAGTGGCACAGAAGGCAAAAAGGTCACAGAAATGCAGGGGCAGCTAAGCAACAGAAGGCAAAAACGGGCAGTGAGACACGGGGCAATGAGGGGAGCAGAAGGGAAAAGCGGACAGAGAGACACGGGGCAGCGAGGGGAGCAGAAGGGAAACTGGGCATAGAGACACAGGGCAGCGAGGGGAACAGAGGGAGAGAACGGGCACAGACCACGTACAGGCAGCGGGGGAGACAGACAGCAGTCACAGACACAACAATGAAAATGCAGTCACTACAACGGGAGCAATGAAAGAAAATACAGGCAATACGATGGGGGATGAGCAAACCTACGGCCTACCACTGGGCACCAGGGATGAGGCGCAGGTGGTAGCCTGCGGGTGGAGGAGGGCCTTGAACTTCCTCAGCAGCGGCAGCTGGGCAGGGAGGCACAGGCGATGCTGTGTAGAGGGGGAGCGACCTACCTGGAAGGGTCAAGGGTCACTCTCCTCACCACGCAGCGGCCTGCCTGTATGGGGAGGTTGGAGGGAGGAGCAGTTGGGAGGTGGGAGGCGGGGGCAGCAAATGGGCAGTCAGTGGGGCGGGGCCACAGGGGACGCAGCGCCAAGGGGCATCGAAGGAAACAGAAGTCAAAAGGGCACAACAATTGAGGAGGAGACGAGTGCACAGAGGGCAGAAAGGTCCCAAGAAAGGGCAGACGGTCACAAAAAAACGGGGGGGAACGAGTGGCACAGGAGGCAGAAAGGTCACAAGAAAGGGCAGAAAGGTCACAAAAAATGGGGGAAACGAGTGGCGCAGAGGCACAAAGGTCACATGAAAGGGCAGAAAGGTCACAAAAAACTAGGGGAACGAGTAGCACAGAGGCACAAAGGTCACAAGAAAGGGCAGAAAGGTCACAAAAAACGGGGGGAAACGAGTGGCACAGGAGGCAGAAAGGTCCCAAGAAAGGGCAGAAAGGTCACAAAAAACAGGGGGAAACAAGTGGCACAGAGGCAGAAAGGTCACAAGAAAGGGCAGAAAGGTCACAAAAAACGGGGGGAAACGAGTGGCACAGGAGGCAGAAAGGTCCCAAGAAAGGGCAGAAAAGTCACAAAAAACGGGGGGAAATGTGTGACACAAAGGCACAAAGGTCACAAGAAAGGGCAGAATGGTCACAAAAAATGGGGGGAAACGAGTGGCACAGAGGGCAGAAAGGTCCCAAGAAAGGGTAGAAAGTTCACAAAAAACGGGGGGAAAGGAGTGGCACAGAGGACAGAAAGGTCCCAAGAAAGGGCAGAAAGGTCACAAACAATGGGGGGGAAACAAGTGGCACATTAGGCAGAAAGGTCCCAAGAAAGGGCAGAAATGTCACAGAAAATGGGGGGAGATGAGTGGCACAGAGACACAAAGGTTAAAAGATAGGGCAGAATGGTCACAAAAAACTTGGGGGAAACGAGTGGCACAAGAGACAGAAATGTCCCAAGAAAGGGTAGAAAGTTCACTAAAAACAGGGGGAAACGAGTGGCACAGAGGCACAAAGGTCATAAGAAAGGGCAGAAATGTCACAAAAAACTGGGGAAACGAGTGGCACAGGAGGCAGAAAGTTTCCAAGAAAGGACAGTAATGTCACAAAAAACGGGGGGGAAATGAGTGGCACAGAGGCACAAAGGTCACAAGAAAGGGCAGAGAGGTCACAAAAACGGGGGGAAATGAGTGGCACAGGAGGCAGAAAGGTCCCAAGAAAGGGCGGAAAGGTCACAAAAAACGTGGGGAAACGAGTGGCACAGAGGCACAAAGGTCAAAAGAAAGGGCAGAAAGGTCACAAAAAATAGGGAGGAAACAAGTGGCACAGAGGCAGAAAGGTCCCAAGAAAGGGCAGAAAGGTCACAAAAAATGGGTGGAAACGAGTGGCACAGAAGGCAAAAAGGTCACAGAGAAATGCAGGGGCAGCTAAGCAACAGAAGGCAAAAATGGGCAGAGAGACACGGGGGCAGCAAGGGGAGCAGAAGGGAAACCGGGCAGAGACACGGGGGCAGCGAAGGGAACAGGGGAAGAGAACGGGCACAGACCATGTACAGGCAGCGGGGGAGACAGACAACAGCAGTCACAGACACAACAATGAAAATGCAGTCACTACAACGGGAGCAATGAAAGAAAATACAGGCAATACAATGGAGGATGAGCAAACCTACAGCCTACCACTGGCCACCAGGGATGAGGTGCAGGTGGTAGCCTGCGGGTGGAGGAGGGCCTCGAACTTCCTCAGCAGCGGCTGCTGGGCAGGGAGGCAAAGGTGGTGCTGTGCGGAGGGGGAGCAACCTACCTGGAAGGGTAACAGTGATTGGGTACATGAGTCTCTGAGTGTAAAACTGACTGGGTGCATAAGTCTCTGAGTGGATCTATGAGTGGCTGTGTGAGTGACTGTATGGGTGTGTGAGTATCTGAGTGACTTAATGAGTAGATGTATGAATGTCTGAGTGGAGCTTTGAATGGGTATATGAGTGTCTCAATAGATCAGTGAGTGAGAGCATAACTCTGAGTGGGTGAGTGAATGGGTACATGCATGAGAGTCTGAGTGGGTCTGTGACTGGGAGGGCGAGTGTCTGGGTGGCTCTGTGAGTGGATGCATAAGCCTTGACTCTGTGAGGTAGTGGGTAAATTTATATTTGAGTGAGATTGTGGGTGGGTGTATCAGTCTGTGGGAAATGAGTAAGTGAGTCTCTGAGAGGGTCTGTGACTGAGTGTGAGTGACTGTATGGGTCTGTGAATGGGTCTATGAGTTTCTGAGTGTATCTGAGAGTGAGTGTATGAGTGTCTCAGTGGGTCTGTGAGGACATACACAAGTGTGTGAGGGGGTCTGTATGTAGGTGCTTGAGTCTTTGAGTGGGTCTGTACATGGGTGTGTGACTCTCAGAGTGAGTCTTTAAGTGGATCTATGAAATGGTGAATGAGTGCCCAGGTGGGTCTGTGAGTGGGTGTAAGAGTCAAGTACGAATGAGACTGTACGCATGAATCTATGAGTGAATCTCTAAGTACGTGCATGAGACTCTGAGTGGGTCTGTACATAAATGCATCACTCTCCAAGTGAGTCTGTAAGTGGGTGCATGAGTACCAGAATGGGTATGTGAGGGGGTATATGAGTATCGGAGTGGGTAATTGACTGAATGTATAAGTGTGTGGGTGGGTATGTGAATGGGTGTATAAGTGTCTGAGTGAGTTTGTGAGTGCATACATGAGTGTGTGACAGTGACCAGGGAGTGTTAACAAATATATATATTTTTAAATATATTCTCACCAATATTCGTGGTGACATCGCAATATTCTCAATGTCCCCGTGATGGAACACAGACGGTCACGCTGGCGATCACGCCATCATCGCGAATATTGTGCGCATATAAAAAAAAGACAATTTTGGGCACATAACTTGCGTCTCTAACACACTTATTTCTCAAACATGGGTCAGAGTACCTCCACCCTGACCCCTTATGCGGGCTTTCACACAAATTTCCAGCCCCAAGAACCATTCCTGGACGATAAAATGTCAGCCACAAGTTTATGTTCAGGTCGCATCCATCTAATCTGAGGATTTCTGTTGCCGCGTGCATTCGGTATTAATCGTGAAACTACCACAAAATATCAGTGGCCAGAGATATAGCTATCATTTTGGGCCTAAATTTCTCCAAAACTATTGTATGGATTTGCACCAAATAATAAAAAGCACAATCTGCATAACAAAATCTACCTTTCTGCTAAATTTTGTGTAATTCCGTCGAGCGGTTCGGGCTGTAGGTTCGACAACGCATTCCTATGGGAATTAAGATTACAAAGGCACCCTTTTTTTGCTCCCCTATTTCTCGATCCCCACTGCACGGATCACCCCCAAACTGTCCATGACAACCAGAATCTACTTTGATACTTTTTGGGGAAAATTTCATAGATTGGTCAAGCAACGCCAAAGTAATAGGCAAGTCAAAAAATGCTTTTCCTATGGAAACTAGGTCCTAACTATAACTACCTACCGGCCTCACCTCTGGAACTCTGCACTCGCAGCAGGGTTTCTTCCGCGACCGAAGTCAGCCGCTATAATCCAAATCAAACCGAGTTGCCCCTTATGGAAGAGCCACACCAGTATAATCCTGATGACATCTTTTTACATCTGTATGCAGCCTTCGTGATTGAATAAAGAAGGAATTTAACTTATCTGGTGTGACTCTTCCATAAGGGGCAACTCTGTTTGGTTTGGATTATAGCAGCTGGCTCCGGTCACGGGAGAAGCCCCGTTGCGAGTGCAGTGTTCCTGAGGTGAGGCCAATCTGACGTCACCACAAAGGGAGGTAGTCTTCTTCACAAAGGAACGATACTGCAGCATGATTGTTTTTAAAGATTGAACATCACCCCACTGTGGTTAAGTGAATTGTATTGTTTGCACCACAGGACGGACTCACTTTAGATTAATGGGTGCAACTACGAATACCAGAAGCCCTGAGGCCATGCCCACTGGGGCGGTCCGAGTAAATATTATGCAGCTGCACTTTACCGGTCCTGTGGTACAGAATTTGCCGTTGCCATTGAAGAAGGGTCGAGAGACTTTAAACGCGTCGGCACTGAATGGCAGTATAATCCTGATTTCTGTTAATCAAAGAGAGAGAGAGGAACTAGAGTAGCTAGTTCGTTTCCCCTGGGATATAGTGGTTAATCAAAGAGAACTAGCTATGTCTGTGTGCTATGTGTCTACATGGGAAACCATTTGGTTTAGTATGAAGGCCCTCACCCACCAACCTAGTTGGTGGCATGCTTCATCATCGGGCCCCACCCGAGGCACCGAGTGCACCTCAGGGGTGCTGTGACGCCAGATTACTGCGGAGTAGGTTTTTTGGAACGTGAGTGTGCTGTGCAGGTGTTTTGCGTGAGATTTTAAAATTCTGTCCTTGGGGTCCCTAACGGTTACTTTATTGGTGGGCCCCAGGCAGAGGTTAAAAACAAAGGCTTGGGTCATGTAGGGGTTCACTTATGGTCTCCCACGTCCAGTGTGGTAGACTAGTTTCAGCCAGGCCTTTTTTATTAAACTGGCTTTCTTCAGGACCTATGTGTGGGAGTGTTACAGTGCCCTGTATGTGAAGCACGCGCTAAGGTGCTGAGGTATTTCCTCTCAGTTTGTACCTGTAAAGGGAAAAAGGACAAACAAGAGACACATAAAGTTAAAAAATGTGAAATTGTCAACCACGCACATGGGTGGATTAGTGCCTGGTGCCTAGACGTGTGAGCGAATAAGGGGGGGTGTAGGCAGCACTTGTGACGGAATGTGGGAATTGCTGGTTTGGTATATTCGCTACAGGTGCTAGTACCTAGATGCGTAAAATAAATGTGCAAATTATCTACAAGTAGGATGCTTACTCCTGTCTACAAAGGGCAAAGGAGGAAGTCCAGGGAGTTTTGTCCTCTGTAGACAGGAGTAAGCACCCATTTATTCACCATTTCCGCTCACCATGGGTGTTAGGATTTTTCACTCTCCCTTGGTGTATTATGGGGCATGGAGTCCCTTGATGTATTATGGCGCATGGAGTCCGTTATGCAGGTAATTATTCTCCTTTTAGTAAGCTCATGTGTGTGTTTAAAATATTTGCATCCATTTCCTCTGAGTGAGTCACGCACTGGAAAGCCTGCTTAATTTGAATCTAAAACATCGTACCGATGAAAGTCCTGATAAGTTCAGAATTCCGGCCTCAAAGCAGCTGGGAACACTGTTTTGACCCAGCAGACGATGTTGGTTCCTCCCACGGCCGTGGGAGGCAGCCGTGCACCAAAATGAATCACCAAATTGCCCTGAAGCATTGGAGGAGCACTCACGATGTTTTGCCATCCAGCTTGATTATGCAGCCTGCTTTCAAAGTGCACGTTTCTTGTTCTCTTCTGCCTACACGTTTCAGGGCCACACGCCTCTTCTTCTTGGGCAATAAACAACACACTTGAGCCCTGCGTGTCATTTATTTCCGGTATTTATGCTCTAGGGCAATTTGGTGATTCATATATATATATATTTATATGCACTTATTTGTTTGGCTACTCAAAAAACAGGAAACCAGGACAGGACAGATATAGAAGTAAGACTAAAGACTATAGTTCTACTTTTATTCCTAGCATGTCACGGTTTTTGGTTCTTAAAATCTGGTCACCCCACATACAGGATATACAGATAATCAAGCATGACATGCACTTGGGATGTTAACAATAGGACGTGGGAAAAGGCTTAGAAGGGGAACTTTACGAGTGGACCGTAAGGCCTCCGTTTCAGTGACACAAATAAAAAAGTCTGGTCACAACCATGGACCCAAAATATAAGCCATGTTGCCACAAACACTAAACCCACAACATAGATATTAGTCCACAGTCCGACAATGAGGGCACGCTTGATGAACATCTCCACGTCGTGTGACAAGTTTTTTATCCAGTATTAGGGTATTTTTTATTGATTCACGTGCCTGAATCATTCCCTGTCGCCGAGGTGGGAGTCCCATGGTAAAATACAAAAGTAGTGCCATAAGTAATAAATAGGCCAAAGGCTATATCTAAGTAGCCTATCTACGTCCTTATATGAAAAGGACCAAAAGTCAGCTCCAACCAATCAGCTATCAGCACGCTCTGGAACACTCCCAAAAGAAGCAGTTCTCCTCAGATTTTTACCACACGTCCTGTGTAAAGGGACTCTCCCTGAGGTCTGCTCAGTTTCTTCAGCTATTACTTCTTTTTGGATCATCCAAGATTATACTTCATGTTTCATTTCTCTGACCCTGGCGCTAATATGGCAGAGTGGCAGAAAACAAGGTAATAGCTCGCAAAATATGTCTAAACTTTTCCGCAAAAACTCTCACGTTCTGAGAGATGAGGCTGTTATTGGGACTACAGAGACTTAAATCTGTCACTTCTGATGAGGACAACGAGGATTCCTTCACCTCATAGGAGAGGTCAAAGGGAGAGGGCGTGCCAAGAGTCTCCAGAAGGCACGCAAGAAAGCCATAAAAAAGACTTACCTTGAGTCTTGATAAGGCACTTCTCACAGAGAGAGGAAATTGGAAAAAAACTTCCTCAGATGCAGATCCTACAACTCCCTATTCATCCCTGACACTACATCAGGGACGTCCTCATAACCTGACAATAAGGAGTCTATAACAAAACTCCATGCCTACTATCACTGCCTCACCAATATTGACCTCATCTACGATGGCATCGTCTACGATGGCCTCCTACGATGGTAGTCTACGATGGTCATCTACTACAGCCTCATCTACGACGGTCGTCGACGACGGCCTCATCTACGACGGTCGTCGATGGAATAGATGACGTTACAACATATGCCATTACATTGCTTGCCGTTGCAACGTAAACGTTTATTCCGGCTTTCTGTCGGAGGGCACTGGAAGTTGGAATAGATTAATTTTCAATTCCACCTCTAGTGTGTGCAACAGTAGGGAAGGTGTTAGAGTTAACTCCAACACCTTCTACCCACTGCTGCACACCTTTTGCACTGCAATGACATGTGATGCAATAGCATGCGTTGTAATACTTTTGTTGTAAAGGCTGTCTCCCTCGTCAACGACGGCCTCATCTACAACAGTCGTCGTCGGCTTAATCTACGTCGGTCGTAGACAACGGCCTCATCTACGACGGTTGTCGACGACGGCCTCATCTACGACGGTAGTCTACAACAGCCTCGTCTATGACGGTTGTCTATGACAGCCTCATCTATGATGGTCTCACCTACGAAGGGCCTCGTCTATGATGGCCTCATCTACAATGGCATTATCTAGGACAGCCTCTTCTCGATGACAACATCATCTAAAATGGTCATCTACGACGGTCGGCTATGACAGCCTTATCAATGAGGCCTCATCTACATATGGCCTCAACTACGTATGGCCTCATCTACGAATGGTCTCATCTACGAATGGCTTCATCTATGAATGGCCTCATCCACGAATGGCCTCATCTACGGATGGCCTCATCTATGAATGGCCTCACCTATGATTGCCTCATCTATGATTGCCTCATCTACTGATGGCCTCATCTACGAATGGTCTCACCTATGATTGCCTCATCTATGATTGCCTCATCTACGATGGTATTTTCTATGACAGTCATCTACGACAGCCTCATCTATAATGGTTGTTCATGACGGTCATCTATGACGACGGCCTCGTCTGGGCTAACCTCGCCTACATAACCATGTCTACGATGGCCTAGTCTACGATGAGAGTCTATGATGGCCTCATCTGATAGAGACTACTAGCCGCAGATTCCTTAACGTAGAATATCTCCCAGGTGTGAGACTGGACCCAGAAAAGTTTCTTGCCCAGCATCTCTGCACGCTGGGGGGCAGTGCCACATGACCCTGCCCAACGTCCTTCACGGGCGTGACGTCAGCGAGGTCACATAAGCCCCACCCAGGCACACTGACATCAGTTTTCTTCTTTTACGCGTGCAACACGGACCCGAAACGTGTACTCTGGCCTGTTTCAGGCCTCCCTTTTTCGCCATGAGCGTTTTTCTTGAGAACAGTGTGCGAATGCCTTTGGGCTTCAAAACGTGTTGGTCTTGTGCGCACCAGATGTCGGTGACAGATCCTCACTACATCTGCATGTGGTGTTTGGGGGAGTACCACGACTCAACAGACAGTGAGGCAAATGTCAGCAAATGAAACCGAAGTCCCGGAAGGAGCGTCGGATGAAACTCTTTTCGGCACGCATGTCCAAGTCGTCGTCGTCGCTGCGCCCGTCCCCCGCGGACGGTTTCAAGAACCGCTGCCTCCGTCTCCGACATCGTCCTTCTCCCAGGCCGCAAAAGCGTTGCTCACCTGTTGGTA
The DNA here is from genome assembly GCF_964263255.1 of Lissotriton vulgaris. Taxonomy (NCBI): domain Eukaryota; kingdom Metazoa; phylum Chordata; class Amphibia; order Caudata; family Salamandridae; genus Lissotriton; species Lissotriton vulgaris. Next base: position 657,987,710 of record NC_141697.1, read on the forward strand.
AGTGTCGCAGTTAGTCCCTGAGGGCGGGTTCTCCGCGGGTGGTGCAGCCCGTGTGTCGCCACCCTATCCGCCGATTCCCGGAGCAGGGGCGACTAGAGCCCAGATGGAGGCCTATGCGGCAGCCTTGCAGGCCTTGTTGGCTCCTCCTTCTCCTTCTGGGATGTCTGCAGATCCCTTGCTGCTCGCGGGGACTTCTGCTGCGTCGACGGCGGCTCCGGCCCCGGCGCCAGCAGGTTCGGCTCCAGGTACAGAGGATGTAGTGCCGTCGGGCTGTGACTCTTTGGGGTTCCCTCCTTCGGACCACAGCACCTCTGCCTCACCGCAAACCCTCGCGAGGGTCCCTGTGGTGTCGTGGGAGGTTGCCGGGGCATGTTACCGAGTCACCCTAGGTCCTCTGGGCAGGCTGGGGCCTTGTCCGAAGCTGCGGTGACGCCACTCAGGTGTTGGTGGTTGCTGGCCATGGCGGCGCCGCTGGTGCCGGCTAGGGGTCGGGTGTGTTCTCAAGCCCCCCTCGTCCCTTCTTGCAGGCGGCTGCCTCATTTGGGGTTGAGTCTACGCCAGTCTAGGCCAGAATTTATTAAAGCCTGGAAGAGTATAGATCTGCAGCTTCTTAAACCACATCTGCTCTCTACGCAACCAGAAGCTTGAACAGACACAAATCTTGCCTCATCAAACTATTCAATCTGGCTGCACAAGGCTTTTAATTTTCTGGTGCCACCAATTAATATATTTTTTTTAAATCATTGTGCCCCTTCCGCTCCTTGGTTTTCAGAAGCCCTCAGAGCAAGCAACTGTGCAGAAATCTTGAGAAACATTGGCGAAAAAACTATAACAATAATGACAAAACTCAATATAAAGATTCACTCACGAAATACAAATTGCTGATTGTAGAGGAGAAAAGCAAATATTATATTGACAGATAGAATCCACACAAGACTCTAACAAACACCTCTATCAGGTAGTAGCCAAATTATCAGGACTGACATCGAACCCCACCCCAGACCACTCACAGGCCTTATGTGACTCTTTGGCTAGCTATTTCTTTGAAAAGGTTAATGACAGCTACATTAACTTCTCCTCTCAACCCAAGACTGATGATCAGTCCCTAATCCTTGGCATTACTGAACCATCCTCTTCTTTCTTGCAATTTGATAGGATACCATCTGACCAGATCTTAACTGTAATTTCTACTACTAAGTCAGGCTCTGCCACCAACCCCTGTCCACCAGCCATCCTAAAATCCATTGCCAACCTTATTGCACCTAGTCTATCTAACATTTGCAATGAGATGTTTACATCGGGTGTATATCCTCGAATTTGGAAAAAACATTCATTAAACCTCTGTTAAAAAAACATAATCTTGATCCCAACGATACAAAGAATTATAGACCTATAGCCAGTTTGCCTTTCCCAGCAAAAGTCTTCGAAAAAGTGATGAATACTCAAGTATCTACTTATATTGAAGATCACCATCTCTTGAATGACACACAATTCGGTTTCCGTAAGGGCCACGGAACCGAGACGGCGCTTATTAAAGCATAACAAGATATTAGGATGACACTAGATCAGGGTGAGAAAGCTGTCCTCATACTGTTGGATCTACCAGCGGCATTTGACACGGTCGATCATGCCATCTTGATCGACTGTGTCACAAAAATAGGTATCAAACATACAGCCAGAGCCCTGCTGACTTCTTTCCTTACAAATCGTACGCAATCAGTGAATCTTGGCACCTTCAATTCTTCTCAACTGGCCCTCCTGTGTGGTGCTCCACAAGGATCATCATTGAGTCCAACACTATTTAACATCTATGTGTCTGACCTAGCCAAAGTCATCAAAGCACACAGGATGGGCCTCACATCTTACGCTGATGACACTCAACTGGTGCTTGCTGTACACAATGATGGTGATGAAGTAGCAGCTAATTTCCAGAAAGGCATGTTGGCCATCAGTAGTTGGAGGGCCAACAATTACTTTAAACTTAACACTGAAAAAACAGAGTTCATGATATCCGGCAAACTTCTGCCAAACTGGTCCTCCTCCTGGTGGCCATCTTCGTTGGGTTTCCTTTCACTGCCAGTCACCAAGGTCAGAAATGTGGGCGTCATATTTGACGACAGGCTGTCCTTTATTCCTCATGCTAATTCTGTGGTTTCATCATCATTCCATAAACTGCGATTGATAAAAAAGCTCTTACCTTTTTTACCTCTTAGAGCTGGAAAGACACTAGTAAGCACCTTAGTTATGTCTACCATTGACTATTGCAACGGGCTTCTTATTAATGCTCAAAGCAAAGTCCTCCATAAACTTCAAGTGGTTCAAAACTCAGCAGCTAGAATGCTATCAGGTACTCCCAAATACAAGTCCATCTGATACATACTTCAACAGTATCACTGGCTCCCTGTAAAAAATCGCATTAAGTTTAAAGCTCTTTGTATTGCATACAAAGCCTCACGTAATTCGGGACCTTTGTTTCTGAATGAGGCCCTTGATGCTTACATTCCAAATCGGGCCTTACGCTCTTCCACAGCCATTTTGCTAAAGTTCCCTCGGACTAAGACAGCATCATGGGGTGACAAGCGATTCATTGTTGCTACAGCGAAACTTTGGAATTCCCTCCCAATTCATATCAAAGTCAGCCAGTCCTTACTTGCTTTGCAGCGCGTGGAGGTCGTTCCGGCATCCCCTTCGGCGCTGGTCGACGTTGACCAGCCCCCGGTTGCGGACTCTACAGCGCCAGGCCGTCATCAGGTTGTGGATTCGTCTTCAGACACCCCCTCCTCTCTAGCGGTTTGGTAGTTGATGGTTTTATCTTCTCCGGAGGTGGGTCGCCGCGTTGTGGCTTTTTCCATGGCGTCGACTAAGGACGGCTCCTCGCCGTCGCCGCGGCCACCGTCTTCGCCGGAGGCGCCTCAGGTCCCCCGTTCCTCGGTCCCCTTTACCCTTTTCCGAACTTGGCCTTTCCTTCCTCTGGTGGGATTGGGGGACAGCCGCCTTAGCTTGCAGCCGTCGCCCACAGAGGAGCTGCTTTCCCCACCGCGGGTCCCTCCGGAGGCGGGTGCTGCCTTAGCTCGGGCTGTTTCCATGGGTGTGGGAATCTTGCACAAGGCGATCCATTTGAGAAGTTGACCTGGCATATGATGTCCACTATTCGAGTGGGCACCGTGCGCCAGTCCAAACGACCCTTATTGATGGTAGGTTTAAGACTACCTTTATAGAAAGCTATCCTAGTGGTAGCTATGGAGAGCAGCCTTCAGGCTAAGTCTTCAAGGAATGTAAAGCAGCGTGTTTTACCAGTCTATAATCTCTTGAATAATTAAATGAAAGTGCACCACATAAGGTATATATATCAATCAGAACTGGTGGAAGTTTCTCATGGGGTACCGCAGGGGTCGTCAATTAGCTGTATTCTGTTCAATACGTATATGCAACCCCTGCAGGGTATCATTAAGGCGCATAATATCACCGTGATTAATTATGCTGATGACACACAGCTCCTGATATCCTTGGATGGGGACCAGGCGGAATCATTGGATTGCTTTCATGCTTGTATGCATGAAATGACAAAGTGGCTGAAGGCAAACTCTCTCCAGTTTACAGTGGGAAAACGGAGGTTCTACAGTGTAGGACGGGGGGATTGCCCGAAGCTTGCCAACAGATTTCTGGCCCCTAACATCAGATGATTTACAAAAAGGGGGTGGTGATGAACAGAGTGTCTGAGTTAAACAGACCACTCTTACCCAGTCCAAAGATCAGGGCTTGATCCATCACCGTTATTTATCTCACTGCCCCATCCCAGCTCAGAACCTGGCTATATGCAAATCAGTCTGTCCCTGGCCCAGTGCATCATGGGAACAGGGCAGACTAAACTACCAAGCCAATTCTTCACCAGAAAGGAGACAAGCTACCGGGGACCGGTTTCTGGCATTTCAGCCTTCTTCGGCCCGGCTTGCTTGAATCCTGATGGAGCAGTGAGAAAGGGACTCATGTCTGAGTATACCCTGCCACACCTATAGTGGCCAAAAACGATTTACAAAAAGGGGGTGGTGATGAACAGAGTGTCTGAGTTAAACAGACCACTCTTACCCAGTCCAAAGATCAGGGCTTGATCCATCACCGTTATTTATCTCACTGCCCCATCCCAGCTCAGAACCTGGCTATATGCAAATCAGTCTGTCCCTGGCCCAGTGCATCATGGGAACAGGGCAGACTAAACTACCAAGCCAATTCTTCACCAGAAAGGAGACAAGCTACCGGGGACCGGTTTCTGGCATTTCAGCCTTCTTCGGCCCGGCTTGCTTGAATCCTGATGGAGCAGTGAGAAAGGGACTCATGTCTGAGTATACCCTGCCACACCTATAGTGGCCAAAAACGATTTACAAAAAGGGGGTGGTGATGAACAGAGTGTCTGAGTTAAACAGACCACTCTTACCCAGTCCAAAGATCAGGGCTTGATCCATCACCGTTATTTATCTCACTGCCCCATCCCAGCTCAGAACCTGGCTATATGCAAATCAGTCTGTCCCTGGCCCAGTGCATCATGGGAACAGGGCAGACTAAACTACCAAGCCAATTCTTCACCAGAAAGGAGACAAGCTACCGGGGACCGGTTTCTGGCATTTCAGCCTTCTTCGGCCCGGCTTGCTTGAATCCTGATGGAGCAGTGAGAAAGGGACTCATGTCTGAGTATACCCTGCCACACCTATAGTGGCCAAAAACGATTTACAAAAAGGGGGTGGTGATGAACAGAGTGTCTGAGTTAAACAGACCACTCTTACCCAGTCCAAAGATCAGGGCTTGATCCATCACCGTTATTTATCTCACTGCCCCATCCCAGCTCAGAACCTGGCTATATGCAAATCAGTCTGTCCCTGGCCCAGTGCATCATGGGAACAGGGCAGACTAAACTACCAAGCCAATTCTTCACCAGAAAGGAGACAAGCTACCGGGGACCGGTTTCTGGCATTTCAGCCTTCTTCGGCCCGGCTTGCTTGAATCCTGATGGAGCAGTGAGAAAGGGACTCATGTCTGAGTATACCCTGCCACACCTATAGTGGCCAAAAACGATTTACAAAAAGGGGGTGGTGATGAACAGAGTGTCTGAGTTAAACAGACCACTCTTACCCAGTCCAAAGATCAGGGCTTGATCCATCACCGTTATTTATCTCACTGCCCCATCCCAGCTCAGAACCTGGCTATATGCAAATCAGTCTGTCCCTGGCCCAGTGCATCATGGGAACAGGGCAGACTAAACTACCAAGCCAATTCTTCACCAGAAAGGAGACAAGCTACCGGGGACCGGTTTCTGGCATTTCAGCCTTCTTCGGCCCGGCTTGCTTGAATCCTGATGGAGCAGTGAGAAAGGGACTCATGTCTGAGTATACCCTGCCACACCTATAGTGGCCAAAAACGATTTACAAAAAGGGGGTGGTGATGAACAGAGTGTCTGAGTTAAACAGACCACTCTTACCCAGTCCAAAGATCAGGGCTTGATCCATCACCGTTATTTATCTCACTGCCCCATCCCAGCTCAGAACCTGGCTATATGCAAATCAGTCTGTCCCTGGCCCAGTGCATCATGGGAACAGGGCAGACTAAACTACCAAGCCAATTCTTCACCAGAAAGGAGACAAGCTACCGGGGACCGGTTTCTGGCATTTCAGCCTTCTTCGGCCCGGCTTGCTTGAATCCTGATGGAGCAGTGAGAAAGGGACTCATGTCTGAGTATACCCTGCCACACCTATAGTGGCCAAAAACGATTTACAAAAAGGGGGTGGTGATGAACAGAGTGTCTGAGTTAAACAGACCACTCTTACCCAGTCCAAAGATCAGGGCTTGATCCATCACCGTTATTTATCTCACTGCCCCATCCCAGCTCAGAACCTGGCTATATGCAAATCAGTCTGTCCCTGGCCCAGTGCATCATGGGAACAGGGCAGACTAAACTACCAAGCCAATTCTTCACCAGAAAGGAGACAAGCTACCGGGGACCGGTTTCTGGCATTTCAGCCTTCTTCGGCCCGGCTTGCTTGAATCCTGATGGAGCAGTGAGAAAGGGACTCATGTCTGAGTATACCCTGCCACACCTATAGTGGCCAAAAACGATTTACAAAAAGGGGGTGGTGATGAACAGAGTGTCTGAGTTAAACAGACCACTCTTACCCAGTCCAAAGATCAGGGCTTGATCCATCACCGTTATTTATCTCACTGCCCCATCCCAGCTCAGAACCTGGCTATATGCAAATCAGTCTGTCCCTGGCCCAGTGCATCATGGGAACAGGGCAGACTAAACTACCAAGCCAATTCTTCACCAGAAAGGAGACAAGCTACCGGGGACCGGTTTCTGGCATTTCAGCCTTCTTCGGCCCGGCTTGCTTGAATCCTGATGGAGCAGTGAGAAAGGGACTCATGTCTGAGTATACCCTGCCACACCTATAGTGGCCAAAAACGATTTACAAAAAGGGGGTGGTGATGAACAGAGTGTCTGAGTTAAACAGACCACTCTTACCCAGTCCAAAGATCAGGGCTTGATCCATCACCGTTATTTATCTCACTGCCCTATCCCAGCTCAGAACCTGGCTATATGCAAATCAGTCTGTCCCTGGCCCAGTGCATCATGGGAACAGGGCAGACTAAACTACCAAGCCAATTCTTCACCAGAAAGGAGACAAGCTACCGGGGACCGGTTTCTGGCATTTCAGCCTTCTTCGGCCCGGCTTGCTTGAATCCTGATGGAGCAGTGAGAAAGGGACTCATGTCTGAGTATACCCTGCCACACCTATAGTGGCCAAAAACGATTTACAAAAAGGGGGTGGTGATGAACAGAGTGTCTGAGTTAAACAGACCACTCTTACCCAGTCCAAAGATCAGGGCTTGATCCATCACCGTTATTTATCTCACTGCCCCATCCCAGCTCAGAACCTGGCTATATGCAAATCAGTCTGTCCCTGGCCCAGCGCATCATGGGAACAGGGCAGACTAAACTACCAAGCCAATTCTTCACCAGAAAGGAGACAAGCTACCGGGGACCGGTTTCTGGCATTTCAGCCTTCTTCGGCCCGGCTTGCTTGAATCCTGATGGAGCAGTGAGAAAGGGACTCATGTCTGAGTATACCCTGCCACACCTATAGTGGCCAAAAACGATTTACAAAAAGGGGGTGGTGATGAACAGAGTGTCTGAGTTAAACAGACCACTCTTACCCAGTCCAAAGATCAGGGCTTGATCCATCACCGTTATTTATCTCACTGCCCCATCCCAGCTCAGAACCTGGCTATATGCAAATCAGTCTGTCCCTGGCCCAGTGCATCATGGGAACAGGGCAGACTAAATTACCAAGCCAATTCTTCACCAGAAAGGAGACAAGCTACCGGGGACCGGTTTCTGGCATTTCAGCCTTCTTCGGCCCGGCTTGCTTGAATCCTGATGGAGCAGTGAGAAAGGGACTCATGTCTGAGTATACCCTGCCACACCTATAGTGGCCAAAAACGATTTACAAAAAGGGGGTGGTGATGAACAGAGTGTCTGAGTTAAACAGACCACTCTTACCCAGTCCAAAGATCAGGGCTTGATCCATCACCGTTATTTATCTCACTGCCCCATCCCAGCTCAGAACCTGGCTATATGCAAATCAGTCTGTCCCTGGCCCAGTGCATCATGGGAACAGGGCAGACTAAACTACCAAGCCAATTCTTCACCAGAAAGGAGACAAGCTACCGGGGACCGGTTTCTGGCATTTCAGCCTTCTTCGGCCCGGCTTGCTTGAATCCTGATGGAGCAGTGAGAAAGGGACTCATGTCTGAGTATACCCTGCCACACCTATAGTGGCCAAAAACGATTTACAAAAAGGGGGTGGTGATGAACAGAGGTGCTTGTTTCCTTCCCAGTGTAAGAATTGGCTTTTGTAGTTTGGTTTGCCCTGTTCCCATCATGCACTGGGACAGGAACAGACTAATTTGCATACAGCCAGGTTCTGAAACTGGGATGGTGCAGTGAGCTAAAAAACGGTGTTGGATCTAGCCCTGATCTCTTGACTGGGTGAGAGTATTCTGTTTAATTCAGAGACTCTGTCCCTCACCACCCCTTGTTGTAAATATTTTTGTCCACCCTAAGCGTGGAAGGGTATACTCAGATGTGAGTCCCTTGCTCATTGCACCATCAGGATTCAAGCAAGCCGGGCCGAAGACGGCTGAAATGCCAGAAACCGGTCCCCGGTAGCTTGTTTCCTTCCCAGTGTAAGAATTGGCTTTTGTAGTTTGGTTTGCCCTGTTCCCATCATGCACTGGGACAGGAACAGACTAATTTGCATACAGCCAGGTTCTGAAACTGGGATGGTGCAGTGAGCTAAAAAACGGTGTTGGATCTAGCCCTGATCTCTTGACTGGGTGAGAGTATTCTGTTTAATTCAGAGACTCTGTCCCTCACCACCCCTTGTTGTAAATATTTTTGTCCACCCTAAGCGTGGAAGGGTATACTCAGATGTGAGTCCCTTGCTCATTGCACCATCAGGATTCAAGCAAGCCGGGCCGAAGACGGCTGAAATGCCAGAAACCGGTCCCCGGTAGCTTGTTTCCTTCCCAGTGTAAGAATTGGCTTTTGTAGTTTGGTTTGCCCTGTTCCCATCATGCACTGGGACAGGAACAGACTAATTTGCATACAGCCAGGTTCTGATACTGGGATGGTGCAGTGAGCTAAAAAACGGTGTTGGATCTAGCCCTGATCTCTTGACTGGGTGAGAGTATTCTGTTTAATTCAGAGACTCTGTCCCTCACCACCCCTTGTTGTAAATATTTTTGTCCACCCTAAGCGTGGAAGGGTATACTCAGATGTGAGTCCCTTGCTCATTGCACCATCAGGATTCAAGCAAGCCGGGCCGAAGACGGCTGAAATGCCAGAAACCGGTCCCCGGTAGCTTGTTTCCTTCCCAGTGTAAGAATTGGCTTTTGTAGTTTGGTTTGCCCTGTTCCCATCATGCACTGGGACAGGAACAGACTAATTTGCATACAGCCAGGTTCTGAAACTGGGATGGTGCAGTGAGCTAAAAAACGGTGTTGGATCTAGCCCTGATCTCTTGACTGGGTGAGAGTATTCTGTTTAATTCAGAGACTCTGTCCCTCACCACCCCTTGTTGTAAATATTTTTGTCCACCCTAAGCGTGGAAGGGTATACTCAGATGTGAGTCCCTTGCTCATTGCACCATCAGGATTCAAGCAAGCCGGGCCGAAGACGGCTGAAATGCCAGAAACCGGTCCCCGGTAGCTTGTTTCCTTCCCAGTGTAAGAATTGGCTTTTGTAGTTTGGTTTGCCCTGTTCCCATCATGCACTGGGACAGGAACAGACTAATTTGCATACAGCCAGGTTCTGAAACTGGGATGGTGCAGTGAGCTAAAAAACGGTGTTGGATCTAGCCCTGATCTCTTGACTGGGTGAGAGTATTCTGTTTAATTCAGAGACTCTGTCCCTCACCACCCCTTGTTGTAAATATTTTTGTCCACCCTAAGCGTGGAAGGGTATACTCAGATGTGAGTCCCTTGCTCATTGCACCATCAGGATTCAAGCAAGCCGGGCCGAAGACGGCTGAAATGCCAGAAACCGGTCCCCGGTAGCTTGTTTCCTTCCCAGTGTAAGAATTGGCTTTTGTAGTTTGGTTTGCCCTGTTCCCATCATGCACTGGGACAGGAACAGACTAATTTGCATACAGCCAGGTTCTGAAACTGGGATGGTGCAGTGAGCTAAAAAACGGTGTTGGATCTAGCCCTGATCTCTTGACTGGGTGAGAGTATTCTGTTTAATTCAGAGACTCTGTCCCTCACCACCCCTTGTTGTAAATATTTTTGTCCACCCTAAGCGTGGAAGGGTATACTCAGATGTGAGTCCCTTGCTCATTGCACCATCAGGATTCAAGCAAGCCGGGCCGAAGACGGCTGAAATGCCAGAAACCGGTCCCCGGTAGCTTGTTTCCTTCCCAGTGTAAGAATTGACTTTTGTAGTTTGGTTTGCCCTGTTCCCATCATGCACTGGGACAGGAACAGACTAATTTGCATACAGCCAGGTTCTGAAACTGGGATGGTGCAGTGAGCTAAAAAACGGTGTTGGATCTAGCCCTGATCTCTTGACTGGGTGAGAGTATTCTGTTTAATTCAGAGACTCTGTCCCTCACCACCCCTTGTTGTAAACATCAGATGGCACACTGACCCCATTAAACTCGGTACGCAACCTGGGGGTCAGTTTTAATGAGAATCTTAACCTGGAGACCCACGTTAATAAACTAGTGGGAACCTGCTTCTCCTTAATTCGAGGTCTTCGGAAGGTGCTGCCGCTTCTACCTACTCAGGTCAGAGCAACGGTAGTTAGGAGTACCATCCTTAGCCACCTGGACTATTGTAATGCTTTGCTTTTGGAATCCCCGGGATACGTGATTACCAGATTACAAAGTATCCAGGCAGCAGCTTCAAAATTAGCACTCTCCCGACCTCGCTGTTCCTCTACAACACAAGCACTGGCAGATCTAAATTGCTCCCAGTAGGTCAACGGATAAGGTTTAAATATTTGTGCATTGTGTGCAGAGCACTCCATGATCAAGGACCTAAGCCACTTCAGGATAGGTTTCAGGGGTACAAGCCTACCCGGAATCTTCGCTCTTCCACTGCCAATTGCGCAAGAGTGCCCAAAATAAGGAGGGTGACCCTGGGAGGAAGAGCCTTCAGCGTGGCAGCGGCTCGCCTTTGGAATGATCTCCCTTTAGAAATCAGGAGAACACAAGGCCTGCTGCTGTTCCATAAGAAAATAAAGACCTGGCTCTTTCCCAGGATATAATATGCCTCCACTTGAGGGTAGAAGTAGATTTTCTGGATGATTTGCCGCTTTTCATCAAGTAGCCGACAGCTCCTGTGCTGGATAGTTCTCAGGATGCCCTCAGGGTTATAGTGCGCTCTATACGTGTTGTATAATAATAATATATATGTATTTATTCTAAACACAACCCCTGTAGCCTCTTTATGAGGCTAGAGGCCAAAGTACAATATAAAGACTTATTTAGCACACAGTAAATTGGCACAGTATACGTTTTGCCCTAGGGGCCTCACAAACCATAGACTAAGAAAGTGGTATAAGAACCATGTGAGGGATAGAAGTGAGGCCTAGGGCCTGTAGAACCACTGGGGCAACCAGGAACCACCCAAGGTAGGGACGCAGGAGACTCACGGGGGTCGCGTGCAATGTCTAAACACAGCCGTGAATCACCATTGACTTCTATGGAGGAAATACAAGTTACAATTTTAAAGATTAAGGACACTTGGGAGTGAACTACGATGGAACCCCTTTAGACTTAGACACTTCGAGAGTCAAGACCCACGGGAGCACCGGAGTACTCGTGTTACCTCACCCAGGGAAGCCGGGTGCATAAGTGTCTTTTGGTGTTGGGTTTCGTCATCGATTCCAACGGATAGCTGCGAAGAAGTGGTGCAGGCGACCAGAGGAAAAGTGTCCGGATGGATCCAAGGGTGGATCTGAGATATGAAGAACCTGAAAGCAGAGGGAACAGAGTCTGTGTCACTAGTCGGTGACCATGATGGGGACAGGAAGATGCCAGCCGATGTTGGGTACTTTCAAGTGGAGTAGGTGAAGCTTGACTCTTCAACCACGAGGACCAGGAGGCATCAACGACAACCAGGAGCTGGATTCCAGCTGTCACATGAAAGATGTCGAGTGCTGCAGCGTCGGTATCCGAATTGGACCCAACAAGCCTTGGCAACAGTAACCCATGCAAGGTGACACGATTGACGTTGGTGCAGACCAGCAAGGTCTGAGGGACTCACCCTTTAGAGGGGAGTCAGAGTACGTCTGGAGCAACCAGGAAAACTCAAGAAATGATTGTCCTTCGTGGCGACCCACTAGCCAACGAACTAGAGATCATGAAGGAGCCTCGAGCTGTGGTGAAGAAAACGGACTCACAGAACACTTGTGGAGTGTAGGCCTTTCAGCTTCAGTGCAAAAGGTGCTCGGGCAAGGGCAACTAATAGCCCAATGCACAACTTCGGGAAACCTCGGGAAGTAGGTGCACTTGCAAACTTGCAGGATGTCCAGGAGTTCCGTTCCCACGTCTCTCGTGATAGCTACAGGTCTCAGCTTCACTGGGGGCTCGTGTCAGCCTCGGAGATGTCTGAAAGTCCATGTCCTGTGTCGCAGATTCTTCTGGATCCGGTGGGAGCGTCGAAAATGCAGACCGGTAAGGTGCTTTTTAGGTGCCTGTTTGAACAGGAAGGTCACTCCTTGACCTCAAGCAAGATAGCATCCATCTCCCAGTTGATATGGAATATCGAAGGTCCAAGATTTCGTCTTCAGAGTTTTGTCCAGGGTAATCTAAAGTCCTAGGGACTGGGTTCCTATACTTATACTAAGTTTAGGGGTTGGACTAACTCTAGGTTCCTACCTATGGGAGGACCTGGGGAGGGGGTGGTTACACCCCTTCCCTTTTGTCCAGTTTCATGCCAAAGCTGGGGCTAAGTGCCCCAGCAACCGGTATGAACTGGGAAATGCATGGAGCACCTTGTGTGCCCCAAGGAGTATCTGAAAAGCATTCACTGAATGCAACCCACCCTGCCCCAATATACTAAAGCCTGTCTGTTTTGATAAAGCCAAGCCAAAGTTAGCATTTACAGCAAGGTTATAATGCACTTAAGAGTACATGGTATGGCTATATCATAGAACAGCTACAAGGAAGGGTTTCCGAAACTGCAGAGGAGCTCAGCTCATGCTAGGTCACCCTCTCACACACCACCAATCACTCTGCCTTCAGGATTGTCAAGGCCTGCCATAGGAGTGACTTATAGGTTAATATGTGTCTATATATATATATAGGTAGATATAGGTATTCTATATCTAAGTAAGGGGTGCTTACACCACCTTACCCAGGTTGCAAGTGCAGACCTGTGGTGCCATTTTGGAAGGCTTCCCAGGGGTGGCATAATACATGCTTCAGCCCCTGGTAGGCCGCTGGGGTACCTATGCCCTTGGTACCTGAGGTAACCATATACTAGGTGCTCACAAGGTAACTCAGTAAACAATATGAGAGAGATCAGCTAGGATGTGGTCCTGATTAGCAGGGCCACAGCCAGACTAAAGTCGAAAAAACAGTGAAATGCAGCAATAAGTGGGGGTAACCATAGGAAGCAGACCCTACTCTCCTACAATCCAGCTGTCCATTTCCCCACGGATCATCTTCAGGAGGTCCTCCATCAGGGTTTTGGTGGTCGGGAGGTGCTTCTTCTCTTTGAGGCTTCGCTCCACACTTTGCTTTTGGAGGCTTGGGGGCGGCCCGCCACGGGAGACCAGGTGCCCCAACAACTTCTGCACCGCCACCGCCACCGCCCTGCGCCACATGACTCTCTCTGTCTTTCCCTTCACCCTTCGACCAGAGGCCCTCTTTTACAGACTGTCTTTCCCTCTCTACCATCGGTGTTGTCTCCCCCGTCACGGGCGGGCCGCTGGTTAGACTCCTGGGGGCGCAATATCTTCGCCTCCTCCAGCGCCCCCTTTCGGGCCCTTAACACTCTGTGTGTCTTGGCTAGGATCACTTCTTGCTTGTGGGACTCGGCTGAGTCTCTTCTGTCTGCTGTTTCTCAAGAGGGTGCCTGTGTTGATCTGCGGCACCATGTGTTGGATGGCCGGGAGCTGACGTCATTCATTCTTTGCTCCGCTCTGGACCTTTCGGAGGTGCTTGGTCGTACCAGGGCTTCTTCTGTGGCCCTTCGCCGACATGCCTGGCTTACGGGATAGTGTGTTCCCGAAGAACGTTAGGGAACGGCTGGTGAACCTTCCTTTTGATCGCACTCTTTTGTTCCACGCCCCTGCGCACTCTGCCATTCAGAGGTTTCTGGCGGGGCTTTGTCCTCCTCCTCCTTCTCCCCTCAGTGACCAGTGAGTCATTCTGTTTTTTTGGGAGGTATTCTTCCATTGTGGTCTGGGGTTTTGTTGCGAGTAGCCCCGGTGGTGTGTGTTCTGTGTGATTGTTGTGTCTTCCGGTCCTTTTGTTAGGACTTCGGTGCTGTTGGCTGCTGGTCCAGCCCCTTTCTGATTGTGGTTTTGGCTGTTGGTAAGCCGTGTTGGCCCTGAGATTAAGCCTACTGTGTATTCTTTTTGGCTGCTTGGCAAGCCGTCTGCGGTTCCTCCGCAGGACTTTTTTGTTTGTCCTCTGCTGCAGATACTTTTTCCTAAGAGGATTCCCATGTCTTGGGACATCACATGCCCTATGTGGGGTATTGGTATTGGTAGCTATTACATAGCTCTGTCATGTGCTGGGAGGTGTGATCATCCTTCAGGCCTCTGCTCTCGGTGGCCTCAGAGTATGCCGCAGGTGCGATCCTCTTACTAATGGTTTTGGAGTGGCTTGCGCTGCGCCACGGCCTGTGTCGCTAGCCCGGGCTGGCCTGCTGTCTGCGTTTTAGCGTTGTAACTCTGCCTGGTTCCATTTCTTTCGTGGGCCTGTGTGTGACGGGCCCTTCTTGGTCCTCCTGGCCTCTAGTTTGGCAGGCGTCTGGGTTGTCCCGGGTGCACCGTTCCGTGGTGCTGGCTGCTGGCTGTGCATGCCAGTGCAGACCTGTTGTTCTTCTGCACTATTGTGCCCTTGGTCCCTTCTTTTCCCGTCTGCCTTTTTTTGCTGAGGCGCCGTTCGGTCTTGTCTGTTGCATTCCGGCGGTGACTGGCTTGGATGCCCTCTTCACTGGGTGTGTTCCCGGTGGGGGGGGGGGGTGCTTGCCTTGGTCCTACTTCTTCTCCTTGGAGTCTCTGGGTAGCTCTTCTTTCTTGGTGCTCCTCTGCGTTGCCTATGCCTCTAGGACTTCTGGTGGAGATCGTGGGTTCTTTGGCGGGGCTCGGGGTGCTCTGGCCTCCCTTCGCCTTGTCCTTGTTTCCTCCTGCTGGCAGAGAGCGGGCCGCCTCTTTGCTTGTCTTCCCGCATCCCCTCTGGGACTGGTGGTCTTCTGGATGAGGGGGTTCTTTTTTTGCCTGGGGACTGGGCTCTGTTCCCTGTCTGGTTGACTCATCCCCTCGGGCCCTGTGTTGAGTCTAGGCTGGTAGGTCCCTTCGGAGACCCTCCTTCCGTTTGGGTATGGCTAGGGTATCTATTCTACATTATGAAATCTGCGGCTAGTAGTCTATATCAGATGTACAAGTTACTTACCTTCTGTAACGATGTATATAGTAGAGAAGATTCTAGCTGCAGATTCCTTCATGACCCACCCTTCCTCCCCGTTTCTGTGAGGACCCTCTGCTTGGGTTTCTGCAGTTGCCTCCTTCTGGGTACCTTGTCTTTTATGGGTATTCACTTCATTTTCTTCCGATCAGGCTCCCTCCAGCTGGTTTCTGCTCAGCGTGGGGGTCTACCTCGCTCTTTCCCTCTGTTGTTGGAATTTCTGATCCCCACATGGTCTTCGTCGTGGGGGGTTCTTTTACCTGTCCTTGGACTCCTGTTCCCTTCAGATGGCACTGTGGTGCGCGGATAGGTGCCCTGTCCTTGCCTCCTCCTCATTTCAGGAGGTATGCCCTTCTTTGGCAGGGTGATCTGAGGTTGGGTTACTTTTGCTCCTCTGTCCCAGGGTGGTGACACATCCCCTTGTGGTTGTAGTTGCAGACTTCTTCCTCTTATTCTCTCTTTTTCTCTCTCCTTTTCTGTTGAGGCGATTTCACATGCTTATGCCTTCAGAATGGCTCTAGACTTGGCTAGCAGGGTGGTTCCACTGAGTGGTGCTTTGCGTTTTCTTGCTATGGCCTTGCTGCTCTAGCCTTCTGGTGCCTTAATGCCACCCGATGTTTTCGCCTTGGCATGCACAAGTTGTTCCTTAGTGTGGTTCTCTGCTCCTTTTCTGCTCTGACCCGCTGTTTTCGCCTTCTGGTGCCTTGGGGCCGTCGAGTGGTGTGCCTCGCCTTTTTATTTCTCTCTATTTGTTCTCTGGTTTTCGCACACTGTTCCCATGCTCTGCTCAGTTTTGTTGTGATGGCTCCGCGTTGTGGCGCGGAAAAGTTCTCTGAAGCAAACTGACGTCAGCGTGCCGGGGTGGGGCTTATGTGACCTTGCTGATGTCATGCCCGCGGAGGACGTCGGGTGGAGTCGCGTGCCACCGCCCCCTGGCGCGCAAAGATGCTGGGAAAGAAAGTTTTCTGGGTCCAGTCGCAGGCCTGGGGATATTCTATGTTAAGAAATCTGCGGCTAGAATCGTCTCTACCAGATACATCATTACCAAAGGTAAGTAACTTGTACATCTATGACTGCATCCTGTGCAACAGCCTTGTCGATGACAAAAATTGTCAACATCCGCCTAGTCGTCTACGTCTACCTAGGCAACTATGATCTCAATGACAATACACCATAGTAATCAACAAGTACAAAAGGTAGATAGTCCAGAATAGCTTAATGACACAAATTAAGGGGACTAATATGAGAAAGTCTATAACAGTACTAAATATATGTAGAGGCAATATGTGGAGCAAATTCACCACTTCGCTCCGCCTCCAACTTTACAGCATAGGTCAGATCTATGTCGCTCTAGTACTAAACCTATAGGGCGTGTTACAGGACTACTACTAACACTTTCCCGAGACAGCAAAGTCACATTGTGCCCGATATGTCTGAATACTCTGATGCTCCTGCCACAGAAGAGAGATCCTAGGGTAAAAAGTATATATATAATAATTTACTTTTCTTTCTGGGAACAACCAATTCATAGCTTGTGATGAGAGGGAGAAGACCTACAACTGCTGGATTCACCACCAGAATATTTTTGATGGTTTCCAGACCCTTAAGGAACGTGCAGCCAAACGCTTCTAACTTCCAAAAGCAAATAAGAAATGGTCTGTTCTCCTTCTGCTTTTAAAAAGAAAAGCTGTGAGACCTATTCCAATTGTTGATTTATCCAGGAGGAATTGCAATCATAAAATACCCTGTTACTTGTAAGCCAGCCTTATCAGCAAGGAGACGTTCTCAACTATGCCTGGTGCTACTGTGTGGGCTGCCCAATCACTCGCAATAAGGGGCTGGTATAATCACGAGATGTAGCTCAACATTGTCACATACATAGAATTTCAGACAGATAGGGCAAAAATTACAAAAATAAATAAATATGAAAATACATATTTATATATATATATATATATATATATATATATATATATATATATATTCAAATCAATTGCAGGTAGCCCAAGTGAAGCACAACCACTCGAAGTTCGAATAAGCACATTTATTTGCATCCATTTCACAGCTCCTTCAGGCAGCTAGCAGAGCCGTCTTCTGACATGAAAGCCTGACGCGTTTCAGGAGTTAATCCTTTCTTCAGAGGCAAATGTTCATGAAGGTTTGAAAGGCAGTTTTGGGTCACGTCTGATATCACTCTCACCTGCCACAGTGGGCGTGGCTATTTCGCACTGCATCCTGTGCTTTGTAGTCCGTTGACCCTCTTACCACAGTGGGGCTGCTCTTCAACCTTACACTTTGAACCAATGTTTGTTATCCAAGTGGAGTGAAGTAAAGCGCTGGAAGCCATCTGTAAGCACTTTGCAGCAGCGAAATTGAGCTCAAGGTAGCACCACCTGCGTTGGCGCTGTCCTTGCCTTCTTTCCAATGTGTGCAACCCCTTGTAAATAGGCTGCACTGGACCCTCGTCAAAGGAGGGCTTCGCTTCTCGGCTGGGCACAGCCGAAATATTCAAATCAATTGCAGGTAGCCCAAGTGAAGCAAAACCACTCGAAGAGTGGCTTCCAGCGCTTTACTTCACTCCACTTGGATAACAAACATTGGTCCAAAGGTTCAGGTACTACCTTGATCAACTTAGACCAATCTTTTTGGTTTGCCTTTTTCATGGCCAGGTCCAATTTATGCGAATCATAGCCCCGTTCTAATAGTCTATTCTTAGTAGCTGTTTGTGCCGCTGTTAAGGCAGCCACAGTGCTACACGCCCTACGATTTCTCAAAAATTCTCCATAGGGCAAACTGGCTATAGTGTGGTGAGGGTGGAAACTAGAGGCGTGAAAAAGTGTGTTACCAGCAGTAGGCTTCCTATACAAACTGGTTTGAATACTGTTGTCACAAATTTCTACCTTGATGTCTAAAAAGATGGTTGACACAGAATCAATTTGGGATGTGAACTTGAGATTAAGGTCATTTGAGTTGATAACATCCACAAAAGCCTTTGCCTCAGCCTCATTTCCTCCAAATTATAAAAACATCATCTATATACCTCCACATATGTATGACGTGCTGTTCAAAAAGTGCCTTGTGCTGTCTTTTGAGGACATGCTCCTCCCACCAGCCAACATGTAAACATGCATAACTGAGGGAGAAGC
This sequence comes from Lissotriton vulgaris, assembly GCF_964263255.1. Classification (NCBI taxonomy): domain Eukaryota; kingdom Metazoa; phylum Chordata; class Amphibia; order Caudata; family Salamandridae; genus Lissotriton; species Lissotriton vulgaris. The sequence continues at coordinate 658,006,044 of NC_141697.1, forward strand.
ATGGCCCCATCGCCACGCCCTGTTTCTGTTTGTACACCTTGCCATCAAACATGAACATATTGTTAAAAAGACACCACTGTATCATTCCTAGCAGCATTTTGTTATGTTGATACAAGTCTATGTCCCTATGCTTGAGATAAAAATCTACAGCATGGAGCCCATCATTATGCCTGATGCAGGTGTATAATGATGACTATGTCCAAAGTTAAAAATAAATAATCATTGGCCCACTGTACATTGTGTAATTTGAATAAAAAGTCCCTGGAATCCTGTAAAAAAGTAGGCAAAGCTGTTACATGTTCTTGGAGAAAAAAGTCCACATATCTGGATGTGCATTCAAATGTGCTATTAATTGCCAAGATGATGGGTCTTCCTTGCAAAGGGTCTAGACCTTTATGCACCTTGGGGATTAAGTAAAATGTCGGGAGGGTAGGGTATTCTTTGTGTAGGAACTTAAATTCATCTTTACTAATAAGACCTCAGGATTCCTATGTTGCCTTGTTGCTGACCAGACGCTGGGTTTGCTGTGCTCCCGTGAGCGTGAACTTTCCTTTGCCTCTCAACCACTGCTCGCGGTACCCGCTGCGCGGGTCCCGCTTCGTCTGAGGCCACCTCTCATCAGCGCTACTGCCCAAATTGTGTCTCTGGGTACTGGGACCTGCAGGGCTGCGAGCGTGTTGTGGGCGCAGGACTCCAAGTCCCAGGAGCGCCCACAACTCCCAATCGTCAACAGCTGGGACGCTCTCCCTGCAGGCTCCTCCCCTTCCTCTTCAGCCAGTACATCTTCAACTTGAGTGTCCCGCTGCGCGGGAGCGCGCGTGAGGGCGCCGGGAGAAGCCCGGGACAAGGGCGGGACCGTCTGTGGCCGTCAGGGGCCGAAGGAGGCCGGGCTGGGCCAGTTCTCTGATATTCCCCCTAACGGATCGTACTGCAGTAAGTGATATCCAAGTGCTTCACTTTGTTGGCGACCACTAGAACAATGTCTGCCTCCACAAGTAGTACTATTCCGACAACTCCAACTGTTGAGACTGGATCACCGGCAATTGGTCCGCTGGATAAATTCTTCTTTAACCGCCCATCCCAAATCATTGACAAAGAGATAACACTTGCAGAGAGGCGCGCTGAGCGCAGATTGTCTATTGAACTACTTAAAAACTCTACGGACAAGCACCCTGCCCAAATCTATCCTGCATTGGTAACACCGTTATCCTCAATAAATCTCCCTGTTGTAACTGAGCAATATGATGTACCTTCAAATGTAACAAGTAAGGACAATGTAACTGAACTGATTTCATCTTGTGTGAGTCACATTGATCCTATGATTCTTCCTGAACCAGGTGCCCAGGTTATCTTGGCCCAACCCAAGCACGGATCAAAAAGGAAAAGGACTACTATACCAAGAAAATGTCAATTTGTTAAACCCCCACAAAAACATAGAAAGGTACATAAAAGTATGTGTACTAGAAAGGTTGCCACTGAAGCAAGTTGTAGTATAGGAAGCGTACAGGATGGGGATGTTGTTTTATTAAACAGCCCAGATCCCGGAAGCAATAATTCCCCAGAGACAGGTCTCCCAATTGATGACAAGCTTTCACCCCTCGAAAACTTGATCCCCGAGTTAGAAAAGCTGCTTAGATTACTTCTTTCCCCGATTGAGGACCGAATTGGTAAGCTCTCTGACCGATTAGACCATTTTGAACAGGTAACGCTAGACAATTTTTATTCTACAAAAGCGTTGATTAAAACTCATGCAAGGGCAGATGTAAGCAGCAAGTCCCAGAGCAATACCCATTGTGCTACTCAGGAAAAGGGAAGAAGGCAACAAACCAACCCTTCACTCCCGCCTAAGCCAGGTAGTGCGGTTGCAAAAAGACCTTCCAAGCCTGTTGAATTAGTTCTACCAGGTCCTGCTGTAAATCCCACTAATACTGTAATTCCAGCTCAGACTGAGGCGCAGCAAACGCCTACAATACCAAATCCTCTCTCTACTGCTGGGCTAGGGGGTAACGTGTGTCCTACAGTAGGCAATGCTACAGTACCTACCCAACTAACCAATACTCAGCTAGCACCAAATAAACCTGCACCCCGCCCTGTTCCTATAGCTACCAAACCAATCCCAACACCCTTGATAAAGCCACCACATAGGAAACCCCCCATGAACCTTACCCCAGATTCTTTCCCCTATGTAGCAGTCCTCATAAATGTTCCACCAGTACCTGTAGGACAGAGAGAAACCTTCCAGATGCTTAAAAATAAGATCATGCACTGGTTAAGGGTGAATCGGCCTCTACCTGGAGACGTCGATGGTTTAATCTTGGGGGTAAGGAGAATAGACTGGATAGGCTATACAACCAAAAGCCTGGGAGGGGATTGCATTGTGGTTAACTTCCAAGATCCAAGGGTGGCAGGATGGATAACTAGACAGGGATGGGGTATAAACAAGGGAGGAATTGGAATTGTCGACCTCACCTTCTTTTATCCTCGTCCAACCAGTGTATCGACTAGCCTGCTCAATGAACACACAAACCCTCCCAACCTACCATGGCCGATGATTCCCACACCAGCTCCACCTCCACAGTGTCAAAATTACATCACCGGTACGAATTATAACCCTCCGGTTGGATGGCAAGATCAAGGGTGGGGATGTTGACAAACGCCTCAATATTTGTGCAGTAGTGGAGGAGGAAGTAATAGTGATTTACAAGGGAGTTGTGAAGAACTTGATGTAAATGTCGGTACAATTCCAAATGCTGGGAACACTGGAAATGAGAGTTTGATTGTGGTGGAAGGAGGTGGGGTAGCAAATATTAACGCTGGAGTAGGCGAACCATCCACACCTACAGTAAACGAGGATGATGACATCGATGGTGGTTTTGCGAGGGTTACCGATAGTGTTGCAAACCCAATGACTTCTCAACCATGTTCCAATAATAACAATCCTAGTGGAGGCGAGCTTAGCCTTGGTATGTTTCTATCTTGGAATATTGCTGGGCTGGGAAGTAAGCTAGACTCTCAAACGTGGGTAGAATTAATTAATGGGTTTGATGTGTGTTGCTTCCAAGAAACTTGGGCTTGTGACCCCGTTTTCCTCTGTGGCTACTTAAACTTTTCTATACCGGCCTTTAAAGAAGGTAGGGGTCGGCCAATGGGAGGACTCACTGTATGGATAAAGCAGGACCTGGACATTTCTATCAAAGTGTTGGATTTGGGTATTACTGATTTACAATTGCTAAGAATTTCATCAAAAAAGGGGGTTGCAATCGACCTGTACAACATCTATGCAAGAGGCAGTAATTCAGCTAACTCTCCCACCCTAGAGGTGTTGTCCACCTCCCTAGAAACTAAGTCCCAAGATAGTAGAGTATTAGTAGCCGGGGATCTAAACAGGACCTTCGAACCTCTTGACAGTACAAACGATCCCTTAGGGAAGGATGAGGACACTCTTTGGGGAGTACCATCTTTATGCTTAAATCCTGTCAAGCGGTGGACGAAGGATATTCTGTTATTAAATGCCATCTGTATGGAGTATGGCCTAGGAGCCCTGAATGGGAGAACACCAGGGGACAAGGAGGGCAGTTGTACTTTTGATAATGGCCATAGCAGGAGTAGAATAGATTATGTAATATGTAGCCTCCAGCTGTGGCAGGGAGTTATTGATATGGTCATTAAGCCCAGAATAGAAAGTGACCACAACCCCCTTTGTGTGACCCATAGGTGGTGGAATGTTGGATCCCAAAATATGCATTTAAGAAATGACCAGATCCCAGTAATGCCTAATGACGCACGAAGGCTAAAATGGCCAAGGGTATTGGCAAATGATGAAGCAATGACCTACATTAATCTTGAGGTGGATAAGGCAATTTCCACTATGGAAGCGGCAGAATCTATAACCCCCGGGTCTAGGGATATTACAGACATCCATGATAAGCTATTTTCCCTCCTTAAACCATGTTTCATACAGCCAAAAAACAATAAAGGGAAAAAAAAACGGAAGTTGCTAGGTGGTTTAATTGCCAGTGCAGATCTGCCCGATTGAAATTGGGCCAAGCCATTAGAGAAAGGGACAGTGCTGCAATCAGAGCGGCTAGGAAATTGTACAAAATAGCCATCTCCCAGGCAAAGAGGTAATGGGATGAAGACCACTGGGCAGAGTTAAAGGAGGCTTCTAGTAGTAAGGATTCTAGGCTTTTCTGGAAAATTATTAAGTGGGGCAGAGGAGGTACCCCCGCAAGGCCTGATAACAATGTAGCCGAAAAAGCCTGGGTTGAGTACTTCAGACCACAATACGCTGAAGTAAAGTATCCTGGGATGCGGGGAGGTCATACTGCCAGTCTTTGCTATTGACAATTTGTTCTCCCTCAAAGAAGTAGAGAATGCAATTAGCACTGTACAATGCGGGAGGGTACCGGGGCTAGACGGGATACCCTTGGATGTCTTCAAGCACGACATGAAGAGATGGGCGAGGTATATCTTTCTGCTGGGAAATGCTCTAGCCAAGGGGGGGGTGGTACCCGAGCTATGGCAAGGAGCAATCATCATACCCATTTACAAAAAAGGAGATCGTTCTCTCCCCGCCAACTACAGGCCCATAAGTCTGATAGCAACCATACAAAAAGTAATGGGGAAAATGGTTACAAACCAGCTTATGGATTGGGTGGATGATAACAACGCTCTTTCCCCCTATCAGGCAGGATTCAGGCGGGCAACCAGCACAATTGACCAGGTCTTCCGTTTTACTATACTGCGGTGGAGGACAGTTCTGCTTGGCAGGGGCTGCCTGTATGTCGCATTTGTCGACCTGCGGGCAGCATTTGATTTGGTCCCCAGGTTTAAGTTATGGCTGGTCCTGCAAAAGCTAGGCATTCCGGTTGAATTGCTCACCCTAATCATGCGACTGCATGAATGCAATTTTGCAAGAGTTCAGTGGGGTGGGAATGGTGAGTCAACATCGGACTTCCCGGTGGAAAGGGGGGTCCGCCAAGGCTGCGCCTTGGCACCCTTACTCTTCTCATTATTCATTAATGGGATTGTCGAGCGAATGTTAGATGTGAGTATAGATGCACCATCGTTAGCGGGTGCCAGGGTCCCGATCCTGATTGTTGCTGACGACACACTAATCATGTCAAAGACTCCTGCAGGGTTACAACGTGCATTAAACATATTTGATGTTTTTTGCAAAGAGCACGGCTTAGAAGTAAATGTGGGTAAGACGAAATTAATGGTCTTTTCCCCACGCCGTAAAATTCATCCCAAGGTAACCCTGAATAACACTAAGCTAGAGGTTGTTAAGGAGTTTACGTACTTAGGGGTCCAAATAGCAGAGGGCTCGGGTTGGTCCCATCACCTGGAAAAAACTGCCCTAAAACACCAACAATTATCAGGTGCATTGCAGGGGGAACACAGAAAACCCAAGACTAAACCGATTAAACCTGTCCTTATAGTATACGATGCAAAGGTCCTAGGTGCGACCTTATATGGTGCAGAGTTATGGGCTTGGGACAACCTCTCGACCTTACAGATATCTGAAAACAGGTTCCTCAGAGGGATCACAGGCCTCCCACAGAGTACCCCCCCAATAACATTGTTCCTGGAGTTGGGTAGACGGTCAATTAGTGATAGAGCGCGACTGCGCCCTGTTCTCTATTGGAGACGTCTTTGGACAACCCCTGAGATTAGGCATTATGCTGATGGTTTCCTGGCAATAATCAAGGAAGATAATTTTCACAAGATAAAGTGGCTAAAAAATCTAAGGGCTATGTTAATTAACTTGGGGCTTTCTAATCTTTGGACCAACCCGCAGGGGGAAGTCTTCCCAAGTAAGGAAGCCCTCAAGTCCCAATATTGGGATTGGGTGGATAACAACCTTCTAAGAGGCACTAGGTCTGATTCCATGGCGGGTCGCTTCTTGGAAGTCAAAATCTACCCTATCTTAGAAAATTATTGGGACAACATCACAGTCCCACTGGACAGGAAGTTAGTCTTCCAGTTAAGATCTGGATCCCTCCCGCTAAAAAAACTAACTGCGGGATGGCAGAGGCCGACCAATATGTCATGTCCTGTGTGTGAAGCAGCTGTTGAAAGCTTAGGCCACTTTTTATTTGTCTGCAAAGCCTATTCGTCACCTAGGAGGTTCACCCCTGTATGTAAAAATCTTGGGACACGACATAGTGCAGTGGCATTGAGAATTCTATGTACATCTACCCAGGAGTCGATAGTTCTCGGGGTAGCCAAATATCTGGGGTGGGCTTGGGCAATTAGGCGGCGGTCGATGGGTGGGCTTAGTTAATCTGGTTTATATTCGTTTTACAAATCCCAATGTAACTTGTTATATATGTGTACTTTTATATGTCGGTATTGTATGAGCTTGCACAAACTGTTTTACATGAATATGTATATGTTAAATGATCCGTTTTTATCTGTTATGTCTGATTTTATGCTGTGCTTTTATGAGAAATTATCTCGAATAAAGCTTGTTCAACAACAGAATAAGACCTCCTCGCTGCCATTTCAACAGTTCGTTTTTGTAATCCCCATTGATCCTTTTCACTGCGACTCCGTTGCTGAGCTCGTAGCACTGTCTGTCATTAAGGTGTCTGAATGCCTCAGTCCTATATGATTCCTTATTCCAAAGAACAATATTTATTTGCGTTGTTCATTACAACCAAATCATTATTTTTAAGTTTGGACATTAGCTGAAAGTATTCTTTAGTTTTTACGATGATTTTTGGAATTGCTTCATTTTCTGTATAACAATTTTAATTCATCCGTGATACGCTCATGGAAAATATCTACAGCGTCCCGGGGCATGATTGGGACAAAAGTAGAGGGGGCTTTGAATGGACTATTGCCTGGTGAGGAGATATTGATATTCTCTTGTTGTGCTGCTGTATGTGTACTACACGCAGCTTCCTCTCCCCGTAATGCATGTAGTGTTGTTAACAGCAGAATTTCTCCTGCCTAAGTCTTGTCTTTTCTACTAATGCCGGGACAGACGCTTTATCTTGACCTTGATTTTTGATTGTAAAATATTTCCTGAGTTTCAATTTTCGAATGAATTTATAGACATCTACACATGTCTGTACAAGGTTGAAATTGCTTTCCAGGCAGTAGCTTAAACCCAATGCCAAAAGTTGTTGCTCGGCCTTATTGAGTTCAATATTAGTCAAGTTAATTGTGCGTTCGCTGCACCACTACTTGCTTCTGAATCTGTGTCACCCAGTATTAAGAGTAAATCCGATACTGCAACTTCAATAATGTTTGCAAGTGTTTGACCTTCAGTTACTGTCTGCCCAATGTGTGTGCCGGTTTTGGTGAGCACCTTTTGTTTCTTCACTAGGTCATACTTCCTTGCAAATGTGAACACCTGCCCCTGCTATAATCGTTTTTTATCAAGTGCAAATTTCCAAATCTTTCTCGTCTTAATTGTAAAAATGTAAATGTAAATTGATACTTGTATAGCGCACTACTCACCCGCAAGGGTCTCAAGGCGCTTGTACGAATACCGCTGTGGAACGCATCCTGGCTTTCCCTGTGAGGCGTCCACTCCTGGGGACCCCCAAGGTGGAGGCCAGGCATCCTTAGCGTTGTGGGGGCCGTTGTGGAGATTAAGCAAGCTATTGCCCAGAGTTGCAGAGTGGAACTCCATGATTGGAATAGGCACAGAGGCGACAATTATCAGGTCCGTGGAATTTTGAGCCCAAGACCTGCCGAGGCGGGGAATTGAACCCTGGTCCCGGGTTAGACCTCTGCATCAGGGTCTGCCGCTCTAATCATTGAGCCACACTTCTTCAAGTTTGTCCTTTCTTGCATGCATTTCCTACATACTTTTTTCTATTAAGTCTTTGTTGGTTTCATTGGTAATCATATCCAATTCACCTTGCAGTCGTGTAATTTCGCCGAGATCCTTTTCTCTGTCAATCCTTGCATATTTTATAAGCAAATAAACTAATCTCATTGAGGCCTCGAGGTTGCTCTCTGCCCATTCCTTCAAACGTAATGGGTGTGGCTGTTCAAAACAAGGTGCTAACATAATCCTGAGGCCCCTCGGCACCCGACCTGCTTTGTGGTATTTTTCGAGCGACTTCACCTCCCACCACTAAATGAGTTCACTCTTATGATGTTTCTCCAATGACTTTATGAGGCTTTTAACATCAAGGTTCTGTACACTTTTGTCTTTAGTTTGCCCAGTCTTTTTTTCCATTGCCGGTAAATTAAAAAAAAGCTCCTCAGCAGCCTTCTCTCGATTTTTTAAAGCTTCATCCATATTAACAGCACAGCAGTTCTATTACTTATAACTATTTTGAAAAAGTTCCGCCGATTCCGCCGATTCCACTGGGCGAAAACACACCTGTTGCTTCTGAAGAATACCTCCCCTCCTGCCCTCGATGGTTATCTCTAAAACTTTCTATCCTAAGCCAAGCAGCTAACGCTGTAGGAACTGGCTACTAAAAAAAAAAAAAGAGATAGTGTTTTGGTTCAATTAGCTTCTGGGCATTATGTCCTCAGCTATCAATATGATCCCTCTTGCGCACCGGGAAATTAGACTCTTACAGGAACAGCTACAAAACAATAGATACAATCTAAATAATTGTTCAGGGGCTTGGTGATCTTTCCACATGTTTGAGGAAAACTCTACACTGGTGGTCCCAGATCTCCCACTTATTTAAGGACCTCACGCTCTTACCCTAAATCCCTCTCTTCGTTATGACTATTTATGCCACCCTGGAGAGCTGGGGTAACCACAGACCCTACAATTTCGAGGAAAGTGGTCTCCACTCAAAAAGAGCATGCATATTAATCGCCTGCAGCTCAAATCCATCCAACTCTGTCTACAAGCTTACCTGCCAATGATAGCAGAATCTTGGGTGTTAGTTCGCACAGGCAATACCACCAGAATTCAATGAAGCGGCCTCCACGAATAAAAGTTTGATCGGTTGGCACCAAATCGTTGTGGGACAAATTGGCTCTAGATTTCTTTGAAACATAAAAAACCCACAAATGCCAATTCTATGCAACTTGTCATCCACATCCAGGATCATAAAGGACAACTTTTCGAAACACAGTCCAGGATCTCGGTTTACATTGTTTTTCCCTTTTTCCCTTGATACCTTTAATACATGGGGTTCTCAGCAACAGGAAGGTGGAGCGGGGTCCTCTCGTCTTGGTAGCCCCCGCTATTTTCATGGGTGGTTCCTGAATTCTTTCAATTTAAGGATTTGACTATTACACAGGAGTATAAAGACATTTTTGCCAGGTCTTGTGCGGATGGCACCTACAAGACTTACTGACTGAGCGGGGCGTGGCTACGGCGCATAGCGGAATGGCTGCCTCATAAGGGAGCTCCGCACGCCAAGGAAGAAACTGGGGGAATACCATCCTGAACCCCGTCGGGGCCAACAATGAGACTCCTCGGAGGAACTCCGGAGGCATGGGTCAAGCTTTTGACCGGTGCTGAGGGCTGGAGTGCAGCTCTTTTCCCCCTAACGGCAACGGTCTGAGGAGCGCTAAAGAAAATGGCGGCTGCCGGACGAGCGCTCTGACTGCTCTCTGCCGGCGAAGACTCTCCGAGCGGTTGTGGCCTGCTTACGGGATCGAAAGGCACCCTCTGACCTTGCGGGCGGCTTCCCAAGAGAAGTAAGACATACTGCCGGTGGCTGACGGTGAGTCGCGAGGAGAGGGCCCGGAGGTGTCAGAGGGCCGGGGCTCCCTGCTTGCGACCTGTCCTGCTGCTGGAGTGCATGGGCTGGAGCTGATTGGCGGAGAGCCGGTGACCCATCGCTAGGGCTGGAGGTCCGAGAGGAGCACGCTGCCCGACCGGCGATCTTGAAGGGCGGCTGAGAGAGGCGGGCCAGGTACGTGTGGAGCAAGGGGTGAGTGTGGCGCTGGGGGGGCTCGGGCTCAGCGGGCTGGACGGTGCGGCGGTGCCTGGCGGGTCTTGCGTGGCGGGGCCTAGGTGGGCAGCGGGCTCTGCGGCGTCCCTCATCCCCCATCCAGACGCTTGGCTGCTCCCGGGACCCAGAGGGGTTGTCTCTGTCGGCCATCTTGGTTGCACTGGAGCCGGATCCGGCTGTAGGCGTCCGAGGTGAGGCAGTGGGCCCCAGGGGTGCCCGGGGTCAGCGCTGGTGTCTGAGTTGGGCTCCAGTGGACTGCCCTGAACGCCCGGCGAGACCATAGACGCCGGCTGACCCGGCGGGACACAGGCTGCGCCAGGTGGTGGAGATACTCGGAATGCGATGCTTGTCCTGCTTCTGACGCCGCTGCATTTCTCGGCATCAGTGTGCCCCATGAGACTTACAGCTGCCTGACTACGATCGCAGCGGCCCCCTGTGCGGCTGGGCAGCTTCCCTACATCAGTGGCGCATGAGGCTGGGGTTGTCCCCTGGTCACCCTACTGTTCTGGCTGATTGCTGGTCCTCTGAGATGACCCGTTGAGAGCGGAGTGGACCCTTGGCAAAAGTAACTGTCCTTCCCTGGACCTGTGCGCTAGTGGGTACGGCATGGAATCGCGAGCCCAGCGGGGTGCCTGGAACGATTGGGCCACGCTCTGATCGCAGCGGTACACATATTCTCGTCCAGCCAACTTGCTGGTGCGATTTGACCGACGGCTCACACAGTTGTCCGCCATGGGGAAAAGAGAGCCCAAGCAGGTGAAACTGACATTCGAAAATAAAAGACTGACTCGCACCGCAGACGCGTCTAGCGAGCATGGTGACCAGCGGGGGCCCAGGGATGATGCTGAAGATGACACCAGAACGATCCTGTTGGAACTGAGAGCCGGAATGAAATCTATAGACATCAAAATCCATGCCCTTGCGACCGGACTGGAAGTTGTGAAAAAAAAAGTGGATAAACACGAACACCGTTTAGATGTTCTGGAAAACAGGGTTTCTGACGAACATGATGCACAGGCAGAGGCGCGCACACAGATACTACAAATGGAGAAAATCCTCAAGGTGATAAGTGCGGAGAATGAGGATTTGGAGGCGCGCTCTAGGCACAATAACGTTAGAATTATCGGCCTATCGGAGACCACTCCGATTTCCAAAATGGAGCCCTTCATTGATGGAATGCTACGTGAGCTTTTTGGACCCGGCCTATCCAGTGTCATGATTGTGGAGAGGGCGCATAGGTCTTTAGGGCCCAGACCCATGCCGGGAGCAGCGCCGCGCCCGATAATCGCGCGATTACCCAACTATGCCGATAGAGACGCTATCCTGAGAGAGGCAAGGGCAAAGGACCCGGTGGTGTACAAAGGAGACACTCTATCATTTTTCACGGATTACACTCCGGCCGTGCAATCCGCGTGCCAGGAGTTTTTGCCAGTGAAAACATTGTTGAGGGAAGCGGCGGTACCATATGCCATGCTCTACGCGGCGAAGCTAAAAGTTACTCATGAAGAACAGCCGCACTTCTTTACAGTTTGGAAGTCTGCACTGAAATTCGCGAAGCATTTCTGCAAGCTGAAGCCAAGACGGCAGCGGGCGGATGATGATCCGGCGGCATCAGGGCTAGATGACGCTGACTAGTGGTACTACAGAAGACCGCTCACTCCGCATGTCAGGGCGTACATGCGGATTCTGCCTTTAGACATTAAGTTGTTTTTTGCCACAGCTGGGTGGGTTGACCGGGAGGAGTGTACAGCAGTCTGTCCCATTTGAATGCTCTCTGCGAGTTCTGAGAGGGGATTGCAATTTGTAGATTATAATGTTCTTCAGCATTGGTCCTGGCAGGGTTCGGTGGCAATAGCTCCGGCAGCCGCACTCTGGTGCGTGTACACGCTGCTGTACCTCGTCCTCTTCCCCGAGAGGGTATCACCCAAAAGGTAGTAGTATGGCGAGGGGAGGGGGTATAGTTCTCGACTTGACTGGGAGGTTGGAGTGGGTGGTTCGTCTGGGTCCGGGTTGTTTGTTTTTGTTTGGTTCTCTTTTGACATTAAGTTTGGCAAAATGTGCATGTCATGGCAAGATGTTTTAGTAATGCTTCTGTTGCTCCGCGTATTTGAATAGGCATAAGATACAGCTCGCTCTGCTGCAGGAAACACATCTGACGCCACTGGCTGCACGAGGTGTGATGGGTAGGTGGGGGGGATTCCGCCAGGCTGCTCATACTCATCGTATGCAAGAGGTGTGATTATACTGGTCAGGAAAGGGGTTGATTTTCAAGAGCTATATACGTATGCAGATGAGGAGGGGAGGTGCCCAATGGTCTGTGGGAAGCTGCGAAGTGCGTTGATTACAATTGTTAACATGTATGGATCGATAGCGGATGACCCAGTATGTATAGACCGTATGTGTGGGAAGTTGCGGGAGTGGCCGTCTGCACCAATTGTCTGGGGAGGGGATCTGAATACCTATCTGGATGCGCAGCTGGACAAGTCAAACCCTATGACACATCGCACCCCGAGAGTTGCTGAGAGAGTGAAGAGGGCTATGGAAGAGTTTGGCTTGTATGATGTTTGGAGAATACGGAATCCGCACAAGAGGGAAGGTACGCATGCGACGCCCACACATGGGTAGCTGATCAAGGCTTGACTATTGGCTAGTTGATGGGGAACTGATGTAATGGGTTGATGAGGTGATGCCGCTGGCTCACACACTATCGGACCATAATCTGGTGAGATTGTCCTTACGTCATTCAAAAGGGGTGCATCGCCCATTCACGTGGATATTGCGCTCAGAGGCACTTCTGGGCCCTGTATACGAGAAGACCATACATGACGCCATAGTACAGTACTTTACATTGAATAAGGGCACAGTAGATTGGGCGGCAACGCTATGGGAGGCCTTCAAGGTCACCATAAGGGGAGTGTGTATGGGAACGGCATCGGGCATATTGCGAGATATAAGACAAAAAATGCAGAGAATTGAAAATGAACTACGTGTTCTCGAAGGTGAGTATGCGTACCGGCCTAAGACATCTAAATTAGCCCGGATACAAGAATTGATCCAGGATTATGACTCCTTTGCTGAGTCGGAGATCAAATATTTATCTCGTAGACACACAGCTAGACGGTATGGCGAGGCGGGCAGGCCGGGTCGTACGCTGGCATTTAAGATCAGAGAGCGTCATGACCAGCAACGTGTGGACAGGATAGTGGATGACTCGGGAAGGGAGCACTACGCTCCGGAAGCTATCACCGAGCAGTTTCACGTGTTTGATGCGGATCTATACAGCACAAGGGGCTCACAGCCGGTGGAGGATTTTGATAAGTATCTAGAAGACATCGCATGGGCTTTTGCTGTCCGATGCGCAGCGTAAATATCTTAGTCTCGCAATAGACGAGCAAGACATAAAACTGGCTATAGCGGCACTGCCGAATGGGAAGGTGCCAGGGCCAGACGGGCTCTCAGTGGAATTGTATCAAAAATATGCGGACCTCCTAGTGCCACATCTGCTGGAAATCTATGCGGAAGCACACGAAGAGGGGATGCTTCCCCCTTCATTAAGGGAGGCACTAATCGTCACCCTGCTAAAAAAAGACAAACCGGCAGACCGCTGCGAGTCGTACCGTCCACTGTCGTTATTTAACATTGATGCCAAGATTTTGGCAAAGATCCTTGCCACCAAATTATAACCACTGCTACAAGGGCTGATACTGCCTGATCAGTCGGGATTTGGCCCGGAACAATCCACCTCGCACAATCTCCGCACAATCTTGTCTATGTTTCATTTCTTAGAACCTACTCTAGAAGCTGCGGCGGTATTACTAGATGCCGCAAAGGCGTTTGACTCAGTAGAATGGTGGTATATGTTCCGGGTGCTAAGTCGTATGGGGTTCCCCCCAATATTCATACAATGGATAGAAGTGCTGTACGCGACTCTGATGGTGAGAGTAAGAGTGGGCGGGTTCACACCCGAGGCACTGAGTATCGAGCGAGGAACCAGGCAGGGTTGCCCTCTTTAGCTGTTGCTATTCGCGATTATCCTCAAACCACTGGCCTGTGTCATTCGGCAGCTGCACAGGGAAACTGCATTGAATTTTAACCACCGTCCGGTTGCTATATCCCTGTATGCGGATGACATGGTTCTTTTTGTGCGTGAACCGTCTAGATATCTGTCGCAATTGCTGTGGGAATATGTGAGGTTCGGTCTCATCTCTGGTCTGCAGATAAACTGGGAAAAGTCCTACATAATTCCGCTCACGGCTAGCACTGCCAGGACTAGAATTCCCCCTGATGTGGTCCGAGGATCCGGTTAAGTATCTGGGAGTGTGGGTACACCGGGACCCCACGGTTGTGATCAGGAAAAATTATGGCACAGCGTGCGCAAGACTGGAGACTATGGGCGAGACCTGGATTTCGCTACCATTGTCGCTCGCGGATCGTATTGCTTTAATCAAAATGGTCTTGCTACCCAGGTTTCTTTTTTTATTCGTGAACGTGCCGATAGTGCTCAATATGGCATTCTTCAAGACTCTCCGCGGCCACCTATTGCGACTAGTCTGGGGGGGCATGGCTGCGCGAGTGCAGTGTCGACCCTCACCAAGAGCTATGAGAAAGGGGGTTTTGCGGCGCCGGATTTTATGTATACTACCTTAGTGCGTAGGCTCAATATCTCTATTATTGGTACAGACCGCACGCTTTCATGCCGCACATTGCTGTGGAGGAAGGGGACACCGCTCCAATCCTGCTACATAGTGTAGTGACTCATCGGGAAGTTGGCTCAGAAATTGCCATTGTACGCGCCGGCTATGCGTCTCGAGCATCACGCGCATCTCTCGGTTACTCATGAGGCTTCGTCAATGAGAGTGCTGAGGGAGGCGGGTATCTCGCATATGCGCGATGTCTACCCTAATGGCACCTTCGCCGCGCAGGAGGATCTGCAGCATATTACTAATCAGTCGATTCTCTTCCGCTTTGCGATACATAGACTGATGCATGCGGCCCGGGCGCACTACCCCAATTTCCCGGCTGAGCCCCCGGAACTACTGTCTCTGCAGTCGGTTATCACAATTCCCAACATTAAGAAGCTGATATCCAAACTGTACAAACTCATTAAAGATGAGATGGTAGACGCAGGGGACAAGAGCTGGGCTAAATGGAATGACTGTCTGTCTGTGGCCATCTCCGAGGATAACTGGAAGCACATTTGTGAATTAACGGGGAAACTCTGTATGAATGGTAATCTCAAGATTGTTCACTTTAAGTACATACATCAGGTATACTACACTCGGGCACGACTGTTCCGGTATGGGTTGCGGGAGTCGACAAGGTGTGATAGATGTGGACAAGACGATGTAGACTTCATACACTTGGTCTGGAATTGTGGGAAGGTGGCAGACTTCTGGGCAGCGGTGGTTGATTGCTTACGAGAAATGGTCGCTGCGGACCTTCCTTGCACCCCCCTGGTGTGTCTTTTGTGCTGTGTGCCGCATGTGAGAGGTACGAGAGGCGCTCTGGTGCGACTGGCGCTGCTGATGGCTGCACGCAGGGTGGCGATCACATGGGGAAGGAGGCGCAGACCTATAGTTAAAGCATGGCTGGCTGACCTGGGGTATTGTCGAGATAATCTCACCGTCTATGCGGAGGAACTGCCCACCAGGTCGAGACCAAGGGACATATGGGAACCACTGAGACTATATCTGCTGGACAAATCTGAGTGAGCTGCGTGCTGGTGTGCAGGGCCCGGTGGGGGGCGGGATGCGGGCTATGTAAGGTAGAGGGGATCCTCTAACTGGAGTGACAAAGTGCAGAAAGGACTTATTGACACTTGGACTACACGATGCCTAAGACAACCAATATGAAGCGGCTTCAAGACTGTATATGTGTTTCATTTTATTTTATTTTGAGTTTCTGTACCACCTCTTCTTCAGTTCTTTAATTCTGGATTCTATTGCTTATTTGTCAGATATGTCAGTGATACCATTGTGACACATGATGTTGATACAGGACTTATTTGATGATGATTGACGTTGTTTTGACAGTGTTTCATGTTACTGCAACAGCAGCTATATGGAAGAAGATGTTTGTATTTTTTTTCTTTTCCTTGTGTACCTTTTTGAAGAAAAAACAAGACTTCCTGACTGAGATGTAAGCAATTCTGTCTCTGGTGCCATTAAAACAACGTGCATCCGTGTAACTCTGCTTCAGAGCCAATCTTACCATATCTTCTGTCCTTGGTAAAATCAGGACTGGTATATTCTTAAATTAGAGCTCATCTAGCAGCTATTTCTCGATATAGACGCTCCCCTAAACGTCTGTCTCTTTGTTCTACCAGAATTGTACAGCAATTCATGAAAGGCTTGTGTCTCATTTATCCACCTGTTAAGGCTTTGCCTCCAGAGTGGCACTTAAATATAGTCCTGTTGCAATTGATGAAGCAATCCTTTGAACAAATCTGTAGGACTGGCATCAAATACCTGGCAAGTGGCTCTTGTATTCATCCAAACATCAAATAGAGGGGTTAGTGAAATACAAGCGTTCACGATAAAACATCCTTTTATTCTTTTTTCAAAAAAATGGTTATCCTCTGGACTAATTGAATGCCAGATTCATCCCTAAGGTTCCTTTACAGTTCCACTTAAAAAAACCTATCATTCTTGCATTTTACACAGAACTATGTAATTCTGAGGATGAATACCAAGTTCATTCCAAAGGTTCCCACAAAATTTCACTTGAACAAACCAGTAATGCTACAAACTTTCTTCCCAAATCCATCCAGTCCATCTGAAAGGACATTCCATCCATTTGATGTAAAAAGGTGTTTGAAGTTTTATCTTCAAAGGACAATGGATATTAGAAAGACTGATCAACTGTTAGTGACCTACGGTCAAAGAAAACAGGGAAAAGCAACAATAGCCAGATAGACCGCATCTGCCATTCAATTCTACCACGAAAAAGCCAACACACCTCTCAAGGTGAAAGCTAAAGCGCACTCCACTGGAACTGTCGCTGCATACACAGCTTTGTTCGCTGGAGTTACATTGGACAAGATATGCCGTGCTGCGACATGGAAGAATGTCCACACGTTCACAACACACTAATGCCTCCAATCTGCACATAAGGAGGATGCAGCGGTTGGACAAGCTGTGTTAAGTAATCTCTTTCACTAAGGTCAGATTCTTTATATTTCTTTAATGCTTGTCTATTAGTCGCTTTCTTTACTGTTTTGCTTACAGTGTTCATGCTTCTATGTTTATCAACTTATACGTTTCTTACGCTGATATTCACTGTATGATTATTGCTTTTATGCTTTGTCATTGCAATGTTTCAAGATTGTGGATGTATATTGGAAGGTGTAAACTACATGTCTCCAACCATCTACAAACAAAAGTACAATTGGGGTACTGCTTGCTATTGTGATTCAGGCATGTGAATCTATGAAATATACCCCAATACTGGATAAGAAAACAAGCTACTTACCTATAACTACAGTTATCCAGTATTGGCATCTTTCATAGATTCACATGCACCCACCCTCCTCTCATGGAACTAGTTCTCAGTGATTTTATGGATATTTACTTCCCACTTGTGTTCGGAAAATCTGAAGAGAACTGCTTTTGTTTAGAGTGTTCTAGATGCTGATAGCTGATTGGTTGGAGCTGAATTTTGGTCCTTTTCATAGAAGGACGTAGATAGGCTACTAAGATAGAGCCTTTGGCCTATTTATTACTTATGGCACTACTTTTGTATTTTACCGTGGGACTCCCATCTCGGCGGCGGGAATGGTTCAGGCATGCAAATCTATGAAAGATACTAATACTGGATAACTGTAGTTACAGGCAAGTAACTTGGCTTCTTCTTCAGTAATGGGATTCGTGAAACCTAACAGTGGCATACCACAGGAGATGCTACTTTGCAGCATTTGAGCATGGGAAAACTACAAGACAACTTCAGAATTTTGTATTTTGGACTTTTCCTACTTTATACGCTAATATAATCAATCATCTTTTCCCTTGAATTTCATAGAAACAGGGCAAATTCCTGCAGCCCTCCGCCACCGACAGGATGGAGGTAAAATGTTAGAATTTTTTAGTTTGCAGTGTGAATGTTTTTGATTTGCAGAAACCACTGAAAACAAAGTGCTTATAATGCACTCATATGTAGATTAAGTTCCCTTCATTCACATGGTTTCTCTCACTTTCAGTCTCTCATTTGAGTCTAAGAAGCCTCACACCCTAATAGCCTTGCTTGTGTGGAATGAGGCCTATGCACTTTGGGAGTATGGTAGACTGGCAAAGTGGGTTAGCAGAAACAAAGAATGAGCACCAGGGACTATTTTATTGCACATAGAATGGATGTTGTCATACATTACAATGCATGGAACATATGTGTCCTACTGCTTAAGTGTAGCTCTGATAATACCAACTGAATACTTGGTTGAATAACAGGATAATAGAGGAATGGAGATCACATTGTATTAACAAATAGCTAGAGCTCTGAGGAGCAGAGAGAGCAGTCACAGAAAGGGGTTGCGTAAAGGACAGAATCCAGTTTCATAATATAATGCCAGAGGAAAGATGGGAGGCTAGAGGAAATAGTTGTGGGTAAGAGACATGTGGTAGCCAATACAAGGGCATGCCACAAATGACACAAATATTTCTGGCCATGATATGAGAAGAGATTAAAGCCTAGATCTAAAAGAGATTATAACATCTTTCTTTTGTTCTTTCTTTCTTTCTTTCTTTTTTCTTTCTTCATTCCATAAATAGTCATTATTATCATTATTTCATGTTATCTAGGTTTCTATTGCTCAATCTAGTTTTCTTTCTTTCTTTCTTTCTTCATTCCATAAATAGTCATTATTATCATTATTTCATGTTATCTAAGTTTCTATCGCTCAATCTAGTTTTTTTTCTTTCTTTCTTTCTTTCTTTCTTTCTTTCTTTCTTTCTTTCTTTCTTTCTTTCTTTCTTTCTTTCTTTCTTTCATACTTCATTCCACAGTCATTATTATCATTATTTAATGTTCTCTTGGTTTCTGTCTCTCTCTAGTTTTCTCTCTCACTGTCTTTCTTTCTTTCTTTCTTTCTCTCTTTGCTTAGATACATATTTATTTGTATCCTTCTCTATTCTTCATTTCAGGAAGTGGCTGTGTTTATGTTGAGATGCCTTTACCCAACACAGATGCCAGATAACCGCGTGGAACGGAGGACCACACGCCGCACACTCGAGACTTCATTAAGCTCCTTTGGAAACATCAGCCATTGCTTGCTGACCAAATGCGGCGCGATTCCTAAAACAAAGTGCCCGACTGGGCACACGGAACAAGACTGCGTCCATCGAGACCACGCCTAACTATCCAACCCTTAAGGTGATACAATCACGTCCCACGCAACCGGATCTGGGCATACAAAGAGCCCTCCTAAAAGGCGTGTAATTGAATATCAGGCAATTGTATTGTATTTCTTAGTCCTGAAGATGATCCCATGTATTACGAGCCAGGGATGGAAAGGTCGACTTTCAAAACAGTACCACAATTTATCCACTGTGTAAATTGTATTGTGGTTACTGCTGGCTAGAGCTTACTGAAACCTGGATTGTATTGTAAGCCACCATTCGCTCTAACGCTTTTGCCTGCTATTTTGCCCTCCTCTCATTCTATTTTCTTCTTTCCCTTCACTCTCGGTACAGGATTGTGCCCGTGTCTCATCCTTTTGTTTTTCATTTTTGGTTTATTCCTTTGGTGTCTGTTTGAATAAATGTTCCTCTGTCCGGCTGGGCATTGGAAGACTATCCATAGTTCTGATTGAAGTCTATGTTGAAATGCTTTCAATATTTATTGTTAGGCTAAGGACCTGTGTTCTCCAAAATAGATAACCGCGTCCTGGCACCCGTACTTTGACAGATGACCTATCTACACCCGAGATATCGGAAGTCCTCCTCCGACGAGTGGACCGTTTCCATACGACCCCTCCTTCTGACAATCGAACTCGACTGAGACTTTCCAGTCCTGCTTGGCCAGCTGGGTGTCAAGTCCCTGATCCAGAACTCTGTATTTCCACAGGAGCTGATGCCTTTTCATCAACTCCCCAACTCCACTACTCAGCGCATATAGCATCCAAGCAGCAAAGAGGGGGGAAAGGGGAATGGGAAGAAAAGAGAAAAACACTACACTATACTTTAGCTGGACTGGTTTGGTCTGGTACTCTTCTTACTTGACCTTCCTGTGGAAAGAGCAACTTTAGCAAATTAAGCCTTAACCAGAATTTACAATTACTCAGACTCTAACCTTGATTACCTGTCCTAGCTTGGCAGCTATCTGTTCTCTTGAGATGTCTGTCTGATTACAGCTACATTGTGTTTCTTTAAAAGGTTGACACTAATGAAGAGATGGAATAAGACTGTTAAGTATTAAATTGGTTTCTCACTAACTCTCTAATATATTACCACAAACTTATACCTGTAGATACCTTATATATGGTGTCAAACTTGTCTTTTATCAATTAGGGACTTCATTCACCACCTTGACAAAGTTCCAAAGGAAAATAGTTCCAGTAGTGTCCTCCGACTATGTTGGTAAGTATTTATATATATATATATATATATATATATATATATATATATATATATATATATATATATATATATATATATATATATATATATATTGCTTTCACTTCGTTCGACGCTGCCGCATCTTAGTCACACTGTTAGGACTGTTGAAACGAATAAGCCAGACCCAGATTCGGTGCAAAATCAGTGGTTTATTCCGTAAGGCAGAATAGCACCCAGCAATCCCGCATGACGCGTTTCGCCTCTAACCAGAGGCTTGATCACATGATACATTGCTTAAAAGTGATGAGGGTACTTATTGAGCTCGTGAAAGATGGGTGGCGCTAGTTGTACATAGCCTACCCTTGTTAACCCTTCAATGGTCAGTAAACATACCGACCTTTCTTTATGTTAAATAAATGGCTCAGTGCCATGCTTTTCCAATTAGGACAATTTGATTTGTGCAACACATATGCAGTGCAAAATATGCAAAAAATAATATAACATATTATATAGTTGATTACAATCTTAAAAATCACATTTAGGAGAAAAATGTATATAAAAAAAGATTTGTAAACAGTTGCATTATTTACAATAAAAGACATAGTGTCTATTTTTTTATAAAATAACAAATACTCCGTAAAACATGCTTCTTATGTTGTCCCATCAAACCGCAATTAATGTGCGCAAAGTTCATAATATATATACAATTCTAAAAAAGCCTTATTAAATATCATTAAAACCCTCTTTTTGTTGATATAAAAGACCCATTGGAAAAACATCGATCTCATAATAGGGTATACATTGGTTGTTAACCATGTTCTTTCAATGTAGTACAAGCTCAAGTTGTAAAAGTTAGAATCCTCATTGGTAATCCTACCAATAAAGTGCTTAATAGTGCAAAATTGTGTAATATACATCATAAAGAAATTTTATAAAATCTAAGAAGGATATGAAGAGAGGTTATTGGTTCTTTACAGTTATTCTTACACCAATTCTATTTTAATTCTTTGTTTTATCCCTTATATGTGACATAGTTCAATTCATTATATATTCATTTTTCGCTCGGATTACAAAACGAAACTAGGTATATATCTTTAACGAGAGTTATGACAGTGCTGTTGAGATATCCAATATCAAGAAACGGAGGGCTGCCCAATATATTTGAATTAAAGGCTCTTATAGAGTGCTGTTGAGATACACTTGGTGTATTGGTACTACAGACATGTGTACAAATCTTCACTCGCGTTAAGACCACACGGGGTCTTACTGTCCAACTCTATATTATACCTAGTTTCCAATAAATGGAGCTTAGTATCTCTATCGCCTCTTCTCTTGAGCGGCATGACGCAATCAATAGCATAGTATTGTAAAAATGAGGGGTCACTTTTATGTAGATTCTCAAAGTGACAGGCCACCGGGTAAGCTTGATCTTTTCCCACGATGGCCCTTATGTGCTGCAATATCCGCTTGTGAACAGGCAAGCGGGTACTACCCACATACCGAAGCTCACAGGGACACTGCAGCACATAGACTGCAAATTCAGTCTTACAAGTCATGCGTTTTTTTACTTGTACAGGGTTGCTTTTAAAAGGCACTGTATACTGAGTTTTGTTACAACCATGTCTGCAAGCCATGCAGACAGAGCACTTCTTGAAACCTCCACTAAGGGCACCCCATGTAGTGGAAATCGGCTTCTCAAGTAGGTTACTTACTAGTTTGTCTGACATAGATAAGGATTTTCTAAACGTTATATTGGGTTTATTTGAAATATATTTCCCAATAACAGGGTCCCCCGTTATTAAATTACAATTTTTATAGAAAATCCGCCTAATTTCCTTATGTTGTTTGCTGTATGTGGTGATAAGCCTTGGCCTGATTGCCGTGTCTTCCATTAGTGGAACCTTGGATTTGTCCTTGATTGCCAATGCTGCTTCCCTTGTTACAGATAATGATCTGTTGATAGCCCGCTGGATAGTTTTAACAGAATAACCACGGGACAAAAAACGTGCCATACTTTCCTCCTGGATTTGAAAAAATAAGGAGTCAGTTCCCGGGACATGTAGTCGGTTGTACCATAGGTAACTATTACAAAGTGAAGATTACCAACTACACATTTCTCTAGATCCTCAAGTTTTAAGGAAAACAAACCAGTGTTACTCCTTAGTCTGTTGGGTGTACTTCATTTGTACCTTTTTATTCTATTATTTCCATCTTTTTCACTATTTAATACAGGGGTCTCCAAACCGGTCCTGGAGGGCCGGATCCATGTCAGATTTTTTAAATAACTACATGAATCTCAATGGCGATATCCCAAAAATCTGGCATGGATCCGGCCCTCCAGGACCGGTTTGGAGACCCCTGATTTAATGTATGGAAAAAACACTAAACATTTTGACAATTTACACATAAATACAATACATTTCTACAACACATATAAATACACAATATGCAAAATGTTGACGTTATATGCACAACAGTTCGTGTTTGTACAGTGTGTTTACTGACCACACTTCTTTCAAGACAAAGTCACGTTTGGACTAAAGGTTAAATGAACAACAACTAAATGTGAGAGAATTTTTTCAATAAACCATAAATCAATTGCTTGGTCTATTCAACAATAAATGTCTATTTTCCTTTAATGTGCCTATTAAAGGAAAATAGACACACACCTCGGTATCCAAGAAAAATACGGATCTGGCATCAATGTGTGAAGTAAATTTTAGATTTAAACCATTATTGTTTAATGCTTCCACAAATTCATTGGCTTCCAATAATGACCCTTGCCATACCATAAATAAGTCATCAATGTATCTTATGTAGACTGGTACATGTTTTTGCATAGATGCCCTGAGATCCTCTCCTAGGGTCTGCTCCTCCCAGAGTCCCATGTGGAGGCATGCTAGACTCGGGGAGAAGCAGGCCATCATAGCTACCCCTCTAACCTGCTAGTATATCTGGTTATTAAAGAGGAAATAGTTTTGTTCCAGGCAAACTTGGATCATTGATAACAACATTTTGTTATGTGTATATATATATATAACCACACCTACTAGTAGATCTTCTGTTCTCTTTCAGGTGAAAGTCTCTTTATTATTTCGAAATTTCGTGGTGCTGCCAAAACTGTCCTTAAAGGTTCTAAGTTGCAAGCCTCTAGTAATTATTATCTCTGGCAACATAGTCTTACTTCTATGCTGCTGAAATAAGCTCTCTCTGGAAAGACTGTATGTATGCTCTGTAGTGCTGCTGAAATAACCCTCTCTCTGGAAGACTCTCTGAATGTCTTGTAGTGCTGTTGAAATAACACTCACTGGAATAACTCTCTCTTCCTCCGTCTGGACTTGAAACAAGAAATAATAACTTGCACTGGAACAAGCGCTAACACAATACTCTAGCGCTAAATTCTGCAACTCCAGAAATTCTCCAAACTCCTTTAACTATGAAATATTAGACTTACGGCAGCCGCAGAATGAAGTCTACAGCAGGGAGTTTGTTTGTTTACTCACTGCGCAAGATACACAACTATCGAAAAGGCAGCTTTGGGAAAAGTGACCGTTCGCCTCAGGTCTTCAGTTGAGTGTGCACTTCTCAGCGCGCGAATGCTTCAGCACAGGTGTGCTTCCTGAAGAATCACAAAACACTAGACTGCTACTCTAATGAATCGCGCTGACGGCCATCTTGGAATTCTGCCGCAATGCGATCATTCGAGTAGTATACAACAGGGAATACCATCGGTTAGGCAGATATCTACCAGGTCGGCAACAGTTGTTCTTATGAATTTTAACTAATACTGGGAGGTATTTTAGGCTAACAGAGTTTCTTAGGTCCAGTCCTGACAGTACCCCCCACCAAAACTCCTCCCTCAACCTCTTTGGGCTTTTTTGGATGTCTCTTGTGAATTTCTTTAATCAATCTGGGGGCCTGCAAATTAGTCTTCGGTTCCCAAGTTCTTTCTTCAGGACCATAACCCTTCCAATCCACCAGATAAAACAACTTTCCCTTCTTGATCTTGGAGTCTATAATTCTTTTAACCTCAAATTCATCCTCAGACAAAACCTTAATGGGCTTAGGTGGACCTTTCCTTCTCCAATTTGATGGGCTCTTCCTGACTAAGGAAACATGAAACACTGAATGGATTCTTAACTTAGGATGTAACCGAATCTGAACACTGACTGGATTCCCCATTTTCTCAACTTGAAAGGGACCAATAAATCTAGGCTGAAATTTTCGATTCCCTTTCAATCGCAGATTGCGTGTAGAGACCCAAACCTTCTCCCCAGGTTCATAAATTGGACTAGAACGTCTCTTTTTGTCAGCTTGCTTCTTATAAGAGACCTTGGCCTTAACTAGATTCTTAGTAGCGTCTTGATAAGCCTCTTGTAGATTTTGTACTACTTCTTCTACCGCTGGAACCTCACTTTCCTGTTTCTCTTTCCCTACGAATGTGTTTGGATGTCTACCAGAGTTTAAAAAGAAAGGAGAGAAACCAGTAGAGGAATGTATAGCATTTTTGTAAGCAAATTCCGCCTCCCAAAATATCTCAGGCCAGTCCCCTTCATGATCCATCAGAAAAACAAACCAAATACTACTCCAGCTCCTGATTAACTCTTTCCGTTTGACCATCAGTCTCTGGATGGAAACTGGAAGACAAACGAGAGTCAATATCCAATCATTTCAAGAAGGATTTCCAGAAACGAGAGATAAATTGCGGAACCCGATCAGAAATCACCAACTTAGGAATGCCATGTGCTCTAACTACGTGCTGAAGTGAAAAGGGACAATAATTGGGTAGCATTTGGAATAGACTTTAAGGGAATGAAATGACTCATCTTGGTCAAGTGATCCACCACCACCCAGATAACTGAAAACCCCTGACTGGAAGGAAGTTCCACAATAAAATCCATGGAAACCATATGCCAAGGATAGGGGGCAGGTGGTAAAGGAAGCAAAAACCCTTGTTGAGCCCTTCTCACAGATTTTCCCTTAATACATTGTTCACAAGAAGCAACATGTTGTTCCACCTGAGTTACCATGGTCGGCCACCAAAATTCACGTTGCACCAATTCCAAAGTCTTCTTAGATCCCTTGTGACCAGCTAGTAGATCATCATGAAAATGCTGAACAAGAATAGTTTGAAGTTCCTCATTAGGCACAAAATGTTTTCCTTTGTAATATGGTCGACCATCCTTAATCTCTCGATTCTTCTCTTGCCTGACCCAATCTTCCATATCGAATTGAGCTAATGCCAGATCCAGCTGCTTTTCAAATTCCGGAAACTGAATTACACCAATTATCTTTTCCTTTAGAATTATCAATTCTTTTTCCAGAATTGGGATATCATCTCCAACATCAAGACGTAACAAAGCATCAGCTTTACCATTGGTGGAACCAGGCTTATAAGTCAAAACAAAATTATAGCCGGCAAAAAATAACGACCATCGCATTTGTCTGGGAGTCAAGGTTCAAGCAGATTTCAAAAATTGTAAATTTCTATGATCGGTGTAGACAGTTACCTCATGTCAATCCCCCAACAAACAATGCCTCCACTCCTGAAAGGCGTCCTTGACTGCCAATAATTCCTTATCAGCAATGGAATAATTAAACTCAGCTGGAGTTAGTTTACGAGATCGAAAGGCCACCGGGTGAAGCTGACCGGTCAATCTGTCTCTCTGAGATAATATTCCTCCAATTGCCAAATTGGAAGCATCAGCCTCTACATAGAAAGGCTCCTCTGGATTAGGATGCAACAGTACTGGAGCGGTGGTAAAGACTTTCTTTGTGTTGCCAAATGCTTTCTCAGCCTCAGTTGTCCACTCACACTTGACTCCCTTCTTCAGCAAACGAGTTAACGGAGAAACCTTCTCGGAGAAATTCACAATGAAACACCTGTAAAAATTAGAGAAACCTATGAAACTCTGCACCTGTTTCACATTTCGTGGAGACGGCCACTCTTTTATTGTCTTTACTTTCGTTCCATCCATTGAAACTCAATCTGGAGAAAGAACAAAGCCCAAAAATTCCACTTGATTAGAATTAAACACACACTTCTCCAGCTTTACAAAGAGTTGATGTTCCCATAATTTCTTTAGAATTGCATGTACATGCTGAATGTGTTCCTTCATGTTTTCAGAAAATATGAGGATGTCGTCAATGTAGACCACTTCAAAATGATCCAAGAATTCTCTCAGGACATCAATTACAAAATGCTGAAAGGCTGCAGTAGCATTACACAATCCAAAGGGCATGACCTGATATTCGAATAATCCCAATCTGGTTCGGAAAGCGGTCTTCCACTCATCGCCCTCAGCCATGCGGACTAAATGATAAGCTCCTCTTAAACCCAGTTTGGTGTAGAACTGGGCCCCTTTAACCTGATCTAACATTTCAGAAATTAATGGCAACGGGTATCGTTTCTTGTTAGTGACTGAATTTAATGCCCGATAGTCTATGCATGTTCTAAGACTTCCATTCTTCTTCGGAATAAAGAAAAGTGGCGAAGAAACTGGGGACTGAGATGGACAAATAAATCCATTTGCTAAGTACTGGTGGAGATACTTCTTGAGATGTTGATTTTCCTTCTCAGAAAGAGCATAAATGTGACTGCAAGGCAAAGAAGCTCCAGGCTCTAATTCAATTTTACAGTCATAATCTCGATGTGGGGGTAATTTATTGGCCTCTCTCTCATCGAACACAGCCGCCAAATCCAAATATTCGCTTGGAATTTCTTGCGTTTCCATGAAGCTAATCGACTTAGCTTGACTAGTCAAGAGTTTAAGTGGAGAGACAGAAGGATGCTTCAGACTTCCATCGTGACAGTTTTCCTTACAATATGAAGAATCCATTTCAATGGTTCTCTTGGCCGAATCAATCTTAGGGTTGTGTTCGGTGAGCCATGGTAGACCTAGGATTAGTTGAAACTGAGGTGCGTCAATGAGACTAAAGCTCAAAATGGTCACATGACGACCCGGACCAGTCAACCTAATCTCCTCAGTATCATGTACAATGGGTCCTGAAGACAGATTGGTACCATCAACTGCGCGAACAGCTTCAGGTTTCTCCTTCTTGACAAATTGGATCCCCAAAGATTTCGCAAACCCAATAGAATAAAAAATTACCTGTTGCGCCGGAGTCAATTATTACTGCTATATCATCCAACTGAATTCCACTAAACTTGATGGAACTGGACACAATTAAATGAGGAGCTGAGGATTGCAAGGTGTTTGCTACTTGCTGAGAAACCGGAGTTGACTTTTCAAATGCTTCCACCAGAGCAACTCCTCTTACTGGTGGAGCCTGTCTTTTAACCAAGCATTATTCTTGGGCTTCTTAGGGCATTCTTTCACAAAGTAGCCAGAGTCTCCACAATACATGCACAGCTTGCCACTTCTCCTCTTCTCTCTTTCCTCCTTGGTCAGAGGGCCACGTACTGAGCCTATCTGCATAGGCTCCGCTTTGGCAGAATTTTCTTTAGGCTTTGAGTTATGAGATCTGACTCGGTCAAAACGAGGAGGAAAATACTTCACATCTTTCTTGCATTCACTCCTCTCACTTTGGCGCTGATCGATTTGCAGAACCAAATCAATAAATTCCGATACCTCAGTCGGTCGCTTAGGAATCTGTGCCAAACCATCCTTTAGCTCATCCTTGGTAAAAAATGGAGGCTCTTTTTGCTTCCCGCCAGTTAGTCTCTACAATTAATTTATTGTATTGAGCCAGATAAGCGACCAGATCTCTATTCCCCTGCTTTACGTCCAACAGTTCATTATCAGTCATCTGCGATTCAGATCTTCTGTCAAAAATTCTCAAAAATTCTTTCTTCAACTCCTCAAAGTCATACAAAATAGAATTGTTGTTATTCACTAACGGCATCGACCAGGCTGCAGTATCTCCACTCAGGTAGGACAACATGAATGCCACCTTGGATTGGTCCTCCTTAAATATTATAGGCCTACATAGAAAATGTAAGGAGCACTGGGTGAGAAAAATTTGAGCCTTATGCGGATCCCCACTAAACCTTTTTGGAGCTGCTTGTGGAATGGTGGGAGAAATGGCGTGAATGCCTTGAGCGGGAAGTTCAGCAGCTGATGGAGCTGGAGCAAAAGACTGGGACTTGTGTTCTTTGGAGCTAGAAGCTGAACTGGCTGCCAACTCATCTAACCTTTGTCGTAAAAACTGGGTTTCTTGACTGGACTTCTTAATCTCCTCTCTAAGGGCCAGATGTAGGTAGGCAAATACCGGTCGGTAACGGCGGAAAATCGGTAATTTCGGCCGTTACCGACTGATATTTGGAAAATGAGATGTAGGTGGGGATTTTACTGATTCGGTAATTTACCGAATCGGTATTCTAAGGAATCGGTAAATTACTGATTCCTTAAAATACTGAATCAGTAAATTACCAATTTTGCTATGTAGGGAACAATCAAATGAGTGCTTTTCCCCTTTTAGGATTCGCTATTTACCACCAACTACAAGTTGGTGGTAAATAATGAAAACCTTGGAAAAAGCATTTTTTTTTGCTTTTCCAACAGTGCCATGTTGCAGACATACATGCCCCTTAGGGCATGTATGTCTGCAACATGTGCACCCATACACAATTGAGGGTTGCAACAGGGTGTCAAAGTGACACCCTGCACCCTTCAATGTTCCCCCCTTTTACCGAAAAGGTAAATACCGATTCGGTAATTGGCATTCATTCCTATGGGCCTCCAGGCCCATAGGAATGAATGGCAATTACCGAATTGGTATTTACCAATTTGGTAATTACCGAAACTTACCGATTCGGTAATTTTTTTGGTAAAATTACCAACATCCCATTTGCCTGTTCTTAAATACCGAATCGGTATGATTCGGTATTTAAGAATCGGTAATCTGGGATTACCTACATCGGACCCTGAGTGATTTATTCTCTGACATTGCGTCACTTAATTGGATCTGTAAACCATAAAGTACCGCAGCCAGGGATTTAAGATCAATTCCCTCAGCCATCCTGCTAGGGAGAAGAATTTTGGGAGGGCACTTCAATCTGTCAAGTCCCTGATCCAGAACTCTGTATTTCCGCAGGAGCCGATGCCTTTTCCTCAACTCCCCAACTCCACTACTCAGCGCATATAGCATCCAAGCATCAAAGAAGGGGAAAAGGGGAATGGGAAGAAAAGAGAAAAACGCCACACTATACTTCAGCTGGACTGGTTTGGTCTGGTACTCTTCTTACTTGACCTTCCTGTGGAAAGAGAAACTTTAGCAAATTAAGCCTTAACCAGAATTTACAATTACTAAGACTCTAACCTTAATTACCTGTCCTAGCTTAGCGGCTATCTGTTCTCTTGAGATGTCTGTCTGATTACAGCTACATTGTGTTTCTTTAAAAGGTTGACACTAATGAAGAGATGGAATAAGACTGTTAAGTATTAAATGGGTTTCTCACTAACTCGCTAATATATTACCACAAACTTATACCTGTAGATACCTTATATATGGTGTCAAACTTGCCTTTTAGCAATGGGACTTCATTCACCACCTTGATGAAGTTCCAAAGTAAAATAGTTCCAGTAGGGTCCTCCGACTATGTTGGTAAGTATTTTCATATATATACATATATATATAACCACACCTACTAGTAGATCTTCTTTATTATTTCGAAAATTTGTGGTGCTGCCAAAACTGTCCTTAAAGGTTCTAAGTTGCAAGTCTCTAGTAATTATTGTCTCTGGCAATATAGTCTTACTTCTATGCTGCTGAAATAAGCTCTCTCTGGAAAGACTGTATGTATGCTCTGTAGTGCTGCTGAAATAACCCTCTCTCTGGAAGACTCTCTGAATGTCTTGTAGTGCTGTTGAAATAACACTCACTGGAATAACTCTCTCTACCTCCGTCTGGACTCGAAACAAGAAATAACAACTTGCACTGGAACAAGCGCTAACACAATACTCTAGCGCTAAATTCTGCAACTCCAGAAATTCTCCAAACTCCTTTAACTATGAAATATTAGACTTACTGCAGCTGCGGAATGAAGTCTACAGCAAGGAGTTTGTTTGTTTACTCATTGCCAAGATACACGACTGTCAAAACGGCAGCTTTGGGAAAAGCGAACGTTCGCCTCAGGTCTTCAGTTGAAGTGCGCACTTCTCAGCGTGCGAATGCTTCAGCACAGGTGTGCTTGCTAAAGAATCACAAAACACTAGACCGCTACTCTAATGAATCGCGCTGACGGCCATCTTGGAATTCCGCCGCAATGCGATCATTCAAGCAGTGTACAACAGGGAAGACCATTGGTTAGGCAGATACCTACCAGGTCGGCAACAGTTGTTCTTATGAATTTTAACTAATACTGGGAGGTATTTTAGGCTAACAGAGAGTTTCTTAGATCCAGTCCTGACACTCGGGCTCTGAGCTTGTGCCCCCACTTGACCTAGTATTGACCCCGGCAGAAGATTTGTACAGCCCTACCCACTCCCCCGTGGACCACTGTGTTCACCGACACAAGACTGCTCCAACATACCCCTGTGGACGCCCGCCCGCCCACCTTCCAGAACAACACACTATCTGAACTGGCAAAACTCGGTCCTGATGAAGATCCTGAACTAAATAGGATTGAAACGCCATCGACCCTCTTACAGCGCGACTCGTGGCGCACCATCAACTTTGGTTCCCAACACTAACAATTATTACTCATTGATCGAGGAAGAACCATTGTCTTTGTATATATTGTTTTTTCACAGTGTCACCTTGCGTCCTTCGCTGTATATACCCACTTGTCACTTACGCTGCCACTCTTCGCTTCACTACCACTAGTGCACAAAACCCCCCTAGGGTTGCCTCGGCATTTCGTGCTCACAGTGCTGTTCCAACTATTTTGTATGAAATATGTTTAAGAAAAATATATGATGCTATATGCACTTTCAAAAAACTGAAATTTAAGTTCTCTCTCCCTTTTTTCCGTTGTTCTCACAATGTCTTGTACAGACGTCTTTATTTGGCCCTCTTACTAAATCCAGTTGAGATATTGTTGAGGCTGTGCCATTCAACGCTGCGCTACCAGGAACACAGTGACCCGTGGGAAAGACACAGAGGCTTACACACAGCAAGATTTCCAAAGCACAAGGAGTTATCAGTGAATGTATGATCATACATCGCGCACCATGACATCGTGGGCTTTAACACCGCGGTGAATACATCGCAAAGCCCAACACTTCGCCATCTTTTACATCGCACGTAGTTAGAAGGGCAATGCGGTGATTCCTATTGACAAGCATGAAACATCGCAGGCGCTTAAATCGCACGTGATGACAATGCGTACTTTGCCTTTTTGTTGTCCCCAATGCATGATCCTGCCTCTAACCCTTGGCCCCCATTGCCCCCCCCGCCGTTCCCACGACGCTAATTCTTTTATTTCTATTTCCCCACATCTTTTTTTTGTTTCTTTTTTTTTTAAATAAATACTGCAACTGTAATTTCAACATTATTTAAAAGCTCACCTTCATTATTGTGGAAAACTTCTTGGAGGGGTACAAAAGGTTTCGCCCACTGTGTCTCCAGCCATTTCTGACTCAGTCGTGCAGCTGACCAGACATGAGTCCAACGTTCCTGTGCCCAGACATCTGCCCTCGTCGATTTTCTCTGAATAGGTAAGTCTTTGCAATGAGGGCAGATACCAGAGGAATGTGTGTTTCCCACTCCCCCTGGGAGCCATGAAAGACGTAGTAAAGCTGTGATGTGAGAACGGAGATATATGTTTTCAGCCTGCTCCCTATATGTTATTAAAGTTTGAGCTCTGATACCATTGGGTCTAGTTTGCGCTATATAAAACTCACACAAAAAAACGTGTAATTCTAGCAAAACGATACACGTATATCACTTTACAGATTCTGAAAAGGCCTTCATTAGAAAGAATGTGCATATAAACAGATGATATTTAAACGTGAATATAAAATTGTGTTGTCCGTGCAAGTTCTCATTGATATAAATAAAGTGTGCATTATCGTACATATACACGTACACATAGTAAGGTACATTCATAATAAATTATTTTTGAACCTTTAAAAATCCTTTGTGGTCTGAAGTTTTATTCATCTTTGCTCCTGCTTTGCTCTCTGTGAGGCGAGAGGGGTTGATGCTGAGACAGTTATTTGAGACGTGAAGGAACTGTCTTTACCCCAGCCCTATCGGCTCCCTGTTTCCTCCTTCACATTCAGCATTAGC
This sequence comes from Lissotriton vulgaris, assembly GCF_964263255.1. Taxonomy (NCBI): domain Eukaryota; kingdom Metazoa; phylum Chordata; class Amphibia; order Caudata; family Salamandridae; genus Lissotriton; species Lissotriton vulgaris. The sequence continues at coordinate 658,038,673 of NC_141697.1, forward strand.
AGATTTACCCCTATATATTATACATACAAACCATCAATAATACTGCATGCAAACGTACCTCCTGCTTCTGGCAGAGGTGAGGGGTCAGAGTTCAGGCGAGAGGACCTGGCCTAATGGCTAGAGCGGTCGCCCTTGAACGTGGGGAACCAGGTTCGAGGTCGGTCAGTGATTGTGGGCAAATCACTCGATCTCCCCGTGCCTAAATAAAGAAGAATACATAACTGTAGCGGATGTAAAGTCCTCTGATACCTTAAGGTAGAGTTCGCGCTATAAAAACGCGCTCGCCCTCCCCCAAAAAAGCATCAGACTGCACAGTAAAATATTACAAGGAGGCTGGGAAGCAGGTCACCAGATCACTTGATATTATTCTTCCTTGTGTCAGGAGGGTCAGGCAGGGCGAAGGGATGTGTGAGCGACTTCATTATTTTACACATTTAGTCCCCTCTTCTGCCTTCCTGTGTCTGTAGGACACCAGCCCAACTACAGTTTTAGTTTAGTTTAGTTTTTTTTAGTTTAGTTAATTTTTTTATTTTCATAGCTAATTAAAACCATTGCAATAGTAGCACTACAAAATTCCTAAAACATAATTGTTACAATCGTTTAAAAGCCAAAGATGGAAAATTCATTACAGTTAAAACACAATTAGGTTGTGCTAGTTAAGAAAAGTCAATAGATCGCTGGATGCCGAAATTTGTTTGTCTCAGAATATCTGTGTTCCGGCCCTGCTTGCCCGTTTATCCGAGCAAATTGTCTCTGCTTATTACAAAAGTGTTCCCACTGCTGCTGCTGGCATCACGGATGAAAGGAGGAGAAAACAAGTAAAGAATGTGAAAGGAAGAAATGGAATAGAGGAAGAAAGGAAGTGAATGATGTGTGATGGATAAATAGAAAGGAAAGGAGCAAGATAAGCATTAGGAAGGGTTAATGATAAGAAAAGAGGAAATTAAAGAAGAGGTGAAGGAAAGAGCAGGAAAAAAAGAAAGTAAGGAAAGAATGGAGGAAGAAGAATAAATTCTCCAAGGGAGGAAGGATGGTGACTGAATGAGGGTGTAAGGTAGGAAGCAAGAATGGAATGATGGTGTAAGGAAGCAAGAGGGGAAAGGAGGCATGGCTGGAGGTGCTGATGAAGAGAAAAAGAGAAAAGGAAAAGATGGGACGAAGGAAAGAAAGGAGGTCAGGGGAATGCGTATGAAAGGTACTGGGTCAAGGAGGGACAGAGAGAATAATGACAGTGTAATATTGGAAAGAAATTGAAAAACAAAAGATTAAAATACTTTTGGGTGCTTAACATACCATGAGTGTTTGTAAAGCATATATTCACCAAAGGGGGCCTTAACACCAAATTTAAAATGTTGTTATCCAGCTCATAGACACACATTTTATCGACCTCAGAAAGATGAAAGACTGAGTTGCGTATCAAGATTAAAATGTATGACCCTGAGAACAAACACCGATTCCTGAAGTGCATATAAGAAATGCCCAAGAAGGAAACACATAAAAGGGAGAGTGAGGAAGGAGAAGAGGTCTGAAGGCAAAGATAGATACGGTAGACAAAGAATGTGAAGAGAAGTGAAGAAAGCAGAGATAAGAGAGTGTAAGACTGGAGTGGAACATGAAGAGGATGAAAAAGGAAAGAAGAGAAAGGGAGGAAGAATAGAGAGAAGTCGGGTGCTTGAAAAGAGAGTGCAAGCGAAAGATGAGGGGAGGTGGTGATTAAGAGGAAACGTGGACGTAGGGCAGAAAGGGAAAGAAGAATGGAGAGAAGGGAAGGAGTGAGGTGTGAAGGGTACGAAGAAAAGCAGATACTGAGGAACAGAAAGATAATAGAGTAATTAATTATTTAAAGTTGAGGGGTGACAGGGCTGTATCGTTCCTGGCCTGCCTCATGAATGCAAAGCTGTGCTGTCCAAGACACACAATAGCGATTTAGGGTACCCTATCACTGAATCTCAAGCCTTTTTTGGAGGGGGGGTCACAGAGTTCCATTTGTGCATTCACTGTGAGAGCATGAGCCATTGTTAGTTCTAAGGCCTAGTTATTTCAGAGTGAACATGGTGCTCCCCCCTTCTGGCAGACCCTGTCACTGATTTAAGGCATGATCTGTGCATTGCTTCTTGGCTAGAGCAACCCAGTCCCTGGAAGGACGACTCTAGGTGACCCAATATCGAGGCCAAGCTCACAAAGGCTGCAGATTCGGAGGTCCCAAACACTGTGTGCGAAACATTATCGCCTTCTGCCAACCAGGGGCTGGTAAAGATAATGGGCTCATGATCTCGACCGTGCAGTGGCAACAAATGGAGTACAACTGTGGGCGGTAGGCAAAGCACCCAATTGACAGTGAGTGTGAGCCAAACCAAACTTTGCGCAATGATGCTATAAAGCCAAGCTTGTCCAAACAACGAGAAAACGGGAGCCGAGCAAGTGATGTGACGAAAAACTTTGTAAATGATGGGCTGACCATGCACTGCCTAAAGAGCTGACACGAACTTTAAGCTTGCACACGACGAGCCAACTGGGAACTTCAAGAGTACGTTGAGAGATTATGAGTCGAAGTGAACTTTGTGCGTGCAATAAATGAGCTTATGTGAACTTTAAACTAGGAATAAGTTGAAGTGACCTCGGAGTGCAGAGCGGATCTTGGAAGCACAAAGGATGCTTTATTTCGCAATGTTATTAAGTTTAATGTCAACAGTCTCCGTGTGCCTCTGGAGAGTGTTAAAAATAAAATGGGCCTTATATTATAGCGCTCAGGGCCGGCGCTAGGCATGGGCAGTGTGGGCAGCTGCCCAGGGCCTCGCGCTCAGGGGGCCCCCTGCTTCACTGTGAAAGGGCACGCTTTCACAGTTAACCTCCAGGGCCCCCTCCCCCACGCAATCAAATTACAAGTGCGAGGTGTCTTGACCTTGCTGTCAGGGTGTGATGGCATTCCTGGGTGCACAGGGGTGGGGGGGGGAAGGGACAAACAAAGTAGGGACTGCACCGCAACTGGGCCAGCAATTATGTGTGCTCACAGTGTCAGGGGGGAGGCAACACCTCTGCTAAGTACCGGCCATTGCCTTTCTGCATTTTGTTGCTAGGTGACAGAAGGCCCCCTTTGTTAGCAGAACCAGCCAGACACAGGTAAGGAGAGGAGGGAGCAGCCAGATCAACTGGCTCGTGTTTACTTTTGTATCCCCTATTTTTTTATGGGAATGTGCATTTAAAATGTATGTAGAAAGGTGGTAGTGTTTTACGAAATGCTTCTTTACTGCTTGGAGGCCCAGGGGAGGGGGCCCCCTTTCCCTGGGCCTCTAGGCACTAGAGCAAGATCCAGGTGTGGGACCCCCCTCCTTGTGCCCTGTAGCCAATACTCCCTCTTTCCTTTCTTTGTCCCCCCAACAAAAAAAAAACATGCTTGCTGGAAAGGTTGTCTTTTTCTGACATTTTTCCCTTTAAATGTGCTCCCTCGGGACGGACAGAAATAAAAGGTTAAAATTGAAAAATAACTAAAGCAAGACAGTGTGGATCGAAAAAAGCGGCCACATTGATTTTATTCAAGCACATTAGCGCCACTTTAAAGAGTTTGCCAGTGAAGCGCTACTTTTTATGAGATGGGGCAGAGGCAGGGTGACAGAGGCAGGGTGACAAAGGCAGGGTGACAAAGGCAGGGTGACAGAGGCAGGGTGACAGAGGGAGGGAGACAGACGGAGAGAGACAGACGGAGAGGGACAGAGGGAGAGAGACAGAGGGAGAGAGACAGAGGGAAGGAGAGAGATAAGGAGGGAGAAAGACAGAGGGAGAGAGACAAGGAGGGAGAGAGACAGGGAGGGAGGGAGATAGAGGGAGGGAGACAGAGGAAGGGAGACAGAGGGAGAGAGAGAAAGAGATGTGGGTATGCTGGTCTGGTGGCTCAGTGGACAAAGGCATCTGCTGCAGGGACCTGTGTGAAACCTCATGGTCACAATTTTTTTTTGCTTTACCCCTCTGACCCCGCCCCCACTGGTGCTGCCCTCGGCCAAAAACCACACTGTAAATTTGCCCCCCACCCAGAGAAAGTTTGTGAGTACCCATGCCCTAGAAGGTCAGTGACCCGGTCATTGAGGTCACAGGACCCTTGAGAAGGGAGGCTCTAGGGCGGTGGGACCGGTGACATCACACTGAGTGCTCACTTCGGGTAGCTTGGTAGTTTGGTCTGCCCTGTTCCCATGATGCACTGGGCCAGGGTCAGACTAATTTGCATATAGCCAAGTTCTGAGCTTGGATGGTGCAGTGAGCTGAAAAACGGTGATGGATCAAGCCCTGATCTTTGGACTGGGTAAGAGTGGTCTGCTTAATTCAGACACTCTGTTCATCACCACCCCCTTTTCTGAATCATTTTTGTCCACCATGAGCGTGGAAGGGTATACTCAGATGTGAGTCCCTAGCTCATTGCACCATCAGGATTCAAGCAAGCCGGGCCGAAGACGGCTGAAATGCCAGAAACCGGTCCCCGGTAGCTTGTTTCCTTCCCAGTATAAGAATTGTCTTGGAAAGTTTGGTCTGCCCTGTTCCCATGATGCACTGGGCCAGGGTCAGACTAATTTTCATTTAGCCAAGTTCTGAGCTGGGATGGTGCAGTGAGCTGAAAAACGGTGATGGATCAAGCCCTGATCTTTGGACTGGGTAAGAGTGGTCTGCTTAATTCAGACACTCTGTTCATCACCACCCCCTTTTCTGAATCATTGTTGTCCACCATTAGCGTGGAAGGGTATACTCAGATGTGAGTCCCTAGCTCATTGCACCATCAGGATTCAAGCAAGCCGGGCCGAAGACGGCTGAAATGCCAGAAACCGGTCCCCGGTAGCTTGTTTCCTTCCCAGTATAAGAATTGGCTTGGTAGTTTGGTCTGCCCTGTTCCCATGATGCACTGGGCCAGGGTCAGACTAATTTGCATATAGCCAAGTTCTGAGCTGGGATGGTGCAGTGAGCTGAAAAACGGTGATGGATCAAGCCCTGATCTTTGGACTGGGTAAGAGTGGTCTGCTTAATTCAGACACTCTGTTCATCACCACCCCCTTTTCTGAATCATTTTTGTCCACCATAAGCGTGGAAGGGTATACTCAGATGTGAGTCCCTAGCTCATTGCACCATCAGGATTCAAGCAAGCCGGGCCGAAGACGGCTGAAATGCCAGAAACCGGTCCCCGGTAGCTTGTTTCCTTCCCAGTATAAGAATTGGCTTGGTAGTTTGGTCTGCCCTGTTCCCATGATGCACTGGGCCAGGGTCAGACTAATTTGCATATAGCCAAGTTCTGAGCTGGGATGGTGCAGTGAGCTGAAAAACGGTGATGGATCAAGCCCTGATCTTTGGACTGGGTAAGAGTGGTCTGCTTAATTCAGACACTCTGTTCATCACCACCCCCTTTTCTGAATCATTTTTGTCCACCATAAGCGTGGAAGGGTATACTTAGATGTGAGTCCCTAGCTCATTGCACCATCAGGATTCAAGCAAGCCGGGCCGAAGACGGCTGAAATGCCAGAAACCGGTCCCCGGTAGCTTGTTTCCTTCCCAGTATAAGAATTGGCTTGGTAGTTTGGTCTGCCCTGTTCCCATGATGCACTGGGCCAGGGTCAGACTAATTTGCATATAGCCAAGTTCTGAGCTGGGATGGTGCAGTGAGCTGAAAAACGGTGATGGATCAAGCCCTGATCTTTGGACTGGGTAAGAGTGGTCTGCTTAATTCAGACACTCTGTTCATCACCACCCCCCTTTTCTGAATCATTTTTGTCCACCATAAGCGTGGAAGGGTATACTCAGATGTGAGTCCCTAGCTCATTGCACCATCAGGATTCAAGCAAGCCGGGCCGAAGACGGCTGAAATGCCAGAAACCGGTCCCCGGTAGCTTGTTTCCTTCCCGGTATAAGAATTGGTTTGGTAGTTTGGTCTGCCCTGTTCCCATGATGCACTGGGCCAGGGTCAGACTAATTTGCATATAGCCAAGTTCTGAGCTGGGATGGTGCAGTGAGCTGAAAAACGGTGATGGATCAAGCCCTGATCTTTGGACTGGGTAAGAGTGGTCTGCTTAATTCAGACACTCTGTTCATCACCACCCCCTTTTCTGAATCATTTTTGTCCACCATAAGCGTGGAAGGGTATACTCAGATGTGAGTCCCTAGCTCATTGCACCATCAGGATTCAAGCAAGCCGGGCCGAAGACGGCTGAAATGCCGGAAACCGTTCCCCGGTAGCTTGTTTCCTTCCCAGTATAAGAATTGGCTTGGTAGTTTGGTCTGCCCTGTTCCCATGATGCACTGGGCCAGGGTCAGACTAATTTGCATATAGCCAAGTTCCGAGCTGGGATGGTGCAGTGAGTTGAAAAACGGTGATGGATCAAGCCCTGATCTTTGGACTGGGTAAGAGTGGTCTGCTTAATTCAGACACTCTGTTCATCACCACCCCCTTTTCTGAATCATTTTTGTTCACCATAAGCGTGGAAGGGTATACTCAGATGTGAGTCCCTAGCTCATTGCACCATCAGGATTCAAGCAAGCCGGGCCGAAGACGGCTGAAATGCCAGAAACCGGTCCCCGGTAGCTTGTTTCCTTCCCAGTATAAGAATTGGCTTGGTAGTTTGGTCTGCCCTGTTCCCATGATGCACTGGGCCAGGGTCAGACTAATTTGCATATAGCCAAGTTCTGAGCTGGGATGGTGCAGTGAGCTGAAAAACGGTGATGGATCAAGCCCTGATCTTTGGACTGGGTAAGAGTGGTCTGCTTAATTCAGACACTCTGTTCATCACCACCCCCTTTTCTGAATCATTTTTGTCCACCATAAGCGTGGAAGGGTATACTCAGATGTGAGTCCCTAGCTCATTGCACCATCAGGATTCAAGCAAGCCGGGCCGAAGACGGCTGAAATGCCAGAAACCGGTCCCCGGAAGCTTGTTTCCTTCCCAGTATAAGAATTGGCTTGGTAGTTTGGTCTGCCCTGTTCCCATGATGCACTGGGCCAGGGTCAGACTAATTTGCATATAGCCAAGTTCTGAGCTGGGATGGTGCAGTGAGCTGAAAAACGGTGATGGATCAAGCCCTGATCTTTGGACTGGGTAAGAGTGGTCTGCTTAATTCAGACACTCTGTTCATCACCACCCCCTTTTCTGAATCATTTTTGTCCACCATAAGCGTGGAAGGGTATACTCAGATGTGAGTCCCTAGCTCATTGCACCATCAGGATTCAAGCAAGCCGGGCCGAAGACGGCTGAAATGCCAGAAACCGGTCCCCGGTAGCTTGTTTCCTTCCCAGTATAAGAATTGGCTTGGTAGTTTGGTCTGCCCTGTTCCCATGATGCACTGGGCCAGGGTCAGACTAATTTGCATATAGCCAAGTTCTGAGCTGGGATGGTGCAGTGAGCTGAAAAACGGTGATGGATCAAGCCCTGATCTTTGGACTGGGTAAGAGTGGTCTGCTTAATTCAGACACTCTGTTCATCACCACCCCCTTTTCTGAATCATTTTTGTCCACCATAAGCTTGGAAGGGTATACTCAGATGTGAGTCCCTAGCTCATTGCACCATCCGGATTCAAGCAAGCCGGGCCGAAGACGGCTGAAATGCCAGAAACCGGTCCCCGGTAGCTTGTTTCCTTCCCAGTATAAGAATTGGCTTGGTAGTTTGGTCTGCCCTGTTCCCATGATGCACTGGGCCAGGGTCAGACTAATTTGCATATAGCCAAGTTCTGAGCTGGGATGGTGCAGAGAGCTGAAAAACGGTGATGGATCAAGCCCTGATCTTTGGACTGGGTAAGAGTGGTCTGCTTAATTCAGACACTCTGTTCATCACCACCCCCTTTTCTGAATCATTTTTGTCCACCATAAGCGTGGAAGGGTATACTCAGATGTGAGTCCCTAGCTCATTGCACCATCAGGATTCAAGCAAGCCGGGCCGAAGACGGCTGAAATGCCAGAAACCGGTCCCCGGTAGCTTGTTTCCTTCCCAGTATAAGAATTGGCTTGGTAGTTTGGTCTGCCCTGTTCCCATGATGCACTGGGCCAGGGTCAGACTAATTTGCATATAGCCAAGTTCTGAGCTGGGATGGTGCAGTGAGCTGAAAAACGGTGATGGATCAAGCCCTGATCTTTGGACTGGGTAAGAGTGGTCTGCTTAATTCAGACACTCTGTTCATCACCACCCCCTTTTCTGGATCATTTTTGTCCACCATAAGCGTGGAAGGGTATACTCAGATGTGAGTCCCTAGCTCATTGCACCATCAGGATTCAAGCAAGCCGGGCCGAAGACGGCTGAAATGCCAGAAACCGGTCCCCGGTAGCTTGTTTCCTTCCCAGTATAAGAATTGGCTTGGTAGTTTGGTCTGCCCTGTTCCCATGATGCACTGGGCCAGGGTCAGACTAATTTGCATATAGCCAAGTTCTGAGCTGGGATGGTGCAGTGAGCTGAAAAACGGTGATGGATCAAGCCCTGATCTTTGGACTGGGTAAGAGTGGTCTGCTTAATTCAGACACTCTGTTCATCACCACCCCCTTTTCTGAATCATTTTTGTCCACCATAAGCGTGGAAGGGTATACTCAGATGTGAGTCCCTAGCTCATTGCACCATCAGGATTCAAGCAAGCCGGGCCGAAGACGGCTGAAATGCCAGAAACCGGTCCCCGGTAGCTTGTTTCCTTCCCAGTATAAGAATTGGCTTGGTAGTTTGGTCTGCCCTGTTCCCATGATGCACTGGGCCAGGGTCAGACTAATTTGCATATAGCCAAGTTCTGAGCTGGGATGGTGCAGTGAGCTGAAAAACGGTGATGGATCAAGCCCTGATCTTTGGACTGGGTAAGAGTGGTCTGCTTAATTCAGACACTCTGTTCATCACCACCCCCTTTTCTGAATCATTTTTGTCCACCATAAGCGTGGAAGGGTATACTCAGATGTGAGTCCCTAGCTCATTGCACCATCAGGATTCAAGCAAGCCGGGCCGAAGACGGCTGAAATGCCAGAAACCGGTCCCCGGTAGCTTGTTTCCTTCCCAGTATAAGAATTGGCTTGGTAGTTTGGTCTGCCCTGTTCCCATGATGCACTGGGCCAGGGTCAGACTAATTTGCATATAGCCAAGTTCTGAGCTGGGATGGTGCAGTGAGCTGAAAAACGGTGATGGATCAAGCCCTGATCTTTGGACTGGGTAAGAGTGGTCTGCTTAATTCAGACACTCTGTTCATCACCACCCCCTTTTCTGAATCATTTTTGTCCACCATAAGCGTGGAAGGGTATACTTAGATGTGAGTCCCTAGCTCATTGCACCATCAGGATTCAAGCAAGCCGGGCCGAAGACGGCTGAAATGCCAGAAACCGGTCCCCGGTAGCTTGTTTCCTTCCCAGTATAAGAATTGGCTTGGTAGTTTGGTCTGCCCTGTTCCCATGATGCACTGGGCCAGGGTCAGACTAATTTGCATATAGCCAAGTTCTGAGCTGGGATGGTGCAGTGAGCTGAAAAACGGTGATGGATCAAGCCCTGATCTTTGGACTGGGTAAGAGTGGTCTGCTTAATTCAGACACTCTGTTCATCACCACCCCCCTTTTCTGAATCATTTTTGTCCACCATAAGCGTGGAAGGGTATACTCAGATGTGAGTCCCTAGCTCATTGCACCATCAGGATTCAAGCAAGCCGGGCCGAAGACGGCTGAAATGCCAGAAACCGTTCCCCGGTAGCTTGTTTCCTTCCCAGTATAAGAATTGGCTTGGTAGTTTGGTCTGCCCTGTTCCCATGATGCACTGGGCCAGGGTCAGACTAATTTGCATATAGCCAAGTTCTGAGCTGGGATGGTGCAGTGAGTTGAAAAACGGTGATGGATCAAGCCCTGATCTTTGGACTGGGTAAGAGTGGTCTGCTTAATTCAGACACTCTGTTCATCACCACCCCCTTTTCTGAATCATTTTTGTTCACCATAAGCGTGGAAGGGTATACTCAGATGTGAGTCCCTAGCTCATTGCACCATCAGGATTCAAGCAAGCCGGGCCGAAGACGGCTGAAATGCCAGAAACCGGTCCCCGGTAGCTTGTTTCCTTCCCAGTATAAGAATTGGCTTGGTAGTTTGGTCTGCCCTGTTCCCATGATGCACTGGGCCAGGGTCAGACTAATTTGCATATAGCCAAGTTCTGAGCTGGGATGGTGCAGTGAGCTGAAAAACGGTGATGGATCAAGCCCTGATCTTTGGACTGGGTAAGAGTGGTCTGCTTAATTCAGACACTCTGTTCATCACCACCCCCTTTTCTGAATCATTTTTGTCCACCATAAGCGTGGAAGGGTATACTCAGATGTGAGTCCCTAGCTCATTGCACCATCAGGATTCAAGCAAGCCGGGCCGAAGACGGCTGAAATGCCAGAAACCGGTCCCCGGTAGCTTGTTTCCTTCCCAGTATAAGAATTGGCTTGGTAGTTTGGTCTGCCCTGTTCCCATGATGCACTGGGCCAGGGTCAGACTAATTTGCATATAGCCAAGTTCTGAGCTGGGATGGTCCAGTGAGCTGAAAAACGGTGATGGATCAAGCCCTGATCTTTGGACTGGGTAAGAGTGGTCTGCTTAATTCAGACACTCTGTTCATCACCACCCCCTTTTCTGAATCATTTTTGTCCACCATAAGCGTGGAGGGGTATACTCAGATGTGAGTCCCTAGCTCATTGCACCATCAGGATTCAAGCAAGCCGGGCCGAAGACGGCTGAAATGCCAGAAACCGGTCCCCGGTAGCTTGTTTCCTTCCCAGTATAAGAATTGGCTTGGTAGTTTGGTCTGCCCTGTTCCCATGATGCACTGGGCCAGGGTCGGACTAATTTGCATATAGCCAAGTTCTGAGCTGGGATGGTGCAGTGAGCTGAAAAACGGTGATGGATCAAGCCCTGATCTTTGGACTGGGTAAGAGTGGTCTGCTTAATTCAGACACTCTGTTCATCACCACCCCCTTTTCTGAATCATTTTTGTCCACCATAAGCTTGGAAGGGTATACTCAGATGTGAGTCCCTAGCTCATTGCACCATCCGGATTCAAGCAAGCCGGGCCGAAGACGGCTGAAATGCCAGAAACCGGTCCCCGGTAGCTTGTTTCCTTCCCAGTATAAGAATTGGCTTGGTAGTTTGGTCTGCCCTGTTCCCATGATGCACTGGGCCAGGGTCAGACTAATTTGCATATAGCCAAGTTCTGAGCTGGGATGGTGCAGAGAGCTGAAAAACGGTGATGGATCAAGCCCTGATCTTTGGACTGGGTAAGAGTGGTCTGCTTAATTCAGACACTCTGTTCATCACCACCCCCTTTTCTGAATCATTTTTGTCCACCATAAGCGTGGAAGGGTATACTCAGATGTGAGTCCCTAGCTCATTGCACCATCAGGATTCAAGCAAGCCGGGCCGAAGACGGCTGAAATGCCAGAAACCGGTCCCCGGTAGCTTGTTTCCTTCCCAGTATAAGAATTGGCTTGGTAGTTTGGTCTGCCCTGTTCCCATGATGCACTGGGCCAGGGTCAGACTAATTTGCATATAGCCAAGTTCTGAGCTGGGATGGTGCAGTGAGCTGAAAAACGGTGATGGATCAAGCCCTGATCTTTGGACTGGGTAAGAGTGGTCTGCTTAATTCAGACACTCTGTTCATCACCACCCCCTTTTCTGGATCATTTTTGTCCACCATAAGCGTGGAAGGGTATACTCAGATGTGAGTCCCTAGCTCATTGCACCATCAGGATTCAAGCAAGCCGGGCCGAAGACGGCTGAAATGCCAGAAACCGGTCCCCGGTAGCTTGTTTCCTTCCCAGTATAAGAATTGGCTTGGTAGTTTGGTCTGCCCTGTTCCCATGATGCACTGGGCCAGGGTCAGACTAATTTGCATATAGCCAAGTTCTGAGCTGGGATGGTGTAGTGAGCTGAAAAACGGTGATGGATCAAGCCCTGATCTTTGGACTGGGTAAGAGTGGTCTGCTTAATTCAGACACTCTGTTCATCACCACCCTGTTTTCTGAATCATTTTTGTCCACCATAAGCGTGGAAGGGTATACTCAGATGTGAGTCCCTAGCTCATTGCACCATCAGGATTCAAGCAAGCCGGGCCGAAGACGGCTGAAATGCCAGAAACCGGTCCCCGGTAGCTTGTTTCCTTCCCAGTATAAGAATTGGCTTGGTAGTTTGGTCTGCCCTGTTCCCATGATGCACTGGGCCAGGGTCAGACTAATTTGCATATAGCCAAGTTCTGAGCTGGGATGGTGCAGTGAGCTGAAAAACGGTGATGGATCAAGCCCTGATCTTTGGACTGGGTAAGAGTGGTCTGCTTAATTCAGACACTCTGTTCATCACCACCCCCTTTTCTGAATCATTTGTGTCCACCATAAGCGTGGAAGGGTATACTCAGATGTGAGTCCCTAGCTCATTGCACCATCAGGATTCAAGCAAGCCGGGCCGAAGACGGCTGAAATGCCAGAAACCGGTCCCCGGTAGCTTGTTTCCTTCCCAGTATAAGAATTGGCTTGGTAGTTTGGTCTGCCCTGTTCCCATGATGCACTGGGCCAGGGTCAGACTAATTTGCATATAGCCAAGTTCTGAGCTGGGATGGTGCAGTGAGCTGAAAAACAGTGATGGATCAAGCCCTGATCTTTGGACTGGGTAAGAGTGGTCTGCTTAATTCAGACACTCTGTTCATCACCACCCCCTTTTCTGAATCATTTTTGTCCACCATAAGCGTGGAAGGGTATACTCAGATGTGAGTCCCTAGCTCATTGCACCATCAGGATTCAAGCAAGCCGGGCCGAAGACGGCTGAAATGCCAGAAACCGGTCCCCGGTAGCTTGTTTCCTTCCCAGTATAAGAATTGGCTTGGTAGTTTGGTCTGCCCTGTTCCCATGATGCACTGGGCCAGGGCCAGACTAATTTGCATATAGCCAAGTTCTGAGCTGGGATGGTGCAGTGAGCTGAAAAACGGTGATGGATCAAGCCCTGATCTTTGGACTGGGTAAGAGTGGTCTGCTTAATTCAGACACTCTGTTCATCACCACCCCCTTTTCTGAATCACTTCGGGTGGGGGCGTCATCTTTGCAAGTATATTATGTTTTTAAAAGCACTTGTGCTGCCTCCTTCCTGGCCTCAAGGAATTTTCGGCAACAATAAAAATTTCATGATAACTCCAGTGATTAATGTTCCTCCTTGAGAGAGATGGAAGTTTAGTCTAGTGGAAGTTTTGACTCATGGTAAGGTAGAGCAGAGGATTAATGTGCCTGCTGCAAAGAACATGTACCATGCAGATCACAAAGTGCACATATTGTAAATAAGTCAGTTAATAAGTCAAAATCCTAACATTGAACAGTGAGCTATTAACTGTCATCTAAGAGCTGCATGCAAACTTCAAGGTATACATTGGAGGATTATGTTTTTTCCCCAGTCTTTGGTTATCTTAATGTTGCAAAAAGGGTTCATTTGGATGGAATTCAATTCTGGCTATTAAAGAGAATCTCCAACCATGGTATTACGTTCTAAATTCAGAGTTTGTGTTTATCCAGACCAATCACTAATAAACTATAATGCCTAGCAACATGATTGTCTGATGACTCCTACACCTTGTAGTCCTTTGTCTTATGTAACATTTTCTATACAGTGATTTAGACATTTATGAGAGATTGTCTCTGTATAATGTGTGTGATATACATTTCTCTGACACCCTACACTGGTATCAGTAGCGCTGTAAATCCAATTAAATGCATCTCAGTGAGAATGTGGTTATGGAGACTCGAGGGGCACTGTTAAAGGGTGGTAGTGAGGGAATCTGTGGCAGAGAAAGTAATTAGGGGCACTAACAAACATTGTTGCATAGGGCTCCACCAGCGCTAAAGCCGGCCACTTGCATTTCGAACACCAAATCAAAAACGTTGATTTAAAAAAAAACTTACATCTGCAGCATACCTTCAAGTCAATGTATGTTTTAGTAGTGGTCTCGGTTGTTCTAGGTCTTTTTTTATTTATGTACAATCTTAATTTGTTCGCAATGGTGTCTTGTAATTTTGTATTATATGTGTTGTGTTTTTGCACTCAACATAATTCTGGCAAGTAAAGAGCCCACACACAAAAAAGATTGTCCTACGACTCTTAGCATGTGTGTGTGGTATACTGGTGAGAAGATTTACGTTAAAAGAAATTACTTAGTATTAATGTCATCCTAAGGTGGCAGCATAATGACACAAAATGGTAAGGGAGACTTTTGAAATGTGCGAGGTTTGCTTTTGTGTAATTTTATATTTTGAATGATCCCGCCCCTCATTACCTCAACAGGATCTCCCCCCCTTTATGAGACAGAACTGGAATTTCTATCAAGCACTCATCTGGAAATGATCAGTTAACATTGAGTGAAAAAACATCCATCTTTCTAAGACCTGGAACTAGCTTTTCCATCCAATGTGACACATATAATCCATTTAATACAGTTTGAAAATATATGGACTTATTTCATTTGGATATTTATATTTTTGTCATTGTTACTGATATCCACGTTAGGTCTCTTCAGTGATGCCAAATAAGATCAATGGTCCCACAATGTCACTTTCTGTGGTCACTTCTTGTGATGTTACATGCAAATTAGAGGGGCCTCACATCTTCCCTTTCGCCCGGGGCCCCAAAAGTTCTAGGACCGGCCCTGATAGCGCTTGCTGCAAAGTACTTGAAATATCACCCGTTTCTGGCTCACTGAGCTGCTGCGCTATGTGTGTGCGTGTCTCTCAGCCTCTTGCCCCTCAATCAATGCCTGGTGCTCTCTGGTGCCGTGTATGTTAGTCCTTGAGTTTAGAGTGTGTGGCCTCATTACTGGGCTGTGCATGTAGACTAGAGGAAAGCCGACCGGGCCGCAGACCACTTACTTCGGGATTACTTTTTTAGGGTTAACTACCTGCTTTTAAAATACCATTACAAAAACAGAGATTGCAAAGAGTCAAGCTACCCTACCAACTTTACCCCACGCCCCAGGCACTCACCTACGTCTCCTGAACCACAAAATCATAGGGTTCCCGAGAACTTCTCCCAAGATAGTTTCCAGGGGAATGCTTCCATTCTCTAATCCAGGAACGCATCTGGTGAGTGTGGGTGCAGCGGGAATCGGGATTCTTGGGAGCACCAAGGAAACTTTATTTCGAATTGTCCTTTCTTTTCACAACGTCGCGGCGCTCCCCGCCCACGTTATTTTGCAGCTCTTGTTGCTTTATGAAGCAAGAAATCCAATGTATAAAAATATAAATATACCTCTTTTGATTGCGGGCGCAGGCGCTCGTATAAATTGCCTTCTGCTGAACGTTTTATATTGTATAATGTTTAAAGGCAATCCTGCACATTTCCAGTTTGCAGTTTGCCGTGCCGCGCCCCAGCTCAGCCAAAAGCCCGCCCTTAGCCATTCTTCAACGGAAATGAAACAATGTTCCGTGAATGGCTGGCAGACGTGATCTGCTGCAGTGTCATCAGTAACGTGATGACGACACGCTCTCTCAGTATGCCTAGGCCAGGTTGGACTTTCTGTGAAGACGTACCAGGCAGAAGACACAGAAGGACGTACCAGGCAGAAGACTCAGAAGGAGAGCAGGAATTTTATTTAAATAATTACCGGGCCATCAAGCTGCCGGAGAACAAGAACAATCGTATAGACCCGGCCCTGTGAAAGAAGTGCCGATGCTGAGCACTGGAAAGCACCGGCACAAATTAAGCCCTGCCATCTTGTAGTCTGTTTCGCGGTGGTGCGCTTTGCGGAGCATTCTTTAATATTTGTAGCATTTTTTGTTCAGCCATCATCAGGAATTTTACTATTCTGCAGTTTAATTGAGTATTTGCTGGGTTTAAGCAGGTCAGCACTGCTTGCCTTCTAGTGCGGATACCTTTCGGTATGAAAGGTTCTTTTAGAAGTTGTTTCCGTACTTGGTGCAGTTCTTCACATAGGCAAATTAAGTGAAAAATATCGCCATTCTCGATATTGCACAGCCTGCAAGTATCTTGCCCTTTTATCCTCAGTCATGGTGGTAGATGCTGGGTGCATGGAAGTATCCCCAGTCTGTACCTTAGGAAATTCATTTTTATCACCCTGGGATAGCCCTGATTGAAGTATTGTTGTGGGGCGAGGAACTGAGGGTCATCCAGGCATGAGATCTTTTCAAGAAGCTTGCCTTGTCCTCCATTAAGGAGGATAGTTTTAATTGTATTCCAGACTAATTTTTTTTAATTGAGGTAGCCGAGTTGCGCATCCCAAAGTCCAGAGAGTTTGGTAGAATCCAAGGCTAGCTGAAGATGATTTCTTGCCTGGGAAAACTCTGTGTTTTATATCGTGCCACAGCAGATAGTTAAGCGTGTTTGTACTGGCATTTCTTATCTTATGCCAACAGATGATATATGCACCATACCTGGCTAAGACTTGTTGTTGAAGGCCAAACTCCAGCCTTATTTCAGCAGGTGATGTATAAGACGCAAGACAAAACATAGTTCTGTAAGCTTTCACCAGCGTACTGTCCAACTCCTTAGCGTCTCTTCCCCGTATTGTCTCGCTGCCATAAGTGATCGAGGGGAGAAGTTTGGCCTGAACTACCTTCAATAGCAGAGTCAAAGTCGGTCCCATCAATTTGTTTGCAAGATTTTTCATTGTCAAGGCAGTCAAC
Source organism: Lissotriton vulgaris (assembly GCF_964263255.1). Classification (NCBI taxonomy): domain Eukaryota; kingdom Metazoa; phylum Chordata; class Amphibia; order Caudata; family Salamandridae; genus Lissotriton; species Lissotriton vulgaris. The sequence continues at coordinate 658,055,284 of NC_141697.1, forward strand.
AGACCTTTCCTTCTTATTTCTTCTTTTTGGCGCCAAAAAGACCCTTCTTTGTCAAATATGACTCCTAGATACTTATACTCCCTAGCATGGTCAATTTTAGTGCCGCCACGGAACCAAATCTTCTGTGTGGTCTTTTTGCTATTTATTGACATTGTCTTCGTCTTGCTCAGGTTTATTTTTAAGTTATTTTCTGTTGCGTATTTCTGCATTTCAGTTAACGGATGTTGAAGACGGACATAAGTATGACTGAGCAGAACTACGTTGTCTGCATACATGAGATAGGTTAAAGTTCTCCCACCCACCCTAGGAGCATGGGAGTTACAGGCGTCAAGCACATTTGGAAGGTCAGCCATGAATAAATTGAACAGGATTGGTGGAAGCACACAACCCTGCTTCAGTCCTTTTGTAGTTGGTACATTCGAGGAAAGGTGGGTGCCACCGCCTAGTTTCACCTGCACCCAGGTGTCTGTATGTAGAAGCATCAGCATGTTTAAGATGGTCTGTGGAATGCCCCATCGCGCCAGTTTCCCCCATAGTCTTCCTCTCAAGATATTGTCAAAAGCAGCGCCGAAATCAATATAACACAGGTGTAAGGGTAATTTGGAGGCTTTTGCTGCATCAATTATTAGTGAAATTGCAAGGATATTTGTAGCTGTACTAGTCATTTTGCGGAAACCGGTCTGATTCAGCGGTATTATCTGATTCATCCCGGCCCAGAGGGTGAGCTCCTCTAGTATGATGCATGTAAAATATTTAGTTTCATTGTCAATTAGAGCTACTAGGCGATATTTGTTGGGCTCGGCCTTGTCCCCTTTTTTGTGAATTGGGACTATTGTTGAGCCCTTCCAGGCTTCTGGTATTTTATTTAACAGCCTCATTTCCAGAAAGGGAGGTTGTAGGATATCTGCCCATTCTTTACTCTTTGCTTTAAACAAGGCAGGTGGTATACCATTTGGTCCCGGAGCACCTTCTTTCCTCCCTTTGGCGATCTGCTTTTGAATTTGGAATGACAGCGGACGGTTTGCTACGCCCAATGGTTTAATTCCTGTGGCTGGATACTCCTGCTCCCTTATCTCGGATATGCTTGCTTTAGCTTGTCCCTCTGGAAGCCGTCTGTTGTCCATTTGAGCTCCTGCGTTTTCTGTGTGGTTGTAAAAGTGTCTAGTAAGATATTTTATCCAGGTTGCTTCTGAAATGTAAGAACAGATGTCCTTAAATTGTGGGCACATTATCCCGTTCGCAGTTTTCCAAAACGGGCACTGTTGTTACGATTTATATCGTATAGGAGTTTTGCCCAGGTTTCATTCTCGCAGTCTCCCTTGATGTTCCATTTTAGTCTTTTTAGCGATGCCCTTTGATGACTCAGGGATGCTCATGCATTGATATTTCCTGGGGATCTTCTCAGCCTACACAGCATCAAATAATGTATTGATCTTTTGAGTGACTTGCTGTACTCTCTGCTTTTTCTGTATTTTGTTTTTTCCACATTTTTCCTGAAGGTTGACTTCTGTAGGGAGAGTATCTGCAAGCTTTTCTAGCAGTATAGCTGAAAAATTTCCCCAGTGAGCAATTAGATCATCTGTGCTCAGGGTTTGTGAATTGAAGAGATTTATTGCAGCTTCAGATTGCAAGTTTGAGTTGTTCATTGTGCATTTGATCCTTTTTAGTTCTAGGGTGTGGGAAGGCCCCAAGGTTATGTCTGGCCTGATTGAAATAGGTGCAGTAGCTGTTATTTGGATTTCCTGAGGGCGGTGGTCACTACCACCCTTGTCCCCCATTCTGAACCCAAAGATGTAAGGGAACAGCGCAAGGCTTGCAGAGGTGTAATCCAAAATAGAACTTGTTGTCGTGGAATAAAAGGATTCGATTGGGGGAGAGAGTCTTCCAGAAATCTTCCGTTCAGCGCGCGAAGATTATGATGTTCTAGGTCGTCGAGGAAGCGGCTATTGCAACGGAGCAGATTGTGTAGGAATATTAAAGATTCTGGTTAGAGCTGATACCTCTTCTCCTATTGCAGAGCCAATGAGATACTGGTTTAAATTCCCTGTCAGGATGAACATTGGATTTTCCATCTCTGCTGCATACTCCGACAGTAGATTAGTGATTTTAGTCGAGTCCTTTGCTTTGCGTTTAGGATGGACATACGAGTTGATTATGCAAAGCTCCATTTCTTCTTCATCAAGCTTGATCCTGATTCTGATTGCTAATGTTGCACTTGGCATCGAGTCCATGAGGGTTGCTGAGGCTATGCTTGTTGTAGAAACATAGGTGATCCGCCCTCCTGAGCAGTGGCCATACCTACTGATCCTTGTTGCTGGTACTGCAAAACATGTGTAGCCCTCAATATGCTGTGGGTCCATGAGCCAAGTTTCTTGCAGCAAGATTATATCGAAGGTGGTAACGTAGTTCAAAAATTCAGGGTCCCCTATTTTTGTTGCTATTTGCTAATGCACTGATATTCCATGAGCATAAACTAAGGGAAGATTCCATAGTCCTGCTATGGGCTCTATCTCGTAGATTGTGCCAATCCGCCTCTGTGTGCACAGTTATTGTGCGGGACAGTATTTTCCTGATGGGACCTTGGTTTGAGTAGGTGACTGGCTTCAGCCATGTGTCTGGTCGATCCCACTGGCTGCTGATATTCCATTGTCCCGTTCTTTCCTGTGCGCCTCGAAGTACGCTATTTGCATATGCTTTGTGTTTTATTGATACAGGGCTTGTGGTGCACAGTAATGGAAATGGGTAGGCTGGTTTTTGTAGAGGGGTGATATCAATGCCCCAGTTTTGGAATACCCCCAGTTCAGCCAGGATTGTATCTGCAATTTTACTTGTGGACCATGTTGTCTTAGGTGCCTCTGGATTTTTTGAATTATCAGTAGATATGAATTCTACAGAGAGTAGATCCTTTGGACTTATGCTGGCCAGGTTTGGAATGGACTTTGTTAGTCTTAGAATGTTTCCTCGATTTAATGAATCCTGATGTCCCTTTGAGGTAAATAAGGAATGAAAGACCAAGAACTCTGTTTCTTGTTGTCTAATTCTTGGTATTTGTGATGTCTGTAGCTGTATGTTTGCTATATCTGATGATTCTGATGGAGGTATAAAGATGCTTGCTTTTTCAAGTTGTATTTCCGCTTGATTACTTGGTCCTTCTGCCATGAAGTTCTTTATAGTTGGTTTAGGTGTTGTAAACATGAGGGTTGTCTGCTTTAGTTCTTGGCCCCCAAACTGTGCCCTTTTTTCCAGTGGCTTGCATCTGGGGCTGATTTTGGTTGGTATGCAAAGCCTTTTAGTCTCCCTAAGCGTCAACTGATCTGGCCTGCCTGTCGTTCCTCAAGCTTTTCTTTTGAGCCCCGTCATAGGGCTCATGTTGGGGACTTTTTGTTTTATTGCGATCAAACTTGAGGCCCCTGAGTTGCACCCCTCTCCACGTGCCTGCTGTAGCATTGCAGGTTCACCCCCCAAATCTTGTCTGTGTGTTGACTGTCAGTTGGAACCTCTATCAGATTTTATTGTTGGCATAGTGGTGGTAGTCTCTTGTCTTTTTACTTCTATTTGTTCTATATTATCCCTTGGTAGGGTTACTTGTCTGGTTCCTTCTCCTGTTTCCGTATGTGCCTTAGTTTCATTTGGCTGTTTTGTATCTGTTACCTGTACCATGAGATGTTTGGAATTGACTGGTAGCGGTTGAGCCTGGTTTATTAAATTTGCGTCTTTAAAGTTGATGTCATATTTGTTCTGTGGACCTGAGAAGATAGGGAAGTATTTCATTGCGTTTATTTGGGGCTTTTGATTACGCCCTTTCCTTTTCCGTTGGCGACATTGTTTGGCATTAAGTTCTGGGAGCCCTCCATCATCGTGTCTACTTGTCTTCTCAATGTCTACCTCTGACTTGTCTGTATACGCATTACCAGTTATTTAGCTTTTTGTTGTTCCCTCTGTTGGACATACCCTGGTCTTTTGTGGAGTTTCCTGTTGTTGCACATTTAATATCTGTTATCTCACCGCTTAACATTGTGGGCAAGGTGGATAGTTTGTCAACAACCTGCTCGCATTTGCAGCTGAGGTATGTATTTGATTGCGCTCTTGTTATCAGGCCATTTAGATTACCCAGTTTTTCATCAATGCCTGCAGTGAAGACTGCCAGTGTATTCAATAAAGTTAGTTGGATCTCCATCTTTTCAGACTGATTTTGCAGCGCTTCGAAGGCTAATTGTATTGTATTTAATAGTGAGATCCAAGTGCCAGTGTTTTGTTCCTTTCTATGCTCATTCTCTTTTAAGCTTTTATTGTTTTGTTCTGCCGAGGAAGAATCCCTGGGACACTCTTGAGGAGAGTCTTTAGGGAAGTGCGCTCTTTGTGCTTGGTCTGAAGTGTAAGTGGTGAGCATGTTCTCCCATTCTTTTGTGTTTAAGTAGGACATGATCGCCCTTCCCTCCTCTTTCTGGCTTAAATTCCGGCACCCCTGCGCATAATTCTCCATGTTGGCTAGGTGCAATTCCGTGAGCCAGGGGTTGTGGGATTGGTGATTTTACATTTACTCAATTTATTACTTTAATAGGAGTGCTATAGCTTCTTATTGTCATGTTGGTTAAGGGGCTGGAGTTAATTTCCGTATTTTGTACCCATCTTCTCTGTCTAAGTCTGTGCTGGTTTCACTCTTGCGCTTGGTTTCTTTGATGACACACTCTTCAGCTCTGGCATTAACATCTGTTTTTTGGGGGTTGTGTTTTGCAATCGGGCTCTTCTGAGTGCTGCCCTGTTGACTAAGTTTTATTGAGGGGTGTCCTGAATTACCGGGCATTCCTGCGAAAGCCGCTGGAGATGAGGTGCCTGCCTCTTTCGCCCCAGCCGAGTGTGATAGTGATTGATATTTAGACATATGTTGCTGGCCTTGTTGCAGTAATCATCCGTTTTTGTCTGGGGATGGCAGACTTAAATCGGTCACTTCCATTTGTAGAGGCAGGGGTAGCAGTGGCAAATGCAGGCCTTTCAGAGAGGTGTTGCTAGAAAAAAGGACTGACCTTGCATCCTTTAGAAAGTTAAACTTTGTATAGATCTTGTGTTGGTGAGAGCATACCGCTCTGCTTGATAGCATCCTTGCTATTATCTCCTTCTGGTCCTGCTCGATTGCAATGAGTTTTTTTCCGGCGTTATCCTGAGTCCCCTCTTCTGCCTTCCTGTGTCTGTCGGACACCAGCCCAACTACAGGGAAAGCTTCTCAAGAGGACGGCTGTTAAAATGGAAACACTTCAGATGGAAAGTGGCACACAACTGACACTGGGCCAGCTCTACCAGCCTCTTAGAGGCCTGGTATGTTGGGAATTGGCACACCCACCTTAAGAAACAGCAGCATTGAAGAGGATAGACAGATCCTCCCCACACGCCCTCCCCCGCCCCCCACATATGACAGGCTTTTGTCTCAGCCCTACAGCTGCTCTCTCTCAAAGGCATGGCATTGCATGCGATTGTATACTTCCGGGTCATTTTACCACGACCATCCAAGCTCTACGACCCTTTGGATGCACTGGCTTGGTCATGAGCTGACAGACTTTCGGAGATTGGAGACCCATGGTTGATATGTGGTAGTGGAGAGGACGTGGTCTCACAAGTATAGAGGGTGGACCTCGAAGCTCGAGAACTGGGTTAGAGTCTTGGCAGGGATGCTCAACATCCATGGGCGTCTGCAGGGGATGGCAAGGGAGGGCGCTTGCCGCCCCCCCCTCCCCCTCCCCCCTGGGTCGCCGATTCGCCCAGTGACAATGTGGTAATTACAGCAGGCTGTGCTGTTCCCCTGCAAGAAGCTCCAGGAGTTTAAAAGTTCTCTCACTTGGGGCCTCTCGCGCTTCTCTCTGAACTCTAGAGGCTGCAGCAGCCCCTCCCCGACCTCGAGCAGACTGTGGACATGCCCATTGTCATTCTGTCGGCTGCTAATCATCACATAAAGAATGACAATGGGCCGTCTGCCTTTAACGTGCCTTGCAGACATCCTACCTGTGGTTTATTTTTTTAATTAAAGAGTGTCAGCAAATACCACTGCAGAAGTCCGGACAGACACTCTGCTCTATGGGGGCCAGGCGATTCACAACTTAGCCTCATTAACAAGTAAATGGTCTTTTAAAGACCTCTGAAGTACTTGGGTGTGTGCCCGGCAAGCCGGGGTGAGGTGACAGAGGGTGACAGACAGAGGGAGATAGAGGGAGGAAGACAGAGGGAGGGAGACAGAGGGGAGACAGAGGGAGGGAGACAGAGGGAGGGAAACAGAGGGAGGAAGACAGGGAGGAAGACAGTCGGAGGGAGATAGCAAAAGACAGAGGGAGACAGAGAGAGAGGGAGACAGATAGGGCAGGAGACAGAGAGAGAGAGAGAGAGGGAGACAGATAGGGTGGGAGACAGAGGGAGACAGAGCGAGAGGGAGACAGATAGGGTGGGAGACAGAGGGAGAGAGAGAGGGAGGGAGACAGAAGGAGGGAGGCAGAGGGAGACAGAGAGAGAGGGAGACAGAGAGAGGGAAACCGAGGGAGGGAGACAGGGAGGGAGACAGAGGGAGGCAGATAGAGACAGACAGAGAGAGATGGAGATTGATAGGGTGGGAGACAGAGGGATAGAGAGAGAGAGGGAGGGAGACAGAGGGATGGAGACAGAGGGAGGGAGATAGAGGGCGACAGACAGAGGGAGGGAGCAACAGAGGGAGGGAGACAGACAGACAGGGAGACAGATAGAGGGAGACAGAGGGAGAGAGACAGACAGAGGGAGGGAGACAGAGAGAGAGGGAAAGAGAGGGAGACAGAGAGAGAGGGAGACAGAGCGAGGGAAACAGAGAGGGAGGGAGACAGACAGAGGGAGGGAGGGAGACAGAGATAGATGGAGGCATAGATACAGGGAGGGAGTCAGAGAGAGGGAGACAGAGGGAGGGAGACAGACAGAAAAAGACAGAGGGAGGGAAGACAGACAGAGGGAGACAGACAGATGGAGACAGAGAGAGGGAGACAGAGAGAAAGGGAGACTGACAGAGTGAGTGAGAAAGAGGGAGAGAGAGAGAGAGAGAGAGAGAGAGACAGAGAGGGAGGGAGACAGACAGAGGGAGGGAGACAGCCAGAGATAGATGGAGGCATAGACAGGGACAGGGGCAGACAGGCAGAGACAGAGTGGGAGGGATCAGGGACAGACAGACAGGAACAGACAGAGACAGGGACAGGCAGTTAGAGGCAGAGACAGGGACAGACAGATAGAGGCTGAGACTAAGACAGACAGAGAGGGAGACGGAATGGGTGTCAGAACCGTAAGGATACACTGGTTCGGCCCCCTCAGGAACAGATGCTCTTTCCCCAGACCCCTTCAAGCCAAGACCAGAAACTGCTTTGATAACGCAGTCCCTAATCCTAACCCGCACGGGAAAGGGGAAGTGGACAGACAAAACAAGAGAGACTTCTTCCTCAACTGGTCAGCCTCAGGAGTCTTTTGGATGGACTCTCTAAAAAGAAAAAGACAAATTTTTAACCTTCTCTACTTAACATTTAATGTTACTCTGCTCTATTCTATTCCCAGAACTCTGAGCCTTACCAATACAGACTAGGAAGCCAGCCACTCTCCTTAATGTATTGTCTGAAGTGTTACTACTGGTTCACTGGAAGAACACTCAAAAGGTCATTGGAAATTCTTGACTAGGTGAATTGCTCCGAACACTCTCTGGACTGTGAAACTCAAAGTCTTGAACTCAGAACTGTGAACCCTCTCTCACACTCGAATTTTCCTGAGAATTTCTTGAAGATAAGTCTTTTCAAAACAATAGTCTTTACAACTCTTGCATACTCTGAAGCTTCAAAGTCTTTACCAAATATTTCTCTTCATAAAGTCTCTGATAAGGCTCTAGACCCAACACGCTCTTCAGCCTTCTTGCTAGAATGAGTCCTTAGCGTCTTTAGTTCATTGCCTTGAGACTTCTCTTGAATTAACCAAACCTACTACGCTTACTTGAATGTCTTTGAGGGAACTTCTCTTGACTGAAGTCTTCCCAAACTCCGACTCCTCCTCACTGCAACTTCTCTTGACTCCGACGACGTGATGCTTCTGGTCACGAAGTTACTGAGGTAAAAAATGTTCATTAGGAAATGCTATTTATTTTCTGAGAAAACGTAACTCAGTTACTTTCCTTTAGGTTTCTGTTCGGAAGCCTTGTCTGATAAATTCTGATCGAAAAGAAAACTTTCTCTGAAGAGAGCGTGAGGAAACACTCTTCTCCAGTAAATTCTTCAGTTGAAGTGCGCAGCACGAATTGCGTGCGTGCGCGAAATACAGACGCTCTAGGAACAACTGCAAGGCTAACCGCCGATCGGAAAACGGAATTACTTCCGCATTCCCAAGATGGCGAACCTCCGCAACGCTGCCACTAGAAATCGCAGTGAAGTCTTCCAGCAAGGGTGTCTTAGCTTGTACATTCTTCTTGATCTACCCTTTTGATGAGGAGATGGGCGGATCCTGACAATGGGAGACGGAGGGGGAGTTAGAGAGGGAGAGAGACAGAGGGTGACAGAGGGAGGGAGAGGGAGAGGGAGGGAGAGAGAGAGAGAGGGAGACCGAGAGAAGGAGACCAAGAGAGAGGGAGACAGGGAGATCGAGAGGGAGACAGAGAGAGGGAGACAGAGAGAGAGAGAGAGAGACAGAGTGAGTGAGACAGAGGGAGACAGAGAGAGAGGGAGGGAGGGAGAGAGAGAGAGATCGAGGGGGAGAGAGAGAGAGAGAGAGAGGGAGGGAGACAGAGAGAGGGAGGGAGACAGAAAGAGAGGGAGGGAGAGATTGTAAAAGATGAAAAATTAGTTGGCCCTTTGTTGAATGAATACATTAAAGTGAACTGTAGTTTACATTAATTTATGTCTGTCATCTGCCTGTAAGTGATATGAGCCACTCATAATGGATGATCGCTCCATGCTGCACAAATGGTTAAAATTAAGTTGTCTGAAATTCAGCTGAAACCAAAAGAATTGCAAGTGAACGTGTACATGTCCATTCTGCTGTAACTCCAACTTGTTTAATGATTCACTAGCCTTCACCTGTGTACAGAGCCAGTTCAGCGAGTCAATTCCTAGAAAGGGCTCGCTGACCTAGGACGTGTCAAGTTTGCTCTGCCCTTGCCTGGGTAAAGTGAAAGGGTAAAGTGTTTGCTCAGCACAAATAGCATGTGCGTCATTTGTATGGGGAAAGCAGAAAACACGGGCCTCTGCTGATTAGATCAAACAGTGCATATTGGCATTTCAAGATAACCGACCAAGGCTGTAGGTCAGGAGGTACTGGTGTAAAAGATTAACCAGTATCTGCATGGTCAGATGCGTCACGAATAATGTAAAATGTGAACGTAGACATATTTCTGAAATGCACCATGATGTTGTAATGTACACGGGGACATAATTCTGAGATGGTCACACCACAATGTAGTAGTTAATGAATAATGTGTCAGGGGCCTGTGAAACATATATAAAGACTGATTTCCTCTCTGCAAAACCAGATCTCTTTGCAGTCTTGCAAATTGTCTCAGCTGCAGCTTATTGGCAATAAAGCCATTTTCTTTTGAAACCTTGTATGTGCCCTTCTTGTCCCTATTCACAAATGTTGTGCTTTTACAAGATAGAGATAGAGATGTGTGTATGCCGGGTCTGGTGGCTCAGTGGACGAAGGCATCAGCTGCAGGGGCATATGTTCAACCTCATGGTCATAGTTTATTTTGTTGCTCTAGCCCCAACCTCCTCCCCCACTGACCACGCCCCCACCGGTAAGGCCCTCGGACACAAACCTCACTGTAAATTTGTCCCCCGAGAGAAAGTTTGTGAGTACCCATGCTCTAGAACCACATCAACCAGATTTAGATTTTTTTTGTTTTTTACTGGCCATTTTTAGTTTTTCCCTCTGTTTTATTGTAGCTGCCAGGTCGTCTGTTGTGGCGCCTCACAAGAATTTTCTCTTCCCCCTATGGGTTTCTTTGTTTATTTAAGCTCTTTTTCTTATTAGATTTTTATTAAATGTATTTAATACTTGTGCTCAATCATGTCGGAAGATGGTGATTAAGTTAAAATGTTGCCCCCCCTGGAAACATTTCTGCGGGCGCCCATGTTTATGTAACCGACCGCCCCTAGAGGAATGCCGCGGAGCCAGACAGCGCCCAGGTTGATTGTTTACTGTGGAGTGGCTGCTGTCCCGGGAGTCGCAACTGCTCTTCAGCAGTCCTAACCTGCGTCCCCAGAACAGGGGGGCATGGGGCCTCTCTACATACCTGGCATAGTGTGTGGTGCAATGCCAAGGCCACCGAGCGCAGGACCAACTGATGGTCGCCCGGTCCAGGCGGGCTGTGTGTGCCTCGCGCATCCACTCATCCATACTCGTGCACATTTCCTGCCTGCATTGGTACAGCAGGTGCCTTCCTCAGATGCACCTGCTCACGCGACGGTGGGAGGAGGCAAGCCAGGGACAGGGCCCGCCTTCCCAGGCACTGCGCGCGCCGCATACGCCATTCTCTGGACAGCAGCAGCACCTCGAGCCTGGAGACCCGCCTAGTCTGGACTGTTCCCATAAGGGACAGGGTCAGACTGATTTGCATATGGCCATGTCTGAACTGGGGTGGTGGAGTGAGCTAAAGAATGGTGATGGATTAAACCCAGATCAATTGACTGGGGGTGAGTGTTTGATTTGCTCAAATGCTCCGTCCATCATCCCCTTTGGTATCGCTTTGTTCGCCCTAAGTTGGCAGGGTATGCCCAGAAGTGGGTCCCTTGCTCACTTTGCCACTGGATTCAAGACATCCTGGCTGATGAGGGTTATGAACCCGAAACCGGTCCCAGGATGCTTGTTTCTGGTCCAGGGAAGACATGGCTTGGCAGTTCGAGCTGGACTGTTCCCATGAGGCACAGGGTCAGACTGAATTGCATATGGCCATGTCTGAACTGGGGTGGTGGAGTGAGCTAAAGAATGGTGATGGATTAAACCCAGATCAGTTGACTGGGGGTGAGTGTTTGATTTGCTCAAACGCTCCATCCATCATCCCTTTTGGTATCGCTTTGTTTGCCCTAAGTTGGCAGGGTATGCCCAGACGTGGGTCCCTTGCTCACTTTGCCACTGGATTAAAGATAGCCTGGCTGATGAGGGTTCTGAACCTGAAACCGGTCCCAGGATGCTTGTTTCCGGTCCAGGGAAGACATGGCTTGGCAGTTCGGGCTGGACTGTTCCCATGAAGCACAGGTCCATCATCCCCTTTGGTATTGTCTAAGTTAATTTGACCTGTTATCACCCAGCCACTCAGCCCTGGTGAGAGACAAGAGATCACTGTAGTGACCTATCCATCACAGGTGTCACAGGACATGTGACCCTGTCAATAAAAGGAGCCGGGTGCATGTGCTCTGGGCCAGTTCCAGACACAATCAATCTGATAGTGTGTTACTATTACTGTATGGAGACCAAGGGCCCGACCCTTTACAATCACCACAGAAATGGGGAAATAATGGCGACCCTGACCTGGAAGGTGCTTAAAGGCTGTCAAATCAGATATCGGGCACTTAACCAGCACTGGTTCATAGATCACGCAGAGCTCTCCGGCACTGCAGGAGTTAACGCAAAGCCTGGTAATCACCACAGGGTCTGTCTTTGTAGTGCTTCATATTTGCATTCAGACGACTTCCGGGTGAAATCATAAGAATTAAACTCTGGTGCGCAATCTGTCCAGGTTGCAGACACTGTCAGATTCAAAGATTTGGTATAGTCGTGACCATTGGTATTATGCTGCAATGTTCCTTTAAGTTATGTGGCAGTGTTAACTAAATATATGATCAGTTATCTCTGCGTGCCTTCCCCTGACATGGTATAGTCCCCAAGTGCACCCTCACCCCCACCCCTGGCCCTCCAACACACAGTTTGTACAGAACAACACACAACACTTTCTTTTGGAAACTTTTCGGTTAGGGGTTTGTAAAACCCTGATCGTATTTATTATAAACAACAAAACATCACATTTAAAAAACTTTTCAATATCATTTTTACAATTAAAATGCAGAAACCCCATAAAACTCTACACGGTATTATTTACAATTTGTTGGATGGCTAACCGCAACATAGACTCTAATACATAGCCATTCTTAACCATATCTAATCTTGTTCCTGCGTATCCTGCATTGAGGGTCGATAGGGGACCATGCTATTAATGACTGCAGGAATTTCTTTGGTGACCATCCCATTTCAGTAATCAGTGCTTCAAATAAACCTTTCCTGCCAAGGTGTACCAAATTATTGCCACCCAGGTGCACACCCAGTTTACCCGAAGGCGTACGCCCCTTTGGGATCCATGACTCAAGAGCTTTCCTCAACTGTACCAGACAGAGCCCCCTCCCATAGCCCATAGAAACACACATGGAATCCCACCTGGTGCGCCCAGTCGTCAAAACTGCCTGCAGAAAAAAACATTTTTAATCCTTTGCTCATAAGAATGGCCTATTACTCACACTTCTGTCAACTCTGGCACAACAGCCTGCACCAGGGCTGTACAGGAATCCGGCAATCGATGCAAAACTGCAGACTTCCTTCCTTCATCACAAGACAGGAAAACTGTGAGAAAAAGAAAAGGAAACTGTTATTAGCAGCCTTAGTAGCACCTACAGCATGTGTAACCTAACACAGCGCTTGTTGTATTGAGAGGATCATCTACCAATCCTCTGCACTGCCTGACCCGAGAGTCCCTTCGCTATTGCCTCTGTGGCCACCCTAACGCTGAATGAAGGAAAACAGAACCCAGTGGGGTAAAATCCTGCCACCCGGAGTGCCAACCCAAGCACCCTGGAGGACTTGAACCTCGTCAAAGGGGCCCCATCGAAATGCACTAAAAGAGGGCTTCCTCCCCCACCGGCCTTTGCGCCAGGAAACATTCAAGGTTGCTCACGGGACAGCAGGTATTACCTGGTGCCTTGTACAAGATGATGTGCCCCCCGCCCCCCACCATCCTGATCTGTCTTTGAGTGCGGCAACAAAATACTCAATGAACCCTCAGAAATGTGCACATGAGCCAGCTGCAGCCCTCCCTCCTTGCCTTTCTTGGCCACCAATTCACCTACCCTGAAGGCTCCTTAGAAAGCCAGCGTAAATCCTGTCCTGAAAAGGCGTGCTCCTCTGTGGAACTACAGACGTTACCTAGGACAATCAGGACTAGCTGCCAACTCGCCGATACCAATGGGGCACCTGGTATCTGGCTTGGTCCCCTGCAAATGGTCATCTCCATAGAGCCCTCTGCACTATGAATTATCTGGCTGCGTTCTGGTGGCCAAGCATCTTTGAAAATAAAGAAATTGCTGTCATGTAGCATTACGTACAAGCTACAGAGTGCCCCCAATTCCTCAGGGCTTCCAGAAATACCAGGACATATGAAGATTCGGGCCACACCCTCTACAACCGGGTCCCCAGAAAAATACAGTATGCACTGAATGCCCCTTCATAAGCACACCTCATCCTGGGTGATAGAATGTGTTAAATTTGAAATGTTATTTCCGTAATACACATGATTAAAATGCCCTCTTTGCTATGTTCAAACCCCTATCCTTGTAAAGTTAGCATGCATGGCGCCATCTTTTCTAACACCATGTTGTTTTGTAATGGAGATCAAGTGTCTGTCTCATAAATGCTTGTCTCTGCAGAAAGGCTGCTGTTAGACTTTGCTGTCTCTAGTTGGCAGAGGTAAACACTTCTGACAAATAGGGACTCACCTCCTCTAGTCAGGGCAAGGGGATCACACACTTAGATAACCCCTGCTCACCCCCTTGGTAGCTTGGCAAAGCAGGCAGGCTTATCTCAGAGGCAGTGCGTTAAGCATTTATGACCACATACAGTAATAAAGTGAATACACTACAAATGAACACGACACAGTAGTATTATAAAAATAAGGATGTTTATATAAGGCTTAGCACAAGACCAAATAACGACAAAAATATAACACAATCCTAATAAATACTCTTGGAAGGAAAAATAATAGTTCAAGTGTAGTTTCTTTTTAGCTCAAAGTCTTTAGTAACAAAAGCAACTCTTCTTTAAATCACAGTTCTTGGCAACAATGTAACCCACACGGGAGTCACACGACGTTGAGGCAAAGTTAATCCAAAGGTTCCGCGTCGACCGCGAGGAGCGCTACGTTGAGCCCGGAGTCGCACGGACCCCCACAACACAGTACCTTGGAAAAGCGAAGCACACGATGATCAGCGGCGTCGAGATGTCCGGCGTCGCGTCTTCGGCGTCGATCGGGCCTCGGAGTCGGGGCAATCTGCAGCGGCGTCGACAGATGTCAGGCAGGAGCAGCGCTCACGAGGCGAAGCAGGATATGGCGTCGTCGTCGATGTTGATGATGATGTTGCAAGAGTGAGCAGCGCTCACGGCGTCGAGAGGGCTCGGGTCGATGCGATCAGCGGCGGCGTCGACACGGGGTCACTTGGAGCTGGAGCCGAACTTGCTACTCACTGGCGTCGCTACTGGAGTCAATCGGTTCCGGTGGCTGGCGTCGAAGATACGGGACACGGGAGCTGCACTCACGATATCGAGCTGGATTCGGCGGCGTCCGTCGGCGTCGAGATTGCTGGATTCTTCAGAGTTGCTGGATTTTCAGGTTTCCAGCAACAGGCACTTTTAGCAAATAAATGAAGTCCTTTGACCCTGTGACTTCAACAGGAGGCTGGCACTCTTACAACCCTTGGAGATTTTCCTTAGCAAAGCTTGAGAGTACACACACAGTTCCTCTCTCCTGGTTCCTTGGCAAAAATTAAGAAGTGACTGCAGGATTCCCCCCAACAAACAGCACACTGGCAGAAGGGGTAGGCAAGTCCTTGGATCAGCAGGCTTCTTGTCCTTGGTTCAGGTTTCCTTGTCAGAAGTGATCTAAATTCTTGGTTCAGGGGTCCTTCTCTTATACCCCTTTTCTGCTTTGATCTCTTTGTCCATGCAGGGGAATTCCCCTCATCCTGGGTTTGTTGTGGGTGTAGCCAGGCCGAGGCACCTGGCCTATTCACTGTGCAGCGCAGGGTCCTCAGACGCCCAGCAGGAGGTGGAGCCAGTATTGTCACTGGCAGGAGCAGAGCCATCAGTCGCCCGGCAGGAGGTGGAGCCAGCATTGTGTCAGCCAGGGCAGGCTATCAGGAGCTACTCTTCCCCTACTCTTAATGCAAATGCCTCACTCACCCCACACTGACTCATTCAGAACTCTGGAGCCACCCAGCTCCTGTCACACACACATCCAACCAGCAGAAACCGGTAATAGTTAGACAAGAAAATAGCCACTTTCTAAAAGTGCTATTTTCAAACCCAGAGTCCAAAAACCATCCACCCAAACGGATGCATTATTAAACCCTGAGTTCAGGGATACCAAACTCGACATTGTACCATGCTCCCCGAGCCAGCTAGGATTATAGCTCTTAATAACCCTGGCAGCCCATTCTAACGAATATGGCTGTAATTCACTATTAGGACATGCCAACCTAGTCAGGCTTGTCCTACCTTATGCTTACAATGCACCCTGCCCTTGGGCCTACCATAGGGGTGACTAACATGAAGTTAAGGGGAGGTTTAGGGACTGGCAAGTAGGTGTACTTGCGCAGTCTGCGTGACAGTACCAGACTGCACGTAGGTCTAGCAATGGCAGACCTTTAGGCATACTTTTACTAGGCCACTCTTGTGGGTGGCACAACATGTGCTGCAAGCCCACGAGCAGCATTTGTATTTACAAGCCCTAGCACTCCTGGTGCACTAGACTAGTGACTGACAGTAAACCAAATAAGCCAAACATGGAATTCAATCAATACAGCAATTTCACATAGGGAGCACTTGCACTGTGGCACTGAAAAGCAGTGGCACAGTGCCCAAAGCAATATACCAGCAAAAACATTGTAAACAGAGGAGGCAAACAGAAAAAATGGAGGAGAGACTCAGGCCAATGATGTCAGGTCTAACACGTGTCCCCTCCAGCTGAAATGTGGGGAGAACTACCCTTGACCTGGGGAGTCCTCATCACTAAGGCGGAAAAATCTGGACAGACCATCAGTATTGGCGTGATCTGTACCAGGGAGGTGTTCCACCGTGAAGTCCATCCCCTGTAGGGAAATGGACCACCTCAACAGCTTTGGATTCTCACCCCTCATCTGCATCCACCATCTGAGGGGCCTGTGGTCTGTCTGAACCCGGACGTGAGTCCCAAACAGGTAGGGTCTTAGCTTCTTCAGCGCCCAGACCACAGCAAATGCTTCTCCCTCTATCGCACTCCACCTCTGTTCCCTGGGAAGTAACCTCCTACTGATGAAGGCTACAGGTAAGTCTCGGCCCTCTTCATCCACCTGAGCTAGAACAGCCCCCACGCCATGCTCTGAAGCGTCCGTCTGGACAACAAATTCTTTAGAAAAGTCGGGTGCCTGGAGTATAGGTGCTGTGCACATTGCAGTTTTCAGGGTGTCAAAGGCCGTCTGACAGGCGTCAGTCCAGATCACAAGTCTTGGCTGCCTCCTGGAAGTCAGCGAAGTCAAGGGGTGCACAATGTTACCATAATCCTTGACAAACATCCTGTACTAACCTGTGAGACCTAAGAAGGCTCTCACCTGAGTTTGGGTTTTGGGCGGTGCCCAAGCCAGGTTGGTATCAATCTTGGGTTGCAGGGGGGCCACCTTGACGCTCCCTACTTGGTGCCCCAAGTACACCACTGAACCCTGCCCAATCTGGCACTTACTGGCTTTGATTGTGAGGCCTGCTCTGCGCAGGGCCAACAACACTTCCTGGAGGTGGCGCAAGTGTCTCTCCCAGCTGGCGCTGAACACTGCGATGTCGTCCAGGTAGGCAGCACTGAAATCCTCCAGTCCAGCCAATACCTGGTTGACCAACCTCTGGAAGGTGGCAGGGGCATTCTTCATCCCAAAGGGCATAACCCGGAACTGGTAGTGCCCATCTGGTGTGGAGAATGCTGACCTCTCTTTTGCCCCATCAGTTAAGGAGATCTGCCAGTACCCAGACGTTAGATCAAACGTACTAAGGTACCGGGAAGCCCCTAACCGATCTATGAGCTCATCAGCTCTGGGGATGGGGTGCTCGTCAGTCTTGGTGACTGAATTGAGTCCTCGGTAATCCACACAGAACCGAAGTTCTGGTGAAGCACCAGGCGCTGCAGTCTTCGGGACCAAGACCACTGGGCTGGCCCAAGGACTGCTAGAGGACTCAACCACCCCTAAGGCAAACATTTTGGAGACCTCCTCCTTGATGTATGCTCTGACCTTGTCAGTCACCCTGTAGGCCTTGTGCTTCACAGGAGTGCTGTCCCCGGTGTCCACATCATGGATACACCACTGAGTGACACCAGGAATCAAGGAGAACAGATCAGGGAATTGTCCCAACAGTTGGCGACAATCTTGCTGCTGCTCAAGGGTCAGTGTGTTAGAGAGGACAACACCATCCACTGACCCATCTTGCTCTTTTGCATACAGGAGGTCAGGAAGAGGCTCACTCTCCTCTTCCATTCCAGCATCTGTAGCTAGGAGCATGCCCACTTCGGACCTTTCTAAGTGGGGCTTTAAACGGTTGACATGCAGGACCCTCAAGGGGTTCCTGGGAGACTTCAAGTCCACCAAGTAGGTGACATCGCTCTTTTTCTCCACAACCTCAAATGGTCCAGTCCACCTGTCCTTGAGCGCACAAGGTTCCACAGGGGACATGACCCAAACTTTCTGACCAGGTTGAAGCTCCACCAGAGTGGCATTCCGGTCGTACCACCGCTTCATCTCTTCCTGGCTGGCCTCCAGATTTGCCTGAGCAAGATCTCTGAAGCACCTAGTCTGGTTCCTAAAGGCCAGCATGTAACTGTATACATCCTGGGGAGGTTTCCTGGGAGATTGCTCCCAGCCTTATTTGACCAGACTCAAAGGTCCTCTTACCGGGTGTCCATACAAAAGCTCAAAGGGGCTGAACCCTAGAGACTTCTCTGGCACCTCACGGTAAGCAAACAGCAGGCATGGCAAGAGGACGTCCCATTTACGCCTCATTGGTTCTTCAAGACCCATGATCATGCCTTTAAGGGTCCGGTTGAATCTCTCAACCAGCCCATTACCTTGAGGGTGGTAAGGAGTGGTGAACTTGTAGGTTACGCAATAATCAAAAATAGAATGGACACTGGTATCTACAAAACCATTGGTTTGTATTCGAAAACCCTCACAGACATCCTGGTTTTATCGTTGCGGTGTATTTTTTTTCCGCCCCCTCATGAGTCATGGCATATTCATTGGGTAGTCGATTAACGTGCTGGATGCCTGCCTCACCCGAGGCTACCTCCGGTAAAGGTAGAAGTGTCCAGAAATAATAAAAAGGGTAAAAAAGGGTAAAAAAATAGTGTCTCACCTAGGAATTGATTTATTGGAAAAAGAGGGTGTAGGCACTATTGATAAAAGAAATTGCGATATGGTGGTAATCGTGTTACTGGATTACCGCATGTCTTGAAAAATGTGTCAACATGTTTCAGCTCTCTCAGCCCAGCCGGGTCTACGGAGCCTTCGTCAGGACAAAAACACATACAAAAAAGAAGAAGAAGAATATCTCACACAACTTGTGTAGTATTGGGTGATAAGTATGGTCAACTCATACTTAGATTTCCTGTGCTGTGGAAACAAAAGCCAACAGTTTCCATTATATATGTGGCTACAGACGTGAGGTGAGCAAGCAGACATGTGAAAATTACATGTGCAGCACAAAGACACTCCTAGTAAGGAGCGTACGCCATACTAGTGGCATTAATGCCGTATTCGAGAAAGGAGAGGATTCAAAAACAAGGTCTAAGAAAGGAAGTACAATCAAGATTAAGACGTGTGTAATGTTACTTTTATAAAGGACCTGCTATCGTGGGACGTTCGAGTTCTAATAGGTATTGAAGCACTCATACTGGACGAAATTGTAAACTCTTGTGCTAGTGGTAGGGTGGATAATACCCTGTATACATAATACTTCAAGAAGATGCAATATAATTACCTGTATTAAGCTCAATAATAGCCTTAACAGGGGTCGGAGAGTCACTTGTGGTCTTTGCTGTTATGGTACAAGCGAGCCCGCTGTATTAGTAAAACTGTTATGTATCTTACCAGATAGTAGAGATCAGGTTCTGCTGCCATTCTTACCCACGAGGTTCGGCGCTGTGTCCCCTGTGCTGACTCTGCCCCTGGTTATGGGCGTGTCTCTACTAACCCGTCTTTTAAATGGGGCTTAGACATCAAAAACGGACTACTTACGGGCAAAGGACTCCATGTAAGATGGTAGCCTCCCGATAGATGGACGGGTCTTATCCAATCAATGGAGAATAAATATAAGATAGGCCCGTTATTGACATGTACGGTGCCCGTAGCTTTATGGAACTTTAAATAGGAATTAGAATTAAAAGCGTGTTGACTGCTATGTGATAGGATGTCAGTGAAGAAGTGTCCACATAGTTTAGAAGTGTATGTACAGAGGGCAATTTCGTCAAAGAAGGTGAGTGTAGTTGTGCTTGTCTCCCTCAAAGCAAATTAGCAGGAGGTATCAGTGTACAGGTAACATTGGTTATCACAAAGACTGGGACTCATAGTTTGTGTATACTTGACTCAGTAGAACTGGTGCCACGGGATGTTATCGTTCATCCCCAATGTATCTGTTCTTAGGCGGTCCACCCACCTTTGTTCCTTTTCAAATAGGACCTGCTCAGCGTTGTTATTTTTATCTTGTAGCATTTCGAGGACCGTCCATCTCAAGTCATCACATGTATGTCCTGCTTCCACGAAGTGTGTACACAGTTTGGTGGTGTTTTTCTTGAGTCTTACATTGCTCCTGTGTTCTCCTATGCGGAGATTGATTTTGCGGCAAGTCATGCCTACGTATTGTCGTTGGCAGGGGCAGGTCACCAAGTAAATTACATGTGTAGAGTTGAAATTTGTGTGTTGTTTCTGGGTCCACAGTAAGGTGTCTGTCAATTGTAGGGTCTTCGTGGTGTTGGTGAACTTGCAAACTCCACAGGTGCCACATGGCTAATGGCCTGTAACTGGGGCCATAGTGACATCTCTGAATGTTGACTTCACTTGTTTCTTTTTTGGCCTTGTATGTACGAGGACTTCTTTGATGTTTTTGGTCCGTCTGTTGGCAAATCTTGGCTTGGGCCAATTGAATTTGCCTGGCGTAACTATCTGCCAGTTCTTTCTTATCAGTTTTTGGACATCATAGGTCGCAGGGCAGTAGGTAGTGACACATGTGACTAGATCCTTGATAGGTTCTTTATAGTTGTTTTGTAGTAAACATTTGCGGGGCTGGTGTTTTGCCCGTTTTCTACACTTGGAGATAACTGCTGAAGTGTAATCTCTAGATTGTAACTTCTGACTAAGCTCCTGTGCCTGTTTTCTGTAGTCACTCTCTTTGCTGTAGTTACGTTTGTGTCTTAGAAACTGACTGTAAGGGAGATTATTCCGCAGGGGTCGGGGTGGAAACTTTGATAAGAGAGTAGGCTATTTTTGGCTGTGGGTTTGGTGAAAGTTTTGGTCTCCAATTTCCCATTTTCACAAAAAATCGTTAGATCCAAGAAGTCAATATGATGGTTACTCGAGGTGAAGGTGAATTTTAACCACCTATCTCTCCCATTTAGCCATTCCATGAAGATAGTGAGATCTAGTTTGATATCCCAGAATAGTAGAATGTCGTCAATGTAACGTTTCCAGTGTATTATACTGGAAATGTAGGGGTCGGTATTGTTAAGGACAAATTTTTGTTCAAATTGGCTCACGTAGAGTCCAGCTACTGAAGGCGCAAAGGCACTGCCCATGGAGGTACCATGACACTGTAAAAAGAGTTGGCTGTTCAAAATAGTTCTCTTGTAAGGCTAGTCTGCAGCACTCAAGGACAAAATGTCATGGGGTCTTGTGCGTCCAGTCTTGCATGAAGAGAAGGTCTTCCAACATCTTTAAGGTGTCTTCTTGGGGTAGGCTGGTGTAAAGGGACTCAACATCAAGCCCCACCAGTAGCATCGTATTGGGATTGAATTCACAATCCGCAATCTGGATCAGGAGATCTCTAGTGTCTTTCAAATAGGTTGGGGTGCTCTGTACCAATGGTTTTAGATAATCATCGGCAAATTTGAATAGTGGCTCTAGTAATGATCCAATGCCCGAAACTATCGGGCGTCCCGGGGGGGACTTGTTTTTATGGGTTTTTGGCAATGAGTAGAAAAAAGGTACTTTGGGTCCTTTGGGTGTCAAAAAGTCGGCCTCCTTAGAGATCCAACCACTGACCTCTGCATCGTGTGTCATGATCGCGATAGTGTTGGTTAACCTCTCGGTGGGGTCATTGTCCAGTTTTTTTGTAGAAGGTCTCATCTGACAAGAGGGCCGGACATTGCTGATTGTATCCTTCTTTGGTCAGGATAACTACCCCACCGCCCTTGTCCGCTGGTTTAATGACTATGTTGTCATTGTCCCTCAGTTCAGCTAGAGCTTGTTTTTCTTTATTGCTCAGGTTTTGATAGGTCTTCTTGCTGCTGTCCAGTTTGTCAATCTTGTAGGTTACCCCACACTCCTTCCACAGAGACTTCATATAATTGGAAATGAAGTTGGTGCCCCGGTCTGACACCATCTCTCTGGGGAACCCCATGCGGGAAAAACACCCATCAGTGCCCGTCCCACCACGGGGGCCGTCACTGTTCTGAGAGGGATGGCTTCCGGGTACCGTGTGGCATGGTCCACCAAGACCAGGATGAACCAGTTGCCAAGGGCTGTCGTGGGGTCCAGGGGCCCAACAATATCAATCCCCACCCGGTCAAAGGGGGTACTGACGACGGGAAAGGGTTGGAGGGGAGCCTTCTGCTTCCTCTCACTTTTCCCACTTGCCTGGCAAGTTTGACAGGTTTTGCAATGGATATCTGTATCCCTTCTCATCTGAGGCCAATAAAAATGGGTGACAAGTAAGCATGGGCGAATTTTGCGAATCTGGCGTTCGCGAATTTTGCGAATTTGCGAACTCGCAATCCGCAAAATCCGCAAATTCTCGCGAATTTGCGGATTTTTTTTTTGTGTGTTCGCAAGGATTTCTGCCAGTTCGCAAGGATTTCTGACAGTTCGCGAGGGTTTTGTAACAGTTTGCAATCGCGAACTTACATGTCGGCTCGCAACGGTCACGATTATGTTGTTTCTACGTCTGGTTCATCATCATAGGTTCCCAGCACCCTCTGTTTCACCCTGGCTGCCACCCTCTGTTTTACCCATGCCACCCTCTGGTACATCAATGCCTTATGCCACCCTCTGGTTCATCATCACTGTAGATTATGGGGGGAAAAAGCAAGCACACCTGCCTGCTTCAACTGACATGAATTAATTTGGGGTTGATTTATTAATGTGTCACTGTTTTAAAATTCCAGTCTGGCACCTGCATCCTTATCTGTAATTTGCTTTCTGTTGCAGTGCAATTTTTTTTCCAGGACCTTTGTGGCCTACTTGTAGCTATTCTATGAGCCTGCTGTGAGGGTCAGAGCAGGGTCATACAATTGTTGCAACTAGCAACTGAACTCTGGAGGGGCCCTTGTCAGGAAGCACTACAGGGAATGGTTACTAATGATGAGTTTGAACTTTTGAACCTGCTGAATGCTTTTTTTGTGTTCGCAAGGAATTCTGCCAGTTCGCAAGGATTTCTGCCAGTTCGCGAGGGTTTTGTACCAGTTCGCAATTGCGAACTTAGATGTCGGCTCG
This sequence comes from Lissotriton vulgaris, assembly GCF_964263255.1. NCBI lineage: Eukaryota > Metazoa > Chordata > Amphibia > Caudata > Salamandridae > Lissotriton > Lissotriton vulgaris. The sequence goes on from NC_141697.1 coordinate 658,078,011, forward strand.
CAACGGTCACGATTATGTTGTTTCTACGTCTGGTTCATCATCACAGGTTCCCAGCACCCTCTGTTTCACCCCTGCCACCCTCTGTTTTACCCATGCCACCCTCTGGTACATCAATGCCTTATGCCACCCTCTGGTTCATCATCACTGTAGATTATGGGGGGAAAAGCAAGCACACCTGCCTGCTTCAACTGACATGAATTAATTTGGGGTTGATTTATTAATGTGTCACTGTTTTAAAATTCCAGTCTGGCACCTGCATCCTTATCTGTAATTTGCTTTCTGTTGCAGTGCAAATTTGTTTTCCAGGACCTTTGTGGCCTACTTGTAGCTATTCTATGAGCCTGCTGTGAGGGTCAGAGCAGGGTCATACAATTGTTGCAACTAGCAACTGAACTTTGGAGGGGCCCTTGTCAGGAAGCACTACAGGGAACGGTTACTAATGATGAGTTTGAACTTTTGAACCTGCTTTCACTTTTGCAAAACTCGTTTTTCTGCAGAGCAGCATTACAGCACCTTTAATGCTCCACCAAGCTTATATGAGAAAGTTGATTTCTAATCCAAAAGTTATCCAAAGAAAATCAAAAGGCCTCAAACCTAAAAAAGTGCAGGCAAATGTCAACCTGAGTAGTTATTCTGATAAAAAATAATCATTTTCAGAAGGTCTATGCTTCTTGCTAGTAGATTTCTTGTGCGGAATTGCAATATTTGTAATTTCGCGAGTGCGAGGTTGTTGCTGCCCGCCGCACCTACATGTTCGCAATTGCGAACTTACACCGCAAAGAAAAAAAATCCGCTGCGTGCGAATTTGCGGATTTTGCGGGAAATTGGCGAATCTCGCGGATTGCGAATTTACCGAAAATCCGCAAAATCCGCGAGCGTAACGGATTTTCCGCCCATGCTTAGTGACAAGCCTGTCATAGGTCTTGTCCTGCCCCAGATGTCCAGCTAACGGAACTTCATGAGCCAAACCCAGTAGGAAGGCTCTGAAGCGCTGGGGTACCACCAGCACACGGGCTGACCCAGGCTCAGCAGCCTTAGGCTCGCTATACAGGAGGTCATTCTCCCAGTAGACAAAATGTGATCCTGACTGATCACCTGTTGTTTGGGCTGAGGCCTGCTGCCTCATACCCACAAGAGAAGGACACACTTTCTGTTCTGCATAAAATTCTTCCCTGGAGGGTCCACCATCCTGCTGCCAGTGGATCAGCTCGGGCAGGTCTCCCAGTTCAGCAACTTGTTCCCCTGTGGGTTCCAGGGCATCCCCCTCAAGGTCTGCCTCCTCCTGGACCACGGGAACTATGGGGGCCGGTTTTCCGCGCCTCCTGCCTCTTCTCTTCACAGCTGGGTCCTGGGCTATACTTTCAGGCTCCGGGACCCCATCAACACCCTTACTTGCTATCATCGATCGAGTGGTTGCACACACCCACTCTGGCACACCCAACATTTTCAAAGGTGTCTCTCGCTCCACCTTAGCCCAAGTGGAGTTTTCCAAATCATTGCCCAGAAGACAATCAACAGGCATGGCGGGCCTTACAGGAACTTGAAGAGTACCTGAAACTCCCCCCCCCCCCATTCAAAGGGAACCTGAGCTACCTCACACTCTCTCTGGGAGTTGTCAGCAGCTATAACACGGTAGAATGCATGAGGGACCACCTGCTCTCTGGACACCAAGTGACACTTGACAGCTGTCACACTCGCTCCGGTGTCTCTGAGAGCTTCCACCCTATGGCCATTAATGGTCACCCACTGCCTATATTTATTAGTGTTACTAGGCAGAGGGGGTGGAGGGACCATTTCCATGTCTCCTAGCGAGACCAGGGACATCTCTGCGGGACCCTTCCCACCAGGGGCAACCAGGGCTACACTTGCCAACTGACGGGGGGTGCATGGGTGGTGCATTAGAGTTCTTCATGGGACACTGGGGATCATAAAAACATAGCAGGTCATTGGGCCCCTATGAACAGGTTTACCTGTCTGTCGGGGCCTCTGACTTCTTCACTGGGGGAGGCTGGGAACCCTTCCCTTGGTTCCCTTGGGGATTACTTTGGGGCCCTTTCTGGAACTCCCTATGTTTACCCTTGTCCCCCCCACTCTTCTGCTGGGGACCCTGCCCACCTTTGGCTGAGTCTCCCACTGGACCCTTGTGGACCCTGGTACTGACCCAGCGGTCCGCCTCCTGAGCAAGTTTTCTAGGGCTAGATATCTTGCTATCAATAAGGTGCTGGCGCAGCTCTGGAAAACAGTTATTAGACAAGTGCTCCCAAGCAAACAAATCATAAAGAGCATCATAACTTTCCACTTTGCTGCCCTTTACCCAACCATCCATGGCTCTGCAAAAAAATGACACATATTCAACCCATGTAGTACCAGGCAATTTCTTACATTCTCTAAAGGTTTGTCTGTACTTTTCTGGGGTTAGGCCATACCTTAACATTAAAGCATCTTTCATATGAGTATAAGACATCCTATCCTCCACAGAAATGTCCAACAGGGTATCTCTCCCCTCATTCACAAAGCGACCCCACAACCCCGCTCCCCAATCCTTCTCAGGGACCCGGTGGGCCAACAATGCTAACTCATAGGCTTTAAACCATTGGCCAATATCTTCATTCTTATGAAAATCTTTGATAACATCTTTGAGAAAATAAAACCTACTTTCTGCAGGCACAGATGGGACGCTGCCACCAGAGGGATTCAACTCTAAACTCTTATTTTTAAGCTCCATATCCCTCACCATTTTCTCACGTTCAAAAGCTAACTTTTCTCTTTCAAACTCCAACCTTTTGATCTCCAGATCTGCATCTCTCCTGCCTCTTGCATTTTCTAATTCCAACTGCCCTTCTATCTTAGGTTTTGCCAATTCCATGTTGTATGCTCGCTCCTTCTACCTTTCTTCTCTTTCTTCAGGAGAAAGACCTTTAGAGAACACACTGCTACCGGGAGAGGATGCGAGCCCATTCACTGGCACCTCCTCATCCCCTTCCCCTGGCGGTACCACCACCAGATCAGAGGGATTTCTGGCCTCTAACCAGGCCTCCAAAGCTTTGCGAAAATCCTCTTTAATTTGAGGCCTGTGGTAGGAACTTTAAACTGCTCTCAAAAGTGTTGCAGCTGCTTCTTCTTGTATTTCTTTACCTTCTTCCTATCAAACTCCTCCACAACAACAGGGGTAGTGACTCCGGCATCACTCATGGTCAAAACTGGCAGTGTTCAAAAATCAAGCTCCAGGAAAGCGGAGAACAAAAATAGAATATCCTACCAAAAAATAGATTGTGGCTGCGTTATGGTGTGCTTTCACTATGTAGTGCACACCAATCACTGCATATGGGTCATAAATGCAAAGTTCAAATCCTCACCGCTGACCCACCAATGTTAGACTTGGCTGTCTCTAGTTGGCAGAGGTATACACTTCTGACAAATAGGGCATTTTTCATACCGCAAGAGATTTGCTCGCATCTTTCCTGGCCGATAGAACACAGGCTGTCACCCTGGGGCCTTACCAATCTGCCAAACTCTCGTTACCGTGTGGGGTTCCTCAAGGCTCATCCCTTAGTCCGACACTATTTAATATCTATGTGTCGGACCTTGCTTATGTTATCAAAGCACATGGGATGAGCCTAACCTCCTACGCTGATGACACGCAATTGGTTCTGGCCATCAAAGGCGACGGATGTGAAGTGGCAAAACGCTTCCAAAATGGAATGCTAGAAATCGGAGAGTGGATGGCGTCTAACTGCCTCAAGCTTAACTCCGAAAAGACGGAGGTGGTCATTTTCGGACCCCTCTCACCAAGTTGGTCAGCATCCTGGTGGCCACCTGCCTTTGGAGCCCCCCCAGCCCGGCCCCTAAGGTCAGGAACCTGGGAGTAACTTTTGATGAGGGTCTCAATTTTGGGGCACATGCGAACAAAACAGCGACCACAGCCCACCATAAACTAAGAATGATCAGAAAAATTGTCCCGTTTTTGCCAGATGTAGCTGCTAAAACACTGGTCAGTTCTTTAGTTTTATCGTCCCTTGACTACTGCAACGGCCTATTCCTAAATGCCCAGGTCAGGGTCACTAAGAAGCTACAGACGATACAGAATGCAGCAGCACGGCTGCTTTCTAGAACACCTAAGTTCTCAGCCATATCGGACACCAGTAAGAAATATCACTGGCTGCCGATCTGGAATCGGATCAAGTTTAAATCACTTAGTATAGTGTACAAGGCACTTAACGATCAAGGACCGCATTTTCTTAAGGATCAGCTGATATTCTATAAACCTGCCAGACAGCTTCGATCCACCACTCTTAACCAACTAGTGGTCCCACGTTCTAAAACAGTTCCCTGGGGTGACCGCCGCTTTTTAGTCGCGGCACCCAAATTATGGAACACCTTGCCTCAACACATCAGGTTAAGCTCCTCACTCCTGCAGTTTCGCAAGAGATTGAAGACCTGGCTTTTTAATCAGTAATAACTATTGATAACCTTCTGGAGCCATTAACATGTAGGTGAAATTATGTGAATTGTCTAGCGCCGAGAAGCCTGTGGGTATACGTTCCCGCTTTATAAATGGCAAAATGAAATTAAATTAAATTAAATTACTCACTGGCGTCGCTACTGGCGTCAATCGGGCCCGGCGGCCGGCGTCGAAGATGTGGGACACGGGAGCTGCACTCACGATGTCGAGCTAGATTCGTCGGCGTCCGTCGGCGTCGAGATTGCTGGATTCTTCAGAGGTGCTGGATTTTCAGGTTTCCAGCAACAGGCACTTTTAGCAAATACATGAAGTCCTTTGACCCTGTGACTTTAACAGGAGGCTGGCACTCTTCCAACCCTTGGAGATTTTCCTTAGCAAAGCTTGAGAGTACACACACAGTTCCTCTCTCCTGGTTCCTTGGCAAAAATAAAGAAGTGACTGCAGGATTCCCCCCAGCAAACAGCACACTGGCAGAAGGGGTAGGCAAGTCCTTGGATCAGCAGGCTTCTTGTCCTTGGTTCAGGTTTCCTTGTCAAAAGTGATCTAAATTCTTGGTTCAGGGGTCCTTCTCTTATACCCCTTTTCTGCTTTGATCCCTTTGTCCATGCAGGGGAATTCCTCTCATCCTGGGTTTGTTGTGGGTGTAGCCAGGCCGAGGCACCTGGCCTATTCACTGTGCAGGGCAGGGTCCTCAGACGCCCAGCAGGAGGTGGAGCCAGTATTGTCACTGGCAGGAGCAGAGCCATCAGTCGCCCGGCAGGAGGTGGAGCCAGCATTGTGTCAGGCAGGGCAGGCTATCAGGAGCTACTCTTCCCCTACTCTTAATGAAAATGCCTCACTCACCCCACACTGACTCATTCAGAACTCTGGAGCCACCCAGCTCCTGACACACACACATCAAACCAGCAGAAAATGGTAATAGTTAGACAAGAAAATAGGCACTTTCCAAAAGTGCTATTTTCAAACCCAGAGTCCAAAAACCATCCACCCAAACGGATGCGTTATTAAACCCTGAGTTCAGGGATACCAAACTCGACATTGTACCATGCTCCCCGAGCCAGCTAGCATTATAGCTCTTAATAACCCTGGCAGCCCATTCTAACTTATGGAGAGAAGGTAACCTTACAATATTGAAAAACGAATATGGCTGTAATTCACTATTAGGACATGCCAAACTAGTCAGGCTTGTCCTACCTTATGCTTACAATGCACCCTGCCCTTGGGCCTACCATAGGGGTGACTAACATGAAGTTAAGGGAAGGTTTAGGGACTGGCAAGTAGGTGTACTTGTGCAGTCTGCGTGACAGTACCAGACTGCACGTAGGTCTAGCAATGGCAGACCTTTAGACATACTTTTACTAGGCCACTCTTGTGGGTGGCACAACATGTGCTGCAAGCCCACGAGCAGCATTTGTATTTACAAACCCTGGCACTCCTGGTACACTAGACTAGGGACTGACAGTAAACCAAATAAGCCAAACATGGAATTCAATCAATACAGCAATTTCACATAGGGAGCACTTGCACTTTGGCACTGATCAGCAGTGGCACAGTGCCCAAAGCAATATACCAGCAAAAACATCGTAAACAGAGGAGGCAAACAGAAAAAATGGAGGAGAGACTCAGGCCAATGATGTCAGGTCTAACAGCTGCCCTGTTCTCCGAGCTTGTACTTCTCAAGGTCGAAGCTTTGCCGTACTAATGAATTTACTATTCACTGTTGCATACCTTTACCATTGGATACACTAGTTTCCACAGCTTTACATGGTAGAGAGCTGCCTTGGAACCAAGATAGCATGTTCCCTGTCCAAGTGGCACTGCCCATTTTATGTGCCTTCTTTGTTCACCGTTGCCTGAGCTGGAAAATTTCGGTTTGTGCGGGACCCTGGAGGTGTTAGAATCATATCATTTGTGTTACCGTGTGGAGGGAGATCAGACCCATCAGCAGTCATCTCAGGAGACTTTTCAGGCTGGGCTCCGCTGCAGCGTATTATCAATAAACTGACTGGTTTTTATTCCCTACTGTCGGAATGAATCTTCATTTATTGGGACGGCATATAAGTGGTTGTAAGTGACCCGGATGACCTGAATTGGGCCACTTCCTTCATTTGGTGCCCAAACAGGCAACCCCATCGGGTGTCCCAGCCCCGCCCGTAACCAGGTGTAAGGAGGACGGGGATGCGTCTGGTCGGATAGGCGGATCAGAATACCCTGCACAATGCAGCTGCCCTGCCCATCATCTCGAACGGTGCCTCGTCCAGTAGTCATCACGGCTGGAGTCCTAATAGGCAAAACCTTTGGAGCAGGTCGTTTTGTCTGGAAGGGTCGGCAGTGGAGAATAACTTTATTCGACCTGTGTGCATAAGGTGAGTTTGTCTTGTTTTCTGGTAAATGCGGCGCTGTATTGAATAATTTTGGATGTTGTCTGGAGACCTTTTTATTTTGATTGGTTTGCATTATTGACAGGTCTGCAGACCATTTAGGAGGTACATGGTGTGTGTGAACTTTCTGCCAGGTGACGTGGTAATTTGGTTACTCTTGAAGAAAAGACTCTGGGTTTGATTAGAATTTGAGACTCGAGAGGCGGAGTCTAATTTATTTATTTTATTCATACATTTGTAGAGCACATGATTACACCTCTGATGTCTCCCTGCACTAGTAGGTGAAAGAAAATAGCGGACAGTAGGAAAGAGCTTCATACTAAACTACATCTATCATGGAAGGTCTATGGAGACAGTTAACTAACTGATGGGAAAAAGCCATGTCTTCAGCTTTCTCTAGAAGGTCGTTTCACTGGGCTCTGTTCTTATTCAACAGGAAGAGTATTCCAGTGTTTGGCTGCCAGGAATCTAAAGGAGCGGCTGCCCATCCTCGCCTTTTTGATTCCGGGAATCCGTACTAACGCTCTACCTCCAGATCTCAGGTTCCTGCTAGGTGTATAGGTTGCTATAGTAGTTTTAAGGTATCGTGGTCCTTTGTTTACCAGAATACGATGGCAATGGCACATTGTCTTGAACAGTATTCTCTTTTCGACTGATAGCCACTGAAGTCTGGCTAAAGCTTTAGATATGGGCGTTCTTTTTGGTAAATTCAGCACTAGGCGGGCTGCTGCGTTTTTGTATTGATTGCAGTTTCATGATTTTTTTTATTAGATGCGCCTAAATATAGAAAATTGCCATAGTCAATCTGAGAGGTGACCACAGCACGTACTATGTTTTTCTGGGATTACCAGATAATAGGTCGAGGACCTTCTTCAGGATTTTTAATGTCCCAACACATTTACCTGTGACTTTCCGACTCTGACTCTCAAATGTCAGATTGGAATCAAGCCAGACTCCTAGGTTTTTGACTTTTGTCTTGGGAGTAGGAAGTTGGCCGAGAGACTCAGGCCACCATGCTGACAACCAGATGGATGGTATTTTCGCCACTACCATTACCTCAGTTTTTCTGCTGTTCAATTGCAGGCAATGTTTTGACATCCACGATGTAACATCCTCCATGCATTGGGATAAACGGTAGGTGGTAATTCCTGGGTTTTGGGACAATGTGATGTCGTCAGCCTAGGATACAATAGACACCTTATGACCTTCCACAATGGTGGCCAGCCGACCCATGTATCAATTAAACAACATGGGGCTTAAGACTGAACCCTGGGGCACTCTCTGGAGCAGGAGAAAGATTTTGGAAGTATGCGCATCTTGTTTGACCTGGAAACCCTGCGCCAACAGAAAGGACATTATCCATCGCAGCGCCATGCCCCTAATTGCACTTGTTTCTAGTCTTTGAAGGAGGTGGCCATGGGATACGCCTCACTGAGGTCCAGCAAGATCAGAGCAGTGTGTGGCCTTCATCTGCTTGCTGTCTTAGGGTTTCCGTAGCCAGGAGGAGGGCTGTCTCCATAGAAAGAGCAGCTTGAAAACCTGATTGTGAGGGGTGCAATAGATTATTTCTGTCGAAATTATTGGTCAGCTGTATGTTCACAGCTTTTTCTGCTATTTTAGCAAAAAATGGTAGCAGTGAGATAGGGCACTTGTTCTCAAGTACTGAGTGGTCAATATGCAGCTTTTTACTTAAAGGGTGGACCATTTCTTGTTTGGATTAATAGGGAACTCCTCCCGAATGGAAGGAGCAGGTGATTAGTTCAGATAATATGGGTAAGATACATTCCACTCCCTGTATCAACAATTCTGGGTGAGCTGGGTCCTTCGGGGATCCAGATCTTATTCCATTTGCTAGGTTTATCAACTCATCTAATTCAACCCTCTTAAACTCTAAAGTTTCTCCCTTAAATATCGTGGCCATAATGCAGTATGAGGAATTGTTGCAGGTCTGGTGACCAGTTTTTGGGTTTCGCGTTTAATGGGTGTAAGTAGTGAATTCACTCTTTTGCACTTTTGGGAGAGGCCTTCTTTTAGCAGGTTTTGTTGTTTTGGATGCCGTTGTTGCTCTTCTGATGCTCGATTGGAAGAGAGACAACCTGCACCTCTGGAAGGTACTCCAAATTTCAATATGTATGTTAAACATGGCCTTGGCTCTATTATGTTTAGTACACTATGGCAGAAGTATACGAGGGACAACGCTGAGTTGCAGTGGCCTTTGACAGGTACTTTTGATGAACAAAAATGTAATTTCCTGCAGGATAAATTGTTTGCAAGGAGAAGTACGCAGTCTATGTTCAACAACTTCCAGGTATGGCAAAAGGAGGCTAAGTAGAGACGTCTGCGAGTGGAGAAGGAGGCAGGGAGAAGGACAACTCAGACAGTAACACAAAAGGCTATAGCGTACGAGAGAGAGAAGATAGAAAAGGGTATAGAATGTGCTGATTGAAAGTTTAGGCTGCAATGTGATAAGTCTCATGTTACATAATAAGATGGAGATCCTTTTGTGGAGGATCTGTTGGATGTTCAGCCCCCTCCCCCATATGCCCCGCAAAGGGTTTATACTGCATTTGTACCTGCACCTCCCGCTGCTGCCCCTGGCACCCCTGTCCCTAATCTGGCTGTTTTAGATGGAGCATCCCACACTTCCTCTTTGGCTTCAGTGGCTGAGACAGTGGGACTGGTGGGCCAACCTGCAGTGCCTGCCGTCTTGGACTCCGCCCTATCTCCCTTGCATACACATACCCCACCGGCATTGGTGTCCCCAGCTCCTGCTACATCAGTGAGCTTGCCCCTCCCGCTTTCCTACCCACTGCCTCCGCTGTATGAGGGGACACCACTGAGAGGCTGCTAAAGAACGGATGGGACCAGTGTTGATTCGGTCTGATGTTGGTGAAATGAAATGAAATGAAACATACATTTGTAAAGCGCAGTTGCTGCCCTGAGGCGTCCAAGCGCTGATAGATAAGTGTGGCAGCTTGTCCGAGGTATTAACTGGGGAACGATTATTCATGCACGTTAAAGAGAAATGTTTTTAGTTGCTTCCGGAATGAGGACAGGTTGGGGTTGGACCTGAGCTAAAAGGGGAGGGAATTCCACAACTTGGCGGCATTATGAGAGAACATTCTGCCACCAGCTCCTTCTCTTTTTATTCTAGGAACTGAAGCCAGGAAAGCCTGGCTAGAGCGAAGGTTTTTACTGGGATGGTATTGTGAAATTAATTCTCGGCTGATTACTGGACCTTTATGCCAAAAGGCCTGATGAGATATGCACATTGCCTTAGTGATGCGGAGAAGTAGATGGTGGCTGATCAAGCCTCTCAGTGGGCTAGGAATCCAATTTACAGTCCGGAAGACATGAGGAGTGTGTTGAAAGACTATGAGCCATTTGTGCAGCAGCATCCCCCTAAGCATATGTCGGCCACTTTGATTGGGTTATTGGAACAGTGTTTTAATGGTGTTGCCCCTCAAATGATTTACGACATTCGGCATAGTGTGAACACAACTGGTATGGCTCCTAATGATGTTTTTAGCAATGTTACCACGTTAATTGGCTACCAAAGCATGTTGATCCAAAAGAGTCCAATTGTGGTTTCCAAGTTCCCTATGAGAGAGGTACATCCCATCTATCACCCTGAGATACCGGAGTTACAAAACTGACAGATTGAGGTCATTAAACAGCGGGTGGAAGGACGTTTTCAAGAACAGTGGGTTTATACTCCTTGGTTGCCCTTCCCCTTAAAAGAATCTGACTACTTATTATAAAGAACTGACGGAGGCTGCGTCCTCGATGGTGATGATGCTGGCTGACATTGATATGTTTTTTGGTTTACTAGTGCCAGTTGATATTGGGCGGCAGGTACAAACACAGGATCACGTAGTAGAGTTGGGTGGCACTTCCAAAGAGGTTTGGAGGGTGGGATCAGGACAGGAAACCTGGTGACAAACCTAGAGCTGAGATACTAGCATTGCCGAGCCAGATTATCACATATATGCACTCCTTGATCCCACAGAGGCGAGTGGATTGGGGTAAGTTGACGGCCTGTCGCCAGAAGAGGGCTAAAAGTGTATCTGTTTTTTCTCACCAGGTTCGATGGGGTGTTTTTTGATTTTAGTGGACAGGATTTGCCAATGTAGGGAGGTATTCGATTGTTAACAGGTTTGTTACGAACCTGCTTCCCGAGATCGCGTCTCGGTTGCAGGCTTCGGAAAGCACTTGGACTGCCTTATCCACACCAGTCATTTTAGGCATGGCTCAGTATTATGAGCATCGGGCGAACGAAGAGAAGGAGTGGGTGGAGAAGAAACATAAAGACTTGTAGACGAAGGTGTTGATGCAGCAGGTATCCCGGGTGGTGGTAGAGGGAGAGATATTGGTCCGGCTCTGTAGTTGCCGTGCACGAGCCAGAACTCTATGCCCATGGGACCAAATCAGTGTGTCTACTGTAAAGAGGTGGGGCATTGGCGAAGTGAGTGTCTGACGCTCTTACAATTGGTTGAAGTTCCAAGAGGGCGGGGCTCACGAGAGAGAGGCAAAGGGACAGGGCAGGAGCCGGGGGAGAGAGGAAGAGCCAGGGCGGTCATAGCAGAACTATTTTGATGATCCAAGGGGCACCAATATTACCATGATGATTATGATTTGGATGAGGTAACAGGACTTAGCCATGGCTAGGACAGCCAGGGACAGGGGGGGGATCAGTCCAGATCCCCGTTGACCAGCAAGGACCCTATGTCAAGTGGTGAATTCCAAGCAATGCTTGTCCAAAGACGAGCCCCTTCCAGCTGAGTTTGTAGTGTAGTTCCTATTTTCCCTATAGGCCCTGCGCATTGGAATAACATAAACAGCAGTTTAGACGTAGAAGTGCGGTCTTCCAGGTCTCTACTGACTATGCTAAACTTAATTGGGTTTGTTACCAACTAGCTCAGAGGTCACTGGAAACTTTCTTGACTGAATAGGAAGTGATCAGCTTCCCTGGCCCAGACAAGAAGGGATTCAGTTTTCCAACAACCGCATAAACATGACAACTTTGCTCCATAGAATAAGAGTCAATCTCTAGAGTCGTGTGAAACAATAGACAGTTATTTTACTCAGTCAGTTGTGCAGATTACTTTCACCAAGATGCAGAGAATAGAGAGACGGGTGTTTTCAATAAAATGTATTATTTATTGAACAGTTTTTCTTCTCATGCAAGAGAAATGAATTGCCACAATTGCAAGACTTGTTATCATAAAAAGTGCGTACAGTAAAATGAGGATTGCGAAATAATACTGTAAAAGCATTGATATGGTTTCTTAGCCATACAATGGTTAAAATAAATGAAATATATACATTCATATATACATTTAGCTAACGTACTCAACTGGTGCTTCTAACTACGCCTATCCCAGTGTACCTGACCTAAGCCTAATACTTGGGAGGGAGTAAGTAAGTAGCAGTTTAAGTTAAGTTGGTTTTGCCAAGGTTTGCTTCAAGAATTCTCTCTATGGGTTTAGTCAACACCATACCTCTGGAATAGAATGTTGGAGGTCTTGTATCTCCTTTCAGGACTCGATATCCCAGTCACTCGCAAGAGTAGGCTGGAAACGCCGGAGCTGGATTTTCTCGGCAAGAGAAAAGACAGCGTCTCTCTCAGCGCGTCAAGGAGGAGGAGGGGCAGCGTCCGTGGGCTGCTTGCATTTGCTGGGCTCTGCAAGGGACAGCTGTTCTGCTCCTGTATTCACCACACCATCGTTGTCGTCGCGCCTGCTTAAGGCAACGTTGGTAATATTTATACCTGAAAGGTGCCTTGTTTGACGTAAGTTTTTGGACATAAGACGTCAATAAAGATGTCACTAGGAAGTGATCGTCCTTTCAGTGCTCATCAGAGTTCTATTACTAATCAAAACATAGCAAGCGGGGCTTTCCCAGGTTGCTGGGTTTTATCTTGTTGAAGAACTCGGAGTGTAATCTAGGAATCTAAGATAGTGGCTTCTGCTGTGTCATGTACTGTAATGAGCTGCAGAGGCGAGTTTCTGAAATATGGCTGAAATATGGCTCTGATCGTTTATGCCATTATAGGGGTATGAATGGATTATAGCGGTATAGGGGCATAAGGTCACAGTATTGATCGGGGTCCTAGATTAGAACATGACACCCACTCCACGAATTTATGTCCATCAAATTACTAAAAACTAAAGCAATAAGATGCATGTGTAACATTACCCACCCCAAAATACATATTTGCTTTTGAAATGGCGTATTTGAAAAATACATGAAAATATAGGTACTGTACGTCTTTAAGCATAGAAATCATTCAAAAATTATAGCATATGTAATCAGTGAACAATTTTGCGAAAAAAAATTACACATGAAATATCTCTTTATACAGAAAAGAAGGGCGAGATTATTTCATCACATATAAATGTAATTGCTGTAACATGTGCTAGAGGCTGATGTAAAGTTATTATGTCTCTAGATCTACCTAAAAAATAGAAGTTATGTTCTTTATGAATAGTTCTACTTTAAGCAAAAGTTTTCGTGCCAGAAAAAAGGTAAATATTTTGAAAAAAATTCAAACCCCAAAAAACATTTTTCATGGTGAACGGGGGAATAGAATTCCAACGATTTTCAATAGTTTTTGTTGATCAAAACTGAAGGCCGGGGGGCGTGGCTTGACGGGCGAAGATGGCGGTCACAGCCTTGTAGAGCTCCCGCCGGCCCGGACACAATTTGCTCATTTATCCTGGCCCCCGAGACCGCAGTTGGTACCACGTGAGTGGCATCGGTTCCAGGGAGTGCTCTGACCCCTCCGGTGTGCTGATCCCGCGGTTCCATCTCTCCCGGGGCCCGAAGGCGCTGGCAGCGAAGTGGGGCCTAGTCACTGGCGGTGGACCCGGGACCTCGATTTTCAGGACGCCAGGTGGCGGTCGGTGGCAGACTGCCGGAGGTCGCTTCAACTGGGCGGGTCCCGGCCCGACTTTGCAGCTCCAGTTGCCTACGAGTCGCAGAGGTGCCCTGTGTTCTGGTGCTGTGCCTTGGAGAACTTATACAGGCGACACGGCGTGGTGGAGGCCTACACCGCCCTTGTTAGACCGGGGCCTCGAGTTTCGCGACATTGGGACTGGCCTAGACTGGAAGCGGTAATTGTCGCTCTTCACTCCGAAGACACTTGCGGCGGCCTCCCGGCCGGGGCCCGAGGCTTCCTGTGCCCACTGCTGTGGGTCTGCTCCTGGAGATTTGCTGAGAATAGTCGCGGAAGGTGTCCGCCCTGATCTCGAGTGTACGGCCCGGCTGAGTGGAGGTCTCCGGTGACGGGGCCACAGGCGGCTGCCCAAGGAGTGGCAACGTTGAGACTACAGGCGGCCATGACCAGGGGTGGTGGAGGAGGCCCGCCTAAGCAAGGCCCTATCGACAAATTTACGGGGCCCAGTGGCGGATCAGGGGCGCCCAGCGGCGGCAGCGGGACAGGGTCGGACAATGCGACGATCTTGGCGGCCATCACCCAGTCCCGGGACATGCTCGATGCCAAGATCGGGGCTGTGGGTGCGGACGTTACGCTGCTGCGCCAAGATCTCCGCAATGCAGTGGAGCGGATTACTGAGACTGAATCCCGCATCACGGTGGCGGAGACGGACATTGGCGCGCTGAAGCAGAGAATGGCGGAGATGGAGCGTACCCAAAAGACTCTCGCTACCCGAGTTGAAGATGCCAAAGGGCGCGCACGGAGGAACAACCTTCGCTTTATAGGTTTTCCGGAGAGGTGTGGGAAGTATGATATGGAGCAGTTTTTGACCCAATGGCTGGAGGGCTGGCTCCCGGAGGGGGCACTGTCCACTTGTTTCGTGATTGAGCGGGCACACAGGGCCTTGACACAGCGGCCGCCGGAGGGTGAGCGTCCTCGGCCTGTTATTGCAAGACTCTTGAATTACCACGACCGCGATGTCATATTGCGAGAGGCGAGGAAAAAGGGTTCGCTCTCCTATGAAAATCACACTATTATGATCTTCCCTGATTATACGAAACTGGTGCAGCAGCAGAGACAGTCGTTTGTGGCTGCCAAAGCCAAGTTGCGGGGCCTGAAGCTCCAGTATTCTCTTCTGTACCCGGCCCGCCTGCGGGTGGTGTACCAGTCCCGGACACATTTCTTCGATTCACCCGAGGAGGTCTTTCTGTGGACGGACGAAGCAGTGAGGATCAGGCCGCATGCCCAGCCGGGGCTGGACCCGGGCGGGTCGAGGGGATCGTCGCAGGAGCGGACGAACCGCCAAAACCGAAAAGGACGACATCGGAGGTCCAGATCACGCAAACGGTCAGCCTCCGCTAGTGCGACACAGACCAGTGGCACTATGGACTCTGAACACTCAGATGCTGGGGGGGTGGGACCGCACGTGTATATTGATGTTGGATCGAATGAATGGTGGGGTGCGCTGGGGTGGCGCGGGGGGCCTAGTGGGGGGGACTGCCTAGATGATGGCTGATCAAACTGCTGTGCTTCCTAATAAGGCCATTCGTGTTGTAACATGGAATGTGAGGGGGATGCTCGATAAAATTAAACGTGGAGCAGTATTGCGCTGGGGGAAGAGGGAGGCAGTGGATGTGCTGTTGCTCCAAGAAACTCATATGCTGGGCTCCAAGGTCATTAGCCTCCAGAGATTTGGCTTCCAGCAGGTTTACCATGCCGGCTTTGCGAGGGGATCGAGGGGGGTGGCTATCTTGGTTCATCGCAGGGTGGCGTACGTTCATGAAAAGCAGTGGATTGACCCTCAGGGCCGCTTTATTTTTATCAAGGGACAGATGGGTGCCGAACCAGTGGTTTTTGGTAGTGTCTATGCCCCTCCTCCTATGCAGTGGGCCCTGTCGGAGAGACTATTTGCGGTGTGGGATGAAATGCCGGATGTGTTGACGGTGGTTGGGTGCGATTGGAATGAAGTTATGGACGTGAGCTCGGACCCCCAGAGACGTTTGCCTGTGGCCGTAGATCCCTCCTCCCCTACCCCGCATACTAGACTGCGTGCGACGGCGGACAGCTTGGGCTGGGTCGATGTGTGGAGCCATTTTCATCCTGCTGCGCGTGAGTTCACGTATGTGTCGGCGGTGCATGGTTCCTTCTCGAGACTCAACTACATCTTTATGCCTGGTGCCTGCTTGAGCCGTGTGAGTGACGCTGCTATCCTACCCAGGGGTCTGTCTGATCATTCCCCCGTTGTGGCTACCATAGACCTTCCCACGCAACGACAGCCGTTCCGTTGGCGGATGTCTTCGTGGCACCTACAGCAACCTGAATATGTGCATCACTTGCGCGAAGCAGTTGATAATTATTGGCGCGATAATCTTGTGGGAGACGTTGACGCAGTAATGGTATGGGAGGCGTTGCAGCCCACGATACGGGGAGTTGATATCGCTTGGTGTGCAGCCGCCCGACGGAAGCATCGGGAGGCCATTACGGCCGCTGCCGCTCACGTAGAAATCTTGGAACAACGTGGCCGGGAAGGGGGGATGAGGCTGTGATACGGCAGCTCTTGCAGGCGCAGCAATCCTATGCCTCGGTCCTGCATGATGAAGCCAGACAGGCGTGGCTCGCCACGCGTAGCAGGGTTTATCAATGGGGCGACAAGTCCTGCACGATGCTCCACAGACTGTGTCAGGCTACCTTCCAGCCTCTCACGTTGCCAGGCCTCACGGCGGAAGATGGCTCGGTGGTGACGGACCCGGCCCGCCTCGCGGCTAGCTTCGCCCATTACTTTGAGACACAATACGCCCCCCGGGACTCCCTGGAGACGGAGGAGATATCCACATATCTCGATGACCTGCTGCCACAGGCCGTCTCCGATGACACTAGAACTGCGCTGGACGTCCCGCTCACGGCTGAGGAACTCGGGGAAGCGCTGGGACAGCTCAATACAGGGAAGGCGCCGGGCCCGAGTGGTTACCCGTGCGAATTCTACAAAAAGTTTCACCTCCAGCTGGGGCCTCAGTACAGACGCGCGCTTGAGGCAGCACGGGCCCAGGGGGAGTTACCGCCAGATTGACGCCATGCCGAGATCGTGGTGTTTCTGAAACCAGGCAGGGCCCCGGACAGGCACGACTCGTACCGGCCCATTTCGCTATTAAACATAGAGGCCAAAATCTTGGCGAAGGCCTTGGCGAACCGCCTGCTGCCCTATATTACGGACCTGGTCCACCCTGACCAGGCCGGGTTCATGCCCCGTAGGGCAACTCGCCACAATATCCGGCGGGCGCAGGCGGCGGTTGATGCCATGGGGGCTCGAGATGAGCGGGCGGCACTTCTACTAGCGGATATGGACAAGGCCTTTGACTCTGTGAGTTGGGCTTACTTGTTTACACTCTTGCCTCGCCTTAACCTTGGTCCAGTGTTCCTATTGTATCTGAAACTACTGTACACCAACGTCACGGCCTCGGTTCGGGTGGCCGGAGCCACGTCCGGGCGCTTTCGGATTGGTCGGGGTACCCGACAGGGTTGCCCATTGTCCCCATACCTGTTTGCCCTGGCGATGGAGCCCCTGGCATCTCGGGTGCGTGCTGATGCCCAGATACGCGGGTTTGTGTGGAGTGGTGAATTGGTAGATAGAATCGCATTATATGCGGATGATATCCTCTTCTTCCTCACTGACCTGCAACACTCGGGTCCCCGGGTTCTGGAGGTCATGCGCATATTTGGCGAGATCTCCGGCTTCGGCTCAACCTTCACAAATCGACTTTATGGGTGCTGGGTGGCAGGGTTGTGGTAGACTCCTGGGCTGCAGGACTGCGAGTTGCAACGGATGGGCTGAAATACCTTGGCGTCTACCTCTCGGAGTCGCGCGCCGTGGCTTGGGATCGTGGCGTCCTGCCGGTGTGGGAACGGGTCCAGGCCGATCTTGGTCCAGAATGCCCCTCACTATATTTGGAAGATCGGCCATCTTCAAAATGGTGGCGCTTCCACGACTGTTGTACCAGCTACAGAACTTCCCTTACCCTATCGGCCCGCAATGGTTTCGCCAGGTCAACTCGACGCTGGGTCGTTTTCTGTGGGCTGGTGGAGCGGCCAGAGTGGCGTTGAAAACATGCTTCCTGTCTACCTATTGCGGGGGCCTGGCCACCTCTGATCTCCTATCTTACTACCAGGCTTCCCAACTGCTTGTTCTTAATGAGTGGTGGTCCAGCGACAGGGGGGACCTGGCGTATGCATTGGAGCGGTCGCTTATGGGCGATCACACGCTACACACCATTCTATACTCAGCTCGTCTGCGTCGTGCACTGCCGTCGGTTACCAGAGTGGTCTTTGCAGTATGGAGACAGGCCCTACGCCGCATGGGCTGGTGGGGCAAGTTGACGGCTGAGACGCCGCTCTGGCATAATGGCCTGCTCCCGGAGCTCTCGGCCCTGGCTGGCTTTGAGGGTTGGGAGGCGATAGGTGTCTCGCTACTGGGCCAGGTCATGTCCGGCACTACCCTCAAATCATTCGAGGAACTTCGCACGGAGTTCCAAATGCCTCAGTCCCAGTTTTTCCGTTATATGCAGCTGCGCCATGCCCTCACCCCGAGCATTGCCAACCTGGACTCCCTACCAGAGTTCAGCCCTGTCGAGGCGAAGTTCTTTATGGGAGACATGGGGGATAGGAAGGTATCCCGGATATACCAGACGCTAGTTATCCATTGCTCCTCTACCCTGCACTCTCTTCGGGCGGCTTGGGAGGTGGACGTAGGCCCCCTAGATGAGGACGATTGGAGGGAGGCGTTAGAATCCCCGCGTGGGACCGCCATTGCTGTACGGCTCCGGCTCATCCAATTTAAGTACCTGCACCGGGCCTACTACACCCGTGAACGATTGTGGAGAGCTGGGTTGATTGAATCCCCGGAATACCTGCGCTGCGGGCGGTGCCTGGATCCCTGTTGCATACTGTGTGGTCGTGTGGTCGGTTGTCTGGCTTTTGGAGAGGCGTGTAGAGCTGTCTATCTGAGGTCCTAGGCTGGGACCTTCCCCGCACTAATCGGCTGGGGTTGCTACATGTTATGGAGGGCATTGGTGGGAACATTTATAAGCGTCATCTGCTGCTTTTGGGGCTTGTTGTCGCCAAGCGGGACCTAGCCCGGGCGTGGAAGGGAGTGAGGGCCCCTCCCCTGTCTGCGTGGAAAGCTGGATTGGACTATTACATCGGCCTTGAAAAGCCGATCTTTGAGGCGAGGGGCTGCCCACGCAAACACTACAAAATTTGGAAGCGGTGGGCCGGCTACCGGGGTCTGTCACTGGATCCCCCAGCGGAGCGAGAAGAGGACATTTGATTGTACGGACATTATTGGCCTGATTCTGCGACACTCCTGTCGCACTGCACCTACACCCTTTATCTGCTGCTATATGTACACGTGCGTGGGTGGGAGGGGTGGGGGGGAGGTTCTGGGAGTTGGGGGGGACGGGGGTTGTGGGGTAGGGTGGGTTGGGGGTTTATTCATATTGAGCCTATTTTCGATGCCTGCTTGAACATTTGCTACTCATCTGATATACTGTACCTGTACTGTTGGTGGTGATCTCCGAACTGTGGGGTGCCACGATTGTATTGCCTACTTGCTCAATAAAATTGGTTGTGAAAAAAAAAACTGAAGGCCGAATTCAGAGTTCATGGGAACGCTGTGTGTCAGAATTCTTTTCAAAAATTATTGTTTCTGTTCTGGGGAGAACATCATATCAGACAGGCTCTCAAAGAATTGGTCTACAAAATCAGGTGACAGTTCGACCAAGTTCGATAATGCTGTAACTTGGCAGGTGTGAGAATGATTGCTATCATCGGTGTCTGGATCATCAATGCTCACAGAAGGTCGTACCTGGGTGATGTTGCTTTTATTTCTCGCTCCACTGTCACCACCTAGTCGTAGCACAGGAGTCTCAACGAATGCCGTCATCAGGATCGGTAGCCGCTGGGGACAACACAATGCGTGAGCCGTTACAGGACTTAGCAAAGTATGGATATCCATTGGTACTGCTGATGGAAGTGCAAGACAGGTGTCCAACACGCATTCATCTCCGCATAGCATACATCGAAGCACAGGTAAGATGCAGGTCTGCCATATAGGTCTGAATAAAAGAAACCAGGTCATGTTCAGATCTCTCAGCCTGGCCAATCCAAGGACTCTAGTTATTCGGTCCCGGTAGCATATTGCTAGGATAGTTTCTTCCATCCCTGCCGGAGTCATGTCTGTATTTTGGCTTGCCATATCGGAGCAGGAGGGTCTAAAATAAAATGCCTGCTACAAGTCCCAAAATCAGGGGTATGCCGCCAAAGACTGAATGGACAAAATTGGGAATGATTCCCAGAATTGCTTTGAATGGTGTTAACAGTCCCGAAAAAATGGTCTTAAATACACCTGGGATGCCTATGGCATTGGACATATTTAGAAGTTGGCTAAGCATTTCTGTGAAATGCACGGGGCAATTTGTTGATAAAAGGTCATGAATCTCCGATGCTGTCCTTGCAACTTGGAGATCATACGTCTCTTTTGATGACGTGATGGGCACTGTTGTCTGCAAAAGCACAGACTTCATTCTGCTTAAAGTATCAATTCGTATAGAAGAGACATTCAAACAAGGCCATATGGGAGTCTCGGAGTCTCCAGGGCCGTTTGGAAACAATGCTTGCATACAGCATTTGACCATGGAAGGTACTTGTACGAGATATGCCTTCCCTGGCAAAAGGCCACAACAGCTGTGATCCGTTATTAGAATGTAACTCCCGTTAGCAAGTTGTCTAAAGAAGGCTTCTATCTGCGTTGCAGGTGTGACATGTTGGTGGCATGAAAGGTTGTTTGAATTTCCTCCAGAGGCCCCGTGTAAATTAATACCTTGGCACAAAAGTATACCGCTTAGTGAATGTTTGCAGTTTTCACCACTAAGAAATACATTTTTGTTGCTGTCACTATAGCATGTGTGTGTATATGGTAATTTCCATGCTGACTTAATGTACCCTTTACCCAAACGTTCATACTGGCCAGTCGGTATGTATTCAAGGCAATTTTTAAATCGGAAAGTTGTTATCCGAATTGTGATAATCCCGTGTAGTATCCATTCAATGACAGGACTTTCTGACATTGCCAATGGTAATCTCTCAAGTTTTTCGATGCTCAGGATTGTATAGTCTGCTCCTTTCTGTGCCAAGCTGATTTGTTTATCAGTAAGGTTAAAGATGGAAAACAATGACGTTGTGTTGATTAAACGCCATAGCACATAGCCTGAACGAAGATTTTGCAGCGTCCAGCCTAGCTGTACAATAGAGCGTAATTGCGACTGGCCATGTTGTAACATTAGCAAGTCTTTGTCTATTATATCTATGGCAGATGATACAATACTGTCCAGTGAATATATTCTGGAGGACAGAGTCATTAACCCATTGTCCACAACAGAAAGTGATTTTTCCAAATTAATACGATCAATTTCTTGAATTTTTTCATCTGTTTCAATTTGTGTTACTTTCCAAGCCTCGTTGTAAGCCGCATATATACTGGTCGCTATAAAACTTTTTTGACGTTGCTTGCGTGGTCCCAGAATGAAATCGCGCAAATCAGCACCATCTTTAAGTAAAGATAAGTGTAGCTTAATTTCTGCCAGTGTGGATGATTCTAGCCATTCAAGGCACAGTTTCCCTACACTGTATGTTGTTACTATCCCTGGATGTTGTCTCTGGGAGTATCTAGGGTCTGGTCTGGTCATTGTTAACCCCTGTGTTTTGTTCAGGAATCTATCTTGATAGTTATTCATGTCAGTAGGCCAGATTAACCACTTTTTCCTATCAGGATGTGTTCTGTTTAGATGTAAAATTTTTGATACGTCTATTTCAATATCTGTAGTTGCATTATCAGGTATTGGCTTTGGAATAGACGGTTTATTAAGGTCTTTAATCTTAGCTAGACCAAGACAGGTTGTTTGGTGAATTGTGTCATTTAAGAACATTATTTGTTCTGGGATCATGCAGCTCGAAATAATGCTTCTAGGCCTTGTACCTGCCAATCTTTTGTACCCCAGATGGTTTTTGTTTCAATGTTATTTTTCCAAAAATCAAAACCAAATGTCATAATTTTTTCATAAAATGCTTCTGAATATATCAATTTAGTATTTGTCAGCATTGTTTTCAATCCTGTTTTATCCAACAGTTTATAATAAAACGTTTCTGCATCACTTGTGTTAAACCCTGAGAAGTACTGGAATTTCTCATAGAATGTTTTCGAACTACTTTTAGGTGGCGTAGCACAATGTTACCATTGGTTATATTTAAAAACATTTCTAGGTTGTGCAGATTTATGTAAATAATGGTCACCGTAATGTGAGAAGCAGTACATCTGTTCATAATTAGACGAACCTTGTAAATAATCATGTTCTGTAAATCTCGCTGACAACACTAAATCAGACATCATATTATAATTACTTTCAAAATCCCAATCATCAGAAAATGTACTTGGTTTTACAAAGTCACTTAAGGAAACCTTGAACTGGTGAGGATATTTCAGGATTTCGACCGGACCATATATTTCATAGTCAGTTTTGTCCCATACTACCCCCCCGGGTATTGGAATGGCTGTGACATTTACTGTTGATAGTTCTCTTTTCTTCACGTGGGATGATCTGTGTGGTTTGAGGACTAAGTTGATGTTCTGACTTGCTGTGTCCATTGAACTGTATTTTCCCTCAATTAATTTTCCCAAACAAAGTACCATGATGAGCCAAAGCAGGAGGAAAAATACACCTAGTCCAAACCAGAACTCTAACCATGGAGAGATAAGGTAAATTTCCTTGAGTTGATGAAAGAGTTCAGTTGCTTTTTCTTTAAAAGTCTTTGTTTCTGGCCTCACTTCAGGGTCGTTTTGATCTTCAGAAAAGGTATCGAAGTTGATGAAGTAGCCAGAGGCAGTTCTGTCAATTGTTGGAATTGTTTTCTCAATTTGTCTTTCGGTAGCACATTCTGATGCCACATCATTGTAGACTGGTGTTTCTTGACAAACTGATTCAATCCGTGTTTCATGTGGCACGAGTTCCATGGCATTATTGCATAGTCCCTCTCTGTGCACTGCAGGTTTATCAAATGTGATTAGTCTTTCAGTTTGAACCTCTTGGATTGTTGCAAATTTGGGTATTCTGTTGTTTCTCGGGAGTCTACTGGGCCTACTGTTCATTATAGGCCACATGCTTGTGGTTTTACCAGGTCGATTGATACAACTCTGTTCTCCTTTTTACCAGCAAGGGGCGGTAGTACTACTGATCTTGTTCCGTTGATTGCCAAGACAGGTACAGCTTTTCTGTAAGAAGGCTCAAATTCCTTCTTCACCGCTATTTTTTTCTCTGACTAGATCCCCAATCTTTGGAATCCAGACAGGTCTTGCTGGGGCTGGTGGTGCCTCTTCAGTGGTAGTTGGCTGTTGCTTTAACTTTATGTTGCTTAAAGATTTTCTTGTTTCATTCAAATCCTGGAAAACAGCCAAACGATCTTTGATGTCAAAGTCTTTATTCTTATCTTCTACCACTGATACCTGACAATCTAAGTCCTGAATGTGCATTCTAGTTCCGAACAATAGTTCGTATGGGCTTAAACCTTTTAAAGAATTTCTTGGCAAATTGTTTAGACTAAGTTGGACACTTATTAAATGTTTGACCCACCCATCACCCGAACCTAATACCTTCGCTGTTATAGATTGCTTTATGTCCCGGTTTTTTCTTTCCACTACACTGTTCCCTTCGGGGTGTGATGGACAAGAGTATTGCAACCCAACGCCCATACTGGCCATGGCCTCCTTATAAGCTCGAGAGCTGAAAGCAGGACCCTGGTCAGAATGGAACATGGCAATTGCGTATGTTCCGATAAAGACTCGCGTATCTTTTATAACAGTTTTGGCATCAGCCGAGCGCTGGGGCCACATTTTTTAAGTGTATAGTCTTAAATAACATAGATTGAGACGCATTTTTCTTTTTTGATTATGTGTATAGAGCGCTTTATGCTTTCTATTAGGGTTCCTGACACTACGCTGGCCGGTTGTCCACTGCGATCTCTGTTGCAGTCTTCACAACTTTTTGCAAAATAATGAATATCCACGCTCATTCCCGGCCACCAGTATTCTGATTGTAATTCTTTCAGAGAGTCCCTGATTGTTTGGTGTCTCAGACCCAACCCCATATGTGCTTCCTGTATGAGGAAACTTCTCCTGTTCATGTTTGGAATTACCCTATCCCCCACTCCAGGGATCCGAACAAAAGGAACGGAGTTTGCATTAATTACATATGCATAATTGAGTGGATAGTTCACGGGTAGTGCTGCTCAGCTGCCCTTTGAGGACGTTTTTACTGCCAGCATGGTTTCCCCGTCTATGTATTTTTCTGAGCGCTTTTTTGTGGCTACGGAAGCCGGTTTAGTTGCTTCCGCTGTGGCTGTATTAGCCAATGAATTCCCTGCAACGTGAACGCCATCACGTTGATGACTCAGAGTGTGTATCACGTGAGTCTTTTGTAGTTCTTTCTGTAAAAGAACTACCTGTTTCCAAAGCATTTTATGCTTGATTGTGGCAACTGTGTCATCTTTGTAATCATTTTGAACCCAGCTCTGTAACTTGTTGTTGTAAGAGTTGACGCAAAAATGCGAATCGCACACGATTAGTGTCGGGAATTCACATTCGGCATTTTCAAGCGCCATCTTTAAAGATCTGATTTCAGCTCGCTGAGCCGAACAGTTTCTCACTGATTCAGTTTTTGTTATTTTTGGTCTGAATTTACCACACAGCCAGCGACCTTTAACAATCGCGCAGGCTGCATCACAGGATTTGTTTTCTACATTGTAGTGCTGTACAAATCTGTCTGTATAGATTATACAAGAGTATTGTTGGAGATGCAGAATTTCGATTGGCAGAGGAAATTCTTGTTCATATTTTAAATCATTCAGTTTTTCGAATTGCGGAGCAAAATAGTATTTCACGTCGTCCGCAGCAAGAGAATTTTCCCACTGTATCCATTTCGGATCCAGTGACACTGTAGGCAGGTTTACTGGGCTGAATAGCGCCTCGAAGGCGGACTCCGCTGTGAGGATATTGATCCTTTTGCCGTGTGCTAGTTCTCGTTCATTAGCTATTGCAGTTAGTACTGCTTTCACAGTATTTTCTGTGAGACTGAATGTTTTTTTCTGCTTGTGTGTACAAGTGAGATTTGTAAGCTATTGGTACCTTTTCTCCCTCATTAGAGGTCAGGTACGTAAATCCGCATCTTCCTGGGATGACTCGGATTACAAGGTTGCGTGTATTGTCACGTGTATCTAATTTTGTTTTTGCTAACATGTCTGTTTGCAGTGATCTCAAAATTTCTGTGTGTTTTTGAGTCCAGTTGATTGGTTTAAAATCAGGTTTAATTAGTTCGTAGAGAGGTTTTAACCCTCTCCGCATAATTTAGAATGTAAGTTCTTCCGAAATTCAGGAAGCCTAGAATTGATTCTTCAGCGTTTTAGGTGCTTGCAGTACAGCGCACTTCTCTAAGAAGTTGTCCGCTAGGCTTTTTCCTTCACTTGATAATTCGTATCCTAAAAATAATACTGTCAGATGGGCAATTCGAGACTTTTTAAAGTTGAATTTGTAACCCTCTGCTGCGAACCCAAGTATTATGGTGTTCACTCTTTTCAAGTGAGTCTCCAAGTCGTCGTCTGTGAGATAGATATCATCTACATAAGATAATGCCTCATCATCATACATTTGTAGTACCTCTGTTACTCTGGCTGAGAATAGTCCTGGGCTGTTCTTGAATCCCTGTGGGAGCCTACAGAAATTTTTCTGAGACCCCATTACTGAGAAAGCGGTCAAGTATCTGCTTTCTGGTGCAATATTTTAACAAAAGAAACCATTAGATATGTCTAATGTTGTTTTATATTTTTTACGAACTATGTTATTCATTAGTGCAGCACTATGCACATTTTTGTACTGCAAATGTTTTGCAACATGAGTTTAGGTGTCTGTAGTCCAAGACTAGACGATATGAATCGTCCGGTTTGGAGACAGGAAACAAAGGATTGTTCATTTGGGAGGTGCATGTTTCAATCACCCCGTGGTATTCAAGTTGATCTAAAATCTCCCTGACCTGTTTTTTAGCTTCTTGCTTAATTGGATACTGCCTTTGTGCAGTCGGTTGATTTTTTAAGTGGATTTTGTGAGGAGGAGAGTCCTCATCCCATCCTACATGATTTTTATATAATGCTGGTGCCTGGGCTACTGCCCATTTCCTTGCATATATATATTTAGTGTGAATCGGAATGTGATTCGAGAAGGCAGGCATAATCATTTCTTCGCCACGAGGGCACTCCCTGACAAACTCTGGGGGCCAATCTTTTTCAGCTAACAGTATGTCATAGCCTTTTGAGAGTTTATCCCAAAACAGACCCCTTATTTTCCTAGTCTTATCTCCCTCTATACGCAGTGTTATTTCGTATATCTTATGAGGTTCGCTAACTCTGGTGTCGGCAGTTTCTACTTGAATGTATTCATTTGTGTCCACTATTTCCGGATGACTCATCAGGATCTTGCGAGCTATGCTGATTTCTGCTGCACTGTTTAGCATTGTCTGTGCCAACTCCCCGTTTTTCAACTGTGTCCTCAGTATTCTCGGCATGTTCGATTACTCTAATACTGGCTACCTTCTTTCTTGGAAATTGTGATTTTTTACTTTGAGCAGGTTCCTTGTCTTTGGACTTGGTGTGCTCTCCTGGGTCTGACCGTCCTCTTCTTTCCGATTTCTGTGAAAAAGATCGAGAGGGACGTGTATCAATACTTTGATATCTATCAGGCTTCTTCAAATTATCCCTATTTCTAAGGTTATATTTTTTCTCAGAAGGCTCCCTCTGGGGAGACTGGTGTTCTCGAGTCGGAGTTCTTTCCCTCCGTCAAGAAGACCTTCCTCTGGACTGGAAAACTTTTTCCTTGGGAGTGGATTCTTTATTTGCATCCCAGTGTTTGAATTATTTTTAATAAATAATTTCTCAGGATTTCAATGCTGAACAGAACGAAGACACAGCACCTTACCAGTGCACATCTGGCTGGCTACGAGCTGACCCTGTTTGCACCACACGTCACCATAAAAAGATGTGCCACTCTGAACCCAGCCACATTCCTACTCCTCCCTTCCGAGAATGATGAGGCGGATCTGCACAATTGCATTTGCCACACGGAGGAAGAGACGAAGGGACGGGAGACCTGACTGATGTTCTCCTATCTGAACCCTAAGGGGAGCTATATGTCGATGGATCTTGTTTCAAGTTATCAGATGGCACAACAACAGCAGCTTATGCTATCACCACCTTATGTACAGTGGTTGAGATGTCACAGGTTCCCTACCAATCAGCGCAAGCTGCAGAGCTTGTGGCCCTTTTTCGTGCCTGCGAGTTGAGTGAGAGACTGGCTGTCAATATATATACTGACAGCCAGTACGCATTTGGCATTGCTCATAATTTTGGGCAACTTTGGGTGGAGAGAGGGTGCTTGACAACTCATGGCATGAAGATTCAAAATTACTCTTGTCAGCTTTGACACTCCCTAAGAGACTAGCAATAGTGAAGTGCAGTGTTCATAAGGCAATCACTGATGATGTTGGGAGGGGGAATGCATGTGTGTATCAGACAACAAAGGAGACAGCTTGGACTAAAATTAAGTGGATGTTTGTGGCGGGTCCAGCTAGGTGGGTGCCTGGGAATCGGGATGTTTGAGGATACCCTAGAAAATGTGAAGGAGATCCAAAGTGAGGCAACAATTGAGGAGTTAGCAATATGGCAGGAGAGCGTGGCTAGTCTGGACAAGGATGGGTGTTGGACCGGCAAATCTGTGAATCAGAGATGGATGCTACTAGATGCATACGTCCTCCCTGTGATCACTATGGCCGATGGACGCAAAAGAAAGTTGCAGGTTGTTAGACCCCGTATGGCAAAATGACAATATCGCCAAGGTTGCAGCTCACCTAGTAAAGTACTACTCCTGTTGGCAGTTTTGCACTTCCCCTTCTTCCCTTTCGAGGCTCTCCAAATGGATTACATTGAGATGGAACGGGTCAATAACTTGAAATATGTATTGGTTGTTGTCTGTGGGTTCAGTAAATGGGTTGAGGCTTACCCTACTAAAGAGAATACCGCCATGGCGACAGCAAAGGTACTCTTGAAAGAGTTTTTCCCGCGTTTTGGGATGCCCCGCTTGATCTAGAGGGATAACGTCAGCCACTTTAATGCCAAGGATATCCAGTTGGTGTGTGATAGGTTGCACATTAGGCAGAAGTTTCCTGCAGTGAACCACCACCAGTCAGCAGGTTTAGTTGAGTAGTACAATGGTACTCTGAAGTTAAAAATGGCTAAGATCAGAGAGAGCACAGGATTGAAGTGGCCCAATGCTTTGCACTTAGCATTAATGTCTGCGAGAGTCACACTCGACTATAGAACAGGATTGTCACCTTACAAAGTAGTTTTCGGCTGCCTGGCGAATGTCAGGGCGACCCGCAACCGCGTATGTTTTCAGAGATAGAACACCCCCAACTGATCGATTACCTTTATGACTTAACCAGAAATCTGCGTTCTTTTCACCATGAGATTGCTGAGACACTGCAGCAGCATCCAGAGGTTCCTGGTCACGACATTCGGCCCGGAGATTGGGTGCTGGTCAAGATCTTTCAGTGGAGCAGCTCGGAGCTACACTGAAAGGCACCTCTTCAGGTCCTCCTAGTCACTAGGACTGCAGTGAAAGTCGACGGTCGGAAAAACTGGATACATAGCACCCATTGTAAGTGGGTTCCCCTTCCGCTGCCCTATGATCAGTGGGTTGCGGACGGGATTGGGGACTGTGAAGGAGAGCAAGTGCCACAGTTCATTCCCTTTTCGGATGCCCAGCTCATGTGGGCATCGTAAGAGGAAGAGAGTTATGCAGTGCTGACTGAAGCGGTGCCACCTGAAATTAAGGCCATCCAGGAGCCCAGCCTGTTGGCCCACCTTTGATTTAGACACTTCCAGAATAGACCCAGTCTGCTATTCCACCTGAGTCTGCCCCTTTGCCTTTTGATACCCTTGAGCCTGACCCCTTGTTTTCCGACCCTACTGTGCCTGGAGTGTTGAGATACAATTTGATTCCTCGTAAATGGAACAGTGTACCAGAGGGTCAGTCAGGTTAGTAGGGATGCACTGCAGTGCTGAAGAACAGGGTGCGTGTACCATGGTTGTGGTACCAACGATAGCTTAGGGACAGAGTAATTAGTGCGGTACTTGAACGGTCACCGAACAGGGAAAGTGGACAGTGTTTCCAAGGAGAAGGTGTTCTTCACTGCAACAAGGGATCTGGATCCAAGCTGGATGAACAGCTCCACCGCTGGTGCTCAAAAGTGCCAACTATTAATGAACAATAGACTGCCTTGGTTTCCTTTTTTTTTTTCTTTTTTCATTCCTGCTTGGATCCAAGTGTAAGACTCTTCTGTTGTTTTTGTGTGAATGCAGAAAAATACATGTATCCCTTCGGGTGCCCTATTCAGGAGGAGGAGTAGCTTTTTGCAGCTCCATGCCCCGAGCAAAATGGGCCCGTTTTGTTCAACTTGGTCTGTTAAAAGCAAGGTTGTGTTCGTACTGATTATCTTGATCTCTTTGATACTGGTACTTGGGGAGAAATATCCTGCACATGCTTTGATGAGCACTTGTCAAGAACCCTTCAGTACAGTAGCTATTCAAAGCAACGTCACCAACAGGGGGGAAAGGGGAGTTGGATTAAAGAAGACACACTCCGTCAACAGCTGCCACCCTCACTGTGTTGTAGGATACTTCTGTGCTTGTTCCTCACCTTGCAGTGGGTACCTAATGCACAGAGGGAAAGATCATGTACATACTGCTACAATGAGAATTTCCTACACATGTACTTAAATAAGAATTTCTTCCTAACAGCTGTCTACAGAGAATTTGCCTCTCTTCTGTAGTTTGTGGTGATTGTGACGTGATGAGAAGCTGTGATAGCTGTGAAAATAAGTAACAATGTAAACAAGAGACTCTAACCGTCTTTTCCTATGAAGGGTGTATAATCTTAACCTAATACCTGCAATCTTCTCAAACACTGTCGAAATTACTTCCTTGTGAACTGCAATCCTTGAAATTAACTTTGATAATTGTTCCTTTCTTGCTTCAGACAGTCTTGTCTATTGCTGCAGACCTTGCCAGTTTATTTACATCCGCTTGTGAAGCATGCAAAAAGGTACAGGGAAGGAGAAAGAAGGAAGGGAAGGAATAGGAAAAGCGCAAGAGGGAGGTATAACAGTTGCTGGGTTCAGGAAGGCTTTGATAACTGTTCAAGAATAACCGTACAATAACGAGGTCCGAGCTCTGCTCACTTTCTGTCTCGTAGTCTGGAAGATGCTCGATGAAAAAACTCCAGCAGCTACTCTTTAACACCTGTCTCCAGCGTTTCACTTGACAGCACAGAATTGTTCTGACCTCCAATGTTCCAGGGACTATGAAACTTTCTGCAAGAGAATAAATCTGAAAAGAGGCAGGAAAACTAATAAGCAAGGCGAAAGATTAATTCCGCGACTACTCTGAACCTTAAACAATCTTCAGATTTCAATTAAATACGGAGATACCGGGAAACATTCTTCATTGACGAAAATCTCAGTTGAAGTGCGCAGTTTGGAAAGACTGTGCTTGCCTCTGTAATGGTAATAAAACGACAGCCACAGCGGCGGCCATCTTAGGGTTTGTACTAACTATACTACAGTATACCAATGATTGATTAGTCTAGGTTTGACGATCACTCGCCTCTTTTTCCTTAATGTATGTGTCCCAAAGTCTACAATGGAGGCGATGGTCCTGACAGCACTACGCGTATCCCCCCTGATCATATTTTTGTTACTTTGGCTCCTCACAAGTAGGAACATAGAATGTCTTATAAAGATACCATTCTTCATTCAAACATTGCATCAGGCTCATGCTGCTTACAACACCACAAAGTGTTGGGTATGTGGACTACTGCCTTTTGTAACACATAAAAGTGAGAATTTCTTATCCATGCCCTTGTCATATGTTAATAGCTGTGTGGGATGGTTTGTTTTACTGATCATGGTCACTTCTTTTCCCCTGGCTGACACCTTGGAACAAAAGAGTACCAGTTCTTATACCTCGACACAGGATGTTTTTTTCCAGCATAGGGTTTCCCTGGTGCCCCCGTAGGCTGAAAGCCGTTTGGAAGGTTGTTTCTGAGCTCTTGCGTGCAGGCATACAAGGGAGTGAGAGGAGGGAATTGGTCTCAGGTAGAGAGAGATAATATCCTACAGATCAATTCATCAGAATATTACCAGTCTTTCCAGGCCTGCAATGTTACTGAGGTCAAACCGATACCCTTGTCACTGGTGGACGTTATGGCCCCTTTCTGTGTCCAGGGGGCAGGAGATGTAGAGGTGGGAGAGAGCAGATGCAATGTTACCTATAATTTGAGAGTAAAGAGAAGTCCACCCTTGATCCCGCCACATAATGTTTATTTTGTTTTTGGGCCCATGGTTATGTTTGCCTCCCTGATGGGTGGTCAGGCAGGTGCTATCTTTCTTACCTTCTGCCACCCGTGTATATAGCTCCTCCCAATTATCATAAGGATCATCGTTTGCCACGAAGAGAGGCCCATGTACCCCGGATTAAGAGAATGATTAACACAGACAACATTGATCAGACAGACACCACATTGCAGCAGTTCACAGATGCCATGAAGGACATCATACCCATTTGGGGCCCATTAGCCAATAGTCTAAATATTAGATGGCTTACGAGGGAGGTGGAAGGAGGCATTAATACGACTGCAGGGATACTGACCAACATCACAGTAGAGGTCCAGGCTACGAGACTTGTTGCTCTTCAAAATCGTATGGTTTTAGGCGTTATTTTGGCAGACCGGGGTGGGGCCTGCTGCGTCATTGGTTGTCGCTGTTGTGTATATATCCCTGATCACGCCCCCTCTGTATACACTGCCATACAGAAGCTGCATAAGATAGTATCAGAGATACACTAAGATCATGGTTCCTGGTCATTCATGGGATGGTTCTGGGGTTTATTTGACTGCGTATCAAGAGGGAGAGAGAGGACCAGAAAGCTAGTCCTTATCCCCGGGGTTTATATATAGTTAATCAAAAGGAGACTAGCTTAAGCATTACGAGGTTAACAAAAGTCAAGGACTCAAGTATGTTTCGCCAGGGGGTAGGAGCACCTGGTGAGTGTGCTCATGAAGCCCTCACCCACCAATCTAGTTGGTGGCATGCTTCATCATTGGGCCCACCCAGTGACACCTAGCGTGTCCCGGGTGTGCTACAACGCCTGATTACAGCGGAGCGGGTATATCGCTGAGTGTGCGGTGAAGAGTGTTATGAATGTGCTTTAAAACGGCTTGGCGGGGGTCCCAGTACCCGTAGGTGAATTAAACTTTAATACCTGGGCCACCGTCAGCGGTTAAAAATAAGGCTGTTGGATGTTAGAGGCGAGTTACGACCTCCCACATCCATTGGTGAGTCAACATGTTTCAGCCAGTGCCTTATGAATATGCTGGCTTTCTTCAGGACTAACAATTAAAAATAAGTGTATGTGATTAAACTAGTGGGTGTGTAAGTCAGACTATGTGTATACACGCCCTAAAGTGTTTTTCTATGTGTGAGAGGGGGATTCCCTTCTCAAAACACCTGTACACGTAACATATATGGACAAGGACAAAACATACAAAGGGAAGAGAGAGCCACTTGAATGTATTAACATTATATACATCTGGCAACCGACACTATAGCGGGTGGAGTGCAGGCTATAGGCGGCTATAGTGTAATGGTATTGGTGGTACATTAAGGTGAGATTCGCACTTGTAGTTCGGGGGTGGGGTGGCTAAAACACGGTATTCACAACCATAGTGCCTGTGTGTGAAATAAGGGCGCAAGAGTTGTTTCTCACGCTAGTTTAAGCAGAATTCTGCTCCAAGGTTGTGAAGTGGCGAGAGGTTGACCCTGTGGGGAAGAAAGGTTTCTTGGCCACTTTGATTAGGAGACCTGTAGGGGAGAAAATTAGCGCTTACCAGTGGTAGTGGTGGTTGTTCATCATACTCACAGCTTTTCTGGGCAGAGCCTGCTCTGGACCTGTAGTGCCTCCTTCGCATACCGGTAGGGAATGACCGGAGCTTGTTTTATACTGTGCTTAATTAGGTAATTGCTGCATAGTGGAGGAAAGGGTAGAGAGACTCGAACTGTCGAGTCATGGTGCTGGTGCGGGCGCTCGGGCGTGTTCCGCTAATGGTTGAGCGGTCGCGCATGCGTGGTGCCCTAGTTTGTACTGCGCATGTGGGGACAGTAGTGTTACCGCCGCGCATGCGCATTGAGGGGACCTGCGTGTTGTATCTACGCGTCTGCGCGGGCGGGAGGTGTTTCTACCGCTATCGCGCTAAGGCATTGGAGTGTGCCTTTAGTCATAGTGCCATGGTGATGCACTGGTGCGCCTGCGCGGGCGAGGTCTATTTGTACCGCTAGCGCGCTGAGCGCATTGGACAGTTATTGTCGTATATACAACTGTACATAGTGCCAGAGTGGCGCTTTTAACATAATCATGGGGGGCACCATAACCCCAGCACTCAGAACTGCGGGGCTCTATCTCTGAAGGAGATATATACAAGGGGGTTCTTTACAGTTTGTGTTAAAGGGTAGACAGCTTGCTCAAGGTAGTTATGTTTTTATAACCCCTTAAGTTACGAACATGTCAGGGAATTCCAGGGGATGGCATCGTTGAGACCCTGGGTTGCTGTTGAGAGGCGATATATCCATCGCTGTTCTTTACTCAGAAGTTTTTTGTCATTGTCCACTGTGCTCTCAGGAATTTGCTCAATGACTGTCCAGTTTAGGTCATTGGGTGTGTGGCAGTGGGTGATAAAGTGGTTAGTGAGTCTGCTAATGTTTTTCTTGCATCTTATAGTGCTTCGATGCTCTGTTATTCTTGTCTTGACTTTGCGTGTTGTCATCCCAACATAGGGAAGGCCACATGTGCATGTGAGAAGGTATATCACATTGCGTGAGTTACAGTTGGTGTGGTTTCGTTGGGTCCAGATCTTATTGGGCTCCAAATCCAGAGTCTTGGTGTGTGTTGTGAGGTGACACACGCTGCAATCATTGCAGGGGTAATGTCCTGTGATCCTGGGGAGACCCCAAGTATTCAGAATAGTGTTCATCGGTTGCTTTGGTTGTGGTCTGGGTCTGGTGCTCACCAGTTGATCTTTTAGATTGTTGCATCGTTTGTACGCAAATCTCGGAGTGTCCCATTTCCTCTGTCCAGAATTGATTATTCTCCAATGTCTTTTAATGACTTTGGCTACTTCGTTGGACGCTGTGTTGTAGGTGGTAACACAGGTGATGGGTTGTTCTTGGTCCTCCTTCGTGATGTTCTCTAGTAAGGCTTCCCAGTTTTGATTCCTGGCCCTTTTCTGTGTTTTATGGATGATGGCTTTAGGATAGCCACGGTTTTCCAGTTTAGTGGCCAAATCCGCAGATTGTTGTTTGTAATCTGAAATATTGGTACAGTTTCTGCGTATGCATAGAAACTGACCGTAAGGTAGGTTCTCTATGAGCGGACGGGGGTGGAAGCTTGTGAAGTGGAGCAGTGAATTCCTTGCAGTTGGCTTGTAGTAGGTTGTTGTGACCAAGGTTCCGTCTTTGACTGTGATGTCCAGGTCTAGGAAGGGGAGCTGGTGATTGCTAGCTGTGCTCGTGAATTTTAGATATGGGTCCCTGTTGTTGAGCCAGGTCATGAATCTGTCTAGGTCAGTCTGGGATCCCTGCCAGATGACTAGAATGTCATCTATATATCTGTGCCAATTCAAGATATGATGACTGAAAGGGTTAGTGTCTGTTGCGATGTGGCTGCGTTCAAAATGGTGTACATACAATCCTGCCACGCTTGGGGCGAAAACGCTGCCCATGGATGTTCCATTCGTTTGTAAATAGAAGGTGCCATCATATTCAAAGTAATTCTCTTTGAGAGCCAAGGTTGTACACGCTAGTACAAAATCCCTCGGGGTATGGTAAGGCCAGGGGGATTCCATTAGGATGTCATGAAGAACTGCCAAGGTGGCATCCTGGGGGAGACGGGTGTACAGGCTCTCCACGTCCAGCCCTACCAGTAGTTGTGTATCGGTGTTGAAGTTCATATTGTTTATGACCTGTAGAAGGTGTTTGGTGTATTTTATATATGTAGGTGTTCTTTGCACCAGGGGATTCAAGAAGGAGTCACAGTACAGTGAAAGTGGTTCTAACAGGGAGTTAATGCCTGACACAATAGACCTGCCGGGAGGGGGGGTCTTACCCTTATGTACCTTGGGTACTGTGTAGAAGTACGGGGCCCTGGTGTGCTCAGGGCATAAGTAATCAGCCTCCTGTTTGGAAATATGCTCTGCATCTGCCGCCCTTTTGACTAGTGCGTGGATTGTGGTCCGTAGTCCTTTTGTTGGGTCATGATCCAATCTACGGTAGTTCCTGTTGTCACTTAATAGTCTGCGACATTCAGTGTCGTAGTCTATTTTGTCCTGTAAAACAATGCCTCCCCCCTTGTCTGCTGGTTTTGTGACAATTGTGGGGTTGTTTTGTAGGAGTTGTATAGTTTTCCTGTCTTCCCAGGACAGGTTGTTGAAGTGGTTGGTCGGGTTGAGGTTCTCTATGTCATTGTACACAGCTTGTTCAAACGTTGTGATTTTAGGAGGGATGGTTGAGGGCGGTGGCACAAACGTGGATTTAATTCTGAGACCCGTGATGTTTGGATTCTCGTTGGGTTGGTCAGTCTCGGGGGTCGGTTTCTCAAAGTAAGATTTCAGTTTTAGTTTTCTGAAAAATTGTGCTAATTCCACATGTAGTTTGAATTTGTCGAGCCTGGTGGTGGGGACAAACGATAGGCCTTTTTCCAGGACTGACTGTTCTTTATTGGATAGAGGGGTGCTGGATAGGTTAAATACCAGTGATGGACCCCTGACCAACCATCACTGGTTTGTCCCCACCACCAGGCTCGACAAATTGGTGTTAAGCACAGTATAAAACACTCGGCAGCTCCGGTCTTTCCCTACCGGTATGCGAAGGAGGCACTACAGGTCCAGAGCAGGATCTGCCCAGAAAAGCTGTGAGTATGATGAACAACCACCACTACCACTGGTAAGCGCTAATTTTCTCCCCTACAGGTCTCCTAATCAAAGTGGCCAAAAAACCTTTCTTCCCCACAGGGTCAACCCCTCGCCACTTCACAACCTTGGAGCAGAATTCTGCTTAAACTAGCGTAAGAAACAACTCTTGCGCCCTTATTTTACACACAGGCACTATGGTTGTGAATACCGTGTTTTAGCCACCCCACCCCCGAGCTACAAGTGCGAATCTCACCTTAATGGTACCACCAATACCATTACACTATAGCCGCCTATAGCCTGCACTTCACCCGCTATAGTGTCGGCTGTCAGATGTATATAATGTTAATACATTCAAGTGACTCTCTCTTCCCTTTGTATGTTTTGTCCTTGTCCATATATGTTACGTGTACAGGTGTTTTGAGAAGGGAATCCCCCTCTCACACATAGAAAAACACTTTAGGGCGTGTATACACATAGTCTGAATTACACACCCACTAGTTTAATCACATACACTTATTTTTAATTGTTAGTCCTGAAGAAAGCCAGCATATTCATAAGGCACTGGCTGAAACATGTTGACTCACCAATGGATGTGGGAGGTCGTAACTCGCCTCTAACATCCAACAGCCTTATTTTTAACCGCTGACGGTGGCCCAGGTATTAAAGTTTAATTCACCTACGGGTACTGGGACCCCCGCCAAGCCGTTTTAAAGCACATTCATAACACTCTTCACCGCACACTCAGCGATATACCTGCTCCGCTGTAATCAGGCGTCGTAGCACACCCGGGACACGCTAGGTGTCACTGGGTGGGACCGATGATGAAGCATGCCACCAACTAGGTTGGTGGGTGAGGGCTTCATGAGCACACTCACCAGGTGCTCCTACCCCCTGGCGAAACATACTTGAGTCCTTGACTTTTGTTAACCTCGTAATGCTTAAGCTAGTTTCCTTTTGATTAACTATATCTGGGGTTTATTTGCCACTTGGGGTTGGAAGATCCTTACTTTCCTCATTGCTATAGCTGGCATGTTTCTGACATGTTGCCTGTGTATACACTGTCTCCCTACTTGTTGTGCATGTTGAGCATCACTGTTCCAGCCGCTTCCCAAGCCCCGTGGCAAGATTCGAATGCAAGAATAATGAACATGCAAGGTTTCCAGGATTTATTAAACGTAGATGAAGGGATCTTTGAATACTGATTGTGGGTGTGCATATTCTCTATATCCATCAGTTCTACAGTTGTTAAGGCCCTGACCTGATGGCGCCAATAAAGCTTCTTAGCATGCATGCTAAAAGGAGGGTCTGTTTGATTTGAAATGTTACTTCCGTAATTCATATGATTAAAATGCCCTATTTTCTATGTTTAAACCCCTATTATTGTAAAGTTAACATGGATGGCTCCATCTTCATTGACGCCATTTTTTTTGTAATGGAGATCGAGTGTCATAAATGCTTGTCTCTGCAGAAAGGCTGCCCTATTCCTCCAGCTTGTACTTTTCAAGGTTGAAGCTTTCCCGTACTAATGAATATACTATTCATTGTTGCATACCTTTACCGTTGGATACACTAGCTCCCACAGCTTTACATTTTGTGTTCACAAGCCAGTGAAACCAGCCACCCTGCCTCCCCCCAGCAACAGGGATATTCTACATAAGAGGGTGCTTCTGTGAGCTGTTTAAACTGTATTTACTAGGGACTGTGCACTATGTTTTTGGACAGGAGAGGGATAAAGTTTTATTCAAACAGTATTGTTAGATTTCAAGTTAGTGAGGCCTTTACCTGCAGCAGTCCAAAGTGTGGATTGAGCCTGTCTGTCTCCTAGGAGATTCTGAACAGGAAATGCAGCTCACCAGCCCCCCCCCAGGCCATTAGACCCAGGACTGTGGATTGGCTATTCAACTACCAGGCAACTCTGAGCCGTCCCCTCACACTTGCCCAGGTCTCTTAAGACCTTGCTGGGTCTCCCCAAATCATTCTCCTCCATCTTGTGAGTTGCAGCCTCCCTGTGCCCCAGATTGCAGTGAGCAGAGTCCAGGAAGTGGTAAGGAGGCAGACTAGTGCTGTCTCTTCCCCAAAACAAAAGTTTTTTAAAAATGATTTTCCCTTTCTGTGATTACTATCTTTGCCTGTGGTTGTTACAGTTTAAAATTATAGTTTTAACCTGCCTGTGATTGCATATTTTATCACCTGTTTTGTGTTTTAAACTTGTGGTTTTTCCTGCCCATGATTGCTTCCATTTAACGTGTTGAATTGTAGGATTTGCAGTCCAAACTCTGTAGTTTTTCCCCTCTCATTCCTGGTGACTATTCAGTTTTCCCTCCATATTTCTCCTTTGCTCTGTGCGAAGACCGGTATGTTAAAACAGTGCACCCCCAGACACCATTTTGTGTTCACAAGCCAGTGATACCAGCCCCCCTGCCTCCCCCCGCAACAGGGATATTCTACATCAGAGGGTTCTTCTGTGAGTTGTTTAAACTGTATTTACTAGGGAATGTGCACTTCGTTTTTTGGACAGTAGAGGGAGTAAAGTTTTATTTAAACAGT
This sequence comes from Lissotriton vulgaris, assembly GCF_964263255.1. NCBI lineage: Eukaryota > Metazoa > Chordata > Amphibia > Caudata > Salamandridae > Lissotriton > Lissotriton vulgaris. The sequence goes on from NC_141697.1 coordinate 658,116,500, forward strand.
ATTGTTAGATTTCAAGTTAGTGAGGCCTTTACCTGCAGAAGTCCAAAGTGTGGATTGAGCCTGTCTGTCTCCTAGGAGATTCAGAACAGGAGAAGCAGCTTCCAACTCCCTGGCCAGCAAACCTTGTCTGAGGTCGCTAGGACTTTATATGGTCTGCTAGTGGTTGATACATGTATACACTGATTGGTGGTTGTATCTGATGTTTCTATTGGATTAGGGTTAGTGTCCTCATTGGTTGGGTATTTGAGTTTTCTGCTTGGTTTCTGAGTCTGTGATTCAATCAATGTAGGCTTTGGTCTAGGTTTAGGGTTAGGATTTCTATTGGAAATAGGGACTAGGGATTCCTGTGTTATTGGGACTAGGGTGGGACTAGGGCTAGGTTTAGATCTTTAATTTATTTATTTAGCTGTTTTGTAATGCGCTCAGTTACTACCAGAGTATCCTGGCGCGAAAAAGGGAAAACAGCAGGTGGCCAGAAGGAAATAGAGGAATCTAAAAAAGTCTAGTAAGCAGATCTGAAAAGATGCGTCTTCAGTGCCTTCTTAAAAGGAACAAAATTCTGGATCAGTCTCAAAGATAAAGGCAAAGTGTTCCAGGTCAAAGCCGCGAGAACGGCAATTGACTGGCCTCCAAGGCGCACTCGTCGAAAACGGGGTACACTCAGAAAATTACAGTCAGCCGACCGTAAAGAACGAGTGGGGGTGTAGCGACGGAATCTTTTTTTCAGATAGGAAGGCCCAAGATTATTGACTGCTTTAAATGCTAGTATTAGGATTTTAAAGGTAATCCTTTGAGCCACTGGCAGCCAATGAAGTTCCTTCAAATAGATACGTGCACTCTCTCTACTAGGCACATTGCACAGAAGTCTCGCCGTCGCATTTTGGATGATCTGTAATCTTGCGACTAGGAAGGCTTACGTTCCACTAAGAAGAGAGTTGGCATAATCGAGCCAAGATAATATTAAAGCTCTCGCTACCGACTCTCTTGCTGAAGATGGAAGATATGGAAAGAACTTTCTCATAGCCTTGAGAGATCCGAAGCACAGCCCTGTGAGTTTTTTATGTGTGCCTCAAACCTCAGATCCTCCCCAAACCATACACCCAAGTTCTTTGCAGGGATGGTAACTGAACTTGGTTGAGGAAAATCAGACGGCCATAAGAGTTCTCTAAAATTGGGCGGAAATTGGCCATACAACTGAATTTCAGTTTTGTCGTCGTTGCATTTTAGCTGTGCCATAGCTAACCAGTTAAAAACCGCAGAAAGACAAGAACAAATGACCTCAGTGTTGAGTGCTTCATCGGGCCATGTAAATAAGAGTTGCGTATCGTCTGCATACGCTATAATTTTGGCCCCCATTTGTTCGGCCAGCACAATGAGTGGAGTAAGGTACACATTAAAAAGCAAGGGACTTAATGTAGACCCCTGGGGAACCCCAGTAGTAAGAGGTTTGGCCGAGGAAGTAAAAGGTGGGATCCAAACCTGCTGGGACCTATCGGACAAAAAAGATTTCACCCATTCTAGTGCTGAGCCCAGCACACCAATCTCAGCCAATCAAGACAGGAGGAATGAGTGCGGGACAGTGTCAAACGAATTGGAAGTAGCTTCTGGTGTGATCGGTTGCTGGACTGGTTGTGGGACTAAGAGTAGGGTTAGGCGTTCTATTGGAAGTAGGGACTAGGGCTTCCGGTGCCATTGGTTGCTTGGACTTGGGGTGGGACTACTGGTAGGGCTAGGGCCTCTATTGGATGTAGAGATCAGGGTTTTCAAATTGATTGGGTGCTTGGACTAGGGCTAAGATTGGCTGTAAGGTCCTGGTCTCCTATTGGTTCTAGATTTTTAGGGCTAGTGTTGTGATTTGATAGTGTTAGGGCTAGGGTTCCCATTGGCTGAAGGGGTCTCCCATACCACTAATATGATTTCCAAAATAACACTTAGACTCTCCCCTACTCTACCCCTCCTTGCATCATCTGACACCTCTTTTACTATACCGATCCCCCAAAACAAACCTTCCTAAACGCTTCCCTCTTTTCTACCCCTCCTCAACACTTCTCAATCCAAATAACTGACTAACATATCCACCAGTGAAATTACTTTCATGTTTGTTTCCTTCCCCCACGGAATCCATCCCCCATTTTCTTTTTGCCTGCCCGGAGTACAGACAGGCGGGAAAAAATGGTTGAAACCTGTGTGTGCCAACCTGGGATTTAAGAACTATAGGAAGGCACAGTGCATTTTAACATCAGAGACCTCCATCCCTAGTGCAATCTGTGGGACAGCCAAGTACTTGGGAATTGCCTGGCTGACAAGAACAAAGCTCCTCGGGGAGAACAAAGCACAGATCTCGGAACTTTAGTAATGTTACTCTCCATTGTTGTGGCTCCCATTATTTTTATGAGTGTTTTTAACCTTGTACAGTCTCTTTTAAGGATGTTTTATACCCTTTATATATCTTATTACAAGTACGCTTTGTACTTTCTGTACTGTTTGTATGACAAAACAATATCATTTCTTCTGTTTATATTGAATGGTTTTTTAAACTGATTGTTTATACTTTTATGATATTGTATATCGAATAAAGTCATACAACAACTTTCATGTTTCACCATATTAATTCACCACTAATCCTTCATGGGCATCCTGAATAGCATGCTTCAACACGCCATCAGGGGTAACAAGCGCTATATAAATACAAACCTTTTTTCCTCCTCTATCTTTATGCTATCATTCCAAATCCAAATAACTGACTAACCTATCCACCACTTAAAATGTACTTGCATGTTTCACTATACTAATTCAACACTAAGCCTCAAAGGGTAGCGTGCTACCCGCCGAAAAAGCGATTCAACGCCTCGTCAGGGGTAGTAAGTGCTATATAAATGCAATTACAATACAATAAAATACATGGTAGAGAGCTGCCAAACGGCCTTGGGAACGAGATAGCATGTTCCCTGTCCAAGTGGCACTGCCCATCTTATGTACCTTCTTTGTGCACTGTGGCCTGAGCTGGAAAATTCCGGTTAGGACGGGACCCTGGAGGTGTTAGAACCATATAATTTGTGTTACAGTGTGGAGGGAGATCAGAACACTTGGCAGTCACCTCAGGAGACTGGTCAGACTGGGCTCCGCTGCAGCGTAATATCAATAAACTAACTAGTTTGTATGCTCTACTGTCTGACTGACTTCATTTATTGGGAAGGGATGTAGATGGTTGTAAGTGACGCGGGTGACCCGAATTAGGACACTTCCTTCACTTGGCTGCCACGAGAACCGGTAGGATTGGGCACCAAGCTGCCACAGACAGTCTGGAAAAGGCATTGGGGCTTCTGCTGCTTGCGGTTGGTGGGACTTGAAAACCTGCATCTTGAAACAAGATAGAGCAGCCGCAGCATTACTCAGCACCCCTGGGACATGCGTGCCCAAAACCATACATTAGGTTTCAAACCATGGAGCACAATCTCCTTCAACATCAAGTATCATCTTGCATTTGGCAGCCTGCTAGGTTATGCACTCGATAACTATCATGTTATCAAACCAAAATACAATGGACTGGTTAAGGAGCTGGTCTGGACAGATGGACAATGCCACCAGAATGGAAAGGAGCTCTAGGAAACCTACGTTAGTAACCAGGACTGACTCCACCTAGGCAGCAGGCCAGTGCTGTGCACACCAGGCAGGGCCCAGGATGGTACCAAAATCCTCAATGCCTGCCGCGTCCGAAAGAAGGCCCAGCTCTTCACTGGTCGTGGCAGGGCTGGGCCATACCCCTGTTCCATTGAAGTCCTGCAGGAATGCCAGCCAACTATGCATGTCCTGTCACACTTTGTTTGACAAGTGTGGTGGTACTTCTCCCTCAAACCCGACATTGCCTATGCAAAATGGAGGCCCATGAGAATGATCATTAAAGCAAAATTGATCTGCCCAACAGTGTTCGGCAACTGATTCAACATGATTTTTTCTTTACTCAAGCAATCCAGTTAAGCCTGGGAGAAGGCGGAAGCCTTTCTTTCAGTGAGCTGTGACACACTAGTATCTGAGTCCAATTCAATCCCAGGAACTTTATAACTGTTGACGGCCCGCAGCCTTGCCTCGTGCTAGGGGAACCCCAAACTCTGTCATTAAGGCGCAGAAAGACTGCAACACATCGCTGCACTTCAACGAGCCAGGTGAACCTAGATAGAGAAAATCATCCTGGTCAATCAATCATTAAATCGTTTGTAAAGCGCACTACATACCCGCGAGGGTCTGAAGGCGCTGGGGGGCGCTACTGATCGAACAGCCAGGTCTTGAGTATCCTCCTGAAGGTCTGCAGGCCCTGGGTCTGTCATAGGCTCAGTGGGAGGGTGTTCCATGTCTTGGCGCCGAGGTGGGAGAAGGATCTCCCACCGGTGGTTGTTCTTCTGATGCGTGGGACGGTGGCGAGTGAGAGGTCGGCTGAGCGTAGCTAGCGGTTGGGGATGTAGAAGGAGAGCCGTCTGTTGAGGTAGGCTAGGCCGGTCTTGTGGAGTGCCTTGTGTGCGTGGGTGAGGAGCTTGAAGCATATCCTTGTGTTGACAGGGAGCGAGTGCAGGTTTCTCAGGTGGGGGTGATGTGGCGTGGTACGTCGAGGATCAGTAGCCGAGGCATTTTGGATGCGTTGTAGTCGTTTTATGAGCTTGGTCGGGGCTCCCGCGTAGAGGGCGTTTCCGTAGTCGAGTCTGCTGCTGAAGATGGCCTGGGTGACTGTCTTTCTTGTATCTGTCGGGATCCATCTGTAGATCTTGCGGAGCATGCAAAAGCAGGAGGAGGAGACGGTGTTGACTTGCTTGGTTAATGAGAGCGTTGAGTCGAGGATGATTCCCAGGTTGCGTGCGTGGTCGGTGGGTGTCGTGGCTGCCCCCAGTGCCGTCGACCACCAGGAGTCTTCCCTGGCTGAAGGGTTGGAGCTGAGGATGAGGACCTCCGTCTTGTCCGAGTTGAGCTTCAGACGGGTGCTCTTCATCCAGTCGGGGACAGCCTTCATTCATTTGTGGAGGTTGGCTTTGGCGCTGCTGGGGTCCTTGGTGAGGGAGAGGATCAGCTGAGTGTTGTCGGTGTAGGAGATTATGTTAAGGTCCTGCTGTCGGGCTACGTGTGCGAGCGGGCCATGTAAATGTTGAACAGTGTCGGGCTTAGGGAGGATCCCTGGGGAACGCTGCAGATGATCTCAGAGGCTTTGTAAAGGAATGGGGGAGGCGGACGCTCTGGGTTCTGCCGGAGAGGAAGGAGGTGGTCCAATCCAGAACCTTGTCTAGCATCCCTGCAGCGTGGAGGTGTGCGCGTAGTGTGCGGTGGCAGACAGCGTCAAAGGCGGCAGAGAGGTCTAGGAGGATGAGTGCTGCGGTCTCGCCATTGTCCAGCAGGGTCCCGATGTCGTCGGAGGCGGCGATGAGGGTAGTCTCGGTGTTGTGGTTGCTGCCGAACCCTGGCGGAGAAGGGTCCAGGATTCTGTTTTCTTCGAGATATCGGGTTAGCTAACTGTTGACGAGAGATGGGCCGGAAGTTCTTAAGGTCTCTTTGGTCTTCCTTAGTTTTTTTGAGTAGGGAGTTGATCTCAGCGTGTTTCCAGATCTCTGGGAAGGTCGCGGTCTCGAGAGAAAGATTGATGGCGTTGCGCAGGTAGGGTGCGATGCAGCTGCTTGCTCTGTTGAAGACGTGGTGCGGGAATGGGTCTGACTGAGAGCCGGAGTGGATTGTGCGCATTGTCTTGATGTTGTCATTGATGCTCACACTGGCCCAGGCTAGCAGGGGGTCGTGGTCGATGGTGTATGGAGGGTCTGTTGTGTTGCTGTCTGTTGGGGCTGTCTGGGTGTTGAAGCTGTCGTGGATGTCTGCTATCTTGCGGTGGAAGGAGGTGGCGAGGGAGTCGCACAGGGCTTGCGACGGCAAAATGTCGTTGGTGTTGGAGCTGGGGTTGGAGAGTTCTTTCACAATGTTGAGAGCTCCTTGCTATTGTGTGTGTTGTTGTCGAGGTGGTCTATGAAGGAGGTCCTCTTGGCCGCCCTGATGAGGTGGTGGTGGTTGCGAATGGCGTCCTTGTGTGCTGCGTGGCTGTCCGAAGTTTGTTCACTGTGCCATTTCTTCTCTAGTTTCCAGAAGGCTTGCAGGAGGCTAAGCGTTCTGGGGCGAACCAGCTGGCCCTCTTGCTGGTGTCTCTGTTGGGGGTTTCTTCAGCGGGGCGAGGGTGTTGGCGCAGTCCTCGAGCGGTGCTGAGCGCGCCATCGGTGCTAGTCGAGACCCTGATGCTGTTCTTGTGGACGATGGCGATTTCTCCTCCAACTCCGTTGCTGTGGTCTCTGCGGGTGATCTTGAAGCCGTCTGGGATGGCTATGGCGGAGTGTGGGTGCGGAGGAGTCATTAAACAAGGTCTCTGTCAAGAAGGCCACGTCCGGGAATGTTGTGTCGAGCAGGTCCCAGAGCTCGACGGCATGCATGCGTGCGGAGCGAGTGTTCAGTAGTATGCATCGAAGGTGGTTGGGGTCTTTCTTGGCGGGTGGTTCGTCGGCTCTGAGGCTGGTGTAGCTGCAGTTACGGCAGGTGAGGGGTCCGTGTGTGTGTTTCGGGGCGGCCTTGAAGCAGGTGTTGCTCCGTCTGGAGTTGAGAGCGTGTAGAGTCCTGGTGTCGTAGTGGTGGCTGTCATTGTGGCGGATGTGGGGACCAGGGGTTCTGGCGCTGGGCGCAGTCCAGGCACGGACGGGCGCAGACGGGTTTGCCTTTGGCATGCCCGCAGCCACCCGCTGCAAGCGGCCGCTGTGCGGCCACGCAGCTGCTGGCATATATGGGGAGGTGGGAGGAGGAGCAGCTGGGAGGCGGGGGCAGGGAATGGGCAGTGGGCAGTCAAGGGGGCGGAGCTGCAGGGGACACAGCTGCAATGGCGGTGAGGGACAACAAAAGTAACAAGGAAAAAGGGGCACAAAATTGAGGGAAAAATGAGTGGCACAGAAGGCAAAGGGAACAAAAACGAGTGGAACAGAAGGAAAAAGGGGCACAGAGACGAGGGGAAATTGAGTGGCACAGAGGGCACAAAAAACGAGTTCAACAGAGGGCAGAAGGGCACAGAAAACAAGTGGAATAGAAGGCAAAAGTGGCACAAAAACAAGGGAAAAAACGAGTTGCACAGAGGACAGGAGGGCACAAAAAAACAAGTGGAACACAGGGAAGAAGTGGCACAAAAGCGAGTGGAACAGAAGGCAAAAGGGTCTCAAAAACGAGTGGCGCAGAAGGGCACAAAAAACAAGTGGAACAGAAGGCAAGAGGGGCACAAAAACGAGGGAAAAACGAGTGAAACAGAGGGCAGAAGGGCACAAAAAACGAGTAGAACAGAGGGCAGAAGGGCACAAAAAACACGTGGAACAGAAGGCAAAAAGAGCACAGAAATTCCAGAAAAACAAGAGGCACAGAGGCAAAATACAGAATACAGAAATACAGGGCAGCTAAGAACAGAAGGCAGAACTGGCAGAGAGGCATTGGAGCAGCGAGGGGAACAGAAGGGAAAACCGGGCAGAGACACGGGGGCAGCGAGGGGTACAGAATGAAAGACGGGGCAGAGAGAGCACGGGGACAGCGAGGGGAACAGAGGGAAGAAAAAGGGGCACAGACCACGTACAGGCAGCAGAGGAAGACAGACAACAGCAGTCACAGACACAACAATGAAAATACAGGCAATACAATAAAAGCAATAAAGCGGAGGATGAACACACCTACCTACGGCTTACCACTGGCCACCAGGGATGAGGCGCAGGTGGTAGCCTGCGGGTGGTGGAAGGCCCCAAACTTCCTCAGCAGCGGCAGCTGGGGCAGGGAGGCACAGGCGGTGCTGTGTGGAGGGGGAGAGACCTACCTGGTAGGATCAAGGGTCGCTCTCCTCACCGCGCAGCGGGCGGCATATATGGGGAGGTGGGAGGGAGGAGCAGCTGGGAGGTGGGAGGCGTGGGTAGCGAGTGGGCAGTGGGCAGTCAGGGGGGCGGGCTGCAGGGGGCACAGAGGCAGGGGAAACAAGTGGAACAGCAGGCAAAAAGGGCACAATACCAAGGGAAAAACGAGTGGCACAGAGGGCAGGAGGGCACAAAAAAACGAGTGGAACAGAGGGCAGAAGGACACAAATAATGAGTGGAACAGAAGGCAAAAGGGGCACAAAAAATGAGGGAATAACGAGTGGGACAGAGGGCAGGAGGGCACAAAAGAATGAGTGGAACAGAGGGCAGAAGGGCACAAAAACGAGTGGAATAGAAGGCAAAAGTGGCACAAAAACAAGGGAAAAAACGAGTTGCACAGAGGGCAGGAGGGCACAAAAAAAACAAGTGGAACACAGGGCAGAAGTGGCACAAAAGCAAGTGGAACAGAAGGCAAAAGGGTCTCAAAAACGAGTGGCGCAGGAGGCAGAAGGGCAAAAAAAACAAGTGGAACAGAAGGCAAGAGGGGCACAAAAACAAGGGAATAACGAGTGGCACAGAGTGCAGGAGGGCACAAAAGAATGAGTGGAACAGAGGGCAGAAGGGCACAAAAAACGAGTGGAACAGAAGACAAAAGGGCACAAAAGCGAGGGAAAAACAAGTGCCACAGACGGCAGAAGGGCACAAAAAACGAGTGGAACACAGGGCAGAAGAGCACAAAAAATGAGTAGAACAGAAGGCCAAATGGGCACAAAAACAAGGGAAAAGCGAGTGGCACAGAAGGCAGACGGGCACAAAAAACGAGTGGAACAGAAGGCAAAAGGGGCACAAAAACGAGGGGAAAATGAGTGGCTCAGAAGGCAAAAAGGGCACAGAAATACCGGAAAAACGTGTGGCACAGAGGCAAAATGCAGAATACAGAAATACAGGGGCAGCTAAGAACAGAAGGCAGAACGGGCAGAGAGGCACGGGGGCAGCGAGGGTAACAGAAGGGAAAACCGGGCAGAGACACGGGGGCAGCGAGGGGTACAGAAGGAAAGACCGGGCAGAGAGAGCACAGGGACAGCGAGGGGAACAGAGGGAAGAAAAAGGGGTACGGACCACGTACAGGCAGCGGGGGAAGACAGACAATAGCAGTCACGGACACAAAAATGAAAATACAGGCATTACAATAAAAGCAATAAAGCGGAGGATGAACAAACCTACCTAAGGCCTACCACTGGCCACCAGGGATGAGGCGCAGGTGGTATCCTGCGGGTGGTGGAGGGTCTCGAACGTCCTCAGCAGCGGCAGCTGGGGCAGGGAGGCACAGGCGGTGCCGTGCGGAGGGGGAGCGACCTACCTGGTAGGGTCAAGGGTTGTCCCCCCCTCCGCACCGACCCACCGATGTCCCGCTCTCTGACTGAACACCCACTCATGGAAAGAACTGAAACCCTCAAAGTAGGAGCATGAGACTGAGAAACCCATAGGCATACACTTATCAAGATGGCAGTTCCCCACAACCTGAAAACCTAACAGCTGAAGGTCCTGAGGGTGCACGGGAGAAGCCAGAAGGTTGATTCTATGTCTTATTGCCATGGAGGGTATCCTGCCCCAACTCCTAGAGCATCGCAATTGCCTGGTCAAAGGAAGCGTGCTTGACACAGCATAAGTTCCAATCAATTGCCTCCTTCACACACTGACCGCTAGGAGCGGAGAGGTTATGTATTAACCTAAATTTGTGCCGATCTCTCTTGGGCCCCACCACCAAGGGGCATCAGAAAAAACCTTCATGGGTACTGACTCAAATGGGACAGCCACCCTCCTCAAACCCACTTCTTTGTACATTTTTGCTGCAGCCGCTGCCCGTTGTGTGGTAAATAAAATTACCGTGCAATTTTTCCGTATAATTAATGACAGGTAAAATAATAGCTCAATCAAATGAGAGGCAGAGTCTGTGGTATCTGAGTCATACGGGCTTTAATAAAATGGCTTGAGCCATGGAAATCAGATCCATCAATACAAGGGTTCAGGAGGGGATATGCAATGATGGCAAAGATGTCAACGTTTTATTAACAGTACATAATATATATAGTAAAACTGTACAATGGTGATGGATACAGTAGGCGTGACAAGTGAAAGGAATAAGATAAGAACACATGTGCGTAACAAAAAGGCGTGTACAAGGGTGTGCACGGAGGCGTGTGCTGGAAACGTCACAGAAAGTGTCATAAGTGGGTGGGTGCTTAGAGGATTCTGCAGATTCAGCAGAAACCTTTGACCTGGGTTCGCGAGCAATTAGTATGACGTGTGATTGACGTGGAACTAGGGAAAGCTGGGGGCTTGACTTTTAGCACTAGTAGAGGAGACAGAAGTCTGGCATGTCAGATCGACCTGTTCCTATCCCATATCTGATATCTTGTGTTTGGAGGATATTATATCTGAAGTAAAAGGTCTCTCGGGCAGAGGCTATTCTATACTGTATGCATATGTGTCTAAGTGTAATGCGCGGGGCCATGGGCCTACCATGGTAACGGGAGCAATGAATTACATGAAGGAGACAGGAAGGCTTCGCCCTTTGCTCTGCAGCCGGGAATATTTTTACCTATATCACTAGACTGGAATGTGTTTTCGAGGAGGCTGAACTGATAACTTGAAGGCAAAATACTGTTTTGGCAGGCAGGCCAGGCTGAGCCAGGCACCGCTTCGCTTGGCAGGAAGTAAGGCAGAGGTCAGGGATGCATCTCCATGCTGCAGCTTTCAGAGGCAGAGACAGAAATGGTTCGAAGACAGAAATCAGGGCCTAGCTCGGCAGAGCCAGGAAAACGTAAAAGTGTACCACGTAAAGACGTTGGCATGGCATGTTTAGAGACTGAATTATAGATCCATTCATGGTGGATCTGGTAGAGGACATGTTAACGTTGGACGCAAATGCATTTGCGTCTTCATATTCGGTCATGGAGGGAAATTACATGTACTTTAAGCACGTACATGGAGACGTTGGGGTACACGTTAGGGGACATACTTGACCATAAAAATTTCAATTACCTCATTCCCTCCTTGTCCCCTACGTTCCCTTCAGGATATATCTATTTTCATGAGACCATCTATCTGTTCATATAACATCATCTGCTCATCTTTTCTCATACGAGAACTGGAACGTGAACTTGGATGTGGAACACAGGCTGTGGCACATAAGCCGCAAATCGCTGGCCCACATTGTAGGCATAGACAACAACTGAATACTATGAGCAGTATGATTCCTAGGAATGACAGTAGCTTCCATCCCCAGGCTGATATTACACTCCAGAGCCAACCGGACCAAGTCCAGGTGCCTGGATTCTGGTGTAGCTGATGAGCTATTTTGTGAAGCCTGGTTATAGCTTTGTATACTGATGGTGCGTTATTAGGAATAAACACACAACAACTGGATCCGATGACTCTACAAGCTCCGCCCCTATCGGCCAGGATGAGGTCAAGGACAAGGCGGTTCTGAAGAACAACAAGTCTCATAGCAGACTGCTCCTCTGTTAAGTTACCTAGGGCAGAAGTAGTCTCATTCACTACTGCTTCAAGGGTTCTGGTTAACTTGCGTATTAGTTTACTATTGGAGACAGGACCCAAAAAGAAAAAGAATCCTTTATTGAAATCTGTATATTGTTCTAGTGTAGTTTCAGTCTGATCGACAATTGGGAGATCTCTCTTCTGTCTAACGTGAGTGAGGCGGGAATTCCTGTGATAATCAGATGGGTCTAGAAAAACAGGTGGTAATAGGAATGCAATAAAACAAGTACCATCCCAGTCTAGAGGTAAACCCTTATAGGCTGACTGACCACAAATGAAATAGGAATGTCGGGAAGCTTTGAAGGTAGACTTGCCTTTATCACTGAATTCGACCACAGTAGTACAATCACTGTGTCCTAGATGTACTGAACCACTCTTTCTGACGCATAATTCACCTTTTACTGGTAAGACTGATATTGATGGCAAGTCAGGATTAGTCTCGGACTGTACATTTAGAATCATGAGGTTGAGTGTAAAATTACCTAAACCATACACTTCATTTTCTAGATCGGTCCCTGTCATTTGTGGAAGACCTTCCTCGTCTGGGAAACATGCTTTGTTCATAACTGTGTTCAGGTTTCCCCATATCCAATTGCCCTGGGAAACTCTGGATTCAGTGTCTAAAGAGGATATTAAACTAAACCATGCACCGCAGGAACCATTATGTGTAAACGGATAAGGAAAGAGGGGCAGAGCTCCCTTGTAGTTCTGATAGGGAGGGAGTCGGCCACATATCCAACAATTAGTAGCATTGCTGGTCTGGTGAGAATGGTGTAACATACGGATGAATGTATTGTTGCGCAGCGCAAGTCGATAAGACAGTTCATGCGGGGGCAGATCACTAAATGTGTGTTCTGCAGTGTCATTAGAAAAAGAATGTGCAATGGGAAAAAATACATGTAACATCCAACTTATGCATATTATCGTAAGACTCAGAAAAAACATAATAAGTAACGTTAGAATGCAATGACTTCGGAGACTTTTACAATACTTTCGTTTCTTGATCTCCTGTCTATCTCTCTCTCTATTGGGGTCTATCTTATACATGTCAGGAACCTGTCTAACCGCTTCACCCAGGGGGGGACTTAAACAATCAAACTGTCTGACTTACTAGACCTCAATTTTAATCTGTACTCCTGGTTTGGAGTTTTCTCTAACAGGGGGAGTTCAGTATCAGTGTCTGGAATGCGGCAGTCCTGGGAAACAGTCTTTGGCGGAAGGCCATAAAACTTCTTCACGTGACTCGAATGTAGCCACCCTTTCCTCCCTTCTACTTTGACTGCAGTCCTTGTGGTCATCAAAACGATTTTAGGCTCCAGAGGGCTTGATCTGTCAAAATTGCGCACCACGACGATGTCGCCAGGAACAAGTTCATGTGGTTTCACCTCAGTGTTGTCTGGGAAGGCTGCCGCGACCTGTGAACGACATGATAGTAGTGCAGACATCAAGGAAGCAAGGTAATCTGTCAGCATAGAACTGTCAACATCTGTAATTTTACGGGGCATAGGCGTTCCCCTCATATTAGGAGGCCTACCAAAGACCACCTCATACGGGGATAGCCCTGTCCTAGAATGGGCTACCATTCGCATATAAAAGAGGGCAACTGGTAAAGCTACCATCCAATCTACACCTTTCTCTGCACATATTTTAGCAAGACGGGTTTTCAGAGTCTGATTGTGTCTCTCCACGAGACCAGCTGCCTCGGGATGTCGAACACAGTGAAATTTCCATTGATAGCCTAACAAGAGTGAAACCTGCTTCATGAGTTCGGACGAGAATGGCTGTCCATTATCTGAATACACGACACGGGGCAAACCGTACCGTGGGAAAAATTCACGAACCAACTGCTTGGCAGTGGTAACGGCAGTGTAGTCTGGAACTGGATATGCTTCTGTCCATCTGGATAGGGCACATACAACTACGATGACATACTTGAATCCTCGGCATCTGTCCATCTGGAGGACTTCAAAAGGATGGTCAGGAGGATGAAATCCACCTCGTTCCACAGGAATACCTTTGCCTGGATTGAACTGACAACAGATCATGCAGGTACGCACTTTCTGTTTTGCTGCTGCTCGTAAATGCTTGTTGAACCAGAGGTTCTGTAAACTGTCTAACATGGCTTTCTCTCCTAAATGTGCTGGACTATGTGCTGTGTTGATGATGACTTGAACCATAGAGTCGGGGAGAAACCATGTGGTCTTTCCCTTCGTCATCCATCCCTGTTCTGTCTGGACCCCTCCTTGTTCAGTCCATTTCTTGATTTCGTCTGGAGTAGCATGTGTCTGTATATCGATTACATCTTGTGTGGGATCCCTGACTGTCATGCAATGTGTCAGTGAAGTCACGTCAGTCTTTGTCATATCAGTCGTATGAGTATGAGTCCGAGCTGTATGTTTTGCTGTCCGATCTGCCAGGTCGTTACCCTGGGAAATAGTGTCTGTGACTTTAGTATGTGCTTTGCACTTCATGATGGCTATGGCTGTAGGCAAATGTATTGCATCTAACAGAGCTTGAATGAGAGGACCATGCTGGATCTTGGCTCCGTGAGAGGTCAAGAAACCTCTCTCTTGCCAGAGGACACCGAAGTCGTGTACGACTCCAAATGCATAACGTGAATCTGTGTATATGTTTACTTTAAGGTTCTTGGCTCGTATACAGGCTTGGGTCAGAGCAATGAGCTCTGCTGCTTGAGCTGACAAGGTGTCAATGCGATGTGTCTCTATGACTTCAGTTCCAGTGGTCACTGCATATGCGGCCACTAACTCTCCTGTGCTTGTTCTCATACATGAACCATCCACATAAAGTGTCAGGTCTGGATCGGGTAATGCAACATCTGTCAAGTCTTGTCTGGGTTTCGTGATCGTGTTAATGATTTCTACACAGTCATGTGGAGTCGGGTCTGTTGTGCTTGACGGTAAAAGTGTAGCAGGATTTAGTGTATTGCAGCGTCTGATCTCTATGTGTGGTTGAAACAATGTCAATTCATAACCTGTCAGTCGTGCTATAGTCAAATGCTGAGTCTGTGTTCTGTTCAGGAGAACTTCCACGGAGTGTGGAACCTGTACTGTCAGTTGATGTCCTAATACTATGGAATCACTTTGTCTTATTGCTAGAGCTGTTGCTGCAACTGATTTTAAGCACGCAGGCAAAGCCTGGGCTACTGGATCTAATGTACTCGAAAAATAAGCACACAGTCTGTGTTTGTCTGCCTGAACCTGAGTGAGAACCGATAACGCTGTGCCATCGCGTTCTGTGACAAAAAGTGTAAAAGGTTTGCTGTAACATGGTGTTGCTAAAACAGGTGCTTGACATAAGGCTTTCTTTAATTCGTCAAAAGCTTGTGTATGTTCTTGAGTCCAAGGGAGGACAAACGAAGACGCTGCCTCCTGTGTTGTCAACTGTATGAGTGGCTTAGCTAGATATGCGTATTGAGGAATCCATTCTCTGCAGTAAGAAGTGAGTCCAATAAAGGCTCGCACTTCCTTCTGTGTCTTGGGTTGTGGAAGATGTGCAATTAACTGGATACGATCAGGTGTCAGCTGCCTACCCCACTTGGACAGCAAGTGCCCAAGGTATACCACTTGCTGGGCACAGAATTGCAGCTTCGTAGGAGACACTTGTGTCCCTTGTCTGCTAGAAAATATAGGACTGTCAGTGATGCTTGTTCACATTCTTGTTCACTTCGGGCGGTGATCAACATCGACGTACTGGAGTAGGGCAGTGTTAGTAGGCATGTGAATACTGTCAAGTTGTCGTTTCAATGCCTGGCTATAGATGCTAGGGCTTTCTGTGAATCCTTGAGGGGCGCGTGCAAATTTGAAGCTACGGCCATTTAAACAGAATCCGAAAAGGTACTGGCTTTCCGGTTCAATGGGGACACTAAAGAAGGCGTTCTTGAGATCGATTACAGTAAAGAACGTTGCTTCTGAATCAATAGCTGTCAATAATGACGAAATGTCTGGGACCACTGGGTATTGTCGTATAATACATTTATTTAATTCTCGAAGATCAATCACCAACCGATAGACCGGAGGTGCATTCGGGTCAGTACGTTTAAGAATCGGAATGATAGGGGAATTACAAACATTCGAGTCGGTTTCTACAACCACTCCTTGAGCAATGAGCTCGTCAATGATTCTCAGTAAAGCCACTACAGCCTCAGGTGGTAACTTGTATCGTCGGATTCGGGGTAGTACAACTCCTGGCTTGAGTGTAACACGGTATGGTGAAATGTGCATACAACCTACATCAGTTGGGCCTTGTGCCCACAAATGTGCAGGAACACTCTGTAACCTGGGATCAAAATCTCTCAACACATAATGACCCTTAAAGTCACGTAGGAAAAACCTCACTCCTTCCGGAGAACAACAAATTACAGCTCCTAGAGCTTTCAGTGTTTTAATACCAAGCAAGTTCTCTGGACATGATTTCGTAAGTAACAAATCTGTAGTACGGGACAATGGACCAACTGCAAGGGGAACTGGTTTCGATACTTCATTAACAATAGGTTTTCCTGAAAATCCAAGGGAAACATTCTGTGAGCCTGAGAGGGGTGCCCCTGGAACCTCGTCATGACTAATGGTAGATCTGCTTGCCCCTGTGTCAATCAAACATTTTCTATCCTTTCCTAATACCTGACTATGTACATAAGGACCCTCTTGATCCACAGGAACCTCAATAAGAGGCAAGCCAACCTCCCTCTCTAGACTGTTTCATGTATACTGCTGATAATCGGGGTAATCGGACTGTGCATACTGGCACATCTGCTGTGTGACATGTTGTGTTGCGGCAATTGGTTGGGGCTGTGGTACCGCTACGGTCTGTTGTGGAATCTGCACAGGCTGTACATTCTGCGGAATATGTTGCTGGACCTGATCCTGTCTAGGTGGACACGGTCTTTCTTTCGTTTTACCTGTAGCTATGTTGTGCTTCAAAACTGTACATTCATTTATATAGTGACCTGGCTGTTTACAATAGTTGCAGGTCCCTTTAACAGGAGCTGTCGAATTATTGGACTGTGTCGTACCCCTTTTCTGACCATCCGCTGGGACTGACTGAGCCACCAAAACTTTCATTTTCGTGTCTTTTATACGTCTCTGTTCATGATCGTGTTCCTCTCTAATTCTGTTCTGGTGATACTGTAACATTTGTAACATTTGGGAAGGCGTATTTGCTAGCCATGTACTTTCAACTTTCAATACACGGTTCTTAACCTGGGGTAAAGAATTCTCGACTAATTTGGTCACAAAAAGGTACGGATATGACTCGCTACTTGTTTTCAGGCCACTATTAATAATAAAACATTTCTCGAATCTAGAATAAAAATCACTAGTGTCTTCGTCTTGTTTCTGCTTACAGGCTGAGATTGCATCCCAGTCCTCTTTAGGTCGAGCAGACCTACCCTCAATGCGTGAGCATTGAAGGTGTCTGCTTCAGACCTATTGTGGCCCGTTAGGCCCGTTATTGGGAATGTGGACACCAATCTGACACGAGCGTCTTCCTTCGCAGTTTTCACCGCGGGAGCGCACGTCTGACCTGCGCATGCGCAGAGTTCCCGCGCATGCGCAGAGTAACTCACAGCCCTTGCTCACACAGACGCAGGCAGGCAGCCCCCACCCCTCTGCATGCACGCACGCACACACAGGCGAGCGCATGCACACGCAGGCACACACATACAGGCACACAGACACTCGCTCACACACACACACCTCCCCCACAGTCACACGCACGCACACATACATACAAAGCCCGCCCGCCCCCGCCCGCACTCGCGCGCGCACATGCTCCCCGCCCCCCCGGTCAGCAACCCACTCACCGGCTTCCTTCGTGCGGCGGCTCTTCTCAGCTGCAGGGCCCGGCAGCAGGACTCTTCTTCCCTCCTTCGGCACCGGGGCGCAGGGTAGGCTCCTGCCTGCTCCGGTGCTCCAAACACGGCCCCGTCCAATTGCGGCTCTTCCGTGGGAGGCGGGGTAGGCTCCCGCCCTCCTACTTCCTGTTTCTTGTTGTCGCGCAGGCCTGCCTGACTTCCTGGTCGCAGGCCGGCAGAGTGACGGCGGTGATTTGCGGTATTTATTTATTTAGTTATTTATGCATTTTTATATAGCGCGGACTTTACCCGAAGGCGGTATTTATTTATTTATGTATTTATGCATTTTTATATAGCGCGGACTTTACCCGAAGGCGGTATTTATTTATTCATGTATTTATGAATTTTTATATAGCGCGGACTTTACCCAAAGGCGTCAGAGCGCCTCACATTAGGAACAGAAATGAAACCTAATGAGAAACATTACAAAAGAACAGGTTGCAAAAACATACGTTACTTACATAAGGTAATAGTGACAATTGTGAGCAAACAAAATACATGAGGTAGTAAAAATTGTGAGCAACCACAATACATGAGGTAGTAAAGGTAATAGTGACAATCGTGAGCAAACAAAATACTTGAGTAAAAATTGTGAGCAACCAAAATACATGAGGTAGTCAAAAGTGCACAAGAGGAAAAATTGTGAGCAACCACAATACATGAGGTAGTAAAGGAAGTCTTACTCACAAATAGCGCGAGGACGTGAATTACTTTTGGAGGTGTCTCTGGAGGAGGAGAACTTTGAGGTCCCTTTTGAAGGCCTAGGAGGAGGCAGTGGTCCGGAGCTTTTTTTTGTCCTCTCGCGGTTTGTAAATACAAAACATATTGCATTACAAATGCTATAGGTATCACATTTGCGAAAGTTATAACTATTGGCATTGTAAATGACGAAGCTATTAATTTAGCTATTTAAAAAAAAAGAAACATAAATAAAAACTTTGCCATTTACAATACCAATAGCTCAAACTTTCCTAATGCGAGACCTATTGCATTGCAAATGCTTGTTTTTAACTGTCAATAATCTAGGCAAAACTTGTACTAATAATCCGGGTAATGCTTTAGTTTTGTCCCCAAGACCTAAACCTGGGGTACGTGTCTTGTCTTCGTCTTCTAATTCAGTCCAGACAATCTTTTTGTCTCCCACCTCCCATTCTTTCTCTTTCAGTTTTTCGTAAATACCAGCCGGCAACAATACTTTTAACATGTTAAGAATGTCTGAATACGTGTAATCTCCCATCAGTAACATGTCCTTTAATTCACGGTGGAACCCTGCAGGATCCTTATCGTGACTAGGTACTAGTTTCTTCATTTCCAATAATTCCATTTTGGTCAAAGGAGTGTATACGAATACGCGTTGAAGCGTATCATCTGGCTTCCGGATTGGATGTACTTCTCGTAAGGGATTCTGTCTGTCTAGGTGATATGGCTGTCGTACTGGGGGCGGGACAGGAACAAAATGTGGAGTCAGGAAAGTTCTGTATTTATGACGCTGTTCTAAAATGGCATTAATCAAATCGGTACCTAAGCCTCTCCATCTTTTCAAAAGTAAGTCGTCTAATATATTATATAAGGGACCTGGATCAGAATGCTGAGTTTCATACAGTGTAATGAGATGTTGGATCATGTACATACCAGCTAGTCGCTGTTCGTCTGGGGAAAGGCTCAAAAATGTCTGCGCTACTGAATCATCATTATATACGCTGTTATTATCGGCCCACTGTACTGCGGACCGTGCTAGTTTTTGTTCAAGCATTGTATGAAGTTCGTTGTAACCTATTCTTTCTCTCAGTATTTTATCAGTATGTTGAAATACATGTTCAAGAGAACATTGTTCTGGAATGGGGGAAAGGAAACATTTCTTGTTTTCTAGACGAATGGGTCTGTCAAAAGGTCTGTCTATAGGATACTGTTTAGGAAGCTTCGCTCCACTTACGTACGCTACTGTATCTTGATTCTCTACTGGACTTTCTATTTCTTCCTCCTCTGAGGAATCATTTTTGTCTGACTCGGCTGTCCTTTCAGCCTTCTGTCGGATATGCATTGCTACGATTTCTTTACGGATCTTTCTGGACATAGCATCTATACAACTCTGTTTATCATGTTTACAATCTGCAATATTCTGACTCCATTTTGTCAGTACCTCCATCTCTTCTTGAACAATACCTGGCCGATCTTGTTCCCTTATCAAACAATTAATCAAGAATCGTAATATTAACCCTTGTGTCTCAGCTATCTGATGTGCCATGGCCTCACGAATACATTCTGGTCTCTCTCCTGTTTGAATAAAATGATATATTTTGTCCAGGTGGTCTGGCATTTCAGGTAAGGTCATCAAATAGTCTGTAACACGTCGTAGACGTAACGAGGCTAACATCATGTCCCCTTTCTTGCCAGGTACGGGATCATATCTACAATCTGTAATGTACTGTCTAAGCTTTTCAGATGTAATCGCTTTCGGAGTACGCTGCGTTGCTAATTCTCTGAGTGTCATTCGCTGTACTTGTGGCGGGGTGTGGGAGTGGCCTCCTACGGCACCTCCTGAAGCGGAAGCGTGGGCATAACCCGACTGTGTTGTAGCTGTTGAGGTCATGGCAGGTAGAAGAGGTACATGTAATAAGGGTGGACTCTGGGTTGTAGTTGTCGCAAAAGGATTATGAGGACCAATAGTAGGGGGAACAGTAGCAGGGGGGCCTGTAGTAGTAACAACAGCAGTAGGGGAAGTGACAACATGCACGGGAAGTGGAAGAGGATACATGCCATTCATAAGTGCATTTCGTTGTCGATCTATTTGTTCTGTTTTAACTCGTTCACCTTCTTCGATTAGTTCTTTTTCTCGGTCTTTTTCGGAATCCTCCCTATGTTTTTCGGCTTTTCTGAATTCTTTCTCTGTTCTTCTATGCGATTCTTTACGCCACAATTCTATGGCATCTTTCTGAGATTGTCTGGCTTTCTTTTTCCACAATGCTTCTTCTACTCTCATGATGCACTCGGCATCCCATGTCCCTGTAACGGGCCATCTATGTTTCTCTTCCAGATCCTTAGTATAGTCCACCCATAAATCTAAGTACAGTATGGCATCTAAGCCATGCTTGTGGTACATAAAATGTCCTGGAGTGTCCCTAGGTGGGACGGGAACTGCTTCCTCGAGTATCCCTTTCCTAGTTCCTATCTGACGTAATTTTGAGAACAGAGGCATGATTACCACTACCTGAACGCAAACACGATAAACACAGTAATAAAAATGCAAACAATCATTCATACCACGACATTGAACACATTGAAACATTTCGAACAGATACTGTCTAGTACATCTAAAACAATAATACTGGAAATCTCGAGAGATAATGCTGGAAGACTAGAATACAGAATCACTGAATTACTTAATTACTAGATGCACTGCTAAACAGTACTGATGCACTGCTAAAACAGTACAGACGGATCTGTGTACCCAAACCCGTCTTGACCGGACACAAATTAATGCACCCGTCTAGATGCGTCCCCAGCAACGGTACTCACCGGGAAGCAAAAACGGAAGGCCTCGGAAACTCGACTGGACTGGACTGCTACGACGTCTGGTTACTGCTACGCACTACGCATGCGCCTCGACGCTTCGGAACAGGTGGGCCTCTGGACACCTCGAACACTGCTCTCTCGGCTGGGCTCTGGTCGGGATCCTCCGCACTCCTCACCGCCTCGTCTGGATGCTGAACCCCAGTCTCCGTCACCTCCGTGGGCCTGAGGGAGATACAGGAAAACCTGCAGATGCGCATAGGAGTCCGTCACGGCTGTGGTAGGGGGCAAGGCCTGCGACGGATCGCCGGCGCGTGGGGTGGTGGAGGGGTTCCTATTCGGGCGCCAAATTATGTGGTAAATAAAATTACCGTGCAATTTTTCCGTATAATTAATGACAGGTAAAATAATAGCTCAATCAAATGAGAGGCAGAGTCCGTGGTATCTGAGTCATACGGGCTTTAATAAAATGGCTCGAGCCATGGAAATCAGATCCATCAATACAAGGGTTCAGGAGGGGATATGCAATGATGGCAAAGATGTCAACGTTTTATTAACAGTACATAATATATATAGTAAAACTGTACAATGGTGATGGATACAGTAGGCGTGACAAGTGAAAGGAATAAGATAAGAACACATGTGCGTAACAAAAAGCCGTGTACAAGGGTGTGCACGGAGGCGTGTGCTGGAAACGTCACAGAAAGTGTCATAAGTGGGTGGGTGCTTAGAGGATTCTGCAGATTCAGCAGAAACCTTTGACCTGGGTTCGCGCGCAATTAGTATGACGTGTGATTGACGTGGAACTAGGGAAAGCTGGGGGCTTGACTTTTAGCACTAGTAGAGGAGACAGAAGTCTGGCATGTCAGATCGACCTGTTCCTATCCCATATCTGATATCTTGTGTTTGGAGGATATTATATCTGAAGTAAAAGGTCTCTCGGGCAGAGGCTATTCTATACTGTATGCATATGTGTCTAAGTGTAATGCGCGGGGCCATGGGCCTACCATGGTAACGGGAGCAATGAATTACATGAAGGAGACAGGAAGGCTTGGCCCTTTGCTCTGCAGCCGGGAATATGTTTACCTATATCACTAGACTGGAATGTGTTTTCGAGGAGGCTGAACTGATAACTTGAAGGCAAAATACTGTTTTGGCAGGCAGGCCAGGCTGAGCCAGGCACCGCTTTGCTTGGCAGGAAGTAAGGCAGAGGTCAGGGATGCATCTCCATGCTGCAGCTTTCAGAGGCAGAGACAGAAATGGTTCGAAGACAGAAATCAGGGCCTATCTCGGCAGAGCCAGGAAAACGTAAAAGTGTACCATGTAAAGACGTTGGCATGGCATGTTTAGAGACTGAATTATCGATCCATTCATGGTGGATCTGGTAGAGGACATGTTAACGTTGGACGCAAATGCATTTGCGTCTTCATATTCGGTCATGGAGGGAAATTACATGTACTTTAAGAACGTACATGGAGACGTTGGGGTACACGTTAGGGGACATACTTGACCATAAAAATTTCAATTACCTCAGTTGGACCTCAGGGATATGCTGCTTCTTGCAATGGGGAACACCCACATATCCTATGGCTGGTTTCTGAAACCTTCCTTAAACCCTTCTAAAAGAAAGTGGGCTGCCATTGGGCTACCACACCCTTTAAGCCTTGGGATCATTGCCGTCAAATTCACTAGAGAGGGGGCCTTGATTAGGAGTGGATCATCAATCCTGCTACTTGCACCCACTATCCTTAGGTTTCTTGAAATTAAACACTTTGAATCAAGAAGTCAAGACACAGAATGAGCAGGCATGCTTGAATTTACACGACCCTGGAGACCTGGTACAGGAACGCTTAATGAAATCCCAGCATACCCCTCCCACCTCCCGGGCTGCTGAAGGAACCTGACCGAAAGGGATCACTGGGGGTCACGGAACGGGTGCTTCATATGGCGTAACCATAAAACGAAGTCAATCTGATTCCACTCCAAGGCAGGGCTAGTTGCCTCAACACTCCTAAACTCTTTGTTGTATTCTTTCCATCCCACTCCGCCATACTCATCATGCGCTCATGTAAATCCTGTTCTGTGAGCATGCAAGTTGTAGGCCCAAACCATTGAAATGTTCAGTTAGGAGTCCCTGATAAATGGAAAATCCCTTAAACCAACTGACTAATGTTTCCGCCACAGTCCATGGAACTCACACATTCTTTACGCTTCTTTGATTACTCCCTATCAGGCTTGCCCAGAAGCAAATCAAATATATCAACATAGACCCCCTCTAACTAAAAACCATACAAAGCAATAACCAGCCAGCAGACAAGGAAGTTGCCTCCAATCCTCAGCAACAATTACAGAACACCATTGGCTAAAATTACACACTGTCCCATAGGCACACATCCTAATGCTGGGAAAACCCCCTGAAACCCTCAGGACTACAGCCCCCAGGGTGCATCACTGCCCACACACCTGCGGCGAGTCAGGGAGAGGCGCTGCCACCGCGCCTAAAAGCGCAGCCTCTGCCCCTGTGCCGCTGGAGTGTTTTTGGAGTGTTCTTCTTTGCTGGCAATTGCTGAGATGTGGGTCCGCGAGGCAAGCTGCACTGAGAGGAGAAGAGCTGCCTGCCGCTACGAGCAACACATACCGCCACACCCGGGCTTGGGACTACAGCCTCCAGGGTGCATCACTGCCCACACACTGGCGGCGAGTCAGGGGAGGCGCTGACACCGCGCCTAAAAGCCACTCCACTTTTTCCGCGGCACGGGAAGCGGCTCGGGACGAAGCCAGGACTAAGCCCAGGACCAGGGGCGGGGCCGTCTGTACCCGTCCGGGACTGTTTGAGGCAGGGCTGGGCCACCCCCCTTTCGACATCACCACCCTGTAAAAAGCTGGTGAGTGGGGATACTTTTTGTATTTACTGAACGTTTGGGGCTAAACAACAAAATGGTTAAATGGTACATAAGTACTGTAACCTGCAATACTACGTCCATAGATACAATACTGGAGAGGGCTATGGACTTGGTCAGTACTGAAATTGAGCTGACTGAAAGACGTTTGTCTCTAGGCCCCATAAAATCCCACCCATCATTACAAATTGAGATTGGCGATGCTGAAATACAGGTACTTGGTGACGATGACCCCGATGTACATTCATTAACCAGAGACAATACTGTGGGAGGGCCTGGTCATATAGAAACAATAGTAGATCCATAGCCAGCACTTGCACTTGTAAGCAACCCTAATATTGTACCAGCTCTGGCTACTCCGGCCATATCCCCCCACCCAGAAGAAAGTGGGGCCAAACAGAAAAGGAAGGCAGTGAAGCCAGTCTATTCGAAAAGGAAACAACCATCACGCCAAAACTCAACATTAAACAACTGGGTAAGGGGATCAAAGGCTGCAGCAGATTCAACCCACAGTAACAATGCTACTAACCTAGTCTCTGTGGACACTTCAAGTAACTCTGTACACACCCAGACGGAACATATACAGACTGCTTTTTCCAATTTTACACTTGGGGACACTGCTGTGGACATTATTATTGATACACTGTATGATTGTGTTAAGGGCCTTATAGATGAAAGTTTTGTAAGATTATGGAAGCAATTAGATCGCTTGGAATCTTTAATCGCTAAGGTAAAGCCAATTGGTATGGAACCTAAACAACTATCTCAAGAGATTAGTTCCAAGGAAAACATAGTCCTGTGTGGGCAATCAGTGTCTCGAGCTGAACAAACGCCATTTAATAGTAAAACTAATATCTCTACAATCCCTAAAAATCGCAGTGGGTCCGCCTATACCCAAGATATAGCCCCTTATGATGCACACGCTGGCCTGACAGTCCACACGAATACAGATGACACTTGTATTAGTGGGGATGCAGAGCTAATATGGATGTTTTAAACCTACCCCCTGCTTCTTGTCAATATGTTTTAATAATTGCAGGGTACCTCCATTAAAGAAAAACAAATCAGAATCATGGGACCAATTACAGAACAAATGCATGGATTGGTTGGCGAAACATAAAGGGTACAGGAGATCTGATATAGAGGAAATTATAAAGGCACGAAGGGTGGGATGGGTGGGACCAGCAGAAAAAAGCATAAGGGGCGATTGTATTGTCATCAATTTTTGTTGCGTTGGTACTGTTAGATCTAGATTGAACACCAGAGAGTCTAATTGCCCTTTACCCACAAATATTTGTGTATTACCCCTTGGGTACTTTTATAGACCACCGCGTACACAATGCACATTCAGTTGTCCACCATTCCAGCTGACAAACAGGTTTACTCCCATTTCCAACTTAGATACCCTTGACTGACCCCTTTCCCAAACAAATGGTTCTGTTCCTACTGATCCTAGGGAGACCCCTATAACTAATATTGACAATGGGATGGAAATTATAACACTAGACGATTACTTTGATCCATCCTTATTACGGGTGCTGAGATGGAATGTGGCCGGTTTGGCCTCTAAATTAGATATTGAAGAATGGGTCAATATGGTCAATCAATTTGATATTCCTATGTTCCAGGAGACCTGGGCAACTAATGAGTTATATATTGAAGGATATGAGTGTTTTAATATTATATCTCCATACCCTAAGCATGGCAGACCTTCGGGCGGTTTATCGATTTGGGTTAGTATTAGTTCAGGTGGCAGAGTGAAAGTAATCCCCTCTAACAATGCTAACTTCCAAGCATGGATTTATACATGGGGCATCTCTATCTGTTTTATTAATTTGTATAATAATGATTTTTTAACTTCACCTAATGTTAACTTTGTTAATCTTTTTAATTTTATTCCAGGAAAAATATAACCTGGTAGAGATATGTCTGGGTGGTGACTTTAATGCCAAAATAGCAGTTGGAAATACTGTTAGCCCCACCAAACACATCCCAGTTAAACCTTGCAAGAGAGGTTATGAATTAATATCCTATTTATCGAATAGTAGTTTTTTAAATGTCATGGATATCGCAGCCATAAATAATGGGAACAATTTAGTACCAACTTAAAGAGCCTCTGGGCTAGCGTCAATTATAGATTATGTTTTTATATCTACTCAGTTTGAAGATCGTTTAGTATCAGCAGAGGTCAGGACTTCAACTTTTGGGGATCACAATCCTATTTTGGTTTCTCTTAGGGCAGCCCCTAGACCCAAAATTAGGAAGGAGCTAGGGTCTGGTAACTTAGTAATCTCCACCGATAATTTGAGAGTTAAATGGCAGGGTATGGACTGCACGAAGGTGTTCCAACAGATGGTAAAATATTTACCCATCACCTTGTGAGATTTGCTTGACATTTGCAGATCCCAACCCAGGGGTAGTACCTGCTTTTACTTCACTATGTGCAAGCATTAAAGAATTAATTTCTAAACCCATAGCCATATCCAAATCTGACCATAGGTGGTTTGATAGTATTTGCTCCCGGGCAAATAGGGAACTTAGAGCTGCCCTATCAGCTTCCCCAAGAGATCCTGACCTAATCAGAGTATTAAGGCATACCTATAAAAGTGAAGTAAAGCATAGGCGGGATGTAGTTTTAAAAGAGCATTGGAGTAACCTGGCTTGTACTGCCAAGCTTAATAATGCAAACGGTTTCTGGTCAGCCACTAAATCACTTAAGAGTGTTTGGCACTGTTTCTACCCCGTTAAGCTGCAATATTACAAGCGAAGCGTGGTAGCACACTTTTCACAAATATATGCCTCCTCATCTCAATGTGATGACATCCTTGATAATTATAATCCTGTCCAAATTCCAATATCTTTGACAGAAGTTGAGGGTGCAATAGACGAGAGCTTGGGAAACAAAGCCCCGGGTCCGGACGGATTTCCGATAGACCTTATAAAATCTAAACCAGAGTTTTGGGCCCCATTGCTACTTAATGTTTTTAACAATTTAACAACTACAAAGATTCCAAATACCTGGTCCATATCTATAATCGTCCCCATTTTTAAAAAGGGAGATAGATTTAAACCAACCTGCTATAGGCCAATCTCCTTAATAGACAGCACTCTCAAGATATTGGGGAGAGTTTTATTTAATAAAATCAGAAGCTGGGCAGAGGATACAAACATATTAAATAAATGTCAGTTGGGTTTCCGAAGTCATCTTGGAACAGTGGAACAGTGTCTGAACCTAAACTTAATTATAGGGAAATATACCATCGCTCGACACAGTCCCCTCTATCTGGCATTTATGGACCTCACATCCGCTTTTGATTTTGTTAATCGATCCAGGCTTTGGCAATGTCTTTTAGATTACGGCTTGGACAAAGATATGGTGTATTTTTTAGCGTATCTGCACAGGGACCTTAGGGCACGGGTGAGAATAAGTAAGGATGGGGCAGTTTCAGGGGACATAGTCGTGGGTAGAGGGGTTAGACAAGGGTGCGTTCTCTCCCCACTTTTATATATTTATGATTTACATAACGTCCTGTCTAACCAAATAACAGACGTCCCAATAATTAATGGAAATAAATTGCCCTCCCTACTATGCGCGGATGACGCTGTTTTAATGGGGCGCACGCCCAATGCCCTGCGAATTTTAGTTAGGGGTTTTTATAGCTTTTATGAGTACTTTGAATCTTTGTACAAATTTTAAGAAATCATTTTTTATGTGTTGTGGCCCTAAAAAATGTTCTACCACTACTATTAATTTGGGCACAGATTCCTTGCTCTGCACTCACACTTTTTAATGTTTAGGATTACAATTCTCAGATAATGGGTCCTGGACACCGCATCTAGCATATGGGCGAACCAAATTTTCAAAAGCAATGAACTCAGGTACTATCCTTACTTAAAATCTAAAGGACACAATTTGTACCAGTTATGACTTATGGGGCTGAAATTTGGGGCTACATAAACTTGAAAAGTGCCCAAGCGGAAGAAACTAGATTTTGTAGGAGAATTTTAGGCCTACTGATTTTTTCATCTACTTTTATTTGTCATAAAGAGTTAAGTTTACCCTATTTGGAGGACTACATTAGATCCTGCCCTTGTTTGGGTTAAAAGTCTGGTAAAATCCTGTTGCCTCATTAACAAGGGAAATTCTGGCCGATTGCTTAAAATGTGACAGGGGCGGTGAAATACCATGGATTGCGGAAGTACAGGAGAATCTGATAGCTGTTAACCTCAGTCATATTTTCTATAACCCCGACCAACTAGATAGTATTGATGGAAAGACTATCCGTAAAAAATTATACAAACATTATGGGGATTTAAGACATGCCAAGGAGTATGTTAAGTTTAGAAACAACAAGGGGCCCCAATTAAGTCAGCATAGGACCTTGGGGAGCATACTTTATGAAACAACAACGGTCCCATGCAAGTGATTCAATAGACGAAAATGAATATGGACGAGATCAGTACCATATTTAGAGTGACATGTCCAGCCGGACAGAGGTCTTCAATTTTTACTCAATTGACAAATTTACATTTACAAAAGGATTACCTTCAACAAATCACCAGTGTGGGGCACAAGCCTGTACCCAAACACAGTCGGATCAAATACAGAAGGTGACAAAGAACAGGGCTTTTAAGGCAAAAGCAAGGTTTTCTGTAAGAATTCAGTGTACAGAAAACTCACAAAGGCACCATTACATATACACAATATATAAATCATACGTTTTTTGTATATGGTGCACAACAAGTTGACAGCGTTTCGATCCCACTTTTAAATCATGGGGACCATCATCAGGACATTAATTAATGCCTATTGATTTAAGCCTCTAATGCCTAAGGAAGAAGGAAAGAAACATACATATATTTTAAGACATATACTTAAAAATTACATGTTACATGAGTGACTTGGTGAACCTTAATAAGTGTGTTTTACCAAAAGTGGGGTGGAGGGAAATATATACATTGTGAGACCATGTGCACTCCTAGTTCCGGATTGGTAGAGTTGGAGACTCAGTTCTACCTGTGTTGTGGTGGCTAATTGGTGAACCAACGGGTGGCTGGTGCATTTTGGTGAAAAATCATTTATTTATTCCGAGGTGTAGAGATCATTGAACACGGTGGTTGAAGAACCGGATTCGTCAAAAGTATGGTGAAGTTCCAAATAATCTCGGAAGCGAAATCGTGATAAGGGGATAACCAGTGCGCCGAGTGACATGTTGAGCATACTGCCAGAATGAAAAGTGAAGCCGCTTACTGAGGTGAAGAAGGGCTTTAGCAGCGCGGATAACTCGGGCGCCGAGTGAGGCATGCGTGAGAAGTGAAACGCGCAATGTTAAGGAGGCTCACCGGGAAGTAAGAATTACCCGGGACTAATGAGGAGCAGTGACCTTGATAGGTACCCGGTGGAGGCGAGTACTGCCCTGCAATATAAAGGGGGGAAGGATTAACGCTAGCCATCTCGTGGAGGCCGGTATGCAGGCAAGAATGAGACGGGTCTTACCACAGTCGGGCGAAGTACAAGGGAACCGTGTTGCCTGTTAGCAGTTGCCGCGGGGCCAGGAGCAACCTGTATTCAAAATAATTGGGCGCGTTAGGAAGAATTGAGATACGGTGGCTGCCGTAACCCTTCAGAAATGAACCTTACCGGGTCAGACGGTGCAGTGGATGGCTTCCTGGCTTCATCGTGGGGAATGCCGATTGTGATGTTAAAAATGGCCAGAACGGCAGTACTGATTGGGCAGAGCTTCAGGGGGAGTGTCAGGGCATAAAAATAGAAGAGGGGCTCGTCAATGCGGCCATATTGGAGTGCTCAAGTGGAATAGGGTAAATAACTAAAGTGCAAGTGAACCATGCACGGCGCAGTGAACAATGCTAAAAGTTTTGTTGCAGCTTGGCAGATAAGAACATTCAGAAAACCACATTATATACATCTGGAAACCCCATTTTTTGGAATTACAATGGAGACTAGATTAAGGAAGTCCAGTCCTCTTGGAGGTTGAGTCCAGAATTGAGGCTGTCCGTTTTTAGTATCCATTTGAGCTCTTCTCTGTTTAGCATCCGTGTCAGGTCACCACCTGAAGGACTGGGTTCTTTAAGACCCAGCGGTGCCAGGGCACAACACCTGAAACCTTCGTGGGTAACCTGCTCCGGCGTACGAATGACAGAGACACGGGACACTTCCTTCGGCGTCAAAGATTCAAGGTTTATTTACTGCAGGGAACACAGATATCACGACAAGTACAACTCGTGCAACTTGGGGAGACTGCTTCAAATTGGTTCTGTGGATCGCTCCTTTTATACAGTTTTTACCCATAAGACAACATGGTACACAAAGGTTTATAACCCGGTTCCCACCATTATCCCCCAGAGGGGTCGCTTCGGTCACTTTGATACACATAAGGTCCGGAACATAAGTGCGGAAACATTTGGCGGCTCCCAACTGTAAAAACCCATCTTCCCAACATTAGTGCATTCCAATCGGCAGTAAAACAGATCGATATAGGAACAAGGACAGGTGCAGAGGAAGACGGAGACAGTGGGGAGATCGGAAAGGGTGTAAAAGGGGAGGTATCGGGAAACACGAGATACAGGCATCAAAGGGACGTGCCTAATGAGATGCACGGCTGAGACAATAAACCGGCACGGCGAGATGAGCCTCGAGCGGGGCCATCTGCCTTACAGTATCATCCCCCTCGTCATAAAGACACTTACAAAGGACATGTGTCTTCCGCAAATATCTTGGGAGTCCCAGGGTCGCGAAGCGGACAACGTCCGTTCGCTGGCTACTTGAGGGCAAGAAACAAAATGGATGCCGTATCTAAGATGGAACCCGTGGGTACAGATGAAAAACCCACATAACAAACGAACGGTTTGAGTTAGCACAGCGAAACTGCGCACACTTACTAAACTCGTCATTTGCGGTTCATAGATACCAGACTCGACCATATTCGTGCGAGTCAAAAACACCACTTACAATTGTCACGGAACCTCAGACGCTCCTTTTGCCCTCATGTAGGCAAGCACTAGTCGGAATCATATTCGATATTCATCAGACCATCGAGATGTTGCTGTAGCATAGCTCTGTCCAACCGAGTCCCCTTGGTAACAGGTGGCTGTCTCATACACGTTGTGGCACAAAGGCCACATAAGGCAGGACCGCACTGCACACAAAGGCAACACGTGAACAGGAACACCACAACAACTCCGATGATCATCAGAATCTTCCAACCCCAAGTCGACATCAGGCCCCAAAACCATCCAAGTAGCGTCCAATCCCCTACATCCACGTGTATGGATTCGGAGATCTTATGCAACTTCGAGATGGCTTGATAGACAGTTGGAGCGTTATCTGGAATGAAAATGCAGCAGCTCGAATGGATCACCTTACATACCCCACCTCGATCTGCTAAGATAACATCTAAAACCATACGGTTTTGTAACGTCATAAGCCTATCCGCCTGAAGTTCAGTGGTGATATTACCAAGGGCACTGGCAGTAATATTAGCAGTCGATTCTACCACTCGAGTCAACTGTCTCAGGTTCCTACTATTAACCATAGGTCCCCAAAACGGGAGGAAACCCTTGAAAAAGTCTCCTGCCTCTTGACCGGCAGTATCCTCTTCGCTAATTACGCCTCTCACAACTCTAGTCTTATGATAATCGGCATCTACAGTGAACGTCGGAGGCAACAGATTTGCAATGAAACATGAGCCCATGAAGTCAGCGGGCAACCATGCATATGCACGATCATGGCAGATAAAGTATGTACCCTTGGCAGCCAGAAACACAGGGGACGAGATCATCGGCAGAATGTAATTTTCAGTGCAAGCACTCGCTCCAAGTCGGGCTTGCGATCTTTGGCCACGACCTATGAGACAAAAATTACCAATGTGGGGTACGACCCATATCGGAGGCGAGCTTTTAAGCTGCTTTTCACTGGTGAACACACTATATTCGCCTCTACTTAGGACCCTATAGGCTTGTACCTCTTCTTCGGGAATAAGCGAGGGATCATAGATATCGCTATCTAAATCCTCTATTGCTATCGACAAAGGTTTTTGATACGAGGTAGGACCAGAGTAGGGAGAACGCGGTTCTCGAATGGGGTGGAAACCCAGTGCGCTTCGAAACATTGTCTGAAATGCTCGAGCAGACCCTTGGGAACTATAAGGTAACACCAGATATGGAATTCCCTTATCCGTAGTATGTGGCATCAACCCACACACCCAACAATTAGTAGTGTTAACCACTAACTGATGTTGATGAAGGAGCTGAATAAAGGAATTGTTGTGGAATTCTGCACGTCTAGCCTGTTCGTGTTCGGGTAAGATATGGAAAGAATGAGGAGAAGCAGTGGAGGTAAGTTTAGGGTCAGGGATAGGAGTAGGTGTAGCAGAAGGTAAGAAGTAAAACATCGTGTAATACACCCCACCCGCCAATAATGCAGAAGCAGTCAAAAACAATACGAATATTTGGAATATAAAACATTTGGTACGACTGAGTTGCTGCAGCTTGAATCTATGAGCCTGAGCTCCTTCCAAATCATTCAGCTTCAAAAATGCCATTCCCTACGACCGTCCGCAACGTTTCTTGACGCACTTCGTTCTGTGTAGCAATAGTCAATCCCTAGGAGTTCCCAGGAACCGACGGCCTTTAACCTAGCGTCCTGACCTACTATCCAGAAGGAAGTACGCGCGCGGCCCTACGGCCTTTAATGCACAATATATATGTATGCAAACACAATGTCTCTCAGCTGTGGAATCAAAAAGTGTAAGGAACGAAGCTCAATGAATATGTACAAAATAATTACAATGGTACGAATGTTCAAAACTGATCACGGAAAACGGGATAATGCAGTTGTCAATACAGCAAAGCAGGTTCTTTTATTAGTCTTTAGTGCTAGATCGCAAAAAGTATCGGGTTTTCCCAGGACGTGTCTGTTCGTCAAACAAAGGATCCGTTGAAGGGACAGCGTCCTGTTGATCAGCTGAATGTTTTGGTCTTGAGTCTTTTGCTGACAATTGTTCAACAGTGTCTTTCTGCTGTACTGAGGATTCTCCGACAGGTTGTGCGTCGCTGAAAGGTACAAACGCCGGCAATCCTTCGGTTTCAGTTGATGCAATGCCTTTCCTCACCCACGAGTCTGCTGGCAACGGGATGGGGACTTTCTTCGTGTGGGTGGCGTGCACCCAATTCTTCCGCCCCTCAAGACGAACTGCAGTTCTCGTGGCAAGGAGGACCTGGTAGGGTCCAGTAAACCTCGGGTCCAAGTTGTTCTTGCGCGAAAAGTTCCGCGTCACCACCCAATCTCCGGGCTGGAGCTGGTGGCCTGGACCCTCCGTCTGCGTCGGCAATGCTTCGTGAACCTGTTGGTGAATTAACCTCAGTTTAGCAGTCAAGTCATGAAGATAATCGATCAACATTGGGTACTCAAGATCACAGAAAATACCTGGCCTAGGAACCCCCCAAACATTCGCAGGACGACCGAACACTATTTCATATGGACTAAGCCCTACTCGGGAGTGTACAGTCGCCCTAGTTGACAGTAATGCTAAAGGTAAAGCGTCAGGCCACGAAAGACCAGACGTAGCCTGAATCTTCGCTAGCTTTAGTTTAAGGGTGCCGTTATACCCTTCAACCAAACCAGCTGACTGGGGA
Organism: Lissotriton vulgaris; assembly: GCF_964263255.1. NCBI lineage: Eukaryota > Metazoa > Chordata > Amphibia > Caudata > Salamandridae > Lissotriton > Lissotriton vulgaris. The sequence goes on from NC_141697.1 coordinate 658,149,883, forward strand.
TGATTGGCGCTGTGGAATTTCTGATTAATTCCAAGGCCCTTACACACACTCTTCATCACACTACCTAGTTGGGGTTCCCTTGCCAGGATTGTACATCATACACACCATACAATTCTTCACCAGACGTTCAGCACATTTCGTGATACCATCATTCTTCCATACAGGAGACAGCAATTTGCAAATACCTTTCGCGCTAATATGTGCTAACCCATGCGCCATTGTCACAACGGCCAGCACATACGCATCCGGTAACATCCATCTTTTCTGATCAGACAAATCAATCCAACAACCATTCGCATCCAACTTTCCCGTACTTTCTTCCCACTTCGTCTTTTCAGTCTCGGTGGCCTCATTCTGAATTGCTTTCACACTCTCGATAGTGTCCTCACACATGCTCGATTCTGTAGGCCACCTAACCGAACTCGTCACATACATTCGAGTGCTAAGGTTCCGGGCAGTCTCCTTAGCAGTCTCATCCGCAAACGCATTACCACGACCAACATCATCCGTCACCTTACGATGCGCACTACATTTAACAATCGCTACTTGCTTAGGCAACGTCAATGCATCCAAAAGATCATTCACAAGCTGTCCATGCTGAATCTTCGTACCATGCGACGTCAAGAAACCTCTCTCTCTCCACAATCGTCCAAAACTATGTGCAACGCCAAATGCATATTGGCTGTCGGTAAACACATTCACACGTTTCCCTTTCGCTAACACACACGCTCTAGTAAGAGCAATCAGCTCTGCAGCTTGGGCAGAATTCTGATTTAATCTTGCAGTCTCAACAACAGTATTCAACGTTACAACAGCATAAGCAGTAGTCACATCGCCATTCGGCAACTTAAAACATGACCCATCCACATACAGTGTACCATCCGGATCTTCCAATGGGGTGTTTTTAAGGTCCACTCGACCTTTTGTTTCTTCTTCTGTCCTCAAGTAACAATCATGTTCTGCTACTTCATCTGACTCTGTGCTAATTGGTAACAAAGTTGCCGGGTTCAGAACATTACAACGTTTTATTTGAATGTGGCTTGCCAACAGCGTCAACTCGTACCCAGACAACCTTGCACTCGTCAAGTGCTGAGTTTTCGTCCGATTCAAAAGAGTATCGACTGCATGCGGAACCATCACCGTAAGCATATTATCCATGACCAATCCTGCTGATTGTCGGATGGAGACCGCAGCTGCCGCTGTTGCTCGTAAACAACTCGGCAATGCTCTAGCTACCGGGTCCAAGGTCGAGGAAAAATATGCACATGGACGTTGCTTACCACCAAAAGGTTGCGTTAAGACACTCAACGCACAACCTTCTCTCTCGTGAACATATAATGTAAACGGCTTGCTATAGTCAGGGGTACCTAACACAGGAGCCGAACATAATGAGTCACGCATTTCAGAAAAACTTTTCTGACATTCTTCCGTCCATGGTAAAGGAGTCGAAACATCCTTGCACGTAAGAGCCACCAATGGTTTCGCTAGCAATGAAAAATTTGGAATCCATTGCCTGCAGTACGACGTAATACCTAAAAAGGCACGCACATCTCTTTGGGTTTTTGGCACAGCCATCCGCGCAATCGCTGCAATTCTCTCTGGGGTCAACCTCCTTCCCTCCTTTGACAATAAGTGACCTAGATAGGTTACTTCTTGACAACAATATTGGAGTTTAGAAGGGGACACCTTATGATTCAACTCACAGAGATGTTGCAGCAACGACACCGTAGCAATTTTGCAAATGTCCTGAGTATCGGCAGCTACCAATAGGTCATCGACATATTGGATTAAGGCCGCACCAGCCGGCAACCTAAACGCATCCAGTTGACCCTTCAAGGCTTGACTGTAAATCGATGGACTTTCACAGTAGCCCTGAGGAGCGCGTTTGAACCGGAAGCTGCGTCCACCAAGAGAGAAACCGAAAAGGTCTCTGCTCTCTTCTGCAATCGGGATGCTGAAGAACGCATTCTTCAAGTCAATCACCGAAAACCACGATGCAGAAGCTGGAATCAGAGTCAGTAGCGCCGTGATGTCAGGCACAACGGGGAATTGAGGAACCACAATTTTATTCACCTCCCGTAAATCGATAACAAAGCGATAAACAGGTGGTTTCGAAGGATCAGTACATTTTAGAATGGGCAGTACAGGACTATTGCACACGTTTCCCCGAGTCTCTTCAATAACATCTTTCTCGATCAAATCATAGATGATCGCTAACAGTGCTCGTTCACCATCAAGGGAGATACGATATTGGGGAATACGTGGCAATCGCACCTTAGATTTCAACTGAACAACATATGGGGAGATATCAAGTAGGCCCACATCGTTGGGACCTGTCGCCCACAAAGACGCAGGAAGAGAACTCAATTCCGGTGGGAGCTTGTCGAGAGACAAGTACATGGGAGAGACAACCTTCTCTCCCAACGTAAGCTTTACACCCGCAGGAGAACAATACAAAGTTGCATACAAACGTTTAAGCAAATCCAGGCCCAAAAGATTTTCACCACAACCCGTGGTTAAAATCAACGGAGCTCGGAGCTCACGTGGCCCAATTGTAAGGGGCAAAGGGCGCGAAACTGGATTGCTAACAGGGGCGCCAGAGAATCCAACGGAAACATTTGTTAAGCCAGACAAAGGTGCGCCAGGGAGTTTCGAATGCTTAATGGAACTTTTCGCTGCACCAGTGTCCAACAGAAAAGGCTCAACGACGCCCGATGCAGCAACTGCGACGTAAGGCCCTCTCTGATCAACCGGAACTGATACCACTCCCTCTCCTTGTCTATGGCTGTCCTAGTAATTACTGTCGTCAGTTCCCTGATCGACGTAATAATCGTCTACATTGTACTGCGCAGATCGTCCTTGCGACGATCCACGTTGATCAAAACAATTATCGGAATTCGATGAGTTATCTGAACGATCGTTCTGAGAACCGCGACCTCTACCACGTGATGCCTGCTGCGAACCACCACGACCTCCTCTAGATGAGTTACCACTATTACGTTCATTTAGAACAGGACAATTGAATTTAATATGACCCTCTTGTCTACAATAAGCACATTGATTGTATCCTAACGAGGATCTGTGGGAGGAGGAGTCATTGCGCGGCTGCGATCGATTCGATTGCGACTGCGATCTATTCTGTTGGGATGCATTCTGATTTGAACGTGGAGGATACGCTTGCTGAAGCAGCACTTTAGTTTTTAGCTCTTTCGTCTTTTTATCAGCACGGTCATTCTCTTCTTTCTCTCTGTTCTCATAATATTGTGCCGTAGCCAATATCTGAGCTGAAGTAGAAACGGCCCATGCACTTTCTGAATTCTTCAATTTATTGCTCAAATCGGGCAATAAGTTCGAAACAAATTTATCCACGAACAACCTTTGACCACCCTCAGTGCTCATATCCTGACCACTATGGTCGATGAATGCCTCCTCGAACCTCGTAAAGAAGTCGGAAACACTCTCGTCCTTCTTTTGCTTACAAGCTGACAATTTGTCCCAGTTCACCCTCATAGCTGGCATAAGAGTTTTCATTAACGTTATTATTCTTTGAGGGAGAGCAGCAATCAACTGTTCAGGCTTAGCACCACCAACTTGCAACCCATCCGCCGCTATAATGGCCGCCCAATCACCACCTAATTCGTTTGTGTGATTTTCCTGACGAATCTTAGCCCATACCGGTTGCGGTACGACATTGCCGAACAACATATCGATATCGGCAAGATTCATTACCGTAGCATCTACGAGCTGCGATAATTCTTTGTAATACCCTGCAGGATTTTTGCGAGGGTCAGGCAAAGATTGCTTCACCTGCAACACTTCTGATCTTTTCCATGGGAGATGTATCCATACTCTCTGAAAATACGGCAGGATAGGTGGAACGTGAGCAGCATCACCTGGCATCAACACGGGTGGAACTTCACGCATAGGAAACTGGCCAGACTCATCTGGCTGTCTTTCGACATCCTCAACAAACAAGGCTTGAGGTATAGGAGTGGGACGAAAAGATAGCAACCGTTCAACGGCTCGTCGAACGTTGGTATCCACTATCAGTCCAGCCGAGAACTGAAGCTGTAAATCAGACAACGCGGTCAGCACCTCGTCAGGTGCGTCGGCCGATATCTGATCACGAAGGACCTTGCACATTTCCTCGAACACAAATCTCTGGGTTGGTATATTGAACTGACAAAACGTGTCGAGTACAATACGGGGTGGATTTCTAAGAGGGTGCGTCATCCAACCCATCGCCATATTATATAGCGAAGCACGTTCCCTATTACCTGGAAGCTGGCTACGTCTCTGAGGACCATCTGAACCAGCGGACCCAAGAACAGGTCCGAGCGAATGAAAGAAGCTAGCCGCAAGAGGAGAATTACGACTACGAGTAGAGGGAGAAGTATAGGACACAGGACTAACAAGTGAAGGAGTAGAAACAGGAACAGCAGCAGGGGTTAACAAAGCAGGAGCAGTAGCGGGAGCAGGAGTATGTGGAAGCGGAGGAGCAGTAGGAATAGCAACAGACGAAGGAGCAGGAACAGTCGGAAGAACGGGTGCAGGTTGAGGAACAGGCAAAGGAAGAATAGGTGCAGGAACAGGTACAGGGGGAATCACAGGGGCTGTGGTACCCTGTACGTACGGAGGTGGCGATTTCATAAGATAAGACATTAAAGGATCCTCAACTGACTCATCCTTCTTTTCCGGCTCCGTAGGCAAAGCAGGATAGCATTTATCTATAGTCATACGCTGTAATCTGTCAAACACTTCCTTTTCCCTAACCTCCTTATCATGCTGGAACTGCTCTGCTTTCTTTACAATGGTACCAGCACTATCTCTCTGATTTCGCTTAGTCTGTCTGATTTCTTTCTGTCGGGCTTCTTTACGCCACAACCGAAAGGCATCAAACATGGCTGGCCTTGACTTTTTCGCGAGCAATTTAACCTCTAGATTATCTAAGATCGGGGCCTCGAAGCTACCATGTGGTGGCCAGCGAAGGTCACCATCTATCTTCGTGTATTTGATCCAGTATTCATTAAAAGTAATCGGGCCTAGCCCATGTTTACTGTACAGTTCATAAGTGGGAGTTCCAACCGGAGGTATCGGACACGAGTCCTCCAGTCGGGAATCCGTACCACAAGGTCTGAAACAACTAAACAAAGTACTGCGACCAGGCATCTTGCACACTAGCCGAGTTTCACAAACTTCAAGGGTTACGGGATTTACCAAGTCCCAGCAAAGAACAAAACCCTCGGTTTTTGGCGGCTGCAGTCGTCAAATAACACAACAAAGTACCAAGAACTACAAATGCAATGGAACCATGCAACCACTAAGTAACCACAACCAAGAACTCTGGGAGCGACCCACAAATACTTAACTCAAAGATCGATGGCGTCTCCAGGAAGGCCCGTCAATCGTCTCGCTCTACCAAGGTCTACGCCAGGCGCCAAAACAGGTCTACAGTCAGGGCAGCAGTCCGTCGCAGCCTTCAGGAGGCGGGAATATTCGCGGGAAAAGTCTTCGGGCCACTTATTTCGACAACAGGATCGATGAAGCGGAGTGCACCTTCCCTCGGAGATTTCACACGAAGTTCCTCACGATCGTCGGGCTTGGACCGGTACCACTGATGCAGCCCCACGTTGGGCGCCAACTGAAGGACTGGGTTCTTTACGACCCAGCGGTGCCAGGGCACAACACCTGAAACCTTCGTGGGTAACCTGCTCCGGCGTACGAATGACAGAGACACGGGACACTTCCTTCGGCGTCAAAGATTCAAGGTTTATTTACTGCAGGGAACACAGATATCACGACAAGTACAACTCGTGCAACTTGGGGAGACTGCTTCAAATTGGTTCTGTGGATCGCTCCTTTTATACAGTTTTTACCCATAAGACAACATGGTACACAAAGGTTTATAACCCGGTTCCCACCATTATCCCCCAGAGGGGTCGCTTCGGTCACTTTGATACACATAAGGTCCGGAACATAAGTGCGGAAACATTTGGCGGTTCCCAACTGTAAAAACCCATCTTCCCAACATTAGTGCATTCCAATCGGCAGTAAAACAGATCGATATAGGAACAAGGACAGGTGCAGAGGAAGACGGAGACAGTGGGGAGATCGGAAAGGGTGTAAAAGGGGAGGTATCGGGAAACACGAGATACAGGCATCAAAGGGACGTGCCTAATGAGATGCACGGCTGAGACAATAAACCGGCACGGCGAGATGAGCCTCGAGCGGGGCCATCTGCCTTACAGTATCATCCCCCTCGTCATAAAGACACTTACAAAGGACATGTGTCTTCCGCAAATATCTTGGGAGTCCCAGGGTCGCGAAGCGGACAACGTCCGTTCGCTGGCTACTTGAGGGCAAGAAACAAAATGGATGCCGTATCTAAGATGGAACCCGTGGGTACAGATGAAAAACCCACATAACAAACGAACGGTTTGAGTTAGCACAGCGAAACTGCGCACACTTACTAAACTCGTCATTTGCGGTTCATAGATACCAGACTCGACCATATTCGTGCGAGTCAAAAACACCACTTACAATTGTCACGGAACCTCACACCTCTTGGTGGTATGATGATTTGGCTGATTACAGTCCAACGTATGTCGTTTTCCGTGTGTCCTTTATTGGAAAAATGTTCGACCAAGGGGGCATTAGCTGTGCCACAGCGAATCCTACTCCGATGTTGTGAGATTCTTAGCTTGATTTTTTGTTTGGTCTGGCCCACGTAAATGAGGTCGCATGGGCAAAAAATTGCATAAATGATATTACAACTGTTGCAGTTTGTAAATGTCTTTAGTTCATTCTTAACATCTTTAAATACAAATGCCTTGCATTCAATGGAAAAGTCACAAACAACACATGACCCACACTTTGAATGGCCTCGGAGGGGTGGAAAGGACCAATAATCATTGAGTGTGGTATTTACAATGGATGTGAAGGGGAGGGCTGCCCTGACCAATTGGTCCTTAAGGTTTTTACTTTTTTTAAATGCAAATAAGGGGGATTCCCACTCCAACTGTCCAGAGTTAAGTATGTGGCAGTTTTTTTTTATACTTTGTTTTACACAATAGGAAACAGTAGAAAAGGTAGTGACACAGACCAACTTGTCAGTAGTTTGTTTGGGTTTGGGCTCCAATAGAGTCTCACTGGGGCAGTACCATGCCCTCTTCATTGAGTTCTTTATTAGGCGTTGTGGATAGCCTCTATTTCTAAGTTTAACAAAAAGGGTGTTAGCCTCAGTGAAATAGTCCTCTTTTTTGAAACAGTTACATCTAAGCCTCAAAAATTGTGAGTAGGGTAAGCTGTCTCTCAGGGCCCTGGGATGACAGCTACTGTAGCTTAGTAACGTGTTTCTTTCTGTGGGTTTGCGAAAGAGGGATGTATATAATGCACCATCTTGATGTTGAAATCTTCAAACCTTATCAACCAGGTAGAACCCTACGCTCAGAAAACCAAGCCTTGCTCCAGATCCCCAGGATCAAAAGAGAAAGACAGGGAGGTCGAGCCCTTTCATACAAAGACCCCACTCTTTGGAACTCATTACCCCTCACTCTTAGACTAAATTCCAACCTCTCCGCATTTAGGAAATGTCTGAAGACGTACCTATTCTCTACTCAGTAACTCCAGTAATGCCACACAGATATCATTGTTCTAGTCCTGCTTTCGGAAAAACAAAGCGCGGAGATATCTCCTCGGAGATCGAATTCCTGCGCTATATAAGAACCGAAAATAAATAAATAAATAAATAGATGGTTAAGTCTAAGAAGGGAATATGGGACTTGCTGTGAGTCAGGGTAAATGTGAGGCCATTGCAGTTATTGTTAAGCCAGTGTAGAAGACCCGGGAAAACATCGACCGGGCCACCCCAGATGAGGAAAATATCATCAATGTAACGTTTCCATGTAAGCAGCCCCCAGTGGAATGGATTGCTATCTTCGAGGATGATGTTGCATTCTAGCCAATCCATATATAGAATGGCTAGGGTAGGAGCAAAAATAGCCCCCATGGAAGTGCCACAGACTTGCTGGTAATATTGGGTGTCAAACATAAAGCTGTACTATAAATAGAGTAGGTACTGCATGTGGGCGAGGTCTGCTGTTGAGTATAGTTTCCATTACTAGAAGTGAGTCTCTCTGTGGTATGTTAGTATAAAGAGACTCCACGTCAAGGGTACATAGAGTCTCATTATCAGGATTGAAGGGATGGTTCTCTATTAGATTAATCAGATGCATGCTATCGCGAATGAAGCACTTGGTTTCAGGTACAAAATCTTTTAGAAAGTTCACATAATGACCCAGGGGTTCTAAGACAAATCCACACCCAGACACAATGGGTCTGCCCGGGGGATTGTTCATTCTCTTATGGATCTTGGGGAGGGTATAAATGACTGGAGTTCTAGGGTTGGTGATATTCAGAAAGTTAAACTCATCCCTACTGACTAAAGGCATAGCCCAATTAGCTGCGTCTCCACTTAAATAGGAAAGGACAAAGGCCACCCGAGACTGTGCATCGGGAAAGAGAGAAGAGCGACACATGAAATGCAAAGAGCACTGTGTTAAAAAAAAAACTGTGCCTTCTGGGGATCCCCTAAAAATCTCTCGGGAGCTGCCAAGGGAATTAATGGAGAGACAGAATGGATAACCTGCGCTACTGCCTTAGAATCTGTGCCAGATAGACTAGTTCTAGAGGTTGTGGGACTCTGAGCGGGATTTCCCAAAACTAAATCTTCCACCTTCTGTGCTAACACCCTAGACTCAGAACAAGAAGCCACTAATTCATGTTTTAAACTTTTATTCTCATCGCTTACTGCCACTAGTTCCCTTTGAATACCTTCCAGGATACTACCTAGAGATTTTAAATCTATTCCCTCAGCCATACTGCTCGGGCGAAGAGAATACGTGGGCACTTCAATCTGTCAGAAGCTTCCAGAATCCTTGCAGGAGCAGTCCTGATGCTTATCCCAGATGCCCCGCCCTCCAGTACCACCGCTGCAAGAGCAATGTCACCAGTAGGCGGGGAAAGGGGAATTGGACAGAGAAGAGACACCTTGTAATTAGCAACACCTGGTACCCTCTTGGTTGTCGTGAGAAGAGATGCTTCTCAGCCTCTGCACCTTGCGGATACCTAATGCACAGAACAGGGATACATAAGACCTCACCTCTACTGTATATTGGCTCAAATATATAGAATCAGAATTGGTCCTACCAGGTATTCCCAAGGCAATGCGTCTCTTCTATGGAATCTTTCACTCTGCAGGGAGAGTTCTTTCTAGGAAGGGTAGAGAGGGATAGAAAGTGGATTAGTACTTAAACTACTTCTCTACCTAGTTCTGCTCTATGGGTTTCTATGTAATCTCCTATACCTGTTACTCTCTTGCAGAGGTATTAATCTGGGGGTCTGATGTAGAAGGTAGATCCAACACTATGCAGGTTCAAGTCTCCAATATCCTCAAGCGCGCAAAAGGGGAAAAGGAAGGCAAAGGGGGAAAGGAAAAATTAGGGCAAGCGCAATGAAGAAGGGAACGAGGGTTATAACGCTGCAGGTTAGTGCTTGACCTTCATACAGTCTTTATTATGACGAAAGTTCTGTTTTCTCCTTCTGAAAGAGTTCAACTGCTCTTTCTCTTATGCCAAAGCTGAGTAAGCTGACTGAGTTCACACTCTGAAACACAGAGTTAATTTAAGTTCTGTAATTTTCATGTGCAGTTTCGACTCGTTACTTCTCTAGCTGGTCCTGACTTCTATGTCTGTTCACAACACAACACTCGGCCTGAGCAACAGCAAGAACTCTCACCTGTTACTGCCGGAGTTACTTCAGGAAATAGGCGAGTTGCTGTCAAGGGAGTTCGGCAGCCCCGAACTTCTCTGGAAATACCGCTCTGGAACTCTGACTAACTTGAGCTAGTCTGACGCAGGAAACTCTGCACCCGACTCGCTCCTCAGAAATTCTGCACTCTCCCGTCACGACTATCGACGCGGAGATGCGGAAAACGCTTCCTCTCAGCTCAGGGTCGTGATTGAAGTGCGCAGTTACAAACGCGCACAAGACCCAGATACACTAAACTGCGACCTCACTGAGGGGGAAGATGGCCACTGCGGCGGCCATCTTGGGGGAGGTTTTTCTCACTGCTGCAAGGGAACCAAATGCTCACATTACTAGGTTTAACCACATGACGTCTTTTAGCTGGTCCTACAGTACTACACACAGTGGCTATCCTAAGGTTCCGAAGGTGAAACAGATCCTTTATGGTAACAATATTCAATCCACAATAGTCAGTCAGTCAGTCAGTCAAATACACGTTATTCGATTCGTTAAAATCATAAAAGGCAATAAAATATTACAAACATTCACATTTAAATGATTCATATATTTATAAATTCAGTGCAAAAAAACATTAAATCGTTATAGGACCATAAAATCAATTTAAAATCCACGTTAAAATCTGGTTGATATGCTTTATTTCGATACATAAAAATATCTTAAAAGCAGTACATACAGTAGAAATTTAAAAAAGATATACAACAAATATACATAGGTATACATCCATGAGATAAAAAAGACAATAAGACGTTGAAATATGTACAATTAAAAGGAAATATGTACAGTTAAAAAGAAATTAAATGGATACAGAAAGCCTATTTAATCGGATCAACCAAGACCATTTTAAAAATTTTGAAACGCCACAAACTACAAGGGGGGGGGGGGTGGTATCTGTTAGTAAAATGCGTAGGGCCACTGTAAATTGGCGAGTGCCAAGTGATCTGCACACAAGTTTAAGCCAGTGCTTTCTCTGGTTACAATAGTCTAGACATTCAAAAAAGATGTGGGCAACCGTCTCCACCCTCGAGGAACATAGGGCACAATAGGGGGAGTGCTGGGAGGTAGATTTCCATCTAGATGTCAAATAGCCTACTGGTAGGGTTCCCACCCTAAACCTAAAGTACAGAGCCCTATCAAATGAGATAGAAATCAAATCAAGATAGGGTTCGTAAGCCACCACGTCTTTGATTTGTAAGAAAGCTGCGGTGGAATTACAGTGTTGTGGGTTGCTAATAAGTTTAGAAGAGATCCAGTCCCAGTACAATTTCTTTAAGGTGGCTTTGGGTGGGGCGGAGCGAGTTACCCATGCTTCGCCCAATCCCAACTCCCCCAAGAGGCTTTTGACATCCCTCAACCACTTTATCTTATGCCAACCCCCCATGGCCATCACCTCGGACAGGCCCTCAGCATATGAGGCGAGTTCTGGGACCTTCCACAAATGAGCCCATAACAACAGGGGCCGCAATCGTGCCTGATCTTCAATCGGTCTGCATCCCAAGTCTAGTAATACTGGGACTATGGTTGTGCTCAAAGGGAGAGCCATTAGGTCTTTCAAAAGTTTGCTCTCCGCTTTGGCTACTACCTCCAAATTACAAGTACCCCACAGCTCAGCCCCATATAATGCAGTGGTGACCCCTCTAGCTTTATATATGTCGATAACAGGGGCCATACAATGTTTGGGGGAAGAACAGTGTTCCCTAAGTAACGCGCCACCCACTCTTTTATGGCTGAGTAACATTTTGTTAATGTGTGGTGACCAGCTCATGGATTCACTAAGCCGGATTCCCAGGTAGTCAAACTCTGCTACTTTCTCCAGTGGACAGTTATTCAGCACGGGTGGACGCCCTAGTTTCCTGGGGGGATTCATGACCAAATATTTGGTTTTATCGATATTGATCACTAATCCCCTCAGGGAACAGAACTCCTGGAAGCGGTCAAGAAGCTTTTGCAGACCTTGGGGGGTCTTAGAAATGAGGAGAGTATCATCCGCAAAAAGCAGAGTAGGGATCCGGATGCCCGCCAGGGAGGGTGCATCGGCCAGTTCTCTGTAAATACTCCACCACCCTATTCACATACAAGGAGAATAGGGTGGGGGCTAGCACACATCCCTGGCAGACTCCCCTGCACACCGGGATCCTATCAGTTTTTTCCCCCCCTGTGCCCCCCGCACCTGTGCGTAGTTCCCTGAGTGTAGTTTGGTTAGGAGCAACAATAAGTAGGGGGGCAACCCCATGGTCTGCAGGACCCTCCACAATTCCTCCCTAGGTACCAGGTCAAAGGCAGTCTTCAGGTCTATAAAGGCCACGTAAATACTGCCCTTGCCCAGCACCACCACCTTCCAATGCAGGAGCATTAGTCTAAAGGCCTGTTCGATGGTTCCAGTTCCCGACAAGATCTTATTATCACCTACCCATTGGAGAAGCCTCCCCAGGATCGCCTTCCCTGCCACCTTCTGGGAGGAGTCTATGAGGCTTATGGGCCTGTAGATGGCAGGGCTGTCCCGACACCCCTTTTTAAAAATCGGGACAACCTCCGCCCCTTTCCAGGAGTCGGGTACAGGACCTCCCCCCAGAATTACGTTCAGTAGGGAGGCGACCAACTTACCCCATTCCTTGGGGAAGGCTCGTATCAGGTCGCCAGGAATCCCATCTGGTCCTGCAGCTTTTAGAGGGACCAGGGTCTTTATTACAGTTTTGACCTCCCTAGCGGTGAAGGCATCGGGGAGGTCAACCATTGCCTCGACCACCATGGATGGAGAATCGCTGTTGGCCCTGCCAGGTAAGGAGTACAAGGCCTCCAAGTGGTTGTACCAACTCTGAGCTGGAATGTTACATGTGACCAACGTGGCTACCGGCCTATCCCTATTCCTGACCAGGCTCCAGAAGCCCCTAGTATCCCTTCCTATGCTAGCTGCCAAGAGGTCCGCCCAGAACTTTTCCTCCCACTCCTTTTTCGCTGCCTTCAGTGTCCGATAATAATCCTTCCTTGCAAGCCTGGTAGCTACTTGGGATTTCGATTTGACTGCTCCCACCAAGGATTTTTTCATAGCCCTACATTTCTTTGTATACCAACCCTGTTTGGTAAGTGGTCGCTCCCTATTGTGAGCTCCCTTGCACCCACCAGGAAGAGTAAATAAATTACTTAATTCCCTAGTTAGGTTGCAGAAGGTCAACGAGACCTCTCCAGAGACTTCGGAAGACAGGTCTAGTTTGTTCGAAGCTGCAAGCAGGAGACACCCTACGGCTGCAACTTTCTCTGGGGATAAGGTAAATTTAGCCCACTTCAACAGTCGACCACAGTTAGAGATATCAACTGCCTGGGGATTGGGGGCCATATGGGGGAGGGATTTCTTCCTTCCCTTAAGCCACTGGGGAGAAAGAACAAGAGAGAGGCGGTTGTGATCACTCTCAATGGTCGAAATAATCTCCATATCCCTTAGATCACCCCATAGACGTACATCAAGAAGGATGTAATCTATTCTTGATGTATGATTTGGCCTGTTGTTGGTATGGGCCCCTTTTAAATCTGATTTGGACCTCCCATTGACTGCCCTCAAGTCAAACTCCATATTAAGGGAGTTAATCTGTAGAGCCACTTGAGTCCACCTCTTGATGGGGGGCAAGGACAGAGAGGGAATCCCCCACCTTGAGTCCTCCTCTTCTGTGCCTAATACATCATCCGTTTTGAGGGGCTCAAACATGCAATTAAGGTCACCCGCCACCAGGATGTGGGATCCAGGGGCGCGCTGCCTAAGGAGATCCTCTAGGAGAGCAATGGTGGCATGGCATGGTGGCCTTTGCTCCTCTAGCATAGATGTTAAAGATGTCCAAAAGCAGGACACCCCTAGAATCCTTTAGGGTGATGTTAAGGAGGTTGGGAGAGTTAGTAGGATGCTCCTCCACCTTGCACTCTAGGGAAGTTCCAACCCAGATAAGGAGACCACCCGAAGGGCGTCCCCTGCAACCGAGGGAACAGCTGGGACAAAGTGGGTTGAGTAACCCACCTTGTGACAAGGCTCCCTGCACCAGGTTTCCTGGAAAATACAGATGGAGTCATCTCTACCCTCCAACTGATCCTGGCTTCCTGTTTCGCTGCCCCTGCTTGATCTCCCATGGGACGCGTTATCTCCAAGTACAATAATAGGTGGCATTGGACTGTCGACCAGGATGTTGCCCACTACTGATGCTTTAAGGTCTGCGCCAACTTTACCCATGCTCTGTGCCCGGGTAGCCTCCCCATTGTGGATGTCGGTTCAATATCCAAGAGGGCTCCATTCCAATCAAGGCCATATAGCACATGGGTGGAACTGAGGGCCCACTTGCTTACCAAAGTGAGATGGACCACTACTCCATCCCCCATCAGGGTATGGACAAATGGGGATTGCAGCAGGCCTTGGATAAAAATAGGTCAGGTCTACTACGCCAGTGCTGGGACCCCCATTTGTATCCCTCTGGTTACAAATAACTTGTGCTACTCTGCTGTCTTTGAAATTAACTATCACACAATCCCCTTCAAATTGCTTTTTGCCATACCCCACTCATCCTACTCTTCTTACTCCCAGGATCAGCCCGTCAACACCCCTGGGAAGTGGTCTGTTGGTTTTTAGCCAGTGTAAGGTTTTATTTTTAAGTCTTTGGTGGGATTCGTAATGTCCATCCTTCAAGATTGGTACATTTGTAAGGATGGCAACATAGGGATGACAATCAGGGGGCAGATTAACCGGGGGGCACTTTGGGGTGGTTTTTAGCACAGAACCTTCCAGTTTGGTGGTCCCAGATATAGTAGTGGAAGTTGGGACAGGACGTACCCGATCAAGAACCTTACCAGAACCCTTCCCCTTCGATGTGCTCGTGTTATTGCCGGAGCCCTTCCCTCCCGGCGGCTTGGCCTTACTAGGCTTCGTCACCTGGGCTTCAGGGGGTTTGGGGGATACTCGTGGATGCATGGGCAGTCAGAGTAGTACTCACTGAGGTATCCACAACACAAACTGCAGGTGCATTTTCAGACGCCTGTAGAATTACTGTGTTTGCTGTGGATGTTTTTGTTGTGGGAGTTGACTGCGGGGAATCCGGGATTACCCAGTTACCAGCTACCCCTCCCTGACCATCCTCCCTCATCCTAGAGTGCAATTTGATAAGGGTTTTCAACTAGAAGAAGTTATCCAGGGTTGTCTGTTCAAAACCTGTCCACCCTTTCCCCTAGCCCCCTAATTCTGTCAACTATCGGTGACAGTAGTGTGTTCATCAAGTTTTCGATTTGAGCCAGTGTTATCGGGTCATGGCTGGCACCCAGTTGACAATTTGGAGGGGCGGCTACACATGCTTCATTAACTTTAGTACCGGGATGGTTGCCCCTGTTTTCAATATCGTTGTTGTCCTTAACAAAACCCTCCGCCATTGCTTTTCCTGTACCCCTACCTCCAAGCTTCTTCGATCTCTTATATAATTTAAAGAAACTACCTTTAGGCGGGCTAGCAATCCTTTTCCTTTTGGTGCGAGAAGGGTTCTTGGTTTCCATCACCGATAAGGCCAATGGAGAGCCAGAACCACTAGGAGAGGATGCCGGGCGTGGCGAGGGTGCTGGAGCTTCCTGGGAACACAAGTCTAGTCCACTACCAGCAACAGGAGCGGGGATGGGTTGCGCTTCCAGGTTCTCCAGCCTATCAATACTGTCCCTTAAAGAGGCAATTCTTAACTGGTCGGATGTGCGTGGGGTGGGGTTGAGGGCACCTGAGCTGCATACTGGGGACTTAGCTTGGGCTAGCAAGCCCAGAGAAGAGCGCTTTGGCGGAAGCTGTTCTTGGGAAAGGCGGCGCTCTGTCATTATAATCTCTTTCTTGATCACTGCAGCTACCCGTGTGATGAACTGGTCCATAGTTCCTATAATGGTACTGGGCCCCACCTCTCCTCCTCCCCTCAAGGTTTTCCCCGAGCATGTAGACATTGGTAGTTACAATTGGGGTATAGCAACACACTAAGCCTAACAGAATCCAGCCCTTACAACCGGGAGGGGAGTAGCAGATGACAGGGGGGTGTCCCAGCCCAGCTTTGGCCAGCCCCGGACGGCCACAGACGGCCCACCCTTGTCCCAGGCTTCTCCAGGGCGTTCCCGCGTGCTCCCGCGTCGCGGGAATGGCAGGATGGTTATATAGGGTGGGTGAAAAGGGCGTGGCTTGCTCCCGGCCAGGTGGAGGCAGGTAGAGGATCCTGGGACTTGTAGTCCACCTCGGTGTTCCGGCGTGATTTCCAGCAAGGCCAGGGTCAAAGTTTACTCCCCACTTTCATCCAGGTTGTCTCCGGGGGTATTGGCGTTGAAAAGCACCACTGTCCTGCACAGAGTTTTCACCTGCCTGGTGTTCCTCGCGCTACGGCTCCTGCGAAGCGGGAGCGGCGAGGTCGTTTTAAGCAGCTGTGAGGTGGGGGCGCGGCTTGCTCCCGGGCCAGGTGGTGGCAGGTAGAGGTTCCTGGGACTTGTAGTCCGCCTCGGTGTTCCGGCGTGACTTCCAGCAAGCCCAGGGTCAAAGTTTACTCCCCACTTTCATCCAGGTTGTCTCCGGGGGTATCGGCGTTGAAAAGCACCACTGTCCTGCACAGAGTTTTCACCTGCCTGGTGTTCCTCGCGCTGCGGCTCCCGCGAAGCGGGAGCGGCGAGGTCGTTTTAAGCAGCTGTGAGGTGGGGGCGCGGCTTGCTCCCGGGCCAGGTGGTGGCAGGTAGAGGATCCTGGGACTTGTAGTCCGCCTCGGTGTTCCGGCGTGACTTCCAGCAAGCCCAGGGTCAAAGTTTACTCCCCACTTTCATCCAGGTTGTCTCCTGGGGTATCGGCGTTGAAAAGCACCACTGTCCTGCACAGAGTTTTCACCTGCCTGGTGTTCCTCGCGCTACGGCTCCCGCGAAGTGGGAGTGGCGAGGTCGTTTTAAGCAGCTGTGAGGTGGGGGCGCTGCTTGTTCCTCGCGCTGCGGCTCCCCAGCGTTAAAATCAATCATACTAATGTCATGTGGGACCACTTTTCTTTTGTTTGATTCTCATTGCTGCCACTAGGAAACTAGCCACACTGTAGATGATGCGAGTAGTTCTCAACAACTGGAGATATAAGAGGGCGGGCCTTACTAATCCCAGCCTCTTTCAGGATTGGGACCAAATATTTTTTCCTAATATCTTTAAAGAATCCACAAAACATAATAAAATGTATGGTATCTTGTTGTGAATGGTTGTCACAGTTGAAGGGCGGCCCGCATTCAGGTGTTATCCATGATTGGGTACTACCCAAGTAATGGTGTATCAAATTAAATCTTAATTTAATTAATAGAGCTCTATGAAAGGGTTTGGTTACTGTGGTCAAATAAGGCTCTAGTGAGGGGGAAGTTTGTAACATAAAATGTGATCTAACTGTAGATTTCAATAATTCCCGCTCCTCACGGGACGTTCTTAGTCTGTACATAAAGTGCTTTTTGATCCAGCTAATGTCCTCCCTTTTGATACTGATTGGGCTCAAAAAGAGCTCAGGGCGACCCAGCTCTGTAAAGGCATCTCTCAAGTAAGCAAGCCAGGGTACTTTTTTTGCATTGTCCAGTGACATCACATCGGCCAAGATTGCATTGTTCAAAGTT
Source organism: Lissotriton vulgaris (assembly GCF_964263255.1). Taxonomy (NCBI): domain Eukaryota; kingdom Metazoa; phylum Chordata; class Amphibia; order Caudata; family Salamandridae; genus Lissotriton; species Lissotriton vulgaris. Next base: position 658,167,313 of record NC_141697.1, read on the forward strand.
ATATCTTGGTTGAGCCATGTTTTTGCCCAGAATGTTAAGGGGGCCAATTTCAGCCTGTCTGATACATGGTCAAAGCCCACCTCCGCATGAATCGAAATGGTAGGGGTGGACTCGGTTATAGACAGGAGATGTCTCAAAAACCTGTTCTCCACTCTTTGTATCTTATCATGGGATGCGTAGCCCCATAAGGGAGCGCCATAGGTGGCAATTGGCATACATTTTGTATTATAAACTTTTATCAATGCCTCCATGGGCCTCGCCCCCAACCGTTTTGAGAAACCCATTAAGGCTGAAGTGGCCCTTGCCACAGATATACTCTTAGCCTTAATTTGAGGTGCCCAGATCCCCTTTTCATCAAAGAGTACACCTAAATACGAAAAAGCGGTAACCCTTGAGACTACCTCGCCCTTGCACATGAATGTTTTTAATTTGCCTTTATTTCTATGGTGACCCACCACCATTGAGAAGGATTTTTTGTCATTGATCTTAAGGTCAAGTCGGTCATTAAAGGAACCAAATAGCTCTAACAATCTCTGTAGTCCTACTCCAGTACGCGCTATTAGGACTGTATCGTCCGCGTATAGGAGGACCGGGATTTTCGCCTCTCCTACACGCGGCACGTCCACCCCTGGAGTTACTAAATAAGCTCCTAAACCATTATTGTAGATGGAGAAGAGGAGGGGGGCCAGGATACAGCCCTGGTGCACCCCTCGCTCCGACTTGAACCGACTTGTACACCTAACCTCCGTAGTTACCCTAATCTTTGCAGACAGATCCTGATGGAGTGAGGCTATAAAATTTACGAGTGGGGGCTCAATCCAGATCTCCATGAGGATAGACCACAACTAAGCCCTATTCACCAAGTCAAAGGCCGTGGAGAGGTCCATAAAGGCCAGAAATAACGACCCCTCCTTAGCTACTGTATACTTAGAGATTAAGAGGTGCAAATTCAAACATTGTTCTAAGGTGCCTCTTTTTTCTCTGAACTCATATTGTAGAATCGATAGGGTCCCACTTCCCTCAAAATTCTCCCTTAGCCTATACAATAAAACTCTGCCTAGAATCTTAATCGCAGAGTCTAATCCACAATAGTCTATTGATGGTCTTAGCGCCCTGAATTTTGTTGCAACGAAGAGGAGAGGAGCTCCAGCATTGGAAGTAGACCGGACAATAAGACAGTTCTGAAGGTTTTCCTCCCAATAGTCCCTCAGAACCTGCTTCACTTGTGAAAAAGAGAATATATCCTTCAGTAAGAAATTATGCCTCCAGGTATGGTTGAGATGGCACAGTCCAAATCTGTATGAGGAGGGAGTGGCACATAGGTAGTCTTCAAAAAATCTCGACAAAATCTTGATAAGCCACAGGGATGGACAAGGTCTGAATGACAGTAGAATGAGGCTGGTCCTCCGAACATTCTTGTACAATCGGAGCCCAATAGCCCCGATCAGAATAACAATTGCCTCCAAGGAACTTGGAAAGAAAGAGACAGAATCCTGGCTTCCCACTTGATGGAAGGGTTGTGTCTTTCCAGCCAAGGTGTCCCAAGCAAAATGGCAGAAGTGATCATATCAAAGGTAACTTTCTCCTTATGAATCCCTACGGAAAGTAAAAGATACACTGTGATGGATGTCGCAAGACCTGATGTAAATGGAGAATCTTCAATAATAAGTACATAATAAGCAGTTTTCTTGCTAGCTGGAATTTTTTATGTTCTGGCACAATTCAAGTCCATATACATTGGGGAGGCATTGGGTTCTGAATAGGGTCCTTACATTTTCTCCTAGCCTTCCCGCAGCAAGTTCAATAGTTTGGCAATCTTTCCTGCCAGTCCCTGTGATAATCGTTCACGTCAGAGAACTTTGCACTTTATTCTTTTTTTGTTCACTCTATACTTCAGTGAGAATTTTTTTTTAATTCCTGTTTTAAGTCCACTCTGTTCTACTCCACATAAATTGGGTTTTATGTATTTACAGCAATTAGGTTCTCCCGAAGTTTGTTGCGTGTGATCAGTTATATTCGAGGTTTGTTAACCATCAGAAATTTTCCTCACCAGTTTGTATTCAGTTTCATTTACTATTTTTAGCTCCTGTATTGGACAATATCAAGACAAATTGTACATCTAGTTTTATTAAGTAAAATAATTAAGTATAGTGAGATTCTTATCATTTTTATGTGAATTATTTTATTAATTGGAATTGGTTGTAATTGATTGTGTGGACATGTCATTTAAGTGTTGATCTTTTATGGCTGAAATTGCAGAATAAAGTAAATATGACTGATTGACTGAGTACGATAGGATAGCACATCAGATTTTCCCTGAAAAATTTCACACAAAGTTATCCCTTACAGAGGTTTCACATTCTTGTCTCTGAAACATCTTGCTGAAGTTTGCTCAAATAATTTCATAATTGTTCCGGCTAGGGTCTTCAGCGACAACCAGAGAATTTGCCCAGCAAGAACTGCACTGGTCAGGGAGCCAATAACATACACAACCGTGGATCAGACAGAGGACAATTGACAAGGTTGAAAGGCAAAACAAACCCACCAAGCTATCCAAAAACTCATTTAACCTTGCAGGATGTCCAGAATAGTTAGGGGTTGGAGAACTGATGGCAGCAAGGTCACAAGACCTGGAGTGTGTTGCTTGATGAAGGACAGCATAACCGTTCCTTAACTGGTCCTGTTTCATTGTTTGTGGCTGAAGAACAGTCACTATGTCAACACCAGGATTCATATCAGAAACACATGGATAATTGGGCTTCACAACCTGTTCTGATCAGGATGCTTACCCGCAATCTGGATCTGGGTTTTAGACTGCCGGAAGTAAGTGCAGCCACTATGTTACCAGCCACTGGAATATTTTGTAGACAAGTGTCCTAAAGAAGATGCCACCTTCTGAGAAGGCAAAAGCCAAAGGTGTTAAAAAAACTCCTTGTTGGATAAAGACTTCAAAGGATTAAACAAAACTACCAACAAGGAACCGAGCAATAGAGTTCTTCTGGAATGAAGAGTCAGGATCCGCAAATGGAGAGGGCAAAGAAACAACTGAAGGAACACAGTGTTGTTAGGACACACCCTCCAACCAGACTGAAGCCATTAAAAAGCAAAACAACAGGAAAATAAATTGCATCAGACATCACATGACAGAACCCATATTAGATTGGGAAAATAAGGAAGAAACAAAGTAAGAGAGGGCCATGATAGAAAATAAGAGAACATGAAAACATGATCTGAACTAGCTGCAGAGTAACTTTAAAAGACAGCTACAAACTCTCACACAGGTGATTGCCATTTTTATAGCTGATGGGGTGAGGAGAAGCAACCAGGAGACCAGAAAAAAGAGAAAGCAGCCCAAGGTGCGTGAGACTTACAGCCAGCAGCTGTTGGCTTCTTGCAATGTTTTATGATGCCTGGAAATGGTGGAACTATGAAAGGTACAGTGGATCTCAGATGCCCAAGTGGCTGAGATGCCACAGCCACACCAACAAAAACCCTTTCAGGGATGGTCTAAGCAACCAACAATCCTATATGCCCTAGTCCAGACCTGACCCCTTCATCTTTGGACTAGTGCATCAAAACTAAAGAATGAACAATTGTTGGGAACCAAAGAAGACATAATAATCAACTACTATACTCTACACAAACCTATCCCTATTCTATGACAATAAGTGGGGCGCAAAGCAAACACACAAAAACTTGAACATTTTAAGAGGAACTAACAGTTCATCAAATATGTAAGCAAAAGGGCTGAGATGGTGGGACAAACTAGTGCCTTCTGAGAAGAACTAGAGTGCTGCAGGACCCCAGAGCAGCAACAGCTGTCGAACAAAAGAGGGTAAAAATCTCTTGCTCATTTGTTTTGCACCTCATCACCCGTCTTGAGGTAGCAACTCGCCACATCATCTACGTCTCTTTTGCTGGCTGAAAATCCTGACCCAAGGGTCATTGTCCAGCTGAGCAGCGGCATGCTGAATCAACCATCCCACCTCACTAGGCAATGTTCGATTGCTGTAGGCACGAAGAGCACTGCCACATGGTCAACCCAGTGCACTATTTCCTATCGAGGAAGCATATATTACATTTGAGGGGATGACCCCTATAAGTGGAGGGATAAAACTAGTTAGGACTAGGAAAGGTATAAAGGTGCATAGTGAACTATTTGCTGAGCGGTGAAATAGGAATAGGTCTATGATCAAAATTGAGAGAGTGGATATAGTGTTTGTGTTTTCAAAAAGAAGCATTCAACAAATCATTAGCAACTAGTATAAAGAAAGAGGTAGTTTTACACAAAAGAGAGAACCACTAATAGTTGAAGATTTGTGTTTGGCTTGGGATGTGGGTAATGTAATGAGATTCTGGAAAAGGCACATTTTGGGAGCACTAAGCTGGATGTAAGAATGTTGGTTCCTAGATAACATTTTTCAAGATCAGTGGTGCGCCACATTTTTCTCGATTTCTATAACACAAAAATATTTGAGTTTTAAGTCATGGACATGAGGGGATATCTGTGGTTGGCTAAAGGCAATTCTCTGTGGCTTGCACAACTCATGACCAGATAGGCAAACTTGTCACAAGTACTGAAGCTGTCACTGTAAATGCAGAAACCAGTTACTCCTGCGAGTTCTCGTAAATATCAAAGGCTTTTTTTTTATAGACCTTGTCGAGCAACACCACCCAGCGATAATTAAAGACGTTAATAAATTATTTGACCCTAGTGACAAATTAAAATAACCAGGAGCGGCTCCTTTCCATGAGCGGAAGAGCGCCGTCGCACAAGCTGAAAAATAAAACAGTAATAACGTTTTTTTATTGCCGTTCTATTTTTCAGCAACCCATCCTGAACTAAGTGTCAGGACAGGGCAGGGGCAGGGGCAGCTCTACCGAGGGGCAACAGCAGAAAGCTATACACTTTAAAATGTGCATGTCTCTTTGGCTGGCTGTCTTGGGCCGGCCAGCCAGACATGCGCATTTTAAAGTTCTTTAACCCAGATGTCTTAGACAGCTGGGTTAGAAAAGGTGCAGGCCTCTAGTGCTCTTAGGAGCACTGACAGAGGCAGCACTATCCAATCCTCGTGCTGCTTTCATGCTGAAAAAGCAGCACCAGGATTGGATAGAGCAGCCTCTCTTAGTGCTCCTAAGAGCACAGGAGGCTTGCAAGTTTCCTGCTTCCAGGCCTTACAGAAGACGCCAGAGGGAGGAGGACATCGCTTGGCTAAGAAAGGAAGGTACATTCATTATTTGTATTTTCTTTGTGCCCCCTGCACCCCCTCCCTTGGTACATGTCAGCTGCCAGTAAAAATAACACACTCCGAAATACATTGTTCAAGTTATTTAAAACACATGAAAGAAACTGTACATTTTAAAATTAAACTAGATAATCCAGTTACCCAAGGCCGACAGCATCTGAGCACGGCTTAGCACTTCCTGATTCCAAAATTCCAAGAGAACTATAAGCTCTCACTTTCTGTCCCTGACTGGAAATTTACCACATTTTTACTTCCTGTTAGATTAGGGTGTGTTTGAGTGTCCATGTCATTTTCCTCCCGACACCTGATTTGCTCTGAGACACCATTATCAGATGAAGGTCAACAGCCTATAACATTGTGGACACCCTTGACCAGACGCACCCTCATCCCTTAGACAGTGGTTTTTGCCTGATGCTTACTCTCCTGTTGCTAGAGCGCGCAGTTTTCCCCAGGTCACCCGGGATACCAATTCTCTAACACGCACTGGGCCCTTGGCGTGAAGAACACATTAATTTCGTTTGGGTGAAACTGGGTGAGGATTTCTCCTCCTGCACGCTGCTAGGAGTAATCAAGTTTGGATTTACCTCTGCTTACCATGCACCCGACTTACCACAGGCGCAATTCCTTGACGGACCTGGAGCTGTTAAAGAAAAGTAGACAGGCCTAACATCCAATACACCTTAAAATCCTCAAAATACTTTCCACAGTTTTGTAAAATGACCACAGACACCTGATTAAGTTCGAGTTTTTATATAAGATTTCAAAGTGAAGAAGCCAAGATAATAAGCGATACACAGAGTAATATATCAAACATCAATATCAGTACCAATAGGTAACTTTGCACAAAAAAATATGACCATTTAGAATATATGGGAAACTATAGGGAAAAGTTTAGCACATACTATTCACTGCAACTTTATACTAGAACATAGGAATGGGATGGGACCTAGAACATGTACTTAACCTAAGTGTTTGAGCTATTCTTGCTAAGTTCACTGCAAACCACTAAAGGAAAGGGAAAAACGGGAACATGCTATGGTTTATAAAATCGATGAATTTCTAAAGGAGAAGGGGAGAGAAGGAACCAACTAAAATTCAGGCACATATAAGTTCAATGGCAATAAGGCAATAACACAGGTGAGAATGCTTAACTGATCAGACGAGAGAGAGAGAGAGAGAAAAAAGAGATACGCAAACCCACAATCTATATTTACCTAATTCAGACTGAAGACCAACCCTGGCCACGGGTCAGTTGGGAAGACGGGGACAGGGACCCTCAGAAAAGGAATGCCAGACTGTGAGCAGGTACAGCTCACGGAGAATAAGGACAGGATACCCCTCAGGTTCGGATCAAGGACTGGGCCTCCCAGGGTACGACCAACACCCACAGCTTCGGACAGCAACGCCTGCGTTACCCCCTCCTGCAAGTAATCCGCCAGAAACCCTGATTGGATTTTCGAATTCCCCAGCAAAGTGCTTCGCCAGCACTTAGGATTTTCCACCCCTTGGGAGTTTGTGGAAAGTAAGGACAAAGTGCTCCGCAGCACTTTTCAGGCTTGAACACCTATTGAGATCGTAGGGTCAGTGACAGGTCTGCTACTCGGACAAGTCGGACAATTTTCCTAAGCTAAACTAGGGTAGTTATACAGTTTGGGGACCCTCAGACCACCCCCTAATGTTGCAAGTGACAGTTTCCCATATTGTGATTGGTCAGGAGAGGTGGTGCGGTCTTTACCACCTCCTAGAATTCAGTTTCACATGATAAAATATGCAATTTTGAATACCCGCCCCTCAGGTTCACGTTCCCATGCATAGAATACAGTAGTACAGGACAGTTTTCGATAGGTAGCAACAGTATTGCTTCTTTCAAGGTGAGACTCCGTATTCCCAGCGATGTTCCCAGGCGCATTGTGCTTCAGAAGCCAGCTGGCTAGGTTTAGCTTCTGCGCAGTTGGAACTTTCTCTGGTCAGGTGACGGTGCCCAGCAGAGCTTCAAGTATGGCTCCGCTCATGAATACCCAGCCCACAAAGACGCGGTACATGAAAAGTAAGCGAAGACAAATTAGAATCATACATAAAATGATCGCACTGTATACCATGATAAAAGATAACCAACCCTTACTTTTCTAATAATTATAGCATTAAGGATTAATGCGAAAGAATAGATAGGCTAAAAGCTGCTGCAGTAAGCAGAGAGCGTGGTGAGAGACAAGCGGCCATATTTAGCATCAATGCGCATGAGCACAGAATCCCTCCAGAATGCGAGTGCGTCACATCACATGGGTATGACCGACGCATGCGCAGACTGAATTTGCGGCAAAGCAGCCATTTTCAGTGCAAGCTTCGTTAGTACGTGAAAAGACAAACAAGCAAGCATCCTAGGGACACCCGCGTGTAGGGGGAAACACTTCACAAATGACGAACAATGATGTTAATATTATTATGCAATTTAGACAAGGGTTTTGCATACGAGCAAGGCGCTATGCGTGCGAATCCTTGCTCCATCAATCCCCTCTTTGATGATATTTACTATCATCACTACATGAAGGAAACAGATGCCAACTTTTCTCATTCATTCATATCGTCCATTTCGATTTCAATAAACTTATTGTTTAGTTTTCTTTCAGCTTCCCTATGAGAGTGGTGATTTTTCGCCTTTTTATAAATTGCACTCTTCAGCTCTTCTAATTCTAACTCATCAATGTTTCTTTTCACCCCCCTCGGATTGACTGTATATTTCCTTTTACACTTTTGACATTTGCAGCAGATAAAAATGATCAATACAATCACACCTATTATGACTATTGGCATCAGGATTTTCCACAAAATATTTCTACCTAGATTAGTAAACCAACTACCTATAGAGGAGAGACCTCCAGTCAGTCTCGTCCAGGCACTGTCAACCTCCAATGGTTTGAGTTCCTTTTCCAAATTAGTTATGTTCCTCACATATTGTTTTAATTCGATACTTTTATCAGGAATGTAGGTGCAACAATGTTGCGCTCTCAGCATTCTACAGACTCCGCCCTCTTTTGCTAATAGGGTGTCAAGGGCAAGACGGTTTTGTAAAACCATTGATCTGATCGCAACCATCTCAGTATTGACCAGCAGGAAACCAGCAGCAGTGTCCGTTGATAACCGGTCCACTACTGTAGACAATTTGCAGATTCTATGGGTGTTCAGAACTACCCCCATTCCAGGTATCAGTGCACTAAAAATATCACCTACAATTTCGCCTACACTTTCGCGTTTACTACGCACTAAGCCATTAGTTTCATCATCGCTTCCAGCTGCATTGCTCACATGGTATATTTTCGGGAAAACAATGCCAAAGTAGCAGCTTCCATACCAGTGATCCGGCAATTTGAAATAAGCCTTGTTCCCACATATATAATATATTCCGGGAAACACAGGTTCTGACCCGTTTTTGAAACCCCAACCTCCAATTACCTTATAATTATGTTCACACTCGCTGGAACCGATGAATACATTGTTATAGTACTCTGTCCTTTCCCTATGGATACAAAGTTTCCCCTTTCCTTCAAAATCCAGCAACAAGGCAGGACTGGCTTCGCCTTCTGAGGTGTTGTCCATGTGCTCAGCCCACCTAGGAACTCTTTCCTTCTCGTCATTTGCCTTCCTCTGAAACTTTTCTCTCCTTCTGTCTGCCATCTTTATAAACATCTTTTCCTGCTCTTGCAGTGAACAGGTCAGATTGTCTTCTTTTGCTTGATCTAAGTCTATGTCACCTATAGTCAGGAAATATTCTCCCATATAGCGGGTCACGTCACTTGTAGTATGTACACGGTTCAAATGTCTTCTAATGGGAAGTTCAGAAAATACTACGTCATCATTTGAATAATAGTACTGCAAGGTGCTTCTATAGAACAAGCTAGCTAATATACTACAGGATATTCCATAGGTCAAAGGTAGATGGTGGTATGTCACGCCTTCAGCCACTGAAGTTGGCAGCTTCATGCAGACATAACAGTCCTCTATTTCCATAGCTTCTACATAATGCACTAACAAGTTAGCAAAAACATTTAAGTGCGTCCTGTTCTTCATTTTGTGAAAGTGTAGTCCATCCTCATCTGGTGCTTCTAAATCAGGTCGTGTGTGAGTCAGTCCTACTCTCTTGTCGCGTCTTTCTAGTCTTCGTGGTGTTTCTGCAGTCTGTACAACCCCTACATCTACTGCTTCGGGTTCAGTAGGGGACAAGTTTGGATCTCTACTTATCATAAAAGGTAGAAAAACTGTTAGTCCTATCCACATTACTATTAGCATAGCTACACTACACAAGCATATCTTACAACAGGTTTTGAGACACCCACAGCGGGATCTCCCAGAGACACTCGAATCAGACATTTTTAGCTTACAGGTGGCTTTTGCTACCCCTCTTCGTTTCTTTGCACCAAAGGCTCACTTCAGGGCTTCGCTTAAGGAGGGTCTTCGTCCGAACTCCGATCAGCAAGGAACTCGTTGTCACTGTTGCCACTGTGGTGAGGCTCGTCAATCTCTTCCAACACAAGGTACGTCCACTCAGGGCTCCGATACAGTCGGTTCTGTTTCTTTATTCTGTCGCTCTTTCTCAGCGATTTGCCTTGGGCTGCATTCCTTTCACTTAAAGCCCTTTTTCGGTCTTTATCGTTTTCTTCGACTGTCTTTAGTCTGAGCCTTAGTCTCTTGACGTATCGAGGTGTACTTCTTCCTCCGTGCCTCCCAGTGGTTGAGGAGACTTCTCCTTCTTCGTGCACTCTTTTCACTTTTTGTTGTGGCACTTCAGATTCCCTGCCTGTCTGACTAGTTCCAGGTCTTTCGTCTATCTCTTCTGCCTGGTCGCTAATCTGTCCCTGCTCAGATTCAAATCGCACTTTCTTTTTATTTCTGGTTACTGTTGTTTCCGTTGTCTGAGCACTTTGATCTAGTTCTATCTGTTCCTGTTCATGCTCTTCGATCTCTTCGTTTTCTTCTGCATGAACGTCAGCCCTAATTTCTAACTGTCCCTTTCTCGGCTCCGGAGTTTCAGGAGGAGTCTCGAGATCTTGATCTGACCCTACTTGGCCTATGTCCTGATCAGGTGTGTTGTGGCTTTCGTTGACCTGACCTGCTTCTTCTATTTCTGACTCACCTGGACTATCCCACTCACTGTCTAAGTAAGAATATTTCCGGGTTCGTATTGGATCATGAACCGGTTCGTCGGCGGGATACCATTCAACGTCTCGACTTGTGCTCGGCAGTTCGATGTCAGCTAGCTCCGGACTCTCTTCCTCAGAGGTCTCTTCAGCTGTGCTGCCTTCAGCTCCAGTCGCGTTTTCTCCAGATACCCGCTTTGTGTGGCTGGCGTGGATCCACTTCGGTACACCAGCGCACTTCACAGCAGTGGTAGTGACGAGGATCACTTGTCGTCGCTTTCCCCACCTTGGCTTCAAGCAGCTGCTCCGGGTGTGTTTCTTTAACACCACCCAGTCTCCTGGCTGCAGGTTGTGTGCTGGAGTCTTTGGCCACTCGTCTTCAGTCTCTCCAATCTGCTGAGAGAGAGAACGCACTTGGTCACCCAGCTGCTTGCAGTATTCTAGCACCATATCATCAGAAATGCTTAGCAGTTTGTTTCCGGGTACCCATGCCTGGCGCATCACTCTTCCCATCAACACTTCATGGGGACTCAGGCCAGTCTTTCGATTCGGGATACTTCTCAAACTCATCAGCACCAGGGGTAAAGCTTCTATCCAGTTCATTTTTGTGGAATCACACATTTTTCCCAGTCTGGACTTCAGAGTGCCATTTATTTGTTCCACTACCCCAGAAGCCTCTGGGTGGTAGGCACAGTGCAATCTTTGCTTCATTTTGAAGGCTCTACAGAGTTCCAATAGGACATCGTTGGCAAAATGCCCACCTTGGTCCGTTTCGATCGTCTCTGGGATCCCATACCTAGGTATCAACTCCCTGAGCAATAATTTGGCTGTGGTGATAGCGTCATTTTTCTTAGCTGGATATGCTTCCACCCACCTGGAGAATAGACATACTATGACTAAGACATATCTATATCCGTTGCATCTGGGCATGGTTATGAAGTCTGCCTGTATTCTCACGAAGGGACCTACTGCCTTTCCAATAGTACTCTGCTTCACTACAGTCTTTTTTCCTGCATTGAATTGCTGACACACTAGGCACCTCTGGCAAAGCCTTTCCGCCTGGTCCCTGAACTTTGAATTATAGAACACTTGGTCAAACACCCGACACATCGCGTCTCTTCCCATATGTGTTGGCTCATGTATCATTCTGACCATGGGGTCGATCAAGCTATCAGGCAGTACAGGCACCCCATCCGGATTTACCACCACACCATCTTCTCGCAATTCGCATTCCTTTGCTGCCCACCTGCCTTTTTCTTGCCTGTCTGTGGCTTGTTGTATCTCTCTTAATTCTTCCCACGTTGACACATTATCAAACAACATAAGTTGGCAGCTGGTTCCATCCCACCGGGCAATTTGTAGGGACATCTGGTGTCGAGCACAAAACTGTGCAATTTGGTCAGCGTACCTATTACCGGCAGTCACATCATCATTTCCAGATCTGTGAGCCGCACACTTGACCACAGCCAATTCTTTGGGTAATTGGATGGCTTCCAGTAAGTTATGCACTACTTTCCCATTTCGGATAGGTGTGCCAGAGGAAGTCATGAATTCTCTTTGCAACCACAATTGGCCGAAGTCATGAACAACCCCGAAACAGTACTGACTGTCTGTGAAAACAGTAATTCTTTTGTTTTTTCCCCTCTTGCATGCCCGAGTTAACGCTATAAGCTCTGCCACTTGTGCAGATTTCACCTCGCGCATGTAAGATGCCTCGACGACTCCTGTCAGCGTAACCACAGCATAGGCAGCACTCAGACTCCCACTCTCATGTCTCAAACACGAGCCATCCACAAACATTGTTTTATCCCCATCACGTAGTGCTATTTCACGAATGTCAGGACGAGGCTTGGTGCTGTATTCAGTCAGATCGATGCAATTATGTTCCCCACCCTCATCCAATTCTGCATTCAGAGGGACAGGTAACAGTGTCGCAGGATTTAGGACATTGCACCGGGAAATAGTTACATTTTCAGCACCAATCAAAATTCTCTCATACTTAGTCAGCCGACTAGGTGTGAGGTACTGGGTCTTAGTTCTAGTCAGTAGGATGACAACAGAGTGAGGAACATAGACAGTGACGGGATGTCCCATGACAATGCTCTCGCTCTGTTCTAGACTGACGCAAGTAGCAGCAACGGCTTTTAAGCAGCCAGGCAGTCCAGCCGCCACTGGATCTAGGGTGGCCGAAAAGTAGGCGACTGGTCTCCTGACTGATCCGTGCTCCTGGGTCAGGACTGAAAGGGCACAATTTTCTCTGGTGTCACAGAACAGTTCAAAGGGCTTAGTGTACTCAGGCATACCCAATGCAGGTGCGGTACATAGACAGTTTCTCAGAGTTACCCAAGCATTCATGCTCTCACTGTCCCAGTGGACGGGGTCTTCCACTCCTTTCTTTGTCATATTTATCAGGGGTCGGGCTAGAGCTGCAAATCCTGCAATCCATTGCCTGCAGTAACCCACAACTCCCAAGAACATTCTCACTTCTTTCTGGGTTGTGGGCAGTTCCATTGCTTTAATTATTTTGATCCTTTCGGTAGTGACCTTCCTTATTCCCTTTTCTATCTGGTGCCCCAGATATTTTACTGAGTTTTTACAGAATTGTAATTTGTCAGGCGACACTTTATGTCCTCCCTTTCCTAGGTGATTCAGCAAGGCAATTGTGTCAGTGACACAGTCAGACTGGGTTTTAGATGCCACTAACAGGTCATCTATGTACTGCACCAAAACAGACTCTTTCGGCAGCACTAGGGATTCAAGGCACTTTTTCAGTATCTGGTTGAAAATCGATGGACTTTCAGTGTACCCCTGGGGGACACGATTCCAGACATAGATATGGCTGTCGAATTCAAAACTGAAAAGGAATTTGCTTTCTGGATGCAATGGGATGGAAAAGAATGCGTGGCACAGATCGATGACAGTGAACCATTCTGCATTCCAAGGAATCTGGTAGAGTATTACTGCAGGGTTGGGCACAATAGGACAGCAAGGCACAACAATTTGGTTTACCTTGCGCAAATCTTGCACCACCCGGTACTTCCCACTAGGCTTTTTGATCCCAATGATAGGTGAATTACAAGGGCTGCTCAACACTTCTTCTATTATTTCTGCTTCTAGCAGCCTCGTGATTTCAGTCGCTACTCCTGCCTTCACTTCTGCACTCATTTTGTACTGTCTGGTTTTGGGGTATACAGCATTTGTTTTTATTGCTATTTTAACTGGGTCCACATTTGCCATCAGGCCTACATCTTTTCCTGTGAAATCCCACACTTCTGGTACCACTCTTAGCTGGAGTTCCTCAGGTAAATCTTCAATTGTCAAAGGCTTGAGATCAGCATCTTGTCTGACTAACATCAGTTTGTACAGGCCATCTTCATCGGGGGTCTGAATTTCAACGCCATTTGGTGTGCAGTAAATGGTACAACGCATCTTGCACAACAAATCACGTCCCAGTAGGTTTACAGGACTGGAATCACAGACCACAAATCTGTGCATTTCCTTGAAATTTCCTATGGAAATCTCCATTGGTTCAGTTACAGGGGTACTTATTATCTGATTTGATACGCCCACTACTTGGATCGCTTCTCCCGAGAGGGGTAGGTTAGGAACATCCACTGTTCTTACAGTAGATCTGGTAGCGCCAGTGTCCAACAGAAAGGTGACATCTCTGCCTTCAACCTTTCCTTCAATGTATGGTCCAGTCTGGTCTACCGGCAAGGAGGCGCCAAGCACGCACTCCTCATCCTCCCCTCTCAGGCCCCGTCAATCTTGATCCTCACAAAGGAAGGTATCACTTAGCAAGTACTGCGGGATGACTGCATTTCTTTCACTCTCAACCTCCCATACTTCCGCCCTCTCATTCTGCTGACCCTGACTCTTAAAATTCTGTCTAGGAGCGCGAGGTACTGGAGGTAATTTTACCTGTTGCTGGGTTTTCCTTGTCCCCTCTTTCGGCACCTGTGGATTTAAACCATTTACAGGGGCATTACCAGCCTGTAGGTGTGGACACTCGTCTCTCCAATGCCCCATCTGGCCGCACCCATGGCACGGGAACTTTTTCATGGCCTCCTCACGACTCATTTTAGGTCTGGGCTTTCCTCCCCCCCCAGAACTGGTATTCGGAACATTATTATCAGAAGTCATTTTACTTAACTGTTTTTCTTGCTGTTCGGCTAGTTTCACCTGTGCCCACATCACTTTTTCTTTGAGGGCTTTCTTTTTATTTTCAATTTCATCTTCACAGTATTTTGCATATTTCAGGACATCATCTATGGGCTTTCCCTGCCAACTTATTTTGTTATCTCGAATCCATTGCGATATTTCAGGCCTTAATCCTAGCACAAATCTGTAACTGAAGTGGGTCATGTCTTTCATGTCCACATTATCAATACCACTGTAAGTTTTGAACACCTGTAGTAACCTTTCGTAAAATGAATGCACTGTCTCATCACGTTCTTGGGTTGTTCTATCTATTCGGGTCCAATCTGTCTCTTTGGCTGGCACCTTTTTCTTAAGATACTGTATGACCTGGTCATATTTCCTCATTACATCCGGTGAAGGGGCTCCCGTTCTTTCATCTCTTGGATATTCATCATTCGGCCAATCAATCTCTATTTTACACTCCGTCCACAGATCTACAGGGACTACAATATCGAAAAACCCATCCAGGTCTTTCAGCAGGCATTTCTGAACTTTTATGAAACGCTCTACCTGTCGGTACCAGTCAACTGGTTTCTCGCGTAATTTCGGGAAGTCATTTGTAAATGACACAATGTCTTGCCTGGACCAAGGGACATGGACGTACTTCCCTCCCGGGACCTCTCTCATGGGACACAATTTTTCTGTTGGGGTTACTTCCTTTAGTACGAATTCTGAAGTTACTGACCCAGCCCTGCTGCCTTCCTTTTTCTTTGCCCACCTTGTTCTCCACTTCCCCACTTCGCCCCATTTCTGCAGGAGTTTCAACAATTCCTTTACTTGGATCTGTTTCCCCATCACATTCAGGCTTTCTAAGTCCTTGTCTGAAAAGTCCACTCTGTAGGGTTTCTGAAGGATTTTGGAGCGACTAACATCAACTCCCATTTCTGCGGCGGCATCCATTATCTTTTCGTGGAGCACCCTAGCACTCCGGGTAAGATTTTTACTGATGAATAGTAACTCTTCTTCATTATACGAGCTCAGGCGCTCAACTCCCACGTTCCCAGCCATCATTTCTTCTATTTCTATTCTTAATTTATATATTTCCAGTGTTTTTGGTTGAGAAGTGGTCTCCTTCTCTATCTCCTTTGTCCATCTGTCTAATTCTTCAGGGGAAACTAAAGAGGCGTTCCTGATTCCGGATGCACTTTCAATCACCACTTCCTTTTGTCTAGGCTGACTTCTTGCCCCTACTATACTGGCCCTCGGCTCCCTTATGGGCAAATCCATTAAACTTCCAGATTCACACTCACTTTCCTGATCCTCATCTATGAACACTTCTTTCCTCGGGGTCTGGAAGCTAGGAGTAGGCAGTATCGGGGTGATGACAGGAGGAAGGGGACTAATCAAGTCATTTTTATACATTGGGATAGCCGGACCAATAGTTACCGGAATGGTCAAGGCCTCAGGATGGGGATGCATCTGTGCAATGGTTCTGGCTAAGTCCTCTCGCTGTCTAGTCAGGACTTCTCTCTCTTTTTCCTGCAACCCCCTTTCAGCAGAATTGCCATGCAATACCTGGGGTACTAAGGATGGATAAATATTCGGGGCAGTCGGGGCAACCAATCGAGGGGGACTTTCCCCGAATGGTTGATAATTCGGGACTATGGACTTAGGTCTGCAAAACTCATCCCTTCCACTATATTTACTGCTTGTAGCTGTCCCGTCTGAATCACTTTCCCTCTTGCTTCGGGGGTAATTGGTAACAGAATTTTGAGAATGCATCGAATCTGATTCCGCTACATAGGGAGGTGGATCCTTCATTAACAAGTCTTCCAGGTGTTCATCTTCTACATCCCCCGTAGGTGCTAGGTGATGGGTTTTTGCTTTACATTTTCCTCCTTTCTCCTCTAATACTCCCATCATGGGGAACAGCCCTTCAGTTAACATAGACTGCCTCCACTGTTTCAATTTCTGCTCTTTGGTTGGCGTTGGAAGTCTGGGATACCACCTACTCACTCCTTTATCCATTCGGGGTTTATCTCGCTCTGCAGCCTCAATCTCCCATTCCTCCAAAGCTTCGTACTGGGTCAACCTAGGTCTAGGGTGTAACTCATTCATACGGGTCCTTAAGTTAAACAGGATCCGACCATTAAATGTACCTTCAACAGGAAATGCCAGGACTCCGTCATCTACAGTATACTTTGCCCAATTTTCTAGCCAGAGACAAGTGTGATACCCTTTCTCAAACATCATAAAAGAGGCAGGGGTATTTGGCGGGGGAATGAGTACGCCTTCTCTCGTTCTAATGGGCTTGTCAGTTTTGAAAAAGTTCTTCACTTTATCCGAGAATGACAATTTTCTCTTTATTCCATACATCATGTGCGGTCTACCTCGTATAAGCTGATCCTTATGAAATCCTAGGTACTTTGGATTCGGTATGAAGTCTGGATACCACATACAACTCTCCAGACTCGCTTCTAACTCGGCTTGATTAATTTTGTTTACTTTCGTGCTTCCAATGCTAGCGCGACTTTTATTTCGCGCCACCCAATCCGGTCAGAGAATACAACTACGGTCAACCAATGGGTGCGCGGCCTTTTCGCAAGACAGAGTCTCCCGTTTCGGCACTCACCCCTCCTTCACAAATTCAGCTCCGCTACACGCCCGCTGTCCTGACCAATACCAGCGCGGCACGGAGTGACGTCAGAGCAGCTCTCCGACTGACTCCCGCCTTCACAAGGTAACGGAAACTTTTTACTCTCTCTAAAGTGCGAGTGCAGGTCTTAGTTAACAATACACAACGTTTGCCACTATGTCTGAGTGTTCTAAAGAGAGAAAAGACTTTTCTTTCGCTACTAGTAAACCACTTCTGTCTACTTTTCATTCACTCTGGATAGACTTCTTTGCCTGTCCCTACACACCAGTAACATAGAACCCGTTATTCTTCTGACTCATCCACCTTGATCGGGGATATGTACTGAGCCAGGATTTCACCAGCGAACTATTTTACTTACCAGACAAGCCTCGGAGACCCTATTACTCCTTCCGTAGGCGACCCTTACTAGGTGATATCGCAATGAAAGTTTTATACCGGACTCGTAGCTATCATTCACTCCAGAAACAAAGGTCCTAATTAGTGCTTCCAGTTATCCTTAACCCTGCACTAATACCTCAAACCTAGTGACTTCAACAGCTAACCGGATTCTACTCACCGTTAGCTAAAATACTTCCCCGGGGATTCAGACTACACTGAACATTTACAAACAATTCTGGGTTAATTCAACATGCAGTATTTATAACAGAAATGCAAATTCATGAACATTTACATATAAAAACACATTTCAAAAATATTGTAAAAATACAGTAACAATCAGCATACAGTAACAATCAGCAGCACGTTTTTGTATTCACGGTTTGTTTATGACTATCCTGCCTACCTAATCCAACTAGTCCAAACCATCCTCTGCTACCAGAAATTACTGCTAGAGCGCGCAGTTTTCCCCAGGTCACCCGGGATACCAATTCTCTAACACGCACTGGGCCCTTGGCGTGAAGAACACATTAATTTCGTTTGGGTGAAACTGGGTGAGGATTTCTCCTCCTGCACGCTGCTAGGAGTAATCAAGTTTGGATTTACCTCTGCTTACCATGCACCCGACTTACCACAGGCGCAATTCCTTGACGGACCTGGAGCTGTTAAAGAAAAGTAGACAGGCCTAACATCCAATACACCTTAAAATCCTCAAAATACTTTCCACAGTTTTGTAAAATGACCACAGACACCTGATTAAGTTCGAGTTTTTATATAAGATTTCAAAGTGAAGAAGCCAAGATAATAAGCGATACACAGAGTAATATATCAAACATCAATATCAGTACCAATAGGTAACTTTGCACAAAAAAATATGACCATTTAGAATATATGGGAAACTATAGGGAAAAGTTTAGCACATACTATTCACTGCAACTTTATACTAGAACATAGGAATGGGATGGGACCTAGAACATGTACTTAACCTAAGTGTTTGAGCTATTCTTGCTAAGTTCACTGCAAACCACTAAAGGAAAGGGAAAAACGGGAACATGCTATGGTTTATAAAATCGATGAATTTCTAAAGGAGAAGGGGAGAGAAGGAACCAACTAAAATTCAGGCACATATAAGTTCAATGGCAATAAGGCAATAACACAGGTGAGAATGCTTAACTGATCAGACGAGAGAGAGAGAGAGAAAAAAGAGATACGCAAACCCACAATCTATATTTACCTAATTCAGACTGAAGACCAACCCTGGCCACGGGTCAGTTGGGAAGACGGGGACAGGGACCCTCAGAAAAGGAATGCCAGACTGTGAGCAGGTACAGCTCACGGAGAATAAGGACAGGATACCCCTCAGGTTCGGATCAAGGACTGGGCCTCCCAGGGTACGACCAACACCCACAGCTTCGGACAGCAACGCCTGCGTTACCCCCTCCTGCAAGTAATCCGCCAGAAACCCTGATTGGATTTTCGAATTCCCCAGCAAAGTGCTTCGCCAGCACTTAGGATTTTCCACCCCTTGGGAGTTTGTGGAAAGTAAGGACAAAGTGCTCCGCAGCACTTTTCAGGCTTGAACACCTATTGAGATCGTAGGGTCAGTGACAGGTCTGCTACTCGGACAAGTCGGACAATTTTCCTAAGCTAAACTAGGGTAGTTATACAGTTTGGGGACCCTCAGACCACCCCCTAATGTTGCAAGTGACAGTTTCCCATATTGTGATTGGTCAGGAGAGGTGGTGCGGTCTTTACCACCTCCTAGAATTCAGTTTCACATGATAAAATATGCAATTTTGAATACCCGCCCCTCAGGTTCACGTTCCCATGCATAGAATACAGTAGTACAGGACAGTTTTCGATAGGTAGCAACAGTATTGCTTCTTTCAAGGTGAGACTCCGTATTCCCAGCGATGTTCCCAGGCGCATTGTGCTTCAGAAGCCAGCTGGCTAGGTTTAGCTTCTGCGCAGTTGGAACTTTCTCTGGTCAGGTGACGGTGCCCAGCAGAGCTTCAAGTATGGCTCCGCTCATGAATACCCAGCCCACAAAGACGCGGTACATGAAAAGTAAGCGAAGACAAATTAGAATCATACATAAAATGATCGCACTGTATACCATGATAAAAGATAACCAACCCTTACTTTTCTAATAATTATAGCATTAAGGATTAATGCGAAAGAATAGATAGGCTAAAAGCTGCTGCAGTAAGCAGAGAGCGTGGTGAGAGACAAGCGGCCATATTTAGCATCAATGCGCATGAGCACAGAATCCCTCCAGAATGCGAGTGCGTCACATCACATGGGTATGACCGACGCATGCGCAGACTGAATTTGCGGCAAAGCAGCCATTTTCAGTGCAAGCTTCGTTAGTACGTGAAAAGACAAACAAGCAAGCATCCTAGGGACACCCGCGTGTAGGGGGAAACACTTCACAAATGACGAACAATGATGTTAATATTATTATGCAATTTAGACAAGGGTTTTGCATACGAGCAAGGCGCTATGCGTGCGAATCCTTGCTCCATCACTGTCCCCACCTGGAATTTACCTGTACCGGTGTAGACTAGGGAGGAAGCACCATTTGATTAACCAGCTCAGAAGCCTGTCAACTTACAGTGACTACAAAGATTGTGTTTTGCTGACTGTTACATCTGATTCACAGATTGGGCTAACCTACCTGACTCCTGATTTAAACCTGTTGTGTAGCCTTGATCTTAGGGTTGTTGCGCCTGGACCATCCTTTGTGTCTGCTGTAGTATTATTGTGTTATCGAGTAAGGATTTAGGGGACAGATGTAAATAGACTTTAGTTTGCGATTGCCTAATAGTGAATGTTTGCAATTCACTATTAGGAAATTGCAAACAGCCATGCACAACAGTGTGTTTTACACTGTTTGCAAATCCCAATGTGTCACAAGGAACCTGCCTTGTTAAAATTTATGAGGCAGGTCGCAAATAGCGACCCTTTGGGAATAGCTGCAGTCACAGGGATGGTGGCCTGCTTTCATCATCAGACAACCATGTCAGTCATTGCTCTTTAATTCACTGGTGTAACGAAACTTGACGGGGACTCCCTGCAAGGCATGTGGAGGACCCCCCTCCGGACTCAATCAGGAGCTCTGCAGCCAAAGTGCTGTGCTGAGGGGCCCCCTAGAGCTTGGGGTCCCCACTCACTGCCGGGGATGTGGGACCTGTGTTACACCCCTGCTTTAAATAAAGCAATATTATTTTTTGTAATGCAGGCAATTTTCCTTCAAGGAAACAGCAACCCTCTATGGCCATATCTGGATTTCATATTTGGGATGAGTAACAAATCTGAGATCTACTTGGAACAGGCATTGGCCTTATGAAAGGTGTCAGCTCTCTGTCATGTTTGGGACAAACAGCAATACCCACAATCTTGCAGGGGCTGCTCCTGCAATAAGGTGGAGGAGTGTCACCACTCTGCTCTCAGAGCAGTGGAAAAAGAAAAAAGAAAATGATAATAACAACATTAATCATCATTTTATTTTTCATAGCTACAGGGCTAGGTTAGGGGGAGGCTGGTGAAACGACAGGGGAGTAGTTTGTGCATAATAAGTGCGCATTATGGTTTGGCCGGCCGTCTTTGGCCAGCCGAACATTCATGCACACTTTGCATATTTTCCACCAGGCTGTATTACAGCCTGGGTGGAGAACATGCACAGGCTGAAAGTCCCTGTCTGAGTGTCAAACCACGGCGCTCAGACCAATCATGACGCTGCTGTCATGGTGACAGCAGAGTTGTGATTGGTTTAGGGGAGCCTGTGTGCTTCCTCCTGGTTGTGGTCTTGGAGTCAGGAATAGAAGTGGAGAGACGATGGAGGAGGGATGGCAAAAGAGGTAAGTGTTTTACCCCTGCTCAGCCACCCCCTTTGCATACCAGCCGCCACTGCAATCTTACTGTGTCTTCAGCCCTTGATGCAGTAGCATGCCAGTGAATAACAAGCCAATGACATTGCCTTGCGTATTACAACGATGCCCCATGACTCCTGATTCTCCATGACCTCTTGGAAGCTTCCAATAATGTCAACCACATTTTATTCCACACTCTCTTCATAAGCATGGTGATATATTTCCTGTCCTTACATGATTGGACATCCTTCTTGCAAATAGACCACACTGTGTTTAACTGGACTCTTCTAAACTCCCACTCAAGCCAACTCCCACTCCTAGTCAAATATGTGTTGTTTAATATTCCTTTATAGCTCTCATGGTATTCAGTCTCTTCATGGAGTGCCAAGCAGCAGGGCTGCATTGTGCATTAGGCGTGGCCAAGAGCGTCAAGATGGCGGTCACACCGTAGGCGTGCTCTGGACCCCTCCGTCATCCGCTCTCCAATTGCCTGCCATCGAGAACCTGGTGACACACAAACCGCGGGCCTGCTTACCTGGCAGTCCAGAGGGATCCGTTCAAGTGCTGCCTGGCGGTCCTGGGTGCTGCGGGCACCCTTCTACCCTCGAGCTTGCCTTGCGGCCTTTTCAGGATGGTGGCTGTCACCACGTTTGCCGGATCCCGGCCCGGCCTTGAGCTCTGACTAGTCTGTCTGGATGATGCTGGGGATGCCGATCTTCCTGTGCCGCTCAGCGGGACCATGAACCTGCCTCCCTGCTACTGACTGACGCGTGAAAGGCCACCCACCTTGTTCCGGTCTGCTTCCCCTGCCTATTGGGAGTCCCGGGCCTTACCTGGGCCCGAGGAGGAGTGCCGACCTTCCGCGGCTGACGGGCAGGACCTAGGGCCCGTCTTCCGGCTCCTAATTGCTGCCTGGTTTCGCGGCTGGAGTGATCCTGGGAGGTTGCCTGCCCTTCTCCGGTGCGCTGCCTTGGCTGGGTGGGAGCCCAGAGGCCTGTCTGACAATCGGTGGGGCGGGGGAGAGCTACTGATTGTGGGCATTATTGAAGGCCCTGCGGCGCTGCGCGGCTGGGAACTGAGACTGTGGGAACGCCTCCGGCTGCCAGCCCACTGCGGGAATTCCCTGAAGGACTTGCTCTGCAGCGGGTTCCCGGCAGTGATGTCTGCGGGTTCCTGGCACCCCCAGGCCTCCTTCCATGTGCAGCTGTATTGAGGTGAGGAGGGGCGTGCCTGTGGTGCCTGCCTGCGGGGGTGCTTGCCGGAGTGTTGGCCGCATATCGGGCGACGGGGAGGAGGTGGTGCCCCCCCATTGAAGTGACCCTGCAACCTCTTGGGGCCGTCCGTGCCCTACCTGCCCCCCGAGGCTGCAGTAGTGCAAGCTGCCATCTGGGGGGGGGGGCCCTACATTGATCCAGGCCGCGTGAATCCAATCTAATTGGCCGGACGCATCTGTTTGAGCGACGTGCCTGGGCTGGGGGAGGGATTCGACCGCTCTAACCGAGCAGCGCGGGGTCCTGGGCATGGGCCCTGTCCCTCGGCCCTGCAGCGTCCTGCAAACTTCTTTGGGCCTCTGCTGGGGAGGCTGGGTGGCCTGTGTTGACTTTTCCACCTTGACCCGTGACAGGGTGCGTGCCACCGGCCGCGGCCACCGAGCGGCGTGAGGTCTGCGTTGCTGGCCCTCCCGTTGCTCCCGACTGGGGTGGTCCTGGGCGCCTGCCGGCCTGACGGCCTGTGTAGGTGCCTGGGTGTGGCGGCTGGCCTGCTGTGGTCCTCTTCCTCCCCCTGGTGCCTGATTGAAGTGGGGAGGTTTTTCATCTGCCAGCTCGGGCAGTGGTGGTTCTGTCTTCATTGGGTCCCGCGGTGGGGGCCGGCCGTGGCCCACCTGGAGGCTTCCAGCTGCGACATTGTGCGGTGGTGTTCCCTTGACCTTGGCCTGTCCCGGTCCCTGCCGAGGTGCGGACTACTGCCTTGATTGGACATCAGGTGACTGACCTTGATCCCCCTGCTCTGATGGTGGCTGATTTTCCCCCGGAATTTATGCTGTGGGAGCCACCTCCCTCTCCGAAACGGCGGGGCCCTGATACCGCACTTTGGGCTGTGCAGCAGCCCCGGGGTTGAGGTTGGCCCGGTACTCAATGCCGGCCGCGGAGCCGAGCGGCGAGGAGCACACGGCCGATCCTCTGCCACCTTGGTGGTCGCGGGTGGGCCATCCCTGCCCGGGGGACTGTGCTGGAGCGGTCGAGGCGGAAAGCCCTCCTTACCCTACTCCTACATCCTGGTTCCCCCCCTGAGCTGCACCAGCAACTGGAGACCGGGGGCTGCGGCTTTCGGCCACACGCACCCAGCGGCACCTGCCTGTCTGGTTGGCTGTGGGGCCTGCAGGTCCACATCTGTGGAGTTGGGCAGTGACCTTGGGCGGCGGCCCCCTCCCTGCGCCACCATGGTCAGGCATGTTGACTCTGAATGCGGAGCAACTTGTAACCCCTCTCACTAGCGCCTGAGTGGTGGGGGCTGCAGCCTCAACCAGCGGGACCCCATCTAGACTTTAGTCGTCTCCCCCTCCCCCCTCCTCCCTGAAGACCTTCTCTGTCCGGGACAGCGGAGTCGGCCGCCCACACCGGGCGGTGGCGATTTGGTCCTAATTGTGCCTCGGCGTTGGTTGTCCCACCTGATTGACTTTGGGCCGCCCACAGGGGCTCGCTGGTGCCCCCCACTACAGGATCCACCTAAGGGGTACCCCGGGCACTACAGTTACTTGGGGCAGCACCATGGGCAGGACGGACAGATCAGCAAAGGCTCCTGCCACCCAAACTAAAATGGACCTTTTCACCACCTTGGAGGGGGGCGCGACCGGGGGAACCGCAGACCAGGAACCACCGCCTGCAAGCCATCCACCCCTCGCAAACCTCAGTGGAGGGCAAGATCACGGAAGTGCGCGTGGACATGACTCTTATCAGGCAAGACCTCCTAAACAACAATGCCCGGATTAAGGAAACTGAAACCCGTATCTCCACCGTGGAAGACGATGTTAAGCAACTCAAGGGGCAGGTGGCCTGCCTTCAGTCACACACTCTGGGCAGAGGACGCAGAGAACAGGTCTCAATGCAATAATCTTCGCCTGGTGGGCTTTCCTGAGGGAGCGGAGCAGGGCCACGTTGCAGACTTTCTGGAGAAATGGCTTAGATCATGGGTCCCTGAGGGCTCTCTCTCTCCTTGGGTCGCGATTGAACAGGCCCATTGGTCCCTGGCCCCTAAGCCTCCTCCAGGTGCGGCCCCCCGACCAATCATAATGCGAGTCCTTAACTTCAAAAACCAGAACATCATCCTGTCAGAGGCCCGCAAGCAGCAGCGGCTCATACATGAAAATCGCACTATCGTGATTTTCCCGGACTACACCCGCGAGGTTCAGAGCCAGCACCGCTCCTTCGATGAAGTTAAGCAAAAGCTGAGGGTGCTCAATATCCAATACCGGCTCTACTTCCTGGCACGCCTGCGAGTGGTATTCGCCAACAAGACCTTGTTCTTCGACAACCCAACAGAGGCCTGGACATGGGTGATGGAGGAACGCCCTTTGCACACTGATGACTGAGCTCCACACCAGGGAGAAGCTGGTCGTGGACCTGCTCACCCGTGCCTCCCGCTCCGGGCCCTAACGTACCTGCTCCCAAAGGTGCCATGGACAGAGGCGGGCCTGTTCGGCCTCCCCACCGGGTCGCCCCCTCCAACCGATACTGCTCTCTGATGATCCTTCAACTGGGAGACGCTCAGGTTCATCCGACCACTTGGCCCATGGGGGTGCTTCTCCCCGACTCTCCTCGCATGTTCTCCCGGACACAGATCTCTCATGCAGTCCGATGCTTTTGAAAGAACCTGCTTGAACTCACCTCTGCCTGCCGGGCCTGGCTCTGCGGCCGAAGGGGGTGCCTGATCTTACCATATTCTTTTCCTTCCTGATGGACTCAATTATGTGCATCCTGCAATGAACATGGGTCCTCCATTCTTTCTCATTCCCAAGCGTTTAAGTTTGGTTGTTCACTCTCTGGTTTGTTGTTAGGGCAACAGATGCTTCCATTCTTGAAGTGTAGGGTGGGGGTGGGGGTGGGGTGGTAGGACCGTTGTCCCGAGTTTTTTCCTCAATTTTGGGTATTTTGTTTTTTAGTTCTACCACACCAGAATTCACGAAGCACCCCTTTCAGACTTGTAGTCCCACAGCCATCCCAAACACCATGTCTGACGCACCATCAATAAACGGCCTCTTGCTCGTCATGTCCTGGAACGTTAATAGCCTCCTGGACCGCTTTAAATGCATGGCTGTCCTCAGATACGCACAGAGCCTAGGGGCGGACATGTTACTCTTACAAGAAACCCACCTGTTGGGTAACCACTGCCCATTTTTAGCACGGTACGACTATGATAGGCTGTGGCACTCGGGGTTTACAAGGGGTTCCCGAGGGGTGGAGATCCTGCTGAGATGCTCCCTTCATATGATGCCTGTTCAAACGTCTCTTGATGCCCAGGGCACACTTGTGGCCCTCAGTGACACTCTAAATGGTAACCCGCTTAACCTGGTATCCCTTTACTCTCCCCCCTCGATGCTGACGACGGTCCTAGCCAAGTCTGGTTTTTTTTTCAAATTATTTTATTAACTTTTTTATCAATGAAAAGCTTTCACGATACATCATTTTACTGTTAGAGTTGTTACAACAGTATAAACATGCCAATAGGAGGTATACAGTAATCTGTGAATACACGGATTGGGGGCATGGATCCACTAATGACTGATGCAGCGTGAGAGCGGGGGGGACACTTGGGGGAAAAGGAGCGGGGAATCATATGTGGGGAAAAAGGAGATTGAGAACATAAGCTGTGAGACTGCAAGGGAGAGGGGAGAAAATACCCCAATGAGGGGAGAAAAAACCGGGGGAGAAGCGGGGAGGTAGAGAGGAGAAGACTGAGGCAGGGGAGCAGGATTAGACAGGTTGTACAGGGCACATCAGCAGAGAGGGCGTTGGGGGGCGGTGGAGGGGGGGAGGAGAGACACGGGGCGGGAGCCGGAGATGCAGAATGTGATAAAGGGAGGAGAGGCTAGGTCATGAACATACTAGAGAGGCGTTGGTGCTGTCGGGGACATGGCGGCGTATTGAGAGGTGCTCGGAGTATCACATTTGTGGGCTAATAGAAAATGGTGTGATAGTGTGGCCCATTCCAAAGACATAGGGCATTTACGCTGGCCTTTTGCTTCCTCCTCTGCCGCAGCCCATTTCCTCACAGCTCCCACCCATGTCTCGAATGAGGGTCCGGCAGTCGCCCGCCATTGCATGGCTATGTTCCTTTTGGCTAAGAGCAGGGATAGAGCAGTATATCTGACTAGCACCTTGTGTGTCTTCGGCCTGCGAAAGATCCCCAAAGCAACTGCCTCCCAGGAACGCAAGTTTGTGAGACCTGTGAGAGTGCAAATTGAGTCAAGTATGGCCGACCAGTAGGGCTGAAGGGTCGGGCAACTCCAGAACATGTGTTGGAAGTGTGCGTCCAGGGAATGACATTGGGGCATAAAAACTGAGTGTCGGGATAGAACCGCTGCAGGCGTGCAGGGTAACCATTATCCAAAATGGGGTGACCCAAAAAGTCAAAGACCAGGGTATTATACACTATTGAAATACAGTGGTCTTCAACCATTACTTTCACTTGAACTGAATTAATCAATACATGTTCAATGTTGCCACATAGTTACGGGATATGTCTCTCAGATCCACCCTTCACATTCAAGGTATTAAATATTTAACAAAGAAGAAAACAAAATGCAACAGCAGCAATTACAAAATCAGGGGCAATTTTAATTCATTGCGTTTACAACTATCTCTGTATGAGAGGCTTTAAGGTTGCCCAAAGAGGGCGTGCAGGAGATAAAGAAATGTCAGGTGCTTAGTAGAAGAAAGTAGATAAAGACATAGAGATATTTACAATATTATATTCACAATAGATCGGTACCACAGTTCACCGTCTTGCAATAACCTGGCCTATGATATAAGTTTTATACACATTTTTCAATAAATGGAGACATAGCTTCCAAAAACTTATTGCACCAGAAAATGTGTTTCACAATACAGGTATTAAAAAAGAGGGGGAGCATAGAGGAGGAGCTACGCTACAACCAAGATGGCCGCATAGGCTCCCGGCTCCGCCGACCTCCGTCTGTTGCTAGATGATCCTGCCAGATATCCTGATTTTACGCCCGACCCCGTGTGGATGAACTGTTGCTGAATCTGACGGTGCGGTCCCGAGAATTTTATCGCCCAGATTGACGGAGTTGTGTCGTGTTTAAGATCTCGGCCTAACCCAGCTTCCGAGCCGGGGCCTCGAGTACTTGCCCAGCCGGGTTGCAGTTGAATAACATCGGCCATGGGACTCAGACAGGGTCCGGTCTCTTGCAGTGGAGGATATCCTGACCTGCTTTTGGTGGCGGGCGTCTGGTCTGTTTTATACTGAAGGAGTGGTGATAGGCTCGTCAGTGGCTGTGGGGGGGGAGTCCCCGTCCCCGGCGACCCGGTCGCCACCTCCCGGGTCTGCTGGCCCTCTTTTGCGGTGGCGTACTGCTGACCGATAATGCACCCTCTGTTGCCGTCCATTCCGCTCTTGCCTTTTCTCCCGGAGAGACCCGGCTCTCTGAGGAACCCGTCCATGCTTGGAACCGAGCGAGTGGAGGCGGATCGGACGAACTGTGAGCCGTCCTTGAAGACCGTAATGGCCGCCATCGGGGCACTTCAATTGCATCTGGAGACCATTGTCCATAAAATGATCGCTGGTGACATCGAAACTGGGCGACCGAGTCTGGGCTCGGTTCTATTGCATGACTTTCAACGAACTGATTCTCCCACGATGCCCGAAGTAAAGGAGGATGGAGACACCGTGCGCGATAAAGTTCTGATGCCATTGACCTGTCTGCAGAATACTTGGAGAATTGTTTCTCTGAGGGTATCGCTACATTCACCATCGCAGCCGATTATTGTGGAGCTACCTGGGGCCAGATGTAGGTAAATCATATTTACCGACTCTGAAATACCGAATTTTACCGATTCGGTATTTCATAGTCGGTAAATATAAAGGGGGGAGATGTAGGTATTTCCAGATGTGGAAATACCGAATCCTTAGAATTCGGTATTTACCGATTCGGTAATTACCGAATCGGTATTCCCTATTGATTCCTATGGGCTGTGAAGCCCATAGGAATAAATGGGAAATACCGATTCGGTAATTACCGAATCGGTAAATACCGACTTTTGGAAGGGTGCAGGGGGTGTCACTTTGACACCCTCTGGCACCCCAAAAGTAGGCATGTGCGCCATGTGGCACACAGACATGCCCTAAGGGCATGTCTGTCTGTCACATGGCTAGGTGTGCATGCACACAAGTGCATGCACACCTGAATTCTGTATTTTAACACCCAATTGGATTGGGTGTTAAAATACCGAATTTGTAGGGCCTTTGGGACTCAGAAGAGTCCCACCTACATCTGAGATTTACCGGTTCGGTAAAAATACCGATTCGGTATTTTACAGAATCGGTAAATTTACCGAATCGGTAAATTTACCGATTCTGTAAAAAAATGCCCCTACATACCATTTCAGAAATACCGGTCGGTAACGGCCGAAAATACCGATTTTCGGCCGTTACCGACCGACCTACATCTGGCCCCTGGTTCTTCACTCCTTGAGACTACGGCTAGCAAAACCCGAAAGTCACTATCCTCCCTTCCCGCCCTTGTTGTTCTTTTACATCTACGAAGGAAAGGATATCTGGACTGCATGTCAGTGAGGGAGATCATACCGGTGGCGGATGCTCGCAGAGACTCAATGTGTTCGACTGGTCTCATATTAATCTTAATTGAACTTCCTACGAACTCTGACTCTCCTGGGGCGGTGATGGTGATAGCGGATAGAGTCCGCATGAAAGATCGGAGGGGTCAAGGATGAGACTGTTGGTCTGGGTCTGATTTCTGGGCTTTGGAGGACAAGGGATTCGCTAACGTAATGCTTACGGGAGGTTGGGCGGTATTCAACGTCTCCCCTGTCTGGCTCTGCCTATAAAGTTTTTGAGTACTATGTGGTCTTTGAACAGGGGTTGTTCGTTTCAGGCGGGGGAAAGGTGACCGGGAGTTTGTATGACATTCTACTCCTCCATTCTTCTTTTACTTTTTGTAGTTTGTTAGTTGGGGCGTCAGGCACGCTGCTAGTTGGGGTTAGGCGAAAGCCACATGCAGGGGCGCAGGGTGGGGGGATGGGTCCATAGTTTTGTTAGTTAGTTAAGTTTTTATGGTTTCTTTATCTCACGCTTCCTTGCCTCTCCTTTCATAACGTTGGGGTATTATCCTGATTTCGTATGTATTCCAGTATCTGTAACCGTACTTCTTTTCTATCCTGGCGTATATGGGTGGGCAGGGTCTGCGTGCGGGCGACTGCGTTGGGATATATATTGCTTTGTCGAACATCCTGATTTGCGCTTGCTAGCGCAGGCGTCTCTGTAGTTCCCTTTATATCGATCTGTGATTATTCAATTTTCGTACCTGCTCACTTTATCATAGTGTTTGAATGTTTGGCACCAGATACGTATGTTTCTTTTTCCTCGCTTTTAGGCTGGGGGGGTTAAACATAAAATGAAACCTTCGTCTTATCCTGTAACGTGTTGTGAGTTCGATACAATGTTTATCCTGATTCGCTGCCGGACCTTAGGGTTGTCGGCTGAAGAGCTGGGTCATTTGATAATATAGTGGGCCTTATTCTTGTGTTGCGGCCGGCCCCTGCGGTTGTTGCCCGTGCTTGTAACTCTATTGAACTGTACAATAAAGGTTTAAAAAAAAAAAAAAGAGGGGGAGCGTCGACGTTTCGACTCGTCTTAGGGACTAAAGGTGAGTTGGACCGTGGCCATGCAAGTCTTCATCAGGACTAGTACATTGGGCAACCCAAGGAGTAGTGTTGGCCCCTATAGTGTGGATGGACCAAGTGGAATGTCTTCACTCTTTGTCCCAAGGTTAATGTTAATTCCTTATCCACGGAGAGTAGATAGAATACTATGTTCTCATGATGTAGCAGGCTTAAATCTCTGCATACTCAATTCTCAAAGCTATTTAAAGATGGTCCCAAAAGTCTTCTACTAAGCACCTGACATTTCTTTATCTCCTGCACGCCCTCTTTGGGCAACCTTAAAGCCTCTCATACAGAGATAGTTGTAAACGCAATGAATTAAAATTGTCCCTGATTTTGTAATTGCTGCTGTTGCATTTTGTTTTCTTCTTTGTAAAAGATTTAATACATTGAATGTGTAGGGTTGATCTGAGAGACATATTCCGTAACTATGTGACAACATTGAACATGTATTGATTAATTCAGTTCAAGTGAAAGTAATGGTTGAAGACCACTGTATTTTGATAGCAGGCGCGCAGGGGACTTGTAGGCCCGGTGTAAAATGTAGTATTGTATATTTTTTAACCTTGCGTTTCTCAAGACTTTCTTTGGGAATTCTAGAGCTCTGTCCCACTTCCAGTCGTGTAGTTGTCGTCCAAGCTCGTCCTCCCAAGTAGCCCTCAGAGTGAGCAATGGTTTGTGTGTGAGTTCCCTGATTGACTTATACAGCCAAGTAACAAGGTGTCTGCGGCAGCCCATGTAAAGGATGGTGTGAATTACAGGGTGCGTCGCGGGCTCGCCTGCAGTTTGGTCGCTGTGTGGGCGAAAGCAGTCAATGAGTTGATGATGTGTCAGAAACTGTCCGGGGGGGAGGTGGTGGTCTTCCATGAGTAGGTCGTATGGGCGAAGTTGGCCCTCTGCGAACAGTGTCTCCGCCTCTGTGACCTCAGATTCTGTCCATATGCGTATCATGGCGCTTGTGAAGTATGAGTCCCCTCTAGGCCATCCCACTAGTGGTAGTCGGGGGGAATAGCAAGGAGTCTTTGGCGCCATGCGATGAATTTGCAACATACATTGGCGGGCCACGGACACTTGCAAGGGATAGGTTCGGCGGGGTTTGGTGCCAGAGAGCAGAAGACGACAGAGTTCTGGTATGGGGATAGGTCTGTGTGGGTCTCCCGGGAGTGCCTGCCCGCCGTCCAGTACGACAGCCACTGTAGTTGCGCTGCCAGGAAGTATGACTTGAAGGCGGCGGCACCCAGCCCCCCTGTGTGGTGGGTAGCTGGAGTTTGGCGAGGGCTATTCTATGTCGACCATTTCCCCACACGAGTGTGCGCAGTAGCGTGTCCAATTCGCGGAAGAAACTTCTGGGTGGGACGACCGGAAGGTTGGTGAAGTAATACAATAGTCTGGGGACGATGACCATTTTAGCTAGTGCTACACGGCAGATAGGGGCCAGTGGGAGGTTTTTCCAGAAGCCCCCGAAGGCGCGGATGCTGGCGAGAACCCTACTATGATTGCCCTCATAAATGTCGGTGGGCGATCGATAGAGGCGGACCCCCAGATAACGAGGGGGGGCCTGTGGTCCAAGAGAGGCTCTGCGTACCGATCTGGACTTCCCGAGGATCAAGGGTATGGTGCAGGGGGTACACCACCGATTTCTCCCAATTCACTCGGAGACCAGATGCCTCTACAAACTCGGACAGGATCGTCCATATGGGGGTTAGGTCCTCGGTGATGTCCCGGACATACAGTATAA
This sequence comes from Lissotriton vulgaris, assembly GCF_964263255.1. Taxonomy (NCBI): domain Eukaryota; kingdom Metazoa; phylum Chordata; class Amphibia; order Caudata; family Salamandridae; genus Lissotriton; species Lissotriton vulgaris. The sequence continues at coordinate 658,199,390 of NC_141697.1, forward strand.
GATCGTCTGCGTACATGGAGACGCAGTGGATCGTATCTGCTATGGGAATGCCCCAAGCTGTGCCCTCCCTGCGTAGGCGGATCGCCAATAACTCTACAGCCAAGGCAAAGATCAGTGGCGAAAGGGGGCAGCCCTGTCTGGTACCCCTCTCGACTCGCAATGGGGCCGAGATGTATCTGCCGAGTCTGATCCGAGACGTTAGGTTAGTGTAGAGAAGACGAGTGTATTGTACAAGGGTTGGACCTATTCCCGTCCGGCGAAGAACTGCAAAGAGTTATGGCCAGGTCACTGTATCGAAAGCATTTTCGAGATCTAGGATAATGCAGGCCTCACGTGGAAAGGCGTCTCCCACCTGATCCTGAACATGAAAGACTCGTCTGATATTCTGGGATGTGTTCCTGCCAGGGACAAAACCATTTTGGTCTGGGTGTACCAGGGGCGATGTATCTGCTCGTATTCGGTGGCCAGAATTCTCCCCAGGAGTTTGCAGTCAGCTGAGAGAAGCGTGATGGGGCGGTAGGAGGACAGTTGTTGCGGGTCTCTGTGCAGTTTGAGAAAGGACACAATCACTGATTCCCGTTGTGAACGTGGGAGTTCCCTCCAATCGAGGGCGTCCGCGAACATGGAGGTCAACCAGGGTGTCAACAGCGTGGAGAAGGTACTGTAGTACTCGAGAGGTAGCCCATGAAGGCCTGGAGCCTTGTTCCGAGCCAGGGAGCGTATCGCTCTAGAGACGTCGGCTGCTGTAATTTTCATATCAAGGGCATCCCCGGTTGCCTCCGTGATATGGGGAAGTGGCAGTGGGTCCAGGAACTGGGAAACCGCTTCCTGCCGATAGTGTGTCTGGGCACTGTACACGTCGGCATAATAGTGCCGGAACGCATCGAGTATGTCTTGTTGTGAGCGTACCAGAGTGCCAGCGGAAGCCCGGATTTCGGTAATTGGTACCGCACCGTGTCTTGACGAGCCAACCACGCCAGTAGTGTACCTGTTTTGTTACGCTCCCTGTGTACACAAGCAGCATAAGCTCAGAAATTTAATTTTCGCATGTCTGCTAGTGCGGTGGCGTACTTCGTTTTTGCCTCGACCACCTGGACCACCGTAGCCGATTGGGCATCCTCCTTCTTGGTGAGTGTCGCTAGTGTACGTTCCGAGTCGGCGAGTTTGTGTTCAAGTGTGCGGCGGGCCCCCACTATCTGTTTAATACAAGCACCCCGTGCAACTACTTTGAATGCGTCCCATTCTACAAGTCTGGAGGTGGCGGTCCCAGTATTGTAAGTAAAATATTCTTGGACCATCTGCGCATGATCGTGTCTAAATACCTGGTCTGTGAGACAGTCTTTCGGGAGGCGCCAGGTGGGCACCGGAGGGTGGGGTGGTCTCCAACGGATACTTAGGATGTGTGCGTTGTGGTCTGAGATCACGCGGCCTAGGTAGTCAGTGTGTTGGACCCTGGGTATTAGTGACGGGGTGCATAAAAACCTGTTGAACCTAGTCCGCAGATTATGTGGGATGGAGTGGAACGAATACAACCGGCTGTTGGGATAGTGCGCTCTCCAAGCGTCTACTAGTGACCAGTGTTTGACCCAGCGGCAGAATCTTTCAGAACGTGTGAGGGCTGGGGAATGTGGATGCGGTGGGTGAGACCTGTCGAGTATAACGTCGTGCTCACAGTTATAGTCGCCCCCCAGTATCCACGGGAGGGTGGCAAATTGGGCCAGCAAACCAGAGAGGGAATCTCAGTATCTATCCTGCTCAATATTGGGTGCGTAAATGCTACCCAACTGGCTGTCCGTCCAGAATACCCTCCAGCATACCTCCCCTCTTTATCTACAACCCTGCATGTCTCCTGAAAGGGGGTACCTGTGCGAACCCAGATGAGCGCGCCGTGCGCAAATGCCGAGTATGATGTGGCTCATATGATTCCTCACCAGCGGGATCTTAGTTTGTCCGTCTCGGTCACTGTAAGATGCGTTTCTTGTAAGAACGCAATTTAGGCTTGTTGGCGCTTATTGTATGCATAGGCCGTGTATCTCTTACGTGGCGTGTGTAAGCGGCGCATGTTCAGGGTGAGTATATTAACGTCTGCGTGCTGCATGGGTCGGCATGTGAGGGGCGACCTGCGCCTAGATGCGACTGCTCAAACACGGACATATAGGTATGTCTGTGAGCGTGGTGGCGCTGCGTGTGGAAATAGCCCCCGTTTGCCCCCCTCCGTGTGTGTCACCTGCCCTAATGCTCATGTCTTCTGTGGGGTGTAGGGGATGAGAGAACAGGGTAAACAGAACCATCAACTGGATGGGAAAACGGTCCCAATACATGGGGCGCATCGGCAATCTCGATGCGTTCAAACTGGCTCTCCTAGAACCAGGGAGCGAACAGTCAAATCTTAGGGGTGGCAAGCCGATCCTGCGAGGCGAGTTCCTTTCCGGGCGTTTGCAGGAGACATGGTCGTCTATTCGGGGTGTAACATGTGCATCGTGTCCTGACAGGGATTGTGGGTGGTCCCCGGTCGGGGCACCCACCCGCAGAGAACCTCCAGCTGAGCATGTTGTCGGTTTGGAACCAGTAATACCGCTATTGGGCAGAGTCAGCGATCAAGGGCGTGACCGGGGGCATAGTGATGAAATCAGCTGTGGCATGGAGTGAATTACTGTCCTCTTCACTGCTTGATGAGAAAAGATGAGGGATCCCCTCGATGTCTTCCTCCGATTGGGGAGCCCGAGGTCCGCTACGGCCTGAAGGGCCCTGCGACACTCTTGCATAAGCTGTTCCAGGTCCGGGGATTCAACTTCTTGACGTTTGGTAGGATCCCTCCAGTTCTGTTGTCCCTGCTGTTGTGCTTGTTGTGTGGCTCACCTCCTGTTGCGGGGTGTCCTGTGGTTGCGTTTCTGTGACTGGGTCGCAGTCGATTCAAGCGTGCAGTGGAGATCAGCCCAGTCGCATGCTTCCTCGGCCGTGGGAAAAAAGTGCGTGGAGCCTGCATGGATTACTTTCAGGCGGGCAGAGAAAAGCAGAGAGTACTGAACGTCATTCTCCCGTAGGCGTCTTTTCACCTACAGGAAGGACGCCCTAAGTTTTTGCACCGCCTTGGCGTAGTCCGGAAAGATCATGACGTGTTGGTTTTCGACCTGCAGGGGACCTGCTCGCCTGGCTGCCTGCAACACTGCGCCCCGGTCTTGAAAATAGAGGAATTTCGCTAGCAGGGGGCAAGGGGCATTGCCTGGTATCTGTCTTCCAGTCAGGACCCGGTGGGCCCGTTCCAATGAGAAGAAGGCGGTGTGGTCCTTAGTCGGTGTGAAGAATTTTACCCAGGCCTCAACATATTCGATGGGGTGCGTTCCCTCGACCCCCTCCGGCAAGCCTAGCACATGGATGTTGCAGTGTTGAGAGCGTCCTTCCAAATCGTCCACCCGGTCCTCCATTGTGGCCAGGCGGTCCATGGCTGTTCGGAGTGTTAGTTGCTGGGTCTTTAAAGTGGGTTGTACGTCTGCCAGGGTCTTCTCCCCTTCCCGGTCGTCGCGGATTAGGTTGATGTCTGTGGTAAGAGTGCCCAGGCGTTCTTCCATGGAGGCCCTGGAGAGTTCAATGGCCGCCAGGACTCAGTCTAGTTTGTCGGATATGGTAGGGTCCAGTTGTGGCGAAGGCGTTTTTTGCGAGGGTGCTGGTGCGGGGTTGGTTTTCCGGCGCTGTTTCAGGGACCGCCGTCTGCTGCGTGGCCCTCGGCTTCCCCATGGCGATGATCCGGGGTGCGGTGTCCGTGTTCGTCTTTTTCGAGCACAGAAGTGTGGCCGGGGTGTCGTTCTATTGCATGGCGGTCGTGTGACTCGCCGCCTTCTTGTGGTAGGGGACGTAGTGTGCCCTAAGATCTCCAGCGCCCCAATGGGGGCTGCCTCGCCTTGTCGCCAGCCGTGAATGTCAGGTGGGCCCCACCATGCACAGTTTAGCCTGAGCCGGCCCCCTCAGCGCACCCACGCTTACAAATAGGGTGGGGGATCACCACTCGACAGTGGTCTGATTCCAGTCCAGCAGTGATGGACTTGCGTGCACCCGGGGAATCCGCCCTCTGTGGAGTGACCAGGGATGAGGCCTAGTCCCTGTCCAAATCAATCGACTTTGGCTGCCATCTTAAGGTCAGGCACAGGCGATTTGGCGGCCGGCTCGCCAGTAGAGTGTCCAGGCTGTCGGGGGATCTTGCATGGGGGCAGCGAGGAAGCTAGCTGGGTACAGCACTAACCCCGAGTGTCAGCTGTCATGGCCTCCGGGAACGTCTTCATCTTCGAGGTCGTCCTAGCGCGGGCGCCATGTTGGGATCAGGCAGGTGCTATCGTAGAAGGCCCCCGCCAATTATCCGGCTCCCCGGGGAGGGAAACTGAACTGCCGGCTCTTCCCGGGGTTGCCGCGTGTGTCAGGGGGGGGTTAGAGCCTCCCTTGCCTCCCGCAGCGGTCCGTAGTGTGGTGGTGGCGTCTTTCGCAAACTGGCCGTCTCCCCCACTCCGGGGGGTGACACCAGCAGTCTGTCAGCATCCGGTGAGACTGCCGGGCACAACGGCCGAGGGTAGATGGGGCCGCCGCGTCGCTGAAACCTGTCTTTTGTACCCGCCGGACAGTACAGGTCCGGGCGGGTCGCAGTGTTTTTGCCCCGTCCCGTTCAGCGAGGATTCGCCGCCATATTAGGCTCGGGTCCGCGGGGCCGGGTCGGCGTCGCTTTTGGTTCTTCTGGTGTGGGGCAGCCAGGTTTCTTTGTTGCCCCGGTGCCGCTAGTGATCTGGCGTCTGGAGGGGTGTTTTTAACCCCGAAAGGACTAGAATCAGTGGGCTATTGGGCCGCCCGACTGCGGAGCCTCAGCAGTCAGCAGCCGCCATCGTGGCTTGCTAAGCTACGCCCCATCCTAGCCAAGTCTGTTGACCTTCTGGCGTCCCTGCCCCCACATTCCTTGGGGGTGACTTTAATGCAGTCTCCTCACCCAACCTCGACACGACAGGCCCTCCATCCCATGGTAGAATTGCACAAACCAAACATCTGAGATCTTAGTCCGCATCACTGGATTATGCGACGCCTGGCGGCTATGGCACCCTCATTCTAAACAATTCACACACACCTCAGCGGCACACCACATCCAGGCATGCATTGACGCCATCTTCGTCCCTGATTCAGGAAGTCTCGCTTCTCCCAAGAGGTGTCTCTGACCACTCGGCAGTGATGATCAATACAGGTCCCCCTTGCCTCTCTCCGGCAAACATGGAGGTTAAATGCCTGGTTTCTTCAAGACAAAGCTTTTAGGAAGGTGGTGAAGCGGGAACTAAAACAATACATTATTTTTAATGAGGGCTCCGTGTCCTCCCTGGGCACCCTCTGGGAGGCGGGCAAGGCCACGATTAGGGGGGTCGCCAAGAGCCAACTCAAGATCCAACAACAAATCCAACTGGAACAAATCACCTCACGGGAGGCGCAGGCCCTGCGCCTTGAACGTGCCTTGGCCAGATCCCTAGATGCCTCTGACATGAGGCTTCTGACCAGACTCTGGTCGGAGATCAAGCAGCTGTCATTGGACGCGGCCAAACTCCTTTGGCGCTCCTCCGTGGTCAGGGTGTATGGATGGGGCGACAAGAATGGCTTGCTCCTTCACCGCCATGCGACGTACCCAAGGGCGAACCGTATAATCCCCGAAATAGGGGCACCAGATGGGTCACTGTCCCGTCCCCAATGGAGATGGCGCAGGCCTTTGCTGCCTACTACCGCAGGCTATTCGAGGCCCGAGCCCCGACCCTGTCCCTTAAGGACCTGTTGGATGTGGAGGGTGGCCACCTTCCGCATGTGGATGCCGCCGCCCAAGCCGATCTGGACCGTCCTATCTCCCGTGAGGAAATTGGAGATGCAATCGCTCTTATTTCATCCAGCAAGACCCCTGGCCCAGATGACCTTCCTCAAGAATATTACGCTCACTAACGGGATGTCCTCATCCCCCACCTAGATGCACTGTTTTGAGAAGCTGTGGAGAAAGGCTCCTTCCCTCAAGAAACGGACATAACATCCATTGTGGTCCTTCTGAAGTCCCAGCCCCCCTCACCACAGTGCGCAGATTGCCGCCCCATCTCTCTCATAAACACTGAGGTCAAGATGTTTGCCACCCTCCTTGCCCAGCACCTTAAACCCCACCTGTCTACATTGGTCCACCCCGACCAATGTGGGTTCATGCCCTCTCTCGGCACACAACACTGTCTTCGCAGACTGCACTCCGCCTTGGCCCATCGCCATCTCCTCACCCCATAACTTGCGCTTCTCCTGGTAGACTTTGAGAAGGCCTTCGACTCGGTGGACTGGGGCTTCCTTCAAGATGTCCGTGACATGATGGGACTTGGTCCCCGCTTTCGGGCCATGGTCAAGGTTCTGTACGCCCTCCCGGGGGCCCGTGTTCTAGTGAACGGAGTCCTGTTGGAGCCCTTCTCATCTGCAGGGGACAAGGCAAGGTTGCCCCTTCTCCCGCCCTGCTTTTTACCTTAGTGATGGAGCCCTTGGCGTCCTTGATGCAGTCTTGTGATCGGATGCGAGGATGGGAATGGCCCAGCGTCGAACTGGATAAAATCGCCCTCCACGCGGACGATGTCCTTATCTACTTGGCAGACCCTGCCTGGTCTGGCACCCACTATCTCTGTATCTTGCAGTCCTTCAAACAGGCTTTCGGCCTCCGTTTGAATCCCAACAAATCGGTTCTGGTTCCCCTTCACCTCTCCCGGGAATGCTGCGACTGGCAGTCCGAAATACCTCTGCGTCGTCAATCATTCAAGAACCTGGGGATCTGGGTGACCTTGCTTCCCGAGCTCAGCTGGGCCCTCAATGTCACTCCACTGGCGAAGCGGGCCAAGGCGGACCTCCAGCTGTGGCAGTCATTGCCCCTCAACCATGGGGAGGGTGGCCCTTTTAAAGATGATGGTGCTTCCCCGATTCCTTTACATGCTTCAGAACACTCCCATGTGCTTTCCCAGGGCCTGGTTCCGTGATCTCTACAGCTTGGCCTGCAGGTTCTTGTGGGGGAAGGGTAGGTCCAGGCTGGCACTCAGTACTTGTAGGATCCCCTCATTCGACGGGGGTTTGGGGATGGCTCATCTAGCCACGCGACTTCTCTCCATACATGACTGGTTCAATGGGGGGTGGTCCGACCCGGTATATAGGCTCGAGCTGAGGGAGCTGGGCCTCGCCAGAATTCAATCCTTTCTACATGGGACCCCGATTCCTTCCCGTCTTCCAGAGGTGACGTGCTCGACGTCATTGGCCTGGCGGGCGGCACTGTGGCATACCAACTGGACACACAAACTGACCCACTGCACATCCCTGTGGCATGGGAGCCGGCTCAAAGAAGTGACCTTGCTTCGGGGCTTTGAAGCTTGGGGCCTCATAGGTATCACGCAGCTGGGAGACCTTTGGGTGGGGGATCATATGCACTCCTTCGAAGATCTCCAGACCAGGTACTCACTGCACCACTCACACTTCTTTCGCTACCTCCAGCTATGGCATGCCCTACGCTCACACCTGATAATAGGTACGCGGTTGCCAGATCATAGCCCGCCTGAGGCCCAGATCATGTTTGGAGACCTGGGGAAGGGTGGCATTTCCCGCATTTATCATGCATTGATTAATAACACCCCGACTTCTTTGGACCGACTGCCGGCACAGTGGGCGGACTGGGTGGGCCCTTTGGAAGAAGAAGACTGGTGTGACGCCCTTATGGCCCCCAGAATGGTCACCGCCTCTGCTAGGCTGTGTTTGGTGCAGCTCTATTACCTGCATTCCGCATATCTCACCCCAGTACGCCTTCATCATGCGGGGCTTAGTCCGTGGTCAGCCTGTACCAGGTGTGGCCATGACCCCGCCGACTTCCTTCACATGGTCTGGGCCTGCCCCCTCCTGAAGGAATTTTGGAAGGGCATTGAAGAAGAACGTTCTGAGGTTCTAAGGTGGAGGTTTCCACACGACCCCAAGCACACAATCCTGGGCATCACTGATGGGCTGGACGGGTCACGCAATGACAAACTGTTCTTCACTAAAGCTATGGTGGTAGCCAAAACGGACATAGCGGCCTCCTGGAAATGCCCTGACCCCCAGAGTATGGGGCGTGGCAGAATGGAGTGGATTGGTGCGTCACATAGGAGAAAGTTATGTATGAGGCACGTGGTTGCCCTAAGAAATACAGCAGAATTTGGGGGAAGTGGTTGGGGGGGGAGGTCTAATCATAAAGGGTCTGACTGTTCAATTCTCAATTTTGCTTTATTAATAACTGTACATTGGGTAACGAGAACCTGTGAATGTAATCCTCGACTACTGGAATACAGTGCTGATTGGCTGGTGCTTTCCTTCTGTAAACTGAATCAAATTTATCCCAAAAAAATACGTTAATGAATCACAACTGAAGGAACAGGAGAAAAAGAATAAAAAAAGAAGAGTAAACACAGAAAATTGGCCACTTGACTTTTAGCAGTCTGGCAAATGAAACCATTACTGGATAGCAATGTCCCTCTAGTATGGTTGTAAAACAATTCTTTAATAAACGTCCAAATGAAGATGTTATATCATTTGATGCGAGGCCTAGGATTTTACATGTTTAACACAGAAGCTCATCAAGCCTCAACTCACCATCAAGGGAATTTTAGAGGGTTTTTATCTTTCCAGCACCAAGCAATTGTGAGTCTAAATATTCCTACGGGAAAAAAAAATGCATCTAAGGCGGGGGGTGTGGCCAATATGGCAGCCGCATTAGATGCTCTTTATATGACCCGTCCATAATCACCCTTCATCAGGACATACTGGTGACCTGTACACGTCGTTCACCTACAAGCAGCCCTACGGAGGTGTTTGGGAGGGAGGGCGAGGGGTGGGAGAAAAGTAGACCAAAATTGTTTGTGTGTGTAAAAGGCCGCTTTATTAGGAAACAGGTGCACATTACAAATACAAACCTTGGCAACGCCTTACAAAACTAAACCTCACTAAATAAATAAATAACTGCAAACTCCGCCCCCCAGTCCCCACCCCTAAAATACTTTGGGCCCTCCCCCTCCCAGCAATACATCAATAAACATTATAACAGCATTATAAACATTACGTCATCAATAAACATTACGTCATTAATCAAACATACGTCATCATTTAAACTTTATTCGACAAACCCCAAATGAAATATTAACGGCCAGGCCCTCCATAACCATAAACCCTGCCTGACCCTTCACTCCTGCAAATACCCCCCCCACAAAACTGAACGGTCAAACCATGACCAACATACCCCTGAACCTGTCAAAGAAATAATCGAACCAATACTCAACACAACAATCTACCATAAACCGTACTGATACATCAAAACCCCGCGCAGCACCTGTTCCTAGCGACAAATACAAAATACAAGAAAAACCCTTGCACATCGATAACCAACAAAACAGCCTTTAATGAAAAAGAAAAATTTCAAAAGCGAAAAAAGGGGGGAAAAACCCAGGTAAGGACATGGGAAGAAAAAGAGGGCTACAAAAAAGGGAGGGAGGGTGGGACAAAAAACTTCAAGAGCCTTCCTAGCCACCAGGTCACCAAACCTAAAATGGTGGCGAGTAGGCAGGAACGGGGGAATTTATAATTGGGCTGGCGGGTCCTACTAGACCAGCCCAAGAACTGGAACATTCTGGCAACTTCTGGAAAGAACCCCTCGCAGCCCTCCCAAACCGCCCGGGAGAGGAGACCTCCCGGCGGTCGGCTCCCTCCCCCAAGCCCCCTTTGGGAGGGAGGGCGAGGGGTGGGAGAAAAGTAGACCAAAATTGTTTGTGTGTGTAAAAGGCCGCTTTATTAGGAAACAGGTGCACATTACAAATACAAACCTTGGCAACGCCTTACAAAACTAAACCTCACTAAATAAATAAATAACTGCAAACTCCGCCCCCCAGCCCCCACCCCTAAAATACTTTGGGCCCTCCCCCTCCCAACAATACATCAATAAACATTATAACAGCATTATAAACATTACGTCATCGATAAACATTACGTCATTAATCAAACATACGTCATCATTTAAACTTTATTCGACAAACCCCAAATGAAATATTAACGGCCAGGCCCTCCATAACCATAAACCCTGCCTGACCCTTCACTCCTGCAAATACCCCCCCCACAAAACTGAACGGTCAAACCATGACCAACATACCCCTGAACCTGTCAAAGAAATAATCGAACCAATACTCAACACAACAATCTACCATAAACCGTACTGATACATCAAAACCCCGCCACCCAGAAAGGTAGGTGGGGGAGAAAACTACACCGCCTCCCTTTCTGCCCCCCAAACCGCAAAAGCTAAAAAGAAAGATGAGCTAAATCAACGCTGCATGGCCAAAGAACGCGCTAACACTTCGCGAAGCTCCAAAAAGTAAAGATCCATACCCACACGGGACAAATGAACGCCATCATCTCTGAAAAATTCCGTCGATTCAAACTTGATGTCCCTATGTGAAATCCTGCTAAAACCCAGGCTCCTACAGCAACGGGCGCCTCAGAGTTCACCTTTTTCCTGGCCCTATCAACAGCCCTGGGATTCACAGCCCCTCTCCATATCCTACGCGGTATCAATTCCGTCCAAAAGACATGGCACCCAGCCCATAGTTCCTTAATGAGGCCTAAATCTCTTTTCATAGCTCGTAGCAAAACCACACCCTTGGTAGCACAGAGATCATTCTCCCCCAAATGAATAACTAGAATATCCGGACATAAGCCGCCCACCATATTATTGTTAAGGCAAGGGATTGACTCTCTCCAGAGCATCCCACCTTTTCCCTTCCAAACCACATTAAACATTCGATCATTAAAACCGAGTAATTCTCCAAAGTAACTCCGTGCTGCCTGGACTCGGGCCCACTTCACGAAGGAATGCCCCACTATCCAGACCGTCACCACCGAAGAGCGAGGCCCAGCAACGGATCCTGAAAAAGAAAAGAAAATTAGAAATCATGGGAAGGAGGATGACGCATGCGCCTCCTCTGCCGAGCTCCGCACATAGCGTTGGAAACAATTTGAAGACCAACGCCCCAATCTCATGATATCCCTTTCAGTCCAGCCTCTGTTAAAGGCTTCGGTGGCAGCACCTATGTGGAAAGAATGTGTTCCATACAGATTACCATCAAAACCTAGACGCTGCAGAGCCTTGAGCAAAACCATTCGTAATTGGTAAGTTGTCACAGGGGTGCCATTGATATGCTGAAAAACAAGCGCCTCATCACCACCCCCACATAGTGAACGCCAGCGCCGCGCTAGAAGTAAAGGGCAAGTAAGCTTTGGAGCACGCGCCTGTAACCACACACCTTTCCCTTTTCCCGTCTGATCAGTTTTGGAGCTGGCCAACCAGACATGCACTCCCTCATTTGAACAAAAAACGTCCCGCCAAAATAAGCCACACTTATATTTCGACCCCAACAACTCAGAGACCCTGAAAGCTCCAAAAAACATGAACGCCATCAACATGGAGAATAGACATGCCTCAAAATCATCCGAACAAACCAAAGGCAGAACAGTGATTAGCCTGGCCAGAACCTGCCAAGATAAAGGAGCCCTAAGTCTACCTGTGTGTCCCTGTTCCCTGGCCCAACCCTCAAGCATCCTCCTGCCAAGTTCGCCCGCTGACGGAGAATAACCCCACAACAACTTACCCATGAAAGCAATCCCTGCCAACTTCCCCGAAATGGTTACTTTGGTCAATCCCCTATCCATAAGGTCCAGTATAAAGTTGACCACATCCTCTGACCGGCACGAAAGTTCCTCCCGCCGAACAGCACCAGATTCCAGAAACTCCCTCCAAGCCAGGGAATATGCAGAACGCGTAGACGCAGACAAAGAACCTACCACCAGTTGTACGACCCGACCTCGCCAACGAGCCACAGATGACTCGGCATCGGAGTCGGGGTTCTGTCTGCGTCCCTCGCCAGTCCACGGAATCTCCCCCACTGTGAACGAGACAGAGCGTCCGCAATGTCATTGTCCGCGCCAGGGATGTGCAAAGCACGAAAATGAATGTCGTGTTTCAAACAACCCAGAACGAAAACTCTCATGAGTTTCAACACCTGTTCGTCCCTGGCAGACTGCCGGTTCATGATCTCCACAACAGCCATATTATCCACACGAAACAGCACCTTCTTATGTGCCAATTCCTCCCCCCACAGGGTCAAAGCGACCAACAAAGGGAACAGTTCCAAAAAAGTGATGCTGCGACCACCATTCAACCATTCATCCGGCCAACGTTCAGCACACCACCTGCCATTCCAAAAGAGCCCAAAACCATCACTGCCAGCTGCATCCGAAAACATTTGCACATCCCACTGGAAATCAACATCCCGGACCAAGGGGACACCATTGAAGGAAGCCAGGAAAAACTTCCACATTCTCAAGTCCTCCTTAACACCAGCAGACAGACGAACACGATGGTGAGGCAACTGATGACCTGCAAGGGCCCTGCCCAGTCTTCTACAAAAAGTCCTGCCTGCTCTCACCACTCTGCAAGCAAAATTGAGATGGCCCAGGAGAACCTGAATCTCTTTCACCAACACTTTTCTTTTTGCTAACATCGTTTCGAGCAATTCCACCATTTTGACCCTTTTGTCCTCAGGCAGGCGAGCAGACATAACCACAGAATCGATCTCAATACCCAAAAAGGACAGAACAGTGGCAGGGCCCATTGTTTTCTCGGGAGCCAAAGGTACTCCCAGATCTTCCATGAGCCCTTGGAAGGTGTCCAGAGCAGTCTGGCACTCCGTGGAGCCGGGGATCCGACAAAGAAAAAGTCATCTAGGTAGTGCGTTACCAGTGAATGACCGGACTGCTGGGTAAAGTACCATTGTAGAAAAGTACTAAAACACTCAAAAAGAGCACATGATATGGAGCAACCCATCGGCAGAGACTTGTCCACGTACCATTTATCTGCGAATTGTATGCCCAAGAGGCACCAATCATCCGGGTGGGCAGGCAACAGCCGGAAAGCAGACTTTATATCACACTTGGCCATCTCAGCAGCTGCGCCCGCGGTTACAACAAGTGACATGGCCACGTCAACCGAAGAGTAAGAGACTGAAACCGCCTCTGGGTCAATATAATCATTAACAGATGACCCCTCTGGCCACGATAAGTGCTGAATAAGTCTGAACTGCTCCGGATCTTTCTTCGGGACCACTCCAACAGGTGAAATAATCAAATTAAGGATCGGCCAATCATGAAAAGGGCCAGCCATCCTTCCTTCATGTACTTCTTTATTAAGTTTGTCTTGTACCACTGTGCCATGTTCAGAAGCTGATTTTAAATTAGCAGACCACCTTCTCTCCCGTGATCCCATGTAACCTAGATGGAAACCAAATTGAAAACCTTCCAACAACTTTTTCTTTATGGGCTCATCCTCACAACCCTGCAAAGCAAAGCGCAACCTCTCTAACTTAACCGGTGTACGAGCCCTTGGCCCCAGTACCCTTAGCACCTCTGGATCCCCTTCCCCCTGAAAACTGTGAGGGTGTTCCTGAATTGCCTGCACCTGCTTGCTTCCCCTGCTGGCTCCCCGATGGCTGGTTATCCCAGCATCTGGACAACGGGTGCCTCCTACCACAGCCAGAGCATTCGTGTTTAAACTTACAATACTCTCTGGTGCAGGAGCCCTTGTTAAACTCCCAACAAGTACCTGTTCCTGACTGCGTGGTTGATGTGACCCCCACCCCTCCCCTCCCCGGGTGGGCTTCCCCTGAAAGGGCCGGTAAACTAACGGGAAACCACTCGCCGTGAAAATGGTTTTCCCCCCTGACGCAGACCCCATGGTATGCTGCCATAAATCCATATCGAGCTCTCCCCACTTAGCCTCGGGATCCCAAGCCATCCTGGCCCGAAACTCCTCATCGTATTGAGACCAAGCAAAACTACCCCCAGTAATCTGCGCCTTGCGTATAACGTCCATGTATTTAAAAAGAGACACGCTGCGCTCAGGGAACTTTTCACAGTATACACTCGCATAAATCAGGAATGCAGCCGTCCAGTTTTCTATGTTTAAAGGAACTCTAGGGCGTTTAGCCAACTCAAACTCCTCCTCTTTAGACCCTTCTTTAGACCGGACTTCCCGGTGTAGCAGCTTAAGGAGTTCCACATACTCACCATTCCAAATACGTTCTTTGGTACTTAACATTAAATGAGCACCTAAAGGTTTCGTAACCTCCATGTAAGGTAACTTTTTGATCTTCAATTCTTTACTGGCCACTGGCTCTTTCACTGTGCCGGAAGCACCAGCAGTAATACCACTTTCAACTTTATTCGTGACTTTCACCACATCATCAGTGCCCACAGCAGTGTCCTTCACGTAACGTCCTTTGAGCAAACGCCCATCACCAATAACAACATCAGTTTCGTCACCTGTGCCCACAGACACCATAATAGGTTTGGCCTGTGTGGCTACTTGCTCACCTGGCAACAGAGAGACCACTCTCGAAGGCTCCGCCCGTGGCGCCGAAGTCAATGCATCTTGTCTGCGAGGCGCCCTGACCGATGGGCCATGCTCTATTCTCCCCTGCACTTGACTCTGGACCACTGGAGCCTGAAAAACACTATGAGAAGCATGAGAGGGCACCCCCCCCCTCAAGATCCCGCAATTCACCTTCTTCAGGACTATCTTCGTCGTAGTCCAAAACCACTGAATCAACACTGGTATGCAACAAATCACCACGGGTCTTACCCAACCCGGTATCAACAACTGTGCATTTAAATGACTTTGAAACTCCAGGAGGGGGAGCAGACTGTACACGCCTGTACCTCCCTGCGCGTTGACTCTGCAGCTCCATAGCCGCCGGCAAGGCAGGACACCTATACCTGCTACTCGTTGGGGCCAGCGGGGTCACGCCAGACCCTCGTGTGCTGGCCGCGGCGGGATCTCTTGGTGGAACAGAGAGGGCCACGCTAGGCATTCTCCTCACTTCCCCTTGGCGACATGGGACTGGACCGCGCCCTGCCAAGTCTGGAACTCCGCGCCTATTTTCGCCCTGCAAAGAAAAAGTTTGGACTGGTGTGCTAGGATTCCTACTATCTACAATCCAACCAGACGCATTCCCCCTCCGATTTGAACAAACATCCCACCTCTGACCCCGTTCTAAAGAACGACCTCGAACACTGGACCTTAAAGGCACCTCCCTGACCGTAGAGCCACCTATCACCTCCTCATCTCCACTGTGATCCAAATTATCTACCGCCATTACCGTAGAAGAAGGTTGCATATGAACACCTGATCCCCACTCATGGCCTGAAACATCCTTCTGAAAACTTCGCTGCGCAAGACCGGCCGCTCCAAAATGCTCCCACCCAGGAGAACCACACATAAAATAAGGGCCCCCGGAATCCCCAGGCAAGCGAGGAGCTGCACTCCTAGGCCCTTGTACCGGCCCGCCGCTCACCTGGCCGAAGCCCCGATCAGGACCCAACAGTGTGCCCTGAAAGCCTACACCCCCCGCACTCAATGCCCTGGGAGCGTGCAACCTTCCAGAATTATCCATAACGGAAGTGCCAAGGACCGCAGAACCTGAAACAAGAGCTGGTTGTGTTACATGCAAACCGGAAGTAAAAGTCCCACCGCTCACAATTGAAACATCACCACCTTCACCCCGAAGTCTGTTGTCGTGTCCCAGGGAAACCCCAAACCCAAAACTCCCCAAGCACGGGGCCTCAGGGCCCATATTCCCGCCAGACACCGAGCCTCCTTCACCCATTTGAGCCCATTCACCCTCACCTCTAGAACCACCACCAACAGACAAAACTTCACCCACTGAAGAGCCCGGGCTCGGAAAACAGTAGCGGACTCCCCACATTACCCCCAACTTCACCCACACCCGCATCGGCATCCCTGCCAGCAACCTCCTGACCAATCAGCGGATGCAAACCAGAGGTCAAGCCAACCCGAGGTCTGACCATGCTCGCATCTCCCCCCTCCCCGGCCTGAACCTCATTAGAAATTTGTCTTGAAGGGGTTAGCAACATACGCGGAGCCGTCTCAGGCACAAACTGCGACTCCTCAACTGCAAACATAGCGTCATGAGTAACAGAGTCAACCCGCTCCTGCTCCGTTCCTTGCAAAACAAATTGAACAGATCCCCTACGCCCACCGCGCACAGAAACCATCTCCGTAGACTGCACGCGCCGCTCGACCAACGGGTCCGAAGCGGAGCGCTTCTTGCTTCCACCCCGACCGCCTCTCCCCCGTCTCCCCGACACCTGCGCCTGCCCCACCATAATGCCTGGCATGCCCGGAGGGCCCCCCGCCCCAGTCACAACTCCCAATTGAGGAACCTGAGCTGGGGAGGCCTCTCCATCGCCCACACTCGAAGCGCCGTGAATCTCCGGAGCTTCCGTTGCGCCAGACTCAACACGCACCAACCGCTGAGAGGCCGACTTCCTAGTCTGGGAACGGCCCCTCTCGCTTACCTGGCTCGGACGTCTCTTCTTTGGCGACGAACATGCCATAACCGCAGCCACTACTCCAGCCGAAGCCTGGCGCTGGGGCCTAGCCTGCCCACCTCCTGCCTGCAAATCCAAACGGCCGGCCTCGGCCAGCAGACGCATCGCCTCGATAATTCGCGAATCCTCCATCGTATAGAAGTTTGAAACAACAAACCTAGCCAATAAAGCCTGACAAAAAGTCACACAAGTCACACAAGACACTCTCTCACAAAAAACTCTAAGAGCCTTCCTAGCCACCAGGTCACCTAACCTAAAATGGTGGCGAGTAGGCGGGAACGGCGGAATTTATAATTGGGCTGGCGGGTCCTACTAGACCAGCCCAAGAACTGGAACATTCTGGCAACTTCTGAAAAGAACCCCTCGCAGCCCTCCCAAACCGCCCGGGGGAGGAGACCTCCCGGCGGTCGGCTCCCTCCCCCAAGCCCCCCTTGGGTACCGGTGGAAGCGTGGCGACGCCCCACTCTTTGCAACCAGGAGTAGAGGCGGCATCATTACCGGTGTTGTATAACATGTGGTATCCCCTCGCGATCGTGTATCCCCTTCCTTCTGCAGACTTCGGACGTCCTGCCTTTAGGCCAGCTCAGACGGGCCCACAAGCAGCCCCGCCCACCGCAGGAGGGCAGAGGCGAGCCTCGGCTTCAGTAGACAGAAGCAGCAGCGCGCCGAGCAGCTGAGACTAATGCACGCGTATCTCGGTTTAGCGCTTACTGGAACACGCAAAAAAGGTGTCAATAAATAAGGTAACTCTTTCATTTGTTTATTCTGCCGTGACACTGACCATTTAAATAAAGGGAGAGCCTCGAGATATGCACCGCATGTAAAATAAAAGAGAAAAATAAAGGGATTGAATACAAAACAAAACGAAAACATTGGAATGAAATTACCACAAGTTAAACATAATTAAAAGGGAGGTGAAAGTATCACAGTAACGGAAAAATCAAGGAAATAATGCGAAAAATTAAAGAGGGAACAATGAAAAATGTCAGGACTGCATATGTACGAGAAAATGCATGACAGCAAAATAGAGAAAGAAAACATTTTAGCTTTTAAAAAAAGAAATATAGTTCAAAGTCTTAAAGATACTACATGGACGGAAACAGTGAAAGCCTTCCTTATTTGCGTGTAGACATGTGTCTGGTGGTATCTCATATGACACATCTCTGGCACTATTCAACCCAGAGATGATTATAAAACCAATTAACATGGACATCTGAGCCAAGGGACTTGAAAATGTTTGTATTAACATTTGAAAGCATAGATACATAGCTGCCAAGGTTTCAGATTGCCATGTGTGACATTTTCATAATTTCAGTGAAATTATGAGTGACATTTCAACAACTATGAGTGACACTTTCTCTGGAGCTAAAATCATCCAATGAAGATGAGGGAAACTTTTAAATATCAGAAATTACAGCCATATGAGCAACAAGAAACTGCAAAAAGTTCTTGAAACTGCTGCAGAGCACCAGAAATGGAAGGGCACTAACCCTAGTGCTCCCTCCTGTATCATGACTGTACTGTAAGGAATGGGTAAGGCCTATGGCTCCTCCTTCCTAATGATGCAGCAGTTGGAGCATGGTCATGCACCATCACTTCAGGGCCTCTCTTATGTGGTGGGAGTTTACCCACCAGCTTAAACAGGATGTGAGAGAGGCCGGGCAGGCTGAACTGAAAGCGAACCTACCTGGTCGGCTATCTGCGTTGTGCTGGTGGGGGCAGGTAGGGCCTCTCCTCCTCCCTTTAAATGATCATGCGGCCGGGCTATTGCTTAGAAACTTGACCCCAAGGCCTTTCTCATGTGGTGTCCGAGACCGTCCATGCCCCAGGATCTGTGAGCAGAAGTTAAACAGGTGTCACTGCTTAGCAACAAGATGGGGACCCCTGGTCTGGGCCTCGGGGAGTCTGAGTCATCATAGGCAAGCGGCTACAATAAGAAGTTAACAGCTCTGAGCTCTTAAGTTGCGGAATGTCACTTTTTGTCTTCTAACACACTGGTTGCTACCTCCTACATATTGTTTGCTTTAGACACGTGACCCAGTGCCACCATTGCCTACGTAATGTTCGTTCTTTCTTCCTGTAATGCATCGTTTGCTATCTCTTGTATTATTTGCTCACGATTTTCACTTTTGCGTCATGTAACTTAACGTTTGGTTTTTGTAATGTGTTGTCTCATAAATAATTTTCTCCTCATGTAGCAGTACTGTCCCTATTGTGAAGCGCTCTGACACCCCGGGGTAACTGTCGGCTTGACGCATAACATAATTAAAACCTAGTGACACCGGCAGGCGTTGCGTGCGCAACTTGGACACTGACAGTGACTGACACTTACTTGTTAGTGAACTGTCGACCTGCTGCTGCCTGTGGCTGCCTATGATGACCCCCGGCCGCCAACGATCATGTGCACTGGCCCTGACTCTGACACACTGCCAGTTTTGCCGGCTCCTGTCTTCATCCAGGAATCTTCTCAGCTCTGTCCACTCTCCTCGACGCGCCACGACAGACTGTATAATGTTCCTTCCTTGCCCCCACAGCATACACTTGAGCCTCTATATCTTCGTAACACCTTTATTGCATTTAGTACAACTTCCACTAACATAGAGCGCCGAGCGTCTTATTGCGATCAGCTCCGGTCGCCAACTGCCGATTATCCTTTCGCGCCTTTGCCTACATCATCGTCTGCGCATGCGTGCGCCTGCCGCTCTCGTCTACGGCGTGACGCGTCCTCGCGTACACGCTCGTAGACTAGAGCGCACACCACATATCTCCCCCCTTTAACAATAACAATAAAACAATGTTCATCTCCGTTCTAATGTCCACTCATTTCAAAGTCTCTATATCTGGAGGGCATGGTGACTGCCCTCCCGCTGCGGGTGTACCTTACCGGTGTGTTGTCTTCTGCTTCTCTCTCCCCCTGTACTCTCTCACCATCTCTCTGATCCTCTCCTTGTACTTCACCAGCCGGTGTGTAGTCCCTGTTGTTGGACTCTATGATGGGAGATTCCATTTCTCTGTCCTCTTCTACACCTTCACACTGTTCGTTTGTGTTATGAACCCGGGAAGGTCTTATTTCTCCGGACTCCTCTTGTATCTCCTCTTCCTCTGATTTGGGCCACCTTACAATCTTGTTGACCCTAGCCATGCGGTCTTGGGACCACACCTTGCCGTCGCTGAGGAGAGCTGCCCTGCCTCGCACCTCCTTGACCTGTAAGGGTTGACTATATTTGCTTTCTCCTTTCTTTTGTAGCGTGGGCAATTTGACCTTGACCCATTCTCCCTCTTCCAGCTCTGTATCCTTTGTGTTTCGTCGTTTGTCATAATGGGCAGCATAAATCTTCTGTGCCTTTTCAAGGTTGTGCTGAACCACTGCCGGGGACCACTTGCTTGTGATGGTCTTCTCCCTCCACACGACATTGTCCCGGGTGAACGGGAGTCGCCCTCTCAGCACTTGGAAGGGGCTGTACCCCACCACCGTGGGGGTGATCCTGTAAGCCCACAGCATGCTCATTACTTCGGTCTCCCAGTCTTTTCCCTGCGAGATGGCTGCTTGTATGGAGCCCATTAGCACACGGTTGAACCGCTCCGCTTGGCCGTTGCACGCTGGGTGGTAGATGGCTGTGTGCTTTGACTCGATCCCGTTCCTCTTCATAAATCGTGTCCACTTGTCCGATACAAATTGCGGTCCATTGTCACTAAGAATGGATTTAGGTATACCTTCTCTTACGAACAAGGACGTCAGAAATTTTAGTACTGTGTCCGTGTCCATGGATTCTTGTGTGTCCACTTCAGGCCATTTTGAATACTTGTCTATCACTACACATAGATATTTGTTTACACCTCTGCTGTCCAGGACAGGTCCAAGTATGTCGATGGCCACGCTCTCCCAGGGGTTTTGTGGGGTTTCGAACCGTCCCAAGGCTGGTCTGAGTGGTCGTAGAATTTTGTCCGCTCCTTGGCATTGCCCGCACTCTCTCACTTGTCTTTCAATGTGGGCATCCATGCCTGGCCACCAATACATTTGCTTGACACGTGCCTTGGTCTTTACGATGCCCAAATGTCCTTCATGTAGTTGTTTCAACAGTCTGGGTATCAGTATTTCCGGTGGTACTACCCTTTCTCCTCTGTATAGGAAGACTCCAGAATCACTCAGGGACAGTTCCTCTCTCATCTCGTAGAACCTCCGCACTCCTTCTGTGAGCTTCTTCTTGTCCGGCCATCCAGCCGTAAGGTGTCTTTTTACCTCTACTTTCTCCGCATCCTGGTCGTAAGCAGCCGCCCACTCTTGACAGCTGATCGTCATCTCATGGTCTTCCATGCTGGCTACCATCTCCTCCTTGTCCGGGGCCGCCTCCGGCGCATCCTCCATCGCCGCAGCTCGGCTGAGATAATCCGCCACTCTGTTTTGAGTTCCCGGTAGGTATTCCACGTCGTAAGTGTAATCCAGTAGTTTTAATGTCATTTTAGCAATTCTTGGGGTCGCAGTATCATGGCCCGAAGACGTCAGGACCTTTATCAGGGGCTTGTGATCAGTTTGGAGTTTGAATCTTGTACCCCAAATGAACTGTCGGAACTTGCCCATGGCCCAAGTGACCGCCAACATCTCCTTTTCAATGACACTGTACCTTTGTTCCGTCGGAGATAGAGCTCGTAAAGCAAAACTGATGGTTTCTATGGATCCATCCTCCCTCTCCTGTGCCAAGACTGCCCCTAAGCCTTTGTCACTTGCATCCGTCGTCACTATGGTTTTTTCTGAGGGGACGTATCCTTGCAGTGGAACTGCTTGGCTGATGCAGTCTTTTACCGTCTCGAATTCATTTTGCACTTCTGAGTCCCACTCAAACTTCGCCTTGTCCCTGATGAGTTGACGCATTTTGTATGTTCTGGTGGCAAAATGCCTCACGAACTTGCTATAATACTCGGCCATTCCAAGGAATGACCGCACTTCCTCTTTGGTACTCGGGGCTTTGGCATTCCTGATGGCCTTCACGTTTTGTTCCTTCGGGGAAATACCATGTGTCCCAATTTCGTGTCCTAAGTACGTGACTGAGGGCATTCCGATCTTACATTTGCTCCACTCTGCTGTTAAGCCTTTGTCTTGCAACACTTCTAGGACTCTGGTTAGTTTCTTGTCGTGATCCCTTTTGGTGGAGCCCATCACCAGAATGTCATCCTGGAAGTACTGCACCCCTGAGATGTCCTTAAACAACCGATGCATCAGCTTCTGAAATACGGCTGCTGCAGATGCTAGACCAAAGGGCATCCTTCGAAATTGATAGCAACCAAATGGCGTGATAAAGGAGGTGTACTTCCTACTCGTGGGATGCAGCTCAATTTGGTGGTATGCCGACGTGAGGTCTATGGTGGAGAAATGGGTGATACCTTTAGTTCTTGCCAGCATCTCCTCAATTCTGGGAAGGGGAAACCTCTCCACAACGAGGCATTTGTTGAGCTCTCGGAGGTCCACACAGAGACGAACCTTCCCATTAGGTTTCTTGACTACCACCAAGGGGGATAGCCACTCCGAACTGTCCACCGGCTCTATGATGCCTTGTTTCTCCAGCCTCTGAAGTTCTTGTTGCACAGCTTCACTTGTGGATATGGGGATGTTCCTGACTTTGTGTACTACGGGTACTGCCCCCTCCTTGAGCACCATTTTGTGGACAAATTTGTCCAGTTTTCCAACTGTACCCTCAAATACCCTGGGGTATGCAGATTTCCAGTCTCCTTCTTTCGTGAGGGGCCACTCGTCCGTTAATAGTATCTGTTCTTTCCCTCCCGGGTTGAGTATGATTCCTAGATCCCCTGCGTCTCTCCATCCAAGTACCGACGGGCCTTTCTCTGCGACGTACATGTAGCTGACCTCCCTCTGAATTCGAACGTGAAGTCTCGGCATCCCACCAAGGGAATGGCGTTCTCTGTGTACGAGATGGGCCTGATGTCCGGCGGCAGTAGGTCTGGCCCCACTACCGGTGCGAAGTCTTCATCCCATATAGATCTTTGTACGATGGTCCATGGTGAACCTGAATCGACAGCCACGTGTACTTTCACTCCCCCTATAAGCATGTCTGTGCGGGGCTTATCTCTGCGCTTTCCTGTCACCTCCAGCACCTGGTCCTCAATACACAGCACCATTTCACCGTCTTCTAGGTCGTCATCCTCGCTGATTTCCGCAGTCGCAGCTTCCACACACTTGACCGTGGACCTCTTTCCCTTCTTGCGGCATACTTTATCAAAATGGCCGACCAGGCCGCAGAACGCGCATCTGGCGCGAAACGCAGGACAACGTTTATCCTGCGCAGAGTGCGCTGTGCTACCACATCTATAACACAAGAATTTGCTTTCTGTGCTGGTGCGGCCCGTCTGTTTCCCGGTCCATCTTGTCTCCTTCCTCTGATCTCCATACGTTCCTTTTTGTTTGCTGTACGTTGAGGCCTCATCTATTTTGTTAATCATCTGCCTCTGCGTGTTTTCTCTTTTGGCCGCATCTGCGCCGCGTTTTGACATTTCCGCCTTTTTCACCATTGCCATGACTTCCTTGAGTGAGGTCTCATTCTGTGCCCATAGTTTGTCCTGGACTGCCCTGCTGGTGGTATGCATGACAATCTGGTCTTTGATGTACTCATCCTGTAGAGCACCATATTGGCACGTGATGGCCAGGCGACGGAGCGCAGCCACGTAGTCGTCTATGGACTCGCCTGCCTCTTGCTTCCTTTGTTGAAAATTGTAACGGTCAATGGAAACACAGACCGCTGGGCGGTAGTGGTTGTCCAAGTCTTCCAGTGCATTTTTGAAGACATCCGTCTCTGTTGCACCCCTTTCCTTGGGCACTATGTTTGCGAACACTCTCACCCCTTCCGGGCCTAGATTGTGGAGTAACAGTCTTTTTTTTCTAGCTGGGGTGTATTCCTCTCCATTTTCGTCCTCTAGTGCCTCAATGTAGTTCTTAAAGTATTCCCTCCAATCCTCCCATTTTAACTGGGGTTCCCCTGGTCTGGGTAGGAAGGGGATGGGGGCCAACAGGGCTGATGCTTGATTCGCCATTTTGGCTTCACCTCTGTGGTCCACCTCTTGAGCTATGGGTTGGTCGGGCCCACTGGATGCTCCTGCACTCCCTGCCGTGTCACCTTGACCCCTGGGGCTCCCTGGGGTGTTATCCCTTATTGCCTGCGTGAGGTTGTCTGTTTGCGCCCCCTCCTCTGGCTGTGGGGTGGTGCCTTTGGTTGCCAGGGTGCTGGGTGTGTGCCCTTTTCCTCCTGAAGCACTGACCTGGTTCTTTGTGGCTTGTGTCCTTGCACGGGGTGCCTTTGCGCTGCTGCCACGCTCTATGCTTGTGCCGGTTTGCGAGTTGCTGTTCTGTCCCGCCGACTGGTGTGGGGCTGGTGAGGTTGGTTGCTCCTCTCCACTGTGCTCGGTGGTGTCCGTGTCTCAGCCTCGTCGCCAATATAATGTTCCTTCCTTGCCCCCACAGCATACACTTGAGCCTCTATATCTTCGTAACACCTTTATTGCATTTAGTACAACTTCCACTAACATAGAGCGCCGAGCGTCTTATTGCGATCAGCTCCGGTCGCCAACTGCCGATTATCCTTTCGCGCCTTTGCCTACATCATCGTCTGCGCATGCGTGCGCCTGCCGCTCTCGTCTACGGCGTGACGCGTCCTCGCGTACACGCTCGTAGACTAGAGCGCACACCACAGACTGCACTCCTCGGTCGCCGCCTGCCAGGCCCCCGGGGCCCGTGGACGCCCTCACAGTCTCCTGGTGGCCAGAGAGCTGACTCGTGGGCTCAGCTGAGTTGCCAGGAGGTGACATTGGTGCAGCTGGCTGCAGCCTGTCGCTGCTGCAGTGTTTTAGCGGGGCCGAGCGCTGGCGGCCGCGGCGGGGGGCCAAAGCTGAGAGAGACAGCGTCTGCAGCCTGCACTCTCTAATCCCCGTGCCGCTTCTGCACTTTTTCCTGTTCCTCCGGACGTGGCCTGCACATCCGGATTTAATCCCGGCCACACGGTGATTGACAGCTCTGATTCTACTTTCCAGGGCAACAGGAGTCGGACCATGCAGCTCCAGGCTGGCAGAGACTGATACATTGTAGCGCGCCGCTCTCAGCCACTACAGAGCTGAGAGCTGCGGCAGTCTAATTAACTGTTTAGGTACTCGACCCGGGCTGAGCAGCACCTCTCTCAGAACAGCAGAGAGAGGCTGAGAGCCCGGGCACAGGAGCGCCCTGGCACAGGTGGAAAATGCGTGACAATGCATTTCAGTGCGGTTATGCGGATCACCGCACTGAAATGCGTGAGCGTCACACCTGTTGCGTGACGCTTGGCAGGACTGCTTAGATATTAATAGGTCTCATGACAGTGCTGCACGTAAAAGTACTTATTAAAAATGATAGTTTCTTAAACATGGATTTAAAACCATTCCTTTCCTGCCCCTACACGGGTGACAGTGACAAAATAAGAGGCAGGACAGTTTCTATGTGAACCCTGTCTGCGTCCCACATCACTATCAAGCAACATTATGGTCTATTAAATCAAACACAGTAGGCTTTTGTGCAGCTGGTATTTTGAATTCACTTATTTGAAAGTACTTGTGAAATAAGATATGCCTAAGATCACACAATTTAAGCAGGGAAGCAGTGATTTAGCCAGGCTTTCTGGTTTCACTTCGTGAAAATCAGTCACTAAATGGGCATGATTTTGTATCCATTTTATGTTATGGTTTTGTGCATTTTTCTGCAATTTGTATATAATGCAAAATTAACGCTAAGGCATTGGGGTGGTGTTAGAAATGGGGATCTCTAGTTGGCAGAGGCTGGTGCTGAGGTCCAAGTAAGGATACTTATTCCTAAGTCAGAGTAAGGGGGCTACACCCTTTGATAACCCCTGCTCAACCCTGTGGTAACGTGGCACGAGCAGACAGGACCATCTCAGAGGCAGTGTGTGAAGTATTTATGACCATACACAATAACGCAGGAGAGACGCTACAAACGGACACCACAAGTAGTTATAGAAAAATAGTTATCCTTATATAGACCTAACATGAGGCTAAAAGCGCTCAAGGAGCCACAATGCACATAATTATAGATTCACTTCAAAAGCAATAAAGGCACTCAAAAAGGGTGTTAAACGAACTTAGTTCGAGGCCGGGGCCCACACTACCCGGTGATGCACAATGTACCTGAGATTTAAAGGGTCACGGCACGCAGATTCACAAGGAAGCCACAGTGATGACAGGCGGACTTGCAGCGGCCACAGCTCCCAGCTGTAGCGGTCCGTGGCGTGCACTCACGTTAATCCTGGGACGGGGCTTAAAGGCAGGCACCCAGTGGCACACGCAGGTGATAAGAAGATCCTCGAAGTGGTGACTAGTGCAGGCACTCAGCGGCACAGCTCCTCAGCTGCAGCGGCCCACAATAGCGATAGCGATGATTCTCGTAGGACGGGAAATGCGGGCACTCAGCGGCACAGTTCCTCAGCTGCAGCGGCCCACAATAGAGATAACAGTGACTTTGGTAACACAAGCAAAAGCAGACTCTCTGCTGCGGTGGCCCACAATAGCGATATTGATGATTCTTGTAGCATTGCCCGAAGTAGAAACAGAGGCTCTTGAATTCTCAACAGAGGCCTCACCTGGGATGAAAGGTTCAAAGTCCTTTTCCTCTAGTTACACAGACAGAGGTTCGTCTTGGTTTCCAGAATTAACACACCGGGTAGGTTTTTTCGCACAGATAATTATATCCCAGGTAAGTCTTTGTTCTCAAAAGTCACAACCCCTGAACCCAGCCAGAACCAGTTTGGTGTCGTCCTGGAGCACTTTGTTTACAAGGCTGCATCCTTCCTTTTAGGCAGAGGGGTTCTGCCATCAGACACACAGTGGGAGGTGGAGCCATCATTCACCTTTCCAGGCACAGCCCTGCTTAGATCAAAGGATCACCCCTCCTCATACTCCACTTGCAGATCTCTCTGTTCTATCTTGTTCAGGAAGGGATACTCACACCAATGGTACCAGGTCTAACAGGTGGTTTATATCAGAAATATTTACATTAAACATGGTCACATTTCTTTCGGCATGGGGAGGTTAAGGGATTTTCCCAGAATACCACAATGTCGAGCGGATGTTGAGACTTGAACCTGTTCCAATGTCGACAGCTCTGGCCGTAAATGTCAGGCTAGAGCAGAAATGAGCAGAAGGGTAGAACATTTGGTGCCTGCTGCCTGGGTCATACATAGCTGCCAAGGTTTCAGATTGCTTATGTTTGGCATTTTCATAATATCAGTGTAATTATGAGTGACAATCGACGACTATGAGTGCCACTTTTTTACAAGCAAAATGAAACAATGAAGACTAGGGAAACATATATAGATACCAGGAATTTACACCCATGGGCCATTTGAGCAACAAGAAACTCTAAAAAGATTTTAAAACTGCTTTAAAGTACCAGAAATGGAAGGGCATTAGTGACCTTGCAACGTCATTGTAGTTAAACAAATGTATAACCATGATATTAATATTGGTGATGTGAGCACAAGCAGAAGTAAAAAAAACTTTTAAAAAAGGCAAAAATGAAGTGTCACATAAAGTACGAAAGCTGCATTGCTGATTTTGAATACGTTCGAGTGCCGGGTGCACACATGTGAAGGGCAGGGAGCTAGACCTGAGCTGATGACCATAGCGCAACATTAAGTTGTGCATAGGCAGGTAAACTACTTTCCAGAAGTAGTCCTTATAATGTGTTACATTTTCAGCATGTAAGACATTTTTTATCCAATATAAAGTTGCATTCTAGGACATATAGTTTAACTTTTCTTTCTACTGTTAACTAAAAAGCCAGACCTTACTGAAGATGTTTGAAATGGCAGATTACACAATGATAAATGAAGACATGTAATGTATTCTGTTATTTGAATCATGATGCTCCGCATGCTGTGTACTCATGAGAGAGCCTATTTGTACATGTTGCTGACACCGTGCATTGTACCTAAATCTATGGTTCTTTAAAGCGTGCGTATCCCTAATTCTGAGAAAGAAGGAATTCACCCGGCATGTTCTTATTGCTCGTGCATGGACCCTTATTACCGATTTATCTCCCGCTAGGTATCTTTGTTATTAATTGGAGTACATCATTCTCCCTTTTTGCACATATAACATCACAGACCGGTCACTGCCCTTATACATAAGTGCTACTGCTTGCAACCCTTGCTACATCTGTGGCATCTGTCACCTTTCTAGTGGTTGCAGAGGAATCCTGCTGTTGGGGGTCTACTCATGCAAACGGACTGGCCCAGAGTTCTACTGACAGCTTTAGTAAGTGGGAGATAGGCAGCGGCAGACCCTGTCCTCCACAGTGGAGGTTCTCGCCACTCAGAGGTGAGCAAGGGTTCCGCTTCACCAACGAATGGCACCGGACTAGGTTAAAGGATCATGCGCACTGCCCCCGCAGCACCTACCCCAACATAATGAGGGGGTGCTATATTACACCAATGATTTGAAAGCAGAGGCTGCATGCACTGCGTCCCCTCCCAAGGTTCACCTGTCATTGGCGCCTTCTTCTTCTGGGCTCACCCTGAGGCCTCCGGGGTGTATTGGGGCACCACAGTGACCAAAATCACATCAGGAACCCTTATCTTTGTATACACCCATATTTAATAATCCCAATCTTCCAGATGTTTTGTGGAGATTTCTTATGGAAAGGTGGATTAGGACAGGCGTTGATCAGATTGACTGTTATTTTCTCTTCCTCTGGACCTTGGTCCTTTGGCAAGATGAAAAAGGAATATACTCCAGATTGGAGAGATTTTTTAAAGTTTCTACAGATCAGAGATTTTCTCTTACAAAAAGGAGGTGGACGGGCCTAGTTTGAGAGAGTTGAAACCATTGAAAGAATAGTAAAATCTAAAGTAAGTTCCATCGGGGAGATCTATGGCCTTATAAATGCTGCTATGCCGGATGATTTGAATAAATATTTTCAAAAATGACAGTTTAAAGTGGTGGTTTCTGCTGAGACTTTTAGGTATGCTTATGAGATGTCACAATCTATTTTATTGTCTGCTAGGTTACAAGCACAGTTTTAGAAGACCTGTTTATTCCTGTATAATATGCCCAACAAGATAACAATATGGGGGGCTGGAAAGAGAACATTATGCCCACGTTCTGCTCTCTATAATGTAGATATCATTCACATCTTTGCGTCATTTAATGTTTAGCAAAATGTAATTAAGGATATATCACATTTTTTATCACAGGTTTTAAAAACTGAAATAATATTGCCAAATGATGTAATTTTGTTAGGGATTTCTATGGCGGTTTTAAGGCTGTGTATTGCCTCCGCCTGGCTGGACTTTAGAACACTCTTATTTCAGCAATGGTTAGCCTGGTTATTAGCAATGAATAGTCTGGAATCAGCGATATATTAGTGGAAAGGGAATCGATTATGCCAAAAAGGACTGAAAATGTGGGATCCCTGTGCATATGGAATCAAGGTCAAAGTAGGATATGATAGAACATATGTTTGTATTCTTCCTTGTGGTTTTCTGGCAAAAAAATGGCTGTTATTTTGTTAGAGGGAGTTTGAACATGCCACCTTCTGATGTTAGCAACGTCACATAGGCTGTGTTACAGTGGGGCTGTATTGTATTGATATTTTCTCTGGAGGATATTTTTCTTACTGATGTAATGCACTACAATTGATCAATTATGTTTGATGTGTTGAAGTTTTTACCTGTCTGAGGCGGTGGTGGTGGGCTGGGGTGGACTGGTTTTGATGTAAAAATAAAACAAATAAAAAATTATTTTAAAAAAAAGGAAGTCTTGCCCAAAGGAATAGGTAGCTCTATGAAAGAAAGAGGACCTCGTACCTTGATATCAGAGGAAAATATGTGAATTAAAAAAGGAATTACATTACAGAAAGTTGCCAGGCTCTGAAGCTGTGAAAATCAGGTACCTGGGGTCCAGGTTGCAGTGCTAACGCACCAGACCACCACTCCGGTGGCAGCCACGAATAAGCTGGGAGTCTGTACGGGTGATCATTATGCTGTCCGGCTCGAGAGGTACAATAGGGTGGGAGTTGCAGTACTGGCAGTAGGCTACTAGCTGCGATGGTAGTCTTCCAAAATTAAACTATGCTGCACCTGCCGCCTACAGGTGCGGGCATCACACAGTGTGCCCTGCAAGGCTTTCTCTGCAGCAGCAATTGGGCAATGGCGCTTGTGACATCCTGAGTTAATCAGAGGTGCTGCGCCAGAGTGTCTGGAGAATATTATGTTATATTTTAAAGACAGCTGAGTGAGTTGACTCAGCCTCAAAGATTACCACAAGCAGTGCAGATGAGCTGCTGCCAGCTAACAGGCTTTACTCTGTAAGTGTGGTTTAATTTGCAGCGTTCAGCTCCGGCTTGCTAAGGAGGCACTGTAAATGCATGCCAATGCATTTCAGTGCGGAGATCCGGACCGCCACGTTGACATGCATTAGTCTAATGCCTGATGCGTGGTACTTGGCTGACTGGTCACATGACTGCAATTTACTTAGCAGTTGGTCTTTGTGTATTCCTCCCAGTGAGACAAAAGGGGGTTAGGTGTTGGCAGACTTGGCCACCCTGCCAGCATGGCTTGGGGCAGAGCTGTTCCCTGCCCACCTACAGCTCAAAGGGCTGTCTCCAGAACACACACTAAGGAACCAGACACTGGCCTTTTTTCACCCCAGACATCTTGGAGCCTTGGTAGGCTAAGGGAAGGAAATTCAAGAACCAGACGTGGGGGTAGCATGGGAAATCCCCTCACTTCAAAGGCTGGCACAAGATAAAATATTGCACCCCAGTACACCTCTGTAGTACATTTCTGAACTTGTGGACTACTTCAGAATGACTTCCTGGTGCCCTAGAGGACCACCCTGCTGCTTGAGGCCTGCCTTGGTTTCCCGGAGGTCAGCACTTGCACTGCTGCTACCAAAGGACTGCTCTGCTGCTTGAGAAATGCCTCACTTCCAAGAGAACCTCCCTGCTGCCTGATGCCTTTCTTGATGCTTGAAGGAGAACTGGACTATCTCCATGAAAGCAGACATTAGTCCAAGGAATAATTGGCTTGCCTTCTCTGTGAGCTGCAGGGGCATAACCATCTCCAGAGACATTGAAAACTACACCTCATCTTTGCTGGAGTGAGTGTTAATTCCCCTCCCCACCAAATGGTGCCTCCTAGGCATTGCACTCTTGGAAGTGGGATTAAAGGTCCTGCCCCTGCCTAGCCCTAAAATGTCAGACTTTGAAAAAGTTTCGCAGAAAGTACTAGAAGAACTGACAGAAGACAAGGAGCTACCTTACAGTTGATCTGCCCAAGGAGAGTTGCCAATTGGTCTGCTTTTGCAGTAGCTCCTGCTACTTTATTCTACACTGGAGCAAATCTTGTTAACCAGGGCCTCTCAGTGACATTTTCTGGCCTCATGGAGCCTTCTTCTGCTACAGATTGTAGCTCTGACACACTGGAGGTTTCTGGGTTACAAAACTTTGTCCAAGTCCAAAGGATACATATTTTACCATGCTTGATAGTGATCAGCTTCCCATTGACGACGATAAACTCCTCAGCCTGAACATCCTGCTTCTTCTGCTCATAGCTTTTCCCTGCCATTATCAATGGCTTCACCGAGACTTCATCCAGCGCTCCCGGGAGATGACGACTCCTCTTTGGATACAGCCTGCTTCCTTACCCTGGTATACTCTACCATCTCCTGGACTTTTCCTTCAAAATGTAATCTCAGTCCGAAGTTCACCCAAGACCAGGCCCAATCCACCTTGTATATCTGACTTGTGTCCATCGTGGTCAATCTTAACTTTTGACTTTGTCCCGGTCTCACACAACCAATACGTGCGGCTGGCATTTTGGTCTTTTAGGTGCTAGATATCACTGAAAGCTTGAAAAGAATTTGGTTTTACTGATAGGATTTAATTTTGTTTTGGTGTTATTTTATTTATTAAAATGTATCTTATATTTCAAAATTGGGTTGGGATTTTTCTTCTGTTGTGTTTTCACACACTTTATTACAGTTCACTGCATGAAAACTTACACAGTAACTCTAAGCCTGAAAGCTTTTTTGCCAAACTACCAGACCGCTATGCAGAGGTTAATTGAGTGACTTTTGTGGTTCAGGCTGACAAGGATTCTGGTTGCTGCTTGAGTAGCATTTCATCCCACTCAAACAATAACCCTATTTCTTACAGTACAGTAACTCAGTTTTTTAAAACAACATTCTACTGCTGCTTCTAGAGAAGCAGGGCGATGACCA
The DNA here is from genome assembly GCF_964263255.1 of Lissotriton vulgaris. NCBI lineage: Eukaryota > Metazoa > Chordata > Amphibia > Caudata > Salamandridae > Lissotriton > Lissotriton vulgaris. The sequence continues at coordinate 658,231,145 of NC_141697.1, forward strand.
ATACATATTCTTACTCTAAAATATGTTCTTCATTACAGCTTGAAGCCAACATGCTTTTTTCATACTGTTATAAATGGGTTTTCTGGTTGGCAGAGGTATGCACCCTGTCCAAGCAGGAAACACGGTCCCAGTCAGGGTAAGGGTAGTACCCACTTAAAGTTTACCCATGCTCATCCTCTGGTAGCTTGGCACAGAGCAGTCAGGCTAAGCTAAAGAGGCTATGTGTAAATTATGTTGTGCACACATACAGTAAAACAGGGAAAACATCACAAAAAGTCCTCCACACCACTTTAGACAAATAGCCAATATTTATCTGAGTAAAACAAGATGAAAACAACAAACATCCAACATTCACAAGTCAAGATATGAATTTTTCAAGATTAACTCAAAATGCAGTGCTTAGGAGTCATTACCTCCTCAAAAGCCTTCCTCGCCACCTGAGTTACACAGTGAGCTTCAGCCTCACAACAGAATCCTCTAAGCATTTTAAGCTTCAGTTCACGCATCCCTTCCCAACATGCCCGCACACCTTCACCCTTCACCCAGTACAAGAGGTGGCATGACCCACCCCACTTCCTGTTTTTTTTGTTCTGCGTTGCAAACTCTCCGAGCGCAATATGCAGGTAAGTGGGGTGAGGTTGTGCCTCAGCCGGCCCTAACGACCGGGATGGAGGCCCTGCCAAGCAGGCTCTTGTATGCCTTTTTCCCTTATTCTACTGGGCTTTTCGGCGAGGTGAGGCAGAGCGAGCTCCTCGTGGAGGTTGGAAGCCCTGCTTCAGTGTGCTTATTCTGGGGTGTGGGGGGTGTGCATCACCGGTGCTGGTTGCAGCTCTGCCCCTACGTCTGCCCCCTTTTTCCATGGAAAGTCCGGAATATCCGTAGGGCTTTGCGGGTCGGCCCCCTGTGGGGGGTTGATTGTTGACCTTCGTGGAGACTTCGAAATGGTCATTCTCGAAACAGTGGGTCCTGCAAATTGCCAGGGAGGGTTACTCGATTTTCTTCGACTCTCCACCCCCAGAGTTTTTCCCAGAGTTTTTCAGCAGGTGATCAGGATCTTCTCGAGAAAGGGGCCATTCGTCCTGTTTTGGCCATTCTTTTTCTGGTAAGGAACGTTTCCGGGGACTTCCATCCTGTGCTGGATTTGAAAAGGGGGAACTTGTTTGTCCCTCATGTTAAGTTTAGGATGCTGTGTTCGCAGAAGATTCTTCCCTTACTTGAAGGACTGGGTTATTTAGAACCCAGCCGTGCCAGGGCACAACACCTGAAACCTTCGTGGGTAACCTGCTCCGGCGTACGAATGACAGAGACACGGGACACTTCCTTCGGCGTCAAAGATTCAAGGTTTATTTACTGCAGGGAACACAGAAGTCACGACAAGTACAACACGTGCAACTTGGGGAGACTGCTTCAAATTGGTTCTGTGGATCGCTCCTTTTATACAGAATTTACCCATAGGACAACATGATACACAAAGGTTTACAACCCGGTTCCCATAATTATCCCCCAGAGGGGTCGCTTTGGTCACTTTGATACACACAAGGTCCGGAACATAAGTGCGGAAACATTTGGCGGTTCCCAACTGTAAAAACCCATCTTCCCAACATTAGTGCATTCCAATCGGCAGTAAAACAGATCAAAATAGGAACAAAGACAGGTGCAGAGGAAGACGGAGACAGTGGGAAGATCGGAAAGGGTGTAAAAGGGGAGGTATCGGGAAACACGAGATACAGGCATCAAAGGGACGTGCCTAATGAGATGCACGGCTGAGACAATAAACCGGCACGGCGAGATGAGCCTCGAGCGGGGCCATCTGCCTTACAGTATCATCCCCCTCGTCATAAAGACACTTACAAAGAACATGTGTCTTCCGCAAATATCTTGGGAGTCCCAGGGTCGCGAAGCGGACAGCGTCCGTTCGCTGGCTACTTGAGGGCAAGAGACAAAATGGATGCCGTATCTAAGATGGAACCCGTGGGTACAGATGAAAAACCCACATAACAAACAAACGGTTTAAGTTAGCACAGCGAAACTGCGCACACTTACTAAACTCGTCATTTGCGGTTCGTAGATACCAGACTCGACCATATTCGTGCGAGTCGAAAACACCACTTACAATTGTCACGGAACCTCAGACGCTCCTTTTGCCCTCATGTAGGCAAGCACTAGTCGGAATCATACTCGATATTCATCAGACCATCTAGATGTTGTTGTAGCATAGCTCTGTCCAACCGAGTCCCCTTGGTAACAGGTGGCTGTCTCATACACGTTGTAGCACAGAGGCCACATAAGGCAGGACCACACTGCACACAAAGGCAACACGTGAACAGGAACGCTACAACGACTCCGATGATCATCAGAATCTTCCAACCCCAAGTCGACATCAGGCCCCAAAACCACCCAAGTAGCGTCCAATCCCCTACATCCACGTGTATGGATTCGGAGATTTTATGCAACTTCGAGATGGCTTGATAGACAGTCGGAGCGTTATCAGGAATGAAAATACAGCAGCTCGAATGGATCACCTTACATACCCCACCTCGATCTGCTAAGATCACGTCTAAAACCATACGGTTTTGTAACGTCATAAGTCTATCCGCCTGAAGTTCAGTGGTGATATTACCAAGGGCACTGGCAGTAATATTAGCTGTCGATTCTACCACTCGAGTCAACTGTCTCAGGTTCCTACTATTAACCATAGGTCCCCAAAACGGGAGGAAACCCTTGAAAAAGTCTCCTGCCTCTTGACCGGCAGTATCCTCTTCGCTAATTACGCCTCTCACAACTCTAGTCTTGTGATAATCTGCATCTACAGTAAACGTCGGAGGCAACAAGTTTGCGATGAAACATGAGCCCATGAAGTCAGAGGGCAACCATGCATACGCACGATCATGACAGATAAAGTAGGTACCCTTGGCAGCCAGGAACACAGGGGACGAGACCATCGGCAGAATGTAATTTTCAGTGCAAGCACTCTCTCCAAGTCGGGCTTTCGATCTTCGGCCACGACCTATGAGACAAAAATTACCAATGTGGGGTACGACCCATATCGGAGGCGAGTTTTTAAGCTGCTTTTCACTAGTGAACACACTATATTCGCCTCTACTTAGGACCCTATAGGCTTGTACCTCTTCTTCAGGAATAAGCGAGGGATCATAGATATCGCTATCTAAATCCTCTATTGCTATAGACAAAGGTTTTTGGTACGAGGTAGGACCAGAGTAGGGGGAACGTGGTTCTCGAATGGGGTGGAAACCCAGTGCGCTTCAAAACATTGTTTGGAATGCTCGAGCAGACCCTTGGGAACTATACGGTAACACCAGATATGGAATTCCCTTATCCGTAGTATGTGGCATCAACCCACACACCCAACAATTAGTAGTGTTAACCACTAACTGATGCTGATGTAGGAGCTGAATAAAGGAATTGTTGCGGAATTCTGCACGTCTAGCCTGCTCGTGTTCAGATAAGATATGAAAAGAATGAGGAGATGCAGTGGAGGTGAGTTTAGGGTCAGGGGTAGGAGTAGGTGTAGCAGAAGGTAAGAAGTAAAACATCGTGTAATACACCCCACCCGCCAATAATGCAGAAACAGTCAAAAACAATACGAATATTTGGAATATAAAACATTTGGTACGACTGAGTTGCTGCAGCTTGAATCTTTGTGCTTGAGCTCCTTCCAAGTCCGTCAGCTTCGAAAATGCCATTCCCTATGACCGTCCGCAACGTTTCTTGACGCACTTCGTTCTGTGTAGCAGCAGTCAATCCCTAGGAGTTCCCAGGAACCGACGGTCTTTAACCTAGCGTCAAGACCTACTAACCAGAAGGAAGTACGCGCGCGGCCCTACGGCCTTTGTTTCACAAATATATATGCGAAAACAATGTTTCCCAGCTGTGGAAGCAAAAAGTATAAGGAACGAAGCTCAATGAATATGTACAAAATAATTACAATGGTACGAATGTTCAAACTGATCGTGGAAAACGGGATAATGCAATTATCAAGGGACAGAACAGGATCTTTTATTAGTCTTTAGTGCTGGATCGCAAAAAGTATCGGGTTTTCCCAGGACGTGTCTGTTCGTCAAACAAAGGATCCGTTGAAGGGACCACGTCCTGTTGATCAGCTGAATGTTCTGGTCTTGAGTCTCTTGCTGACAAATGTTCAACAATGTCTTTTTGCTGCACTGAGGATTCTCCGACAGGTTGTGCGTCGCTGAAAGGCACAAACGCCGGCAATCCTTCGGTTTCAGTTGATGCAATGCCTTTCCTCACCCACGAGTCTGCTGGCAGTGGGATAGGGACTTTCTTGGTATGGGTGGCGTGCACCCAATTCTTCGGCCCCTCAAGACGAACTGCAGTTCTCGTGGCAAGGAGGACCTGGTAGGGTCCAGTGAACCTGGGATCCAAATTGTTCTTGCGCGAGAAGTTTCGCGTCACCACCCAATCTCCGGGCTGGAGCTGGTGGCCTGGACCCTCCGTCTGCGTCGGCAATGCTTCGTGAACCTGTTGGTGAATTAACCTCAGTTTAGCAGTCAAGTCATGAAGATAATCGATCAACATTGGATCCTCAAGATCACAAAAAGTACCTGGCCTAGGAACCCCCCAAACATTCGCAGGACGACCGAACACTATTTCGTAGGGACTAAGCCCTACTCGGGAGTGTACAGTCGCCCTTGTTGACAGTAATGCTAAGGGTAAAGCGTCAGGCCACGAGAGACCAGTCGTAGCCTGAATCTTAGCTAGTTTTAGTTTAAGGGTGCCGTTATACCCTTCAACCAAACCAGCTGACTGGGGATGATTGGCACTATGGAATTTCTGATTAATTCCAAGGCCCTTACACACACTCTTCATCACACTCCCCACAAACTCACTTCCGTTATCTGACCACACGATTCTAGGCATTCCATACCGAGGAAAATATTCCTTCAGTAGGATTTTCGCAGTAGACAAAGCAGTATTGTCTTTGAGAGGGTAGGCCTCGATCCATCGGGAGAATGCGCAAACCACAATTAAAACGTATTTCAGGTTATTGCATCGCTCCATATGGATGAAGTCCAATTGAATCACCTCAAAGGGACATGAAGGGGGAGCAAAACTACCAGGAGGAGTTGGGGTTCCCTTACCAGGATTGTACAACATACATACCATACAATTCTTAACCAAGCGTTCAGCACATTTCGTGATACCATCATTCTTCCACACAGGGGATAGCAACTTACAAATACCTTTCGCGCTAATATGTGCTAACCCATGCGCCATTGTCACAACGGCCAGTACATACGCATCGGGCAACATCCACCTTTTCTGTTCCGATAAATCAGTCCAACAACCATTCGCATCCAACTTTCCCGTACTTTCTTTCCACTTCGTCTTTTCAGTCTTGGTGGCCTCATTCTGAATTGCTTTCACACTCTCGATAGTGTCTTCACACATACTCGATTCTGTAGGCCACCTAACCGAACTCGTCACATACATTCTAGTGCTAAGGTTCCGGGCAGTCTCCTTAGCAGTCTCATCCGCAAAAGCATTACCACGACCCACATCATCCGTCACCTTACGATATGCACTACATTTGACAATCGCCACTTGCTTAGGCAACGTAAGTGCATCCAAAAGATCATTCACAAGCTGGCCATGCTGAATCTTCGTACCATGCGATGTTAGAAAACCTCTCTCTCTCCACAACCGTCCAAAACTATGTGCGACGCCAAAGGCATATTGGCTATCGGTAAACACATTCACACGTTTCCCTTTCGCTAACACACACGCTCTGGTGAGAGCGATCAGCTCTGCAGCTTGGGCAGAATTCTGATTTAGTCGTGCAGTCTCAACAACAGTATTCAACGTTACAACAGCATATGCAGTAGTCACATCACCATTCGGCAACTTGAAACATGAACCATCCACATACAGTGTTCCATCTGGGTCTTCCAATGGGGTGTTTTTAAGGTCCACTCGACCTTTTGTTTCCTCCTCTGTCCTCAAATAACAATCGTGTTCTGTTATTTCATCTGACTCTGAGCTAATTGGTAACAAAGTTGCCGGGTTCAGAACATTACAACGTTTTATTTGAATGTGGCTTGCCAACAGCGTCAACTCGTACCCAGACAACCTCGCACTCGTCAAGTGCTGAGTTTTCGTACGATTCAAAAGAGTGTCGACTGCATGCGGAACCATCACCGTAAGCATATTATCCATGACCAATCCTGCTGATTGTCGGATGGAGACCGCAGCTGCCGCTGTTGCTCTCAAGCAACTCGGCAATGCTCTAGCTACCGGGTCCAAGGTCGAGGAAAAATATGCACATGGACGTTGCTTTCCACCAAAAGGTTGCGTTAAGACACTCAAAGCACAACCTTCTCTCTCGTGAACATATAATGTAAACGGCTTGCTATAGTCAGGAGTACCTAACACAGGAGCCGAACATAATGAATCACGCAGTTCAGAAAAACTTTTCTGACATTCTTCCGTCCATGGTAAAGGAGTCGAAACATCCTTGCACGTAAGAGCCACTAATGGTTTCGCCAGCAATGAAAAATTAGGAATCCATTGCCTGCAGTACGACGTAATACCTAAAAAGGCACGCACATCTCTTTGGGTTGTTGGCACAGCCATTCGCGCAATTGCTGCTTGCAATTCTCTCTGGGGTCAACCGCCTTCCCTCCTTTGACAATAAGTGACCTAGATAGGTTACTTCTTGACAACAATATTGGAGTTTAGAAGGTGACACCTTGTGATTTAACTCGCAGAGATGTTGCAGCAACGACACCGTAGCGATTTTGCAAATGTCCTGAGTATCTGCAGCTACCAATAGGTCATCGACGTATTGGATTAAGGCCGCACCAGCCGGCAACCTAAACGCATCCAGTTGACCCTTCAAGGCTTGACTGTAAATCGATGGACTTTCACAGTAGCCCTGAGGAGCGCGTTTAAACCGGAAGCTGCGTCCACCAAGAGAGAAACCGAAAAGGTCTCTACTCTCTTCTGCAATCGGGATGCTGAAGAACGCATTCTTCAAGTCAATCACCGAAAACCACGATGCAGAAGCTGGAATCAGAGTCAGTAATGCCGTGATGTCAGGCACAACGGGGAACTGAGGAATCACAATTTTATTCACCTCCCGTAAATCGATAACAAAACGATACACAGGTGGTTTCGAAGGATCAGTACGTTTTAGAATGGGCAGTGCAGGACTGTTGCACACGTTTCCCCGTGTTTCCTCAATAACGTCTTTCTCGATCAAATCATAGATGATCGCTAACAGCGCTCGTTCACCATCAAGAGAAATACGATACTGGGGAATACGTGGCAATCGCACATTAGATTTCAACTGAACAACATAAGGGGAGATGTCAAGTAGGCCCACATCATTGGGACCTGTTGCCCACAAAGACGCAGGAAGAGAACTCAATTCCGGTGGAAGCTTATCGAGAGACAAATACATGGGAGAGACAACCCTCTCTCCCAATGTAAGCTTTACACCCGCAGGAGAACAATAGAGAGTTGCATACAAACGTTTAAGCAAATCCAGGCCCAAAAGATTTTCACCACAACCAGTAGTCAAAATCAACGGAGCTTCTAGCTCACGAGGCCCAATTGTAAGGGGCAAAGGGCGCGAAACTGGATTGCTAACGGGGGCGCCAGAGAATCCAACGGAAACATTTGTTAAGCCAGACAAAGGTGCGCCAGGGAGTTTCGAATGCTTAATGGAACTTTTCGCTGCACCAGTGTCCAACAGAAAAGGCTCAACGGCGCCCGATGTAGCAACTGCGACGTAAGGCCCTCTCTGATCAACCGGAACTGATACCACTCCCTCTCCTTGTCTATGGCTGTCCTAGTAATTACTGTCGTCAGTTCCCTGATCGACGTAATAATCGTCTACATTGTACTGCGCAGATCGTCCTTGCGACGATCCACGTTGATCAAAACAATTATCGGAATTTGATGAGTTATCTGAACGATCATTCTGAGCACCACGACCTCTACCACGCGGTGCCTGCTGTGAACCACCACGACCTCCTCTAGATGAGTTACCACTATTACGTTCATGTAAAACAGGACAATTGAATTTGATATGTCCCTCCTGTCTGCAATAGGCACATTGATTGTACCCTAACGAGGATCTTTGGGAAGAGGAGTCATTACGAGATTGTGATCGGTTCGATTGCGGCTGCGATCTATTTGTTGCAAAGCATTCTGATTCGAACGTGGAGGATACGCTTGCTGAAGCAGCACTTTAGTTTTAAGCTCTTTCGTCTTCTTATCAGCGCGGTCGTTCTCTTCTTTCTCTCTGTTCTCATAATATTGTGCCGTGGCCAATATCTGAGCTGAAGTAGAAACGGCCCACGCACTTTCTGAATTTTTCAATTTATTGCTCAAATCGGGCAATAAGTTCGACACAAATTTATCCACGAACAACCTTTGACCACCCTCAGTGCTCATATCCTGACCACTATGATCAATGAATGCCTCCTCAAACCTCGTAAAGAAGTCGGAGACACTCTCGTCCTTTTTCTGTTTACAAGCTGACAATTTGTCCCAATTTACCCTCATAGCTGGCATAAGAGTTTTCATTAACGTTATTATTCTTTGAGGGAGAGCAGTAATCAACTGTTCGGGTTTAGCACCACCAGTTTGCAACCCATCCGCCGCTATAATGGCCGCCCAATCACCACCTAATTCGTTTGCGTGATTTTCCTGACGAATCTTAGCCCATACCGGTTGCGGTACAACATTGCCAAACAGCATGTCAATATCGGCAAGATTCATTACCGTAGCGTCTACAAGCTGCGATAATTCTTTATAGTACCCCGCAGGATTTTTGCGAGGGTCAGGCAAAGATTGCTTCACCTGTAACACTTCCGATCGTTTCCATGGGAGATGGATCCACACTCTCTGGAAGAACGGCGGGATCGGGGGGTTTGCCCCAGGATTACCTGGCATCCACACTGGTGGAACTTCTCGCATAGGAAACTGACCAGACTCATCTGGCTGTCTTTCAATATCCTCGACAAACAAGGCTTGAGGTATAGGAGTGGGACGAAAAGATAGCAACCGTTCAACAGCACGTCGAACATTGGTATCCACTATCAGTCCAGCCGAAAACTGAAGTTGCAAATCAGACAACGCGGTCAGCACCTCGTCAGGTGCGTCGGCCGATATCTGATCACGAAGGACCTTACACATTTCCTCGAACACAAATCTTTGGGTTGGTATATTGAATTGACAAAACGTGTCGAGTACAATACGTGGTGGATTTCTAAGGGGATGCGTCATCCAGCCCATCGCCATATTATATAGCGAAGCGCGTTCCCTGTTACCAGGAAGCTGACTACGTCTCTGAGGACCATCGGAACCAGCGGACCCAAGAACAGGTCCGAGTGAATGAAAGAAGCTAGCCGCAAGAGGAGAATTACGACTACGAGTAGAGGGAGAAGTATAGGACACAGGACTAACAAGTGAAGGAGTAGAGACAGAAACAACAGCAGGAGTTAACAGAGCAGGAGCAGTAGCGTGAGCAGGAGTATGTGGAAGCGGAGGAGCAGTAGAGATAGCAACAGCCAAAGGAGCAGGAACAGTTGGAAGAACGGGTGCAGGTTGAGGAACAGGCAAAGGAAGAATAGGTGCAGGAACAGGTACAGGGGGAATCACAGGGGCTGTGGTACCCTGTACATACGGAGGTGGCGACTTCATTAAATAGGACATTAAAGGATCCTCAACTGCCTCTTCCTTCTTTTCCGACTCCGTAGGCAAAGTAGGATAGCATTTATCTATAGTCATACGCTGTAATCTATCAAACACTTCCTTTTCCTTAACCTCCTTATCATGCTGAAACTGCTCTGCTTTCTTCACAATAGTAGCAACATTATCTCTCTGATTTCGTTTAGTCTGTCTGATTTCTTTCTGTCGGGCTTCTTTACGCCACAACCGAAAGGCATCAAACATGGCCGGCCTTGACTTTTTCTCAAACAATTTAGCCTCTAGGTTATCTAGGATCGGGGTCTCAAAGCTACCATGAGGTGGCCAACTAAGGACTCCGTCCTTCTTTGTATAACGGATCCAGTAATCATTAAAGGTAATCGGGCCTAGCCCATGTTTACTGTACAGTTCATAAGTCGGAGTTCCAACCGGAGGTATCGGACACGAGTCCTCCAGTCGGGAATCCATACCACAAGGTCTGAAACAACTGAACAAAGTACTACGACCAGGCATCTTGCACACTAGCCGAGTTTCACAAACTTCAAGGGTTACGGGATTTACCAAGTCCCAGCAAAGAGCTAATACCCTCGGTTTTTGGCGTCTGCAGGCGTCAAATAACACAACAAAGTACGCTAGCAAAGTGTCACCGACAAAAACACTCACACAGCGTCAACAACAAAAACACTCGCTAAAGTGTCAACAACCAAGAACTCTGGGAGCGACCCACAAATACTTAACTCAAAGATCGATGGCGTCACCAGGAAGGCCCGTCAATCGTCTCGCTATACCAAGGTCTACGCCAGGCGCCAAAACAGGTCTACAGTCAGGGCAGCAGTCCGTCGCAGCCGTCAGGAGGCGGGAATCTTCGCGGGAAAAGTCTTCGGGCCACTTGTTTCGACAACAGGATCGATGAAGCGGAGTGCACCTTCCCTCGGAGATTTCACACGAAGTTCCTCACGATCGTCGGGCTTGGACCGGTACCACTGATGCAGCCCCACGTTGGGCGCCAACTGAAGGACTGGGTTATTTAGAACCCAGCGGTGCCAGGGCACAACACCTGAAACCTTCGTGGGTAACCTGCTCCGGCGTACGAATGACAGAGACACGGGACACTTCCTTCGGCGTCAAAGATTCAAGGTTTATTTACTGCAGGGAACACAGAAGTCACGACAAGTACAACACGTGCAACTTGGGGAGACTGCTTCAAATTGGTTCTGTGGATCGCTCCTTTTATACAGAATTTACCCATAGGACAACATGATACACAAAGGTTTACAACCCGGTTCCCATAATTATCCCCCAGAGGGGTCGCTTTGGTCACTTTGATACACACAAGGTCCGGAACATAAGTGCGGAAACATTTGGCGGTTCCCAACTGTAAAAACCCATCTTCCCAACATTAGTGCATTCCAATCGGCAGTAAAACAGATCAAAATAGGAACAAAGACAGGTGCAGAGGAAGACGGAGACAGTGGGAAGATCGGAAAGGGTGTAAAAGGGGAGGTATCGGGAAACACGAGATACAGGCATCAAAGGGACGTGCCTAATGAGATGCACGGCTGAGACAATAAACCGGCACGGCGAGATGAGCCTCGAGCGGGGCCATCTGCCTTACAGTATCATCCCCCTCGTCATAAAGACACTTACAAAGAACATGTGTCTTCCGCAAATATCTTGGGAGTCCCAGGGTCGCGAAGCGGACAGCGTCCGTTCGCTGACTACTTGAGGGCAAGAGACAAAATGGATGCCGTATCTAAGATGGAACCCGTGGGTACAGATGAAAAACCCACATAACAAACAAACGGTTTAAGTTAGCACAGCGAAACTGCGCACACTTACTAAACTCGTCATTTGCGGTTCGTAGATACCAGACTATAATATTAATATTCGTGCGAGTCGAAAACACCACTTACAATTGTCACGGAACCTCAGACTGGTTCAGGGGGTGTGGTAGCGTCCTTATATCTGCTCGATGCCCACCTCCACGTGCCCATTCATCCTGCATCCCAGCGGTTCCTCGGTTTTTGTGTGGGAATCTGCAATTCCAGGTACTGCCATTTGGTTTGTCGTAAGCCCTGAGGGTCTTCACTAAGGTCCTGGCTCTCTTGGTTGGGCTTATCCGTAGGGGGAGAATTCGGGTATTCCTGTACCTTGATGACTGGCTGATATTCTGCCTCTTCTTTTTCAAAGGGGACTCTTCACGTCCAGAGGGTCTGTGAGATTCTGGAGAAGCACAGCTTCCTGATCAACCACAAAAAGTTGCATCTGGTTCCCACCTAGGAGTTAGTGTTTATTGGGGGTCACCTGGACATGGTCAGGGGACTGTTGTTTTTGCTGGCCGTGATGAGGGCGATCTTGAGGAGGGTCCTGGGTTGACTGCCTGCGTTGCATTCTGCCCAGGTGTATCAGTGGTTGAGGTTGCAGGGCTTGATGTTGGCGGCGATAAATGTACTACAATGGGCTTGTTTGCATTTGTACCCATTGCTAAACCATCTCCTGTCCCATTCGTCCACTTGTTCCACTGCTGACGATCTGCCAGTGGTAGTGTCCCCTCAGATTCAGATTGTCCTGGGTTGGTAGTTGGTGGAGCCCAAAGCGACCAGGAGTCTTCCTTTTCAGGTGCCCCCTTCCCAGGTGGTGACCACAGATGCCAGCTGGTTGGGCTGGGTGTGACGTTGGATTCCTGGTCTTTGCAGGGTCTCTGGGATCGCCTGCAGGCTGGTTGCTCATCCAACTTCCGGGAGCTGAAGTTTGTTCAGATGGCTTGTCTGGAGTTTGCATTGGCCCTTTGGGGGTATCATGTTCTGGTCCAGACAGACAATCAGGTGGTGATGGGTTACCTCAATCCGTAGGGGGGCTGCAGAGTTCTGTCCCTGTGGCTCCTGGTTCAGGAGTTTCTGACCTTTGCGGAAGCCACTGTGTTGTCTCTGCGGGTGGTGTATCTCCAAGAATTATGTGGCAGATCAACTGAGCAGGGATTTTCCCTGTGTGTTCAATTTCAATGTCAGGGGAGGTGTTCCATCAATCAATCAATCAATTTAAGCTTATAAAGCGCCTGGTTGCACTAACCCGTGCATCCCCGCGCTGCGACTTGGTCCCATGCCAGGGAAAGAGAACAAAGATAGAATCAAACAATGGAATTATCAGATGGAAAAAGCCATGTCTTGAGCTTTTCCCCGAAGATCGTCTCAGACGATTCCAGTCGGAGCCCCATTGGGAGCTTGTTCCAGTAAGATGCCGCTAGGAACCTGAAGGAACGTCGGCCCATCCTTGCTTTTCTAATAATAGGTATGCATACCTGACCCGTACCACTGGATCTTAAACCTCGCGTGGGAACATACGGGGTGAGAAGATCGTGTAAGTAAGAAGGGCCTTTCTTCTGCAGGATCCGGTGACTAATGCACTTAGCCTTAAACAGAACACGTTTTCTCATCGGAAGCCAGTGTAAGGATACGAGAGCCTTGCTGGATAACGCTCTCTTGGGGAGCATTAGAATGAGACGAGACGAAGTTTAAGTGCCAGACAGTGGATTTGCTTGTGGCCAAGGACAATGATCAGCTGCCCCGCGTCTGCATAATTATTCCCTGTCTGGAGGCATGGAGGGTAGATGCAATGTCATTCAGGTGGCCCGGACACTCTGCTTTACCATTTCTTCCAATCCTTTTAATTGCCAGGGTTCTGTGCAAGATTTGCCTGGACAAGGCATTTGTTCTGTTGATTGTGTTGGGCTGGGCTCACTGCCCATGGTATCCTCTTCTGAAGGAGCTGGCCATTCAGGAGGGTTGGGCGATTCCAAATCTTCCTTATCATCTGAGGGCCATTGTGTCCGCTGGTTGGATTGGAGAGTTGGGGTCGTTTTTAGGTTCTCCTCCTTTTTTGCAAGTCTTGCCACATCATGTTGTCCTTTACTTCAATCCTAAGTTCTTTCCCAAGGTCCCCTTAGTTGGCAACCATTCCAGAGAGATCATTCTGCCGACTTTCTCCCTGGTTACTGGCCCGGTAAGATCAGGTCATAAGCATACTCTGTCCACCATGAGTTGAAGGTTTAAGCAGAAAATCCTTCTGGCCTATGGTTCCCAGAGGTCTGAGGTGTTGGCTCGGATCCAGGGTCTGTCTACCCAGGGTATTTCTGTATCCTGGGCCTCTTTCAAGGGGGTCTTGATTGTGGATATATGTAGGGCCTCTACGTGGGCCTCTCCACACATTTTCATGGACCACTATTGTGTGGTGTTGGGTGGTCCTGCTGCTGGGGGTTCTGCTGAGGCTGTTCTATGGGCTGGCTTTGCTCTGCACTTGATTGGAGCTCCTTCTGTTGGGTGTCTGTTTGGTTTTTTCCCTCTGTTTTGTTGTTTGGATTGAAAACTTGATGTTTACCCAACCTTTGGTATGCAGTTTCTTGTTGGTGACCGTGAAGCTGCTTGGCTTTGGTATATGCTCACTGTGTAACTCAGCTGGTGAGGAAGACTTACGAGGAGGTAATGCCCCTGTTACTTACCAGTAATGTTTATTACTATGAGTATAGTCTTTCATGCCACATGAGTTCCCATCCCTCCGCCCCTGTTTGACTATCAGCTTCATGAGGTTTCTAGCTGGGCATGGTAGTTGTACAGGAAATGGGGTGGGTCGTGCCTCCTCTTGTACTGGGTCAAGGGTGAACATGGTCATCCATGTTGGGGAGAATTGGGAGGATTGGAACGTAAAATTACTTGGAGGGTTCTGCTGGTGAGCTGAAGCTCACTGTGTGACTCATGCGATGGAGCGCGGGCCGCAGACAGGAGTCATGCAGACCAGCTGACAGTACTTTGTATACATTGATGCTTGGGAATGATGCCATGTTCAATGGAAGAGGATGCATCACAGGTGCAGTTGATATGTCGGTTCTGGGGGAAGTGCAAGTTGTTGCGGTGTTGGCACTAAAGGACGATGGATTGCGCAAAGTAGGTGATGCGCCAATTGCGGGTGCAAGGCTTTGGTTGCAGCGTCAGTGGTGTGTCAAGAGCACAGTGAGTCAATTCCATGATGTCATACTTGACCCGCTGGGCTGAAAGCGTTGCATCAGTCGACAGCCATGCAGGGCCGGGAATGCATTGGAGTCGGGACGGTGCACCACGGATGACGGTGATTGTTAGAAATGGGGGTCTCCAGTTGACAGAGGTAGGTACCTTTGTGCAAGTAGAGATCCTTCTTCCTAGTCATGGTAAAGGGGTTACACTCCTGAAATAACCCCTGCTCACCCCCTTGGTAGCTTGGCACAAGCAGTCAGGCTTATCTCAGAGGCAATGTGTAAATCGTTGGCCCATAGCCAACACTAATACAGTCAAAAACACTACAAAAGGACACCACACCAGTTTAGAAAAACATCCAATATTTTTTATATTCAAAACTAGACCAAAAATGATAAGAATCCAACAGACAGTAATTAAAAAAATATATACTTTGCAAAATTTCCTTAAAATTGACGAAATATTTAAAAACACAGTTCGTACGAGTTGATATCTCCATCCGGGGCTACCTCCATCCTGAAAACATGAGAGTCAAAACAAAAACAGTTACAGCAGACCGTGTCGGTACGGGCCAATGGAAGCATGGACAGACTAGGTAACAGTACCTTTCTCGTTGCGGCTGGCACCTTGGTGTGAGCCCGTCGTGGCAATCTCGATGCGGTGCAGGCAGCGGCTCTGTGACGATCATCCAGGGGGCATTGGTGAGACCAAGGCTTACGGTCCAGGGTTAGGCAGAGCTTGATGCAGTGCTGGAAGGTATGGTGCATGGGACAGAGCTGGTTAGCGGGAGTTGACGTCGGTCCGCCCAGACTGCTGTGTGGGACGAGGCGGTGCATCGTGAGACTTATGAGCAGTGCCCCCAGCCACGATGCGGTCACGGGTGTTAAAGTCAACAGCAGTGACGTGTCGGTGAAACCAGGATGAGGAAGTGAAGGCAGAGGCGGAGGCGGTCGCTGGTGACACCAGGTTTGAGGTGTGAGATGAGGACAGTGCCTTTGAGGTGCGGTCAGGACACAGAGCCAGCGATGGAGTCAGTTGCATTTCCCTTCACTGTGGCAACTGAAGCAGGGGCTCCAGAAATAACATCATAGGCATGACCATTAGACTCATTAAGGCAGTGGGACTAGTTTAATGAAGGTGATATAGGTATGTGGTCATTATTCCATGAACACTATATCTTTCACACCAAGGAGTCATATCAAACATTATATATAATAGTTTTTAATCTGGTGGTGTGTGTTTACGTGTTGTGATTGCGGCATATGGGCAATCTATGGGATGTTGAGATTGGTAGGATGCCCAAGTAAACAAGGTATTTTGCTATTTTTTCTCATGGAGAGGTGCCTCCTTTTTCCCTGAGCCGTAGCCAGGTGAGGTGAGGTATCCTTCTCATGCATATCGGGTAAGAACGAGAAGCATGTGCCCACAATTGGGTTTTGGTGGATGTGAATGAGATTGTCACTACACTTGATGTTTTGTTCTGAGCATGAAGCTCTGCACTTCCCAAAAAATATTGGGCTTATGTCCTTCATTGTGATACAGATTCCGTTAGCTGTTTGGGCTTTGAGGAGGAAGGATTATACATTCCTGATTACAGGTGATCCGGTTGTATCGTTTCCAACCGCTTCAAATGTTTTTGTATTTATCACTATATTCTTATTTTTCACTTTTTTATACTGTGCAGTAGCAACATTCTAGTTGGTCCTGAAGAAGGCATTGGACGAAATGTGGTCCGGTTGTGCTGAAGCATGTTGACCTCTTTTTCAAACATCTGACACTTATTTGTTATAAACTGTTGTTTGCGCTGTTTTTAGTTTATATTGTGAGAGACAAGAATAAATACAGGGTCTGTCGTAGTTCAATTTTAAAATTACATATTACTTTTGTTAATTTGCACTGCATTCAATTCCCACAAAAGTCAATTGCTCTCCTCTGGTAACTTATTATTAGAACATAAACATCCTCGGGCTCCCCGGTCTCTATGATGGGGTTGTAACCCTTAGTGTCACTAGAGTGACTTTAAGAGGAGACCCAGATGATGAAGCATGTCATCAATTGGTGAGTGATGGGAATCCATTCATCTAAATAGGATGTTTTCATTTAGGTAGGACTCTTAATTGTAGTAGCATAAACGTCCAGTTTTTGTGCGGTGTTTTGGAGTGCTCAGAATATTACTGTATTCTAGACCCTTGGATATTTGTAATATTGAAGGTTGTGAATGGGGCAATATATCCAGGCAGGTCTCTAAAGATAGCCTCAGACCCTCTTTTAAACTGTGTATTCTTTGTAAATTTTTAATTCCCATGTCCAAAATTAGGAGGTGCAATGGTGTACTTGATGGAAGGGAGGTCAATGATCATAAAAAACTGTTCTCCGATCTCTACAACACATAAACGTCACCAAAGCCCCACACCTCAGCACCATATAGTGCTGAGCCAAGAGCCTTGGGCTCATACACCTTTAGAGCTGGCACTATTCACTTAGTGAAAGAAGTCCGAAGTTCTTTCAGGATGGCACCAATAGTCTGTCTTTGCTTCAAGCAAGCACTATTGATATGGGGACACCATGACATATTGGCTGACAATTTGATCCCTAGGTAATCAAAAAAATCGACAATCTAGGTCCTTGGCCCCTAGTAAAAACTTTCCGTTAACATTTTATGGTTGCTAAACAGCATACATTTGTTTTGGCTGCGTTGATCTCTAAGCCACGAACATGACAAAAGGCAGCAAATTTGTTAGGAAGAATTTTTAGGCCTCTCTGAGTTTTTGATATTAAAAGAGTATCATCTGCAAATAGCAATATAGGGATCTTGGTATTAGCTATAACAGGGACATCCACTGGGCTGTCAGAAAGGTAGTCAACCAATCCATTTTGATACAAAGTGAAGAAAGTGGGGACTAGTACACACCCTCGTTGAACACCTTTCAGCACTGGCAACTTGTGCCCTGTTACCCCATCTGAAGCAGGCAGAGAAATTCTCATGTAGCTTAATCAGTAGTGACAGAATATTGTGCGGCATACCCGTCGCCTTCAAAACCGGCCACAGCCTCAAGCATGGGACCAGGTCAAAAGCATATTATGGACTGACAAAAGCAACATATAAGTTGCACCTGCAGAGCAGAACAATCTTCCAAAGAAATTAGGATAAACCTAAATACCAAGTTTATCATAGAGGCTTTGGCGTGGAATCCTGCTTGAAGTGGGATTATAATATCCCAATCTAATATCCACATTTGATTTTTTACCAGAAGCAAATGAGAATAGACTTTTTGGGCTCAATCACTAAGGCTAATTGTTAGACCTGGCATCATTGGCATGAGTCTCTCCTCCATTTTTTGTCTGTTTGCCTCCTCTGTTTATGATGTTTTGCTGGAATATTGCTTTGGGCACTGTGCCACTGCTGATCAGTGCCACAGTGCAAGTGCTCCACATGTTAAATTGATACATTAATTGGATTCCATGTTTGGCTTATTTGGTTTACTGTCAGTCCCTAGTAGAGTGCACCAGGAGTGCCAGAGCTTGTAAATACAAATGCTGCTGGTGGGCCCGCAGCACTGGTTGTGCCACCCACAGAAGCGGCCTAGAAAAATATGTCTAAGGTCTGCCATTGCAGAACCTGTGTGCAGTCTGGTACTGCCATGCTGACTGCGCAAGTACACCTACTTGCCAGTCCCTAAAACCTTCCCTTAACTTCATGTTAGTCACCCCTATGGTAAGCCCAAGGGCAGGGTGCATTGTAAGCATAAGGTAGGACAAGCCCTGATGTGTGTGGCACGTCCTAATAGTGAATTACAGCCATTTTCGTTTTTCACTATTGTAAGGCTACCTGCTCTCCTTAGGCCAGACTGGGCTGCTGGGATTATTACACTATATAATCATAACAGACTCAGAGAGCATGGTGGAAAGTCAAGTTTAGTATCCCTGAACTCAGAATTTGATAACACATCCTTTAGGATGGATGGTTTTTAGATTCTGAGTTTGAAACTAGCACTTTTAGAAAGTGACTAGTTTCTTGTCTAACTGTCTACTGGTCTCTGCTGGTTTTTGTGTGTGTGACAGGAGCTGGGTGGCTCCAGATGTCTGAATGAGCCAGTGTGGGGTGAATGAGGCATTTGCGTTTAGAGTGGGGGAAGAGTAGTTCCTGATAGCCTGCCTTGCCTGGCATAATACTGGCTCCACCTCCTGCCGGGCGACTGATGGCCCTGCCCCTGCCAGTGACAATACTGGCTCCACCTCCGGCTGGGCGGCTGAAGACTCTGCCCTGCAAAGTGAATAGGCCAGGTGCCTCGCCTGGCAACGCCCACAACAAACCCAGGATGGGGGAAATCCCCCTGCATGGACAAAGGGATCAAAGCAGAAAAGGGGTATAAGAGAAGGACCCCTGAACCAAAGAATTTAGATCACTTCTGACAAGGAAACCTATAACAAGGACAACAAGCCTGCTGATCCAAGGACTTGCCTACCCCTTCTGCCAGAGTGCTGTTTGCCGGGGGGAATCCTGCAGTTGCTTCTTTATTTTTGCCAAGGAACAAGGAGAGAGGAACTGAGTGTGTACTCTCAAGCTTTGCCAAGAAAATCTCCAAGGGCTGGAAGAGTGCCAGCCTCCTGTTGAAGTCACAGGGCTAAAGGACTTCACCATCTGTTAAAATTGCCTGTGGAAGCGTGGGAGTCCAGCACATCTAAAGAAACCAGCAATCGCGACGCCGCTGACGCCGTCGAATCCAGCTCGACATCGTGAGTTTGACTCCAGTGTCCCGCAACTTCGCCGCCGGCCGCCGGGCCGGATCGACGCCAGTAGTGACGCCGCTACCGATCGCCTCGACACCACAGACCCTCTCGACGCCGTGAGCGCTAACCACTCTTGCAACGACGACATCGACAACGACGCCGTATCCTGCTTCGCCATCGTGAGCGCTGCTCCGGCCTGACATCTCTCGACGCCGCTGTGGACCGCCCGACCCCGAGGCTCGATCGACGCCGACGCCCCGACGCCGATACTTCTCAACGCCGTGGATCATCGGTTTCTTCATTCTAAAAGGTACTGTGTTTGGGAGGGTCTGTTTCGACTCCGGGCTCGACGTAGCGCTCCTCGCGGTCAACGCTGAACCTTTGGAATAGCTTTGCCTCGACGTCGTGTGACTCCCGTGAGGGTTGCATTGTTGCCAAGAACTTTGCTTTAGAGAAGAAGAGTTACCTTTGTTGCTAAAGAACTGTTTACTAAGAAGAGACTTTACCTGAACTAATATTTTTACTTCCAAAGAGTATTTATTGAGATTGTGGTATATTTTTGTCATTATTTGGTCTTGTGCTAAGCCTTATATAAACATCCTTATTTTTATAATACCTTCTGTGTTGTGTCCATATGTGGTGTATTCACTTTATTACTGTATGTGGTCATAAATGCTTAACACACTGCCTCTGAGATAAGCCTGTCTGCTCTGCCAAGCTACCAAGGGGGTGAGCGGGGGTTATCTGAGTGTGTGATCCCCTTGCCCTGACTAGAGGAGGTGGGTCCCTATTTGTCAGAAGTGTATATCTCAGCCAACTAGAGACCAGCCGATTCGAGCACTAATGAACCTATAATTGACTGGTAAAGACTTCTCGCTCTTCTTTTATACTAGTATAACTTTTGCACCCGGCCAAGATACCGGAATAGATGTTCTAAGAGCAATTGCATTTGACAGAGCTACTATATAGTCATCCCAGGCATCAGCGTAGCGAGCAAACAAATAAAGAGGAAAACCATCTTGACCTGGAGCCCTTCACCTCATAAATGTAGACAGTGAGTCAACAACCTCCTCTTCAGTGAATGGGGAGAGGTATATACTGGAGGCTACTATATAACCGAGTAACTTTGGTGATAGGCACTACCTCCTCATAGTACAGGGCAGCAACATGAATAACCCATTCTGAGGGTGGAACATGGTTTTGCGGTTCTTTCCCTAAGGGATTTGTACCACTGGCAACCAATTTTCTGAAGTGCAAATAGGTTCTGGATGAAAATGCTTTTGCAAACTCCTGAAGTCTATTATTGTCCCACTTCTTCCTTGCATTCAATGTGCTAGGTTTGTATTATTTTCTGACGGCTGCTATCATAGATGGCTTTCTCAGCTTGATCGCCCTAGCTAGAGTGTGCCTCAGGTGCCTACACTCCCTCTTAAAGCATCCATTGTCTTTTGTTTGGGGGCTTCTTCTTAAATTATAGAGTAAGTTGCAATCCTTTATGCAACACAATAAAGTCTAGGTGGTCTCCTTCCTTGTCCATACTCTTTGCAATGGTACTCAGAGTTGCCTGAACATCTTTGTTGATGTTTGACAAGATTTCTGGCTTTTCAATAACCTGATGCTATTTGAGGCGAGGTCTACCAGATATATCTACAGCATTGCGAGTACTAGATGGCCTTGCCTGTTCAATTGTATACTTATCAAACAAAACGAGCAGTGTAAGACATAGAGGGTTATGGGCGCTCTCCACTCTTTCCTGTACTACCATGTCACCCTACTCTGGTCCACCATCTTAAGTCAATGAGGATGTAATCAATTCGGATTTTGGACAAATGGTTGTTAAAAGTGCATGCCCCCTTGGTATTGGATGTAGTACGACCATTAGTATCCCCGACCCCCAATTCAATGGAGACGGCTTAAAACGGAAGGGTGGCTTGGGTCCATCTTTTGATTGAGTGAGGCGCCAGCTGGGGGATCTCCCAAGATCCTTCCTCCTCAGCAGTGATTTCAATATTATCCCTGTCTAAGGGCTCAAATGTAGTATTACACTCCCCGGCAAGGATCAGATATGTATGCCATACAATTAATGGTTAATTGGCAAATCTTACAATTAAGAAAGGACTTTAGCTATATTGGTAGACCACCTATAGGTCTTCCAAACTTATTAGGCCTAGCTGGAAATTTAAATGTAAAGGATCCCACTTTATGTAGAGATTCTATTGACCAAGTTTCTTGGATGTGGCATATGTCAAGCTTGTCGACGAATTCACCCCATGATGGCTGCACGATCTTGGCATTGAGGCAAGCCACATTCTAAGAAACCACAAAGATCAAAGGTAAATCACGGTTATTAAAGAAGCACTTAGGCAGGGACAAAATGCCTTCGGAATCACGGAGTGTGATAATTGACATTTCAAGAACTGGAGAATCATTACCAGGACAAAATAGCTCAGGTATGCCAAACTTGTCAATTTGGGAGTGGGTAGATATGTTGTGAGTATTTAAGCTGACCCAGTATGGTTGCAATCAGGGTGTGAAAAATCATCAAACTGAGTAACAAATTTAACATGGGTGAGCAGGGGCCCAAAGCTGTTTCATAACCGCTCTTAGATCGAGAGGCTTGAGAGCCTCTGAAGGGGTCATCCATAGGTAAAAGATTCAGCACTTCTTGGGGTAGCCCTATATTATTAATACTCACTGGGTATTTGGAGCAGGGGGGACTCTTGGGGGAGTCCAAGATTATCGTACAAAGGCACCCCCTGCTAATCTGAACTGTTGCCAGGTCACACTTCCCCATCAGCTGCCAATCGTTATCTTCCAAGCCGGATAGAACCAGAAACCTATTCCCATGTGGCATCTAGCTGCGTGTTGGTAGCAGCTGTGTGGTTGTATTTGTTTGACTGTCCAGGGTTTTGGGGCTAAAGGTTTGTAAAAAATACTTCAACGGAACAATGTTTATATGCCCTAACTGAGCTAGATCTGTGTTTGACTTTTCACTTTACTAAACAGTTTGATCCTGTGCACACTCATTTATTGTCAAACACACAGCACAGCCTCACTCAATAATTCTTGCTCAGGTGGCTTTGTGGTGTTTCATTCACAGCAGGGACTTTGATATAGCGTTAAAAATAGATGCTAAATATTCCCATTCCAACTTTAGATTTTATGTATTTACTTATCGAGTTTTGTATAGCACAAACTTGATCGAAGGCAACAGAACACTTTACAGAATTAGCACAGCAGCAGTTACACAAGTTACATAAAAGGCAAATGAAAGCACATAGTAACCGCATAAAAAGTAGCGTATGATAGACAGCAGGATATGTGAATGATTTAGCCGTGATTACCAGAGTTACATAAAAAGCAAATAACATAATATAATATTATAACAGTATAAAATGAGGTATATGATAAACTGGAGGTTATGTGAATGATTTAGCAGCAATGACACGAGTTACATAAAAAGAGTAAGTAGAAGTGCATAAGAGCTGCATAAAAAAGATGTATATACTAGACAATAGGATATGCAAATTACATAGGTCTGAGGTAGTTGCGGTAGGATGTTGCATAGATGGGGAGAAAGAGACACAGCTTTTGCCCAAGGCAGTGGTACTGACATTTCTACAGAGTTTGTGGGGTAGGAGCATTAGGTTTTTATGAGTTTTTGAAAGGCTGGACAGTTGGTCTCAAGACGAATATGGAGGGAGAGACGGTTCCACAACCTGGCGACATTATAGGAAAAGAGACGCCCTCCACTTTGTGATCTTTTGATTTTAGGGACTGCCGCCAGATATTTCCTATCTGACCGCAAGGTCCTATTAGGACGGTAGGGCGAGATGATGGAACGAATAATAGGTGGTCCCATGGCTGACAGTGCCTTGTGTGCCATGCACAGAGCCTTAAACTGTACTCTCTCCTGAATGGGAAGCCAGTGGAGGGTGGCAATGGCGGGCTTTGCTGATTGGTGAGAGGGGATGTTCAGGAGCAGGCGCTGCACAGTTTTGCACAGTCTGCAATTTTTGGGTGGTGAAGCAAGGGGCTCCCAGGTAAAGGGCATTGGCATAATCAAGCCGGGAAAGAATCAAAGCTTGAACAATCAGTCTGGTGGGTAAAGGCAACAGAGGGAGGATTTTCCGTATCATCCTAAGAATCCCATAACAGCTAGCTGCAACCTTCGGTGCTTGTTCCCTAAAATCAATATTACAGTCAAGCCAAACACTCAGGCTCTAAATCTGTTCTTGGGGGTCAAGCCTTAGTTCAGAGTGGGAGATTTGGCAGGTGAGGTGGCAAACACAGCAATTTCCACATGGGTAGTGGCCCACTACGTTTGGTAGGCGCCATGCATTGAGGACAGTGCTGTCTTTAGTGGCCTGGGATTTCCTGGGGGGGGTGGACACTAGTTGGTCCTTCAGGCTACCCGCCCTTTAAATTAAAAGAGGGGTTGGTTCCAGTTGAGTGTGCCTGTATTAAGGATGTGTCAGTTTTTATGGATGATTTTGGCCACTTTGTTTGAGGCTGAATTATAAGCAGTCACACAGTTATTTATTTATGTATTTATATAGCACACTAATACCCGAAGGCGTCTAGGTGCTGACATCCTTATCTCCATCTGGCCATGAGTCATTGAGAGAAGAAAAAGTAATGATTAAATATTTGAGGACTGATAAAGCCAAGTCTTTAGGATTTTCCTGAAATATATCAGGTCAGGTGAGTTTTTTAGTGGAAGTGGCAATTGATTCCAAATTCTGGTGGTTATGTGAAAAAAGATTTTCCTTCCTCAATTGGCGAGACGTACCTTGGGAACCTCAACCAGCCGATGGGACGCCGATCGCAGTATTCTTGAGGGAGTGTATCAACAGAAGTGGTCGATGAAATAAGTGAGACCTTGCTTATTCAGCGCTCTGAAGGCAATACAAAGGGGCCCTAAACTTGATTCTCTTGTCCACTGGAAGCCAGAGGAGGGAATTTAGGGCCGCCTTTGCAGACTCGTATTCTGGAAGTTTGAAAAGCAGGCGAGCAGCGGAATTCTGCAAGACCTACAGTTTGGTAAGAAGGGCTTTATTCAAACCAGTCAGGAGACCGTTGCAGTAGTCCAGCCTAGACAACACTAGTGCAGAGACTACTGTTTTCTGAAGGTCAGATGGTATAAAGCAGAAGATTTTTCTTTAGATTTTTAAGATGAACCATATGGGTGATGTGATAGCATTCACATGACTAGAGAGCATGTGAGCGGG
The DNA here is from genome assembly GCF_964263255.1 of Lissotriton vulgaris. Taxonomy (NCBI): domain Eukaryota; kingdom Metazoa; phylum Chordata; class Amphibia; order Caudata; family Salamandridae; genus Lissotriton; species Lissotriton vulgaris. The sequence continues at coordinate 658,255,806 of NC_141697.1, forward strand.
ATAGAGCGGGATGGTGTTGTCCTCTCTTTTGTTGTCCTCAACCAGACTGCCGCGAGCGCGGCCCACTCTGCCCAACTTACCATAAGCCATGGAGCTTCCCCCTCACTATATTCTCCGGAGACTTTGCTCAACCTGAGTGAGTATGCGTATGAAGGACACCTTTCCTTTGCTGACACTGCTCTCCCATTGAATGACTTTGTGATCAGGGGTCTGCTAGGGGGCGAACTTCTTAACGTAAGATCACTGCCGAAGCATGCTGCTGAAATTCAACTATTAGTAGAAACTTATCAGTTAGATGCTCTTTTTTGTACCGAGACGTGGACCCACTCTGATTGTGAAATCGAACTTGACTGGGCTTGTCCGCAGGATTATAAAATCCTGCATCTACCCAGACCCAAAGGTCGGGGGGTGGTGTGGGAATTATTTATAGAGCCTCCTGGCACGTTAACATCCTAGATATGGACCCGGTTGTTGGGACCGAGCTCCTCGGCCTCTCAATTAACAGTCACTTAGGAGCTACTTTTACGGTAATTATCTGTTATCGCCCACCGGGGGCCTTCAGTGCCCAGCATCAACAATCGCTACTTACTTCTCTCTCCAATATGGCGACCTCTCACAATAAGCTAATTATCCTAGGGGACTTTAACTTATGGCCGAATGGTCCTTTAGATACTGGATTGCATAATCTTTTGCTCTCTTGTGAGAGCGTGGAGCTGCAACAATTAGTCAGGGAACCCACTCACAGAGCAGGGCATCGACTTGATCTTATTTTCTCCACTCCTCAGCTGGTACATCTGAATGATATCCTGCCCATGGGCTGGACTGACCACTCCCTCCTCAAATTCTACATCAACTGTAAGGGGGCAAAAATTACGGCACGTAGTACCTCCTCTGAATCGATGTACACAGACTGGAAAGCTCTGGAAAGGCGAAGAACTACTGGAGCCGTGTTCCAAGTGGAGGACAGTTTTTCTCCAAATTGTCCAGTTGAGGATAACTATAAGGCTTTTTGTCTTAGGATATCGACAACTATTGACTCCTTAGTTCCATTAAAGAAATGCAAGCACAAGGGTAGAGTATCAGCTCCTTGGTTTGATGATTCGTTAAAAGCCCTTAAATTGGCCTGTAAGCAGGCTGAAAGAAAATGGAGACAGGGTTACCTCGATGCTAATAAGCAACTCTGGAAAACCAAACTTTTGGAATACAAAACTGAGATTATGACATCCAAATCTGCTTACTTTTGTTCTACAATTTGTACAGCCGCCATCAGTTCCAAATGTATTTTCCAGATTTTGAACAGCCTTACTCACCCTGACTGCGCCAAAAAGTCAATCCCTCCCACACAACCCCTTTGCGACAATCTTGCGCTATTTTTCAAAGAAAAAATTGAGACTATCATTAGAAACCTGAGCATTTCCCCCACACTGGTCGGCCCAACTGGCCCTGAGGTCGTCATCCTTGATTGTGGAGTGGCGAGCCAAGGGTGCCAGCCTATGGACTGCTTATGGGAGTTTCCCTCCATTACTGAGGCGGAATTCTATGAACTGACTCAAGGGATTTCCTCGGGCTCTCCTCTCGACCCCATTCCCCCTAAAAACTGGAAGACATCCGGAAAGGAACTCTTTCCCACTCTCTGCAGGGTCTGCAATCAATCCCTGCACAGTGGCTCAGTTCCTGCGCCCTGGAAGCAGGCTCTCATTAGGCCACTGTTGAAGAAACCCTCTCTGAACCCTGAGTGTATACAGAATTATCGACCCATTTCCCTGCTACCATTCCCAGCAAAAATTGCTGCGCGCTGGGTGAGCTCGTGTCTCTCCAAACATCTGGAGCAGAATCATTTCCTGGACGAAATACAATTCGGCTTTCGTCCAGCCCATGGCACCGAAACAGCTCTACTTACTGCCATGGAGGACCTTCATATGCGTGCAGACAGGGGCCAGGCAGTAGCCTTGATCCTGCTGGACCTGTCTGCCGCATTCGATACGGTCAATCACGTGATTCTATTGGAGAGACTAAGAGAGGCCGGGGTGGGTGGCACTGCCCTGCATTGGTTTCACTCCTTCCTGCGGGATAGGAAGCAGGCTGTGTCCCTCCCCCCGTTTCAATCGGCCTTCTCCCCGGTGATCCATGGGGTGCCTCAAGGCTCGTCCATCAGCCAGATTTTATTTAACGTCTACCTAAAACCACTGATCACGTTAATAAAATCCCACAGGCTAAAAGTAATTAATTACGCCGACGACACTCAGCTCATCCTCTCTTGGGAGGGTGAGGAATCGATTCCTTTGAAATCATTTCATGTCTGTCTGCGAGACACAGCTGGCTGGCTACACAATAATTCCTTACAGTTCAACGCCTCCAAAACCGAGGTTTTGTTCTGCGCCGGAAGTCGGATTTCCCGCCTGTTCCCGGTGGAGTTTTGGCCCCCTGAAACCTCGGAAAAGCCACAGCCGGTCACCACGGTTCGCAATCTGGGTGTCATGATGGACAACAAACTCAGCATGGAAGCCCAGGTTGCGAAATCAGTGTCCACCTGCTCGGCCCTCATTCGTTCTCTTCGCAAGATCCTGCCACTCCTTCCCTCACAGGCCTGGGCCTTAATAGTCAGGTGTACCATTCTTAGTCGCCTTGACTATTGCACTGCGCTGTTGCTCGAGGCCCCGTCCGTGCTGCTAGATAGACTCCAAAGAGTTCAAACAGTCGCTGCCAAACTGGCCCTGGGCTGGCCTAGGAGATCTTCGGCCACTGCGGCAATGGCCGAGCTTCACTGGCTCCCTATGAAACAGCGAAATGCTTTTAAATCTCTCTGTCTTGTTTTTAAAGCTATGCATGGAGTTGGGCCCGGCTCCCTGCAATCTATGTTTGACTGGTACATTCCAACCAGAGCCCTCCGATCTACTACGGCCTGTCTTGTCAAAGTACCTAGATTTTAAAAGGTCAGGACAGGAGGAAGATCTTTCAAGGTTGCAGCAGCTAAACTTTGGAACAGCTTGCCTTTGGATGTCCGTCAAACAAGTGAACTTCTCCCTTTTAGGAAACGGGTCAAAACTTGGCTGTTTCCTAAATGTTAACTGCTCACTATCCTACCGTCTTCTCCCAGTGCATCTATTTTAGGAGTTATCTTCAGCGCCAGGATACCTGTAAGGTGATAGCTGCGCTATATAAATGTTTTAAATAAATAAAAATAAAATAATTTTGTTGTCCTTGAGTAGGGCCTCTCCAGTTTGGTCCTGTGCTCGCTTTCTCCTGGTTTGGATAATCCTATCCGGGTATCTTAGTTGGTTGATTTTGGTAGCCAGGTCAGCGGATTGTGCCTGGTAGTATTGGGTTTTGCTGCAGTTTCTTCTTATATGGAGGAAGCGGGCGAGGTTGGAAACTCTTGAAGTTAAGGAGAGTGTTCCTAGCCCTAGGCTGGTAGTATGTTGTGGTCTGCAGTGAGCCTTCTTTGGCTTCGATTATAAGATCCAAAAAGGCCAAACTAGTGGCGCTTGCCTAGCTGGTAAATCTCAGATAAGGATCCCGGCTGTTGAGCCACAATAAGAAGGTGACTAGTGAGTCTTCTGTTCCTGTCTAGATCATTAGAATGTCATTGATGTAACGATGCCAGAAGTTGATGTGATAACTAAATGGGTTAATTGTTAATTGTTAATTGATATGTATAGAGCTCTAAATCACCGTCCAGTCTCTTAGGGCTAAGGAGGGAATAGGTTAGGCTGCAGGACGGCACTAGGGTCAAGCGTGAGATTAAGCTGTGTTTAGTGATTCTCTGAACAGGATAGTTTTGAGCTGTTTCCTGAACTGAAGCAGGGAGGGTTCCTTTCGGAGAAGCTCGGGTAGCTGGTTTTAGAGCTGGGGAGCTAAGATGGAGAAGGCTCTACCTCCTTTGGATGCGATCTTATACTGAGGGCAGGATAGCCGACAGGCCTAGGATGACCGTAGTGAGTGGCCCGGCACATAGGTCTCAAGGGGGGAACATCCTTTTTGACGTGGATTTTACACCGCAGTACTTTTAGAATGCGTCCATTACAACGCAAGTCGTAACCACGACTTGCGCTGGAGGGCGCTAGAGGATAAAGAATAGTAAAGAATAGTAAATTTACTATTCCAACACCTTCCCTAGTATCCACAGGGACTGGTGTTGGAATAGTAAATTATATTATTTACTATCCGCGCCCCCAACGCAAGTCGTGGTTACGACTTGCGTTGTAAAAGACGCGTTGTAAAAGCATGCGTTGTGACGGTACCGTCATACATCCGTCTCAAGGCATTCCTTTCTGTGAGATGGGGCCTGGCCATAGATTGATTTGTGGGCGATGCAGAGGCCCTTGAACTTCGTTCTTTGCCTAATGGGTAGCCAATGAAGTTTGCGCAACAGAGGGGTGGCATGAGATCTTCTAGGGAGCCTGAAGACCAGCCTTGCTGCATCATTCAAGACCACCTGGAGTCTGTTCTCTAATTTCTGAGGGAGGCCAATTTATAAGGCGCTGTCGTAGTCTAGCCTTGAAATGACAGTAGCCGAGACTATCATTTGAAGTGAGGTGGTGGATAGGAGGGGGGCAAGTTTCTGCATCTGTCTGATCAGACCGGTGCATGTACCGACCACCGAAGAGACTTGATTGGCCATGGAGAGCTCGGAGTCAATCTTTAAGCCAAGACTCTTCACAACCGGCACGGGGGTTGGCGTAGGGCCTAATTCTTGGGGCCAGAAGTGATCATTCCAGGGGGAATTTATAGAGGGGATGACCAGGACCTCAGTCTTATCCGGATTGATTTTCAGTGAGTTTTCTGACATCCACTTTACCGTGAATCTGAGGACATTTTGTGCATGGGCCTGGGCATGGGGTGTGTTATCGATGCTAAGAAGGAGTTGTGTGTCATCCACATAATTGAACATTTTGCAGTCCATGTTAGCTAGGGCTGCTATCAGTGGTTGCAGGTATATATTAAAAAGTAGAGGAGATAGAGTGGAGCCCTGGGGGACTCCACAGCAAAGCATCCCCTTTTCTGATATCTGCTCGCCCAATTAAATTCTTTGGGACCGTCCAGATAGAAAGGATTTGAGCCATTGGTGGGCTCGACCACTGATTCCCAAGGTTGTGAGTCTGGCCAAAAGTTTCGCATGGCTGACAAAATCGAACACCGCTGATAAGTCCAATAAGATCAGGTCATTAGGTTTTTTACTGTCACCCATGGTTCTGAGTTTGTCGAGTACTGATACCATGACCAATTCAGTACTATGGTGAGATCGGAAGCCTGTTGGCGGACATGGAGAAGATGATGGTCCTCCAGGAAGGAAAAGAGAGTTTGAAGGACATGTTGCTCCAGGACTTTTGCGAGGAAGGGTAGTTGGGGGAAGGGCCTATAGTTTTTTCAGGTTGTTGGGAGATGGGCCTATAGTTTTTTTGGGTTGGGTTGTGAGGGGGGAAGGATGTGTGTGATATCACAATGGTACAACTACAAACCAGCTACACTCAGGGCAAATGTGCTGCCCATGGATGTTTTGTTGGTTTGGAGGAAGTAATCCCCCTCAAATTCGAAGTAATTTTCTTTGAGGGCAAGAGTGGCACATTGTAGGATGAAATCTCTGGGGGTGGTATATTCCCATGTGCTGCCTTCCAACATTTGTTCAAGATCACGTAGTGTGTCATCCTGTGGTAGCTGGTGTAAAGGCTTTCTATGTCCTACCAGGAGTTGTTTATTAGGGACAAAACTCATGTTCTGAATAAGGTTGAGTAGGTGCTTGGAGTCCGTAGATGATTTTGCACTAGGGCGTTAAGGTAGAAATTACAAAAGAGTGATAGGGGCTCCAACAGGGAGTTTATTTCCCACACTATGGTGCGTCCTGGGGTGGCCTGGTCTCCTTGTGAATTTTTGGCACTGTAGAAAGGTATGGTGTTTTTATTTTTTTAGCGCACAAATATTCTGCTTCCTGTTTTGAAATGTGGTACCTGGTTTCTGCTGCTTCAACTAGGGAGGCAATGTTATTTCTGAGACTCTCTTTTCGGTCTTCCCTTAATCATTTGTAGTTCCTCTCGTCACTGAGGAATCGTTGGCAGTCATTGGTGTAATCAGTCTTATCCTGTATACCTATGCCTCCACCCTTGTCTGCGGGTTTTATGACAATGTTGGTATTGCTCTGGAGATTACGCACAGCCTCTCTTTCTTTGGCAGTGAAGTTGTTGTAGGTGCTGGGTTCTTAGATCTCCTCTATATGGTTGTAGATCGCTTGTTCGAATGTCGCTACCGCTATCTCCCCGTGGAGGCAAGAAGGGGGAGGGCAAAAAGTGGACTACAATTTCAGGCCAGTTTCATTGGTAATTTAATTGGTATTTGGGGCTCGTTCTCTATGTGTCTGTTTTTAAAAGAAAGCCTTGAGCTTGAGCTTCCTAAAGAACTCAGCCAGCTCCATGTGTAGCTGGAACTTATCAAGTCTTTTTGTTGGGACAAAGGAAAGTCCTTTGTTGAGTGCCGTCTCCTCTGCAGGCATCAGGGGGGACGTTGATAGGTTGAAAACCAGGGAAGGCATCTCATGACTATCGTTTCTTACCTCAGGGCGCTCTATCTTGTTGTGTTTCCTTGGACTTACTCCTTGTATTCGCACCCACCGAGCCTGCTTCCTCTGCCCAGTGTACCCACTGCTGGTCTCTTTTCCTTCCTCTTGATCTCTGCCCTCTCCGTAAAAAAGGCGGTGGTCTTTCGTTTTGTGGGAAGTAGGGCTGGGGTCCCAGGTGGTATGGGGGGGCCAACCTAGGAAGGAGTTCTGGGGTGGGTGGGTGTACATGGTGAAAGGGTAGTTCTGGCCCTGTTGGGGGTGTGTGTCCCATTGTTGTTGCCATCAGAATCCTTTTCTTCTGCCTCTTGTTCTGTGTGTGCTTCCTGAACTAAAGCAGCTGTAGATGGATGTGTCATCTCCTGAAGCCTCTTACGGTGAGCTATGTAGTTCTCATCAGCATAGGGGTAGACTTTGGTGTAAGAGAACCTCTTTAGGTCCTTCTGATTCTTGGTGATTTTCGACTGAGTCAAATATTCTTTTTACTCAGCCATTTCTTTGTTAGTTTCTTCCAGTCTTTTCTTGAAGGACGTGATTGTTGTCTTGAAATGGTTTTCAGTGGCTTGAATCTCTATGAGCATGGCAGCCAACAGTCTCTTGGCAGTCTTAATAATTAAGACGAGCCAGTCCCTTGTGCAATGCCATGCTATTTGCGCCCAGTCCTTCCTGAAGGAAGGATCCTCCAGGAAGGTCCTGGGGGCATTTATCACAAGTAGGCCTTTTGGCGCTGTGTTACTGCACATTTTCTCAGTCAGGGTCACACCATGGAGAATGGCGTGAATCCTGTTCCTTTTCTGTTCAGTAAGTCTGTCCCAGTCAGTGGTCTGGGCAATTGTCTGGGATATATTGAAGTCAGCCAGTAAAGGGGGCCAGCAAGGATTTCGTTAATGTCGTCCTCTGTGAAAGTGAGTTTGGGATTTTCTGCCAAGATGTATGGTGGATATATGTAATGGGTGTGGGTGCTCTCACAGCTGTGCACTGCCTGCAACAATACAATCAAGGGAGAGAGAGAGGAAAAAGTGTGGACTAGTTCACTTCCCCTGGTACTGTAGATAAATATCCACGAGAGCTAACTATTGGGTGGATGCTAGAAACCTATGTCCGGGGGAAAAACACTTTGTTTTTTATGGAAACCCGCACCCACCAACCTACTTGGTAACATGCTTCATCATCAGGTCCCACCCCAGGTGCCAAGTGCACCTCGGGTGCGCTTCGACGCCTGACTACAGCGGAGCGGGTTTTGTAAAGTGAGAGTGCTGTGAAGTGAGAAAGTGTGAGTTTAAAAACTGTCCAATGGGTCCTGAAAGATTAGAGAAGTTTAATGATGGGCCCTTGGAAGTGTTAAAAAGAGAGGGTGGACATGTGTGGAGATTAGATTATGTATTCAATATCCTGTGAGATCTACATGTTTCAGCCAGATTATTAATTATACTGGCTTTCGTCAGGACCTATGTGCGTGAAAAAATTATAGTGAAGGTCTAGTGTGGTTTGTTAGACCAATATGTGTCGCAAGAGCTAAGGTGTGTTTATTTGAGAGAGGAGGCATTCCTCAAGTTGCTCAATTCCTCAAGGGGAGGAAAGGACAAACAAAAACACACAGACATAGACATTTAAAAGGTAATGGCTTCCAGTTTTCCCGCTTTACATGAGCACCAGTTGCGTTACAGATGAACAAATGAAACTTTCTTAGGGCCAGAATCACAGGATGTTGACTGTCCCTGCCGAGACTCAAACCTGGTTCCCTAGCTTCAAGGTCAACCGCTTTAGCCGTAAGGACATATCCATCTGAATGCTTATGTAGTGAAATAAAAAGTGTGAAAAATACTGTAATCTGCTATAAAAATGAACCTTGAATTGGTCAGCGGCTAAAGGTAACCCTTGAAATGTAGTAGATAACAGACATTACAGCAACGCAGGAGCCTCAATATGTTGTATCTCCATAGTAAGAGATACTCATCCTGGACATCCCCCGTCGCAGCCACATCTCCGGACACCTGAGAGATCTGCACTGGCTCCCGGTCAACAAGAGAATCACCTTCCGTCTCCTCACCCACGCACACAAAGCCCTGCACAAGCAAGGCCCTGGATACCTCAACAGCCACCTCAACTTTTACGCTCCCACACGCCAGCTCCGATCGACCGGCCACGCCCTCGCCGCCGTTCCCCGCATCCGAAGAGCCACCACAGGAGGAAGGTCCTTCTCCTACCTAGACTTGGAACTCCCTCCCGACCCACCTCCGCCTGACCCAGGACCACCTTGCCTTCAGGAAGCAGCTCAAGACCTGGCTGTTCGAGCAGTAGCGGACCCCCCCTCCCCTAGCGCCTTGAGACCCTCCGGGTGAGTAGTGCGCTATATAAATGCTTTGATTGATTGATTGATTGGAAAACACAGGGCAGGGTGCTATTTTGCAGATAAAAAAACTGTGTTCACCCAACCAACAGAAGGCCTAGTCATATTGAATCCTGGTAAGCTCTAACACGAGAAAGATAGGGGATACCAAATAGTATAGCTCTTATGAGGCATTATATTGGGAATCCCCTAAAGGAACCAGATGAGAAAGCTTGCAGAATTAAATCACAAATGTGAAAATGTACTATATAGTCTGCTATCAAATAAAAGGCAATTTCAAGTGGCCAAGGCTACCTGATAACCCATGAAATGTAGGGGAAATAAGATATTACAGCAATTTGTGAAATGTAATACTTGGTATCCCCAGAGTAAATGTTGTTGGAAAGCTAAAGGAAAGGTGCTATTTGGCATAGAAATACTTTGCTCAACCATTCAACATAACCCCATGTCATATTAAATCCTGGTGGGTTCTACAGAGAAATTCAGGGATACCAAATATGATAGGCAATAGATGCTATTATATTTGGTATCCACTAAGGGAACAGGATGTAAAATCTTGTGGAATGATGTAACACATTTGAAAATATATTGTAGTCTGCTAACAAATAAAAGGCATCTTCAACTGGTGAATGTCTAAAGGGTAGCCCATGAAACGTATGGAATACTTGATATTATTGCAATGCGTAAGCCATAATATTTGGTATCTCCATAGTAAACGAGGTTGGAAAGCGAAACGAAGGGTGCTGTTTGACATGGAAATACTGTGCTTACCCATACAACACCAGACCATGTCTAATTAAATCCTGGTAAGTTCTAACCCGAGAAACACAGGGGATACCGAATATTGTAGCTGTATAGGCCAATACATATGGTGTGCCCAAAGGGAACCGGATGTGTTGTGGAATGATGTAAAAAATGTGAAAAGATACTGTAGTCTGCTTTCAAATGAATAGATACTTCAACTGGTCAAAAACTAAAGAGTAACTCATAAAACGTAGGGGATACGAGATATTATAGCAATATGTGAGCCATAATATTTGGTATCCCCATAATAAATAAATGATGTTGAAAAGCAAAGGGAAAGGTGCTAGTTGGCAAACAAATACTGTGCCCACACATCGAACATAAGACAATGTCAAATTGAATCCTGGTAACTTCTAACCCGAGAAATACAGGGGAACCCAAAGGTTATAGGCAGTAAAGACCATACAGGGGAACCCAAATGGTATAGGCAGTAAAGACCATTTTATTCTGTATCCCCTAAGGCATCCGGTGGTGAAATATTGTGAATGTGGGATAAAATGTAAAAAGACCCAGTAGTTTGCTCTCAAATAAAAGACAAATTCAAGTGGCCAATGGCTAAAGAGTAACCCATGAAACATAGGAGATACGAGAAATCACGTCAATATGTGAGCCATAATATTTGGTTTCCCCATTGTAAACTATGTTAGAAAGAAAAAGGGGGGTAGTTGGCATGGAAATACTGTGTTCATCCATCCAACATAAGATCATATCAAATTGAATACTGGTAAGTTCTAACCCAAGAAGCACAGGGTATACTATATATTATAGCTGGTATAGCCATTATATATGGTATCCACTAAAGGCACCAGATATAAAATGCAGTTGAATGATGTATAAAATGTGAAAAGATACTGTAGTCTGCTATCAAATAAATCTCAACCTCAACTGGTCAATGGCTAAATGGTAGCCCATCAAATGTAGGGGATACGAGATATTACATTTATGTGTGAGTTTAATATTTGGTATCCCCATTGTAAATGATGTTGGAAAGCAAAAGAAAGGGTGCTATCTGGCATAGAAATATTGTGCCCACCCGTCCAGCATAAGACCATGTCAAATTGAATCCTGGTAAGTTCTAACCCAAGAAACACAAGCGATTCAAAATATTATAGCTGGTAAAGCCCATTATATAGGGTATCTCCTAAAGGAACCAGATGTAAAATGTTGTGGAAATGATGTATAAAATGAGAAAAGCTACTGTAGTCTGCTATCAAATAAATGTCAACGTCAACTGGTCAATGGCTGAATGGTTGCCCATGAAAGGTAGGGGATACAAGATGTTACAGTTATGTGCAAGCCATAATATTTGGTATCCCCATAGTAAACGATGTTGGAAAGCAAAAGGAAGGGTGCTATTCGGCACAGAAATACTGTGGTCACCCTTCCAACATAAGACCATATCAAATTGGATCTCTGTAAGTTCTAACCGGAGAAACAGAGGGGATACCAAATATTATAGCTGGTATAGCCCATTATATATGGTATCCCCTAAAGGAACCGGAATGTAACATTTTGAGGAATGATACATAAACTGTAAAAAGTTCTGCTAACAAATAAAATGAAATTTCAACTGATGAATGTCAAAAGGGTAGCCCATGAAATGTAGGGGATACAAGATGTTACAGCAATACATAAGCAATAATATTTGGTATCCCCATAATAAAGAATGTTGGAAAGCAAAAGGAAAGGTGCTATTAAGCATAGAAATATTATGTTCACTGGTCCAACATAAGACCATATCAAATTGAATCCTGGTAAGTCCTAACCTGAGAAATACAGGGGATACACAATATTATAGCTGTTATAGCCCATTATATATGGTATTCCCTAAAGGAACTGGATGTAAAATGTTGTGGAATGATGTATAAAGTGTGAAAAGATGCTTTAGTCTGCTAACAAATACATGTCAACCTCAACTGGTCAATGGCTAAATGGTAGCCCATGAACTGTAGGGGATATTACAGTTATTTGTGAGCCATAATATTTGGTATCCCCGTTGTAAACAGTGTTGGAAAGCAAAAAGAAGGGTGCTATTTAGCATAGAAATATTGTGCTCACCCATCCAACAAAAGGCCATGTCAAATTGAATCCTTGAAAGGTCTAACCTGAGAAACACAAGGGAAACCAAATATTATAGGCGGTAAAGGCCATTGGATTTGGTATCCCCTAAGGAAATCGGTTGTAAAGCCTTGTGGAATGATGTAAAAAATGCGAAAAGCTGGTGTAGTCTTCTAACAAATAAAAATCAACTTCAAATGGTCAATGGCTAGAAGGAAACGTAGGGGATACAACATATTACAGCAATGCGTGAGCCAGAATATTTGGTATCCCATTGTAAATGATGTTGGAAAGCAAAAGGAAGTGTGCTATTTGGCGTAGAAATATTGTGCTCACCCATTGGACATCAGACCATGTCAGATTGAATACTGGTAAGTTCTAACCCAAGAAACACAGGGGAGACCAAATATTATAGCTGGTATAGGTCTTGGACCACTGACTAAATATCGACGGACACAATATAGACTATACAAAATATCGACGCCAAAATATCGACGGACAAAATATCGAATTCCTATCTACAAACAGGTAAGTACCAAAATATCGAGTACAAAATATCGTTTATATATATATACATTGTAAAAATATCGAATTCGTTAAAAATAATGTAAAATAAAAAAATTATTAAAAATAAATAGCTAAAACATACTTAAAAATACTTAAATTACCTTAAAATATTAAATAATTAATTTAACTTATTAAAAAATACAATCATATCTGTTAAAACATATATATATATATAAACATAATATTAATAAAAAAATACACAATATTATTACTGAAGGATAGCGTAGTTGTAAAAATGATTATTCCCACTCCAGAGAGTGCAACAGTAGGGAAAGCGTTGGATAGCGTAGGGGCAAAAATTACTATTCCAACTCCAGAGAGTGCAACAATAGGGAAAGCGTTGGATAGCGTAGGGGTAAAAATTACTATTCCCACTCCAGTGAGTGCAATAGTAGGGAAAGTGTTGGATAGCGTAGGGGTAAAAATTACTATAACCACTCCAGTGAGTGCAACAGTAGCAAAAGCGTTGGATAGCGTAGGGGTAAAAATTACTATTCCCACTCCAGCGAGTGCAACAGTATGGAAAGCGTTGGATAGCGTAGGGGTAAAAATTACTATTCCCACTCCAGAGAGTGCAACAGTAGGGAAAGCGTTGGATAGCGTAGGGGTAAAAATTACTATTCCCAATCCAGCGAGTGCAACAGTAGGGAAAGCGTAGGGGTAAAAATTACTATTCCCACTCGGGAGAGTGCAACAGTAGGGAAAGCGTTGGATGGCGTAGGGGTAAAAATTACTATTCCAACTCCAGTGAGTGCAACAGTAGGGAAAGCGTTGGATAGCGTAGGGGTAAAAATTACTATTCACACTCCAGTAAGTGCAACAGTAGGAAAAGCGTTGGATATCGTAGGGGTAAATATTACTATTCCCACTCCAGTGAGTGCAACAGTAGGGAAATCGTTGTATAGCGTAGGGGTAAAAATTACTATTCCCACTCCAGAGAGTGCAACAGTAGGGAAAGCGGTGGATAGCGTAGGGGTAAAAATTACTATTACCACTCCAGTGAGTGCAACAGTAGGGAAAGCGTTGGATAGTGTAAGGGTAAAAATTGCTATTCCCACTCAAGTGAGTGCAACAGTAGGGAAAGTGCTAGATAGTGTAGGGGTGAAAATTACTATTCCCACTCCAGAGAGTGCAACAGTAGGGAAAACGTTGGATAGCATAGGGGTAAATTTTAATATCCCCACTCTACTGACAATACATTAATATAAATCACATAGTTATACATTAATCAATTAATACATTTTTATTACCAATTAAGAATTAATTAATTACCAATTACAAATTAATTAACAATGTATTCTAAATAAATACCAATTAATTAATTAACATGTTTAATTAATTATCTTAAATTACTTCCCACCCTATTCCCCTACAAACCCACAACCCGCTACTAAAAATAAAATAATATTATTCACATAATTATCAATTAATCAATTAATAAAAATTAATGATCAATTAACAATTAATTAATTACCAGTTAAACATCAATTGACAATTTATTCAACATAAATACCAATTAATTAATTAACATGTTTAATTAATTTTAATTAAATTACTTCCCACCCTATTCCCCTATAAACCCACAACCCGCTACTAAAAATTAAAATGATATTATTCACATAATTATCAATGAATCAATTAATAAAAAATAATTATTAATTAATAATAAATTAATTACCAATTAATAATTAATTGACAATATATTCAAAATAAATACCAATTAATTAATGAACATATTTATTTAATTATAATTAAATTACTTCCCACCCTATTCCCCTATAAACCCACAACCCGCTACATAAGATAAAATAATATTATTCACATAATTATCAATTAATCAATTTATAAAAATTAATTATCAATTAACAATTAATTTATTATCAATTAAAAATTAATTAACAATTTATTCAAAATAAATACCAATTAATTAATTAACATATTTAATTAATTATAATTAAATTACTTCCCACCCTATTCCCCTATAAACCCACAACCCGCCTCAGAATTAAATTACGCAAAAGTTAAATAACATAAAATTAATTACTTACAATAAATTACAAATAAATATACACTTTTCACACATAAACTAACATATAAAACACTAAAAAAATCGATATTATTAAAAAGTCGATATTTTTAATCACCTATATTATGTACTTCGATATTTTGACTGTCTATATTTTTAAATTCGATATTTCAATACTTACCTTCGAAACGATATTTTGGATGTCTATATTCTGTCCAGTTGATATTTTGTCCATTCTATATTTTGGACTCGATATTTAGGTTACTCAATATTTTGGAATCGATATTTAGACCATTTACCATAGGTCATAATATATGCTATCCCCTAAGTGATCAGGACATACGATCTTTCCATTCTATATTTTGGACTCGATATTTAGGTTACTCAATATTTTGGAATCGATATTTAGACCATTTACCATAGGTCATTATATATGGTATCCCCTAAGTGATCAGGACATACGATCTTGTGGAATAATGTAAAACATTTAAAAAATATACTGTAGTCTTTTATCAAAGAAAATACAACTTCAAGTGGTCAATGTCTAAAGGGTGAGACATGAAATGTAGGAGATATCAGATATTGCAGCAATGCGTGAGCCATAATATTAGGTATCCTCAATGTAATCAATGTTGGAAAGCAAAAGGAAGGGTGCTATTTGGCATAGAAATACTGTTTTACCCTTACAACATAGGACCATATCAAATCGAATCCTGGTAAGTTCTAACCCAAGAAACACAGGCGAGACCAAATATTATAGCTGGAATAGGACATTATATATATGGTATCCCCTAAGAGAACCAGAAGTACAATCTTGTGGAATAATGTACATATATACTGTAGTCATTATCAAAGAAAAGACACCTTCAAGTGGTCAATGTCTAAAGGGTGAGTCATGAAATGTAGGGGATACCAGATAATACAGCAATGAGTGAGCCAAAATATTAGGTATCCCCAATGTAATCAATGTTAAAAAGCAAAAGGAAGAGTGCTATTTAGCAAATAAATACTGTGCTCACCCACCTAACATAATACTATGCCAAATTGAATCCTGGTAAGTTCTCACCCAAGAAACACAGGGAATACCAAATAATATAGCTGGTATAGGTCATTATATATGGCATCTCCTAAGAGAACCAGACTTACAATCTTTTTTTTTGTCCTCATAACCACCATATAGACAAAGTACCAAAAGGAATTAACAGAGAATAGCTGTCTCAGTTTGTCTGAAAAACTGGAAGGGACACGAGTCTTATGGGGGCCAACTATCCCTCAGCTTTCGACTATATTCCAGGAAGGCACGGAGTCCATGATTTACCAATCTGCGGCAAACCTTGGGGCCGTTTTAGCAGCCAAGTTGGGCCGGGCATGAACCGGATAACGGCTGTTCCAGTGGTACAAAATATCGAAGCACCATAGGAGATCAATCTTTGGACCCGGGGGGAAAAAAAACCCGGATGAGTCAATGAAGCCAAGAAAGTAGCTACCAGAAGGCCCTTTTACTGTGATTACCAGATCTGGCCAGATCTGTACATGAGGTCTGCAAGACTGAGTTTTGCCAATCTCTAAAAGTAGGAGGTGAAGGGTCTTTCCATTTCCTGCAGATTTCCCTTCTTGCAAGCAGGATAGCATAAAAGACTAGACATCTGGCTGGATTTTGTACGCCTTCTAGGACACCAAATACTATTAGGGGCAAATCTATGGTGACAAGTCTTCCCAATGATTCTGTGAGGGAATTACTGATATCCTCCCAAAATGTGATTAATAGTGGGCATTCAAAAAACATGTGTGTACCTGATGCAGCAATCAAACCGCATTTAGCACAAGACACTGACTGACCTCCTGCAAATTTAGATAGTCTAAGAGGGGAATAGTATGCCCTATGCAGGGTAAAGATATGATTTCTGCGAAGCCAGGACGGCTTAACAATGTTCCACAGAAGATCGAAAGAAGTCATCCAAAGATTTTGTAAATTCTGGTCCGTCAGAACAGAGCCCCATAATGACTCCGGTAGAACAAAGTCCCCATCCGACTCCTCCAGAATAAAATTATACCATTTAGATATTTCTTTTCTAGCCGGACCACTGCTTAGTAGATCAGAGATAAATGGGCTATGCCCTCCTATTTTAAATTTATTCCTGTTGGTGGGAGATGTTTTATAGGCGACAGTCCAGCTATGGATCTGTATATATTTGAAACGTGAAAGATTGGGGCCAACCTTGGCTTGCAGATGTTCCCACGAGAGTAAATCCCCTCATAAAAGAGGTCACCCCACACTTTCAGGCCTGCCTCTCTCAAAGGGATTGCTAGAGTGTCATCAAGCCAGGCAGGATTTTCAGGCAAGACCTTTTAGGGTCTTCAGTTTAATTTTTTTTTTAAATTTAGGATTACCAAACTTAAAAAGAAAACCAGAATGATTCATTCTTTCCCCATCCAACATAGCTGCATACATAGGCCCCACCCCCGAGACTACGGGACCCTTCAACAACATTCGTGAGTGGGATAATTGAAAGGCCCAAGCATAGATTTTTAGCTCTGGAGTCGCCAAGCCCCCCTTATCACGTCGCCGTCTTAGTTTTTTCCAAGCGATCCGTGGAAGATGATTATTCCAGATAAAGGATGAGATATTAGATTGGAACTTGGCTAAAGTAGTTTGATCAAAGTATAAAGGAATGGTGTTAAATAAGAAGGAGATTTTAGGAAGGATAGACATTTTGATAAGGTTGGCTCTACCTAGTAATGAAAGAGGCAAGTGTGACCATGATTGGAGAAGCTTACGGCAATCTTTAAGAACTGTAGATAAATTAACTTGGACAAGTTTATTAATGTCCTTCACTATTGTCAAGCCTAGGGATCGCATTGAACTGCCTGCTTGGAGTTCTGTTACAGAGTTCTCATCATTCCAAACAAGCATTTCAGTATTGGCTGCATTAATTTCATATCCCGACACTTGTCCAAAAGCGTGAGCCAATTTCAAGATAGCCGGAAGAGCAGTAGTGACTTCTGATGTTAAGATAAGCGCGTCGTCGGCATATAATGCTTCCTTCCTCATCCAACCTTGATAATAAAAAGGTTTGATGGAGACCTCCTCCATTAGATATTGCGCAAAAGGCTCAATGTAAAAATCAAAAAGTAAGGGAGAGAGCGGGCATCCCTGTCGGGTTCCCCTAGTGATGGAAAAAGGGCTCGAGAGGTCACCATTGACGAGAAGGGATGCAGAGGGATTGCTGTACAACAGGCCTATTACCCTACGGAACCTTTCCCCGACACCAACTTTGGCCAAGGCTTCCGACGGGTACACCCAGTTAACCCTGTCGAAAGCCTTGGTTGCGTCCAGCGTAAGGGCGGCCAATGGGAGATTGTTGGTTGTTGCGATATCTATGGCACCAATTAAATCATAGGTGAATTCATATAGTTGTCTGCCCTTTAGGAACCCCTTTTGATCAGAATGAAGGACAGAAGGCGCGATATCGGCCAATCTAGAGGATAGAACTGTGGTGTAGATTTTATAATCCACGTTCAGAATTGAGATTGGCCTATACGACCCACAAGCCTCCTTAGGTTTACCTGGTTTTAAAATAAGGGTGATAGAGGCATTATCGCAAGATGTCGGAGGGGGCATTCCTTCTAAAAGTATTTGATTAAACAAATTGGTGAGGAAGGGAGCGATCTCTGAGTCCAAGATTTTATATAACTCAGCTGGCAGCCCATCAGGTCCGGACGCCTTCCCCTTCTTACCCTTCCTAATGGCAGATCTCACCTCATCCTTACTTACAATCTTGTGGAATAACGTAAAAAATGTGAAAAGATACTGTAGTCTGCTTTCAAATAAAAGACAACTTCAAATGACCAATGCTTAAAGTGTAAAGGTGCTATGTAGGTATCAACCCAGGCGGTCATAAACAACACTTGCCAACATGAATAGTGTTTAAGACACGAGAACCCACTTCCGTAGTCAAAACAGATTATTTATTATAAAAATTCATACATAGACTAATCCACAATAATTTTATCTATAAAACAGAGCATGTAATGACATACAATAAATATAAGCAGTAAAGTGAAAAACATAAACACAATTTTTAAACAATAATCATAAATTTCATAAAAACATAATAATAATTCCTGAGTCAAGTATTAATAAATGTGTTGTCGACGCGCGTTTCGGCGACCAGCGCCTTCTCCAAGACAAACCAAATGTCAAGTACTTGCAAAGTGATAGATATATGTACAGTCTTTTTCTGTGTTTAGTAGATTGGCGTGACTTATCACATTAGGTTAACTAACTGCGACGCAGCACAACGATGTGTGTAGATAAGTCAAATAACGGTACATCAAAAGTGCATGCAGGATTTTCCTTGCGGGTAAAAGAGTGTCCGTAAAAAATGTACGTGTGTAAAACTACATATGCAAGGAATATCTGCCGAGTGAGAACGGGTGTTTTAGATCCACTTGTATCTCTAAAGCGACGTAATTAAAAAAGCAATATGCCGCGCCTCCAGTGCTGCAGGCCGGTACTTTTGATGAATTAGCTTCAATGCGCGTTTTCCATTACTCCAAATATGAGTGTTGCTTTGTTAATGATATGTAGTGATTGGTTCGCGCTTTCCTGGCAGACGGGGATATACGCGCCAGAACTGTAGGAAAAACGCGGATCGGCAAATGGAGGCTAGCTGGATAGATAGACGTGTCCCGGTCACAATCGGCACCGGAGTTTGTTGAAAAGTGTAAAGGTGAACACATGAAATATAGGGGATACGACATATTACAGCAATGCGTGAGCCATAATATTTGGTATCCCTATTGTAAACGATGTTGAAAAGCAAAAGGAAGGGTGCTATTTGGCATAGAAATATTGTGGTCACCCATCGAACATAAGACCATGTCAAATTGAATACTGGTAATTTCTAACCCCAGAAATACAGGGGATACCAAATATTATAGCCGGTATAGCCCATTATATATAGCATCCCCTAAGAGAACCGGATGTACAATATTGTGGAATAATGTGAAAAGATACTGTATTCTGGTATCAAATAAATGTCAACCTCAACTGGTCACGGCTGAATGGTAGTCCATGAAATGTAGGGGATACGAGATATTGCAGCAATAAGTGAGTCATAATATTGGGTATCCCCATAGTAACCAATGTTGGAAAACAAAAGGAAGGGTACTATTTGGCAAAGAAATACTGTGCTCAACCATCTAACATAAGACCATGTCAAATCGAACCCTGGCAAGTTCTAACCCAAGAAACATAGGGGATACCAGATAATATACCTGGAATAAGCCTTTATATATGGTATTCCCAAAGGGAACCAGATGTAAAATCTTGTGGAATGATGTAAAAAATTTAAAAAGATACTATTGTCTGCTATCATATAAAAGGCAATTTCAAGTGGTCAGTGGCTAATGGCTAACAAATAAAAGGCAGGGGATGAAAGATATTACAGCAATGCCTGTGCCATAATATTTGGTATTCCAGTTGTAAAAGATTTGGGAAAGCAAAAGGAATGGTGCTATAGAAACTGTGCTCACCCATAGCACATAAGACCATGCCAAATCGAATCCTGGCAAGTTCTAACCCAAGAAACATAGGGGATACCAGATAATATACCTGGAATAAGCCTTTATATATGGTATTCACAAAGGGAACCAGATGTAAAATCTTGTGGAATGATGTAAAAAATGTAAAAAGATACTATCGTCTGCTATCATATAAAAGGCAATTTCAAGTGGTCAGTGGCTAATGGCTAACAAATAAAACGCAGGGGATGAAAGATATTACAGCAATGCCTGTGCCATAATATTTGGTATTTCAGTTGTAAAAGATGTGGGAAAGCAAAAGGAACGGTGCTATAGAAATACTGTGCTCACCCATTGCACATAAGACCATGTCAAATTTAATACTGGCAAGTTCTAACCCCAGAAACACAAGGGATACCAAATATTATAGCTGGAATAGGAAATCCTGTATGGTATCCACATAGAGAACCTGACGTACAATCTTGTGGAATAATGTAAAAAATCTGAAAAGATGCTGTAGTCTGCTTTCAAATAAAAGGCAACTTCAAGTCCCTAATGGTTAATGGGTAACTCATGACAAATAGGGGATACGAGGTTTTGCAGCAATGCGTGAGCCATAATATTTGGAATCCCCATTGTAAACCATGTTGGAAACCAAAAGGAAGGGTACTGTTTGGCATATAAATACTGTGCTCACCCATCCAACATAAGACCATGCTAAATGGAATCCTGGTAAGTTCTAACCCAATAAACACAGGGGATACCAGATATTATAGCTGGTATAGGCCGTTATATATGGTATCCACAAAGGGAACAGGATGTAAAATCTTGTGGAATTATGTTAAAAATGTGAAAAGATACTATAGTCTGCTATCAAAGTAAAGAAAAGTTCAAGTGGTCAATGGCTAAAGGGTAACCCATGAAACGTACAGAATACAACATATTGCAGCAATTCGTGAGCCATAATATTTGGTATCCCCATTGAAGAGGACATCGGAAAGCAAAAGGAAGGGTGCTATTTCCCATAGAAATACTGGGCTCATCCATGCAACATAAGATCATGTCAATTTGAATACTGCTAATCTCTAACCCCGGAAACACAGGGGATACCAGATATAATAGTCGGTATAAGCCATTATATTTGGTATCCCCTAAGCGAACCTCACGTAAAATCTTGTGGAAATATTTTAAAATCTGAAAAGATGCTGTAGTCTGCTTTCAAATAAAAGACATCTTCAAGTCTCCAATGGTTAATGTGTAACGCATGAAAGGTAGGGGATACGAGGTATTGCAGCAATGTGTGAGCCATAATATTTGGTATCCCCATTGTAAACAATTTTGGAAAGCAAAAGGAAGGGTAATATTTGGCATAAAAATACTGTGCTCACCCATCTAACATAAGACCATGCCAAATCGAATCCTGGCAAATTTTAACCCAAGAAACACAGGGGATACTAGATATTATAGCTGGTGTAGGCCATTATATATGGTATCTCCAAAAAGAACAGGATGTAAAATGTTGTGAAATGATGTAAAAAATGTGAAAAGATACCAGTCTGCTATCATATAAAAGTCAACTTGAAGTGTAAACCCGGGCGTAGTTCGCGTAGTAGCGCTACGTGTAGCTACGCGAAGTGCACTTTGCACAATCCAAGCTACGCGAACTGCGTAGTACACTTTGCAAAATGCGTTCGCAATGATTGCACAATGCCGGATGCTTGTCCGCACTGTGCAATCATTGCAAACGGCATCTTGCACAGTGCAAGCGGTCATTTTCTGCCGCCTCGAGTAGATTTGTACTCGAGCTGCAGTTTTCCCAACGCGGACTGGTAGTTTCTCATCGCGAGCGGTCGCGAGCATATGTGACCACTCGCAATGAGAAACCTGACCTCCCCACGTTGAGAATCTCGCAGAGAGGTTTATTTTCCACGCTTGCGATCGGTAACTTGATGTTGCTGATCGCGAACCAGGAAAAAGTCTCACCGGTATGATGATTTTGCTCGCTCGCGGTCGCCACCTTGACGTTGAGAACCGCGAGCAAGCAAAAAATGCCCACTACGCATTTTTGCAATGAATGAGCCATAATATTTGGTGTCTTCATACTAAGAAATGTCGGAAAACTAAAGGAAGGGTGCCAGTTTCGCAGAGAAACACTGTGCTCACCAAACCAACGTAAGACCATGTCCAAATGAAGCCTGGAATTTGTTATCCCCCAAAACCTACAGGATACTAAATATTATAGTCTGTATGGGTGATTATATTTGGTATCTGGTATTTGGTATTTGGAATTTGATGTGAAAGCTTTTGAAATGCATTCAAAAGTACTAAAATTTACTGTAATCTGCTCTCAAATAAGAGGCCATTACAACTTGTCAATTGCTGAAAGGTAAACTTTGAAAAGTAGGAGATACCACATATTATAGCAAAACATGAGCTGTAATATTTGGTGTCCACATAGAAAGAGTCTCTGAAATACACAGAAAATGCTGCGAGATGGCAGAAACACTCAGTTCACCCTGCCAACTTAAGGAGATGTAAAATGTTGTCCCAGTAAGCTTTAACTCGAATAGCATATGGAATAGCAAAGATTACAGCCCTTATTACCCATTATATTTGATATCCCCCAAAGAAACAGAAGGTGGAAGCTTTTGTTATGCAATTACAAGTGCAGATATGTCATCAAGACATGTTCCATAATGTTCAGTATCCCTGTTGAAAGAGACAGTGCAAATTATAAACAAGGGTGTGATGTGTCTGAAAAGCGCTGTGTTTTCCACACCACTTCAAGACCATGTCAAATCCTAGTACGTTTTAACCCAAGAAACAGGGGATACCAAATATTATAGGCCGTATGAGCCATTATATTTGGTAATCCCTTTTGAAACCAGAAGTGAAAGCTTGTGGAATGGTATCAAAAGTGCTAAAAGATACTGTAATCTCCTTTCAAATAAAAAGCCATTTCAGTTCATTAACTAAAAGGTAAGCCTTGAAATGTAAGGGATAGAAGCAAAAGAAATAAATGAGCCACAATATTTGGTGTCCCTTTAGAAGAAGATGTTGGAAAACACAAAAAAGTGTGTGACTTGAGGAAAAATACAATAGTCAACAGGCCAACATAAAACTGTTTCAAATCTTATCAAGGTAAGCGTTTACTTTTTAAACAAAATATTACAGCAGCGTACAAGTATCCTCCACAAGAACTGAATGTGAGGGTTCATTAAGAATACCAACTGTAGATAGACCTACTGATAGACCATGCCAAATAAAATTAAAAAAACTAATTTCAAATGGTCAATGGCTAAAAGGTAACCATTGAATAGTAGGAGATACAATATACTATAGCAATGTGTAATCCATATTTGGTATTCCTATAAAGCAGAGTGGAAGTTACTACAAATGGTGTGATGTGACAGATAAATACTCTGGTAAATTAGCCAACAAGTGAATAGCGTGTCATATTCTATGCCGGTAAGTGTTAACACTTGGTACGTAGGTGCTACTAAATACAGCCAGTATGGGCCATTTTTTGGCACACTGCTAACTTAGCTTACAAGGCCACGTTGTGTTATCTACTAATTTAGAATTTTTACAAAATGTCAAATACTCAATGCTATAGTGTAAGACAAGTGTGTGCTATAACCAGTGTCAACCGCCATTAAATTACACCAAAACACACAAGATGATGGACGGATGTTGCACAATGGCAAAACATTCACCCCCAGTCACAGATCTGAGTTTAATCCATCAGTTATTTTGCTCACCAAGCCATCCCAGTTCAGACATGGCCATATGCAAATCAGTCTTGGCCCTGTGCCTCATGGGAACAGTCCAGCCCGAACTGCCAAGTCATGTCTTCCCTGGATCGGAATCAAGCATCCTAGGAGCAGTAAGTAAGTAAGTAAAGTAAGATTTATTCGATTTTTCAGATAAAATCATAAAAGCACTACAAAAACATTTATACATACAACGATTAAAAGTATAGTATACATAATCGATTCAAAATAGACGCTTACATAATCATTAAGGAAAAATTCCTTGGGAAAACAGAATAAAACACCATATTTTACAAGCAGTTCATTAATAGCAGTCACCGGTAAGCCACAGGATGAAAAAGTTTTAACACAGGGATTTTCTATACATTATTACCGTTTTTAAGAAACACGAGACAGCGTAAATGACATGGTCACCTTCTAACTGTAACATTTTTATATAAGCTGGTCTACATTTTCGTAACCCCCATCGTTTTAAGAACGGCATCAAAAATTGTTTTCTGGGGTTTGTGTATAGTTTGCAAAAAAACAAGATATGAATGTTAGATTGCACCGAGATGTTATCACAAGGGCATGTTAATTTGTTAGAGGACCAGTCATTAGCATTAGGTAGGGTAACCATGCCGAAAAAAATGCCCATACGCAAACGGTACAACAGAATTCGAAGATATGGACTATGTACCACAACCAGGTAAGTTTGCAGACCCTCATTTGGTGTGATCTCCTGGTAATTTAAAACTGTGCGCCTTGATTTTTCACAGTTCCATCTAGCGGTTTCTAGATGGATGGTTATCATTTTTTCCACGGCTGATCTTGATAGTCCGTCCAGAGTTCTAGGGTTATCAAAGTACTCTGGGTGGCCCAGATCAGTAAACATGGATCTCACATACGATAACCATCTAACATTAGCTGCCCCATCTAAGGCCAAACAGTCTTCGATAAGATCTCTATTGAAGCTGGCTTCATGTGTAACCCACACTTTATGCCAAAGCAAGATAGGGGACATCTTAATGATGTCATTGAGATATTTAACTCCTGCCTCGATATGTGACATGTATGTGGAGGTACTTTTGGCCACTCCCAGAAGGTAACAAATAAATTGGTTTTCACAACTCTGTAGGGAGTGGTCTTTCCCAATACCCCATATGCCTGCGCCATAGGTGGCTGTGGAGACGCATTTAGCCCGATAGATCTGGATCAGCTCCTTAATTGGCTTGCCTCCAGTTCTATCAGAAAAAGTACGCAAGGCGCCTATTGTGCGGCTAAAGGCCAGCTTTCTAGCAGCTATCGCTGCCTGCCAGCGGCACCGTCTATCAAACAGAACTCCTAGATAACAGAATTTATCTGTAATTGCAATTTTTTGATTATCTAGGAATATGGTGCAAGGGACTCTTTTAAGCTTTTGGGTACATGGCATAGTGAATGTTTTTGAGATGTTGACTCTGAGGCCTCTGTCCTTCATATAACATGCAAAGTTGGTTACCCCCCTTTGTAAACCAACTTGGGTCTGGGACATTATGGCCGCATCGTCGGCATATAATAAAATTGGGACTGGTGAGCCTTTAACAGTTGGGTAGTCGTTAGGTAGGGTTGAGAGGTGCTGTCCGATTGAATTAATGTAATATGTGAAAAGCCGCGGGGCCAGAATACAGCCTTGTCTCACCCCTCTAGTAATCGGGAATTTCTCTGTGCATTCCCCCTGTTTACCATACCTCACTCTTGCCCCTGCATCGTTATAGAGCTCTTTGATAAAAGTGATGATGCGGTTATCGATACCCAGTTTACCCAGTGTTACCCACAGCAATGCATGATCAGTGCAGTCAAACGCGGAGCTTAGATCGATAAAGGTTATAAAAAGAGCTCCGCGCTTGACATGAGTATACTTAGAAATAAGAAGGGACACATTTAGACACTGTTCAATTGTCCCTATTCCTTTTCTAAACCCGTACTGTAGATGGGAAACAACATTATGGTCTTCCTCCCAGAGTTGTATTCTCTTTAAAATAATTCTTCCTGCCACCTTCATTAGTCCATCCAATAGGGATATTGGCCTATAGCAGGTGGGGTCATCCCTGTTACCTTTTTTAAATATAGGGACCACGATGGCATCCGTCCAGGTTTCAATGAACCCGCTCTGGTTTCCCTTGTTTAAAACATTTGTAAGCAGGGGGGCCCAAAAGTCCGGCTCTGCTTTAAAAACATCTACCGGCATACAATCTGGTCCTGCGGCTTTGCCTGTTGCACTTTCCCTTATGGCATCATGAACTTCCTCAATGGTAAAAAGTAAGTCTATAGGGAATGGATGGATTAGGGGATGTTCTAAGCCACTATTGTGTACTCCCTTTTCTGTGAGTGGGTACACCCCTAATGATGGTATACTGTCTCCAGACATTGAGTGGTTATACAATTGTCTGAAATGGCTTAACCACCTTTCACCTGTTATGGCTAGGTCCATGGTGTCAACACTATCCCTTGGCTGGTATAAAGATTTTACCGCCCTCCAGAAGAGAGAACTATTCTTCTGCCTTGATGCCACCATCAATGATTCCCATGCTTCCTTTTTCAAGGTCAGCTTCCTTTCTTTAATCGCTGATTTGTATACTCTCCTAGTCTCACGTATTAAGGCTGGGTTTTTCGGTTTTAAAGACAGGGCTCTTTTTAGAACTTTCAGTGCCTTAGTGCACTTTCCATTGAACCACCCTTCGGGCCTTTTTATGTTTCCTTTAGGCACTCGAACCAGCATATTTTTAATGTGGTGCTGTATGTTTGAGAAGGCAGTCATAACGTTCTTTGGAACGCTATGTTCCTCCAAACAAACCGCAACATCGGCAGCACATAGAGTAAGCACATTCTGCAAGAACACTCGGGGCTCAATTTTTTCCCATTTGACAACGTATCCGTTGTTTCTAGTTAGATTGATCTTGTATGGGTAGGTGCATTCAGTCCCCTTTTTGCGGTAAAGCCCTGTGACATTTACTCCAATTATCAGTGGATAGTGGTCACTCGATACATCCTTTCCAACTTCCCAGGAGGTTATAAACCGTGGGTTGACAGGGGTGATTAAGGCAAAATCAATTGTCGAATTACAGCCTCTGCCATTAAAGGTTGGCTCAAATGGGACTGATGGTGAGCAAATCTGGTTAACAAATGAAAAATCTAAATTAAAAACAATGCCATTAAGAAGGGACCCCATCTTGGTATGGGAAAAATGTATTGGACCCTCCTCCCCATAATCTGACAGACCACACAAATCTGTTTTGGTAAACGAGCAAATGGTGCAATTAAAATCCCCCACCCATACAATCCTTTTTTCCCCTACAAGATCTTCAGCGAATCGGGTAATACAACTCATCATTTTTGCCATAGTGGGCTCCATTTCGCTATTGGACATGTTATTATAAAAATTCACTAATACAATGTTCTCAGTGAGTCCCCACTTAAATGATAATATTTGGAAGTGCTGACCAGGGAAAAATGTATGTACCTTAACATCCGCAGTAGTTGAGACATAGATACAGAGTCCACCCTTGTTATGACCCTGTGCTGATGGCATGGCCGGGGAATGAAAGGTCTGATATCCTAGCAGGTGTGCTTCCTCCAGAAGCCATGTCTCTTGGAAGCAAAGTATACCAGGTTTTTGGATGAAATCCAACCAAGGCTTATGGGTAATCTTGCTTCCAAGACCCGCCACGTTCCATGAAAGCAGTGAGTTAAAAACCTTGCTAGGATCCGCTTGGTTGCGTCCAAGTTTCTCCTCTAAGTTAAGAGCATGCAGGAGGGATATATGTGGTGTGGCCGCTGTTATCACGGAGGTGGCAAGACTACAATCATTTGTGAGTAACTGGGAATGGGACAGAACAGGGTTAGAATCCAAGGTAGGTCTCTTTATATTTTTCCCAAGTTTCTTGCATGCCCGTTTCTCCTCAAGCGTGCTGGGTAAATCAGTTTGATCTAAAGCGCAGCCACGCATCAGGAACCTATCAGGCGACTTTTCCCTTGTGCATGATCCATTGAGTCATTCATTCTCATCCAGTCCGGAGAAAGGATGGAATAAGTTAGTCAAAGGTGTGCTCCAAATATCCCTGGGATTATGGATTTGGAAGTGATCCCTGGGATTATCGACATAGGAGTTGTTATTATTAGGGAAGGGTTGGTTTGGATACGTAAATGGAAGACAAAAATCATTATTCCTGTTGTAAAAATTGTGGGCCATCGGGTTCATGAATGAATCTGGTCTGTGTGGTACGTGGGGTCTATACCTCTTCGGAGGATAGGGAGTGGGCATGGATTGAAAAAAAGGAGAGTCATTTCCATTATGAGATCTTTGAGTTGGGTTCAAAGTTAAAGTTGGTCTATGTGAGCCTTCAGATCTCCAATTATTTAGGGGGAGATGATTTCTATTCCTCGTTGTTAAGTTATTATTAAGTGAGGGCTTCATAAGAGCTTCCGGATAGAAATAGCTCAAGTTATGCGTGGAAATTCCCCCCTCACCTCTCCCTGGAAACCAATCGCTAATATATGTGACAAATCTATGGTCTTTAAAATTAACGATGATCACATCCCCTTCAATGTCCTTTGGTCTAGATCCCACCCACTTGCATCGCCTAACCGAGACTATGTCACCATTTAGGTGCGTTGGGAGTGGTCTATTTTTTCGCAGCCAGTAAATGACCTTATTTTTGAGACTAGAATAGTGTTCTGGGTTACCATCTGGCGTAGGCGGGACTCCGGTAAGAACGATGACATAATTTAAGGATTCCGGGGGCAAATCAGCAACATTTCTTGTTCTTGTTCTGGTTGTTAGGGAGGGCCTACTTGGGGGTACTTTTATAGTGGGGGTTCTTTTTTGTGTCCCTGTATTAGAATGGGAATTTTCCTTATTTGTTTTGTCAATAGCTGTGGAAGATTTAATGGAGGATTTAGTATCCGCCAATGAGTTAGATCTCCCTGCGGCGGGCTTTTTAATTAATGTGGAAGTGACAGTTTGTAGCTTAGATAGATCAGTAGGGGGCTGTTTCACTGACCGGTTCATATTTCTTTGTTCGTCAGGTTTGTGACAGGTACTACCTTTTGCCCTTGGAGAATCTGGTCCATTTTTTCTCCTAACCTTATGACCCTTTGGGTGAGTGGGAGTATCAGAGCCTTAATAGGCAGTCAATATCATTTAGGAGACCTTCGTAACTTGGGACAGATATCGATTTAACAACCGAATGCCCTATTGGGTCCGCATTCCCTGCTTCTTTAGGAGTCTTGAGCGAAGAGTACATGGTATTAATGGAAGGTCTATTCCCCTTTTTGATTGGTCCCTTCCTTCTTCTCTTTCTCGGTGGTGAACCAGAGACATTATTGGGTCCCATATTGGTTCCCTTAATGGGAGATTTTTTAGACTTTTTATCAGGTGTACTAAGCGGATGATAATCGGACCCCAGTGGTGTAAATATAGGGGAAGGTACATTTATATCATGGAGAGGTGCTACGTCATTAGGTAGAGGAGTGCTAAGATCAATTATTTGATTTTAAGTTGACTCAGAGGAATTAGGGTCAGGAATGACTATTTTGTCATTTTGGGCGGGGTAGTTGTTCTGGAATATAAGTGGGATACCATCTGTACTAAATAGCTCACTATCAGGTTCATTGGATTTAGTTAAATCTGTAGCAATGCCTATATCCACCTTCTGGGTGGGGAGTGGTCTTTGTTTTAACATCTCGATGGAGAGACGTCGCCCAGCTCACTTCTCTGCAAGCGTGAGCTCCCTGTCGACTTCACTCTTCACTTTGGCGAAGAATTTGTCCAGTGGGCCTAGAATGGGAGCCCCTGCCATACCCGATAGGGGATTCATTTCGAGTGAGGACATTTTAAGCATACAAAATAAGTTCAACACAAAAATATAAAGAGAGCCTAAGGGTAGGGTCAATAGCAAACCCTGCTAAGCAACAAGAGTCATATGGGGCATAACAATTATTAAGATTATATGTGGTACAAATCGTATGAATCTATAGTCAGTGTCAAAAAGTAATAACTGTACCGCGGGTCTGCTTTCACAATGTAAGGGGGGTGGCCCAGCCCGGCCTCCTACGGCCCCTGACGGCCACAGACGGTCCCGCCCTTGTCCCGGGCTTCTCCCGCGCGCTCCCGCGCTGCGGTACTAGTCCTGTGTCCTTATAGAAGCTGGGAAGAGGGGAAAAGGGGGAGGAGCCTGCAGGGAGAGCTGCCCAGGTGTCAACGATGAGGGCGGGCGGGCGCTCCTGGGACTGGAAGTCCTGCACCTCGCTCGCTCGCAGCCCCGCAGGCCCAGCTGACCGTTAACCCCTTTGATGCACAAACAGCTGCTAAGACGACGCTGGACCCGCGAAGCGGGTTCCGCGAGTGGTTGTTTCAGGCAAGGGAAGCCCAAGGCAATCAGCGACTGCTGCGAAGATTCTGCCGGTAAGACGTGCCACAAAAATATCCCCAACGAGGGACCAGGTTTGCTGCCTTTTCAAGAGTCCAGGGGGGGAGGAGCCTGCAGGGAGAGCTGCCCCTGTGTCAACGATGAGGGCGGGAGGGCGCTCCTGGGACTGGAAGTCCTGCGCCTCGCTCGCTCGCAGCCCCGCAGGCCCAGCTGACCGTTAACCCCTTTGATGCACAAACAGCTGCCCAGACGATGCGGGACCCGCGAAGCGGGTACCGCGAGTGGTTGTTTCAGGCAAGGGAAGCCCAAGGCAATCAGCGACTGCTGCGAAGATTCTGCCGGTAAGACGTGCCACAAAAATATCCCCAACGAGGGACCAGGTTTGCTGCCTTTTCAAGAGTCCAGGGGGGGGAGGAGCCTGCAGGGAGAGCTGCCCCGGTGTCAACGATGAGGGCGGGCGGGCGCTCCTGGGACTGGAAGTCCTGCGCCTCGCTCGCAGCCCCGCAGGCCCAGCTGACCGTTAACCCCTTTGATGCACAAACAGCTGCCCAGACGACGCGGGACCCGCGAAGCGGGTACCGCGAGTGGTTGTTTCAGGCAAGGGAAGCCCAAGGCAATCAGCGACTGCTGCGAAGATTCTGCCGGTAAGACGTGCCACAAAAATATCCCCAACGAGGGACCAGGTTTGCTACCTTTTCAAGAGTTCAGGGGGGGAGGAGCCTGCAGGGAGAGCTGCCCAGGTGTCAACGATGAGGGCAGGCGGGCGCTCCTAGGACTGGAAGTCCTGCGCCTCGCTCGCTCGCAGCCCCGCAGGCCCAGCAGGCCCAGCTGACCGTTAACCCCTTTGATGCACTAACAGCTGCCCAGACGACGCGGGACCCGCGAAGCGGGTACCGCGAGTGGTTGTTTCAGGCAAGGGAAGCCCAAGGCAATCAGCGACTGCTGCGAAGATTCTCCCGGTAAGACGTGCCACAAAAATATCCCCAACGAGGGACCAGGTTTGCTGCCTTTTCAAGAGTTCAGGGGGGGAGGAGCCTGCAGGGAGAGCTGCCCAGGTGTCAACGATGAGGGCGGGCGGGCGCTCCTGGGACTGGAAGTCCTGCGCCTCGCTGGCAGCCCCTCAGGCCCAGCTGACCGTTAACCCCTTTGATGCACAAACAGCTGCTCAGACGACCGCAGGTACCGCGAGTGGTTGTTTCAGGCAAGGGAAGCCCAAGGAAATCAGCGACTGCTGCGAAGATTCTGCCGGTAAGACGTGCCACAAAAGTATCCCCAACGAGGGACCAGGTTTGCTGCCTTTTCAAGAGTCCAGGGGGGGAGGAGCCTGCAGGGAGAGCTGCCCAGGTGTCAACGATGAGGGCGGGCGGGCGCTCCTGGGACTGGAAGTCCTGCGCCTCGCTCGCTCGCAGCCCCGCAGGCCCAGCTGACCGTTAACCCCTTTGATGCACAAACAGCTGCCCAGACGACCGCGGGTACCGCGAGTGGTTGTTTCAGGCAAGGGAAGCCCAAGGCAATCAGCGACTGCTGCAAAGATTCTGCCGGTAAGACGTGCCACAAAAGTATCCCCAACGAGGGACCAGGTTTGCTGCCTTTTCAAGAGTCCAGGGTGGGAGGAGCCTGCAGGGAGAGCAGCCCAGGTGTCAACGATGAGGGAGGGCGGGCGCTCCTGGGACTGGAAGTCCTGCGCCTCGCTCGCTCGCAGCCCCGCAGGCCCAGCTGACCTTTAACCCCTTTGATGCACAAACAGCTGCCCAGACGACGCGGGTACCGCGAGTGGTTGTTTCAGGCAAGGGAAGCCCAAGGCAATCAGCGACTGCTGCGAAGATTCTGCCGGTAAGACGTGCCACAAAAATATCCCCTAGGAGTAGTTTCTGGCTATCAGCCGTCTTCAGCCAGGATAGCTTGACTCCAGTGGCTTAGTGAGCACGGGACCCACGACTGGGCATACCCTTCCCCCATAGGGTGAACAGCAAAACACACAAGATGATGGCCGGAATGTTGCACAATGGCAAAACATTCACCCCCAGTCACAGATCTGGGTTTAATCCATCAGTTATTTTGCTCACCAAGCCACCCCAGTTCAGACATGGCCATATGGAAATCAGTCTTGGCCCAGTGCCTCATGGGAACAGTCCAGCCCGAACTGCCAAGTCATGTCTTCCCTGGACCGGAATCAAGCATCCTAGGACAGGTTTCTAGCTATCAGCCGTCTTCAGCCAGGATAGCTTGACTCCAGTGGCTTAGTGAGCAAGGGACCCACGTCTGGGCATACCCTTCCCACAAATTAAATTACACGGCACTATAAGCAAACTGAATAGACGATGCATTCAACATCAAAAACGAACAAGAGGTCTAGACTAATGATTTTTTTCTCATTGATTTTGTTTTTATTTGGAAATGTTTCCCTCAAATTCGAATGCATTTCTCTTGCTCCTTAGGAAGTCATCTAGTACACCTGTGCTTGTAACAGTGCACAGGTGTACTATTGTACCTGTAGCTATTTTGTGTTTGACTGAGGTTTGCACTGCAGGTCCCTGGAAAGTACTGATTCTCTTCAAGTTGTTGACTAATGCACTATTGATGCCCACAAAGCATATTCAATGTCCTTCTCATTTAGCCACATTACCACTTTACTTGCTATCATTTTTCACCTGTACTGTCAAACTTAAAAGAGAAACATTTCCAGTCCCAGAATGCAAAATGGAGTAACTAAAAAGTGAAGACTGCAATCTCACGTGACATGCAGCTACTTAATAATCGGGTTACGCTACAAAAAAATATAATTTGCTTACATTTGCTTTTTTGGAACAGCCAAGAGCTAGTCAGTGGAAACAAATGTGTGTAAAATGGTAAGTCCTCATTAGTAAAAATCATGTCTCCATTTACTTTATTAAGTATTACAAAAATTAGACTCTTTTAAATAAGTTGTACACATACATGCTGTTTTAGGTTTATATGTCAAAAGAAAACATACAGAATTGTATACATTTGCTTTGTAGTCCTCGCCTAGG
This sequence comes from Lissotriton vulgaris, assembly GCF_964263255.1. Classification (NCBI taxonomy): domain Eukaryota; kingdom Metazoa; phylum Chordata; class Amphibia; order Caudata; family Salamandridae; genus Lissotriton; species Lissotriton vulgaris. The sequence continues at coordinate 658,288,857 of NC_141697.1, forward strand.
CAGAGCAAGCGCTGTGAATTTGAGATCTTTTGTTTTCCAAGAGTGGGCTTAAAGCCCGCTCATTGCTTACCATTTGTTGGCTTTATTGTGACTCTCTTTTGTTTGCTTTTGATTGGCAAGCTTCAGTAGGCTTCCTTTGTTTTTGCGTGTTTGTCCTTCCACTCGGGCATAAACACACTACCTGTATCCTTAAACTGATCATGATTTTTTATCCTTACTTTTTCTTCGTGTTTAAGCACTATACTAGAGTGTGTCTTGTTCAGCTGGCTCCCTCATGTACTTCTCCCACTTAGGGTCCCTCACTCATCCATGTTGCGTAGCCACACTCCCTCCTTCCAGTGTTGTCCATGTTGTTGCTTGACCTACCCATCCAACTTCCTTTTGTTGTTGCCTGTGTTTTTGCCTGCAACACCCACCTTCCCATCTGCCGTTATTGCCCATGTTATATCTTCCTCTACCCACTCTCCTTCCTTCCTTCCATTGTTGCCAGTGTTGTTGCTTGCTTGCTTCAACCCTCCCTCCTTCCATTGTTGTCCGCATTATTGATTGCTTCTACCTGCCCACCCTACTTCCATTGTTGCACTTGTTGCACTTGTTGTTGCGTGCCCTGCACCCTCCCTCCTTCTATTGTTGTCCATGTTGTAGCTCTCAACATCCACCTCCATCCTCATTCCTGTGTTGCTTGCTTACACCCACCCACCCGTCTTCCGTTGTTGCAACAGTTATTGTTGCTTTCCCCACCAATTATCCTTTCGTCCATTGTTGCCTTTGTAGTTGCTTTCAACACCTACCCTCCTTCAGTTGTTGCCTATGTTGTCGCTTGCCTCCACCTACACCACCTTCTTCTATTGTTCCTTGTGTTGTTGCTTGCAATCGAGCCCAATCTCACTGCTTCCGTTTTTCTTGTGTTGTTGCTTTCCCCACTCACCCTTCTCTGTTGTTGCCCATATTGTTCTGTACCTTAAGCCATCTACCCACCCTCCCTCCCTCTTGTTGTTGTCCTTGTTGCTGCCAGTGTTTGCTTCTACCCACTCTCCCACCATGCGTTGTCAATTTGCCTGCTCTGAGCTCCTCCCTTCTATTATCAATTGTCTGTGTTGCACCCCTGACTTACCCATACACCCAAGTTGCCTCCATAGCTGCTTATGTGCTGCTTATGTGTGACATTTCAATGGTTTAAACATACTTATGAGTGACATTCAATGACCAAATATGTGACACTTAAAGTGACACTTTCTCTTGAGTAAAACCAAGCACTAAAGTGCAAGGAAAGCGAATTGACAGTCTTTTGAGTAATGAAAAGCTCTAAAACAATCTTGAAACAGCGGCTAAGTACCTCAAATGGAACGTTACTATCACAACCATCCTCCACTATAAAAATGTGAGAAACTCCTGGACAGGCCACTACTTACCAGGGCAGCTCTTACCTTTGCAGCACTATGGACAAATTATGGAATTATTGTCTCTGAAAAGTGCAAAATTGCCGGGCCATGATGTAATTTAGCTCTATAAACACATTGTTTATCACAACTTAGAAACTAGATTTTAAATCTCACTTTCCCATTGTTTTGAAGAACCACAATATGACATAAAAACATGATCACCCCAAACGGCACAGTGACAGACAGATCACTTTGTGTTTCTCTTAATGGTTGCCCTGCCTGAAACTTACCAACTCCCCCTGCTGGCCTTCTGCGGCTGACTCTCATGTTATAGCTGATCCTGTGTGTGGACTCACATCGTCTGCCTTTTGATACTCAACTAGTGCAGAGATGATGCTACCTAGTGTGCTGTTGTGTTCTGATGCTCAGTGCTGCTGGTGACGATGTGGAGTAAGAGTAAGTGGAGACCTTGTGCTCTCTCATGGGTGTAGACAGGAAAAAACTCTCTGCGCATTGACAGTCTGCCACTCTTGACAACCGCCCCAGCTTTTTGAATCATTACAGCGTGGCACATGTCCTTGCCATGATTGGATACAAGCAGATTGCCATCCTGTGCCTTCCCACATGTGGATGCCTATCGAGAGCAGCATGTGTGACATGAGCGACTTTATGTTTATCGTGTCACTAGGTGGGCCCCATGGGCCCCGTCCACTCGCAGCGATGCCTTCCTGGAGAGCGGCAGGAGGATTTTGAAAAATACATTTTGGTGCCAGTCTTCAGTGTGCTAACACACTAGCTCACAAGGTAGTACAACCCCAGTTCAGACATGGCCATAAGCAAATCAGTCTGAACCTGTGCCTCATGGGAACAGTCCAGCCCGAACTGCCAAGCCATGCCTTCACTGGACCGGAAACAAACCATCACCACCCCCTTTTGTACACCTCTAGACGTAAGGCAGCAGCCTGCTCTTGCCTCGTTTTTGAAACTTACTCTGGATGATGAGACAGTTTTCCCGCTGAGCCCCAACTCCATAGCATGCACTCCACTGCGGCTGGGATCTGAATGCAGTAGTAGTGATGTGGCTTTTGGCTCAGTCTGTTGTCAGATTTGCCACCTCTTCGTGAACGTGCTTTCTGTTACCATTCTGACTCACCATCTATTTTCTGCACCGTTGCCCGATAGCCATCTTCTCGGTTTGATTTTGCAAATAGAAGAAGACAGATGGTTTCTAAAGCAGATTGCAATGCAAGATTGTGATGCCATATAGTATAGTGAAAGAAACATGCTCAGTGACAAGTTCTAAATTAACAAGCAACTGTGCAAACTACCAGAGATATTGGTGTCTTCGTTGTTCTGACCATTTTAATCTACTATTTCATAAAAATGTGTACATACGTTTGATTCACCCATGTATATATGACACTCACTACACCATTGTCAATGAGCTCGACATCGATGGTTCCCGATGTCACAGGGGAAGCCACCTAACTCTGCCTGGGCGGCACGTCTTCGTGTGGCGTACGGCTGTTCAGCCCCTGTTTGCCTTTATGGTACTGCCCTCTTTTGCACTCAAGACCCCAAATGCAGGGTGGTTTAAAAATTTTAAAGAATAGAAATACTTTGTATGGGTCAAGCAATGGTGTACAATGTGTGTTCAAACTCTCAGGCGCCCCCCAAATAAACTGTACATGGATGCCATCGAATCACACATTTAAGCAAATAATTATGAAAGCCCAAGGTTTGGATTTTATGTTCAAGGCGTTGTGAACTTTTGTACATCATGGTAATCTGTGATGTAATAACAGATTCATAGTACTTGCTTAGTGCCGGTGTGGAGGAGTACGGGCAGAATGAGGTGGAAAGGTCAAAGGACCTGTAGTGTTCATGCTCCTTCACAATTATTAACTATTTTTAAAGGTGCTATTAATGGTTTGGGGAAATGATGAAAAGGGCATGGCTATTTCTTTAATATAGTGATACCCACACTGGACGCAGACAAGTAGGCTATTGTCTGTGCGCCCAGGTCTACAACAAAATTATTCTCATTGACGTTGTATTCATTTCTAATCTGGAGCCATGGTATTTCATCATTCAGTCCGGTGTCCCATGTACGTAGGTGATAGAACCACTGTTGTTCTCTCGTGTGGAGGATCCTCTGGATATCAGGGCCTGTTTTTTTATGACCTCAAGCACCACCCATTTCAGATCTGTGTCCTTGTGATTGTGTTCCAAGCAATGCATGTCAACTTTGTATCCGTTTTTTTGTATCTAATGGTGCTCATGTGTTTGTTGATGCGGACCTTGTTTTTTCTGGTTGTCATTCCCACATACATAAGATTGCAGGGGCATGTGAGCAAATAAAAAAACATTCTCGCTGTTACAGTTGCTAAAGTTTTTTAATATCCATGAATCGTTTGTTTTTATATCCACCATTTTGGTTGTGCTGGTAAATGGGCATGCCACACAACCTTCGCATGCGTAGTGTCTAACTGGCCTTTGGTTGCCCCATAGTGTGGTTTGGTTCAGGTCCTTTGGAGGTGGTGCCTTACTGTGAACAAGTTCATCACGGATTCTCCTGTTACGTCTGAAAGCAAATAGTTGGGGGGGGGGCACTGTTTTTTTGCCCCATTAAGGATATGCCAATGTTTATGTACAATGTTTTGTACTTTATTCGATTATGGGGTGTATGTGGTGATGCATACTACTCTTTCATTCATCTTCTTTTATTGTTGTTCAAGTAGACCAGCTCGGTTATTGTTTTTAGCTCTTTTCCTTGCTCTTCTGATCATATTTCTAGGGTAGTGTTGTTCAATCAACTTCTTCTCCAGAGTCTCAGCCTGTTCCTCATAGGTTTCCATACTAGAGCAATTCCTCCGGATCCTGAGTAATTGACCTACTGGCAAATTTTGTCGCAGTGATCTGGGGTGGAAGCTCTCAAAAAGTAGTACGCTGTTTTTGTGTGTGCTCTTGTTGTGAACTTTAGTCTGGATCCATTCCGCTGTCATGCTTATAGCTAGGTCCAGAAAAACGGCTCCCTCCTTGCTGACTGCAGGTGTGAATTTCAGATGTTCATCTCTAATATTGATCAATCTCACAAAGTCCTCAGCTTCATCTTGGTTGCCGAGCCAAATGACAATATATAATCTCCATACTTTCAATTGTGCGGCAAACAAGTTGCCTTTATGGAAGATGTGGTCCACTTCGAATTGGTGTACATAGCGGAACTCCATGCTCGGAGCAAAAGAGCTTCCCATGGAAGTGCCTCTGATCTGATGATATACTATATTGTGTCTTCATATTCCAAGAAGTTTTCCATGAGAGCCAATTATGCCCACTCCATGATGAAATGTCTGGGTGTCTTGAACTCCCAGTCTCTTTCCAGGAGAATGTGTTCTACCATGCTCAATGTGCGTCTGTGAGGTATGCTGGTGTATAATGCCTCGATGTCCATGGTAATGAAAAGATCTTCAGCTGGGATGAGCTCGAGGTCTCTAAATAGGCACATGACATCTTTAGTGTCTTAGGCAAGATGTAGACAACATTACGATAGGTCTCAAATACCATTCGCAGAATTGTGAAAGAGGTTCAAGAACTGAACCTATTCCCAACACTATAGGTCTCCCTGGTGGGGGCATCCTGTTTTTTGTGGATTTTGGGGACAGTATAGAATCTGAGTGTGCAGGGATTATCACCCACCAGAAACCCAGCCTCATGTTTTGTTATCCAATCATTCATCAGGCCCTCAACCACCAAGATTCTGATTCTGTTCACAAGTCTTGGAGTAGGGTAAATCTGGTGGCTTTCATAGCTGTTTTCATCTGATAGCAATCTGATGCATTCTTCGTGATCCATGTTTTTATCCATGATAACGATTGTGTTGCCTTTGTCAGCTGGTTTAATGACAAGTGTAGTATTCTCTTTCAGGTCCATGACTGCTTTCCTCTCACCTTTCTTCAAGTTCTGTTAGCCTTTGATGTTCTAAGAGTAAATTGTTTGAATTTCCTTCAGTACAGCCTGTTCGAATTGCAGGACTGTCACTGTTGTTGTACTTACAGTGTCAGTTATATATTTTGTGGGTAGGCTCCCATTGTGCTTTTAGACATGCAGCTCCCCCAGGCAGCACTTATAATACGGCACAAACGCGGGGTAGGCACATGCATTTCTCCTGCACAGGAGGGTTCCCCACGCCGGGCGTCCCCTCGGGGGGTCACACAACAGCGGGTAGGCTCCTGCTGTATTTCTTAAACAATGAGCTCTCTCTGGCAGCATGCGCTACAGGTCCCTTGCTCCTTCTTCCTTAGGATAATGAAATATAGCGCTCTGGCAGCGCTAGAGTCCTCCCAGGATCACATAGCGCTCTGGCAGCACAGCGCTGCAGGTGACAGGCGCTCCTCACTTCCTGGGCAGCGAAGACAAAGTGCTTCCCAGGCACTAGCCAGCAGGCAGCGCACAATCCATGCTGGGGTAAAGCTGTGGCGCTCCCCCGGCGCTAGGTTCCATAAAGTAAAGTAGTGCCCATGCTCCTCACCTCCAAGGCACAGTTGTAGCACTCACAAGGCGCTAGGGCTGGAGCGCAGGCAGGCAATACTGGGCCAGATCAGCAGTCAGTGGGCACTCATCAGTAGAGGACGGCAGCTCGTAGAAGCAGGCATCTCCCATAAAGTGGCAATCCTCCTGACATAGCAGTCTTCACTCCAGCAAAGGCTCTCACTGGCCCTGTGGACAGCAGAGGGGTACAGATGGGCTCAGGGGCCAGCACAAGTTTTGTTAGCCTTTGATGTTCTGAGAGTCGATTTTTTGCATTTCCTTCAGTACTGCCTGTTCGAATACCAGGACTGTCACTGTTGTTTTACTTACAGTGTCAGTTTTATGTTTTGTGGGTAGGCTCCCGTTGTGCTTTTAGACACGCAGCTCCCCCCAGGCAGCACTTATAATACGGCACCAGCATTTCTCCTGCACACAGGAGGGTTCCCCGTGCTGGGCGTCCCTTCGGGGGTCACACAACAGCGGGTAGGCTACCGCTGTATTTCTTAAACAAGCAGGCTCTCACTGGCCCTGTGGACTGCAGAGGGGTACAGATGGGCTCAGGGGCCAGCATACAGGCCCTTGCGGCAGTACCTCCTTGCAGAGTGTCCCCTCTCGATCAAGTCCATGCTCAGTGTGAGCACATGGAGGCACAGCCCCCGTAAATATACCCCCTCACCCCACCTACCAGACAGGACTAGAACCTTCTAGAAGGCTCCTAGCAGTTCCTGTCCCAACTGTCACTGTGGGGGAGGTGTAGGGCACACTGTCACTCCAAACATTAGACCGCCAACCCTCCTCAGGCAGGCGGCACAAAGCACACAGCAATGGCGTCCATTTTAAAAGTGACATTTTCTTCCATGGTGAAGTTAAACCTCTGCACACCATTGCGCAGCATGTATTATTTCTAGTGCAACCACCAAACATACATATTTATTGTGTCTCATTTCGAACCACCAATTCTATATTAGGTAAAAAAAAACTAGGGGGAAGCCAAAAAGTTTCGGGATGACCCTGCAAGCAGGGCCAAGTCCAACACTCTCACACTTTAATATTCTTTCCATATTGATGTGTTTTACCCTTTTAGATTTTTTAGTATTAAATTGTTTTTTATTGGCAGTACACACAGCAAATAGAATACAGAGCGTTAGCGCCTACAACCCTGTGGGCCGGCAAATTAACAAACATGTAGTAGAGGGCATAGTACATGGTCCAACCAACAATTATACCTTTATGTAAGTTAACACAGCATGTCGCCTACAACCCAACTTGGGCTGGCCGTGTAAGACAACCTGAAAGAATCATCAAGCATAACAGTCTAAAGATAAAAACAATGCCCGGCCCAGGGCACCACACATGCTTAAGTAAAAGCGCCAATCTAACACTCCGTTGCACATGCAGAGCAAGTATGCCTACCTTTAAGGGATAAGATCAACAAAGGGAAAAAAGGAAAAAGGAGAAAAAAAGAGAACAAACCAAAATTCGTAACATCTAAACCTAGTCCACCCACCCCTCCCTTCCTCCCCATTGGTGATCCACCCGCTACCTAAAGCCTACACATGCATGCCTTTAAGAAGAAGAACAGTCCCCTTCAGAAAAGGACGGATACGTTAGGGGCGGTCGCCCTGCTCCACAGCCGTCCCCTCGGGAATCAATTTCAGGAGACGTAAATAGACAGAACAAGTTAGTTCACGAAATTCAAAAGACAAAATCGCTATGAAAGGAACCCAAATCTTAGAGTATTCATATTTGTCCCCTAGTAAGACCATGGATAAACGCTCCGTACCTAGTAGGGACCATAACTGGAGCATCCACTTGGAAGGGTCTGGGACCTGTCAGTCTTCCAGGCCTCCAGGATAATCCGGTGCACAGCATTCAAGGCCAGGGTAATCTGCTTGCCTTTAAGTGAACGCATGGGGAAGGTCAAGGCTTTGGGAAGTCCTAGTATAGTGTAAGCGGGAAACCTCTGAATATTAGTGTCAAAGGCTCTATCAATCTCATCAAGGATTGTGTCCCAATATCGTGTGAGTTTGGGGCAATTCCATATCAGGTGAAGGAAGGTCCCGGGACTCCCACCGCAACGCCAGTAGAGGCCATCATTCTGGGAGTTCCACTTAGCCAGTCAAGCCGGGGTATAATACCAATAGGAAACTATTTTATATGCAGTCTCTGTGTGCCCTATTGAGTGTGAAAAATGATGTGATCTGTAGAAGATGTTCTCCCACTCCTTGGCTGTCAAGGTACGCCAATCTCTATCTCCCACCGCTTCAGTCCTGCAGAACGGGTCCCCTTTGACCCAGGCGAGAGAAAGGCGTAGAACTCTGAAATAAGGCTGAGATCATCCTTTTTCAGGAAGAGCCACTTCTCAAATGGAAGCATCGGCCTACTGACCAAGGGCTGCACCAGGGGGCCCGATGTCCAGTAGCACATTTGAGCATGGAGGAAATCGTCTGAGTCCGTTAAGTAACTTATAGTCCTCACAGAGTACCTTAAAAGGGATATGGCCATCCAAATCAAACAACTGCCTCACTCGCTTACACCCTCTCTCCACCCAGCGAGAACCTGCACCTCTGTCCATGCCCGGAGGAAAATCAGGATTCGAAAATATGGGAGACATGGGGGAGGGGAAAGTGGTGAGATTGGCTCATCGAGACACCTTGTCCCATGCTAACATGGTAGGGCAAGTGACTGGTGGGGGGTTAAGACCCCATGCGGGCGCCGACCTAGGTAACCAACACCCCCTCCAAATATGCCTACCAGCTACTGACTGATCCATAAATACCCAGCGATTCTTCGTCATGAGACGGTTCCATTCAACCAGGTAGCGCAAAATCGAGGCTTGGTAATAATGAATGAGATTAGGTAAGGGCAACCCCCCTTCCTTCTTAGGACGTCGAAGTAAGGTTTTCTGCAGCCTGGGTGACATAGGACCCCGGATAAAGTGCTCAATCTCCGTCTGGATTCGTGTGAGCGCAGTCGACAGGGGCAGCAGGGGAAGGGTCTGAAATAAATAGAGAGCCCGGGGTAGAACATTCATTTTTATCGCAGCCGGTCTGCCGAGCCAAGACAGGGGTAACCGTTTCCTGTGGGCGAGGTCTTTCCTAATGCAAGAGAGTAAGGAGGCGTTATTTGCTTCCGCTGTCCTAACCAAGCTAGTGTGCAGAGTCAGTCTGAGGTAAGTAATGCCCCCCGTCACCCAGTCAAAATCAAAGTGGGCCTGTAGATCCGTCACTATAGAGGGCCCCACAGTGAGATTCAGTACCTGCGATTTTTTAAAATTTATTTTAAAACCAGAGGACTGCCTGAAGGCCTGCAGAGCTGTCACTACCGTCGGCATGGAGGTTTGGGGGTGTGCCAGTGAAAAGGTAACATTGTCATCGTAGAGGCTGATAAGGTGACGATCCGCACTGAATGGAATCTCCTGGGCCTGTGGATGGTCCCGAAGCCGCTGAGCAAGGGGCTCCATATATAAAACATAAAGCAATGGGGAGAGCGGACAGCCCTGTCTGGTGTCTCTCTCCACCCTAAAGCTTTTGGAAAGCACGCCATTGACCCAGACTTGCGCTGAATGGGCATTATAGATACTAGCCACCCACTTACGAAATTTTGGTCCTATACCAAAGCGTTCTAACGTGGCAAATAGGTACGGCCAATGCACTCGGTCTAAGGCTTATCAATTAAGTGGCAGATCCTCTTCATGTAATCCCCGAACTGTCTCCCCAGGATGAAACCCGACTGATAGAGGTGTTTCAAGCCGGGCATAAGAGGGTTGAGCCTATGGGCTAAGATCCTTGAGAACAATTTAGAGTAAATATTTAGCAGGGAGATGGTGCGGTAGGAACTGAAAAGCACTGGGTCTTTCCCTGATTTGGGAATGACAGAGATCGTGGCCTGCAGCATAGAGGGCGTAAGAGTGCCTGTGTCCAGGAATGAGTTGAACAGTCGGTGAGCACTGGTGCCAGTTCTGTACAAAATGTTTTATGAAACAGGGCACTAAACCCATCCGGTCCAGTTGCTTTCAGAGGTTTCAACTGAGATATGGCTGATTTCACCTCTTCTATTTGAATGGGGGCCTCCAGTCCTTCTGCTTTCTGCCCTGGGAGGGGGGTTACTGCTGCACCCCATACGTACTTGAGAGGATCCAGAAGGCCTGAGGACTCGGCGGAATATAGCCCCGCATAAAACGCCCGGAAGGCTGTGGATATAACAAGATCATCTGTCGCCTCTGACCCCTGGGCTTCTCGGATCACTTTCACTGCCTGGTCCTGTTGTTGGCAATGAAGACAGGCCGCCCCTATTAGAACAAACATAATACTGATGCTTCAGTCGTAGTACCGCATATTTGGCTCTATCCAGATCCAAGCGCTTCAGTTGTTGCTGCTCCTTCTCCAACAGGCGCCAGATACAAGGGGAACCCATGCGCCTGTGAATGGCTTCAAGATCCCTCACCCGGCCTTCAAGTTCTTGACGCTTCTCACGCCTGATTTTATTATCGTTGGTCGCCCTAGAGGTAAGAGCCCCCGTGCAACTAGCTTAAGCACCTCCCAAACGGAAGCCAGGGGAGTGGAGCCATTGTCATTGAGCTTCAGGTAATCTGTCAGGGTAGTACGGAGGCCCTCCCCACTGACGGGGACCTCAGGAGAGAGTCCCGTTGCCACCAATGAGGGGAGGACGATTGTGTGTGCGGAAGGCTTAATGTGAGGGTGATATGAGAGTGGTCCGACAGAGATCGTGCTTCTATAGAGGAGGCCTGAATGCAGTTCCATGCCGCACGAGGGACAAGGAAATGATCCAATTGGGCATATGTCTTATGAGCTGCAGAGTAGAACGTATAGTCCCTTTCATCAGGGTGCAAACATCGTAAAGCATCTCTAAGCCGGCAATCGTCCAGCCAAGCCCTCCCCACCCCCGAAAGAGCGCCAGTGCCACCTGTGCGCGAGCAAGAGCGATCTACCTGTGCATCCATAACCAAATTCAGGTCCTCTCCTATCACCACTAGAGAGTCAGGTGTGTGCAGTACTTCGGCCAAAGCACTAAGCAGGAAGTCCTCTTGGTGAACATTGGGAGAATAGAGGGAGGTTATTGTGATAGTGGTGGACCCTATATGGAGTCGTACTGCATGTAATCGCCCCAGAATTTCTACGAGCCTCTAAAATGCGTGGAAAGCAAGATGGCCACCCCTCCTGTTTTCCGTTTCCCCAAGGACCACAACTGTACCGGGAACGCCCTGTGTAGCATGCAATGTGTGTCACTGTGGAGGAGGTGCATTTCTTGGAGTAGGCACACATCTCCCCGCGTGTTCTCAAGTAAAGATAGCACAGCCTTCCTTTTAGTGGAATTATTAAAGCCCTTGACATTATAACTAACTATCTGAACTGCCATCAGTAGGTTAAGGACCGTTAGGCACTATAGTGAAGGTCCCAAAGACCCAGTAAGGAGTGGAGTACTGCAAGGACAAAGGGTATATGTGTAGGCAGGTAAAACATATATCAGCGTACATGACTAAAAAGCTCACCATAGGAAGGACCCACCCACCCCCAGAACAACAAAAAGAACAAACTGCAGACCACTAAAACTGCACCTGGTCCAACGTGAAGTTTGGGCAGTATTTAGAAGAGACTGCCAAGGAAGTGAGGGTCATCTGCACCAGGCGAACAAGACCTCCCGTCCGCCCCACCAGGCCCACAAAAGTGGTAAAACCCCCAGACACATTACCCTCAGTCATTAGCGTCCAACGAATCCCCCCCGGTGCCTGTCAGGGATCAAAGAACTGCAGAACGTTCCTTGAGGATGGTGTCCGGTTCTGGGCGAAGGCGGTCAGCGGTCCAGGCGTTCCGAGGACCGCGGTTTCGAGATCTCTGTGAACCCTGAACTGCAGCATCTGAAGGAGAGGGCAACTCGTCGGGAGACAACTTCAACATTCTGCAAGCTTCAGAAATGGAAGAGACCTGTATGAGATGCCCGTCTACAAGGAAAATGAGGCGAAAAGGATGGCCCCAAGCATAAGAAATATTCTGTGAGCGGAGATGATTTGTTATTGGGTGAACATCTTTCCCCTTCTGGAGTGTGCTAGCAGCTAAGTCCTGGAAGAGCTGCGGAGTATGATCCCTGAAATGGAGAGGTTGCATGGAACGTGCTGCTCTGAGAATCTTCTCCTTCACTGTATAGTTATGGAAGCATATCAGGATGTCCGCAGGGGGACGATTCGACTGGCGGGGGGGCCAACCTGATGGCATCGATCTATCTTAACGGTGGAATCCTATGAAGAGCCCAAAATCTTGCGGAAGAGATCCTGCACATAACCCATCAGGTCCCTGCCCTCCGCCCCCATAGGGACCGCCCGGATGCGAATATTGTTCCTCCGAGATCTGTTTCCCAAGTCCTCTCTGTGCGTTTGGAGGTCTAGATGTCATTCCAGCAGTCTCAGGACTTCTTGTTTAAGCATCGCGATCTCCTCATCCCTCGCCACCTTGGAGTCTTCCAAGGAGGCAGCGTGCTCTCTCACCGCGTCCTCATCGCGCCTGACCTCCCGGGGGTCCACCTGCAAATCTGCCTTGACGGCCAGGATGTCCTCCCTCTGAGAGGCAAAGAGAGACTCCAGAAACTCCCGGGTGATGGCACTGTCCGGACTGCTCTACGCGTGCCCGATGCATCTCCCGCAGCTTTCAGTAGGAGATCCCGCACCGAACTGTCCTTTATACCTTTAGCAGCAGCCATTGCTGGAAACGCGCCCAGCGGGCAATATAGGCAACAGCGCCTGATGCGAGTAGTAGCAGCAAGAAGACCCGGTCATCCCCCTGTCACCACAGCCGCCATTGACTACTCACACCTCCTGCAATGATATCAGCCAGCCAGCTGCTCCTCTCCAACCCCTAATGAAATGCTTGCGAAAGAGGTTTATCAACCGGGCAGCCCGACTGAAATTCCGTTGTGCTGCGATGCTGTGGAATAATGTCCCTCCACTGTACGACTCGGGCCCTCCATAGGTCAGTCCCCAAGAAATCAGCAGGGGGTCGGTCAAACACTCGGGGACCAGCAGGCGACACTCACCGCAAAAACCAAGGTGGCCCCCTGTGATGTGCACTGTGGGCCTGTTACTGTCATGGGTGGAGGCCTCCTCAGGGCGCAGGAGCGCCTTGTCACGCAGCAGACCACAGGTAGGCCGCAAGCCAACCACCAGCATGGGGACAAAGAGGCAGGGATCCCCGTGGGCCACGGGCGCAGGAAAGCAGAGCGGTGGCCTCAACAGGACACTTGCCTGGCTTCACGAAGTCCCACATGGCACCAACCACCGCCGCAGGCCTGGGGCGGCAATCTCAGCCGGCCAGCGGTATCGCGTAGAACAGCGCAGCCTCTTCTGGAGTCAGGAGTCAGGATCGGGCGCCTCCACAGCTCTGCACTAAGCCCTAGCACCCCGCTAGGTCCAGGGCGAGGGCGCGAAATCAGCTCACAGGCCCCCCAGCAGTACAAGGGGCAGGGTGAATCTTGTGCCATCCGCCGTCAGGGCCGCGCGGCCATGTTCTAGCTCCGATGCACCCCAGCAGGTGCAGATTGCCAGAGTCGTGGGCAGCTCAGGGAACTCTCGGGAAGGCTCGCCGCAGGTGGGGAAGGCGACCGTGTGCTCTCCGCCTCATCCGCTGGGCAGGACCCTGGACCTCCACTGGTAAGTCCGTGTCCAGGTGTTCAATATTCAATGCTGTGGACCTGGCGGAAGTGGAGCACAGAGAGGACACGTCCACTCACTCTGCCATCTTGGCCCCCTTTTAGGTTTTTTAATCTTTGCCATTGTGTCCCTCTGCTCTGCCAAGTACCATGCATAGACTAACACATTTCAGTGTGGTTCTCCGCATCACCGCACTGAAATGGAAAGTCATGCATTTGTAGCACCTCAGCATCAAGCCAGAGTGCTATTAGTTCTCTGTTAGAAACTGAAATCCAGGTTGCGGTGTGCGGTCCACGCTGCTCCTGCCCGCTTTGGGCGGCTGGCTCAGCTCGTGACTAGGCTGGCTTAGGTAGGCGAGAGTAGAGGCTACAATGTAACAAAGTTTATACACCTCCCCTCGACTCCGGCAATCCATTCAGGTTAACCGTGTGACTCACTGTGAGACTCGTCACATGATGGCCCCTCACAGTCCGTGTTAAAATTATGGCCAACAGCTTCTATCAAGAGACTTGCTCTCTTTATACTTTGGCGGACCGGCTTGGTGCGAGGGGGCTATGCGGCAGTCACTGACTAATGTGACAGGCTTGTGACACATGGCCAGTCCTGTCCCAGTCTAGACAGCCACGGGATTGGTGGTCTCTTACAGGCAGCACTTAGCTGCAGCCAGGCAGCCTCACCTCAAAATGCATGCTGTGGCGCAGCAGGCAATGAGTCGTCAACTCAACTCCTGGAGGAGCACGGCTGCATCCAACTCTGAAGACAGCAGCACCCAGGAGGGATAGGGTGCGCTTACACCAGCAGCAGGTGTCCCCACCTTGACACTTAATCTTGCTCCACATGGGCCAGTACTAGCTTCCCCGGTCGGTTTGGTCTTGAATTCTCACAGATCAGGCCAGGAGCACAAGTACTCACGCACTCAGCAGGTAATGGGAGCCACAGGGATAAAAGGGTCTGCACTTAGCACCTTATTCCGCAAATGGCTTGATGCCCCACCGGCGCTTCACAGCAGATAAACAGCAGTGATCTGCAGCGCCACAAGAAGTAAGGGACCCTATGTGAGACACCTGCCTGCAACTGGAATCTTTCCCCCACGCCCTCCAAAAACATCAGAGAAACCCATACACTCACCCCCCCCTCCACCCAGCATCCCTGCTTCCATACTTCCCTTCCACAAAGGACTGCCCGGGTACACCCCTGCATACTAGGCTTCCGCAGGTGAGTGCGGCATATACATAAACAAGCTGGAAGGTGAGCCCTAGGAAGCAGTCACCAGGATAGATGCCTCCTCCCTAGGGCCTCAGTCTGTTGGCGCCTCCCTAGCACCAACAACTTGATACCTGGTTATTGTAATCATGGGCAGTAGTAATGATGCTGGTCCAACTTTCAGCATGGCCAGCAGCTTTGTCACTTACGAGCCTGTGTTTTTTAGCAGGTCTGTGACAGCTGTAGCCTGCTGGTGTGATCTGGTGCTGCGGGGTGGGGCAGGTGGTGGCGGGCCAACCGGGGCTGACACCACTCAGCTGCACTCCTCAGTTATCATTTTTATTCGGATTGATTAAACAGTACTGTCTTTGAAATCAACAGCTTTCTGGCTGGCTGTAACTCACTCACTCACTGTCCTGAGCCTTGCCATTGCCCTGGTCTTTGTGGGGCGGTTTGCGAGTTCTAGGTTAGTGCCCTTCCATAACTGGTGACTTGTAGTAATTTTAAGATTTTCTTAGAGTTTCTCTTTCGTGAAATGGGTGTAATTTCTGATATTTATATGCTTCCATCATGTTTTTTACTTGACTTTGCTTGCCAGAAAGTGTAACTCATAGTTGGTGAAATATCACGCATAATTACTCTGAAATTATATGAATGTCCCACATAGCAATCTAAAACCTTGCAAGCTATATTCCCTTCTTTGTCCTTCTCTCTCCCCATGTTTTAATTTACGTCATTCCATCTCTTTGAAAATAAAAATTCCATTCTTTCACTCCGACTTCGTGTATGTGTTTAATTTTCATTTATTTCACGTTTGCTTCTTTGTACTACTTGCGATTTGCCTAAATAATAACAAAATTCCATTCTTTTACTCTCAGTCCCTGCGTGCATTTATTAAATTTTCATTTATTTCACCTTTCCTTCTTTGTACTAGTTGGGATTTGCTTAAAAAATAAAAAAGAACATTCTTTCACTCAGACTCCGTGCGTGCATTTATTTCACCTTTCCTTCTTTGTACCAGTTGCGATTTGGTTGGAAAATAACTATTGCATTGTTTCACTCCGTCTCTGCATTTTTTTTTTTCATTTTTTAAGCTTTCATTCTTTGAACTACTTTGATTTGCTTACTGTCTCTTGTGCAGCTGTGGCTCCATCCTATGGGAAGCCGTTCATGTCAAAATTACAGATCCCCATATAAGACAACGCCTGAAATGCATGGAGTGCTGCAAAATGAAAACGACACGCATCAGAATGAATGCAATATGTGTCAAAATTATTATGACACCCGGCAGAGTGAATCTGACTTGAATTGAAAATAAATATGAAACCTGGCAGATTGAAAATGCTACTTAGTGATTTATATGAATAAAACACACTCCACCTGAATGAAGGCAGTACTGAAATATATATCAATCATACTGAAATAAATATGGGCCTCACTGTAAATAATATAGCTATCACTGAAACGAATACAATGTGCATCAGACAGAATGGGAAATTTCTTGAAGTGACTGACATATGGCAAGAGGTATACGGCGTGCATTGAGATGAATATGACAGATTAAAATGAAAATAAGTTTTTGAAATGAATATATTATATCCTGAAAAGAATACAATGCACATTGAAAATATTGTAACATAAACTGAAATAAGCATCAGACATATTGCAATGATTATGAATTGTGGTGAAATGAATGTCACTCACATTGCAATGAATATGAGATATACGGAATTAAACAGACGATGATTTAAAATGAATATGGCTTGTATTGAAATGATTATCAGCCCCATTAAATTGAAGTTGACTCACCTTAAAATAAAAATGACCAACGCTGAAATTCTCATGGCATTTGTCACAATGAATATGGCATGCATAGAAATGAATATGACACATATTAAACTGAATTTGATATTTGCTAAAATGAAAAATGTGCATCTTAAAATGAATATGACAAGCGTTAATATGAATATGGCATTCATTGAAATAAATATACCATTAATTGAAATGAATATAACACATGTTGAAATGAATACAATATGTGTTTAAATGAATATGAGCTTTATTGAAATTAGTCTGACATGTTTTAAAATGAATACAAGTAACGTTCAAATGAAAATGATATGTATCAAAATGAATACAGGTTACATTGAAAGTAATATGAAACACATAAACATGATTATCATATGTGTTGAGATGGATATGTTTCATGTTAGAATTAATATATGATGTGTTAATATGAATGAGACATCTATTGAAAAAAGTATGACACGTGCTAAGATGACTATGACATGGACTGAAATCAACATGAGCCCCATTGAAATATATTCAACATGTCTTAAAATGAGTATGACCAATGCTGAAATGAAATTGAAACTTGTCAAAATGAATATATTATTCTTTAAAAGTAATCTGATACATATCAAAATATGTCTTGCATGTACTACAATGAATAAGACCTATGTTGAAATGGATATGACCCATGTTAAAATTAATATGGCAAGTGTTAAGGTGAATATGACATTCATTGAAATACATTTTACATTCAATAAAGGAATAGGACACTTGTTAAGATGAATATGACCCACTTTGAAATGAATATGACACCTGGTGAAATTAATATGGCCTACATCAAAATTATCATGACATTTTTTAAAATTATTATGGCACGTTTTGAAGTAAATATGAAACTATGTGAGATAAATGTAGCATGATTTGAAATGAATAAACTATATATCAAATTAAACACAACCCATGTTTAAATGAATATGACCCCTGTTTAAATGAATATGTCTTGCATTGAACTTATGTTGATCAGTTTTAAAATGAATATTACATGTTTAAATAATATAACATATTCTGAACGGAAATGATAAGGATTAAAACAAAGTAACTAAAATTAATATAACACACAGGAACCAGCCTTTAGCATGCATCTATTAGATGCATCCATTTGCCACACAGTAAAGTATGTCTACATTTGTCACACAGTACTTTATCAGGTCGGTAAGTATTTTAGTAAATAAGATATTTTTTATGTGTGCATAGAGATAAAGGGAAGTAAGGATTATTTTAGGGTTTAAAGGTGGTTAGAGGTAAAGGGAGATGAGGATAATTTTTGGTTGTAGGAAGTGGGTAGAGGTAAAAGGAGGTAAGGAATGAAAAAAGGGGGTTCTCCATCAAAAAATAAACACACACACATATATATTTATATATATGCATAGATACATATATGTCCTGCGCGCCTATGTGCAGACAAAAAATATTTCCCAGGTATTTTTGCACTGCAGTGCGAAAGGGAGTACTAGAGGTCTTCCGTCTCCTCTTGCCCACTTGGACTCTCTGGCATTGTGTTCAAAGATATGGTGATACCATGGACAGTACATCATGAGGATTTTAAACATGAAAGGTAAACGCTGCACAATTTATACGTCACATTTTGTTGAACATTACAGTGCACTCAGACTTTTAAACTGTGATTTGGTGTGCTATCCAGCAAGATCTACATCACGTCACAGTGCACTGGGCAATGACTTTAATCAGACGTTGTCATCAAGGCGCTACACAGTAAGCAACCGGGGTGCAACAACACCCCGGTTGCAATTTAGAAATTGTAGGATTGCACCGGGTCACGTGATCATTGTTATTTAAATAGTGCTAGTTTATTCAATGAGTCTTTTCTCACCTGTGAGCAAGGCCATGGCCATTGCCCGAAAAACTTAAGGATTGATGCTCTGCCACCCTTGAGACACAATAAAGCCAGTGATTTATCAAGTTGGTCTTCACTTATCTTTTTATTTGGTGTGCCAAATCACAGAATGCTCCATGCCCGTTTCTGTGAAGCCGCCCTGCAGGGATTGGAGCTCCTTTGTGTGTATATATAAAAATTTTTTGGGGGGTGGGGTCGATTTGCTGAGTAGACGCCCAATCGGCGATGACACAGGAGGCGGCACACCAGGAGACGGCACAATAAATGATTGTGCCGTCTCCTGGTGTGCTGCCCCTTGTGTAATCGCTGATTGGGGCGTCTACTCAGGAAATCCTAAAAAAATTCAAGCGGGTGCTGCTGCCGCCGGCTGGCACCGACGCAGAAGGGAGGGAACCGCGGAAAGCAGCGTCAGGTGGAATCACTCTCTCTTTATATATATATATATATATATATATATATATATATATATATATATATATATATATATATATATATATATATATATATATACATCTGTGTGTGCACACAAATATGTATATATCTTTATCGTTTCAGGACTAGAGTGCCACATACATTATGCATAAAAGGAAGCAGGGAACTCTGGGTAGTTCCCAAGTTTACGTGGAGACCAGTTCCTTTCTATGGAGCACTCTATACCACCACCGACCACCAAATCTGCTCACCTCAAATCTACATTTTTCTAGGAAAGTTTTTAAGCATAGGATATGTGGAGTTCCATCCACACCAAGCTAGAAAGTTACTAAGGGCCTCATTACAATGCCGGTTGAACGAGTGTCCGTCAGGCATCATGTTGGAAACTGGCCATCCCGAGAAGGAGTTGGTGGTCCTGCATCCCTAATTAGGATGCAACTGCCTTCACGACATTCAGAAAGTGAATATTTCCTATTGTGGCTTGTCCCGTGGGCTACAGCACAAGCCGCAATAGGAGAATTACACTTTTTAAACATCCATACACATTTAGCAGGCACCATACGGTGCCTGCCACACGATGCATTTTTGTTTGAGGGGGCATCAGACCTCATTGTGAATGGTGTGGAGAGACAGGGGCCCTGCTCGGGGGGCCCCCAAAGTCCATTTCCGACAGCCTTTCTATGGCAGTCGGACCACCATAGGAAGAGTGCCGGAAATGTGCATCATAATCACCACTGTGGTGCCTGAGCAGGCACCTCCTCCATTTTGGGGATTACGAGCCGCCATCAGTCCCAACGTCTCCTTGAGCCTGTTGGAGGCAGATCAGCAGATCGGATTCCCACCGCAGGCATCAGTCGGACTGCATGTATGCTAATACGGCGGTCGGACTGTTGCCTCAGAGAACATGTGCACTACGCGCCGCTCTCAGTGACACTCTGACTGTCACTCAAACTGAGTTGAGTGCTGCCGCAGTCCCTCCCCCACCCCCTTCAGTGGCCGATTGCCGTGTGTGTGTGTCCCAGCAGCGCAAGAGTGGAGGTCCAGGAGTTGAGAGAATTCAGAATTGCTTCTTTTGATTTGCTTGCACGAATTTAGGGCGATATGGCTGGTGGGGCAACGCCCCAGCGCCCACAATGGACGCACCGCCACTGGAGAGAAGGGACCAGTCTCTCCAGTGAAACATAGAATAATGTCCGCCCATCAACTCAAACTGGATGTACAGAAAAGCATGAAGCTCTTTCTAAACAGAGGAAGAGAGAGGACTGTGTACTGCGGTAAGGCACTTCGCAACATGGTTCCACGCAAACCTTAATCTGAATAGTTGTGCAAAGCTCTGCGAAGAGAAACACTTTTGGATGACAAACTCAGGCATTGCGATAAAGCGGGGACATTACTGAAAGTGCTTTATTCTAATGTGAGATGTGCGCCACTTGGCAGGGCTTATCAATAGCATCGACACCGATAAAAAATTTGGCCAAAGTTGAAAAATAGAAGAGGAATGGAGGCTTGAAGGGAATGTCTATACACACATTGCTGGACAAAAGCGCTAAATGTAATAGTACACAAAGTGCCACCTCGGCCACATTTCATCTTAGATTATTTCCACTTTCCTTTGTAGGAGATATCCTGGGGTTATGAAAAAGATGTGTGGAAAAGGGTTACTGCTGGACTGGTAGGGTATTAAATGATATACAGCTTGATGTGTTAAGGTGCTGTCATTTTCTGCAGGCAAGTGTACTGTTTTGCACACAATTTAAAAACCATTACCCTTACAGATTGGTTTAAATATGACAAATGTTTAAATTGATATGAATAATAGTGACACAAATAATTCTGTTTTCAAAATGAATATGGGCATTACTGAATTAGGAAACGAATCACATTGGGTTGTGTAGCATACTTCATGAACTGGATAAGAGTGTGAGTGAATTGGATATGGTGAATTGTGTGTATAACATACACTGAAAAGCACATGACACCAACAGCCAAATACAGAGGAGTTCAAGGCGAGCTCCGCAAGAGGAGGGGTTGTGGACAGGAGCACATTGAAAAACACGTGCAGAAGCAAGGAGAACACAGTCCAGTCACACCCTTTTCTGCTGTGCTATTTGGATCACAGGGCTGTCAATCTCCTGAAGTCAAAGCTCTACCAATGAGGCCCCTGCATTTGGTGGTCCTGCCCCCACTTTCCAACCCATAATTCTATTCAGGCCTTCTTCGTTGGTAGTAGCACGAGCTCCCTTTTAGGCCTCAGCTAAGAGGAGCAGAAGCCTTTGGTGGCAGTGGCACTGATCAGCTGCCTGCCAGTGCCCAAAAGCCGCACACAGCATCAGCCTAGCTGAGCCCTGCAGCCCCGGTGCTGTGTCGCAGCATAAAGGATAGAAATTAGGACTGGAAGCCACGGTACGTAGACTGGATTCAGCCCTTTCCCAGAGGCCGCAGTGTAAAGTGTGTGAGGGAGGAGGGTGGTGTGGGCAACAACAATCGTGTCTCGTGGGACAGCCCAGACTCCGTCACATGCAGCGCCGTTGTACCATTCTGGGGGCAGCAGCTCAGTGCGTAGGCCGAATGGCGCCGAGGAAAGCTGAGCCGGCGGCGAGAACAACAGGCGACCCTCGGATAGAGAGGGGATTGGCCAGCAGTTAGGGGTCTGTGGCGCAGGCAGTGCGCAGCGATGCAGCAGGCAGGTGTCAGGAGTGCAAGCCTGCACGCACCTAGGGCTCGCTGGTGCCACCAGTGAGGTGGGTTCGGGCGTGTTGGAGCCTCAGGTAATTATGTTACCCGGTCAGCGGATTGGGCAGGGTCCTTGGCACAGACACAGATAATTATGCGATTTCTACTGAACGCTTTAACTATGTGCATCTCGCACACAATGGCGCAGCACACCAGCTCGGAAAATGACGGACTGCTGTGCACGGTGAGTGTGGCGGGCCACGTGCTGTGCTTGTGACCAGTGCCTGTATGTCCAAGAGTACGGGTGTGGGAGGTTGGGCGTGTAGGTGTGCACTCTGAGTGGGGTGAGCCGTGCTGAGCAGGGGAGCAGCGTCGGTGTGGTTAGGACTCGGATGGGCCTGGGGGCTGAGTGACCTGCGCGGGGGCGGTGGCCGTGCCTGCGTCTCCAGCCAGGGGCATCTGGCAAGCTGTGTACAGGGGCGAGAGAGAGCATCGGGAAATTGGGGACTGTCATCCGACGCCTTGTTGTGCCGTCACAAGTGCCTATGGCCTCTCTCTCGAACCCCAGGTGCCCAAAATATGGTCTTACAGCCACCCCTTGAAGAGGGGGTGCTGTGAGTGGGAGAACGTTGACAGCCACCACCTCAAACTGAAGCCCTCCAGAACGCCCTTTACACCACTGCTCCACTAATCAGGGGGGTGTTAGGAATTTTGCCAGAATCCCCCCGCCACCCCACCCCCAATTAGAGTACCACCACACCTACTACGGCCCCTCCTCAATGACTGATATTACGCATGAAGCGTAAACTCGAGCACTCCTCACGGACATTTGGGGAGATTTCAGGGAGCTACATGCCACTCACAGGAGTAACACCAAGAAGCTAAAGACCAAAGAATGCAGGGAAAAGAGATGACACCACGTGCTCTTCTTACACTGTGATCAACACATCTATCGTCACCCACACCCTGCAAGCTCCCTCACTGCTGCACCTCAGGAGCAGTGAAACTACTGCCCTCTTCAAGCCACACCTTACACACACCACACACGCAGGCAAGCACGCACACACACTGTCACTCTAAAGACGCCACACTTTCTAATCCGAAATTGGCGGCATTTTTCTCACAATTTGGCAGACTGAAAATATACAATCTGATAGATGTGGTCATACTGCATACCCTAGTGTCACATACACGTGGGTCATATTAAAGATATTCAGAGGTCAGAGGTGGGCGCATTACAGGCCTAATTCTGGGTGGAAGGGTCCTATTACATTACAGACATCACACCGAAGGATCTTCGGAGGCTGTATTGCAGACATCGTACTGTGTGTGTCACGGACGAAACAGTGGAGACGAGCTAGTCTATATATTACAGACTCGTCACGTTCGAAAAGATAAGGGCATATTACAGACCCAACTGTCTGATACACCGGGTACATATTACGTTGTGCTTGATGCCTGATGTGCCGGGGATCTTTCAGACACCTCGTGTATGGGGAACATCGCAGACATCGCATTTCCTGATGTACAGTGATAGCCGAGACCTGTTTGTCTTTTTCAAAATTGTGTCACAGGACGGCAGAATTCGCGAAGGCCTTTAGATAAGGCACAGCCTTTCGGGGAAGGGCAGGTGCTCAGAGAAAGAAAACAACTCTCTTTCCTTTCTTGCCCAGAGAAGAAAAGGACAGTGTCCACTTCTGGCAGCTACCACCAGCGTTTCTCTTTTTCTTTCTCTTATTTTCTCCAGGTCTCACGCTTCCTCATTTGCTGAAGACCGTGACTTCAAGACACGGTTTCACCCTTTCTTTTCTCTCCTTTATTGGTTTGTTTGAGAAAAGAATCTGAAAAGAAGGAACACTTTTTCAGAAACTTTAGTACTTTTCAGACGTTTTTCTGTATCAAATGGCAGCCTCGAGACGGAGAGAAGATACAGGTTTAACGTACGGAAAAAGTGAAATAAAGCAAGATAGAGTGGTTTTAAAGTCAACCTCTTCGTTTTAAAAGTCACCCAAACGCCTTAGCGCCACTTGACAGAGTTTGCCAGTGAAGCTCTTCTTTCATTTTCTCCTCTTTCTTTGAACAGCATTGTTTTCCCTGGATGTGGAAGTGCACTGTTACTGGAGGTATTGCAATATCTGGTTGATGCATGGCGTGGAAAGCTAAATGTTTAAATGTGATCCTTATCAGCTTTTTTTCTTATTTTGGTTTAGGAAATGTGTAAGGCAGCTGTGTGTTCAGGGATGTGCGGCCACATGCATCATTGCATGGTTTTGCGATTCCTTATTTGCGATTTTTAGGGAATCGCAAATAAGGAATCGCAAAATGGGATGCATGATTTTAATCGCATAATATTTGCGATTCGGTAAAAATCGCAATTTTTACCAAATCGCAAATATTATGCGAATTCTAATTTGCGATTTCGCAATCTCATTGATTCCTATGGGCCAAAAGGCCCATAGGAATCAATGGGAAGGCATTGACATTTTGCGAATTTCAATTAGCAATTCGCAAAATGTTAATGCATTCCATGGGTGCAGGGGGGGGTCCAAAGGACCCCCCCCTCCACCCCTGAAATGTATTTTAAAGTGCATGTTTCACACACACATGTCCTAAGGACATGTGTGTCTGTAACATGACATTGTGTAAAATGCAAATTTGAGCATTTTAATACTTTTTCGCAAATTACCTCGAGGTTCAACCTCGTGGTAATTTCCACCCCCTAATTGCGAATTCGCAATTTTAAAAGCAATCATGCATTGCTTTTAAGGAATCGCAAATTTGCGATTCCTCAAAAGCAATTGCATTTTTGGAATTCGCTAAAAATAGTGATTTTGCCAAAAATGTTTGATGCATCCCAAAAACCTATTTAGGAATCGCAAAAGGCCGAATTTACCGATTCGCACCGTTTGCACTTCCTAAATAGGTTGATGCATGTGGCCGTTGGTCTTTTTAAACTATACTGCTTCCATTTTGTAAGTACATAAGCAATTAACATTGAAACCTGTTCCTTCCAGGCCCTGTAGTCGTGTCCTTAACTTTTCAGGCAAAAACACAAATTAATTTCTGGATGAGTTTAAAAGTGTTGTACCTGCTTACATTTCACATGCTTTACTTAATCTTTCATTCCCTATAAGTGTTTTCTTTTTCCAGGATGTTATTGTTTGTTTCAGGCAGCGTAATACTCAAGTCTACTGCATATTTTGAATTAAGTCACATCCGGGTGTTTATAGCGGGTCACAATTGGGTTGTAGCTGAAGGCAGTGCAAGTTTCTCTCAGTGGAGCAGTATGGTGTTCCGTGGGGGAAAGATGTGGCGCTATGGCCATAGCGGCAAAATTTGGAACGGGAGAACCAGGTTCAGCCTTTATGACCAGACCACTGTCCTGAGGGACCACATTCCAATGCAAGACCTCAAAAGCCTTCTTTTCTAGGCCCTAATAATGTGAGTTAACCATGAAGGCTTGTCCACCACAATCCATACTTGAGTTCACCTCCAGTCTTGCGGGCAGGCCTATGAAGCAACACACCCTAGAGCATGGGTACTCGTAGTACAGCCTGCAGGCCGCGAGTGGCCCGCCAAGCCTTCCTTAGCGGCCCGCGGACCTTGCAGAAATCGTACCTGTGTTTTTGAAATTTTTTTTAGAGTGTCTGCAAACACTGAGGGTTTCAGCAGCGCTACTCTGAGAGACTGCTGCAGGGCCGGGGCTATTCCAGTGATAGAGTGCCGCTGCAGGGGCCTAAGAAGAGGTGAAATGCAACAAAGCCCCATTAACATGCAAATGGTCTTTTAAAGACCTGTGAAGTGCTCGGGTGCAGAGGCTGTGTGTGTGTGTGTGTGCCCCTGAAGCTGTCTCAGCCAGGGAACACACAGGCAGGGTGGCAGAAAAAGGACTGGGCAGAGCTGCTGCAATTGCGGAAGGCAATGCCCGGCAGGCACTCAGGGTCATGCGGAGCCCAGTGGGAGCCCGACTCAGGAGCGGCTGTTAGGAGGGGACCTTCGGGAGAAGATCGCCCCGAGAAGTCTGGGGGCTGTCCAATGCAGATCCAGACCCCCTGCTGGCTGGTGAGGTGGCCCAGTCCTCTCTGCTGCTCCGTGATGCTTTCTACAAAGCGAGGGTCAGGAAGAATATGGAGTTCTACAGGTGCCCCCCGCCAAGACCAGTGAGTGCGGAGGATAATGCGGGCCCGCTGGGGAGGAGGGTGGTTCCGGAGCAATTCTTGGCCAGAGAGCTTAGCTCGCGGCTGCACTCCGGGGATCTCAATGGCACAGTGTGATCTGTGTGAGCGCAGCGGGATCCCTCCTCGTTCTGCAACAGAAGAAGGCATAAAATAGGAGCGATGTCCCAGCCCGACGCGAGTGCTCCCTCCATCTGAGTGGCGTGTCCACCTGTGAAGCACCATTGACAATACAGTGGGCCAAGCTCAGACCTACAAAAGACCACAGGAACCGCTCAATCATTACTGTGAGCTAGGAGATAACGCTGCCTTGCACGCAAAATGCCAAGGGGCCCTGGAGAGACTTACACACATCGCAACCTTGACAATCCTCGTCCAGCTGCACATCGTCAAGATAGCAATAGCCTGAGACTAGGCGGCCTGGGGGCATAAAGGCAGTGATTAATTGTTGCTCGTACCTGTGAAGCATGGGAGGGGGCCACACCAGCAACCTGAGGAGGGGGTTGCTACCTACCCCCCACTAGACCAACAAGTGGAACCAGGGTGTGCAGTGGACACAAGCCCAGAGTCGTGCAACCCCCTGCCTGGTAGTCAGTGACATCACAACCCTTGGGACCAACATACAGCACCGGAGGACGACAGGGAAGGCGTTTGAGGCGGTGTGTCCCAGACGGAGGGAGGAAGAGAGAGGGAGGGAGACAGTGGGAGGGTGACAGAGGGAGGGAGACAGACAGAGGGAGACAGAGGGGGGGTGACAGAGGGAGGGAGACAGAAAGGGAGAGGGACGGAGACAGAGAAAGGGAGAGGGACGGAGACAGAGGGAGACAGACACAGGGAGACAGAGGGAAAGTGACAGAGGGAGGGAGACAGAGGAAGGGAGACACAGGGACAGAGATGGAGAGAGGGAGACAGGGACGGAGACGGACAGAGGGAGGGAGACAGAGGGACGGAGACAGAGAGAGACAGAAGGAGACAGACAGAGGGAGGGCGACAGATAGGGAGGGAGACAGACAGAGGGAGGAGGGAGGAGTGAGACAGAGGGAGGGCAACAGACATAGGGAGGGAGACAGACTGAGTGAGTGAGACAGACAGAGGGAGGGAGGGAGACAGACAGACAGACAGAGGGAGACAGAGTGAGGGGGAGGAAAGGAGATATAGGGAGTCAGAGGGACAGAGAGGGGGAGAGAGAGCAGGGCCGGCCTTAGGTATGTGCAAGCTGTGCCCCTGCACAGGGACACCAAATCCCAGGGGCCACCACGGCAATATATATCCTTAATATAATAATCCTCTGAGGAAGGATACATATTTGTGTGGCGGCCCCTGGCAGGGATTTGGTGGCCTCTGGCTCTGTTCCACTTCCAAACATTCTGACCCCCCCCCCCCCCCTCTTCACTGGCCTCCGCGCTCCGCCCTGCCCGGACCCCCTTTTCCAGGGGCCCCCTTCCTACGCTCCTGCCCAGGGCCACCATGAGCCTAGAGCCGCCCCTGGAGAGAGGGAGTGAGACAGTCCGAGTGAGTGAGACAGAGGAAGACAGGGAAAGAGGGAGGGAGAGAGATAGAAAGAGAAAGAAAGAGAGAGAGAGAAAGAAGGAGAAAGAGAAATGTGTGTATGCCAGGTCTGGTGGCTCAGTGGATGAAGGCATCCTCTGCAGGGACCTGTGTTCAACCCCATGGTCACAGTTGTTTTTGTTGCTCTAGCCCCGGCCCCTTCCCCACTGCTCCCACCCCCACTGGTGTGGGCCTCGGACACAAACCACACTGTATATTTGGCCCCCGAGAGAAAGTTTGTGAGTACCCATGCCCTAGAGCAACAGCGACTCTTGTCAATGAAGTCTCAGGACCTTTTAGACCAGTATGCCTCACCCAATGTGTTAGAAGGGCGATCTCAGGGGAAGGCCGATTTCGCACTTGACCACCCTGGGACCCATCTCTCCTAAGAACACAGCCGAGCACTGGCGGGAGACCCTCAGGGTGAGGATCTCGAATCTAGAATGGTATGCGCTGCACAAGCACCACTCAACAAAGAGACACCACACCGTAGGTTAAGAGAATGTATTCTTTATCTCTTCAAGTAAAAATGGATCTTTATGATCCGCAGTTTTTCAAGTACAGGCGAACAAGGGCTCAAAGAGTCTTGGTAGGGGTAGGGTAGCGGGACAGTCTCAAAGGCAAAAGTATCCGGCACACAGCTCTCAATCCTCGAGCTGGGGGATACGGGGTGGTCTTGGGTCCAGCCGGACCAGAATAGTCTCTGAGCCGCGATCGAATCAGCAGGGCTCGAGCAAGAAGGTCGTCGTCTTGCGGTTTCGGAGAGCCGCGATCAGATCAGCAGGGCTCAAGAGTTCTCAAGGTAGCAGGGGAGCCGCGACAGCGTCAGCAGGGCTCGGTGGTTTTCTTCGGTAGCAGTTGAGCCGCGACAGCGTCAGCAGCGCTTGGTGATCTTCTTCGGTAGCAGTGGAGCCGCGACAGCAGGGCTCGGTAATCTTCTTTGGTAGCAGTGGAGCCGCGACAGCGTCAGCAGGGCTCAGATAGTTCTTCAGATTGCAGGAGAGCCGCGAAGAGGTCAGCAGGGCTCGGTAGTCTCTTCGGTTGCAAAAGGAGCCGCGACAAGGTCAGCAGGGGTCTCGTAGTCCAGGATACAACTGCCTGATCGTTCCAGAGCCACCCTTGATATAGGACTCCCTTCCTTTGATGTCCGGAGTCCTCGCAGGCGGAGGTCTTAGCACCTGGGGGCTGGTTGTTGGGGGTTCCGCCTCGGCAGCTCCTTTCAAGTGGGGTCTGGAGGGATCCCAGACACTCAGCAGGCCTGGAGCCAGCCCTCAGGGAGGCCGGATAGGTGATCGAAACTCATCTCTCGAGGGGAGGTGGAAGGTGTGACCAAGCTACTCCTCCCTCTCTCGCTCACAGGGAGCGCTCTACCCCATGGCTGGGTATGGCGCCGTCGGCCGAGGTCGGGCTGGGGCCGGGGCGGCCATCTAAGGTGCAGGGACATGGGCCTCAGCTTTGGTTACCAGGAAAATGGGGGACGAGGACGGGAAGCCCAGTGTCGGGGAAGTATGACATGGCGGGAAGGTTCGGGGGGCTCAGGGTCTTGGGGAGATGCCTGGGTCAGGGGTGACCATGCCACGAGGCCGGGTCCAACACAATGGTACCACTTTTAGCATTGTTCCAGCAGTAGCACACCAAACTATGGTGCATATTTACAAGCCCCTTTCGCCAACAGAAGTCATTTTTTTTACATTGTAGTGGTTAAACAGGCTTTGCCTTCTTTGCAAGGCAGAGTTTGTGGCTTAACGCTGCCTTGTACATAAGGCACCCTTTTACACTATACTTATTGTGCAAAGGGTGGGCAATGGGTGTTGTGGTAGGCATTCTGCCGCAGCACCATTAATTTGGGCGCTGCCCAAAATTTACAAGAGTGATGCAAATATTGTGCAGTGCCAAAATTAAGACTAGGGAAAACCTGGTTTTAACAGGGCACAATCATTATAAACACTTTACTTTTCCTCGTTGTTGCTGTTTTTATGTGTACTGCATTGTGCAGCACACATAAAAACAGCAAACCACCATTGTGTATGTGCATGAATGCTCCCCTTCCTGCACATAAATTAATATTTTTTATAATGATGAGTTTCAACTTCTATGTGTACTGTACAAAGCAGCACACATACAAGTTACATATCGCCCTTTAAGATTGTTTATGTGCAGGAAGGCACACCTTACTCCACATAAACAATCATTCCCCACAACGCAGGCACCCATGCACTATATGGTGCAAGGGTGCCTGCGTTAGCCCTAGGCAGCTAAATTTAGCACCAGCGCAGTGGAAAAGCAGGGCTGCACCCTATTGTTGTGAATACGATGCAGCCCCACGTTTCAGAAGTGGCAGAGTGCGGTGTTAAGCCAAGCAGGCAAACACCACGCTCTGTTACTCCTTTCTAAATATGCCTCTAACTTTGCAAACTTGACAGTCTCTGTGCTTCATGCACAAGCACTTTTAACATGTGCTGCATGTTTTGGGGCCACTGGGATTATGCTGCAATAGAGGACAAACCTATCTTGCAGTGTTGACTAAATTATACACCAAAATAAAGTCAGCAGCGTAATGCAGTACATTTTCTGATACTTCATTATTTTGTAACTTTTTACACATACTAACAACAAAGAGTTTGCCCTATTAGAACCAGTGTAACGTACAAATGCGGCAGTAAGAAAGGTGACCAGTTAACCTTTGCAAAGGGCCTTCCACTTTGCAGCAACATATATCAAATACATTTTTAGTATTATTATTATTATTAGGGAGTTTTGTAAAGCGCCTGGTTTACGCCCAAGGCGTGTCCCCGCGCTGTGGTAGGTAGGGTGTCCGTGAGCATTTTTACATTTACATTTTTAGTATATTTTGATCTGTTTGAACTACAAAAAGCTGTTAGCTAAAATCGTCAGATTATGCATTATGTGGCAGGTATGTCAAAGCCATAATTTTGTGGAAAACATTTGCCAACTGGGATGTGCTTTCTGGACAGACCTCTGACTCCACCTACTGACCTAATCCTCAAGTTATTCCCACTCTCTGATTCTCCTCCCACACTTCCCTTACTTTTTTCCCCACTTCGACAACTGCTCATTGCTCTCAGAAGTTTGGCAAGAGTGAGTGTTGATGCACGAGAAGCCTGTGTCTAGGTTGCTTTGTGTATGAATGTAGTCTAGGCATCAGCGTGTGTTAAACAAAGGGTGTCGTCTGGGCATCAGTGTGTGAATCTGAGGCTATGGACCGGGCATCAGTGCTCACCTTTGGACCTGGGCCAGCCAGTGTGTGTTTATGAGAACCTGTTGAGTGGACATCAGTGTGCATGACTGAGAGACAGTCGAGTGGGCATCAGTGTGAATTAATGAGAGACAGTAGAGTGGACAACAGTGTGCATGAATGAGAGACAGAAGAGTGGACATCAGTGTGCATGAATGAGAGACAGAAGAGTGGACATCAGTGTGTATCAATGAGTGACAGAAGAGTGGACATCAGTGTGCATGAATGAGATGGTGTAACAGGGCTGCACTGTACATGATTGAGAAATAGTGGACTCTGCACCTTCACTGATGGGTTCCACCCCCTTTTGACTTGTGTTCATCGACTAATGGGGAGGTAGGTCATTGTCCTTTCAAACATATTTCTCCCTCCCAGAACTGTATATTTTCCATTCACTGTAATGGGTTCAAACTGTTAAACATCGGACTTCACCCTCATTTATATTGTTGTCAGGTCGAGCCTAGTACACAAAGCATTCACTGTCTGTTGCAAGGCATGTTGTGACTTAACAAGTACACAAAGGGCTTAGAGCCTCACTTGATAATCATCAGGTTGGCTGGTATGTGGATGAGACGCTGTGCACTGGGCAGTAGGGTACATCAATGAGAGGCTGTAGAATGTGCAGCAGTGTACATGGTTAAGAAACTGGGCTTGGAGACAGTGTTTCAATGACAAGGTGTGACTGGGCTGCAGTGTGCATGAATGAGAGGCTACTGACTGCGTAGCAGCACAGCATGCATAAATGAGAGGCTATAGCAGGGGTCTCCAAACCGGTTCTGGAGGGCCGGATCCATGCCAGGTTTTTAAAATTACTACATGTATCTCAATGGGGATATCCAAAAAATCTGGCATGGATCCGGCACTCCAGGACCGGTTTGGAGACCCCTGGGCTATAGTCTGAGCAGCACGTCCATTCTAGGCTGCAGTGTGCATCACTGACAAGGCGTGCATTAAGTGGCAGTGTGTGTGACAGAGAGGCTGCAGTCTGGGTGCCAGTGTGCATGAGTGAGAGGCTATGTAATGAAAGTGAAATACTGTATTTGCTGCTATGCAGATCATTTTACTGTCCATAAAAATTTACCTTCTGCCTGATTTGTTTATGTTTTCCTTCTTCAGTTGTCTCCTTCTTACTGTTGGTGGTGCCTATCCATCTGACGTCTCCTGATCACAGACTTTAGATAACACCTCTTCCAACAGTGACAGGCCAGAATGTCCTGGTTAAGGGTAAATGTTTTAAGGACCTTCCTGTGGCATCTATCTAGTTTAGGCTTGGAAAGGCCAGTTATGGTTTAGGGCCCGCCCACAGTCCTTTTACCATTTCCCCCGTTCTCTCACATTCCATCCATTTTTATTTAACCTAATTCATTTTACCAATGAGGGCCATGACACAGCCACTGTTTGTTATTTGTTATTTTTCTTGTAAAGCGCTAACAATCATCCTAGATAGGATATCACGGCGCTGCAGCGACTATAGTGAATGGTGGCATAACTTGAAACTTAAAATTTTAATCTGATTTAGGGAAAAGGAGAGTTTTCAATTGTTTCCTGAATGATATGTGGCAGTCTGTAACTCTGAGAGCCACAGGCAATTCATTCCACTGGGTTGCGGCTATATGGGAGAAAGCTCCCTCTCCCACCCTGGCTCTCCTCACTCGAGTTGTTCTCGCTCTTGCAGTAACTTGCGAGCAGAGATTTCTAGATGGTACATAAAACTGGATCCTGTTTCTTAGGATAAGTGGGCCAGTGTTATGCAGTGCTCTGTGTGTTATACACAGCATTTTGAAAGTTGCTCTCTGCCTCATTGGCAGCCAATGGAGTTCTCTCTTGGGGGAGTTGTATTTTCCTTTCTTACATATGGCCTTGGCCGCCGCGTTCTGCACTATTTGTAGTTTGGCAAAAAGGTAATCTGCCATACCTACAAATAGGGAGTTACCGTAGTACAGTCTACTCATCAATAGTGACTGGACCAGGATCCTTCTGCACTCCATAGGAATCCAGGGGAAGACTCTTCTAAGCATTTTTAACAAGGTAAAGCCTTTGCCACAGATTGTTGACACGTGGGATTTCATAGAAAGAGTGGTGTCAATTGTGACTCCCGAATTCCTTGCTGTCAGGGTGGGGATCGGAGGGGTGCCCAGGGACGCCGGATACCAGCTGTTATTCCACAGTTGAGTATGTCCACCGAACAGCAGTATTTCTGATTAGTCTGCGTTCAATTTTAACAAGTGACAGTACATCCAGTCAGACAGTTCGGTGAGACAGTTTAGTAACCTGTCTTTAGGGTCATCATTCTCGTCTAGAATAACGGTTATTTGGGTGTCATCTGCGTAAGAACAGATTTCGACACCCCACTTTCTTCCTATCACTGCCAGGGAGGACACAAACACGTTGAACAACGTTGGGCTCAATGAGGCCCCCTGCGGCACCCCATATTTGATGTACCGGTGTGGGGATGAAAAGTTACCCATACGCACTGATTGCGTTCTTTCCACCAAAAACGATTGCAGCCATCCCAATGCTCTGTCCTGGATACCTTTTGCTGCAAGAATTCTTAATAGCAGGTTGTGAGGTACGGTATCAAACGCCGCTGAGAGATCTAATAATATCAGGGCGACTGTTTTCCCCGATCCACATGCATTCTGATGTTATACAGCACAGACAGGAGAGTAGTCTCTGTGCTATTGTAGACCCTAAAACCCGTTTGCGAAATATCTAATAGATTATTAGTTTCAAGAAAATTGGACAATTGCCTGTTGACCAATTGTTCTAAAACTTTAGCTAGATAGGGTAGTTGAGATATGGGTCTGTAATTAGCAGGATTCTCGATGTCTAAGCCTGCTTTTTTTAGTAGTGGGGTAACTATGGCATTCTTCCAGTTAGTTGGAAATTCAGCAGATTCCAGCGAATGATTCAATGCTTGTGTTACTGCTGGGCATATTACTGGGGTGAGTTGCGAAAAAATGTGATGTGGACATGGGTCCAGCGGGGAACCTGATTTTATTTTTAACATGACTTTACCCACTTCTTCTTCCGAGAATGGGCCAAAGCTGGAGCAACTAGTCTGAGGGATGGCTAACTTGTGGGCCTCTAAAAAATCTAATTTAGTATGTGAAAATGAGGAATAAATTGTGTCAATTTTCTCACAGAAAAAATCATTAATTTTATTGAAGCCTACTTGAGAGGGGGTCAGTTTTGATGAAAGGCTTGCAGGACTACATAGTTCTCTGACTATTTTAAAAAGTTCTTTGGACAAATGTTTGTTTTCTGTTATTCTACGAGAGAAGCATTCTTTCTTTGCTTTCCTAATGGCTTTATTATATAGTAAGAGTTCCTTCTTATATGACACTCTAGCATCTTGAGTTTTTTAAAGTCTCCATTTATGCTCCAGTGATGTACATTTCCTTTTTAAAAACTTTAATTCTGGCCCATACCAATTTTCTGACATGGTACGCCTGGGTTTGTTGTTAGTGTGTAGTACTGAACAATGTTCCAGTGCGTTAATGATATGGTTCTGGAGATGATCTATTTCATCATTAATACTAGTTTTTACTGAGTAAGAGTTTGTGAAATGTTGCTGGAAAGCTTCTACTGTGAAATATTTCCAACTCCTACTAATCGCCACTACCGGATCAGACGGCCTGGTATTTTTGACAGGTAGGTTAATGATGAACTCAATCATGGAGTGATCTGTCCAAGTAATTGAATTAATCCCTTTAATGAGGATTGAACTTAAATTAGAGAACATCAGATCTAATGTGTGTCCTGCCCTATGTGCTGGTTGTTTAATTCTTTGAGACAGCTGTAGGATTTCCATATTCTCCTCTAACTGTCTGATTATTGCTGTTCTCATAGTGAATATTAAAGTCCCCTAGAAGTAGAATATTTTTGTTTTTTTAGACAAACCGGCATGATTTGCGCAAGAAGCTGAGTGCTGAAATCAGACGTACAGCCCGGGGGATTGTATATAATCACCCCACCAAATAAAATATTGGTATTTGTAGACACTGAAAATGCCATAGCTTCATGTCTGTTGGCCTGTGTAATCACCTCTTGTCTACACATGAGGGAGTCTTTAAACAACACTGCTACCCCACCTCCCTTCTTTTTTCCCTGTTTAGATTAAGAATTTTATAATCTGCTGGGAGTGCCGTTGCAATATCCGGGGTGCTGTGATTATCAAGCCAAGTCTCAGTGATAAAGGCCAAATCCGGTTGATCGGTATTCAGAATATCCAAGATTTCGATTGCATGTTTTGGGAGGGATCTTACATTGAGGTAGATACATCTCAATGCCAGACCTGGGATACTTGTGTTGACCGGACAATACCAGGGATTGCTCTCCCATTTGCAGTTCCGGCACCCGATTGGCCCCATAGTGTTAAGAGGTCCTACTTGTACACATGACGCAGAGTGTTTTGTGTCAAAGTTGTTAAGCTTCCTAAGCTCGCTGCTTGTATATGTAATGGCTCTCATTGTCATTTTCAATGTTTGGCTGGTCAGTTGAGCTGGGGTTGTGGCCCCTGGACCCGGCCCGTCGTGGACAGGCGCAGACGGGCTTGCCTTTGGCGCGCCCGCTGCGCCCGTCCGCTGCACCTCCGGGATAAAGGCTCCATTTTATAGTGACGAGTGCGGGAGGGGCCTAGCACTAGACTGCCATCCCTGCTCCTGCTCCTCACCTAAGATGGCGGTCCCCCAAGCAGCGTCTAATCTGCTGCAGTGGGGATGATCCCTGAGGGTTCACAGCCAAATGGGCCCGATAATTTACTGCACCAGTCCGTTGGTAGAGAAGGATAAACCGCTAAGGTCCAGCGGTATTTAGGCGGGTAAGTAACAAATGCAAGAAAATATTTGCAGACTCGCATTCAATGTAAATTTAAATCCGGCGATTTAAAAACAGCAGCAATTGCACTCTACTAGTCCCGGCTTTCCTCCTCAGGACGATTTAATTAACACACCACACACACAATCGCAATCATTGGAGTGTGGTCGGAAGGGCTTTTTGTAGTGACGAGGGCGGGAGTGCGGGAGGGGCCTAGCACTAGACTGCTATCCCTGCTCCTGCTCCTCACCTAAGATGGCGGTCCCCCAAGCAGCGTCTAATCTGCTGTTGTGGTATGCTTGCTGTTAAGGCAGTCATTATTCGGTTATACGCAAAGGATTACTCAGTAGTCTGTACTTAAAGCCCTTTGGAGGCTTATAGAGGTTGGGCATATTCAGCACCAGGGTGGATTCTGTACAATACTTACATTGCTTTAGATTGCCTTGAGAGATTGGACATCTGTCATTCCTGGGTGGACTCTGTGAAGTACTTAATGGTGGCTTGATAGTGCTTCAAGATGCTGGGCTTATATCTGACATGGGTGCATTCCATATAGTATGTAGTGGTGACCACTTTAACAGTGACATCAGTGGTTGGGTTTATGTCACTTCCAGATGCCTCCACATCATAATCTCCTCTGGTGAAACTCTTCCTCTTTCATGACATGCAAGGCCTGGAGCACTCTTCCAAAGAGATTAGAGATCAGCAAGATCCATTTAAAAATCATAAAAAAACTCGAATGTGCGGCTGCAACAAGTCTAAAGCACATATACTCACAGCTCACACCTCAACCGACATCCTTCTCTGACCATGTGAAACAAATAGACGTGCCACATACTGGACCATTCTGAAAGTGCTTTGGCAATTCGTCAAGGTTTAAAAAAGCGCTACAGAAATACCATGCTACAATACGATACTTGGCAGCAGTTTGCATGAATGTGAGGCTATGAACTCACAGCATTGTACATAAACGCTGGCAAATGGACTAACTATGTATTGAAAGTCTGTGGACTGGGCTGCAGTATCTACATGTATAAATGACAGGCTGTAGATTTGTAGCTTGTGCATAAATGAGAGGTTGTGGACTGGGCGTTAAGTATGTATAAATGAAAGGCTGAGTAGATTGCAGCTCAGGCATAAGTGAGAGGATGTGGACTCGGGCTCCCCTGCAAAATGTAATGAGGGGGCCTCAACAATGGCAATTAAAAAGGTAATCGTGTAGATATAGAAAAAGTTGTGCTGAGCATGGGTCCCTTGTGTGATGGTATTCCCAGCCCTGCTAGTGAGTGTGTGTGTATCATATATGCAAAAATGAGAAGCAAGGAACTCTGGGTAGTTCCCAAGCAACCCCACTACAGGCTTTCATGTAATAGGTGCTAAGTAATACGCAGTGCATCTAAGTCACAATGATATAACAGCAAAAAAATAAATGGAAGCAACTGCTTATTTAGACTTTTTTACAAATAACATTAAAAGTTGATTGGTAATTTAAAATGTGCAGTACAGCATAGTTCTCTACAGAGTATTATTAGCAGACATTAGTGGTTCAATATGTATTTCAGGTTTATTTACAACCATTCAGAATTGCTTTGCTAGGAACTAAGGTGTGAACAAAAGTGATTCCTTAAAGGTGCCCCTGCAGTATATTTTGACAAATGGAGGCCACAAGTTAATTCTTGAATTAAATGTATACATTTTGACTACACATGTAATACTAGAGAATGTGGTGTTTTATGAAGGGTGCAGTATAACTGCATCTGTTGAAGTCCCGCACCTCTGAATGGGGAATCAAGGAGGGCAATACCATTTGTTTTCCCACATTACTTGTTGAAACCTCAGAATAATTGTACTTTTCTCTTACACATATTTATTATACTTTGCAAAAATCGTGCAGGGAAAATCCTTTTGGATGGGTTAATTTCCATACCTTATCAAACTTGCAAATTTGTCAGATGATATGAGTTTTTTACACTGTTTTTACATACTGATATGTTCTTTTTTCCAGATCAAACTAAAAAGATGGCTGCAGAGTCAAAGGTAGTGTGTGACCTTGTTGATAGCCTTTTAGCTCAGCCATCAATTTTGGAGGCAATAAGCCACACTCTAGATGTACCAAGGAATCCGACCCATGTTAGGTCCGATCAAACCTTTTCAGGAAGTAGTAATGCCAATTCTAACAGTCTAAGTATATCTAGATCAAACTACAATACACGATACAGAAACAGAGGACAAGAGGTGGACGAAGAAGTAAGACACGTATTTACAAGAGGAAGGTGTTCTTCAAACCCAATGGAATCTTCCAGGTCAGCCCAAGAACATTCAGAAACACGTGTGCAAAGCTCTATGACACAATCGCCAATATTTCACTTTACACGAAACTTTGGAAGACAGAATGGTGAAAGGATGCAACAGCCAAAATATACTCGGAGGTTAGATTACATATGATATACTATTTCATTGATTTCATTGTCTCCAAAATAATTTTGTTGTAATAAATTTCACTATGAGTTTCATTTTACATTGGGTGTGTGGCCTGCAAACCACTGTGGTGGTGGATGCTCTCCTTCCTCAGACCCAGAATGTCTCACTTGCCAAATGTAGTGTTTCTTGTTGTGTCAATTATGATTTAACGAAAGAGCTTACTGGAGAGGAGCACATTTGCAAAAAATGCAATGGAGTGCTATGCAATAGTTAATGTGCAGCATTTTTTTTGCTTTATTTGCTTTATTTTATTTGCTTTATTTGAAATAAACACTTGAACTTGTGGTTTCCAAATTTTTTTTTCAATACATATATTTTTTAATACATACATATATGTATATTTACACACACATATATATATATATATATATATATATATATATATATATATATATATATATATATATATATGTGTGTGTGTGTATATATATATATATATACATATGTCAATTCAAAATCCCTCGCACCGGAGAGATAAAAACGGGACAAGCTCTGGTGTCTCTTACTTTTTATTCCTTCAGCATGCGTCTAGTAGGCAAAGTATGATCAACGAGTTTCGAAATGTCCAGATTCCTTGCTCACGATCGTGTAAAAAGTAAGAGACACGAGAGTTCGTCCCGTTTTTATCTCTCCGGTGCGAGGGATCTCGAATTGACATATGGAGCGGCTTGGTTCCGCCGCAGGGAAATGAATCCCCAACCCGCTGCATGACCCGGTAGCTGAAAACCAAGGAAAAGGATATATATATATATATATATATATATATATATATATATATAATATATATATATATATATATATATATATATATATATATATATATATATATATAATACAAGCACAGTATTCCACTTTGCTAGGAGCCCCTGTCCCTGCAGGGTGGCCTCGTATGAACAGGCAAGGAGTCTCCCGACCTTTAAAACCATAACACAGGAAGAGATATCCTTTCCAAGGAAATGCTGACTCTGTGTATTTGAATTAAGCTGATGTTTTACGGACTTGAAGCATCGAGAACTCTTCCTGTGTTGTGATATATATATGTATATATATATATATATATATCATAGAAAACCAAAGGTTACAGGGACGCTATAGTTATGAAGTAGAAAAGAAAAGTAGAAATTCACTAAAAAGTGAAAGGTCACAGGGGTGTTACAGTTCAGTTCACAATTTTACTCACTCTAAACCATAGATATTCAGCATTTATAGTTCGTTATCTCTAGTTACTATAACTCAGGCCCTAAATAAACTATAGCTTTCATCCCCACCATTCATACTTTTGTCATCAATACTTTTACAGCAAATGTTTCACTGATATTATCAATGATTTAATAGAAGATGTCATGAGTGATGTAATATGTGGGGTAATTAGCAGACCTTTGCAAAGGCGCATGTTATAATCCAGGGTCCTAAAATGGCTGCCACTACTTCCTGGTTGAAGTGGCAGCCAATTAAATCTTACCATTAGATCTGTCGGATCCGCAGAACCTCCATGTCCCTACATATACAAAATAAAGAACAATAAGGATTTACTTAAAAACTACCGAACAGATTTCCACCAAATGACAAAAAAAGAGATCTTTCTGGGCCAAGATCTAGCTTCCTGCCAAATTTGGTGTAATTCTGTTCAGCAGTTCAGGCTGTAGTCATGTTCAAAATCACTATGGGAAATTGTATGTGAAAACACGTTTTGGGACCCTCCCTTTTTCATGCCCCACACAAAACAAATTTCTCTCAAACTTTGCAAATAGCTGCTGAGGTGAGTGGTCAACTAGTTTTAAACATGTTGTGAAGATTTGTCAAACGGCGTCAAAGTTATTAGTAAAGAAAAGTAAGGTTTTCCTACGGAAACTAGGTTCCACAAGTTGCCCAAGGCGAAGCTCAGTCGCACAAGAACCAACACACATATATATATATATAATGCAAAAGTCAGGAAAGCGCACTCACAGGATGTAGCACAATGGTTCATGCACGCCACTTGCCATGGGTCTCACCGTTCCAGAAGGGCCAATGAGAAGATTATATATATATATGTATATATAGATAGATAGAGAAAGAAAGAAATGATGAGCACAGTCCAAGAACTCCCTAAAAATGGTTTACTCAATAAACACGCACCCTGATTGTGCTAGAGGTGGTGTAACAGTTCTAAAAATAAGATCTTAAACTTGTTATTTTATGCTTTATGAACGCTTTGCTCTTTCAGGACCGTTGTGCCAATCAAATGTTGTTTTTTTCTGATCTAATGTTGTTTTTTTCTTGATACTTCACATCAACTGATTTTTGAATTGTGACATAGTACAAAGTGTAGAATTATATTCAATTTCTAAATATATAATTGACATCTGGACATGACTTTGCATTTCAGGCATTTTCGTGGGCCTCCTACATTCACTAAGGAAGTAATTCTTTTATCTGGTCCTCACGATGAGATTGTTGTGAAGCAAGGAACAAAGCAATTTCTTTATGAGAGTGGACATATCATCACAACATTTGAATTTAACAAATTATGGACTAACCATGAGGTGCAGGACCAACTCCATGTGGCTTTTAGCCCCAAAATTGACAATATTGAGTAAGTCAATTTTCATTTCGCATATTTTTATGCATTACTATTTTAAAAATATCAGCAAGTTGTATATGTAATTGTTGT
The DNA here is from genome assembly GCF_964263255.1 of Lissotriton vulgaris. Lineage (NCBI taxonomy): Eukaryota > Metazoa > Chordata > Amphibia > Caudata > Salamandridae > Lissotriton > Lissotriton vulgaris. The sequence goes on from NC_141697.1 coordinate 658,329,371, forward strand.
CTATTTCCACTTAATTAGGTAACAGTCTTGCATGTAATCTATTTTGTAAATCAAAGCCATATACTTTCAATGTATTAAGAGATTTTTGGTTATGTGTATGGAAAATAACTTATGAATACATAAAAATGTAAGAAATAATGAGTGTCAATGGTCAGATAGACAGAGCAAGGAAACAAACTGCAGGTGTCAATTGATACAAATCCTTTTTTTACACGTATAAGATTAGTTCATGGAGTGATATTCTTAAAAGGAGGAGTACAAATAAATCAATAATTGTGCTAGTGGTCTAACATATAGATGCTTATATTCCTTACATTCAGATCCGGAGGAATCAGGACAACTGACGTGAAGGAAAAGCATAGCACATTGTACAATCAATATAGTGACAATTAGAATGCTGTAAGATAAGCAGTTCCATCTGTTCAATTCTTATCCACAGCGCTACCTCCCATCCACCATATAGATGGTGTTGGAAACTGTGGGGCTTATTTTTAAAGATTTGTTGTTGGGCAGTGCCGCAAGCCATTTTTCTGCAGCGCCCTACACCAATTTGAAAGGGCAGGAAATGCACTGTATATACAAGAAGCAGTACATTTACTGTCCTTTCAGACCACGCCAGCACACAATATCCAGCCATAAACGAACGCAGGCACCCTCACATCATGTTGCAAGGGTGTCTGCTTTGTTTGAGTGATTTGTTTTTGTGCAGAAAGGGGCACTTTCCTGGATAAAAACGATTATTAGAGGCATTTACCTTGTTCTATGTTTGCTGCAGAATGCAGCACAGATGCAAAGTGGAAAAAATGAGAAATGTAAACATTTCTCCTCATTACGCATTCTCTAGAGAATGGACTGTCTCCTTGACACAGAGTAAGGCAAGGCAGCAACTTGCACTTCTTTGCTTTACTCCATATGTACGAAGCCATGAAAAGCCATGTAAAGTGGCTTCTAATGGCCTCGTAGATTTAGATCTGCACATGGCGCCTCTGGAAGGTCACAAACGTGATGCTTCGGCAGCGCAGTTGTGCCACAAGGGACTTGTAAATAAGACCCTGGGTTTCTGGTTGGCAAAGGCATGCACCATGTCTAAAGAGGAACCACAATCCTATTAAGGGTATCTCGGATACACACTAAAAGATTACCTATGCTCAACCTCTGGTAGGTTGGCACAGAACAGTCCGTCGAATCAAAATAGTCAATGTGTACAGTATTTCTGCTACACAACACACAATGACACTATGAAAACACAAAAATACCACACTTAGGTTTCGAAAAACAGGCAATAATATTATAAATTAATCTAGAACAAACCAACATAAATTGAAAGACTAGAAGTGGAGTTCTGAATTCATAAAGAATAAAAAGAGGACTAGCCTTTACAAGCAATATGCAACAATTGGGGTTATATGATCACGCTGGACTGGGGCAAATTCAACAGCTCAGGCCGACGTGATAGATCGGAGACCAGGGACAAGAGCCATCCAGGTCCAGTAAACATAGTACATTGATCCTACAGCAAGATACGGAGCGCAGGGGAGCAGCATGTCGATCCCCCATGGGTGGCGATGCGTCGGTTCCGAAGACGAAGTGCCGAAAACGAGGTGCTTTTTTTTTTAGTGTGATGTTCCGAACATCAGTTTGCACAGGTGTTGCATTGGTTCTGATGTGATCTGCCGATTCTACTCCTGTCACAAGGACGATGCATTGGGTTCTGCTTCATACAAGCTAAGGATGGTTCATTTCTCTGGAGCAAGTATCTGGGTCCACTTCCAAAGGACCAGGCACAGGAGCAAGTTTATATACTTTGATATCGCTGAGTCGCAAGCAACAGGACGAAATCAAATAAGCCCTTGGAAAACACTTTGGTCGCAAGGCAGAGTCCAGCTGTCACTCAGCAGGGGCAGTGAGCAGCAGGCAGAAGGACAGCACAGCAGAAAAACAGGTTTTCGAGATCAGCAGTCCAGAACAGTGACAGTCCTTGAAGCCTCACGGCAATCCTTCTGACAGTATTGTTACAGGTCTATGAGCTACCTATGGACTATCTTAGGGGTGACATATTTGTAATAAAAGGGATATTTAAAGCTTGGATTTTAAATGCCAAGTTGGAGTGGCAGTAAACTGCACACACAAGCCCTGCAGTGGCAGGCCTAAGACAGGTCTGATAGGCTACTTGAGTGGGTTGCACAATCAGTGATATAGGCCCACTAGTAGCATTACATTTACAGGCCCTGGGTATATAGAATACCATTTTACAATGAACCTACAAGTGAATTAAATATACCAATTGTGGATAAAACAGGTTTATGGCAGAAGCACAGGCACACTTTAGCACTGGTCAGCAGTGATCAGAGTCCAAAGTCCAACACAATCATTAAAAAGTGGATGTAAAGAAGCAAACATTATGCCGGAACGAAGACCACTCAAAGACTGACAGGTATAACAGATTGTCAGCATTGCTAAAAATTGGTCAGCTTGTTGTCAAACAGGTTTACTTCTCCGTTCATGGATGATATTCTGAGTGATACAGATTTAGCATTTCTGATATTTTGAGATATGTTTAAATGTATAATTTTAAAGTTCATGTTTAGTTAAACTAACACTCCACTTTTTGTTTTTATAGCATAAAATTTCTGATGCCATGCCATAACAAATTAGTGCAGCCATTGCTAATGGACAAACAGAGTCTGTCAGGTCTTATAATCTCAAAACTCTTCAAACAGAAATCAGTCTATTTACAACCATCAAGGCAAATTCTTCAACTTCCTGATTCCCAGGGGCCTGTAAGTACTACTTGCATAAAGTATGCTCTGTGGTTTCTTTTGAAAGGTATAGGAAACATATCTATTAATAAATATGCATGCATTTCCATATTCCCATAACGTTTTTATATTGCATGTTCTTGCTAGTGCAGTTGGATAGAAAAATATTTTTATAGCGTAGCAATATCGATCTAAAGCAGGAAGTAAAATACTGTACTATTTTTTTACAGAAAATAAAAAGGAGGGCATTACTTATTTAGATCGGAGTATCCAACATTACTTTAAAACATAATTCAATATCATCCACTTTGTTTTAATTTGGGCATTAAACAGCACATTCCAATATTTAACTATATTAATATAGCTATGTATCATCATCCTATGCGGTTCTCTCTTACTCTATATGGAGAGACTGCCAACAAATGTGAACAATTGATTGCTTATACAGAGTGTGTGATTGAGTTAATTTCTGTGTGTGTATAAGATGCAGAGAGGAATTTGACCAAAGACATGGAGTTAGGGTTGAATGAAATACAAATGCGCATCGACACAAGTATGGTTATTTAGTGAAATACAGAAATCTACAAAAGGGTTAGGTTGGTAGCCTGTACGGCAAGAGCTATGCAATAGTGTGTGATGAGCGGAGAAGTATTCTTACCATCTTGTGCTGATTCTGAAGTTACTCTTACAGGGAGGTTAGAAAAGAATAGTGACAAATACATTTGCCTGTGTTCATACCTAATGTCTTGTAAGTGGGTCAGATTCTACTTGGAATGCAGGTGTGCTGGCTTTACTTTAAATGAAAGGATGGGATCTGTTTCAGAATAGTCTGGTTATTATGGCCTTCCTCAATTACATTTGACTATGTTTCATATATTATGTGTGAAGAAAAGAAGTGGTCTCATTTTTTCAAGTCTCCAGTAAGTACAAGATGGTCAGTAAATGGTAAGTGCCTTGAGCTGAGAGTTCTATTACATATGTAATGTCGGAATTAACATTTGGTAAACATAGAGTTGTGCTATGGATGATCTGGTAGACAGTTTAAATCCGCCTTATAGGAGTAGGATTTGTGTATGGTCAGCTGCCAGTGAACAGTGGAAATGCTTGTCAGATGCGGTCCTGAAGGAGTAGTTCATGCCTGGCTACTCCACACTGGCTATTTGTAAATTGTTTGATTACTAACATTTCTTGTATATCTTCATCAAGATTCATGTCATGTGCCATTGATGTTTTTTGTAGGATAAAGGCATAGATGAAAAAACGGACATGGTGATGTGGCTGGAAAGTGAAGAAACTTTCAGCAATAATTCTGCTGAAACAGAATACCTGAGTAGTTCAGATCCATTGAAAGTCTGCAACATTACAGCAAATCCAATTCCTGCTAACACTTCGGAAGAACATACATTGCAGATAACGCCCTCTCCCACTCTCATCAGCGAAGGATTTGATGACCATTATCGGTACTGCTTTTCTCAACCCAGATACTCAATTGAGATTTGCTTGTTTTTTCAATATTGTTGTATCATTTTGAAAGTATTTGGCTTTCATAAAAAAAGCTATTGTCTTGCAAGTTTTGTCATGAGCAGCCCAGTAATGCAGGACCATGAAGGAGTTTTTTCCCAGCTCTTTTCTGTGATGTAAGGCTATTGGATCATGCAGTTAATGTACAATGCATCTGAAGTGGTCAAATACTTTTTAAAGAGAAAATAGTATATCAAGGCAGGTAATGGTATGTCAGCAGTCACTTAAATGATGCAGGAATACAACAATGTAAAATGTACAATCCCACGCAGTAGTTGTATGGCATAATGTAGTATGTTGGCCATGGCATCTTAGCATGCAGACAGAATGACAACATTCTTAATTTAAAAGATGTAAAACTAAATGTCTAGGGGCCTAGTAGTCAATATGGAGTACCACAGGTATGTACTTCCGAACTATAACACCCTTGGTGTGTGGCATGGAGCTAGTTTTGTTCTTGTTTTACATATTGTATGGATCTTAACTATATGCTACCACTAACCCATCTTCTGTCTATTAAAATGCATTGCTGGTGCAAATGTAATCTGCACTACTATGCTAAATAAATGTGGAGGGCAAAAACAAGAATGGCGATTTCTACAAGTCTAAAGTAATTGGCTTACACAATTAGGCATAATTAATCATTAAAAATACTCAGTTTGGTTACATGATCATAGCTTGTGTGCACAAATTAGATGAGTTCTCTAGTGATGATTGTTGCTTAATTTGGTAAAACGTTAGTAATCCAAACCTAGGAACATGTACATGTAGTCGCAAATGTCCCTATTCACAGCATCAGGCCATTTGCATCAGCAAAAACACTTTTATGGAATCTCAATTTGGGTTCTGTGATTCTGTATTAGAAAGGGGCATGAGGAGGGCATCCCTTCCTAACACAAAATTGGAAAGGTATGTACAAATGTTTTGCGACTGAAATACGGTGGCAAAAACATTATCAATTTACAACCAATTGGTAACCCATTCACAAATGTGAAGAGGTCTCCAAGAGACCACTTCACCTCTGAGAATGGTTGAAAAATATTCAAGGGGCCACTGGCCTGCTCTTAAAAACTGAAACTTCCAAGTTTCATTTATTTATTTTTTAAACTCATCATGGTTTCTTTTAAGGAAAATGGGCTGCATTTAGAAAAAAACAATAGTTTCTTTATTTAAATGCAATCACAGACATGGTTGTCTGCTGACCCCAACAGGCCACCATCCCTGTGATGGCTACGATACCTAATGGATTGCAAATTGTGACCTACCTGAACCCACTACAAATCAGTAATTAAACTCAAAAGACGTCAATACATTAGGAATAGCGATTTCAAAATTCTGATTCACAGTGAATCGCAATTGGCAAATGGCTATTTCTAACTTTTATACATGTTGCCCTATAAGTCATGTATAAAGGTGACTTGTAACAGGAAGGCATAGGATGATACTTTGATTGTTTGTTTTAACATAATAATAGTTGACAATATTCTTACTGTTTTAGATGTTACACTGAACTGTTGGTTGATAATGCGCAGATTCCTGATGATGAAGAGTTTGATACCTCAAATATCAATATTTCTGAACAAAATGAGGCGCACGAAAGGTAATTTTATAAGTTTTAATTCTGATTTATACGTTTAATTTTTAACTAATACATTTGATAGCTTAGCTTTATTTCCTGTATTTCAGTGAGAGCGATGATATAACGTTGAAGGATCTACTATCAAACCTTGCTTTACAAATTGACTCTGAAAAGACATGCAAGTTCAACATAAATCGGCGAAACATTTGGGATGGAGCACGTCGTGCGTTCCTTCGCAAAACCTATAAAGCAACCAACCGTATATCTGTCATGTTTACTGATTCCTCTGGTAACTCTGAAGGAGCTGTGGATTTTGGCGGCCCAACACGGGAATTTTTGCGATTGTTAATGCATCATTTACAGCATAGCAAACTCTTTGAGGGACCCGAAAACAGGAAGACACTCAGTTGTGATGCCCAAGGTACCTTACATTTATTACATTCCAACCTTTCTAAACTGCTCAAATTCTAGAGGGAAAGATTAATTATTTAAAGTGTAAATAATGTTTATATTATATTACTTACTGACGTCTTCAAAGTTTGTTTGATACCACTGATCAGGCATTCTCAAAGAATTTTAACTAAAAGTGGAATAGTGAAGGGAATTCTGAACTATACTATTCATTTATGCAGCAAGAGCAGACTGATTTCAATTCCACCCACTTAATATATCCCTTGCAGCTTGAAAAACAACCTTGCTAGTATGTACTCAATTATATATTTTATGTTTGCTTTGCATTAAATGAGGGGCTAAGGTTTTCCTGCAGTAGTTACTGTTATCAATTTAGAGAAAATTCCTGTGACAAGTACTTCAAACAATGGCTAACTTTAGAGATTCTGCATTAGGTCATCTTAGTTGATGCTCTGGTGCAGCAGTGTGTATGAATTAATCACCCAAACTGTACAGATGCATCCTGCATATTTGGAAACATAGGCCCGTATATCAAAGGCAATAACCCACTGCGTGAATTAGTTTGATACATGGGACTTGAGAAACTGGTCGGGTCATAAAGGTAGGAGTTTTGTTGTGCATAGAAATTCCAGTCCATTGTAGATGCAGATCTTTTTAAAAAACAAGTTCTCAGGATAGACTCTTTCCTCCACTGGAGCCCATCAAGACATCTTCTAGGAGGTTTGCGAAAGCAGAACTTTTTGGGTACAGCACCTTATTTATGGTAAAGTTCGGAATATGTTGCAGCTAAAAGAAAGAAACATCTGGAAGGTCCAAAAATGGTATATAGTATTCTATTCCTGGTTAAACACCATGTTGTGAATATCTTTGGGCAGGAATGACTTGTACCTTTTAATCTTGTACTACATATATAAGCACGAGGTGGAGACATTTAATCTGGGTTATTAACACATGTCCCCAACAATCATCCTCCAAGGAATTTAACTTTGCCAGCTTTCAACCCTTATTGGAAGTTGTGCCTGGTGATGTCGGGTTCCTTAGTGAGGGAGAGGAGGGGTTGGGTGTCGAATGCGTAGAGGGACGATGTTGAACCCATGGTTTCTGATGATGCCTGTGAGGGGCGCCATGTAGACTTTGAAGATGGTGTGGCTGAGGCCGGATCCTTGGGGTACTCCGCATCTGGTCTCTGTCGGTTGTGAAAGGAAAGAAAGAAGTCTTATTTTCTGTGTTCTGTCCATGAGGAATGAGCGGATCCAGTCTAAGGCTTTTCCTTGGATGCTGGTGTTGTAGAGTCTGGTGGTTAGTGTGCAGTGGGAGACAGAGTCGAAGGCCGCTGATAGGTCCAGGTGGATATGGGCTTCCGTTTGGCCTTGGTGAAGGAGTGTGCAGATGTCATCTGTGGCGGCAAGGAGGGTGGTCTGGGTGCTGTGGTTGCTGCGGAATCCGGAATGGGAGATATCTAGGATGTTGTTGGTTACAATGAAGTTTGTTAGCTGGGTGCTGATGGCCTTTCCGATGACCTTGGCTGTGAAAGGAAGCAGCAAGATGGGCCTGAAGTTCTTACGGTCCGCCGGGTCTGCGAGGATTAAATTTGGAGGGGGTTGACTTAGGTGCGCTTCCAGTTGTCAGGGAATGTGATAGTCACAATGGAGCAGTTGATGGTTCAACGTAGCTCGGATGCGAGGGCTGTGGCAGCCATGTGTAAGATGTGTGGCGGGCAGGGGTCTGTTGGGTGACATCGCTGGGGGTTGGGGTTGAGGTCGTGCAGAGGTCTTGGTCGTCCAAGTTGTAATAGAGCGTCTTGATCTTGAGGTGAAAGAAGGAGCTGAGTCTGTTGCAGAGGTCTTGGGAGTGAGAGGCATCTGTTGTTTCGCTGTTGGGTTTGGCAAATTCCTGTATGATGGAGAAGAGGTCCTTGGAGTTGTGGGTGTTGGAGAGTATTCTGTCTTTGAGGAAATTCTTCTTTGTGGATTTGATGAGTTGGTGGTATGCCATGGTGACTGTTTTGTAGGGGATGCATGTTTCCGGAGTTTTGCTGTTTCTCCATGTTTTTTCCAGTCGACAGCAGGCATGCTTGGATTCTTGGAGTGCTGTGGTGAACCAGTTTGCTTTCTTGTTGTGTCGTCTTGTAGTCTTCTGGAGGGGAGCGAGTGTGTTTGTTCAGTTGGCGATCCATTGGTGGGGGTTGCTTGCCACAGTGTAGGCATCTGTTCATAGTTAGGGATGGAGTGCAGGTGAAGGCGGAGGTGATGTGTTCTTCTGAGATTTTGTTCCAGATTGTGCATGGGAGGCGACGCGTGTGCTTGTGTGTGGTACGTTTTCTAAAGGAGAATTGGATGCAATGGTGATCAGCCCAGAGCAGTTCCATGATGTGACAGTGGAAGATGCTATTTCCTTCTGCGAAGACAGGGTCAAGTGTGTGTCCTGCTGTGTGAGTGGGGGCAGAGATAAGTTGTTTCAGTCCTATGTTGCTGAGGTTCTCTAGGAGGGTGGTGGTGTTGGGGTTGTGGTGGTTATTCAGGTGGAAGTTTAGTTCTCCAAGTAGTATGTAGTCTGTGGAGGCGAGTGCGTGGGATGTGATGGGGTTAGCAATGACATCGGTAAATGTAACATGGGGCCAGGCAGTCTGTAGGCGACGGTTCCGCTGAGGTTCGTTTTGGGGTTGGTCTGGAAGTGGATGTGTTCCATGTGGGCGAGGCATCGTCCGAGTCAGTGGTTGTCATGCAGAGGGAGCTTTTGTGGATGCTGGCGAGTGGGGCGGGTGGAGCGGTCTTTCTTCAGGATCTTGCATTTGATCATTACTGGATATAAAATAAAAACTCAACTGTCGTTACATTTTAGCATGGAAAACCTGTCGAAAGATAATGGGAGAGAAACACAGGGTATCTACTATATCATGCAGATTTTGGTGTTTTAAACACCAAGATCTTCATGCTATTCTTCACAAACTAGCAATACGTGTTATGTATCACTACCAATATTTAATGCACCCTATGGTAAAATTATTTATCTGGTGCCTAAAGTAACAGGTAAACTTGTAATCAGGCCATCCGTCTAAAACTCTTGTTCTATCAAAAATATATTTGGGGTCCTGATTTATGAAGTTACTGTTAAGAGTGTGGAGTCTTGAACTGCAGTGTGGAGATTCTGTACCGAGTACGGAGACTATGTCCCAAGTACAGTGATTAAACACCCTTGTGTGAAAAGGCTCCGCCACAAATGCCGAAACTCTGCATGCTTGACTTACTGCACGTAAGTACCTTCGTGAATCAGGCTGTGTATTCTTGGATAATATGTTTTCTAGATTTTATGCAATAAATTTAGTTTCAGAGATATATAATAAATGTTTTATAGATAAGCAGAACGCAATACATTTAATTTATTTTTTCTTGTTTAAGGTATGCGAAATGATGACTATTACCTGGCTGGGCAAGCCCTGGCCGTTTCCCTAGTTCACGGGGGGCCTGCTCCAAATTTTGTGTCGCCTGTTTTGTATCAATGTTTAGTTTCTGATGCAAAAAATGTGAATTGCAGTTTGGTAGATGTGGTAGATCCGGATACACGAGACATGTTGCAAGAGGTAAGCAATAGATAGTAAACATTTGTGCTGATGAATGTTTATCAATTTTTATTATTTTGTTTTCACATAGTAGAAGGTCTATTAGTCAAAAACATGCAAATCATTTGCGTTTAATTTTGTGGTAATAGTTATTCATGCACCTTAGATTTATGTATAATTGCCATACGTACTAGAAACGAATATGAAAAGAAATACACTCATCTATTTGATATGGAATGGGGTCAATCCTGAATGTCTATTCTCCGTCCTCCACACTGTTTTAAAGTTTCCAGGGCAACCTCTACGTATTTGCTACTCTCTCAACTGCCATACACAAATCCACATTCTTGCATCAGTGATCAATCAAGAATGTCCTACTGTTAACCCGATGTTGATCTATATTTCTTGGTGATACCACCAAATCAAAAGTATGTGATATGTTCTTGATATGTTAGAGTCTTCACATTACAAGAAGACAAAGTTTCAGGCACATAACTAGAGTCATACCATCTACCACTTGCAGTTGCCCCATGAGACTTCCTTGGAATTGCTACAGTTTTCAACAATGACTAATAACATAATAGAAGAGGCCTTCCTGACCATGTTTCTGCAAAGAATGAGATATAGGAGAGGACCTATATATCTGTATTCTGGATTAATACACTTAGTGTGGAATTTTGCAATTAAACTAAAAGAAAACCTACTGCCAAACACAATCAGGTACATTAGGCCATTGTGCTAGTCATCTTTGTATAATTCTCTTGCGCTCTTTCCCATTTGTTGTTCCATTCAGCGAGAGAGTGTAGCTAGTGTAAAACTACAGTAGCATTAACTACAGTAGCAGTTGATGCTGTTTTAGTCCATTGACTGTTAAACTTTTGTAAACTTACTGAACAAATATGTTTATTTAGCAGATGGCCAAGACAAATTATTCTGCATCATTAAGGTTTAGTTATTGTTTTTTTTTGTTACAGTGAAAATATTTGTTGTTACTATTTAATAAAAATATCACAATCTTAATTTTTCCATAGATTGAGGATGCTTCGTCTCTTGAAACTCTTCAAGGATTGATTCAAAAACACAGCACAATTCTAAGTGTGGCAGGTTGCTTCCGTCCATTTAAATCTCTGAATGACAAAAAAGAACTATTGGAAGATATCATCAATTGGTACATTGTGGGGAGGACTGTTCCTTCACTGGTTAGGTACAGTGATATTTATATACATATGCACTATAAATCAATATCCTTTTGACTTTGCAATACATGCATGTCCATTTAGAAAAAAGTCATTACTATAAATCACTGTCCATCCTAATGGCATCATACATATTCACACTCTCAGAAATGTCCCAAAGACAGATTGTGAAATCAAGCACATCATGGGTTTCAAATATATTTTACATTTACTTTGTTTCAGTTTTTTATTGGCATTTTACAATACAACTTGTGCAGTCCTTCCTCCAGAGGGCATAAATAGAAGGCTAACAAAAATTACAGGAATCCCAACAATCCCATAGGTTCAGCCCACGCAGCACAAATCAAAACAAAGAAAACAAACAGGAAGACATAAAAAAAGAAAGGCCTTCCCACCTCTCCAACTTCCCCAAATATAAATTGCAATAAATATTATCCAACAACTATTTTCTTTTCACAGTCACAATGGGCATCAGCATACAAAGCAGAGCATCAGAGGTATTGGACTTCTCATATTCAAGTATTGGCAGCCCAAATGGAGTTCTAAAAATGGAACAGATTCAGGGCTTGCATGTGTATGGGATAGAAAAGTAACGGCAGCCCGTGAATAAAAACTTGATCAGCAGGCCACACATTTCCTCAACGTTTCTAAATGTATCCACCAGGGCATTGAACAGTCTAACAGTTGTCCGAATAGTCTGAGATATCACATTAAGACTGGTGGAGGGTCGACTTCATTCAGATCCGCCGCCAGTGTTGTTTTATCTGACCCCAAACAATTACACATATTCAATTTATCAGCAATTGTTTCATATTTTAACAAGTTACAGCATAGTTACAAAGCTTAACCTGGTATATCCAAGTATCACTTTAAATTCTGTAATGATTTCTAGAAAGAGGGGAATCTGAGGACTTTACCACCATATGTGTTTAAAGCCTCATAATAATCCACAAACTGCCAACAAAGAGTGTTGCCCTATTTTTCAAACTGAGTAGGATATAGATCTCAATCAAATATCACCTGATAATGAGCTTCCCTTCCTGCTAGCGTGTGCAAGACTGTTTGGGAATTGCGCCATTGCGTAGACCGGGGCAGTACTATCTAACTAAGGCCTTCAGTGTTATCTTAAAATTCTTGCAGAGGCAAACTAAGAGTTCGGACCGAGGTGAGTAGTATAATATTTAGAAAGGTGATCCTAACCCTAGGCCCTCCTGCACAAACTTCTCAACTGAAAGGAGATCTTTAAATCTCTGGAAGCTGCTTATTTGTTCAGGTTTGGAGAGACCAATTAGATCATTGAGTGTATCTTGTACATTTACAATAATTTTCTATTGCAGGCTCCAACAGTAAAAGTATCTCTTTCCCCTGAAACCTAACAGATAGAATGGCAGCCCCTCCCTCCTACAGGTTAATAAAGGGACCTGGATCTATTGAAGGTTTAAATGATGTATTCAAATCAATGGCGTGGGTCTAGAGGGGAATGTTGTCAATGCAGATTTCTTAATAACCATGTCTAGACTATGAACGTTGCCTTTTTGAGGGTGCTTAAGTATGCATTCAAGGGTTGATCAGATGTTGAATTCCAGAACAGGTCCCAAATGTAGCATCCTATCACCAGCATTTTCATATGTGGCCAATGCTTCTCTGCATCTGTGTTTTTCAGAGCAACCACTTTACTATCGCCCTCATTTGGGCTACCCTGTGGTATAAGGGCAAGTCCTGGTAGGGCAAGTTGCCCACATGGTTCGGTAGTCATGTATATTTATGCCTGTTTATCAGAGTGTAGCCCTTTCTGCCAGCCCAATAAAACAACTGTTCGAATGATTAAGGGATGCAAACAGTTTCCTGTAGACCATTATAGCAGGTGCCTGGAAAAGATAGAGAACTAGAGGAACTAAGTTTATCTTAATTGAATTGAGCCTCCACAATGAAGATAGGTACAGAGAGGACCACCTCCGACAGTCCTCTCATATAACCTGAAGAAGTGGTGGAAAGTTAGCTTTGTAAAGGTCCTCAATCTTAGGAGTTAATATAACACCCAGGTATGTGCCTGCCTTATTTCTCCATTGGTACTGGGTGTTTAGTGCTAGTTCCTCAACCTTGCCCCAAGATAGTGTAAGCCTGAAAATTCTTGACTTTGCTATGTTTACAATGAAGCCTTATACTCCCTCAAAGCGAGTAAGAAGGTGTTGAATTCAAGGGAAAAATCTTGAGGGATCAGTAAATGATTAGAGGACATCATCAGCGGACAAGAATGCTTTATGAATCTCCTGCCCAAAGGTTATGCTTCCGACCTCCTTGTCGGCCATATTGTGCTTCACAGGGTTCTAAGCTTAGAGCGTAAAGAAGCAGTGGGAGTGGGTAGCCCTTCCTTGTCTCGACCCACTGTTACCCTCTCTTTCTTCTGCAATTCGCTATGATTTGGGACATAGGATTATTGCAATTCAGCCAAACCAATGCTATAAATCTGGGACCAAACCTCTCTATAGTCCTAATGCGGAAGACCTAGTCCACCCAGTCGAAAGCTTTCTCGTGTCCAAGGCCACTATATGACCAGGATCTTATTTATGTTGACCTTTTCCACCAGCTGTTATCATACGTCTGTCTTAATTAGACAAATCCTGACTGTGCTGTGAAACAGAGCTATTCAGCTTTACTGCAGGAATTCCAGAGCAAAATTTAACATCAAGATTTAACAAGAGTGTCGGTCTAAGGAAGCAGAGCTGGTGAAATTTCTTTGGTTTAGGTGTTACTGTAACTAGGGCTTCATTCATTGTTATTGAAAGTTTGCTATTTTGCGGGATACTATTAAATAAGGTTGTGAAGTCTGGTACCAACACCGGTGGGTGTGTCTTGAAGAAATCACTTGTAATGCAGTTGGCCCCAGGGGCCTTGTGCATTTTAAGCTCCTTAATTGCTCTATTAGGTGGCAAGAGGTTCTATATTCGAATACCGCTGTGTTAACTCTGAACTGATTAGCTATCCCCTGTCAGTCAGACAATCTCAGGGAGTTCAGTGTACAAAACGTACCCCAGTCTGCACTTGTGTTTACGGGGAAACCCTTGCTCCAGCACCAGAAGCTGATATCCTCATTTAAATGAGTATGTTCTCTTTACAGTGGAGCATCAGGCAGGCACAAATTTGTAGATTTAATTCAGAGCAATCACTGCGCCATGCTGTCTTGCCTCATCACAATATCTTTGCTCAGCCAATTCGGGTCACTGCTGATCCCAGCCATGCTAAATATCAGTCCCCTCAATCCACCAAGCGCTTTTAATGATCAACAGGCTCTCCCGTGAAGACTGCCTCAGAGAGCCCTCTACATTACTCAGCCACAGGGCGCCATCTTAACAGGGTTAGACACAGGCAGCCTGCAGCTGAGGTATTTTCTACTTATCCCCCCTTCCAGCAGTAGACAGGGTGACTAACTATCACTTCTCAGCAGAACGAAGGCCAGGGATTAAAATATTCTGTAAAAATTCCTAAAATGGGTTTGTGATGCCATACAAATTTGATATTTTATAGCAGTGTATTGTAGGCGTCACTTAAAAAATACTGAATCAATATAAGATGTTTCAACATTTTATGACTGTAAACCAGGTGGTCTTTTCATCTAATGCATAAAATAACATTGTATTATGCAGGGTTGGCCAGGCCTTGCTAAAAGTACAAGCAAAGTTTCTAAGGTCCTATTCACACACTCCAAAGGCTCCACAGTTTGAAGTCAAAAATTGGCTGCCAAAAAGATCTCAAAATCAGCAGTTTGTTCTTTACTAATGTGCATGCTGGATTTGGTTACTTTCTTTTAAAGAAAAGCTGCAGGTCATGTGCTACCTTGCTGCTAGGAAATCCTCACAAGACCACAGGAGAAAGAGAATTTGCCTTTGTCAGTGCTCTCCAACCGCTAACTTCAAATATTTCTATTTAGACTGAAGCTCGAACATAGGGCACTGAAGGATTTTTAGATGTTTCATAGACATACCTTAATTTTATAATAACTTTTACATTATAATTTGACCAATAGTTTGTCTATTTATGATTATTCTTTATTGCAGATTAAAGGAGGGGTTAAAAACTCTGGGAGTACTTCAGGCCATGGAAATTCATAAACAGCTTTTTGAAGAGGCATTCATTTGGGTGGAACACAAAATCACCACTGATATCATAAATGGAATGTTTAACATTCAATTCAGTTCATCTGGCAGTAACCACCGGTTACAAGAAGAGCACATCATTGGTTACTGGAGAGATTACCTCCAAGATTGTGAAGGCAAGTTAAATTTTTTCATTATGTTACAGTTCAACTATTGATGAGACACATCAGTTGAAACTATAATTTAAACCAGCCTATAATGGGAAACATGGTGTCGAAGACTACAGAGAGATACTGTAGAGAAAGAGAGTTAAGGAGGAACAGACCAACCCGTTTTATTTGTACCGAGTAAAATCTATAATAAGAACAAAAGGATAATGCATCCAAAATTGTAAAGTCTATGCCTGCTTTATTTCAATCTTCATTTTGCACGATATGTCTATTATTAATGTTGTTCAAACTTCATTGTAGTGTCCTGGCAGTAAAATGTTAGCTACCCCATTAGAATGAAGCTACATGTACTGCATCAAGAAAAAGTAATAAAAATCAATATAGAGCATGGTTGGGTCTGCTGTGTGGGTCTCTGACAGAGTAAAGCCTTTTCACAGGGGAGATTACAGTTACCTCCAGCCCTTAAGAGAAGCTTTTTGGCTTGTCGCAGTTGTTTGTCTAAACAGTGGTTTGTGTGTGTGAAGACTCAGAGAGAGTGTCAGATGCAGGTCTAGCTGCATGGAATACCTATGCTTACTCCATGTTGAACAATCGGAAGACTTCTAATAAAGGGAGAGTAAGGCGAGCAGGATTGTGGAAATGGTAACATACTCTCACACCAGATATCAGTGTTAACAACAGATAATCTTGATTTGAGGAGTTTTTTGTGAAATGAAGCACAGCAAATCAGCAGGGGTTTTATTATTCACATATCAACCATTACTGAAGTATTCATTTAGCAGATGAAATAAAAAAATCACAATCGTTGCAGTAATCACAATTTTACTAGTTTGACAAATATTTCTTTTTTCTTTTAGAGCTTGCATGTGAAGCCAAATTAAAGGACATTCTGTGTTTTGTGACTGGCGCTAACACAGTTCCACCACTTGGCTTTAATCCTCAGCCATCAATAGACTTTCTGCATGCATGCGATGGCCAAGTCGAAATGTCTATGTTTCCAGAGGCAAACACCTGTGGAAATGTGTTGCGCCTCCCCCTTTTAATTTCGTATGAAGAATTTAAAAAAAACATGGACTTTGGGATACTGAATTCTCCAGGGTTTGGACGAGCCTAATGATCATATTGAAATGAGCGGTATAATGTATACATATGACAAAGTAGTTATGGATACAAAGGATTGATCATGCTGTTGTCGCGGAAGGTGAGAGTCTCATGGCAGCATACGAAATGCAAGGGCATTGGACTTCTGTGAAATCAACTCATAGCCACAGGGCAGGTCTCTGTGCCTTGATAATAGCACATTTCTTCCCATTCCTGTATTCATCATGGCAAATTAGAAAATGTATTGAAAAAAATATTTTTCCGGAAACTTTGTCAATGTTTATTTTTTGCAATGATTAATAAAGTTTTTTTCCAAACCATCTTTACCAATAAAACTACATTGGTTGACAATAAATAGAAGTTCTTCAGATTGACTGAGTTCTTGCTTTCATCTTTTTAGTGTGTCTTGTGTTAGACCCTGTTTGGGTGGCCACTGGGCAAGCAGGGGCTACTGGGCCTGAGGCCTGTGGTCATTTACCTCAGATGTAAAAGGCTACAGTGAACCTTTGGCTGTGCAAACTAGGCTATGTACAATCTCTTTAACACTTCACTCTCAGTTGTAGCAATGGCAAGCAGTTAAAGGCTTATCAGTGAGGTAGTGTGAGGGTATGTAAACTCGAAAGTCATCTATTGGCCTTCAAAGCAGTAACTGATCATGTAACTCATAGATTTCCTTTGCTTATGAAAAATAACTCTATACAAATGTAAAACTTAATGCTTCACAGAACAGGTTATAGCTACAATTATTTTACTGAGCTACTGTGCCTTGTGCCCTAGTCCTCCTCTCACAGGTGTTTCCATCCTTCTGGGTTCGAGCTCTCTAGTGTTAGTATCAAGAGTCAGGTGGTGATTATCATTATGAACGGTCTCAAGTAGACCCGTGTGACAATTCTCACCAGAGTGAAATTGGTTCAGCACACCACGGGTGGTCAGATGCAAAAAGAACAATTGATGGACATAATGTAGAACAATGTCATACATTCACCTCGGTACAGAGCTCTGGGCCTTACGATTAACCGTGTATATATAGCATGTAGGATTTACATTGAATGTTGCATTATTCTGTTTTGTTTATAGAGATATCCCCTGGAAGAAGGCAGTTCATATGCCGAAATGCATTGGAAATGATAACATTTTTTTCTCATGAATTAAAATGAAAAGTTATGAACTTTACATCCATGTGATGAAAACATGATGAAATAAAACGCCAAGGGCCAGATGTATCAAGGCTTTTGCGACTCGCAAAGGCCGAAATTTGCAGAATTTCGGCCTTTGCGACTCGCAAACAGCCTTTTTGCATTTTTTGCTATGTATCAAAAAATCGCAATTTAAGGAATCGCAATAATTTGCGATTCCTTATTTTGCCATGGCATTTAAGGAATTGCAAATTTTACGATTCCTTAAATGATATGTATGATACATTTTTGAATTGCGAAATTGTGTTAAGAAATCGCAATTTACCACCAACTTGTAGTTGGTGGTAATTTGCGATTTCTCTTAGAAATGCCCTATTTGGCATTTGTGAGGGTGGCATGTGACACACATACATGCCCATAGGGCATGTATGTGTGCCACATGCACACACATGTAGATTTCAGGGGTGCAGCAGGGTGTCTTTGAGACACCCCTGCACCCTTGAAATAATTCTCAAATTGCGATTAGCAAATTGCGAATTCGCAATTTGAGAATTATTGCACTATCATTCCTATGGGCCTCCTGGCCCATAGGAATGCATTGGAAATTATTCTTTATTTGCGAATTTGCAAATTGCGAATTCGCAAATAAAGAATAATAATGAATCGCTAAAAAATAGCGATTTTGTACATACGTACCGTTTTGCGAATTCTAAATAGCGATTCGCAAAAAATCGCTATTTAGGAATCGCAAAACGGTATCTAGATACATCTGGCCCCAAGTTTCAAACAGACAAACTATTGCACAAATGTATTGAACCTTCCACGCAGGAGGATTTCATGGAGCCCGGGGGACATACCCCATATCTATGGGGGTGCAACCAATGTAGCCTAGGTGTTCCCACGCATCCTACCATGCATTTTGGCACATTCCCAGATATACCATTACTGTCAGATCTGGGAATGGGTAAAAATGCTAAGCCTCCCAGGTAGGCCCTGATTAGGTGCCTACAATCAAGTGATATAATTTTGAATGCTACCTTTGTAAAGTTCTTATTGATAGTTAAAAAGAAATTAGGAGAATAATTACTTTTATTATGTAATTTACTACGAAACCAAATGAATTTATTCGATGTAATGGTATTTTAAGTGTTTTTATATTTGAACATAGCTTTTACTGCTTTCTCGTTTTAGATGTGTAATATTGTAAGATTTTAAATAATCACTACAATAAAGATTACTTACTAAGCCTCCCAGGTATAGCATAAGGAGGAAAAATGTCTCTATTTCTCCTCTTTTGTTCCGCTTTCTATGTGTGCTGCAGCACACACAGCACAAATGCTTCAGGGGATTTTTTTAGTGCAGGAAGGTGTCCTGCTAAAAACACTCCTGTCTGCAAGGCAGCACATAGTGCTCCAGTGCAAGTAAAGTGCAGGAATACGCGGTTTCATGTTAAATACGGTGCAATTGTGACCATTATCTTTCCGCAGCATAGTGCAGCATGGTGGCTTGCTGCACCACACTGCATAAAATAATGATAAATCTGCCCCTCAGGATGTCTGTCAGAGGGAAACAGCAAAGTTCAGTTCAGGTCCAGTTGCCACTGGTCAACTGGCATTCTTCACAGGAACGTTCTTTTAAGGTTTTTTTTTTGGTTCCTGGAGCCACCCAGGGGAACAGCCCCTTGATCTTTGGAGACCTTTCAGTCTTTGGGTTTAATGAAGGTGGGGGTCCAAACTCTTCAAGATCTTCCAACAGGTCACAGAAGCAGAGTGCAGCAGACTCAGACTTTTAGCAAGTCTGCCATTTTTCAGAGAAAGGCTGGATGAGGGTCCAGAATTATTTGGTTTATCAGCTTGTGGGGGAATGGTTACACCTTATGACACCCCTAGTTCCTCTATGACCAATGGAGTAAAGATTCCCAAGCAGTAGAAAAAAAACTATGTTTGCAGTAGTTCCTGTTTACCTAACTGTAAACTGCCCAAAAATGCAATGTGTATTAGAGCAAATTCTGTACGGCAAAGGTCTCTGGCCACAATAAACTCGGGCTCTGAGACTGGGGATGTGAATGTGGAGTGTACCCTGGTAATCCTAGTGACCTTCCACATCTAATAATGACGTTCAGTTTGAAGCACTCACTATACACACAACAAACCCAGAGACAGATGCCTGGTAGGTCACAAGCAGGGTCTTTCAGTAAAAGGCATTAAGTACACAAAATTGCCTTGGCAACCTGTTCTCTCACTGCCAAGTGTTAGATGTGGCTTCACAGACACGTTAAGCAGGATTGACATTTTGGTGTCAACAGGATGCCCACAGCCTTCTCTGTAAATATTCTATGGAATTCTGATGGGTCATCTGCCCATGCATGCAGGTCAGCCTATTGTTTGCTCCTGGGATGCAGTTCACATTTTTTTTTAAAACCTACAGCTAGGCTTGAGTAGAGGCTAGGAGTTGACAAAGGATAATGCTATTTAACTTTTCGAAAGCTCATGCATATTAATGCTAACTTTCTATTTATTATTTCTATTTATTAAAAATGTGAAATCACTCTGTTTTTACACATAGAACAGCAAACTGATAATAGCCTTTAGGGACTTATTGCTTTAGGGACATTGTCATGTTAATTTTTAACATGTGGCACTTTTTTTTTTATCACATTTTTTTTTAGCTCAGCAGTAAAATACAAGGTAACATGTAGACAACCATTATGGTGTAGGTGCCCTTCAATCCCTATTTCTACACCTGCGTTAGAGATCTGAGCTTTGGGGATAGATGCCATGTGTCCATGTAAGCTGGTGAGGTCGCTACCCATCAAGATAGTGCATATTGGAGCTCCTGTATTCCAACCCCCCTCGTGGCCCTCCCTAACCCCAACTGCCCCCTCCCCTGGTGCCCCCCCCCCATTCTTACCCCCCTCTCCGATGTGTTCTGCTGAGTCGTCGCAAGGTAACCAAATGGACCCGAGTTAGACAGTGTCTCACTTATCTCCTGGTGGTGTCTTATGGAACTCTTCCGCTAGTCTGAGGACCTATAGGTATTTGGGGCAGGTAAGCTCATTGAATTCTTGGGTTAACAGGGAGACTAATGGCAACCACGTTTCTCTAAAGGTGTCCGATGTTTGTGTGAGAGAGGCTTGTATCCTTTCCATCCCCATTATATACCAGACCCGGTGAAGCCACCCCGTATGTGTGGGCGTCCGTGAGGTGCCCCATAGGGAGAGGATGTGTTGCGTCGCTGCCCCCATTGCCAAACCCCATTTGTTTCCCCCCGTAGTGACTTGAATGGGAACGTGAGTTTGTTGGGTAGGCCTAGGATCGTGTATGCGGGGAAATGGGGGATCTCCGTCTCAAAGTGTAAGTCTATGTCCAGGAGAACCATCTCCCAATATTCTTGCACCGCTTCGCATTCCCATAGCAGGTGAATCATGGTCCCCGTGTGTCCGCATCCCCTCAAGCATGTGGGGTCTCATCTAGGGTTACTCCGGTATAGCCGCTCCGGAGTCAAGTGCCAGTAATAGGCCAACTTGACCATCAACTCTCTACTGGCCATGTTTCGAGCCATGTGGTGCGCCCAATCGAAAACGTCCTGCCATTCCTTGTCCGAGAGCGTGCGCCCCAGTTGTCGCTCCCATCGTCTCTGACCTGCAGATCTTTCCACGGGCAAGGGGGGAGACAGCAGCTTATACAGTTCAGTGATCGCCCGCGTATCTGCGGATTTGGTATAAAGCCACTTTTCGAATGGTGTGAGTGGGCGGCTCACATGAGGGACAGTATCCTTGTGGGTAAGCCAGTGCCGAAGCAGAAAATATTGGAAGCGTTGTGGTTTGTCAATCGCATATACATCCCTTATGACGTCCAACGTCATGAAGCCCTGTAGGTCAAATGAGTGCCCAGCCGATCGACACTCCGTCTGTCGCCACTGTGGGAAGGAACCGGTGACCAGACCTGGCGGGAAAGCTGGATTATCTAGCAGGGGTGTCATCGGTGAAGGAAAGGACGTAAGGCCCCGTGGGACCGCCACTTTGTCCCATACCTGAGGATCGTCCTGGTGATGGGTGACTTTTTGAGGTATGCTGGCCTGTCTTGGCGCGCTATGAATGGGACTCTTCAGAGCGGCATGCCTGCCATGGCCCTGTCCTGAAAGAGCCAGTGTTTCTCTGAAGTCGGCCGGGACCATTGTAAAAGGTATCGCAGTTGTGATGCCTGGAAGTATCGCTGCAGGTCCGGCACGCCGTGTCAGGTTCACCTGCATGACTGTGCGATATGTAAGTCTTCTACGCATCAAGCATAGCAAGGAACCATGAACCGATAACAAAACTACATCTCCCAGACTAGGAAGGAGGTATTTGAGGACAGTCGACACGCTTCGTGTTGCGTGTACTTCTATCGACTTCTGTCTTGTCAGGAGGAAAGGAAGCTACTGCACGCCGCAAGGACTTTGCGGCTTTGGTGTTCCGTTCTGGTGCTGTTGACCGGGTCCCCGCATCAAGGTAGGACCGGGGAGCTCGGGGAAGCATTTCCGCGATTCTGGGGTTAGCTTCATGTAGCGCTTCAGCGGACGTTTGTACATTGAGTTCTACGAGCGGAGCACGGTGGTCAAGGCCACGCGTTACCGTTCTACGATCTAGAAGTGCCTGAACTTCTATGATCTGTTTTTGGTTGGTTGAATCTTGATATCGGCGGAGTGTCGGTATTAGCTGAATCCCCCTGCGGAGCGCAGTAGTGGTCGCAACTACACGCTACCGTGTGGGTGACATTTTTCTTATTTCTATTATTCTACATGCGAGCGGAGTGAAGGGGCCCTGTCTCCTCACTGCCGTGCCTGCAAGTTCTCGGACATAGTTACCTATGCACCCGTTGGGCGTTTATTGTTTACCAGGAGCTAGATGCTTATAAGTTATGACATTTCAGGGTTGAAATACAAAGACTCTCTTTCTCCATTGTATACAGAGCGGAGTGTTGTGGTTCTTGCTCCCTACACACCACCGTTTCTGGGATTACAAGGTGCTGTTATAATTTAACCTTTTCAAGAGGAATAATTGGTATCGCTCAAACCCAGCAGGGGAGGTCTTGCTACCAGAATCCAGTATTCATACACAGTATCTTTTCACCTCTGTTATGGTACGCAGGGAAAGGATGTCTGCTTACCTATATGTTTGTTTCCTATGGGAGTATGTATGACTTATGACCTTTGCTTATGTTTCATCAGGCCTATCAGCCAAGACAGGTGGTGATTGATGATACGTTCTGCCCAGGGTCTCTTTCCTTTATTCTAACAGGTATACAGAGTTATTAGCGAGATCATATGAGTGTAGCCTGATGAGCAATGCCTGTTTGATAAGTATATGTTTTGTCGTTACAGGTTTATCCCTTCCCTGCTGTCCCTTCCCTTTCCTTCCGTTCTTCCTGTTTTTTTCCTCGCCTAATGGCTCAAATACTCTGTGTATTTACAACAAGAGTGTTTGTGACGTTTGAACATGGACCATTGTATACATCAACCGGATTCTGTGGAGCAAACCTGGAGACGCCGAGCCCGCCCTCCGCCGTCACCCGCGTGACCAAGTCGCGCCTCAGCCGAGGACGTTTACCGGCCAAGATGTATTGCTGTATTGTGTCCTGCAGCTTTTTAATCATGCCTATAGGGGGGGTGACTGGGATGGTTTGGAAAAGGTAGAGCACCTTTGGCAATAGGGATATTTTAACAGCTGCCACCCGCCCAAGCCAGGAGAGTGGCTGTTGTAGCCATCCTAGAACATCCCCCTGAACGCGTGCCAGAAGTTTAGAGTAGTTTAGTTCGACTTTCTGGGCTGTTGTGGGCGTCAAATCAATCCCCAGGCATGGCAACGCCATTTGCGTGGTCAGCCCCCCATTTGTAACAATCCTCTGTTGGCCAGGCAGGTGTTGCTCCCCAGGGGTAGAATCACGGACTTCCAGATGTTCATTTTGAAGCCTGATACCCTCCCGAACAGCTCCATTTCCTCCAGAAAGGCAGGTATCGATACCCTAGGGTTGTCCACGGCGACAAGGATGTCGTCTGCATAGAGGCTGATAGTTTGTTCTTCACCCCCGAATTTGATGCCTGTGATGGCTTTGTTGTCCCGTATGTGTTGGGCGAATGGTTCGATATAGATGGCGAACAGCAGGGGCGAGAGCGGGCAGCCTTGCCTCGTGCCTCGTCTGATGTCAAATGGCATGGAGCTGATCCCGTTCACCTTGATTGTTGCCATGGGGTGACGCGTAACAGATAGCCACCCAAGCTTGAAATCTGTCACCCATGCCGAACCTCGCTAGCGTCTTGTCTAGATGTTTCCAGTCCACCCTGTCAAACGCTTTTTCGGCGTCGACTGATAGGAGGGCTGCATTCGTAGCTTTAAAGTGTGCCTTATCGATTACATGCATCAGGCACTTGGTGTTGTCTGCACACTGACGGGAAGGTATAAAGCCTGCCTGATCCGGTTCTATTATACCTGGAGACAAGGGCCTAGCCTCGCGGCGAGAATTCCTGCAAATAGCTTTAAGTCAAGGTTGAGGAGCAAGATCGGTCTATAGGCCGCACAAAGGGTCGCATCCTTGCCTGGTTTCGGCAGGACTATAATGTCTGCTTCCAGCATCTCTTGTGGGATTGAACCCGGGTCCTGAAAGTTGTTGAATAATTTTGTTAGTATAGGGGCCAGGAGGGGGCAGAACGTTTTATAGAAGCCAGCGGAGAATCCGTCAGGGCCCGGCGCTTTCAGCGGTTCAAGACGTGCTATCGCCGAGATCACCTCATCCAGGCGTATAGGGGCATCTAGGACTAGGACAATCGTCTTGTTGAGGAATATAACTTCTGCGTCCTCTAGGTACGTTGTCCCCGCCACATCATCCGAGGTCAGATCAGCCGTGTAGAGCTTGGCATAAAATGCCCTGAACGCTTCCGCAATGTGGTCGTCCTCTCTGATCTCCCCTCCGTCTTCCGCGCGAATGACCGGGATCTTGGAACGGACAATTTTTGCTTTAAGTTTACTAGCCAACAGACGGCTGGTCTTGACCCCCCCTACGTAGTATGTGTGACGGAGACGTAGTGCCGCATATTCTGCCCGATCTAAATCGAGGCTCGTGAGCTGCGCCCTGGCTGCCTTCAATTTGCGCCAGATTCTGGGGGCCCATGTCCGGCAGTGAACTCTCTCTAGCTCCAGTACTTGCTCTGCTAGCTCCTGGCGTCATTGCTTCCGCTCTCTATTGTCCGCTGCCGAGATCGCTAATAGTTCCCCTCGCACGACCACCTTGAGCGCCCCCCAGATCGCTGTCATGGCCACTTCCCCTGTGTCGTTTTGGCTTAAATAGTCTGTGATGCTCTGGGAAAGTTGCTGTGTGACCCCTTTGCGGGAAAGCAAGTTTTCTCTAAGGCGCCATTTACCCTTGTGCGACTGTATACATGGGACCAAAAGGCAAAGCACCACCGCATCATGATCCGATAGAGCCTCTGGGGCGACCTCTACGTCCCGAACCATGGGGGCCAATTCTGTGGAACTTAGAAAATGATCTATCCTGGCATATGTGCGGTGCACATGTGAGTAAAAGGTGTACCCTAGAGTTGTGTGGTGAATCTCTCTCCATGTGTCGAGGAACCCCCTACTGGCCAGCCAACGCTTCCCTTCAGTGGAGAGTGCTCCGGAATCGCCAAACCTTCGACCCGATCTATCTCTATTGTTGTCCATGACTAGATTTATGTCCCCGCTTACCAAAATGTGTTTTGTGTCTGTGCCTATTACGTCTGATAGTGCCCCCTTATGGAAAGCCTCTTGTTTGGTGTTGGGAGCATACATGGACCCCACTGTAACCGACGGGTTTCCAATAAGGACAGTGTAGGCCAGGAGTCTACCTTTGATTTCTGCCACTTTATCTCCCACCCGTCCTTTAAAGTGTCTAGCGAACAGAAGGGCCACCCCCGCTTTCTTCTCTGTGGTGGAGGAGTAAAACTGATTCGGGAAAGCCCTGGACCTCATACGATGCCAGTCTTTGGCCAGCAAGTGCGTCTCCTGGAGCAGGCATATAGCCGCCCCAGAGTTTTCTAAATAGGAGAGCACTGCCCTTCTCTTGACTGGGTTGTTGAGCCCTTTAACATTGAGGGTGAGAACCTGGATGGACTCGTCAGCCATGAGGTGATGTGTGCCCTGTCCCTCTGTGCACTGGTCTGAAGCTACCCTGTGCCCCTGCGCACGCTGTCTGATTGACGGGAACACACTGGAGCCCACCCCCCTCCCAGTCCCCACCCCTTTACCCCGAACCCCAACTGCCTTTACCACCATAGACTCCTCTCTTCCCACTCACTCCCGTCCCTCTCTCCCCTCCTCAGCCACCCTGTGAATACCCAACTGGTGAACATTGTCCCAGGCCTATACAACGTCAGTCCAGGCCTGTGGTAGAGTTTCGAGTGAAGGGAAAATGTGGCAATGGTGGCCCTGATATCCCCCGTCCCACCCCCACCCCCCATCGTAGTGCTGCGGCTATGCAAGATAACACCCCCGCTTGTGTCTTCTCATGATCCGGCGTTTGTGTCCTTGGAGACCTCTTGTATCGCCGCTGCGTGTTCTTGCGCCACAGTCTCGGGATCTGGTTTGAGACCTCTCTTGGATGAGCGTCTACGTCTCACTCTCTGCCAGCCATCTCTTGTCATCTGTGGGGATTTTGACTGGGACGGCCGCAGTCCGGAGTCGTCGTCTGATGCGTCCCCCTCATGGGGAATGCCTAGCAAGGTGCAGGTGTCTCGCAGGGACCAGAGTTGGTGAAGGGCCCCTTTCCATTTGAAAATAAGTCTAAATGGGTGTCCCCAGGAGTACGGGACCCCATTGTCGCGCAAGAAGGAGGGAGCCACTTTGAATGCCCGTCGCTTCTGCAGAGTGATCACTGACAAGTCTTGAAATAACTCCACCGTGTGACCCTGAAAGCAAAGGGGTTGTTTTTGGCACGCTGCCTTCAGAATGCGCTCTTTGAGGGGTAATCGGGCAGGAAGGCTAGAATGTCTGGAGGGGGAGCTGGCGCTCGGCGTGCGAGGCCCACCCTGTGGGCCCTGTCGATTTGGATCATGAAGTCCTCATTCTCCTCCAGTATTTCTCGGAACAGACACTGCAAGTAGGCCATGACGTCTTCCCCCTCCGCACATTTCGGACCCGTATGTTGTTGCCTCTTGAGCGGTTCTCTAGATCTTCCGTGTGGGCCTGCAGGTCTGTTTGTTGTTCATGGAGCCTGATGATTTCCTGCTGCATGAGTTCTACCTCTTCACTCCCAGTGTTCTCGACCCCTTCCACTCGTTCTCCAATGTTGTCTATGTCGCGGCGCAGCTCTTTGTATCCTTCTGCCATGTCTTGCTTGAGGGTTTGAATGTCTTCCCTGAGAGAGGTGAATAGGGCCTCCATGAACGACTTTGTTGCCGGGGCCTCCCCTTCGCCCCGGTCCTTCTCTTTAGGCTGAATCGACTGTGTCGGTTTGTCGGGGCTCTTTTCCCACTTAGATGTTCCTTTAGCCATCATTTCTGGGATGGTGAGGCCCCCTCTGCGGTTTGTGGATGACATGCTCTACTCCCTTACGAGTCCGGTAGTGCCCCATGCGCTTGCTGTGTCCCTTAGTGAGTCCACCGTCACTGGCAGGCCTGTGAGGGAGGCGATGTGTCGAGCGTGCGGGTTGCACTGCGTTTCGATGGACCCCGTGTGTCCACCGGCAAGGGGCTTATGGCTGTGCTATCCGGCGGCCTCCCGGGCCAGCCTTCCTCAACGTTGGGCCTGCAGCTGTGCCCTGTCAACTGGACTGTTGCCTCACTGCGTGTTGGGTTGCCGCTGATTGCCGGGGGCTCGATTGATGCCCCCCGAGCTTACTCCCTCGTCACCAGGGCCTGTCCCCCTCGACCTTGCGGGCCCTCCCCGGTGACTCGATGTCAGTCCTCCGATGCCCCTCTACTGAGGCCTGGGTGAGGCCGTGTGGACGTGCGGTTGCGGCTGTGCCTAGGCTTTGCCTCGTGGCGTCTCCCTCCGTAGCGTGGCCGTATGCTGAGGGGTCTCCATTCTTAGGCCCTGGTCCGTCTCATGCCGGGGGCTCGAGTGCCTGCCCCCCGAGCTTCAGCCCCTAGGCGCCCCACCGGCTTGCTCCTCACCTCCGTGCTGGTAATCGCCTGCCTCCCGCTGCGGACGTTTCTGTTCCCGCTGAGTAGGCCCAAGCTGGGGCCCCTGTAGTGCTCCCTGCCGTCCGGCCGAGCTCCACGCTTTGCGAGCCTCTCAGGTTGCTACTGGTTGCCGGGGGCTCGACTGACGCCCCCGAGCCTGCACCCTCGACACCAGGACCTGCCACCTTCAACTTTGCCGGCCCTTCCCGGAGACTCGGGGTCTGTCCCCCGATGCCGCTCCCTTTCAATCTGGGTGAGGCTGTGTTAGACCTGTCAGCCCTAGGGTGGTCTTTCCCTGTGATTTTTTTGCCCGTGCCTCATTTTTCCCACCTTCTTTTTGTTGGCCCATAGGTCTTCGGGCACCTTTTCCTAGCTAATCTGTGTTAGGGTGCAGGTGCTCTCTACTTCAAACATGGCTGCCACTAGCCCCTGCTACTGCAGCGTGGTCTTTTAGTGTAGCACCCTAGTTGTCAGGAGCAGGCTAGATCCCCATACAATGTTGCAATACCAGCCACCCAGCCCCTGTCCATAGGTAGAGTGGGGAAGCTCCTGAACCTTCCAGAACGAAGGCGGAGTTAGGTTTTCCCGCCTTAGAGAGTGGTCACCTGACCTGGGCATATATAAGCAAGGGAGGGAACTTTTTCTAGTCAGTTGGGGCATCACTGACTGCGAGCCTTTCACTGGCGATCGGCGGCCGATCCTTCGCTCCTCACCTCACGTCTTGCTTCTTGTGAGCGGAGGTCAGTCACGCCGTCTGTAAATCCGCCACGGAGCGCCCCGCCAGCCGCTATCGCTCTGTGGGCCGGGCTGCTTCATTCTTGTCCCCGGCCGGGGACAGCTTTCTCTGCCGCTGAATGACTTGCGCCCCTGTATCCGGCGCGTGTGAGCTCGTCCGGGGCCCCAGCAGGTATCCCGCTCAAATCTGGCAGCCGATAGAGCGTGCAGGGGGCGAAATAGTGTGCGTTTACGCTTTTAATGGGGGTTTGGAACGAGGAGCCTCTTCAAGTCGCGTCCTCTCAGGCCGTCATCTTGGCTACGCCCCCCACATGTGGCACTTTTAAATACCATCCAACCAAGCGTGTTGGCTACAACACAGAGGGGTGACTTCCAAAATATTATTAAATATAATATTTCAAAGGAAGCTTTTTACCTATTAAAAATGATTATTATAACAGTTTACTCTGCAAGTATTAAACTGCAGCAGTCAGGTTACAATGGTAGCCCCAACGTCATGTTTTTTTGCTTTGTCCTACTGAGTGGAGTGTACAATACGTGCGGCAGTCCATTCCTTGGGTGCAGTTTGTACATCATACACTATGGCCTTAGCATGGCAATAAATGATTAGTCAATGTCTAAATGTTTTAGGGTCCAGAACACATACACTGGGCATTGATAGCAGTGCCATGTTGTGCAAAGTCTAAAAAAACAATATATTCAGCCAAAAAGAAGATGAGCATGTAAAGAGGAGCAATTCATCATGTCCAACTTGACCCTTTCTTGCAGCAAATTAAGCATTTGAACACTGTAGGTACACTAATGCACATGTAAACACTTTATGAGGACATTTCTGAAAGTGTCACCTTAGTTGTTGATCACTCGACCCCTGCTTGCAATGTTTTTCCAGTTCAGTCCCAGTAGAAAGTATTAACAATGTGTTCTTTCACTGTATCAGGCATCAAATCAAAGCAATCACCTGAATAATACCAATGAAGATAGGCAGACATGTAAATTACAAATGTGTAACAATATGCATAGGAATAATATTGGGATATGTGTTTTTCCATGGGTAACGGTAAATAGTGTCTTCTTGGCCGATGGCTATTGTGCAAGAAGAGTCTTCTCATTTTGGAGAGGCCAAAACAAGGTATCACCTACACTTAAGAGGGGCATTTCTGACAATAATTAACAAGGAAACAATCTGCAAAAAATAATTTCAAGTGTAGTGTAATACGAACATAACCATACGAAAGTGAAGCTCTGAATCTATGCTCCACTGCTGACAATTTGGAAGTATGAATATGTATCCAACCAACATAATCTCTGAAACTGAGCCTCCAAACACCAATTTCTAACGAGGAAAAAAGAAATAATTCCAACTGTCTATGGGCTCATATATCCTGTATGTGTATCCAATCTTTCACCAAGAATTTGCTATTTTTCCATATGTTCCATGGTATAACTATTTCAAGTCCTGTACTTTTAAGCCAATACATTAAGCTATTAATGTTCACTATGATATTTGTATGTTTGTGTATTTTATTTTGACTTACAGTGGCTGAACATTATCCTCGTAGTTGTAATAATTTACGTAGCACTAATTTTATTCTATTTAACTTTACCTCTGCAAGGGTGTAATGTGCCATCACTCATTTATCATGAAAGGCATATGTTTAAGTTACATCCTCTGCTGACAATATTTTGAAAATGATTTTGCATTCAGAACATATTTAAAATGACTGCATGTTTAGTGGTCATTGAAACACACAATTGCAACTAGCACCAACACTTTAAAGCTTAAAACTGTTTCCACTTGCTGTCCATCTCAGGGTTTCCACAGTTTATTATTTAAAATAAAGAGACCAACAAAGGCCATGTTGAATAACAATATATTTTTTGATCCAGTAATTGTAAGTCCACAGTGTGGAATGCAAACATTGACATCACAAATACTTTAAGTGTTGTGCAAAATATGTCATTTTTACATTAGTAAAGAAATTGATATATACCTTGCTCAATGATGCATAAAAACGAGAAAAGTATTTTTTAAAAGACAACAAAACATTGTAACATATCGGAGAGCAAAACGAAATACTTTAGATTTAAGCATTGTCTACATTGTTATTTAGATTTGCAATAAAATTACATGTGCTTATAAAAATGTCTACTGCATGATTAGAATTATTGGTGTCTGGATCCATTGAATTCTCTAGTGCCACCCTGTTTTCTTCACTTAAAATGAAAACATTGTCAGGGACCTGCACAGAATTGTTTAATTCAGCAGTAAATGTGTGTCCATAGTCATCAACACCATAATCATCTCCGACACAAAAGGTGTCTAACATTGAGGTGGCACAGAGCATACCACCAGTCCATAACTGTAAAGGAGTTAAGTGCCCTTCTGTACGCAAATGGTGATTATTCCATTGGTTCACAAACTCAGCAACTGCTTTATTCAGTCTTTTTAGGTAAATAAAGTGCAGTGCAAAAAGATGGACTTCATTTTGAATATCTAATATTCCATTTTGTTCCATCCAAAAGAACAAATCCTTGAAGTAACGAACAACAACTCTGCCCACAATCGCTCAATACGTTGATTGTGAACACTTCGACCACAAATAAAACTGCCTCTGTTTAATCCTCTTCTACATATCATGTAACGTGCAACATCAACATTTTCGACACCCATGTCGCCTCTAACCCTCAATGGCAGTCCAAATCTGGATATTCCATCTCTGAAAAGGTTAAGAACGGTGCCTGCACGATTATTGTTGCAACATTTCACATATATAATTGCTCTACTGAAGCCATCGATGCAGCCATGGAAGACAAACCTCCACCGTATCAGTTTGTGATTACTGTCAATATGCCTGATAAATAAAACAAACAAAAACACTTTATAATGGTGAATAAATATTTCATACATTAGTGAAAAACAAAAAAAAACACAATGACATTCATGATGAATTGAACGGATTTAGGTGCATATCTACGGGTTGGATCTCCTCTTGTGGCCACTATACCCATACTAAAATCAATGATTATGTGTTTTAGTGCCCAAAAAGAATTACTGGAAACACTGATTGCTGATTAATACATAAGTAAAGGTGAGATTAAATCAAACCTTCTCTTTTTATGTAATTAACTTCTCCAATAGTAAGAAATAATTTTGAAGACAAGGAAGGCTCAGAGGTGGAAAAGATGTTTACGGAAAAGGGGGGGATGAATCCATTCAACTACAAAATACATCTTCATAGGTTGCTTCAGTCACAAGTAGAGAGATACAAAGGAAACATTTTAAATGACTCACTCTATTTTACCAAACTTACTCCTCTACCAATTTTAACGGTAGAGAACATTACAATTAAACTAGATTCACCCATATCCTCCTGGCTCAAGGAAGCCAGTAACGTATACGCCCTGAAACAGAAAACAAACCAGTTCACCGCCATGAACCATCACAATTGTATACAGAGGAACTGAGAAAAGCTGAACTTGAGCAATGCCAGTTATAGCGAAAATGGCAGAAACCATCTACTCCGGAGAATAAAGACATTTTCATGGTGCGACTAAAAACCTACAAGACATCAATTTGGGGGGCTAAATATGCATATTTATCAAATCAAATCCTACATGCTGGCAACAAAACAAAAGAAATACTTGATACTGTCAGCGAACTTTCTAACCCCGATCGCTCAAGTATGACTACTTGGGCTTCTTTTTCATTGACAAAATAAGGTTGATGAAAGACAGTATTCCTCCCAGCCTCCTGACTAGCACTACTGGCTCGGAACATGTGAATTTTATAACATTCTCAGTTTTACCGGCCATCACTATAGATGACAAGTGGAAATTGATGACTTAGGTCAAATCTGGCTCTCCAAAAGAGACCTGTCCCCCCACGGATCCTAAAAGAAATCTTCTCACATTTTCCCGATTCTGTGATCTCTCTGCTCAACGTATCCCTAAGTCAAGGCATTGTCACCCATACCTTCAAGGAGGCGGTAGTCATCCCACTTAAAAATAAAAAGGACGGTCCCTCCATATTGAAAAACTATAGCCCTTTCACTCCTCCCTTACTTAGCAAAGTTATTAAAGGCACACATTACCCAACCTTTAAGCACATTCTTAGAGGACTTATCTTTTCTCAATCACCACCCGGTAGGGTTTTGCCCTGCTCACACCAGAGACACAGTTATTCTCTCCGTAATTAACGATATGAAAGAAACAGACACAGGAGTGACCCAGGCACTGGTCCTCTTAGACTAATCTGCTGCCTTGGAGACAGTAGAGCGCATGACATCTTAATCGAATATGTCAGGGTCGCAAGTGTGCAGGAGTCGGCATTAAACTGGATAAAGTAATTCTGGTTGTTCAAAATCAGTAAATCTCACTCCTTTTTCCTTGTCAAAGGTAGAACTTAACTGAGGAGTACCACCCATCTTTTCAACCTCAGTATCCGCCACTTAGTCTGCACCCTACGGGGACAGATGGTGAACATATACAAGTACGCCGATGATATGCAGTTGCTTTTCAACATCGATGACACAGAATCTGCAGAATGTTTCTGAAGCACCATTTATACATCTGTGACTGAATGAGTTGTCATGAGTTAAAGTTGAATTCAGATAAGACTGAAATTGTGACGCCTGAAAACAAAATGCATAGCTTGAACACTTCCATTTGGCCAGTGAAGATGGGTGAGCCTCCTTCCCCCCAAAAAGCGGTCAAGAGCCTTGGGGTCATGATAAAATCAATCTATGAAGCCTCAGATAAGTGCACTAACTTTATCTTGGTTTTTTTCAGCTCTAGAAAATTTAAAAAAATCTGATAATATTTTACTTGAAGCTTTTACTCAGATTATAATCGCCTTGGTCATGTCCCCATCAACTATGCAAACTCACTCTATATGGGACAGAAGCTGCAGCTGGTTCCAAACCAGGCTTGTATGGCTCCACACTAAAGCTCTAATGTCAAAATAATACTGTCATCCATTTTCCCAAAGGTCCTGATTTAAAAATGGGCACATTATTTTTAAATCTCATAATGGCAACTATGCTACCTTTGTGAACTCCAAAATTCAGGACTATACACCAAAACGTAATCTTAGATTATCTCATCAAAATCTGCTTGGGGTTCCCAAGTACAACAAAAAGATACTGAGTGCCTAAGGTTTGCATGTGGAATTCTCTTCCACGACTCATTAGAGTCACAACTTCCCATAGAAGCTTTAGGACCTTGCTAAAAATATGGCTATTTAGACAGGGTTATGGATAAGCTCCGAGTCCCTTGCCTCTTTTGCACCAGCGCCATGAAACCTTTTTGGTGTATGTGTGCAATTTAAATTCTTGGTAACATAACATACAACACATCCTTTTTGCTCTGCACCAATTCATGTAAAAATTTGACAATCAACTTCCCAATAGTCAAAAAAGGCTGCATCAAGAGCGAAACCCCAATTGCGGTTGACTTCTTTCTCCACCTCCCACTATCTTTCACCTTTTTAAATACTAAAACATATGTCAAGGGTCAGATAAACAAACAGGCGATCTGAAGAAAAAACTTCCGGGACACAAACTGCTCTATCTTGAATAGAAGATCATTATAAAATTAACCAAACACATAAATGAAACCAACATTACTTGTTTAACAGCACATTATAATGAATCCATGATGGATATGGCTAATGAAATTGTTTCTCGAAAAAAAAGACAAAATAATCCCTCTTCTTTGCACTAATTTGCAAATAATTATATGAAAAAAAGAAAATTATTTGCACAACAGACAGAATATGAAGGTGATACACTGCCACTTTAAACAGGGAAAGGTTAGCTCAAAATTAACCCAAGAAGCTTTTTGAAATTGTTAAAAACTATTGAAAATACCAAATGTTGTTACATGCCATCAAAGAATCCAAGAGACAGTGTGAAAAAGTATCTACCTTCTTGCAGTAAAAAAATAAGAGAAGTAGAACTCTCATAGCTGACACTCCTGAGATACTCTCATTCCTAATAGTCTGTGAGTCCGCACTGATATGATCTTTGTTTTATAAGATAAAACAGGCAGTTTTGACAAAGACTGTTGGTAATCTAAGACCCTCCTGTCATTTCTGCCACTAGATATCAGCGAAGCGAATAAAGCATATCAGCCATTCCATACATAACAATCTTTGTCAGTTTCTCCCTGTTTAAAAATCAGCTAAGTCATTCTTGTGTTCAGAAAACAGTGATCCGATTAAGAAAATCAAAAAATTTCTGACCATTTTTCAAAATCCCTTTCCTAGACAAGTTTTGGAAAGCTACATCATGAAATAATCAATGCTTTTTAGCAATGAAAAACAAACCAGCTCCTCTATGATCTTCAATCAACATTCCGTGCTGGCTGTAACTCAACAACTGCTGTGGTAATAATAATAGATGATGCTGTCAACATCCTACTCTAATGATTTTTACTCATTCTTCCCAGTTTATCACAGTCAGAGTTACTTAATATAGTGAATCATGCCATCCTTTTGAGAACAGTTTAACAGTGATTGGGAATCTGTGCCCCAACCCTGAGAAAAACTGATTGCTGGAAATAAAACTAGCAAACTTCCTGTCAAAAAACATAGGGCCTATTTACGAGTTTGCGTTCCATAGACTGCTGAGCTGGTGGTGGCAGTCTGAGGGTGGCGGTCCATCTGCTGTATTATGAGTTGGCAGTGTTGCTGTACTGGGACCTTAGTTGAACCGGTGGCACTGCCAGCACAAGGTCAACTGCCGGCCCGGCTGTCACGCAAAGGCAGCCCCCATTGGACGGTCAAGCGGAGCAAGACCGCTGACCGTATTACAAGTTTACTCTTCTGCCAGCTCACCATCATGGTTTCGAAGGCAGAAAGGAAGGGTTTGGGGTGCATACTTACACCTGTTCTGTTTTTTCATAGAGATTTCGAGGGGGATCTTCACCCTGAGGAAAGGATACCAAAATACAGGTAAGTGCATATCATAACAAATACCCATTGCCGAGACTGCCCACATATGGCTCAGAGCAATGGGTAGATGGTATCTAACCATATATATATATCTTGCATATATATGCATTCAACACATATGCAGTCGAAATGAACACCTATGCATCGATATGTATGGGGATATACTACCCACAGCTGCAGCCACTCCACTGGCCGCCCAGGAAACTCATGCTATGGCAGGCGGGAAAGCTCCATCACAGCAGTGTACTAGCAGTCACAGACACAGTCCAAAAGCGGTTGGACTGCCAAACTCATAATCAGGCCCTAAGCCTAAGTACCAAGGAGTACGCTAATAGTCCATGTTTTTCCTGACACTCTTTAGTGCATACACAGAACAACTCTTCACACTTCTGAATCATTCAAACATCTACTTTTGCTTGTATGTGAACAACTGCAGCTCTGTCTGAGAGTCTCCTCACTAGAAGACATTATTTGAAGTGGGTGAGACACTGAAGTCATTTTATCACCACCACATAAAGGTAAACCCCTACAAACATTTAGCTCCTCATCTTCTCTACATTGACATGCACCACTCCAGTGAACACATGGTTAGATGAAACTAAACATGCAGGACTGAAAAACAATTGTAATGATTGCTTGACCCTTGAAATAAAGGCACTTACAGGATCACATCGATGCCCAAGCTCAAAAAGCTCACCACCAAAACAGACTCGAAAGTTTCTTAAAATATTTCCTTGCTTTCTGAATATTGCTCTATTAAAAGCAGACATCAACACTGAAGATGGGTCAATGTCTGATCATACCATATCACTCAAACAGATTTACATGGAAAACAGAAGTATTTACAAATTAGCCCTCATTATCCATAAGTCTATACCCAACACCTCCCCCCAGCTATCTAGCCGACAATTTGGTAATCTCTGGCGATCAAGTATACTACAGAGTGCAGACTCTCTCCTACTGTATACTCTAGCCTTAAAAAAACCAGAAGTCTCACCCAGGCTTTCTCAGAGAGTGGTGCTAGAATATGAAACTTAACCCCCCCTCAATGGGTATTATTACATCTTTTAATGCCTTAAAAAAAAACTCAAAATCCTAGTTTCAAAATGATATTTAACCGGATAGATATGTGAGGTGATCCTCTCTCAGAGGATTTGCAAATAATTATCTAGATTCAGCTATGTTAGACACCAGGAGGCAGTGGCTTTACAAAAGTTGAGGGGGACTCCTGCAAGGTACATTGATGGGCCCCCTCACTGGATTAATCCAGAGCTCTCAGGCCTGAGTACTGTGCTGAGGGGGCCCCCACGGGGCTGTGGGAGCCTGTGTTACGCCACTGCCCTGAGGGCTAGTTATTAAGTGCATTTTGTAGTACTACAGTAGCACTACTAGCATACAGAGAATGGAATTTACAAACCTCAGTGCATAGTTTCCACCTCTACTGCTCCTAACTTTTCTGGGCATAGATCTCCATCCTGAGAGTGAAGTGTCTACACAGGTAAGTATGCTTTTTAGTAGTAAATTCGGAAGGGACAGGGAAGTGGATGGACAAAACAGCATACTTACTACTAAAGAGGAGGAATTAGGGAGGAGTTTAGGGAGGAGCAGTGAGAGGTTTAGGGAGCCCCTTTGGGACACACCAGGTGTTAAGGGCGGCGGGGTAACTCACCAAGAACATGTGCATTTGCCGTTGACCCACCCACCCACATCTGAAATGCGGGCGTCGCAGCCACAGGCAGAGGTAGGGCTCAGGCAGGGTGGAGGCAGCACAGAGGGACAGCAGTCAGATCTGAATAACCAAAGAGGAGCTGCTCAAACCCGTGTCCTTGGGATGTCTTATGTCAGGAGCACAGGGAGCAGGCGACAGGTCAGCATGGGGCAGCAGAGGGAGGACATGGCATTTGCAGCCCGGGTCAGGCATGAGGGCCACCCTTCAACACTTGGCAGCAAGGTGTAGCCTAGAGCCCACAAAAAACGGTTAGACAAAGGGGGTATTCGCTCAGGGTACTGTCAAAAAGGGTTGTGCTGTCAAAACTGAAGCAAGGAGGCAGGAATTGCATTATTGTTTGAAGTGTTATGATGTTTGTATATGACAATATGTAAATCAAACTATGACCTTTTGCACCATAAATGAATGAAGTGTTTTGTGGAATAAAGTAATTTGGGATACATAGGTTGCATGTGGGGCTGTAAGCTCAAGGGCTTATGCTCCATATCTTTTCTAAATACAGAGCTTTTTTGTTTTCACCCTTTCGCCCAAAGCAGTGAAGAAAATTGTCTTTGTGTCAGCGTTGTATGAAAGAAAAATAATTCTGGGCTCCAGTGTACAGCCAGTTCTCAAAGCCTGAGTGCCTACTGGTAATTGCCTTCAACTTCGAACAACCTCACTATGGTTTGCAGGAGTGGTGCCTTTGACCATACCCATACATTTGGATAGTCTCAAAATATAAAAACAATTGAACCACACATGAACACAGCAAAAAGGAGCTATACTGCAGAAAACAACAGAAGCTCTAGCGGGCACAAAAACACAAAATGAAAGCAAAACAGCAAACATAACAATACAGCAACACTACACTGAACAAAACTACACAAACACAACAGAAAACATTAATACTGCAAGATTCAATACTGTTAAACAACACTCAACACAGCCATGTGCAATAGGTTTGGAGGATTTGAAAAATTACTAGGGGCACATGGCCTTAGTTCAAAATCTCTGGAAACAGAGCATGGTCTGAAACTCAAAGTTGTTTCTGAAGGGCAAAGAGTTTGGATAGCATTTTCTAGTTTTGGCCTAAATAAATCACTTATCAAACATTCTTAAAGTGAATCACTGACACTCGTAGAGAGGGAAGTAACCTATACATTATAGATAGACAGACAGATAGAAATATAGATAGATAGATAGATAGATAGATAGATAGATAGATAGATAGATAGATAGATAGATAGATAGATAGATAGCAATGCTTTACCATAAATGATTTGGACCTTGCACATGGTACACCCTTCGTCGAATAGCTGTACGTTGTCTAATTGCTCTACCAACAGGGTCAAGAAGATGAAGTCTATTTCTCACTCTCCATCTTTGAATTCTTAGTCCTCTACTTCTCAAGCTTCCACATACATAACTTTGTCCCGAATCAGGTGTTGAACTTAAAATGTTTATGATTTGTTGATCAAGCTCTGCATCACTTATATTGGTAAATCTGTTTTCAGAAGATGTGCACAAACCCATTTCAACTCTTCGTCTGTAAAGAGTTGAGGAACTTATGTTCAAACATGATGCAATCGATGTCCATGAAAATCCAATCTCCCATAGGTACTCCATATTTTCTTTTGAAACAATAAACCTGCAGAAAAAGAATTAAAATAGACTGTAAAAAGCTGGTTGCAGCTTCGGAAGCGGACGCTCCACACGACCCCTGGTCCCACCTGGGTATCGTATCTCACTGCA
Source organism: Lissotriton vulgaris (assembly GCF_964263255.1). Taxonomy (NCBI): domain Eukaryota; kingdom Metazoa; phylum Chordata; class Amphibia; order Caudata; family Salamandridae; genus Lissotriton; species Lissotriton vulgaris. The sequence continues at coordinate 658,368,178 of NC_141697.1, forward strand.
CTCTGCTGCCGATTTACCCTGCTTATTACTATTTTTACTGGTGCCTGCGCTGCAAGCTACACTCTGCTGCCGATTTATTCCTGTAATTTACTATAATTTCTCCTGGAGCCTGCGCTGCTCGCATTTCATCCTCAGCTGCATCCGCCATAATTTAGTAAACTCTCAGCTGCTGTGGTGTGGTGCTCGCTTTGTGTGCCCTCATTGACTCGCATTGCCTCCGCATTAATTAATAACGTGCACAGCCTGTCCCGGTTTCGAATCGCCAGCCATTGTTGTTGTTGTTGTGAATAGGAGCCCGGCCCCTCCACCACCATCCCGCCTCCCAGCTGATCCTCCCTCGCCCCTCCCCCTCCACTATCCTCATATGACCGATGCATTTGCGTGCAGCGTTCACGCGCAGCGAACGCGCCCCATGCGCACTGAAGGTGCGCCAAATGTAAGCCCGTCTACGCCCGTCTGCGCCTGGACTGCGCCCAGCGCCAGACCCCCTGGCCCCCACAAACCGCACTCCACACTCATTACGTATGACGCCGCCACCATCCTAGAACTGAACCCCGGACGCACACCACCATGCTACGAAGCTGCCCCAGGACGTACCCACGGTCCCTTTGCCTGCCACTCCTGCAAGTTCGCCTGCATCAAGACCCACACCAAATCCACGACCTCCAAACACAGCTCCGACTCCAACAACCTGAAATGCATCCTGCTAAACACCCGCTCAATCCATAAACACGCCACAGAACTCTTGGACCTACTCGACACTGCGTCACCGGACATCGCCTTCCTTACAGAAACCTGGATGAACGCATCATCAGCACCCGACATCGCCATAGCCATCCCGGACGCTTACAAGATCATCCGAAAAGACCGCACCAACCAAACAGGAGGCGGCATCGCCATCGTTCATAAGAACACCATCAGAATCACGACCAGCTTCGACGACTACCTTGCAACCGCCGAACACCTCCACTTCCAGATCCACACCGACCCCAGGACCACACTTAGAGGCACCCTCATCTACAGACCACCAGGAACCCGCAAACAATTCTGCGAAGACATCACTGACTTCATCAGCCCACATGCCCTCCCCTCCGAGAACTACATTCTACTGGGAGACTTCAACTTCCACCTGGAAAAGAAAAACGACTGCAACACCACCACCCTTCTGGACAACCTGGCCAATCTCGGACTTAAACAACTTGTTGACACCCCCACCCACTTAGCCGGACACACGCTCGACCCTATCTTCACCTCCAGCAAATACATCTCCTTCAATCATACCACAGCTCTCCATTGGACAGACCACAGCTGTGTTCACTTCAGCTACAAAACTACCACGACTCACAACCCCCCACAACCTATTCCTCGAAGAAACTGGAACAAAATCACCACCGACCGACTGCTCACATCGCTCAACCAAAACCCTCCCGCCCTCTCATCAGACCCAAACGAAGCTGCCACCAAACTCAAACAATGGATCACTCACAGCGCTGACGAATTAGCACCCCTGAAAAACCACCAGATCAAACAAGGTAGTAAAAAGGCCCCCTGGTTCAACGATGACCTTAAGAATTCCAAGAAACTATGCCGTACTCTCGAAAAAACATGTAGAAAAACCCCAACCACTGACAACTTGACCACCTTCAAGGCAGCCACCCGCAAACACCACCAATTGATCCGCGCCACCAAGAAATCAGCATTCAAGGATCGACTAAACAACAACGCCCATAACAGCAAGGAACTATTCAACATCGTCAAAGAATTTACCAACCCCACCGCAGCCTCAAACGACATTACTCCCTCCCAAGACCTCTGCGACTCATTATCCTCTTTCTTCTACAACAAAATCGCCGACATACATAACAGCTTTAAGAACATTTCGAAAGAACAGCCCACCCCACCCACTTCCAAAACCAAGCAGCTCTCTAACAACCTTAACGCCTGGAACCCAATCACCACTGAAGACACCATCCGCCTAATGAACTCCATCCATTCAGGTTCGCCAACCGACCCCTGTCCCCACCACATCTTCAACAAAGCAGACTCCATCATCGCACCCCATCTCCGTGATGTCATCAACTGCTCCTTCAACTCCGCTACCTTCCCAGAAAGCTGGAAACACACCGAACTCACTGCCCTCCTGAAGAAACCCACAGCTGACCCCTCTGAACTTAAGAACTACCGCCCCATTTCCCTCCTCCCTTTCCCAGCCAACGTCATTGAGAAAGCCGTCAATAACCAGCTCGCCGCCTTCCTTGAATCCAACAACTCCCTCGACCCCTCACAGTCCGGCTTTCGAGCCAAACACAGCACCGAAACGCCCTCATTGCAGCGACAGATGACATCCGAATGCTACTGGACAACGGAGAAACAGCTGCCCTCATCCTACTCGACCTCTCCGCCGCCTTCGACACAGTCTGTCATAGCACCTTCATACAACGCCTCAGCAACATCGGCATACAAGGAAAAGCATTAGATTGGATCATCTCATTCCTCGCCGGGAGAACCCAGAGAGTCCGACTCCCCCCTTTCAAATCAGAGGCCACCGAAGTCATCTGCGGAGTCCCACAAGGATCATCACTCAGTCCCACCCTCTTCAACGTGTACATGAGTCCCCTAGCATCCATCGCGCGACAACACAACCTCAACATCATCTCCTACGCTGACGACACCCAGCTGATCCTTTCCCTCACCAAAGACCCTAACACCGCCAAAACCAATCTTCATGAAGGCATGAAAGAAGTAGCCGAATGGATGAAAAACAGCCGCCTAAAACTTAACTCAGACAAAACGGAAGTTCTCATCCTAGGATCTTCACCCTCTGCCTGGGACGACTCTTGGTGGCCATCGGCCCTGGGCACAGCACCCATACCCACAGACCACGCACGCAATCTGGGCTTCATCCTAGACTCCTCCCTCTCGATGACCAGACAAGCTAACGCCGTCTCATCCTCTTGTTTCAACGTACTCCGTATGCTCAAAAAAATCTTCCGTTGGATCCCCACCGAAACAAGAAAGACGGTCACCCACGCACTGGTCACTAGCCGACTGGACTATGGAAACACCCTCTACGCCGGAACGACAGCCAAATTACAGACAAAACTCCAACGCATCCAAAATGCATCGGCCAGACTCATATTGGGCATCCCTCGCCAAGCTCACATTACCGGCCACCTGAAAGACTCCACTGGCTTCCCGTCAACAAGAGAATAACGTTCCGTCTCCTCACCCACGCTCACAAGGCCCTCTACAAACTAGGACCCGAATGCCTCAACACTCGACTGTCCTTCTACACACCCACCCGCCAACTAAGATCCTCCAACCAAGCGCTTGCCGCAGCTCTGCGCATCCACAGATCCACCATGGGAGGAAGATCCTTCTCCTACCTGACGGCCAAGACCTGGAACTCTCTCCCCACTCACCTCCGCCTCACACAGAACCACATTTCCTTCAGAAAGGAACTTAAAACCTGGCTATTCGATAAATAATGCTCCCCCTCCCACAAGCGCCTTGAGACCCTATGGGTGAGTAGTGCGCTATACAAATTTCTGAACTTGAACTTGAACTAGTGCAACTGAAATAATGAAATTGAACTTACCTTGGCCTTCCTACACCTTGATTTGCTGCAGGTGTATGGAAATTACTTGCAGAAACAGTTGACAAACTGGTGATCTTGTTTTCAATGTTTGTCATTGAAACAGAAGTGAGCCTACACAACTCTTCCAAAATGAAGCTCACAGTGATGGTTGCACTTCCAGAAAGATTGTAGGCCGTTAATATAGCAATTAAAATTTCCAAATGGCTCTCCAGTTTTCTATGCAGGTGTTCCAAACAGTTAATATCAACACACAACAAAGCTCTATCTAAAGCAAAAAAGCATGATTTTAAAGAGGTGAGATAGTCCACAAGATCGTCTGATAATGCCTCATTTAAGAAACAAGCAAGCAAAATGAGCAAAAAACTAAATGTAGAGGCATTTGTTAAAGCCATGCTCACTAAGGGCTAAAAACTCAAGGACTGAGCATTTTCAGAAGTTGGTTTTCCTGTGTGACTTGTCCTGCATTCTGATTGGGCCACAATGTCATGTGACTTCCAGTGCTACTGAATCAGCCAACTCAGTAATATGTATTTAATTAGCCAGTTGTTGGTTAACTGTAGCAGTCCCTTTCAGTTTATGTGCATATCATATTTAATCATAGGACGTCATAGTTGATTAGGTGAACTACACATTACTTTCAGTCCATGCTATAATCATGTCAGTCCAGATTGTATTTACTTCATTTGACTTTATTATTTGTGTGGAGTGTGATATACTAATTCAAAGATGTGTCAAACTGATTTAATGTAGGTCAATATAATTTCAAAATGTGTCATACCCATTTCCAATTAGGTCATATTTATTTCAATGCATCCTATTTAATGTGTGTCATGTGAATCTTAAACCAGGCCATATTCATCCAAGCCTAGATCATATTATTTGAACAGTCATTTGAAAAAGTGTCACATTCAATGTAATATGTGCCATATTGATTCCAATGGATGTTGTATTCGGTTCAAAGCTTCTCATATTTATATCAGTGTGGGCCATATTCATTTAAATGCACATCAAATTAATTTGAACTGCAATCATATTTATATTAACATGTTTCATATTAAGCTCAGTGTTAGTGATATTCATTTTGACACTAGTCGTATTTATTTCAAATGATCTTTTATCCATTTGAACATGTGTCATATTAATTTGAACATGGCTTGTATTCACTGCTATATGTCTGACATTCACTTCATGTGTCACAGTCATTTTAAAGACTGCCAAAATCGATTTAATATGTGCCATATTTGTTCCAGTGTGGGTCACATTCATTTTAGCACCGGTGTATGTCATTTCAATAAGATTTATATTCACTTTAGTGCTTGTTGTATTCTTTTCACCAACAGTCATATTCATTTCAGCGTAGTTGCTATACATCTCAGTTCATCTTATATCCAATTCAATGTGTATTATTCATATTGTCCAATAGATAGTATGTTTATTCAGCCATGTTTCATTGATTCTAATGCATGTTGTATTCAGTTTAAAGCTCCTCATATTCATATCAGTGTGGGTCATATTAATTTAAATTCCACACCAAATGTATTTCAACTGGAATCATATTTATATTAACGTGTCATATTCAGTTCAGTGTTAGCCATATTCATTCTAACACTAGTCATAATTATTTCACCTTATCTTGTATTGATTTAAACATGTGTCATATTCATTTCAACATGGCTTGTATTCATTGCAGATTGTCTGACATTCATTTTATGTGTGTCACAGTCACTTAAATAAGCGTCATATTCAATGTAATATGTGCCATATCGATTCTAATAGATGTTGTATTCAGTTCAAAGCTTCTCATATTCATATCAGTGTGGGCCATATTCATTTTAATGCACATCAAATTCATTTAAAATGCAGTCATATTCATATTAAGATGTCTCATATTCAGTTCAGTGTTAGTGATATTCATTTTGAGAATAGTCATATTTATTTCAAATTATCTTTATTTATTTGAACATGTGTCATATTCATTTGAACATTGCGTGCATTCAATGCTGTATGTCTGACATTCACTTCATGTGCGTCACAGTCATTTTAAAGAGTGTCAATTTCAATTTAATATGTGCCATATTTCTTCCAGTGTGAATCAGATTCATTTCAGCACCGGTGTATATCATTTCAATAAGATTTATATTTACTTTAGTTCTTGTTGTATTCTTTTTACCAACAGTCATATTCCTTTCAGCGTAGTTGCTATACATCTTGGTGTATCTTATATCCAATTCAAAGTATATTATTCATATTGTGCGATAGATAGTACGTTTATTATGCCATGTTTCATTCATTCCAATGCATGTTGTATTTAGTTTAAGACTTCTCATATTCATTTCAGTGTGGGACATATTCATTTAAATTTCACACCAAATTTTTTTTAACTGGTATCATAGTTATAATAACGTGTCCTATTCAGTTAAGTGTTAGTCATATTCATTCTGACACTATTCATAATTATTTCACCTTATCTTGTATTAATTTGAACATGTGTCTTATTCATTTGAACATGGCTTGTATTCATTGCTCTATGTCTGACATTCATTTCATGTGTGTCACAGTCATTTTAAAACGTGTCAGATTCAATTCAATATGTGCCATATTCGTTCCGATGTGGGTCATATTCATTCCATCACCATTCTATATCACTTCATTAGGGTTTATATTCACTTGAGATCTTGTTGTATTCTTTTCAGCAACAGTCATATTCATTTCAGCGTAGTTGCTATACATCTTGGTGTACCTTTTATCCAATTCAAAGAGTGTGTTATTCCTATTGTCCACTAAGTAATATATTCACTCTGCCATGTTTCATATTTGTTTAGACACATGTTACATTCATTCTGGTGTGTGTCAAATTTATTTTGGAGCACTCCATGCATTTCAGGAGGTGTCTTATAAGGGGATCTGTAATTTTGACATGAACGGCTTCCCATACCATCCAGCATTAGAGAAACGAAACATCAAGCAATGTATATCGTGTGCTCGGTCCGATGTCCCATAATATCTTGTATCCCTGCACTCAGCCCGAGCAGAGATCGACGGCTTTTGCCTGATCCTGCCCGGGCTGATTTCATTCTCCGAAGATGGCCGAAGTGGAGGGGATACACGATCCCAAGGGGATACCTGATATCACCGGCAGAGCCGGTCCTAGGTCTTCTGAGGCCCCGGGCAAAAGGGAAGATGTGAGGCCCCTCTAATTGCATATTGTGTCGCAAGAAGTGACATCACAGAAAGTGACTTCGCAGGACTATTGATCTTATTTGCATCACTGAAGCAAACTAATGTGGATATCAGTAACATGGACAAAAAGTAGAGGGGGTGGAAAACAGGTGAGCTGCAAATATCCATGAGTGTAACACTTTCCGGCTCCTTGAATGATTAGTTGGACATGCCCCCAAATTCCAAAGGAACCAGAGGGTCAAGAAAACAGCATATTTCCTTTTAAGAGCATTGATTTATCTTTTGCAGGCAGTGTTTACAGCATTGAAACATGATAGGCATTCAATTATGACATCATATTTATCGGTTAAATAAATGTGGAAATATAGTAATTTCAGCTTAATTTTTCCACAAAACCATAAATAAATATGGATAAATACAGATAAAATTGGCAACAAATAAATGTGGATAAATACAGACAGAAATGCCCAAAAAATAAATACCATAAAACCGGGAGCCCTATTCATAATGTACCGCATCATACTGGAGAAAAACACACCTCACACCATAACCCCCAAACTAAAGCTCCTAGGCTCACTAGGTTACTATGTTATTGGGTTTCTGCAGTGATTTGCCATGGAAATATATTTTCACAACAATTTAATTGGTGAAAATCACCAACATACTCAAGCATCATGTGACACACACTGTCATCTTTTTCCTCACGCACCAAAAGCTACAAGCAAGGAGGTGTATTTATGACATTAGTGGCCTTGGGACACCTGCTTAGCACTCATCATGCTAATAATCGATGCATCATGAGCCTGCACTCTTTATCTCTAGGGGCAATGTGGTGCGTGCGTTTCTGCAGGACACTGGGTATGTATGTCCCCGAATCCCCCTCCCCTCAAACTGGTTTCCTGCATTTCATCACCTCTTGCCTAGGCACGAGAAGCCAGAGACATTGTCCCCTGGTCCCTGCCCCCTCCACGGGCTCACTCTGTGTAAGAAAAAGAGGAGCATATGGCAGCCTAAAAATGCCATGTGCTGTGTCTCGCCAGCGACGATGGCATCTGGGAGAAAGGCTGTCTTTTTATGACACGCCACGAGCCATGCGACTTTCTTGTTAATGAAGAAATGAAGCGGCAATTAGTTAATGGGTACATGATGATGAATAAATAAATAATCGGCGATGAGTGAATGCCTGGATGGATGCACGAAAAAACGCAGCAAGGATTTCAGGGCTTGATGTAGAAGTGAATGAATGACAAGCGATGGACCAGGAGTCTCTCTATAGTATGCAATCATGTATAAATAGCAGGTCTCGTCTTTCTTACCTTAAGACGTTAACTTATGCCAACAACGAACGCGGCCCGTCCCGAACCGACTGCCGACTGCCGACTCCACCCTCCTCCTGGCCAGGGAGCGCTCGTACGGGTTGTATGCCGCATCACAGTGCACTGCTGCAGAGCGGGGGCTGGCCAAAATGATGTCCAGGGCCGTCATTGGTAGCGCTTTCGCGCGCTACCAGATTAACGGCCCTGGGACCCACATCATTAACGGCCCGGCCTGGCGCCCGCGCACTGCGCACCACCACAACTAAGGCACCACCACCACTAAGCTAGGTGGTCACTAAGCTAGGTGGTGGGGTGCGTGCACGGTGATGGACTAGTAACTGCCTTACTGTTACTGCCTCAGCTGCACAGGCTGCGCGAGTGCGCGCAGCGCATTTTGACCGCTCATTTCATGTCGGGCCGGCCGGCGGTGGGCGTGGGCCCCCTGCTCTGCGGTCTACTGCAGGGCCGGCGGTGGGGCCCCCTGAGCGCGAGGCCCTGGGCAGCTGCCCATACCGCCCATGCCTAGGACTGGCCCTAATCACCGGCAGTGGCCTGTGTTGAACCTCCGCACTGCAGTGAAGCTACAGTCCACACAATGGCACTGCAAGTACATGGGCCCTGGGCTGGGCCACGGTAGAGCCATTCTGATCTGGCCCACGAAACTGACATTTACTTCATCGGCGAACATCTTGTCGGACTACCCGAGGGAAGTAGGTGACACTGGTCCTTTTGGCGGCTAGTGTGCAACCTTCCGCTCTGACTCCTGCAGAGTTGCATCGCTGCAGTGTGCCAGATTCACTTGCCGTCTCACCAAGGTCAAACCAGGGTGACCAAGGATGAAGGAGAAGTCCAAGTCGTATGCTGGGTCCCTTCCCTTGTGGGCCTCACAATGGCCCATTTGTGAGAGTGGCAGTGCCCCCCTCACACTGTGGGACTACTGGCTGGCATTCCCTGTCGATGTCTCTGTGGTGGCGAGTAGCACTGCATCATACCAACTGGGAGGTGTTACTTTGGAACCTACCGAGACACCTGCGGTCTAGGCACCTGGGTGTTTTAGTGATCTTAGACAATAGCATGGATTGGCTACCTATACCACCAGATTGAGGGGATCCTCTTCAGTGGCATCCTCCTGGTGCTCTGGAGGACTCTACCAGGGTCCCCAGTGAGCTCGTTGACCAGTCCTACTGAGTGGGGGTGATCTCTGAGGCAAACACGTCTAGCTCAGATTGGGAACATCAGGCCTTACCATCCCTCATGGAGATCGGGTCAATACATGCCCATTGCTGAGGTGGAGCTCACGTCATGCTGATGTGGCTTGGATCTTGACAGGTCATCCCTGACTGGCATGGGCTGCCTGGCTTATACATTGACATTGGAGGCTTTTCCATTTCTGGACCGGTGGTGCCGGCTATCTCAGGCACATTGACCTCTGACTGTTTTCCCCTCCTAGTGGCCATTACATCCCCTTCTCACCGACAAATATCATGAGGGGGAAACCCGAGGCATCTAAATCCTCAACTGCGTATGCCATAGAACCACCCTGACTAGTTTAAAGCACCTCAGCAACACACTCTGTTAAAAGTTAGGCCGCAAACGTCAACATTATCGGCGCCATCTTGCCCTTTTTGAGCCCATTCGTGCGCGTAAGCGGCACCCATTTTGAGCACCATGGCCTCTCTGCCCCTCGCTGATAGCCAGCGCGTCTCTCTCTCTCTCCTAACCTCGCAGGCATCCCCCGCACGCTGACAACCCCCGCTCTCACATGCCTTGGGTCATAAACCCCTCTTCAGCGCAGCTCTGCCTCGGAATCCAATCCTGTTCCCAGCGCGACACCTCCCTTCATTCCTTTCATGGTCCCGGGTCCTTTGATACAACCCCCTTTTCCTGTGTGCCCGTTTGTCTTCCTCGTTCCCAGGCCGCCACCTGGCCCTGCGGATACTGTTTATTGCCCCCCCGTACAGTAGGAAGCTTCCCCCATCAAAGGACCCTCGAGTTGATCAAAGCCCCCACCCTATGAGATCCGATCAACCCCACACATTCCGTGAATCGGCGGAATGTCCAGCTGCGCGATAATCATCACCTGTTGTGACCGGGGTGGGGACTTCAACTGTAAATGTGTGTGGGAACGGGCCTGAAGGGGAGATTCCGAGGATGTCTTTCCGTACATCAAAGGGTTGACAGAGATGTGTTTCATGCAATAAAGTAATAAACTCGTGTATAAGAGGCCAGGCCTCAGAGATGCGGTTAGAGCACCTCGAGGAGATACCCTGTTGTCTGATTTGATGTGTTCTGCTCCGTCGGAATAAAAATTCTGTTTCCTGCCTTCCGGTCTCCAGTGCCTGCCTCTTTGTTTGGTAACTTGAGTGGGTATAGAGGCGGTTAACGCCGGGCAACTCTGAAAAAGGTCATCTGCCCGTACCTTTTTCTACAATTGGCGCCCAACGTGGGGCCCATCAGTGACTCGTGGATCCAGTGGGAGAGGTCCTGACGACAGAGTGAACGACTGCAACGATCGGGAGTGCACCTGTCCGATAGACCCTCGTCTGACAGCCGATCATCCGAACTTCATTGGTTCCGAACAGACCTCTCTCGAGTGATCTACGGTCCTGACTGGGAACCATCAGGAGTGCCGCGAGGATCACGAAGAATAGAGGACGATCGGGCGCTGGATTCGGAAGACAAGAAACTGTCCATGCGGTCCGGGTAAGGTCGTGTAAACACGACGAATTGCGAAATGATTGTTTGATTGTTTGGAAAATACTAGTATTACTCTTTGTTGATTTGTTTGGAGATTCGCTGTCTGCAAACGGAGAAACAACAGGCTCTCTCTTTGCAAGCAGTGAAGGATAGGTAACGCAGACTTTTGTCCCCATTGTAATCCGTCGTGCCTATCTTTCTCCCCCACTGATTGATTGTTTGCCCGAACTACTGTTCGTGGATTGTTCTCTGGAGATTGTTTCTCCCCCACTGATTGATTGTTTGCCCGAACTACTGTTCGCGGATTGTTGTCTGGAGATTCTCTGTCTGCAAACAGGGAAGAACAGGTTCTCTCTTTGCAGGTAGTGAAAGAGTAGGTAACGCAGACCTTTGTCCCCGTTGTAACCCGTCGTGCCTACTTATTCTCCCCATTGATTGTTTGATTGACCGAACATTGACTATTCGATATTGGTTCTTGAGGTATTTACCGCCTGCAAACAACGTAGAATAGAAATATTCTGTCTAGTCTTTGCACACAGTGATAAGATAGGTAGTGCTGACTTTTTGTCCCCATTGTAATCTGTCATGCCTGTCTTCTCCCCACTGATTGGTAGCCTGTTTAGCCCGGAGCGCTTATTAGAGATGAACCATCCAGCTCCACTGGAAGGCACCCCTAAAAAGGACATGTTCATGAAGCATGGACTGATCGCTATAGCTTATAGCAAGCTGTGGCATAAATATACGAAAAGGGATCGAGAAAGTCAGTGGCCACTGATAGGATCCTTCGATGAGAATAAAATAAGCGCGCTAGAAACAGCCCTTGGTAAAAACAAGACAACGCCCACTATGCTTGATAGTCTCGGCATGTGGCGCAAAGAAACCGAACAACGTAAAAAGAGAACTGAGAGTAGGTTTGGAAAAGAGCTGCGAAAAGCAGCCCACCTAACTGCTCAGAAACTAGAAGAAGAGATAAAGGAAAGAGAGGAAGCCAAACAGAAACTAGAAATGGAAACATCAAGCCAGTGTCCGGTTAGAACGTCCTCCACGCTCTACCCTGAATTACCCTCGAAACAGCGAGCCAACGATGATCTGCTGTTAGGTCCTCCGATCATCTACATGCCCCCTCCATATGCCCCTTCCCAACCCTTAGCACAGCACCCCCCACCCCTAAGCACAGGCGAGAGTAGCGCCGCAGCTTCGGCCCCCATGGACTCTGTGCTGGCCGAACTCCTTGTATTAGATACTACACAAACGACAACGTTAGGTGACCATGAGACCCGAAGGGTTGGTTCTGCAAGAACAAGCAGATTAAGCAAAGATGAGCGAGCAGGGATTGACAAGATAGCAAGGACACTGGTAGAAAGAAAGGAAGATGAAGAGTACATCACGGATATGTTTAACTCGTATACAGGGAGTCACAGACAACATTTTACCGTACGACTGTGTTACCATGTCTTGAACGCATACGAGGACCGATATTGAGACAAAGGTCCCGAGAGCCTAACGACTCTGTACCGAAAGGTCGATATCGGGGATGAGGGCGAGTGTGATGTGACGGACCTCCTTATGCGTACGCTTGAGGTTTTCTGCCACCTCACTGAACAAGAATCGGGAACTAAAACCACGACCTCCGTAGCGACCGAACCACAAACTGAGCAATCTAACGCCATGATGCCGATACGAGAGGCTGCCCCTTACTGGGTTCCTCCACGAGGTGAAGGGACTAACGATGATGCAAACCACAAAGATGCAAAAGGAAGGGTAGTGTACAACTGGGTCTACCAGCCATGGGACCGGCAAGAGATTCTGACATTCCGGAAATCTCTGCCTGACCTACGTAAAAACCCCACTGCCTTCTATACTGAGTTAGGTACAGCCCTAGGTTCAACGATTATGACCCTGGCTGACATCGACTTGTTTTTCGGGTTATGTCTGCCAGCTGATGTGTGGAAGCAAATCCGGAAAATCGACCACCTTGAGCTGTTTGGACATACCTGGTCACAACTCGATGGCATTGATAAACAACGAGAACCTGGACAAAAGCCTTTGAAATCCATTTTAGACCTCCCAGATAAAATCGTACAGAAATTAAAAACCCTGATTCCAGAAAAGAAAGTGGACTGGTCGATAGTAACGGCCTGTCGCCAGAAACCCCAGGAGGATGTATCGGACTACTTCTCCCGGTTTGAAACGGTGTTCTCCGATTACAGCGGCCAGGACATGACCACTGCAACCGGACACCATCTGTTTGTCCAGAATTATGTTAAGGGTTTGTCACCAGAGGTCTCCCAGAAACTGCAGGCCAGCGAGAGTAGTTGGGCAGCCTCCAAACCTGCGGCTATCCTCCAGATGGCCCAATATTATGAACATCAGAAAAACGAAAACGATAGAGCAACAGAGAAAAAGAAGAAAGACTTGAAAGAGAGGGTGATGATTGCACAACTGCAAGGGGTGACTATAGGACGAGACCAATACAAGGGAAACTATCAGACGAACGTCCCTAAGACTGCACCTCCCAAGGACTGCACTTCGACTCCCCACATTGAACGTACGGACATTAGAGAGGACCAGTGTGCTTTCTGTAAAGGAACCGGCCATTGGAAATCCCAATGCCCGGTTCTTTTGGAAATAATCAGAAATAAAGACCCCAAGGACATAGCAAGTGGACCGAGAAATAGGGGACAACTGCGAGGGCCCCCAAATGACACGTCTAACGACAGATCAAGCAGACCAAACACATTTGATCGACCCAGACAGAACCAGTGCCAGCAATCTGACTACGATGACGCCCACGACTTTGCATAGGACTGCCAAGGGCAAGGGAGGGATCCAGTCGAGCTCTATGTTGACCAGCAAGGCCCTTATGTCACTGCTAAGGTCTTGGGTACAAAGTCTCCATTTCTGGTAGACACTGGCGCAACACGTAGTGCGTTATCTAAACGACAGATTCCAAGGGCACCCTTGTCTGGCTCACTTATAACATCGACAGGTTTCGATGGAACGCCCTCCACTAACCCTTTGTCCGCTCCGATCCTCTTTGACTTAGAAAACAACACCACTGACACCACGTTTTTGCTTTCCTCCAATAGCCCTGACGCCATTATGGGACTTGACTCATTGAAACACTTCCGAGCGACAATCAGATGTTCTCAAGACGGAGTTCGAGTTTTCCTTTACGACAACCCCGTTCTGCTTAGACACTGCCCTTCCCGACGCATGTTTTCCATCACTGACGCTGACACATCCCTGCTTGACACTCTGCCTCCGTATCTGTGGGCCAAGACAGATTCGGATGTAGGGCGCATGATGATTGACCCAGTGCACATTACTGTCCAACCAGACGCAACACTCCCAAAACTTCCACAATACCGGATATCGCCCGAGGGCGAGAAGGCATTGGTAAAGATTATTCAGTCACTGATAGACGCAGGAGTGGTAGAGGAAGTGGTTAGCAACGTTTGCAACAGCCCTTTCTTGCCCATCATCAAGAAACAAGGAGAGGGAGATGAGAAAGCATACCGCTTTATCATTGACCTTCGAGAGATCAACAAAGTGGTGGTACCCCAGTACCCCGTGGTCTCAGACATCACCACCATCCTGACTTTGATTCCTTCTACTGCCACCACCTTCACTGTCATTGACCTCAAAAACGCATTCTTTTCCATCCCCATCCACCCAGACAGCCGATATCTCTTCGGCTTCACCCTAAAAGCCCGCTCATATAGGTTCTGCCGAGCACCCCAAGGCTACACAGAAAGCCCTAGCATTTACAGCCAGGCCCTCAAGAGACAGCTGGATCAAGTCCAGTTACCCGATGGAGTGGTGTTAGTGCAATACGTCAATGACATCCTTTTGGCAGCCGACACCACTCCATTAGCAGTCACAGCCACCATTCAACTCCTGCACTTCCTTGCGGAAAATGGCCACAAGGTCTCCAAGAAGAAGTTGCAATTCTGCCAACCCCAGGTCACTTACTTAGGCCACCTCCTGTCCAAAGACAGAAGGAAACTTACTCCCGACCGGATCCAAACCATTCTTGAAACCCCCGTCCCCAAGACTCAGAAACAGGTTCGCTCCCTACTAGGCCTCACCTCCTTCTGCCGACAGTGGTTACCAAACTTTAGCCTCATTGTGAAACCGCTGCTTTCTCTGCTAGCTAAAGATGTTCCCTTCCCACTCCCTTGGACCCCTGAGTGCCAAACCTCCTTCACGGAACTACGAGATGCCCTTTGTTCGGCCCCTGTCCTAGGTACCCCCGATTACACAAAGCCCTTCTCCCTTTACACTCACGAAAGGGAGGGGTGCGCTTTATCTGTCCTGACCCAGTCCATTGGCCCAAAGCAACGACCGTGCGCTTACTTCTCTGCCACTCTTGACCCTGTAGCCAGAGCCTTACCTGCCTGCCTTCGAGCTGTAGCTGCCGCTGCTATCTCTATCCGACAGAGTGAGGGGATCGTGCTCTCGAATTCCCTCACGGTACTAGTACCCCATGCAGTTGACACCCTCCTGAACCAAACCAAGACGCAACACCTGACGAGTGCACGACTGACTGGATACGAGCTGACTTTGCTTGCACCCCATATCACCCTGAAAAGATGCACCACACTGAACCCGGCAACTTTGTTACCCTTACCAGAGAACGATCCCGATGCATCCCCTGTACACGACTGTGTGACTCTTACGGACGAACAGACTAGAAGTAGGGTTGACCTCAGAGACACGGCTTTTCCTGACCCTGACGGAGAGCTGTGGGTGGACGGTTCTTGCATCAAACTCCCCGATGGCACCACTTCAGCTGCCTATGCAGTCACCACGGCTCGAACTGTAGTCGAGACAGCCCGCATCACTCAGCGATCTGCCCAGGCAGCGAAACTGATTGCCCTGACACGAGCCTGCATCCTAGCAGCAGGAACCACAGCAAACATTTACACCGACAGCCAGTATGCCTTTGGGGTGGTTCACCATTTTGGGCTCCTTTGGAAGGAAAGGGGATTCTTGACCTCACACGGCACCCCCATTTTGCACGGAGATCTAGTTTCCGCCCTGATCGAGGCTGTCCTTCTCCCCAAAAGGCTTGCGGTCATCAAATGCCAGGCACACAAGAAAGTGACAGACATTATTGGACAGGGAAATGCACTAGCCGACATCACTGCTCGAACGACAGCTGAAAATAGGATGACAACACGTATGTACGTGACCAGGTCACAAGCAGAAAAATGGACCGACGCTAGGGACACTATTAGGGACATTCAAATGGCTTGCACACAACACGAATTGACTGAATGGACACGGGTGGGATTAAAGGACGATGAAGGCTGCTGGCGGACAAAAGACACAAACAAATGGTTGCTACCTGACTCATACCTGATTTCCATACTGACTATGGCACACTCCCCTGCCCACATAGGATCAGCCCCCATGATTGAACTTGTCTCCAGAGTTTGGCACAATGATAAAATCACAGACTCCGCCAAACGTCTGGTCCAACAATGCTTGATATGCCTGCAACACAATCCCGGGAAAGGAACTGTAGTACCCCGGGGAGGGTTTGGGGTCCCAAATCACCCGTTTGAAGTCCTGCAGATGGACTACATCCAGCTAGACAGATGCCAAGGCCTGAAATATGTACTTGTTGTGGTATGCGCATTTAGAAAATGGGTGGTAGCATACCCAACCCGTGACAACACTGCTATGGCCACTGCAAAAGTACTGTTAAAGGAATTTTTCCCCCGTTACGGCCTTTGTCGAATTTTATGGAGCGACAATGGCCCCCACTTCGTAGCCGAAGTCATCCAGCTCATCTTAAAGGGGCTGGGCATCAAGCAGAAGTTCCACGCAGTCTTCCACCCCCAGTCTGCTGGACTTGTTGAGCGACACAATGCCACACTAAAGCTTAAGCTGGCCAAGATAGTGGCTACCACGGGTCTGAAATGGCCAGACGCCCTCCCACTGGCATTGCTATCGATGCGTTCCACCCCCACCAAACATCTCTTGACACCTTATGAGGTTGTTTTCGGTCGACCCATGAGTGTCTGGTCTGCACCGAAACCAAGTTCCATTCATGACGTCCCGGACGTCCTAATGTCTGATTATCTGTATAAATTGACTGAAACTGTCTGTCATTCATCAGCAGGTGCAGCAGGCCATCCCCGATGCTTCCAGGGGTCCGGGTCACGCCATCCAACCGGGGGATTTTGTGCTGATCCGAAACTTTCAGCGGTCGAAGAGTTTGGAACCCCGGTGGACGGGCCCCTGGCAAGTGTTGATCACCACCCGGACGGCTCTTCGTGTGGAGGGGAAACGGCACTGGCTGCACGCACACCACTGCAAGAAGGTCTCCTCGACCTTGGCCACAACAGAAAGCATCGACAACCAAGAAGAGCTCCTGAACAAGGACCGACCGTCACTAACCTGCTATCCTGATACCGAAGCACTTGAACTTTCAAAATTCTCTGATCCCACTGTGCCATCCAGAGAAGGGTATTTCCTGCGTCGAAAGGAGGGAGCTTCGGCTAAGTAGACCACGGACTAAGTTAAATCTCAGAACGGTGACCTAAACACCACCAAGGGTCACCCGGAGAGAAGCTAACCGAAGTCTGTGGTTCTGCCTGCTACCGAGCACCTTGAAGATGATGGAAGCGCCAGATAAGAAGATGATGGAAGCGCCAAATAAGAAGATGATGGAAGCAACAGGAAATACCCACTGCAGAAACCCAAGAACAGACAGACTCCACAGCTCAAAGACAATTGCACTCTTCATCACAATCCTTTTCTGCTTTCTCCTCATGACCACGCTCTGGATTGTGGAAGAAAATGCACCTGCTCACGAAACATTCCTGACCACTGCTCAGCCTACCACCATGAAGGAACATTATCTGATTTCGCTCTCTCCTCAACTCAGAGAGAGGCGAAAGGAGTTTTGGAATAACTCTTTTGTACAGCTACTTCACCAGCACAATCTCGCCACCAATGCCACCAACTGTTGGATCTGTGGGTTGCTACCCAACGCCACTGGACACTCGATACCTTTCATCCCTTCACCCTTCTCAGTTCACGGCTCCTGCCTTGCTTGGCTGATCCTCCTGCAAGAAAGCTATAAAGACAATGCCACCTCTAGCAAAACCGTGACTCACTTCTATCATGGGGTCTGGCGAAACAAAACAAAGACACACTTCTGCCCGCAGACCTCCAACGACTCAATCCACCTGGACATCCCTGCTAAAGAACGAATTGAAATGCAGGTGTTCAACAATCCAACCAGACCCACCTTCTCCTACCTGCGGAAACGAACGGCTGCCACTCTGACTGTGGCCCTGTCAGTCATCAACGTCACAGGCCACATGTGCATAGAAGGGCTTGGGACACAGCTGGTAGGCCGCAGCGCCTGCCGTTTCACCAGAACTTTGGACTCCACTGATCCGCCTTCCTTTGTATCCTCTCCAAATATGTATTTCGTTTGTGGCACAAAGGCTTACACCTGGCTCCCCAAAGGCTGGGGGGGCACTTGTTTCATCTCCTTCATCCTTCCTCCGACTTATGTGGCTCCAGCGAATCATCATAGACAAAAACGAGCCAAGGACATTGAACAAGCCGACTCAACAGGAGCGCAGTTCCTCGATGCTATGAAGGGACTTGTTCCACTTTGGGGCCCTATGGCAAACAGCCGTGCCATCCGACATTTGACTCAGGCAGTTGAGACAACAATGAACATCACAGCTGGTATCCTTGCTAACAACACCGCCGAGCTTCAAGCGGTCCGCTTGGTGGCACTCCAGAACCGCCTTGTCCTAGATGTGGTTCTTGCGGACCGTGGTGGAGCATGCCGCATTATTGGGTCCAGCTGCTGTACATACATACCGGACAATTCACCCTCAGTGTACAAAGCCATCGAACATCTCCACAGACTCTCTTCAGAAGTCCACCGGGAACAGGAAGAATGGTCGCTTGGTGGTTGGTTCTGGAACACCGTTAAGAACTGGGGCAGGAGAATGTTCACCATTATCCTGATTCCTGTAGTTGTAATATGCGGTCTATGCTTAGGAATTCAATGTCTGCCACCTCTGTGTTCATTATGTACAAATTGTATTTGCCCTAAGACTGTGGACTTTGGAAATGAACGCATGGGAGCATTATATGATGCCGAGGTTAGGAATTTGATGAAGATTGACATTGAGTAGGCAAGTTGGCTAGATATGTTGAAAAGGGAGGACTGTTAAAAGTTAGGCCGCAAACGTCAACATTATCGGCGCCATCTTGCCCTTTTTGAGCCCATTCGTGCGCGTAAGCGGCAGCCATTTTGAGCACCATGGCCTCTCTTCCCCTCGCTGATAGCCAGCGCGTCTCTCTCTCTCTCCTAACCTCGCAGGCATCCCCCGCACGCTGACAACCCCGCTCTCACATGCCTTGGGTCATAAACCCCTCTTCAGCGCAGCTCTGCCTCGGAATCCCATCCTGTTCCCAGCGCGACACCTCCCTTCATTCCTTTCATGGTCCCGGGTCCTTTGATACAATCCCCTTTTCCTGTGTGCCCGTTTGTCTTCCTCGTTCCCAGGCCGCCACCTGGCCCTGCGGATACTGTTTATTGCCCCCCCGTACAGTAGGAAGCTTCCCCCATCAAAGGACCCTCGAGTTGATCAAAGCCCCCACCCTATGAGATCCGATCAACCCCACACATTCCGCGAATCGGCGGAATGTCCAGCTGCGCGATAATCATCACCTGTTGTGACCGGGGTGGGGACTTCAACTGTAAATGTGTGTGGGAACGGGCCTGAAGGGGAGATTCCGAGGATGTCTTTCCGTACATCAAAGGGTTGACAGAGATGTGTTTCATGCAATAAAGTAATAAACTCGTGTATAAGAGGCCAGGCCTCAGAGATGCGGTTAGAGCACCTCGAGGAGATACCCTGTTGTCTGATTTGATGTGTTCTGCTCCGTCGGAATAAAACTTCTGTTTCCTGCCTTCCGGTCTCCAGCGCCTGCCTCTTTGTTTGGTAACTTGAGTGGGTATAGAGGCGGTTAACGCCGGGCAACTCTGAAAAAGGTCATCTGCCCGTACCTTTTTCTACAACTCTCTGCACAGTCTCTCTAATTCGAGAAAATCTTTCATGCTATTCTGGACACCACAAATTTGCTGGATACGAAAATAGATGCTGCTTCTTCAAATGGGACCCTCCGTTGAGCAGACCAAAGAAACTAGTAGATCATATGAACAATGCAGAATTTACCTTGATGTTCCTACATCCCACAGTTCGGGACCAGCAGCATCAGATAGGTGGCCTGAAAGACAAGGTGGCCCTTTTGTATTGCAGAGCTGAAGATGGCAAGGCGCAAAAATATCTGATTTTTGGGTTTCCCGGAGTGTGCAGAGGAGCACAGTGCTGAACTTTTCCTTGACACATGGCTGATGGCAACTGTCCTGGCAAATAAAGTCCCGAAATAGTTCTCCATGGAGCAGGAACATCAAATCCTGGTTCAACCAACCAAGTTTGGAACACCTCCCCGGCCACTCGTTGCCTTATTCCGTATTTATATGGACTGTGACCTGCTTCTTCAATGCTTTTGGACAAAAGGCCTCTGGAGATATGAAAACGCTGTGATAACTGCCTCTCCCGACTTCACAGCCAAAAAGCAACAATTGTGAGGTTCCGACGCAAAGGTCAAGCAATGCCTTCGGGAGCTTCACCTCTAGTAGGCTCTACTTTCCCCCACAAAGCTCCGGGTGATTGAGGGGGAGACATCCCACATCTTTGAATCCCCAGAGGATGTGTGGATGTGGCTCCATGCAAAAGGCCTGATACCCACCAAAATTACCCCCAGTGGGAGGAGGCCTGGGTGATCCCACACCCTAAACGCAGGAGATTCAAAGTTACCTAGACACACCCTACCCATACCCAGGTGGCCGAGGAGCAAGCCTGGACAGTGGAGGCAGCTTCATAGTACAGTATAGACTCTTTTTACCACCTATGTTCTGAACAGGCATCGGAAACTGGCTTGGACATGCCTGATTCGGTGACCCTGACAATCAGAACCAACCATGGGCAGAACCTCACACCACGTGCAGCAGATAACCTGGGGTAACTATGCTCCAGCCCTGTGCACTTACCCAGGTTGTCAATAGGAGCTTGTCTCTGTTGGACACCGGCTCAACATGTGCTTTGGTGGCAGCTTGTTGGTCAATGTGCTCCACTTGACGGGCCCAATCCTCAATGTCTGTGGAAGAACATTTGTCCCATGGCCCACATGTATACCTGTGAGGACTAGTTTGACCTGTTCTTTTGCTTCTCTGAGTTTGTTTTACTAATTGGGGAGTTTTGGACAGAGGTGCAAAAGCCTTCCGACCTGGTTGGGAAAGGGCCATTTCAGGACTTTGTTAGTTGTATTGTTGGTTTAGCTTACATGGAGTCAACTCTACAGACCTCGGTGCGCCACTACACTACAGTGGAACACAGCAGGCAACAGAGGATAGGTTTTCTGTGTGATTCTGTAGACCGTCCTAATAATATGCAGCACACGACCCTAACACTTGGCGTGAACTATCACTACACAACATAGGGACTCCCTTACCTGACCACACCAGCCAATACAACATTTAAAAAAAAAAAAACAGGAACACGGTGACCCGGGAGTACGCGTTTTTGCTGCACTCACACACGCCAGATTCTTGGCACTTTGGCTTTCCACAAAGTGAGTCTCAACCCGACTCCAGAGATAAGACATCACATGATATGACCCTAGAACTGAAATACTGTGCATTAGGAGTTTGCATTGGCTACCTACTATTCGAAGATTACGTCACTCAGCAACACCCTGCTAAACGCGACACATTACTTTTAATATAGTGACAGTGTGGAAGTCACTTCCAAGCTCATTCTTTACCAAGGTCACGGGCCCGGCTGGGTCGAAATTATCACCAGCTAAGCGACCTCCCAGTTCATATACAGCCACATATAGCCCTGAGGATTCGCAATAGCGATGAAACACGTGTCGGCTGGCTGTCTTTCACAATAAAGGACTCCATCAGACTTCTCCTCCACTGGAGATTCCTACAAATTTTCTGTCGCTTTGTTTATTGGCACTTTTTTTCTTTAATTGTCACACATTGTGTTATATAATGTTAGTGAGTGCATAGGGTACCCCCGTAATACAACATTTTAACATGGAATGTGCATGACATAGCCTCCCCCAGTAAGCAATACCATATCCAAGCCTACCGTAAGCAACATCACACCCATTTTGCACTGCTACAATAAACACATCGTACCCATACTGAGCTGCAGAAGCTTTGTGCGAGGTGGACGGGAAAAGTATATGGCACATCAGCATAAGCCTGTGGTGTGCTCATCTGGGTTGCCCTAGGAGTTCCATATGTGGTGGATCATTATAGGGTGGACGAGCGGGCGCTTTATTATCACAGAGGGTTACCTTGATGGAGCTCCACTCACATTGGTAGTGGTGTACGCCCCTAATGTTAACCAATCTGCTTTATTGGACCCATTTATTCCTGCATTCTTCTGAGATCTTCACTCCCCGACTATATGGGGAAGGACTATGACTGCATGCCAGATATTACCAATAATCGCTCAACTCCACCGGTCTGCAATGACACATGTTTCCTTACAACTCAACATTTTTGCAATTGGATCACGCAACATCATCTGCATGACATTTGGTGATGCAGACAACCATTAGGCATCTGAATTCTCTGTTCTATTCCCCAGTTCACAACGTCCATTCACACCTTGATTTCTTGTTGGGCACTGCACATTTGGGAAAATTGGTGCTGCAGTCAGAATACCTGGTGCGCACCTTCCCGGACTACTGTCCACGGCTGGTGGCTATACAGTGATTGAGGCCGCGTCCCAGGACAACTACCTGGTTGCTACAAACCGAACCTTGTCAGACCCCCTGTTCTGAGATGAGTTGATGTTGTGCATTGCCCAATACTTCAAGCTGAACGAGGAATTCACTTATTCCTGGGCTCTAGAATGGTACATAAATAAAGTTGGAAGGCCGGCCACTGTTGTTATATGGTGGTTAGGGTCATTGTCGACATTTCTAAGTTAGCATCAGCTCTGCTGCCATGATACTGCTTTTGCGCGTGTTACTAAATGATTTTATTTTGCAAGACTCTGTGCCTTTCACATGAGAACTGTCTGCTTTCTGCGTTCTCTGCTTGTTCCTGGAGTTTAACCTGAACATGATGTGCAAGGTCGATAAACATGCCCTTGTTATTCGAAACTGGTAAGTCCCTAGCACCTAGACAAAACATGCTAAACACAACTGCACTGCTGGAAACTCGTGCTTTCATATTACGGGTATGAATGTTGTTCACACACACTTGGAGGGAGACCTTTCCTTAAAGAAGATCTGTGCTGTTCCTATGGTGTAAACCTACCATCTGGGCTCTAAGGTGTGGGGTCTGCTGGCAAAGCCCAGAGATATCTTCCTTTATTTAACAAACTTCAACTTACCAAGGGGAGGATTGTTAGGCCTTATAGTCCTTTTTCCACTGTCTGTATATGATGACATCCCCCTTTAAATTCTATGGTATTGTAACAATGCTAACTCTTTTAGGTTTACGCATTTTGCTGATGGTAGTGGCTCGTATACTGCATTATAGAGCACGATAGCTAAAGTAAACATTTTAAACTATACAGTGACAATCGTTATTGGACAAGTATGAGTGAGTGAGCGAAAGGGTATGTCTCGCTACCGCTATTCCTGAAAAAGTGGGGAGTGTTGTGTTCTGAGTTCTCTAATCATGTGTAGCTTTGTGATTATGTAGGAGAGCGAATGAGACACTATAGCTAGTCGGTTTTGGGATTATGGGTACAAAGGTGGTAGGAAGGTACAACCCCTATACACCGAGGTCCTGTTTTCCTGCACATTATTCTGTGTATGTGCAGAATCCCTGCAACACTGTATGGCAGCCACATTGGGGAATTTACCAGCTTTTGCAGGGTGACTTGTCCTTGCTTAATGGGAGCTGCACCCTTTGAAAAAGGAGGTGGAAAAGTCCACAGCACCGGTTTAGCATCTCCAGTAGATCCGTAAACAATGTAACGAGGCAGAAGCGTGACTCAGTAAGCATGATCATAAATGACGCATAGCTATGCAACATGCCGAGGGTAACCGCTCTGGCAAATTGTTAGCATGATTGGTGCTACTACGACTGATGAGGGGAAAATGATTATAACGCAAGTCCCCATCAATGATGCGTTCCAAGCCTATTATCGGCCACTGTACAAGGCTGTACCCAATCATTCTTTTGAACGACCTCTCACAAGCCTATGGCGCCTTCCACTTTAATTATCTGCAGAGGGGAGATATGGATGAACCTCTCCAACTGGAGGAAATTAGGGTGGCCATCTCCCAAATCGCATGGAATTAGATGCTTCGCACCAACAGGCTGTCCGTTGGGTATTACATTACCTTTTCTGCTCATATTACACAACACCTCTTGGATGCGTACACTGAGGCAAGGGAGCTGGGCCAGCTACCAGACTCATTTCTGGAAGCTCTGATTGTGGTCCTTTCTAAACCAGGATGGAACATTCAGATTGTGGAAAAAGGTAGGGCCGATGTTGATCAAGAACCTTTTTCAGTATTGCCCGGCGCTAACCGCCTCTCATACCACTTGAAGCTATCAAACAAAGAGGCAGGCGCTGGAGACTGGAAGGCAGGAAACAGAAGTTTTATTCTGACGGAGCAGAGCACGTCAACTCAGACAACAGGGTATCTTCTCGAGGTGCTCTAATCGCATCTCTGAGGCCTGGCCTCTTATACACAAGTTTATTGCTTTATTACATAAAACACATCTCTGTCAACACTTTGATGTACGGAAAGACTTCCTCGGAATCCCCGCTTCAACCCCGTTCCCACACACATTTACAGTAGAAGTCCCCACCCCGGTCACAACAGGTGACGATTGTCGCGCAGCTGGGCATTCCGCCGATTCCCGGAATGCATGTGGTCGATCGGATCTCATGGGGTGGGGGCTTTGATCAGTTTGTGGATCCTTTGATGGGAGAAGCTTCCTACTGTATGGGGGCAATAAACAGCATCTGCAGGGCCAGGTGGCGGCCTGGGAACAAGCAGGACAATCGGGCACAGAGGAAAGGGGGTTTTATCAAAGGATACGGGATCATGAAAGGAATGGAGGGAGGTGTTAAGCTGGGAACAGGATGGGGTTCCGAGGCAGGGTTGCGCTGAAGAGGGGTTTATGGCCCAAGCATGTGAGAGCGGGGGCTGTCAGCGCACGGGGGATGCCTGCGAGGTTAGGAGAGAGAGACGCGCTGGCTATTGGCGGTGGGAAGAGAGACCATGGCATTCAAAATGGCTGCCGTTTACGTGCACAAATGGGCCTAAAAAGGGACAAGATGGCACCGATAATGTTGACGCTGCAAACTAGATTTTAACAGTCCTCCCTTTTCAACATATCTAGCCAACCTGTCTAATCGATGTCTATCTTCATCAAATTCCTAACCTCAACATCGTACAATGCTCTCATGCGTTCCTTTTTGAAGTCCAGAGTCTTAGGGCATATACAGTTCACACATAGTGAACACAGAGCCGGCAGGCATTGGATTCCTAAGCAGAACCCACATATTACAACAACAGGAATCAGGATAATCGTAAACAACCTCCACCCCCAGTTCTTTACAGTACTCCAGAACTATCCACCAAGCGACCATTCTTCTTGCTCCTGGTGAACTTCTGAGGAAAGTCTGTGGAGATGTTCGATGGCTTTGTACACTGAGGGTGAATTGTACAGTATATATGTGCAGCAGCTGGACCCAATGATGCGGCATGCTCCTCCACGATCCGCTAGAACCACATCTAGAACAAGGCGGTTCTGGAGAGCCACCAAGCAGACCGCTTGAAGCTCGGCTGTATTGTTCGCAAGGATGCCAGCTGTAATTTTCATCGTTGTTTCGACTGCCTGGGTCAAATGTCGGATGGCACGGCTGTTCGCCATCGGGCCCCAGAGTGGAACAAGTCCCTTCATTGCATCGAGGAACTGTGCTCCGGTGGAGTCGGCTTGCTCAATGTCCTTGGCTCGTTTTTGTCTGTGGTGATTCGCTGGAGCCACATAGGTCGGAGGAAGGATGAAGGAGATAAAACAGATGCCCCCCCAGCCTTTGGGGAGCC
Source organism: Lissotriton vulgaris (assembly GCF_964263255.1). Lineage (NCBI taxonomy): Eukaryota > Metazoa > Chordata > Amphibia > Caudata > Salamandridae > Lissotriton > Lissotriton vulgaris. The sequence goes on from NC_141697.1 coordinate 658,394,119, forward strand.
AGGTGTAGGCCTTTGTACCACAAACAAAGTACATGTTCGGAGAAGAGACAAAAGAGGGTAGATCAGTAGAGTCCAAAGTTCTGGTGATGCGGCAAGTGCTACGGCCTACCAGCTGTGTCCCAAGCCCTTCGATGCACATAAGGCCTGTGACGTTGATGACGGATAGGGCCACAGTCAGGGTGGCAGCTGTTCGTTTCCGGAGGAAGGAGAAGGTGGGTCTGGTCGGATTGTTAAACACCTGCATTTCAATTCGTTCTTTGACAAGGATGTCCATGTCTATAGAGTCGTTAGATGTCTGTGGACAGAAGTGTGCAGCAGTTTTCTTCGTTTTGTTCTGCCAGACCTCATAAAAGAAATGTGTCATAGTTATGCTGGAGGTGGCATTATCCCTATAGCTTTCTTGCAAGAGGATCAGCCAAGCAAGGCAGGAGCCGTGAATTGAGAAGGGTGAAGGGATGAAGGGTATAGAATGTCCAGTGGCGTGGGGTAGCAACCCACAGATCCAGCATTTGGTGGCATTGGTAGCAAGATTGTGTTGGTGCAACAGTTGCACAAAGGAGTTGTTCCAAAACTCCTTACGTCTTTCTCGGAGTTGGTGTGGAAGAGAAATCAGATAATGTTCCTTCATGGTGGTAGGCTGTGCAGTGGTCAGGAATGTCTCATGAGCTGGTGCGCTTTCTTCCACAATCCAGAGGGTGGTCATGAGGAGGAGGCAAAAGAGAAGGGCGATAAAAAGTGCAATAGTCTTTGAACTGTGGATTTTGTCAGTCTTTGGATTTCTGTAGCGAATCTTCGGATATCCGGTTGCTTCCATCATCTTCGTGCCGGGTGCTTCCATCATCTTCTTATCGGGCGCTTCCATCATCTTCAAGGGAGCTCGGTAGCGGGCAGAACCACAAACTTCATCTGGCTTCTCTCCTGACAGCCTTAGTAGTGTTAGGCCGCCGCTCTGAGAATTATGACTTAGTCAATGGTCTGCTTAGCCGAAACTCCCTCCTTTCGTCGCAGGTTATACCCTTCTCTGGATGGCACAGTGGGGTCGGGATATTTTGCAACTTCAAGTGTCTCTGTATCAGGATAGCAGTTCAGTGATGGTCGGTCTTTGTTCAGTAGCTCTTCCTGGGTGGCCACGTCTTCGTTCGTCGTCAGGGTCGAGGTTATCTTCTTTCAATGGTGTGCATGCACCCAATTGCGCTTTCCTTCCATTTGAAGAGCTGTTCGGGTGGTGAGTAGGACTTGCCAGGGGTCCGTCCACCGGGGTTCCAGACTCTTGGCACGCTGGAAGTTGCGGATTAGGATGAAGTCCCCGGGTTGCAGGTTGTGTCCGGGACCCCTGGAAGCGTCAGGAATGGCATGCAGCACCTGTTGGTGGATAACAGACAGTGTCTCAGTCAATTTATACAAGTAATCGGACATTAGGACGTTCGGGACGTCATGAATGGATGTCGGTTTTGGTGCAGACCAGACGCTCATGGGCCGGCCGAAAACGACCTCGTAAGGTGTCAAGTGGTGTTTGGTGGGGGTAGAACGCATCGATAGCAATGCCAGTGGGAGAGCGTCTGGCCATTTCAGTCCTGTGGTAGCCACTATTTTAGCCAGTTATAGTTTCAGAGTGGCATTGTGTCGTTCAACTAGTCCAGCAGATTGGGGGTGGAAGACTGCGTGGAACTTCTGTTTTACACCCAACCCCGTCAAGATGAGTTGGATAACTTCGGCTACGAAGTGGGGGCCATTGTCGCTCCACAAAATTTGACAAAGGCCGTAACGAGGGAAGAATTCCTTTAGTAGTACCTTTGCAGTGGCCATAGCAGTGTTGTCGCTGGTTGGATAGGCTTCCACCCACTTGATAAATGCACACACCACAACAAGTACGTACTTCAGGCCTTGGCATCTGTCTAGCTGGATGTAGTCCATCTGTAGGACTTCAAACGGGTGATTGGGAACTCCAAACCCTCCCCGGGGTACTACAGTTCCTTTCCCAGGGTTGTGTTGCAGACATATCAGACATTGTTGGACCAGACGTTTGGCGGAGTCTGCGATCTTGTCATTGTGCCAAACCTTGGAGACAAGCTCGGTCATAGGGGCTGATCCTATATGTGCAGGGGAGTGTGCCATAGTCAGTATGGGAATCAGATATGAATCGGGTAGCAACCATTTGTTCGTGTCTTTTGTTCGCCAGCAGCCTTCATCGTCTTTCAGTCCCACCCGTGCCCATTCAGTCAATTCGTGTTGTGAGCTGGCCATTTGGATGTCCCTAATAGTTTCCCTAGCGTGTGTCCATTTCTCGGCTTGTGACCTAGTCACGTACATGCGTGTTGTCGTCCTATTCTCAGCTGTGGTTCGGGCAGTCATGTCGGCTAGTGCATTCCCTTGTCCAATGATGTCTGTCACCTTTTTGTGTGCTTGGCATTTTATTACTGCAAGTTGCTTGGGAATAAGGACTGCTTCAGTTAGGGCAGAGACTAGATCTCCGTGCAAGATGGGGATGCCATGTGAGGTCAAGAATTCCCTCTCCTTCCAAAGGAGCCCAAAATGGTGAACCACCCCGAAGGCGTACTGGCTGTCGGTGTAAATGTTTGCTGTGGTTCCTGCTGCCAGGATACATGCTCATGTGAGGGCAATCAGTTCTGCTGCCTGCGCAGATCTTTGTGTGATGCGGGCTGTTTCTACTACAGTTCGGGCTGTGGTAACTGCATAAGCAGCTGAGGTGGTGCCATCGGGGAGTTTGATGCAAGAACCGTCCACCCACAGCTCTCCGTCAGGGTCAGGGAAAGCCGTGTCTCTGAGGTCGACCCTACTCCTGGTCTGTTCGTCCGTGAGGGTCACACAGTCATGTACAGGGGACACATTGGGACCGTTCTCTGGTAGGGGTAACAAAGCCGCTGGGTTCAGGGTGGTGCATCTCTTCAGGGTGATGTGGGGTGCAAGCAGAGTCAATTCGTATCCAGTAAGTCGTGCACTCGTCAGGTGTTGCGTCTTAGTCTGGTTCAGGAGGGTGTCAACCGCATGAGGTACTAACACCGTGAGGGAATTCGAGAGCACGATCCCCTCACTCTGTCGGATAGAGATAGCAGCGGCAGCTACAGTTCGAAGGCAGGCATGCAAAGCTCTGGCTACAGGGTCAAGAGTGGCAGAGAAGTAAGCGCATGGTCGTTGCTTTGGGCCAATGGACTGGGTCAAGACAGACAAAGCACATCCCTACCTTTCGTGAGTGTAGAGGGAGAAGGGCTTCGTGTAATCGGGGGTTCCTAGGACAGGGGCTGAACAAAGGGCATTTCGTAGTTCTATGAAGGAGGATTGGCATTCAGGGGTCCAAGGGAGTGGGAAGGGGACATCTTTAGCTAGCAGAGAAAGCAGCGGTTTCACGATGAGGCTAAAATTCGGTAACCACTGTCGGCAGAAGAAAGTGAGACCTAGTAGAGAGCGGACTTGTTTCTGAGTCTTAGGGACAGGGGTCTCTAGAATGGTTTGGATTCGGTCGGGAGTAAGTTTCCTTCCGTCTTTGGACAAGAGGTGGCCTAAGTAAGTGACCTGGGGTTGGCAGAATTGCAGCTTCTTTTTGGAGACCTTGTGGCCATTTTCCGCAAGGAAGTGCAGGAGTTGGATGGTGCTGTGGCTGCAAGTGGAGTGGTATCGGCCGCCAAAAGGATGTCATCGACGTATTGTATCAACACCACTCCATCGGGTAACTGGACTTCGTCCAGTTGTCTCTTGAGGGCCTGACTGTAGATGCTGGGGCTCTCTGTGTAGCCTTGGGATGCTCGACAGAATCTATATGAGCGGGCTTTTAAGGTGAAGCCAAAGAGGTATCGGCTGTCTGGATGGATGGGGATAGAGAAGAAAGCATTTTTGAGATCAATGACAGTGAAGGTGGTGGCAGTAGAAGGAATCCAAGTCAGAATAGTGGTGATGTCTGAGACCACGGGGTAATGAGGTACAACTACTTTGTTGACTGCTCGAAGGTCGATGATGAAGCGGTACGCTTTCTCATCTCCCTCTCCTTGTTTCTTTATGATGGGTAAGATAGGGCTGTTGCAAACATTGCTAACTACTTCCTCTACCACTCCTGCGTCTATCAGGGACTGAATAATCTTCACCAATGCCTTCTCGCCCTCGGGCGATATCCGATATTGTAGAAGTTTCGGGAGTATTGCGTCCTGTCGAACAGTTATGTGCACTGGGTCAATCATCATGCGTCCTACATCTGAGTCAGTCTTGGCCCACAGATACGGAGGCAGAGTGTCAAGTAGGGACGAGTCAGTGTCAGTGATGGAAAACATGCGTCGGGAAGGACAATGTCTGAGCAGAGCTGGGTTGTCGTACAGAAAGACTCGAACTCCATCTTGTGAACATCTAATAGTAGCTCGGAAATGTTTCAGCAAGTCAAGTCCCATAATGGCGTCAGGGGTATTGGAAGAAAGCAAAAACGTTGTGTCAGTGGTGTTGTTCTCTAGGTCAAAAGAGATCGGTGTGGACAAAGGGTTAGTGGAGGGCGTTCCATCGAAACCTATCGATGTTATGAGCGAGCCAGACAAGGGTGCCCTTGGAATCTGTCGTTTAGATGACGCACTACGTGTCGCGCCAGTATCTACCAGAAATGGAGACTTCGTACCTAGGACCTTAGCGGTGACATAAGGACCTTGCTGGTCAACATAGAGCTCGACTGGATCCCTCCCTTGCCCTAGGCAGTCCTATGCGAAGTCGTGGGCGTCGTCGCAGTCAGACTGCTGGTACTGGTTCTGTCGGGGACGGTCAAATGTATTCGGTCTGCCTGATCTGTCGTTATTCGTTACATTCGTGGACCCCCGTTGCTGTCCTCTATTTCTCAGTCCACCCGCTACGTCTTTGGGGTCCCTATTCCTGTTCATCTCCAACAGAACTGGACACTGGGATTTCCAATGGCCGAATCCCTTGCAAATGCACACTGGTCCTCGCTAATATCTTTACGTCCAACATGGGGTGCTGGAGTACGGTCTTTAGGGGGTGCGTTCCTAGGGGCATTTGTCTGGTAATTCCCTTTGTACTGCTCTCGTCCTATAGTCACCCCTTGCAACTGCGCAATCATCATCCTCTCCTTCAAGTCCTTCTTCTTTTTCTCTGTCGCTCTATCGTTTTCATTTTTCTGATGCTCATAGTATTGGGCCATCTGGAGGATAGCCGCAGGTTTGGAGGCTGCCCAACTACTCTTGCTGGCCTGCAGTTTCTGAGAGACCTCCTGCGACAGACCTTTGACATAGTTCTGGACAAACAGATGGTGTCCGGTTGCAGTGGTCATGTCCTGGCCGCTGTAATCGGAGAACACCGTTTCAAACTGGGGGAAGTATTCCGCCACGTCTTCCTGGGGTTTCTGATGACAGGACGTTACTATCGACCAGTCCACTTTCTTTTCTGGGATCAGGGTTTTTAGTTTCTGCACGATTTTGTCTGGGAGTTCTAAAATGGATTTCAAAGGCTTCTGTCCAGGCTCTCGTTGTCTATCTATGCCATCGAGTTGTGACCAGGTATGTCCAAACAGCTCAAGGTGGTCGACTTTCCGGATTTGCTTCCACACATCAGCTGGCAGACATAACCCGAAAAACAAATCAATGTCAGCCAGGGTCATAATCGTTGAACCTAAGGCTGTACCTAATTCAGTGTAGAAGGCAGTGGGGTTTTTACGTAATCTTGCCGATCCCATGGTTGGTAGACCCAGTTATACACTACCCTCCCTCTTGCATCTTGGTGGTTGACGTCATCGTGTGTTCCCTGGCCTCGTGGGGGAACCCAGTAGGGTGCAGCCTCTCTTATTGGCATCATGGGGCCAGCTTGGGATATTCGTGGTTCGGTCGCTACAGAAGTCGTAATTTTGGCTTCCGACTCTTGTTCAGCGAGGTGGCGGAAAACCTCAAGCGTACGCGCAAGGAGGTCCGTCACATCACACTCGCCCTCATCCCCGATATTGACCTTTCTATACAGAGTCGTTAGGCTCTCTGGACCTTTGTCTCGATATCGGTCCTCATAAGCATTTAGGGCATGGTAACATAATCGTACGACAAAGTGCCCTCTGTGGCTCCCAGCATATGAGTTGAACATATCCGTGATGTGCTCCTCACTCTCTTTTCTTTCTACCAGTGTCCTTACTATCTTGTCAATCCCTGCTCGCTCATCTGTGCTCAACCTGTTTGTTCTTGTGGAATCTGTCTTTCGGGCCTCAGGGTCATCTAACATTGTCGCTTGTGCTGTATCTAGTACAAGGGGTTCGGCCGGCGCGGAGGCCATGGGGACCGACGCTCTGGTACTACTCTCGCTTGTGCTTGGGGGCAACGGGTGCTGTGCTAAAGGTTGGGAAGGGGCGTATGGAGGGGGCATGTAGATGATTGGAGGACCTAATAAAAGATCATCGTTGGCTCGCTGTTCAGAGGGTAATTCAGGGTAGAGCGTAGAGGGTGTTCTAACAGGACACTGACTCGATGTTTCGGACTCTTGCTTCCGTTTGGCTTCCTCTCTCTCCTTAATCTCTTCTTCTAATTTCCTAGCAGCTAGGTGGGCTGCCTTTCGTAGTTCTTTCTCTAATCTAATTTCGTTTCTCTTTTTACGTTGTTCTGTTTCTTTGCGCCACATGCCGAGACTATCAAGCATAGTGGGCGTTGTCTTATTGTTACGAAGGGCTGTTTCTAGCGCGCTTATTTTATCTTCATCAAAGGATCCTATCAGTGGCCACTGACTTTTCTGATCCTTTTTCGTATATTTATGCCATAATTTGCTATAGGCTATGGCGATTAATCCATGCTTCATGAACATGTCCTTATTAGGGGTGCCTTCCAGTGGAGCCGGATGGTTCATCTGTAATAAGCGGTCCGGGCTGAACCAACTACCAATCAGTGGGGAGAATATTGGCATGACGGATTACAACGGGGACAAAAGTCTGCACTACCTATCTTATCACTGCTTGCAAAGACTAGACAATATTTCTATTCTTCGTTATTTGCAGGAAGAGAATACCTCAAAAGAACCAATATCGAACAGTCAATGTTCGGTCAATCAAACAATCAATGGGGAGAAAGAATAGGCACGACGGATTACAACGGGGACAAAAGTCTGCGTTACCTACCCCTCACTATCTGCAAAGGAAGAGAGAATATTTCTATTCTTCCTCGTTTGTAGACAGAGAGAATCTCAAGAGAACAATCTTCGAACAACAATGTTCGGGCAAACAATCAATCAGTGGGGGAGAAAAATAGGCACGACGGGTTACAACGGGGGACAAAAGTCTGCGTTACCTACCCTTCACTACCTGCAAAGGAAGAGAGAATCTATTCTTCTCCGTTTGCAGACAGAGAATCTCCAAAAGAACCACCAATTTGAAGAGTAATACTAGTATTTTCCAAACAATCAAACAATCATTTCGTAATTTGTCGTGTTACACGACCTTACCCGGACCGCATGGACAGTTTCTTGTCTTCCGAATCCAGCGCCCGATCGTCCTCTATTCCTCGTGACTGTCGCGGCACTCCTGATGGTTCCCAGTCAGGACCGTAGATCACTTGAGAGAGGTCTGTTCGGAACCAGTGAAGTTCGGATGATCGGCTGTCAGACGAGGGTCTATCGGACAGGAGCTCTCCCGATCATTGCAGTCGTTCACTCTGTCGTCATGACCTCTCCCACTGGATCCACGAGTCACTGATGGGCCCCACGTTTGGGACGCCAATTGTGGAAAAAGGTAGGGCCGATGTTGATCAAGAACCTTTTTCAGTATTGCCCGGCGCTAACCGCCTCTCATACCACTTGAAGCTATCAAACAAAGAGGCAGGCGCTGGAGACTGGAAGGCAGGAAACAGAAGTTTTATTCCGACGGAGCAGGCAGAACACGTCAACTCAGACAACAGGGTATCTTCTTGAGGTGCTCTAATCGCATCTCTGAGGCCTGGCCTCTTATACACAAGTTTATTGCTTTATTACATAGAACACATCTCTGTCAACACTTTGATGTACGGAAAGACTTCCTCGGAATCCCCGCTTCAAGCCCGTTCCCACACACATTTACAGTAGAAGTCCCCACCCCGGTCACAACAGGTGACGATTGGCGCGCAGCTGGGCATTCCGCCGATTCCCGGAATGCATGTGGTCGATCGGATCTCATGGGGTGGGGGCTTTGATCAGTTTGTGGATCCTTTGATGGGAGAAGCTTCCTACTGTATAGGGGCAATAAACAGCATCCGCAGGGCCAGGTGGCGGCCTGGGAACAAGCAGGACAATCGGGCACAGAGGAAAGGGGGTTTTATCAAAGGATACAGGATCATGAAAGGAATGGAGGGAGGTGTTGAGCTGGGAACCGGATGGGGGTCCGAGGCAGGGTTGCGCTGAAGAGGGGTTTATGGCCCAAGCATGTGAGAGCGGGGGCTGTCAGCGCGCGGGGGATGCCTGCGAGGTTAGGAGAGAGAGACGCGCTGGCTATCGGCGGTGGGCAGAGAGGCCATGGCATTCAAAATGGCTGCCGTTTACGCGCATGAATGGGCCTAAAAAGGGACAAGATGGCGCCGATAATGTTGACGCTGCAAGCTAGATTTTAACAAGGATGTTCGGTCCTACAGGCCACTGTCTTTGTTCAATTTGGATTATTAAAATCCTGGGCAAGCTGCTGGCCAATAGATTTCTCCCCATAATTGGTGGCATTGTACGCAATGATCAATTGGGTTTAATACCAGGACATAGCACCCTTCTCAGCATTCGTCGATTGCTCCACTTGATCCAGGACACCCCCCAATGTTTATACCCAAGTGGTGGTCTTCCTGGACATAGAAAGAGTGTTTGACACCCTGAGCTGAGATTACCTACAACTGACACTTGAATACATGGGGTTCGGCTCATACTATCTGAGTTGGATTTGACCTTGTATAGACACACAACAGCGCGAGTCCGAAAAGGACAGGTGATATTGGATAGTTTCCCAATTCACTGGGGCAACTGGCAAGGGTGTCCGTAATCATGGTTGATTTTTGAGCTGACAGTGGAACCCCTGGCCTGATAGTTGCGCCACCGGGCACCCAATGGGGGAACCCGGAATTGGGTATACATCACATTATATCACAAAATTCTCGTTGGCAAAATGGTCTGGCAGGCTTCACCAGTCATTTTTACCCATATCTGACATTACTTACCCATATTGAATATTACTTATTCACTCTTTTAAATGAACTTTTAAACGTATTTTAAATGACACTTTTTGATACCTTCTAAATCATGTACTTGCAATGGTTTTTTCAAATCACGCAATAAAGTTATTTGATTTTGATATCACAAAATTCAGATGACACATTGGTGCACCTGTGTAACGTGGAGTCTTTTCTCCCAGAGCTGATGCTCCTCCTAGAGGACTTCAGTGACTCTTCTGGGCTCCAAGTGAACTGGCTAAAATCCTGCCTGTTTCCTATGGTACGACTCCTGAACGCCGCAGGGCTGCACCGGTGGGGTCCTGTATTCTCTAGTATTATAACACCTTTGAACTATTTAGGTATCCAGATCTATCCCTCAGAGAAGGATCTCAAGGAAGGTAACGTGGACAAGGCTGTATTCTCTATCAGACAATCGCTGCCATTTTGGCAGTCACTGCCCATGTCCCCGCTGGCAAAGTGGCGGTATCCAAGATGCTGGTATTGCCTAGATTGCTCTACTTCTTTGCTGTGCTTCCGATTATGCTACCCGAAGCTTTTTCCATTAGCTTCATGGTATACTCTAGGATTTGATATGGAATAAGGGCAGAAGACATGTGGCTCTCCCCACACTACAATGCCCCTTTACTTGAGGGTGGGCTTGGGGGCACTCATTTGTGGCTTGCTAGTGGATAGGGATGTCTACACCTGTGGTTGTCGGCCCAGGGAGGTGATTTTGGAGGGAGACCCGCAAGATGACGATGGCTCGGATGTGTTGGCGGCGCTTTGTACACAGCAAGGGGCCTCGTATACCTTACTCCTCTATCAATAAGTTGTAGAGACTACCGGTACTCTATTGGGAGGTGCAGAGACTCGTCACAGATACTTGGAGGCCAGCAGGGATGATCTATTCCAAGACAAGAAGTTCATGGAATTCCAGGACATCATGGCATCCGTTGGCATAAGGGCCGGCCACTTTTTAACACACCACACTATACAGCGCCTCAAACAAGCCACCTGGGACAACGGGGATGGTAGCCTACTCATTCCCTCACATTTCACACAATACTATCACAGGGCTCTACCCAGCATGCCATTACTAATCTTTACACTTCCCTTAAAGCAGCACCTCCAGACTATGCAAAAAGAGCAAAAGATAAATGGAATGTGGTCCTTCCGCTGGCGCTCTCGGACTAGACCTGGGCCAAGGCACTGCAACAGGTGAAGGAGGTGTCTCGCAATCTGAGATTCTGATTCATACAATTCAACTACATACACCAGGCTTATTTATCCCCACAATGCATTCCACAGATGTTCCCAACCCTGACCACTGAATGCCCTAGGTGTAGGTTGGCAACAGCGAGTATTTACCACATGGTGTGGGACTGCCCGATAATTCACATTTTCTGGCAGGAGATTACTGCTGTGGTTGCCTACTTTACAGACGGCGTTCTCGCACCCACGCCTGAATACTGTTTATTGGCGACATGCCCCAAAGACAAAGGGGACAAACACACACCTCCACAGGTATATTGACCTGGTCTTTGTGCTTTCTAAAGGACAGATAGCTATGTTATGGAAAGCAAATGCAGCCCCTGACCCCCAGCACTGGCTAGCGACATTACTGACCTGGATGTGAGTATAAGCGAACACACTTTAGGCACCCTAGGATGAGAGGAGCCCCAGAACAGGCGGCGAGAGCTGAGAAGTTTACCTTGCAACCGTTGTGGCAAAACACGACATGCGCCCACCTTGATGAGAGCATTGCCCCTTAGTAACATACGATTCAGAAAAGGGGGTGGTGATGGACAGAGTATCTGAATTAAACAGAACACTCGTACCCAGTCAACAGATCAGGGCTTGATCCATCACAGTTTTTTTAGCTCACTGCACCATCCCAGCTCAGAACCTGGCTACATGCAAATTAGTCTGTCCCTGGCCCAGTGCATCATGGGAACAGGGCAGACCAAACTACCAAGCCAATTCTTATACTGGAAAGGAAACAAGCTTCCGGGGACCGGTTTCTGGCATTACAGCCGTCTTCGGCCCGGCGTGCTTGAATCCTGATGGTGCAGTGAGCAAGGGACTCACATCTGAGTATACCCTTCCACGCTTATGGTGGACAAAACGATTCAGAAAAGGGGGTGGTGATGGACAGAGTATCTGAATTAAACAGAACACTCGTACCCAGTCAACAGATCAGGGCTTGATCCATCACCGTTTTTTAGCTCACTGCACCATCCCAGCTCAGAACCTGGCTACATGCAAATTAGTCTGTCCCTGGCCCAGTGCATCATGGGAACAGGGCAGACCAAACTACCAAGCCAATTCTTATACTGGAAAGGAAACAAGCTTCCGGGGACCGCTTTCTGGCATTACAGCCGTCTTCGGCCCGGCTTGCTTGAATCCTGATGGTGCAGTGAGCAAGGGACTCACATCTGAGGATACCCTTCCACGCTTATGGTGGGAAACACCTAGGATGAGAGGAGCCCCAGAACAGGCGGCGAGAGCTGAGAAGTTTACCTTGTAATCGTTGTGGCAAAACACGACATGCGCCCACCTTGATGAGACCATTGCCCCCTAGTAACATACATCATACCTGCCACAGAATGCATACGGTCGACAGCATTTTCCTATTTTCTTTCTTTTTTTGAACACAGACTCCAATGTTTACGCTGTTATGATTGGTGTTCCCTGCTTACAGATAATCTTTATTCCCTCCTACCCTTTTCAGTTGCACTCAGTTGTGTCACTGTATGCACATGATGATCACACGAATGAGTCGTATCTGCTTTAATTGTGTTTATCATGATGGAACGATGTATTTTTCTCTACCCAAAACACAAATAAATAAATCTTTAAAACAATATATGCGTCTGAGGCTTTCTGCTATTCTTTTTACTGCTGTACATAGAGTTTTCTCTATTGAGGATTGTAGCCTCACCTTAGGCTACCCAGCATCATAGTCAATATTTTAAAGATGCTGGGAGGGATGAGGATCAGCAAATTTGTGACGTAATATAGAAGTCTCAGTAGCATAACCATTTTCGACAATGCTACAGAGCCCTGTACCGTCAAGTGGAGAGAGCACAAGAAAGCTCTCTGGGGCTCCAAGGAGGATATCGGCCTCAAAAGATTGCCATCCAAAATATCCTGAGTTGTGTGGTATATATTAATGCCCAGATAATGAAAGGCGTGGGACTCCCAGTGTACCATCTAGTCGCCAATAGCTGTAGGATGTCGAGGGTAGTCCTGCCGGAGCAGAAAAAGGGCAGGTCTTATGCCAATTTACTCATACTCCCTATGTGTTCTGGATGTCTTCTAGCATTCTCGTGGCTTCCCCAATTCCAGCATGGATATCTCTGATGTACACCAGAACATCATCTGCATATAAAGAGATGTTGTGCATCACATATCCGATCGGTATGCTCCAGTCACTGTGCAAGTCGCTGTGCAAAGGGCTGTACTGCCAGGGCAAAGAGCATGGGGGATGTTGACGCCATGGTGGAGTGCCCCTTTCCACCAGTAGGGGTGCAGAAATACAACAGCCAATCCTGACCCTTGCTGCAGGTGATGCATAGAGTAATTGTATCATATGCAGTATCCTGTGCCTGACACCCAGTTTTTTCAAGGCCTCAAGCACATAGGACCACTTCAATGTGTTGGAAGCCTTCTCCAGGTCACCAGACACACTGCATAGGGCCATGGTTGTGGAGCCTCCAGTAACATTCTCTGCAGTGTCCTGGCATTGAAGGTCTTGGATCAGCCTGTTATGAATCCATTTTGATGAGGGTTGATTAATCCTGCTATGTGCCCCATCAGTCGGTTCGGCTTAACCTTACTAAAGTCAAAGTCAAAAAGTACTTTATTCGGTTAAAAGACAATAACCATAACAGCAACAACATGAAATTACAATTTACACAGGGATAGTTAAAAGAAAGCAATTATAATTCATCAAGACCAATTGTTTTCCGCAATATAAAAACATGTTTAAAAAAGCCTAAAACTACTGCAACAGTTAAACAAGTGTCCATTCTCTGAAATTCTAAAAATGCTGGGCGACATCTATTTAAGTTCCTTTTTTTAAAGATTAGGATAATAAATTTCCTACATGGTAAAATATAAAATTTACAAAAGAATAAAACATGGATGTCAGATTGGGACGAAGATTCATTACACGGGCGCAGAGACAAATCACGCAACCATGAATTCATTTCTGGGAAGGACAAAAGTCTAAGAACAATATTCAATCTAAAATGGGTCAAGAGAAATCGATCACAATTGGACATCGGCAGGGTTAAATACGGCTGTAATTTATCACCAGTTAATAACAAAAGGTGCGAGGTAACTGTCTTTTTTTTCACTTCCTCTTGCCTTCTTTTCTCTTTGAGGGATTCCATACACAATTTTTTCAACAATTTTCTGGATATATTAACCATTGTGAGTGGATCATCATAATAATGTTGGCAATTGATTTCTATAAGAAAACATTTAACATAATCTAGCCATTTAAATCCACTCACATTTTCCAATTTTAAGACATCCTGCAACATAGCCCGGTTCACGGCACACTCATTTGTTGTCCATACCCTATGCCACAAGAGGATGGGTTGTGTTCTAATTATATCTGATATATGGGGTTGTCCAAGTTCAGTGTGACAGATATAAGTCGCAACACTTTGTGGTACTGTCAGAATATCCCTCATGAATTATTTTCGGCTATTTGAATTGAAATTATGTTGGAATACCCCCAAAGACCCGAGCCATACAAAGCTACTGATGTATACGTGGCAATATAAATAGTTAGGATTTCTCTTATTGGCTTCTTGCCCAGCTTTTTTATAAAATTCTTTAAGGCCATTATTGTTTTTGAGAACAAAAAAGTTCTGGCCTTTACAGCACTTGTCCAAAACCCAGATTCATGGAACAAAATACCAAGGTAGGGAAAAGTGGAGGTGTTTTCCATGGGAACTTCATTTATGAACATTCTTCTCATTTGCTTCCCAATTCTTTTACCACAGTTCATGGAGAAAGTTTTACTACAGTTAATTTTTAAATCTAAACTCAACATGAACATATCCAAAGATGTTATCAAATTCTGTAGGGCCAATGGCGTCCGGGCCATTAGGACTGCATCATCAGTATACAAAAGTGCAGGGATAGGTCTTTTGCCAACCCTGGGCATATCCCTGCACTCCTGCAACAGATGAAGCTCAAGTCCATTTATATAGACCAGAAATAAAAATGGAGCCAGGACGCACCCCTGGCGTACTCCACGTCCAACACCAAATTTTCTGGTCCATTCGCCCCCCTTTCCATAACGAACCGATGCTGTGGCCCCTGAATATAATTCTCTTAAAAAGCAAAAGATAGAATCTTCCATGCCCACAGTTTAACATGTGACACACAATTGAATGCCGATGTGAGGTCGACAAACGTGAGGTACAGGCGTTCACCCTTTACCCTGGTATATTTTTGATGAACAATCAATAAATTTAAACCTTGTTCGATTGTTCCTATGCCCTTCTGAAATCCAAACTGCAGGTCACTTATTATCCCGTTTTCCTCTGCCCAATTTTGAAGTCTTGCCAGGATAACTGCCAAGGATTTTTATAGATGAGTCTAGAAGGGAGATTGGTCTATAACATGCACAATTTTGTCTATCTCCCTTCTTATATATTGGTACAATAACCGAGGTAAACCAAGACGGATTTAATCCCCTTGCTAGTGCTGATTAAAAAGATGTACCAGCATGGGGCCCCAGATCTCACTATTTGCTTTATACAAATCTGCTGGGATCCCATCAGGACCTGCAGCCTTGCCACCCTTTGTTCCTTTCAAACCCATCATAACTTCCTCCAAAGTTACCACAAGCTTCTGGGCCCCTACCCCCATATCACCCAATGTACTAGGACCTATAATAGGTCTTTCATCTTGGGACCTATAAAGATTGGAAAAATGTTCGATCCAGTCGTCCTCTGGAATTGCGATCTCCATACGCGCCTTGTTGTTATCGTAAAGGAAAGGGGCATTTACGGCCCTCCAAAATGCAGATGCATCCTTAGACTGTGACGCTGCACATAGGACTTACAAGGCCTCCCTTTTTATGGCATTTTCCTATTTTTTAATGCCTCATTGTATATTTTTCTAAAACCTCTTATTTGTAAGGGATCTTGGGGTGTCCTACGAATAGCATGTTTCAAGTCGGTCAATGCCCTTGTACATGCATTATCAAACAAACTCTTATTACCCTTTGCCCATCTATTTACCTCCACCCGCAGACTATTTCTAATTGAAGAGGCTATGATGTTAAAATGTTCTATTATCTGCTCACTGTTAGAGTGCTCACCCAGGCAAATCGCGAAACTGTCAGAACTGTTTTTCAACAGATTGCCTAGGATTTTTTCTGGGACCACTTTACCCTATTTAAGAGTATACCCATTTTGCCTCCCAAGAATCACATCAGGGACACTGCGCAAAAGGGTCCCATCATTATACTGCTCAAAAAATGGGTTTTCAATCTCGATTATTTGAGGCTGATGGTCACTTAGTGGTAACTCTATGGCCTTAAGCCTCTTAATCTTGTGGCCATAACTATTTGAAGAAATAATGAAGTCAATGGTGGTCAATGCTCCTCTGCCAATGAATGTGGGGACAAAGGGAGTTGGTTTTTGGGCAATTTCATTTACATATCCCAGGTCATACGTAAACAATATTTCATTGAATAAGTCCCCAATCAAGGAGTGGTCAAAGTGTGTTAGGTTAATCTCCTGCTCTAACATTAAACCACAGATGCCTTGTAAAATCACCCCCCCAAAAAATTATTACTTCCCTTTCATTATTATCTATTTCATGTTGTATATCCGCAGTCAGCATTTTTAGGATGCTGGGAGTTTCATTTTTCGGGAATTATTATAAAAATTTATGACAACAAAATTAATTCCCTTCTTGTTATCTAGCGTTACTACTTGATAGTAGCTGCATTTTGTTGAGAAGCGAACCTGCTCATACTTGAGCTGATTTGAGAGGTACATTATTAACCCACCCTTTGCTCTCCCATGTTGGCCACCCACTGCCGGAGTGAAGAAACTTCTATAGCCACTTATATGCACTGGGTCAATAGACCAAGTTTCTTGCAAAGCCAAAATATCAAGCCCATTTATGACGCTTTCCCAGGATGGATTTTTAATTTTCTGCCTCAATCCTGCCACGTTCCAGAACAAAAGAGTACAGGATTTCCTATTCTCATTTACTGCATATTCACACAAAAGGGCATTACCCAAATCCTTTCCACATGACGGGGAACTAGCTCCTCCACATTTTTCCCCCCATCTTTTGGTCAAGGTTACTATTAGTCTCATGTCTCTTGACCTTCCTCATTATTATGGCCATTGGCCTCTACGGACGTAATTTCTACTTTCTTAATATCATCATTACCCTCCCACAGCTTATGATCTTCTATATTCCCCTTAATTGTATCAGGATTCTCCCTTATTCCTAGCGTATTAAAGAGGGGAGTGTCCTTTTTGAGTCAATCCACAAAATCAAGGCCCGAAAATACATCAAACCGATTGTGGGTTGGTATATTATAGGCAGATAGAGCTATAACTCTATTACCCCACAGGTAGTTATTTTCATAATTCGGACCCGGAGTTGGAGGATGAGTCAACCAGGGGTAGAAGTTAGCTAATCTCTGTGGTTGGGAAAAGGAAGTTTGATTGCGCCCATAATATTCAAATCCGAACCTATTTGCAGGCTGCCTTCCTACTACACAGTCTTTTCAATAAGGAGCTGATGTATGTGGGTAAAAATAACTAAGGTAATGTGTGGAGATGGAATCGCTACTTCTCACGTCATACCAATCCCCAATGTGCCTCACAGCTCTATGATCTTTAAAATTTACTATGATTACATCCCCCTTCCTGTCTTTAGGTCGTGAACCCACCCAAATTGAGCGACTCACATTTAAAATTTCCCCGTTAATGTGGGCAGGCAAGGGTCTATTGTTGCATAACCAATAGACAACTTTATTTCTTAAGGCTTGATGGTCTTCCTTAATGCCTAAAGGGAGCTCAGGGACACCTGCCATAATAATCGCATAAGGGGCAGCTTCTGGCGGTAGGTCTACTCTTCTGTGTAATTGTCGGTTTATATTATACAAGTCCTTGGCCCCATTGTCCTTGTCAGCCTTACTTTGCAGGAGTTCTGCCTTTTCCTCCAGAATTATTTTATCCCCCCTTTGATCGCCTTCTTTGTGTGCAGCTAGTGCTTTAGATACAGGCTTCCTCTCCGACGAGGAAGATGTCTGTACTTTTTTGGGGGAGTTACAAGTTGGCTTTTTACCTTCATTATTGGGTTTTATGGAGAGAGTAGGACATGGTGGGCATTGTTTCGTTTGTGGCATCGTATTAGCAGAATTTACTCTGGGGTTTATACTAGTCAATCCCTTTGCCAAGTCAGATTATAAGAGTGTATTTCTTTCAACTTTTTTATCAATTAAGTCTAGATGCGTATTGATCATCCTTGTCCTTTCTAAGAGAGGCAGCATCAATGATTTTACTAAAATTTAAATTTTTTCCAAAAGGCCACCCTCATGGGTGCGGCGGTGAGTTGACATTAAGGGGACCATGGGAGGAGTCAATGAATTAGCAGCATCTGGCACTATTGACGTTGAGCTCCTCTTTTGCACTTGGCTTGACGAGTCTTTAAAGGACCACCCCCTCTTTTTTTAGTTTTGACCTTAGGCGGTGACCTCTGACTCATATTAAGAGGAGATGAAATAGATAATCTAGGGGAATTTGATAGCCCCTTGTTATCGGTACTAGTGGACAAACTCAGCAAAGAAACATCAATATTAGGACCGGCCGACCCTTCTCCTTTATCCTTAGCATCTCCGATATTCGCTTGCCTGGTCTGTCCTGCTATATAGTTTGTAGGAGTTGGCGAAAGCACAGTCCCTATTTGCCCCAAGGAAGATCGCTTCCCAGTTATTAGGTCCAAAGAAAGGCACCTATCTAATTCGGCTGTATCTGTTGTAACATCCCTATCACTTATATCAGGGTTATTGGGCATATCTGTGTCCACTACTGTGGGAGACACCTCTTCCTGTAACAAAGGAGGGCTCCCCCGACCTAGAGAGGCCCTCGTATCATTAATAATATGATTCACCTTTTTAATCAAGTAATTGTCCATAGTACCTAGCCCAGAAGCAGTTTTATCAATTTTACCTCTAGACATCGAGTCGGCTTATTGCTACACTCAATATGGAGAGCAAATAGGGTGGAACAACCCTCAAGCTTTTAGCGCACCTTACACATACACCAAGAATTGGAATATGAAATCTTACTACAATACATATAGTCCTTCACTGAACATCCAAAGTCTGTGGCTTAGCCCAGTCTCTTCAGGCCTCTGAGGGCCACAGAGGGCCCACCCTTTGCCCCGGCTTCACCCGGCGTCCGGTGAGGCGGGGCTTACAATGTTTTATGTGCCTCCTGGCGCGGTTTGGTGAAGCGTGGGCCGCATGGGCTGATGGGAGTTGTGGTCCGCAACCTGCTCTCCACTCGGCGGCCGCGCTACAATGGTGGCGAAAAGTAGCGAGGCAGCGGGAGGCAGGTAGTTGACTCCGGTGGCTGGGCAGCAAGGGTGCAGAGCTAACAGGGGGCAGGTCAGTCCTTACAAGGGTCGGCAAAACTTCCCCGCTCAGCAGGGGCTTACGATGTTTTTATGCGCCTCCTGGCGTGGTTTGGTGAAGCGCAGGGCCGCATGGGCTGATGGGAGTTGTGGTCCGCAACCTGCTCTCCACTCGGCGGCCGCGCTACAATGGTGGCGAAAAGTAGCGAGGCAGCGGGAGGCAGGTAGTTAACTCCGGTGGCTGGGCAGCAAGGCTGCAGAGCTAACAGGCGGCAGGTCAGTCCTTACAAGGGTCGGCAAAAGTTCCCCGCTCAGCAGGGGCTTACGATGTTTTTATGCGCCTCCTGGCGCACTTTGGCGAAGCACGGGCCGCATGGGCTGATGGGAGTTGTGGTCCGCAAACTGCTCTCCACTCGGCGGCCGCGCTACAATGGTGGTGAAAAGTAGCGAGGCAGCGGGAGGCAGGTAGTTGACTACGGTGGCTGGGCAGCAAGGGTGCAGAGCTAACAGGTGGCAGGTCAGTCCTTACAAGGGTCGGCAAAAGTTCCCCTTAACCTTACCAAATATTTTATAGTCGTTGCTCATCAGCGATAATGGTCTGGAAGAAGATACCATTGAGGGGTCTCAACCCAGCTTCATGAGGGATACCAAAAGTGCCTCAGGCATAGTGGGAGACTAGCATTGCTTTTCAAGAGCCCCAGTATAGACCTCCAGGAGTTTAGGGGCTAACGGAGGCTCCTATGTTTTATAAAATTTGATTGTTAATCGTTCGAGGCACAGCATTTAAATTGGGCGAATCCTTGAATGCACTTCAGATCTCATGCACTGTTATCAAACTATTCAACACCGGCCTCTCCACGGAGGATCACAGCAATGTAACAAACTCTAGAAAGTTTGTCATACTATCCTGGCGCGGCGCTAGCATCGGATAATGCTGGGCCCCATAATAATGAGCGCAGAAGGCATTGAGGATCGCCCATGAGAGTAAACAACCAATAACAGAGCAATATGAGCAGCAACGATCGCCTTTCCTTCTATAGTACACCGTCAAAGCAATGCCAGCAGGCAACCTGGCTTATCTCCTAGCTTGTGTTGTCTTGCTTGATACGGCCAATAGTCCATACAGCGTGAGGATTCAAGTAAACTGGCATGATGGTCCCTTGCCTCAGTTAGTTGCCCATGAGAAACTCACCCAGCTAATGCAATGCCTTCATTTTTTTTCCAGAGTTTTATATAGCACAAACTTGACCTGAAGGTTTCAGGTATCAGAGCACTTTACATGAGCACCAGTTGCGTTACACAAGGACACAATAATTTTTGTTAGTCATGTTGAGATTAAGTGATTTGCCCAGAATCACAGGATATTAAGCTTCCCTGCCGAGACTCAAACCTGGTTCCCCAGCGTCGACGTTGACTGCTCTAGCTGTAAGGCCACATCCTCTCCCCTTCTAGCCCTTGCAAAGAGAATTTTACCTGCAAAAGGCTTCAGCTAATCTCACCTTGTGCCCCAATTACCATGTGTATACATTAGCCTCTTACTACAGTCTTGAGCACCTCCCACCTCATCTGCCGTGAGGTCACCATCCCACTATTCTCGGTGATTTAGTTAACCCATTCGGTGCTCATAATGGAATGAGAAGAGCGGCACGAAACCCTCTGCTGTAAACAGCAGAGGGATTTCAAAAAAGGTTTTTGAGGCCTCTGGAGGTGGGGAAGAGCTTCCCCAACCTCCAGAGGTCCTTCCCTAATTTTCAATGTAATGACTATCACGTGCATGGAGCGCTGTCGTGATCACATTGAAAACAAAACTGTTTCAGTTTCAGTGTTTCAGTAATCTTGGGGCTATCTCAGCCCCGAGGGCGATCCCCAAGCAGGGATCCACCCAATAGCACCAGGGAGGGGGGAGTGGCCCCTTGGGCAAGGGCCTTTGCTCCCCCTTTGTTTTTTGTTCACAGCAGCCTTTCTGCCCACCCCAGGGGGCATATGGGGGCAATAGCCCCCAGTCTGCTCCCCCCGCAGAAAGCCCACTAGCGCCAGGGATTATTTTTCTCAAAAATGTACTTTGGTGGAGGCTTTCCAAAACGGGCATGCCAATGCCCTCACCCCCTCACCAAAATTACAGCCTTTCTGCCCCCCCCCCCTTTGGGGGGCAGATGGGACAGGAGCCCTCAATCTGCCACCCCAGGGGGGGGTTGTCAAAAAACCCACAAGACGCCAGGGATTTATTTTGGGCAAATGAAATTAGGTTGGGGCTTCCCAAAATGCCAATGCCCCCACCCCGCCAAAAAATATTAGTCTTTCTGGCCCCCCCGGGGCACAGAAGGGGGCAATAGCACCCAATCTGCCCCCCCAGAGCAGCAGAAAGCCCACGAGTGCCAGTGATTTTTTATGCAGCAATTTTACTTAGGGCTGCCCTAATAGGGCATGCCAATGCCCCCCCACCAAAATTACATCCTTTCTGCCCCCCTCCCTGTGGGACAGATAGAGGCAGAAGCCCCCAATTTGCCACTCGGGGGAGGCAAAAAGCCCACTAGATGCCAGGGATTTATTTTGGGCAATTGAAATTAGGGTGGGGGCTGCCCAAAACAGGCATGGCAATGTCCCTATATCCCCCCCCAAAAAATTTGTCTTCCTGGGGTTAGTAGCCCCCAATCTGCCCTCCGGGGGGGGGGGGGGGGTAGAAGGCCCACTGGACGCCAGGGATTTTTTGGGGACATTTTTACTTTAAGTGGGGGCTGCCCAAAACCGGCATTCTAATGCCTCCAGCCCCGATCAAAAGTATACAACCTTTCTGCACCCCCTGGGGGTCAGATGGGGGCAGACACCCTAGGACCTAGGATTTATTTTGGGAAATTAAAATTAGGGTGGGGCCCCCCCAAAAAAATTAAATTCTTTCTGCGCTCCCTGGGGGGGGGGGGCATATGGGGACAGTAGCCCCCAATCTGCCACCCTAGGGGCAGAAAGCCCACTAGAAACCAGGGACTTTTTTTTTATTCATGTAGGGGATGCCCAAATCGGGCATGTCAATGCCTCCACCCCCCTGAGAAATCCCAGTCTTTCTGCGCCCCTGGGGGGACAGATGGGGGCAAAAAGCCCACCAGGCACCAGCGATTACGCTGGCTTTTTTATGCTTTAGGGCTGCCCCCCCAGGGTTGCAGAAAGCCTTGGAAGACTTTATGGAACGCGGAGTGGGTGGAATCTTGGGAATCCATGCAGATTCCAGAACTTTCGTCCACAGAAATGTTTTTCTCGACACATTTTTAGGTTTGCAAGGGATTCTGGGTAACAGACCCTTGTGAGAGCCAGTCAAGTCACCCCTCCAGGATTCCCCTGGGTGTCTAGTATTCAAACATTTAGAGGTTTGCTAGGTTTCCCTGGGTGCCGGCAGAGCAATAGTTCAAAATCTACTGCTAGGGTGGCAGTTACTATCAGGCAGACACAGCGCAAGTGTTGTGAACATGCATAGCATAGCAGTCAATCCTATTTTTCTTGGGTTCTGCCAAACTGTTTTTCATCATTGGGCAGAACTGAGAGAAATGGGAACTGACTGAGCAGAATTCCTCCTTCCCAATCTCCAGTGACACTAAGAAAAACAGGACGAGGGAGGGGGAAGGCTCTGAGTGCCTTGCTTAGCTATCAAACCCAGGCTCTTGATATTCATAGAGTTTAAAATCCCATATGCATCGGACTTTACAGCAACGTAAAATAATAATTCAGTCTTTTAAGAAACATAATTCAGATTGTTTTGTGATTCACAACATTATGTACGAAATAAATGGACGTCATGGCATTTACTGGCTCTATTCACCTGTTCGATACTGTTGTTCCACTTCAACTTAGTTATTGTAATATATTCACACAGGCTAGCAGTCTCTTTAGACCAGAACTGTTTTAATCTCGTAAATGTGCAGATCATTCTATCTGTCAGTGAGTTCACAGAACATGCTTTCAGGGGATGCATGACGTTACAACGCATACTTTTACAACGCATACCTTTACAATGCATTTTCTACAAGGAAACATCCATTACAACGCATTCCATTACAACGCATGCCATTACAACAAATTTTTAAAAACTACCTTTACAACGCATTCCATTACAACGCATACTACCTTTACAACGCATACCATTACAACGCATAACATTTCATTGTATCTATGGTAAGTATTGGATAGTGTAGGGGTAAAAAATACTATTCTATCTCCAGGGGGGTGCAACAGTAGTGTAAGTGTTGGATAGTGTAGGGGTAAAAATTACTATTCTAACTCCAGGGGTTGCAACAGTAGGGTAAGTGTTGGATAGTGTAGGGGTAAAAATTAAATTCTAACTCCAGGGGGTGCAACAGTAGGGTAAGTGTTGGATAGTGTAAGGGTACTAGGCGTTGTAATGTTATGCGTTGTAATGGTATGCGTTGTAATGACATGCGTTGTAGTGGTATGCGTTGTAGTGTCATGCATCGTAATGGTTGCGTTGTAATAGCATGCGATGTAATGGATGTTGCGTTGTACAAGTTTTGCTGTAATGGTAGTGCATTGTAAAAGTTGCATTGTAAAGGTTGTTTCCCCTCTCAGGAAGAGCAAATTCTGAAATGACTGTAAAGTTGAGATGGGGCTGTTGAAACAAGATTTAGCTGTTCTGATCAAGAACTGTATCAGATCAATAACTTCCTCAATATAACAATTGATAAATTGATCATATTCTAATGCCAAACTTGGATGGTTGAGAAAAAGGTTTGGCCATTAGAAGATGTTTTGATATACTCGCCATTACTTCCTCATCCATTCATCGTCCAATTCCTTACTTATTGCTGTTGTTGTGAGTGAACCTCACAAAGGGCACCCCTGGCTGATTTGTTTGAGGGTAATATAGGGAATGTGGTTATGGCGACAAGGATGTGAGTGGCCTTTTGGAAGACTCAGTGGCGGGGAGATTTGCACTTGCTAAAATGATTGTGCTGACACAGCTTTTCTATCACTTCCCATCGCTTCCGGGGGTGATAACATCAAGAGCCAGATATACCTCTTGTGGAACTTATTGGGAACCCAGGCAGGACTAGAGTAGCATTACCTAAATTTCATTTAACTGCCAAAGTGTGCAGCCTTGTAGCTTGAAATGGAGACTTATCATCCAGTGGCTCAGCTGTAATGAGGTACTCGGTTGGCAGTGCTACACATTAAGGGAAATGACGAAATTGAATTGATCAGCACACACTAACATCGACCTATGTGGCTATTACTAACTCTTAGGAAAGAAATGCTAATAGCCAACTTGTTATGAGGGTGAGGAAACACTGTTGGACTACAGACCTACAATGAATTCAACTATTTACTCCCTGCTCCTCAGATATTCCAATAGTCTCTGTGGATATGTTGATTCAAACAGCTTTTCGGAGCGAATTAGATCTCTGGCTGGCTAGTGGGATTGAGAAAATGTAAGATTTGTTTAAGGATGGCTGCTTTCTCTCCTATGAAGATCTGCTGGACACGTCTTACATTATGAGGTGCTGTCATCCGCAATTAGAGCTACAAGGAAAAATGGCAATTGTGAACTCAATACTCACGGGTCTTCACACTAGTCTTACTACATCAGTTACATATAAGGCAACAACCCTGATGTATACAGTGTTTAGAACACACATTAATGTTTCCCTGGTCACCTTCAGGAACAAATGAGCAGAAACCATCCACACATCATTCCAAGAATCAGACTGGGGGAAGTTTTATTCATAGGGCGCATATCAGAGACACTTTCCAAACGTGTAGCCAATGTGCCACAGATGTCAAATGTTTGGGGCAGACTTATATATACCATATGCTGTGGGGATAACCCCCAGATGAATACATACTGACTGGCCAGATATTTTGTCCTTGCTGAACGAAGCCACCAATAGAAATTAAAACTACTCCAGAGACTCGAGGAACAGGTCTAGACGCATCGGCGGCGGAGTCGCGGGCAGTCCTGGAGACCCACCGGGCTGGTCCGCATAGGAGGAAGTAACTGAAGCGATGGGCTCCCAGTAGAGAAGGTGCCACTCCGGTTTGGCTCAGGCGGGTGCGGCTTTCGAAGGCGGCACCATGCTGAGATGCAGACGCAGCAGGGCTGTGGTGAGTGCGAGCGGTGGTGACTCGGGCCTGGTGGGAAGTGTGGTGGGGCTGCAGGAGGATTATACGTTTGCACCTGGTGCCTCCTGCCCTACCCGTGACCGCAGCGGAAGTGAGGCCAGCATGAACTGTCACACTCCTGGAAGTTGTGAGGCCTAAGGGACAGGAAGGTTCCAGGTCCCTGGCAGAGATTGGTGAGCGGCTCTCCTGATTGCGGGGGGGGGGGGTTCTGTGGCCTCTGGGGCCTGCCTATCCCCTTGGCTGGGTCCCCCTACCCTGGATTTATTCATCCCACAGTTCGTGTTCTCAAATTAGAAAGGTGCAAAAGAGAGCAGGAGGAGGGTAAACAGTCTTAGGGGGGTATGGAGGGCAGCCCAATGTAGTGAGGCCTGCCCCCCGGGCAGTTTGGGAGGGGTTTGGGATGGCATGATCGGCCATTTCGTGGTTTGGGGCTTTTTTAGGGCGCAGCCCAAATATAGCCCAATAATAGCCCAAGTATAACACAAGTAGCCCAAGTAGCCCAATGTTTATCAAACCCTTTGAGAGGACTGCCAGCCACCATTTTAGGTGACCTGGTGGCTGGCAGCAGGGTAGCTAGAAATAGTTTCTTGGCTGTTTAATTGGCTGTGTTTAGCGACTTAGACATAGTTATGCAGAATTATAAGGTTATGGAGGCGGTGGGCCTGCTGAGCGAGGCAGGCCACCTTGATTTATTGATCCCTTGAGCTGCTGAT
This sequence comes from Lissotriton vulgaris, assembly GCF_964263255.1. Classification (NCBI taxonomy): domain Eukaryota; kingdom Metazoa; phylum Chordata; class Amphibia; order Caudata; family Salamandridae; genus Lissotriton; species Lissotriton vulgaris. The sequence goes on from NC_141697.1 coordinate 658,419,716, forward strand.
CTTTCGCTTCTGTGGGGGTGGCAGCCAGCATTGCGGCCTGCACGTCACCTAAGTGGGCGAGAGGAAAAGTGGTGAGTCTTGGGGGCCGCTCTTATGCCCGATGAGTGGCCCCTTTGCCCCTAGAAGCGCCAGACCCTCGTGCGCATTCAAGGCTCTGGCGAGAGGGGGGCCTGTGGACTGTGGGGCACGTCTGTTGCTTGCTCTGCTAGGGCCTCAAATGAGGTGTTTCCTGCTCTGGCCACGGCAGACTTAGTAAAGGAAGGGCGGGAGGCAGGGTGAAGGAGGGAAGTGGGGATATGGAGGGACAGAAGCCTTTCGGGGGTGAGGGGGCTGCCCAAAGAACATGAACCCAGAGACTCTCTGGGACGCGAGGAGGTGGGAAGCCGGTTTTGGTGTTTGGGAGGTGGAGGGGGCATACCCGGGTTGGGTTAGGCAGGGTGAGGGCCTGAAGCTTTTAGGAAGTGGAGCGGGGAGGAAGATAGAGGGAGTTTGGGTAAGGCCATGGATTTTGGGAAGGAAGAGGAGTGGATCCCGGGGGACTGGGAGACGGCTGGGGGTAGCTATGCCTGGGAAGGGCTAGATATTTTTACCTCATGGAATCAGGAGGTGAGCGGCCTTAGTAGAGTGGATCAAGTGGATGCTTATCTTGCACAGAGAGGGTCAGCTGGTTTGGAAGGCAAACGTTTACATTTGAAAAGAGGTGGCAAGGGGGGCGAAGGCGGGGGCAGCAGAAAGCTTGGTGGGGGCTTGGGGGACAGGTCTTGACCAGGACCGGCCAGGGTTAAACACGGCTGGTGTGGAATGGAGTGAGGGGAGAAGGGGGGGGTTGAGTGACAGGGAAGTAGGTGATTTGTTTAAGGTAGGGCGTCAGTGGGCAGAGAAGACTTTGGGCTTAAATAGGCAAAGAGAAGGGAGACAGGGGATGAGTATCACAGACCCGGCACACCAGACCAATCATTTATATTGCAGAGCGAGAACTCACGTCCGGGTGCGGACTTGGCAGAGCTGGGTGCTGCTTACTAGCACCAAGGAGAAGGGAGGGGCCACCATGTGGGATCGCGCGAAGGCACGGAATTAGATTTCAATGAAGAGAGCCTTGAGGAAGGTAAGATGAGAGATAATTTAGATGGGGTGGGGGATAAGAGTAATGTCTCTTGAAGGGTTTTTCAGGTTTCCAGAAGGGAGTCAGAGCCTACAGCAAGGCCAACCAAGTCAGGATTGACCACGGGTGCCACTGGCAAGGTGGACTGCATCAACACAGGCACCCTCCTTAGAGCCTGGTAAAACATGGACAGAGGGAGGGGCCGGTAATGGTCTCTGTGGGGACGGGGGGGAGGAGGGAGTTGCAGGAGGGGAAGAGGGTAGGTTGTGCAAGGGCAAGTATGTTTTAAGACATAGGGGTGGGTACCGAGGAGGAAGGTAAGAAGGATCCGGCCAAGCCAGTGATTAGCAAAGGCACAGAGAAATCTGAGATAAGGGAAGAAACCAGCAGAGTAAATAAAGATGAGCTTGAAAGTAAAGAGTTGTAGATTAAGAGACTCTCTTCTATGTGAGTGACTAAGCCATTGGGGGCACATTTGATGCTGGCGACTAAAGAGCACCTATGGAAAGGTGAATAAGTTAAAACGCTGAAATTATTGCACAGGGAAGAGCGAGCAAAATAAGAGTCTAAAGAAGAGGAATGCGAGCTGGCTAAGCGGCCATGGGTTCCTCTGACTATAAAAAACTGGACAGCAGTGTTCTTGATTTATGCTAATGTTTACTGCTGGGATATCTAAAAAAGGCTGTGCACGTGCAAATTTTGCAGATTTTGCCATGAGTGTGCAAAATGCTGGGGGAAACATCTCTTCATCAACTGTTTTGGGGTAGGGGGGTTTTCAGCAAAGAGGCAGCAGTGGCAGGGGAGGCAACACGGGGACAGCAGCAGCAGCAGCATTTTTGCGGGTCAAAGGAAGATAAGGGTGTTCAGGGGTCTGGGACAAAAGGCTCATACGTCAGTTAAGGCAGCCAAATTGGAGGCAGCCTTACAGAGTTATGACGACCAAAAGGCTGCAGAAGTACTAAGGGAAGGGTTCAAAGTGGGGGTTTTGTTTGGGTTATGCTGGGCCTAGACACAGGCATTGGTCAGAAAATTTGAAGTCAGCAAAAGAACATTCACAGGTTGTGCAAGAGAAATTAGAAAAAGAGTTGAAGAAATGGAGAATTTCAGGCCCTTTCCCAGATTGGCCTCCGGACAACTTGATTGTGCCACCAATTAGGGTGGTGTCCAAGAACGAACCTGGACAATTCAGGCTTATTCAGCATTTATCATGGACAGAAGGGTGCTCAGTGAATGATTTTATCAATGAAAAGGAAGCTACTGTTTCTTACTCATCAGTTGACGTGGCCATGTCACTGGTAGTGATGGCGAGCGCAGCGGCAAAAATGGCACAATACAACATAAAATTGGCATTCCGTTTGCTTCCAGTCCATCCAGATGATTGGGATCTTCTGTGTATCCATTTCAATGGTAAATAGTATGTGGACAAGGCATTACCGTGGGCTGTTCTAGGTCATGCGCATTGTTTGAGTGTTTTAGCACCTTTCTGCAGTGTTTTATTTTAAAAAGGACGAGACACATATTATTTGTTGGTTGACTTGGCCACGTCACTGGTAGTGATGGCAGGCGCACCAGCAGAAATGGCACAATGCATCATAAAATTGGCTTTCCGTTTGCTACCAGTCCATCCAGATAATTTGGATCGTCTGTGTATCCATTTCAGTGGTAAATGGTACATGGACAAGGCTTTACCAATGGGCTTTTCTGTGTCATGCGCATTGTTTGAGTGTTTTAGCACCTTTCTGCAGTGGTTGTTTTAAAAAACGGACGGGGCACATGTTAGTGACCCATTACTTGGATGATTTTTCTTTGTTGGAAACTTTGGCTCCACGGAGTGCCAGGTGGCCCTGGAAAACTTCAAAGAGCTGAAATGGGATTTGGAAGTGCTATTCGCACCCGAAAAGACAATGGGCCTCAGCACGGCACTGTCTTTTTTTGGAATTGATATTGACTCTAGAAAATGCAGGCCCAGTTGCCGGATGATATAAGGGATAAAACGCGAGAATTACTAAACGCCAAGGACGGGGCACATGTTAGTGACCCATTATTTGGATGAATTTTCTTTATTGGAACCTCCGGCTCCACAGAGTGCCAAGAGGCCCTGGAAAAGTTCAAAGAGCTGATAGAGGGTTTGGGAGTGCCACTGGCACCTGAAAAGACGATGGGCCCAGCACTGCACTGTCTTTTCTTGGAATTGAGATTGACTCCAGAAAAATGTCAGCCCGGTTGCCGGATGATAAAAGAGATAAAATGCTGGAATTGCTTAACGCCATGCTGGCAAAGGAAAAAGTAATGGTCAAAGAGATACAGGCCTTGCTAGGGCATCTCAATTTTGCAGGTAGGGAAGTGAGAGTAGGAAGAACCTTTTGCAGAAGGCTAGTGAGGGCATTGGCAGGAAACAGATTGCCTCATCATCATGGGTGTCTCTCTGCAGGCGTGAAAGAAGATTTGAGAATGTGGCAAATTTTTCTGCAAACTTTCAGTGGCATTCCACTGGCACAGGAGGGGGATCTTACTTGGGATGTGCATATATTTTCAGATGCAGCAGTCAGCAAAGGTTTTGGCCTCTACTGGCAGGGGAATTGGTGTGCCGAGCAGTGGCCGCCAGAATGAAAGGAAGGGGGTAGGTCCATCGCATTTCTGGAGTTCTTCCCCTTAGTTGTGGCAGTGACACAATGGGTAGTCAGCTTGTGCATAGGAAGGTAACTTTTAGAGTTGATAATATGGCTTTTGTAGAGATTGTGAACCATCAGTCAGCAAGGGACGGACAACTGTTACAGTTGTTGAGGTTTTTTGTCCAAGGTTGTTTGATATAGCGTTTCGAACACTGCACGTAACAGTTGTGGACAGTGACATAGCAAATGCTTTGTATCGTTCGCAGTGGGGGAGATTCCGTGGGTTGGCCAAGGACGCCAACAGGATCCCGATGCCCATGCCGCAGCAGTTGTGGTGCGTAGGCAACACAAGATGCTACAACTGGGGGTAGGATCACTGGCTAAGTCCACTAGGATAGCCTATAATCTAGCATGGAAGGAGTTTTTTGCTGTCAGGCGCCCAGCAGCGCTTAAATGAGTTAAAGTGAAGGGACGATGTGATTCAGTTTATCCTGGATATGGTTGGAAAAGCCTATCCATGGCGTCAATTGCAAGGAAATTAGCGGAAATTGCATTCATGGGTAAGTTGCTCTGGGGTTACACACCTTCAGCGGGTATATTGGGCACAAGGATGCTAGTAGGGTGGGCCAGGGAGCGTGGCCAGCTGAATCTGGTCAAGAGACCCTTGTAGTGGCACTGGCTGAGCAGCGTACCACAGATTTTGCCTAGGATTTGCACGGACGCCTTCGAATCATGCCTGTTTTCCTCATTGATGGTGGATGTTTCTTGGTGCATTTGGAGTGTCTGAGTTGTTAGGGGACAGAAGGGGTGGGCGGATCTGTGGGAAGATGGGGTCTTGCGTGAGGCAGGTCTACATATATGGTTAAAAAACGTCCAAACAGATCAGAAGGGCAAGGGAAAATAGGTGTTGTTGCACGCTCCGTTGCCTAAGCTTACTTGCCCTTATAGATGGGGCTATCGGTATCGGGGAGTCCATTTTTGTGCATGCGAATTGGAAAGGAGTTACAGCCTTGCACCTGCTAGCAGTGCTGAGGAAGGCACTAAAGGAATGGTGCATTCACTGTGCAGTTTTTGGGACACTCTTTCCGTATTGGGCAGCATCTGAGGCAAGCAATAGAGGGTGGGAACAGGGTGATATCATGCACTTGGGGAGGTGGTCCTCAGATTGTTATAAGCGATACCTGCGCAACAGGGATAAGGAATTTAGTGTGGTTGTTAACAATGCATAAGTTCACGCAATGTTTCTCATTTCAGGTTCGGTGGCGGGCCCCCTTTCGTTGGAAATGTCAATCTGGGTTGTGGGACAGTTCTTCATGAAGTGGGCCCACGTACAAGCCCGGGAAAGTTATTTCGGACAGAATCTTTGTTTTAATGATAAACTATTTAAAGTGTTATAGAAAGGAAAAGGAGGCACGTGGTGGAAGGAGCTGATTCCGTGCCTTAACGGTCTGCTAGTTGGGGGTCGGTGTCCAGACATTTTGGTCGTACATTTGGGTGGAAACGATTTGTGTAAAGAGAAGGGCATAGTCCTGCGAAGAAGCATGAAGAGGGACTTAGCACTTATTAAACAACAGTTGTCAGGATGTTTTGTGGTATGGACTAAGTTTGTACCCCGCCGGGTCTGGCGGGGTAAGTTAATCCAGGAGCAGTGGTCAGAGCCAGGAGGACGCTTAATATGGAGATGTCTCGTTATGCAGGGAATTGAGTTTTGGTTGAATTGTGCACAGGGACATTCGTTTTGATTCAGTGGAATTTTTTTGGAGGAGACAGGATCCACTTATCAAGGCTGGGATGGACCTTTATTTGTTGGAAATTAGGGAGATGTTAGCCAGAAAGTTGAATGTTCAGAGCCATCCTGGAAAGTAAGAGGCCTGTAGGACAGAGGGGGCAGAAAAAAAGGGGCTAGGCAGTAGTGGCCGTCATTCCCTTTTTCCTGGGTGACAGGGTTTTGAAAAGTTGGCCAGGGTTGGCAAAGGTTTTTGGTTAAGTATTGGAAGTTTGCGAGCAGGGGCAGGAAAACGGTAGGTAGTAGTCTAAGCTTCAGGAGAGGCGTTTGTTAGTTACAGTTGCAGGAAGGCAGGTAGGGAACGAGGTGTCATTGGGGGAAAGTTTTAACTGCAATACTGCGTAATGTTGTTGTTATGATAATGCCAGGGTGGAGGAACTTTTGAGGGGAACGTAGGGTGGGGAGGATCAGGGGTCAGCTATTCGATGTATAGTGAGGCTTTCGTTTTTATAAGGCAGTTGCCAGTTGGTTATTTTGTAATATCCACCTGTTTCAATACAGCAGCCTTTTTCACATACAAAATAGGTCTCAGTTTGACTTGCCCCTCTCCCTCCCAAATACCTACATTGCGGTTTCTAAACTTTCTATAAGCGTTATAGTTACACTCCCACCCCACCCAAACAGGCAGGCCTTTCAACTGCGGCAGCTCCAGACAACTCCAAGCAGTCTGCCTCACTTTTGGAAGACAGGAGGGAGTGAATCAACCTGTCGAGAGAGCAGCGCCCGAGGCTTCGCAGTCACAGATTATGCACGGTGAGGATGAGGGCAGAGAAGTCGCGGCAAGATGCGGCAGGCGGGGATCGGATTTAATGAGGACACCCTGGCTGCAACTCATCTGAGAGAGTCGCCAAGCCCAAATAACAGCGCAACAGCATGCCTGTGTTTAAAATGGCGGTGCGAGGGGGGATTCAAACCTACAGTAATTGGAGGTGTTTTAAAATTCAAGGAGGGAATGTGGTGCCAGGGATAAGAGACCGGCGTAGAAGGAGCCCGAGTGGTCGTGACAAGCTCTGTTATCTGAGGTCTGGATAAAGCTGTGACCCACAAAGTAGGCCTGCTTGCCAACGAGAGGGGCTGGGAGTTCATGGAGATGGGCCAACTTCAATACTTCCTCACTAGAGGCCACCCTGTCGACAGCCAAGTTGCTCCGGCGTGGAGAGCGAGCCCTGCCCCGGATGCTGTGGAATCTGTGACCCCAATTGGTCTGTGGGCTCATTGCCTTTGACCTTTGGAGGGCCCCCTGATGTTTTCACCTTCCCCATTGCCCGAAGGCCTGTCTTTGACTGTTTGCCAGCTTCCAGCTCAACTCCCCTCCCCCACCTCCCTCTATTCTCCATGGGACTTGTTTTTTGTTTTATCTCTTCCCTATGTAACTGATGTTAATTGATGGTATACCATGAATCCGACAGCGGAGCCCTAGCAATATGGCCGACGCCTGGTGGAGCTACTGAGGTAGCTACCACTGTGTTCCTGGACTATTGCCCAACACTCACTACTGCTTCAGGGAATGGGGAAGATCTGCAGACTTTGGAGCTGTCTCTTCCACCTTTCTTCTCATGGGGCTAGCTGGAAGATGAGGCAGACAGCATTTCCCAGTAGCACCGGAACCATTGCCTTCTATGGAATTATGATAATGCCTCTTGGGCGGAAACTAAAACTGTTTGTACCTACCGCAGAGCCCGAGTACCCTTGGCCGCTGCCCGGTGGAGCTGTCCTATGCAGCTATAGATGAGTCTGGCTCTGGTTCACCCCTCGACCGTCACCTACCCAGCCGGACATCGGACATTGTTTCTCACGGTTCTTCGCAGTTTTATCTGTCATTCTCTTTGACTGCTTTGTTCCTCCTGAAGTATTTTCCCCTTCTGGTTTAACTGACTCTATCTGCATTTCTCTCCCCTGTTTACCTTGTCCCCCCACCTTCCATTTTCCATTAGACGTTTGGCTTGGCTATGATACGCACTAATAACTTATATTTTTGTGTAATCTCATGTTTTTCTCCTAAGCCCATACTTGTAACTGCAACTGTAAATGTTACTGATGTCATTTTCATAACCTGTAACCCGCTGATCCTCATGTAAAGCGCTCTGATACCTCTGGGTCTAGCCAGCGCTATATAAAACTCTTCAAATAAATAAACAAATAAGAGACATGTATCTATTGCCTAGATGCATCAAGGGTTTTTGCATTCGCAAACTGTGCGAATCGCAAAATTCGGCCGTTTGCGAATGCAAATCCCGTTTTTGGGATGCATCAAGCATTTTGGTATTTTCGCAATTTTAGAAATCATAATTTTGTTGCGATTTCTAAAATTGCGATTGCATTTTAGAAATCGCAATTTGGAAGGGGTAAATTAGCATGAAGTTGAACTTCATGCTAATTTATAGAACACTTTCAAACATGCACTAGTTGCATAGTTGAAAGTTTTAATTTACACACACACATGTCCTTGGGTCATGTGTGTGTGTAAATTGCACTTACAGTTCAATTTCAGGGGTGCAGGGAGGGGTTCTTTGAACGCCCCCTGCACCCTTGAAATTGCATTCACATTTTGCGAATCGCAATTTGAAATTCGCAAAATGTGAATGCCTTCCCATTGATTCCTATGGGCCTTTTGGCCCATAGGAATCAATGGGAAGGGTTTTCCTTAATTGCGATTCGCAAATTGTGAATCGCAATTAACGAAAATTACCGATTCGCAAAATAATTTGCGATTTTTTGATGCATAGCATTTTGCGATTCCTTAATTTTCGCAATTAAGAAACCGCAAAATGTTACAATGATGCATCTAGGGGTATGACTGGGTGGACTCTCGTACTGGCTAAAAGGCAGATAACAATTAAACGGAAGTTAAGAAGTGTTCCAAGGTATGTTACATGGATACAAGATCTCCTTAAATGGGCCAGTTATGGAAGTAGCATACTGCTTCCAGAAGCCAGAAGGTGAAAGGGCGACGGTGTTCATGGGCAAAAGGGACTTTACCCTGCCAGCTTTCGGGAAGAGGCAAGAATGGGGAAATAAACACAGAGCAGCTGAAAATAAATCACTGCTCTGAGCCAGTGTGCTGAATCTCTTGGGTGAACTCTTGTGAACTTTGCAGATGTCCTACGGGTTAAATGCCAGCTAGGGTTTTTTTTCGACCTACAATCACAGGCCACAGTAGTGTCATCACAGGGGAGGGGTTGCTGAATCAGAAAACAAGTGATCCAGTTGCTTTGGAGAGCATAAACAGTGGCCCTCTGAGGAGTTACAAAACTCCATCCACTTCAATATTGGAGCTGCAGCAGGCTGATGATACCAGGAGGGAGTGGGAGGCAACAATGTGTTGGTCATTACAGAGGGCAAGCTATAGGAGGGGTGCTGGGGCTGCTCTCCTGGCAGTAACACAGGTTTAGTACTACATTTGGTTTCACTTTGAAAAAAGAATTGCACTTGTGGACTAAGTGTTAAATGTGCAATTGAGCTCCTGCCTGCAATAGGGGTGTCCCGAGGCGCCCCCCCAACCCCCATCCCACTCGTTTTAGCAGCTACACTGGGGTGGGGTTCTTGATGAGCCTTTTCTGTCTGAAGATTGGCAAAGTGTCATAATTAGCTTGGTAGGGTGAGTGATAGATAGATGAATGAGTGAAAGGATTGATGGAAGAGTGGAAGAGTGAAAGGCAGAGAGGGTGTATGAGTGGATGGATGGATGGATAAATGGATGGATTGGTGGACGGTTGGAGAGAAAGGATAGGTTGAGTGAAAGGATGGATGAATGAGTGGATGGGTAAATGGATGGATGGAGTGGAAGCATGATTGGATGAGCAAAAGGATGGATGAGTGAAAGGACGTATGTAAAGACGAATGAGTAAACCAGTGGAGGAATGAGGGAAAGGCAAGGTAGATGGATGCCCTGATGAAAGGATGGATGGATGAGTGAAATGATGAATTGCTGGATTCATGAATAGATGGATGAGTGAGTGAAAGGATGGATGTCACAATGAAAGGGTGGATAGATGGATGAGCTAAAGGGAGGATGATGGATAGATGGAGTGAAAGGAGCAGAAGCGTGAATGGATGAGCGAAATGATGGATGGATGATTTAATAGATGGATGAATGGATGAGAAGGGGGTGTATAAGTGAAAAGATAGATGATTGAATGGTTGGATTGGTTTGATGAATAGATGTCCACAGACCAGTTGCGGCTCTCCTTTATGGGCTCTAGAGCTACACTACAACCTCCATGTTGTGTGATCTATTTTTATTGGATCAAGAGTGAATAAGTATTTTCTTGACAAAATAAAAATAAAATTCAGACCCGCTTTGAGTCCAGGAACAATCTGAGGCAGCTAGTGACATTGTTCGATTGCTGACACATGTAAATAAAGATGCCTACACCATTCCAGCACCGTGAACATGTCTGTGTGACTATGTGTGTGAGTTAAAGTGAGAGTCAGTGAAGCAATAAGTCAGAGTGAGACTGAGTGACAGTAAGGACCTGTAGGGTAGTTCCTATATTCCCAATAGGCTCTGCGCATTGGAATAACATAAACGATAGTTTAGACGTAGGACTGAGGTCGACTAGGTCTCTATTGCATATGTTAGACTTAATTATGAATGGCAGCTAGCTCAGAGGTCACTAGAAACTTTCTCGAGTAAACAAGAAGGTGTTAATTTTCCTGAATAGACAAGAAGGGATTAGTTTCTGACAACCGCATAAACATGACAACTTTGCTCCCCTAGCACAAGGAGTATATCTCCAGAGTCGCGGAAACAATAGATAGCTATTTCACTCAGTCAATCGTGCATGCTTAGTTTCACCAGGAGTGCAGAGAAACAGAGAGACGGGTGTTTTCAATAAAAGTGGTTATTTATTGAGCAGTCTTCTTTCTCATGCAAGAGAAGTGAATTGCCACAATTGCAATACTTGTTATAAAGTAAAGTGCGTACAGTAAAAGGAGTATTATGAAATAATACTGTAAAAGCATTTATATGGTTTCTATGCCATAAGATACTTAAAATGGATAAAATACATACAATGATAAAAGTTGACTAAACGTACTCAGCTGGTGCTTCTAAAATATGCCTACCCCGGTGTACCTAACCTAAGCCTAGTACGTGGGAAGGAGTAAGTGAGATGTAGTTTGGGTTAAGATAGTTTTTGCCAAGAATCTGAATCAAGAATTCTCTAAGGGTCTAATCAGCTCTATACCTTGGTTATAGAATGAAGGAGGTCTTGTATCTCTCTCTCAGAACTCGATCTCCCAGCAACCCGCGAGGGTGACAGGGAAACACTGGAGCTGGATTTCTCGGCAGGAGAAAAGACAGCGTCTCTCTCAGTGCGTCAATGGGAGGGTCGGCTTCCTTCGGCACTCGTTTCAGCAGGGCGTCGGGCAAGTAGATAGCCGATCTTCTCCAAATCACTGTGTGTTTTGCTAAGGCAGATGCTGGTATATTTATACCTGGAAGGTGCCGAGTTTGACGTAAGGTTGGACATAAGACGTCACTAAGAACTCGCAGTTCTTTCAGGACTCCAGGAGTTCTAGGACAAATCAATACAGAAGCAGGGAGAATTCCGGGGCTGCTGGAGGCTTGGTTTGTTTAAGAACGTGTTGTTCTTTCTAGAAGTCTATGGGAGTAGCCTTGCCGTATTTGGACTGCATTGGCTATGACTTAATATAGATATGATTCTTATGCCTTTATAAGGATATGATTTGATATAACCACATAAGGGCATAAATCAGGGATATTTAAATAGGATCCTAGATACGTTTACAACACCCACTCCACGTATAATGTCCATCATTACTAAATACTAAGCAATATTAAACATATAAATATGCATGTGTTTTCCAGCCCACCCCAAAACACATAAAATGCATTTGAAATGGTATATACACGAAAAATGAGTATTATACTGTACGTTTTCAAGCAGTGGTATCATTCAGATAATGTAATTTTAGTGCATTGTAATCTTGACTGAATGAATCACAAAATTTACAATTATGAAATGGCTCTTAATACAGAAGAGAAGGTGGAGACCATTTCATCACATATTTATACAAGACTGTACATGTGCTAGAGGCTAAGTCAAAATATTGTCTCTAGATAACTCATATCCTAAAAATAGGACAGTGAGGTGGGCAATTTGTGACTTTTTAAAGTTGAATTTGTACCCTTCAGATGCGAACCCAAGTATGATGGTGTCTCCAGGTCATCGTCTGTAAGATAGATGTTATCGACATAAGATAATGCCTCATCATCATACATTTGTAGTAACTCTGTTACCCTTGCTGAAAATAATCCTGGGCTATTCTTGAATCCCTGTGGGAGACGACAAAATTTCTTTTGGGCCCCCATTCTGGAGAAAGCGATCAAATACCTGCTTTCTGGTGCAATGTTTTGACAGAAGAAACCATTTGAAATATCTAATGTCGTTTTATATTTCTTGTGCACGATGTTATTCATTAGTGCTGCACTATGTGAATTTTGTACTGCAAATGTTTTGCAACAAGAATTTAGGTGTCTGTAGTCCAAAACTAGATGATATGAATCATCTGGTTTGGAGACAGGACCTCACGATCTCCTCCTCTTCTAGATAAAGGAACTGCCCCTATCACGAAATAGCTTAAACAACTAAGGTCTTTGTTGTGCATTCGTTTGAAGTGACGGGCGACAGGGTACGCGGGGTCACTATGCAAAATGGCCCTGAGATGCTGTAGAATTCGGGCGTGCACCTGGAGCTTAGTGCTTCCAACATATCTAAGCCCACAGGTGCACGTCAGAACGTAAACAGCATGATCAGTCTTGCAGTTGTAGTTGCCATGGATGTTTTTGGCAACTTTACTAAATGGGGTGTAGTACTGGGTGGTAGTGACCCCAAACTTACAAGCCCTACAACTGGAGCATTTAAAGAAACCATTGGTTGGGCGAAGCCATGGAATTTTGGATTTCAATTCCGGTGTTGCTTTATCTAAATGGCTGCCCATGGTTCTAGCTCGTCTGAAAGTCACTGTGGGATGCAATGTGGTGTGTGTGGCTGTGCACGTGATTCATTGACAGCACTGTGATACCCAACCTTATTGGAGGAACATCTTTTACTTCATGCTCGGAAGTGTGGAGTCCTTGTGTTGTCACTGGCACTTTGGGGATGGTGTGGTGTAGTGCAGGTTTGATCTGTTCCACTCTACATAGCCCTATTTCAGTCTATTCTCTACCCCAGTGTTGCCACACTTCAATCCCACAGCTGCATGGTATGTGCTACCAGCGTTCTAGGCATGGCACCTGGCTGGCAGTGTCATTGCCATGGCTGAATTTTCTATGCCCAGTTAAGGTTGTAGAAGCATTGGTAAAGTGTGAGGAACACAGCGTTCAAAACTCTCCTTTGCACAATAGGATTTCTTGAGGCGCGCGCACACAAACACACACACACACGTAGATTACAGAAAGAATATGCATCAAGACAGGTCAAAATAGAAGAGTAGAACTTACTCACTTTGCCACCCTATAAGAGATGCTATAGGAGGCACTGCTAATGAGAATGTGGACACATTTAGTGATATATATATATATATATATATATATATATATATATTCACTGAAAAAACCATAGGTTATAGACCATATATAGTTAGGGATTAGCATTTACAAAACCTTATTTTACTCACACAAAACCATTGAAATTCGCATATATAGTTAGTTGAACTAACTATATATCGCGCACCCGCAATCCACTGCTGATGATGTCACATATTACATCATTCATGACATGGTCAGTGACATCACTGATGACATCACTGATGACAACTCAAATGACATCACTGACGACATCACTGATGACATCATTCATGTGATAATACGATGAACCTCTTCAGACTCTAATATAACCTTAGATACACTCAGTGTAAACAGACACTCACAGATTGTCACTCATCCATGGAGTTACTCATACACCTAGTCAGTCATGCAAAGAATCAATCACACCTTCATTTCCTCAACTATACAGTTATACACACCTTACTTATTCAAACATATTCTAACACATATTTATTCTCTTATACAATCACTAATACAAGTTTTCAATGATCCATGCAGCCACTCACACATTCACTGGCTCTTATTCACAGTAATTTATATATGTCAACTCTCACATGTACTGTGTTTTACATATGTACTAACTTTGACATGTAGCACTGAGATATCCATTCACTCACTAATACACTCATGCACACAGTCAACCACCCATACAGCTGTTTCCACATGCAGTTTTGAACCTATACATCAGTTGAATCAACTGCTCACACATCTATGCACAGAGTCATACACCTCCCAGCCACCCACACACAGACATAATGATGGACAAATTAAGACAGTTTAGTCACTAACCCATGCACTCAGTGAGACACATTTAATCACTCACTCATACAGTCAGTCATGCACCTACTAAATCCTTCATCCAGACACTTATACATCCACTCATTCTTCAATATGTAAGACATATTTTAACTTTACAGAAACATACAGTCACTGGATGATGTCATCAGTGATGTCATCAGTGATGTCACTGACCATGTCATGAATGATGTAATATGTGACATCCTCAGCAGTGGATTGCGGGTGCGCGATATATAGTTAGTGCAACTAACTATATATGCGAATTTCAATGGTTTTGTATGAGTAAAATAAGGTTTTGTAAATGCTAATCCCTAACTATATATGGTTTATAACCTATGGTTTTTTCAGTGAATTTTCAAGGTTTTGTAAATGCTAATTCCTAACTATATATGGTCTATAACCTATGGTTTTTTCAGTGAATTTCAATGTTTTTTTATAGCAAATATAAAAAGCTGTAAAATGTATTATTCTTTTAAAGGAAAAATATATTTTACATGTTTTTAATATAATATTTTTATGCATCTGCCAAACCCTGACCTCTTAATAGTGCACTGTGGTGGAAATGATTTTGGGACTATGACTGGGGTTGGTCTGGAAATACTTTTAAAGGACACCTTTCATCAATTGATGACACTTTTTCCCCAAACTGCCTTGGTATATTCCAATATATGCCAAAGACAGAAATGGAAGTGGTCCAACCAATTTTTTCCACAATTTGAGAAAGCACGGAAACATGTGAATACATCTGTTTCTGCTTACATGAGAGACTTTAGAATGGGTTTAATATACAACAATAACTTGCGTTACAACATGCATAGAATATTCCTCCTGAATTTAAAACTGTGCATTGGAACCTACTCGTAGGTACCTAAATTAGCCACAGAACCCAATAGTTCTTTTCAGAGCTACCCTACCTCTGATCATTCAAAACGTTTATCTTTTTCTAACTTTTTTTCCGAACATTGTCCTCCATCTTGTGTCTCAATTCTACCGATACACAAAATGGAGGACTCCCGTAACTCTGCCGGTTCGCGTACCGGGCAGCGCACCGGTGAGCGCTCGATAAAAAAAGGTGGGAAAGTAATTTACAGAAAAACCGAGACACTTTCATCAAATATAGAATAGGCCCTACTACATAGCAGTCCCTACCATTTACCCAAATTTGATGGATTTCCATTGAGAAAATTATGCTGTAAGCCTGACTAAATATCCTGAGGTAAATTACCTAACAAAAACACTTATGAAGTGTTAGAATTGAGAACCAATTAAAATGCTACTTTCATTATCTTCTATTATTTCATGACATTTGATTGGTTATGAACCTGAATATATATAAAGAAAGAGAGAGAAACACAGCCATTTTGACTACTACTTCCTGAAGTACATTTCAAGTGCATTTCAACTGAGAACTTAAACTTCTTTTTGAAAAGTAAGATGTTATTTTAAAAACTGAAGTATGTTGTGCACTTTAAGTTATTTAGGAAAACATTTTCTGATAGTTATATACTATCCCTCTGTAATAGTTATAGAATAAGATAGACTTCTCTGTTATAGTTATAGATGGAGTTAGGCTTGTCTTGTATAATTATGAATTTACTTAGGCTTTATCACATACACTTTTTTATATTTTTACTTCCACTCTGATACCATACACTGCCCAAAGATAAAATCACTGTTAAAAAAACCAAACTACCTGTCTGAACTTAAACCCAACAGTGCCCTATCTGTACTGATATATTTTTTTTATTTTCAAATTACAGCACAAAATTGGAAGGAGAGCAAAAAAATACCATCGAAATTGTTCTGGAAAGCAACAAAGATACAGATATTTAACCCAATGACTCTGAATTCTTTGATGAATCACTGGACTATGAACTTCTTCAACGTGTAGAATCAGTAGATTTCCTGATTGAAAATGAGGACATTTCTGACAATCAAATATTAGAAGTTCTTTTAAATTTTGAAAACGAATCAGAGAAATAAATTTATATTTAATAATTCAAAAATTGTTTGAGACATTATTCATTTTTATAGGTATTTTTTAAACTAGTACCAAATTGATTATAATGTAAAATCAGACTTTAAATATACTGTGCAACTTTTTTGTGTAACATAGTAAGTTTGCTCATAGTTACTTCCTTTCTTCCACTACATTATCTCCAATGTGTATTTAACATCTCTTTATCATCTCCTGCCTCCATGGTGTTTCAGCTTTCCTGACAGACTATGCTATGAATTCCATGTACCACAATAACTTCTGAAACAACATGCAAGATATCTACAAAGGAAACGGTGTATTTGTATTTTTAGACTCTGGATTGGTACCTACATGTTGGTACTTAAATAAAAAAAAATAAAAAAAAAATACAACAAAAAGAACAATCAATATACATACATTATTTGAACATTCTTTCATTCTATTTTCCCTATATTACGCTCCCCGGACCGCTTCCCGGTGCGCGTACCGAGCGCTCCCCCCGCAAAAAAACGATAATAAAAATTATTTATTTTTTTCCCCGCTGGGCCCTTTTAAAGCCCCCTCATCAAACCTAGGGGGTCAGGGAGGATGTACTCTGCCCCCTTATGCTCATTTCCCCCTTTGTTTTTGCCACATCTTGTGTCTCGATCCTACCGAGACACAAGATGGCGGCCGCTCCGGACTGTTTAGAATGTTCACAGTCACCGGGGAGCCAATCCGCTTCTCCTCGCGAAGTTCCGTTACGCGTCAGGTACGCGAACCGGGGCGCTAACCGGGACGCTGTCACAGATATATCTGTTTTTTTAAATGTTAATTTCTCAAAATCCACTGGAGCACATATTTTAAGACATAGCAAAGGCACGTCGGGCAAACCATATCTACAATTTTGCCAAGTTTCGTGTAAATCCATTCAGCCGTTCGAGCTAAAAGTGATTCCAACCGCCCTATGGAAAAATGAATGGGAAAAACGTGTTTTGGGACCCCCTTTTTTCTCGGCCCCCCCTTGACGAAACCCCCCCAAATTTTCAAGGGCTGCTCAGAAACAAAATGTGCCATTTTCCTGAAAATTTCAGCCAATTCCGTCCACAAACGCTAAAGTTATTCGACATAGAATTTTCAGAAATCCCATAGGAAAAAAATCCTAACTATATGTACCTACTGGCGATCGATATATATATATATATATATATTCCAGCATCCCCTCCACACGAGAGGGAGAATGAGTCGCAACCTTAGTCCAGTTTTAAAAAAGCATTTATTTTTCTTTTCAAAAAGCGGCATAGTTCTGTTTGGCTCCAATGCATTTCGCTCACCACTGTGAGCTTCGTCAGGGAGAAGGCGCCGCAGGAAAGGTGATTACAGCTCTCACACACGGCCAGGAGTGTGTCGGTGCTTCCGTTTGTTAACCCCTTGTTGGGTACCGCATTTCAGCTGTTCTTTTCAATGCTGCATGCTGGGCCATGTGGTTTGCTGCAGCCTTCCGTGCGTGTTGATTTAAATTTTTGCGCCTTCCATGCCACCCGGACCGCCAGTAGGTAATATATCTATATATCTATCTATATATATATATATCTATATATATATATATATATATATATATATATATATATATATATATATATATATATATATATATATATATATATATATATATATATATATATATATATATATATATATATATATATGTATTTTATTCCAAGCATGCCCAAAGATGCTATTGACACCTATGCGGAACTGATCACAGAAGGTCTGAAAAAACTACAAACCAAGGTTATGAAAACACTAAGTTTAACCACCGTTTAAATGAGACCGTTCAACAACTTAATGAAAAAACTGAAAACTAATGATAATATAATTATCAACCAATCCGACAAAGGAGGCAATATAGTTCTTTGGGGGAAAAAAGCATACATAGAGGAAGCCCACAGACACCTTGATGATCAATCTTGTTATGCTTTATCTAATATGAAAACGACTAAAGTTATACAACAATCTTTCTATAATGACTTGAATCGCTGGAAAGGGGAGGGACTACTATCAAGAGATGAATTAAAATTTCTACACAAGGAGAACTCGGTGTTACCAAATATCTATTTTATCCCTAAAGTGCATAAGGGATTAACTCCGGTACCTGGCAGGCCCATCGTCTCGGCGATAAACAGTTTATATGAAAACACATCAAAATATATTGACTTTCATTTACAAGAATTTGTGACTTCCCTTCCCGCTTATATCAAAGATACCAATGAATTTTTGCACTCCTTAAATCAATGCATGTGGTCGGCTGACTACTTGTTAATAACCATGGACATAGCCACCTTATATACAAGTATCTCCCATACAGATGGCATTAATGCAATCAAGTTTTACCTGGGTAAAAGACCAATGGAATTGTATAAACATAACAGCATGCTCGTTTCCATGGTAGAAAAATGTTTAAACAACAATGTTTTTCTGTTTGAGATCCAGGTATACAAACAATTGAGGGGAGTGGCTATGGGGGCATGTTTCTCCCCCAGCTACGCGGGGCTCCACGTTGGCTGGTGGGAGGAACATGTCCTCAAAGTTAAACACTCCACATTTTGGCTCAACAACATTGTCAAATACTGGAGATACATCGATGATGTATTCATCATCTGGAAAGGTTCGAGTGAACTGGCACAACAATTTGTTGAGCAGATCAATAACAACAATTTAAACCTAACCTTCACTGCTGACATCAGTGCTAAGGAAGCAAGCTTCTTAGATGTGCAAGTGCAGATAAGAGACAATATTGTGACCAACAGTCTATTTAGGAAAAGCACCGCAGGCAATTCAATATTGCATGCGCAAAGCTTCCACCCACAGCTCACTATTCGAGCAATTCCTTATGGTGAATTTCTGAGAATACATAGGGCCTGTAGTTCCACTGAACTCCGCGATTACCATCAGCTAGAAGCAAAAGCTTGACTGATAGTGAGGGGTTACAATTCTCATACCCTTGATGTGGCGAGGCAGAAGGCCAACCACCTTAATCGTCTTGAACTACTAGACCCCCTTAGAGTATCCAATTCACAAACTAGTGAGGGCCAGGAGAGCAACAACACCAGACTAATCACTGGTTTTAGTCGCCAAGCTCGACAGATTGCCTCCATGGTTAAAACTCAATGGCCTGTCATCCTTACCGACCCTGTACTTAGAGATATTCTGCCTAACACTCCAACCATCACCTATAGGCGAGCTTTTGGGATGCACAATGAATTAGTCACCAACAGTCCAGAGTTGTCTAGGAGTGACAATTGGTTATCCCCACGAAAGGGCTTTTTTCGATGCAGCTCTTGCAGGGCCTGCAATTTCGGAATTAATACCAAGTCATACACAACCCCATTTAGCATAAAACCGTTTTTTCTGAATGCACATTATACTTGTAGGACAGAACTGGCAGTATATGTGCTTACTTGCAGTTGCAACTTGAGATACATTGGGAGCACCAAACTACCTGTGTACCAACGCATATTACAACATCTAAGGGCCATTGTGAACGCTGACCAAAGCTACCCCGTAGCGAGACATTTTCAGCAATTTCACAATAAGAACCTGGCACAATTGAAATATTTTGTGATCGATGCTGTGACCACCTCTAAAAAAAGGTGGAGATTATGAATCAAAACTTAGGCAGCTCGAATCACGATACATTGTGCAACTCAATAGCAAAATACCGGGGGGTCTAAACATGGGGGAAGATTTAAGCAATTTTTTGTGAGAATCTTATGACCGTTTGTCTAGTGATATGATAAGACAATTAACATCATTCCTACAAATTTGCATTGCTTACCTTCGTTTCCATAATTTAAGAATCCCCATATGCGAAGGTTTCTCTCTGTTCAAGTCCATTATAATCAACAGATACCCATTTGGAGATAAAACATTGCCGTATGTACCTCATGTCCTATTTAGAGCAGATTTTTGATCATTTTTTATTTTTTATTTTCCCTTGCAATGATATTGGGTTCAATTCATTCATTCTCTTGTATGATTGACCTTGTGCATTATTTTTCAGTTGTCACATTTTTCTCCTCACGCACTCATTGTTTGATTTAATTTGATCAAATACAGACCACCATTGTAATAGCATTAGCATTTAGAGACACTTTATTTAGTATGTGCTCCGCCAAACCATTAGGATGTCATTGAATTCGCGCTACTTTTTATGTATTGAATATGGTGTGCACCACAGGGAAATTATTTTCCGAAAATGGGAATAAATTATCATAGATGGGCATTACGAACGTTATATGATCATATTATTATGTTGAGACAAGTTAATATTATAGGTGGACATTTATGCGTATTTGCACAGCAAGATAAAGAAGCACTTTTGCACTTTATTATGCAGAATTTTGCACATATGAATGTTTACATATTTCACTAGGCACTTTATTACATAATGTCACCTATTTCTTGGATCAAAAAATCAATTTTGATATATAATTTAATGTGTAGTATTGTTCCAATTTATTATGTACAATTCCCTATGGTTAATTCAACCCAAATATTGTAAGGGTAGATTCATTCATAATCCCTGACACACATTTTAGTGAAGAATTGACTTACATGTATTAGTACGGTCATTGTTTTTATCAATTGATATTTGTATCGTAATTTGCGCGATCTGATCCGATATGCACAATTTTACAATTGTCCGAGCATGTACAATTAGTATACAGCTGTGAAATAATTATATGCAATGATATTTTGAGCATTGACAGCGCTTCACTTGTATCATTCCAAAATGGCGCCCATTTTCGTTTCAATATAGGCTTAGGCAATATGTGAGCCCTATTTCTATTTCCACATACATGTTTTCGAATCTGGGCGCGTTTACGTTAAATGTATGCTATATATATGAACTGTGGTCCACATTCCCGCCAACAGTGAGCAAGGACGCTTTGTCCGAAACGCGTCTGTTTGGCATTTTTCACCCTGCACTTTATGATTTAATAAAAGCAGCAAACATCTAAAGACTGGCTTTGGCGTATTTCTGTGTCCACGCGCTGGATTCTGCGCTTGGAATGTTGGCGCGGCTACCGGCTGGATTGTAATATATATATATATATATATATATATATATATATATATATGAACCAAACAATTCCGACCACTTCCGTTTCACGGCGAAGCAGGAACTCAGACCACCACAGCAACTCAGGCAAGGTATGTTTTTATTTATGTTTTTTCCACAGCCTGCAACGACGCGTTTCGGGCTTCATGAGCCCTTGATCAAATTCAGCTTAATACACGTCTTTATCACTTTTTATACATGTTTATCACCGTGCACGCCCCCTCTAAGATGGATCTCTGGTCACGTGATCATTGATAGAAACAACAGACTTTTGTGTGTGTTGTATTGTACAGCCGGTATATATGCATAAATGCAACTGTGTATTTCATAATAAATAGCATTATTATTTGTCACTTTCAAACATATGTCATACAAAGCAAAAATTAAGGTATAAATACTCTTTTTCATTTTCATAAACTGGATAAATCCCAATTTGATATACTGCTTTAGTATGCAATTATATTGTCCTGTGTGGCTATTTTATTCTCGTATATACACATTTTTCCTATTTATCAGTAATATGGCTGAGATACCCGCCACCCCCTCTCAACACAATCCCCAAGGATGGGACACCGGAAACGGTTCTGAACTTTTGGAAGACGGGAGGGAGTGACCCTCCCGGCCGTATTTATTAAAATATGAAACAAAATTAAAACATTAAAATAACAGTTTCATATTAATGTACAATTTCATTTCCACATTGCGATGTTTGGCTAACCTTAACATATTCTCTAATACAAAGGTTCTCCTAGCCGAACTAACATCCTACAAAACATTTAACTTGAAATTGTACATCCTAACGTTTAAGGGCCAACGGCAAGGTCGTAACCGGTGTCAGGATCCCTAAACCAGACATATCCCCCTCACTTGTGAGGGGCGACCGCACAGAGGTGTACCTCAAGTGCATTTACCAATTTCCCTTGACTTGACGGGGGCCCCAATAAACTCGACGCCATTTAAAGGTCGTCCGAGGACACGTGTGAGGTATCTAGAAGGTAGCGTAGACCCCCTCCCAAACCCCACACAACTTACCACATCTGCCGTCGCAGATGTCCTGGCCCCGGGAAATTCCCCAGGAGGGGGCTGTAGCCCCTCCTACCCAGGAAGGGGCCTTGACCGCCTTTCCTTTTCTTTCGGCGGCCCATCCTTAGAAGGTACCGCCTCCCCGTTGAGGGGCCAATGGCCACCTCCCTTGAGCGCTCCCATCCGTAATGGGTGACGCCCACCCATAGGGATCCTCCAATTACTGCTCACCGATCATGACCTTACCGCCCGACCAAAATAAATACGACAATTCTAACTAAATTACTAAATTACTAAATTACTAAAAGACAGTAACAATTACCACTTATTAAAAGGCATGATTACTGATCAACACTAGTGCATCATTACTTTATTTGCAAAACAAACTACCATTTAACCATTCTTTATTGCATATTCAAAGTTATCACGACAATCATCACAACCTGCAAAAAATTAGCGTTACCACATCAAACTTTATTCAAAACCACTTGCTGTCCTCAGGGGCTGGTGGGTGGGTCAAAATTGGCTCCTCGTTCCGTCTTTAGCTCACGTGCAGCGAGGAGGTGCAGCTTTAGAGCACAGGAACAAGAGGATGCTTTCTTGGCTTGTTGCTCCTTTTATCCGTCTTCAGGGCGGGCGTAAACCCGCCCCTGCCTGCCCCAAAGGGCGTGGCCGGCCGCGTCAGTGTCTAGGCCAGCCCACTCCAGGGCGGGAAAAGAGCGCGCCCCGGCTACGCCGCTTCGGGCATACCAGCCGAGACGCGCCTCCCGCCCAAGATGGCTTCCCGGGGGGATCGTGGTACTCCGCCATACGTTCGGGGGGACCGAATGGTCGCCCCTTTCCATGATCATCCCAATAGATCTCAATTTTACTTTGTCCAACAAAGTGCTTAAGTGCCTATTTTCTTAAACTAGTGCAAATACTATAATAAAGTGTCATATTATATGTGCAACAGCCAGGGCCCGACTGGCTACCGGGCAGTTGTGTGTGCTGCCGTGCTGGGGGCTAATTTCGTTGATGGGGACCTGCGTGTGCAAAACGAAATTCGTTTTGCTTTTTTTATTTCAAATTGCACGCAGGTCCCATCAACGAAATAAGCCCCCACAACAGAGAAATTAGCCCCTAGCTCGGCAGCACACACAACTGCCCGGTAGCCAGTCCGGCCCTGGCAACAGCCTATAGATAATAAATATAAAGTGTATTGTGTACATTAACAAACAAGGTTGATAAAATTATATTTCATAGTAAATCCATTCCATACATTCTCAATAGTTAAAAAGTTTCCTCCAGCCGGATTAAAAACACTATTAAAAGTATACACAAGATTTATAAAATGGTAAAAAATACAATATCAACAATGATTGCTAAGAAATATTTTCTTATCATTTGAGAGAGTATATAGTTCATATATTTCTTTCCTATGGGCAACATGGTATAGCATAAATGATCTTCGCTCATGTTATGTAATGCTTATACTTTTTTACTCATCCCAGATATATATAGAATCACTGTATTTACAAGTAGGTATGGATATCCTCCCCATTATTCAGACCTCGTGGCCATTTGCTGTCCAATTCAAGGATACATTTGGTCTCTAATTGCTTCAGTTTCCTCTCTCTGTTCCCTCCTCTTTTGCTATTGAGGACAGCACTGATGACAAAGTAAGAAAGACAATGTATATCCTTGTTATGACATTTGTAGAAATGGCGTGCCACAGGATAGGCTGCATTATTGTGGAGAATAGCTCTCAAATGTTGTAATATCCTGACGTGCACTGTAGCTTTGTGCTTCCCACATAATTCAAACCACAGGTACACGTCAGGATATACACGGCGAAATCTGTTTTACAGCTATAGCTGCCTTTGATGGAAACTGGGGATGCATCAAATGGTGTCTAATATGATGTTTTATTGCAACCAAATTTGCAAGCACGACAAACCGTGCATTTTTTAAATCCCCTGGACGGCTGAAACCATGGTGTCGCCTTTCTCGTTTCTGGGGAGTTCTTGTCTAAATCATTGCCCATGGATCTACCTTTTCTAAAAGTTACAACAGGGGAAGGAGTTAAACGGTCACATAAGATGCTATCTGTCAGGACAATGGGCCAATGTTTCTGGACAATTGATCTAATCTTTCTCTCTTGTTGTGAATAAGTGGTAATTAATCTGGGGTTATCTGTTTTATTCTTCTCATCTTGTAATTTAGTTCCTTCTTTTTTGAAGAGACTAGCTCTTGGCCGTTCACTTGAATTACTAATGGCATCATTGATGAGTTTATCATTGTACCCCCTCATATTCAATCTTATTCGCAATTCTTTTAGGCAATTGTTGAAGTCTTTTTCATTACTGCAAATTCGCTTAAGTCTGAGGACGTCTCCATAAGGAATACTTGCGATTAAATGCCTAGGATGGGAGCTGTTGGCGTGAAGTGTGATGTTCCCTGACGTAGGCTTTCTAAACATAGTACTCTCAAGCCTGCCGTTCTCAACGCAGAGTCTAACATCTAAAAACGCTATCTGCGTTTTATGGATGTGTGAAGTAAATGTCAGGTTCAAGGAGTTATCGTTAATCTCTTCAATAAACTTATGTGCAGCCATCATATCGCCAGGCTATATTAGAAAAATATCATTGATGTATCTAAAATACGTGGCCACTTGTTACTCAAATTGCGTCTTATGCTTGCACCTGAGGACCTGTTCCTCCCACCAGCCAACCTGTAAACATGCGTAGCTCGGGGAAAAACAGGCCCCCATGGCAACTCCTCTCAATTGCTTGAACAATACATTGTTGAAATGGAAAAAAATATAATTAAGACACCAATTGATCAGTTCAACAATGCCTTTGTTGTGAGCATAGAATTCAATAGGTCTACTTGCCAGAAAACATTTGATCGCTTGCAGGCCCATATATATATATATATATATATATATATATATATATATATATATATATGTGTATAGCGCAACCATTCAAAGATTGTCATTACAATATGAATAGTAGCTTCTATCAGGAACAGTAGACTATGATCCTATGTCAAGGGAATGATCTTAGGGGTAGTATGTGGAGGTATGGTACCCTGCAGTTTAAAAAGGATTTTCTTGGGCTATGACAATAGGTGGGAACTAGAAGTCATAATGCTGGGCACCACTGTACAGTAAGACACCTCAGACAAAACCTGCAGAGTTTCATCCGCTTTATTATATTTTTAAAGTCCAAAAAGTTAATGTGCTGTAAAGGGTACACAACATGTTTCGCACTACACACATAACTTCTTCCTGGCTCAAAAGTTTTTGCTTGTGCCTTGGCATTTTGCTGTAATTAATTTGTCTATAAGTATATCTGCAGAGAAAGGTGACCAAATATCTTGTCAACTCATTAAGAATGGTGGAATATTAAAAACCTTAAACACATACAGTACGTGCATTTGCCCATATTCATCATGTTTGCACTAGTAGTTCTGCGACTGCAATGCTGAAATGAATCTACAAAATGCTATGATGTTTAAGAAAATTAGATAAAAAGCCTAGAAAGGCAAAACTCTCGTTGTTGGTAGCTTTGACAGCATTAGTGAGCTTCGCCATTGTATGTTTTTATGTAGTATCTGTATAGCATGAACATAGCTAACTGGCAGTGGAGGACTGTACAGGGTCAATCCTTTCTTCATTCATTTGACTCATAGACTGCGTGCCCAGTTCACAAAGATTTTGCCTTGATTTACTCTTTTCTGGCTTGCTGCTAGAATTCAATTATAAGCACCTGAGATTCATAGTTTGACACTTAGATTACTCCATCCCCATGTGATAGATACTGGTTCACCTTTTGACTATGGTTCAGGGTATAAGGCACTTTTGTAATAAGGTGCATAGGATTTCCGTCATTGTGGCGGAGTCACTGGTCGACTGAGAACTATATTAGCCTCTAACTTGAGTCCCCAGAATTGTTCACCATTTCATTCATCAATGCAAGCTCCGTGGTAGTCTACGCATGAAATTTTGACTTGACTCTACAGAAGGGTCACCCGGAGGTTTTATATGTCTGAAACACGGTTCAAAGACCATTCAGATAGGATTCAGCCTTATTCTAACCACTAGTTACAGCATTCAGATTGGCAGCAGGATATCTAGCACAGAAGGAGGAGTTGTCCTGTTTATCAATAGATTTATTAGATCCCTCCAGATAGAACTTCCTATTAATTCATTCATTCATTATTTCATTAATTCATTTGTAAGGCTTACACAGTAATGCCTGTTAAGGTGGACTTTTGGGGGAAAAACTTGGGGATACATGTGTGCATTGTTGAAGCCTGCTTTATGTTTATTTTGAGATTTCACAGGTTGTCTTCACTAGGATAATTATAAAATGTACATATATTCTGGTGGTACACATATAATGTTTGCAGCACTATATAAAGGGTTGTTTGGATGGAAAAGCCCCTGGCATGCTGGCACTTATTTTTGACAGACATGCACCCCGTCCTGAGGGCCACAGCAGCGATTTAATCTGGATACCTGGTGATGATTTTTGTTTATGGGTGAACAGGGACCATACATGTGAGCCATGACTTACGTCTATTTTATGGATTGAAGTCTTGATAGGACCTGGAGGAGTGCCACGAGTGCTACCCTCATAAGAGATAAAGGGCTACTGTGTTTACCAAAGTGTATGGTAACATGAGCGTGGTGGTGGGAGCATACGTTGTTTTAGTAATGTTGATGAGTAGAGTGAACAGGCCTTTTTACATGTGTGTCACTAAATTGAGGCCCACTGGCCCACTCCCACTCATGTAAAGGTCTGCTGCTGAGTACTTAAATTAGCCTTGGCCTAAATTGAATTAGCTTGTAGTTCTGTGCAGCGTGTGTGTTGCGATGTATGTGTGCTGTGATGTATGTGTGCTTATGAGTGTCACTATACAATGGAGGCTTGTGAGTTCCATATTTGAAGCCTAGGATCTTGAGGATGGCATATGGATGAGCCCCCAAGACAGATTTGTGGATGGCTACATTCCTGAGAGCTGGGTGGGACACACACTGAAGGAAGGGAGCTGGGTGGGACACACAGTGAAGGAAGGGAGAGCTAGGCTCCCCTGGGCACTTCAAAAGGGCTCTTTGATTTTGAAAATGCGCCAGTCAGTGAGGCCTGGGCACATTTCAGAAAGGAGATGGACCTGATAAGGGAATCAAAAGGAGTAAGGCTGGGGGCACTGTAACCTTTTGTTAGGTATATATCAGTGAGAGTGAACCACGAGTTCCTCCCACGGCCTGTGTTATGAGGCTGTTTGGATTGGAGTTACTCCTGCTGTGCCAGACTGCTTCATGGGCAAAGGACCGGACAAAGGAGAGTGCAATTCAAAGGAGACACCCCCGCAATATGAACTTCAAAGCGGCACTAAATCACATCTGTGTCTAGAAATGGATTATAAACAGGGGAGCTTGAAGGTCCCAAGTCATCAGCTATCAAGCAGGCAGCCTTGGCTGTACGTCGACATGGGCAGGCTCAGCAAGTGTTCTGCCTGGTGTGACCAGGACTAGGGATCAAGTTCTGCCAGTCTCGCAGCTGGGCATGGAGACATCGCCCAGCTAAATCAATACTACCTGCCCTCGAGACTGAAGCACCAGCACTTGCATGTCTGCCAACACCAGACAATCCTGTGAGGAGGCGGAGAGTTTCTGGTGAGAGCAACACTCAGTGGTCGATCCTGTCGACTGGATTCCCATAGCAAGTTGTTAGAATACTCCAATTGCAGCACTCGGTCCATTGCACATGTGCAGACTTAATTCCGCAGCCTTATGCTAGAGGGGACCTTTTTGAGCTAAGCTGATGTTGTGCTGATCAGGCTGTTGTATAAAGAGTTCATCAACATCAGCAAAGGGAAATTCCCAATTTGGAAAAAACTGCCCTCACTCACATACCGAAGTATGTGACATGCTTCATCATAGGGCCTGCTACAAACGCGGAGGATAGTGTGACACCCTCTTGCTTGTGCTGACTCTATACGAGTGTCGGAAACTGACCCCTCTCATGGTTTTTGGTATTCCAGGTGCGAGATGCTTGCATCGAAAAGTATTTCAGTGAGAGTGCAATAGTTCCGCTGGCAATGCGAACTTTGTACATTTGAGGTGTTGTTGCGGACTCTTTGCACATGAGATATAGTTTCGGGATGGCGAGGATTATGTACACAGTGGGAATGAAGAAGGGTTAAATGCAACTTCATCTCCCGAAGGCCCCCGCTGCTTATCACGCCGACGTCGCGACGTAACCATGACGACGACGTCATAATACTGCGACATAGTGCTTTTGATAAACAGAGCGAGGGACACCGCGTTTTCCAACTACGCGGTGGTTCTGTGCCCGAGTAAGTGTTTGCGGGCGCTGCCGGACTGAACGGTAAGACCATGGGTCGGGATATCCTCTGCCACTGCATCTTACGAATACTTTGTAATGCCGTCACATAAGAACTTTTAACCATTGTGAGGCATTTGACTCTTGCTGTCTTTCTTGATCGTGCAGATTGTGTTCATGGGCAGAACCCCCTGGGCGGCCACCAGTTCGAGTTTTTGATTTCTATAAACTCGGTGAGTTCACCTGAAGAATCGTATTATCAGAAATGAGAGCTCATATCTTTTGTTTAAATTTTAGTTTGGCCTCTGAATAAGCCTCATAACCTGCTCCAATTATTGGGAGCTTTTAGGATAGGTTGATATGGGATGCACGGAGTATCAGGGTTGGGATATGGTGTTGTGAATGTGTCACTTAGTCTTGCGAAGCATTATACCTCGTAATTTATTATCGAAGTATATGTTGTGAGTGGTTGAATATGACCATCTCTCTTGTATGAATGTTCTAATCAGTATGTAAGGAACCCAGTTAGTAATTGCAATATTGTGGAGACTAGCCTGAGCATACCACTTATGCTCAGGACATAAGAGAGATTTGTAGTTTAAACCTTATGTGGTGAGGGATGAGTACTCACTCTCACTGACTTTCTTTTCTCTCTATTCTCCTCTAGTGAATGTTTCCCCATGATTTGTATGGGGACATTTCCTCCACTGATATAAAGACATACCCAGCGAAGAACGGATCCTAGTGACCTACACCTAGCTGGGCTACCCAAGGATCCTATTAAGATACGGGTAACCGGTGGATCTAACTGCGACAGTCCTGAAGAAGACCAGGGTGACCTTTTGGGGCACATAACAATGGTCGAAACATGTTGACTCGAGCAGTGGTAGGAGGGAAGTCTTGAGAAACCTCATTTTCTCAACAAGACATTTTCCCATCCTTTCTTTTCTTTTTTAATCCTGATAAGGGTACCATAATTGGTTCCAATAAAGTAATTCTTTCTTTTGGCACCCCTAATCAGTTTTAACACACGTCCTTACTGCACTTATTTGTGTCGCACATCTGATCCACGAGGTGTTCCTCTATACACGGTATCACATATGTATGTTACTCGTTGTACGTATTTACGTATTATGTTGTACGTCTTGTAACGTGGAAATGTATTATTTTTTCCCCCTCCCTAATGCTCCGCCCTGGATGTGGCTACACCAGGGCATTTGTAGCAGGCCCTATGATGAAGCATGTCACATACTTCGGTATATGAGGGCAGTTTTTTCCAAATTGGGAATTTCCCTTTGCTGATGTTGATGAACTCTTTATACCCATTATTTTGTATGATCATAGTCCTTCTAGGGGGTCTGGGGTATTAGAGTATAAACAATTTGGCCCTCTCCCCTTGTATGTGTTTAATACTGATCAGGCTGTTGCCTGTGTGCAGACCAAAGTCAGTGATTGCGTTTGCCAGAAGGGTTGCTTTGAAGGGCAAGGGCTTTCGCTCTGGTGCTATGAGGGAGGGCTGTAGCCAAGTGCACTATGTGATCTGGAGAAAGCAGTAGGTTCTGAAGCCTCACCTGAAGGATCGGAAGCCAATGACTGCCCTTGATCCGCCAGCAGGATCAAAGTAACTTTACCACCTCATCCATAGGAGCACCGCAGATGAAAAGCAGCTTTGCCTGCAGCGACAAGACTACCACTCATTGCTAACATCCCCTCTAGTCCACCGCAAGTGCTGAACATTCCCATGGTCTTCTGTATTGTAACACCAGAGGGAGCGGGTAAGGATTGCCGGCCAGACAGCCTAGGTTGAACTTACTCTACAACATAGCTGAATAGCCCTGGAACGAATTGACTTCTCTAAAAAGCCATAGTTGGATTTTAAAGATTGACTTGTACCAGGGCCTAACCTGAATGTTGCATATGGTAAATGGGGAATAACCACTACCAGTAGAAAGGGATATGAAACTTGGGGCCCTGTCTGGAAAAAAGTCAGAGTGCTGCTGACCTTAGGATGGATGTGTATATTGCTTGTGCATGTCGTATTTCAGTTTATGTATATAAATACTAACCTTTTTCACAAAAGCAAGTATCCGGCTGGACCTGCATTTATTGGGGTTGCAATGTATTTTAAGTTTTGAGCTGTGTTAATATTTTACCTATCTTCCCCACGAAAAGCCTTGACTCTCACTACCCCTGAAAGCCAAGTACTGATGGGGTACTTGGTCTAGTTGCTTAGGACCCAAGTAGGTTGAGCCCCTGAACATCAGGAATAAAATTCCAAAACCATCACGGTTGGGCCCAGTAGTTCCTGCTTGCCCCGTGGGCCTCTGAAAGGGGCATTTGTGTACTCAGCATTATGTGTTTATTAATGCACGTTATCGTCACATAACTAGTGTGCTTAGAGTTTTCTGTAGTTAGTTGGTATAGCTCTCTCTTACACTGCAAAGCTGTCTTCTGTGAATATTGTCCCTTCATCACCATTCCAGACTTTAACACTGATAAAACTATCACGGTAGGGGTGCATGTCTATTAAAATAGCCTTACTCTACTAGCAAATGTTTATAACCTGCAGTCTCTCAATTTGTTTATTAAACAAAACAATACAAAGTGATAAGTAATTGTAATTTTCTTTTATATTTCAAAGATAAACTATCTGACGGAAATAATTAAAGGTAAGATTATTTTCAAAATGTCTGTAAATCAACATTTAATGTTGGATTCTCATTTCCTTTCATATGTTTTTCCCAAATTACACATACTTTGATTCTCTAATGACAGACCTGGTGAAGTCTCCCATAACTCAGGACTATACCAGAAGCAAGGGTCAGATTTGTAATTTCCTCTAAACACACACTCTGGACTGTGCATTGCTACATGAGGTGTTTCATCGATATGGTTCTTGATTTTTAGAAAGCACAGTGACGCTCATCATAGAACATCTGGGCAACCATTAACTAATACATAATACTTCTAACTTTATCTGCTGAGCCAAGAACACTCGTTAGAGTATTATGTCCCTCAAAATGTACTGTATCCTCATTGTGAATACTTAGGTAGCATTCAATCAAGGGCTCCAACTAGTTGGAAATATAGTTTTCCATCTAAAAATAAGAAACAAAAATGTTTAGCTTATGGGTGAGCTGATTTCATGCAACATCAACCTGGGAGCAGAAGATGTATCAATATAGGGAAGCATGATGGGAGATTCAAACAAATATCTAAAGTATAGGAAGTCTCTTAATCATTTCATGATTCTCAACTATTCCTAATTAATACTCCTAGCTCATTTAGGGAGAGAGTTAGATACCGTTTACGGAACAACTCCTTTTGGTACATAACCCCTTTGTTTATGCTTCCAAAGTATGTAATCCCCCTGTAGGCTAATACAAGAATGTGACCTAGTGCCCTGGCAAAAAACACTGACCGAAGATCAGAAACATTTTATGTGGATATGGATTCACCTCTGGAAAAAGGTAAAGTGAAGTGGACCTGTTCTGATGCAGGCCTCTTTCTGTAGACAACCGACCCTAGCAAGACATCTGTAAAAATGTTTCCTCAATAGGGAAAGTTAAATTAGCCTGTTTTTAACTGGAAGTATTTTTTTCTACAGATGAGCAGATACATGCATCTTTTCTCAGGTAAAGGAATCTGTTCTTTTTTGTCAATGGGCTATATTTAGGTGTTTCTGAAGACAGTTTCAGCTGTTCCTTCCTCATAATGCATGTTGTACAAAACAGAATATATACATTACTGAATATGCCAGATCTTCTGCAGTTTGGGTTGGTGTTTATTCTGTGCTTAGAAACATCATGGTTAAAACCTTCATTTATTGTTGCTACATTCAAATTTACTACCATACATTTCATTTGTATAACAACACATACAAT
The DNA here is from genome assembly GCF_964263255.1 of Lissotriton vulgaris. Taxonomy (NCBI): domain Eukaryota; kingdom Metazoa; phylum Chordata; class Amphibia; order Caudata; family Salamandridae; genus Lissotriton; species Lissotriton vulgaris. The sequence goes on from NC_141697.1 coordinate 658,451,914, forward strand.
GGGAGTTATGGGAGGACTCTGATAGCTTCATCTTATGGATAATAGCCCTTCATGCTGCATGGCATCATATAGACAGTAACTCAGCGAAGGGGGCGTGGCTTGACCGGCGAACATGGCGGTCGTCTAGAGCTTGAGCTCCGACCAGCCTATCTGTATCCTGCACATATATCCTCGCCCTGGGCTTCCATAAGGGCTCTTTGTCCACGAGTCGGTTGCTGGACTAGTGGGGCACACTCGGTGGTGACATCAGCCGGGTGGAGGCTCTGGGGCCGCAGTTACGACTTGGAGACGCCGTGGGCCCAGGAGGCACCGGTGAGGCCTGGAAAACCGGGGCCTCAATTTTGGAGCTGCTGGCTCGGGAGCGACTGTCGGCGGTAATGGAGAGAGTAGCGGAGCGCCGGGGCTTGGCCTGCGGCCGGGCATATTTGTGGGGGGTCCCACACACATATCAGTGACTGTGCCTGGCACGCTGGAGCCGTGCCTTACATCGTGCTGTGGGGGCGAACGTTGGAGGAGCCACCCCCGAGGGAGACAGCCGCCATTTCCGGCAGAGGGTCGGCGGAGGAGCCACCTGGCTGTGTGGCACTAGCGGGTAGAGGGAAGCCCTGGCGGGTGAGAGGTGAGCTGCCAGCTAGCCCAGATCGTCGGGAGCCGGGCAGCGACGGCGGGGACCCTGCACGGCAGTGATCCCAGCGAGGAGCCGGACCTGGCCTGCATAGCCCGGCGGAATCCCCGTGGCGGTGGTGAGAGCGGGATAGCCAGGGATCTGATTTCTCGGGGGCTAGATCGGGCCCCGGTGGGGAAGACAAGCGGCGCCCACCACAGCTAGCGGCAGAGCCGGGACCTTAATTTTGGTGTGGCCTGAAGGTAGTGAGCTTGCCAGAGGCTGCGTTGAGGCCTGAGAACCCTCCATGGCACTGGAGTGACCTGTACCGCCTCCCGCACTGTTGGTGGTCTACTCGGGAGTGTGGTACCCGGCACTACGGAGGCGCCCCTAAGCCCTGGAAAGGTCTGGCAGAGACCCTGTGAGCCTTGAGGTCTGGGCGATCCGGTGTTGGCTGCGCAGACGGGACCTCGATTTTGGCATGGCCTGGCGGAAGCGGATCCGTCGGTGGCTGCAGCGAGGGAGGCACTGCCTGGGGGCTTGCCCCGGGCACAGGAGTGTATCGTGCCATCGCCCTCGCCGCTTGGGGCCTACCGGGAGGTGCGGCGCCCTGTGTAGTTGAGCAAATCCTGAGATCTGGTGAGGCTGGCGAGGGGCGCCGCCATTTTGTGCAGCTCACTCACCGCAGCAGTGGCAGAGAGGCCCCGGTGGAGGAGGAGGGAGTGCCAGGCGATGCCCGACCAGACGACGCTTGGCAGCGGAGACCGGTGGTGATTGGCGTGCACCCTGTTGGGGAACTTGGGGGTCCGATCGGGCCCCGGCGGGAGGGAATCTGTGACATCTTGAGGCCGGAGGAGAGCCGTGAAGGGTCAATTTGGCGAGGGGTGCCATTCCAAGGGTCCCAGAGACTGTTGAGCGCACGGCTGTTGGCTGGTCTGGTGAGGCTCGGTGCCAGTGCATGAGGGGGCAGACACCATCCTGATAACTGCTGATTATGGCCGTGACTGACCCTCCAGCCTTAGACTGTAGTCTGTGATACTCAAGCTACCGGGGAGTATTCGTAACACGTACTGAGTTGCCTGTGAGCCATGACACGAGGAGGAGCCGGAGGGGGACAGGGCAAACAGGGGCCCATTTATAAATTTACAGAGGCGGTGGATTCTAGTGGCCCCTCGGCGCCTGCGCCAGACAATGCAGCGCTGCTTGCCGCGATCACGCAATCAAGGGACATGCTAGACGCTAAGATAGGAGCAGTCAGGGCCGACGTTACCCTTCTCCGCCAGGACCTGCGGAATGCGGTGAAGCGTATTACAGGTGCGGAGACTCGCATAACGGAGGTAGAAGGCGACATGTCTATCCTTCAACGGAAAGTCGCAGACATGTAGATGGTGCAGAAGGGCCTGGTCCAGATGGTGGAGGACGCAGAAGGACGGGCCCGACGCAACAACCTGTGTTTTGTTGGCTTTTCGGAAGGGTGTGAGGGAGATAAGGTGGAGTACTTCATAGCGCGGTGGCTGGAGAGCTGGATCACGGCGGATGCCCTGTCCAGGTGCTTTGTGGTGGAGAGAGCGCATCGGGCGCTGGTGCAGAAGCCCCCGGTCGGAGCGCGCCCGAGGCCGATCATTGCCAAATTCCTGAACTATGCAGACCGGGACGTCATCCTGCGGCAGGCAAGAATACAGGGTGCACTTACACACGACAACGCCAACATCATGATCTTCCCAGACTACACGAGGCTGGTGCCGCAGCAGTGCCAGTCCTTCCTTGCGGCCAAGGCCCGCCTTCGCGACCTAAAGCTCCAATATGCCCTACTCTATCCGGCGAGTCTGCGGGTGGTTTACAAGTCCCGAACGCTGTTCTTTGACAATCCGGAGGAAAGTGTTCCAATGGACTTATAAGACAGTGAAAATTCGGATTAATACTGCCAAGGAAGGAGAATCGGACTCTTCCTCGAGTGGGATTGCCAGGGGGGTCTCCAGAGTCAGCGTCGGCTCCGCAGAAGATCACGATCAGGCACGAGATCGCACTTGGGCTCTGCCACGCGCCGAGATGACCTGACACAGGACCAGCGGCCGGATCCGTCTTGACGACAGAGAGACTTAAATGTTAAATACAGTATATGGTGTTTAAGGAAGCTCAGGTGCAACGTTAACTTAGGCTGGGAGCCCATCCTGTTCAGTAGGGTAGGGTGAGAGTGACATACTAGTCTATATGGGTTGTTACTGGGGGATCCATTGGAGGATGTGGTGCTTGCTCCCCCGTTGGGGTCTAGGCTGCGATCCGTCCGCGACAGGTACTTCCATGTTTGGGAGGTGCGGGGTGGGGGGAGGGTAGTGGGGATGGGAGTTGTTGAGGTTTCGGGGGGGAGGAGGTCTTGTTTGCGTGCGCGCCTGCTGATTGCCTTGTACCATGCCAGTTGGGTATTGAAACTGCTGGTTCTGTATATGCTGTCTTGCTCAAATGTCTAATGCTGTGGAGGGAGGGTGGGTAGGCCCGGGGTCGCTACGAATCATGAGCTGGAATATGAGGGAGATGCTCGACAAAATTAAACGGGGGGCTGTATTCCAGTATGCCAATAGGGTGGGTGTGGATGTACTACTGCTGCAGGAAACCCATCTTCTTGGCACCAAAGCACTGTGTCTGCAGCGTTCAGGGTTTACACTGGCATTTCACTCTGGGTTCACGAGGGGCTCAAGGGGGGTGGCGGTTCTTGTACATCGAAGGGTGCCATACATACATAAGCGCGCCTGGACTGACACTCAGGGTAGATACGTAGTGGTGCAGGGGGAGATAGGTGGAGACAGGGTGACCCTCGGCAGCGTGTATGCCCCACCGCCGCTCCAGTGGTCCCTGATTGAGAAGGGTCTATCCCTGTGGGGCGAGGTGCATGACTCTTTGTCCATGGTAGGGGGGGACTGGAATGAAGTCATGGATAGGGGCAGCGATAGGTGGCGGAGTGGGGCAGCGGCTCCTGATCAGGGGGGTGTGGGAACCACCACCAGACTGGCTGCCTTAGTTACAGGGCTCCACTGGTTGGACGCTTGGCGATACAAACATGGCGCAAGAAGGGACTACCCATACTTTTCCGCGGCGAGAGAATCGTTTTCTAGACTAGACTATATCTTTCTCCTGAGGGCACGTGCCTCCAGCATAGTCCCGGCGGAGATTCTGCCGCGGGTCCTATTGGACCACTGACCGGTGCTTGCCTCGCTGCGTGTGGGCCCGGCCGCTCAGCCGTTTCGGTGGCGCATGTCGGCCTGGCATTTGCCCCTAGACGACTATAAAGCGCATCTCACGGTCGAACTAGATCATTACCTAACGGTGAATAAGGGGTCCGTGGACTCCTCGACTACTCTATGGGAGGCCATGAAGCCCACGTTACGAGGTGTGGATATATCTTGGTGCGCGGCGACCCGGAGGGAGAGGCGCAGTGACCTGGTGCGGCGAGAAGCAGAGTTGGAGGTGCTGGAGCGAGTGGCTCAAGAGGCGGATGGCGGGCTGGCGAGACGACAGCTGGCGCAGGCGCAGCAACAATACGCCTCGGTTCTTATGGATGAGGCGCGACAGACCTGGTTGGCAACCCGCAGTTGGGTCTACCAGTGGGGCGATAAGTCCGGCAAAATGCTGCACCGTCTATGCCAAGGTACTATGCTCGCCCAGCCGCTGCCCCGGATTGCAACCCCCGAGGGGGAGCCCATGCTAAATCCCGCGGAGATTGCAGAAAGCTTTGCCGGGTACTATGAGACGTTGTATGCACCCCGGGAGTGCTTGGAGGCCAGCACTGTTCAGCGCTTTATCGATGACCTCCCGCCTAGGGCCGTCTCGGATGAGGTGACGGACCTGTTGGACCGACCCTTGTCTGACGACGAGCTAGGTGCCGTCCTGGGAGAGCTGAACCCCGGGCAAGGCTCCGGGTCCTAATGGATTTCCCAGCAAATTCTTTCGGAAATTCTCAGTCCAGCTAGGCCCGCTCCTTCGGCCGGTGGTAGAGGAATCGTGCGAGACCGGGGTGCTCCCGCCCGACTGGCGTCATGCAGAGGTCATGGTCTTTTTGAAGCCCGGGAGACCCCCTGAGAGTCATGCCTCCTACCGTCCCACATCGCTCCCGAACACCAAAGCCAAAATCTTAGTGAAGGCCCTTGCCACCAGGCTCAAGCCGTACATTACGGACTTGATCTACCCGGATCAGGCTGGGTTCATGCCACAGCGGGCTACCCGCCACAATATCAGACGGGCTCAGGTAGCGGTTTCGACTTGGAAAGGTCTGGGGGAGCCGGCCGCGCTGTTCCTTGTGGATATGGACAGGGCCTTTGATTCCCTCAGCTGGACGTATCTCTTTGCTTGGCTGCGCAGTCTGAATCTTGGCCCGCGCTTTCTGGCGTATGTCCAATTACTTTATACAGACCTTACGGCATCGGTGCGTGTTGGAGGCGCGGTGTCCTGCCCGTTTCTGTTCCAGAGGGGGACGCGGCAGGGCTGTCCCCTCTCCCCGTACTTATTTGCGCTCGCCATGGAGCCTCTGGCAGCGTGGGTGCGCATCGATGCCCAACTCAAGGGCTTCCGTTGGTCGCCAGGCCTCACGGATAAAATATCATTGTACGCCGACAACGTCCTGTTTTTTCTCACCGACTTGGACAGCTCCGGGCTGCGACTGTTGTGCATCTTACAAATTTTTGGTGAGACCTCCGGCCTCTACATGAACCCGGGGAAATCTACGCAGTGGCCGCTGGGTGGTCAGCGGAACGTTGGGGACTGGGCGGCAGGCCTCCAGGTGGCGTCGGGTGGTGTGAAATACCTGGGGGTTTTCCTATCTGAAGATGCGGTACTCTCCTGGGACCGCAACATCACCCCGGTGTGGGATCGGGTACGTGAGGACATGAAGATTTGGGCGCGGATGCCACTTTCTATACTCAGCAGATCTGCTATTTTTAAAATGGTGGTGCTCCCACGTCTGGTGTATCAACTGCAGAATCACCCCCATTTGATCCCGCCCCGCTGGTTTCGGCAGCTCAACTCGGCCCTGAGCTGATTTTTGTGGGAGGGGGGTGTAGCTCTGGTGACTCTACGGACGTGCTTTTTGTCGACATTTACCGGAGGCCTGGGGACGTCGGACGTGCACTCGTATTATCAAGCGGCGCATCTACTGGTTTTGAACGATTGGTGGTATGGGTACAGGGGCGACCCGGCCTACGCGGTTGAGAGCCATTTAATGGGCACAGCGTCCTTGCATATGCTGCTGTATGCGGCGCCTCTCCGGAGAACCCTTCCTTCGGCCAAGCAGGTGGTCTTTCATGTATGGAGGCAGGCACTGCGGCGGATGGGCTGGTGGAATGTCCTTATGCAGGAAACCCCCCTTTGGCGCAATGGTCGGCTCCCCCAGCTGAACGCCTTGATGGGCTTCAGGGGGTGGGACGCCATAGGCATTTCAACCCTGGGCGATGTACTGTCCGGCGATACCCTTAAATCCTTTACGAACCTGCAGGAGGAATTTGGGATGCCCCGCACCCAGTTTTTCAAGTACCTCCAGTTTCGCCATGCCCTGTCACCCTCCTTGGTGGGCCTGGAACAGATCCCCAAATTCAGTCCCTTAGAAGCCAAAATTTTCATGGGAGAACTGCCTGACAAGAAGCTTTCGCGTATCTATCAGACACTGGTGCGCCACTGCTCCTCGGACCTAAGCGGCCTTAAAGCCCACTGGGAGCGGGACTTCGGGGACTTGGACGAGGAAGACTGGGTGGAGGCCCTTGAAAGTCCTAGGGGGGCGGCAATCTCCACGCGCCTGCGACTTATTCAGTTCCGTTACCTGCACCGCACATACTACACCCGACAGCGCTTATGGAAGGCGGGGTTGGTAGCATCCCCCGAATGCCTTCGTTGTGGCCTGGTGGTAGGCACGCTACTACACACAGTTTGGGAGTGTGCATCGCTGCAGAGGTTTTGGGATGGGGTCCACCGTTGCTTAGCCGAAGTTTTGTCCTGGGAGATTCAGACGGACCCTAAGCTAGCGCTGCTGCCTGTCATGGCTGGGGTTGGGGGAAACAGGTATAAGCATCACCTGATGCTGCTGGGGTTTACACTGGTGAAACGCGATATTGCAAGAGCTTGGAAGGCCCCCCGGGCCCCGTCGCTTACAGCCTGGAAGAACGGAATGGACTACTGCATGGATATAGAACAACCCATATTTATTGCAAGGGGATGTCCCAGGAAGCATTTAAAAATTTGGAAATGGTGGGCGGATTATAGGGGGCTGGACTTGGACCCACCGCATGAAGAGGCCACCCTCCCAACAGTGTGAGGAGATGGACCATGAACAGTGGAAGTTGGCATGATACGTACATGGCGTTGTAATGTGTTTATGTACTATGCTACAGGTGGGCGAGCGGGCACGCAGGGAGGGCGCAGGGGGTGTGGGCGGGGGGGGGGAGGCTGAACATTCACTGCATCCTGTGTTTACCATGCCTTACGGGGGGATTTTATTTTTCAATTGTATTTCATCTTTTAAACTGTAACTGACGATTCTAATGATTCATTGATGAAGGCAGTTGCCTCTGGATGACAGAGCTGTGCATAATATGTGAGTTCAGACAATAAAGTTTGTTGTGAAGAAAGTAACTCAGCACACTTCACTGCATCCTAGGGCTACTAACATAACACAATGTACGACATCCTAGGGTCGCTAACATAACCCATTGCACTGCATCCTGGGGGCGCTAATGTAACACATCGCAGAACATCCTAGGAAACCAAACCCAACCCCACAGCATTGGATCCTAATGGCTCTAATTCTCACACTACTCTGCATTCTAGAAATACTAATAACAGACTGCACTGTAAAGGCCGGATCCTACTCCTCTACTGTGCAGCCCATGGAAGCTAATCCAGCACACTGAACTATATTTAGGGGATACTCATTCAGCACACATTACACTGCATGTGATGGACACTTCAATTCTGCTACATCCTAGGGAAATCATATAGTCTATCATAGTCTTGGTGCATACAGGACCAATAAATCAAAGAGAGTTGACTAGTTACAGATCACAGTGTAAGGTCTTGATCCTGCTCCACTACAATGCAATCTGTGAAAGCTAATCAACCACACTGCACTATATTGTGGGACTACTAACTCAGACAATGCACTGTATGCCATGGTGTTAGACATGGACCTTCTTATGGAAAGGACCCCGCAACGTTTTACTTTTTCATCCTAGTTTTTGCTGACTCTTTCTGCATGACCATAGGTCTCTGGCCACCTTCCCACTGTACTGCAGAGGGAAGGGGTGAGCGCCCGTCCTCCACGCATCAGGAAGAGGGTGCGTACGTGGTTGGTTATGGTACTGATCCGTATCCATGACCTGTAAACAGGCACCTCACATACCCATGGAGGGTACTGCACTCGCTAGTAGTGGGACATAGCACTGAGTGTGCCACCCACTGGATAGCAGGTCAACCATGAATTGGGCCTGCCATTGCAGGCCTATTGGGCGCCATCGCACCTCTTCTTAGTTTGGCATAACTCAGGTCTCAGCCAACCCTGAGTGGGCCTTCTTATACCACGAGGACACCCCCACCAGTAAAGCCCAGAGGGGCACAAGGGGATAGCAGGCTGAAGGCAGGGTGCGGACCAATGGATTTGCCCTGTCCAGGTAGTGAGGAGGCCCCACGTGGGTTTTCCCCTGCCTTGGAGTTCACTCCCCACAGTGTATTCCTGGGGTGTTGCCAATGCTCTTGTGTGGCCTTAAGGCCCAGGGCACTTCCTCACCATAAAGGGAAAGTGCAAGCATGTCAGGAAGTGGTGCTGACATGGTTTTCTGAGACATGGGCCGGTCTGCCATCGCAGAACTGTGGGTCCCCGCTTGCACCTATGGGTGTGGACTGTATGGCTAGCCTGCCATTGCGGGCCTGGGTGTGTGCCCTGGCCCTTGTGCTGGTTCCAATATGTGTTCAGCCTGCCATGCAGGCGTATGGGTGCACACTTGCATTTATGGTATTTTGGCCTAGGTGTCTGGCCACCCATTGCAGGCCGGTGTTTGCATACCTACAACTATGATGTTCCCAGACCCAGCTCATGCCTGCTGCTGCTGTCCTGAGTGTGCACCCAAGTTGTTAGTGACTGCTTGTCTGGCCTCCCCTCACAGGCCTCAATGAGCGCACTTGCCCCTGTAGTGAGCAAAACAGTGTCCAGACTTCCCTTGCAGGCTTGTGCGTGTGCACCGATACCGCTGGTGCTAGGTACTCATATGGGGCTTGCCGTGCAGACCTGTGTGTGCACATTTGCGCTAGACACTATGTGTCCTGCCTGCTCTTGCAGGCCTGTTCATGCGCACTTGTACCTACGGTGCCTGTGACCACGTGTCCGGCCTGCCATAGCAGGCCTGTGTAGGTGCACTTGCCCCCAGAATGGTTAAAACCGTACCCAGCCTGCCCTTGCAGGCTTCTTTGAGTGCACTGGTACAGATGGTACCAGGGTCTGTGTGTCCAGCCTGCTATAACAGGCCTGGGTGTGCATTTGCGCACAGTCACACAGGTAGTGTGGCATTCTGAAGTGTGTTTTCACTACCTATGAGATTTGATCTTCCCATAGGCTAACGTTGGGAAGTATTTGACCCTACTCACGTCTGCAACAGTGGATTGCAGTGGAGCAGCCTCATGGTGTTTCCTATCAATGTGTTAGCAGTATCAAACTTTTTCCAATGGTAAAGGTAGTTTAAGCATAACTCGCTTAGAAATGCAACATATAGAATATGAGCATTTCTCGGTTTTAAAACCCTTTGTGTGCCTTGGGGCCTGGCTTCAGTCGATACTGGGGGCCAGGGGAGCACATCTGTGCATTCCCCAAAGGCAGCTACAAACCATGGGCATGCCCTGGAACAGGAGATCTCTGTTATTTGAGGACAGAGGGAATTGATTGGTAAGGGAGAATTGACACATAGCCTCTTGGGCCAGATCATGGCCCCAATAAAGATTAAGATCTGCATTCATAGGGCCCATAGCAGACAGGCCTGAAATTTAGGGGAGACATATGTGGTTCAAATGTACACCCCATGAACCACTCTCAACTTCAAAGGCACACTTCAGTTTAATTACTGGTGCCATGTTTCAGCAAAGGGTAAGATACTCTTGCTGGGACATTGCACCCGGACCGTGTCGTGCACACTGCCAGAGAATTCTATTGTACATATGGAGGATAATTGTCTGATTAGTAGCTGGCCTAGGCAGGTGACCTACTGACGTGTGGTGCCCTGAAGTGTGCCCATCGGTAGTCCTCCTATTTTCCCAGAGATCTCATGGAAATCAAAGATCTCCTGCGAGGGGTCTACATCATCTACCTGACAGCTGTAGAGCTGGGCCATCGCAGGTGCCTACTTTGTCTGCTGAATCCCATTGGCAGCGAGTCATGGGCACTGGACTAAGAACCGTAACTGAAGAACAGATTGCCTAGTGTGGAGCCTCAGAAATCTTGCCTTCACCTAAGGTGTGTGGTTACTGTACCGCAGGGATCCCAACATTCATAAGTGTCTTGTTGGTGATGACCTGATTCACCAGTTGCGGGACCCCGCGTGGCCCGTTTCGACATTTGTGCCTCATCTCTCTTGTGCGTCATGGCGACTGCATGCTCATTGCATGCGTTGTCCAATTCATAGGGTGCAACTTTCGGAGGTGGGGGTATACCCGTAGTGGTGCCTCATTCAACTTCATGTGGCTCTGATGAACTTTTTTGTTGTTGTTTCAAACCGACCTTAATTGACATCAGAAACTATAACACAGCCGGGTGCCTACAGCCCAACGGGCCGGCGCGGCAGTACTCAACCTTCAGCGCAAAGGGCAGTCGGGGGGGGGGTGTTTAAAAACAGCAATCCGCCTACAACCCATTGGGCCGGCCGCGTCAGGTAGGCAATCAGATAAGGCAATGGTCAACTCAGGTCTCCAAAAAACAGAATCCCCCCGAAACAGAACTCAAACACAATGTATAAGTCACAGTTAAGCCACATCTGTCATCTACGTACTCATTCCAGTTGCCATTCATGTTCCACCTAATCGTACACAGCTAAGGGTCACTATCCCACGTATTTTGTCCTTCACCCCACTACTCCACAAAGGGTTTGTGTGAGCCCCCACCCAGGGAATCTCCCATCTCTGTAGGACCCCCTCCGCCCGCCCCTCAATCCCCACTGGTTCCAAGGCCGGTTCTGTCTCCCCAGTGTCAGTATGTGCCAGGAGGTATGCCCGAAGAGGGCCCCAAATATCCTTAGGACGTGAGCAGGGTGGCATAAGTACGGCATAAGTTTGCAGCTGTTCCTGGCAGTGTATGAGGTCATTAAGCCAAACTTTAAATTTAGGGGCTCGGCTACGCCCCCAGCGACAGGCTAAACGCTGTTTCGCCAACAAGAGGACCAGGGAGGCGAACCTACGCACCTTGGCAGGAATTTGTTCCGTGTAACCTAACAGGACGGTAAGGGGATAATCAGGCACATGTATTCCAGTCATGTCATCCAGCGCCTGCAGCACTTCCTTCCAGTATTCCCTGACAAGAGGGCAGCCCCAGGCTAAGTGTCCAAAGTCAGCGTCCCCAGCCCCACATCTGTCGCAGCGAGAATTGTCACGCAAATGTAACCGGTGTAGTCGGGCAGGCGTGCAGTATAACCGATGGATGTATTTATAATGTGTCAAGAGTAGTCTGCTGTTGGCCGAGATGACCTCTGTTTGACAACAGCAATAGGCCCATTGTTCCTCCGTGATGGGAGTACCTGGCTCTGCTGAACTTATGTCTGTGTAACTGGATTGGTCTTTTTTTTTGTCCTCATACGCCATTAAGCAGTTCCAGAGATGTTCGATGTCCATTGTGGTCCCCTGACTGATTTGCACCACCTTGAACCCTCTAGTCCATATGGAAAGCACTTTACACAGAGCTACTTGTTTTTAGTCTGTCCCATTCTACTAACTGGGAGGTCATCTGGACTAAGTCAAGTAGTTGAGTATTTTCATGTATAGGCTTAATAATTGGACATGATTCTCAGTTGATTATAAATTATCAAGCCAGGTCTTGCACTGCTTCTTCTTTCCACTGTTATTTGTCTCCCTGGCTGTGTCCAATTTAACTACATATTTATTAGCATTTATCCAATCTGAAAAAGTAGGAGATGTAGATTTAATCCAATATTTGCAAATTTCTCTCCGAGCCAATATAATAAGGTAAGAACACAACTTATTTTTATCCAAAGATAATATCTCATAATTTGGAAATAAACCAAAAAATACCAATAAGATGCTCACCTCTATTTCAAAACCAAATATTTCCGCCATACCGCTACTAACAGAACTCCAAAATAGATTTATCACTGGGCAACTTATGAACATGTGCTCATCATCTGCTTTTCCAACAAACATTTTGGGCAGCAGGGCACTGCACCTTTCGCAAATTTGGAGAGCTTGTATGGTGACCAGTACACTCTGTGGAGACAAAAGATATGATTCTTAAATTGGCAGAATATACAGTAGAATATAATAGATCATATGATACTTGCCATAATGTTTCTGTACTGGACCCCGGAAAGCATTCTCCCCACAATTGTGTTGGAAGGGTAAAATCTTCATCTGCCAATTCGATCAGAAGCCAATATAAATTTGCCACTTCTTTCTTGTGCCGGTGGTTTTTATGTAAAATTGACTCCACCTTGTTTGCTTTGCCGACTGTAGAACCACTTCATTGTGACCAGCTTTTTATTTGGATATACTTACATTTGGAAAGTTGCTTATTCGTTATCTCCTTAAGAACTTCCCACGGTAGCACACTACCTTCAGGGATGAGTTGAGTCCATAAATTGATTCCAGCTGTTTTAAGTGGTACCACTAATACATCTTTAGTCCAATCGGGAGATCCGGGTGTGTCCCATATAGGAGTCATTGCACTGAAATAACTTATCTTAAGAAGTTTCCTCACTTTATAGCAGGTACTGGCCAGGTCTTTTCAAATCTTAAAACGGACCTTCTTAAAAAAAACGTGGATCTCCAAATTTATATAGAAAAGCTTGATCTTCACCCTTCACATCCTGCAACATTGTCTTTAATATTTTACCTATGTCAGATCTATTTGGTTCCCACATAAGCATTTTCCCTGCTTTTAATAGGAATACCCATGCATAAAATATCAGATCCGGAGCACATAGCCTTCCCTTGTTTTTCCTCCGTTGTAACTTTTTATATGAAATTCTGATTCCTTTGGAAGCCCAAATAAAGGAGTTTACACTTCCCTGAATTTTCCTTAATCCAGATTCTTTAAATGCTAGTGGTATGTTTTGAAAAAGAAAAAGAAATTTTGGCAGGAGCATCATTTTGACCAAGTTGGCCCTACCAATTAAAGTCAAAGGTAGATATGCCCAGTATCGCAAGCTTACCTTGACCACGCCGGACACCCTGGACTTTTGTTTGCTGCTTTTCCCAGCCGGGAGTCTGCTTGCCGTCACTCTGCCGTTCCCCCCCGCCGCAAGCACCGCAGGTCACAAGGCGCAGCCGCAGAGCGGGGGGAACTGTGCACTTCATTACCCAGGAGCCCTCAGCTTGGCCACGCCTCCAAACGCGCCCGGAGGCGCTTGAAAGAGGCGTCACACCTACCGGTGAGTGCGTTGCCAGTATCACAAGCTTACCTTGACCACGCCAGACGCCCTGGACTTTTGTTTGCTGCTTTTCCCTGCTGGGAGTCTGCTTGCCGTCACTCTGCCGTTCCCCCCCGCCGCAAGCACCGCAGGTCACCAGGCGCAGCAGCCGAGTGGGGGGAACTGTGCACTTCATTACCCAGGAGCCCTAAGCTTGGCCACGCCTCCAAACGCGCCCGGCGGCGCTTGAAAAAGGCGTTATATCTCCCACCTCGCGGGACGCGCGCGGGTGGTCGCCAGGCTGAGCCCGGGCAGAGGGCGAGCCATCCTAGGCCGAAGGAGGCCGGGCTGGGCCTACTCCCTTTGAGGTCTATCCAAGCAGAGTAAAGGTACTGTCTCCCTAATTACTAGTCATCGTTGGTTGTGAACCCTCCTCATTGTGACGGTGCACTGACTACAGCTTTGTTCATTTTTTCTCCTTCCCATTCTGCAAGTGGATTTTAATTACCAACTATGTCTAGACCAACACTTAGCAAAAGATCTGTGACAAAACATAATGGTACTTTGGACGATTTTATTTCAAGAGCGGAGGCATTTGTAGACCGTGAGATTGATCTAGTACAGAGAAGATTTTCCTTGGACCCTTCTAAATTACCGACCTATGTAACACATATGGACAGGTCAACACTGAAATGCCCATTATCACAATCAGTCCAAGTCATGCAAAATACAAATAACGAGAGTCCTTCTGCCGATTCTTCTCTGAGCACAAATCAGGTTACAGACAACTTAGCGTTAAGTCCGGGCATTTCAACCAGATTACGGACAGCTAGGGTTCCAGGGGCTAGGGGTCATATTAACAGTGAGAAGAATGACAACCCGACCAGGGAGAAGAAGACCAGCCAGAAAAAAAAATCTGTCATGAAAGGGGGGTCACACGCAAGGAAACTGTAACTTCAGGGCCCATATTTAGGTCCATGGGTACACAAACTGAAGGCATTTATGCTAATTAATTTCTAAGGGACATAAGAGTATCAGAAGGCCTCGAACAGTTAATGACAGTTTTTCTAAAAGCAGCCTTACCTGCAATCCACAAACAAATAGATGAATCCCTGAACAGTAAACTTCGGGAGTTGAATGCTGAAAACGTTCAACTCAATACCGTTGTTACTTATTTGGGAAAGAGTATAGACGAAGGGAAAACATTAGCAGCAAAAGGTCAGGAGCTGATTGCAACACTAAAAGCTCCACTAATAAAGATTGGGGGACACATTGATGTACAAGCACCAGTGGATATCACAAAGGATACAGGTGGGACTAATTTAGATAGGCCATGCCCTAATGCTACTAAGGAGTTGGTTGATCTTTCTCCGTCTAAGAGAAGGATTCCACCAACTCCAACTATAGGTAAGGATACATATGGTGCCCCTCATAAATCTGGTAATGACATACAATACAGCCCCAAAGGGACAGATTTGGTCCCCAATATGGATGTATTGGACCTCCCCCCAGCCTCATGCCCCTACGTCATAGTACTGACAGGTGTGCCGGTATTAAAAAGAAATCAACTGGAATTATGGGGTCTAAAAAATAAAACTATCGATTGGCTAGTTAAACATACAAATCTCAATCAGAGAGGAGCTAACAATATTTTAATGGTACGAAGGGTAGGGTGGGTGGGACTCTCGCAGAAGGACATCTCTGGGGACTGTATGGTCATCAACTTTAGACACCCACATCTGGCCCGATCTCTGTTAAGATCCTATGAAGAGACTTCCCCAAGTCAAACAAACATTCATGCTCTTTCATTAGGTTATTTCTATAAAACTCACCATACCAAAACAGCAGCCTTTGCTAATAATATAGATTTGATTGCTCTATCTAATAGATTCCAAGAGCTATCTCAGTTGGAAGCAGTGGATTGACTGCATCCATCGTATATTTGGGGGAATCAGGCAAGGGTGGAATTTAAAACAGACGAAGGTAACAAATCTATCATATGTGTAAATAATGGAAGAAGTGAACGGGATAATACCTGTGACAACGATGTAGCCACTCCAACTGAAATGAGCCCATGTAATATTAACAACCCTATAGTACCTATTGACTCGATTGACACTTATTTAAAAATCATGTCATGGAATATAGCTGGTATGAGAAAGAACATAATAGACCCGAGGTGGAATAAATATATTGAGGAATTTGATATATGTCTATTGCAGGAGACATGGGCCATTAAAGATATACATAGTGTGGGCTATAAACGTTTTTTTATTGCAGCCACTCCTTCATTTAGAGGCAGGCCATCTGGAGGTCTAGTTATCTGGACCAAAATTACCATCAATGGAACAGTACAGCAGTTAGAGACGAACTCTCCTGACATTCTTGGTATTAAAATAGTGACCAATGATGGCAGGGCCTTGCATGTATACAACGTCTATAGTCGCCCTTGCTCGGCATCAAAAGAATCTATAGTATTTGCGCAATTGGAACAGGTTATCAGTAGGAACAGTACATGTACAGGTGTAGTACTGGGAGGTGATTTTAATTGTGAATATGACCCAATAAAGGGACTGGAACATATTCACGAGGAGGAAGATATGGTAAACGAGATACCTGAAATATCGGGCTTAAAATCGGTCCCATGTACAACTCTTGCACTCCAAATAACGAGTCTAATGATGATCAATGGGCTAAGATCATGTAGTGGCCGTCTCCCTTCTGATAAAATGATGGCTCCTAAATTTTACAGGAACAATTCCCAAAGTAAGCTAGACTATATGGTTTTGTCCCTCGACCATTGGAAATATGCGATTGATTGCAGGGTAGAGCCAAGATTGGAAAGTGAACATCGACCAATCGAACTACTATTAAAAGGTACGATAATAACTAGTACTATAGATCATATTAGTTACCACCCTGCATCAACCGATAATGTAACTGTTTCCAATAACCGTCGAGCAGTCAAATGGGCACAGATTCTGGACAATGGAAATAATTTAGCAAACATCTATAAATTATTAGCTTCGACTTTTTCCCCCCTTATACATACTGAAGCTCCAATAGATGGGGATTTGTTCCTGGAATTACATAAGGGATTTTTCAGTGCAATAGCCCCCATGTTAACAAAGCCAGTTAAAGTAGATTCAGAAACTGGAAGAAGGAGGCCCGTGGGGAAACCATGGTACAATAAAGCTTGCCGGAGGGCTAAATCTGAATTAATAAACTCAATAAAAATTAAGGATAATAGCTCAAAGGTAAGGGAAGTGCGACAAAGTTACAAGAAAGTTCTTGCGAATGCCAAATCGGCATGGGATGATTTAATCTGGTCAGACATGCTAACGGCAGCTAGGAACAAAGATTCCAGTTTATTCTGAAAATTAGTGGCAAATAAAAACCATAAAGAAAAGGGTACTGGAGAAGTATATCTGGAGGAAAAGACGTGGAGTGATCACGTTACTTCCCTATACGCTGCCCCGGAGTCTGAGGTTGAGTGGAATTGCCTCTCAGTGTCTAACCAGGAAGAGAGTATCCTGGAGTTTAACCTAGATGAGACAATTTCAGCAATAAGTATGGTTTATATTTATAGCCGCAGGAGCTGAAATACCTGTTTCATGGAGGGGGGCGGTAATTATCTGTATCTACAAAAGGGGGATAGGAGAGATCCAGATAATTACCGCCCTCAGTTTGATAGATATATTGCAAAAAATATATGCCAGACACCTTTTAAATAGAATTAATTTATGGATTGAAGAAGGGAATGTACTTTCCAAATTACAAGCGGGATTCAGAAGCAAAATCAGCACAACAGATCAAGTATTCATGTTTTGCTGTCTGACCTGGAAATACATTAGTCTAAAGAAGGGCCATTTGTATATGGTATTTATTGATTTAAGAGCTGCTTTTGACCTCATACCCAGGCATCTGCTGTGGAAAGTACTTGAGAAACAGGGATTACCCGCTAAAATTATAGAGCAGTTAATAAGATTACATCGTGATAACTTCGCTAGGGTAAGGTGGGGCCCTGGGGGTGAATTAACAAGTCCCATCCCCATAAAAAGAGGAGTGCGCCAGGGCTGCGTCCTTGCGCCTACCCTCTTTTCCTTGTTTATTAATGATGTTCCCATTTATTTAAGTAAATGTAGAAATGATTCACCTAAACTGGGGGGTGAGGTGGTGTCGTCCCTATTGTTTGCAGACGACACCATTCTAATATCTCAAACTGCAAATGGTTTACAGCGTCTTCTCAACTCCTTTGCCTCTTATTGTAGTGACAAGGGATTAGAGATAAATGCTACTAAGACCAAATACATGGCCATAACCCCCCACAGTTCCTATAGAGAGAATCTGGTTTTAGGTCTCACTTGATTCCAAAATGCAGTGGAAAACCCAAATTGATAAAAGAAAGCTACTCCTGATTCAGAATAGTCGCCCCATACTAAAAAGGCATTGGGAAAGCCAGAGTAAAGCTGTGCTTCCTGCACTTGAGGTGTACCGTGCTAAAGCTCAAGCGGCAGCCCTTTTTGGGGCAGAACTAAGGGGCCCTGCATGTGTAAAATCATTTGAGGTGAAAGAAAACATATTCTACAGATCTCTCCTAAAGATACCTGTGCGTACTCCCGCAATCCCGATGATTCTAGACCTCAAGATGAGGCGCACTGACCATCACGCAATACTTAGACCATTAATGTTCTGGGTACGGTTATGGACTACACAGGCTCTCCTCTGTTACAGAGCAGAGTTAGAGGAGTTAAAAGATCTGGATATCTCTAACCGTATCACATGGTTCTCACACATAAGAGTATGGCTTGAGAGGTTAGGACTGTCACATTTTTGGAATAGGCCTAATGCATTAACCACTAATTCGAAAAGGACATTAAAAGCTATCTTTTGGGTCCATATGAACGAACACAGAACTAATGATATATCAAATGGCTCTCTAACAAGAGAATTTCTGTTGTTCAAAGTAGACCCTCATTATGAACCCTTCCTGAACGAAGTGAACCCTCCACTAGCTAAAACACTATACCTCAAATTTAGGTATAGAATACTCTTGTTAAAAAGTTGTACTGCAAGGTGGAACAAAAACAGTGATGACAAATGCTCCATGTGCAATGAATGAATGAATGAATAAAATATTTAATAAAGCGCACTGTGGCCAAGCGGCTTCCTGGCGCTGGGGACTAGAGCCACCAATCACAGAAGAGGCCACTAAGATTTAACAGGAGAACGCTTGAGAAAACAAAAAGGTTTTTAAGGCTTTACGGAAGTGAGAATAGATGGGAATGGAACGTATGGACAGGGGAAGGCCGTTCCAGAAACGGGGGGCCAGAACAGAGAACCTGGTGCCACCCGTTTTGGACTTACGAAAGCGGGGGAGATGAAGAAGGGAAAGAGTGGAGGAGCGGAGAGTGCGGGTGGGAGCGTGAGAAGAAATGAGGGAACTAATGAACAAAGGAGCAGAGCGGGCCTGAGCTCGAAAAACTAGGCAGCCCAGTTTAAAAAGGGATCTCTGGAGGACAGGGAGCCAGTGGAGAGACTTGAGTGCCGGGGTGATGTGAGAGTTTTTAGGAAGGTGAAGAATGAGACGGGCAGCCTGATTTTGAATTGCTTGTAGGCGACGAGTTTCGTAGGCAGGGATGCCCACGTATAGGCCATTTCCATAATCAAGACGGGAAGTGATAAAAGCCATAATAATAATTTTAAGGGCATCAGAAGAAAAGAAACGGGAAATTTTTCGAATAAGACGAAGTGACAAAAAGCAGGAAGAAACAACAGAACTGATTTGTGCATGCATAGAAAGATCCTGACTGACTCTAATCCCCAGGGTGCGAACAGAAGCAACAGGTTCTGGGGGAGGACCAAAAGTGAGGGGCCAAAAGGAGGAAGACCAGGGGTTAGAAGAGCCACCCGTCAAAACCAGCTCCGTCTTATCCGGGTTGAGTTTCAAATGATTGAAACTCATCCACTCAGAAATAAAAACCAAAGTAGAGCGAAGTTTGTGAAGGGAGTCAGAGGAAGAATAGAGATTGAAAACGAACTGGAGGTCGTCTGCGTAGTTATACACAGAGACTCCCATATCGAGCAGGGACAAGATAAGAGGGTAGATATAGAGATTAAAGAGTAGCGGGGAAAGAGAAGAGCCTTGGGGAATCCCACAAGAAACCGGGTGAGGAGGGGCAGAGAAACCAGAAAGGTGAACTGCTTGAGACCGTCCCTTAAGAAAGGACGCAAGCCAAGAAAAAGCAGAACCCCGAATGCCCGCTGCGCCAACACGGTCGAGAAGGATGGAGTGGTCGACCGTGTCAAACGCAGCGGACAGATCGAGGAGGACCAGGGCCTGAGGGAGATTGGAGTCGGCTTTCCCCTTCAACTCATCAAGCACAGCAAGGACCACTGACTCCGTAGAGTGGCCCGGGCGGAAGCCCGCCTGATGAGAGGCCAAAAGATGGTTCGCCTCGATATAGGTGGACAGACAAGATGTTACATGGCTTTCGAGGATCTTACCCAAATATGGAAGAGAAATAGGCCTAAAGTTAGAGGGGAGTGATGGGTCCAGGTCGGGTTTTTTAAGAATAGGTAAGACGATAGCTGATTTAAGGGAAGCAGGAACTAAGCCCTGGGTGAGGGAAGCATTAAGAAAGGAGAGGGGGGGCGCTGGGCAGCTAGAAAAAAGTGTTCTAAGAATACGTGCAGGAGCACAATCCACCGGCGATCCGGACTTGACGTTGGTGAGTAGGGCATGGAATGAGTCCAAAGATATAAGCGGGAACTGGTCTAGAAAAGAAGAGGGCAAAGGAACAGCGGAAGTCGGACCAGGCAAAGAGACAGTGGGAATATTGGATTTGATCTTAATGATCTTATCGATGAAATAGTCGTTAAGTGAAGAACAAAGGATCTGAGAAGGGACAGGGCTAGGGCGGGCGCGATCAGAAGAGGCTAAATTATGAACTAGGGAAAAGATCTCCCTCGATTTGTTAGCCGAAAGGGCGACTTTCTCGGAAAAGTATGTAGTTTTGGCCGAGAGAATCGCTCTTTTATATTCATGTGAGAGACGTTTATATTTGGCCCGGAGAGTAGGACAATATTTACGTCTCCACTGACGCTCAGATCGTCTAAGATCTAACTTGAGGGCTTTTAGCTCAGTATTGAACCATTTGTGGGCGTCATGGGGGCGAACGGTCTTCACCCTCCTGAGCGGGGCGACCTGATCGCAGGAAGAGGATAGCCAGGTTCTGACCGCTTCAGCCTGAGAATCAAGAGGAAGATCTGAGAGATCGGGGGTGGAAGAAGCTAGAACAAGCAAAAGATAGTTCAGATCGACCTGATTCCAGCTACGAGCAAGAATATTTTTAGGTAGAGGGGGTTTGTCAGTGAAGCCCAAGTGAATGGAAAAGGAGACAATAGAGTGATCCGGCCAGGTGCAAGGAAGAATGGTGGGGGAAAGGACCATACAACATGCTGACCAAATTTGGTCCAGTATGTGAACCTGGTTGTGTGTAGGGGCAGAGACGTGAGGAGAAAAGTTAAGACAGTGAAGAGTGGCCGAGAAATCTTTGGAGGACAAGTCCTCCTTAGGATCGCCTGGCCAGAAATTAAAATCGCCTAAGAGAAGGACCGAAGAGTTATTAACCACAAGCGTGGCTAAGAGTTCCTGAAGATTGGGCACAAACAAAGGCATGTTTTGAGGGGGGCGGTACACAAGAACAACCGTGAGGGGAACTGAAAGGTTAAGTCAGCGGGCCACCAGGTAGTCCACATTGGGTATGGGGGAATAAGAGAGGAGTTGAAATTGGAAACTGGAGCGAACAATCATGGCCACACCACCCCCAACCTTGCCATCAGGACGGTCCGCCCGGAGGATATAGTATGAGTCAGGGAGAATGGCCAAGATATCAGGAAGAGAATCAGTAGAAAACCAAGTTTCCGTGAGGAATAAAAAATCGGGAGATTCCATATTCAAAAGATTGAAAAGGTCCACCTGGTGCTTTCCTGCTGAGCGAGTGTTGAGCAGGTAGGCAGATGCAGCAGGAGGTGAAGGAGAAGGACGGGGGAGAGGGGGGGAATCCAAAGGGAGAGGGAGTGTAGTTTGGGAGGGAGGGTGGGGGACATAAATACCAAAAGAATCAAGGCAGTGTGCCACAGGAAGGGGAAGAGGTGGAAGATTATTGGCAGAATAGGAGTGCAACAGGGCAGACGAATAGACCAGCAAAGGACCAGAAACACAGGCCCCAGGTCCCGGCCCGTCGCGGACGGGCGCAGACGAGCTTGACTTAGGCGCAACTTCGGTGGTGGTGGGAGGGAGGACATTACACATGTTCTGTTCTTCTGTACTGCCTATAAGGCTCAAAGAATAAAGTGGATTAAACCTCTTTGTATAAATCTAGGAGTACGGAGGTGTAGAGACGCAGAAAGAATCCTATTAACAGATACACGTCAGGTTCTTGTATTTGGCATTAGCAGGTATCTGCTTGCAGTGTATTATATAAGGAAAAAAGTGAGAGAAAAAATATGAATTGTAACAAGATCACTGATTATAGCAGGCACCAATTATGACTATTAGAAATGTTTTATATAGTGTTTTTTATTTAAAACTTTATTTTTTTTTAGAATTTTTAAATAAATACATTTTATATCCCATATTGTGGTAAATTCGATTAACTGAGATATACGTAATACCTGTATTTAGTGTAGTACTTACGTATATAATGGTTTTATAAATATTTTATGACTGCATTTACTGTATCTTTTATGAACTTTTATGATACCTTTTATCGAAATAAAGGTAATTGAATTGAATTGAGATATGCCCAGTTTTTCAATGATTCTGACAATTCTTTGTACGCTCTGTGGAAATTTATTTCCATTAAATCATTAATAGTTTGAGTGATCCTGATGCCCAGATATCTTATTTATTTTTTTAAGGAATAATTAGTAGGCTGCACATCCACATTCCATGCCATGCATTCAGTTTTAGACTGATTTATCTCGTACCCCGAGAACTTCCCAAACTGCTCCGCTAAATTGTATATACAGGGTATGGCCATTTCGAAATCAGATGTAAAAATCAGCATATCATCTGCATATAAAGGCACTTTTTTCCCAATTTTTACACTTAAAAGGGATTATATGGTCATGCCTTCTGATCTTCGCGGCGAGCGGTTCAATATACAGATAAAAAAGCAGGGGAGAAAGGGGGCATCCCTGCCTAGTCCCTCTTTGAATTGGTATTGGAAAGGAGAGGCTACTATTTATTAATTTCCTTGCTGTTGGAGTGCAATAGATCGACGAAATTGCCCTACAAAAATGTTCACCTAAGTTATGTTTACTTAAAATAAAGTTTAAATAGGACCAATCAACTCGGTCGAACGCTTTTGTGGCATCAATCGTAATAATAGCCATCGGAAGTTTATATAAAGATGCAGTATCTATGGCTCCAATTAGATTATATGTTAAATCCTTAATGCATCCACTTATCACAAATCCCTTTTTATCCTCGTGTATTAAATCCGTTATGATCCCATTCATTCTCTCTGCGAAAATCTTAGTAAATATTTTATAGTCCAGATTCAGCAAAGAGATTGGTCTATATGAATCACACTGTTGAGGCAACTTAGAAGGTTTTCAAAATTAGTGCTACCAATGCCTCATCCCAAGAGGGTGAGAGTCTTCCCCCTTTTTCAAAAATATGGGAAAATAATCTGTCCATAACCGGTACAAGAAATTTCTGTGTAAATTCTGCTGGAAGATCCTCAGGCCCTGCCGCCTTTCCTGTTTTCCCTGAATCTATTGCCATTTTAATTTCAATTTGATTTATTGGTCTAATAACCCATTCCATGCTCGTGACGGAACCGCTCCGTCACGAGCCTCGGGTTGGCTGTGCTGGTGACGGAGCGGTTCCGTCACGCCCCTCTCGCCGCACCTGCGCAGCACTGATTTTGCACCTCCGCAGCGCGTTCTATTGAGCGGGCGGGGCCATGACGGAACCGCTCCGTCACAAGCACAGCCCACACGAGGCTCGTGACGGAGCGGTTCCGTCACAAGTACGGGAGCGCCGCTCGGATCCCCCTCCCCCCTAGCGCTGCGGCGGAATAGACACCGCAGCTGAGGGGTTAAGATTAAGCATGGGCGAATTTTGCGAATCTCGCGTTCGCGAATTTTGCGGATTTGCGAACTCGCAATCCGCAAAATCCGCGAATTCTCGCGAATTAGCGGATTTTTTTTGTGTTTGCGCGGGTTTCTGCCAGTTCGCGAGGGTTTTGTACAATTTCGCAAATTGCGAACTTACCTGTCGGGTCGCAAGTTTCGCGAACTTGTTGTTTCTACGTGTCCAGCCTGTTTGGGACACTCTTCTTCATCACTGCCACTCTCTGTCACCACTGCCACTCTCTGACTACTCATGCCACCCTCTGGCCCACCCATGCCACCCTCTGTTTCATCACAGCACCCTCTGGTTGTCCAGTCAGTGTACATTATTGTGGCAACGCAAGCACACCTTCCCTGCCTCAAGTGACGTGAATTAATTTGGGGCTGATTAATGTGTCACAGAATATTTTTTTAGCTGGCACCTGCTTCCTTAGTGCTTCCTGATTAGTGATCTTTTGCACTTGCTAAGTGCTTTCATTGTTGCAAAATTAGTTACAACACCTGCCCTGCCCCAACTGACAATAATGAATTAGGGGCTGATTAATGGATTTGAACTTCCAGCCTGGCTCCTGCTTGTCTCCCTTAGCTGTAATTCAGGACCTTTGTGGCATATGTGTAACTATTCTGAGGTTCAGAGCAGGGTCACATAATAGTTGCAACTGGCAACTGAACTCTGGAGGGGCCCCTCAGGAAGCACTACAGGAAATGGCTACTAATGATGAGCCTGAACTTTTGAACCTGGTAAGTAGTTTCAGTTTTGCTAAGATCGTATTTCTGCAATTTTGCACTTATTCGCGGGGCGCGAAGTTGTACTGGGAAGCCGCGAACTCACGCGAACAGTGCGAGCAAAATCCGCTGCTCGCGGATTTGCGGATTTTGCGGGAGATTCGTGAATCTCGCGGATTGCGAATTTACCGAAAATCCGCAAAATCCGCGAGCGAAACGGATTTTCCGCCCATGCTTAGTTAAGATTATCAGACTTTACATCAGTAATTTTTTTATGGGAATATCCTCAAACCATGCTTCAATATTTTGAGCCTGTAATATTAAGTCCTCTCGGTAAACTTTATTAAAATGATCGAAAAAGGCTACTTCAATTTCTTGCGGCGTTTTGCATAATTTCCCTGTATTTTCACAAATTATTTCTTTTATATTAGCTTCAGCCCGATCGTTTTTAGTCTTTCAAGCTAAAAGACGGCCACAACCTTATCCATATTCAAAATTTGCTAACTTCCTTGCTTCCCATCTTTTTTTAAGTCTTGCATCTAACAGCTCTACTAGCTCTAAACTGAGTGATTGTAAGGCATCTTCCTGGGGGGTAGCTTTATTTTCTAGATCCTGAATTTTGCATTCAATATCTCCTATTTCTTTTGTCTAATAATTTGGATGGCAGTTATCCTACCCCTCAAGAAAGCTTTATAAGCGTCCAATACTATTTCAATGGATGCAGTTTCCAGATTAGTCTCAAAATAGCTTACTGTGTCAATTGTTAAACTTGCAATTACATCCTGATCTAACAGAATTACACGGTCTGAAGTCCATCTCTTGTTGATCAAATTACTTGGGAGTTTCAAATATAATATGACTGGAACATGATCTGACGTCCTTTACCCATACTCTCAACTCTATACTAATTAAGAAAAAATCCAGTCTGGATTTATGATTATACTTTTTATTGTGACGGGTATACCCCCTTCTGATACCCATCCTTGCCCTCCATATATCCATCCAGCCTTGATTTTTCATTGTATTTTTTAGCAACAATCTCATCTTATGATGCTGAACTGCTCTACTATTTACTGACTTAACCAAAACAGGATCCAACACTAAATTGAAATCACCCGCCAATATTAAAGGGTCCTGAAAAGGTAATAATTCTGCTAATAAATCCTTTAAGGGGAGAGAATCAGCTAGATTAGGACATAATACCCCGCAATCGTAAATTTGTGGGCATAGAATTTTATTCTGGCAATAGCCCAGCTACCCCCTTATCTATCTTAACATTTTCCACCAATCTAGCTGGATCTTTTACAATTATGCCCCCCCCCCCCTTGGTTGATATGTTTTGTGAAGTGCATATTACTTCACAAATCCACTTCCTTTTTTTACATAGATATTTCATTTCCAATTCAGTAAGGTGAGTTTCCTGGAGAATGAATATTTGTTCTGCAGCATCCTTTATATATGGAAATATCCTTTCCATCCTGGGTTTCACCCTAAGGCCATTTAAATTCAAGGACATCACTTTCAGATATCTTACAGCATTAACTGGATTGGTCTTGTGTAACGCAAAACAAGGTGCACTGGACATTGTGCCTCATTTTTGGGGAGGTACAGAATTTGCAACCCTTCACTTTGTGTCTACCAGGAATTGTCTGGCGTCACCCAAATCAACGTGGACCTGAACGTGTGCCTCATTTCCAGGGAGGTACTGAATTTGCAACTATTGCTTGTTTATGACCTGAAGTGTCTGATGCGACCCATATCAAAGTGTACTTGACCTTAGACCCGGGCTGCATAGGTACGGCCCTGATCAGTGTGAACCTGAGGGGGTGCCTGCTGCTTTAGAGGGTCTCCCCTGTGTTATACCCATTCAGAGTTGCTCCCTTCCTGACCTTCTTCTTGGCGGACCAACTGACTTTTCCTCACCTAGCCCATTCTGTAGACATTGTGGCGCTAGGTAGTAGCAAAGGAGGTTGACTAGGCTAGGAGAATGCATCCAAAATAGTTCGGAAGTGGGTCTAGAGACTGCGTGGCTCCCTTGTGTTTTAGATCTGAGGGTAAACGTCCTGAGTGGTGGCCAAAACACTGTAAATTGTAAATGTAAATTGATATTTGTATAGAGCACTACTCACCAGCAAGGGTCTCAAGGCGCTTGTACGAACACCGCTGTGGAACCCGTCCTGGCTTTCCCTGTGAGGTGTCCACTCCTGGGCACCCCCAGGGTGAAGGCCAGGCATCCTTAGCGTTGTGGGGGCCGTTGTGGAGATTAAGCAAGCTATTGCCCAGAGTTGCAGAGTGGGACTCTATGATTAGAATATGCACTGAGGCAAGAATTATCAGGTCCGTGGAATTATTTTTTGATTCCAAGATCCGCCGAGGCGGGGAATTGAACCCTGGTCCCGGACTAGACCTCTGCATCAGGGTCTGCCCCTCTAACCATTGAGCCACACTTCTCCACCTTAGACCCGGGCTTAAACACTGGTGTTTACGTCTACCTCTTAATTAAAACATGTTACTTTCTCCTCCTGCTCAAGAGAATCCAGACTAAGTGGGACCTAGTGATCTTCCATCGGAGTTACAGATTGAGTGAACTGGGGTGTGGAGGGAGGTTTTGGCCACGAAGTCTGCAGTGTTTTCCAATGACCTGCTGAGTATCAGCGCACGCATTAGTCTGCTGAGTGTGTAGGAGTGCAAGAACATTCTGTACGGATTAGGCTTGTATCAGTGGGCACCGCATGTGGTGCAGTGTCTGTGTGTGTGTGGGAGTGACATTGTGTGCACCGCCGGTGTTTCACAGCTTAGTCCGGCAGTGTAGTTTGATAGGTAGAGTACTTACATTTGACACTGGTTTTACCCACGTGGCCCTGGCCCACGGTGCTGCTAAAGAGTGGTCTTATTTCCTGAATGTACATTTTTCTGATGTCGTTGTGATCCAGGGTGCCCCCTATAACTGTGTGGGATTGAATTAAAAGGATTATTAGGGTGGGCCTGGGGTGTATAGCATGTTGCACCGCATAAGGGTGATGTGTGCTGGGTGAGGGGTTAGGTTAGGAATTGTCCCTGTGTGCATATTTTTTCATATTATCACAACATGAGTGGGTCTAGTTCAGCTAGTAGTACTTCCAAGTGTCAATTGTACCCAAAAGACTCACTCGTCAAAAAACCATCCACGCACTGCCCCAACTGTCCTTTCAAGCTGGTCCTACCCTCCCTATCCCCTCCCTCCAGCTCCCACCCCCGACCCCCTAACCCTGAACACATTTATACCGCCCATATAAATGCACGCTCCCTCCCTAAGCACAAATTTGAAATCTCCGAATGACTAACCAACCATAACCTAGACCTCCTATTCGTAACAGAAACCTGGGGTGATCCCTCTTCTGGACCCAATTTCTGCATTGCCACTCCAGATGGCTATTGTGTACTCAGACAGGATAGACCTATAAAGGGAGGCGGCCTAGCGATTATTTACAGAGAAAAATATCTTAGTAAAATAGAAACTATTGACTTGCTGGTCTGCGAAGCATTGACCTTCTCGATTGCTCTCTCTAATACCCAATCATTCAAAGGAACACTCCTCTACCGCCCACCTGGCTCCCGAACTGATTTCCTCACATCCCTAGACAGCTTGATAGAGCCAATAGCAGGAGTTCCCGACTATACCATCTTGGGAGACTTCAACTTTTACTTAGAATCCCTCCATGACAAGGATTCTTCCTCCCTCACGACAGACCTACGGTCAGCGGGGCTACAACAGCTAGTGACAAAACCCACTCACCTGGCTGGACACACACTCGATGGTCTTTTCACCAACAATACCCACATCTCCCTCTCTTCTGTTATCCCCTGACCTGGACAGACCACTCTGCAGTAATCTTTACCATTCGGATGCGAAACACCAACCTCCCGCACGCCAGCACCCGCACTCCCAAACAGTCTCGAGCATGGAGGAACATTGACACCCACCTCCTAAAAACAACCCTTTCCTCTACACAACACGATGCCACACCAGACCCTGAGTTATACTCTAATATTTACTCACACTGGCTACACAGTGCCTTCAGCACCCTAGCACCACCCAAGAACATTTCTACTAATCGTAATGCCCCCTCCGCCCTTTGGTTTTCAGAGGCACTCAGACTCGAGAGGCAACACTGCAGAAATCTAGAAAGGCACTTGCGTAAACACTATAAAAACCAGGACAAATTGATATACAAGGACGCGATAGCTAAATACAAACACCTCATCATCACAGAGAAGAGCGAAAGCTACCTAACACAGATAGAGTCGGCCAAAAATCTTCTAAACAGCTGTTCCAGGTGGTAACCAAACTATCAAGTCCACCTAAGAGCTCAAACATAGACGCATCTCAAGCCCTCTGCAACTCCCTTGCTAAATTCTTTGCAGACAAGGTCAATACAATTTACTCCAACTTCTCTACCCAGGTCAACTCCGACCACCCTAACTGCTACAGTCCCACCAACACCGCTGCCACTGTATTCTCTAAATCCAGCCAGGTCTCACTCGAGCAGATATCAGAGTTAATCTCCTCCATTAGATCAGGATCCCCTCTTGAACCTTGCCCCCCTTCCATTCGAAAACTCATCCCGACTCAACAAGTCCCACCCTTACAAATATCTGCAACTCAATGCTCCACACAGGCTCCTACCCCTCAGTCTGGAAAAAGGCCATTATCAAACCCCTCCTAAAAAAATCCAATCTCGATCCCTCAGATTAAAAAAATTATAGACCCATTGCATGCCTCCCATTTCCATCAAATATTTTAGTTCATCAATCACAATTACCTTTTGGATGACACCCAATTTGGGTTCAGGAAGGGCCATGGGACCGAGACTGCCTTCATCAAGGCAACTGACGAGATCAGGATGATCCTCGACCAAGGCGGCGCCGCAGTCCTGATACTTCTGGACCTGTCTGCTGCCTTAGACACAGCCGTTCCCACCACCCTTATCGACCATGTCTCCTCCATAGGCATTAATCCCAACGCCAGAGCCCTTCTAGCCTACTTCCTCGCCAACCCCACCCAATCAGTAAAACTAGGCGACTTCTATTCCCCGGTATTTGCTCTTTCCTGTGGTGTGCCCCAAGGATCCTCCCTAAGTCCAAACTTATTTATCATCTATGTGTCGGACTTGGCCAGGGTCATCAAAGCACACGGGATGAGACAAATTTCCACGCCGACGACACCCAACTGGTGCTGGCAGTACATAACGATGGAGGAGCAGTTGCTGCCAGATTCCAGAAGGGAAATGTTAGCCATCAGCTCCTGGATGGCAAGCAACTGCCTTAAACTTAACTCCGATAAAACGGAAATAATGACCTTCGGCAGCCTTGCCCCTGGGTGATCTCCCACTTGGTTGCCAACCGATCTGGGATCTCCACCAGAACCTGTCGCTAAGGTCAGGAACTTGGGTGTAATGTTCGATGACAAGCTCTCGTTCATCCACCACACAAATGCGGTCGTCTCCTCCTCCTTCTACACCCTAAAAATGATAAGAAAACTTCTACCATTCCTCCCCTCAGCGCCGGCAAGACCCTGATGTCCACACTGATCATGTCAAAGGTAGACTACTGCAACAGACTCCTCCTAAATGCCCAGAAGAAAGTCCTGAACAAACTGCAGTTAGTTAAGGTCTCAGCGGCCAGAATTCCGCCGGCACCCCCAAATTGAATTCTATCTCACCAATCATACGTCAACTCCATGGCCCCCTGTCAGAAGTCGAACCAAATTTAAAGCACTGTGCATCGCGTACAAAGCGATCAACATCACATGACCTGAGTTTCTAAAAAAAGTACTATGCCCATACGCCCCGACTAGACCTTTGCGTTCCTCCACAGCTCGCCTACTTACTGTCCCCCACACAAAGAAAACTTCCTGGGGAGACAGACGTTTCACAGTTGCCACAGCCAGACTATGGAGCACCCTCCCCCTCCACATTAAAACCAGTCCCAACCTCATGACATTTATGAAACAAGTAAAAACCTGGCTCTTTAACCAGTGGTTACCACACTTAGCTGCTTTTCTCTTTATTTACTCCATAGCGCCGAGACACCCCAGGGTATTTCCACGCTATATAAGTTGCATAAATAAATAAATAAATAAATAAAAGTACATGATGTTCATATTGCATTGATTATCTACATGTGTTGAATACATACGATTTTTACATACATCGTGTGTGAGGTTTCTTTTGTACCGTGCAGGGTATTTATTGTGAATGAGTGCTGTGCCAATGCTTTACACATTGCCTCTGTGATAAGCCTGACTGCTCAGAGACGAGCTACCCAAGGGTGAGCAAAGGTTATGATGCAAGTGTAATCTCCTGCCCTTGATGGGAGTGGCAGACTCTGCTTGGCGGGATCATCATCTTAGCCAACCAAACAACCACTTTCAACACATGGTCACTTAATAACCTTACTTTGCATCATAGGGACATCAGATAATGTACCTTAGTGGAAGTCTGGGTGGATAATGTCAGGATCTAGCAATAAAAGACAGTTGATCAGTTAATGACTCTGAAGCTGACTAAAGTCTGTCCCCTCCTATCAAAGTGCATGGAAAGATTGTATGTTTTGCAGAGGCAATCAAAGAACTCCCTTTTTGTCTTGGTAGAATAAATCACTACATTTGTGCTGGGAGTATTGTTATTTGTACAGACTTGCCGACCACACACCTTAACAATGTTCATAATGGTATGGTATGGTGCACGATTGGTCACAGTCCCACACTGACACTGTGTGCAGGACTTTGAAGTATAAAAATGAAAAATTTGTTAGTTCTTGGCAGAAAAACAGTGGCACTGGAACAAGGGCTGCATGAGCTATAACAGCACCCAAGATAACATTGAAGGAGTTCACATTGCAAATGTACAATAAAGAGGCCTTTGCATATTTGTCTTGCAGCATGCACATTGTTTTCAGTGACAGTTGATGAGGCTTCTTCTGACCGCTGCTTGTAATTCGTTTAACTCAGTCCCTTGTGCCATTCTTGCTGGGATACAGTTGAGTTTAAAAGGAGAAGGCTGCAACACACCTGCAAGTAAAACATCTGATTGGTTTACAAAGTAAACTTTTCATGTATAAAAAAATAACAGCATAATCAAAACCCGGTGGAGCCCACAGCATGTGAGGAGGCAATACCGCACCCATTAACTATAGCAACGGTCCTGTACTTGCCATGTGTGGTATTACCTACCCGCTCCATGCTTTGCAACCCTGAATGAAGGATAACACTAATAATACGTTTTTGCCTATTTCAAGGTCCAAAATATAGGGTATTGCAGGACTTACCCATATACATTCTGCCTGGTTTTACATGATAAAATGTGCTGGAAAAAATGCACTGATTCACCGAATATACATCCATGCTCAATATTCTGGAAAAATAAACTGAATACCACATGTTAGCCATATATTGGATGAGATGTACTCCACAGTGCTCTATTTGACCTTGCGGCGGCGGTGGCT
Organism: Lissotriton vulgaris; assembly: GCF_964263255.1. Classification (NCBI taxonomy): domain Eukaryota; kingdom Metazoa; phylum Chordata; class Amphibia; order Caudata; family Salamandridae; genus Lissotriton; species Lissotriton vulgaris. Next base: position 658,483,468 of record NC_141697.1, read on the forward strand.
GCACCGGGTGTAAGAACCCGAAACCCTTCCGGGACAGAACCGGGGATAGAACCGGCAAAACCAGCATCGCGCAGCTCTCCAGGTCAAGGGTCAGCCAGGCGGCTGCGCAGCTGCTGTGGAGCACTGGAAGGAGTGCCAGAGCGTCCGGAGCTCGGGAGGCCGGCTGTGTTGCACCAGTTCTTGACCCTCAAAAGAGCGCCATCTGAGACCGAGCCCGCAGCTTTGCCGCAGCACGACAGCGAGAGGCAGGTGAGGCAGAGAACCGCGTGGGGCAGCAGCTGCCAGAGGTGCTTCGGAGCACTTCGGCCACCAAGCTCAGAGCTCCGAAGTCCCACAGGCAGCCAACCATCTCGAGAGCCCCTTGCGTCAGCCGCCCCCGCCGGCAGCCACGGCCGGCAGCCGCAGTAAGCAGCAGTGAAAGGAGCGGCACAGGGTTGCAGCCGGGGAGTCGTGTGCAGACCGAAAGAGGCTTGAGGAGTGAGGCTAAGGGGCGTAGGGGGCTCAGTGGCGGCACGAGGGCCCTGTGGTCTGTCGCGAAAGCTCCGCCGCGCTCCAGCCTGTTCCTGAAGTGGTTCTCACGGCCGCGACAGGGGCCGAATACGAACCTCCCAATCCGCCAAACTGCCAATCTGCTCACAGAGTCCCCATAATCCCCAGAACCATCAAGTAAACAGCATCGGGGCCCTGTCAAAAACCCCCAAAAACTAAAAAAAAACCTGGCTGGAGAAAGGCACAAAGCCACATAGCAAACCCGGAAGGGGGAATTACAGGGGAAATTACAGGGAAAATCAACTTCTGCTAAGTGAGCGTCGCATTAATAGGGGAAAAAATCCCAAGCGACAGCGGCAACAAACATCTTCATCCTTACCAACGACGAACCCCTCAGCAAACCTCCAGAAAACACCTAGCTGGAGTAAGAACCCAACCAATCACGGACCCTAGTCACGGAGCCAGGGAATTTTCTTTTTTCTTAGAAGCATAAAGAAATAAGAAAAATACCAGATCTCAGGCCAAGCGGAGGGCCGCGCAAATGAGTTCGGGGACAGGCAAAAAAAAAATCTAATTTAAAGCATCAAAAGAGGAGGACTCTCTTTTGAACCAAACAGCAAACAGAATAGGCCTAATAGGCTGATCTCAGCTCCTACCCCAACAACAACAACGCCAAGTCCGAAACACAAACTTGGAATCCGAAAATAATTTTTCCTTAAAGATCCAATGGCGGCAATATACGCTCCTTCAGCAGAAGCCTCCCAGCTCCCAAGCCCAATCCTTCCTGACAAACCACGAGCTATCGCCCCACATACTCCAGCAAACCCAAATAATGTATTACAAAGGGAATCATCATCGGGAAAGAATATGGATTGCTCAGGCGCTAGGAAATTCGTGACAATAACAGCCCAGGTGCATCAGACACCGCCTACACCAACTGTCACAATACCCATAACAAAACCTGTTAAAACCCTTAACCTAATTGGAATAAAGCCAGTCACTAACATAGCACCGGCGGAAAGGATCGAGACCCCCACGGAGGAAAAGAGAGAATGGGAATATTCTAACAGCAGTTTCGTACCTCCAAACATAGCACTCGAGGGACTAGTTCAGTTCAGTTCTTTATTTATTTCGAAGGTTGGAAATCATCATAAAAATACATAGTAATACATAAACACATAAAAACATACTCAACATCATGATTTTAAAAATAAAGCGACAAGTTAAAAAGGGTTTTTGTAGATAGTAGAAACAGAGTGCAAGTATGACGAAGGGCCCCATATGACCTTTTAGTTTCCTCCCATTTCATCCAGCTTTATGAGCCCCTTGTGTTTCTTAGTTTAAAGACAATTTTTAGAAAACTCATGATAGCAAACAAAGTACGCATTTCAGTGGCTCTTTGCAGGAACAATAAAGCAGATTTGGCATGGATAATGTTTGAGTCCTTTAAAATGTCCACCAAGAATCTTTTGCGCGGTGTTTTATAAAAAGGACACAGTAATACAAAATGAAGGGTGTCCTGCGGAGACCTATTGTCGCAGCCGCAGGCACCCTTCTGCTCAATTGTTTGCGTAAATCCAGACAGGTAAGCTAAAATGTTGTGCAACAAATTGAGCCTAAAACGAGTCATTAAAAACCTCTCATGTTGACTGTACATTAAAAAGAGATACGGTTCCATGCCCACTTCATTGCAAACAAGCGAATGAGCAACTACCGAGGGTTTAATAGAGTCAAGCTCCCTCCTCCTACCATCATATTTTTCCAGTAGTTGCTTTTGTACAAAATGTCTGCAATATGTGTCCACAGTTGAGGGGTCCAGAAATAACCTTTGCTGGTCGATATCCCCCAATGTATCTTTGACGTATTTCAGCCAGGAGATTTGGAGCCATCTATCTTTCCGCAGGCAATCCTGGATGATCTGTCTGGACAATTCCGCATTGGGGTTTGACCAAATTTTAAGCCAGGCCAGTATTGGTCTCAGTCTGATCAGGTCGGATATATATGAGGTGCCCAACTCTTCGTGTGTTATCGCTGCTGGGATGCTAAACGGAAGCTTTAACAGTTTTTTAAAGAATTTGTCTTCCTCTCTTTGTATCAGTTGTGCATCCCTAAAACCCCACACTTCGGCTCCATAGATGGTCTTTGAAATGCTGACCGATCTGTACAATGTCATCACCTGCTCTGGGGACCAGCGTCCCATTCGACGGGCAAAGTTTAGTATAGCCCCATTTGCTGAGACTAGTCTCCTAGCCCTCTCCTCTATCAGAGGAGCAAACTTGATCTTTTCGTCAAATAGAAGACCCAAATACGGAAATGAGTTGACAGTGTCCAAGTCATGATCCCCTAATTTGAACACAAATTTCTTATGTGGTTTCTTCCCCACTACCATGATGAAAGATTTAGTCAGATTGACTGAGAGGTCCAAATTCCTCATAAAGTCAGAGAAACCTTTAATTAAGAGCTGCAGACCAACTGCTGTTCGCGCAAGGAGAACCGCGTCATCAGCGTACAAAAGTACCAGCAGATGACGCAATCCCACCTTTGGACAGTCAGTCCCCAGTGCTATCAGGGCACTCTCCAGGCCATTTATGTAGAGGGAGAACAAGAACGGCGCCAAGATACACCCCTTCCTCACCCCGCCAGAGCACGGGAAGGGATTGGTACTCACCCCCCCCGCACTATAGCGGACCTTGGCAGTGGTGTTCCAGTGCAGCTCCCTAAGAATGTTAATAAGATCCGGGTCAATTCCCAAGTTATACATGAGTGTCCATAGTTTGGCTCTATTGACATTATCAAAAGCCGCTGCTAAGTCCATAAATCCCATGTATATGGTCCCATCCGTCGACTTGGCGTATTTAGCCGTGAGGAGGTATAGGTTGAGGCATTGGTCACTAGTTGACCTGCCTGTTCGAAACCCGTACTGGGTATCCACCAGGATGTTATGAGTGTCAGTCCAATCTATTAAGCGGTTGAGGAGCGCCCTCCCGAGTACTTTGGCAGAGACATCAATCAACGAGATAGGTCTGTAACACTGCGGGCTGTCCCTACAGCCTTTCTTATATATAGGGACAATCACCGCAGTGGACCATGATCTCGGAAGGCCCGATTTGATTGCTGCATTAAGTACTCTCGTTACCACTGGTGCCCATAAATCGGTGTTACTAAGGAATAGATCTGGTGGGGTACCATCCGGTCCTGGGGCTTTGTTTCGTGTCAGCCCTAGGATTGCTTTAAGGACTTCTTCCAAAGATAGTTCTAGTTGTTCTGCCCTTGGCCCCCTCCATATTCCATCTCCAAAATCTACCTCCTGGCGGTTGTACAAGGATTCAAAGTGGGTGATCCATTGTTCTGGTAATATGTTAGAGCTGATGACTAGGGAACTTGAGTCATGGAAGCATGGTCTGTTTATGATTTTCCAGAACTGTGCATAGTCCCTGTTTTCACCAGCCTCCCTAAGGTCTGCCCAAACTTCTTTTTGGAGAGCACTCTTTCTTATCTTTACCTGGGTTTTGTAGTTCTGTCTACAACGGGCAATTTCAGTCTTGTCCCTCGGGCCCTTTTTTGGACTCTGCTTTAGATCTCTTAGAGCCCTTGAACAGTTGTATCAAACCATCTTGGAGAGGATGACTGTTTTACGGGCTTCTTAGTTTTCAATAGTCCTTCAACAATTTTAGTTAAAGATTCGAAAGCCACTACCACTCCTCTGCCCTCTATTGAAAGATCTAAGCAGGTCTCTTTATGATCTTTCCCTTCACCCAGTAGTTTAGTGTAAAACTCTTGCGGATTAATCAGTGACCACCTTAAGCGTCTCCCTTGATCTGTTGGTTGGATTTGGGTTTCCTTGACCAACCCTGGGTTTTTTCTGATTAAGTCTTTACGATTAATTTCTATTGAAATGGGGTTGTGATCACTAAAGGGGCTCCACTCTGTTCTTGTTTTTAAAATCTGCTCTCTAGCGCAGGCAGAGCTCATTATATAATCTATTATGGACCCCCCACCTCTCCCTTTGAATGTGGGTGTTGGGGATTCCCCTACTATAAGTGCCGCTAAATCCATGACATGGGTGAGTGCAACGTTATCTAATAGCTTAATCAGAGCTGTACCCTCTTTATTATGTACAAAATGGGGACCCTTTTCTAGTGGGCAGGCTGACCAGTCGGCAGATATAGGGAATAGCTTGGGGCATAGATGACAATTAAAGTCCCCCATCAACAGGACAGTTGGTTCTGGCCCCTTCGTCCTTAAATCCAATTCCTCATTTAATCTACTCTCCAGCTCTGCTAGTATGGGAAAATTCCCCTCCACCGGCCCAGAGCTATAAAAATTTAGAAAAAGTAGACACTCCCCGTGATATTGTAGTGAGACTACTTGTATATTGTCTGACATCGAGTCTGGATATGACCAGGTGCCATTCAGGTCTAAATCTACGTATATTACTAGGCCTCCTTTTACTCTCCCAGAATTCGTCCCTTGGGCAGGTCTAAAAAAACACTTATAGCCCTCCAATTGACAAGGGTCCGAATCCCGTGCCCATGTTTCTTGAAGCGCTATAACATGAAAGCACCTTATGAATTCTATCCACTCCTTACTTTTTAATTTGGCTTCCAGCCCTGCAATATTCCAGGATAAGATGGTCAGTCCATCCCTATTCTCTTTGCCACTAGCTGTGATAGTTTCATTTATTCTAACCTCCCCCACTATTGGTGTATCTTTGCTGTTTACATTTTTTTCCCCCTGGCTCAAGTGTGGTTATAACCTCCCGGTTTGTGTGTTCTCCACACTCCCACGTTCACCCCCTATTTCTAAGCCTAAGCGTCCACTAGTCGCTAGACTTGATACAAAGTTATTTGCTAGTGGGATGAGTCAATCAATGTCCTCGAGTGATTGAATAGGGGTAAATCTGTTTCTCCATTGGGAGTAGTCTCGTGGGGGAAAGGACTGGTCGGGATGGCTTACTGGTCTTGGTCTATGTGTACGTTGTGGTCTTCCAAGGATCCACCCACCCTCATCATCCGCAGGATTAATGTTCCGACTCCTTGGGTAGAAATACCCAAGTGGGAGTGCACAAATTGTGCTGGTTTGATTCCTATTAACATTCTTCAGGATGTAGTCAACCAATCTGGTATCCCTAAAATTTGCGACTATGCAGTCCCCTCTTATGTCTTTATTTCTCCCCCCAATCCAGTTTACTCTTCTTACGTGTACTATCTCTCCTCTTTCCCCGTTATTTAATGGTCTGTGAATATTCAACCACTTGGAGATTTTAGTGAGTAATTGATAATGTGATTCTCTCTCTGTAGGCCTGATTTCTGGCACCCCTGCAAAAACTATTACAAATGGGCTCGCCTCTGGGGGGAGATCTATGTGTGGGGCGTGGCTGTTGATGGTATAGAAGGGGTCGGAGTCTGTATAACAATGATCGTAATTCCCGTCCCTCTGGGGGCGGTCTTCCTGTCTCCATTGCATTAGTGGTTGTAAAGGGGTTTTTTCCATATTTTTGGGGTTCGGACTTTGAATGTGTCCCCCTCTTAATTTGTCATTAGAGGCCCCTCTTTGGTTTTTAGCAGTTTTTGGGGCCTCGTGTATCTGGGCAATTGTATGTTGAGTGTGACTGACACAGTTGTTATTATTTTGCACTCTATTTTTATTTACGTTATCATTGGTGGCCACCTCAATTGGTTGAGTTAAACCAGTAGAAGGTTTTACCAATGTGTGCTCTAATGCCTTTGTTTGTTTCGAGAGCTCACACATTATTTTGTCCACCTTGCTTATAATAGGCTTTAATTGTGCCGCAAAAAAGGATTCTAGCTGTTTTTTGAGATCTACGACTATTGTCTCAACCCACCCTGGTGGAATGGTTTCTACTTGGGAGTTATTTTCTACTAGAATATACTCTTGTGTGCGTGTTGAGGGAATGCCTCTTGCTGATGCTTTCCTTTGTCTCTGCGGCCCCTTGATCCTCCCTTGTCGCTTCCTTTTTTTCTGGTGGGTCGTTTCATTGCACCCAGAGGTTTCTTGGCCCGGGGTTTGTGCACAGGGGACATCCTCAGTGTCATTGTTTGATTGGGTCACATTACCATGCATGTTTGGGCTGTCTGCTATTGGTGGGTCTCTTGGGGGTGTTTGAGTGATTACATTGAGGTTGGGTGAAGAGGATAAACTCTGCTCCATACGTTCTATTTCCCCCGTGACTTTTTTTAACATTAAGTCAATTGCTGTGGGTTTGTTCCCCTTCGGGAGGGCACACTCCTTCGTTGCCACTCGTGTTTGCTTAGGGGGTCTCTCTATTGTTGGTTTTATTCACAGCCAAACGTGTGTTGGGATGATTGGACATTTTTCCTTTTGATCTCCAGCTAAATTTAGTTTAGTTAATTTTAAGGAGGGCTTCAATCAAATTTAAGTTTTCCAGAAACTCGAGGTGCAGTACCTGGCTCAGTTGTTGAGAGTCCGCTGGGGCCAAGGGGGGTGGCCCGTCCCGTCCCTCGTCGTCCCCGGACGGCCACAGACGGCCCGCCCTCTGCCCGGGCTCCGCCCTGCGTCGCCCGCGCGCATCCCGCGACGCGGAGGGAGTGTCCGTACTTTGTAGCGCCTCCAGGCGCGAAGAAGGCGGGAGGCAGGAAGTGCCCGCAAAGCTCACTGGGAGCTGTAGTCTCCAGCCGCGAGGATGGAGCAGCGGCGGCGAGACACACAGCGTTCCCCACCCAGGAGCAGCTCGCAGCGTGACCACAGGTAATGCCTTGCTGAATGATTGTCCCCCGCTCCACCGAGGGAGCGTCCGTACTTTGTAGCGCCTCCGGGCGCGAAGAAAGCGGGAGGCAGGAAGTGCCCGCAAAGCTCACTGGGAGCTGTAGTCTCCAGCCGCGAGGATGGAGCAGCGGCGGCGAGACACACAGCGTTCCCCACCCAGGAGCAGCTCGCAGCGTGACCACAGGTAATGCCTTGCTGAATGATTGTCCCCCGCTCCACCGAGGGAGCGTCCGTACTTTGTAGCGCCTCTGGGCGCAAAGAAGGCGGGAGGCAGGAAGTGCCCGCAAAGCTCACTGGGAGCTGTAGTCTCCAGCCGCGAGGATGGAGCAGCGGCGGCGAGACACAGCGTTTCCCACCCAGGAGCAGCTCGCAGCGTGACCACAGGTAATGCCTTGCTGAATGATTGTACTCGAGGGACTAACAACCGCCACAGGCTCAAAGGACGGAAAACAAGCAGCCGGCCTCAAGGAAGAGGGCCGATCAAACACAAAATGGACTAAGGCGGAAAAAATAAATCTAATAAAATCCGCAGCAAATGCAACCCCCAAGGAAGTAGTGCGCAGCAAATCATTTTCTAACATAAACGATTCAAACTTGGTGGAAATCCTAGAAATATTGGAATCGAACTGTCAGGACAACAAACGCCAAAGAACAGATCCACGATCAGGTTAAAAAAAAGATCATCACAAAGTAGATCCAAATCGGTTTCATCTACACCTTTAAGCCCACAAGGCAAACACGAGCCCAAGCTCTCAGAACTAGAGGAGGCCAGTCATAGCTCCATAAGAGTTAAGCAATTGAATCTTTCATCACCAATAACAATTTCCTCTGTTAGTGGGATGGACCTTGGGCCAGAGGCCCCAGCGCAGCACAATGAAGATCATTCCAACACACAATGGTCTCAAACTCTGATTCACACTCTAGAACAAGCCATAAGGGTTTTGAACTTCCAGTCGGACAAAAAGGATGTTCAAATAGACCTTGTAAATCTCATCGCCAGTCACACCTCAGGTGTAAACACCAAAATAGATTTAATAACATCCCTATTAACAAATAGGGAAAACTTGGATCTGCAAAGAGACATCCACAAACAATCATCCACCTGCTGTAGCGGTCCCATAATCGAGAAACTGGCAACCCTCCCCGAAATTTTAAAAGACGTCCTAGGGGCAGTAAAACAATCTTGCAACAGCAAGCAGTATAAAAACCCCCAAAAAAGTGTTGATTTAGAGGAAAGAGCAGAATGCATCAAAGCAATAAAAGACGGAATCAGTGACATCAACGAAGAACCAAAGAAAACAGAGACCAAGGTACAAGCTGATCCAATAGATCTCCAACCAGTCGCTCCAGAGACTCTTTCAAACCAGTAGCGGTGGTAGCCAAACCAACAAAATGGGAAAGAAAGCGTGCAAGAAAGGCTCGGATTAAAAACAACAAACAGCCGAGTCCGGTCTCGGAAAAAATCTTCCCGTTATTTACAGCAAAATCAGCCAGGGGAAAAAACATTCCCCCCCCGTGCGGGGTGGCACTCCCTGCAGTACATCAATCTCAAGTCACCCAGCCCCCTAATTTAAAGCAACGGTGTACAATCCAAACCCCCATACTTCAAAACTCACTTCAAGTTTTACAAAAGGACGGAAGATCACCCCTAGAGGCCAAAGCAGCCCATAAATCCATCCTGGAAGTGCATCAACAATGAGAAAACAAACTATTCAACACAGGAGAGGGGCAAGAAAAAACATCGCTTACATTAAGCAAAAGAGAACCGGGGAGTAGCAAAGGTCTGAGAACACAACTGTGGGATTTTCAACATGAAGAAATGAATAAAGGGTTAGAATTAGAAAAGCCGAAAGCTTCTCTAGGGAAGATGCTTCAGGCACCAACACCCCTCAAGGCTCAAAGCCTTACCAAATCAATTGCGGTTACAATAACGGGAAAAGCCCGACATTGTGAGTTCTTTAATCCGGACCAGGTGCCGGCGCAAACAGGGAAAAGAGCACCAAAAAACCCGGGAACACCGAAATGGATACCTGAGGAGATAACTACTGCCTGCATGGAGCGTGAACCAAGATGCGAAAAAGACACCTTATCAACTACAACTTCTGAAGTGGGAAAAAAGGAAAACGCACCCTTCAGTCACAACGACCAAATTCAGTCAGAGGAGTTCGAACCGAAATTGTAATTCATCCCTGAATATTCGACCAAAGGAAGACAAGACATCTTAAACAGAGGGAACCTGTTGAGGCTTTTCGACGAAATTCCAGAATTAAAAGGAATCCGCTCTAGTGACCTAATATCAGTTGAATTCAAACCATCAACAAGGATGGGAGTTGAAGAGACTCTGACAACCTGGTCATGTAAGGACCTGGTGGATAGAATATCCTCAATGAGTGCAAGGTTCGGAGCCTGGGGAATCATGCTGAAGGCTCACCAACGCCCAATACCCGCATCCCCTCCTTAAAAACCTAAAAGAGGTGGACACTCCGGGGAAAAGCTATACCACATGTGTACGCGGTGTATGTTCCAACTCGCCTGTAGCACCCTCCATCAAGAACAGGCACAACATAAGAGAAAGCCCTGGAAACATGGAGGGCAGCTCACAGGAAACCAGAGATTGGTCTTGGGTGTCTAGAACACTAAATAACAAGCATCCCTAACCAAGTTAAGAAAAGCACAATAGCAGAAAGGAGGACGGCCCCTATAGCGGAAGACGAGAGTACAGCCAACATCACGCTCTGCTCATGGAACGTTCACGGATTTAAAGATATGGGGCAAGATCACAAAACCATATTGTTCTTCACCCAACAAGATATAATCCTGCTCCAGGAAACCTGGAATTTGGTTCCAATCCCAATTCCAGGATTCATAGAACATCATTGCCTGGCAGAAAGACTCAAGTTTTGGGCACCCAAGAGGGGGCCTATCAACATTCATCACACAAAAACTGAACTGGTCAACGGAAGAACTAGACACGGGGGCCAACTGGATCCAAGCGAGCAAAGTAAGCAGCAAACATTGGTCAGACGAATTAAAGAGGCAGCTCTTATTAATCAACGTCTTCATTCATCCGGAAAGAAAAAAGCAGAAAGGAAAATATATAATCCTAACCAAACTTATAAAATCAATGCAGAGAAGCCACGAGAACTGTCAAATAGTTATCTCAGGTGACTTTAATAGCAATCTTCTAGCTAGTACTCCGCTTGGAAGTAAAAGAAAAGATACTCAGGGAGCGAGAGCATTAGTGAGCAAATTAGAATCTCTCAACCTGACAATCCTGAACGGTAATACCCCGGGGGATATCCTAGCTGCCATAACATACTTGAGCGGAAAAGTCTCCTCAACGATAGACTTTATCATCATCAGTAACAACTTGCTCCCACAAACCAACACATTTAAAATCACTACATGAGCCGAAAGCGATCATCTTCCTCTCATCGTAACAATTACCAACAAAGTAAAGTTTGCACAAAAAATTTAATCTACTACGCAACCCCCTGAAAAATGTAATCTTCGAAAGTTAAAATGGCGGGTAGTGGCACCTCAATCCATTCAGGAGTCAGCCAGGGCTTTCTTGGACAAACAGGGCCCTCAAGCAGAGAATGATCGCGTTAAAACCTTGGAGCAGCTGGCCCAGCTATTAGTCCGAAAATTCCCAGCCTCTCTGGGACGCACTCCAAGAATGGTGACCAGAAGCGATCTATGGTTCAAGCAAGACCTCAGAAAACAAAAAAGAGAGATCGCAAGAGAAGTGTGTTTTCAATTACAAGCAGCAAAAATGGGTCATAAAACAGAAAAATCGAACCTGCACGTACTGAGGAGCAATTATAGGAGGAACCTGAGGAGAGCGAAAACAGCGCACAAAGGGACTATCTGGCTGCAATTATTGTCCTCTGGCAAAAAGCCTAATATCAGCGAATTTTGGGGTATAATAAATACATTGTCAACTGGCCCAACACTACAACGAGAAGCGGGAATTGGAGAAGACATGTGGATTGCCCATGTGCAATCTCTGTATAACAACACAGCGACGGGTCTCGCAGGAAGGCCCCGTGGGCGGTATCTCGAACAGGAAGAAATACAATCATCCCCCACCGTGGAACAGGGGGAAGGTAGATCATCATGATCAGATTAATTTAGAAACGAGCTGGTCAGCCTGACTAATGCGAAGGAACTTGGGGCCCGATGTAGGTAGCCCTTTACCGATCCGAATCGGCCGAAAATACCGATTTTCGGCCGTTTCCGATCGGTAAAGGGCTACCGAGATGTAGGGGCACATTTTCGGTAATTTTACCGAATCGGTATCATTACCGAATCGGTATATTTACCGATTCGGTAATATGTACCGAATCGGTAAAATAATTACCGATTCGGTAATATTTACCGATTCGATAAAATTACCGAAAAAGCAATGTAGGTAGAAAATTTACCTTTGGCACATGGCTTACAGAATCGGTATTTTACCATGGAATACAAATCCATGGTAAAATACCGATTCCTGTGTACATGCACATCTGTGCATGTACACATGTGCCATGTGACAGACAGACGTGCCCTTAGGGCATGTCTGTGTGCCACATTGCACACATGCCCGTTTTGGGGGTGCTAGAGGGTGTCAAAGTGACACCCCCTGCACCCTTGAGAATTCTTTAATTACCGATTCGGTAAATACCGACTCAGTAATGCCTAATCATTCCTATGGGCTTCAAAGCCCATAGGAATGAATGGGCATTACCGATTCGGTATTTACCGAATCGGTAATTAAAGAATTGTTAAGGATTCGGTAACGAATCCAGATGTTGGGACCTACATCCCATTTACCGATTTTGAAATACCGATTCTGTATTTCTAAATCGGTAAATGGGATTTACCTACATCGGGCCCATGGAGGCTTTATAATAAAACTTAAGACCAAGGGAGTGGCTGGTCCAAATGGCATCCCTAACGCCATCTTTAAGAATGACCCAGAGTTTTGGTCCTACCATCATACCCTCCTCTTCAATGAGATCTATACTCAGATCAACATCCCGGCTTCCTGGATGGGGAACATAATCCACCCCATATTTAAAAAGGGAGACCACCGCAAGCCGGGAAATTATAGACTAATCTCATTAATTGACGTAGAAGCTAAACTTTATTCTTCTTGCCTGTTAGTCCAATTGCAAGGCTGGATGGAGGAAAAGAACATAATCCCCAAGTTCCAGACGGGATTCAGGCAAGGAAGGATTAGTTACTTACCTGTAATCCTAGTTCTCTTCCAGGGGTATCCTCATCAAAGTCATAAGCATTAGAATCACAGCATATTCCAGCTCTACTGTTTTATTTGGCTGCAATTGCTTATTTTTATATATATATATATATATATATATATATATATATATATAAATATATATATATATATATAAATATAAATATATATATATATATATATATATATATATATATATATATAAAAATAAGCAATTGCAGCCAAATAAAACAGTAGAGCTGGAATATGCTGTGAAGAATTTCCACCATACATGTGTATTTGCATTAGAAACATGAGAAACAACACCAATGCTTGGTTAGAAACTGTTTTAATGCTTAGAAAGCAGTAGAAATTCTTATAACACACTGTAAGCATATACAGCTCCCAGGCTGCATTGCAAATACCCAGTCTAAAAAGACTGAAAAGCTAACTTGTAGCTGAATGTACTAAAACTGACGCTGTTCCTTTAAGGCACCTCTGCCCCTAGCTTCCCATCATGCCTCAGGGGTTACAGTTAGGTCAGTTGTTCTTTTCGGAGCCTGAAAACCAAACCATGGTAATAACAGGTTAAAACATCTCCTACTTAATAAACCAAGTCCTTTGCCCGGGGAGGCGGGAGGGTTGCTTATGACTTTGATGAGGATACCCCTGGAAGAGAACTAGGATTACAGGTAAGTAACTAATCCTTCTCTTCCAGGGGATCCTCATCAATAGTCATAAGCATTAGAATAGAGTAGCGAGCCTCACCTCATCCCTGCGGGCAAAGGAATCAACAGATAACATTCATATTCGTAGGCCCAAAAGTAGGCCTCATTCTACCCAAATAGGTTTCTCAAGGAGGCTTGCCCTACTTGAGACTCCGCTCTGGAATCAGACTCTAGGCAATAATGCCTTGTAAAGGTATGGACTGATTTCCATGTTGCAGCCTTGCATATTTCTGACATAGGAATGTCATGTAAAAACGCTATTGTGGCTGCTTTTCCTCTAGTGAAATGAGCTTTGCGTGATTGTAACAAAGGTTTGCCAGCCAGTTGGTATGTTAGCCTGATACAGGAGACAATCCATCTGGAGATGGATCTTTTGGCTGCTGCAAACCCCGTCCTCATTGAACCATAATTGACAAAGAGTTGGTCTGTCTTTCTGGTGTCCTTCGTCTTTTCAAGGTAAAGCTTTAGTACCCGTTTAAGATCTAACGAGTGCAACGACCTCTCAGCTGGGGTCGATGGGTTAGGAAAGAACGAAGGAAGGGTAATCGTTTGATTTATATGAAAATCCGAGACCACCTTTGGAAGGAAAGATGGATGAGCCCTCATTACCACTCTGTTGTGGTGAAACACAGTGTAAGGTTCCTTGGTGCAGAGTGCTTGAATCTCGCTAACCCTGCCACCAAGAAGGCCGCCTTCCAAGTGAGATGCTGCAAGGAGGCCTTGTGTATAGGCTCAAACGGTGTGGACATCAGCCTGGAGAGAACCAGGTTCAACTCCCAGGGAGGAGAAGGATTTCTCACAGGGGGATAGACCTTCTTCAACCCCTGAAGGAAATCCTTAACCACTGGAACTTGAAAAAACAATGTTTGTGTAGGTGATTTCCTGTACGCTACTATGGCAGATAGATGAACTCTAATAGAAGCGTATTTCAACCCTGATGTAGCCAAGTAAAGGAGGTATGGAAGGACTACCTCTTCTTGTCCTTTGGTGGGATCAAAGCCATGGTCCTTACACCAAATGAAAAATCTTTTCCACTTGAACGCATAAGACGCCCTTGTGGAAGGTCTTTTTGCCTCTCTTAAAATATGCATACATTCCGGAGGCAGATTTAAGTGTCCATATTGCAAGACCTCAGGAGCCATGCAGTCAGGTTCAGCGATGGGAGGTTGGGATGCAGGATCCTCCCGTTCATTTTGCTCAACAGGTCTGGTCTGCACGGGAGGCGTCTGTGTGAACACAGCGACAGATGTAACAGGTCTGGATACCACCATTGTCGTGGCCAATCCGGAGCAATTAGGATCATGTCCATGCTCGATCTGATGAGCTTGGCCACCACCTTCGGAATCGGTGCCAGAGGAGGAAACGCATAGGTGAATATTCCTGTCCACTCCAGCAGGAGAGCGTTCCCTTGCGTCCCTGGCTGGTGGAACCTGGACGCGAAGGCGTGGCATTTGGCGTTTTCGTCGTCCGCAAATAAGTCTATGTCTGGACGACCCCAGCAACGGAAGAGTTCTTCGACTACTTCGTCGTTTAGCACCCAGTCTGGCTGATCTTCAAAGTGCCTGCTGAGTGCGTCTGCTTTTGTGTTTAGCTCACCTGGGAGGTGCACTGCCACCACCGACAGTCCCCGAGCCAGAAGCCAGTGCCAGATTGTCTGGGCCTCCAGAGACAGAGGGCGAGATCGAGTTCCTCCCTGCTTGTTCAGATAGAACATAGTTGTAGTGTTGTCTGTCTGAACCAGGATTTTGTCCGTTGTTATTGCTGGAAGGAACGCTTTGAGCGCCAGATGAACTGCTCGAAGCTCCAGCATGTTGATGTGGTATGTCTGGAGGTTGGTCGACCAACGACCTTGAATCTGAAGATGACCCATGTGAGCACCCCAGCCTTCTAGAGATGCGTCCGTTACCACAGACAGCGAAGGAAGAGGTTGCTGAAAAGGGACTCCCTGCAGGACATTCCGAGGGCGAGTCCACCACTGTATGGAGGTCAATGCTGCTTGAGACAGGATGATCCGATCCTCCCAATCTCCTGTCGCTTGGTCCCACTGATCTTCCACAGGCTCTTGTAGAGGCCGCATCCTCAACCTGGCGTTCGGTATTAGGAAGATGCAGGACGCCATGGAGCCCAGTAGAGATGCTACTTCTCGCACCCTTGGACGAGGAAACTGAAGTAACTTTTTGCATTTCTGCCCCATGGAAGATAGTCTCTCCTGCGAAGGAAACGCTCTTCCTAAATTTGTGTCTAGAACTGCTCCCAGATAGTGGATAGTTTGCGTGGGCTGCAGGACCGACTTTTCTGTGTTCACGTGGAGGCCGAGCCTGTGTAGTTGTTGGAGACACAGGTGACAGTCTTTGGTGGCTTGATGAGGGGACGGACTCTTCAAGAGCCAGTCGTCTAGATATGGGTACACAAAGAGACCTCTTTTGTGAAGACACGCCGCTACCACTGCCATGCATTTGGTGAATACCCTTGGTGCGGATTTGAGACCGAAGGGAAGCACTTTGTACTGGTAATACTTGTTCCCTACCAGGAATCTCAAGTACTTCCGATGGCCTGGTGTTATAGGAATGTGGAAGTACGCGTCTTGTAAATCCACCGAACACATCCAATCTCCAATTTGTAGATGAGGACATATCTGGTGAAGTGCCAGCATGCGAAACTTCTCTTTGACCACCACCTTGTTGAGGATTCGAAGATCCAAAATCGGTCTGAACTTGTCCTCTTGGTCTCTTTTGGGGACTAGAAAATATCTTGAAGACACTCCTTTCCCCCTTTGGGATGGGGGTACCTCTTCGATTGCGTTTTTCTTTAAGAGGACGTTCACCTCCCTTTTGAGGAGTTTTAGATGGTACGAGCGAGTCTTTTTTGGAGGAATCGGTTGTGGTCTCTTCCGGAAACGTAGCGCATATCCATTGCGCAGTATATTCAGCACCCACCGATCTTTTGTGATGCTGACCCACTCTGCCAGGTGTTGCGAAGCACTTCCTCCCACTGGAGTGGGTAACGGCGCCAGAGGAAGCCACTGCTCAGGCCTTGCCTCCTCTAGGCGTGGTAGAGGACTGATGATGTCCGCCTCTGCCTCTGCCCGATTTTCCTCCTCTGTATTGCGCCTTTCCTTGTGGCTTGTTTTGAGACCATTGAGGGGTTTGAACCCTCAGTTGGCCTCCCCGGTTCTTGTTGGTCTTGAAGCGTCGTTTGAACGGTTCTTTCTTTTTCTCCAGACCAACCGCCTTCACTGTGTCCAACTCTGTCTTCATGCGGGTCATTTCCTGATCGGCATGCTCCCCGAAGAGTGAAGATCCGGAAAAAGGAAGATTGAGGATGCGCTGCTGGGCATCTGGTTTGAGACCAGTTAAACGCAGCCAAGATGATCTCCTCGCACATACCCCATGTGAGTAGGCATGTCCTGCTAGAAGGGCGTTATCTGCTGAAGAACTAATCATTTGGTTCGCCACCAAACAGCCCTCCGTCACTGTCTCCTCAAAGTCCTTCTGGTCCTCCTTGGGCAATTTCTCCTTGAATCGTTCCATGGAGTCCCATAGGGCTCTATCGTACCTTCCCAGAAGGGCTGATGCACTAGAGACTTTCAGGGATGAAGCTGCTGTGCTGCATACCCTGCGTCCCCAAGAATCTTGCGTCTGGCTGTCTTTGTCAGGAGGGACCGAAGAAGAAGGAGCGACTGTGTGATTCTTTTTAGCTGAGGCTACAATGACTGAATCCGCCGCAGGCTCTCCCTTAACAAAGATAGGATCTGACTCGGCCGGCCTATATTTCTTCTGGATACGTGCCGGTACCGCCTTGATCGTTGCTGGCGTGAGGAAAACCTCTTTGATTGGGTCCATTATCCCTGGAACCAATGGGAGTAAAGGCCGGGTATATGATTTGTGACGAAGGGTCTCAAAAATCACAGTAGTGGACTCCTCTGGAACAGCCATCTCTATATTAGGTTTGTGAGCCCCCCTTTGTAAGACGTCCAGATACGTGTTGACGTCGTCAATCGGGGAAGCTCTGGAGCGAGGGCTGTCTGCCAGCGTTGGAGAGTAATCCCCTTTAGAAGATCTAGATGAAGATGAAGAAGAGGATGATGGAGTTCTCCTTCTCCTGTGGTGAGATTTCTCCTTCCTCACTGGTGATCTTCTCGGTCGTTCTTCCCCTCGAGGAGAACGTGATTTTCTCTGATGCTCCCTTCGGGGAGATCTCGACCTCTCCACCCGTTCCTCCCTTCTCGGTGTTCGAGATCTGGGCTGCTCCCTCCGTGGTGATCGGGAGACCCTGGGGGTATGCAACCTTTCCGCTCTCCTCTCCCGAGAGCGTGATCGGTGCCTGGTAGGACTCTGTCTGTCCGCCTCTTCTATCAGCCTCTGAAGAGGTGACCTGTGGTGTGGGCTTACATATCTTCGTAGCCTCTCCGTCGCTCCAGAATCCTTCCACTGGCTCAACGGACCATTCCATCTTGGAGAGAGTCTTGTCTGTGTGACATATCGCCGCTGGGGCAACGGACTCCTACTCCTAGAAGAGGACCTCGATGAGCCAGAGGTACTTAAGGAGGAATGGTGAGAAGCCGATTGCGTCACTAGAACGGTTGAAGGTACTGAAGGAGATCTTCGTCTCACCGGTGTTGGAGGACGTCTCAAAAGTCTTTCCCTCGACGCCGAACGCCTCTGCAGCGTCGACGGAGTGATAACCTTCGACGTTGAACGCCTCGACGATGACCTGTGGTCCCTCGACGTCGACCGGCGATGTCGAGCCGACAACGGAGTCTTCTCCCTCGACGTCGAACGGCGTTGCCCTGCCTTCGACGGAGGTCTCGACGTCGAGCGGCGTTGCCCTGCCGTCGACGGAGGTCTCGACGTCGACCGACGTTGGTCTGCCGGCGACGGAGATGCCAATCGTTGTTGTCCTGTCGTCGACGATGCCCTCGACGTCGAACGGACACGTGGCGACGGCGGAGGATTAGACATCCTCGACGTCGAGCGCCGACGCGCCGTCGACGATAATCCCTTCCTCGACGGCGAACGACCGAGGGGGCTCTTGCTCCTCGACGCCGAGTGCCTCCGTGGAGACGTCGGCGGAGGTGTCACACTCTTAGAAGCCTGTCGATGTTGAGACGACGGCGAATGTGATCTGTCTCTCGACGCCGATCGTCGCCTGGTTGACGACGGCGGAGTTGACTTATGTCTTGACGCCGATCTTCTCGTCGACGGCGATCTCGTGGCTTCTCTCGATGCCGATCGTCGCCTAGTTGACGACGGCGGAGCTTTCTTCGTCGTCGGTGAACTTCTTTTCGACGACGATTTCTTCATCGACGCCGGTCCCGACGTCGACGGAGTTTTCTCTCTAGAACTGTCCATCATGGGCTGTTTTTTCAGCGCCGAGCCCGGCGCTGAGGTTGATGGACGCTCTGACTTGCCTTTGGAGGGAGTTCTGGGTCTCTTTGAACTCTTCCTCTCTGTAGATCTTCCCCTGATGGATCTCTGGGCCAGACCATAGAGCCTGTTCCTCTCTCTGTCTTTAAGAGTCCTGTCAGACAGATTTCTACAATGTGAACAGTCTTTAGGATCATGATCCTCTGACGAGCATAAAATACAGACCTCATGAGAGTCTGATTTTGCCTTCTTGTGGCCACAAGAAGGACAATTATCAAATAGTGTGGGCATCCTGACAGGAAAACCTCACAAAAAAATGACTGCTAAGCAGTTATTTACTTGACACTGTTGTTAAAAGTCAAAGTAAATCAAAAACTTTTTCTTTAGAAGATTTTCTGACTGAAAAAGACAGAAAAATGTGGAGCTGTGTATCCAGGGTCCTTCCTGAAGGAGCCGGAAAGAACAACTGACCTAACTGTAACCCCTGAGGCATGATGGGAAGCTAGGGGCAGAGGTGCCTTAAAGGCACAGCGACAGTTTTAGTATATTCAGCTACAAGTTAGCTTTTCAGTCTTTTTAGACTGGGTATTTGCAATGCAGCCTGGGAGCTGTATATGCTTACAGTGTGTTATAAGAATTTCTACTGCTTTCTAAGCATTAAAACAGTTTCTAAACAAGCATTGGCGTTGTTTCTCATGTTTCTAATGCAAATACACATGTATGGTGGAAATTCTTCACAGCATATTCCAGCTCTACTGTTTTATTTGGCTGCAATTGCTTATTTATATATATATATATATATATATATATATATATATATATATATGTCTATATATATATATATATGTCTATATATATGTGGGGCACATATAATATATTGTTTCCGGGGTCCCGCGCATGGGCGGGAATATTCTAATGCTTATGACTATTGATGAGGATCCCCTGGAAGAGAATGGGCAGTACAACCAACCTCGCTATCCTAGCACTCCTAATTGAAAATGCGCAAAAAAGGAAATCTCGGTTGTTTGCTTGCTTCGTGGCCATCAAATCGCCCTTCGACAGAGTAAGTAGGAGTCATCTCTGAAAGAAACTTAGCGCATGGGGCTTGCCAAGCTCAATGCTCAACGCCATAATTTCCCTGTACACGGACACCTGGGCAAGAGTTAAGCTGGGCGATGGGTTGAGTACAACAGCAAGTATTCACACGCAAAGTGGTTTGAAACAAGGCTGCGTTTTAGCTCCTAGCTTATTCAATCTGTTCCTATCAGACATTGCACCCTACATTGAAAAACCTGATTCTCACCCTCCGAATATGGCCAATGAGTCAGTTGCCATCTTACAATATGCAGATGACATTGTTTTGTTGAGCCAAACTCCCATTGGTTTACAGAGATCAATAAATAATCTCGCAGCCTATTTGGATAAGGAACAACTGGAGCTAAACATAGAAAAAACAAAAATTGTCCGGTTAGTGGATTGCAAAACAACCAAGTTTAAATGGACGGCCAAAGGGGCAATCGTGGAAGAACAGAGTTCATACAAATATCTGGGCGTAACAATTGGGCAGGGCGCAACTCATAAAGAACACAAATCGGCACTAAAAGCAAAGGCCCAATCACTAATCTATGCATATAGATTATTACGCAAAAAAGTGGACAGCCGGAACTACTCTCATCTGTTAAAAGTCATGGCCGCCCAAATCCAGCCCAGTCTCTCCTACGGCCTGGCTCCTTGGTGTGGCAAAGAAGCGCACGTACTGAAAGAGCTTCAGACAAAGATCTACAAAGGGGTCTTTGACCTGCCAAAATCTACCTCTCCTTCCCAGGTCAGATTGGAATTCGGCCTTCAGCACCAGAAATTCCAGGGAATGAGCGGCTTTATTAAACTTTGTCATACATTCCGCTCTTCAAACCCAGACACTCTGAACATATTATGCTGGGATGAAATTAAGCACCAGGCGGATCTAGAAACACTGAACTCCTGGGTAAGCTTTTTGAGAGCTTCTCTGGCCGAGCTGGAACTACAAATAGCATGGGAAAATGGGGAAGACAGAGCAAGCTTTGGCAAAAAAGTAAACATCGCAGCCAAAAAGAAATCCTTGTGGGCTGATAAAAAGGCAATTACCAAGCGCCAGCACGGGTGGACAGTCATAAACTCCTATAGATCTTTAAGGCCACAGGCATACTTATCTGCCCACTTCAGTTTACAGCTAAAAAAGTGCTTTATATATTTCCGATTGGGTGTGCACGACTCAAAGGACTTTTACCCATTGTGGAAAAAGGCCTTTAATACAGAGACCTGTCGACTATGTGCTTTAAACAAGAATCCTTAACCCACCTACTATGTGCCTGTCCAGCCGTCGTAGACCAGAGGAGACGGCACCTGAAATTAATTTTTAACGATCTGAACATTCGCTCAAGCAGGTTAGCGGTGATATGCTGGTTAGAGGGCACGTCCAACATCCTGGCTTGCCGGGGGGGGGGTTTAAATACATGAAAATAGTTAGTAGACTTTTACGGCAAGCCGATGGAGGTCTAACAAAATAAGCAGGATCTATGTAACCTCGCAAAAGCTGAATCCCCAGACCAACAAGCAGACAGATGCTGACCCATAATAAGATCTCCCCACCGCAGATCCCAAATATTAATATAGCTCGGGAAATAACAGTCGAGCATTGAGGCCCCACCGACATTATCATCTTCTTTAAGGGGTTTACATACCATCTGCTGTTCTGAGTTTCAAGAAAGAAAAAAAAAAAATTCAGCCTGTACTGGTGCTGTATTATGCTGTTTATCGAGTGTTTTATGTTCAGAGAATGTTGTCAAAGTAAGGACCCTTGCATATGAATTTTAATGATAAGTACTTGTTATGTGTATTTTTATACAGGATTGTAGCGTTATAGTCCACGTAATCCTTTTTATCTGTCTCAGGGAGGTATTGTAATGATTTTTATTAATCAAACAAATAAAAATGAACTTGTGACCCTCATACCACACTAAAAAAAAATAACTCATTAAGCACATTTGTGCATTAAGTATCATTTTAATTTTTCACAATCCTATGTCTTTGGCACGTCGATGTCACTGGCCACTACCTAAAGTATAAAAACTGGTCCGCCCCATTGAAAAACAATTGTAGTGTGAACCTTTATTCCTGGCCAAAGGGGCATGTGCTAACCTGTCTACCTTTTGTGTGGTCTTTTCCCAAGCATTTGCCTTCTGCTCTCCTTTCTGCTGAAATTAGCTTTTGTTGGTTTTAGGTCTCTGCACTTTACCACTGCTTACCACTGCTAATGGTCTTGTGCTCACTCCTTAAAACATTGTAAGATTGACCTATACCCAATTGGAACTTTTAATTTACTTATAAGTCCCTAGAAAAGTGGTACTACATGTACCCAGGGCCTGTAACTTACATGCTGCTAGTGTGCCTGCAGAAATTACTGTGCAATTCACTTTAGGAGCCGGTCTAATCATATCTCAGGCCTGCGATTGTAGCCTGTGTGCAGTTTTCAATTTGCTATTTTCAACATGGCAAAAAAACTTTTGTCAGGCCTAAATTTTTCCTTTTTAATACATATGTCACCCCTAGTTGGACAATTGCTTTTAAGTTTTCCATGTCCTGGCTGTGAAAAACTCCTACATTGGTTTTTCACTGCAGCAAGGCCTATTTCCCCCAAAGAATACATTGGGTTACCTTATTTCATTTAATAGGTGATGCCTTTTGGTTGGAAATAGGTAGAATTGTCATGTTTGGACTCTAACAAATTGTAATTTAAAATCCTCCTAAATGGCAAAGTCAAATTCTAATTCACAATTTGGAGAATGCCACGCCATGCAAGTTGGCATTTTCTGGTCCTAATCATTTAGTGCCTGCAGCCTGTGTCTTGGGTCACTTGACTAGGTGTATGTAGTTGGCAGTTGGCCTTTGTGTATTGCTGTCAGTGATACAAACTGGATCTAGGTGTTGGAAGGAAGATCAAATCTGTCAGGGTAGGAGGTGCGGAGCCATTGGCTGCCCTAAAAAATTTTCAAAAGACTGCCTTCAGTGCACTCAACAAAGACTTGACAGCACCTATTGTCACCCCAGAGCCAGGGACATCTTAAGGATTTCGGGGGGTGGGGGTGGCTGGGCCAAACGTATTTTTGGGCCCCTGTTTGGAATAGCTTTGAATTTATGATTCAATTTCATCTCTTTTGTGTCCTCTTTGGTCAGGTCACTGACAGTGGACAGGAACACATGTCCAAATTCTAAATGTTTTGCATATAATATTCAAGGATAATGATGTGTGTTTTCAATTTTGTAACCACGCAGCAGCTCACTAATAATATTGCAAATAATCTTTTTGACACTCTCCCATTTCTCATATGTGAGTCCTTTGTTATCTAAAAGAAGAGACTATGTTTTTATGGATTTTGCTAAAATGCTATTTAAAATAAGTTTAAGAATGATTCAAGTTAATCAGGGCAAGACTCTGCAGAACAGAAAAGGCTCTGTCTTGAGCCCATCTGAAGGGCTGGGGCCCTGGGCCAGAACTCACTTTGCCCATGCCTTAAAACGTCTCTGCCCAGAGCCTTGGCTGAGGTGGAAGGAAATTCTAGAATCAGATGTGTGGTGAAGCCTAGAAGTTTTTCTCGCTTCAAAGCTGGCATCAGGTATAAATACAGGACCCTCACCTACTCTTCAGTACAGTCCTGGACCTGTGGATGCTCCACTGCCAGAGGGCTAACCCGCTGCTTGAGGCCTGTTCTGCTCTCTGAGAAAGATAGACTGGACCTACTCTCTTCATCCCAGGAAGAGTGATCACCTGTTCTGAGCTACAGGGAAAGAACAAGCTCCAAAGGTCCCACTACAAGTGCCCATCCGACCCTCTGCACTGGACATGCCTAGACCTGCAATTGGACCTGCCTGAGTCCTGCTGGCCTCAACTGGAGCTGGTGCCTGATCCCCAAGAGGTGCCTCCTTTGGTTGTGGATCCTTGGCTGGTATCAGCTGAGCTCCACCTGTGAAGAAAATAAAAAAAGCCTGAAGTTCTGTGTTCTTCGCACCCATGAATGGGCCTGTTCGCACAAAGATATTGCCACCTGCGATGACCGCCTATGCAAAGCTCCGGCGGACCTGACGCTATGTGCTACAGTGGCCATGAGTGACGATCGGCACAGTGATATCTGCACTGCGTGCTACAACGACGCTCTGCCTCCTGGTGGCGGCATCCACCGCGAGCTGGACTATTCGCTCCATACTTTGTGAAGGTAACTCTTTCAACGCGGCTAACCTGGTCTCTGCATCGGGCCAGTGCTCCATCTCGGTCGGCCTGAATTTGTGTATTTCCCCCAGTCTAATACAACCAGATAACTACGAGTGGCGCTTTGTGTTTTTGGGTGCTACAGTTACCAAAATCTTTCTAATTGCATATCTCCTGTTCTACTAATTGGATTTTCCCCATTTTCGTCTCATCTTGTTTACTCAACTATACTCTATTTTCCAAAGTAGGAGTGGGTTTTTTATTGTGTTGCGTTTTCACATCAGTACTGTTTGAGTGCTGAATAAATACTTTACACACTGTCTCTAAGTTAAGCATGACTGCTTTTGTGCCAAGCTACCAGAGGGTTAACCACAGGCTAATTTAGTGACTTTTGTGGTTCACCCTGACATAAATTGTGATTGTTGCTTGAGAACCGGGTTTCATCCCCCTCAACCAATAACCCAAGTTCTCAGGGCATGCATCTGCTTTCAGGAGAGAGTTTCAAGTTTATTTTATTTAGTAGAGTTACTTAAAACCATTGCTACAGATATTTCATTGCAAGTTCAAAAATTAAAATTAATTAAAAGATATTATAACAAAATGTTATTTACAGTCCATAAAAAGAACAAGCGATTGTTCTAACAGCGTCAGTTTCTTTCCTTGTCAGCTTTAGTGCTGTTCTGATTTAGCATTTTCTTCTCCACTTGTCCTAAAAATTGCACAAACCGGCAGTTAAGCTGCATGTCCCCAGGTGCAAAGCATGCCAGCACAGCCTGTCTCCGTGTACGAATGCCTCTCTGGTTGAAAAGCGGTTTTAAAAGCTGTCTCCTTTCCTCTGTTAGATCTTTACATGTACAGAGGAGATGCAGCATATCTTCTTGGGGTGTCCCACATGAACGGCAATTAGAATCAGATTGTTTTTTCAGCCAATGTGGAAAGTGCTTTGTGCATGGCAACAACTCTAGTCTGTATTTTAAAATTTAAATTTTTATATGTTTGGCAAAGTCAAAAGCAAGATACTTTTGTGCAGCCTGAGAGGAATAGGTACCCATGATCATCCTTGTTAGGGCTGCCTTATCTTCGATCCAAGATTCGTTTTTTACTATTTTCTTTGTTACTTCCTTAAGGAGGCAGTGAATTGTAGGAGTTGCCCGAAGTTCGGAAGGACCCAGGATTGCCTCAAGGCCCATAGCAATCAATGGCAATTACCTAATTGGTAAATACCGATTCAGTAATTACCGAATGTTACCGATTCGTTAATTAATTAGGTAAATATACCTACATAGCATTTACCGATTTGTAAATACCGAATCAGTAAAATTCGGTATTTACGAATCGGTAAATACTAATTACCTACATCGGGCCCATAGTGTCAGGCCACATATGTTGGTTCCTCTCTGACATGCTGTGAAATGAAAATGCCCAACCCCTTCATGACTTCTACAGAAGCTAGTGTTAGGGTTGGTGCTTTATAGACACAGAGGGCTTTGGTCTCTAATTTCTCCTATTACAAAAGCAAACTCCCATTGGGTCTCTTTTATAGCGTACACATTCATACTTCTTTCATGCCAGATCAATCAAATCACCAAGGGTTGAATAGAAACCAAAAGATTACCATATAATATATATTTATTTAATCAAATCCAGTTTGTATGTATTGCAATATAATAATTCTTTTAACAAACCTATCTATCTTCATATATGTCATATAATAAAACACAATTTATGTTAAAAACATGGGAGAGTGTCACAGGCAAAAATTATCTAAGACCAGAAGGGTCTAAGCAGGTCACACCCCAAGTGGAACAAAAATTACTATAATCACGGGTTCCGCACTAAAACAATTCCTTTATTCCTGGCGGAACCAATGTGGTTTGGGTGACTTCTAAAAACAAAGCGACGCGTTTCTGTGGAGTAATCTGGTAAACCACCTTCTTCAGGCTTACAATTGTGTACTGGTGTCTCCCAACACAGTTATCCAATTTATTGAGTGGGATGTCGGAGGAATCACAATTGTCCCCGATTGAGTCTTCTCACACTTGTCAGTACTTATTAGAGCCAACTCCCTTTCTAATATGTTCTTCAGTGTGCTGCAAACACTTATTAAAATCATCTCACCATAGAGATGAAAGCAGATCTTGTCTATGATCCTTATTTGAAAAGTTCCTTTTAAAAGGCCACTGGAGCTGTGGTCCAAACCTGTATATTGCACGTGGTCCAAAGACCTGATCCAATCAATCATCCCTCATTAGTTGATCAGGGGAAACGTGCTTATCTGAGCTGCCGTTCTCAGGATTAAAGAATCTCCTCGCGGGCTCCGGTGTCATTCGTGAAGCATTTGCTGAATAAAATAAATAGTTTTCCCTCATTGTTGACTGCCGGAATCCGCCCCACAGCTGCCCCACTGCGTTTATCTGCACAGTCTGCGGCTGCCCGGTCCTCATCAAGACTTTTTAGGGCCACTCCAGCCTTCATGATGTTCTATAGAGCGGGTCTCACATGTGCTTACCTCCCTCTCAACCCTCACAGCAGTTCTGCCAGTGATGCGCAGTGCTGCAGCAGTCTTTCCCTCCATTACCTAAGGAACACCAACCTCTCCCTTCAACTGCTTTTGAGGTAGCAGGTCAGAGGAATCCATTCCACATGGGTTTGAAGGATTTAGCAGTGACCTCAATCTGCTAGGGTGGATCATGTTTCTCTCTCCAATGTGCCACAGTGGCGGGTGGGAACAATCAGTGTTGAAAGCCTGGCTAGGGAGCAGTGGGGCATGGATGCCCAAATGGGATGAATGGTGGCTAGCAATAGGAAGAGGGCATAAGTGGGCTATAAATATGTAGCAGAATTTCAAATGGTGTGCATGTTGGAAGAGGTTGATGGGGTTATTTGCCCCATGCGTTCAAGTTCAAGTTCAAGCTATTTGTATAGCGCACTACTCACCCAGAGGGTTTCAAGGCGCTTGGGGGAGGGGGGGACTTTACTTATCGAATATCCAAGTTTTTAGTTGCTTTCTGAAGGAGAGGTGGTTCTGTGTATGACGGAGGTGGGTGGGGAGCGAATTCCAGGTTTTGGCCGCTAAGTAGGAGAAGGATCTTCCTCCCATGATGGATATATGGATGCGCGGAATTGCGGCGAGGGCTTGATTGGACGATCGTAGTTGGCGGGTGGGGGTGTAGAAGGACAGTCGCGTGTTGAGGCATTCGGGTCCTAGGTCGTAGAGGGCTTTGTGTGCGTGGGTGAGGAGACGGAACGTTATTCTCTTGTTGATGGGGAGCCAGTGGAGGTCTTTCAGGTGTCCGGAAATGTGAGCCTGACGGGGGATGTCCAGTATGAGTCTGGCTGAGGCGTTTTGGATACGTTGGAATTTTTTCTGTAGTTTAGCTGTGGTACCGGCGTAAAGGGTGTTTCCGTAATCCAGTCGGCTAGTGACCAGTGCGTGGGTGACCGTCTTTCTTGTTTCGGTGGGGATCCAACTGAAGATTTTTTTGAGCATGCGTAGGATGTTGAAGCATGAAGATGAGACGGCGTTGACTTGTTTGGTCTTCGAGAGGGAGGAGTCCAGGATGAAGCCCAGGTTACATGTGTGGTCCGTAGGTATGGGTGCATTACCCAGGGCCGGTGGCCACCATGAGTCGTCCCAGGCAGAGGGGGATGAGCCTAAGATGAGGACTTCCGTTTTGTCAGAGTTCAGTTTTAATCGGCTGTTAGGAGCAAACTATTGGTGAGTGGGTTGGCGGATGTGTCTGTCAGAGTTTGCTGTAAAAGTAGGTTCTTCCTTACCCCACTATAATACAAATGAGAGTCACATGCCAGAGAGTGCAATGAGGACACCCAAATGGGTATCAGTGGTGGGGAGACCCTGAATTCTGTTGGCAAGATCATGAAGTGAGCTTTTGGGGTCCAACGCAGGTGGAGACGTTCCACAATAGAAAGCCACAAACAATTGTGTTTGAGTGAAATAGAAATAGTGTTCTGGTTGAGCAGTTTGCCTTTCTGAGTGCAACGTGACGAATGTGCTATTGTGATTGCAGAGGGAGGAGTGTGCTTCAGTCATTGAGTGAAGGGTGTAGTAGAAGGGTGTGCATAAATGAGTGTAGACTAAGAGTTGCTTGTGAATATACAGGGAGCAGTGTGCTACTGTTAGTATAGTGTGTAAGGTGTTTCTATGTAAATGCAGGGTGAGTACCTAGGTTGGAGTCCGTTAAGCAGTGTGCTTTTATGACCACATGGTGAGAGTTATCCCAATGTGAGTACAGAGTGAGCTTGATTCCTGTGTGAGGTCAGGATCAGAACTGTGCCTGGGTGAATAGTGTGTAATGTGAGTGAATGATTAATGAATGGTGTGCCAGAGGAAGTGGTCTGCCTATATGACTGCGTGATGAGGTGTACCCCTAAATGGCTTCACTGTGAGAGGTAATCCTGTAGGTGGAGATTGAGAGATGTGCTGGGTTATGGAGTGCCTGCTTGAGTGTATTTTTAGCAGTGAGCATGAATGAGTGCAAGGTGAGTGCTGTGCAAGTGTGAGTGCCAGTTGAAGGGTGTAAGAGTATAAGTGGAAGGCAAAGGGTGTACCTCTTTGAGAGCACTAGTAGGGGTGTGACTGACTAAGAGTACACTGTGCAGTGAGCTTGAATGAGTGCAGGTAGAGAGCGGGATAAGACAGGGTTAAAAGTGTACATATCTGAGTGCAAGTACAGAAGGGTGCCAATGTTGAAGTGCACCGACATGAGTGCAGTGGGAGAGGTGTGCAGGTCATACCGTGTGGTGTGCTTGTGTGAGTACAGCATAATGGTGTGTTTTGAGGTGAGGTCTGTGTGAGAGCATAGCGACAGATGTGTCTGGCAAAGTATACTATAAGCAGTGTAAGGGTGTCTGCATGTTTGTATCTGAGAGCCATGCTTGTGTGAGTGGGGTGAGAGGCGTCACTATGTGAGTCGACAGTGAGTGGTTTGCCCATGTTAGAGTGGGGTGCAGCACATGGAAACCATACTTGTAGTCTTTGCCTTGTTTGTTCCTCTATGAAAAGGACTATTTTGAATGGTTGTGACCAGAAAGATTATAGGCCTTATTATGAGTTTGGCAGTCAGATGGACCAACAAACCCACAGTGACGTTGCAGCTACTGCCGCACCGGTGGTCCACTGCGGTCAGACCGCCATGGGACCGTTGCTGCTGCCAGGGATCCACAATCACTTATGGTCTTGCTGTGGTCTGAGTCCCCTTAATATACTGGTGGTGCCGCTTTGGCACTACCAAGCATATTTGGAGTTTCCTCACAGCCACAGTTTACATGGCGATGTGCCTGCCATGAAAAGTGAGGGAACAAAGTGGGCCCTACATGCCCCCGATTGCCTCTGTTCCAAGAGATGCTTGCAGGGGGGCACATGGTGTTCGCCGTGTATGCATGCACCCCCCGATCCTCCAGGTCTTGGACTTGACAGTCCAAGCTCTTCAGGAACATGCATTCAGGTTCCCATTGCTGTGCCTTGATGAACCTTAGCATTGCCCCATTGCGTGCCAGCCACAGCAAGACCGCCTGACCTCTATTTCAGTCTGAATCCGATGTGCGGTCTCAGTATGGCTTTGGTGGTGTGGCAGCGGGGCGCTGATGTGAGCACCCACTGCCACACCACCTAAATCATAATAAGGCTCTATCAGCCTGATTCATCAAGCATAATTGCCCTCGCAAAGGGCCAGGTTCTGAGAATCTGGCCCTTTGCAAGTGCAATTTTTGCATTTGGGATTCATCATCCCAAATGCAAAAGTCGCTATTTAAGAACTCGCAAATTTGCGAGGAATAGCATTTAAGGAATTTCTAATAGAGATTCCTTAAATGCTATTCAAGAAACATTTAAAAATTGCGAAATCGCAATTTTGGGCCGCTATTTACCGCGAGGTCAAACCTCGTGGTAAATAGCGAAAACTGAAAAAAATGCTTTTAAAAGCATTTTTCTAAGTTGCATGTTACACACACACATGTCCTTTGGACATGTGTGTGTGTAAAATCTGTGTAATTTAACATTTCAGCGGTGTTACAGGGTGTCCTTTGGACACCCCTGCACCCTTGAAATCGCAATCTCATTTGCGATTAGCTAATTGCTAATCGCAAATAAGGAAAGACTCCCCATGCATTCCTAATAAGGAATCTGTAGGACTCGCAAAAAATATTGCGAATCCTACATGAATCCTGTTTTGCGAGTCTGGAATAGCGATTGCTTATGAATCGCTATTTCAGACTCTCAAAACTACTCAATGATGAATCTGGCCGAAAGTCTGTAATTTATTCTTGTAAGAGCTCCTGTCTCCTCACTGACCCCAACCTATGAAGCTGGCTTTTATCACCCTGTTGGTGTGTAAGGGTGATATACTTTTATTTAGACATCAGCAATAAGGGTATTTCATACCTATTTTTTCACTTTTACTTTTTCTAGTAGCCATGGTAGCTCTGCCCTAAGAATTTGGATGCCCCAGATTGCATTAATTCCACAAATTGTAAATTGGATTGATACGCTATGGGCCTGATAAAAAAGTGCCCCAGAAAATACCAATCTCTACGGAAAATCTCTACTTGCTCAGGGGTTGGAATTTTCGAGTTGTTCCATATCTATCTCACCCAGTAGTTACTGAGTGAGATAAATTCACATGCCTCATTACATTTCTGCAGGTCAAACCTCATGGGATTTAACAGCTGAAAACGATCTGGTAATTACTGGGACATGCAGATTTTGATGTGTGAGCACCAAAATCCTCACCTTATTCCTAAGTGCTGAGGAAAAAAGTTCAGAATAAGATGGTAGTTATTGCATCCGTTAAAATCTGAATCCCGAGGTGTTGCAATTTGTTGGGTGTGATGAATACTGAAAGGCCCCCTGGGGCATTTTTAATCAGGCCCTCAATATAGAATTCACCTCAAAGGAATGTTGTGAGACCTTTCGATATTAGAGTATTCTTTTTCTCATGTCTTTTTAAAGCATTATACCAAATGGGCTACACTACATGCAGTATATCCAAACAAATAATTTGTTAGAATCACTGGGCAGTAGTACTAATAAAAATCAGGGTTTCCTTAAAAGTTTGAGACAGGAAAACTTAAACTATTAAACTGAGGTGTGAACAGCTGGAGAAACATTACCTAAAGGAAGATCTGGGAATGGTTATAGCTCCAAAGGAAGTTTTGACGATCTTGAAGACCCCATCACACAGACAAAAGGTAAAAATATACACCATAAACCTTGTCTGGAAGAAAACCAACCCATTAAAATCAGATCTGTAGTTATATCTTCAAAGATGTCTATTTATTGCCCAATAATCCTTTCAAGATAGAAAGGATATTTGGGTAGTGGTCAGAGGCCTCACAGGTGGTACGAAAATCACATTAACCACAGTGATTGAATCCGTACTAAATGACACAGGTTTCTAAAGGCCCCACTTACATTTGTGAGTGAGTACATAGCAGGCACAGCATCTTCCTTGGTGGAGGTCCTGTAATCTAGTCAAATTAGTTCATCTCAGTAATCACTAGAACGTTCAAATAATCATGCATGAGCTGGCAACTTTCTTTCAGAACACAGTTAATTGAATTGAATATATAATTCATATTTCAACCTTTGAGTCAGAGTAGGAACGTGGCTCCATCTTGGCTTCATGATTTATGACTAGGGATGTAACTAACAGGATTAAAAATATTAATTGCCCCTACCAATGGATTTGTTTCAGAAGCTCCCAAACTGATTGCAAACCAGTTTACCAATCTCAGTATTTAAATATTTGCACTAAATCCCCGGGATTTAGAGCAACGTGTGAATTTGATCTCTATCTCTGTCTAAATATTTTGCACTAAATCACTAGGATTTACAGGGACGTGTGAATCTTATCTCTATCTCTTTCTAAATAATTTGCACTAAATCCCTATGATTTAGAGGAATGCCTGAATCTAATCAAGCTTTCCAACTTTAGCCAGGACAGGGAAATTGTCTAGATCACATTTCAGAAGAAAGGCTGTAGGTAGTACTGAACAAAGCCCACCAAATTCTACTAAAAAAGCCCTGACCTCAAGGGTATTTGTGTCATGGTGGGCAAAATGCTGCTCCCATCCTTTTAGGCTTCTTTAATGGTGCTGTAAACGGATCGCCTCTGCCCCCAAAATTGCAGGAAGCAGTCACCATAGTGATTTTAATATAAAGTGTACATTGAACCTTACCTTCAGTGTCTTAGCAATGCAGTAATAGATGTCTATCATTACACTGCTCAGTGGCACTAATTTTATCGACCGACTTTGGAAGGATAAAAGCCTGAGTGGACCTAGGTAGAATAAAACCTGTGACCACAAGGTCAGACACAGATTCCGTGATTGGATTCATAAGTCCACGTACCCAGGAAATCTGGCATTCTGAAACCAGAAAAGGATTTCCAGAGATTGCCAATCATGTCAACTAATTTGATTGTAAAACAATGATTTTTTGAAAATGTTTTAATTTTGTTGTTTCAATGTACAAGAACTCCATTATGTTGAGAGAATCCCTGATTAGGGAATCACTAAAATAAACAATGACTACGTAATGAGTGCCAAATCGCAAATGTGCTGCGTCGAACATAGGATATATTTATCACGTACAAAAGTCATAACTAAGAAATGGAGGGGGCATGGGGAAGGCAGTGACATGACAATTAGGAAGGCAGTACCGAGCAAGGATAGTGTCTCATCTAACAGATAAATAGCAGTGTGGGCATGACAGTGAGGTGTTATCGCTGTGTATCTCCATTGTGTGTTGGCATGCAGGGAGGAGGAGGGATGCAGGGCCGGACTGGGAACAGCAACATGCCCTGGCCAATTTCTGTTCAACGAGCCGCGGGAAGGGGGGCGCTAATAAAAAGCACCACCCCTACTTTTGTTATAGGGGGCCGATATTGCAGCACTTCTGACAAAACTGCCCACCATGGCCAGAAAATTTCCCCCCAACCATCAGGCCCACTGGGGAAACGCCCAGTGTCTGCTACAGACAGTCCGAGCCCTGGGGTAAAGGAAAAGGCCACAGGGTATGTACGTGTGATAGTGCAACTTTAGGAGCATGTTCGGAGATGGGGCTGGCAAGGGATTACCGTGTGATGTTGTCGGGTTCATGGGGGAAGATCCTCTGGGGACATTAGCTGTACAAATTGGGTTCAAAGTGTATTCCTTTTTTTTTTTTAATTCTTTTTATTAACTGCTTTTTACATTTTATTCCCCCCCCCCCTACACCGGAGGGGGGTGAGGAACAATTTACTAAATCAATTCAATCATATTTCCAGCCAGGAAATGTATAGACAATATATAATCTTTAAAGTATAAACATCATGTGACACAATGCTGCTTATGAAACACCTGAACCTCCTCCCACCTATCTTAATATTTTTACACACCACATTATCATATATACAATATATACATTATACTTCTTCTATTTACATATCAACAAATTATACATCACATTATTTCTTATTAACCCTTGTAACCCTCCCTTAGAACCCAATAGTCTTTACAGCCTTTATATACATTAAATACATTATATTTCTTCCTTCCATTTCATTATTGGCTCCCATATTTTTAATCCTAGATTCCTCCCATTTCCTTCCTTTTCTTGAATATATTGCTTTTTCCAGATTATATATACTTAACACCTTAGCTAACCATTGCTGAAATACTGGTGCAGACTGTTCAAGCCAGGCTGAGGCAATACATAATCTGAAGACTGCCATAGCGACAAAGATGAAATATCTACCCTCACCATACTCGTTGCCCGAATCTACACCCAATAATATAGTCGTGGGTGTTAGATTGATAGTTAATTTCAATGCCCTTTGAAGAAACATTTCTATTTCGTTCAATATTGTCGATAGACATGGGCATGTTGCAAAAATATGGATCACATCTGCCTCTAGACTTCTACATCTAGGGCAATTTATGCCGGTAGTCGCCCCCCATTGTGCAAGTTTTGCTGGAGTATAGTATAACCGGTATATGGTTTTATAATGCTGAGCCTGCAAAGATGCAGAGCACAAAATATTATTTCCTAGTTCTACTGATGTAGTAAAACATTCTTGTTCTATATCCAGCTTTGCCGACCAGCTTTCCCCCCACTTAACCATATCATCCGGTGTTGATTCAATTAGCTCTGCATAAAACCTTCTAATAGTACAGTCTACTCCTTTATGTATTGCCTCTAGTATATGATTTTTCTCAAATCCTCTCTGTCCCCCCCTTTTATTTTGCAAAAAGCTTCTTACTTGTAAATATTTGAAAAAGTGCCTTGTTGCCAAGTCATATTTCTCCTGTAATTTCACAAATTGTTTCATCCCCTGTGGAGCCATCAAATCCCCCACTTTTATTATCCCCTTCCGATACCATTCTGTATACACTGCATCAGAAAATATATCTTCCGGAAATGCTGCATTATCTTTTATTCTCGTATATCTATTAATTTTCCCCAGTCCGTGTTTCTTAGTAAAGGCTTTCCAAATATTGTGTGCACCCCAAATAGTCTTAAATCGTGTTCTTTTAAAGTAAGCTGTGTCAAAGTGTTTCAAAAAAATATTTTTAACTTCTTCTCCCATCAATAAACCATATATCGCTAATGAACCTAGATCATCTTCTCCTTCCGCTTCTGCTCCACCTATTAATCCGACCATATATTGTAAGGCTGCAGCCCAGTAGTAAGATTTCAGATCCTGTAATGCCCATCCTCCTCTCTCTCTTGGCAGTACCATATATCTTGCTGCTCTCCTAGTTTTACCTTTAGACCAGATAAATCTATTAATTATTCCTTCGATCTTCGAGAGGTCAGGGGGCAAGATGGCCGCTGACAGACTGTGGTGACAGGACGTGTTCTCCCCTCTCTCCCTGAAGCCGTTTTTTCCGTGAAAAAGGTGATGCGTGCAAGATATTTGGAGGACAGAGCTTTTTGATGCACTGGATGCATGGGAGAGGAAAGAAGATATGGTATATAGTCCGAAGAGCACGGAGGATATTAATTCAATTGTAAATGCAACTGCAACTGCAACGGAACATTGGCTGAACGGAAAGGCTCTAACCTCCCAAACGGTGAGATCAGTGCTGGTGTGGACATTGGCTCACACAAGTCAGCTGATAGCTAAGGTTTCGGTTTGGAGACAACGGCGTTACCAGAGAGTGGTAGACGCAGCGTCTAGCTTGTGGGGAATGATGGCTCCGAAAATTGCTAAGAGCGTGAGGGAGGAGAAAGAGAAAGCTGCCTGGAGCGAGTCGGATGCGCCGGCAGCTAACCTTCGCGCGAAGAAGCTTCAGCGGACTCAAGAAGAACGGGAAGATTTGCGCGCTGCTGAGCAGGGAAAGAACGCCGGCAGAAACAATGAAGCTGATAATACGATGGGGGAAAAAAAGAAGAAGAAGGAGAGGAACAAGGCGGTGTCAACTAAAAAAGGAAAAACTTCAGAGCAGGCAAACATGAGACAGCCCTCAGTGTATGAGGCGTTCCTACCCGTTACCGCTACACGTGGGACATCAGCTGCCGAGTCGTCTTCCGTAGACCCTGCTGTGAGTTTATTAAGCATCACTGCTCCTGCAGCTCAGCATTTGGTTCAAGACGGGTTTGCAGCAGCGGATCTAGAAACAGGAGGCTTCGAGGCAAATGTGGAGGTAACTGGTGCTGTGAACGAGCAAGGGGCGGGTCATGTGGCTGCAGAGCTGGCAGGAGGGGTAACGCTACAGGAGCAGGAGCAGGAGCAGGCGGAGGAGGCGGATCAAGGGAAGACCAGAAGAGAGATTGACGCTCAGGTAGAGCAAATGAATAGTATAACTTATGTTGAAGTGCTGGCTCTACCGGAAAAGGAAAAGAAAGCGGCGGATAATGTTGGCAATGATAGATGTCAGGATGAGGAGAGTACTATGTCTGCAAGCGTCAATAAGATTTCTGCACTAACAGAAGTATTGACAGAGACACTAGCAGAGAGACATAGAACTGATAACCCGGACGAAGTAATGGCTCGAAATCTGGTAGCTAGTACGGGAGAGACGAACTATGGTCTTAATACGAACACTTTGGTGACACCAGTGAATAATATGGCTACCTCAGTTACTGATGGCCCGCCGGTAATACCAGGCTCTCCAACTGATGAATGTTTTTTTTCGGTAAATGAGGGTGAGGGTGAGGAGGATGAGGATGGGGTGGTTGAAGAAGGGGAGGGGGAATCAGAGGCCTCCTCTAGTGTTGAGGAGACGGAGAGTGATCAAACAATGTCGGGGGTAGTAACAGAAACAGTAGCCACATCAGAGTCTGGGGAGGCTTCAGTTCAAGAGATATCTGTAAAGCGTAAGTCTAAAATTTTGACCAAAAAACAAAGAAAATCAAAAGGCATTGTGAGTCCTATAAATACTGATGTTGCAAAGAGACTTGATTGGGATTATTCGGCTACGTCACAGATGTACCAAGAGACCGCTGGGGGGTCAGCAGATAAAGATATGGGCACCTTAGGGATACTTGAGCCGAGTATGGAACAAAGATCTAGGCAGAGTCAAAGCCAGAACCAGAGTCAGAGTCAGTCTCAAGGGCAAACATCGCCAAAAGGGTTTGAAATTATGTTTTCAATGCTGAAGCAAATACAAACCGAGGCGAGAGTAGAAAGCCGCAGAGCTAGACAGGAAAGCAAAAAGATACAAGGGTCTCTCCGTAAAGTAAATAAATTATACGCAGGTCTAGCAGGGAGAGTCACAGAGGTAGAAGAAAGAACTGGGGTGTTGGAAGACGAAATGAAGGGGTGGAAGGAATTCAGGCAAGAGCAAGAGAAGACTACAAATGATGTGTTATGGAAGTTGGAAGATTTTGAGAACAGGCAACGCAGAAACAACATTAGACTTTTGGGTATTGCGGAAGGTAGAGAGGGGGACGATGTGAGATCCTATGTTATAGAGCTTCTGAAGGGAGCACTCCCCGATATAAAAGGTTGGGATTGGGAGTCAGAGATTCAGCGTGCGCATAGATTCCCATTTATACAGAGAAAGGGGGGTGTCTTAAATAAGCCTAGAGCAATACTTATATATGTCGGAAATTACTTGCTGAGAGAGGAGATAATAGCGAAGGCGAAACCACAGACTAAGTGCAGATATAAAGATGTCGAGTTCTTTGCTAGACCTGACTTTTGCCATACAACGGTAGAACGGAGGTGGAGACTGCGGGAATTGATTGCACCATTTCAAAAAATGGGATGCGAAGCATATTTGATGTTTCCTAGCAGGCTGAAAGTGGTAAGGGATGGTCAGTTTAAACTGTTTTACTCTGAGATTAAAGCATATGAGTTCTTGACATGGCTAAAAGAGAATAACCCACAGTCTCAGACACAGACTGATAGAGAACGAGCAGTAGCTTTGGTTGCTAAAGGAAAATAGACAAGAGTTGCAAAAGAATAGAGCAAAGTAATGTATGAAATTTGTATATATATATATAGTGTGATATAGGATGGTATCACCTTGTTTGTACAGGCTGCTATTAAGAAAGGGGGAGGGGGGGCACGGGGACCCCACACAGTCACAGCTGTCACATATAGGTCTTATGGACCTATTTGCCTGTAGGGGGGGGTGGGATAGTCACGGTGGGGACTCGGGGGGGGGGGGGGGGGAAGGGGGGGGAGGGGTGAGGAACAACAAAAAATTTGGTATTACTGTAGAGGGAAAAAGGAAGCAATCTGGAAGAGAAGGATCAGTAAAATAAGGAGAACCTATGAGTTTTACATGGCTGTTAGTCCAATATGTATAAGTAATGAGAAGTGCGTTTGTATAATAAATGTTGAATTACCTGAAAATCCAGGATGAATACTCGAATAATGACGTGGAATGTCTGTGGTCTAAATGATAAATTAAAGAGGCAAAAGGTGGCTATTTTGATTAAGAGTCTTAGACTAGATTTTCTAATACTGCAAGAGACACACATCCAGGCGTCTGAAATTCAATTACTTGAACAAATAGGTCCCACTGTAATAGCGTATTCTAGACAGGGGGTTAGGAATAGGGGGGTGGCTGTAATGGCAAGACAAAGAGATATTACTACCAGGAAAAGATGGGAGGATGCCTGGGGGAGATGGGCTTTGATAGAATGTCTGGTAGGAGAACAATGGGTGACCCTTGGCTCTATATATGGGTCTACAGGAGATGATGCGGAAATTTTCGAACAGATTGATATTGAGCTGGCGACATGGGCTCCATACATAGTAATCGGAGGAGATTTTAACATTAATGGTGCAGGTGGATTAGGTTTGGGGTTAGGACCTCCAGTTAACTATAAAGGAAGGAAGAAAAGAGTGTTTCAAGCAGTATGTTCCTTAGCTAGGAACAATAGGCTATTGGACGTCTGGGATACTCTTAAGACAGGAGAAGATGGGTATACGTATTACTCCGCACCACACAAAGTAAGTGCAAGACTAGACTATTTTCTGATCAGTAGTCAGGGTATTGATGGTGCATCTATTGACAGATTACCAAGACTATTGGCGGATCATAATCCTTTAATTGTTACCTTAAAGGGATTGGCAGTGGCAAGGGGGGTGTCGGCTTGGACCTTTGAAAGAGCACTGTTGGAAGATGAGGCATATATCCAACATATGAAGAGCTGGATAACAGATTTCTTGACAATAAATAGAGATACAGCATCTGTAGGGACAGTATGGGACTGTTTTAAGGCAGGGGTGAGGGGAGAGACTATTAGCTTTGGGGCTAAGAGAAGGAAGCAGGAGAAAGAGGGAAGTGATGCCCTAAAGAGGGAGTTATTGTTAGCAGAGGAAGAAGTAAGTAATAGCTCAGATCCTTCCAATAGTAATGGAGGTGCATTAGATCCTGCCTTTATGAAGCTAGTAAAACTACGAATGGAAGCAGAAGAACATATAGCAGCGAAGGCAGCCAAACAGTATGTGGTTAATAGGGAAAATTGTTATGAGATGAGTGAACGAGTTGGTAAAATGCTAGCAATCAGAGCAAGGCAAAAAGTATCGCTTGGAGAGATAAAAGCAATAAAAGATAGCTCAGGAAATGTTGTTACAAGTGTACAACAAATTAGAGAAGTCTTTAGGAAATTTTATACGAATTTATATGAAGAAAAAGATGTAAAAGATCCTGAAGAGATAGCAGCCTATTTGAATCACTATGAAGGGGTCGAGCTGGATGAACCAGAGAAAAAGAGGTTAGATAACCCATTAGATCAACAGGAGATAAGAGGTGCCTTGAAGAATCTTCCATCTGGGAAAGCGGCTGGGCCAGATAAGATTCCGTTAGAATTTTATAAAGTGTTCTGGGAGGAGGTAGGGGAGGATATGGTACGTACTATGAAGAAGGCACAGCTGGGATCGTCAATACCAAACTCATGGTCCGGGGCAGAAATAGTTGTTATTTTAAAGAAAGGAAAGATACCCATAGATCCGGGTTCGTATAGACCAATTACGCTTATGAACACTGACACAAAGATCTACTCAAAAGCGCTGGCAATAAGATTCGCCAGCGTAATAACACCATTAGTCACTATTAGTCAGCACAGATTTATACCTGGACGAGGAACTACGCATCACACACGAAAATTAATAACCCTTATGGATAAAATGGAGGTCACTGGGGAACAATTTTCGGTCTTATTGCTGGATGCTGAGAAAGCATTCGACCGTGTATCTTGGGTATATTTATGGAGTGTCCTAGAAAGGATGGGGTTTGGAAATGGCTTTCTTACGGCAATAAAGACTTTGTATAGGGACCCAGTAGCTACGATTAGAATAAATGCGGGAGTAACTGACCAAGTGAAAATCAATAGGGGTACTAGGCAGGGATGTCCGTGTTCCCCGCTACTTTTCGCAATATATTTAGATCCACTAATACGCAGAATGGAAGTAAATGGGAGTATACCTCCAGTTGTCACACCTAGGGGGGATTGTAAGGTACTTGCTTATGCCGATGACGTGGCTGTCGTAACACCAATACCCACAGAGGCTATTAGACATGTGGAGCGGGAGGCCGAAAAATTTGGAAAAGTGTCAGGATACTCCTTAAATACTGGGAAAACACAAATTATAAAAAATAGTAAGGTAGTATGTCAAGATTCACGAGTGGTACAAACAGGAACTTATTTGGGCATAACTATCACTGCAGAATTGGAAAAACTAGTAGAGTTAAATATAGACCCTATTATAAGAAAGGTGCGGAAAGATTTAGATAGACTTAATAATTTACATCTTACAATAGTCGGCAGAGTAAACATCATAAAAATGCTAATATTACCGAAATTTTTATATCTGTTCAGGACAATCCCGTTATGGTTTGACAACTTTTGGTTTAAAAAGATCAAAGTGTATTCCACTCTTGGGATATGGGGCATTTATGAAGATCTCACATTTGTAAAACAATGATTCCTAACAGTTTGGCAAATCATGACAAACAGTCTGTTTGGCACAGTTTCAAATTACATTTCCATATTTTGCTGGGAGTCAAAAAGAGACGCAAGCTCTTTCTCAGAATCCTGCAGTGTCATGTCTTAAACAATTCCAATATCTTGGGGAATTAGACAAAGCCTTCCAGCACCTTTCTCAACCTCCACAGCTTTTTAATTTATATTTTAAACCATGGATTGAGCACATAAGGGCTTATGTAACTAAATTTTCATAGCAACTGATAAGAAGGCGCCAAGAGCATTAATTTATGTGGTCAAAGTCATTAATGAATCCAGACAATATGATACTATGCACTCCATGTTTGGCAGTTGACATTCCCTCAGTGATAGGAACAACTGAAAAGTAATTCCTTGGGCACTAGTTTCATCTCATTGTATCGTCCTCCTTTGTCAATGTCAATAGTGGCTTTTGGGCATTATGTATTTATGCGCGAGAATCAAGAGGGAGAGAGAGGACCAGATAGCTAGTCCAGATCCCCGGATTATATGTAAGCAAATCAAAAGGAGACTAGCTAGAAAAAGGGGTTAGTCTGACATTATTTTGTTAT
Source organism: Lissotriton vulgaris (assembly GCF_964263255.1). Taxonomy (NCBI): domain Eukaryota; kingdom Metazoa; phylum Chordata; class Amphibia; order Caudata; family Salamandridae; genus Lissotriton; species Lissotriton vulgaris. Next base: position 658,524,238 of record NC_141697.1, read on the forward strand.
TGTCATAGCGACTCAGTGTTGTTGGCGGTGGCACCTGTTGGGTGTCTTTAGAAAGCCCTCACCCACCAACCTAGTTGGTGGCATGCTTCATCATCGGGCCCACCCAGTGACACCTAGCGTGTCCCGGGTGTGCTTCGACGCCTGATTACAGCGGAGCAGGTATGTCACTGTGTGTGCGGTGTGAGGTGTACAGAGAAGTGAGGTTAAAACGGCTTGGCGGATGGTCCCTGGGGTGAGAAGACTTTATTAAAAGGGCCTCCGTCAGCGGTTAAAAATAAGGCTGAGGGAAAGTTAGAGGCGGGTTACGACCTCCTACGTCCTAGATGTGTCAACATGTTTCAGCCAGTGCCTTATATTAATCTGGCTTTCTTCAGGACAGTAAAAATATGTGTAAGTTAAAATTAGGGTAAGTGTAGTGTAGTCTATGTGTCTACACGCCCTAAAGTGTATATAACTGTGAGAGGGGGGATTCCCTTCTCAAGATCACCTGTACATTTAACAATGAGAGACAGGGACAAGACAAACATAGGAGAAAAAGAGTCACTAGAAAATATTGATCATAATTTATGACAGCCGGCTTAATAGCGAATTAGTGCAGGCTATGAGCGGCTCAAGTGTAATGATACTGGTGGTATCATTATTGTGGAATCGCACTGAAAATTCGAGGGTGAAGTGGTTAAAACAGCGGTAAAAATACTGCAGTAGTGAATAGTGAAGTATTGTGGCGCAAGCACCATGTCTTACGCTTTTAGAGGCTTGCTTGTGCTCCAAGGCTATTGAAGTGGCAAGGGGTGGCCCTGGTAGGGAGAAAGAGGACCACTGGGGTAAGGAGACCTGTGGGAGAAAGGGTAGCGCTTACCTATGGTAGAGATGTTCAGCATACTCACAGGATTTCTGGTCAGCACCAGCGTGGGACCTGTTGTGCCTCCTTCGCATAACCGGTAATGAATGGCTGTGGTGGCCGGTTTTTTATACTAACGTTAACTGCATGATTAGTGGCACCTGGGGGAAAGAGTAATGGTAGAAAGACTGGCTTTTCGGATCGAAATTATGCTCAGGTGAGTGCCCTTCGTATCGCGCTAGTGCGCGGAGTAGTGCTGCTGGCTTAGCGCATGCGTGCGATTGTGGTGCTGCCGTGCGCATGCGCGGCCGAGGAGTTGTTAGCGCATGCGCGGCCGGGAAGTGGTTCGCGCATGCGTGGTAACGCGAGTCCTGAGTGCGGCGCGGTAGGGTATTGGTTAGCGCCTGCGCACACGGGACTTAGGTATTAATTTACGGTGGCAAGTGCTGAGTAGCGCTAGGGGCACAGGATGTTGTCCAAGTGCCAGTGAATCCCGCTTTGTGATGGGAGGATGGGGGGGACACATGGTTGTTCCCAAGGATGTCCCACTATTATTGTTGGCTGGGGGAACATGGTGGCAAATAAAGGCAAAAATGCCTAATGAAAGGGGGGTAGTGCCCTACTGGGGTGCGTCTGGGTAGTCAAGCTAGACCACAGGGAGGCTAAGGATCAGGGTGGTTCCCAATAGGATTGGGAAGACATGGTGGCAGTAAAGGCAAAATTCCTGAGTGGTCATGCTGGACCAAAGGGAGGCTTAGGGTCAGGTTGGTTCACAGGGTCAGGGAGTTCCAGGGGATGGCATCATTAAGCCCTTCAGTGGCTGTGGACAGGCGATATATCCATCTTTGCTCTTTGTTTAGCAATTTTTTGTCATTGTTAACTGGGCTGACTGGTATCTGCTCGATGACTGTCCAGGTGAAGTCATTAGGGGTGTGGCACTGGGTGATAAAGTGGTTTGTCAGTTTGCTTATGCTTTTTTTGCAGCGCATTGTGCTGCGGTGCTCCGTTATCCTGGTCCTCACTTTGCGTGTGGTCATGCCCACAAATCGGAGCCCACATCTGCAGGTTAGTAAGTAGATTACATTCTGTGAGTTGCAGTTTGTGTGGCTCCTTTGGGACCATATCTTGTTCGGTTCCAGGTTGAGGGTCTTCGTGTGAGATGTCAGGTGACAGACACTGCAGTCATTGCATGGGTAATGTCCAGTGACTTTTGGCATACCCCATGCATTGAGGATGGTGTTCTCGGGTTTAGGTAGTGGTTTAGGTCTGGTACTGACGAGTTGGTCTCGGAGGTTGTGGCACCTTTTGTAGGCAAACCTCGGGGGTTCCCAATTCCTTTGTCCGGAGTTAATGATTCTCCAGTGCTTCTTTATGATTTTGGCCACTTCGTTCGAGGCAGTGTTGAAGGTAGTCACACATGTAGTCGGTTGTGCGTCAGTTTCTTTAGTGACGTCTTCTAGTAATGCGTCACGGTTCTGGTTTCTTGCTCTCTTCTGAGTTTTTTTGATGATCGCCCTTGGATAGCCACGGTGTTCTAGTTTTTTGGCCAGGTCCGCTGATTGTGACTTGTAGTCGCGTATGTCCGAGCAGTTCCTTCTGATGCGGAGGAACTGGCCAAACGGTAAATTTTCTTTTAGAGGCCGTGGGTGGAAGCTGTTGAAGTGTAGCAGTGAGTTCCTGGCCGTCGGTTTATGGTAAGTTGTGGTTGTCAAGGTTCCACTTGTAGCTGCTATTTCCAGGTCTAGAAAAGGGAGTTGCTTATTACTGGCTGTGCAGGTGAACTCGAGGTATGGGTCTCTGTTGTTGAGCCATTGTAGGAAGTTGTCCAGTTCTGGTTTTGAGCCGTCCCAGATGACCAATATATCATCGATATATCGATGCCATTTCAGTATATGGTCCTTGAACGGGTTGGTTTCTACATTGATGTGGGTGCTTTCGAAGTGGTGGACGTATAGTCCAGCTACACTCGGCGCGAAGACACTGCCCATGGAGGTTCCATTGGTTTGCAGGTAGAAAGTGCCCTCATACTCAAAGTAGTTTTCTTTGAGGGCGAGGGCTGCACAGTTCATGACAAAACTCCTTGGTGTCTGGTATGGCCAAGGGGATTCTTCCAGGATGTCCTTTAGCACCTGTAGGGTGGCGTCTTGAGGGAGGCTGGTGTATAAGCTTTCCACATCCAGTCCTACCAACAATTGTGTCTCAGGGTCAAAAGTGGTGTTGGCAATGGTTTGCAAAAGGTGTTTGGTGTCCCTGATATAGGTGGGCGTTTTTTGTACCAGAGGGTTGAGGTAGAAGTCACAGTATCTAGACAGTGGCTCTAGTATGGAAATGATGCCAGATACTATTGGTCTGCCCGGCGGTGGAATTACCCCTTTGTGTACCTTGGGTACTGTGTAGAAGTATGGGGTTTTGGTGTTCTCCGGGCAGAGGTATTCGGCCTCCTGTTTGGAGATCTCCTCATTATCTGCTGCCCTTTTGACAAGGTCGTGCACTGTGGTGCGTAGTTGTTCTGTGGGATCCTGCTCCAATCTGCGATAGTTCCGGCTGTCGCTGAGTAGTCTCCGACATTCAGCATCGTAGTCTGTCTTGTCCAGTAATACTATGCCGCCCCCTTTGTCAGCTGGTTTGATTACTAGGGTGGGGTTGTTTTTCAGGCGTTGTATCGTTTGTCTGTCTGCCCATGACATGTTGTTGTAGTGGTTGGTGGGGTTAAGTTTCTCTATGTCATGGTACACAGCCTGTTCAAAGGTTGTTATTTCTGCTGGCACGGTTGAGGGTGGGGGGACAAAGGTGGACTTCACTCTGAGTCCTGTGGTGTTGGTGTTGTCCTCGGCTTGGGGCTGGTCTTGGTTTGATTTTTCAAAGAAGGACTTCAGTTTCAGTTTCCTGAAGAATTGGGCTAGTTCCGCTTGTAGTCTGAACTTGTCCAGTCTTGTGGTCGGTACAAAGGACAGACCTCGCTCCAGGACTGACGTCTCTGTGCTGGAAAGTGGGGTGCTGGACAGGTTGAACACTAGTGATGGTTGGCAGGTGGGATTGTCTACCTGCTTGTTCCCGGGGTTGCTTCTTTCGTCTTCTGACGTGTGTTGGAGCTCACCGGGTTTTCGTCTTCCCAGTGTACCTGTGCGTTGTTGGGCTGGTTTGTTCTTCTGCGGCCCCGGGGTCTCTGGCCCCGTCCTAAAAAAGGAAAGTTGTTGCCCTGGTTACCTGCAAAGAATGGCATTGGTCCTTGAGGGTACATGTTGGGGAAACCGAAGTAGGGGTTCTGCATATGGCCTAAATTAGGTGGGAAGCCGAAAAATTGGTTTGGATGTCCTCCTTGCCAGTGGTTGGGCCATCGCTGTCCTCTTCGTCCTCTGCCTCCTCGTTTTTGTGATCCACTGCTGGAATCACTGGAGACGGAGCTGTCATCCCCTGAGGAGTTGGATGTGTTGGTTTCCTTGGCAGGTGGGGTGTAGTTCTCCTCCGAGTAAGGGTATACTTTGGCGTAGGAGAACTTTTTCAGATCTTTCTCAAATTTTTTGAGTTTGGCCTGGGTTAGGTAGTCCTTGTACTCGTTTATCTCCCGGTTCTGATCGTCAAGTTTCTTCTTGAACGATGTTATTGTGGCTTTAAAGTGTCTTTCTGTTTCTTCTATCTCAAGGGATAGGGTGTCTGACAAACGTTTGGCGGTTTTTAGGATGAGGATCATCCAGTCTCTGGTACAGTGCCATGCTATCTGGGCCCAGTCCTTCCTGAACGTGGGGTCGTCGAGGAAGATCCTGGGTGCATTTGATACCAATAGCCCCCTGGGTGCAGAGTTGGTTCTAAGGTATTGGGCCAGTATTGTTCCATGTAGGATGGTGCGTATCCTGTTGCGCTTTTTTTCTGTTAAGGTCTCCCAGTCCGTGGTCTGTGCGATTGTATTAGAGATGTTAAAATCGGTTTGGAATGACGGGTCAGACAGTATGTCTGTCAAGTCACTCTCAGAGAAAGTCAGTCCATGGTTTTCGGCCATGGTCGTGTGTTCTCTCACAGCTGTGCGCTGTCAATAAGTGCGAGAATCAAGAGGGAGAGAGAGGACCAGATAGCTAGTCCAGATCCCCGGATTATATGTAAGCAAATCAAAAGGAGACTAGCTAGAAAAAGGGGTTAGTCTGACATTATTTTGTTATTGTCATAGCGACTCAGTGTTGTTGGCGGTGGCACCTGTTGGGTGTCTTTAGAAAGCCCTCACCCACCAACCTAGTTGGTGGCATGCTTCATCATCGGGCCCACCCAGTGACACCTAGCGTGTCCCGGGTGTGCTTCGACGCCTGATTACAGCGGAGCAGGTATGTCACTGTGTGTGCGGTGTGAGGTGTACAGAGAAGTGAGGTTAAAACGGCTTGGCGGATGGTCCCTGGGGTGAGAAGACTTTATTAAAAGGGCCTCCGTCAGCGGTTAAAAATAAGGCTGAGGGACGTTAGAGGCGGGTTACGACCTCCTACGTCCTAGATGTGTCAACATGTTTCAGCCAGTGCCTTATATTAATCTGGCTTTCTTCAGGACAGTAAAAATATGTGTAAGTTAAAATTAGGGTAAGTGTAGTGTAGTCTATGTGTCTACACGCCCTAAAGTGTATATAACTGTGAGAGGGGGGATTCCCTTCTCAAGATCACCTGTACATTTAACAATGAGAGACAGGGACAAGACAAACATAGGAGAAAAAGAGTCACTAGAAAATATTGATCATAATTTATGACAGCCGGCTTAATAGCGAATTAGTGCAGGCTATGAGCGGCTCAAGTGTAATGATACTGGTGGTATCATTATTGTGGAATCGCACTGAAAATTCGAGGGTGAAGTGGTTAAAACAGCGGTAAAAATACTGCAGTAGTGAATAGTGAAGTATTGTGGCGCAAGCACCATGTCTTACGCTTTTAGAGGCTTGCTTGTGCTCCAAGGCTATTGAAGTGGCACGGGGTGGCCCTGGTAGGGAGAAAGAGGACCACTGGGGTAAGGAGACCTGTGGGAGAAAGGGTAGCGCTTACCTATGGTAGAGATGTTCAGCATACTCACAGGATTTCTGGTCAGCACCAGCGTGGGACCTGTTGTGCCTCCTTCGCATAACCGGTAATGAATGGCTGTGGTGGCCGGTTTTTTATACTAACGTTAACTGCATGATTAGTGGCACCTGGAGGAAAGAGTAATGGTAGAAAGACTGGCTTTTCGGATCGAAATTATGCTCAGGTGAGTGCCCTTCGTATCGCGCTAGTGCGCGGAGTAGTGCTGCTGGCTTAGCATGACCACTCAGGAATTTTGCCTTTACTGCCACCATGTCTTCCCAATCCTATTGGGAACCACCCTGATCCTTAGCCTCCCTGTGGTCTAGCTTGACTACCCAGACGCACCCCAGTAGGGCACTACCCCCCTTTCATTAGGCATTTTTGCCTTTATTTGCCACCATGTTCCCCCAGCCAACAATAATAGTGGGACATCCTTGGGAACAACCATGTGTCCCCCCCCATCCTCCCATCACAAAGCGGGATTCACTGGCACTTGGACAACATCCTGTGCCCCTAGCGCTACTCAGCACTTGCCACCGTAAAATAATACCTAAGTCCCGTGTGCGCAGGCGCTAACCAATACCCTACCGCGCCGCACTCAGGACTCGCGTTACCACGCATGCGCGAACCACTTCCCGGCCGCGCATGCGCTAACAACTCCTCGGCCGCGCATGCGCACGGCAGCACCACAATAGCACGCATGCGCTAAGCCAGCAGCACTACTCCGCGCACTAGCGCGATACGAAGGGCACTCACCTGAGCATAATTTCGATCCGAAAAGCCAGTCTTTCTACCATTACTCTTTCCTCCAGGTGCCACTAATCATGCAGTTAACGTTAGTATAAAAAACCGGCCACCACAGCCATTCATTACCGGTTATGCGAAGGAGGCACAACAGGTCCCACGCTGGTGCTGACCAGAAATCCTGTGAGTATGCTGAACATCTCTACCATAGGTAAGCGCTACCCTTTCTCCCACAGGTCTCCTTACCCCAGTGGTCCTCTTTCTCCCTACCAGGGCCACCCCGTGCCACTTCAATAGCCTTGGAGCACAAGCAAGCCTCTAAAAGCGTAAGACATGGTGCTTGCGCCACAATACTTCACTATTCACTACTGCAGTATTTTTACCGCTGTTTTAACCACTTCACCCTCGAATTTTCAGTGCGATTCCACAATAATGATACCACCAGTATCATTACACTTGAGCCGCTCATAGCCTGCACTAATTCGCTATTAAGCCGGCTGTCATAAATTATGATCAATATTTTCTAGTGACTCTTTTTCTCCTATGTTTGTCTTGTCCCTGTCTCTCATTGTTAAATGTACAGGTGATCTTGAGAAGGGAATCCCCCCTCTCACAGTTATATACACTTTAGGGCGTGTAGACACATAGACTACACTACACTTACCCTAATTTTAACTTACACATATTTTTACTGTCCTGAAGAAAGCCAGATTAATATAAGGCACTGGCTGAAACATGTTGACACATCTAGGACGTAGGAGGTCGTAACCCGCCTCTAACGTCCCTCAGCCTTATTTTTAACCGCTGACGGAGGCCCTTTTAATAAAGTCTTCTCACCCCAGGGACCATCCGCCAAGCCGTTTTAACCTCACTTCTCTGTACACCTCACACCGCACACACAGTGACATACCTGCTCCGCTGTAATCAGGCGTCGAAGCACACCCGGGACACGCTAGGTGTCACTGGGTGGGCCCGATGATGAAGCATGCCACCAACTAGGTTGGTGGGTGAGGGCTTTCTAAAGACACCCAACAGGTGCCACCGCCAACAACACTGAGTCGCTATGACAATAACAAAATAATGTCAGACTAACCCCTTTTTCTAGCTAGTCTCCTTTTGATTTGCTTACATATAATCCGGGGATCTGGACTAGCTATCTGGTCCTCTCTCTCCCTCTTGATTCTCGCACTTATTGACAGCGCACAGCTGTGAGAGAACACACGACCATGGCCGAAAACCATGGACTGACTTTCTCTGAGAGTGACTTGACAGACATACTGTCTGACCCGTCATTCCAAACCGATTTTAACATCTCTAATACAATCGCACAGACCACGGACTGGGAGACCTTAACAGAAAAAAAGCGCAACAGGATACGCACCATCCTACATGGAACAATACTGGCCCAATACCTTAGAACCAACTCTGCACCCAGGGGGCTATTGGTATCAAATGCACCCAGGATCTTCCTCGACGACCCCACGTTCAGGAAGGACTGGGCCCAGATAGCATGGCACTGTACCAGAGACTGGATGATCCTCATCCTAAAAACCGCCAAACGTTTGTCAGACACCCTATCCCTTGAGATAGAAGAAACAGAAAGACACTTTAAAGCCACAATAACATCGTTCAAGAAGAAACTTGACGATCAGAACCGGGAGATAAACGAGTACAAGGACTACCTAACCCAGGCCAAACTCAAAAAATTTGAGAAAGATCTGAAAAAGTTCTCCTACGCCAAAGTATACCCTTACTCGGAGGAGAACTACACCCCACCTGCCAAGGAAACCAACACATCCAACTCCTCAGGGGATGACAGCTCCGTCTCCAGTGATTCCAGCAGTGGATCACAAAAACGAGGAGGCAGAGGACGAAGAGGACAGCGATGGCCCAACCACTGGCAAGGAGGACATCCAAACCAATTTTTCGGCTTCCCACCTAATTTAGGCCATATGCAGAACCCCTACTTCGGTTTCCCCAACATGTACCCTCAAGGACCAATGCCATTCTTTGCAGGTAACCAGGGCAACAACTTTCCTTTTTTAGGACGGGGCCAGAGACCCCGGGGCCGCAGAAGAACAAACCAGCCCAACAACGCACAGGTACACTGGGAAGACGAAAACCCGGTGAGCTCCAACACACGTCAGAAGACGAAAGAAGCAACCCCGGGAACAAGCAGGTAGACAATCCCACCTGCCAACCATCACTAGTGTTCAACCTGTCCAGCACCCCACTTTCCAGCACAGAGACGTCAGTCCTGGAGCGAGGTCTGTCCTTTGTACCGACCACAAGACTGGACAAGTTCAGACTACAAGCGGAACTAGCCCAATTCTTCAGGAAACTGAAACTGAAGTCCTTCTTTGAAAAATCAAACCAAGACCAGCCCCAAGCCGAGGACAACACCAACACCACAGGACTCAGAGTGAAGTCCACCTTTGTCCCCCCACCCTCAACCGTGCCAGCAGAAATAACAACCTTTGAACAGGCTGTGTACCATGACATAGAGAAACTTAACCCCACCAACCACTACAACAACATGTCATGGGCAGACAGACAAACGATACAACGCCTGAAAAACAACCCCACCCTAGTAATCAAACCAGCTGACAAAGGGGGCGGCATAGTATTACTGGACAAGACAGACTACGATGCTGAATGTCGGAGACTACTCAGCGACAGCCGGAACTATCGCAGATTGGAGCAGGATCCCACAGAACAACTACGCACCACAGTGCACGACCTTGTCAAAAGGGCAGCAGATAATGAGGAGATCTCCAAACAGGAGGCCGAATACCTCTGCCCGGAGAACACCAAAACCCCATACTTCTACACAGTACCCAAGGTACACAAAGGGGTAATTCCACCGCCGGGCAGACCAATAGTATCTGGCATCAATTCCATACTAGAGCCACTGTCTAGATACTGTGACTTCTACCTCAACCCTCTGGTACAAAAAACGCCCACCTATATCAGGGACACCAAACACCTTTTGCAAACCATTGCCAACACCACTTTTGACCCTGAGACACAATTGTTGGTAGGACTGGATGTGGAAAGCTTATACACCAGCCTCCCTCAAGACGCCACCCTACAGGTGCTAAAGGACATCCTGGAAGAATCCCCTTGGCCATACCAGACACCAAGGAGTTTTGTCATGAACTGTGCAGCCCTCGCCCTCAAAGAAAACTACTTTGAGTATGAGGGCACTTTCTACCTGCAAACCAATGGAACCTCCATGGGCAGTGTCTTCGCGCCGAGTGTAGCTGGACTATACGTCCACCACTTCGAAAGCACCCACATCAATGTAGAAACCAACCCGTTCAAGGACCATATACTGAAATGGCATCGATATATCGATGATATATTGGTCATCTGGGACGGCTCAAAACCAGAACTGGACAACTTCCTACAATGGCTCAACAACAGAGACCCATACCTCAAGTTCACCTGCACAGCCAGTAATAAGCAACTCCCTTTTCTAGACCTGGAAATAGCAGCTACAAGTGGAACCTTGACAACCACAACTTACCATAAACCGACGGCCAGGAACTCACTGCTACACTTCAACAGCTTCCACCCACGGCCTCTAAAAGAAAATTTACCGTTTGGCCAGTTCCTCCGCATCAGAAGGAACTGCTCGGACATACGCGACTACAAGTCACAATCAGCGGACCTGGCCAAAAAACTAGAACACCGTGGCTATCCAAGGGCGATCATCAAAAAAACTCAGAAGAGAGCAAGAAACCAGAACCGTGACGCATTACTAGAAGACGTCACTAAAGAAACTGACGCACAACCGACTACATGTGTGACTACCTTCAACACTGCCTCGAACGAAGTGGCCAAAATCATAAAGAAGCACTGGAGAATCATTAACTCCGGACAAAGGAATTGGGAACCCCTGAGGTTTGCCTACAAAAGGTGCCACAACCTCCGAGACCAACTCGTCAGTACCAGACCTAAACCACTACCTAAACCCGAGAACACCATCCTCAATGCATGGGGTATGCCAAAAGTCACTGGACATTACCCATGCAATGACTGCAGTGTCTGTCACCTGACATCTCACACGAAGACCCTCAACCTGGAACCGAACAAGATATGGTCCCAAAGGAGCCACACAAACTGCAACTCACAGAATGTAATCTACTTACTAACCTGCAGATGTGGGCTCCGATATGTGGGCATGACCACACGCAAAGTGAGGACCAGGATAACGGAGCACCGCAGCACAATGCGCTGCAAAAAAAGCATAAGCAAACTGACAAACCACTTTATCACCCAGTGCCACACCCCTAATGACTTCACCTGGACAGTCATCGAGCAGATACCAGTCAGCCCAGTTAACAATGACAAAAAATTGCTAAACAAAGAGCAAAGATGGATATATCGCCTGTCCACAGCCACTGAAGGGCTTAATGATGCCATCCCCTGGAACTCCCTGACCCTGTGAACCAACCTGACCCTAAGCCTCCCTTTGGTCCAGCATGACCACTCAGGAATTTTGCCTTTACTGCCACCATGTCTTCCCAATCCTATTGGGAACCACCCTGATCCTTAGCCTCCCTGTGGTCTAGCTTGACCAGCCAGACGCACCCCAGTAGGGCACTACCCCCCTTTCATTAGGCATTTTTGCCTTTATTTGCCACCATGTTCCCCCAGCCAACAATAATAGTGGGACATCCTTGGAAACAACCATGTGTCCCCCCCATCCTCCCATCACAAAGCAGGATTCACTGGCACTTGGACAACATCCTGTGCCCCTAGCGCTACTCAGCACTTGCCACCGTAAATTAATACCTAAGTCCCGTGTGCGCAGGCGCTAACCAATACCCTACCGCGCCGCACTCAGGACTCGCGTTACCACGCATGCGCGAACCACTTCCCGGCCGCGCATGCGCTAACAACTCCTCGGCCGCGCATGCGCACGGCAGCACCACAATCGCACGCATGCGCTAAGCCAGCAGCACTACTCCGCGCACTAGCGCGATACGAAGGGCACTCACCTGAGCATAATTTCGATCCGAAAAGCCAGTCTTTCTACCATTACTCTTTCCTCCAGGTGCCACTAATCATGCAGTTAACGTTAGTATAAAAAACCGGCCACCACAGCCATTCATTACCGGTTATGCGAAGGAGGCACAACAGGTCCCACGCTGGTGCTGACCAGAAATCCTGTGAGTATGCTGAACATCTCTACCATAGGTAAGCGCTACCCTTTCTCCCACAGGTCTCCTTACCCCAGTGGTCCTCTTTCTCCCTACCAGGGCCACCCCTTGCCACTTCAATAGCCTTGGAGCACAAGCAAGCCTCTAAAAGCGTAAGACATGGTGCTTGCGCCACAATACTTCACTATTCACTACTGCAGTATTTTTACCGCTGTTTTAACCACTTCACCCTCGAATTTTCAGTGCGATTCCACAATAATGATACCACCAGTATCATTACACTTGAGCCGCTCATAGCCTGCACTAATTCGCTATTAAGCCGGCTGTCATAAATTATGATCAATATTTTCTAGTGACTCTTTTTCTCCTATGTTTGTCTTGTCCCTGTCTCTCATTGTTAAATGTACAGGTGATCTTGAGAAGGGAATCCCCCCTCTCACAGTTATATACACTTTAGGGCGTGTAGACACATAGACTACACTACACTTACCCTAATTTTAACTTACACATATTTTTACTGTCCTGAAGAAAGCCAGATTAATATAAGGCACTGGCTGAAACATGTTGACACATCTAGGACGTAGGAGGTCGTAACCCGCCTCTAACTTTCCCTCAGCCTTATTTTTAACCGCTGACGGAGGCCCTTTTAATAAAGTCTTCTCACCCCAGGGACCATCCGCCAAGCCGTTTTAACCTCACTTCTCTGTACACCTCACACCGCACACACAGTGACATACCTGCTCCGCTGTAATCAGGCGTCGAAGCACACCCGGGACACGCTAGGTGTCACTGGGTGGGCCCGATGATGAAGCATGCCACCAACTAGGTTGGTGGGTGAGGGCTTTCTAAAGACACCCAACAGGTGCCACCGCCAACAACACTGAGTCGCTATGACAATAACAAAATAATGTCAGACTAACCCCTTTTTCTAGCTAGTCTCCTTTTGATTTGCTTACATTATGTATTTATGTCTGTTGTTGGCCATGATAGCATTAGCCAAGATGGTATAATTGAATGTAAATGTAAATGTATAGGCATTTATATAGCGCACTACTTACCCAGAGGGTCCCAAGGCGCTTCGACCGCTGCGAAACCCTTCCTGGCTTCCCTGAGAGATGGTCCCTTAATGGGTATCTCCAGGGTGAGACCAGGCATCCCCGGCGGTCTGGTGGGGCCGTTAGTGAAGATGAGGTAAGCTAATGCCCAGAGTTGCCGAGTGTGATCGCTGATCAGAGTGGGCACCGAGGCGAGAGAATTATCGAGTCCGCTGACCCTGGTCCAGAAACCTGCCGCGCCGGGAATCGAACCCTGGTCCCGGGCCGTCCTCTGCTCTCGGGTCTGCCACCTCTAACCAGTGAGCCACACGAATAAGATGTGCCCCTTACTGAGTAGGCTCTTCCAAGAATTGTACGTATTGATCATCTCTTTTGGTTTGGGCAAGGAAGCATAGTCATGTTACTTGATGTTTTAAAGTTCCCTTGGACGAAAGGTAGTTTGGGAATTCCTGACCTTTTCTTTTATTATATAGTTGTACAGCTGCAACATGTGGCTCACTGGTTCACACAGTTGCTGTGAAAAGAGGTTGTAGGCTGGATCTCATCCTCTTAATTCTTTGCCAGAAGTCTTCATGGTGGGAGCTCAGACGAGTTGCTCTCTTTAATACCTTGCTGGTCAGATGGCGATTGTGTGTGTGGGGTGGGGGTGGAAAGACAACCCTACCCTTACATTCAGCTATGGGCGTTGAAGCCCTTAAAAGAGATTTGCATGTCTGTCCAGTAGTGGAGAGATGGGGGCACCGAAGCAGGGGGGGAATTATACGCTGGCCTGGTTTCAGACAGAGGGAGGGATACAACTGTGGCTCATGACAGGTGCTGAGTAGCACTATCTGATTTAGACTGGGAGAAGGCGTATGCTCAGTGGAAGACCATTTCTCCTAATTTGCACATCCAGCTAATCCGCTTACATTTTCTCCATATGACCAATTTCACCCTGAATAAATTGACTAGATTTTTCTCTGGGAGGACTGTGAATTCCCATAGGTGTAATGTGCAGGGGGAAGACTTTCTCCATATGGTTTGAGGTTGCCTGCAAGCAATCACATTCTAGGACTCTGTGGTCTTGAGCTTCCTATTGTGACCAATGCTTTGCCGTTCTACTGAATAAAACATTGCTTGTGTGGCATATTTCCCACTATACTGTCCTTGAAGATGAGGATGTGTATGGCTGCACTGGGCATGGTGTAAGCAAAGTGCAGAATAGCAATTCACTGGGTCTCTGCAAAAAAGTCCCAGTCATGAGGATTGGAAAAAAGATTTGCTTGAATGGGCAGTTGCAGACAGACATCATCTAAAGGTCACAAATTAGGCAGACGTTTGGCAGAAGATATTACTGAATGGGTGGAGATGCTTGCTATGTTAATAAATCTGAACATTACCTTGAATTGGAATATGTTATTTGACGATTTCACCTGAGGCCTACAATGTGGTTATAGTGCACTATGTTAACGGGGGAGCTGCAGCTTGCAGGGCGTGGGTAATTTCTAGCATGTTATGGGCATTGAATCTATGTGTGTGAAGGGGTATAGTACTAGCTGTATTGTCCTTTCCAGCCCCGGTACTCGCCAATGACTATGCCACACTTGGAGCTTAGCATAACATGTCTTTATTCTTCTGCGTGTAGCTGCAAATTCAACATTCTAAATCAGCCTTCCCTTCATTCCGCTCTAACACTTACGTCACTGCTCTATGGAGTCCATCAGGAGCAAAAAGGTTTCAGTCATTACTAACTCGCAAGACACTACACTAGCTACGGTGGAAGTATAGACACATGTATTTTGTTGTGTTTCAATTGTATTTGCTTTGTGTTTCTTTTGTTTTCTGCTACAATGCGATAGAATATATTTTAACAAATGTATTTATGTCTATGGCTCACATGGTTTTCTGGAAAAATCATCCCTCATGTCTTATCCCAATTTAATCATTACATCAGTGTCACTACCCCTGACATCATGCCTTATCCTGGCTCTGTCATCAGGAGAGAAAATGCTGCAAGTTTAAATGGGCCAATCAGTGTAAAGGAATAACACAACTCACTTAACCCAGTCTTGAATAACTAACAATTACCATCAATTGGCATTCTAGAACGTTCCTTTGTTTGATGATGTCTGCTTGGGTTTTGAGAGGCATTGTGACAATATTCACTGGATGGGCCCTGTATTTAAAAGTATAAGATTGATATGTAGGAGTACATATATCCAGCTGTGCATCAGCAAATATTCATCCTCTCATTGCTAATGCAGGTCTTATATTAACTTCTAGGATAGATAAGATGAAAACATGGTGGCAGATTTACAAGCCTCTTGTGCTCCCAGTGCGTCATCACTGGCAGCATATTTTCGTGTCCCATATTTCCAAGGGCATGAAAAGCCACCCTGCATGGCTTTTCCTGTCCTTGTAAATACGGCCCCTTTACATGCAGCACTTTGTGTGAAAGGGGCATTCCATGAAGGTTGCTGTGGGTGTTCCCACGCAACACCCATGGAACCAGACACATTCCCAGATTCATAAGAAATTGTAAATCTGGAAATACATCTGAATGCTATGCCTCCCCAGGGGAATGCGTAGGGAGGCGCAACGAGGAGGAAAATGACTTGCTGCTCTGCATTAGTTTATTGTAACTTTCCCCAATTTTTTTTTATTTAAAATTGAACGTTGTTTATCTTCGGTTTACATACTTGCATCTCAACCCTACCTTATAGCTCTATAAAAGACAAGTAGTTTACACTTAGAATTATTTGTTTTCTTCCATTTCAACATGTATTTTAAATACACTGTTAACTACGACAAAATTACATAGATTAAACACTCCATTATTTTATGATAAATAATCACATTATTGGCATTGCATACCGTACTCTTTAATTTGCTTATATATATTGGCGGAAGCAGGGATCCTTGCACTACAGGAACAAGTAAATTCTTCACACTATTTTTCTTTACATAGAAGTATTTATTACAAAAAAATAGTTCTGTTTATTTCCTGGGTGTATCATTCCTCCTAGTCTCCCTCTAGTCCAAAGTTGCACTTTGTCAACGGGAAGGGCAAGTCAACACTCACATTAGAAAGAAATTTACAATAGGAGTCAATCTGGAAAGGAAACTCTGCCATCCAAATTTTTATTTTTTTAATCACTGTTGTCCTTTGGGAATATATGGTTAATGAGACAGTCTAAAAAGTAATGAGATAAATGCTGACTGTTCAATCCTAAACGATGTAAGAGGTGCTGTGCTTGTGTTCTCAATTACATTCACCATTTACTGGAATATTGGGAAAAGGAAGTAAAGATGTGTGTGGTAAATCTAACTTGGCTGGCCTAGCAATTCATCTGTGAATGTATTTTTAGTCTCTATAATTTTTTAGCTTATTATAATGATTTTATATTCTTTTCATTTTTTTGTTTTCTCTTTTTCCTCACTTCTTGATGTAACGAACATATTAGTTATGTTTCTTTTTAATACCCAGTTGCAATGCTTTTAATTAATCATGCAAGTAAATCAAAATCTAAATCTGTGGGTTTAGTTTTCTGAGCTTTTGAAGAATAGGACCAGATCTGATATATTGTTTGGACATCCCACAAAAAGGTATCAGCAAAAGTTGTGTGGAATGTCTGGTGATGACCATCATCACCAACTTCCACTTTCACTATTCACTTGGGAAAAGCGCATCCCTCCAACAGAACTTTGGGAAAATCTCTCCAGGGAACATTGTGATGGTGGATCACTGTGAAATCTTGACACACTCCTGATCCAGACAGTGGAAATGTTCCTCATCAAGGGCCAGATGTAGGTAGGCAAATAACGGTAACGGCCGAAATTCAGTAATTTCGGCCGCTACCGACCGGTATTTGGAAAATGAGATGTAGGGCCACCTAAAATACAGAATCGGTAATTTTACCGATTCGGTAAATTACAGAATCTGTATTTTGAGATGTAGGTAGCACTGTAATCAGTGCTACAGGGCTTTAAGAATTCTTTATTTACCACCAACTAGAACTTGGTGGTAAATAATGAAAAGCCTTGAAAAAGCATTTTTTTTGCTTTTCAAACGCTGCCATGTTGCAACATGTGCACCCATACACGATTGTGTATGAGTGCCACCCTGCCACCCTTCAATGTTTCCCCCAATTACAGAATCGGTATTTATTGATTTGGTAATTGACATTCATTCCTATGGGCCTCCAGGGCCTCCGGAATGAATGGCAAATACCGAATCGGAAAATACCGATTCGGTAATTACCGAATCTTACCGATTCGATAATTTAAGAAGAGAAATTACCTACATCCCATTTACCTACTCTTAAATACCGAATCGGTATGATTCAGTATTTAAGAGTAGGTAAATTGAGATTACCTACATCTGGCCCTTAATGTGGGTACTCTTTGTTCTGTCTAAAGAAGTTGATTTGTTTTTTTTATAGTTGCCTTCGTTCGAAGTTTCAAGTAGCTAAGCCAGTTTGGGGCATGTTAGACTCAGGATAATGCCTTGATGTTACTTTCCTACAAATTAAAACTGACATTCCTTTTTTCATTTTTAGCTGAATTCACTAAAAGATGAACAAAATTATTTTTTTAAATGTCAGTGTTGTAACGTAAAATGATGTGGTGCCTCTGTGCAATGTGATGTGAAGCTGCTTAGACTTCCATATCTCACAGAAATGCAAAGCTTTTACCTTGAATGGGCCCCCACTGGAGTTTAGGGCACACCCTGCAGTGAATGGGCTGTAGGGATATGTGCTGGGCCCCTAAGTACAGTGGTGCCTTCAAGAACAATACAATTTAGACTTCTTTCTGCTGCTAGTTTATTTAATCATAGCATTGTGATCCCATTTTGTGTTAATCTTAGGTGGCCCAACAAATAGGTTTGCTGCTCCTGTTGTTTATCGTGATATTTACTCCAAATACAGTCTTTCCCTTCACCATCATTCCCGTATTCTCATTGACAGGCTCAGGTTGCTCCTACCCTCACAACAGAGAAATCTCCATAATTCCTCTTGCTATAGTGTAAAGCTAGCCTTTGCCTGGCACATTCCTTCCATGTACCACAGGGGCGGACTCCAGCACTGTAACAAGGAAGAATTGTAGTTAAAATTCATATTAATTAATAATGCTGTTACCACTGTGCCCGTTCTCCATCACATACCTTAGTTGATGAGGAGATGACAAAGCAGTTTGGGAATTTAATCTGCAACATAGCAGAAGGAAATAAGAAACATCCATAGAGATGCATGTTGCAACAGTATATGCATATATTGGACAGAACAGAGAAATGTTACCCGTCAGCGGTAGCATTGATAGCGGAAAGCCGAATAAATGGCCCATATGGCTGAAACTCAAATGTCCCTCTGGGAAATTCTTTGAACTCTACCTAGGAGGCCAGCATGCTGTGAAAAACAAACCCTTGCACTTTAGCTGGCAAAACAGCACCAGGCCTCGGGGCATTATTTTGGCACACTGTATCCAATGGCCGCAGATATCACAGAAACTGAATGTAAACAACTTTTGGCCAAATCCTACAGAGAAGATGTTTTCATGATTCAAACACATTCAATCAGTGGGATTATGTGTCGGGTTAGGCCCAAGTAGCGAAGCTGTGTATTTTCATACATTTTCCTAATTTTGTACAGTAACATTTCTGCCTTTGACTTTTTGCACATATTCTCGTGCGTGACAATGTTGGATTAGTTTCTCTGAAACTACTTCTATTTACACAGTGACTGTTCTGCGATGGGTTTAAGGTTGGTAGGAAGATTAGCGCTCAGGCTGGTTAACAGTGTGGTATCAGGAGGTAAAAATGACGGTGCTGCCAGGTCGGGGAAAAACCTGAAGAACCCCTGTGGTAAGGTGGGTGCAAACCCACACTAGTGATTGGGCAAAGGTCCTGGGCACAATCAATCAATCAAACAATCAATCAATCGAAACACTTGTATATCGCGCTACTCACCCGGAAGGGTCTCACGGCGCTTGGGAGAAGGGGGCCGCTACTGCTCGAACAGCCAGGTCTTGAGTGGTCTCCTGAAGGCGAGGTGGTCCTGGGTGAGCCGAAGGTGGATGGGGAGGGAGTTCCATGTCTTGGCCACCAGGTAGGAGAAGGATCTGCCTCTGGCGGTGGCTCTTCGGATGCGTGGTACGGCGGCGAGGGCGAGGCTAGCGGATCGTAGCTGGCGGGTGGGCGTGTGGAAGGTCAGGCGGTCGTTGAGGTACTTGGGGCCCAGGTTGTGGAGAGACTTGTGTGCGTGGGTAAGGAGTCTGAACGTGATCCTCTTGTTGACGGGGAGCCAGTGCAGGTTCCTCAGGTGGCTGGAGATGTGGCTGCGTCGGGGGATGCCCAGAATGAGTTGGGCGGAGGCGTTCTGGATTCGTTGTAGTCTTTTCTGTAGCTTGGCTGTTGTTCCGGCGTAGAGGGTGTTTTTCGTAGTCCAGCCGGCTGGTGACGAGGGCCTGGGTGACCGTCTTCCTGGTTTCGATCGGGATCTATCGGAAGATCTTGCGGAGCATGCGGAGGGTGTGAAAGCATGAGGAGGAGACGGCGTTGACTTGTCTGGACATCGAGAGGGAGGAGTCCAGGATGAAGCCCAGGTTGCGTGCGTGGTCTGTCGGCTTGGGGGCGGTGCCCAGAGCTGGGGGCCACCAGGAGTCGTCCCAGGCGGAGGGGGATGGTCCAAGGATGAGGACTTCCGTCTTGTCTGAGTTCAGTTTCAAGCGGCTGTTCTTCGTGGAGGCTGGTTCTGGTGGTGTCGGGGTCTCTGGTGAGGGAGAGGATCAGCTGGGTGTCGTCGGCGTAGGAGATGATGTTGAGGTTGTGTTGGCGTGCGATGGCTGCGAGAGGTCTCATGTAGACGTTGAAGAGGGTGGGGCTGAGTGATGATCCTTGCGGGATGCCGCAGATGACTTCGGTGGCCTCGGAACGAAACGGGGGGATGGCGGACTCTCTGTGTTCTTCCAGCGAGGAACGAGATGATCCACTTCAATGCCTTCTCTTGGATGCCGGTGTTGCTGAGGCGTTGGACTAGGGTGCGGTGGCAGACAGTGTCGAACGCGGCGGAGAGGTCCAGGAGGATGAGTGCCGCTGTTTCCCCATTGTCGAGAAGGGCTCGGATGTCGTCGTTGGCTGCGATGAGGGCGGTCTCGGTGCTGTGGTTGGCTCTGAAACCGGACTGCGAGGGGTCGAGGGATCCATTCGTCTCGAGGAAGGCGGCAAGCTGTCTGTTGGCGATCTTCTCAATGACTTTGGCAGGAAAAGGGAGGAGCGAGATGGGGCGGAAGTTTTTGAGGTCGGTGGGGTCTGCTGTTGGTTTCTTCAGTAGGGCGCTGAGCTCGGCGTGCTTCCAGCTCTCCGGGAAGGTGGCGGTGTCGAAGGAGGTGTTGATGACATCTCGGAGTTGGGGTGCGATGGTGGAGTCGGCCTTGTTGAAGACGTGGTGGGGGCAGGGGTCAGTCGGAGAACCGGAGTAGATGGTGTTCATCGTGCGGGCTGTGTCTTCGGTGGTCACTGCGGTCCAGGTGCGGAGGGTCGTGGTGCGGTGTGTTGGTTTGGCGGTTGGGTGCGAGGATGGTGTGCCGAAGCTGTTGTGAATATCGGCAATCTTGCGGTGGAAGAACGAGGTGAGGGAGTCGCAGAGATCGTGTGAGGGGGTGATGTCGTTGTTGCCGGTGCTGGGGTTGGAGAACTCCTTGACGATGCTGAAGAGTTCCTTGCTGTTGTGGGCGTTGTTGTCCAGTCGATCCTTCAGTGATTTCTTCTTGGTGGTGCGGATGAGCTGGTGGTGCTTGCGGGTCACGTGTTTGAGGGCGGTCATGTTGTCAGTGATCCGGTCGAGTAGCCAGGCTTTCTCGAGGGTGCGGCAGGTCTTTTTGGAGTCCTTGAGTTCGTCAGTGAACCAGGGGGCCTTCTTGCCTCTGGGTTTACTGGGAGGGTTCTTCAGTGGTGCGAGGTCGTCGGCTCAGGCTGTCAGCCATTGCGTGAAGTTGCGGGCAGCTTTGTTGGGGTCCGGTGTGCTGGCAGGTGGGTTCTGGCTGAGGGAGGTGGTAAGCTGGTCGGCGGTGATCTTGCCCCAGCTTCTGTGGGGAACCTGTTGCGGGTGGTGGTGGGTAGTGGTTTTCCTGAAGCTGAAGTGGACGCAGCTGTGGTTGGTCCAGTGAAGTCCGGTGGAGTGGTTGAAGGCGATGTGCTTGCTGGATGAGAAGACGGGGTCAAGCGTGTGGCCGGCGTAGTGGGTGGGGGTGTTGACCAGTTGCTTGAGTCCGAGGTTGTCGAGGTTGTCCAGCAGGGCGACGGTGTTGCGGTCCTTGTTGTTCTCCAGGTGGAAGTTGAGGTCGCCTAGGAGGATGTAGTCGGCGGAGGGGAGGGCGTGTGGGCAGATGAAGTCCGTGATGTCTTCGCTGAATTGTGTGCGTGGTCCCGGGGGTCTGTAGATGAGGTCCGGTGTGAGGTCCACATATATTATGATCACTCAAAATGTCGGTGTACACACAGTAATAAACAATGAGAATAAATGGCACAGAGGTCGACACCAGTTGTAGCTTTGGTGGATAGTTCTACTACTATTTACACTTCTAGCTTCGCATAACATTATCATGATGCCTCGAAGACCATGTACAAGGCCTTGTTATGCACAATGTACAAATTTTGTTCTATCTTCATCTACGGGGCAACAGGGCTATTTACATAGCCATAACATTGCTAATCTATGCGCATATTACAAGGATACTTTCTATTATAAATATTGAGCATCCCAACAGATAAGCAGAGGAAGCACTTCAGCTGACACTAAGGGTCCATGCGTGATGAGACTTCACCAGGCAGCTGACATCTTGTGAGGGGTATCCAGTTTAATACTAAGACAGGGTCCTACATTCTCTCCCGCAGGGTAATGGGGTTGGATCGCCCCTTGGGGGGATTCTTGGCTTCACACCTGCATATACTCTAGGTGCGCACCTACACACACACTAGGTGCACGTCGAGTCGGGTTTGCATAGTAGGAATACACCTGATTACTGTCTTGTATTATATGCCTTCATATATACACTGTTTTAGCACCATATTAGAACTGTATCTACTATGTACTCTTTTGGTGCTTGTAATCACTTTCATCTGATTCTGTCTACTGATTATCGCAGCACATGTATTTTATACAAGAATAACGTTGGTTCTGTAGTAGGCGATCTCTGTGTATAGTCATAATCCTGTGAGTAGTCCCGCTCATGTGCGTGGACCCCGGAGCAATCGAAATAGACTCTTCCTCTGCAGTCCTGCATAGACACTTAAGAGAAAATCAAAGACAAATAATGCAGCCTAAAACTACAAGGCTACATTGGCCAGCACTTCATCTCAAAGTGACAAAGATAGCCAAATAATAATACATTTT
Organism: Lissotriton vulgaris; assembly: GCF_964263255.1. NCBI lineage: Eukaryota > Metazoa > Chordata > Amphibia > Caudata > Salamandridae > Lissotriton > Lissotriton vulgaris. The sequence continues at coordinate 658,546,441 of NC_141697.1, forward strand.
ACACATTTTGTAAAGTTTCACACCTAGAGAAACTCCCCTTCACAAAAATCTTTTGTCATGATAGAGAGGAAGGGTTGGACAGACAAGCCCCATAAGCTGCCATTATGTATCTGGAAAGTGGATACAGTGCCTTTGAGGAACTCTCCAGTATCCCAGGATGCACAGCCAAAGGCCTTTTACTTTCAGTTCTTTTTTCCGGCTCCTGCTAGCAGGACCCTGGAGCATTGAGCTCTACCTTTTTGGGTATTTCTTCAATTTGTGGAGCTTTTCCAGTTATTTAAGTGTTTCACTCGATGTCTGGGGTCTTCCTCTTCCAGTCGCTGTCTTTTTTGACCAGTTTTGCCACCTCTTTCTTGTTGAAATGCCAGCTTTATTCGACAAGTGCCCTGAGTGTGGTAGGAAGAAGGCTAAGTCTGACCCCCACAGAGTGTGCATACTCTGTCTCCCTTCTACCCATGTCCCTGACTCCTTTGATATCTGTCACTCTTTCTCCAGGAGGACCCTGCGTGACAGGGAGAAGATTCGTCTCCAAGGCCTGGAGCAGAGAAGACATCAAGAACCAGGTGGGACTTCTGGGCATGGAGGTACTCTGTCAGCATCCTCTGCCCGTGCTTCGGCGTCCGGGGGGCTCCCCAGTCAAGAAAATGCCCAGAAAAGGGACCGGTCACGGTCGACGTCGATGGCTTCGACGTCGGCGTCGAGAGGTATGACTACTATCTGCTCCCCGTCGACCCAGGGCTCTGGGTCGAAGCGACATCGACGTTCGGCATCAAGGGGCAGGACATCGAGACCTCGGACGAGGACGACATCGAGGACTTCACCGGCGTTGACACACCATTGACGTCGTGCTGAGTCCCGAAGAGGCAGTCGCTCGCTGTCGAAGCGACACTGCCGTTCGCCTTCAACGTCGACGCGAAGATCGACGTCGAGGAGAGAAAGATCGACGTCAAGGCGACGATACTCGACGTCGGAGAGTTCGTCAACGTCGGGAAGATCGACGTCGAGAAGAAAGATGTCAAAGAGGTCGATGTCGAGGAGGGAAAAATCGACGTCGAAGAGGAAGTTGAGGCCCAGAACGGTGTCTAGTGCCTCTGTGGTTAGAGTCTCATCGCCGTCATCATCATCTGCGAGTCCCCGGTCGCGGCGGCGCCGGCATTAAGAGACGTCCTTCTTCAGAGCTTCTTCCCTGAGGCCTGCTCGTAAGAAGAGGAGAGTTCTTAGGTCGCCGGATTCTGAATATTCCCAGACCTACTCGCCTTCAAGGCCCAGGATGCCTACGCCTCCTCCTCTTCCGCTACTTCCTCCTCCACCACCTCCTCCTCCTCTACCACCTCCTCCTCCACCGCCGCCTCGTCCTCCACAACCGCAACCTTTGGTTCTGGCTCAGCCTCTTCCGTTTCCGCAGCCTCCTGGGCCGGTGGCTCCTGCAAGGCCTAGAAAGCCAAGGTCAAGATCTAGAGGGAGGCATCGCTCTCGCAGTTAGCGTAGATCTTCGACGAGGTCACGTCATCGTCGGCGGAGGGAAAGTCATGGTCCAGGTATACGGACTCGTCCAGTGACAGGAGGTATTCTCCCACTTTGTCGGACTCTCCTCCTACGAGAGTGTCGCCAGTGGATGACATTGTGATGTTCCAGAATGTGCTGCTGAGGGGGGCAGCGAAGTTGGGGATCACACTGACGGTGCCCACCCCTTCCACCTCTGTGATTTCTGAAACATTGCAACGCAGGCACCTCTCTCGCCCTTTGCTGCCTTTGGTGCCAGGACAGGAGGAACCGGCCATGGAGCTGTTTCTGACGCCGGCCTCGATGAAGTCGGCGCCCTGTCGACTTCAGAAGAAGTATAGACCCCCGGATTCGGATCCAGTGTTCTTAAGAACAGATCCTGTCCCGGATTCTGTCATTGTGACAGCGGCTAAGAAGCAGTACTCTACTGCCCCTTCGTCTACGGTCCCTCCTGACAAGGAGAGCCGTCAAATGGATTCGACAGGAAGGAAAGCCTGCAGTACAGCAGCCACCTCAATGAAAGCTGTAAGTTCATCAGAGCTGTTGGGTCTGTATGACCGTTCCTTATGGGAGTCCTTGCAGCAGTTCATTGAGCTCTTCCCGAGGGACAGAAGAGAAGACTTCCAGGAGATATTGAATGAGGGCATGATGGTCTCGAATCAGGTCATCAGCTCGGCGGCAGACGCTTCTCTCCTGGCTGCTTATGGTTACTGCCATGACATAAACGTGAGACGCCACTCCTAGTTGCGCCTGACATCGCTTAAACCAGAAGCGCAACTGCGGATTGCTAACTTGCCCTTTTCTGGATCTACCCTCTTCGACGAAGAGATGGCCCGCATGAAGGTGGAAGTGGAAACGCTAAAAGCTGTCGGGTTGGAGAAACCAAAGGAACAGCGGAAGTCCTTCCGCCCCTTCCAGAGGCGTTACTCTTCTCAGAGATATCAGTGAGGGCAAGGTGGCCAAGCTGGTCAAAAACAGCAGCAGCAACAGCAATACCAGCGTCAGCCGTTCCAGAAGCGTCAGAGAGGCAGAGGCGCCAGCAGGCCTCCTCGGCAAATAAGGGCCCGGCCGGGTCTAAGCCCTGAGCTGTTACTTCCCCCTCCTCCGTTACCAACTCCGGGGGGGAAAGCATACAGAACTACTTGGCAGAGTGGAGAAAAATTACTAAGGACAAGTGGGTGCTGAATATTGTTTGTAATGGATAGAGTCTTTGTTTTGTCAGCCCTCCTCCAGCTATTCCACCGGTTCTTTTGCAGTACCAGCTACGCGAACTTCAAGCGGAGGCAGATATCCTGTTAAGAAAAAGGGCGATAGAAGACGTCCCTTTGTCTCAAAGGGGAAAGGGTCTATACTCAAGGTTCTTGCTGGTACGCAAAAAGGACAAAAACGAGTTCAGGCCCATTCTGGATTTGCGACAAGCAAACAAATGGATTTGCAGGGAGAAATTTCACATGCTGTCCTTGCACCAGATTTATCCTCAGCTGCAGCGGGGGGGACTGGCTTTGCGCCATAGATCTGCAGGACGCGTACTTCCATGTGCCCATTGCACAGAAACAACGGAAGTTCCTGCGCTTCCTCAACGGCACCAATCACTATCAGTACACCGTACTACCATTTGGTCTGAAGTCAGCACCCAGGACTTTTTCAAAATGCATGGCAGTGGTGGCAGCGCACCTGAGAAAGAACAAGGTGTTTGTCTACCCGTACCTGGACGACTGGTTGATCAAAGCCTCCACCTTCCAGGAAGCGCAATTGCATTTCAACAGGACGGCCATGCGGATGAACCAGCTGGGTTTACACATCAACATGTCCAAATCCGTCCCAACTCCTGTTCAGTGCCTACAGTACTTGGGAACCTCCATCAATACTCTCAGGGCAAGCGTGTCTCCTTCGGAGGAGCGACGCTTATCGATCCTTCGGAAGGCTCAGGCTCTCATGTCTGTTCCATCAACGACAGTGAGGATGGTGTCTTCTCTTCTGGGGTCGATGGCTTCTTGCATCTTCCTCAGATTTCATGCACACCTCCACATGATACCGCTGCAGGAATGTCTAGAGGATCAATGGGACCAGAAACGAGGGAGCTGGGACGACAGGATCTAACTGTCTCTGCACGCTCAACAGTCCCTGAGATGGTGGTGTTCAGCGGAGAACCTCCTCAAGAGAGTTTCGTTCAACAAGGACATTCCCATACAGACTATTGTCACAAATGCTTCTCTCCACGGCAGGGGAACACATTCGGACCATCTACAGATCCAAAGAACGCGGTCCCAGGCAAAATCCACGTACCACATCAATTTCCTGGAACTCAGAGCTGTTCATTTGGCACTGAAGGCTTTTCATCCATCCTTCCAGACCAACTCCTTGCTTGTACAGACGGACAATACGACCACAATGTATTACCTCAACAAGCAGGGGGGCTCGAGATCACACACACTGTCCCAGGAAGCGCAGGCAATCTGGCACTGGCTGCTAGCCAGAGGACTAACGATAACGGCTACCCATCTACCGGGTGTGCAGAATGCTCAGGCGAATGCACTCAGCAGGCTCGACCAGGAAAACCACGAGTGGGTTCTAAACGACGAGGTGCTAGGAAACATCTTCGAAAGAAGGGGCACCGCAGAAATAGATCTGTTCGCCACCGCCGAAAACAGAAAATGCCAAGACTTCGCCTCCAGGCTTTACCAACCGGGGACTCTGGGGAATGCGTTATGGGTCAGCTGGTCGAACAGCTTTCTGTACGCTTTTCCGCCCATTCCCCTGATTCCGGCAGAACTCATCAAGCTGTCTCAATCCAGAGCGCGAATGATCCTCATTGCTCCGGAGTGGCCTCGACAGTGGTGGTTCACAGACCTGCTCCACCGGTCTCTCCAAACCCACCTGCGACTTCCATGTCTGCCGTACCTTCTAACAAAGTTCGGGGGACAGATGGTGCACCCCAACCTCTCATCGTTGAGTTTGGCTGCATGGCTCCTGAGATAGTACAATATGGACATTTGAATTTGCCTGACAACTGCATGGAAATACTTAAGGAGGCTAAAAGATTATCCACAAGGACTTCCTATGCATACAAGTGGAAAAGGTTCTGCATCCGGTGCACATCCAAGAACGCTGATCCTACCTCCTGCAAGGAAGATGTCATCCTTCCATACCTCTTGCATTTGGCTCAATCTGGCATTAATTTCTATTCTATTAAGGTTCACCTCACAGCATTAACTGCGTATAGGAAATGCCCTTCACAAACACCCTTTTTCCAGATTCCTGTAATAAAAGATTTTTTGGAAGGATTGAAGAAGGTATTTCCCCCCGTTAGGCATCCTTCGCCTTCATGGGAGCAGAATGTGGTGCTGTCCAGGGTGATGAAGGAGCCTTTTGAGCCTATACATAAGGCTTCACTACAACATTTATCTTGGAAGGCGGCCTGCCTTGTGGCTATAACATCGGCCTGCAGGGTGAATGAGATCCAGGCTTTGTGTTGCCAAGAGCCGTATACTGTTTTTCATGCCTCCAATGTTGCATGAGGACTCACCCTAAGTTCCATCCTAAAGTCATTTCTGATTTCCATGTTAATCAGACGATAACTTTACCTACATTTTTCCAACATCCTTCTTCTCCGGCGGAGAGGTCTCTTCATTCCCTGGATGTAAAAGGGTGTTGAAATTCTACTTGGATAAGACCAAGGACATTCTTAGGTCAGACCAATTGTTTGTCAATTATGGTTCGGTCAGGACTGGTCTTGCCACCTCAAAACAGTCCATCTCTAGGTGGATTGTGTCCTGTATCCAATTATGTTACCAAAAGGCTAACAAGACCTTAGGGGGTAAGGCTAAGGCTCATTCCACCAGGGCCAAAGCGGCTACAACAGCTTTGCTACGTAATGTTCCCATTGCAGATATCTGTAGGGCTGCCACGTGGAAGTCTGTCCATACCTTTGCCAAACACTACTGCCTAGATTCTGATGCCAGGGCAGACGCTCAGGATGGGAAGGCTTTGTTGAGGAATTTGTTTGCACAGTAGTGGTTTTGTCTGTTTCCTCCGCCGCTGGTTTGGTTTCTTGGTATGGCCTTGCCTTTCTATTCACAAGATTATGACTATACACAGAGATCCCCTACTACAGAAGGAGTAGTTTCTTACCTGTAACTCCAGTTCTGTAGTAGGGGTATCTCTGTTATAGTCATAAGCGCCCGCCCTCCTCCCCGGTGGATGAAACAATAATGTACTGAATGCTACAGGCCTGGCTTTATACACCTTCAAAAAGAACTGAAAGTAAAAGGCCTTTGGCTGTGCATCCTGGGATACCGAGGGTCTCTGGAGAGTTCCTTAAAGTCACAGTATCCCTTTTACAGACACATAATGGCAGCCTATGGGGCTTGTCTGTCCAAGTAGCGCAAGAAGAGTGTAGTTCCTAACAGAGGAAGGGGATGGGAAAGACAAGTCTCTTGTCATGTTGACCTCACACACCCCGAAAGGTGTAATGCTTCATCACTGGGAACATTATTACCCACTAGGACATCCATCACTCTTTTAATTAAGCAGGTACTACCAAGAACATTACAATTATTGTATAGGACAGTCCCTGACCTATTTTAAACCACCACCTTTGTGCACACACTTTTTCACCATCCCTATACCCGCACGCACCCATACGGCTTCTCTAAAAAGATCTCCGATAAAGAGCCCCGGAAACGGTGAGCCTTTCGAGCATTGCAGCGCCGGCCTGACGACGAGCAAGGCCCAATGATGAAGCATGACACCTTTCGGGGTGTGTGAGGGCACATGACAAGAGACTTGTCTTTCCCATCCCCTTCCTCTGTTAGGAACTACACTCTTCTTGCGCTACATGCTCTTGCGGAGCAATGTAGGTAGGACCTGTTTAAATACCAAACCCCTTTCTTTTATATGCTTGTCTGTCCAACCCTTCCTCTCTATCATGGCAAAGGATTTTTGTGAAGGGGATTTTCTCTAGGTGTGAAACTTTACAAAATGTATAAAATGTAATATTAGTTGGCTATCTTTGTCTCTTCGAGATGAAGTGCTGGCCAATGTAGCCTTGTAGTTTTAGGCTACATTATTTGCCTTTGATTTTCTCTTAAGTGTCTATGCAGGACTGCAGAAGAAGACAACTTAAGAGACTATTTCAATTGCTTCGGGGTCCACGCACTTGGGCGGGACTATTCACAAGATTATGACTATAACAGAGATACCCCTACTACAGAACTGGAGTTACAGGTAAGAAACTACTCCTTCAATAAATATATTGAAAACGTCCCAATGTGTATTCTCTGTATATTTCACAGAGTGACTGAGCGAAAGGTTCTGATCTGTTACCACGATCCCTGAGGGGTCAGGGTTGTCATGTTCAATGGTTACAATTCGCTCCCTTGTAAGGTTAGGGGGGCTTATGGTGGTACTGTGAGTTAGATGGTCTCTAGGCCAACATATCCTGCGAGGTGCCCGGAATCAGTTTGGGAACTTCACTCAAAGTTTATGTTGTCCAAAAAATGCACAGATCTCATGGATTAGTAGGAACTACACAACAATAGAGCCTCCATCAAGAGATGCATGAAGAGTGGAGGTAAAATGTGACAGAAGATACGCCATTTTCACTTGATCCACGTGTCCATTCTCTCTCTTCAAGCAATAAAGTGCAGTTTGTAAGAGGATAGTGTTAGTTTCTGTTGGAAATCCACCTGAAAGGTTATGGTGAAGAGAAGCCAAACTCTGAAAAATTATCTGTGATTGAACTTGCTCTCCAACTTAACAGGAGGGCTCCATGATAAACCAGTTTTTGGCTTGAAGTTAGCGTTTAGCACAACTAAAGTAGCTAATTGTCAGTAAGGTAACCTTGAGGTTCAAAGTGAAACAAAACAGCAAACAAAAATACAATTCCGAAATAGGAAACTTAAAGAGAGGTACAGGCAGAGAGTAAACATGTCCAGTTACTTGTGTGGCTCAAAAACAAGAGACATCTCCTGCTTTGAAAGGAAACATTTCTATTCTCTCTATCCCCATAACCTTGATCTGTGACCTCATGGGAGGATGCTGTGCTACTACAGTCACTTCACAGTCTACTGGTATTCATATTTTAGACCTTGCTCTGTCAGCATATTGTCCCACTCTAAAAGAGGCCCTTCAGGAAAAGAAAGGAATGGCATTCAGAAACTCTATTGGGCATACACCTCTTCTGTTGGACTCAGATCCTATTAGACAGGAACACTAAGTGTTCAAATATCAAAGGTTAAGGAAGAGACTTGAAGCGGATGTGATTCCTTACTTTGACCCAGAGATCTGAGGAGTTAAGCAGATCTGCTAGGCTATGAGTTTTGTCTCTACAGCTCTCCGCTCATTGACTAAACAGTTTACTGATTAGTTTCCCTTCCAGACTAAAACACCCAAACTGCTTTAGGGTAGCTAATACCTGGTGTCTGGAGAAGTGTAACAGTTCTTTCCCATTTTAACACGTCTGCAATTCCTTGCATGACCACTATTGCTACTCAAAGGCTTCTACCCAGCATTGCCCTTACTATTTTTGGATCAGGAGTGGAAGACAAAACTTGGTATTAATATGGGAAACATCTAACCACCATCAGAGTGAATCACAAATCTCTATGACAACTGAAAGTACAGTCTGATAACTTTCATAATATTGGATCATTTGATTATCCACCCATGTCTGAAACCACAGCTACTCAATAAAGAGAGTTTATTTGCTTATCTTAAATAAAAGTTCTTACCTGCAAATTGGTAAAAGAACTTTGTGTCTTCCATTGTACTATTGCTTACCTTTGCATCCAGTTTAGCAAAAACAATTTATATGACAGAAATTGTAGCTTTAGCAATCAGCTCTTCTGTACCATATCCTTATCCTAGACATGCTTCCATAGGTGGCATCATGCTGCAAACAAGCATCCAGAAGCAGCAGTCAAGGTACTCAACCCATTTAAAGTAACATCTGGTGGTAAGTGGAGGTGAGGTGCCATTATTCCCAGTCAAGTAGTATATTTTTGTGTTCTACAGTCCAGAAAAACTTTATAAGTAATATCAGGGTATGTAAATCAGGTTACATGTTGCCTTGCTGAAAGTGCTGAAAGAAGATAGAAAGAATGCCCCTTAGGGAACATTCACGAAAATCAGAAACAGGCTGTCATGAGTGATGTGACTTCTGCCTGCTTGGTAAGAAAAAGAATATAAGTATGCTTCCCAGCTGAGATAAACAGCTCCATAATGATGCTGTGGGGAAGGCAACCGTTGTGTTTCTTTAAATCATACACTGTCAGCCATTTCCAGCATTTCACATGCGCTATTGCAACCACCAATTTAATTGCTTGCATTATTTACTAGTGTAATACAATTTTAGGAATATACATAGGCTTTCCAGCATATGTGGATTGAGAATGCACACTTGAATAGTAAGTTTCGTTGACAAGAGTGTTTGAGGCTAAGCATTAAATCTTAGTTGCATACTCCACAAAATGACTGCATTCTGTGGCTCCAAGAGGAAAAACCTTGGAGGTCTCCACATCAAGAATCAGGTACTGTAAACATGCTACCCGCATCCCCATTCGTGATTCCGATTTTATTTTATTTATTTTTTATTTATTAATATACTCTAACCATCACTAACAATAATACATCCAAACCTTCAATTTGTTCGGATGATGATTTATAACTTGAACAATTACTGATGACATGTTCCTTACATAGTCTTTTCACTATGTCTACACTGAACCCTTTACCACGTGGCTCCGTTCCCATAGTTACTGGAGTATTACCAGGAAGCTGTGTAGCCAGCACTCATTTGGCTGGGATCACACCGGTTTGACCTATACACCGCAGCGTCTTCGTTAACGGTAAGCCCCTTTGAATTACGTGGCGTTGTTTTCACCACGCGCTGCCCAGCGTCCCCCGACGAGCACGCCAGTAACTTACGCCTTGCTCCTCTTCCTTTTATTTCAGCGGGCGACTCTGGAATGAACATACAGCGCCTTGCTATTTGGGAACGACCGTTACTCATTCCCCTTCCCCGGGTAAGCCATCTGGGTGTCATTTTTTGATTTCGTTTTTTGATTTCGGATACTGCTTTTAGTCCTAAGATTAAAAGACCTACTTAGCTCCTTATTATTGTTTCTTCAGACACTTCGTTTGATGAATTCCTGCCCAGCGTCCCGGGCCATTTTCCCGCTCCAGCCACCCGCATCTAGACGTAAGTTCTTTTAATTTAACACACTGGCCATTTTGAGCTCGTGGTATATATCTTAGCCCCCATTAGAAAGCCCACTGCAATTTGTTTTTAATCCTCTTAGGATTCAATGACAGCGGAATCCACTCTACAGACGAGCACCGATTAATTGAGGTATGCTCTTCACAGACCGTGTGCCCATGTCAATTATCCATTTTTGGTTTGTAATACATGAGTTAGTAATTTTGTACTCAATTCTTAATACCAATAGGTTGCTAGCCCCCCACCAGTCCTGATGAAGACCCCGCCGTAAGGTTTCTAGTAATTCCTGCCATCCAGTGGGTCGAAACGTCGACAACCCTCCATTATAACCCAGCCCCACGTCTGAGACTATGTCAATTATGCAATACTTGGGGCATGTGTTTGTTTAAACGGACTATCTGGATTTATCATTGTCCTTATAATACAATTTACTGATAATTATTTGAGACTGTTGCTTGCTTTTACTGTTACTATCCCCACCTCCACTATCCTCACCATATCACTCCTCCCGTACTCCCCAGGGGCACTGTTCAACCTTTATAAAATGAATAATGTTGGATACTATATCCCTGCTTTATCTACTTTGTGATTAAAACATCGTAGACTCACTATGTGTATTATCTCTAATTAATTTTGGTCAATATGTATGTTTCCTTGCTGGGACCCCTTCCCTCTCAATAGCATTGTAACCCAGGTCCCAGTGACTATTCTTGGGTAAACCCCCCCTTAGCTTTACAAGGAGAGGGAAGGCAGACAACAGAAAAAACCTCGAGAGAGAAACCAGGTACCTTCGAAGACCTGACCCTGAATTAATTTGAATCATACTGGAGCCAGACATCACTCCATGGCAACTCAGCAGTGTCATAGGGGTCCATCAGACTTGGAGTAGAATTCCCAAATCAAAAAGAATTGCCCAGCAGTACCTAGCAATTGGGTCCAATCCAAGAGGATCTCAGGGCTCATAAGTGACAAATTATGGTTAAACTAATGATGTTTTTAGGATACATTAGAGTCATGGGAACACAGTTGGAGAGATATTTTGTAAAAACTTACATTTACGTGATGTGTACAGTTATTTTCCATAATTGCCTCTGGTATGTACAGTTGTAAATTGTAAGAAGGTTTTGTGGTACCAGAAGGGGGTACCTACTACCCCTCATAGCAAGACCTAACCCCCATTCCAGTCTCAGAGAGCAAATTGCTGCTCTCTTTATGGAGGCAAAAGCCCTGTCACCTACTCTGGCTGCTGTGCCACTGAATATGTTCGCACAATAAGGGCAATGTTCTTTCTATTTTTTATTTATTTTTTTGTTCAGGATACAAAGAGAGAAATTAGCATTTAAATGTCACATTATAACACCTTTCATTTACCCATATCTCCCCAACGACACATCAATGTTAATCCATTTAAATTGCCTTTACCTGTACACTTATTCATTCTTTAATATATTTATTTATTTATTTATTTATTTAGTGTTTTATAGAGCGCAAACCAGACCCGTGAGGGTATCAGAGCGCTTTACAGTAGTATGGAGTGGGATAACAGGACAAAAAAAGGGGGGGGGGAGTAGAAAGGATAGGGAGCACATTGTAGGATACAGTACATGGCAAGAACTTCAAGCGGAGACAGATATCCTGTTAAGAAAAAGGGCAATAGAAGACTTCCCTTTGTCTCAAAGGGGAAAGGGTCTATACTCAAGGTTCTTGCTGGTACAAAAAAAGGACAAAAAAGAGTTCAGGCCCATTCTGGATTTGCGACAAGCAAACAAATGGATTTGCAGTGAGAAATTTCACATGCTGTCCTTGCACCAGATTTATCCTCAGCTGCAGCGGGGGGACTGGCTTTGCGCCATAGATCTGCATGACGCGTACTTCCATGTGCCCATTGCACGGAAACAACGGAAGTTCCTGCGCTTCCTCGTCGGCACCAATCACTATCAGTACACCGTACTACCATTTGGTCTGAAGTCTGCACCCAGGACTTTTTCAAAATGCATGGCAGTGGTGGCAGCGCACCTGAGAAAGAACAAGGTGTTTGTCTACCCGTACCTGGACGACTGGTTGATCAAAGCCTCCACCTTCCAGGAAGCGCAATTGCATTTCAACAGGACGGCCATGCGGATGAACCAGCTGGGTTTACACATCAACATGTCCAAATCCGTCCCAACTCCTGTTCAGTGCCTACAGTACTTGGGAACCTCCATCAATACTCTCAGGGCAAGCGTGTCTCCTTCGGAGGAGCGACGCTTATCGATCCTTCGGAAGGCTCAGGCTCTCATGTCCGTTCCATCAACGACAGTGAGGATGGTGTCTTCTCTTCTGGGGTCGATGGCTTCTTGCATCTTCCTCACATCTCATGCACACCTCCACATGATACCGCTGCAGGAATGTCTAGAGGATCAATGGGACCAGAAATGAGGGAGCTGGGACGACAGGATCTAACTGTCTCTGCACGCTCAACAGTCCCTGAGATGGTGGTGTCCAGCGGAGAACCTCCTCAAGGGAGTTTCGCTCCACAAGGACATTCCCATACAGACTATTGTCACAAATGCTTCTCTCCACGGCTGGGGAACACATTCGGACCATCTACAGATCCAAGGAACGCGGTCCCAGGTGAAATCCACGTACCACATCAATTTCCTGGAACTCAGAGCTGTTCATTTGGCACTGAAGGCTTTTCATTCCTCCTTCCAGACCAACTCCTTACTTGTACAGACGGACAATACGACCACAATGTATTACCTCAACAAGCAGGGGGGCTCGAGATCACACACACTGTCCCAGGAAGCGCAGGCGATCTGGCACTGGCTGCTAGCCAGAGGACTGACGATAACGGCTACCCATCTACTGGGTGTGCAGAACGCTCAGGCGGATGCACTCAGCAGGCTCGACCAGGAAAACCACGAGTGGGTTCTAAACGACGAGGTGCTAGGAAACATCTTCGAAAGATGGGGCACCGCAGAAATAGATCTGTTCGCCACCGCCGAAAACAGAAAATGCCAAGACTTTGCCTAGAGGCTTTACCAACCGGGGACTCTGGGGAATGCGTTATGGATCAGCTGGTCGAACAGCTTTCTGTACGCTTTTCCGCCCATTCCCCTGATTCCGGCAGAACTCATCAAGCTGTCTCAATCCAGAGCGCCAATGATCCTCATTGCTCCGGAGTGGCCTCGACAGTGGTGGTTCACAGACCTGCTCCACCGGTCTCTCCAACCCCACCTGCGACTTCCATGTCAGCCGGACCTTCTAACAAAGTTCGGGGGACAGATGGTGCACCCCAACCTCTCATCGTTGAGTTTGGCTGCATGGCTCCTGAGATAGTACAATATGGACACTTGAATTTGCTTGAAAACTGCATGGAAATACTTAAGGAGGCTAAAAGATTATCCACAAGGACTTCCTATGCATACAAGTGGAAAAGGTTCTGCATCCGGTGCGCATCCAAGAACGCTGATCCTACCTCCTGCAAGGAAGATGTCATCCTTCCATACCTCTTGCATTTGGCTCAATCTGGCATTAATTTCTATACTATTAAGGTTCACCTCGCAACATTAACTGCGTATAGGAAATGCCCTTCACAAACATCCTTTTTCCAGATTCCTGTAATAAAAGATTTTTTGGAAGGATTAAAGAAGGTATTTCCCCCCGTTAGGCATCCTTCGCCTTCATGGGAGCAGAATGTGGTGCTGTCCAGGTTGATGAAGGAGCCTTTTGAGCCTATTCATAAGGCTTCACTACAGCATTTATCTTGGAAGGCGGCCTGCCTTGTGGCTATAACATCGGCCCGCAGGGTGAGTGAGATCCAGGCTTTGTGTTGCCAAGAGCCGTATACTGTTTTTCATGCTTCCAATGTTGCATGAGGACTCACCCTAAGTTCCATCCTAAAGTCATTTCTGATTTCCATGTTAATCAGACGATAACTTTACCTACATTTTTCCAACATCCTTCTTCTCCGGCGGAGAGGTCTCTTCATTCCCTGGATGTAAAAGGGTGTTGAAATTCTACTTGGTCAATTATGGTTCGGTCAAGACTGGTCTTCCCACCTCAAAACAGTCCATCTCTAGGTGGATTGTGTCCTGTATCCAATTATATTACCAAAAGGCTAACAAGACCTTAGGGGGTAAGGTTAAGGCTCATTCCACCAGGGCCAAAGCGGCTACAACAGCTTTGCTACGTAATGTTCCCATTGCAGATATCTGTAGGGCTGCCACGTGGAAGTCTGTCCATACCTTTGCCAAACACTACTGCCTGGATTCTGATGCCAGGGCAGACGCTCAGGTTGGGCAGGCTTTTTTGAGGAATTTGTTTACACAATAGTGGTTTTGTCTGTTTCCTCCGCCGCTGGTTTGGTTTCTTGGTATGGCCTTGCCTTTCTATTCACAAGATTATGACTGTACACAGAGATCCCCTACTACAGAAGGAGTAGTTTCTTACCTGTAACTCCAGTTCTGTAGTAGGGGTATCTCTGTTATAGTCATAAGCGCCCGCCCTCCTCCCCGGTGGATGAAACAATAATGTACTGAATGCTAGAGGCCTAGCTTTATACACCTTCAAAAAGAACTGAAAATAAAAGGCCTTTGGCTGTGCATCCTGGGATACCGAGGGTCTCTGGAGAGTTCCTTAAAGTCACAGTATCCCTTTTACAGACACATAATGGCAGCCTATGGGGCTTGTCTGTCCAAGTAGCGCAAGAAGAGTGTAGTTCCTAACAGAGGAAGGGGATGGGAAAGACAAGTCTCTTGTCATGCTGCCCTCACACACCCCGAAAGGTGTCATGCTTCATCACTGGAAACATTATTACCCACTAGGACATCCATCATTTTTTTAATTAAGCAGGTACTACCAAGAACATTACAATTATTGTATAGGACAGTCCCTGACCTATTTTAAACCACCACCTTTGTGCACACACTTTTTCATCATCCCTATACCCGCACGAACCCATACGGCTTCTCTAAAAAGATCTCCGATAAAGAGCCCCGGAAACGGTGAGCCTTTCGAGCATTGCAGGGCCGGCCCGACGAGGAGCAAGGCCCAATGATGAAGCATGACACCTTTCGGGGTGTTTGAGGGCAACAATACAAGAGACTTGTCTTTCCCATCCCCTTCCTCTGTTAGGAACTACACTTCTTGCGCTACATGCTCTTGCTGAGCCATGTAGGTAGGACCTGTTTAAATACCAACCACCTTTCTTTTATATGCTTGTCTGTCCAACCCTTCCTCTCTATCATGGCAAAGGATTTTTGTGAAGGGGATTTTCTCTAGGTGTGAAACTTTACAAAATGTATAAAATGTAATATTAGTTGGCTATCTTTGTCTCTTCGAGATGAAGTGCTGGCCAATGTAGCCTTGTAGTTTTAGGCTGCATTATTTGTCTTTGATTTTCTCTTAAGTGTCTATGCAGACTGCAGAAGAAGACAACTTAAGAGACTATTTCAATTGCTTCGGGGTCCACGCACATGGGCGGGACTATTCACAAGATTATGACTATAACAGAGATACCCCTACTACAGAACTGGAGTTACAGGTAAGAAACTACTCCTTCAATAAATATATTGAAAAGGTCCCAATGTGCATTCTCTGTATATTTCACAGAGTGACTGAGCGAAAGGTTCTGATCTGTTACCACGATCCCTGAGGGGTCAGGGTTGTCATGTTCAATGGTTACAATTCGCTCCCTTGTAAGGTTAGGGGGGCTTATGGTGGTACTGTGAGTTAGATGGTCTCTAGGCCAACATATCCTGCGAGGTGCCCGGAATCAGTTTGGGAACTTCACTCAAAGTTTATGTTGTCCAAAAAATGCACAAATCTCATGGATTAGTAGGAACTACACAACAATAGAGCCTCCATCAAGAGAGGAATGAAGAGTGGAGGTAAAATGTGACAGAAGATACGCCATTTTCACTTGATCCACGTGTCCATTCTCTCTCTTCAAGCAATAAAGTGCAGTTTGTAAGAGGATAGTGTTAGTTTCTGTTGGAAATCCACCTGAAAGGTTATGGTGAAGAGAAGCCAAACTCTGAAAAATTATCTGTGATTGAACTTGCTCTCCAACTTAACAGGAGGGCTCCATGATGAACCAGTTTTTGTCTTGAAATTAGCGTTTAGCACAACTAAAGTAGCTAATTGTCAGTAAGGTAACCTTGAGGTTCACAGTGAAACAAAACAGCAAACAAAAATACAATTCCGAAATAGGAAACTTAAAGAGAGGTACAGGCAGAGAGTAAACATGTCCAGTTACTTATGTGGCTCAAAAACAAGAGACATCTCTTGCTTTGAAAGGAAACATTTCTATTCTCTCTATCCCCATAACCTTGATCAGTGACCTCATGGGAGGATGCTGTGCTACTACAGTCACTTCACAGTCTACTGGTATTCATATTTTAGACCTTGCTCTGTCAGCATATTGACCTGTCAAAGAGACATTCATGTCCCACTGTAAAAGAGGCCCTTCAGGAAAAGAAAGGAATGGCATTCAGAAACTCTATTGGGCATACACCTCTTCTGTTGGACTCAGATCCTATTAGACAGGAACACTTAGTGTTCAAATATCAAAGGTTTAGGAAGAGACTTGAAGCGGATGTGATTCCTTACCTTGACCCAGAGATCTGAGGAGTTAGGCAGATCTGCTAGGCTATGAGTTTTGTCTCTACAGCTCTCCGCTCATTGACTAAACAGTTTACTGATTAGTTTCCCTTCCAGACTAAAACACCCAAACTGCTTTAGGGTAGCTAATACCTGGTGTCTGGAGAAGTGTAACAGTTCTGTCCCATTTTAACACGTCTGCAATTCCTTGCATGACCACTATTGCTACTCAAAGGCTTCTACCCAGCATTGCCCTTACTATTTTTGGATCCGGAGTGGAAGACAAAACTTGGTATTAATATGGGAATCATCTAACCACCATCATAGTGAATCACAAATCTCTATGACAACTGAAAGTACAGTCTGATAACTTTCATAATATTGGATCATTTGATTATCCACCCATGTCTGAAACCACAGCTACTCAATAAAGAGAGTTTCTTTGCTTATCTTAAATAAAAGTTCTTACCCGCAAATTGGTAAAAGAACTTTTTGTCTTCCATTGTACTATTGCTTACCTTTGCATCCAGTGGAGCAAAAACAATTTATATGACAGAAATTGTAGCTTTAGCAAGCAGCTCTTCTGTACCATATCCTTATCCTAGACATACTTCCATAGGTGGCATCATGCTGCAAACAAGCATCCAGAAGCAGCAGTCAAGGTACTCAACCCATTTAAAGTAACATCTGGTGGTAAGTGGAGGTGAGGTGCCATTATTCCCAGTCAAGTAGTATATTTTTGTGTTCTAGAGTCCAGAAAAACTTTATAAGTAATATCAGGGTATGTAAATCAGGTTACATGTTGCCTTGCTGAAAGTGCTGAAAGAAGATAGAAAGAATGCCCCTTAGGGAACATTCATGAAAATTAGAAACAGGCTGTAATGAGTGATGTGACTTCTGCCTGCTTGGTAAGAAAAAGAATATGAGTATGCTTCCCAGCTGAGATAAACAGCTCCATAATGATGCTGTGGGGAAGGCAACCGTTGTGTTTCTTTAAATCATACACTGTCAGCCATTTCCAGCATTTCACATGCGCTATTGCAACCACCAATTTAATTGCTTGCATTATTTACTAGTGTAATACAATTTTAGGAATATACATAGGCTTTCCAGCATATGTAGATTGAGAATGCGCACTTGAATAGTAAGTTTTGTTGACAAGAGTGTTTGAGGCTAAGCATTAAATCTTAGTTGCATACGCCACAAAATGACTGCATACTGGGGCTCCAAAAGGAAAAACCTAGGAGGTCTCCACATCAAGAATCAGGTACTGTAAACATGCTACCCGCATCCCCATTCGTGATTCCGATTTTATTTTATTTATTTTTTATTTATTAATATACTCTAACCATCACTAACAATAATACATCCAAACCTTCAATTTGTTCGGATGATGATTTATAACTTGAACAATTACTGATGACATGTTCCTTACATAGTCTTTTCACTATGTCTACACTGAACCCTTTACCACGTGGCTCCGTTCCCATAGTTACTGGAGTATTACCAGGAAGCTGTGTAGCCAGCACTCATTTGGCTGGGATCACGCCGGTTTGACCTATACACCGCAGCGTCTTCGTTAACGGTAAGCCCCTTTGAATTACTCAATTGGAGGCAAGGGTTACATCCGTGGAACACAGTGTTTCCACGCTTAAGGAATCTGCTAAAACCGCCCATATACACTCTCAGGTCTCCTCTCTTCAAAAACAGGTTGAGGACCTTGAAAACAGGAATAGACGCAACAATTTGCGAATCTACGGCCTTGTGGAGGGCTGCGAGGGGAGTGATCCTATTGCTTTCTTTAAATCCTTTCTTCCCAAACTTCTGCATCTTCCAGAGGACACCGTTCTCAACATACAAAGGGCTCACAGGCTTGGTCGAGCCCCTTCATCTACGTCTCCTTCAGCAAAGCCCAGGGGTGTCATCATGTACTTCTTACAATACACTGACCTTCTGAAGGTCCTCTCAGCAGCTAGAGCCGCTCCTCGTCTCACTTGGTCTGGATCTTCCTTGTTCTTTGCGCAGGATTACGCTAAAGCTACAGCCAACCGTCGCAAAGCCTTTTTGGACATGAGACCTGCACTCCGCTCCATTGGTGCTCGCTATGGGCTCTTCCATCCATGTCTCTTTAGAGTCACATATAACAACAAGACGACGACCTACGAAGATCCTGTTCGACTCCAGAGCTTCCTAAACTCCTGCCAAGCACCGACTATGGATACTTCTGGTCCCTCTTCGGCATTTCCTCCTTGACTTATGTGGCTAATGTAACATTTACTCCCTTGCCATTCAGTATTATCTGCATAGGTTTTTGCATAGATGTATTATTCTTATTATAGTTATTTATGCCTTGTGTTCTTGTTTCTTCTTTTCATGTTACTCTTGTTGTTCATCATGTTCATTCTCTTTTCTCCGCTTTTATATATATTGCCTTTATTGATACATCCTTCGCATTGTTCATTTGATTGTTCTGTTTAGCTTCTTCCCTTAATGCTTTTCTTCTCTTTTTACAGACAATCCCTACAACTTCATGTTTTCCCAGTCGGGTGGTTCGCTTGCCCGGATTGTCCTGCCTCCTCCAGTTGGCTCTATCCTCCCCGTCTTACACGTTTGATTCCCCTTCCTGTTCGTGTTCCCTCACCTCCCCTAACTGTAAGTATATTTCCTTTCCTTACGGACATGTCCCTCTTTGAGAATACCCTTATTCGTTTCTTCCTTTTACCCTTTCTTCTTCTTTTTTTCTTCAAGGTGTCGTTTTTTCTTTTCCTTCTTCGATCTCGTCATATCCAGTTATGTTCTACTTCTTCATCTTTTTTGCTTCTTCTCCTTTTCTTTTTATGTCTCTTTCATACTTTAACTGTCAGCTCTTATTGTAGTGAATTTCCATCTGTTCTATTTTTTTAATGTCGGTACGTATTGTTTCATGGAACGTCAAAGGTCTTAATTCTCCCATTAAGAGGCAACGAATCCTTTCTCACCTTGCTAAACTGAATGTAGATTTCGCTTTTCTACAAGAAACTCATTTAACTGAAATAGAATCTGTTAAGCTTAAGAGAGGATGGGTGGGAGAGGTACACTTTGCGCCTGGAGATGGTAAGGGGAATGGAGTTGCTATCCTTATTCGTAAATCTCTTACTTATTCTGTTTTAGAAACTGATTTTGATTCTGGCGGTAGATGGTCTTTTGTCAAGCTTTCCTTGAGGGGTGTTCCACTCTCCCTCCTTAACATCTATGCCCCTACAGGTGGTCATCCCAATTTTTGGCGTGAGATGGCTACTCGCATCACTAATCTTATAGATGATCATTTTATCCTAGCGGGAGATTGTAATCAACCTCTCGATCCTTTCTTAGACCGCAACTCCAAAACCGCTTTTATTCCAAACAAGCCCCATAAACTCTTCACCCATGCTATTTCACAGCATAAACTCATTGATGCTTGGCGCCTTTGCAATCCAACAACTAGAGAATTCACTTTCTACTCTCCCTCTCATCATTCTCAATCGCGTATTGATTATTTTTTTATGTCACATCATCTTGCACAATCCCTTACTCATGCTGAAATTGGTCCTATTCTTTTATCTGATCTTGCTCCTGTTCTTATTAACATTGATGTCCTACCCAAAGTTACTGGACCAAAGAGATGGCGTTTTAATAACTCCCTACTTTTAGATCCTAAATTTACCACCTCTTTCATTGACTTTTTCAATGAATACTTTACTTTCAATGACACTCCCTCTATTCCGACCCATACAATTTGGGATGCCTTCAAAGCCACGGCTAGGGACTTCATCATTCGTTTTGTGTCCGCAAAGCGGAAGGTTGCACGTAAACATACCAATGACCTCCTCCGCAGGATTAAGAGTTTGGAGCACTCCTATTATACCTCTCACTCAAAGGAAAGCTTGACAGCACTTATTGACGCTAAGTTAAAATTTAACAAGAAATGTACAGAGGATGCTTCTCTTTACTTGTTGAAATCTAGTTCTAAATTTTATGGTGGGAAAAATAAGGCAGGGAAAATTCTAGCTAATTACTTAAAAATTAAGCATAATAAGCTCAATATTGAATCTGTATTTGATGAAAATGGTACCCCTAAACATAAAGATGCTGATATTCTCGATGAATTTTCTCATTTCTACTCCACCCTCTACTCTTCTGAAACTCATCCTACTGCTCAATCTCTCTCTGCTTTTTTCTCTACCATCCGCAAACCAGACCATTTTCCCATTGACTTAACCTCTCTGGACTTAGATGTTTCTCAGAAGGAGTTACTCTCTGCTCTCAATTCCCTTAAAAAGGATAAAGCTCCAGGACCTGATGGTTTCACTGTCGAGTTTTATCTTCATTTTTCCGCATTATTGATTCCCAAGTTGCATTCTCTTATTGACTCCTTTGTTACCTTAGGCGGTTCTTCAGGTACCTTCGCTGATGCCCACATTTGCATTATTCCTAAGGAGGGTAAAGATTCTAGATACTGTAAAAATTATAGACCAATTTCCCTCGTCAACATTGACTATAAGATTTATGCCAAATCTCTTGCAGCTCGATTAGACTCCTTTTTACCTGATTTACTTGGGCCTGAGCAATCTGGTTTTGTTAAAGGCCGTTTTATTACAGATAATACTAGGCTTTTGTTTAACGTTTTGTCCAAATCCTCTCGCTTTTCAGGCTCCTTAGCAGCTATTGCCTTGGACGCAGAAAAAGCGTTTGATAGAGTAGAATGGACCTATCTTTTTTCTGCCCTTAAGTGGTTTGGCTTTGGTCCCAAATTCATTTCCTTAATTTCCTTTCTTTATTCCAATCCTAGAGCAGCGGTTTGTGCAAATGGTCTGGTTTCCCCCTTCTTTGACCTGGGCAGGGGTGTTCGACAAGGCTGCCCATTATCTCCCTTTCTCTTTAACTTAGCTTTGGAACCCTTCCTTTCCAAACTTAGACAAAACCCTGACATTCACGGCTTTCACTTCTCACAATCTCATATTAAGCTTGCTGCTTATGCTGAAGACATTTTGCTCTTTATCTCTAATCCCACTGTTTCTATCCCTGCCTTTCTTTCTGAAGTTCATGAATATTCACTGATTTCTGGATATAAACTAAACAATGACAAGTGCGAAATTTTGCCCCTCACTAACTTAACTTTCAAACCAGACTTTGCTGAATCCAATTTCACCTGGAGCTCCTCTCATATCAAATATTTAGGATTACACGTTACTCCCTCCATCACGGATACGATCTCACTTTGCCTTAATAAATGTATCCAGAAATTAACTGATCTTACTACCAAATGGCACCCACTTTATCTCTCCTGGTGGGGACGCCTTGACACTATTAAAATGATGCTTTTACCTATTGTTTTATATACCATCTCCAATATCCCTGTCTCTATTCCCATGCCATTTTTTAGGAAGATTCACTCCACTCTCACTTCCTTTCTCTGGTCAGGCAAAAAACCCCGGATGTCTCTTTTCCGATTGTCACGTCCTAAATCAGAAGGAGGTGTCAATTTCCCTGACTTTCCGACCTATCATAAAGCTTTTCTTTTACGCCAAGCTTCTCTCTGGCTACGTGATCCCGAAGACTCCTGTCCTCTTTGGGTAACTATAGAACGTCTTTCTCTTTCCCCATTTACCTTTGCTGAATTTCTATCTTTCTCACGCAAACCACAGATATCATCCATTCCCATACATAAACACACCACCAAGCTACTCCTAGCCTCCTCCCCAACCATTCCCTCCTCTGTTGCTGATTTTTTATCCTCTACTATTTGGCATAATAACAATATCCTTATTAAGGGCAAGCCTTTTTATTGGAAATCCTGGCGACAAAAAGGTTTGATTTGGGTATCTCAACTTTTCTCTCAATCCAACTTTTTATCCTTTCCCATGCTACGCCTCTCTTTTGATTTACCTGCTTCCTTTGCTCGTAACTATCTTTTATTGAAAGAAGCAGTCTTGCCTATTTTCACCCAGATTCTACATTCTCACAATCACTCTTCATCTCCCACTCCCACTTCACTACTACACTCTTTCCTTACTACTCACTCCAAAGCTTCCCTTATCTATGCATTTCTGCGCTCCAAGTCTCTTCCTCGCTCAAAATCTAAAGTAGAGGAGCAATGGGAAAATGACTTTAAAACTTCCTGGCCTATTACGCTTTGGGACAAGCTCTGGGTCAAACTTCGTAAGTCCTCCAGGTCTGCCACTCTCACTCAAACTCTATTTTTCATCTATAACAGACTCCTCTTTACACCGCATCTGCTTCACAACAGATTTTCTTCTGTTCCTGACCTCTGTTGGTCTTGCTCTGCTCCCACTGCTACTCTATTCCACATGCTTTTCTCCTGTACTATCATTCAAGACTTCTGGGAGCGAATCTGGTCCCAAATTAATCATATCTTTCATACCCAAATCCCTTTTGCCTTTATTCATATTTTTCTCGGTAGTCTCTCTCCATGTTGGGACCAAGTTACTTCAGACATACGAATTGTTGATTTGTTAATAGCGGTTGCATTCCAACAAATCACTGCCAACTGGAAAGATTTTACGAAGATATCGATTAAAGCATGGTGGTATAATGTATGTCATAACCATAGATTGGATACTGCTTTTGTTTTTCCTCCTCAATTAGCAACGAAACGTACTATTCTATGGCTTCCTATAACAATATACCTTGATGCCTCGGCTAAAAAGTCATTTCGTTTGCTCCCAACTCAGCAAGAAGTTCCCAAACCTCCTTGACTGACCTTCTCGTTCCTAATTATCCTTCTATATAACAGATATATTATTATTTTCCTTTTTTCTTTTTCAACATATGCTCTCACCTGATTTTCACTTGATTGACAGTTTCATTGTACTTCTTGTATGTATATTTATGCAACGATTCTCCAATTTATTTCGCTCCTTTTTTATATCATCTGTTTTATTGTATTGACACCTTTTTGTTCAATAAACTTTATTCGGAACTTAAAAAAGAATCAGGTACTGTAAACATGCTACCCGCATCCCCATTCGTGATTCCGATTTTATTTTATTTATTTTTATTTATTAATATACTCTAACCATCACTAACAATAATACATCCAAACCTTCAATTTGTTCGGATGATGATTTATAACTTGAACAATTACTGATGACATGTTCCTTACATAGTCTTTTCACTATGTCTACACGGAACCCTTTACCACGTGGCTCCGTTCCCATAGTTACTGGAGTATTACCAGGAAGCTGTGTAGCCAGCACTCATTTGGCTGGGATCACGCTGGTTTGACCTATACACCGCAGCGTCTTCATTACCGGTAAGCCCCTTTGACTTACGTGGCGTTGTTTTCACCACGCGCTGCCCAGCGTCCCCCGACGAGCACGCCAGTAACTTACGCCTTGCTCCTCTTCCTTTTAATTCAGTGGGCGATTCTGGAATGAACATACATCGCCTTGCTATTTGGGAACGACCGCTACTCATTCCCCTTCCCCGGGTAAGCCATCTGGGTGTCATTTTTTGATTTCGTTTTTTGATTTCGGATACTGCTTTTAGTCCTAATATTAAAAGACCTACTTAGCTCCTTATTATTGTTTCTTCAGACACTTCGTTTGATGAATTCCTGCCCAGCGTCCCGGGCCATTTTCCCGCTCCAGCCACCCGCATCTAGACGTAAGTTCTTTTAATTTAACACACTGGCCATTTTGAGCTCGTGGTATATATCTTAGCCCCCATTAGAAAGCCCACTGCAATTTGTTTTTAATCCTCTTAGGATTCAATGACAGCGGAATCCACTCTACAGACGAGCACCGATTAATTGAGGTATGCTCTTCACAGACCGTGTGCCCAAGTCAATTATCCATTTTTGGTTTGTAATACATGAGTTAGTAATTTTGTACTCAATTCTTAATACCAATAGGTTGCTAGCCCCCCACCAGTCCTGGTGAAGACCCCGCCGCAAGGTTTCTAGTAATTCCTGCCATCCAGTGGGTCGAAACGTTGACAACCCTCCATTATACCCCAGCCCCACGTCTGAGTCTATGTCAATTATGCAATACATGGGGCATGTGTTTGTTTAAACGGACTATCTGGATTTATCATTGTGCTTATAATACAATTTACTGATAAATATTTGAGACTGTTGCTTGCTTTTACTGTCACTATCCCCACCTCTACTATCCTCACCATATCACTCCTCCCGTACTCCCCAGGGGCACTGTTCAACCTTTATAAAATGAATAATGTTGGATACTATATCCCTGCTTTATCTACTTTGTGATTAAAACATCGTAGACTCACTATGTGTATTATCTCTAATTAATTTTGGTCAATATGTATGTTTCCTTGCTGGGACCCCTTCCCTCTCAATAGCATTGTAACCCAGGTCCCAGTGACTATTCTTGGGTAAACCCCCCCTTAGCTTTACAAGGAGAGGGAAGGCAGACAACAGAAAAAAACCTCGAGAGAGAAACCAGGTACCTTCGAAGACCTGACCCTGAATTAATTTGAATCATACTTGAGCCAGACATCACTCCATGGCAACTCAGCAGTGTCATAGGGGTCCATCAGACTTGGAGTAGAATTCCCAAATCAAAAAGAATTGCCCAGCAGTACCTAGCAATTGGGTCCAATCCAGGAGGATCTCAGGGCTCATAAGTGACAAATTATGGTTAAACTAATGATTTTTTTAGGATACATTAGAGTCATGGGAACACAGTTGGAGAGATATTTTGTAAAAACTTACATTTACGTGATGTGTACAGTTATTTTCCATAATTGCCTCTGGTATGTACAGTTGTAAATTGTAAGAAGGTTTTGTGGTACCAGAAGGGGGTAGCTACTACCCCTCATAGCAAGATCTAACCCCCATTCCAGTCTCAGAGAGCAAATTGCTGCTCTCTTTATGGAGGCAAAAGCCCTGTCACCTACTCTGGCTGCTGTGCCACTGAATATGTTCGTACAATAAGGGCAATGTTCTTTGTATTTTTTTTTTTTTTTTTTTGTTCAGGATACAAAGAGAGACATTAGCATTTAAATGTCACATTATAACACCTTCCATTTACCCATATCTCCCCAACGACACATCAATGTTAATCCATTTAAATTGCCTTTACCTGTACACTTATTCATTCTTTATTATATTTATTTATTTATTTATTTAGTGTTTTTATAGAGCGCAAACCGTGAGGGTATCAGAGCGCTTTACAGTAGTATCGAGTGGGATAACAGGACAAAAAAAGGGGGGGGGGAGTAGAAAGGATAGGGACCACATAGTAGGATACAGTACATGGCAAGAGAAACAATAATAATATCCGACTGCCTATTGGGATAGGAACAGAATGATACAATAAGCTAGAAAAGCAGACTCAACAGCCTGGAATATTGTTCGGCAGAGCAGGGTGGTAACAAAAGGAGAGGGGGACAAGGGATAGGGCTTTAACAATAGGTAAAGTCAGGTTATGGAGGAGAGTGTAACGTGAGCATTAGGAGAGGAATTTGCTCAATAGGAAAGTTTTAGTCTTCTTTTTGAAGTTAGCTAGAGACTGTATTTTCCTGATGGCGGGTGGGAGTGAGTTCCATATTTTTGGTGCGGCTCTGGATAAAGCCCGATTGTACATTCTTTTTTTCTTGGAGCGTGCAGGTTGGAGCAAAAGGTCTCTGACGGACCAGGAGTATCTAGCTCCGCCAGACAGAACAAGTTTCTGTGCGAGAAAGGCAGAGGACTTGGAGTAGAGAACCTTGTGGGTGATGCAGGCCAGTTTAAATCGGATTCTGGCCTCAAGCGGAAGCCAGTTCAGACCTTTAAGGTGGGGTGAAATATGGTCGAACTTCTTAGAGCCAGTTAAAAGTCTTGCAGCGGCGTTGAGGCAGGCTTTCAAGGGTGCAAAAGAGGTCTTAGGTAGGCCAGCGAGGTTGGAGCAACCATATTCTAGCCTGGAGATGAATAGAGCCTGAATTGCCGATTTTAGATCTGGGGGGTCGAGGAAAGGTTTCAGGTTTCTTAGATATTTCAAATGAAATGTGGCGTTGATATGGCCCCGCATGTTCAGGTTGCCGTCTAAGGTAATTCCTAGGGGTTTAGCAGAGTCCACAATGGTAGGAGAACAGTTGAGCACTGTGATAGCCTTGATCCAAACTTGAATGTCTGTATTGGCGTTAGGTGGTGAGATTAAGAGGAACTCAGTTTTTTTGGCATTGAGTTTAAGCTGGTATGATGTGAGCCAGTGAACCGTCAGCTTTAGGGCCTCGTTCAGGGAGCGGATGTCTTCTGGGGAAAAGATTTTGATGTAGAGCTGTGTGTCGTTGGCATACATGTGGTAGGAGATGTTGGCAGTATGCAGCACCTCGGTGAGCGGTTTGAGGTAGAGATTAAAGAGGGTAGGGGACAGGGTTGAGCCTTGAGGGACTCTCACTGTGATCGGAGAAAAAGCGGATAGGTTGCCGTTGATCAGGACTCTATGAGAGCGGTTCTGGAGGAAGGACCTAAACCACGCCAGAACAGTGCCATCCAGGTCCATCCTAAGTTTGAGGTGATTCAGGAGAATTTCGTAGTTGACCGTGTCAAAAGCCGAGGATAGGTCAAGGAGGATCAGGAGGCAGGTTTTGCCTTGGTCAAGGGCTTGAATGGCATCATCCACAATGTGGAGGAGAGTGGTTTCCGTGCTGTGTCCAGGTCTGAAGCAAGATTGCAAGTCATCTAGAAGGTGGAAGTTGGTAATATGTTGGCTCAGCTGCTGCAGTACACATTTTTCCAGCACTTTAGCTAGGAGAGGGATGTTTGAGATAGGTCTTTAGTTGTCGGGAGAAACCGGATCAAGTGTAGGTTTTTTTAAGATGGGGACAACTTGGCCGGCTTTGAGGGAGTCAAGAATCGATCCCTGTAGGAGGGAGGAGTTGATTATTGTCGTCCAAGAGGGAATGATAGCCTGAGGGCAGCAGCAAGGCAGTTTGATGGGAGAGGGTCGTTGAAGTGGTTGTTGGGGCTTAACGAAGAAAAGATTTTTGCGACCGATTGTTCATCATAGGCTTTGAAGTTGGACCATAACGCTTAGTTTTTGAGGGAGGTCTGGGAGGGCAGCGCGGAGTGTGGAGGAAGATCCGGAGGGGTTTGGGAATAGGCAGCAGACATGAGTTCCTTTCCTAGGGCAGAGATTTTATCACAGAAGAAGGAGGAAAATTGCTCGCATGTGATTGGAGATATAGGGGTTTCTTTGGAAGATTTAGCTAGTTTGTTGGATTGGTGTTTGACCAACTCTAATAATTTGCGAGGTCTATTCTTAGCGTTATCCAGTTCATTTCTGAAGAATTCTTTTTTTGAGTTGATGATGTTTTTGTTGTAGACGTTTTTTGGCTTGCCGGAGAAGTTTAAGATGGTCTGCGGAAGGGTTTTTTTTTTCAGTTCCGTTCTGTTTGCCGGAGGGATCTCCTCTCATTGTTAAGGGATCCGTTGAACCACGGGTTCCTGTCCTTGATCTGTGTTCTTTTCAGTTTTAGCAGAGCAAGGTCATCAATTATATTGGAGATCGTTGTGGAATAGTGTTCAGTGAGGTTGTCGACCGTGGTGATATGGGAGGGAGGTCGGATGCACAGCGGGCAGCCAGTTTCTCGTGGTCAAGGTTCTTGGTGTCACGGATCCATCTTTTGGGGATCACCGGTTGCGGTGTCCATGTCTTATGAGTGCCAGGCAGACGGAAGGTGATAACGTGGTGATCAGTCCAGTCGCAAGGGTCTATGGAGTTAAGTTTGACAGCAGATTTATTAGAGATGATCCAGTCCAAAATGGCACCTTTCGAGTGAGTAGGGAGGGACCAGGCTTGGGTAAGGGACTGGTCGGCCAAGAAGTCTCTGATAGCGTTGCCCTGTGAGTCCTTGGGGTCGTCCCTGCGCAAGTTGAAGTCTCCAAGAAAAATTTAATTTGAGTTATGGGAGGCTTTGGCTGTGATGATTTCCATGAGGTAGTCCGTGAAGGATAATTCTTGCCTGGAGGGTGGTAAAAGATGTGCTGTCTGCACTGAAGGGAGGTGCTGTTGCAGACGGAGAGGGCAAGATATTCGTAGGAGTCCGTAGGTTCGGCTAGAAGTTCAGTGATAAGGAGGTTGGAGCAGTAGATTCAGGTATGCCACCCCCTTTTTTTTGGTGAATGCCTGTCCAGCCTTACGATGTGATAGTTGGGCGGGACTAGAAGGTCTAGGCAGGGCGAAGAGGATTCGTTAAGCCAGGATTCCGTCAGGATTGCTACGTCCGTGTTTAGATTGAGGATGAGATTGGCTACATCAGCGGCGTGCTTTACTGCAGAGCCGCAGTTGATGAGGAGACCATATAAAGAGGGGGCGGTATGCGTATCATGACTAGGGCCGGAGGTTGGGACTAGAGCGAGGTTTCTGTTGACTATCCCTCTGTAGCAGAGAGTGGCTGGTCTAAAATGGATTAATTGCAACCGTGCTTATGGGCTGTTCTATCTTCGTGACAGAGGAGCATGAGGATTCATGGCAAACGAGAAGGTCTGCTATTTTGTCCTCCGAGAGTTTCAGAGGGCTGGTCAAAGCAGTGGTAGGAATGGAGGTTAGGAGGAGGGCCTGTGCTTCATCCTCTGTGAGGTAGCAGAGCTGCCTTTGAGGGTGTTGCTGTCGCAGGGATAGCGGGAGTGGGTGAAGAGAGGGCTCGGAATGGGAAAAGAGGGGGAAAAGATACTGTGAGAGCCGGATATTCGAGAGAGTGAGCTCGGTGAGGTGCAGGAGGTTTTTTAGGTCCATGAAGAACTTGTGTATCTCCGGGTTAATTTCGTAGCTTTGCGGTGGAGAGTATCCAAATCCCTAAGAGAGGGGTGCTCTTGCGGGCAGGGGGCCAACGATGTGAGGATGGATCTGGTGGGGAGAGCAGAAGGCTTAGTGGAGTGGTTAAGACGATCAGAAACATGAGTTCCCGTATCCTCACAGTAGGGAGGATTAGGGTTGGCGGGTTTAGGGAGGCTACTGATGGCTTGTGATGGGGAACTGGTAGATGGGCTAGGGCTTCTAGCGGGTTGGTTTAAGGGGGGTGTTAGGATCCGAAGGGGAGGGATGGGAATGTGGGTGGAGAGGATGGTAGGGAGGATTTGAGGTAGCGGGTTTAGGGAGGCTACTGATGGCTTGCGTTGGTGGCCTGGTGGCTGGGCTAGGACGTCTAGAGCATTGGGCTAAGGGGGGTATCAGGATTTGTGGGAAAGGGATGAGAATATAGGATGGAGGTCGTGGGTGAGGGCTCATCACAATTGGTAGGCTCTGGATGCATAGTTGGGGTGCTCAGACGGCCAGTGTTGGAGCACTGTTTTGAGAGGCTGGTGGGAGGGCAAGTTCTCTTGGAGGTTTTGGCGGGGGAAGGTACATGGAGAGCATGGATGAAAGGGGGTTGTGCCAATGTTTTTTTCAGGAGAGGGAGGAGGTCCGCGAATTTGTTAAGGTCTTTGGGTTGGGCTTGGATCAGTATTATACCGCTTATATATAAGGTAATGGTGAGGTCGGCACGCAGGTTAGCGGAAGGTGCGATCGTGAGCTTGCTGCCGTGAGGAATGTTCGTAGAATAAGAACGTTGAGAAGGATCGAGAATGCGTTGCGCCAGACGGACGATCTCCAAGAGTAGAAGATAAGGTCATTGATGATTGAGCCCTTGTCCGCGCTGGATCGATGGTCGGAGACCACGGTTTCAGGGTGCCTTTTCAGGATGGAGTGTTTAAAGGATTTCGTGGCGGTTTTAGAGAGTTTGGAAGGATAGATAATGGTGTATGCATTGTCGCCAGAGGGGGTCAGGTCAGGTCCGGCCATGTTGAGGAGGGTGTGAGAACTCTCGTCCCAGAAGTCAGTTGAGAGTAGTGCAGAGAGTGGTGAGTCGGGGTCCACAAAAGGTCTGTCCTATAAGGAATGCTTGACTAGTGCACCATAATTACAGGACATGACAGTGAGGTAAAAAAAAATCCAAGATGGCAGCTGCAAAAGCTCCAAAAGTCTTCTTTCATCGATCCAGGTACATTTAGAGCAGTCCTCTTTCGCTTTCCATGAGGGTGGATATGGGAGGATGGAGTGATAGATCAGTCCTCTATCTAATTCCATGAGATCATAGGAGCAGTCTGCTTTCACTTTCCATGGGGAGGGTCAAGCAGCACCATTAACAGGCTCCCAGAAGCACAACAAAGTAGCCCTGTTCCTTAAAATGGCTGACCGTACTGGTTCAGAGGCTGCCATAATGGGCCCAGGCAGCATGCTGTTAAAATAGGAAAGAATTATGTGATAGTAAACTGGCCCAACTGGTGTAAATTCTACTGTTTTTTACACACGTTTGATTTAATAGCTAATAATATAAAATTTAATAAATTGCATTTTTCTGTTTTAAAGAAACATGGAGTAAAGAGGAAGATCAAGGGTAAGATCCTTTGCTATAGCATGTTCCGTGTGCTTCTAATATGTCGTTGTGATTAAATGTGCAAATATCATTTTCCACAGCAACTATATTAACTTCATTAATAAGAGCTCATGATGACTGCAGATTGAGAGTTTTGAATAAACTCTAATGGCATAACCTAAGATGTGCCTCATCACTCTACAGGCCCACAAGTCATGGATCAGGTTTGGGTCTCCATCCAAGACCAATAAAAAAACTGTGCCTGTTACAAACAAGGCATGTAGGGGAGGAAGAGCTTGGGGCCACATGTACAAAACCCATAAATTGTGATTGCCTATTTGCCAAAAACAGGCGATCGCAAATACGGAATAGCAATTAGGGATATTCACAGGCCTCAAGTGTGGAAATTGTGAGTCGCAAAGCGTGCGAGTCGCAATTTTAGGAATCACATGTTGCGAATGCATTTGCAAATTGCGAATGGAATTCCAAAATAGGGAGACACATTTCGTGGAACAAGGGCCACACCCAAGAACCAAACACCTGAACACCTAAACTGCCAGAATAGAGAGACTGAGAGAAGTTGTGGCAAGCTGCTCTTATTGCTGATATCTGTGAGCCTCTGGAAACAAAACCTCTACCCCAACTAACATGGCAAGCCAGAAGGAAAGACGGAGACAGGGGACAGGAAGATAAAATATAAATTAAGTGAAAAGGAGATTGAAATTCTTACGGATGAACGCTGCACCCACTAAGACATTTTGTTCTGTAAGGCCTCCATAACCGTGCATGACTGGCATGCAGGCATAAATCAATGCTGTTGGGGTTAGTCAGTTCTCTGTGGTGGATTTATGCAAGAGGTAGTACAACCTCAGGTCGAAAACCAAGGAGAAGGTTGCCAGGTGCCTTACAGAGAGCTGTGTGAGGAGGGGTTGACCCTCCACAGTACCCTCAGTTTTAACCATGGAAAAATGTTCGAAGGTACCCTGGAGGCCGAGGCTATTGATGGATTTGGGCACTTAGGCACCTCAGCCCCTGGACCCAACCTTAAATAAGTGCTGCATGTACATTGTACTGTTAATGCAAATGGGTCATACACAGACATATGTTATTGTAACAGTCACTGCAGCCACACCAATGCATCATCGGACATGCAGTACAAGACACACATTGAAGTCAATCACAGTTTCTTGTAACTTAAACACAAATGTATGAGTAGTTGGCACACAAACAGATAAAAGAAAATGTAACCAGATATGTTCCGCAGTACAGGTGCATCTGGACGGCACACAGAAGGGGCAGAGTCTGAGGCAGGTGAGGCAACTCGAATGGATGAGGAGGAACACACATCAATCTCAAAGTGGACCCTCCACATCACACACCATCCCTGCCAGTGTTGTCTTCTCACCCCAGTCTGCATCGCCAGAGTTGGATGAGGGTCATCCACAAACAAGTCAGGCTATGCCTCCCATAGTGAGACCGAGCCAGCAGCGTATATTGGAACATGGTCGACAGCGACGTAGAACACGACTTGTGCCACTAACACTTTGCTGATACAACAGGCATCAGAAGACACACAGGTGTGTGGAGGGCTGAAAAAGTCCATGTTGCCAATTCAACGTCTGCAACATAAACAGATGAAGATAATGAACAGGAAGTTACAGAGCATGCATGACAGTACATCCAGTATCTAGACAGCTACCAAGATAGCTACTTTTTTTTAAATTTATTTTTATTGCAGAATTATAGACAAGACCTCAGAATAGGCCAACCATTACACTTCTGGCATCACGAATGTTGAAGTGACATTGATACTGTACACAGCCATTCAGCCCACGTCCCGGAGGCTGGGCGGTGCGCCAAGTCGTCCGTTCTCAAGAAGACGCCTCAGTGTTTGCCCTTCTCGGGCATCTGGTCGTCTGCACCATTTAGTATCCGCTTTTACCCCCCTACAACCCACCCTCCTTGCACCATCAAGACCCAAAGTTCACACTGGGACACCGTCAACATTTCCTACCCACACCAATGTGGTCCCACCCCTACCCTTCCAAAGGCCATCTCCCGTAACCCCCTAGTGATACTTCCGTGGTGCTTGCCTACTTTCATCGGGAACCCCTCTCTTCGTGGATCAGCCCTGTGTCCTAATTACCGGTTTTCTCAACCTATGTACGGTGCTCAACTGTCTTCCCCAAAACACCCCCCCCCCCCCCCCCCCCCAACGCCCCTCAACTGCTGCTGATGCGGGCATACAGAATCCGTACTAACGCTGGAGCACGCTACCTATCAGGAGTCACTTGCAATCACTTAACCTGCATGGAGCCCTATGCTATCATTGCTTCCTCTTCATCTTCCGTCATGTAATCACGCAGTGCTTGGACCACCATCTCCCAAGCTCTCGCCATGTCCAAGCATTTCTCATTGCCAGTTCTAGTAGCTTGTCGCATTCTGATAATACTTTCACAGCCTGACCATTTCAACAGCTCATTCATCCATCTCCTTACCGATGGGCCTTCTTTAGACTTCCAGTGCCAAGTTATCTCCCTCTGGGCCAACATGAGTCCCAGGTCAATAAATTTACTCGTGATTTTCGTCCTCTTAGTATGGGGGAACCAGAGCACCAGACATGCCGCCATGTCAAAGTCCACTTCCCTGTCTGTGACTGTATTCAGGAGCTCCCCCACTTCCGGCCAGTACCCCCCTAGTTTCGGACAACCCCACAACAGATGATCCAGATCAACCTCGGGAGCCAAGCATCTCGGGCACATTGCGTCGAGCACCTGGAAATACCGTTTTATCCTCTCCGGGGTCAGGTACGCCCTATGTACAATGAAGAAATGCACCTGCTGAAATCGTGCGATCCTCGTCCCCTTCCACGTCCGTCGCAGCACATGGCTCCAGACTGTGTCCGGTATGGGCTTGCCTATGCTGTCCTCCCATCACGACTTCAGTGCTAGCAGTGGCACCAGTCCCTCATTCAGCATTCTAGTGTGGAGGCAAGTCACTGCTTTGACAGTGCCAGCGGCCATCACCACATATTGGCACGCCATGGTCACTTCCGGCTCTGCTAGCCCTCCCCTCCAATGTCTCTGCATCGCCGCCACCACTGCCGCGTGCAGTAGAAAAGTTCCATCTGGTAAGACAAATTGCTCCTGTAGGGTCTGATAGGGGACCAACGTCCCATCGATGTACAGATCCCCTACCACCTGCAAGCCCAACTCCTCCCATTCCAATAGCTGGGACCAATCTCCCCCATGAGGCAGCGCGGTCAGCATTCCCAAAGGTATCTCCGGTGCATACGGCCGGTCTCTTTTCGCTCTTTTTAAACTCCTATGCCAACATAATTTAAGCGTCTTTTCCTCTATCGTAAGATCCCTCATATCCAGTTTCTGTTGCATGACTATATATGACAAGAATGTGGTTAGTGGCACCTAGGGTAAGCGCCAACTCTCTGAGCACAACCTCAGTGAAACAAACGTGTTTCTTTGTCAAATGCTTCAAATGTCGCAATAAGTTAAACCAGCATTGTGATCATTTTCTTCATGTTTTATTCACATGAATCTCTCATCAAAATCCATGGAGTATCATTTCATATGTAAATCCAATGCAGTGTATACATTATGACATCATATCCCAATGCATTTCGGACACATGGTCCTTCATCAGGGGAATCCTGAAAAAATAATAATGATACAATCTAAGTATGATCCACCGAGCAAAAATTAGATGAACAAATACATTGCATTATTTATAGATGTGTCAAGTGAATTGTGATGGATAATAACATATCATGAAGGTAAAAAGCACCAGAGAACGTGCTTGCCCAAAGATCAAAGGATATGTAAAAAAAACAAAATAAACGCAGTCTGTAAATCAACTCTAGTGTCTAAACAAGAAGATAAGCCAAGTGTCATGAGAAAAAGAGTCCCGAATAGTTGGACAATGACCATTCATAACCATATCACATGCAAAACGTGACCTCGTGTAATCACTACATAGGACTAAGTCATACGCGCTGCGCGGTGCATGAAACTTACGGGATGAGTGGAGCAAGATCACGCGTCCTGCTAATGCGCCCTTCGCCATTGAATGTGAGAATTGCGTTCCGTATATACGGAAGTGCATTAGGCGATGTGGTGTGTATAGAAAGAGGACTGCGTAGATGGCGGCCATCTTGGAGTGGTGACAAAATATAGCAAAAAGAAAACAAGTGGAAATAGATAGTACATCGTGTACATGTGTCGGATTGGTGATCACAATAAAGTTGGCCAGTAGGAATAAGGTGAATTAAATAAAACATAGCAGTTGAGAGTAAGAATTAATGATAATGCAAAAAAACAGTACATGTCAAAGTCGCTTCGCTACAGATAACATTGAAATTCCATCCGGTCATTAAGACCAGATGGTTTCATGGATTGAAGGTATTTAATCCAATGATTTTCACGCTGCAATAAAAAGTTATTATTGTCTCTGTCGTCTCGCTTGATAACCACTTCTACAGCAGCGAACCTGAGCTGACTGATATTGTGTCTGCTGTCTTTGAAGTGTAGAGCCAAGTTGGATTTAATGTTAGCAGTTCTTATATTACTCTTATGCTCGTTGATTCTCAATTTTAATTTTCGTGTGGTTTTCCCAGTGTATATCAATCCACACGGACATTTGATGATGTACACGACATTTTCAGTATCACATGTAGCATTCAGTTTCAATTTGACATCGGTGCCCTTCATGGGATGTTTGATCACAGGGCCTTTAATCATGTTGTTGCAGTTCTGGCAATTAAGACAAGGTTGATTCCCTTTGTATATGATTGAAGACGTAGGTTTAGGGTTTTTGATGAGTTCTTTGAGGTTATTACCTCTTTTGTAGGCAAACAACGGTTGTTCACAAAAGATGCCATTGAAATCCTGTTCTCGACTGATGATCGGCCAATGTCTCAATATTGAAGTTTTGTATGCCCTTGAGGCCTCAGAGTATTTGGATACGACCACTGGTCTTTTCTTATTGTCCTTAGATTGTGTTACCAATACATCTTGCCGTTTGATCTTATCACAGCGTTCTTTGGCGTGAGCCAAGATGGTATGAGGATATCCTCTTTTCACAAAACATTCCAGCATGTGGGATGCTTGTTCCTCATACTTAGAGGTATCAGATACAATCCGTTTGACACGGAGAAGTTGTGAGAACGGCAGGTGATTTTTTAATGATCTCTGGTGATAAGAACTGTAGTGAAGGGTATTGTTTTTGTCAGTAGTTTTCCTATAGAGATCGGTCTCTAAATGATCATGGATCCTTGTCACTCTCACATCTAAGAATGTGATGGTTTGTTGGTTGATCTCCGAGGTAAATTGGATCCGGTCATTGATGTGATTGAGATCTGTTAATGCCTTGTCTAGAGAGTCATGGTCTCCTCTCCATAAAACGAAAATGTCGTCTATATATCGCAAGAACATCATGGCATGCGTAATCCAAGGTGTCTGATTCAAGATGTTGTTTTCCTCAAAATATATCATGAATGCGTTAGCATAGACAGGTTCAGCACAATTGCCCATGGAAGTCCCGGACAGCTGTGCGAAAAATTGATCATCCCAAGAAAAATAACTCTGATATAGAGTAAAGTGCATCAGTTGCATTATGAAAATCTGAAAATCTTGTGAAAGGTCAGAGTGTAGTAGGATGTTCTCAATTGCTTCCATGCCAAGATCATGTGGGATGCTAGTGTATAGAGATTTGACGTCTATTTGACAGCATTTGACAAAGAAACACGTTTGTTTCACTGAGGTTGTGCTCAGAGAGTTGGCGCTTACCCTAGGTGCCACTAACCACATGTTTGATTTCCACACCTTTCTCGTCAGGGGGTGATATCTTTGAAGCACACCACAACCTAGTCAACTTACTCACACAGAGGAGTGCGTGACCCACACCTGAATATAGATGACAAGACACACCTCTGGATGCCAATCCCACGTTCGTGTTCAGGACCCCTGAATTCTCTAGCAATATTTTGCATTAATATCTGGAGTTGTGCCGCCAGGTAGTATAATTCAAAATCGGGGACGGCCATCCCCCCTTCAGACTTGGGTCTAGTCAGGGTACCCAGTGCCACCCCATGACCCCAAAGGAAGCCAGTCACCAGCATCTTCAATTCTTTAAATATCCGCTGTGGGATCCATATTGGTAATGTTCGAAAATAATAGAGCAGCCGCGGAAGTGCCACCATCTTCAACAATGCCACTCGGCCCAACACCGACAGGGGGAGGGAGGCCCAAAAATCCATGGAACCCTTCAGCGCGCGAATGCAACGCCCCACGTTCCCCTCTAAGAGGTCCGCAGCCTCATGGTAAATGCGCACCCCCAAGTAGGTGAAACAGGAGGGTTCCCACACCACCTCTCTCGCTAGTGGGGGACAGGGCGTACCCACCCGCAATGGGAATACACAGGTCCAATTCACCCTAAGGCCTGACAGCTGCCCGAATCTAGCCAGCATATCCACTGCACCTTCTAGGGATTGTCCAGGATCCGCTAGGCACAATAACAGATCATCAGCGTATAATGATATGTAATGCGACTCTGACCCTTGCGCAACCCCATTGTACATGGCGCCTGACCGTGCCTGTGCCGCCAGCGGTTCCATCGCCAAAGCAAACAACAGGGGGGACAGTGAGCAGCCCTGTCTCGTACCCCTACAAACAGGGTAAGCCGAAGATACAATTGGCCCCAGTCGTACACGTGCTCTCGCCGACGAGTAAAGCACCCTTGTCCATCTCCGAAAACCTTCCCCGACCCCGAATTTCAGCAACACCTCATCTAGGTACTCCCACTTGAGGCTGTCAAAAGCTTTTTCGACATCAACTGCTAACACCACAGGGTCAAGAGCCGAGGCCCCAGCAGCATCTATAATTCGGACCAGGGGACGTATATTCATCGAAGTGCTCCTAGTCGGGATGAATCCCGCTTGATCCCTATGTACTAATGCGGTCATGTGTGGCAGTAACCTGGTGGCCAGGATGCGGCTCAGGATCTTATAGTCCACCGTCAGCATAGACAATGGTCGGTAGGACGTCACATCCAACGCATCTCTGCCTGGCTTCAGCAGCGGCACCACCAGTGCTTCCCTCATTGATTCAGGCAAGCGCCCCACCTGCTTCGCCTCCGAATACACCACCAATAGTTTAGGTGCAAGTATATCAACAAATTTGGCATAAAATTCTATCGGTAGGCCGTCCACCCCTGGGGTTTTATTCCGTGCCATCTGTTTAATTACCATTCTGATCTCTGCCAATGTTATGGGACCCCCCAGTTCTTTCGCCTCCTCACCATCCATCACCGGTAACGGGATCAGGTCCAGGTATTCGCCTTTCTCCGATACCTCTGCCTCTAGTTGGCATTCATACAATCCCCTGTAATAGGACTGAAAGCGCGCCAGGACTGCTGATGGAGAGTAGACTACGTCCCCTTATGCTGTTCTTATACTCATGACCGGACACCCCTAGGCTCTGGAACGGCAAGCCTGGCAAGGAGCGTACCCACTTTATCTCGTTCCTCATGTACCTTTACGGCGTACAACTTATAATCATAGCACCGCAGCCGTTCCGTCTCAGTCACCACCACTTCCTAAGCCTCCATCAGTCGTTCCTGTAGATCCGGTCGCTCAGGTCTTTGCCGCTCCAGCCCCCTCAATACCTCTTCCGCTTTTGCAAGATCATTCAAGACTGCTGTTCTCGCATTCGAAAATCTACCCGTGCACACACCTCTCACCACCACTTTCATCGCATCCCATTCTATTGACCTTGACGTGGCTGAGCCTTCATTCTCCTCAAAATAGCGGTCAATTCCCTGTTGAACCGTGTCACTAATTACCAGATCCTCCAGTGTATCAGGCCGCAGCCGCCATGATGGAACCGCTGACCTCGCCTGCCGCCACTGCACTGACACCAATAAGGGGTTATGATCCGAAATGGTCCTGGTCAAATATTCAGAATGAGTCACCACAGCTGCCAAGGGGCCACTACACAGTACCGAGTCTAGTCTAACATGTAATTTGTGTATTGTGGAAAAGTAGGAGTAATCCCTAATCTCAGGGTGCTGTTCCCTCCACACATCTACCAGTCCCAACCTCTCCTGCCAATCCTGCCGGTGAGCCACTAGCCTGCGTACTGGGGAGTCGGCCAATGGCGGATGTGATCTATCCAGCTCTACATCAGTGATTGAGTTAAAATCGCCCCCCAGTAAGACAGAGCCAGCCAAGAAATAGGCCAGCGAGCTCGTTAAACCCTTAAAAAAGCGGGCCTGATCGGAATCGGGGGCATATACACTACACAGGACCACCTCCCTGCCGTAAAGCCGTCCCTCAACCGCTAATATCTACCCTCAGGATCAACCCGCTGATTCGTCACCTTGAATGGTATCCCCGCTCTGATCCATATTGGTACCCCTCTGGCAAATGCTGAGTATGTCGTTCCAAACACCTGACCCCGCCACCTCTTCTGTAAGGCCCCGCGTTCCTTCTTGGTCAAATGAGTTTCTTGAAGCATTGCTATCTGTACGCCCCGTCTCACCAAATAGGCATGCACCTTATGACGTTTCACCATCGTTCGAAGTCCTCGGACATTCCATGTTATGCATTTTAGATTAGGTAACGTCCCCAGGATGCATTTTTCTGTACAGTATCACTAACAGACAGTTGTTCCCCGCATCGCAGCAGTTGTAGCCCCCCTTCAAAACCCCCCACACAACTCCCCAAACCCCTCTCCCCAGGACAGGACCTAATAACCCAGCTTCAGCCCCG
Source organism: Lissotriton vulgaris (assembly GCF_964263255.1). NCBI lineage: Eukaryota > Metazoa > Chordata > Amphibia > Caudata > Salamandridae > Lissotriton > Lissotriton vulgaris. Next base: position 658,585,875 of record NC_141697.1, read on the forward strand.
TTCCAAACCATCAACATTCCACACATTACTCTAATCTGTGGTCACCACCACAGAAGGCCTTAAGGGCCACAAGAGGGTGATGGAGCGCTGAACCAGGGTGGGCAGAGCTCTCACCCCGCGCCTTCCGTCCCACACTGCTTTTACAACCCCATACCTGATAGACCATTAAATGTCAGGAGAGTCTGTACCAACAGGTACCTCGGAGTTACTCAGTTCTCCTAAGCCTCACTCGTTAAACAGTCCATCCGAAGTCTGCGGTGTGACCGCTGGTCCCTTTGCACTCCCCGTGTCTGAGTCGTCTCCCCTGGATTTCTCTCCCTCCTCCTCTGATTCCGATCCCCCCTGATGTTCTCTCCTGCTGCGACCCTGTGATGGTCGCCGTTGCAGCCAACGGTCCCTTCCTGTCAGCTGCCATCTGAGCTTCTCGTACGGCCCTCTTGAGTTTGTTCCGGGAACGGATGCGCTGCGATTTTCTAATCGGGACCGGCTTCTGCCGTTCCCTTCCACTTTTGTGCGCGCGATCCGTCCCGGCACGGTATAGTTCAAGCCACAACCATTCCTCATCAGGAGTCTGGAAGAAGTGGGTCTTGTCATCAAGGATCACTCTCAATTTGGCAGGGAAGAGCAAGGAGTATTGAATCCCCTCGTCTCTCAGTTCCTTTTTCACTGACAAGAAGGATGCTCTACTTCTCTGGACTTCCTGCGTATAATCCGGAAAGACCGTAACTTTGTTATTTTCCACTTGGAAGGGGCCCTGGGATCGTGCCCTCTGTATCAGCAAATCGCGGTCCTTATAGTGCAGCAATTTGACCACCATCGGCCGAGGTGGCCGGCCCTCCAAGGGCGGTTTGGCTGGGACCCTATGCGCTCTCTCCAGGGAGAAGAAGGGAGACAGACCCTCCGGCGCCACAACCGTTTTAAACCAGTTCTCCATATAGGACACAGCGTCACCTTTTTCAATTTTTTCTGGAAGACCCACTACCCTCACGTTATTCTTCCGGTTACGACTTTCAGCATCCTCCGCCCGTCGTTCCAGAGTCGCCAAACGGCCGAGGATGTCCGTCAGTTTGTGCTCCGGGGTCACCACCGCTGGTCTCAACTCCTGGAGCAATTGTTCATTCGCCTTCACCCTGTCCGAGAGCTTGGCATGGTCTGCTCTCAGTAGGCCCAGCCACGTTGCAACCTGCGCTATGTCTTGGTGCAGCGATTCCTTCGTCGCGGTGATCGCCTCCAGGATGGTGTCGAGGCGCAGGTTCAGCCTCTGTTCTTGCGTCGATGCCTCCAATGGGGCTTGAGTTCCGCCATCTTGGACCAAAGCGGCCGCGTCGTCTCGTCCTTGTGGCTTGTTCTGCCCACCGCCAAGAGCGGCCATCTTGACCGCGGTATGCGTGCCACCTGGGCCACCGCCAAAGGCCACGCCAGTTCACAGTGCCCTCAACACAGGCCCTCCGGTCACCGACACCGCCCAGCAGAGACCAGTGTTTGTTAACACAGGAGTTCTGCACTCACAATCACGGACCGTCCATGTCCTCTCTTACGATTTTCCGCACCCAACGAGCACACTTCTTTCCACAGGCTATCACAGATGATCCACGGCCGTGTGCTGCGTGGGGCCACCCGCACTCCAACAGAGGCCCAGGGAACTTCCAGTCCAGAGCAGCAAGCCCGCGGCACACCCCCAAAAGAGCAGTCGGGCGCTCTCCAGAGCAGATCACGTCGGCCGCCCAAACAAGTGCACTGTGGTAACCTGAGAGTGCCGTCCTAGCTCTCACTCGACTTTCGCTCCGTCACCACACTACGTGTTCTCAAGAACTCGGCCAGCTCCCCGGGTGCGCGGCCGCCGCTGGTCGCCGGCGTCGCCGTCCAGGAGCAGTCCATCGTTCACTGGCCCTCCATGTCGAGGAGGGGGGGGAGGGGCGCCGCACTCACCGAACTTTAGGGTTCCGATATCACTTCTCCGAGTCGGGGCCGAGGGCACCCCCCGTCGAAACCCTGCTCTGCCGGGCAGCCGCCGAAGCACCGGCTCAGCTCGGGTGCGTCAGCTCCTGGGCCTCTCGATCCTCTCACGCCGCCATTTTCCTTTGTCCTCGGCCCGGCTCCTCCGCGCTCCGGGACCGGATCATCACACTGTCTCCGAGGTCCCGCTGGTGTCCAAACTCTTCCCTCCGCTCAAGCAACACCGCATGCTGCAAATCCGCACCTCCGGGGGCACCAAGGGCAGGAATAACAGGATAATTGTCGGGACTCGGCGCGTTGCTGCACGCTCACACAGCCATCCCGGTCGGCGCTCACCAAGGTAGCTACTTATTGGTATCTGACCCCAGTATGCCTTAAAGGAAATCCAGAACATAGCCCCAACTGCTGGTATGCATGCGAAGCAGCTGGGACACTTTTACATTTGTTATGGGACTGTCCAAGCCTGACGTCCTTTTGGACAAGGATCCTAGATGAAGTGGACACACAATTTGACACACTCATACCACGATTCCCTGCATAAACTGGTTTGGGCTTGTCTAACCCCCTAACCTATCAATTCAAGTTTCCCAAAGGGAGGCAGATGGGGTTGGCGCTCAGTGCCACACTCCAGATTGTACTAGCACATTGGTGAACCTCCACTGTGCCTACACACCTAGGTTGACTACACAGACTGTGGTTTATAATAGGGTTGGAAAGGATGTTAGCCACCCTCACGACTACCCAAGCCACTTTTAGCGATGTTTGGTGCCCGTTCCTTTCCCTTCAGTCTAATAAATTTAGAGAGCTCACGTGCCCTAAATATCTACAAATCCTCAGATTATCAGAGACGGAATAGCCCTCGAGACAAGCAGAGGTCATATAGTTTAGGCCCCCCTCGCCACAGCTAACATACTTTAAACCCGTCGAAGGAGTACTAGGGGAGAGTAGGGAGGAGGGTAGTTGAGGTCTGTTTTTCTTTATCTTGTTTTGTAGTAAAAATTCACATGATAAGTGATATGACGATCATTGCTAGGATAAGCACTATATTGACAGCCATGAGTCGGTCGTTCTTAACTATATTCTTATGCTGTGGACATATGTGAATAAAAATATTTAAACCATAAAAACGTTGACATAGAAATGGCAGAAAACCAAACCAAATTGGACCACAAAATGGACAGCGTGACAGCCGCTAGCACCTACTCCGGTAAAATACACAGGGATAGATAAAGTGCAGCCAGGATAAACACCCTCAGCTGGTCTATTGTGATGACTGGTACATGCTACAGCAACCCTGTGCTGAAGGACTGCCAATGTACAGGTTGAAATGGGCCACTTAAGTGGTGAAGTAACAAGGGGTCTGCAACAGATAACATCTGCTGTTGAGGCAATGCACACTGACCGTCATTGCAGGGGTCACAGGAAGAGAAGGGGCTGATAGGGAGCATAAACTAGCATCAGCAGTGTCTCTTCCTCAAATGCAGGTGCTCTCATGCTGCAACACATGCTGCAACATGACAAGAAGATAGCCCATTTGGTGATACTGGCAAGAAACCTTGAGCTGACTATACAGATTTGTATGTCATTCCTCAGTTCACTCTCATTTGGTAAATTAACCAGCAAAGTTGTTTTTGCATTTACACATGTGCGTTTAAACTGAGTACCAACAACGTAGCTGACAATAAAGGTATTTTGGTCTACATGTATCAACAGCATCTTGCCTTCCTTTCACATACACAATGCATGTTATGTTAAAAAAATTTATACCGCGCTCGGTCACCAAACGGTTTCATGGCGCTCATGGACAAATGCGGGGGGAACAGTGCAGCAAAGTTACTCAATAGGCTAGCTGAAAAAGATGAGTTTTGAGTAATTTACGAAAGCAAACCTAGCTGGGGCAGAGTCTGAGGGAAATAGGGAGAGAATTCCACAATGTAGGAGCCTGGAAAGAAAAACACAAGCCTCCATGCTTTTTACGTTTGTACCTTGGAACAGTCAACAGATTGGGGGAAGTGGACCGGAGATCTCTCGAGGGGGCATAACGCTGGAGGCTGGAGGTAGTGAAAGCAGGAGCTTGATCAGTAAGAGCCTTAAAGACAGTACAGCCAAGTTTGAACATGCAGCGATAGGCCACCGGGAGCCAATGCAATCTCCTCAACAGAGGCGAGACATGTTGGTGTTTGGGCTGATGAAAGACCAGTCTTGCCGCCTGGTTTTGCACCAGCTGCAACCGGTGGAGATGGTAAGCAGGTATTCAAACATAGAGGGAGTTAGCGTAGGCAATACGGGAGGTAACAAGAGCCATGATGACGAGAGTGAGTGCCTCGATGGTAAGGAACCTACGAATTTTGCATATCCTGCGCAGATGGAAAAAACAGGATTAGGTAACTGCATTAATTTGAGGCCTCATGGACAAGTCACTACATATGATGACGCCTAGGCTCTTTACCGAATAGACAGGGCGGGCGAAGGCCCAAGGGAGGGGGCCAAAGCTAGAATTCCAGGGAGTAGCTGGCCCACCCATCAACACTAACTCCGTCTTGTTAGGGTTGAGCTTCAGCTGACTGTAGTGCATCCACTCAGAGATCGCGAGCATGGTGGAGTGGAAATTAACACAGGAAGAAGGGGTGGGATGGACAGGAAAAATCAACTGTAAATTGTTAACGTAATTAAAAATAGTAACCGGGTGTGACGAAGAGAAGCAATAAGGGGTTGCATGTAAAGGTTAAACAAAGTGGCGACAAAGCAGAGCCCTGAGGGACTCCACCGGAAAGGGGAGAAGAAGGAGCGGAGTAAGTGGACAGGTGGACTGCCTGGGAACGCTGGTGAAGGAAGGATCTGATCCAAGTAAGAGCCATGCCTTGGATACCTGCGTTTTTGACACAGTCGATCAAGATGGCATGATCGACCATGTCAAAAGCAGCCGATAGGTCCAGTAATACAAGAGCCTGGGCGGTATTCTTGTTGGCGCCCCGTAGAATAAGAACGTTGAGAAGGATCGAGAATGCGTTGCGCCAGACGGACGATCTCCAAGAGTAGAAGATAAGGTCATTGATGATTGAGCCCTTGTCCGCGCTGGATCGATGGTCGGAGACCACGGTTTCAGGGTGCCTTTTCAGGATGGAGTGTTTAAAGGATTTCGTGGCGGTTTTAGAGAGTTTGGAAGGATAGATAATGGTGTATGCATTGTCGCCAGAGGGGGTCAGGTCAGGTCCGGCCATGTTGAGGAGGGTGTGAGAACTCTCGTCCCAGAAGTCAGTTGAGAGTAGTGCAGAGAGTGGTGAGTCGGGGTCCACAAAAGGTCTGTCCTATAAGGAATGCTTGACTAGTGCACCATAATTACAGGACATGACAGTGAGGTAAAAAAAAATCCAAGATGGCAGCTGCAAAAGCTCCAAAAGTCTTCTTTCATAGATCCAGGTACATTTAGAGCAGTCCTCTTTCGCTTTCCATGAGGGTGGATATGGGAGGATGGAGTGATAGATCAGTCCTCTATCTAATTCCATGAGATCATAGGAGCAGTCTGCTTTCACTTTCCATGGGGAGGGTCAAGCAGCACCATTAACAGGCTCCCAGAAGCACAACAAAGTAGCCCTGTTCCTTAAAATGGCTGACCGTACTGGTTCAGAGGCTGCCATAATGGGCCCAGGCAGCATGCTGTTAAAATAGGAAAGAATTATGTGATAGTAAACTGGCCCAACTGGTGTAAATTCTACTGTTTTTTACACACGTTTTATTTAATAGCTAATAATATAAAATTTAATAAATTGCATTTTTCTGTTTTAAAGAAACATGGAGTAAAGAGGAAGATCAAGGGTAAGATCCTTTGCTATAGCATGTTCCGTGTGCTTCTAATATGTCGTTGTGATTAAATGTGCAAATATCATTTTCCACAGCAACTATATTAACTTCATTAATAAGAGCTCATGATGACTGCAGATTGAGAGTTTTGAATAAACTCTAATGGCATAACCTAAGATGTGCCTCATCACTCTACAGGCCCACAAGTCATGGATCAGGTTTGGGTCTCCATCCAAGACCAATAAAAAAACTGTGCCTGTTACAAACAAGGCATGTAGGGGAGGAAGAGCTTGGGGCCACATGTACAAAACCCATAAATTGTGATTGCCTATTTGCCAAAAACAGGCGATCGCAAATACGGAATAGCAATTAGGGATATTCACAGGCCTCAAGTGTGGAAATTGTGAGTCGCAAAGCGTGCGAGTCGCAATTTTAGGAATCACATGTTGCGAATGCATTTGCAAATTGCGAATGGAATTCCAAAATAGGGAGACACATTTCGTGGAACAAGGGCCACACCCAAGAACCAAACACCTGAACACCTAAACTGCCAGAATAGAGAGACTGAGAGAAGTTGTGGCAAGCTGCTCTTATTGCTGATATCTGTGAGCCTCTGGAAACAAAACCTCTACCCCAACTAACATGGCAAGCCAGAAGGAAAGACGGAGACAGGGGACAGGAAGATAAAATATAAATTAAGTGAAAAGGAGATTGAAATTCTTACGGATGAACGCTGCACCCACTAAGACATTTTGTTCTGTAAGGCCTCCATAACCGTGCATGACTGGCATGCAGGCATAAATCAATGCTGTTGGGGTTAGTCAGTTCTCTGTGGTGGATTTATGCAAGAGGTAGTACAACCTCAGGTCGAAAACCAAGGAGAAGGTTGCCAGGTGCCTTACAGAGAGCTGTGTGAGGAGGGGTTGACCCTCCACAGTACCCTCAGTTTTAACCATGGAAAAATGTTCGAAGGTACCCTGGAGGCCGAGGCTATTGATGGATTTGGGCACTTAGGCACCTCAGCCCCTGGACCCAACCTTAAATAAGTGCTGCATGTACATTGTACTGTTAATGCAAATGGGTCATACACAGACATATGTTATTGTAACAGTCACTGCAGCCACATCAATGCATCATCGGACATGCAGTACAAGACACACATTGAAGTCAATCACAGTTTCTTGTAACTTAAACACAAATGTATGAGTAGTTGGCACACAAACAGATAAAAGAAAATGTAACCAGATATGTTCCGCAGTACAGGTGCATCTGGACGGCACACAGAAGGGGCAGAGTCTGAGGCAGGTGAGGCAACTCGAATGGATGAGGAGGAACACACATCAATCTCAAAGTGGACCCTCCACATCACACACCATCCCTGCCAGTGTTGTCTTCTCACCCCAGTCTGCATCGCCAGAGTTGGATGAGGGTCATCCACAAACAAGTCAGGCTATGCCTCCCATAGTGAGACCGAGCCAGCAGCGTATATTGGAACATGGTCGACAGCGACGTAGAACACGACTTGTGCCACTAACACTTTGCTGATACAACAGGCATCAGAAGACACACAGGTGTGTGGAGGGCTGAAAAAGTCCATGTTGCCAATTCAACGTCTGCAACATAAACAGATGAAGATAATGAACAGGAAGTTACAGAGCATGCATGACAGTACATCCAGTATCTAGACAGCTACCAAGATAGCTACTTTTTTTAAAATTTATTTTTATTGCAGAATTATAGACAAGACCTCAGAATAGGCCAACCATTACACTTCTGGCATCACGAATGTTGAAGTGACATTGATACTGTACACAGCCATTCAGCCCACGTCCCGGAGGCTGGGCGGCGCGCCAAGTCGTCCGTTCTCAAGAAGATGCCTCAGTGTTTGCCCTTCTCGGGCATCTGGTCGTCTGCACCATTTAGTATCCGCTTTTACCCCCCTACAACCCACCCTCCTTGCACCATCAAGACCCAAAGTTCACACTGGGACACCGTCAACATTTCCTACCCACACCAATGTGGTCCCACCCCTACCCTTCCAAAGGCCATCTCCCGTAACCCCCTAGTGATACTTCCGTGGTGCTTGCCTACTTTCATCGGGAACCCCTCTCTTCGTGGATCAGCCCTGTGTCCTAATCACCGGTTTTCTCAACCTATGTACGGTGCTCAACTGTCTTCCCCAAAACACCCCCCCCCCCCCAACGCCCCTCAACTGCTGCTGATGCGGGCATACAGAATCCGTACTAACGCTGGAGCACGCTACCTATCAGGAGTCACTTGCAATCACTTAACCTGCATGGAGCCCTATGCTATCATTGCTTCCTCTTCATCTTCCGTCATGTAATCACGCAGTGCTTGGACCACCATCTCCCAAGCTCTCGCCATGTCCAAGCATTTCTCATTGCCAGTTCTAGTAGCTTGTCGCATTCTGATAATACTTTCACAGCCTGACCATTTCAACAGCTCATTCATCCATCTCCTTACCGATGGGCCTTCTTTAGACTTCCAGTGCCAAGTTATCTCCCTCTGGGCCAACATGAGTCCCAGGTCAATAAATTTACTCGTGATTTTCGTCCTCTTAGTATGGGGGAACCAGAGCACCAGACATGCCGCCATGTCAAAGTCCACTTCCCTGTCTGTGACTGTATTCAGGAGCTCCCCCACTTCCGGCCAGTACCCCCCTAGTTTCGGACAACCCCACAACAGATGATCCAGATCAACCTCGGGAGCCAAGCATCTCGGGCACATTGCGTCGAGCACCTGGAAATACCGTTTTATCCTCTCCGGGGTCAGGTACGCCCTATGTACAATGAAGAAATGCACCTGCTGAAATCGTGCGATCCTCGTCCCCTTCCACGTCCGTCGCAGCACATGGCTCCAGACTGTGTCCGGTATGGGCTTGCCTATGCTGTCCTCCCATCACGACTTCAGTGCTAGCAGTGGCACCAGTCCCTCATTCAGCATTCTAGTGTGGAGGCAAGTCACTGCTTTGACAGTGCCAGCGGCCATCACCACATATTGGCACGCCATGGTCACTTCCGGCTCTGCTAGCCCTCCCCTCCAATGTCTCTGCATCGCCGCCACCACTGCCGCGTGCAGTAGAAAAGTTCCATCTGGTAAGCCAAATTGCTCCTGTAGGGTCTGATAGGGGACCAACGTCCCATCGATGTACAGATCCCCTACCACCTGCAAGCCCAACTCCTCCCATTCCAATAGCTGGGACCAATCTCCCCCATGAGGCAGCGCGGTCAGCATTCCCAAAGGTATCTCCGGTGCATACGGCCGGTCTCTTTTCGCTCTTTTTAAACTCCTATGCCAACATAATTTAAGCGTCTTTTCCTCTATCGTAAGATCCCTCATATCCAGTTTCTGTTGCATGACTATATATGACAAGAATGTGGTTAGTGGCACCTAGGGTAAGCGCCAACTCTCTGAGCACAACCTCAGTGAAACAAACGTGTTTCTTTGTCAAATGCTTCAAATGTCGCAATAAGTTAAACCAGCATTGTGATCATTTTCTTCATGTTTTATTCACATGAATCTCTCATCAAAATCCATGGAGTATCATTTCATATGTAAATCCAATGCAGTGTATACATTATGACATCATATCCCAATGCATTTCGGACACATGGTCCTTCATCAGGGGAATCCTGAAAAAATAATAATGATACAATCTAAGTATGATCCACCGAGCAAAAATTAGATGAACAAATACATTGCATTATTTATAGATGTGTCAAGTGAATTGTGATGGATAATAAACATATCATGAAGGTAAAAAGCACCAGAGAACGTGCTTGCCCAAAGATCAAAGGATATGTAAAAAAAACAAAATAAACGCAGTCTGTAAATCAACTCTAGTGTCTAAACAAGAAGATAAGCCAAGTGTCATGAGAAAAAGAGTCCCGAATAGTTGGACAATGACCATTCATAACCATATCACATGCAAAACGTGACCTCGTGTAATCACTACATAGGACTAAGTCATACGCGCTGCGCGGTGCATGAAACTTACGGGATGAGTGGAGCAAGATCACGCGTCCTGCTAATGCGCCCTTCGCCATTGAATGTGAGAATTGCGTTCCGTATATACGGAAGTGCATTAGGCGATGTGGTGTGTATAGAAAGAGGACTGCGTAGATGGCGGCCATCTTGGAGTGGTGACAAAATATAGCAAAAAGAAAACAAGTGGAAATAGATAGTACATCGTGTACATGTGTCGGATTGGTGATCACAATAAAGTTGGCCAGTAGGAATAAGGTGAATTAAATAAAACATAGCAGTTGAGAGTAAGAATTAATGATAATGCAAAAAAACAGTACATGTCAAAGTCGCTTCGCTACAGATAACATTGAAATTCCATCCGGTCATTAAGACCAGATGGTTTCATGGATTGAAGGTATTTAATCCAATGATTTTCACGCTGCAATAAAAAGTTATTATTGTCTCTGTCGTCTCGCTTGATAACCACTTCTACAGCAGCGAACCTGAGCTGACTGATATTGTGTCTGCTGTCTTTGAAGTGTAGAGCCAAGTTGGATTTAATGTTAGCAGTTCTTATATTACTCTTATGCTCGTTGATTCTCAATTTTAATTTTCGTGTGGTTTTCCCAGTGTATATCAATCCACACGGACATTTGATGATGTACACGACATTTTCAGTATCACATGTAGCATTCAGTTTCAATTTGACATCGGTGCCCTTCATGGGATGTTTGATCACAGGGCCTTTAATCATGTTGTTGCAGTTCTGGCAATTAAGACAAGGTTGATTCCCTTTGTATATGATTGAAGACGTAGGTTTAGGGTTTTTGATGAGTTCTTTGAGGTTATTACCTCTTTTGTAGGCAAACAACGGTTGTTCACAAAAGATGCCATTGAAATCCTGTTCTCGACTGATGATCGGCCAATGTCTCAATATTGAAGTTTTGTATGCCCTTGAGGCCTCAGAGTATTTGGATACGACCACTGGTCTTTTCTTATTGTCCTTAGATTGTGTTACCAATACATCTTGCCGTTTGATCTTATCACAGCGTTCTTTGGCGTGAGCCAAGATGGTATGAGGATATCCTCTTTTCACAAAACATTCCAGCATGTGGGATGCTTGTTCCTCATACTTAGAGGTATCAGATACAATCCGTTTGACACGGAGAAGTTGTGAGAACGGCAGGTGATTTTTTAATGATCTCTGGTGATAAGAACTGTAGTGAAGGGTATTGTTTTTGTCAGTAGTTTTCCTATAGAGATCGGTCTCTAAATGATCATGGATCCTTGTCACTCTCACATCTAAGAATGTGATGGTTTGTTGGTTGATCTCCGAGGTAAATTGGATCCGGTCATTGATGTGATTGAGATCTGTTAATGCCTTGTCTAGAGAGTCATGGTCTCCTCTCCATAAAACGAAAATGTTGTCTATATATCGCAAGAACATCATGGCATGCGTAATCCAAGGTGTCTGATTCAAGATGTTGTTTTCCTCAAAATATATCATGAATGCGTTAGCATAGACAGGTTCAGCACAATTGCCCATGGAAGTCCCGGACAGCTGTGCGAAAAATTGATCATCCCAAGAAAAATAACTCTGATATAGAGTAAAGTGCATCAGTTGCATTATGAAAATCTGAAAATCTTGTGAAAGGTCAGAGTGTAGTAGGATGTTCTCAATTGCTTCCATGCCAAGATCATGTGGGATGCTAGTGTATAGAGATTTGATGTCTATTTGACAGCATTTGACAAAGAAACACGTTTGTTTCACTGAGGTTGTGCTCAGAGAGTTGGCGCTTACCCTAGGTGCCACTAACCACATGTTTGATTTCCACACCTTTCTCGTCAGGGGGTGATATCTTTGAAGCACACCACAACCTAGTCAACTTACTCACACAGAGGAGTGCGTGACCCACACCTGAATATAGATGACAAGACACACCTCTGGATGCCAATCCCACGTTCGTGTTCAGGACCCCTGAATTCTCTAGCAATATTTTGCATTAATATCTGGAGTTGTGCCGCCAGGTAGTATAATTCAAAATCGGGGACGGCCATCCCCCCTTCAGACTTGGGTCTAGTCAGGGTACCCAGTGCCACCCCATGACCCCAAAGGAAGCCAGTCACCAGCATCTTCAATTCTTTAAATATCCGCTGTGGGATCCATATTGGTAATGTTCGAAAATAATAGAGCAGCCGCGGAAGTGCCACCATCTTCAACAATGCCACTCGGCCCAACACCGACAGGGGGAGGGAGGCCCAAAAATCCATGGAACCCTTCAGCGCGCGAATGCAACGCCCCACGTTCCCCTCTAAGAGGTCCGCAGCCTCATGGTAAATGCGCACCCCCAAGTAGGTGAAACAGGAGGGTTCCCACACCACCTCTCTCGCTAGTGGGGGACAGGGCGTACCCACCCGCAATGGGAATACACAGGTCCAATTCACCCTAAGGCCTGACAGCTGCCCGAATCTAGCCAGCATATCCACTGCACCTTCTAGGGATTGTCCAGGATCCGCTAGGCACAATAACAGATCATCAGCGTATAATGATATGTAATGCGACTCTGACCCTTGCGCAACCCCATTGTACATGGCGCCTGACCGTGCCTGTGCCGCCAGCGGTTCCATCGCCAAAGCAAACAACAGGGGGGACAGTGAGCAGCCCTGTCTCGTACCCCTACAAACAGGGTAAGCCGAAGATACAATTGGCCCCAGTCGTACACGTGCTCTCGCCGACGAGTAAAGCACCCTTGTCCATCTCCGAAAACCTTCCCCGACCCCGAATTTCAGCAACACCTCATCTAGGTACTCCCACTTGAGGCTGTCAAAAGCTTTTTCGACATCAACTGCTAACACCACAGGGTCAAGAGCCGAGGCCCCAGCAGCATCTATAATTCGGACCAGGGGACGTATATTCATCGAAGTGCTCCTAGTCGGGATGAATCCCGCTTGATCCCTATGTACTGATGCGGTCATGTGTGGCAGTAACCTGGTGGCCAGGATGCGGCTCAGGATCTTATAGTCCACCGTCAGCATAGACAATGGTCGGTAGGACGTCACATCCAACGCATCTCTGCCTGGCTTCAGCAGCGGCACCACCAGTGCTTCCCTCATTGATTCAGGCAAGCGCCCCACCTGCTTCGCCTCCGAATACACCACCAATAGTTTAGGTGCAAGTATATCAACAAATTTGGCATAAAATTCTATCGGTAGGCCGTCCACCCCTGGGGTTTTATTCCGTGCCATCTGTTTAATTACCATTCTGATCTCTGCCAATGTTATGGGACCCCCCAGTTCTTTCGCCTCCTCACCATCCATCACCGGTAACGGGATCAGGTCCAGGTATTCGCCTTTCTCCGATACCTCTGCCTCTAGTTGGCATTCATACAATCCCCTGTAATAGGACTGAAAGCGCGCCAGGACTGCTGATGGAGAGTAGACTACGTCCCCTTATGCTGTTCTTATACTCATGACCGGACACCCCTAGGCTCTGGAACGGCAAGCCTGGCAAGGAGCGTACCCACTTTATCTCGTTCCTCATGTACCTTTACGGCGTACAACTTATAATCATAGCACCGCAGCCGTTCCGTCTCAGTCACCACCACTTCCTAAGCCTCCATCAGTCGTTCCTGTAGATCCGGTCGCTCAGGTCTTTGCCGCTCCAGCCCCCTCAATACCTCTTCCGCTTTTGCAAGATCATTCAAGACTGCTGTTCTCGCATTCGAAAATCTACCCGTGCACACACCTCTCACCACCACTTTCATCGCATCCCATTCTATTGACCTTGACGTGGCTGAGCCTTCATTCTCCTCAAAATAGCGGTCAATTCCCTGTTGAACCGTGTCACTAATTACCAGATCCTCCAGTGTATCAGGCCGCAGCCGCCATGATGGAACCGCTGACCTCGCCTGCCGCCACTGCACTGACACCAATAAGGGGTTATGATCCGAAATGGTCCTGGTCAAATATTCAGAATGAGTCACCACAGCTGCCAAGGGGCCACTACACAGTACCGAGTCTAGTCTAACATGTAATTTGTGTATTGTGGAAAAGTAGGAGTAATCCCTAATCTCAGGGTGCTGTTCCCTCCACACATCTACCAGTCCCAACCTCTCCTGCCAATCCTGCCGGTGAGCCACTAGCCTGCGTACTGGGGAGTCGGCCAATGGCGGATGTGATCTATCCAGCTCTACATCAGTGATTGAGTTAAAATCGCCCCCCAGTAAGACAGAGCCAGCCAAGAAATAGGCCAGCGAGCTCGTTAAACCCTTAAAAAAGCGGGCCTGATCGGAATCGGGGGCATATACACTACACAGGACCACCTCCCTGCCGTAAAGCCGTCCCTCAACCGCTAATATCTACCCTCAGGATCAACCCGCTGATTCGTCACCTTGAATGGTATCCCCGCTCTGATCCATATTGGTACCCCTCTGGCAAATGCTGAGTATGTCGTTCCAAACACCTGACCCCGCCACCTCTTCTGTAAGGCCCCGCGTTCCTTCTTGGTCAAATGAGTTTCTTGAAGCATTGCTATCTGTACGCCCCGTCTCACCAAATAGGCATGCACCTTATGACGTTTCACCATCGTTCGAAGTCCTCGGACATTCCATGTTATGCATTTTAGATTAGGTAACGTCCCCAGGATGCATTTTTCTGTACAGTATCACTAACAGACAGTTGTTCCCCGCATCGCAGCAGTTGTAGCCCCCCTTCAAAACCCCCCACACAACTCCCCAAACCCCTCTCCCCAGGACAGGACCTAATAACCCAGCTTCAGCCCCGTTCCAAACCATCAACATTCCACACATTACTCTAATCTGTGGTCACCACCACAGAAGGCCTTAAGGGCCACAAGAGGGTGATGGAGCGCTGAACCAGGGTGGGCAGAGCTCTCACCCCGCGCCTTCCGTCCCACACTGCTTTTACAACCCCATACCTGATAGACCATTAAATGTCAGGAGAGTCTGTACCAACAGGTACCTCGGAGTTACTCAGTTCTCCTAAGCCTCACTCGTTAAACAGTCCATCCGAAGTCTGCGGTGTGACCGCTGGTCCCTTTGCACTCCCCGTGTCTGAGTCGTCTCCCCTGGATTTCTCTCCCTCCTCCTCTGATTCCGATCCCCCCTGATGTTCTCTCCTGCTGCGACCCTGTGATGGTCGCCGTTGCAGCCAACGGTCCCTTCCTGTCAGCTGCCATCTGAGCTTCTCGTACGGCCCTCTTGAGTTTGTTCCGGGAACGGATGCGCTGCGATTTTCTAATCGGGACCGGCTTCTGCCGTTCCCTTCCACTTTTGTGCGCGCGATCCGTCCCGGCACGGTATAGTTCAAGCCACAACCATTCCTCATCAGGAGTCTGGAAGAAGTGGGTCTTGTCATCAAGGATCACTCTCAATTTGGCAGGGAAGAGCAAGGAGTATTGAATCCCCTCGTCTCTCAGTTCCTTTTTCACTGACAAGAAGGATGCTCTACTTCTCTGGACTTCCTGCGTATAATCCGGAAAGACCGTAACTTTGTTATTTTCCACTTGGAAGGGGCCCTGGGATCGTGCCCTCTGTATCAGCAAATCGCGGTCCTTATAGTGCAGCAATTTGACCACCATCGGCCGAGGTG